>NW_027507758.1:625407723-628037723 GCF_037356315.1 Lithobates pipiens
GGCGGGGGGGTTTCCGCCCCGTTTGCCCCGCTTCTGGCACAGCGGGAGACGGACCGCGCTCCGGCGGATGGGGGGCTAGCGGGCATCCTGGCGGGCCTTAAGGACTTGGTAGGGAGGCTGGAGGCCGGGGGGGGCGGTCCGGGGGCGGCGTGGACCGCTCCGGTGGGCGGTGCTCGGGGTGTAGAGGGGGCTGCGGGGGCGACTCCGCCGGCGGCTGGGGGGGCGACAGACGGGGCGTCCGCGCCGGCTGTGGCGGAAACGGTCACGGCTCCTGGCGCGGGGGCCCAGGTGGTGGCTGCCGTGCCGGCAGCACCAGCGGGGGAAAAAACGGGGGAGGCAGCTAAAAAACAGGACCTGGTCAGGTTGGCGGACGCGGCGCGGTGCGAAGTCTATGTGTGTTTTGAGGGGCCGTTGGGTGCGCACTTGAAACAGGAGGTCAGGGAAAAAATTTGGAAGGGGGAATACGTGGAGATATTTTCTCTGCTGCCCCTGGAAAAGTTCAACCTAGATAGGGTCAAGCCGGAAGACAACAAGAAGGAGGACGAGGAGAAGAGGCGGTACCGGTTGATCCCGCGGACCTTCCCGAATTGGCTGCAGGCGTTCGCGATCCTCGCCAGTGTGATTGGGGAGAAGAATCCGGAGCATTGTTCCGCTCTATTTTGCTACTTGGATGCGATAGGGGAAGCGCACAGAGTCTACGGGGGATTGGCGTGGCTGCGATATGACGAGCAGTTTCGGCAACGGAGGGCGATTCGACCGGCTCTTCGCTGGGACCATAAGGATATCAGTCTGTGGATGCGCCTTATGTCGTCGGCGAGGACTACGAGTCAGTTTTTTCAGGGGGGGGCCGGTGGATCAGGGGCTTCCGGTCAATCGGCCGTTCGAAAGAAGGGAGTCTGCTGGCAGTACAATGAAGGTAGTTGCCGGTTCGCAGGGAGTTGCAAGTACAAGCACGAGTGCTCGGGGTGTGGGGGCGCCCACCCGGTGTCTCGCTGCTTCAAGCAAGGACGGGGTAGGGCCGGGGAGCCTTCGAACAAGAGGGACGACGCCGGTGAGACTGGAAAGGATGCGTCCTTTTCTCGATAGATATCCAGATAGGGAGGCAGCGGTGCTTCTTGGTTTGGGGTTCGCGGAGGGTTTTCATATTCCGGCCGTCCTAGGGGCGGCCCCCCCGGTGTCCAGGAACTTGCGGTCCGCCATGCTTCATCCTGAAGTGGTTTCGGAGAAACTGCGGAAGGAGGTGGCGTTGGGGAGGATCGCGGGCCCTTTTTCGGAGATGCCCCTGCCGGACCTGGTGGTATCGCCATTGGGGGTGGTTCCGAAGAAGGAACCAGGTAAGTATCGTTTAATCCACCATCTGTCCTATCCGAAGGGGGGTTCGGTGAATGATGCCATCGACCCCCGGCTGAGCGCGGTTTCCTACACGTCCTTTGATGCGGCGGTGTTTTGGGTGCGGCGTTATGGCCGGGGGGCATTGATGGCTAAAACGGACATTGAGGCGGCTTTTCGATTGCTGCCGGTGCATCCCGAGAGTTTTCGGCTTCTGGGCTGTCGGTGGCAGGAGGAATACTATGTGGATCGGTGCCTGCCCATGGGATGCTCCATCTCCTGTGCGCTGTTTGAGAAGTTCAGTTCCTTCGTGGAATGGGTGGTCAGAGACGTCGCGGGAGTGAATTCGGTCATCCATTATCTCGATGATTTCCTGTGCGTGGGTCCGGCCTCGTCGGCGCTGTGCGCTGTGCTTCTGACAACGCTGGAAGGGGTGGCACGGAGTTTCGGTATTCCTCTGGCCCCCGAGAAAACGGAGAAGCCGACGACGGTGCTCAGTTTCTTGGGCATTGTGTTGGATTCGGAGGCGATGGAGTGTCGCTTGCCGGATGACAAGTTGGCAGCCCTGAAGGCTGAGATCCGGGGGTTAGTAGGCGTGCGTAAAGTGCAGCTCAGGACTCTTCAGTCTGTGCTGGGGAAGTTGAATTTCGCATGCCGGATAATTCCCATGGGTAGGGTTTTCAGTAGGAGGCTTGCGGCCAGTACGGGGGGGGGTGGATTCCCCGCGACACTTCGTGAGTCTGTCGAGGGATCATAGGGAGGATCTGCGGATCTGGCATGTTTTCCTGGAGCGTTTCAACGGCCGGGCGCTGTGGATGGCCGGGCCGGTGAGCAATTTTGATTTAGAGCTCTACACGGATGCGGCGGGGTCCACGGGTTTCGGGGCCTTCTTTCAAGGCAAATGGAGTGCGGGCCCATGGCCCGCTGCATGGTCGGGTGGGGGATTGCTGCGGAACTTGGTGCTCCTCGAGCTCTTTCCGGTGGTGCTGGCAGTGGAGCTTTGGGGGGAATCCTTCCGGGACCGGAAGGTTCGTTTCCATGTGGACAATTTGGGGGTGGTGCAGGTCCTCAACCGGGTGTCGGCGGCGTCGCCGCCGGTGGTGCGGCTGTTGAGACATTTGGTTCTGCGATGCATGCAACTGAACATCTTTATACATGCAGTGCATTTACCTGGGGTGGAGAATGTTGTGGCTGACGCGCTGTCTCGCTTTCAGTGGGACAGGTTCCGGGAGCTGGCGCCGTCGGCGGACGTCCAGGGGGCGCCCTGCCCAGAGGAGTTGTGGAAGATTGCGTTGGACGAACCTCCGACTGGATCAGGCGGTCGGTGAGTGGGGGCACTTGGTCAGCGTACGAGAAGACATGGGCTGAATGGGAGGCCTTGGGGTTGCAGGTGGGGGCGGAGGTGCGAGACAGGCGACTGATGGTGATCTATTTTGTCTCCAGGAACTTGGAGCAGGGGGTTTCAGTGTCACGGATGGGGCAGAAATTGGCCGGTTTGGCCTTTTGGTTTAAGCTGCGGGGGGAACATGACTTCACCAAAGATTTTTGGGTGCGACAGGCCATGAAGGGCTATCGGAAAGGGAGGCTGAGGAAGGATGACAGGAGGCCGGTGTCCTTCGAGTTGTTGGGTAGACTTTGTGGCCGGTTGGGGGTGGTGTGCTTTTCGGAGTACGAGAGGGTGTTGTTCAGGGCCGCGTTTGTCTTGGCGTTCTTTGGGGCGTTTCGTATAGGGGAATTGGTCAGCCCTTCCAAGACTGGGCCGGGTGGTCTATTTATGGAGGACGTTTTTTGTGGGGATGACCGTGTGCGCATGCGGATCCGGAGATCGAAGACTGATCAGGTGGGAAGAGGAAAGGACGTGGTGGTGTTCGCGATTCGTGACTGCGAGCTTTGCCCGGTGGTGGTTTTGAGGGAATTCTTGAACGCTCGGCCGGATGGTTCGGGCCCGCTGTTGATACATGGGAATGGGGAGTTTGTTTCGCGGTACCAGTTCATAGGGGTTTTTAGGAAGTGCCTGGCGGCACTGGGTTTGGAAGGGGAAAGGTTTTCCTCACATTCTTTCAGGATTGGGGCTGCGACGGAGGCTGTAAGGTGGGGCTTGGACGAGGAGGCGGTTAAGAGGATTGGCCGCTGGGAGTCGCGGAGGTTTCGGTCTTACGTGCGGCCGGAATTGGTGGCTGTTTAGCCAGGGGGGGAATGTATGGACATAGGTTTGTGTTGCACGGGTACAGTTACTGTGATTTTGGTTTGTGTTTTATTTTCTTTCAGATGCAGCGCCAGGATTGGTCTGGATTATGGGCCATTCATACGTCTGCTGGGGCGCCAGGAGGGGTGATGTTAGGCCTGGGGGCAGACAGTTGGGGATATCCAGATTGGAGGCGTGTGTGAAATGGTTTGGATTTCCTGGCATGCTATGGAGCAGAATGGTGCACGAAGTAAGCCGTTTTGCGGGGTTTGACAGGGCCCCGGATGTTTTAGTGTTACATGTTGGGGGCAATGACTTGGGCCTCCGCACCAAGTTGGATGTCACGTGGGACATTAAATACGATCTGTTACGACTGAGGGCGGCTTTTCCCCACATGATCATAGTATGGTCTGACATGATAGCCAGGACCCAGTGGCGTTTTGCCAGGTCCGTGGACAAAATTAACAAGGCCCGCAGAAAAATTAATCAGGAGATCAGTCGTTTTGTCGTTCGCAATGGGGGGTTGGCGGTCCGGCATCCGGAGTTGGAGGTTGAGACGTGGCGGTACCTTAAAGGGGATGGCGTACACCTGAATGACGTGGGCACGGATTTGTGGACTTTGGGCATACAGGATGGGGTGGAGCGTGCTTTGAGGGTGTGGCGGTGCTCGCAAGGATAAGGGGTTATCCTTGCTTGCGGTGGCGGGTGTTGGTCGATGCAGGTACAGGAAGATAACCCCTCCCCACAGAAGTTGATGCGGGACCCATTGGAGATATGGGCTCGTTGATGATATGGCCATATAGTGAGGGTTGATATGGCTGATGGTGAATGGGTGCACTGCGGTAAAATAGTTTGGTGTCTTTGAGCCAGCATGTCGGCTTGAGGCCTAGTTAAAGGAATATTACCGCAGTGCTTGTTTGGATCGATATGCTAATGGGGTGGAGAGGGGGGAGTTTTTACTGCAGATGACCAACGCGCTCAGGGTTTGAAGTTAAACTATGTTTTGTTGATATTTTGTTATACGTTAAATTATTATATTTTGATTAATAAAGAGGCTGCTACGGCCACTAAATACTCCAAAAAGAAGGTGTGGTCTCATTTAATGGGAAGGGGCAATTATGGAGTTGGGTGGTTGGTACAGCAGCCAAAGCACGTCAGTCATCCTGTAGTCAAGCACAGCCCGAAGACGAGAGCACAGCGTAGGTGCAGGGCTGTCATGAGGACAGTGGACTGCAGCGATTGGCCGGGGGGCGGAGTCAGCGCAATGACGTGTGCGCGCTCTACGCCCCGGCGTCAGTGCAAGCTGTGCAGTTCCCACCCTCCCTCCCTTACCTTGGACGGAGTGGTTGTGGTAGATTCTACCGGAAAGGGGGGGGGGGGAGGACTGGTTAACTTGTTTTTTTCTATTTCAGGTTTGAGGTGTTGGATGTCGTAGCGGTTGGCGGGTGTTGGTCGATGCAGGTACAGGAAGATAACCCCTCCCCACAGAAGTTGATGCGGGACCCATTGGAGATATGGGCTCGTTGATGATATGGCCATATAGTGAGGGTTGATATGGCTGATGGTGAATGGGTGCACTGCGGTAAAATAGTTTGGTGTCTTTGAGCCAGCATGTCGGCTTGAGGCCTAGTTAAAGGAATATTACCGCAGTGCTTGTTTGGATCGATATGCTAATGGGGTGGAGAGGGGGGAGTTTTTACTGCAGATGACCAACGCGCTCAGGGTTTGAAGTTAAACTATGTTTTGTTGATATTTTGTTATACGTTAAATTATTATATTTTGATTAATAAAGAGGCTGCTACGGCCACTAAATACTCCAAAAAGAAGGTGTGGTCTCATTTAATGGGAAGGGGCAATTATGGAGTTGGGTGGTTGGTACAGCAGCCAAAGCACGTCAGTCATCCTGTAGTCATGGCTCACGTACATGTATGTAAGTAAACAGTGTGTAGTGTGACATGCAGAGAAGCCACAATGCAATTGCCATGTCTAAAAGTGAGCCAGTTACAGAGGTTGTAAACCTCCATGGAGAAGTTGTATCTATAGGTGAGCCAGTAATAAGGTTTACCTATAGGTACAGAAAATCTCTCCTAAACTAGTGCTGTTTATGAGAATTTTACCTTGTAATGTGCCGATGATGTCATTGGCGCATGCACTGCGAGTAAAACGTCCCTCTGTACCATTTCTTCACGAGTGAGTGCTGTGATTAGCGGGTCCCATGCAAATTTACAGGAGTGACGTTACGTGACTCTGCCCAGTTACAGAGCGGGAGTCCGTGGCCCCAGGAAAGGAAGACTGGCTAGCATGGATTTGGCCTCCAGCGTGGACAAAGTTGGCTTTTTTTTTGCTGCTAAGTGCCACATAATGTGATGGTATGCAATGTTCCAGGTATTCTAATATCTACAGCTATTTCTGAAGCTGAATAGGTAAAAATATAATTATTCTACAGTATTAATATTTATTCCAGTCTAAAAAATCTCTCATACATAGGAATTTATAATGTGTTTATTGTTTTACTGCATTGATACAACAGTGACGACAGATTTTACCTGTATCAATAAAGTGATACAATCAACATTTTTTTACAACATATCTCTCTGAACCTACTGAAACAGAACTGACATTAATTGTTCTGTAATTAAATATATGTATACATTTCATGTGGTAATATGGACTGGATGAGTGCGTTTACCTGTTTTTTTAATCAATGGTCTCTTTCTGTCATGGAAGTACAATGGTAAAACTCTTCACGTCATAATAATTTTCCAAGCTTTTCATGTCCTTATATGATTGCTATCCACTAGTAGCCCACACGCACTAGTGATTTTTAGGCACTAGTGGCGGTGCGTCCATATTGCGCACGGACGCTGCCCCCTCTCTCCTGCCATCCCCTCTAGCACCAATAGATAGATTGATGCAATGGTTGAATCTATCTATGGCCACCACTGCCACCCTCTATTGAAGCTACCGGCCCCTTTTCGGGTGCATGGCGTCTGAATTTCAGCAGAGGCAGGTGATTTTGAAGCACCTGAGTAGAGCCATAGTCTCTAATAGGCGTCAAAAAACATGACCTGCGAGAGCCATGCTGGGCACTCGCAGGTCACTCAGCTGTGTTAGCAAAGTGAATATTAATTTGCTTCTCTAACACTAAATTGCCTCTCTCCGCCAATCAGGTGCTCTGATCTGTTACCCGTGACCTTATTTGCTGAAGCGACAGGTGTTGTGATTGGATGCCTATCAGGGGTCCAATCATAGCAGACTATGGGAAGAGAGGAGGGGGAGAAGACATTGAGGAGCTGTCCCACCCAGATATGCAAGTACAGCCGTCGTGCCGGTGGGGAGACACACTGGCATCATTTGATATGGCACACTGACAGCAATTGATGGGCACAGTGGCTGTGTTTTATGGCCACAGTGGCTGCATTTGATGGGCACAGTGATGCAGCAATTGATGGGCACAGTGAAGCTGCAATGGATGGGCACAGTTAGGCTGCAATGGATGAGCAGGGGGGTGGGGGGGGGGGTGTTTCAGTATTTCTCAGTTTGTTTGAGCCCCCCTAAAAAATTTACAGCACCAGCCGACACTTTTTGTTAGCCTTTCTTTTTTATCCCCTTTTTTAACCAAATGTATGGATACAAAAGGTAGCATATGTTTCTGCATCAATAAAAACAATATCAACTGGACAATTGTAAATAACATTTTTAATCAAGTAAGAAGAAATTATCAAATATGTAAAATTAATACCTTTAAGGTAATTGAAGTAGTGAGTGAACATTTTAACAATAAAAATAACTTTAAAATGACACAGTATATATTTGAACTATTTACAAAAAATCGTATATTTTTCACAACTGACAGAATTTTATTTTTTTTCTGGCAACGATAACACATGAATGTAGAAGTATCCGGATTTTTTGGCCTTTGTGAGCTTTCGATGCAAAGTAAGTGAAACCACAAATTACAGACGTCGCATGCAACCTGAAAAATATATATATATATTTTAATGTTTGTGTTAATGCAAATGTTGGTGTTAATGTTAATGTTTGTGTTTATATTTTAATGGAGCTTTTAATTTAACCATTGGTTAAATTACCATTGGTAAAGCTTAACAATTAAATGTAATATATCCAGGGGCGGACTGACCATTGGGCCACTCGGGCACTGCCCGAGGGCCCCATGCCACTAGGGGGCCCCATCAGGGTTGCCAGCCTCAGTAAAACCAGGGACAGTATTTAAAAATCTGTGTTTTTTTTACATCTGTCTCTTAAATGTCCCTTACTGACATCCTTTTGGTCTAAAAATCCCAAGATTATAGCTGCCCCACCTCTCCAGTACCTTCTCAGCCAGTAGAAACATGTCTGTGTATACTGTGTGTGTGTGTTTGTGTATTCTGTGTGGCCCCATAATCTCTGAATGCCTGGGGGCCCCATAATCTCCTATTTCCCGGGGGCCCCATGAGTTGTCAGTCCGCCCCTGAATATATCCCTATATATCTTTAATACATTCTTGATGTAAAATAGTCAATGCATAAATTGACTTGTTTTATTCATCAAATTTCCATTCTTAAAGTGGTTGGCAATCCTGTTACACCGTATTTGACTACAGGTAAGCATAGAATTATATTTACCTGTCGTTACTGTGAATATCTCCTAAACTTGCACAGTTTAAAATACATTTACTGTAGAGCTGCACAATTCTGGATAAAATGCGAATCACAATTTTCTGGCTTAGAAAATAGATCATGACTCTTGCGGCATTGCATTATCTTTCACATTAAAACACATAAAATTGGGCTAACTTTATTGTTTCTTTTTTTTTTTATTATTAATTGAAGTGTATTTTTTACAAAAAAATTGCATTTGAAAGACTGCTGGGCAAATACAGTGTGACATTAAATATTACCGCTCCCTAGGGTCTCTGCTAAAATATATATAATGTTTGGGGGTTCCAAGTAATTTTCTAGCAAAGAATATGGATTTTAAGAAAGAAGTGTCAGAAAAAGAATTGTACTTTAAGTGGTTAAACGTCCTGCATTTACACCTTGTTGAAAACGTGCCAGACTGACTGCCTGGATTATTTGTTTACACATAAGTTGTAGCCCTTTGATCTAAGAAGAAAGTCTTAGTTACATTGTTTCAAGTTCTAAACTTGGCAGACTGCCTGGATGTGTTCTTTTGACAGCTGAGTGAGCAGATAAGTCTCTGCACTTGTTTATATGAAAGAATTGTCAAAATCAGCAGGAGAGATCTCAGAGAGGGTGAATCGGGATCAAAATTTTTAACAATTAATTGTGCAGCTCTAATTCACTGTATGCGCATGTGCCAACATCATCGGCACATGTGCACAGAATAAAACGGTCTGGTCGTCATCACAGCTCCGGAGCCTGCGAACCCAGAAGTAACATTATGGAGATATGTCGCTGGATACAGAGGTGTACGGGGAAAGCTGCAACAGCAGTGGAAGTTTTATTGGGAGGGGGAGCCAAATCCGACAGCAATAGTCAGTTTGCTATGAAATTCCGCTTCCCCTGGACAGAAAGGGCTTGGGGTAAGAAAGAAGAGGGAGGATGCTTTATACAAAGAGTAGAGCAGTCAGAGAGGCCATATACAAGTGTTTTTAACCCTAGAAATGCTGTGGAAGCTTTATTGTGAGGGGGAGCCAAATCCGACAGCAATAGTCAATTTGCTATGAAATTCCGCTTCCCCTGGACAGAAAGGGCTTGGGGTAAGAAAGAAGAGTGAGGATGCTTTATACCAGGGATGTCCAAACTTTTTTCAAAGAGGTCCAGATTTGATGAAGTGAACATACTCGAGGGCCGACCATTTTGCCTGACATTCTTTGACCCATTAAAATTCGGTCTAAGTGTGTCCATTTGAGCACCAATACACTTCCCCACAAGAATTCTCTTGATTTGTGGCTGTGTGTGGTGAATAGATGAGCTCAAGTGTATTATTTGGATACACCATATTTATTGACGTATAACACGCACCTTCACTTTAAGAAAACTTCAGGAAAAAAAACGTAAAATTTTAAATAAAGAACTGTGAAGCAAAACAAGGATCAGTGTCTATCTGCAGACCCACAATTGCTAGGAATGCAGCGGCCACCATTGCCAGGGAATTCGGCCACCATTGCCAGGGAATTCACCCACCATTGCCAGGGAATTCACTCACCATTGCCGGGAATTCACTCACCATTTCCGGGAATTCACTCACCATTTCAGGGAATGCAGCCACCATTGCCAGGGATTCACCCGCCATTGCCAGGGATTCACCCGCCATTGCCAGGGATTCACTCACCATTGCCGGGAATGCAGCCACCATTGCCGGGAATGCAGCCACCATTGCCGGGAATGTAGCCACCATTGCCAGGGATTCACCCGCCATTGCCAGGGATTCACTCACCATTGCCGGGAATGCAGCCACCATTGCCGGGAATGCAGCCACCATTGCCGGGAATGCAGCCACCATTGCCAGGAATGCAGCCACCATTGCCGGGAATGCAGCCACCATTGCCGGGAATGCAGCCACCATTGCCAGGAATGCACCCACCATTGATAGGAATGCACCCACCATTGCCAGGAATGCACCCACCATTGCCAGGGATTCACCCTCCAATGCCAGGGATTCACTCACTATTGCCGGGAATGCAGCCACCATTGCCGGGAATGCAGCCACCATTGCCGGGAATGCAGCCACCATTGCCAGAGAATTCACTCACCACTGCCGGGAATGCAGCCACCATTGCCGGGAATGCAGCCACCATTGCCGGGAATGCAGCCACCATTGCCAGGAATGCAGCCACCATTGCCAGGAATGCAGCCACCATTGCCGGGAATGCAGCCACCATTGCCGGGAATGCAGCCACCATTGCCAGGAATGCACCCACCATTGATAGGAATGCACCCACCATTGATAGGAATGCACCCACCATTGCCAGGAATGCACCCACCATTGCCAGGGATTCACCCTCCAATGCCAGGGATTCACTCACCATTGCCGGGAATGCAGCCACCATTGCCAGGAATGCAGCCACCATTGCCGGGAATGCAGCCACCATTGCCAGAGAATTCACTCACCACTGCCGGGAATGCAGCCACCATTGCCGGGAATGCAGCCACCATTGCCGGGAATGCTGCCACCATTGCCGGGAATGCTGCCACCATTGCCAGGAATGCATCCACCAATGCCAGAAATGCAGCCACCATTGCTAGGAATGCAGCCACCATTGCCAGGAATTTCACCCACCATTGCCAGGAATTTCAACCACCATTGCCAGGAATGCAGCCACCATTGCCAGGAATGCAGCCACCATTGCCAGGAATTTCACCCACCATTGCCAGGAATGCAGCCACCATTGCTAGTAATTCACTCACCATTGCCAGGAATGCAGCTCCACAATTGCAATTGCCAGGAATGCAGCCACCATTACCATCAGTGCAGCCATGGAGGGCAGGACGAGCGCCAAAGACATCTTACAGGAGAATCTCCTGTTTACACAACGGCCTCTTTAAGAGAAAGTCCCGCCTCCTTTGACAGCACAGTCGTCCAATGGCAGAGACGGGACTTCCTATTACAGCTGCCGTGTAAACAGGAAGTTCTCCTCCTGTGTGCATGGCACTCGTCCCGCCTCCTCCCTCCGAGGCAGCTGGACTATACATCTTTTGTGGCTCCGGCGCTGGGAGATCGCCGGGGGCCACAAAAGATATATATGTTTAAACAACCAGGCGGGCTGTTCAAAACCGGACCGCGGGCCGCAATTGGCCCGCGGGCCGGACTTTGGACATGCCTGCTTTATACAATGAGTAGAGCAGTCAGAGAGGCCATATACAAGTGTTTTTAACCCTAGAAATGCAGTGGAAGCTTTATTGGGAAGGGGAGCCAAATCCGACAGCAATAGTTAGCTTGCTATGAAATTCCGCTTCCCCTGGATAGAAAGGGCCTAGGGTAAGAAAGAAGAGTGAGGATGCTTTATACAAAGAGTAGAGCAGTCAGAGAGGCCATAAACAAGTGTTTTAACCCTAGAAATGCAGTGGAAGCTTTATTGGGAGGGGGAGCCAAATCCAACAGCAATAGTCAGTTTGCTATCAAATTCCGCTTCCCCTGGACAGAAAGGGCCTGGGGTAAGAAAGAAGAGTGAGGATGCTTTATACAAAGAGTAGAGCAGTCAGAGAGGCCATATACAAGTGTTTTTAACCCTAGAAATGCAGTGGAAGCTTTATTGGGAAGGGGAGCCAAATCCGACAGCAATAGTCAGTTTGCTATCAAATTCCGCTTCCCCTGGACAGAAAGGGCCTGGGGTAAGAAAGAAGAGGGAGGATGCTTTATACAAAGAGTAGAGCAGTCAGAGAGGCCATATACAAGTGTTTTTAACCCTAGAAATGCAGTGGAAGCTTTATTGGGAAGGGGAGCCAAATCCGACAGCAGTAGTCAGTTTGGTATGAAATTCCGCTTCCCCTGGACAGAAAGGGCCTGGGGTAAGAAAGAAGAGTGAGGATGCTTTATACAAAGAGTAGAGCAGTCAGAGAGGCCATATACAAGTGTTTTTAACCCTAGAAATGCAGTGGAAGCTTTATTGGGAAGGGGAGCCAAATCCGACAGCAATAGTCAGTTTGCTATGAAATTCCGCTTCCCCTGGACAGAAAGGGCCTGGGGTAAGAAAGAAGAGTGAGGATGCTTTATACAAAGAGTAGAGCAGTCAGAGAGGCCATATACAAGTGTTTTTAACCCTAGAAATGCAGTGGAAGCTTTATTGGGAGGGGGAGCCAAATCCGACAGCAATAGTCAGTTTGCTATGAAATTCCGCTTCCCCTGGACAGAAAGGGCCTGGGGTAAGAAAGAAGAGTGAGGATGCTTTATACAAAGAGTAGAGCAGTCAGAGAGGCCATATACAAGTGTTTTTAACCCTAGAAATGCAGTGGAAGCTTTATTGGGAAGGGGAGCCAAATCCGACAGCAATAGTCAGTTTGCTATCAAATTCCGCTTCCCCTGGACAGAAAGGGCCTGGGGTAAGAAAGAAGAGAGAGGATGCTTTATACAAAGAGTAGAGCAGTCAGAGAGGCCATATACAAGTGTTTTTAACCCTAGAAATGCAGTGGAAGCTTTATTGTGAGGGGGAGCCAAATCCGACAGCAATAGTCAGTTTGCTATCAAATTCCGCTTCCCCTGGACAGAAAGGGCCTGGGGTAAGAAAGAAGAGAGAGGATGCTTTATACAAAGAGTAGAGCAGTCAGAGAGGCCATATACAAGTGTTTTTAACCCTAGAAATGCAGTGGAAGCTTTATTGGGAGGGGGAGCCAAATCCGACAGCAATAGTCAGTTTGCTATGAAATTCCGCTTCCCCTGGACAGAAAGGGCCTGGGGTAAGATAGAAGAGTGAGGATGCTTTATACAAAGAGTAGAGCAGTCAGAGAGGCCATATACAAGTGTTTTTAACCCTAGAAATGCAGTGGAAGCTTTATTGGGAAGGGGAGCCAAATCCGACAGCAATAGTCAGTTTGCTGTAAAATTCCGCTTCCCCTGGACATAAAGTGCTTGGGGTAAGAAAGAAGAGGGAGGATGCTTTATACAAAGAGTAGAGCAGTCAGAGAGGCCATATACAAGTGTTTTTAACCCTAGAAATGCAGTGGAAGCTTTATTGGGAGGGGGAGCCAAATCCGACAGCAATAGTCAGTTTGCTATGAAATTCCGCTTCCCCTGGACAGAAAGGGCCTGGGGTAAGAAAGAAGAGTGAGAATGCTTTATACAAAGAGTAGAGCAGTCAGAGAGGCCATATACAAGTGTTTTTAACCCTAGAAATGCAGTGGAAGCTTTATTGGGAGGGGGAGCCAAATCCGACAGCAATAGTCAGTTTGCTATGAAATTCCGCTTCCCCTGGACAGAAAGGGCCTGGGGTAAGAAAGAAGAGTGAGGATGCTTTATACAAAGAGTAGAGCAGTCAGAGAGGCCATATACAAGTGTTTTTAACCCTAGAAATGCAGTGGAAGCTTTATTGTGAGGGGGAGCCAAATCCGACAGCAATAGTCAGTTTGCTATCAAATTCCGCTTCCCCTGGACAGAAAGGGCCTGGGGTAAGAAAGAAGAGAGAGGATGCTTTATACAAAGAGTAGAGCAGTCAGAGAGGCCATATACAAGTGTTTTTAACCCTAGAAATGCAGTGGAAGCTTTATTGGGAAGGGGAGCCAAATCCGACAGCAATAGTCAGTTTGCTATTAAATTCCGCTTCCCCTGGACAGAAAGGGCCTGGGGTAAGAAAGAAGAGTGAGGATGCTTTATACAAAGAGTAGAGCAGTCAGAGAGGCCATATACAAGTGTTTTTAACCCTAGAAATGCAGTGGAAGCTTTATTGTGAGGGGGAGCCAAATCCGACAGCAATAGTCAGTTTGCTATCAAATTCCACTTCCCCTGGACAGAAAGGGCCTGGGGTAAGAAAGAAGAGAGAGGATGCTTTATACAAAGAGTAGAGCAGTCAGAGAGGCCATATACAAGTGTTTTTAACCCTAGAAATGCAGTGGAAGCTTTATTGGGAGGGGGAGCCAACTCCGACAGCAATAGTCAGTTTGCTATGAAATTCCGCTTCCCCTGGACAGAAAGGGCCTGGGGTAAGAAAGAAGAGTGAGAATGCTTTATACAAAGAGTAGAGCAGTCAGAGAGGCCATATACAAGTGTTTTTAACCCTAGAAATGCAGTGGAAGCTTTATAGGGAGGGGGAGCCAAATCCGACAGCAATAGTCAGTTTGCAATCAAATTCTGCTTCCCCTGGGCAGAAAGGGCTTGGGGTAAGAAAGAAAAGTGTGGATGCCTTATACAAAGAGTAGAGCAGTCAGAGAGGCCATATACAAGTGTTTTTAACCCTAGAAATGCAGTGGAAGTTTTATTGGGAAGGGGAGCCAAATCCGACAGCAGTAGTCAGTTTGGTATGAAATTCCGCTTCCCCTGGACAGAAAGGGCCTGGGGTAAGAAAGAAGAGTGAGGATGCTTTATACAAAGAGTAGAGCAGTCAGAGAGGCCATATACAAGTGTTTTTAACCCTAGAAATGCAGTGGAAGCTTTATTGGGAAGGGGAGCCAAATCCGACAGCAATAGTCAGTTTGCTATCAAATTCCGCTTCCCCTGGACATAAAGTGCTTGGGGTAAGAAAGAAGAGGGAGGATGCTTTATACAAAGAGTAGAGCAGTCAGAGAGGCCATATACAAGTGTTTTTAACCCTAGAAATGCAGTGGAAGCTTTATTGGGAGGGGGAGCCAAATCCGACAGCAATAGTCAGTTTGCTATGAAATTCCGCTTCCCCTGGACAGAAAGTGCTTGGGGTAAGAAAGAAGAGTGAGGATGCTTTATACAAAGAGTAGAGCAGTCAGAGAGGCCATATACAAGTGTTTTTAACCCTAGAAATGCAGTGGAAGCTTTATTGGGAGGGGGAGCCAAATCCGACAGCAATAGTCAGTTTGATATTAAATTCCGCTTCCCCTGGACAGAAAGGGCCTGGGGTAAGAAAGAAGAGGGGGATGCTTTATACAAAGAGTAGAGCAGTCAGAAAGGCCATATACAAGTGTTTTTAACCCTAGAAATGCAGTGGAAGCTTTGGGGAGCCAAATCCGACAGCAATAGTCAGTTTGCTATCAAATTCCGCTTCCCCTGGACAGAAAAGGCCTGGGGTAAGAAAGAAGAGGGAGGATGCTTTATACAAAGAGTAGAGCAGTCAGAGAGGCCATATACAAGTGTTTTTAACCCTAGAAATGCAGTGGAAGCTTTATTGGGAAGGGGAGCCAAATCCGACAGCAATAGTCAGTTTGCTATCAAATTCCGCTTCCCCTGTACAGAAAGGGCCTGGGGTAACAAAGAAGAGTGAGGATGCTTTATACAAAGAGTAGAGCAGTCAGAGAGGTCATATACAAGTGTTTTTAACCCTAGAAATGCAGTGGAAGCTTTATTGGGAGGGGGAGCCAAATCCGACAGCAATAGTCAGTTTGCTATCAAATTCCGCTTCCCCTGGACAGAAAGGGCTTGGGGTAAGAAAGAAGAGTGAGTATGGTTTATACAAAGAGTAGAGCAGTCAGAGAGGCCATATACAAGTGTTTTTAACCCTAGAAATGCAGTGGAAGCTTTATTGGGAAGGGGAGCCAAATCCGACAGCAATAGTCAGTTTGCTATGAAATTCCGCTTCCCCTGGACAGAAAGGGCATGGGGTAAGAAAGAAGAGGGAGGATGCTTTATACAAAGAGTAGAGCAGTCAGAGAGGCCATATACAAGTGTTTTTAACCCTAGAAATGCAGTGGAAGCTTTATTGGGAGGGGGAGCCAAATCCGACAGCAATAGTCAGTTTGCTATCAAATTCCGCTTCCCCTGTACAGAAAGGGCCTGGGGTAAGAAAGAAGAGTGAGGATGCTTTATACAAAGAGTAGAGCAGTCAGAGAGGCCATATACAAGTGTTTTTAACCCTAGAAATGCAGTGGAAGCTTTATTGGGAAGGGGAGCCAAATCCGACAGCAGTAGTCAGTTTGGTATGAAATTCCGCTTCCCCTGGACATAAAGTGCTTGGGGTAAGAAAGAAGAGTGAGGATGCTTTATACAAAGAGTAGAGCAGTCAGAGAGGCTATATACAAGTGTTTTTAACCCTAGAAATGCAGTGGAAGCTTTATTGGGAGGGGGAGCCAAATCCGACAGCAATAGTCAGTTTGCTATCAAATTCCGCTTCCCCTGGACATAAAGGGCCTGGGGTAAGAAAGAAGAGGGAGGATGCTTTATACAAAGAGTAGAGCAGTCAGAGAGACCATATACAAGTGTTTTTAACCCTAGAAATGCAGTGGAAGCTTTATTGTGAGGGGGAGCCAAATCCGACAGCAATAGTCAGTTTGCTATCAAATTCTGCTTCCCCTGGACATAAAGTGCTTGGGGTAAGAAAGAAGAGTGAGGATGCCTTATACAAAGAGTAGAGCAGTCAGAGAGGCCATATACAAGTGTTTTTAACCCTAGAAATGCAGTGGAAGCTTTATTGGGAAGGGGAGCCAAATCCGACAGCAATAGTCAGTTTGCTATGAAATTCCGCTTCCCCTGGATAGAAAGGGCCTGGGGTAAGAAAGAAGAGGGAGGATGCTTTATACAAAGAGTAGAGCAGTCAGAGAGGCCATATACAAGTGTTTTTAACCCTAGAAATGCAGTGGAAGCTTTATTGTGAGGGGGAGCCAAATCCGACAGCAATAGTCAGTTTGCTATCAAATTCCGCTTCCCCTGGACAGGAAGGGCCTGGGGTAAGAAAGAAGAGGGAGGATGCTTTATACAAAGAGTAGAGCAGTCAGAGAGACCATATACAAGTGTTTTTAACCCTAGAAATGCAGTGGAAGCTTTATTGTGAGGGGGAGCCAAATCCGACAGCAATAGTCAGTTTGCTATGAAATTCCGCTCCCCCTGGACATAAAGGGCCCGGGGTAAGAAAGAAGAGTGAGGATGCTTTATACAAAGAGTAGAGCAGTCAGAGAGGCCATATACAAGTGTTTTTAACCCTAGAAATGCAGTGGAAGCTTTATTGGGAAGGGGAGCCAAATCCGACAGCAATAGTCAGTTTGCTATCAAATTCCGCTTCCCCTGGACAGAAAGGGCTTGGGGTAAGAAAGAAGAGTGAGGATGCTTTATACAAAGAGTAGAGCAGTCAGAGAGGCCATATACAAGTGTTTTTAACCCTAGAAATGCAGTGGAAGCTTTATTGGGAGGGGGAGCCAAATCCGACAGCAATAGTCAGTTTGCTATCAAATTCCGCTTCCCCTGGACATAAAGGGCCTGGGGTAAGAAAGAAGAGTGAGGATGCTTTATACAAAGAGTAGAGCAGTCAGAGAGGCCATATACAAGTTTTTTTAACCCTAGAAATGCAGTGGAAGCTTTATTGGGAAGGGGAGCCAAATCCGACAGCAATAGTCAGTTTGCTATGAAATTCCGCTTCCCCTGGATAGAAAGGGCCTGGGGTAAGAAAGAAGAGGGAGGATGCTTTATACAAAGAGTAGAGCAGTCAGAGAGGCCATATACAAGTGTTTTTAACCCTAGAAATGCAGTGGAAGCTTTATTGTGAGGGGGAGTCAAATCCGACAGCAATAGTCAGTTTGCTATCAAATTCCGCTTCCCCTGGACAGAAAGGGCCTGGGGTAAGAAAGAAGAGTGAGGATGCTTTATACAAAGAGTAGAGCAGTCAGAGAGGCCATATACAAGTGTTTTTAACCCTAGAAATGCAGTGGAAGCTTTATTGGGAGGGGGAGCCAAATCCGACAGCAATAGTCAGTTTGCTATCAAATTCCGCTTCCCATGGACATAAAGTGCTTGGGGTAAGAAGGAAGAGGGAGGATGCTTTATACAAAGAGTAGAGCAGTCAGAGAGGCCATATACAAGTGTTTTTAACCCTAGAAATGCAGTGAAAGTTTTATTGGGAGGGGGAGCCAAATCCGACAGCAATAGTCAGTTTGCTATCAAATTCCGCTTCCCCTGTACAGAAAGGGCCTGGGGTAAGAAAGAAGAGGGAGGATGCTTTATACAAAGAGTAGAGCAGTCAGAGAGACCATATACAAGTGTTTTTAACCCTAGAAATGCAGTGGAAGCTTTATTGTGAGGGGGAGCCAAATCCGACAGCAATAGTCAGTTTGCTATGAAATTCCGCTCCCCCTGGACATAAAGGGCCCGGGGTAAGAAAGAAGAGTGAGGATGCTTTATACAAAGAGTAGAGCAGTCAGAGAGGCCATATACAAGTGTTTTTAACCCTAGAAATGCAGTGGAAGCTTTATTGGGAAGGGGAGCCAAATCCGACAGCAATAGTCAGTTTGCTATCAAATTCCGCTTCCCCTGGACAGAAAGGGCTTGGGGTAAGAAAGAAGAGTGAGGATGCTTTATACAAAGAGTAGAGCAGTCAGAGAGGCCATATACAAGTGTTTTTAACCCTAGAAATGCAGTGGAAGCTTTATTGGGAGGGGGAGCCAAATCCGACAGCAATAGTCAGTTTGCTATGAAATTCCGCTTCCCCTGGACAGAAAGGGCTTGGGGTAAGAAAGAAGAGTGAGGATGCTTTATACAAAGAGTAGAGCAGTCAGAGAGGCCATATACAAGTGTTTTTAACCCTAGAAATGCAGTGAAGCTTTATTGGGAGGGGGAGCCAAATCCAACAGCAATAGTCAGTTTGCAATCAAATTCCGCTTCCCATGGACATAAAGTGCTTGGGGTAAGAAAGAAGAGGGAGGATGCTTTGTACAAAGAGTAGAGCAGTCAGAGAGGCCATATACAAGTGTTTTTAACCCTAGAAATGCAGTGAAAGTTTTATTGGGAGGGGGAGCCAAATCCGACAGCAATAGTCAGTTTGCTATCAAATTCTGCTTCCCCTGTACAGAAAGGGCCTGGGGTAAGAAAGAAGAGGGAGGATGCTTTATACAAAGAGTAGAGCAGTCAGAGAGACCATATACAAGTGTTTTTAACCCTAGAAATGCAGTGGAAGCTTTATTGTGAGGGGGAGCCAAATCCGACAGCAATAGTCAGTTTGCTATCAAATTCTGCTTCCCCTGGACATAAAGTGCTTGGGGTAAGAAAGAAGAGTGAGGATGCTTTATACAAAGAGTAGAGCAGTCAGAGAGGCCATATACAAGTGTTTTTAACCCTAGAAATGCAGTGGAAGCTTTATTGGGAGGGGGAGCCAAATCCGACAGCAATAGTCAGTTTGATATTAAATTCCGCTTCCCCTGGACAGAAAGGGCCTGGGGTAAGAAAGAAGAGGGGGATGCTTTATACAAAGAGTAGAGCAGTCAGAAAGGCCATATACAAGTGTTTTTAACCCTAGAAATGCAGTGGAAGCTTTGGGGAGCCAAATCCGACAGCAATAGTCAGTTTGCTATCAAATTCCGCTTCCCCTGGACAGAAAAGGCCTGGGGTAAGAAAGAAGAGGGAGGATGCTTTATACAAAGAGTAGAGCAGTCAGAGAGGCCATATACAAGTGTTTTTAACCCTAGAAATGCAGTGGAAGCTTTATTGGGAAGGGGAGCCAAATCCGACAGCAATAGTCAGTTTGCTATCAAATTCCGCTTCCCCTGTACAGAAAGGGCCTGGGGTAACAAAGAAGAGTGAGGATGCTTTATACAAAGAGTAGAGCAGTCAGAGAGGTCATATACAAGTGTTTTTAACCCTAGAAATGCAGTGGAAGCTTTATTGGGAGGGGGAGCCAAATCCGACAGCAATAGTCAGTTTGCTATCAAATTCCGCTTCCCCTGGACAGAAAGGGCTTGGGGTAAGAAAGAAGAGTGAGTATGGTTTATACAAAGAGTAGAGCAGTCAGAGAGGCCATATACAAGTGTTTTTAACCCTAGAAATGCAGTGGAAGCTTTATTGGGAAGGGGAGCCAAATCCGACAGCAATAGTCAGTTTGCTATGAAATTCCGCTTCCCCTGGACAGAAAGGGCATGGGGTAAGAAAGAAGAGGGAGGATGCTTTATACAAAGAGTAGAGCAGTCAGAGAGGCCATATACAAGTGTTTTTAACCCTAGAAATGCAGTGGAAGCTTTATTGGGAGGGGGAGCCAAATCCGACAGCAATAGTCAGTTTGCTATCAAATTCCGCTTCCCCTGTACAGAAAGGGCCTGGGGTAAGAAAGAAGAGTGAGGATGCTTTATACAAAGAGTAGAGCAGTCAGAGAGGCCATATACAAGTGTTTTTAACCCTAGAAATGCAGTGGAAGCTTTATTGGGAAGGGGAGCCAAATCCGACAGCAGTAGTCAGTTTGGTATGAAATTCCGCTTCCCCTGGACATAAAGTGCTTGGGGTAAGAAAGAAGAGTGAGGATGCTTTATACAAAGAGTAGAGCAGTCAGAGAGGCTATATACAAGTGTTTTTAACCCTAGAAATGCAGTGGAAGCTTTATTGGGAGGGGGAGCCAAATCCGACAGCAATAGTCAGTTTGCTATCAAATTCCGCTTCCCCTGGACATAAAGGGCCTGGGGTAAGAAAGAAGAGGGAGGATGCTTTATACAAAGAGTAGAGCAGTCAGAGAGACCATATACAAGTGTTTTTAACCCTAGAAATGCAGTGGAAGCTTTATTGTGAGGGGGAGCCAAATCCGACAGCAATAGTCAGTTTGCTATCAAATTCTGCTTCCCCTGGACATAAAGTGCTTGGGGTAAGAAAGAAGAGTGAGGATGCTTTATACAAAGAGTAGAGCAGTCAGAGAGGCCATATACAAGTGTTTTTAACCCTAGAAATGCAGTGGAAGCTTTATTGGGAGGGGGAGCCAAATCCGACAGCAATAGTCAGTTTGATATTAAATTCCGCTTCCCCTGGACAGAAAGGGCCTGGGGTAAGAAAGAAGAGGGGGATGCTTTATACAAAGAGTAGAGCAGTCAGAAAGGCCATATACAAGTGTTTTTAACCCTAGAAATGCAGTGGAAGCTTTGGGGAGCCAAATCCGACAGCAATAGTCAGTTTGCTATCAAATTCCGCTTCCCCTGGACAGAAAAGGCCTGGGGTAAGAAAGAAGAGGGAGGATGCTTTATACAAAGAGTAGAGCAGTCAGAGAGGCCATATACAAGTGTTTTTAACCCTAGAAATGCAGTGGAAGCTTTATTGGGAAGGGGAGCCAAATCCGACAGCAATAGTCAGTTTGCTATCAAATTCCGCTTCCCCTGTACAGAAAGGGCCTGGGGTAACAAAGAAGAGTGAGGATGCTTTATACAAAGAGTAGAGCAGTCAGAGAGGTCATATACAAGTGTTTTTAACCCTAGAAATGCAGTGGAAGCTTTATTGGGAGGGGGAGCCAAATCCGACAGCAATAGTCAGTTTGCTATCAAATTCCGCTTCCCCTGGACAGAAAGGGCTTGGGGTAAGAAAGAAGAGTGAGTATGGTTTATACAAAGAGTAGAGCAGTCAGAGAGGCCATATACAAGTGTTTTTAACCCTAGAAATGCAGTGGAAGCTTTATTGGGAAGGGGAGCCAAATCCGACAGCAATAGTCAGTTTGCTATGAAATTCCGCTTCCCCTGGACAGAAAGGGCATGGGGTAAGAAAGAAGAGGGAGGATGCTTTATACAAAGAGTAGAGCAGTCAGAGAGGCCATATACAAGTGTTTTTAACCCTAGAAATGCAGTGGAAGCTTTATTGGGAGGGGGAGCCAAATCCGACAGCAATAGTCAGTTTGCTATCAAATTCCGCTTCCCCTGTACAGAAAGGGCCTGGGGTAAGAAAGAAGAGTGAGGATGCTTTATACAAAAAGTAGAGCAGTCAGAGAGGCCATATACAAGTGTTTTTAACCCTAGAAATGCAGTGGAAGCTTTATTGGGAAGGGGAGCCAAATCCGACAGCAGTAGTCAGTTTGGTATGAAATTCCGCTTCCCCTGGACATAAAGTGCTTGGGGTAAGAAAGAAGAGTGAGGATGCTTTATACAAAGAGTAGAGCAGTCAGAGAGGCTATATACAAGTGTTTTTAACCCTAGAAATGCAGTGGAAGCTTTATTGGGAGGGGGAGCCAAATCCGACAGCAATAGTCAGTTTGCTATCAAATTCCGCTTCCCCTGGACATAAAGGGCCTGGGGTAAGAAAGAAGAGGGAGGATGCTTTATACAAAGAGTAGAGCAGTCAGAGAGACCATATACAAGTGTTTTTAACCCTAGAAATGCAGTGGAAGCTTTATTGTGAGGGGGAGCCAAATCCGACAGCAATAGTCAGTTTGCTATCAAATTCTGCTTCCCCTGGACATAAAGTGCTTGGGGTAAGAAAGAAGAGTGAGGATGCCTTATACAAAGAGTAGAGCAGTCAGAGAGGCCATATACAAGTGTTTTTAACCCTAGAAATGCAGTGGAAGCTTTATTGGGAAGGGGAGCCAAATCCGACAGCAATAGTCAGTTTGCTATGAAATTCCGCTTCCCCTGGATAGAAAGGGCCTGGGGTAAGAAAGAAGAGGGAGGATGCTTTATACAAAGAGTAGAGCAGTCAGAGAGGCCATATACAAGTGTTTTTAACCCTAGAAATGCAGTGGAAGCTTTATTGTGAGGGGGAGCCAAATCCGACAGCAATAGTCAGTTTGCTATCAAATTCCGCTTCCCCTGGACAGGAAGGGCCTGGGGTAAGAAAGAAGAGGGAGGATGCTTTATACAAAGAGTAGAGCAGTCAGAGAGACCATATACAAGTGTTTTTAACCCTAGAAATGCAGTGGAAGCTTTATTGTGAGGGGGAGCCAAATCCGACAGCAATAGTCAGTTTGCTATGAAATTCCGCTCCCCCTGGACATAAAGGGCCCGGGGTAAGAAAGAAGAGTGAGGATGCTTTATACAAAGAGTAGAGCAGTCAGAGAGGCCATATACAAGTGTTTTTAACCCTAGAAATGCAGTGGAAGCTTTATTGGGAAGGGGAGCCAAATCCGACAGCAATAGTCAGTTTGCTATCAAATTCCGCTTCCCCTGGACAGAAAGGGCTTGGGGTAAGAAAGAAGAGTGAGGATGCTTTATACAAAGAGTAGAGCAGTCAGAGAGGCCATATACAAGTGTTTTTAACCCTAGAAATGCAGTGGAAGCTTTATTGGGAGGGGGAGCCAAATCCGACAGCAATAGT
Organism: Lithobates pipiens; assembly: GCF_037356315.1. NCBI lineage: Eukaryota > Metazoa > Chordata > Amphibia > Anura > Ranidae > Lithobates > Lithobates pipiens. The sequence goes on from NW_027507758.1 coordinate 625,430,789, forward strand.
CAGTTTGCTATCAAATTCCGCTTCCCCTGGACATAAAGGGCCTGGGGTAAGAAAGAAGAGTGAGGATGCTTTATACAAAGAGTAGAGCAGTCAGAGAGGCCATATACAAGTTTTTTTAACCCTAGAAATGCAGTGGAAGCTTTATTGGGAAGGGGAGCCAAATCCGACAGCAATAGTCAGTTTGCTATGAAATTCCGCTTCCCCTGGATAGAAAGGGCCTGGGGTAAGAAAGAAGAGGGAGGATGCTTTATACAAAGAGTAGAGCAGTCAGAGAGGCCATATACAAGTGTTTTTAACCCTAGAAATGCAGTGGAAGCTTTATTGTGAGGGGGAGTCAAATCCGACAGCAATAGTCAGTTTGCTATCAAATTCCGCTTCCCCTGGACAGAAAGGGCCTGGGGTAAGAAAGAAGAGTGAGGATGCTTTATACAAAGAGTAGAGCAGTCAGAGAGGCCATATACAAGTGTTTTTAACCCTAGAAATGCAGTGGAAGCTTTATTGGGAGGGGGAGCCAAATCCGACAGCAATAGTCAGTTTGCTATCAAATTCCGCTTCCCATGGACATAAAGTGCTTGGGGTAAGAAGGAAGAGGGAGGATGCTTTATACAAAGAGTAGAGCAGTCAGAGAGGCCATATACAAGTGTTTTTAACCCTAGAAATGCAGTGAAAGTTTTATTGGGAGGGGGAGCCAAATCCGACAGCAATAGTCAGTTTGCTATCAAATTCCGCTTCCCCTGTACAGAAAGGGCCTGGGGTAAGAAAGAAGAGGGAGGATGCTTTATACAAAGAGTAGAGCAGTCAGAGAGACCATATACAAGTGTTTTTAACCCTAGAAATGCAGTGGAAGCTTTATTGTGAGGGGGAGCCAAATCCGACAGCAATAGTCAGTTTGCTATGAAATTCCGCTCCCCCTGGACATAAAGGGCCCGGGGTAAGAAAGAAGAGTGAGGATGCTTTATACAAAGAGTAGAGCAGTCAGAGAGGCCATATACAAGTGTTTTTAACCCTAGAAATGCAGTGGAAGCTTTATTGGGAAGGGGAGCCAAATCCGACAGCAATAGTCAGTTTGCTATCAAATTCCGCTTCCCCTGGACAGAAAGGGCTTGGGGTAAGAAAGAAGAGTGAGGATGCTTTATACAAAGAGTAGAGCAGTCAGAGAGGCCATATACAAGTGTTTTTAACCCTAGAAATGCAGTGGAAGCTTTATTGGGAGGGGGAGCCAAATCCGACAGCAATAGTCAGTTTGCTATGAAATTCCGCTTCCCCTGGACAGAAAGGGCTTGGGGTAAGAAAGAAGAGTGAGGATGCTTTATACAAAGAGTAGAGCAGTCAGAGAGGCCATATACAAGTGTTTTTAACCCTAGAAATGCAGTGGAAGCTTTATTGGGAGGGGGAGCCAAATCCAACAGCAATAGTCAGTTTGCAATCAAATTCCGCTTCCCATGGACATAAAGTGCTTGGGGTAAGAAAGAAGAGGGAGGATGCTTTGTACAAAGAGTAGAGCAGTCAGAGAGGCCATATACAAGTGTTTTTAACCCTAGAAATGCAGTGAAAGTTTTATTGGGAGGGGGAGCCAAATCCGACAGCAATAGTCAGTTTGCTATCAAATTCTGCTTCCCCTGTACAGAAAGGGCCTGGGGTAAGAAAGAAGAGGGAGGATGCTTTATACAAAGAGTAGAGCAGTCAGAGAGACCATATACAAGTGTTTTTAACCCTAGAAATGCAGTGGAAGCTTTATTGTGAGGGGGAGCCAAATCCGACAGCAATAGTCAGTTTGCTATCAAATTCTGCTTCCCCTGGACATAAAGTGCTTGGGGTAAGAAAGAAGAGTGAGGATGCTTTATACAAAGAGTAGAGCAGTCAGAGAGGCCATATACAAGTGTTTTTAACCCTAGAAATGCAGTGGAAGTTTTATTGGGAGGGGGAGCCAAATCCGACAGCAATAGTCAGTTTGCTATCAAATTCCGCTTCCCCTGGACATAAAGGGCCCGGGGTAAGAAAGAAGAGTGAGGATGCTTTATACAAAGAGTAGAGCAGTCAGAGAGGCCATATACAAGTGTTTTTAACCCTAGAAATGCAGTGGAAGCTTTATTGGGAAGGGGAGCCAAATCCGACAGCAATAGTCAGTTTGCTATGAAATTCCGCTTCCTCTGGACAGAAAGGGCCTGGGGTAAGATAGAAGAGTGAGGATGCTTTCTACAAAGAGTAGAGCAGTCAGAGAGGCCATATACAAGTGTTTTTAACCCTAGAAATGCAGTGGAAGCTTTATTGGGAAGGGGAGCCAAATCCGACAGCAATAGTCAGTTTGCTATCAAATTCCGCTTCCCCTGGACAGAAAGGGCTTGGGGTAAGAAAGAAGAGGGGGATGCTTTATACAAAGAGTAGAGCAGTCAGAGAGGCCATATACAAGTGTTTTTAACCCTAGAAATGCAGTGTTAGCTTAATTGGGAAGGGGAGCCAAATCCGACAGCAATAGTCAGTTTGCTATCAAATTCCGCTTCCCCTGGACATAAAGTGCTTGGGGTAAGAACGAAGAGTGAGGATGCTTTATACAAAGAGTAGAGCAGTCAGAGAGGCCATATACAAGTGTTTTTAACCCTAGAAATGCAGTGGAAGCTTTATTGGGAGGGGGAGCCAAATCCGACAGCAATAGTCAGTTTGCTATGAAATTCCGCTTCCTCTGGACATAAAGGGCCTGGGGTAAGAAAGAAGAGTGAGGATGCTTTATACAAAGAGTAGAGCAGTCAGAGAGGCCATATACAAGTGTTTTTAACCCTAGAAATGCAGTGGAAGCTTTATTGGGAAGGGGAGCCAAATCCGACAGCAATAGTCAGTTTGCTATGAAATTCCGCTTCCCCTGGATAGAAAGGGCCTGGGGTAAGAAAGAAGAGGGAGGATGCTTTATACAAAGAGTAGAGCAGTCAGAGAGGCCATATACAAGTGTTTTTAACCCTAGAAATGCAGTGGAAGCTTTATTGGGAAGGGGAGCCAAATCCGACAGCAATAGTCAGTTTGCTATGAAATTCCGCTTCCTCTGGACAGAAAGGGCTTGGGGTAAGAAAGAAGAGTGAGGATGCTTTATACAAAGAGTAGAGCAGTCAGAGAGACCATATACAAGTGTTTTTAACCCTAGAAATGCAGTGGAAGCTTTATTGTGAGGGGGAGCCAAATCCGACAGCAATAGTCAGTTTGCTATCAAATTCCACTTCCCCTGTACAGAAAGGGCCTGGGGTAACAAAGAAGAGTGAGGATGCTTTATACAAAGAGTAGAGCAGTCAGAGAGGCCATATACAAGTGTTTTTAACCCTAGAAATGCAGTGGAAGCTTTATTGGGAAGGGGAGCCAAATCCGACAGCAATAGTCAGTTTGCTATGAAATTCCGCTTCCCCTGGATAGAAAGGGCCTGGGGTAAGAAAGAAGAGGGAGGATGCTTTATACAAAGAGTAGAGCAGTCAGAGAGACCATATACAAGTGTTTTTAACCCTAGAAATGCAGTGGAAGCTTTATTGTGAGGGGGAGCCAAATCCGACAGCAATAGTCAGTTTGCTATCAAATTCTGCTTCCCCTGGACATAAAGTGCTTGGGGTAAGAAAGAAGAGTGAGGATGCTTTATACACAGAGTAGAGCAGTCAGAGAGGCCATATACAAGTGTTTTTAACCCTAGAAATGCAGTGGAAGTTTTATTGGGAGGGGGAGCCAAATCCGACAGCAATAGTCAGTTTGCTATCAAATTCCGCTTCCCCTGGACATAAAGGGCCCGGGGTAAGAAAGAAGAGTGAGGATGCTTTATACAAAGAGTAGAGCAGTCAGAGAGGCCATATACAAGTGTTTTTAACCCTAGAAATGCAGTGGAAGCTTTATTGGGAAGGGGAGCCAAATCCGACAGCAATAGTCAGTTTGCTATGAAATTCCGCTTCCTCTGGACAGAAAGGGCCTGGGGTAAGATAGAAGAGTGAGGATGCTTTCTACAAAGAGTAGAGCAGTCAGAGAGGCCATATACAAGTGTTTTTAACCCTAGAAATGCAGTGGAAGCTTTATTGGGAAGGGGAGCCAAATCCGACAGCAATAGTCAGTTTGCTATCAAATTCCGCTTCCCCTGGACAGAAAGGGCTTGGGGTAAGAAAGAAGAGGGGGATGCTTTATACAAAGAGTAGAGCAGTCAGAGAGGCCATATACAAGTGTTTTTAACCCTAGAAATGCAGTGTTAGCTTAATTGGGAAGGGGAGCCAAATCCGACAGCAATAGTCAGTTTGCTATCAAATTCCGCTTCCCCTGGACATAAAGTGCTTGGGGTAAGAACGAAGAGTGAGGATGCTTTATACAAAGAGTAGAGCAGTCAGAGAGGCCATATACAAGTGTTTTTAACCCTAGAAATGCAGTGGAAGCTTTATTGGGAGGGGGAGCCAAATCCGACAGCAATAGTCAGTTTGCTATGAAATTCCGCTTCCTCTGGACATAAAGGGCCTGGGGTAAGAAAGAAGAGTGAGGATGCTTTATACAAAGAGTAGAGCAGTCAGAGAGGCCATATACAAGTGTTTTTAACCCTAGAAATGCAGTGGAAGCTTTATTGGGAAGGGGAGCCAAATCCGACAGCAATAGTCAGTTTGCTATGAAATTCCGCTTCCCCTGGATAGAAAGGGCCTGGGGTAAGAAAGAAGAGGGAGGATGCTTTATACAAAGAGTAGAGCAGTCAGAGAGGCCATATACAAGTGTTTTTAACCCTAGAAATGCAGTGGAAGCTTTATTGGGAAGGGGAGCCAAATCCGACAGCAATAGTCAGTTTGCTATGAAATTCCGCTTCCTCTGGACAGAAAGGGCTTGGGGTAAGAAAGAAGAGTGAGGATGCTTTATACAAAGAGTAGAGCAGTCAGAGAGACCATATACAAGTGTTTTTAACCCTAGAAATGCAGTGGAAGCTTTATTGTGAGGGGGAGCCAAATCCGACAGCAATAGTCAGTTTGCTATCAAATTCCACTTCCCCTGTACAGAAAGGGCCTGGGGTAACAAAGAAGAGTGAGGATGCTTTATACAAAGAGTAGAGCAGTCAGAGAGGTCATATATAGAAGTGTTTTTAACCCTAGAAATGCAGTGGAAGCTTTATTGGGAGGGGGAGCCAAATCCGACAGCAATAGTCAGTTTGCTATGAAATTCCGCTTCCCCTGGACAGAAAGGGCCTGGGGTAAGAAAGAAGAGTGAGGATGCTTTATACAAAGAGTAGAGCAGTCAGAGAGGCCATATACAAGTGTTTTTAACCCTAGAAATGCAGTGGAAGCTTTATTGGGAGGGGGAGCCAAATCCGACAGCAATAGTCAGTTTGCTATCAAATTCCGCTTCCCCTGGACAGAAAGGGCTTGGGGTAAGAAAGAAGAGTGAGGATGCTTTATACAAAGAGTAGAGCAGTCAGAGAGGCTATATACAAGGGTTTTTAACCCTAGAAATGCAGTGGAAGCTTTATTGGGAGGGGGAGCCAAATCCGACAGCAATAGTCAGTTTGCTATCAAATTCCGCTTCCCCTGGACAGACAGGGCCTGGGGTAAGAAAGAAGAGTGAGAATGCTTTATACAAAGAGTAGAGCAGTCAGAGAGGCCATATACAAGTGTTTTTAACCCTAGAAATACAGTGGAAGCTTTATTGGGAGGAGGAGCCAAATCCGACAGCAATAGTCAGTTTGCAATCAAATTCTGCTTCCCCTGGGCAGAAAGGGCTTGGGGTAAGAAAGAAAAGTGAGGATGCCTTAAAAAAGAGTAGAGCAGTCAGAGAGGCCATATACAAGTGTTTTTAACCCTAGAAATGCAGTGGAAGCTTTATTGGGAAGGGGAGCCAAATCCGACAGCAGTAGTCAGTTTGGTATGAAATTCCGCTTCCCCTGGACAGAAAGGGCCTGGGGTAAGAAAGAAGAGTGAGGATGCTTTATACAAAGAGTAGAGCAGTCAGAGAGGCCATATACAAGTGTTTTTAACCCTAGAAATGCAGTGGAAGCTTTATTGGGAGGGGGAGCCAAATCCGACAGCAATAGTCAGTTTGCTATCAAATTCCGCTTCCCCTGGACATAAAGTGCTTGGGGTAAGAAAGAAGAGGGGGATGCTTTATACAAAGAGTAGAGCAGTCAGAGAGGCCATATACAAGTGTTTTTAACCCTAGAAATGCAGTGGAAGCTTTATTGTGAGGGGGAGTCAAATCCGACAGCAATAGTCAGTTTGCTATCAAATTCGGCTTCCCCTGGACAGAAAGGGCCTGGGGTAAGAAAGAAGAGTGAGGATGCTTTATACAAAGAGTAGAGCAGTCAGAGAGGCCATATACAAGTGTTTTTAACCCTAGAAATGCAGTGGAAGCTTTATTGGGAAGGGGAGCCAAATCCGACAGCAGTAGTCAGTTTGGTATGAAATTCCGCTTCCCCTGGACAGAAAGGGCCTGGGGTAAGAAAGAAGAGTGAGGATGCTTTATACAAAGAGTAGAGCAGTCAGAGAGGCCATATACAAGTGTTTTTAACCCTAGAAATGCAGTGGAAGCTTTATTGGGAAGGGGAGCCAAATCCGACAGCAATAGTCAGTTTGGTATGAAATTCCGCTTCCCCTGTACATAAAGTGCTTGGGGTAAGAAAGAAGAGGGAGGATGCTTTATACAAAGAGTAGAGCAGTCAGAGAGGCCATATACAAGTGTTTTTAACCCTAGAAATGCAGTGGAAGCTTTATTGGGAGGGGGAGCCAAATCCGACAGCAATAGTCAGTTTGCTATGAAATTCCGCTTCCCCTGGACAGAAAGGGCCTGGGGTAAGATAGAAGAGTGAGCATGCTTTATACAAAGAGTAGAGCAGTCAGAGAGGCCATATACAAGTGTTTTTAACCCTAGAAATGCAGTGGAAGCTTTATAGGGAGGGGGAGCCAAATCCGACAGCAATAGTCAGTTTGCAATCAAATTCTGCTTCCCCTGGGCAGAAAGGGCTTGGGGTAAGAAAGAAAAGCAAGGATGCTTTATACAAAGAGTAGAGCAGTCAGAGAGGCCATTTACAAGTGTTTTTAACCCTAGAAATGCAGTGGAAGCTTTGGGGAGCCAAATCCGACAGCAATAGTCAGTTTGCTATCAAATTCCGCTTCCCCTGGACAGAAAAGGCCTGGGGTAAGAAAGAAGAGGGAGGATGCTTTATACAAAGAGTAGAGCAGTCAGAGAGGCCATATACAAGTGTTTTTAACCCTAGAAATGCAGTGGAAGCTTTATTGGGAAGGGGAGCCAAATCCAACAGCAATAGTCAGTTTGCTATGAAATTCCGCTTCCCCTGGATAGAAAGGGCCTGGGGTAAGAAAGAAGAGGGAGGATGCTTTATACAAAGAGTAGAGCAGTCAGAGAGGCCATATACAAGTGTTTTTAACCCTAGAAATGCAGTGGAAGCTTTATTGGGAAGGGGAGCCAAATCTGACAGCAATAGTCAGTTTGCTATCAAATTCCGCTTCCCCTGGACATAAAGTGCTTGGGGTAAGAAAGAAGAGTGAGGATGCTTTATACAAAGAGTAGAGCAGTCAGAGAGGCCATATACAAGTGTTTTTAACCCTAGAAATGCAGTGGAAGCTTTATTGGGAAGGGGAGCCAAATCTGACAGCAATAGTCAGTTTGCTATCAAATTCCGCTTCCCCTGTACAGAAAGGGCCTGGGGTAACAAAGAAGAGTGAGGATGCTTTATACAAAGAGTAGAGCAGTCAGAGAGGTCATATACAAGTGTTTTTAACCCTAGAAATGCAGTGGAAGCTTTATTGGGAGGGGGAGCCAAATCCGACAGCAATAGTCAGTTTGCTATCAAATTCCGCTTCCCCTGGACAGAAAGGGCTTGGGGTAAGAAAGAAGAGTGAGTATGGTTTATACAAAGAGTAGAGCAGTCAGAGAGGCCATATACAAGTGTTTTTAACCCTAGAAATGCAGTGGAAGCTTTATTGTGAGGGGGAGCCAAATCCGATATCAATAGTCAGTTTGCTATGAAATTCCGCTTCCCCTGGACAGAAAGGGCCTGGGGTAAGAAAGAAGAGTGAGGATGCTTTATACAAAGAGTAGAGCAGTCAGAGAGGCCATATACAAGTGTTTTTAACCCTAGAAATGCAGTGGAAGCTTTATTGTGAGGGGGAGCCAAATCCGATATCAATAGTCAGTTTGCTATGAAATTCCGCTTCCCCTGGACAGAAAGGGCCTGGGGTAAGAAAGAAGAGTGAGGATGCTTTATACAAAGAGTAGAGCAGTCAGAGAGGCCATATACAAGTGTTTTTAACCCTAGAAATGCAGTGGAAGCTTTATTGGGAAGGGGAGCCAAATCCGACAGCAATAGTCAGTTTGCTATGAAATTCCGCTTCCCCTGGACAGAAAGGGCCTGGGGTAAGAAAGAAGAGGAAGGATGCTTTATACAAAGAGTATAGCAGTCAGAGAGGCCATATACAAGTGTTTTTAACCCTAGAAATGCAGTGGAAGCTTTATTGTGAGGGGGAGCCAAATCCGACAGCAATAGTCAGTTTGCTATCAAATTCCGCTTCCCCTGGACAGAAAGGGCCTGGGGTAAGAAAGAAGAGAGAGGATGCTTTATACAAAGAGTAGAGCAGTCAGAGAGGCCATATACAAGTGTTTTTAACCCTAGAAATGCAGTGGAAGCTTTATTGGGAAGGGGAGCCAAATCCGACAGCAATAGTCAGTTTGCTATGAAATTCCGCTTCCCCTGGACAGAAAGGGCCTGGGGTAAGAAAGAAGAGTGAGGATGCTTTATACAAAGAGTAGAGCAGTCAGAGAGGCCATATACAAGTGTTTTTAACCCTAGAAATGCAGTGGAAGCTTTATTGGAAGGGGGAGCCAAATCCGACAGCAATAGTCAGTTTGCTATGAAATTCCGCTTCCCCTGGACAGAAAGTGCTTGGGGTAAGAAAGAAGAGTGAGGATGCTTTATACAAAGAGTAGAGCAGTCAGAGAGGCCATATACAAGTGTTTTTAACCCTAGAAATGCAGTGGAAGCTTTATTGGGAGGGGGAGCCAAATCCGACAGCAATAGTCAGTTTGCTATCAAATTCCGCTTCCCCTGGACAGAAAGGGCCTGGGGTAAGAAAGAAGAGTGAGGATGCTTTATACAAAGAGTAGAGCAGTCAGAGAGGCCATATACAAGTGTTTTTAACCCTAGAAATGCAGTGGAAGCTTTATTGGGAGGGGGAGCCAAATCCGACAGCAATAGTCAGTTTGCTATCAAATTCCGCTTCCCCTGGACATAAAGTTCTTGGGGTAAGAAAGAAGAGGGGGATGCTTTATACAAAGAGTAGAGCAGTCAGAGAGGCCATATACAAGTGTTTTTAACCCTAGAAATGCAGTGGAAGCTTTATTGTGAGGGGGAGCCAAATCCGACATCAATAGTCAGTTTGCTATCAAATTCCGCTTCCCCTGGACAGAAAGGGCTTGGGGTAAGAAAGAAGAGTAAGGATGCTTTATACAAAGAGTAGAGCAGTCAGAGAGGCCATATACAAGTGTTTTTAACCCTAGAAATGCAGTGGAAGCTTTATTGGGAAGGGGAGCCAAATCCGACAGCAATAGTCAGTTTGCTATGAAATTCCGCTTCCCCTGGACAGAAAGGGCCTGGGGTAAGAAAGAAGAGTGAGGATGCTTTATACAAAGAGTAGAGCAGTCAGAGAGGCCATATACAAGTGTTTTTAACCCTAGAAATGCAGTGGAAGCTTTGGGGAGACAAATCCGACAGCAATAGTCAGTTTGCTATCAAATTCCGCTTCCCCTGGACAGAAAAGGCCTGGGGTAAGAAAGAAGAGGGAGGATGCTTTATACAAAGAGTAGAGCAGTCAGAGAGGCCATATACAAGTGTTTTTAACCCTAGAAATGCAGTGGAAGCTTTATTGGGAAGGGGAGCCAAATCCGACAGCAATAGTCAGTTTGCTATGAAATTCCGCTTCCCCTGGATAGAAAGGGCCTGGGGTAAGAAAGAAGAGGGAGGATGCTTTATACAAAGAGTAGAGCAGTCAGAGAGGCCATATACAAGTGTTTTTAACCCTAGAAATGCAGTGGAAGCTTTATTGGGAAGGGGAGCCAAATCTGACAGCAATAGTCAGTTTGCTATCAAATTCCGCTTCCCCTGGACATAAAGTGCTTGGGGTAACAAAGAAGAGTGAGGATGCTTTATACAAAGAGTAGAGCAGTCAGAGAGGTCATATACAAGTGTTTTTAACCCTAGAAATGCAGTGGAAGCTTTATTGGGAGGGGGAGCCAAATCCGACAGCAATAGTCAGTTTGCTATCAAATTCCGCTTCCCCTGGACAGAAAGGGCTTGGGGTAAGAAAGAAGAGTGAGTATGGTTTATACAAAGAGTAGAGCAGTCAGAGAGGCCATATACAAGTGTTTTTAACCCTAGAAATGCAGTGGAAGCTTTATTGGGAAGGGGAGCCAAATCCGACAGCAATAGTCATTTTTCTATGAAATTCCGCTTCCCCTGGACAGAAAGGGCATGGGGTAAGAAAGAAGAGGGAGGATGCTTTATACAAAGAGTAGAGCAGTCAGAGAGGCCATATACAAGTGTTTTTAACCCTAGAAATGCAGTGGAAGCTTTATTGGGAGGGGGAGCCAAATCCGACAGCAATAGTCAGTTTGCTATGAAATTCCGCTTCCCCTGGACAGAAAGGGCCTGGGGTAAGAAAGAAGAGTGAGGATGCTTTATACAAAGAGTAGAGCAGTCAGAGAGGCCATATACAAGTGTTTTTAACCCTAGAAATGCAGTGGAAGCTTTATTGTGAGGGGGAGCCAAATCCGACAGCAATAGTCAGTTTGCTATCAAATTCCGCTTCCCCTGGACAGAAAGGGCCTGGGGTAAGAAAGAAGAGAGAGGATGCTTTATACAAAGAGTAGAGCAGTCAGAGAGGCCATATACAATAGTTTTTAACCCTAGAAATGCAGTGGAAGCTTTATTGGGAAGGGGAGCCAAATCCGACAGCAATAGTCAGTTTGCTATGAAATTCCGCTTCCCCTGGACAGAAAGGGCCTGGGGTAAGAAAGAAGAGTGAGGATGCTTTATACAAAGAGTAGAGCAGTCAGAGAGGCCATATACAAGTGTTTTTAACCCTAGAAATGCAGTGGAAGCTTTATTGGGAAGGGGAGCCAAATCCGACAGCAATAGTCAGTTTGCTATCAAATTCTGCTTCCCCTGGACATAAAGTGCTTGGGGTAAGAAAGAAGAGGGAGGATGCTTTATACAAAGAGTAGAGCAGTCAGAGAGGCCATATACAAGTGTTTTTAACCCTAGAAATGCAGTGGAAGCTTTATTGGGAGGGGGAGCCAAATCCGACAGCAATAGTCAGTTTGCTATCAAATTCCGCTTCCCCTGGACAGAAAGGGCCTGGGGTAAGAAAGAAGAGTGAGGATGCTTTATACAAAGAGTAGAGCAGTCAGAGAGGCCATATACAAGTGATTTTAAGCCTAGAAATGCAGTGGAAGCTTTATTGGGAGGGGGAGCCAAATCCAACAGCAATAGTCAGTTTGCTATCAAATTCCGCTTCCCCTGGACATAAAGTGCTTGGGGTAAGAAAGAAGAGGGGGATGCTTTATACAAAGAGTAGAGCAGTCAGAGAGGCCATATACAAGTGTTTTTAACCCTAGAAATGCAGTGGAAGCTTTATTGTGAGGGGGAGCCAAATCCGACATCAATAGTCAGTTTGCTATCAAATTCCGCTTCCCCTGGACAGAAAGGGCTTGGGGTAAGAAAGAAGAGTGAGAATGCTTTATACAAAGAGTAGAGCAGTCAGAGAGGCCATATACAAGTGTTTTTAACCCTAGAAATGCAGTGGAAGCTTTATTGGGAAGGGGAGCCAAATCCGACAGCAATAGTCAGTTTTCTATGAAATTCCGCTTCCCCTGGACAGAAAGGGCCTGGGGTAAGAAAGAAGAGGGGGATGCTTTATACAAAGAGTAGAGCAGTCAGAGAGGCCACATACAAGTGTTTTTAACCCTAGAAATGCAGTGGAAGCTTTGGGGAGCCAAATCCGACAGCAATAGTCAGTTTGCTATCAAATTCCGCTTCCCCTGGACAGAAAAGGCCTGGGGTAAGAAAGAAGAGGGAGGATGCTTTATACAAAGAGTAGAGCAGTCAGAGAGGCCATATACAAGTGTTTTTAACCCTAGAAATGCAGTGGAAGCTTTATTGGGAAGGGGAGCCAAATCCGACAGCAATAGTCAGTTTGCTATGAAATTCCGCTTCCCCTGGATAGAAAGGGCCTGGGGTAAGAAAGAAGAGGGAGGATGCTTTATACAAAGAGTAGAGCAGTCAGAGAGGCCATATACAAGTGTTTTTAACCCTAGAAATGCAGTGGAAGCTTTATTGGGAAGGGGGAGCCAAATCCGACAGCAATAGTCAGTTTGCTATCAAATTCCGCTTCCCCTGGACATAAAGTGCTTGGGGTAAGAAAGAAGAGTGAGGATGCTTTATACAAAGAGTAGAGCAGTCAGAGAGGCCATATACAAGTGTTTTTAACCCTAGAAATGCAGTGGAAGCTTTATTGGGAGGGGGAGCCAAATCCGACAGCAATAGTCAGTTTGCTATCAAATTCCGCTTCCCCTGGACAGAAAGGGCTTGGGGTAAGAAAGAAGAGTGAGTATGGTTTATACAAAGAGTAGAGCAGTCAGAGAGGCCATATACAAGTGTTTTTAACCCTGGAAATGCAGTGGAAGCTTTATTGGGAAGGGGAGCCAAATCCGACAGCAATAGTCAGTTTGCTATGAAATTCTGCTTCCCCTGGACAGAAAAGTCATGGGGTAAGAAAGAAGAGGGAGGATGCTTTATACAAAGAGTAGAGCAGTCAGAGAGGCCATATACAAGTGTTTTTAACCCTAGAATTGCAGTGGAAGCTTTATTGGGAGGGGGAGCCAAATCCGGCAGCAATAGTCAGTTTGCTATCAAATTCCGCTTCCCCTGTACAGAAAGGGCCTGGGGTAAGAAAGAAGAGTGAGGATGCTTTATACAAAGAGTAGAGCAGTCAGAGAGGCCATATACAAGTGTTTTTAACCCTAGAAATGCAGTGGAAGCTTTATTGGGAGGGGGAGCCAAATCCGACAGCAATAGTCAGTTTGCTATCAAATTTCGCTTCCCCTGTACAGAAAGGGCCTGGGGTAAGAAAGAAGAGTGAGGATGCTTTATACAAAGAGTAGAGCAGTCATAGAGGCCATATACAAGTGTTTTTAACCCTAGAAATGCAGTGGAAGCTTTATTGGGAAGGGGAGCCAAATCCGACAGCAATAGTCAGTTTGCTATCAAATTCCGCTTCCCCTGGACATAAAGTGCTTGGGGTAAGAAAGAAGAGGGAGGATGCTTTATACAAAGAGTAGAGCAGTCAGAGAGGCCATATACAAGTGTTTTTAACCCTAGAAATGCAGTGGAAGCTTTATTGGGAGGGGGAGCCAAATCCGACAGCAATAGTCAGGTTGCTATGAATTTCCGCTTCCCCTGGACAGAAAGGGCCTGGGGTAAGATAGAAGAGTGAGGATGCTTTATACAAAGAGTAGAGCAGTCACAGAGGCCATATACAAGTGTTTTTAACCCTAGAAATGCAGTGGAAGCTTTATTGGGAGGGGGAGCCAAATCCGACAGCAATAGTCAGTTTGCTATCAAATTCCGCTTCCCCTGGACAGAAAGGGCTTGGGGTAAGAAAGAAGAGAGAGGATGCTTTATACAAAGAGTAGAGCAGTCAGAGAGGCCATATACAAGTGTTTTTAACCCTAGAAATGCAGTGGAAGCTTTATTGGGAGGGGGAGCCAAATCCGACAGCAATAGTCAGTTTGCTATCAAATTCCGCTTCCCCTGGACATAAAGTGCTTGGGGTAAGAAAGAAGAGGGGGATGCTTTATACAAAGAGTAGAGCAGTCAGAGAGGCCATATACAAGTGTTTTTAACCCTAGAAATGCAGTGGAAGCTTTATTGTGAGGGGGAGCCAAATCCGACATCAATAGTCAGTTTGCTATCAAATTCCGCTTCCCCTGGACAGAAAGGGCTTGGGGTAAGAAAGAAGAGTGAGAATGCTTTATACAAAGAGTAGAGCAGTCAGAGAGGCCATATACAAGTGTTTTTAACCCTAGAAATGCAGTGGAAGCTTTATTGGGAAGGGGAGCCAAATCCGACAGCAATAGTCAGTTTGCTATGAAATTCCGCTTCCCCTGGACAGAAAGGGCCTGGGGTAAGAAAGAAGAGGGGGATGCTTTATACAAAGAGTAGAGCAGTCAGAGAGGCCACATACAAGTGTTTTTAACCCTAGAAATGCAGTGGAAGCTTTGGGGAGCCAAATCCGACAGCAATAGTCAGTTTGCTATCAAATTCCGCTTCCCCTGGACAGAAAAGGCCTGGGGTAAGAAAGAAGAGGGAGGATGCTTTATACAAAGAGTAGAGCAGTCAGAGAGGCCATATACAAGTGTTTTTAACCCTAGAAATGCAGTGGAAGCTTTATTGGGAAGGGGAGCCAAATCCGACAGCAATAGTCAGTTTGCTATGAAATTCCGCTTCCCCTGGATAGAAAGGGCCTGGGGTAAGAAAGAAGAGGGAGGATGTTTTATACAAAGAGTAGAGCAGTCAGAGAGGCCATATACAAGTGTTTTTAACCCTAGAAATGCAGTGGAAGCTTTATTGGGAAGGGGGAGCCAAATCCGACAGCAATAGTCAGTTTGCTATCAAATTCCGCTTCCCCTGGACATAAAGTGCTTGGGGTAAGAAAGAAGAGTGAGGATGCTTTATACAAAGAGTAGAGCAGTCAGAGAGGCCATATACAAGTGTTTTTAACCCTAGAAATGCAGTGGAAGCTTTATTGGGAGGGGGAGCCAAATCCGACAGCAATAGTCAGTTTGCTATCAAATTCCGCTTCCCCTGGACAGAAAGGGCTTGGGGTAAGAAAGAAGAGTGAGTATGGTTTATACAAAGAGTAGAGCAGTCAGAGAGGCCATATACAAGTGTTTTTAACCCTGGAAATGCAGTGGAAGCTTTATTGGGAAGGGGAGCCAAATCCGACAGCAATAGTCAGTTTGCTATGAAATTCTGCTTCCCCTGGACAGAAAAGTCATGGGGTAAGAAAGAAGAGGGAGGATGCTTTATACAAAGAGTAGAGCAGTCAGAGAGGCCATATACAAGTGTTTTTAACCCTAGAATTGCAGTGGAAGCTTTATTGGGAGGGGGAGCCAAATCCGGCAGCAATAGTCAGTTTGCTATCAAATTCCGCTTCCCCTGTACAGAAAGGGCCTGGGGTAAGAAAGAAGAGTGAGGATGCTTTATACAAAGAGTAGAGCAGTCAGAGAGGCCATATACAAGTGTTTTTAACCCTAGAAATGCAGTGGAAGCTTTATTGGGAGGGGGAGCCAAATCCGACAGCAATAGTCAGTTTGCTATCAAATTTCGCTTCCCCTGTACAGAAAGGGCCTGGGGTAAGAAAGAAGAGTGAGGATGCTTTATACAAAGAGTAGAGCAGTCATAGAGGCCATATACAAGTGTTTTTAACCCTAGAAATGCAGTGGAAGCTTTATTGGGAAGGGGAGCCAAATCCGACAGCAATAGTCAGTTTGCTATCAAATTCCGCTTCCCCTGGACATAAAGTGCTTGGGGTAAGAAAGAAGAGGGAGGATGCTTTATACAAAGAGTAGAGCAGTCAGAGAGGCCATATACAAGTGTTTTTAACCCTAGAAATGCAGTGGAAGCTTTATTGGGAGGGGGAGCCAAATCCGACAGCAATAGTCAGGTTGCTATGAATTTCCGCTTCCCCTGGACAGAAAGGGCCTGGGGTAAGATAGAAGAGTGAGGATGCTTTATACAAAGAGTAGAGCAGTCACAGAGGCCATATACAAGTGTTTTTAACCCTAGAAATGCAGTGGAAGCTTTATTGGGAGGGGGAGCCAAATCCGACAGCAATAGTCAGTTTGCTATCAAATTCCGCTTCCCCTGGACAGAAAGGGCTTGGGGTAAGAAAGAAGAGAGAGGATGCTTTATACAAAGAGTAGAGCAGTCAGAGAGGCCATATACAAGTGTTTTTAACCCTAGAAATGCAGTGGAAGCTTTATTGGGAGGGGGAGCCAAATCCGACAGCAATAGTCAGTTTGCTATCAAATTCCGCTTCCCCTGGACATAAAGTGCTTGGGGTAAGAAAGAAGAGGGGGATGCTTTATACAAAGAGTAGAGCAGTCAGAGAGGCCATATACAAGTGTTTTTAACCCTAGAAATGCAGTGGAAGCTTTATTGTGAGGGGGAGCCAAATCCGACATCAATAGTCAGTTTGCTATCAAATTCCGCTTCCCCTGGACAGAAAGGGCTTGGGGTAAGAAAGAAGAGTGAGAATGCTTTATACAAAGAGTAGAGCAGTCAGAGAGGCCATATACAAGTGTTTTTAACCCTAGAAATGCAGTGGAAGCTTTATTGGGAAGGGGAGCCAAATCCGACAGCAATAGTCAGTTTGCTATGAAATTCCGCTTCCCCTGGACAGAAAGGGCCTGGGGTAAGAAAGAAGAGGGGGATGCTTTATACAAAGAGTAGAGCAGTCAGAGAGGCCACATACAAGTGTTTTTAACCCTAGAAATGCAGTGGAAGCTTTGGGGAGCCAAATCCGACAGCAATAGTCAGTTTGCTATCAAATTCCGCTTCCCCTGGACAGAAAAGGCCTGGGGTAAGAAAGAAGAGGGAGGATGCTTTATACAAAGAGTAGAGCAGTCAGAGAGGCCATATACAAGTGTTTTTAACCCTAGAAATGCAGTGGAAGCTTTATTGGGAAGGGGAGCCAAATCCGACAGCAATAGTCAGTTTGCTATGAAATTCCGCTTCCCCTGGATAGAAAGGGCCTGGGGTAAGAAAGAAGAGGGAGGATGTTTTATACAAAGAGTAGAGCAGTCAGAGAGGCCATATACAAGTGTTTTTAACCCTAGAAATGCAGTGGAAGCTTTATTGGGAAGGGGGAGCCAAATCCGACAGCAATAGTCAGTTTGCTATCAAATTCCGCTTCCCCTGGACATAAAGTGCTTGGGGTAAGAAAGAAGAGTGAGGATGCTTTATACAAAGAGTAGAGCAGTCAGAGAGGCCATATACAAGTGTTTTTAACCCTAGAAATGCAGTGGAAGCTTTATTGGGAGGGGGAGCCAAATCCGACAGCAATAGTCAGTTTGCTATCAAATTCCGCTTCCCCTGGACAGAAAGGGCTTGGGGTAAGAAAGAAGAGTGAGTATGGTTTATACAAAGAGTAGAGCAGTCAGAGAGGCCATATACAAGTGTTTTTAACCCTGGAAATGCAGTGGAAGCTTTATTGGGAAGGGGAGCCAAATCCGACAGCAATAGTCAGTTTGCTATGAAATTCTGCTTCCCCTGGACAGAAAGGGCATGGGGTAAGAAAGAAGAGGGAGGATGCTTTATACAAAGAGTAGAGCAGTCAGAGAGGCCATATACAAGTGTTTTTAACCCTAGAATTGCAGTGGAAGCTTTATTGGGAGGGGGAGCCAAATCCGGCAGCAATAGTCAGTTTGCTATCAAATTCCGCTTCCCCTGTACAGAAAGGGCCTGGGGTAAGAAAGAAGAGTGAGGATGCTTTATACAAAGAGTAGAGCAGTCAGAGAGGCCATATACAAGTGTTTTTAACCCTAGAAATGCAGTGGAAGCTTTATTGGGAGGGGGAGCCAAATCCGACAGCAATAGTCAGTTTGCTATGAAATTCCGCTTCCCCTGGACAGAAAGTGCTTGGGGTAAGAAAGAAGAGTGAGGATGCTTTATACAAAGAGTAGAGCAGTCAGAGAGGCCATATACAAGTGTTTTTAACCCTAGAAATGCAGTGGAAGCTTTATTGGGAGGGGGAGCCAAATCCGACAGCAATAGTCAGTTTGCTATCAAATTCCGCTTCCCCTGGACAGAAAGGGCCTGGGGTAAGAAAGAAGAGTGAGGATGCTTTATACAAAGAGTAGAGCAGTCAGAGAGGCCATATACAAGTGATTTTAAGCCTAGAAATGCAGTGGAAGCTTTATTGGGAGGGGGAGCCAAATCCAACAGCAATAGTCAGTTTGCTATCAAATTCCGCTTCCCCTGGACATAAAGTGCTTGGGGTAAGAAAGAAGAGGGGGATGCTTTATACAAAGAGTAGAGCAGTCAGAGAGGCCATATACA
Organism: Lithobates pipiens; assembly: GCF_037356315.1. Lineage (NCBI taxonomy): Eukaryota > Metazoa > Chordata > Amphibia > Anura > Ranidae > Lithobates > Lithobates pipiens. Next base: position 625,448,904 of record NW_027507758.1, read on the forward strand.
AGTGTTTTTAACCCTAGAAATGCAGTGGAAGCTTTATTGTGAGGGGGAGCCAAATCCGACATCAATAGTCAGTTTGCTATCAAATTCCGCTTCCCCTGGACAGAAAGGGCTTGGGGTAAGAAAGAAGAGTGAGAATGCTTTATACAAAGAGTAGAGCAGTCAGAGAGGCCATATACAAGTGTTTTTAACCCTAGAAATGCAGTGGAAGCTTTATTGGGAAGGGGAGCCAAATCCGACAGCAATAGTCAGTTTGCTATGAAATTCCGCTTCCCCTGGACAGAAAGGGCCTGGGGTAAGAAAGAAGAGGGGGATGCTTTATACAAAGAGTAGAGCAGTCAGAGAGGCCACATACAAGTGTTTTTAACCCTAGAAATGCAGTGGAAGCTTTGGGGAGCCAAATCCGACAGCAATAGTCAGTTTGCTATCAAATTCCGCTTCCCCTGGACAGAAAAGGCCTGGGGTAAGAAAGAAGAGGGAGGATGCTTTATACAAAGAGTAGAGCAGTCAGAGAGGCCATATACAAGTGTTTTTAACCCTAGAAATGCAGTGGAAGCTTTATTGGGAAGGGGAGCCAAATCCGACAGCAATAGTCAGTTTGCTATGAAATTCCGCTTCCCCTGGATAGAAAGGGCCTGGGGTAAGAAAGAAGAGGGAGGATGCTTTATACAAAGAGTAGAGCAGTCAGAGAGGCCATATACAAGTGTTTTTAACCCTAGAAATGCAGTGGAAGCTTTATTGGGAAGGGGGAGCCAAATCCGACAGCAATAGTCAGTTTGCTATCAAATTCCGCTTCCCCTGGACATAAAGTGCTTGGGGTAAGAAAGAAGAGTGAGGATGCTTTATACAAAGAGTAGAGCAGTCAGAGAGGCCATATACAAGTGTTTTTAACCCTAGAAATGCAGTGGAAGCTTTATTGGGAGGGGGAGCCAAATCCGACAGCAATAGTCAGTTTGCTATCAAATTTCGCTTCCCCTGTACAGAAAGGGCCTGGGGTAAGAAAGAAGAGTGAGGATGCTTTATACAAAGAGTAGAGCAGTCATAGAGGCCATATACAAGTGTTTTTAACCCTAGAAATGCAGTGGAAGCTTTATTGGGAAGGGGAGCCAAATCCGACAGCAATAGTCAGTTTGCTATCAAATTCCGCTTCCCCTGGACATAAAGTGCTTGGGGTAAGAAAGAAGAGGGAGGATGCTTTATACAAAGAGTAGAGCAGTCAGAGAGGCCATATACAAGTGTTTTTAACCCTAGAAATGCAGTGGAAGCTTTATTGGGAGGGGGAGCCAAATCCGACAGCAATAGTCAGGTTGCTATGAATTTCCGCTTCCCCTGGACAGAAAGGGCCTGGGGTAAGATAGAAGAGTGAGGATGCTTTATACAAAGAGTAGAGCAGTCACAGAGGCCATATACAAGTGTTTTTAACCCTAGAAATGCAGTGGAAGCTTTATTGGGAGGGGGAGCCAAATCCGACAGCAATAGTCAGTTTGCTATCAAATTCCGCTTCCCCTGGACAGAAAGGGCTTGGGGTAAGAAAGAAGAGAGAGGATGCTTTATACAAAGAGTAGAGCAGTCAGAGAGGCCATATACAAGTGTTTTTAACCCTAGAAATGCAGTGGAAGCTTTATTGGGAGGGGGAGCCAAATCCGACAGCAATAGTCAGTTTGCTATCAAATTCCGCTTCCCCTGGACATAAAGTGCTTGGGGTAAGAAAGAAGAGGGGGATGCTTTATACAAAGAGTAGAGCAGTCAGAGAGGCCATATACAAGTGTTTTTAACCCTAGAAATGCAGTGGAAGCTTTATTGTGAGGGGGAGCCAAATCCGACATCAATAGTCAGTTTGCTATCAAATTCCGCTTCCCCTGGACAGAAAGGGCTTGGGGTAAGAAAGAAGAGTGAGAATGCTTTATACAAAGAGTAGAGCAGTCAGAGAGGCCATATACAAGTGTTTTTAACCCTAGAAATGCAGTGGAAGCTTTATTGGGAAGGGGAGCCAAATCCGACAGCAATAGTCAGTTTTCTATGAAATTCCGCTTCCCCTGGACAGAAAGGGCCTGGGGTAAGAAAGAAGAGGGGGATGCTTTATACAAAGAGTAGAGCAGTCAGAGAGGCCACATACAAGTGTTTTTAACCCTAGAAATGCAGTGGAAGCTTTGGGGAGCCAAATCCGACAGCAATAGTCAGTTTGCTATCAAATTCCGCTTCCCCTGGACAGAAAAGGCCTGGGGTAAGAAAGAAGAGGGAGGATGCTTTATACAAAGAGTAGAGCAGTCAGAGAGGCCATATACAAGTGTTTTTAACCCTAGAAATGCAGTGGAAGCTTTATTGGGAAGGGGAGCCAAATCCGACAGCAATAGTCAGTTTGCTATGAAATTCCGCTTCCCCTGGATAGAAAGGGCCTGGGGTAAGAAAGAAGAGGGAGGATGTTTTATACAAAGAGTAGAGCAGTCAGAGAGGCCATATACAAGTGTTTTTAACCCTAGAAATGCAGTGGAAGCTTTATTGGGAAGGGGGAGCCAAATCCGACAGCAATAGTCAGTTTGCTATCAAATTCCGCTTCCCCTGGACATAAAGTGCTTGGGGTAAGAAAGAAGAGTGAGGATGCTTTATACAAAGAGTAGAGCAGTCAGAGAGGCCATATACAAGTGTTTTTAACCCTAGAAATGCAGTGGAAGCTTTATTGGGAGGGGGAGCCAAATCCGACAGCAATAGTCAGTTTGCTATCAAATTCCGCTTCCCCTGGACAGAAAGGGCTTGGGGTAAGAAAGAAGAGTGAGTATGGTTTATACAAAGAGTAGAGCAGTCAGAGAGGCCATATACAAGTGTTTTTAACCCTGGAAATGCAGTGGAAGCTTTATTGGGAAGGGGAGCCAAATCCGACAGCAATAGTCAGTTTGCTATGAAATTCTGCTTCCCCTGGACAGAAAGGGCATGGGGTAAGAAAGAAGAGGGAGGATGCTTTATACAAAGAGTAGAGCAGTCAGAGAGGCCATATACAAGTGTTTTTAACCCTAGAATTGCAGTGGAAGCTTTATTGGGAGGGGGAGCCAAATCCGGCAGCAATAGTCAGTTTGCTATCAAATTCCGCTTCCCCTGTACAGAAAGGGCCTGGGGTAAGAAAGAAGAGTGAGGATGCTTTATACAAAGAGTAGAGCAGTCAGAGAGGCCATATACAAGTGTTTTTAACCCTAGAAATGCAGTGGAAGCTTTATTGGGAGGGGGAGCCAAATCCGACAGCAATAGTCAGTTTGCTATCAAATTTCGCTTCCCCTGTACAGAAAGGGCCTGGGGTAAGAAAGAAGAGTGAGGATGCTTTATACAAAGAGTAGAGCAGTCATAGAGGCCATATACAAGTGTTTTTAACCCTAGAAATGCAGTGGAAGCTTTATTGGGAAGGGGAGCCAAATCCGACAGCAATAGTCAGTTTGCTATCAAATTCCGCTTCCCCTGGACATAAAGTGCTTGGGGTAAGAAAGAAGAGGGAGGATGCTTTATACAAAGAGTAGAGCAGTCAGAGAGGCCATATACAAGTGTTTTTAACCCTAGAAATGCAGTGGAAGCTTTATTGGGAGGGGGAGCCAAATCCGACAGCAATAGTCAGGTTGCTATGAATTTCCGCTTCCCCTGGACAGAAAGGGCCTGGGGTAAGATAGAAGAGTGAGGATGCTTTATACAAAGAGTAGAGCAGTCACAGAGGCCATATACAAGTGTTTTTAACCCTAGAAATGCAGTGGAAGCTTTATTGGGAGGGGGAGCCAAATCCGACAGCAATAGTCAGTTTGCTATCAAATTCCGCTTCCCCTGGACAGAAAGGGCTTGGGGTAAGAAAGAAGAGAGAGGATGCTTTATACAAAGAGTAGAGCAGTCAGAGAGGCCATATACAAGTGTTTTTAACCCTAGAAATGCAGTGGAAGCTTTATTGGGAGGGGGAGCCAAATCCGACAGCAATAGTCAGTTTGCTATCAAATTCCGCTTCCCCTGGACAGAAAGGGCTTGGGGTAAGAAAGAAGAGTGAGTATGGTTTATACAAAGAGTAGAGCAGTCAGAGAGGCCATATACAAGTGTTTTTAACCCTAGAAATGCAGTGGAAGCTTTATTGGGAAGGGGAGCCAAATCCGACAGCAATAGTCAGTTTGCTATCAAATTCCGCTTCCCCTGGACAGAAAGGGCCTGGGGTAAGAAAGAAGAGAGAGGATGCTTTATACAAAGAGTAGAGCAGTCAGAGAGGCCATATACAAGTGTTTTTAACCCTAGAAATGCAGTGGAAGCTTTATTGGGAGGGGGAGCCAAATCCGACAGCAATAGTCAGTTTGCTATGAAATTCCGCTTCCCCTGGACAGAAAGGGCCTGGGGTGAGAAAGAAGAGTGAGAATGCTTTATACAAAGAGTAGAGCAGTCAGAGAGGCCATATACAAGTGTTTTTAACCCTAGAAATGCAGTGGAAGCTTTATAGGGAGGGGGAGCCAAATCCGACAGCAATAGTCAGTTTGCAATCAAATTCTGCTTCCCCTGGGCAGAAAGGGCTTGGGGTAAGAAAGAAAAGTGAGGATGCCTTATACAAAGAGTAGAGCAGTCAGAGAGGCCATATACAAGTGTTTTTAACCCTAGAAATGCAGTGGAAGCTTTATTGTGAGGGGGAGCCAAATCCGACAGCAATAGTCAGTTTGCTATCAAATTCCGCTTCCCCTGGACATAAAGTGCTTGGGGTAAGAAAGAAGAGGGAGGATGCTTTATACAAAGAGTAGAGCAGTCAGAGAGGCCATATACAAGTGGTTTTAACCCTAGAAATGCAATGGAAGCTTTATTGGGAGGGGGAGCCAAATCCGACAGCAATAGTCAGTTTGCTATGAAATTCTGCTTCCCCTGGACAGAAAGTGCTTGGGGTAAGAAAGAAGAGTGAGGATGCTTTATACAAAGAGTAGAGCAGTCAGAGAGGCCATATACAAGTGTTTTTAACCCTAGAAATGCAGTGGAAGCTTTATTGGGAGGGGGAGCCAAATCCGACAGCAATAGTCAGTTTGCTATCAAATTCCGCTTCCCCTGGACAGAAAGGGCCTGGGGTAAGAAAGAAGAGTGAGGATGCTTTATACAAAGAGTAGAGCAGTCAGAGAGGCCATATACAAGTGTTTTTAACCCTAGAAATGCAGTGGAAGCTTTATTGGGAGGGGGAGCCAAATCCGACAGCAATAGTCAGTTTGCTATCAAATTCCGCTTCCCCTGGACAGAAAGGGCCTGGGGTAAGAAAGAAGAGTGAGGATGCTTTATACAAAGAGTAGAGCAGTCAGAGAGGCCATATACAAGTGATTTTAAGCCTAGAAATGCAGTGGAAGCTTTATTGGGAGGGGGAGCCAAATCCGACAGCAATAGTCAGTTTGCTATCAAATTCCGCTTCCCCTGGACAGAAAGTGCTTGGGGTAAGAAAGAAGAGGGGGATGCTTTATACAAAGAGTAGAGCAGTCAGAGAGGCCATATACAAGTGTTTTTAACCCTAGAAATGCAGTGGAAGCTTTATTGTGAGGGGGAGCCAAATCCGACATCAATAGTCAGTTTGCTATCAAATTCCGCTTCCCCTGGACAGAAAGGGCTTGGGGTAAGAAAGAAGAGTGAGGATGCTTTATACAAAGAGTAGAGCAGTCAGAGAGGCCATATACAAGTGTTTTTAACCCTAGAAATGCAGTGGAAGCTTTATTGGGAAGGGGAGCCAAATCCGACAGCAATAGTCAGTTTGCTATGAAATTCCGCTTCCCCTGGATAGAAAGGGCCTGGGGTAAGAAAGAAGAGGGAGGATGCTTTATACAAAGAGTAGAGCAGTCAGAGAGGCCATATACAAGTGTTTTTAACCCTAGAAATGCAGTGGAAGCTTTATTGGGAGGGGGAGCCAAATCCGACAGCAATAGTCAGTTTGCTATCAAATTCCGCTTCCCCTGTACAGAAAGGGCCTGGGGTAAGAAAGAAGAGTGAGGATGCTTTATACAAAGAGTAGAGCAGTCAGAGAGGCCATATACAAGTGTTTTTAACCCTAGAAATGCAGTGGAAGCTTTATTGGGAGGGGGAGCCAAATCCGACAGCAATAGTCAGTTTGCTATCAAATTCCGCTTCCCCTGTACAGAAAGGGCCTGGGGTAAGAAAGAAGAGTGAGGATGCTTTATACAAAGAGTAGAGCAGTCAGAGAGGCCATATACAAGTGTTTTTAACCCTAGAAATGCAGTGGAAGCTTTATTGGGAAGGGGAGCCAAATCCGACAGCAATAGTCAGTTTGCTATCAAATTCCGCTTCCCCTGGACATAAAGTACTTGGGGTAAGAAAGAAGAGGGAGGATGCTTTATACAAAGAGTAGAGCAGTCAGAGAGGCCATATACAAGTGTTTTTAACCCTAGAAATGCAGTGGAAGCTTTATTGGGAGGGGGAGCCAAATCCGACAGCAATAGTCAGTTTGCTATGAATTTCCGCTTCCCCTGGACAGGAAGGGCCTGTGGTAAGATAGAAGAGTGAGGATGCTTTATACAAAGAGTAGAGCAGTCAGAGAGGCCATATACAAGTGTTTTTAACCCTAGAAATGCAGTGGAAGCTTTATTGGGAGGGGGAGCCAAATCCGACAGCAATAGTCAGTTTGGTATGAAATTCCGCTTCCCCTGGACAGAAAGGGCTTGGGGTAAGAAAGAAGAGAGAGGATGCTTTATACAAAGAGTAGAGCAGTCAGAGAGGCCATATACAAGTGTTTTTAACCCTAGAAATGCAGTGGAAGCTTTATTGGGAAGGGGAGCCAAATCCGACAGCAATAGTCAGTTTGCTATCAAATTCCGCTTCCCCTGGACATAAAGTGCTTGGAGTAAGAAAGAAGAGGGAGGATGTTTTATACAAAGAGTAGAGCAGTCAGAGAGGCCATATACAAGTGTTTTTAACCCTAGAAATGCAGTGGAAGCTTTATTGGGAGGGGGAGCCAAATCCGACAGCAATAGTCAGTTTGCTATGAAATTCCACTTCCCCTGGACAGAAAGTGCTTGGGGTAAGAAAGAAGAGTGAGGATGCTTTATACAAAGAGTAGAGCAGTCAGAGAGGCCATATACAAGTGTTTTTAACCCTAGAAATGCAGTGGAAGCTTTATTGGGAGGGGGAGCCAAATCCGACAGCAATAGTCAGTTTGCTATCAAATTCCGCTTCCCCTGGACAGAAAGGGCCTGGGGTAAGAAAGAAGAGTGAGGATGCTTTATACAAAGAGTAGAGCAGTCAGAGAGGCCATATACAAGTGATTTTAAGCCTAGAAATGCAGTGGAAGCTTTATTGGGAGGGGGAGCCAAATCCGACAGCAATAGTCAGTTTGCTATCAAATTCCGCTTCCCCTGGACATAAAGTGCTTGGGGTAAGAAAGAAGAGGGGGATGCTTTATACAAAGAGTAGAGCAGTCAGAGAGGCCATATACAAGTGTTTTTAACCCTAGAAATGCAGTGGAAGCTTTATTGGGAAGGGGAGCCAAATCCGACATCAATAGTCAGTTTGCTATCAAATTCCGCTTCCCCTGGACAGAAAGGGCTTGGGGTAAGAAAGAAGAGTGAGGATGCTTTATACAAAGAGTAGAGCAGTCAGAGAGGCCATATACAAGTGTTTTTAACCCTAGAAATGCAGTGGAAGCTTTATTGGGAAGGGGAGCCAAATCTGACAGCAATAGTCAGTTTGCTATCAAATTCCGCTTCCCCTGGACATAAAGTGCTTGGGGTAAGATAGAAGAGTGAGGATGCTTTATACAAAGAGTAGAGCAGTCAGAGAGGCCATATACAAGTGTTTTTAACCCTAGAAATACAGTGGAAGCTTTATTGGGAAGGGGAGCCAAATCCGACAGCAATAGTCAGTTTGCTATCAAATTCCGCTTCCCCTGTACAAAAAGGGCCTGGGGTAACAAAGAAGAGTGAGGATGCTTTATACAAAGAGTAGAGCAGTCAGAGAGGTCATATACAAGTGTTTTTAACCCTAGAAATGCAGTGGAAGCTTTATTGGGAGGGGGAGCCAAATCCGACAGCAATAGTCAGTTTGCTATCAAATTCCGCTTCCCCTGGACAGAAAGGGCTTGGGGTAAGAAAGAAGAGTGAGTATGGTTTATACAAAGAGTAGAGCAGTCAGAGAGGCCATATACAAGTGTTTTTAACCCTAGAAATGCAGTGGAAGCTTTATTGGGAAGGGGAGCCAAATCCGACAGCAATAGTCAGTTTGCTATGAAATTCCGCTTCCCCTGGACAGAAAGGGCATGGGGTAAGAAAGAAGAGGGAGGATGCTTTATACAAAGAGTAGAGCAGTCCGAGAGGCCATATACAAGTGTTTTTAACCCTAGAAATGCAGTGGAAGCTTTATTGGGAGGGGGAGCCAAATCCGACAGCAATAGTCAGTTTGCTATCAAATTCCGCTTCCCCTGTACAGAAAGGGCCTGGGGTAAGAAAGAAGAGTGAGGATGCTTTATACAAAGAGTAGAGCAGTCAGAGAGGCCATATACAAGTGTTTTTAACCCTAGAAATGCAGTGGAAGCTTTATTGGGAAGGGGAGCCAAATCCGACAGCAGTAGTCAGTTTGGTATGAAATTCCGCTTCCCCTAGACAGAAAGGGCCTGGGGTAAGAAAGAAGAGGGGGATGCTTTATACAAAGAGTAGAGCAGTCAGAGAGGCCATATACAAGTGTTTTTAACCCTAGAAATGCAGTGGAAGCTTTATTGGGAAGGGGAGCCAAATCCGACAGCAATAGTCAGTTTGCTATCAAATTCCGATTCCCCTGGACATAAAGTGCTTGGGGTAAGAAAGAAGAGGGAGGATGCTTTATACAAAGAGTAGAGCAGTCAGAGAGGCCATATACAAGTGTTTTTAACCCTAGAAATGCAGTGGAAGCTATATTGGGAAGGGGAGCCAAATCCGACAGCAATAGTCAGTTTGCTATGAAATTCCGCTTCCTCTGGACAGAAAGGGCCTGGGGTAAGAAAGAAGAGTGAGGATGCTTTATACAAAGAGTAGAGCAGTCACAGAGGCCATATACAAGTGTTTTTAACCCTAGAAATGCAGTGGAAGCTTTATTGTGAGGGGGAGCCAAATCCGACAGCAATAGTCAGTTTGCTATCAAATTCCGCTTCCCCTGGACAGAAAGGGCCTGGGGTAAGAAAGAAGAGTGAGAATGCTTTATACAAAGAGTAGAGCAGTCAGAGAGGCCATATACAAGTGTTTTTAACCCTAGAAATGCAGTGGAAGCTTTATTGGGAGGGGGAGCCAAATCCGACAGCAATAGTCAGTTTGCAATCAAATTCTGCTTCCCCTGGGCAGAAAGGGCTTGGGGTAAGAAAGAAAAGTGAGGATGCCTTATACAAAGAGTAGAGCAGTCAGAGAGGCCATATACAAGTGTTTTTAACCCTAGAAATGCAGTGGAAGCTTTATTGGGAAGGGGAGCCAAATCCGACAGCAGTAGTCAGTTTTGTATGAAATTCCGCTTCCCCTGAACAGAAAGGGCCTGGGGTAAGAAAGAAGAGTGAGGATGCTTTATACAAAGAGTAGAGCAGTCAGAGAGGCCATATACAAGTGTTTTTAACCCTAGAAATGCAGTGGAAGCTTTATTGGGAGGGGGAGCCAAATCCGACAGCAATAGTCAGTTTGCTATCAAATTCCGCTTCCCCTGTACAGAAAGGGCCTGGGGTAAGAAAGAAGAGTGAGGATGCTTTATACAAAGAGTAGAGCAGTCAGAGAGGCCATATACAAGTGTTTTTAACCCTAGAAATGCAGTGGAAGCTTTATTGGGAGGGGGAGCCAAATCCGACAGCAATAGTCAGTTTGCTATCAAATTCTGCTTCCCCTGTACAGAAAGGGCCTGGGGTAAGAAAGAAGAGTGAGGATGCTTTATACAAAGAGTAGAGCAGTCAGAGAGGCCATATACAAGTGTTTTTAACCCTAGAAATGCAGTGGAAGCTTTATTGGGAGGGGGAGCCAAATCCGACAGCAATAGTCAGTTTGCTATCAAATTCCGCTTCCCCTGTACAGAAAGGGCCTGGGGTAAGAAAGAAGAGTGAGGATGCTTTATACAAAGAGTAGAGCAGTCAGAGAGGCCATATACAAGTGTTTTTAACCCTAGAAATGCAGTGGAAGCTTTATTGGGAAGGGGAGCCAAATCCGACAGCAATAGTCAGTTTGCTATCAAATTCCGCTTCCCCTGGACATAAAGTACTTGGGGTAAGAAAGAAGAGGGAGGATGCTTTATACAAAGAGTAGAGCAGTCAGAGAGGCCATATACAAGTGTTTTTAACCCTAGAAATGCAGTGGAAGCTTTATTGGGAGGGGGAGCCAAATCCGACAGCAATAGTCAGTTTGCTATGAATTTCCGCTTCCCCTGGACAGGAAGGGCCTGGGGTAAGATAGAAGAGTGAGGATGCTTTATACAAAGAGTAGAGCAGTCAGAGAGGCCATATACAAGTGTTTTTAACCCTAGAAATGCAGTGGAAGCTTTATTGGGAGGGGGAGCCAAATCCGACAGCAATAGTCAGTTTGGTATGAAATTCCGCTTCCCCTGGACAGAAAGGGCTTGGGGTAAGAAAGAAGAGAGAGGATGCTTTATACAAAGAGTAGAGCAGTCAGAGAGGCCATATACAAGTGTTTTTAACCCTAGAAATGCAGTGGAAGCTTTATTGGGAGGGGGAGCCAAATCCGACAGCAATAGTCAGTTTGCTATCAAATTCAGCTTCCCCTGGACATAAAGTGCTTGGAGTAAGAAAGAAGAGGGAGGATGCTTTATACAAAGAGTAGAGCAGTCAGAGAGGCCATATACAAGTGTTTTTAACCCTAGAAATGCAGTGGAAGCTTTATTGGGAGGGGGAGCCAAATCCGACAGCAATAGTCAGTTTGCTATGAATTTCCGCTTCCCCTGGACAGGAAGGGCCTGGGGTAAGATAGAAGAGTGAGGATGCTTTATACAAAGAGTAGAGCAGTCAGAGAGGCCATATACAAGTGTTTTTAACCCTAGAAATGCAGTGGAAGCTTTATTGGGAGGGGGAGCCAAATCCGACAGCAATAGTCAGTTTGGTATGAAATTCTGCTTCCCCTGGACAGAAAGGGCTTGGGGTAAGAAAGAAGAGAGAGGATGCTTTATACAAAGAGTAGAGCAGTCAGAGAGGCCATATACAAGTGTTTTTAACCCTAGAAATGCAGTGGAAGCTTTATTGGGAAGGGGAGCCAAATCCGACAGCAATAGTCAGTTTGCTATCAAATTCCGCTTCCCCTGGACATAAAGTGCTTGGAGTAAGAAAGAAGAGGGAGGATGTTTTATACAAAGAGTAGAGCAGTCAGAGAGGCCATATACAAGTGTTTTTAACCCTAGAAATGCAGTGGAAGCTTTATTGGGAGGGGGAGCCAAATCCGACAGCAATAGTCAGTTTGCTATGAAATTCCGCTTCCCCTGGACAGAAAGTGCTTGGGGTAAGAAAGAAGAGTGAGGATGCTTTATACAAAGAGTAGAGCAGTCAGAGAGGCCATATACAAGTGTTTTTAACCCTAGAAATGCAGTGGAAGCTTTATTGGGAGGGGGAGCCAAATCCGACAGCAATAGTCAGTTTGCTATCAAATTCCGCTTCCCCTGGACAGAAAGGGCCTGGGGTAAGAAAGAAGAGTGAGGATGCTTTATACAAAGAGTAGAGCAGTCAGAGAGGCCATATACAAGTGATTTTAAGCCTAGAAATGCAGTGGAAGCTTTATTGGGAGGGGGAGCCAAATCCGACAGCAATAGTCAGTTTGCTATCAAATTCCGCTTCCCCTGGACATAAAGTGCTTGGGGTAAGAAAGAAGAGGGGGATGCTTTATACAAAGAGTAGAGCAGTCAGAGAGGCCATATACAAGTGTTTTTAACCCTAGAAATGCAGTGGAAGCTTTATTGGGAAGGGGAGCCAAATCCGACATCAATAGTCAGTTTGCTATCAAATTCCGCTTCCCCTGGACAGAAAGGGCTTGGGGTAAGAAAGAAGAGTGAGGATGCTTTATACAAAGAGTAGAGCAGTCAGAGAGGCCATATACAAGTGTTTTTAACCCTAGAAATGCAGTGGAAGCTTTATTGGGAAGGGGAGCCAAATCTGACAGCAATAGTCAGTTTGCTATCAAATTCCGCTTCCCCTGGACATAAAGTGCTTGGGGTAAGATAGAAGAGTGAGGATGCTTTATACAAAGAGTAGAGCAGTCAGAGAGGCCATATACAAGTGTTTTTAACCCTAGAAATACAGTGGAAGCTTTATTGGGAAGGGGAGCCAAATCCGACAGCAATAGTCAGTTTGCTATCAAATTCCGCTTCCCCTGTACAAAAAGGGCCTGGGGTAACAAAGAAGAGTGAGGATGCTTTATACAAAGAGTAGAGCAGTCAGAGAGGTCATATACAAGTGTTTTTAACCCTAGAAATGCAGTGGAAGCTTTATTGGGAGGGGGAGCCAAATCCGACAGCAATAGTCAGTTTGCTATCAAATTCCGCTTCCCCTGGACAGAAAGGGCTTGGGGTAAGAAAGAAGAGTGAGTATGGTTTATACAAAGAGTAGAGCAGTCAGAGAGGCCATATACAAGTGTTTTTAACCCTAGAAATGCAGTGGAAGCTTTATTGGGAAGGGGAGCCAAATCCGACAGCAATAGTCAGTTTGCTATGAAATTCCGCTTCCCCTGGACAGAAAGGGCATGGGGTAAGAAAGAAGAGGGAGGATGCTTTATACAAAGAGTAGAGCAGTCCGAGAGGCCATATACAAGTGTTTTTAACCCTAGAAATGCAGTGGAAGCTTTATTGGGAGGGGGAGCCAAATCCGACAGCAATAGTCAGTTTGCTATCAAATTCCGCTTCCCCTGTACAGAAAGGGCCTGGGGTAAGAAAGAAGAGTGAGGATGCTTTATACAAAGAGTAGAGCAGTCAGAGAGGCCATATACAAGTGTTTTTAACCCTAGAAATGCAGTGGAAGCTTTATTGGGAAGGGGAGCCAAATCCGACAGCAGTAGTCAGTTTGGTATGAAATTCCGCTTCCCCTAGACAGAAAGGGCCTGGGGTAAGAAAGAAGAGTGAGTATGGTTTATACAAAGAGTAGAGCAGTCAGAGAGGCCATATACAAGTGTTTTTAACCCTAGAAATGCAGTGGAAGCTTTATTGGGAAGGGGAGCCAAATCCGACAGCAATAGTCAGTTTGCTATCAAATTCCGATTCCCCTGGACATAAAGTGCTTGGGGTAAGAAAGAAGAGGGAGGATGCTTTATACAAAGAGTAGAGCAGTCAGAGAGGCCATATACAAGTGTTTTTAACCCTAGAAATGCAGTGGAAGCTTTATTGGGAGGGGGAGCCAAATCCGACAGCAATAGTCAGTTTGCTATGAATTTCCGCTTCCCCTGGACAGAAAGGGCCTGGGGTAAGATAGAAGAGTGAGGATGCTTTATACAAAGAGTAGAGCAGTCAGAGAGGCCATATACAAGTGTTTTTAACCCTAGAAATGCAGTGGAAGCTATATTGGGAAGGGGAGCCAAATCCGACAGCAATAGTCAGTTTGCTATGAAATTCCGCTTCCTCTGGACAGAAAGGGCCTGGGGTAAGAAAGAAGAGTGAGGATGCTTTATACAAAGAGTAGAGCAGTCACAGAGGCCATATACAAGTGTTTTTAACCCTAGAAATGCAGTGGAAGCTTTATTGTGAGGGGGAGCCAAATCCGACAGCAATAGTCAGTTTGCTATCAAATTCCGCTTCCCCTGGACAGAAAGGGCCTGGGGTAAGAAAGAAGAGTGAGAATGCTTTATACAAAGAGTAGAGCAGTCAGAGAGGCCATATACAAGTGTTTTTAACCCTAGAAATGCAGTGGAAGCTTTATTGGGAGGGGGAGCCAAATCCGACAGCAATAGTCAGTTTGCAATCAAATTCTGCTTCCCCTGGGCAGAAAGGGCTTGGGGTAAGAAAGAAAAGTGAGGATGCCTTATACAAAGAGTAGAGCAGTCAGAGAGGCCATATACAAGTGTTTTTAACCCTAGAAATGCAGTGGAAGCTTTATTGGGAAGGGGAGCCAAATCCGACAGCAGTAGTCAGTTTTGTATGAAATTCCGCTTCCCCTGAACAGAAAGGGCCTGGGGTAAGAAAGAAGAGTGAGGATGCTTTATACAAAGAGTAGAGCAGTCAGAGAGGCCATATACAAGTGTTTTTAACCCTAGAAATGCAGTGGAAGCTTTATTGGGAGGGGGAGCCAAATCCGACAGCAATAGTCAGTTTGCTATCAAATTCCGCTTCCCCTGTACAGAAAGGGCCTGGGGTAAGAAAGAAGAGTGAGGATGCTTTATACAAAGAGTAGAGCAGTCAGAGAGGCCATATACAAGTGTTTTTAACCCTAGAAATGCAGTGGAAGCTTTATTGGGAGGGGGAGCCAAATCCGACAGCAATAGTCAGTTTGCTATCAAATTCCGCTTCCCCTGTACAGAAAGGGCCTGGGGTAAGAAAGAAGAGTGAGGATGCTTTATACAAAGAGTAGAGCAGTCAGAGAGGCCATATACAAGTGTTTTTAACCCTAGAAATGCAGTGGAAGCTTTATTGGGAGGGGGAGCCAAATCCGACAGCAATAGTCAGTTTGCTATCAAATTCCGCTTCCCCTGTACAGAAAGGGCCTGGGGTAAGAAAGAAGAGTGAGGATGCTTTATACAAAGAGTAGAGCAGTCAGAGAGGCCATATACAAGTGTTTTTAACCCTAGAAATGCAGTGGAAGCTTTATTGGGAAGGGGAGCCAAATCCGACAGCAATAGTCAGTTTGCTATCAAATTCCGCTTCCCCTGGACATAAAGTACTTGGGGTAAGAAAGAAGAGGGAGGATGCTTTATACAAAGAGTAGAGCAGTCAGAGAGGCCATATACAAGTGTTTTTAACCCTAGAAATGCAGTGGAAGCTTTATTGGGAGGGGGAGCCAAATCCGACAGCAATAGTCAGTTTGCTATGAATTTCCGCTTCCCCTGGACAGGAAGGGCCTGGGGTAAGATAGAAGAGTGAGGATGCTTTATACAAAGAGTAGAGCAGTCAGAGAGGCCATATACAAGTGTTTTTAACCCTAGAAATGCAGTGGAAGCTTTATTGGGAGGGGGAGCCAAATCCGACAGCAATAGTCAGTTTGGTATGAAATTCCGCTTCCCCTGGACAGAAAGGGCTTGGGGTAAGAAAGAAGAGAGAGGATGCTTTATACAAAGAGTAGAGCAGTCAGAGAGGCCATATACAAGTGTTTTTAACCCTAGAAATGCAGTGGAAGCTTTATTGGGAAGGGGAGCCAAATCCGACAGCAATAGTCAGTTTGCTATCAAATTCCGCTTCCCCTGGACATAAAGTGCTTGGAGTAAGAAAGAAGAGGGAGGATGCTTTATACAAAGAGTAGAGCAGTCAGAGAGGCCATATACAAGTGTTTTTAACCCTAGAAATGCAGTGGAAGCTTTATTGGGAGGGGGAGCCAAATCCGACAGCAATAGTCAGTTTGCTATGAAATTCCGCTTCCCCTGGACAGAAAGTGCTTGGGGTAAGAAAGAAGAGTGAGGATGCTTTATACAAAGAGTAGAGCAGTCAGAGAGGCCATATACAAGTGTTTTTAACCCTAGAAATGCAGTGGAAGCTTTATTGGGAGGGGGAGCCAAATCCGACAGCAATAGTCAGTTTGCTATCAAATTCCGCTTCCCCTGGACATAAAGTGCTTGGGGTAAGAAAGAAGAGTGAGGATGCTTTATACAAAGAGTAGAGCAGTCAGAGAGGCCATATACAAGTGTTTTTAACCCTAGAAATGCAGTGGAAGCTTTATTGGGAGGGGGAGCCAAATCCGACAGCAATAGTCAGTTTGCTATCAAATTCCGCTTCCCCTGGACATAAAGTACTTGGGGTAAGAAAGAAGAGGGAGGATGCTTTATACAAAGAGTAGAGCAGTCAGAGAGGCCATATACAAGTGTTTTTAACCCTAGAAATGCAGTGGAAGCTTTATTGGGAGGGGGAGCCAAATCCGACAGCAATAGTCAGTTTGCTATGAATTTCCGCTTCCCCTGGACAGGAAGGGCCTGGGGTAAGATAGAAGAGTGAGGATGCTTTATACAAAGAGTAGAGCAGTCAGAGAGGCCATATACAAGTGTTTTTAACCCTAGAAATGCAGTGGAAGCTTTATTGGGAGGGGGAGCCAAATCCGACAGCAATAGTCAGTTTGGTATGAAATTCCGCTTCCCCTGGACAGAAAGGGCTTGGGGTAAGAAAGAAGAGAGAGGATGCTTTATACAAAGAGTAGAGCAGTCAGAGAGGCCATATACAAGTGTTTTTAACCCTAGAAATGCAGTGGAAGCTTTATTGGGAAGGGGAGCCAAATCCGACAGCAATAGTCAGTTTGCTATCAAATTCCGCTTCCCCTGGACATAAAGTGCTTGGAGTAAGAAAGAAGAGGGAGGATGTTTTATACAAAGAGTAGAGCAGTCAGAGAGGCCATATACAAGTGTTTTTAACCCTAGAAATGCAGTGGAAGCTTTATTGGGAGGGGGAGCCAAATCCGACAGCAATAGTCAGTTTGCTATGAAATTCCGCTTCCCCTGGACAGAAAGTGCTTGGGGTAAGAAAGAAGAGTGAGGATGCTTTATACAAAGAGTAGAGCAGTCAGAGAGGCCATATACAAGTGTTTTTAACCCTAGAAATGCAGTGGAAGCTTTATTGGGAGGGGGAGCCAAATCCGACAGCAATAGTCAGTTTGCTATCAAATTCCGCTTCCCCTGGACAGAAAGGGCCTGGGGTAAGAAAGAAGAGTGAGGATGCTTTATACAAAGAGTAGAGCAGTCAGAGAGGCCATATACAAGTGTTTTTAACCCTAGAAATGCAGTGGAAGCTTTATTGGGAGGGGGAGCCAAATCCGACAGCAATAGTCAGTTTGCTATCAAATTCCGCTTCCCCTGGACATAAAGTGCTTGGGGTAAGAAAGAAGAGGGGGATGCTTTATACAAAGAGTAGAGCAGTCAGAGAGGCCATATACAAGTGTTTTTAACCCTAGAAATGCAGTGGAAGCTTTATTGGGAAGGGGAGCCAAATCCGACATCAATAGTCAGTTTGCTATCAAATTCCGCTTCCCCTGGACAGAAAGGGCTTGGGGTAAGAAAGAAGAGTGAGGATGCTTTATACAAAGAGTAGAGCAGTCAGAGAGGCCATATACAAGTGTTTTTAACCCTAGAAATGCAGTGGAAGCTTTATTGGGAAGGGGAGCCAAATCTGACAGCAATAGTCAGTTTGCTATCAAATTCCGCTTCCCCTGGACATAAAGTGCTTGGGGTAAGATAGAAGAGTGAGGATGCTTTATACAAAGAGTAGAGCAGTCAGAGAGGCCATATACAAGTGTTTTTAACCCTAGAAATACAGTGGAAGCTTTATTGGGAAGGGGAGCCAAATCCGACAGCAATAGTCAGTTTGCTATCAAATTCCGCTTCCCCTGTACAAAAAGGGCCTGGGGTAACAAAGAAGAGTGAGGATGCTTTATACAAAGAGTAGAGCAGTCAGAGAGGTCATATACAAGTGTTTTTAACCCTAGAAATGCAGTGGAAGCTTTATTGGGAGGGGGAGCCAAATCCGACAGCAATAGTCAGTTTGCTATCAAATTCCGCTTCCCCTGGACAGAAAGGGCTTGGGGTAAGAAAGAAGAGTGAGTATGGTTTATACAAAGAGTAGAGCAGTCAGAGAGGCCATATACAAGTGTTTTTAACCCTAGAAATGCAGTGGAAGCTTTATTGGGAAGGGGAGCCAAATCCGACAGCAATAGTCAGTTTGCTATGAAATTCCGCTTCCCCTGGACAGAAAGGGCATGGGGTAAGAAAGAAGAGGGAGGATGCTTTATACAAAGAGTAGAGCAGTCCGAGAGGCCATATACAAGTGTTTTTAACCCTAGAAATGCAGTGGAAGCTTTATTGGGAGGGGGAGCCAAATCCGACAGCAATAGTCAGTTTGCTATCAAATTCCGCTTCCCCTGTACAGAAAGGGCCTGGGGTAAGAAAGAAGAGTGAGGATGCTTTATACAAAGAGTAGAGCAGTCAGAGAGGCCATATACAAGTGTTTTTAACCCTAGAAATGCAGTGGAAGCTTTATTGGGAAGGGGAACCAAATCCGACAGCAGTAGTCAGTTTGGTATGAAATTCCGCTTCCCCTAGACAGAAAGGGCCTGGGGTAAGAAAGAAGAGTGAGTATGGTTTATACAAAGAGTAGAGCAGTCAGAGAGGCCATATACAAGTGTTTTTAACCCTAGAAATGCAGTGGAAGCTTTATTGGGAAGGGGAGCCAAATCCGACAGCAATAGTCAGTTTGCTATCAAATTCCGATTCCCCTGGACATAAAGTGCTTGGGGTAAGAAAGAAGAGGGAGGATGCTTTATACAAAGAGTAGAGCAGTCAGAGAGGCCATATACAAGTGTTTTTAACCCTAGAAATGCAGTGGAAGCTTTATTGGGAGGGGGAGCCAAATCCGACAGCAATAGTCAGTTTGCTATGAATTTCCGCTTCCCCTGGACAGAAAGGGCCTGGGGTAAGATAGAAGAGTGAGGATGCTTTATACAAAGAGTAGAGCAGTCAGAGAGGCCATATACAAGTGTTTTTAACCCTAGAAATGCAGTGGAAGCTATATTGGGAAGGGGAGCCAAATCCGACAGCAATAGTCAGTTTGCTATGAAATTCCGCTTCCTCTGGACAGAAAGGGCCTGGGGTAAGAAAGAAGAGTGAGGATGCTTTATACAAAGAGTAGAGCAGTCACAGAGGCCATATACAAGTGTTTTTAACCCTAGAAATGCAGTGGAAGCTTTATTGTGAGGGGGAGCCAAATCCGACAGCAATAGTCAGTTTGCTATCAAATTCCGCTTCCCCTGGACAGAAAGGGCCTGGGGTAAGAAAGAAGAGTGAGAATGCTTTATACAAAGAGTAGAGCAGTCAGAGAGGCCATATACAAGTGTTTTTAACCCTAGAAATGCAGTGGAAGCTTTATTGGGAGGGGGAGCCAAATCCGACAGCAATAGTCAGTTTGCAATCAAATTCTGCTTCCCCTGGGCAGAAAGGGCTTGGGGTAAGAAAGAAAAGTGAGGATGCCTTATACAAAGAGTAGAGCAGTCAGAGAGGCCATATACAAGTGTTTTTAACCCTAGAAATGCAGTGGAAGCTTTATTGGGAAGGGGAGCCAAATCCGACAGCAGTAGTCAGTTTTGTATGAAATTCCGCTTCCCCTGAACAGAAAGGGCCTGGGGTAAGAAAGAAGAGTGAGGATGCTTTATACAAAGAGTAGAGCAGTCAGAGAGGCCATATACAAGTGTTTTTAACCCTAGAAATGCAGTGGAAGCTTTATTGGGAGGGGGAGCCAAATCCGACAGCAATAGTCAGTTTGCTATCAAATTCCGCTTCCCCTGTACAGAAAGGGCCTGGGGTAAGAAAGAAGAGTGAGGATGCTTTATACAAAGAGTAGAGCAGTCAGAGAGGCCATATACAAGTGTTTTTAACCCTAGAAATGCAGTGGAAGCTTTATTGGGAGGGGGAGCCAAATCCGACAGCAATAGTCAGTTTGCTATCAAATTCCGCTTCCCCTGTACAGAAAGGGCCTGGGGTAAGAAAGAAGAGTGAGGATGCTTTATACAAAGAGTAGAGCAGTCAGAGAGGCCATATACAAGTGTTTTTAACCCTAGAAATGCAGTGGAAGCTTTATTGGGAGGGGGAGCCAAATCCGACAGCAATAGTCAGTTTGCTATCAAATTCCGCTTCCCCTGTACAGAAAGGGCCTGGGGTAAGAAAGAAGAGTGAGGATGCTTTATACAAAGAGTAGAGCAGTCAGAGAGGCCATATACAAGTGTTTTTAACCCTAGAAATGCAGTGGAAGCTTTATTGGGAAGGGGAGCCAAATCCGACAGCAATAGTCAGTTTGCTATCAAATTCCGCTTCCCCTGGACATAAAGTACTTGGGGTAAGAAAGAAGAGGGAGGATGCTTTATACAAAGAGTAGAGCAGTCAGAGAGGCCATATACAAGTGTTTTTAACCCTAGAAATGCAGTGGAAGCTTTATTGGGAGGGGGAGCCAAATCCGACAGCAATAGTCAGTTTGCTATGAATTTCCGCTTCCCCTGGACAGGAAGGGCCTGGGGTAAGATAGAAGAGTGAGGATGCTTTATACAAAGAGTAGAGCAGTCAGAGAGGCCATATACAAGTGTTTTTAACCCTAGAAATGCAGTGGAAGCTTTATTGGGAGGGGGAGCCAAATCCGACAGCAATAGTCAGTTTGGTATGAAATTCCGCTTCCCCTGGACAGAAAGGGCTTGGGGTAAGAAAGAAGAGAGAGGATGCTTTATACAAAGAGTAGAGCAGTCAGAGAGGCCATATACAAGTGTTTTTAACCCTAGAAATGCAGTGGAAGCTTTATTGGGAAGGGGAGCCAAATCCGACAGCAATAGTCAGTTTGCTATCAAATTCCGCTTCCCCTGGACATAAAGTGCTTGGAGTAAGAAAGAAGAGGGAGGATGCTTTATACAAAGAGTAGAGCAGTCAGAGAGGCCATATACAAGTGTTTTTAACCCTAGAAATGCAGTGGAAGCTTTATTGGGAGGGGGAGCCAAATCCGACAGCAATAGTCAGTTTGCTATGAAATTCCGCTTCCCCTGGACAGAAAGTGCTTGGGGTAAGAAAGAAGAGTGAGGATGCTTTATACAAAGAGTAGAGCAGTCAGAGAGGCCATATACAAGTGTTTTTAACCCTAGAAATGCAGTGGAAGCTTTATTGGGAGGGGGAGCCAAATCCGACAGCAATAGTCAGTTTGCTATCAAATTCCGCTTCCCCTGGACAGAAAGGGCCTGGGGTAAGAAAGAAGAGTGAGGATGCTTTATACAAAG
Source organism: Lithobates pipiens (assembly GCF_037356315.1). Lineage (NCBI taxonomy): Eukaryota > Metazoa > Chordata > Amphibia > Anura > Ranidae > Lithobates > Lithobates pipiens. The sequence continues at coordinate 625,469,740 of NW_027507758.1, forward strand.
AGTAGAGCAGTCAGAGAGGCCATATACAAGTGATTTTAAGCCTAGAAATGCAGTGGAAGCTTTATTGGGAGGGGGAGCCAAATCCGACAGCAATAGTCAGTTTGCTATCAAATTCCGCTTCCCCTGGACATAAAGTGCTTGGGGTAAGAAAGAAGAGGGGGATGCTTTATACAAAGAGTAGAGCAGTCAGAGAGGCCATATACAAGTGTTTTTAACCCTAGAAATGCAGTGGAAGCTTTATTGGGAAGGGGAGCCAAATCCGACATCAATAGTCAGTTTGCTATCAAATTCCGCTTCCCCTGGACAGAAAGGGCTTGGGGTAAGAAAGAAGAGTGAGGATGCTTTATACAAAGAGTAGAGCAGTCAGAGAGGCCATATACAAGTGTTTTTAACCCTAGAAATGCAGTGGAAGCTTTATTGGGAAGGGGAGCCAAATCCGACAGCAATAGTCAGTTTGCTATGAAATTCCGCTTCCCCTGGATAGAAAGGGCCTGGGGTAAGAAAGAAGAGGGAGGATGCTTTATACAAAGAGTAGAGCAGTCAGAGAGGCCATATACAAGTGTTTTTAACCCTAGAAATGCAGTGGAAGCTTTATTGGGAAGGGGAGCCAAATCTGACAGCAATAGTCAGTTTGCTATCAAATTCCGCTTCCCCTGGACATAAAGTGCTTGGGGTAAGATAGAAGAGTGAGGATGCTTTATACAAAGAGTAGAGCAGTCAGAGAGGCCATATACAAGTGTTTTTAACCCTAGAAATACAGTGGAAGCTTTATTGGGAAGGGGAGCCAAATCCGACAGCAATAGTCAGTTTGCTATCAAATTCCGCTTCCCCTGTACAAAAAGGGCCTGGGGTAACAAAGAAGAGTGAGGATGCTTTATACAAAGAGTAGAGCAGTCAGAGAGGTCATATACAAGTGTTTTTAACCCTAGAAATGCAGTGGAAGCTTTATTGGGAGGGGGAGCCAAATCCGACAGCAATAGTCAGTTTGCTATCAAATTCCGCTTCCCCTGGACAGAAAGGGCTTGGGGTAAGAAAGAAGAGTGAGTATGGTTTATACAAAGAGTAGAGCAGTCAGAGAGGCCATATACAAGTGTTTTTAACCCTAGAAATGCAGTGGAAGCTTTATTGGGAAGGGGAGCCAAATCCGACAGCAATAGTCAGTTTGCTATGAAATTCCGCTTCCCCTGGACAGAAAGGGCATGGGGTAAGAAAGAAGAGGGAGGATGCTTTATACAAAGAGTAGAGCAGTCCGAGAGGCCATATACAAGTGTTTTTAACCCTAGAAATGCAGTGGAAGCTTTATTGGGAGGGGGAGCCAAATCCGACAGCAATAGTCAGTTTGCTATCAAATTCCGCTTCCCCTGTACAGAAAGGGCCTGGGGTAAGAAAGAAGAGTGAGGATGCTTTATACAAAGAGTAGAGCAGTCAGAGAGGCCATATACAAGTGTTTTTAACCCTAGAAATGCAGTGGAAGCTTTATTGGGAAGGGGAGCCAAATCCGACAGCAGTAGTCAGTTTGGTATGAAATTCCGCTTCCCCTAGACAGAAAGGGCCTGGGGTAAGAAAGAAGAGTGAGTATGGTTTATACAAAGAGTAGAGCAGTCAGAGAGGCCATATACAAGTGTTTTTAACCCTAGAAATGCAGTGGAAGCTTTATTGGGAAGGGGAGCCAAATCCGACAGCAATAGTCAGTTTGCTATCAAATTCCGATTCCCCTGGACATAAAGTGCTTGGGGTAAGAAAGAAGAGGGAGGATGCTTTATACAAAGAGTAGAGCAGTCAGAGAGGCCATATACAAGTGTTTTTAACCCTAGAAATGCAGTGGAAGCTTTATTGGGAGGGGGAGCCAAATCCGACAGCAATAGTCAGTTTGCTATGAATTTCCGCTTCCCCTGGACAGAAAGGGCCTGGGGTAAGATAGAAGAGTGAGGATGCTTTATACAAAGAGTAGAGCAGTCAGAGAGGCCATATACAAGTGTTTTTAACCCTAGAAATGCAGTGGAAGCTTTATTGGGAAGGGGAGCCAAATCCGACAGCAATAGTCAGTTTGCTATGAAATTCCGCTTCCTCTGGACAGAAAGGGCCTGGGGTAAGAAAGAAGAGTGAGGATGCTTTATACAAAGAGTAGAGCAGTCACAGAGGCCATATACAAGTGTTTTTAACCCTAGAAATGCAGTGGAAGCTTTATTGTGAGGGGGAGCCAAATCCGACAGCAATAGTCAGTTTGCTATCAAATTCCGCTTCCCCTGGACAGAAAGGGCCTGGGGTAAGAAAGAAGAGTGAGAATGCTTTATACAAAGAGTAGAGCAGTCAGAGAGGCCATATACAAGTGTTTTTAACCCTAGAAATGCAGTGGAAGCTTTATTGGGAGGGGGAGCCAAATCCGACAGCAATAGTCAGTTTGCAATCAAATTCTGCTTTCCCTGGGCAGAAAGGGCTTGGGGTAAGAAAGAAAAGTGAGGATGCCTTATACAAAGAGTAGAGCAGTCAGAGAGGCCATATACAAGTGTTTTTAACCCTAGAAATGCAGTGGAAGCTTTATTGGGAAGGGGAGCCAAATCCGACAGCAGTAGTCAGTTTTGTATGAAATTCCGCTTCCCCTGAACAGAAAGGGCCTGGGGTAAGAAAGAAGAGTGAGGATGCTTTATACAAAGAGTAGAGCAGTCAGAGAGGCCATATACAAGTGTTTTTAACCCTAGAAATGCAGTGGAAGTTTTATTGGGAAGGGGAGCCAAATCCGACAGCAGTAGTCAGTTTGGTATGAAATTACGCTTCCCCTGGACAGAAAGGGCCTGGGGTAAGAAAGAAGAGTGAGGATGCTTTATACAAAGAGTAGAGCAGTCAGAGAGGCCATATACAAGTGTTTTTAACCCTAGAAATGCAGTGGAAGCTTTATTGGGAAGGGGAGCCAAATCCGACAGCAATAGTCAGTTTGCTATCAAATTCCGCTTCCCCTGGACATAAAGTGCTTGGGGTAAGAAAGAAGAGGGAGGATGCTTTATACAAAGAGTAGAGCAGTCAGAGAGGCCATATACAAGTGTTTTTAACCCTAGAAATGCAGTGGAAGCTTTATTGGGAGGGGGAGCCAAATCCGACAGCAATAGTCAGTTTGCTATGAAATTCCGCTTCCCCTGGACAGAAAGTGCTTGGGGTAAGAAAGAAGAGTGAGGATGCTTTATACAAAGAGTAGAGCAGTCAGAGAGGCCATATACAAGTGTTTTTAACCCTAGAAATGCAGTGGAAGCTTTATTGGGAGGGGGAGCCAAATCCGACAGCAATAGTCAGTTTGCTATCAAATTCCGCTTCCCCTGGACAGAAAGGGCCTGGGGTAAGAAAGAAGAGTGAGGATGCTTTATACAAAGAGTAGAGCAGTCAGAGAGGCCATATACAAGTGATCTTAACCCTAGAAATGCAGTGGAAGCTTTATTGGGAAGGGGAGCCAAATCCGACATCAATAGTCAGTTTGCTATCAAATTCCGCTTCCCATGGACAGAAAGGGCTTGGGGTAAGAAAGAAGAGTGAGGATGCTTTATACAAAGAGTAGAGCAGTCAGAGAGGCCATATACAAGTGTTTTTAACCCTAGAAATGCAGTGGAAGCTTTATTGGGAAGGGGAGCCAAATCCGACAGCAATAGTCAGTTTGCTATGAAATTCCACTTCCCCTGGATAGAAAGGGCCTGGGGTAAGAAAGAAGAGGGAGGATGCTTTATACAAAGAGTAGAGCAGTCAGAGAGGCCATATACAAGTGTTTTTAACCCTAGAAATGCAGTGGAAGCTTTATTGGGAAGGGGAGCCAAATCTGACAGCAATAGTCAGTTTGCTATCAAATTCCGCTTCCCCTGGACATAAAGTGCTTGGGGTAAGATAGAAGAGTGAGGATGCTTTATACAAAGAGTAGAGCAGTCAGAGAGGCCATATACAAGTGTTTTTAACCCTAGAAATGCAGTGGAAGCTTTATTGGGAAGGGGAGCCAAATCCGACAGCAATAGTCAGTTTGCTATCAAATTCCGCTTCCCCTGTACAAAAAGGGCCTGGGGTAACAAAGAAGAGTGAGGATGCTTTATACAAAGAGTAGAGCAGTCAGAGAGGTCATATACAAGTGTTTTTAACCCTAGAAATGCAGTGGAAGCTTTATTGGGAGGGGGAGCCAAATCCGACAGCAATAGTCAGTTTGCTATCAAATTCCGCTTCCCCTGGACAGAAAGGGCTTGGGGTAAGAAAGAAGAGTGAGTATGGTTTATACAAAGAGTAGAGCAGTCAGAGAGGCCATATACAAGTGTTTTTAACCATAGAAATGCAGTGGAAGCTTTATTGGGAAGGGGAGCCAAATCCGACAGCAATAGTCAGTTTGCTATGAAATTCCGCTTCCCCTGGACAGAAAGGGCATGGGGTAAGAAAGAAGAGGGAGGATGCTTTATACAAAGAGTAGAGCAGTCAGAGAGGCCATATACAAGTGTTTTTAACCCTAGAAATGCAGTGGAAGCTTTATTGGGAGGGGGAGCCAAATCCGACAGCAATAGTCAGTTTGCTATCAAATTCCGCTTCCCCTGTACAGAAAGGGCCTGGGGTAAGAAAGAAGAGTGAGGATGCTTTATACAAAGAGTAGAGCAGTCAGAGAGGCCATATACAAGTGTTTTTAACCCTAGAAATGCAGTGGAAGCTTTATTGGGAAGGGGAGCCAAATCCGACAGCAGTAGTCAGTTTGGTATGAAATTCCGCTTCCCCTAGACAGAAAGGGCCTGGGGTAAGAAAGAAGAGTGAGTATGGTTTATACAAAGAGTAGAGCAGTCAGAGAGGCCATATACAAGTGTTTTTAACCCTAGAAATGCAGTGGAAGCTTTATTGGGAAGGGGAGCCAAATCCGACAGCAATAGTCAGTTTGCTATCAAACTCCGCTTCCCCTGGACAGAAAGGGCTTGGGGTAAGAAAGAAGAGTGAGTATGGTTTATACAAAGAGTAGAGCAGTCAGAGAGGCCATATACAAGTGTTTTTAACCCTAGAAATGCAGTGGAAGCTTTATTGGGAAGGGGAGCCAAATCCGACAGCAATAGTCAGTTTGCTATCAAATTCCGCTTCCACTGGACATAAAGTGCTTGGGGTAAGAAAGAAGAGGGAGGATGCTTTATACAAAGAGTAGAGCAGTCAGAGAGGCCATATACAAGTGTTTTTAACCCTAGAAATGCAGTGGAAGCTTTATTGGGAGGGGGAGCCAAATCCGACAGCAATAGTCAGTTTGCTATGAATTTCCGCTTCCCCTGGACAGAAAGGGCCTGGGGTAAGATAGAAGAGTGAGGATGCTTTATACAAAGAGTAGAGCAGTCAGAGAGGCCATATACAAGTGTTTTTAACCCTAGAAATGCAGTGGAAGCTTTATTGTGAGGGGGAGCCAAATCCGACAGCAATAGTCAGTTTGCTATGAAATTCCGCTTCCCCTGGACAGAAAGGGCTTGGGGTAAGAAAGAAGAGTGAGGATGCTTTATACAAAGAGTAGAGCAGTCAGAGAGGCCATAAACAAGTGTTTTAACCCTAGAAATGCAGTGGAAGCTTTATTGGGAGGGGGAGCCAAATCCGACAGCAATAGTCAGTTTGCTATGAAATTCCGCTTCCCCTGGACAGAAAGGGCCTGGGGTAAGAAAGAAGAGGGAGGATGATTTATACAAAGAGTAGAGCAGTCAGAGAGGCCATATACAAGTGTTTTTAACCCTAGAAATGCAGTGGAAGCTTTATTGTGAGGGGGAGCCAAATCCGACATCAATAGTCACTTTGCTATCAAATTCTGCTTCCCCTGGACAGAAAGGGCCTGGGGTAAGAAAGAAGAGTGAGGATGCTTTATACAAAGAGTAGAGCAGTCAGAGAGGCCATATACAAGTGTTTTTAACCCTAGAAATGCAGTGGAAGCTTTATTGGGAAGGGGAGCCAAATCCGACAGCAATAGTCAGTTTGCTATGAAATTCCGCTTCCTCTGGACAGAAAGGGCCTGGGGTAAGAAAGAAGAGTGAGGATGCTTTATACAAAGAGTAGAGCAGTCAGAGAGGCTATATACAAGTGTTTTTAACCCTAGAAATGCAGTGGAAGCTTTATTGGGAGGGGGAGCCAAATCCGACAGCAATAGTCAGTTTGCTATGAAATTCCGCTTCCCCTGGACAGAAAGGGCCTGGGGTAAGAAAGAAGAGTGAGAATGCTTTATACAAAGAGTAGAGCAGTCAGAGAGGCCATATACAAGTGTTTTTAACCCTAGAAATGCAGTGGAAGCTTTATTGGGAGGGGGAGCCAAATCCGACAGCAATAGTCAGTTTGCAATCAAATTCTGCTTCCCCTGGGCAGAAAGGGCTTGGGGTAAGAAAGAAAAGTGAGGATGCCTTATACAAAGAGTAGAGCAGTCAGAGAGGCCATATACAAGTGTTTTTAACCCTAGAAATGCAGTGGAAGCTTTATTGGGAAGGGGAGCCAAATCCGACAGCAGTAGTCAGTTTTGTATGAAATTCCGCTTCCCCTGGACAGAAAGGGCCTGGGGTAAGAAAGAAGAGTGAGGATGCTTTATACAAAGAGTAGAGCAGTCAGAGAGGCCATATACAAGTGTTTTTAACCCTAGAAATGCATTGGAAGCTTTATTGGGAGGGGGAGCCAAATCTGACAGCAATAGTCAGTTTGCTATCAAATTCCGCTTCCCCTGGACATAAAGTGCTTGGGGTAAGAAAGAAAAGGGGGATGCTTTATACAAAGAGTAGAGCAGTCAGAGAGGCCATATACAAGTGTTTTTAACCCTAGAAATGCAGTGGAAGCTTTATTGTGAGGGGGAGTCAAATCCGACAGCAATAGTCAGTTTGCTATCAAATTCCGCTTCCCCTGGACAGAAAGGGCCTGGGGTAAGAAAGAAGAGTGAGGATGCTTTATACAAAGAGTAGAGCAGTCAGAGAGGCCATATACAAGTGTTTTTAACCCTAGAAATGCAGTGGAAGCTTTATTGGGAAGGGGAGCCAAATCCGACAGCAATAGTCAGTTTGCTATCAAATTCCGCTTCCCCTGGACATAAAGTGCTTGGGGTAAGAACGAAGAGTGAGGATGCTTTATACAAAGAGTAGAGCAGTCAGAGAGGCCATATACAAGTGTTTTTAACCCTAGAAATGCAGTGGAAGCTTTATTGGGAGGGGGAGCCAAATCCGACAGCAATAGTCAGTTTGCTATCAAATTCCGCTTCCCCTGTACAGAAAGGGCCTGGGGTAAGAAAGAAAAGGGAGGATGCTTTATACAAAGAGTAGAGCAGTCAGAGAGACCATATACAAGTGTTTTTAACCCTAGAAATGCAGTGGAAGCTCTATTGGGAAGGGGAGCCAAATCCGACAGCAATAGTCAGTTTGCTATGAAATTCCGCTTCCTCTGGACAGAAAGGGCTTGGGGTAAGAAAGAAGAGTGAGGATGCTTTATACAAAGAGTAGAGCAGTCAGAGAGACCATATACAAGTGTTTTTAACCCTAGAAATGCAGTGGAAGCTTTATTGTGAGGGGGAGCCAAATCCGACAGCAATAGTCAGTTTGCTATCAAATTCCGCTTCCCCTGGACAGAAAGGGCTTGGGGTAAGAAAGAAGAGTGAGGATGCTTTATACAAAGAGTAGAGCAGTCAGAGAGGCCATATACAAGTGTTTTTAACCCTAGAAATGCAGTGGAAGCTTTATTGGGAAGGGGAGCCAAATCCGACAGCAATAGTCAGTTTGCTATCAAATTCCGCTTCCCCTGGACAGAAAGGGCTTGGGGTAAGAAAGAAGAGGGGGATGCTTTATACAAAGAGTAGAGCAGTCAGAGAGGCCATATACAAGTGTTTTTAACCCTAGAAATGCAGTGTTAGCTTAATTGGGAAGGGGAGCCAAATCCGACAGCAATAGTCAGTTTGCTATCAAATTCCGCTTCCCCTGGACATAAAGTGCTTGGGGTAAGAACGAAGAGTGAGGATGCTTTATACAAAGAGTAGAGCAGTCAGAGAGGCCATATACAAGTGTTTTTAACCCTAGAAATGCAGTGGAAGCTTTATTGGGAGGGGGAGCCAAATCCGACAGCAATAGTCAGTTTGCTATGAAATTCCGCTTCCTCTGGACAGAAAGGGCCTGGGGTAAGAAAGAAGAGTGAGGATGCTTTATACAAAGAGTAGAGCAGTCAGAGAGGCCATATACAAGTGATTTTAACCCTAGAAATGCAGTGGAAGCTTTATTGGGAGGGGGAGCCAAATCCGACAGCAATAGTCAGTTTGCTATCTAATTCCGCTTCCCCTGGACATAAAGTGCTTGGGGTAAGAAAGAAGAGGGGGATGCTTTATACAAAGAGTAGAGCAGTCAGAGAGGCCATATACAAGTGTTTTTAACCCTAGAAATGCAGTGGAAGCTTTATTGTGAGGGGGAGCCAAATCCGACATCAATAGTCAGTTTGCTATCAAATTCCGCTTCCCCTGGACAGAAAGGGCCTGGGGTAAGAAAGAAGAGTGAGGATGCTTTATACAAAGAGTAGAGCAGTCAGAGAGGCCATATACAAGTGTTTTAACCCTAGAAATGCAGTGGAAGCTTTTTTTGGGAAGGGGAGCCAAATCCGACAGCAATAGTCAGTTTGCTATCAAATTCCGCTTCCCCTGGACATAAAGTGCTTGGGGTAAGAAAGAAGAGGGAGGATGCTTTATACAAAGAGTAGAGCAGTCAGAGAGGCCATATACAAGTGTTTTTAACCCTAGAAATGCAGTGGAAGCTTTATTGGGAGGGGGAGCCAAATCCGACAGCAATAGTCAGTTTGCTATGAAATTCCGCTTCCCCTGGACAGAAAGTGCTTGGGGTAAGAAAGAAGAGTGAGGATGCTTTATACAAAGAGTAGAGCAGTCAGAGAGGCCATATACAAGTGTTTTTAACCCTAGAAATGCAGTGGAAGCTTTTTTTGGGAAGGGGAGCCAAATCCGACAGCAATAGTCAGTTTGCTATCAAATTCCGCTTCCCCTGGACATAAAGTGCTTGGGGTAAGAAAGAAGAGGGAGGATGCTTTATACAAAGAGTAGAGCAGTCAGAGAGGCCATATACAAGTGTTTTTAACCCTAGAAATGCAGTGGAAGCTTTATTGGGAGGGGGAGCCAAATCCGACAGCAATAGTCAGTTTGCTATGAAATTCCGCTTCCCCTGGACAGAAAGTGCTTGGGGTAAGAAAGAAGAGTGAGGATGCTTTATACAAAGAGTAGAGCAGTCAGAGAGGCCATATACAAGTGTTTTTAACCCTAGAAATGCAGTGGAAGCTTTATTGGGAGGGGGAGCCAAATCCGACAGCAATAGTCAGTTTGCTATCAAATTCCGCTTCCCCTGGACAGAAAGGGCCTGGGGTAAGAAAGAAGAGTGAGGATGCTTTATACAAAGAGTAGAGCAGTCAGAGAGGCCATATACAAGTGATCTTAACCCTAGAAATGCAGTGGAAGCTTTATTGGGAAGGGGAGCCAAATCCGACATCAATAGTCAGTTTGCTATCAAATTCCGCTTCCCATGGACAGAAAGGGCCTGGGGTAAGAAAGAAGAGGGAGGATGCTTTATACAAAGAGTAGAGCAGTCAGAGAGGCCATATACAAGTGTTTTTAACCCTAGAAATGCAGTGGAAGCTTTATTGGGAAGGGGAGCCAAATCTGACAGCAATAGTCAGTTTGCTATCAAATTCCGCTTCCCCTGGACATAAAGTGCTTGGGGTAAGATAGAAGAGTGAGGATGCTTTATACAAAGAGTAGAGCAGTCAGAGAGGCCATATACAAGTGTTTTTAACCCTAGAAATACAGTGGAAGCTTTATTGGGAAGGGGAGCCAAATCCGACAGCAATAGTCAGTTTGCTATCAAATTCCGCTTCCCCTGTACAAAAAGGGCCTGGGGTAACAAAGAAGAGTGAGGATGCTTTATACAAAGAGTAGAGCAGTCAGAGAGGTCATATACAAGTGTTTTTAACCCTAGAAATGCAGTGGAAGCTTTATTGGGAGGGGGAGCCAAATCCGACAGCAATAGTCAGTTTGCTATCAAATTCCGCTTCCCCTGGACAGAAAGGGCTTGGGGTAAGAAAGAAGAGTGAGTATGGTTTATACAAAGAGTAGAGCAGTCAGAGAGGCCATATACAAGTGTTTTTAACCCTAGAAATGCAGTGGAAGCTTTATTGGGAAGGGGAGCCAAATCCGACAGCAATAGTCAGTTTGCTATGAAATTCCGCTTCCCCTGGACAGAAAGGGCATGGGGTAAGAAAGAAGAGGGAGGATGCTTTATACAAAGAGTAGAGCAGTCCGAGAGGCCATATACAAGTGTTTTTAACCCTAGAAATGCAGTGGAAGCTTTATTGGGAGGGGGAGCCAAATCCGACAGCAATAGTCAGTTTGCTATCAAATTCCGCTTCCCCTGTACAGAAAGGGCCTGGGGTAAGAAAGAAGAGTGAGGATGCTTTATACAAAGAGTAGAGCAGTCAGAGAGGCCATATACAAGTGTTTTTAACCCTAGAAATGCAGTGGAAGCTTTATTGGGAAGGGGAGCCAAATCCGACAGCAGTAGTCAGTTTGGTATGAAATTCCGCTTCCCCTAGACAGAAAGGGCCTGGGGTAAGAAAGAAGAGTGAGTATGGTTTATACAAAGAGTAGAGCAGTCAGAGAGGCCATATACAAGTGTTTTTAACCCTAGAAATGCAGTGGAAGCTTTATTGGGAAGGGGAGCCAAATCCGACAGCAATAGTCAGTTTGCTATGAAATTCCGCTTCCCCTGGACAGAAAGGGCATGGGGTAAGAAAGAAGAGGGAGGATGCTTTATACAAAGAGTAGAGCAGTCAGAGAGGCCATATACAAGTGTTTTTAACCCTAGAAATGCAGTGGAAGCTTTATTGGGAGGGGGAGCCAAATCCGACAGCAATAGTCAGTTTGCTATCAAATTCCGCTTCCCCTGTACAGAAAGGGCCTGGGGTAAGAAAGAAGAGTGAGGATGCTTTATACAAAGAGTAGAGCAGTCAGAGAGGCCATATACAAGTGTTTTTAACCCTAGAAATGCAGTGGAAGCTTTATTGGGAAGGGGAGCCAAATCCGACAGCAGTAGTCAGTTTGGTATGAAATTCCGCTTCCCCTAGACAGAAAGGGCCTGGGGTAAGAAAGAAGAGTGAGTATGGTTTATACAAAGAGTAGAGCAGTCAGAGAGGCCATATACAAGTGTTTTTAACCCTAGAAATGCAGTGGAAGCTTTATTGGGAAGGGGAGCCAAATCCGACAGCAATAGTCAGTTTGCTATCAAACTCCGCTTCCCCTGGACAGAAAGGGCTTGGGGTAAGAAAGAAGAGTGAGTATGGTTTATACAAAGAGTAGAGCAGTCAGAGAGGCCATATACAAGTGTTTTTAACCCTAGAAATGCAGTGGAAGCTTTATTGGGAAGGGGAGCCAAATCCGACAGCAATAGTCAGTTTGCTATCAAATTCCGCTTCCCCTGGACATAAAGTGCTTGGGGTAAGAAAGAAGAGGGAGGATGCTTTATACAAAGAGTAGAGCAGTCAGAGAGGCCATATACAAGTGTTTTTAACCCTAGAAATGCAGTGGAAGCTTTATTGGGAGGGGGAGCCAAATCCGACAGCAATAGTCAGTTTGCTATGAATTTCCGCTTCCCCTGGACAGAAAGGGCCTGGGGTAAGATAGAAGAGTGAGGATGCTTTATACAAAGAGTAGAGCAGTCAGAGAGGCCATATACAAGTGTTTTTAACCCTAGAAATGCAGTGGAAGCTTTATTGTGAGGGGGAGCCAAATCCGACAGCAATAGTCAGTTTGCTATGAAATTCCGCTTCCCCTGGACAGAAAGGGCTTGGGGTAAGAAAGAAGAGTGAGGATGCTTTATACAAAGAGTAGAGCAGTCAGAGAGGCCATAAACAAGTGTTTTAACCCTAGAAATGCAGTGGAAGCTTTATTGGGAGGGGGAGCCAAATCCGACAGCAATAGTCAGTTTGCTATGAAATTCCGCTTCCCCTGGACAGAAAGGGCCTGGGGTAAGAAAGAAGAGGGAGGATGATTTATACAAAGAGTAGAGCAGTCAGAGAGGCCATATACAAGTGTTTTTAACCCTAGAAATGCAGTGGAAGCTTTATTGTGAGGGGGAGCCAAATCCGACATCAATAGTCACTTTGCTATCAAATTCTGCTTCCCCTGGACAGAAAGGGCCTGGGGTAAGAAAGAAGAGTGAGGATGCTTTATACAAAGAGTAGAGCAGTCAGAGAGGCCATATACAAGTGTTTTTAACCCTAGAAATGCAGTGGAAGCTTTATTGGGAAGGGGAGCCAAATCCGACAGCAATAGTCAGTTTGCTATGAAATTCCGCTTCCTCTGGACAGAAAGGGCCTGGGGTAAGAAAGAAGAGTGAGGATGCTTTATACAAAGAGTAGAGCAGTCAGAGAGGCTATATACAAGTGTTTTTAACCCTAGAAATGCAGTGGAAGCTTTATTGGGAGGGGGAGCCAAATCCGACAGCAATAGTCAGTTTGCTATGAAATTCCGCTTCCCCTGGACAGAAAGGGCCTGGGGTAAGAAAGAAGAGTGAGAATGCTTTATACAAAGAGTAGAGCAGTCAGAGAGGCCATATACAAGTGTTTTTAACCCTAGAAATGCAGTGGAAGCTTTATTGGGAGGGGGAGCCAAATCCGACAGCAATAGTCAGTTTGCAATCAAATTCTGCTTCCCCTGGGCAGAAAGGGCTTGGGGTAAGAAAGAAAAGTGAGGATGCCTTATACAAAGAGTAGAGCAGTCAGAGAGGCCATATACAAGTGTTTTTAACCCTAGAAATGCAGTGGAAGCTTTATTGGGAAGGGGAGCCAAATCCGACAGCAGTAGTCAGTTTTGTATGAAATTCCGCTTCCCCTGGACAGAAAGGGCCTGGGGTAAGAAAGAAGAGTGAGGATGCTTTATACAAAGAGTAGAGCAGTCAGAGAGGCCATATACAAGTGTTTTTAACCCTAGAAATGCATTGGAAGCTTTATTGGGAGGGGGAGCCAAATCTGACAGCAATAGTCAGTTTGCTATCAAATTCCGCTTCCCCTGGACATAAAGTGCTTGGGGTAAGAAAGAAAAGGGGGATGCTTTATACAAAGAGTAGAGCAGTCAGAGAGGCCATATACAAGTGTTTTTAACCCTAGAAATGCAGTGGAAGCTTTATTGTGAGGGGGAGTCAAATCCGACAGCAATAGTCAGTTTGCTATCAAATTCCGCTTCCCCTGGACAGAAAGGGCCTGGGGTAAGAAAGAAGAGTGAGGATGCTTTATACAAAGAGTAGAGCAGTCAGAGAGGCCATATACAAGTGTTTTTAACCCTAGAAATGCAGTGGAAGCTTTATTGGGAAGGGGAGCCAAATCCGACAGCAATAGTCAGTTTGCTATCAAATTCCGCTTCCCCTGGACATAAAGTGCTTGGGGTAAGAACGAAGAGTGAGGATGCTTTATACAAAGAGTAGAGCAGTCAGAGAGGCCATATACAAGTGTTTTTAACCCTAGAAATGCAGTGGAAGCTTTATTGGGAGGGGGAGCCAAATCCGACAGCAATAGTCAGTTTGCTATCAAATTCCGCTTCCCCTGTACAGAAAGGGCCTGGGGTAAGAAAGAAAAGGGAGGATGCTTTATACAAAGAGTAGAGCAGTCAGAGAGACCATATACAAGTGTTTTTAACCCTAGAAATGCAGTGGAAGCTCTATTGGGAAGGGGAGCCAAATCCGACAGCAATAGTCAGTTTGCTATGAAATTCCGCTTCCTCTGGACAGAAAGGGCTTGGGGTAAGAAAGAAGAGTGAGGATGCTTTATACAAAGAGTAGAGCAGTCAGAGAGACCATATACAAGTGTTTTTAACCCTAGAAATGCAGTGGAAGCTTTATTGTGAGGGGGAGCCAAATCCGACAGCAATAGTCAGTTTGCTATCAAATTCCGCTTCCCCTGGACAGAAAGGGCTTGGGGTAAGAAAGAAGAGTGAGGATGCTTTATACAAAGAGTAGAGCAGTCAGAGAGGCCATATACAAGTGTTTTTAACCCTAGAAATGCAGTGGAAGCTTTATTGGGAAGGGGAGCCAAATCCGACAGCAATAGTCAGTTTGCTATCAAATTCCGCTTCCCCTGGACAGAAAGGGCTTGGGGTAAGAAAGAAGAGGGGGATGCTTTATACAAAGAGTAGAGCAGTCAGAGAGGCCATATACAAGTGTTTTTAACCCTAGAAATGCAGTGTTAGCTTAATTGGGAAGGGGAGCCAAATCCGACAGCAATAGTCAGTTTGCTATCAAATTCCGCTTCCCCTGGACATAAAGTGCTTGGGGTAAGAACGAAGAGTGAGGATGCTTTATACAAAGAGTAGAGCAGTCAGAGAGGCCATATACAAGTGTTTTTAACCCTAGAAATGCAGTGGAAGCTTTATTGGGAGGGGGAGCCAAATCCGACAGCAATAGTCAGTTTGCTATGAAATTCCGCTTCCTCTGGACAGAAAGGGCCTGGGGTAAGAAAGAAGAGTGAGGATGCTTTATACAAAGAGTAGAGCAGTCAGAGAGGCCATATACAAGTGATTTTAACCCTAGAAATGCAGTGGAAGCTTTATTGGGAGGGGGGGCCAAATCCGACAGCAATAGTCAGTTTGCTATCTAATTCCGCTTCCCCTGGACATAAAGTGCTTGGGGTAAGAAAGAAGAGGGGGATGCTTTATACAAAGAGTAGAGCAGTCAGAGAGGCCATATACAAGTGTTTTTAACCCTAGAAATGCAGTGGAAGCTTTATTGTGAGGGGGAGCCAAATCCGACATCAATAGTCAGTTTGCTATCAAATTCCGCTTCCCCTGGACAGAAAGGGCCTGGGGTAAGAAAGAAGAGTGAGGATGCTTTATACAAAGAGTAGAGCAGTCAGAGAGGCCATATACAAGTGTTTTTAACCCTAGAAATGCAGTGGAAGCTTTTTTTGGGAAGGGGAGCCAAATCCGACAGCAATAGTCAGTTTGCTATCAAATTCCGCTTCCCCTGGACATAAAGTGCTTGGGGTAAGAAAGAAGAGGGAGGATGCTTTATACAAAGAGTAGAGCAGTCAGAGAGGCCATATACAAGTGTTTTTAACCCTAGAAATGCAGTGGAAGCTTTATTGGGAGGGGGAGCCAAATCCGACAGCAATAGTCAGTTTGCTATGAAATTCCGCTTCCCCTGGACAGAAAGTGCTTGGGGTAAGAAAGAAGAGTGAGGATGCTTTATACAAAGAGTAGAGCAGTCAGAGAGGCCATATACAAGTGTTTTTAACCCTAGAAATGCAGTGGAAGCTTTTTTTGGGAAGGGGAGCCAAATCCGACAGCAATAGTCAGTTTGCTATCAAATTCCGCTTCCCCTGGACATAAAGTGCTTGGGGTAAGAAAGAAGAGGGAGGATGCTTTATACAAAGAGTAGAGCAGTCAGAGAGGCCATATACAAGTGTTTTTAACCCTAGAAATGCAGTGGAAGCTTTATTGGGAGGGGGAGCCAAATCCGACAGCAATAGTCAGTTTGCTATGAAATTCCGCTTCCCCTGGACAGAAAGTGCTTGGGGTAAGAAAGAAGAGTGAGGATGCTTTATACAAAGAGTAGAGCAGTCAGAGAGGCCATATACAAGTGTTTTTAACCCTAGAAATGCAGTGGAAGCTTTATTGGGAGGGGGAGCCAAATCCGACAGCAATAGTCAGTTTGCTATGAAATTCCGCTTCCCCTGGACAGAAAGGGCCTGGGGTAAGAAAGAAGAGTGAGGATGCTTTATACAAAGAGTAGAGCAGTCAGAGAGGCCATATACAAGTGATCTTAACCCTAGAAATGCAGTGGAAGCTTTATTGGGAAGGGGAGCCAAATCCGACATCAATAGTCAGTTTGCTATCAAATTCCGCTTCCCATGGACAGAAAGGGCTTGGGGTAAGAAAGAAGAGTGAGGATGCTTTATACAAAGAGTAGAGCAGTCAGAGAGGCCATATACAAGTGTTTTTAACCCTAGAAATGCAGTGGAAGCTTTATTGGGAAGGGGAGCCAAATCCGACAGCAATAGTCAGTTTGCTATGAAATTCCGCTTCCCCTGGATAGAAAGGGCCTGGGGTAAGAAAGAAGAGGGAGGATGCTTTATACAAAGAGTAGAGCAGTCAGAGAGGCCATATACAAGTGTTTTTAACCCTAGAAATGCAGTGGAAGCTTTATTGGGAAGGGGAGCCAAATCTGACAGCAATAGTCAGTTTGCTATCAAATTCCGCTTCCCCTGGACATAAAGTGCTTGGGGTAAGATAGAAGAGTGAGGATGCTTTATACAAAGAGTAGAGCAGTCAGAGAGGCCATATACAAGTGTTTTTAACCCTAGAAATGCAGTGGAAGCTTTATTGGGAAGGGGAGCCAAATCCGACAGCAATAGTCAGTTTGCTATCAAATTCCGCTTCCCCTGTACAAAAAGGGCCTGGGGTAACAAAGAAGAGTGAGGATGCTTTATACAAAGAGTAGAGCAGTCAGAGAGAGGTCATATACAAGTGTTTTTAACCCTAGAAATGCAGTGGAAGCTTTATTGGGAGGGGGAGCCAAATCCGACAGCAATAGTCAGTTTGCTATCAAATTCCGCTTCCCCTGGACAGAAAGGGCTTGGGGTAAGAAAGAAGAGTGAGTATGGTTTATACAAAGAGTAGAGCAGTCAGAGAGGCCATATACAAGTGTTTTTAACCATAGAAATGCAGTGGAAGCTTTATTGGGAAGGGGAGCCAAATCCGACAGCAATAGTCAGTTTGCTATGAAATTCCGCTTCCCCTGGACAGAAAGGGCATGGGGTAAGAAAGAAGAGGGAGGATGCTTTATACAAAGAGTAGAGCAGTCAGAGAGGCCATATACAAGTGTTTTTAACCCTAGAAATGCAGTGGAAGCTTTATTGGGAGGGGGAGCCAAATCCGACAGCAATAGTCAGTTTGCTATCAAATTCCGCTTCCCCTGTACAGAAAGGGCCTGGGGTAAGAAAGAAGAGTGAGGATGCTTTATACAAAGAGTAGAGCAGTCAGAGAGGCCATATACAAGTGTTTTTAACCCTAGAAATGCAGTGGAAGCTTTATTGGGAAGGGGAGCCAAATCCGACAGCAGTAGTCAGTTTGGTATGAAATTCCGCTTCCCCTAGACAGAAAGGGCCTGGGGTAAGAAAGAAGAGTGAGTATGGTTTATACAAAGAGTAGAGCAGTCAGAGAGGCCATATACAAGTGTTTTTAACCCTAGAAATGCAGTGGAAGCTTTATTGGGAAGGGGAGCCAAATCCGACAGCAATAGTCAGTTTGCTATCAAACTCCGCTTCCCCTGGACAGAAAGGGCTTGGGGTAAGAAAGAAGAGTGAGTATGGTTTATACAAAGAGTAGAGCAGTCAGAGAGGCCATATACAAGTGTTTTTAACCCTAGAAATGCAGTGGAAGCTTTATTGGGAAGGGGAGCCAAATCCGACAGCAATAGTCAGTTTGCTATCAAATTCCGCTTCCCCTGGACATAAAGTGCTTGGGGTAAGAAAGAAGAGGGAGGATGCTTTATACAAAGAGTAGAGCAGTCAGAGAGGCCATATACAAGTGTTTTTAACCCTAGAAATGCAGTGGAAGCTTTATTGGGAGGGGGAGCCAAATCCGACAGCAATAGTCAGTTTGCTATGAATTTCCGCTTCCCCTGGACAGAAAGGGCCTGGGGTAAGATAGAAGAGTGAGGATGCTTTATACAAAGAGTAGAGCAGTCAGAGAGGCCATATACAAGTGTTTTTAACCCTAGAAATGCAGTGGAAGCTTTATTGTGAGGGGGAGCCAAATCCGACATCAATAGTCAGTTTGCTATGAAATTCCGCTTCCCCTGGACAGAAAGGGCTTGGGGTAAGAAAGAAGAGTGAGGATGCTTTATACAAAGAGTAGAGCAGTCAGAGAGGCCATAAACAAGTGTTTTAACCCTAGAAATGCAGTGGAAGCTTTATTGGGAGGGGGAGCCAAATCCGACAGCAATAGTCACTTTGCTATCAAATTCTGCTTCCCCTGGACAGAAAGGGCCTGGGGTAAGAAAGAAGAGTGAGGATGCTTTATACAAAGAGTAGAGCAGTCAGAGAGGCCATATACAAGTGTTTTTAACCCTAGAAATGCAGTGGAAGCTTTATTGGGAAGGGGAGCCAAATCCGACAGCAATAGTCAGTTTGCTATGAAATTCCGCTTCCTCTGGACAGAAAGGGCCTGGGGTAAGAAAGAAGAGTGAGGATGCTTTATACAAAGAGTAGAGCAGTCACAGAGGCCATATACAAGTGTTTTTAACCCTAGAAATGCAGTGGAAGCTTTATTGTGAGGGGGAGCCAAATCCGACAGCAATAGTCAGTTTGCTATCAAATTCCGCTTCCCCTGGACAGGAAGGGCCTGGGGTAAGATAGAAGAGTGAGGATGCTTTATACAAAGAGTAGAGCAGTCAGAGAGGCCATATACAAGTGTTTTTAACCCTAGAAATGCAGTGGAAGCTTTATTGGGAGGGGGAGCCAAATCCGACAGCAATAGTCAGTTTGGTATGAAATTCCGCTTCCCCTGGACAGAAAGGGCTTGGGGTAAGAAAGAAGAGAGAGGATGCTTTATACAAAGAGTAGAGCAGTCAGAGAGGCCATATACAAGTGTTTTTAACCCTAGAAATGCAGTGGAAGCTTTATTGGGAAGGGGAGCCAAATCCGACAGCAATAGTCAGTTTGCTATCAAATTCCGCTTCCCCTGGACATAAAGTGCTTGGAGTAAGAAAGAAGAGGGAGGATGCTTTATACAAAGAGTAGAGCAGTCAGAGAGGCCATATACAAGTGTTTTTAACCCTAGAAATGCAGTGGAAGCTTTATTGGGAGGGGGAGCCAAATCCGACAGCAATAGTCAGTTTGCTATGAAATTCCGCTTCCCCTGGACAGAAAGTGCTTGGGGTAAGAAAGAAGAGTGAGGATGCTTTATACAAAGAGTAGAGCAGTCAGAGAGGCCATATACAAGTGTTTTTAACCCTAGAAATGCAGTGGAAGCTTTATTGGGAGGGGGAGCCAAATCCGACAGCAATAGTCAGTTTGCTATCAAATTCCGCTTCCCCTGGACAGAAAGGGCCTGGGGTAAGAAAGAAGAGTGAGGATGCTTTATACAAAGAGTAGAGCAGTCAGAGAGGCCATATACAAGTGATTTTAAGCCTAGAAATGCAGTGGAAGCTTTATTGGGAGGGGGAGCCAAATCCGACAGCAATAGTCAGTTTGCTATCAAATTCCGCTTCCCCTGGACATAAAGTGCTTGGGGTAAGAAAGAAGAGGGGGATGCTTTATACAAAGAGTAGAGCAGTCAGAGAGGCCATATACAAGTGTTTTTAACCCTAGAAATGCAGTGGAAGCTTTATTGGGAAGGGGAGCCAAATCCGACATCAATAGTCAGTTTGCTATCAAATTCCGCTTCCCCTGGACAGAAAGGGCTTGGGGTAAGAAAGAAGAGTGAGGATGCTTTATACAAAGAGTAGAGCAGTCAGAGAGGCCATATACAAGTGTTTTTAACCCTAGAAATGCAGTGGAAGCTTTATTGGGAAGGGGAGCCAAATCCGACAGCAATAGTCAGTTTGCTATGAAATTCCGCTTCCCCTGGATAGAAAGGGCCTGGGGTAAGAAAGAAGAGCGAGGATGCTTTATACAAAGAGTAGAGCAGTCAGAGAGGCCATATACAAGTGTTTTTAACCCTAGAAATGCAGTGGAAGCTTTATTGGGAAGGGGAGCCAAATCTGACAGCAATAGTCAGTTTGCTATCAAATTCCGCTTCCCCTGGACATAAAGTGCTTGGGGTAAGATAGAAGAGTGAGGATGCTTTATACAAAGAGTAGAGCAGTCAGAGAGGCCATATACAAGTGTTTTTAACCCTAGAAATACAGTGGAAGCTTTATTGGGAAGGGGAGCCAAATCCGACAGCAATAGTCAGTTTGCTATCAAATTCCGCTTCCCCTGTACAAAAAGGGCCTGGGGTAACAAAGAAGAGTGAGGATGCTTTATACAAAGAGTAGAGCAGTCAGAGAGGTCATATACAAGTGTTTTTAACCCTAGAAATGCAGTGGAAGCTTTATTGGGAGGGGGAGCCAAATCCGACAGCAATAGTCAGTTTGCTATCAAATTCCGCTTCCCCTGGACAGAAAGGGCTTGGGGTAAGAAAGAAGAGTGAGTATGGTTTATACAAAGAGTAGAGCAGTCAGAGAGGCCATATACAAGTGTTTTTAACCCTAGAAATGCAGTGGAAGCTTTATTGGGAAGGGGAGCCAAATCCGACAGCAATAGTCAGTTTGCTATGAAATTCCGCTTCCCCTGGACAGAAAGGGCATGGGGTAAGAAAGAAGAGGGAGGATGCTTTATACAAAGAGTAGAGCAGTCCGAGAGGCCATATACAAGTGTTTTTAACCCTAGAAATGCAGTGGAAGCTTTATTGGGAGGGGGAGCCAAATCCGACAGCAATAGTCAGTTTGCTATCAAATTCCGCTTCCCCTGTACAGAAAGGGCCTGGGGTAAGAAAGAAGAGTGAGGATGCTTTATACAAAGAGTAGAGCAGTCAGAGAGGCCATATACAAGTGTTTTTAACCCTAGAAATGCAGTGGAAGCTTTATTGGGAAGGGGAGCCAAATCCGACAGCAGTAGTCAGTTTGGTATGAAATTCCGCTTCCCCTAGACAGAAAGGGCCTGGGGTAAGAAAGAAGAGTGAGTATGGTTTATACAAAGAGTAGAGCAGTCAGAGAGGCCATATACAAGTGTTTTTAACCCTAGAAATGCAGTGGAAGCTTTATTGGGAAGGGGAGCCAAATCCGACAGCAATAGTCAGTTTGCTATCAAATTCCGATTCCCCTGGACATAAAGTGCTTGGGGTAAGAAAGAAGAGGGAGGATGCTTTATACAAAGAGTAGAGCAGTCAGAGAGGCCATATACAAGTGTTTTTAACCCTAGAAATGCAGTGGAAGCTTTATTGGGAGGGGGAGCCAAATCCGACAGCAATAGTCAGTTTGCTATGAATTTCCGCTTCCCCTGGACAGAAAGGGCCTGGGGTAAGATAGAAGAGTGAGGATGCTTTATACAAAGAGTAGAGCAGTCAGAGAGGCCATATACAAGTGTTTTTAACCCTAGAAATGCAGTGGAAGCTTTATTGGGAAGGGGAGCCAAATCCGACAGCAATAGTCAGTTTGCTATGAAATTCCGCTTCCTCTGGACAGAAAGGGCCTGGGGTAAGAAAGAAGAGTGAGGATGCTTTATACAAAGAGTAGAGCAGTCACAGAGGCCATATACAAGTGTTTTTAACCCTAGAAATGCAGTGGAAGCTTTATTGTGAGGGGGAGCCAAATCCGACAGCAATAGTCAGTTTGCTATCAAATTCCGCTTCCCCTGGACAGAAAGGGCCTGGGGTAAGAAAGAAGAGTGAGAATGCTTTATACAAAGAGTAGAGCAGTCAGAGAGGCCATATACAAGTGTTTTTAACCCTAGAAATGCAGTGGAAGCTTTATTGGGAGGGGGAGCCAAATCCGACAGCAATAGTCAGTTTGCAATCAAATTCTGCTTTCCCTGGGCAGAAAGGGCTTGGGGTAAGAAAGAAAAGTGAGGATGCCTTATACAAAGAGTAGAGCAGTCAGAGAGGCCATATACAAGTGTTTTTAACCCTAGAAATGCAGTGGAAGCTTTATTGGGAAGGGGAGCCAAATCCGACAGCAGTAGTCAGTTTTGTATGAAATTCCGCTTCCCCTGAACAGAAAGGGCCTGGGGTAAGAAAGAAGAGTGAGGATGCTTTATACAAAGAGTAGAGCAGTCAGAGAGGCCATATACAAGTGTTTTTAACCCTAGAAATGCAGTGGAAGTTTTATTGGGAAGGGGAGCCAAATCCGACAGCAGTAGTCAGTTTGGTATGAAATTACGCTTCCCCTGGACAGAAAGGGCCTGGGGTAAGAAAGAAGAGTGAGGATGCTTTATACAAAGAGTAGAGCAGTCAGAGAGGCCATATACAAGTGTTTTTAACCCTAGAAATGCAGTGGAAGCTTTATTGGGAAGGGGAGCCAAATCCGACAGCAATAGTCAGTTTGCTATGAAATTCCGCTTCCCCTGGACATAAAGTGCTTGGGGTAAGAAAGAAGAGGGAGGATGCTTTATACAAAGAGTAGAGCAGTCAGAGAGGCCATATACAAGTGTTTTTAACCCTAGAAATGCAGTGGAAGCTTTATTGGGAGGGGGAGCCAAATCCGACAGCAATAGTCAGTTTGCTATGAAATTCCGCTTCCCCTGGACAGAAAGTGCTTGGGGTAAGAAAGAAGAGTGAGGATGCTTTATACAAAGAGTAGAGCAGTCAGAGAGGCCATATACAAGTGTTTTTAACCCTAGAAATGCAGTGGAAGCTTTATTGGGAGGGGGAGCCAAATCCGACAGCAATAGTCAGTTTGCTATCAAATTCCGCTTCCCCTGGACAGAAAGGGCCTGGGGTAAGAAAGAAGAGTGAGGATGCTTTATACAAAGAGTAGAGCAGTCAGAGAGGCCATATACAAGTGATCTTAACCCTAGAAATGCAGTGGAAGCTTTATTGGGAAGGGGAGCCAAATCCGACATCAATAGTCAGTTTGCTATCAAATTCCGCTTCCCATGGACAGAAAGGGCTTGGGGTAAGAAAGAAGAGTGAGGATGCTTTATACAAAGAGTAGAGCAGTCAGAGAGGCCATATACAAGTGTTTTTAACCCTAGAAATGCAGTGGAAGCTTTATTGGGAAGGGGAGCCAAATCCGACAGCAATAGTCAGTTTGCTATGAAATTCCACTTCCCCTGGATAGAAAGGGCCTGGGGTAAGAAAGAAGAGTGAGGATGCTTTATACAAAGAGTAGAGCAGTCAGAGAGGCCATATACAAGTGTTTTTAACCCTAGAAATGCAGTGGAAGCTTTATTGTGAGGGGGAGCCAAATCCGACAGCAATAGTCAGTTTGCTATGAAATTCCGCTTCCCCTGGACAGAAAGGGCTTGGGGTAAGAAAGAAGAGTGAGGATGCTTTATACAAAGAGTAGAGCAGTCAGAGAGGCCATAAACAAGTGTTTTAACCCTAGAAATGCAGTGGAAGCTTTATTGGGAGGGGGAGCCAAATCCGACAGCAATAGTCAGTTTGCTATGAAATTCCGCTTCCCCTGGACAGAAAGGGCCTGGGGTAAGAAAGAAGAGGGAGGATGATTTATACAAAGAGTAGAGCAGTCAGAGAGGCCATATACAAGTGTTTTTAACCCTAGAAATGCAGTGGAAGCTTTATTGTGAGGGGGAGCCAAATCCGACATCAATAGTCACTTTGCTATCAAATTCTGCTTCCCCTGGACAGAAAGGGCCTGGGGTAAGAAAGAAGAGTGAGGATGCTTTATACAAAGAGTAGAGCAGTCAGAGAGGCCATATACAAGTGTTTTTAACCCTAGAAATGCAGTGGAAGCTTTATTGGGAAGGGGAGCCAAATCCGACAGCAATAGTCAGTTTGCTATGAAATTCCGCTTCCTCTGGACAGAAAGGGCCTGGGGTAAGAAAGAAGAGTGAGGATGCTTTATACAAAGAGTAGAGCAGTCAGAGAGGCTATATACAAGTGTTTTTAACCCTAGAAATGCAGTGGAAGCTTTATTGGGAGGGGGAGCCAAATCCGACAGCAATAGTCAGTTTGCTATGAAATTCCGCTTCCCCTGGACAGAAAGGGCCTGGGGTAAGAAAGAAGAGTGAGAATGCTTTATACAAAGAGTAGAGCAGTCAGAGAGGCCATATACAAGTGTTTTTAACCCTAGAAATGCAGTGGAAGCTTTATTGGGAGGGGGAGCCAAATCCGACAGCAATAGTCAGTTTGCAATCAAATTCTGCTTCCCCTGGGCAGAAAGGGCTTGGGGTAAGAAAGAAAAGTGAGGATGCCTTATACAAAGAGTAGAGCAGTCAGAGAGGCCATATACAAGTGTTTTTAACCCTAGAAATGCAGTGGAAGCTTTATTGGGAAGGGGAGCCAAATCCGACAGCAGTAGTCAGTTTTGTATGAAATTCCGCTTCCCCTGGACAGAAAGGGCCTGGGGTAAGAAAGAAGAGTGAGGATGCTTTATACAAAGAGTAGAGCAGTCAGAGAGGCCATATACAAGTGTTTTTAACCCTAGAAATGCATTGGAAGCTTTATTGGGAGGGGGAGCCAAATCTGACAGCAATAGTCAGTTTGCTATCAAATTCCGCTTCCCCTGGACATAAAGTGCTTGGGGTAAGAAAGAAAAGGGGGATGCTTTATACAAAGAGTAGAGCAGTCAGAGAGGCCATATACAAGTGTTTTTAACCCTAGAAATGCAGTGGAAGCTTTATTGTGAGGGGGAGTCAAATCCGACAGCAATAGTCAGTTTGCTATCAAATTCCGCTTCCCCTGGACAGAAAGGGCCTGGGGTAAGAAAGAAGAGTGAGGATGCTTTATACAAAGAGTAGAGCAGTCAGAGAGGCCATATACAAGTGTTTTTAACCCTAGAAATGCAGTGGAAGCTTTATTGGGAAGGGGAGCCAAATCCGACAGCAATAGTCAGTTTGCTATCAAATTCCGCTTCCCCTGGACATAAAGTGCTTGGGGTAAGAACGAAGAGTGAGGATGCTTTATACAAAGAGTAGAGCAGTCAGAGAGGCCATATACAAGTGTTTTTAACCCTAGAAATGCAGTGGAAGCTTTATTGGGAGGGGGAGCCAAATCCGACAGCAATAGTCAGTTTGCTATCAAATTCCGCTTCCCCTGTACAGAAAGGGCCTGGGGTAAGAAAGAAAAGGGAGGATGCTTTATACAAAGAGTAGAGCAGTCAGAGAGACCATATACAAGTGTTTTTAACCCTAGAAATGCAGTGGAAGCTCTATTGGGAAGGGGAGCCAAATCCGACAGCAATAGTCAGTTTGCTATGAAATTCCGCTTCCTCTGGACAGAAAGGGCTTGGGGTAAGAAAGAAGAGTGAGGATGCTTTATACAAAGAGTAGAGCAGTCAGAGAGACCATATACAAGTGTTTTTAACCCTAGAAATGCAGTGGAAGCTTTATTGTGAGGGGGAGCCAAATCCGACAGCAATAGTCAGTTTGCTATCAAATTCCGCTTCCCCTGGACAGAAAGGGCTTGGGGTAAGAAAGAAGAGTGAGGATGCTTTATACAAAGAGTAGAGCAGTCAGAGAGGCCATATACAAGTGTTTTTAACCCTAGAAATGCAGTGGAAGCTTTATTGGGAAGGGGAGCCAAATCCGACAGCAATAGTCAGTTTGCTATCAAATTCCGCTTCCCCTGGACAGAAAGGGCTTGGGGTAAGAAAGAAGAGGGGGATGCTTTATACAAAGAGTAGAGCAGTCAGAGAGGCCATATACAAGTGTTTTTAACCCTAGAAATGCAGTGTTAGCTTAATTGGGAAGGGGAGCCAAATCCGACAGCAATAGTCAGTTTGCTATCAAATTCCGCTTCCCCTGGACATAAAGTGCTTGGGGTAAGAACGAAGAGTGAGGATGCTTTATACAAAGAGTAGAGCAGTCAGAGAGGCCATATACAAGTGTTTTTAACCCTAGAAATGCAGTGGAAGCTTTATTGGGAGGGGGAGCCAAATCCGACAGCAATAGTCAGTTTGCTATGAAATTCCGCTTCCTCTGGACAGAAAGGGCCTGGGGTAAGAAAGAAGAGTGAGGATGCTTTATACAAAGAGTAGAGCAGTCAGAGAGGCCATATACAAGTGATTTTAACCCTAGAAATGCAGTGGAAGCTTTATTGGGAGGGGGGGCCAAATCCGACAGCAATAGTCAGTTTGCTATCTAATTCCGCTTCCCCTGGACATAAAGTGCTTGGGGTAAGAAAGAAGAGGGGGATGCTTTATACAAAGAGTAGAGCAGTCAGAGAGGCCATATACAAGTGTTTTTAACCCTAGAAATGCAGTGGAAGCTTTATTGTGAGGGGGAGCCAAATCCGACATCAATAGTCAGTTTGCTATCAAATTCCGCTTCCCCTGGACAGAAAGGGCCTGGGGTAAGAAAGAAGAGTGAGGATGCTTTATACAAAGAGTAGAGCAGTCAGAGAGGCCATATACAAGTGTTTTTAACCCTAGAAATGCAGTGGAAGCTTTTTTTGGGAAGGGGAGCCAAATCCGACAGCAATAGTCAGTTTGCTATCAAATTCCGCTTCCCCTGGACATAAAGTGCTTGGGGTAAGAAAGAAGAGGGAGGATGCTTTATACAAAGAGTAGAGCAGTCAGAGAGGCCATATACAAGTGTTTTTAACCCTAGAAATGCAGTGGAAGCTTTATTGGGAGGGGGAGCCAAATCCGACAGCAATAGTCAGTTTGCTATGAAATTCCGCTTCCCCTGGACAGAAAGTGCTTGGGGTAAGAAAGAAGAGTGAGGATGCTTTATACAAAGAGTAGAGCAGTCAGAGAGGCCATATACAAGTGTTTTTAACCCTAGAAATGCAGTGGAAGCTTTTTTTGGGAAGGGGAGCCAAATCCGACAGCAATAGTCAGTTTGCTATCAAATTCCGCTTCCCCTGGACATAAAGTGCTTGGGGTAAGAAAGAAGAGGGAGGATGCTTTATACAAAGAGTAGAGCAGTCAGAGAGGCCATATACAAGTGTTTTTAACCCTAGAAATGCAGTGGAAGCTTTATTGGGAGGGGGAGCCAAATCCGACAGCAATAGTCAGTTTGCTATGAAATTCCGCTTCCCCTGGACAGAAAGTGCTTGGGGTAAGAAAGAAGAGTGAGGATGCTTTATACAAAGAGTAGAGCAGTCAGAGAGGCCATATACAAGTGTTTTTAACCCTAGAAATGCAGTGGAAGCTTTATTGGGAGGGGGAGCCAAATCCGACAGCAATAGTCAGTTTGCTATCAAATTCCGCTTCCCCTGGACAGAAAGGGCCTGGGGTAAGAAAGAAGAGTGAGGATGCTTTATACAAAGAGTAGAGCAGTCAGAGAGGCCATATACAAGTGATCTTAACCCTAGAAATGCAGTGGAAGCTTTATTGGGAAGGGGAGCCAAATCCGACATCAATAGTCAGTTTGCTATCAAATTCCGCTTCCCATGGACAGAAAGGGCTTGGGGTAAGAAAGAAGAGTGAGGATGCTTTATACAAAGAGTAGAGCAGTCAGAGAGGCCATATACAAGTGTTTTTAACCCTAGAAATGCAGTGGAAGCTTTATTGGGAAGGGGAGCCAAATCCGACAGCAATAGTCAGTTTGCTATGAAATTCCGCTTCCCCTGGATAGAAAGGGCCTGGGGTAAGAAAGAAGAGGGAGGATGCTTTATACAAAGAGTAGAGCAGTCAGAGAGGCCATATACAAGTGTTTTTAACCCTAGAAATGCAGTGGAAGCTTTATTGGGAAGGGGAGCCAAATCTGACAGCAATAGTCAGTTTGCTATCAAATTCCGCTTCCCCTGGACATAAAGTGCTTGGGGTAAGATAGAAGAGTGAGGATGCTTTATACAAAGAGTAGAGCAGTCAGAGAGGCCATATACAAGTGTTTTTAACCCTAGAAATGCAGTGGAAGCTTTATTGGGAAGGGGAGCCAAATCCGACAGCAATAGTCAGTTTGCTATCAAATTCCGCTTCCCCTGTACAAAAAGGGCCTGGGGTAACAAAGAAGAGTGAGGATGCTTTATACAAAGAGTAGAGCAGTCAGAGAGAGGTCATATACAAGTGTTTTTAACCCTAGAAATGCAGTGGAAGCTTTATTGGGAGGGGGAGCCAAATCCGACAGCAATAGTCAGTTTGCTATCAAATTCCGCTTCCCCTGGACAGAAAGGGCTTGGGGTAAGAAAGAAGAGTGAGTATGGTTTATACAAAGAGTAGAGCAGTCAGAGAGGCCATATACAAGTGTTTTTAACCATAGAAATGCAGTGGAAGCTTTATTGGGAAGGGGAGCCAAATCCGACAGCAATAGTCAGTTTGCTATGAAATTCCGCTTCCCCTGGACAGAAAGGGCATGGGGTAAGAAAGAAGAGGGAGGATGCTTTATACAAAGAGTAGAGCAGTCAGAGAGGCCATATACAAGTGTTTTTAACCCTAGAAATGCAGTGGAAGCTTTATTGGGAGGGGGAGCCAAATCCGACAGCAATAGTCAGTTTGCTATCAAATTCCGCTTCCCCTGTACAGAAAGGGCCTGGGGTAAGAAAGAAGAGTGAGGATGCTTTATACAAAGAGTAGAGCAGTCAGAGAGGCCATATACAAGTGTTTTTAACCCTAGAAATGCAGTGGAAGCTTTATTGGGAAGGGGAGCCAAATCCGACAGCAGTAGTCAGTTTGGTATGAAATTCCGCTTCCCCTAGACAGAAAGGGCCTGGGGTAAGAAAGAAGAGTGAGTATGGTTTATACAAAGAGTAGAGCAGTCAGAGAGGCCATATACAAGTGTTTTTAACCCTAGAAATGCAGTGGAAGCTTTATTGGGAAGGGGAGCCAAATCCGACAGCAATAGTCAGTTTGCTATCAAACTCCGCTTCCCCTGGACAGAAAGGGCTTGGGGTAAGAAAGAAGAGTGAGTATGGTTTATACAAAGAGTAGAGCAGTCAGAGAGGCCATATACAAGTGTTTTTAACCCTAGAAATGCAGTGGAAGCTTTATTGGGAAGGGGAGCCAAATCCGACAGCAATAGTCAGTTTGCTATCAAATTCCGCTTCCCCTGGACATAAAGTGCTTGGGGTAAGAAAGAAGAGGGAGGATGCTTTATACAAAGAGTAGAGCAGTCAGAGAGGCCATATACAAGTGTTTTTAACCCTAGAAATGCAGTGGAAGCTTTATTGGGAGGGGGAGCCAAATCCGACAGCAATAGTCAGTTTGCTATGAATTTCCGCTTCCCCTGGACAGAAAGGGCCTGGGGTAAGATAGAAGAGTGAGGATGCTTTATACAAAGAGTAGAGCAGTCAGAGAGGCCATATACAAGTGTTTTTAACCCTAGAAATGCAGTGGAAGCTTTATTGTGAGGGGGAGCCAAATCCGACATCAATAGTCAGTTTGCTATGAAATTCCGCTTCCCCTGGACAGAAAGGGCTTGGGGTAAGAAAGAAGAGTGAGGATGCTTTATACAAAGAGTAGAGCAGTCAGAGAGGCCATAAACAAGTGTTTTAACCCTAGAAATGCAGTGGAAGCTTTATTGGGAGGGGGAGCCAAATCCGACAGCAATAGTCACTTTGCTATCAAATTCTGCTTCCCCTGGACAGAAAGGGCCTGGGGTAAGAAAGAAGAGTGAGGATGCTTTATACAAAGAGTAGAGCAGTCAGAGAGGCCATATACAAGTGTTTTTAACCCTAGAAATGCAGTGGAAGCTTTATTGGGAAGGGGAGCCAAATCCGACAGCAATAGTCAGTTTGCTATGAAATTCCGCTTCCTCTGGACAGAAAGGGCCTGGGGTAAGAAAGAAGAGTGAGGATGCTTTATACAAAGAGTAGAGCAGTCACAGAGGCCATATACAAGTGTTTTTAACCCTAGAAATGCAGTGGAAGCTTTATTGTGAGGGGGAGCCAAATCCGACAGCAATAGTCAGTTTGCTATCAAATTCCGCTTCCCCTGGACAGGAAGGGCCTGGGGTAAGATAGAAGAGTGAGGATGCTTTATACAAAGAGTAGAGCAGTCAGAGAGGCCATATACAAGTGTTTTTAACCCTAGAAATGCAGTGGAAGCTTTATTGGGAGGGGGAGCCAAATCCGACAGCAATAGTCAGTTTGGTATGAAATTCCGCTTCCCCTGGACAGAAAGGGCTTGGGGTAAGAAAGAAGAGAGAGGATGCTTTATACAAAGAGTAGAGCAGTCAGAGAGGCCATATACAAGTGTTTTTAACCCTAGAAATGCAGTGGAAGCTTTATTGGGAAGGGGAGCCAAATCCGACAGCAATAGTCAGTTTGCTATCAAATTCCGCTTCCCCTGGACATAAAGTGCTTGGAGTAAGAAAGAAGAGGGAGGATGCTTTATACAAAGAGTAGAGCAGTCAGAGAGGCCATATACAAGTGTTTTTAACCCTAGAAATGCAGTGGAAGCTTTATTGGGAGGGGGAGCCAAATCCGACAGCAATAGTCAGTTTGCTATGAAATTCCGCTTCCCCTGGACAGAAAGTGCTTGGGGTAAGAAAGAAGAGTGAGGATGCTTTATACAAAGAGTAGAGCAGTCAGAGAGGCCATATACAAGTGTTTTTAACCCTAGAAATGCAGTGGAAGCTTTATTGGGAGGGGGAGCCAAATCCGACAGCAATAGTCAGTTTGCTATCAAATTCCGCTTCCCCTGGACAGAAAGGGCCTGGGGTAAGAAAGAAGAGTGAGGATGCTTTATACAAAGAGTAGAGCAGTCAGAGAGGCCATATACAAGTGATTTTAAGCCTAGAAATGCAGTGGAAGCTTTATTGGGAGGGGGAGCCAAATCCGACAGCAATAGTCAGTTTGCTATCAAATTCCGCTTCCCCTGGACATAAAGTGCTTGGGGTAAGAAAGAAGAGGGGGATGCTTTATACAAAGAGTAGAGCAGTCAGAGAGGCCATATACAAGTGTTTTTAACCCTAGAAATGCAGTGGAAGCTTTATTGGGAAGGGGAGCCAAATCCGACATCAATAGTCAGTTTGCTATCAAATTCCGCTTCCCCTGGACAGAAAGGGCTTGGGGTAAGAAAGAAGAGTGAGGATGCTTTATACAAAGAGTAGAGCAGTCAGAGAGGCCATATACAAGTGTTTTTAACCCTAGAAATGCAGTGGAAGCTTTATTGGGAAGGGGAGCCAAATCCGACAGCAATAGTCAGTTTGCTATGAAATTCCGCTTCCCCTGGATAGAAAGGGCCTGGGGTAAGAAAGAAGAGCGAGGATGCTTTATACAAAGAGTAGAGCAGTCAGAGAGGCCATATACAAGTGTTTTTAACCCTAGAAATGCAGTGGAAGCTTTATTGGGAAGGGGAGCCAAATCTGACAGCAATAGTCAGTTTGCTATCAAATTCCGCTTCCCCTGGACATAAAGTGCTTGGGGTAAGATAGAAGAGTGAGGATGCTTTATACAAAGAGTAGAGCAGTCAGAGAGGCCATATACAAGTGTTTTTAACCCTAGAAATACAGTGGAAGCTTTATTGGGAAGGGGAGCCAAATCCGACAGCAATAGTCAGTTTGCTATCAAATTCCGCTTCCCCTGTACAAAAAGGGCCTGGGGTAACAAAGAAGAGTGAGGATGCTTTATACAAAGAGTAGAGCAGTCAGAGAGGTCATATACAAGTGTTTTTAACCCTAGAAATGCAGTGGAAGCTTTATTGGGAGGGGGAGCCAAATCCGACAGCAATAGTCAGTTTGCTATCAAATTCCGCTTCCCCTGGACAGAAAGGGCTTGGGGTAAGAAAGAAGAGTGAGTATGGTTTATACAAAGAGTAGAGCAGTCAGAGAGGCCATATACAAGTGTTTTTAACCCTAGAAATGCAGTGGAAGCTTTATTGGGAAGGGGAGCCAAATCCGACAGCAATAGTCAGTTTGCTATGAAATTCCGCTTCCCCTGGACAGAAAGGGCATGGGGTAAGAAAGAAGAGGGAGGATGCTTTATACAAAGAGTAGAGCAGTCCGAGAGGCCATATACAAGTGTTTTTAACCCTAGAAATGCAGTGGAAGCTTTATTGGGAGGGGGAGCCAAATCCGACAGCAATAGTCAGTTTGCTATCAAATTCCGCTTCCCCTGTACAGAAAGGGCCTGGGGTAAGAAAGAAGAGTGAGGATGCTTTATACAAAGAGTAGAGCAGTCAGAGAGGCCATATACAAGTGTTTTTAACCCTAGAAATGCAGTGGAAGCTTTATTGGGAAGGGGAGCCAAATCCGACAGCAGTAGTCAGTTTGGTATGAAATTCCGCTTCCCCTAGACAGAAAGGGCCTGGGGTAAGAAAGAAGAGTGAGTATGGTTTATACAAAGAGTAGAGCAGTCAGAGAGGCCATATACAAGTGTTTTTAACCCTAGAAATGCAGTGGAAGCTTTATTGGGAAGGGGAGCCAAATCCGACAGCAATAGTCAGTTTGCTATCAAATTCCGATTCCCCTGGACATAAAGTGCTTGGGGTAAGAAAGAAGAGGGAGGATGCTTTATACAAAGAGTAGAGCAGTCAGAGAGGCCATATACAAGTGTTTTTAACCCTAGAAATGCAGTGGAAGCTTTATTGGGAGGGGGAGCCAAATCCGACAGCAATAGTCAGTTTGCTATGAATTTCCGCTTCCCCTGGACAGAAAGGGCCTGGGGTAAGATAGAAGAGTGAGGATGCTTTATACAAAGAGTAGAGCAGTCAGAGAGGCCATATACAAGTGTTTTTAACCCTAGAAATGCAGTGGAAGCTTTATTGGGAAGGGGAGCCAAATCCGACAGCAATAGTCAGTTTGCTATGAAATTCCGCTTCCTCTGGACAGAAAGGGCCTGGGGTAAGAAAGAAGAGTGAGGATGCTTTATACAAAGAGTAGAGCAGTCACAGAGGCCATATACAAGTGTTTTTAACCCTAGAAATGCAGTGGAAGCTTTATTGTGAGGGGGAGCCAAATCCGACAGCAATAGTCAGTTTGCTATCAAATTCCGCTTCCCCTGGACAGAAAGGGCCTGGGGTAAGAAAGAAGAGTGAGAATGCTTTATACAAAGAGTAGAGCAGTCAGAGAGGCCATATACAAGTGTTTTTAACCCTAGAAATGCAGTGGAAGCTTTATTGGGAGGGGGAGCCAAATCCGACAGCAATAGTCAGTTTGCAATCAAATTCTGCTTTCCCTGGGCAGAAAGGGCTTGGGGTAAGAAAGAAAAGTGAGGATGCCTTATACAAAGAGTAGAGCAGTCAGAGAGGCCATATACAAGTGTTTTTAACCCTAGAAATGCAGTGGAAGCTTTATTGGGAAGGGGAGCCAAATCCGACAGCAGTAGTCAGTTTTGTATGAAATTCCGCTTCCCCTGAACAGAAAGGGCCTGGGGTAAGAAAGAAGAGTGAGGATGCTTTATACAAAGAGTAGAGCAGTCAGAGAGGCCATATACAAGTGTTTTTAACCCTAGAAATGCAGTGGAAGTTTTATTGGGAAGGGGAGCCAAATCCGACAGCAGTAGTCAGTTTGGTATGAAATTACGCTTCCCCTGGACAGAAAGGGCCTGGGGTAAGAAAGAAGAGTGAGGATGCTTTATACAAAGAGTAGAGCAGTCAGAGAGGCCATATACAAGTGTTTTTAACCCTAGAAATGCAGTGGAAGCTTTATTGGGAAGGGGAGCCAAATCCGACAGCAATAGTCAGTTTGCTATGAAATTCCGCTTCCCCTGGACATAAAGTGCTTGGGGTAAGAAAGAAGAGGGAGGATGCTTTATACAAAGAGTAGAGCAGTCAGAGAGGCCATATACAAGTGTTTTTAACCCTAGAAATGCAGTGGAAGCTTTATTGGGAGGGGGAGCCAAATCCGACAGCAATAGTCAGTTTGCTATGAAATTCCGCTTCCCCTGGACAGAAAGTGCTTGGGGTAAGAAAGAAGAGTGAGGATGCTTTATACAAAGAGTAGAGCAGTCAGAGAGGCCATATACAAGTGTTTTTAACCCTAGAAATGCAGTGGAAGCTTTATTGGGAGGGGGAGCCAAATCCGACAGCAATAGTCAGTTTGCTATCAAATTCCGCTTCCCCTGGACAGAAAGGGCCTGGGGTAAGAAAGAAGAGTGAGGATGCTTTATACAAAGAGTAGAGCAGTCAGAGAGGCCATATACAAGTGATCTTAACCCTAGAAATGCAGTGGAAGCTTTATTGGGAAGGGGAGCCAAATCCGACATCAATAGTCAGTTTGCTATCAAATTCCGCTTCCCATGGACAGAAAGGGCTTGGGGTAAGAAAGAAGAGTGAGGATGCTTTATACAAAGAGTAGAGCAGTCAGAGAGGCCATATACAAGTGTTTTTAACCCTAGAAATGCAGTGGAAGCTTTATTGGGAAGGGGAGCCAAATCCGACAGCAATAGTCAGTTTGCTATGAAATTCCACTTCCCCTGGATAGAAAGGGCCTGGGGTAAGAAAGAAGAGGGAGGATGCTTTATACAAAGAGTAGAGCAGTCAGAGAGGCCATATACAAGTGTTTTTAACCCTAGAAATGCAGTGGAAGCTTTATTGGGAAGGGGAGCCAAATCTGACAGCAATAGTCAGTTTGCTATCAAATTCCGCTTCCCCTGGACATAAAGTGCTTGGGGTAAGATAGAAGAGTGAGGATGCTTTATACAAAGAGTAGAGCAGTCAGAGAGGCCATATACAAGTGTTTTTAACCCTAGAAATGCAGTGGAAGCTTTATTGGGAAGGGGAGCCAAATCCGACAGCAATAGTCAGTTTGCTATCAAATTCCGCTTCCCCTGTACAAAAAGGGCCTGGGGTAACAAAGAAGAGTGAGGATGCTTTATACAAAGAGTAGAGCAGTCAGAGAGGTCATATACAAGTGTTTTTAACCCTAGAAATGCAGTGGAAGCTTTATTGGGAGGGGGAGCCAAATCCGACAGCAATAGTCAGTTTGCTATCAAATTCCGCTTCCCCTGGACAGAAAGGGCTTGGGGTAAGAAAGAAGAGTGAGTATGGTTTATACAAAGAGTAGAGCAGTCAGAGAGGCCATATACAAGTGTTTTTAACCATAGAAATGCAGTGGAAGCTTTATTGGGAAGGGGAGCCAAATCCGACAGCAATAGTCAGTTTGCTATGAAATTCCGCTTCCCCTGGACAGAAAGGGCATGGGGTAAGAAAGAAGAGGGAGGATGCTTTATACAAAGAGTAGAGCAGTCAGAGAGGCCATATACAAGTGTTTTTAACCCTAGAAATGCAGTGGAAGCTTTATTGGGAGGGGGAGCCAAATCCGACAGCAATAGTCAGTTTGCTATCAAATTCCGCTTCCCCTGTACAGAAAGGGCCTGGGGTAAGAAAGAAGAGTGAGGATGCTTTATACAAAGAGTAGAGCAGTCAGAGAGGCCATATACAAGTGTTTTTAACCCTAGAAATGCAGTGGAAGCTTTATTGGGAAGGGGAGCCAAATCCGACAGCAGTAGTCAGTTTGGTATGAAATTCCGCTTCCCCTAGACAGAAAGGGCCTGGGGTAAGAAAGAAGAGTGAGTATGGTTTATACAAAGAGTAGAGCAGTCAGAGAGGCCATATACAAGTGTTTTTAACCCTAGAAATGCAGTGGAAGCTTTATTGGGAAGGGGAGCCAAATCCGACAGCAATAGTCAGTTTGCTATCAAACTCCGCTTCCCCTGGACAGAAAGGGCTTGGGGTAAGAAAGAAGAGTGAGTATGGTTTATACAAAGAGTAGAGCAGTCAGAGAGGCCATATACAAGTGTTTTTAACCCTAGAAATGCAGTGGAAGCTTTATTGGGAAGGGGAGCCAAATCCGACAGCAATAGTCAGTTTGCTATCAAATTCCGCTTCCCCTGGACATAAAGTGCTTGCGGTAAGAAAGAAGAGGGAGGATGCTTTATACAAAGAGTAGAGCAGTCAGAGAGGCCATATACAAGTGTTTTTAACCCTAGAAATGCAGTGGAAGCTTTATTGGGAGGGGGAGCCAAATCCGACAGCAATAGTCAGTTTGCTATGAATTTCCGCTTCCCCTGGACAGAAAGGGCCTGGGGTAAGATAGAAGAGTGAGGATGCTTTATACAAAGAGTAGAGCAGTCAGAGAGGCCATATACAAGTGTTTTTAACCCTAGAAATGCAGTGGAAGCTTTATTGTGAGGGGGAGCCAAATCCGACAGCAATAGTCAGTTTGCTATGAAATTCCGCTTCCCCTGGACAGAAAGGGCTTGGGGTAAGAAAGAAGAGTGAGGATGCTTTATACAAAGAGTAGAGCAGTCAGAGAGGCCATAAACAAGTGTTTTAACCCTAGAAATGCAGTGGAAGCTTTATTGGGAGGGGGAGCCAAATCCGACAGCAATAGTCAGTTTGCTATGAAATTCCGCTTCCCCTGGACAGAAAGGGCCTGGGGTAAGAAAGAAGAGGGAGGATGATTTATACAAAGAGTAGAGCAGTCAGAGAGGCCATATACAAGTGTTTTTAACCCTAGAAATGCAGTGGAAGCTTTATTGTGAGGGGGAGCCAAATCCGACATCAATAGTCACTTTGCTATCAAATTCTGCTTCCCCTGGACAGAAAGGGCCTGGGGTAAGAAAGAAGAGTGAGGATGCTTTATACAAAGAGTAGAGCAGTCAGAGAGGCCATATACAAGTGTTTTTAACCCTAGAAATGCAGTGGAAGCTTTATTGGGAAGGGGAGCCAAATCCGACAGCAATAGTCAGTTTGCTATGAAATTCCGCTTCCTCTGGACAGAAAGGGCCTGGGGTAAGAAAGAAGAGTGAGGATGCTTTATACAAAGAGTAGAGCAGTCACAGAGGCCATATACAAGTGTTTTTAACCCTAGAAATGCAGTGGAAGCTTTATTGTGAGGGGGAGCCAAATCCGACAGCAATAGTCAGTTTGCTATCAAATTCCGCTTCCCCTGGACAGAAAGGGCCTGGGGTAAGAAAGAAGAGAGAGGATGCTTTATACAAAGAGTAGAGCAGTCAGAGAGGCTATATACAAGTGTTTTTAACCCTAGAAATGCAGTGGAAGCTTTATTGGGAGGGGGAGCCAAATCCGACAGCAATAGTCAGTTTGCTATGAAATTCCGCTTCCCCTGGACAGAAAGGGCCTGGGGTAAGAAAGAAGAGTGAGAATGCTTTATACAAAGAGTAGAGCAGTCAGAGAGGCCATATACAAGTGTTTTTAACCCTAGAAATGCAGTGGAAGCTTTATTGGGAGGGGGAGCCAAATCCGACAGCAATAGTCAGTTTGCAATCAAATTCTGCTTCCCCTGGGCAGAAAGGGCTTGGGGTAAGAAAGAAAAGTGAGGATGCCTTATACAAAGAGTAGAGCAGTCAGAGAGGCCATATACAAGTGTTTTTAACCCTAGAAATGCAGTGGAAGCTTTATTGGGAAGGGGAGCCAAATCCGACAGCAGTAGTCAGTTTTGTATGAAATTCCGCTTCCCCTGGACAGAAAGGGCCTGGGGTAAGAAAGAAGAGTGAGGATGCTTTATACAAAGAGTAGAGCAGTCAGAGAGGCCATATACAAGTGTTTTTAACCCTAGAAATGCATTGGAAGCTTTATTGGGAGGGGGAGCCAAATCTGACAGCAATAGTCAGTTTGCTATCAAATTCCGCTTCCCCTGGACATAAAGTGCTTGGGGTAAGAAAGAAAAGGGGGATGCTTTATACAAAGAGTAGAGCAGTCAGAGAGGCCATATACAAGTGTTTTTAACCCTAGAAATGCAGTGGAAGCTTTATTGTGAGGGGGAGTCAAATCCGACAGCAATAGTCAGTTTGCTATCAAATTCCGCTTCCCCTGGACAGAAAGGGCCTGGGGTAAGAAAGAAGAGTGAGGATGCTTTATACAAAGAGTAGAGCAGTCAGAGAGGCCATATACAAGTGTTTTTAACCCTAGAAATGCAGTGGAAGCTTTATTGGGAAGGGGAGCCAAATCCGACAGCAATAGTCAGTTTGCTATCAAATTCCGCTTCCCCTGGACATAAAGTGCTTGGGGTAAGAACGAAGAGTGAGGATGCTTTATACAAAGAGTAGAGCAGTCAGAGAGGCCATATACAAGTGTTTTTAACCCTAGAAATGCAGTGGAAGCTTTATTGGGAGGGGGAGCCAAATCCGACAGCAATAGTCAGTTTGCTATCAAATTCCGCTTCCCCTGTACAGAAAGGGCCTGGGGTAAGAAAGAAAAGGGAGGATGCTTTATACAAAGAGTAGAGCAGTCAGAGAGACCATATACAAGTGTTTTTAACCCTAGAAATGCAGTGGAAGCTTTATTGTGAGGGGGAGCCAAATCCGACAGCAATAGTCAGTTTGCTATAAAATTCGGCTCCCCCTGGACATAAAGGGCCCGGGGTAAGAAAGAAGAGTGAGGATGCTTTATACAAAGAGTAGAGCAGTCAGAGAGGCCATATACAAGTGTTTTTAACCCTAGAAATGCAGTGGAAGCTCTATTGGGAAGGGGAGCCAAATCCGACAGCAATAGTCAGTTTGCTATGAAATTCCGCTTCCTCTGGACAGAAAGGGCTTGGGGTAAGAAAGAAGAGTGAGGATGCTTTATACAAAGAGTAGAGCAGTCAGAGAGACCATATACAAGTGTTTTTAACCCTAGAAATGCAGTGGAAGCTTTATTGTGAGGGGGAGCCAAATCCGACAGCAATAGTCAGTTTGCTATCAAATTCCGCTTCCCCTGGACAGAAAGGGCTTGGGGTAAGAAAGAAGAGTGAGGATGCTTTATACAAAGAGTAGAGCAGTCAGAGAGGCCATATACAAGTGTTTTTAACCCTAGAAATGCAGTGGAAGCTTTATTGGGAAGGGGAGCCAAATCCGACAGCAATAGTCAGTTTGCTATCAAATTCCGCTTCCCCTGGACAGAAAGGGCTTGGGGTAAGAAAGAAGAGGGGGATGCTTTATACAAAGAGTAGAGCAGTCAGAGAGGCCATATACAAGTGTTTTTAACCCTAGAAATGCAGTGTTAGCTTAATTGGGAAGGGGAGCCAAATCCGACAGCAATAGTCAGTTTGCTATCAAATTCCGCTTCCCCTGGACATAAAGTGCTTGGGGTAAGAACGAAGAGTGAGGATGCTTTATACAAAGAGTAGAGCAGTCAGAGAGGCCATATACAAGTGTTTTTAACCCTAGAAATGCAGTGGAAGCTTTATTGGGAGGGGGAGCCAAATCCGACAGCAATAGTCAGTTTGCTATGAAATTCCGCTTCCTCTGGACAGAAAGGGCCTGGGGTAAGAAAGAAGAGTGAGGATGCTTTATACAAAGAGTAGAGCAGTCAGAGAGGCCATATACAAGTGATTTTAACCCTAGAAATGCAGTGGAAGCTTTATTGGGAGGGGGAGCCAAATCCGACAGCAATAGTCAGTTTGCTATCTAATTCCGCTTCCCCTGGACATAAAGTGCTTGGGGTAAGAAAGAAGAGGGGGATGCTTTATACAAAGAGTAGAGCAGTCAGAGAGGCCATATACAAGTGTTTTTAACCCTAGAAATGCAGTGGAAGCTTTATTGTGAGGGGGAGCCAAATCCGACATCAATAGTCAGTTTGCTATCAAATTCCGCTTCCCCTGGACAGAAAGGGCCTGGGGTAAGAAAGAAGAGTGAGGATGCTTTATACAAAGAGTAGAGCAGTCAGAGAGGCCATATACAAGTGTTTTTAACCCTAGAAATGCAGTGGAAGCTTTTTTTGGGAAGGGGAGCCAAATCCGACAGCAATAGTCAGTTTGCTATCAAATTCCGCTTCCCCTGGACATAAAGTGCTTGGGGTAAGAAAGAAGAGGGAGGATGCTTTATACAAAGAGTAGAGCAGTCAGAGAGGCCATATACAAGTGTTTTTAACCCTAGAAATGCAGTGGAAGCTTTATTGGGAGGGGGAGCCAAATCCGACAGCAATAGTCAGTTTGCTATGAAATTCCGCTTCCCCTGGACAGAAAGTGCTTGGGGTAAGAAAGAAGAGTGAGGATGCTTTATACAAAGAGTAGAGCAGTCAGAGAGGCCATATACAAGTGTTTTTAACCCTAGAAATGCAGTGGAAGCTTTTTTTGGGAAGGGGAGCCAAATCCGACAGCAATAGTCAGTTTGCTATCAAATTCCGCTTCCCCTGGACATAAAGTGCTTGGGGTAAGAAAGAAGAGGGAGGATGCTTTATACAAAGAGTAGAGCAGTCAGAGAGGCCATATACAAGTGTTTTTAACCCTAGAAATGCAGTGGAAGCTTTATTGGGAGGGGGAGCCAAATCCGACAGCAATAGTCAGTTTGCTATGAAATTCCGCTTCCCCTGGACAGAAAGTGCTTGGGGTAAGAAAGAAGAGTGAGGATGCTTTATACAAAGAGTAGAGCAGTCAGAGAGGCCATATACAAGTGTTTTTAACCCTAGAAATGCAGTGGAAGCTTTATTGGGAGGGGGAGCCAAATCCGACAGCAATAGTCAGTTTGCTATCAAATTCCGCTTCCCCTGGACAGAAAGGGCCTGGGGTAAGAAAGAAGAGTGAGGATGCTTTATACAAAGAGTAGAGCAGTCAGAGAGGCCATATACAAGTGATCTTAACCCTAGAAATGCAGTGGAAGCTTTATTGGGAAGGGGAGCCAAATCCGACATCAATAGTCAGTTTGCTATCAAATTCCGCTTCCCATGGACAGAAAGGGCTTGGGGTAAGAAAGAAGAGTGAGGATGCTTTATACAAAGAGTAGAGCAGTCAGAGAGGCCATATACAAGTGTTTTTAACCCTAGAAATGCAGTGGAAGCTTTATTGGGAAGGGGAGCCAAATCCGACAGCAATAGTCAGTTTGCTATGAAATTCCGCTTCCCCTGGATAGAAAGGGCCTGGGGTAAGAAAGAAGAGGGAGGATGCTTTATACAAAGAGTAGAGCAGTCAGAGAGGCCATATACAAGTGTTTTTAACCCTAGAAATGCAGTGGAAGCTTTATTGGGAAGGGGAGCCAAATCTGACAGCAATAGTCAGTTTGCTATCAAATTCCGCTTCCCCTGGACATAAAGTGCTTGGGGTAAGATAGAAGAGTGAGGATGCTTTATACAAAGAGTAGAGCAGTCAGAGAGGCCATATACAAGTGTTTTTAACCCTAGAAATGCAGTGGAAGCTTTATTGGGAAGGGGAGCCAAATCCGACAGCAATAGTCAGTTTGCTATCAAATTCCGCTTCCCCTGTACAAAAAGGGCCTGGGGTAACAAAGAAGAGTGAGGATGCTTTATACAAAGAGTAGAGCAGTCAGAGAGGTCATATACAAGTGTTTTTAACCCTAGAAATGCAGTGGAAGCTTTATTGGGAGGGGGAGCCAAATCCGACAGCAATAGTCAGTTTGCTATCAAATTCCGCTTCCCCTGGACAGAAAGGGCTTGGGGTAAGAAAGAAGAGTGAGTATGGTTTATACAAAGAGTAGAGCAGTCAGAGAGGCCATATACAAGTGTTTTTAACCATAGAAATGCAGTGGAAGCTTTATTGGGAAGGGGAGCCAAATCCGACAGCAATAGTCAGTTTGCTATGAAATTCCGCTTGCCCTGGACAGAAAGGGCATGGGGTAAGAAAGAAGAGGGAGGATGCTTTATACAAAGAGTAGAGCAGTCAGAGAGGCCATATACAAGTGTTTTTAACCCTAGAAATGCAGTGGAAGCTTTATTGGGAGGGGGAGCCAAATCCGACAGCAATAGTCAGTTTGCTATCAAATTCCGCTTCCCCTGTACAGAAAGGGCCTGGGGTAAGAAAGAAGAGTGAGGATGCTTTATACAAAGAGTAGAGCAGTCAGAGAGGCCATATACAAGTGTTTTTAACCCTAGAAATGCAGTGGAAGCTTTATTGGGAAGGGGAGCCAAATCCGACAGCAGTAGTCAGTTTGGTATGAAATTCCGCTTCCCCTAGACAGAAAGGGCCTGGGGTAAGAAAGAAGAGTGAGTATGGTTTATACAAAGAGTAGAGCAGTCAGAGAGGCCATATACAAGTGTTTTTAACCCTAGAAATGCAGTGGAAGCTTTATTGGGAAGGGGAGCCAAATCCGACAGCAATAGTCAGTTTGCTATCAAATTCCGCTTCCCCTGGACATAAAGTGCTTGGGGTAAGAAAGAAGAGGGAGGATGCTTTATACAAAGAGTAGAGCAGTCAGAGAGGCCATATACAAGTGTTTTTAACCCTAGAAATGCAGTGGAAGCTTTATTGGGAGGGGGAGCCAAATCCGACAGCAATAGTCAGTTTGCTATGAATTTCCGCTTCCCCTGGACAGAAAGGGCCTGGGGTAAGATAGAAGAGTGAGGATGCTTTATACAAAGAGTAGAGCAGTCAGAGAGGCCATATACAAGTGTTTTTAACCCTAGAAATGCAGTGGAAGCTTTATTGTGAGGGGGAGCCAAATCCGACAGCAATAGTCAGTTTGCTATGAAATTCCGCTTCCCCTGGACAGAAAGGGCTTGGGGTAAGAAAGAAGAGTGAGGATGCTTTATACAAAGAGTAGAGCAGTCAGAGAGGCCATAAACAAGTGTTTTAACCCTAGAAATGCAGTGGAAGCTTTATTGGGAGGGGGAGCCAAATCCGACAGCAATAGTCAGTTTGCTATGAAATTCCGCTTCCCCTGGACAGAAAGGGCCTGGGGTAAGAAAGAAGAGGGAGGATGATTTATACAAAGAGTAGAGCAGTCAGAGAGGCCATATACAAGTGTTTTTAACCCTAGAAATGCAGTGGAAGCTTTATTGTGAGGGGGAGCCAAATCCGACATCAATAGTCACTTTGCTATCAAATTCTGCTTCCCCTGGACAGAAAGGGCCTGGGGTAAGAAAGAAGAGTGAGGATGCTTTATACAAAGAGTAGAGCAGTCAGAGAGGCCATATACAAGTGTTTTTAACCCTAGAAATGCAGTGGAAGCTTTATTGGGAAGGGGAGCCAAATCCGACAGCAATAGTCAGTTTGCTATGAAATTCCGCTTCCTCTGGACAGAAAGGGCCTGGGGTAAGAAAGAAGAGTGAGGATGCTTTATACAAAGAGTAGAGCAGTCACAGAGGCCATATACAAGTGTTTTTAACCCTAGAAATGCAGTGGAAGCTTTATTGTGAGGGGGAGCCAAATCCGACAGCAATAGTCAGTTTGCTATCAAATTCCGCTTCCCCTGGACAGAAAGGGCCTGGGGTAAGAAAGAAGAGAGAGGATGCTTTATACAAAGAGTAGAGCAGTCAGAGAGGCTATATACAAGTGTTTTTAACCCTAGAAATGCAGTGGAAGCTTTATTGGGAGGGGGAGCCAAATCCGACAGCAATAGTCAGTTTGCTATGAAATTCCGCTTCCCCTGGACAGAAAGGGCCTGGGGTAAGAAAGAAGAGTGAGAATGCTTTATACAAAGAGTAGAGCAGTCAGAGAGGCCATATACAAGTGTTTTTAACCCTAGAAATGCAGTGGAAGCTTTATTGGGAGGGGGAGCCAAATCCGACAGCAATAGTCAGTTTGCAATCAAATTCTGCTTCCCCTGGGCAGAAAGGGCTTGGGGTAAGAAAGAAAAGTGAGGATGCCTTATACAAAGAGTAGAGCAGTCAGAGAGGCCATATACAAGTGTTTTTAACCCTAGAAATGCAGTGGAAGCTTTATTGGGAAGGGGAGCCAAATCCGACAGCAGTAGTCAGTTTTGTATGAAATTCCGCTTCCCCTGGACAGAAAGGGCCTGGGGTAAGAAAGAAGAGTGAGGATGCTTTATACAAAGAGTAGAGCAGTCAGAGAGGCCATATACAAGTGTTTTTAACCCTAGAAATGCATTGGAAGCTTTATTGGGAGGGGGAGCCAAATCTGACAGCAATAGTCAGTTTGCTATCAAATTCCGCTTCCCCTGGACATAAAGTGCTTGGGGTAAGAAAGAAAAGGGGGATGCTTTATACAAAGAGTAGAGCAGTCAGAGAGGCCATATACAAGTGTTTTTAACCCTAGAAATGCAGTGGAAGCTTTATTGTGAGGGGGAGTCAAATCCGACAGCAATAGTCAGTTTGCTATCAAATTCCGCTTCCCCTGGACAGAAAGGGCCTGGGGTAAGAAAGAAGAGTGAGGATGCTTTATACAAAGAGTAGAGCAGTCAGAGAGGCCATATACA
This sequence comes from Lithobates pipiens, assembly GCF_037356315.1. Lineage (NCBI taxonomy): Eukaryota > Metazoa > Chordata > Amphibia > Anura > Ranidae > Lithobates > Lithobates pipiens. The sequence continues at coordinate 625,513,298 of NW_027507758.1, forward strand.
AGTGTTTTTAACCCTAGAAATGCAGTGGAAGCTTTATTGGGAAGGGGAGCCAAATCCGACAGCAATAGTCAGTTTGCTATCAAATTCCGCTTCCCCTGGACATAAAGTGCTTGGGGTAAGAACGAAGAGTGAGGATGCTTTATACAAAGAGTAGAGCAGTCAGAGAGGCCATATACAAGTGTTTTTAACCCTAGAAATGCAGTGGAAGCTTTATTGGGAGGGGGAGCCAAATCCGACAGCAATAGTCAGTTTGCTATCAAATTCCGCTTCCCCTGTACAGAAAGGGCCTGGGGTAAGAAAGAAAAGGGAGGATGCTTTATACAAAGAGTAGAGCAGTCAGAGAGACCATATACAAGTGTTTTTAACCCTAGAAATGCAGTGGAAGCTTTATTGTGAGGGGGAGCCAAATCCGACAGCAATAGTCAGTTTGCTATAAAATTCGGCTCCCCCTGGACATAAAGGGCCCGGGGTAAGAAAGAAGAGTGAGGATGCTTTATACAAAGAGTAGAGCAGTCAGAGAGGCCATATACAAGTGTTTTTAACCCTAGAAATGCAGTGGAAGCTCTATTGGGAAGGGGAGCCAAATCCGACAGCAATAGTCAGTTTGCTATGAAATTCCGCTTCCTCTGGACAGAAAGGGCTTGGGGTAAGAAAGAAGAGTGAGGATGCTTTATACAAAGAGTAGAGCAGTCAGAGAGACCATATACAAGTGTTTTTAACCCTAGAAATGCAGTGGAAGCTTTATTGTGAGGGGGAGCCAAATCCGACAGCAATAGTCAGTTTGCTATCAAATTCCGCTTCCCCTGGACAGAAAGGGCTTGGGGTAAGAAAGAAGAGTGAGGATGCTTTATACAAAGAGTAGAGCAGTCAGAGAGGCCATATACAAGTGTTTTTAACCCTAGAAATGCAGTGGAAGCTTTATTGGGAAGGGGAGCCAAATCCGACAGCAATAGTCAGTTTGCTATCAAATTCCGCTTCCCCTGGACAGAAAGGGCTTGGGGTAAGAAAGAAGAGGGGGATGCTTTATACAAAGAGTAGAGCAGTCAGAGAGGCCATATACAAGTGTTTTTAACCCTAGAAATGCAGTGTTAGCTTAATTGGGAAGGGGAGCCAAATCCGACAGCAATAGTCAGTTTGCTATCAAATTCCGCTTCCCCTGGACATAAAGTGCTTGGGGTAAGAACGAAGAGTGAGGATGCTTTATACAAAGAGTAGAGCAGTCAGAGAGGCCATATACAAGTGTTTTTAACCCTAGAAATGCAGTGGAAGCTTTATTGGGAGGGGGAGCCAAATCCGACAGCAATAGTCAGTTTGCTATGAAATTCCGCTTCCTCTGGACAGAAAGGGCCTGGGGTAAGAAAGAAGAGTGAGGATGCTTTATACAAAGAGTAGAGCAGTCAGAGAGGCCATATACAAGTGATTTTAACCCTAGAAATGCAGTGGAAGCTTTATTGGGAGGGGGAGCCAAATCCGACAGCAATAGTCAGTTTGCTATCTAATTCCGCTTCCCCTGGACATAAAGTGCTTGGGGTAAGAAAGAAGAGGGGGATGCTTTATACAAAGAGTAGAGCAGTCAGAGAGGCCATATACAAGTGTTTTTAACCCTAGAAATGCAGTGGAAGCTTTATTGTGAGGGGGAGCCAAATCCGACATCAATAGTCAGTTTGCTATCAAATTCCGCTTCCCCTGGACAGAAAGGGCCTGGGGTAAGAAAGAAGAGTGAGGATGCTTTATACAAAGAGTAGAGCAGTCAGAGAGGCCATATACAAGTGTTTTTAACCCTAGAAATGCAGTGGAAGCTTTTTTTGGGAAGGGGAGCCAAATCCGACAGCAATAGTCAGTTTGCTATGAAATTCCGCTTCCCCTGGATAGAAAGGGCCTGGGGTAAGAAAGAAGAGGGAGGATGCTTTATACAAAGAGTAGAGCAGTCAGAGAGGCCATATACAAGTGTTTTTAACCCTAGAAATGCAGTGAAAGTGTTATTGGGAGGGGGAGCCAAATCCGACAGCAATAGTCAGTTTGCTATCAAATTCCGCTTCCCCTGGACAGAAAGGGCCTGGGGTAAGAAAGAAGAGGGAGGATGCTTTATACAAAGAGTAGAGCAGTCAGAGAGACCATATACAAGTGTTTTTAACCCTAGAAATGCAGTGGAAGCTTTATTGGGAGGGGGAGCCAAATCCGACAGCAATAGTCACTTTGCTATGAAATTCCGCTTCCCCTGGACATAAAGTGCTTGGGGTAAGAAAGAAGAGTGAGGATGCTTTATACAAAGAGTAGAGCAGTCAGAGAGGCCATATACAAGTGTTTTTAACCCTAGAAATGCAGTGGAAGTTTTATTGGGAGGGGGAGCCAAATCCGACAGCAATAGTCAGTTTGCTATCAAATTCCGCTTCCCCTGGACATAAAGGGCCCGGGGTAAGAAAGAAGAGTGAGGATGCTTTATACAAAGAGTAGAGCAGTCAGAGAGGCCATATACAAGTGTTTTTAACCCTAGAAATGCAGTGGACGCTTTATTGGGAAGGGGAGCCAAATCCGACAGCAATAGTCAGTTTGCTATGAAATTTCGCTTCCTCTGGACAGAAAGGGCTTGGGGTAAGAAAGAAGAGTGAGGATGCTTTATACAAAGAGTAGAGCAGTCAGAGAGGCCATATACAAGTGTTTTTAACCCTAGAAATGCAGTGGAAGCTTTATTGTGAGGGGGAGCCAAAATCCGACAGCAATAGTCAGTTTGCTATCAAATTCCGCTTCCCCTGGACAGAAAGGGCTTGGGGTAAGAAAGAAGAGGGGGATGCTTTATACAAAGAGTAGAGCAGTCAGAGAGGCCATATACAAGTGTTTTTAACCCTAGAAATGCAGTGGAAGCTTTATTGTGAGGGGGAGCCAAAATCCGACAGCAATAGTCAGTTTGCTATCAAATTCCGCTTCCCCTGGACAGAAAGGGCTTGGGGTAAGAAAGAAGAGTGAGGATGCTTTCTACAAAGAGTAGAGCAGTCAGAGAGGCCATATACAAGTGTTTTTAACCCTAGAAATGCAGTGGAAGCTTTATTGTGAGGGGGAGCCAAATCCGACAGCAATAGTCAGTTTGCTATGAAATTCCGCTTCCCCTGGATAGAAAGGGCCTGGGGTAAGAAAGAAGAGGGAGGATGCTTTATACAAAGAGTAGAGCAGTCAGAGAGGCCATATACAAGTGTTTTTAACCCTAGAAATGCAGTGAAAGTGTTATTGGGAGGGGGAGCCAAATCCGACAGCAATAGTCAGTTTGCTATCAAATTCCGCTTCCCCTGGACAGAAAGGGCCTGGGGTAAGAAAGAAGAGGGAGGATGCTTTATACAAAGAGTAGAGCAGTCAGAGAGACCATATACAAGTGTTTTTAACCCTAGAAATGCAGTGGAAGCTTTATTGGGAGGGGGAGCCAAATACGACAGCAATAGTCACTTTGCTATGAAATTCCGCTTCCCCTGGACATAAAGTGCTTGGGGTAAGAAAGAAGAGTGAGGATGCTTTATACAAAGAGTAGAGCAGTCAGAGAGGCCATATACAAGTGTTTTTAACCCTAGAAATGCAGTGGAAGTTTTATTGGGAGGGGGAGCCAAATCCGACAGCAATAGTCAGTTTGCTATCAAATTCCGCTTCCCCTGGACATAAAGGGCCCGGGGTAAGAAAGAAGAGTGAGGATGCTTTATACAAAGAGTAGAGCAGTCAGAGAGGCCATATACAAGTGTTTTTAACCCTAGAAATGCAGTGGACGCTTTATTGGGAAGGGGAGCCAAATCCGACAGCAATAGTCAGTTTGCTATGAAATTTCGCTTCCTCTGGACAGAAAGGGCTTGGGGTAAGAAAGAAGAGTGAGGATGCTTTATACAAAGAGTAGAGCAGTCAGAGAGGCCATATACAAGTGTTTTTAACCCTAGAAATGCAGTGGAAGCTTTATTGTGAGGGGGAGCCAAAATCCGACAGCAATAGTCAGTTTGCTATCAAATTCCGCTTCCCCTGGACAGAAAGGGCTTGGGGTAAGAAAGAAGAGGGGGATGCTTTATACAAAGAGTAGAGCAGTCAGAGAGGCCATATACAAGTGTTTTTAACCCTAGAAATGCAGTGGAAGCTTTATTGTGAGGGGGAGCCAAAATCCGACAGCAATAGTCAGTTTGCTATCAAATTCCGCTTCCCCTGGACAGAAAGGGCTTGGGGTAAGAAAGAAGAGTGAGGATGCTTTCTACAAAGAGTAGAGCAGTCAGAGAGGCCATATACAAGTGTTTTTAACCCTAGAAATGCAGTGGAAGCTTTATTGTGAGGGGGAGCCAAATCCGACAGCAATAGTCAGTTTGCTATGAAATTCCGCTTCCCCTGGACAGAAAGGGCCTGGGGTAAGAAAGAAGAGTGAGGATGCTTTATACAAAGAGTAGAGCAGTCAGAGAGGCCATATACAAGTGTTTTTAACCCTAGAAATGCAGTGGAAGCTTTATTGGGAAGGGGAGCCAAATCCGACAGCAATAGTCAGTTTGCTATCAAATTCCGCTTCCCCTGGACAGAAAGGGCTTGGGGTAAGAAAGAAGAGGGGGATGCTTTATACAAAGAGTAGAGCAGTCAGAGAGGCCATATACAAGTGTTTTTAACCCTAGAAATGCAGTGTTAGCTTAATTGGGAAGGGGAGCCAAATCTGACAGCAATAGTCAGTTTGCTATCAAATTCCGCTTCCCCTGGACATAAAGTGCTTGGGGTAAGAACGAAGAGTGAGGATGCTTTATACAAAGAGTAGAGCAGTCAGAGAGGCCATATACAAGTGTTTTTAACCCTAGAAATGCAGTGGAAGCTTTATTGGGAGGGGGAGCCAAATCCGACAGCAATAGTCAGTTTGCTATGAAATTCCGCTTCCTCTGGACATAAAGGGCCTGGGGTAAGAAAGAAGAGGGAGGATGCTTTATACAAAGAGTAGAGCAGTCAGAGAGGCCATATACAAGTGTTTTTAACCCTAGAAATGCAGTGGAAGCTTTATTGGGAAGGGGAGCCAAATCCGACAGCAATAGTCAGTTTGCTATGAAATTCCGCTTCCCCTGGATAGAAAGGGCCTGGGGTAAGAAAGAAGAGGGAGGATGCTATATACAAAGAGTAGAGCAGTCAGAGAGGCCATATACAAGTGTTTTTAACCCTAGAAATGCAGTGGAAGCTTTATTGGGAAGGGGAGCCAAATCCGACAGCAATAGTCAGTTTGCTATGAAATTCCGCTTCCTCTGGACAGAAAGGGCTTGGGGTAAGAAAGAAGAGTGAGGATGCTTTATACAAAGAATAGAGCAGTCAGAGAGGCCATATACAAGTGTTTTTAACCCTAGAAATGCAGTGGAAGCTTTATTGTGAGGGGGAGCCAAATCCGACAGCAATAGTCAGTTTGCTATGAAATTCCGCTTCCCCTGGACAGAAAGGGCTTGGGGTAAGAAAGAAGAGGGGGATGCTTTATACAAAGAGTAGAGCAGTCAGAGAGGCCATATACAAGTGTTTTTAACCCTAGAAATGCAGTGGAAGCTTTATTGTGAGGGGGAGCCAAATCCGACAGCAATAGTCAGTTTGCTATGAAATTCCGCTTCCCCTGGACAGAAAGGGCTTGGGGTAAGACAGAAGAGGGGGATGCTTTATACAAAGAGTAGAGCAGTCAGAGAGGCCATATACAAGTGTTTTTAACCCTAGAAATGCAGTGGAAGCTTTATTGGGAGGGGGAGCCAAATCCGACAGCAATAGTCAGTTTGCTATGAAATTCCGCTTCCCCTGGACAGAAAGGGCTTGGGGTAAGAAAGAAGAGGGGGATGCTTTATACAAAGAGTAGAGCAGTCAGAGAGGCCATATACAAGTGTTTTTAACCCTAGAAATGCAGTGGAAGCTTTATTGGGAGGGGGAGCCAAATCCGACAGCAATAGTCAGTTTGCTATGAAATTCCGCTTCCCCTGGACAGAAAGGGCCTGGGGTAAGAAAGAAGAGTGAGGATGCTTTATACAAAGAGTAGAGCAGTCAGAGAAACAGATGTGCACTGTGCCTTCGTTTGATGGCACAGTGGCGGCAATTGATGGCACAGTGAGGCTGGAATTGATGATCTATTTTTTAAAAAATTTTAGTTTGTTTGCGGGCCCCCCCCCAAAAAAGGGGTAATAATAAATTAGATAAAATGTGTAATAATAAATAAATGATATATATATATATTTATATTATATTATTACATTATGTGTGTATGCGCGGGGACTAATGCATATATATATATATATACACACACACACACACATATATATATATATTATTACATTATGTGTGTATGCGCGGGGACGAGCACGGGGGCGGGGAAGGTAAAAGTGTCATTTGCATTCGGGATAGAGGAGGAGGAGCCGTAGTGCAGAGGGATGGATAGGCGGAGTTCCGATCTGCGCCGACAGGCAGGGGGAGCCGATCTCGGCACAACATCGTGACACAGCATCCTGTGACTCCTCCCACCATCGTGTGACTCCTCACCCTCCCACTATCCCGTGACTCCTCCCACCATCACATAACTCCTCCCACTGTTGTGTGACTCCTCCCACCACCCCGTGACCCCCTCCCACCACCACATGACTCCTCACACCATCACATAACTCCTCCCACTGTCGTGTGACTCCTCCCACCATCCCATGACTCCCCCACCACCTGTGACTCCTCCCACCATCATGTGACTCCTCTCACCACCCCGTGACTCCTCCCACCATCACGTGGCTCCGCCCCTCCCACCATCCCGTGGCTCCTCCCACCCCCACGTGACTCCTCCCACCATCCCATAACTCCTCCCACCATCGTGTGACTCCTCCAACCACCCTGTGACTCCTCCCACCAGCGCGTGACTCCTCCCACCACCCCGTGAGTCCTCCCACCATGGCGTGACTCCTCACCCTCCCACCATCCCGTGACTCCTCCCACCCCCACGTGACTCCTCCCACCATCCCATAACTGCTCCCACTGTTGTGTGACTCCTCCCACCATCGTGACTCCTCCCACATCTCATGTCTCCTCCCACCACTGTGTGACTCCTCCCACCACCGTTTGACTCCTCCCACCACCAGTGACTCCTCCCACCATCGTGGGGCTCCTTCCACCATCGTGCGGCTCCTCCCACCATCATGTGACACCTCCCACCACCCGTGACTCCTCCCACCATCCCGTGACTCATCTCTCCGGGATCCAGCGATGGGTGATCCATCCACTTGCAGTGGGATCTTTAAAATGGATCGGAGGATGGAGGTAGGATAGCGGAGGTTTTTATGTGGCTCTGCTGTAGCCACCATGACATTTGTAGGACTTTAGCCCCCATAAATGCGTATCCATAACCTCCCACCCATGACAGGCACCCACCTCCAAAACCTGATCCCCATAGGGTGACCACATTTCCAAACTGGCATTCAGGGACAATTTTGACAAGGATCGGGGGGGGGGGGGCGGCGAATGTAGTCTCAAGGTTGACGGCGGATTCAGAAGTGGGGGGGATTTGTTGGGTGAATGGCTGGTGCTAGCACTGAAATCATTCTGACACCATGCTTAGTATGGTGTCAGGATGAATAAATCACATTATTTCTATTACTACATTGTAATATAAAATTAAATAGTTCAACTCACCAGAACGCAGAGGGAGCCCTGAGCTTGTCATTTGCCACCAGATGCTGCTTGTCACTTGCCACTGTCTCCTGCCACCAGATGATGCGTGTCACTTGTCACCTGCTGCCAGAGAGAGGGCAGGGAGACAGGGAGACGGAGGAGGGACAGGGAGATGGAGGGGGGACAGGGAGATGGAGGGGGGACAGGGAGATGGAGGGGGGACAGGGAGATGGAGGAGGGACAGGGAGATGGAGGAGGGACAGGGAGATGGAGGGGGGACAGGGGAGAGGGAGGGGGCAGGGAGAGTAAGGGGGCAGGGAGACAGAGTGGGGACAGGGCAACAGAGCGGGGACAGGGAGAGGGAGGGGGAGAGGGGAGAGAGAGGGGGGAGAGGGAGGGGGCAGAGAGGGGGGACAGGGAGAGGGGAGATGGAGAGGGGACCAGGGAGAGGGAAGGGGAGAGAGGGGGGCAGGGATGGAGGGGGGGCATGGAGAGGAAGGGGGAGAGAGAGGGAGGGGGAGAGAAAGACAGAGGGAGGGGGAGAGAGGGAGGGGGAGAGAGAGAGAGAGGGAGGGGGAGAGAGAGGGAGGGGGAGAGGGAGGGGAGACAGAGCGGGGACAGGGAGACAGAGCGGGGACAGGGAGACAGAGCGGGGACAGGGAGGGGGAACAGAGAGGGGGACAGGGAGATGGGGGGACAGGGAGAGAGAGAGGGAGGGGAGAGAGAGGGGGGGAGAGAGAGGGGAAAGGGGACAGGGAGAGGACAGGGAGAGAGAGAGAGAGGGAGAGAGAGGGAAGACAGGGAGAGAGAGGGGGAGATGGAGGGGGGAGAGGGAGACAGAGGGGGGACAGGGAGAGGGGGGCAGGGAGATGGAGGGGAGAGAGGGACAGGGAGAGAGAGGGGGAGATGGAGGGGGGACAGGGAGGGGAGAGGGGGCAGGCAGAGAGAGGGGGACAGGGAGAGAGAGAGAGGGAAGGGGAGTGAGAGAGAGAGAGGGAGGGAGGATAGGGAGAGAGGGGTCAGGGAGAGAGAGGAGGGACAGGGAGAGAGAGAGAGAGGGGGACAGGGAGAGAGAGAGGGGCCAGGGAGAGGGAGAAGGAGACAGGGAGATGGAGGGGGATGAGGGAGACAGAGGGGGGACAGGGAGAGGGGGACAGGGAGAGAGAGGGGGAAGAGGGAGACAGAGGGGGGACAGGGAGAGAGAGGGGGGAGAGGGAGACAGAGGGGGGAGAGGGAGACAGAGGGGGGAGAGGGAGAGGGAGACAGAGGGGGGACAGGGAGAGGGAGGGGGCGGGGAGAGAGAGGAGGGACAGGGAGAGAGAGAGAGGGGGACAAAGAGAGAGAGAGGGGCCAGGGAGAGAGAGGGGGAGATGGAAGGGGACAGGGAGATGGAGGGGGGAGAAGGAGACAGGGAGATGGAGGGGGATGAGGGAGACAGAGGGGGGAGAGGGGGACAGGGAGACAGAGGGGGGACAGGGAGAGAGAGGAAGGGGGGAGAGGGAGAGAGAGGGGGGACAGGGAGAGGTGGACAGGGAGGGGGGAGAGGGAGAGAGAGGGGGGAGAGGGAGAGAGGGGGCAGAAAGGGGGGAGAGGGAGGGGACAGGGAGAGAGAGGAGGGGCAGGGAGGGGAGACAGAGGGGGGACAGGGAGAGGGAAGGGGAACAGGGAGAGGTAAGGGGAACAGGGAGAGGTAAGGGGAACAGGGAGAGGGAGGGGAGAGAGAGAGAAGGGGAGATCGAGGGGGGACAGGGAGACAGAGCGGGGACAGGGAGACAGAGCGGGGACAGGGAGACAGAGCGGGGACAGGGAGACAGAGCGGGGAGAGGGAACGGGGACAGAGAGAGGGAACGGGGACAGGGAGAGGGAACGGGGACAGGGAAAGGGAACAGAGAGGGGGACAGGGAGATGGGGGGGACAGGGAGAGAGAGAGGGGGGGAGAGAGGGGAAAGAGGACAGAGAGAGAGAGAGAGAGGGGAGACAGGGAGAGAGAGGGAAGACAGGGAGAGAGAGGGGGGAGAGGGGGGCAGGGAGATGGAGGGGAGAGAGGGACAGGGAGAGAGAGGGGGAAGGCAGAGAGAGGGGGACAGGGAGAGAGAGAGGGAAGGGGAAAGAGAGGGAAGGGGAGTGAGAGAGGGAGGGAGGGAGGATAGGGAGAGAGGGGGCGGGGAGAGAGAGGAGGGACAGGGAGAGAGAGAGAGAGAGAGGGGGACAGGGAGAGAGAGAGGGGCCAGGGAGAGAGAGAGGGGGAGATGGAAGGGGACAGGGAGATGGAGGAGGATGAGGGAGACAGAGGGGGGACAGGGAGAGGGTGACAGGGAGACAGAGGGGGGACAGAGAGAGAGAGGGGGGAGAGGGAGACAGAGCGGGGAGAGGGGGACAGGGAGAGGGAGGGGGGAGAGGGAGACAGAGGGGGGACAGGGAGACAGAGGGGGGACAGGGAGACAGAGGGGGGACAGGGAGACAGAGGGGGCAGAAAGGGGGGACAGGGAGAGAGAGGGGGGGCAGGGAGGGGAGACAGAGGGGGGACAGGGAGAGGGAAGGGGAACGGGGAGAGGTAAGGGGAACAGGGAGAGGGAGGGGAGAGAGAGAGAAGGGGAGATGGAGGGGGACAGGGAGATGGAGGGGGACAGCGAGGGAGGGGGGAGAGAGAGAGGGAGAGGGAAGGGTGAGAGAGAGAGGGGGAGGGGAGATAGAGGGGGCAGGGAGAGAGAGGGAGGGGATGGAGGGGGGACAGGGAGCGGGGAGAGAAAGGGGGCAGGGAGAGAGAGGAGGGAGAGGGGACAGGGAGAGGGAGGGGGACAGGGAGAGGGGGGAGAGAGGGGGGAGAGGGGGGAGACAGGGAGAGAGAGAGGGGGACAGGGAGACAGAAGGGGCAGGAAGACGGAGGGGGCAGGGAGAGGGAGGGGGGACAGGGAGAGAGAGAGGGGGACAGGGAGACAGAGGGGCAGGAAGACGGAGGGGGCAGGGAGAGGGAGGGGGGACAGGGAGAGAGAGGGAGGGGGTTCAGGGTCTGGTTAGCGACAGTGCTCAGTTCACTCACTTGGATGGTCCAGGGGGGGGCTTACAGTCAGCGGCTTCCCGGTGAGTGTAACAAGCTTGCCCAGGCAGGCATGCTGGATGGATCGGTGTGCGGATCTCCCCTCGGAGGATGGAACGGTAGCGGCCATTGGAGGACTTCTGTCCCCGCCCACCACCAGCGTGACCTATCACACTAGCCAAAGGAAGTTCTCCAAGGCTCTGTGCTACAGGTGGTGGGCGGGCCAGCAACAATAAGAAGCCGCCCTCAGGACTCAGGAGGAGGAGATACAGAAGACGCTCTCTGGCTGCTCTCTCTCTCTCCCTGCTGATGCGGCTGGAGGCAGAGGTGGGTGGACTCAGATCGCTGTTGCTAGATGCGAGGCGGGGCGGCCCTAGCAACCAGTTAGGCAATGTTTATTGCTGCGGCTGTGTGTCTTTAGTTCATTCCGGGACACTGTATTGTCCCGGAATGAAGGTGCCCGGGACACGGGACACAGAGATCAATTAAGGGACAATCCCGGGCAATCCGGGACACGTGGGCACCTTAGATCCCCACCTTTAACAAACCGCGGACAAGGTATGGAGTAAATGGCCAACTGGCCTTAATTTATTAACAAAAATATATACCGTATATACTCGAGTATAGGCCGACCCGAATATAAGCCGAGGCCCCCAATTTACCCCCAAAAAACTGGAAAACTTATTGACTCGTGTATAAGCCGAGGGTGAGACATGGCTGTCCATCCCTGTGTGTCCGTCCATCCCTGTGTGTGTGTCCGTCCATCCATCCCTGTGTGTGTGTCCATCCATCCATCCATCCATCCCTGTGTGTGTGTCCGTCCATCCATCCCTGTGTGTGTATCCATCCATCCATCCATCCCTGTGTGTGTGTGTGTGTGTGTGTGTGTGTATTCATCCATCCATCCATCCCTGTGTGTGTGTGTGTGTGTGTGTATCCATCCATCCATCCATCCATCCCTGTGTGTGTGTGTGTGTGTGTGTGTGTGTGTGTGTGTGTGTGTGTGTGTGTGTGTCCGTGCAGCCTTGTGTGTGTGTCCAGCCTACCTGTGTCCCAAGCCTCCGTCCCGAGCCTCCTCTGTCCCGTGCCTCCTCTGTCCCGTGCCTCCTCTGTCCCGTGCCTCCTCTGTCCCGTGCCTCCTCCGTCCCGTGCCTCCTCCGTCCCGTGTCGTGCCGATGGATCGCCGCTCCAGGATCGCCGCTCTTCTCGGCGGCCATTCTACAATTCAAAAGCCGCGCCTCCTTCTCCGCCTCCGCCTGTGATAGGCGGAACACTCAATTTCCCAGCAGCCTGTGTTCCGCCTATCACGGACATCCTCTCATACTCGTCCGTAGTATGAGAATGAACGGATGTCCGTGATAGGCGGAACACTGACTGCTGGGAAATTCAGTGTTCCGCCTATCACAGGCGGAGGCGGAGAAGGAGGCGCGGCTTTTGAATTTTAATGTCCGCCGTCTGTCTGCTCGATACGCTGATCGAGCAGTCAGACAGCGGTGACTCGAGTATAAGCCGAGGGGGCACTTTCAGCCTCAAAAAAGAGGCTGAAAATCTCGGCTTATACTCGAGTATATACGGTATTTTAATAAAATACCATAAATAACTTTCAATTGTAAACATTCCCAGCCTTTAAACGGGTCATGGGTACCAGCATAACAACACACTGGTCACTAGAGTTGCCACCTCATCCCTTTAAACCCGAACACATATTAATTACACGGGTTCCCAACCATCGCAGTGACCTACCCCGTTTTAACCCTTCCAGGTTAACAACTCTTAACCTGAAAGTACATTAACCACCCCCATCCCATGGATGGGTACAACAGTCTTTTCTACCTGAAACCTCCCCTTTCCTACTCAAAAATCCCCAAGCGCCGCCACAGCCTGAAAGGGGTAAAACCTTACCCTTGCAGGCACCTCCACACACGCAGCCCTCGCTGGATGCCCTCCTGTAGGCCCAAGGCCCACAGATCCGTCCCCACCTCATTTAAATGCACACCGTCACTCCTCAAATAACGGCAGGTGTCTTTTTCCAGCTCCCTGTGCCTAACGGCAAGGCCCCCGTTTCTGATGAAGAATCTGCTGACCTCTTTGTTCACCTTCACCCTTGCCAGATCCACCTTCTTATCCGACAGAGCCCATCTCCATGACATCCTGCCCACCATGTCGATCCACACCAGGCCCACACCAGGCCCACACCACAATCTGCAGATAGAAAATGGATTAACATACCGCAACTAACGACAATTACCCCACCTACCCCCCAAATAAAGGCGTACAACTCCCCTCTTTACGCCAACCATTGCGGACAGACATACAATTTAAACCTATCCGAATCCCACCACCCGATTCTCCTCACAGCCTCATCACTCAAACCTGCCCTGGATGCTTCCGTAGCCGCCCCAATCCTAAAGGAGTGAGAGGAAAAATTCCTCGGGTCAAAACCCGCTTCCACCACACATTTTTTTTAAAAAGCGATAAACTGAAACTTGGAAAGATAAGAGCCATTCAAGTGCAACAAAAAGGGGCCTGCGACTTGCGGTCGCATGTTCAAAAACCTTTCCACCGCCCTTACCGGGCAGATATCGAATTCCCTGATCCTCGCCACCTCCACCTGTAGCCCTCGACCCATTTGATCAGTCTTTGACCGCCGTACCCGGATTCTAACGGAGTCACGATCGAACTCCACGTCCTCCCTTGCCAACCCCCCTGCCGCCCGTTTCGACGGGCTGACCAGCTCACTGATCCTAAATGCCCCAAAGAAGGCCAGAGTGAATGCCACCCGGAACAGCGCCAGTTCATAATCCGAACTACAAACCTTCCCCACTGCCTGGCACAAACCGCGAAGGAGGTCAAAAGAGACAGGACGTCTCCCGTCCCTCTGCTTGTGCGCCCGACGGTATCCCTTGACCGCTTGTCTCAGCCAGAATTCCTTGGTATGGTCCCGCTGCCCCTGCCATTTAAATAGAAACGCCAGCCCAGCCAGTTTGCGGTCAATTGAAGCTGCCGAAACCCCCTTTTCCATAGCCCCGCTAAGAAAAGAAAACACTGCCTAAGCCATGCCCGCATCTCCCGGGGTCATGCCGATCGATTCCAGGCAAGCTGACCAGTCCTGCCAAACTCTCGAGTAGGCATCCCACATAGCCTTACTCACAGATTGCCTGATCCATTGAGCCGCTATTCCAGCACTATGGCCCACAGGCCCTTTGGGCATTCGATCCTGTGACGCTCCGCCTCCGGTGCCAGTCCCCGAAATCTGTCCCACTGAAAACGAGACGGAGCGTCAGCAACCGTGTTGTCCACCCCCGGTAAATGAACAGCATAGAGGAAAGAATTAACCTGCAAACACCGTAGCACTAGATGCCGCAAAAGCTTGACAACCGGCCCAGAGGCCGCCGTTAGCCGATTGACCACCTGCACCACTCCCAGGTTGTCGCAGTTAAACCTCACCTTCATGTTACGGAATGACTCCCCCCAAATCTCAACCGCCACCACAATGGGAAACAGCTCCAAAAGAACCAGGTTCTTCAGCAGTCCTGCCTCTGCCCACTCCGATGGCCAGCGAGCCGCAACACCATTGGCCCTTGAAGAAGGCCCCGAAACCCGTGGACCCAGCTGCATTCCGTGAAGAGTTCCAGATCGCAGTTACTGATGGGCCCAGACATCCAAAGGGCCCATCCGTTAAAGGACTCCAAGAACCCTTGCGACACCCTCAGGTCCTCCCGGAGGTCCCGACTGAGTGTCACAAAATGGGTCGGGGCACAAATGCCCGCCGTAGCGGCCGCCAGCCGGCGGCAAAACACCCGCCCCATCGGCATAATCCGGCAGGCGAAGTTCAGCTTCCCTAGCAACGATTGCAACCGACGTAGTTGCAACTTACGCAATCCAACCGTCCCGCGTATTTCCTCCTGAAGCCTCGTCAGCTTGTCCAGCGGCAACCTGCACTCCATCTTCACAGAATCGATCACGATCCCTAAGAACGTGATACAAATCCGTAGGACCCTCCGTTTTTTTGGGGGCCAATGGGACTCCGAACCGCTCCGCAAGATGTTGAAGCGTACCCAAAAGGACTGCACAAACATTGGACCCTGCCGGCCCCACACATAAGAAGTCGTCCAGATAATGGATAACTGAGTTGATACCCGACACATCGCGGACGGCCCACACCAAGAAGGAACTGAACTGTTCAAAGAAGGCGCACGAAATCGAACATCCCACCGGAAGGCACCGGTCCACATAAAACCCCCCCTCCCAGGTACAACACAGTAGTCGAAAACTCTCTGGATGCACCGGTAGAAGCCGGAAAGCCGTTTCGATGTCCGACTTCGCCATCAACGCCCCCCGGCCATAACGCCGAACCCATGCAACGGCCACGTCAAAGGAAGTGTACGTCACCGCACACTCCCCCAGAGCAATGGCATCGTTGACAGAACCCCCTTTCGGGAAGGACAGGTGATGTATCAATCTGAACTTATTAGGCTCTTTCTTAGGAACCACCCCCAGCGGGGAGACCACCAGGTCCGGGAGAGGTGCCTCCTGGAAAGGGCCGGCCATTCTACCCAATGCCACCTCCTTCTCCAATTTTGCCGAAACAACTGCTGCATACTGCAGCGCAGATTTTAAATTTTTTGCCAGAGGGGGCACTGAGGTCAGTGAACAAGGGATCTTAAAACCAAACCTAAACCCATCCTTCAGCAAGCAGGCCCCCACCCGGTCGGGGTACCTATTGAGGAAAGGTAACATCCTTTCCACCCGCACTGGAGTTGTCCCTCTTGTGCGCAAAATCTCCGGGACGCCCTTTTCCTTTTAAAGCATTTGGCAAGTGCGTGAGATCCTGCGCATCCGGAGCACGCGTGTTTGAACCGGCAGGTAGCCCCAAACTTACACGTCCCCTCATTAAATTGCCAACAGAAACCTCAACGTTTTTCGGTCGGCTGTCCCTAGGTTGTCGAACCTCCGACCCCCGGCTGAAAAAACAGTTTCGGGGCCCGCGCTGCCATCATGAGCTTCATCCGTAAGCTGATATCCTTATGATCCCAGCGAAGCGACGGTCGGACTGCCATCCTCTGCCTAAATTGTTCATCATAACGGAGCCACGCCGTCCCTCCGTATGTCCTGTGCACTTCACTGATGGCTTCCAAGTACACAAAGAGCGCCGAACAGTGCTCCGGCGTCTTCTCTCCCACGACGCTCGCCAGGATCGCAAAAGGCTGAAGCCAATTGGCAAAGGTACGCGGAATCAATCTATAGCGCCGCTTCTCCTCATCCTCCTTCTTCCGCTCCTCGGGCTTCAACCTGTCCAGGTTAAATTTGTCTAGTGGCAACAAGGTGAAGAGCTCGACGTACTCACCTTTCCATATTTTTTCTTTCACTTCCGACTTGAAATGCACGCCTAACGGGCCCTCGAAGCATACATACACTTCGCTCCTCGCCGCATCCGCCAACCGCACCGAGTCCGCACTCTTCTCCGCAGGTTTGCTACCCCCCCGTCTGCCGAGCTGCCCGCTGCTGACGCCGTTGTCTCCGCAGCTGCGCCCCCCTCAACCGTAGGTGCAGGAGCCTGCACCCTGGCCACCCCCCCAGCCTGGACCGCGATCGGCGCCTGGGACTGGCGGCCGTGGCAACTGGAGGGTCCCCCACCTGCTGCATGTGTTGACCCCGCCGCCTGCGCTGGCTTCCTCCATCCACCGCTCCCGCGCCCAATGGCCGCCCTGTGCAGCGGCGCCGCGCAGGGGGTGCTGAACCCTGCGCCATGTCCATCTCCCCTGCTGCCGTTTCCTGGCCCCTCCTCTGCGTCAAACCACTCCGCTCTGTAGGCCCTGGGGTGGAAGCTGTGGGTTCCTGGCGCTGCCCATCAGACCCTGAGCCCGTGTCCCTCCTGGGAGCGCCCACCACTGCACGCTGAGGCCCACCTGGGCCGGCCTCCGGGCTGTACCGCTCGGGCAGCCGGGAACGCCGAGCCCGAGGTGTAGCCCCTGCTCCCCTGCTGTCAGTGCTCCCCCACTCTACCGCCATGGCCGCAATCTGTTCACGGAGCCATGCTGCGCCCTGACTGCTCACTGCCGCCCGTAGCTGGGAGAGGAAAGCCTCCGTACCTGCCAACATTATGAAGTCCGGGTCCGAGTGGGAGGGTGCATCCTATCGCTTCCTCCTCCGCTCTCCGAGTGAAAGCATGGTAAGCCGCTATCGCGTACCATGCCGTAGCTCCGCCCCTCAGCTCCGCCTGACCCCCCTTCTTAAAGCGGCCCCGAGGCTGCTAGCTAAATCGGCGACAGGGCTGTCCCTGCACCTGTCATGCCGCCCCTCCGCTGACCCCCCCCCCCCCTCAGGGGTGTATGGCTGCAGGACTCTCTGTCTATATAAAGCTAAATGATTATCCAATTAGCGGAAATGACAGGGTGGCTAATGGTCTGTATTATTAGAAGGGGGAGGGGACACCTATTTTCATGGTCTGTATTATTAGAGGGGGGAGGGGATACCTATTTTCATAGCCTGTATTATTGGAGGGGGGAGGGGTTACCTATTTTCATGGTCTGTATTATTAGAGGGGGGAGGGGTTACCTATTTTCATGGCCTGTATTATTACAGGGGGGAGGGGATACCTATTTTCATGGTCTGTATTATTAGAGGGGGGAGGGGATACCTATTTTCATGGTCTGTATTATTAGAGGGGGAGGGGATACATATTTTCATGGTCTGTATTATTAGAGGGGGAGGGGTTACCTATTTTCATGGTCTGTATTATTAGAGGGGGGAGGGGATACCTATTTTCATGGTCTGTATTATTAGAGGGGGGAGGGGATACCTATTTTCATGGCCTGTATTATTAGAGGGGGGAGGGGATACCTATTTTCATGGTCTGTATTATTAGAGGGGGGAAGGGATACCTATTTTCATGGTCTGTATTATTAGAGGGGGGAGGGGATACCTATTTTCATGGCCTGTATTATTAGAGGGGGGAGGGGATACCTATTTTCATGGTCTGTATTATTAGAGGGGGAGGGGATACCTATTTTTATGGTCTGTATTATTAGAGGGGGAGGGGATACCTATTTTCATGGTCTGTATTATTAGAGGGGGGAGGGGACACCTATTTTCATGGTCTGTATTATTAGAGGGGGGAGGGGATACCTATTTTCATGGCCTGTATTATTAGAGGGGGGAGGGGATACCTATTTTCATGGTCTGTATTATTAGAGGGGGGAGGGGATGCCTATTTTCATGGTCTGTATTATTAGAGGGGGGAGGGGATACCTATTTTCATGGTCTGTATTATTAGAGGGGGAGGGGATACCTATTTTTATGGCCTGTATTATTAGAGGGGGAGGGGAAACCTATTTTCATGGTCCGTATTATTAGAGGGGGGAGGGGATACCTATTTTCATGGCCTGTATTATTAGAGGGGAAGGGGATACCTATTTTCATGGCCTGTATTATTAGAGCGGGAGGGGATACCTATTTTCATGGCCTGTATTATTAGAGGGGGAGGGGACACCTATTTTCATGGTCCATATTATTAGAGGGGGGAGGGGATACCTATTTTCATGGTCCGTATTATTAGAGGGGGAGGGGATACCTATTTTCATGGCCTGTATTATTAGAGGGGGAGGGGATACCTATTTTCATGGCCTGTATTATTAGAGGGGGAGGGGATACCTATTTTCATGGCCTGTATTATTAGAGGGGGAGGGGATACCTATTTTCATGGCCTGTATTATTAGAGGGGGAGGGGATACCTATTTTCATGGCCTGTATTATTAGAGGGGGAGGGGATACCTATTTTCATGGCCTGTATTATTAGAGGGGGAGGGGATACCTATTTTCATGGCCTGTATTATTAGAGGGGGAGGGGAAACCTATTTTCATGGCCTGTATTATTAGAGGGGGGAGGGGATACCTATTTTCATGGCCTGTATTATTAGAGGGGGGAGGGGATACATATTTTCATTACCTGTATTATTAGAGGGGGGAGGGGATACCTATTTTCATGGCCTGTATTATTAGAGGGGGGAGGGGATATCTATTTTCATGGCCTGTATTATTAGAGGGGGGAGGGGATACCTATTTTCATGGCCTGTATTATTAGAGGGGGGAGGGGATACCTATTTTCATGGCCTGTATTATTAGGGGGGAGGGGATACCTATTTTCATGGCCTGTATTATTAGAGGGGGGAGGGGATACCTATTTTCATGGCCTGTATTATTAGGGGGGGGAGGGGATACCTATTTTCATGGCCTGTATTATTAGAGGGGGAGGGGAAACCTATTTTCATGGTCTGTATTATTAGAGGGGGGAGGGGATACCTATTTTCATGGTCTGTATTATTAGAGGGGGGAGGGGTTACCTATTTTCATGGTCTTTATTATTAGAGGGGGGAGGGGATACATATTTTCATGGCCTGTATTATTAGAGGGGGGAGGGGATACCTATTTTCATGGTCTGTATTATTAG
Source organism: Lithobates pipiens (assembly GCF_037356315.1). Taxonomy (NCBI): domain Eukaryota; kingdom Metazoa; phylum Chordata; class Amphibia; order Anura; family Ranidae; genus Lithobates; species Lithobates pipiens. The sequence goes on from NW_027507758.1 coordinate 625,532,383, forward strand.
AGGGGAGGGGATACCTATTTTCATGGTCTGTATTATTAGAGGGGGGAGGGGTTACCTATTTTCATGGTCTCTATTATTAGAGGGGGGAGGGGATACCTATTTTCATGGCCCGTGATATTATTAGAGGGGGAGGGGATACCTATTTTCATGGCCTGTATTATTAGAAGGGGGAGGGGATACCTATTTTCATGGCCTGTATTATTAGAGGGGGGAGGGGATACCTATTTTCATGGCCTGTATTATTGGGGGGGAGGGGATACCTATTTTCATGGCCTGTGTTATTAGAGGGGGAGGGGACACCTATTTTCATGGTCCGTATTATTAGAGGGGGAGGGGATACCTATTTTCATGGCCTGTATTATTAGAGGGGGGAGGGGATACCTATTTTCATGGCCTGTATTATTAGAGGGGGGAGGGGATACATATTTTCATTACCTGTATTATTAGAGGGGGGAGGGGATACATATTTTCATGGTCTGTATTATTAGGGGGGGAGGGGATACCTATTTTCATGGCCTGTATTATTAGAGGGGGGAGGGTATATCTATTTTCATGGCCTGTATTATTAGAGGGGGGAGGGGATACCTATTTTCATGGTCTGTATTATTAGAGGGGGGAGGGGATACCTATTTTCATGGTCTGTATTATTAGAGGGAGGAGGGGATACCTATTTTCATGGCCTGTATTATTAGAGGGGGGAGGGGATACCTATTTTCATGGCCTGTATTATTAGAGGGGGGAGGGGATACATATTTTCATGGTCTGTATTATTAGGGGGGGAGGGGATACCTATTTTCATGGTCTGTATTATTAGAGGGGGGAGGGGATACCTATTTTCATGGTCTGTATTATTAGAGGGGGGAGGGGATACCTATTTTCATGGCCTGTATTATTAGAGGGGGGAGGGGATACATATTTTCATGGTCTGTATTATTAGGGGGGGAGGGGATACCTATTGTCATGGCCTGTATTATTAGAGGGGGAGGGGATATCTATTTTCATGGCCTGTATTATTAGAGGGGGGAGGGGATACCTATTTTCATGGCCTGTATTATTAGAGGGGGGAGGGGATACATATTTTCATTGCCTGTATTATTAGAGGGGGGAGGGGATACCTATTTTCATGGTCTGTATTATTAGAGGGGGGAGGGGATACCTATTTTCATGGTCTGTATTATTAGAGGGAGGAGGGGATACCTATTTTCATGGCCTGTATTATTAGAGGGGGGAGGGGATACCTATTTTCATGGTCTGTATTATTAGAGGGGGGAGGGGATACCTATTTTCATGGCCTGTATTATTAGAGGGGGGAGGGGATACCTATATTCATGGCCTGTATTATTAGAGGGGGGAGGGGATACCTATTTTCATGGTCTGTATTATTAGAGGGGGGAGGGGATACCTATTTTCATGGTCTGTATTATTAGAGGGGGGAGGGGATACCTATTTTCATGGCCTGTATTATTAGAGGGGGGAGGGGATACATATTTTCATGGTCTGTATTATTAGGGGGGGAGGGGATACCTATTTTCATGGCCTGTATTATTAGAGGGGGAGGGGATATCTATTTTCATGGCCTGTATTATTAGAGGGGGGAGGGGATACCTATTTTCATGGCCTGTATTATTAGAGGGGGAGGGGATACCTATTTTCATGGTCTGTATTATTAGAGGGGGAGGGGATACCTATTTTCATGGCCTGTATTATTAGAGGGGGGAGGGGATACCTATTTTCATGGCCTGTATTATTAGAGGGGGGAGGGGATACAGGGGGGGAGGGGATACCTATTTTCATGGCCTGTATTATTAGAGGGGGGAGGGGATACCTATTTTCATGGCCTGTATTATTAGAGGGGGGAGGGGATACATATTTTCATGACCTGTATTATTAGAGGGGGGAGGGGATACATATTTTCATGGTCTGTATTATTAGGGGGGGAGGGGATACCTATTTTCATGGCCTGTATTATTAGAGGGGGGAGGGGATATCTATTTTCATGGCCTGTATTATTAGAGGGGGGAGGGGATACCTATTTTCATGGCCTGTGATATTATTAGAGGGGGGAGGGGATACCTATTTTCATGGCCTGTATTATTAGGGGGGGGGGATACCTATTTTCATGGCCTGTATTATTAAAGGGGGGAGGGGATACCTATTTTCATGGCCTGTATTATTAGAGGGGGGAGGGGATACCTATTTTCATGGCCTGTATTATTAGGGGGGGAGGGGATACTTATTTTCATGGCCTGTATTATTAGAGGGGGGAGGGGATACCTATTTTCATGGCCTGTATTATTAGAGGGGGGAGGGGATACCTATTTTCATGGCCTGTATTATTAGGGGGGGAGGGGATACCTATTTCCATGGCCTGTATTATTAGAGGGGGGAGGGGATATCTATTTTCATGGTCTGTATTATTAGAGGGGAGGGGATACCTATTTTCATGGCCTGTATTATTAGAGGGGGGAGGGGATACCTATTTTCATGGTCTGTATTATTAGAGGGGGAGGGGATACCTATTTTCATGGCCTGTATTATTAGAGGGGGGAGGGGATACCTATTTTCATGGTCTGTATTATTAGAGGGGAGGGGATACCTATTTTCATGGCCTATATTATTAGATGGGGGAGGGGATACCTATTTTCATGGTCTGTATTATTAGAGGGGGAGGGGATACCTATTTTCATGGTCTGTATTATTAGAGGGGGAGGGGATACCTATTTTCATGGCCTGTATTATTAGAGGGGGGAGGGGATACCTATATTCATGGCCTGTATTATTAGAGGGGGGAGGGGATACCTATTTTCATGGTCTGTATTATTAGAGGGGGGAGGGGATACCTATTTTCATGGCCTGTGATATTATTAGAGGGGGGAGGGGATACCTATTTTCATGGTCTGTATTATTAGAGGGGGGAGGGGATACCTATTTTCATGGCCTGTATTATTAGAGGGGGAGGGGATTCCTATTTTCATGGCCTGTATTATTAGGGGGGGAGGGGATACCTATTTTCATGGCCTGTATTATTAGAGGGGGGAGGGGATACCTATTTTCATGGCCTGTATTATTAGAGGGGGAGGGGATACCTATTTTCATGACCTGTATTATTAGAGGGGGGAGGGATACCTATATTCATGGCCTGTATTATTAGAGGGGGGAGGGGATTCCTATTTTCATGGCCTGTGATATTATTAGAGGGGGGAGGGGATACCTATTTTTATGGTCTGTATTATTAGAGGGGGAGGGGATTCCTATTTTCATGGTCTGTATTATTAGACAGGGACTGTGTGACTCCTCCCACCACCGTGTGACTCCTCCCACCACTATTGCGTGACTCCTCCCACCACCATTGCGTGACTCCTCCCACTACCATTGCGTGACTCCTCCCACCACTGTGTGACTCCTCCCACCATCCAGTGACTCCTCCCATCATCACATGACTCCCACATCCTGTGACTCCTCCCACCATCGCGTGACTCCTCCCACCATCCAGTGACTCCTCCCATCATCCCTTGATTCCTTCCACCGTTGTGACTCCTCCCACCACTGTGTGACTCCTCCCACCATCGCGTGACTCCTCCCACCACTGCGTGACTCCTCCCACCATCCAGTGACTCCTCCCATCATCCCTTGATTCCTTCCACTGTTGTGACTCCTCCCACCACTGTGTGACTCCTCCCACCACTGTGTGACTCCTCCCACCACTGTGTGACTCCTCCCGCCATCACGGGGCTCCCACATCCTGTGACTCCTCCCACCATTGTGTGACTCCTCCCACCATCCAGTGACTCCTCCCACATCCCCTGACTCCTCTCACATCCCCTGACTCCTCCCACCGTCCCATGACTCCTCCCACCATCCCGTGACTTCTCCCACCGCCATTGCGTGACTCCTCCCACCACCATCGCGTGACTCCTCCCACCACCATCGCGTGACTCCTCCCACCATCACGTGACTCCTCCCACCATCACGTGACTCCTCCCACCATTCATTGACTCCTCCCACTATCATGTGACTCATCCCACCATCCCGTGACTCATCCCACCATCCCGTGACTCCTCCCACCACTGTGTGACTCCTCCCACCACTGTGTGACTCCTCCCACCATACCATGACTCCTCCCACCATCCAGTGACTCCTCCCACATCCTGAGTCACCCCTCTTCTCTCTCCTCCAATAGACATCTCACACCCCATTGCGAGACTCCTCCCACCACCATTGCATGACTCCTCCCACCATTGCGTGACCCCCTCCCACCACCATTGCGTGACCCCTCCCACCACCCCGTGACTCCTCCCACCATTGCGAGACTCCTCCCACCACCACTGCGTGACTCCTCCCACCACCCCTGACTCCTCCCACCATCATTTGACTCCTCCCACCATCATGTGACTCCTCCCACCATTGTGTGACTTCTCCCACCACCATTGCGTGACTCCTCCCACCATCCTGTGACTCCTCCCACCACCCAGTGGGAGTGTCTGGGGTCTATTATAGAATTGATCGCTGTAGGTGGTGAATGATTCTAACCAACCAATGTCTTCTGCCGCACCACTGCCCCCACCCCTCTTCTCTCTCCTCCAATAGACATCTCACACCCCAGTGACATCAAATGGAAGGGCACAGCCTTCAATGGTATTGCATGGCTCCTCCCACTTCATTATGGTTTGCCTTTTCTCCTGTCACATGACTGCACCCGCTGGTCTGACTCCTCCCACCATCTCGTGACTCCTCCCACCATCTCGTGACTCCTCCCGCCATCTAGTGCCTCCTCCCACCACCCCGTGACTCCTCCCACTATCATATGACTCCTCTCACCATCCCGTGAATCCTCCCACCCCCGCGTGACTCCTGCCACCATCCCATAACTCCTCCCACTGTTGTGTGACTCCTCCCACCATCGTGTGACTCCTCCAACCACCCCGTGACTCCTCCCACCACCATTGCGTGACTCCTCCCACCAACCTGTGACTCCTCCCACCACGGTGTGACTCCTCCCACCATCCCGTGACTCCTCCCACCACCCCGTGACTCCTCACAGCATCCTCTGACTCCTCCCACCACCGCGTGACTCCTTCCACCATTGCGTTCTTCCTCCCACCATCACGTGACTCCTCCCACCATTGTGTGACTCCTCCCCCTCCCACTATCCAGTGACTCCTCCCACCCACGTGACTCCTCCCACTATCACATAACTCCTCCCACCCCACGTGACTCCTCCCACCATCAATGGTATTGCATGGCTCCTACCACTTCATTATGGTTTGCCTTTTCTCCTGTCACATGACTGCACCCACTGGTCTGACTCCTCCCACCACCCCTGCCTCCTCTCACCACCCCGTGACTCCGCCCACCATCCCGTGACTCCTCCCACCGTCGTGGGACTCCTCCAACCACCCCGTAACTCCTCCCACCATTGCGAGACTCCTCCCACCGCCATTGCGTGACCCCTCCCACCATCCCGTGACTCCTCCCAACACCCCTATGACTCCTCCCACTATCACAAAACTCCTCCCACTGTTGTGTGACTCCTCCCACCATCAATGGTATTGCATGGCTCCTCCCACTTCATTATGGTTTGCCTTTTCTCCTGTCACATGACTGCACCCACTGGTCTGACTCCTCCCACCACCCCTGCATCCGCCCACCATCCCGTGACTCCTCCCACCCCCGCATAACTCCACCCACCATCCCATAACTCCTCCCACCGTCGTGTGACTCCTCCAACCACCCTGTAACTCCTCCCACGATTGCGAGACTCCTCCCACCACCATTGCATGACTCCTCCCACCATCTCGTGACTCCTCCCACCACCCTGTGACTCCTCCCACCATCGTGTGACTCCTCCCACCACCATTGCGTGACCCCTCCCACCATCCCGTGACTCCTCCCACCACCCCGTGACTCCTCCCACATCTTTTAACTCCTCCCACCATCGTGTGACTCCTCCCACCATTGCGTGACTTCTCCCACCACCATTGCGTGACTCCTCCCACCATCCCGTGACTCCTCCCACCACCCAGTGGGAGTGTCTGGGGTCTATTATAGAATTGATCGCTGTAGGTGGTGAATGATTCTAACCAACCAATGTCTTCTGCCGCACCACAGGCCCCACCCCTCTTATCTCTCCTCCAATAGACATCTCACACCCCAGTGACATCAAATGGAAGGGCACAGCCTTCAATGGTATTGCATGGCTCCTCCCACTTCATTATGGTTTGCCATTTCTCCTGTCACATGACTGCACCCGCTGGTCTGACTCCTCCCACCATCTCGTGACTCCTCCCGCCATCTCGTGCCTCCTCCCACCACCCCGTGACTCCTCCCACTATGATATGACTCCTCTCACCATCCCATAACTCCTGCCACCATCCCATAACTCCTCCCACTGTTGTGTGACTCCTCCCACCATCGTGTGACTCCTCCCGCCACCATTGCGTGACTCCTCCCACCACCATTGAGTGACTCCTCCCACCATCCCGTGTGCCTCCTCCCACCATCCCGTGACTCCTCCCACCACCCCGTGACTCCTCCCAGCATCCTGTGACTCCTCCCATCACCGTGTGACTCCTCCCACCATTGCGTTCTTCCTCCCATCATCACGTGACTCCTCCCACCATCGTGTGACTCCTCCCCCTCCCACTATCCCGTGACTCCTCCCACCCCACGTGACTCCTCCCACTATCACATAACTCCTCCCACCATTGCGAGACTCCTCCCACCACCATTGCATGACTCCTCCCACCATCATTTGACTCCTCCCACCATAGTGTGACTCCTCCCATCATTGCGTGACCCCTCCCACCATCCTGTGACTCCTCCCACCACCCCTTGACTCCTCCCACTATCACATAACTCCCACTGTTGTGTGATTCCTCCCACCATCAATGGTATTGCATGGCTCCTCCCACTTCAATATGGTTTGCCTTTTCTCCTGTCACATGACTGCACCCACTGGTCTGACTCCTCCCACCACCCCTGCCTCCTCCCACCATCATGTGACTCCTCACCACCCCGTGACTCCGCCCACCATCCCGTGACTCCTCCCACCCCTGCATGACTCCACCCACCATTCCATAACTCCTCCCACCGTCGTGTGACTCCGCCAACCACCCCGTAACTCCTCTCACCATTGCGAGACTCCTCCCACCACCATTGCATGACTCCTCCCACCACGCTGTGACTCCTCCCACCACCCTATGACTCCTCCCACCATCATTTGACTCCTCCCACCATAGTGTGACTCCTCCCATCATTGCGTGACCCCTCCCACCATCCCGTGACTCCTCCCACCATTGCGAGACTCCTCCCACCACCACTGCGTGACTCCTCCCACCACTCCCTGACTCCTCCCACCATATTTTAACTCCTCCCACCATCTTGTGACTCCTTCCACCATTGCGTGACTTCTCCCACCACCATTGCGTGACTCCTCCCACCATCCCGTGACTCCTCCCACCACCCAGTGGGAGTGTCTGGGGTCTATCATAGAATTGATCGCTGTAAGTGGTGAATGATTCTAACCAACCAATGTCTTCTGCCGCACCACAGGCCCCACCCCTCTTCTCTCTCCTCCAATAGACATCTCACACCCCAGTGACATCAAATGGAAGGGCACAGCCTTCAATGGTATTACATGGCTCCTCCCACTTCATTATGGTTTGCCTTTTCTCCTGTCACATGACTGCACCCGCTGGTCTGACTCCTCCCACCACCCCGTGACTCCTCCCACCACCCAGTGACTCCTCCCACCATTGTGTGACTCTTCCCACCACCATTGCGTGACTCCTCCCACCACCATTGCGTGACTCCTCCCACCACCATTGGGTGACTCCTCCCACCATCCTTTGACTCCTCCCGCCATCCGGTGACTCCTCCCACCATCCCGTGACTCCTCCTACCACCCAGTGGGAGTGTCTGGGGTCTATTATAGAATTGATCGCTGTAGGTGGTGAATGATTCTAACCAACCAATGTCTTCTGCCGCACCACAGGCCCCACCCCTCTTCTCTCTCCTCCAATAGGCATCTCACACCCCAGTGACATCAAATGGAAGGGCACAGCCTTCAATGGTATTGCATGGCTCCTCCCACTTCATTATGGTTTGCCTTTTCTTCTGTCACATGACTGCACCCGCTGGTCTGACTCCTCCCGCCATCTCGTGACTCCTCCCACCACCCCGTGTCTCCTCCCACTATCATGTGACTCCTCTCACCATCCTGTGACTCCTCCCAACCCCGCGTGACTCCTCCCATCCTCCCATAACTCCTCCCACTGTTGTTTGACTCCTCCAACCAACCCGTGACTCCTCCCACCACCATTGCGTTACTCCTCCCACCACCATTGCGTGACTCCTGCCACCACCCCGTGACTCCTCCCACCACCATTGAGTGACTCCTCCCACCACCAGCGCGTGACTCCTCCCACCAGCGCGTGACTCCTCCCACCACCCCGTGACTCCTCCCACCACCCCGTGACTCCTCCCACCATCATGTGACTCCAACCACCATTGCGTGACTCCTCCAACCACCATTGCGTGACTTCTCCCACCATTGCGTGACTCCTCCCACTATCACATAACTCCTCCCACCATTGCATGACTCCTCCCACCATCCCATAACTCCTCCCACCGTCGTGTGACTCCTCCCACCACCCCGTGACTCCTCTCACAATTGCGTTCTTCCCACCATCACGTGACTCCTCCCACTATCCCGTGACTCCTCCCACCACCCCGTGACTCCTCCCACTATCACATAACACCTCCCACTGTTGTGTGACTCCTCCCACCATGAATGGTATTGCATGGCTCCTCCCACTTCATTATGGTTTGCCTTTTCTCCTGTCACATGACTGCACCCACTGGTCTGACTCCTCCCACCACCCCTGCCTCCTCCCACAATCATGTGACTCATCTCACCACCCCGTGACTCCGCCCACCATCCCGTGACTCCTCCCACCGTCGTGTGACTCCTCCAACCACCCCGTAACTCCTTCCATCATTGCGAGACTCCTCCCACCACTATCTCGTGACTCCTCCCACCACCCTGTGACTCCTCCCACCACCGTGTGACTCCTCCCACCACCATTGCGTGACTCCTCCCACCACCATTGCGTGACCCCTCCCACCACCCCGTGACTCCTCCCACCATTGCGAGACTCCTCCCACCACGACGACGTGACTCCTCCCACCACCCCCTGACTCCTCCCACCATCGTGTGACTCCTCCCACCATTGCGTGACTTGTATTATAGAATTGATCGCTGTAGGTGGTGAATGATTCTAACCAACCAATGTCTTCTGCTGCACCACAGCCCCCACCCCTCTTCTCTCTCCTCCAATAGACATCTCACACCCCAGTGACATGAAATGGAAGGGCACAGCCTTCAATGGTATTGCATTGCTCCTCCCACTTCATTATGGTTTGCCTTTTCTCCTGTCACCTGACTGCACCCACTGAGCTGACTCCTCCCACCATCGCGTGACTCCTCTCACCACCTCGTGCCTCCGCCCACCATCCCTTGACTCCTCCCACCCCCGCGTGACTCCTCCCACCATCCCATAACTCCTCCCACTGTTGTGTGACTCCTCCCACCGTCGTGTGACTCCTCCAACCACCCTGTGACTCCTCCCACCATTGCGAGACTCCTCCCACCACCATTGCGTGACCCCTCCCACCACCCCGTGACTCCTCCCACCACCCAGTGGGAGTGTCTGGGGTCTATTATAGAATTGATCGCTGTAGGTGGTGAATGATTCTAACCAACCAATGTCTTCTGCCGCACCATAGGCCCCACCCCTCTTCTCTCTCCTCCAATAGACATCTCACACCCCAGTGACATCAAATGGAAGGGCACAGCCTTCACTGGTATTGCATGGCTCCTCCCACTTCATTATGGTTTGCCTTTTCTCCTGTCACCTGACTGCACCTGCTGAGCTGACTCCTCCCGCCATCTCGTGACTCCTCCCGAACTCTCGTGACTCCTCCCGCCATCTCGTGCCTCCTCCCACCACCCCGTGACTGTATATTGTATATGGCCTCTCTGACTTCTCTACTCTTTGTATAAAGCATCCTCCCTCTTCTTTCTTACCCCAGGCCCTTTCTGTCCAGTCTGTCTGTTCTGTATAATTATATTATATTATCACATTATGTGTGTATGCGCGGGGAGGAGCACGGGGACGGGGAAGGTAAAAGTGTCATTTGCATTCGGGATAGAGGAGGAGGAGCCGTAGTGCAGAGGGATGGATAGGCGGAGTTCCGATCTGCGCCGACAGGCAGTGGGAGCCGATCTCCGCACAATACCATGACTCCTCCAAGCATCCTGTGACTCCTCCCACCATCCTGTGACCCCTCCCACCATCCCATGACTCCTCCCACTATCGTGTGGCTCCCCCACCATCGTGTGACTCCTCCCACCTTCATGTGACTCCTCCCACCATCCCGTGGCTCCTCCCACCATCCTGTGACTCATCTCTCCGGGGTCCAGCGATGGGTGATCCATCCACTTGCAGTGGGATCTTTAAAATGGAGGGGAGGATGGAGGTAGTATAGCGGAGGTTTTTATGTGGCTCTGCCGCAGCCACCAGTCTATGTGTGGCTAAATGATTATCCCATTAGAGGTAATGACAGGGTGGCTAATGGCCTGTATTATTAGAGGGGGGAGGGGATACCTATTTTCATGGCCTGTATTATTAGAAGGGGGAGGGGATACCTATTTTCATGGCATGTGATATTAGAGGGGGAGGGGATACCTATTTTCATTTTAATTCCTATTTTGTAGTGCGGTTCCTCCGTTCCAGCCTATGAGGTCAGTTCACCAATCACCCCCTGACAGATCTACCCCTACAATAGGGGGGGGGCAGAGACGCCCCTCCCAGTGGGAGTGTCTGGGGTCTATTATAGAATTGATCGCTGTAGGTGGTGAATGATTCTAACCAACCAATGTCTTCTGCCGCACCACAGGCCCCACCCCTCTTCTCTCCTCCAATAGACATCTCACACCCCAGTGACATCAAATGGAAGGGCACAGACTTCAATGGTATTGCATGGCTCCTCCCACTTCATTATGGTTTGCCTTTTCTCCTGTCACATGACTGCACCCGCTGGTCTGACTCCTCCCACCACAGCGCGACTCCTCCCAGCATACCGTGTTTCCTCCCACCACCCCGTGACTCCTTCCACCACCCCATGACTCCTCTCACCATCATGTGACTCCTCACCCTCCCACCATCCCGTGACTCCTCCTAGCATCCCGTGAATCCTCCCACCACCATGTGACTCCTCCCACCACCGTGTGACTCCTCCCACCATTGCGTGACTCCTCCCACCAGCGCGTGACTCCACACCCTCCCACGTGACTCCTCCCACCATCCCAAAACTCCTCGCACTGTTGTGTGACTCCTCCCACCATCGTGCAACTCCTCCAACCACCCCGTGACTCCTCCCACCATTGCGTGACTCCTCCCACCATCCCGTGACTCCTCCCACCACTGCATGACAACTCCCACCAGCGCGTGACTCCTCCCACTATCCCGTGACTCCTCCCACCACCACGTGCCTCCTCCCACCATCACCTGACTCCTCTCACCATCATGTGACTCCTCCCACCATCGCGTGACTCCTCACCCTCCCACCATCCCGTGACTCCTCCCACCCCCGCGTGATTCCTCCCACCATCACATAACTCATCCCACTGTTGTGTGACTCCTCCCACCATCGTGTGACTCCTCCAACCACCTCGTGACTCTTCCCACCACCCTTGACTCCTCCCACCATCGTGTGGCTCCTCCCACCATCATGTGACTCCTCCCACCACCGTGTGACTCCCACATCCCGTGACTCTTCCCACCATCCCGTGGCTCCTCCCACCATCCCGTGACTCATCTCTCCGGGGTCCAGCGATGGGTGATCCATCCACTTGCAGTGGGATCTTTAAAATGGAGGGGAGGATGGAGGTAGGATAGCGGAGGTTTTTATGTGGCTCTGCCGCAGCCACCAGTCTATGTGTGGCTAAATGATTATCCCATTAGAGGTAATGACAGGGTGGCTAATGGTCTGTATTATTAGAGGGGGAGGGGACACCTATTTTCATGGTCTGTATTATTAGAGGGGGGAGGGGATACCTATTTTCATGGCCTGTATTATTAGAGGGGGGAGGGGATACCTATTTTCATTTTATTTCCTATTTTGTGGTGCGGTTCCTCCGTTCCAGCCTATGAGGTCAGTTCAGCAATCACACCCTGACCGATCTACCCCTACAATAGGGGGGTGGGGGCAGAGACGCCCCTCCCAGTGGGAGTGTCTGAGGTCTATTATAGAATTGATCGCTGTAGGTGGTGAATGATTCTAACCAACCAATGTCTTCTGCTGCACCACAGGCCCCACCCCTCTTCTCTCTCCTCCAATAGACATCTCTCACCCCAGTGACATCAAATGGAAGGGCACAGCCTTCAATGGTATTGCATGGCTCCTCCCACTTCATTATGGTTTGCCTATTCTCCTGTCACATGACTGCACCCGCTGGTCTGACTCCTCCCACCATCTCGTGACTCCTCCCACCATCTCGTGCCTTCTGCCACCACCCCGTGACTCCTCCCACTATCATATGACTCCTCTCACTGTTGTGTGACTCCTCCCACCACCATTGCGTGACTCCTCCCACCACCATTGCGTTACTCCTCCCACCACCATTGCGTGACTCCTCCCACCACCGTGTGCCTCCTCCCACCATCCAGTGACTCCTCCCACCATCTTGTGACTCCTCCCCCTCCCACTATCCCGTGACTCCTCCCACCCCACGTGACTCCTCCCACTATCACATAACTCCTCCCACTGTTGTGTGACTCCTCCCACCATCAATGGTTTTACATGACTCCTCCCACTTCATTATGGTTTGCCTTTTCTCCTGTCACATGACTGCACCCACTGGTCTGACTCCTCCAACCACCCCATGACTCCTCCCACCACCATTGTGTGACTCCTCCCACCATCCCGTGACTACTCCCGCTACCCCGTGACTCCTCCCACCATTGCTTGACTTCTCCCACCACCATTGTGTGATTCCTCCCACCATCATGTGACTCCTCCCACCATCCTGTGACTCCTCCTACCACCCAGTGGGAGTGTCTGGGGTCTATTATAGAATTGATCGCTGTAGGTGGTGAATGATTCTAATGTCTTCTGCGGCACCACAGGCCCCACCCCACTTCTCTCTCCTCCAATAGACATCTCACACCCCAGTGACATCAAATGGAAGGGCACAGCCTTCAATGGTATTGCATGGCTCCTCCCACTTCATTATGGTTGGCTCTTTTTCCTGTCACCTGACTGCACCCGCTGAGCTGACTCCTCCCACCATCCCGTGACTCCTCCCACCATCACGTGACTCCTCCCACCATCCTGTGATTCCTCCCACCATCACGTGACTCCTCCCACCATCACGTGACTCCTCCCACCATCATGTGACTCCTCCCACCATCGCGTGACTCCTCACCCTACCACCATCCCGTGAATCCTACCACCATCACATAACTCCTCCCACTGTTGTGTGACTCCTCCCAACATCGTGAGACTCCTCCCACCACCCGTAACTCCTCCCACCCCCATGTGACTCCTACCGCCATCCCATAACTCCCCCACTGTTGTTTGACTCCTCCCACAACCCAGTGATTCCTCCCACCATTGTGTGGCTAATGGCCTGTATTATTAGAGGGGGGAGGGGACACCTATTTTCATGGTCTGTATTATTAGAGGGGGGAGGGGATACCTATTTTAATTTTATTTCCTATTTTGTGGTGCGGTTCCTCCGTTCCAGCCTATGAGGTCAGTTCACCAATCACCCCCTGACAGATCTACCCCTACAATAGGGGGTGGGGGCAGAAACGTCCCTCCCAGTGGGAGTGTCTGGGGTCTATTTTAGAATTGATCGCTGTAGGTGGTGAATGATTCTAACCAACCAATGTCTTCTGCCGCACCACAGGCCCCACCCCTCTTCTCTCTCCTCCAATAGACATCTCACACCCCAGTGACATCAAATGCAAGGGCACAGCCTTCAATGGTATTACATGGCTCCTCCCACTTCATTATGGTTTGCCTTTAATCCTGTCACATGACTGCACCTGCTGGTCTGACTCCTCCCACCATCTCGTGACTCCTCCCACCACCCCGTGACTCCTCCCACCATTGCGTGACTCCTCCCACCACCCCGTGACTCCTCCCACTATCATATGACTCCTCTCACCATCCCATAACTCCTCCCACTTTTGTGTGACTCCTCCCACCATTGCATGACTCCTCCCACCACCATTGCGTGACTCCTCCCACCACCCCGTGACTCCTCCCACCACAGTGTGCCTCCTCCCACCATCCCGTGACTCCTCCCACCACCCCATGACTCCTCCCACCACCGCGTGACTCCCCCCACCATTGCGTTCTTCCTCCCACCATCGTGTGACTCCTCCCACCATCGTGTGACTCCTCCCACCAGCGTGTGACTCCTCCCACCAGTGCGTGACTCCTCTCACCACCCCGTGACTCCTCCCACCATCATGTGACTCCTCCCACCATCGCGTGACTCCTCACCCTACCACCATCCCGTGAATCCTACCACCATCACATAACTCCTCCCACTGTTGTGTGACTCCTCCCAACATCGTGAGACTCCTCCCACCACTCGTAACTCCTCCCACCCCCATGTGACTCCTACCGCCATCCCATAACTCCCCCACTGTTGTTTGACTCCTCCCACAACCCAGTGATTCCTCCCACCATTGTGTGGCTAATGGCCTGTATTATTAGAGGGGGGAGGGGACACCTATTTTCATGGTCTGTATTATTAGAGGGGGGAGGGGATACCTATTTTAATTTTATTTCCTATTTTGTGGTGCGGTTCCTCCGTTCCAGCCTATGAGGTCAGTTCACCAATCACCCCCTGACAGATCTACCCCTACAATAGGGGGTGGGGGCAGAAACGTCCCTCCCAGTGGGAGTGTCTGGGGTCTATTTTAGAATTGATCGCTGTAGGTGGTGAATGATTCTAACCAACCAATGTCTTCTGCCGCACCACAGGCCCCACCCCTCTTCTCTCTCCTCCAATAGACATCTCACACCCCAGTGACATCAAATGCAAGGGCACAGCCTTCAATGGTATTACATGGCTCCTCCCACTTCATTATGGTTTGCCTTTAATCCTGTCACATGACTGCACCCGCTGGTCTGACTCCTCCCCCCAATCTCGTGACCCCTCCCACCACCCCGTGACTCCTCCCACCATTGCGTGACTCCTCCCACCACCCCGTAACTCCTCCCACTATCATATGACTCCTCTCACCATCCCATAACTCCTCCCACTTTTGTGTGACTCCTCCCACCATTGCATGACTCCTCCCACCACCATTGCGTGACTCCTCCCACCACCCCGTGACTCCTCCCACCACCGTGTGCCTCCTCCCACCATCCCGTGACTCCTCCCACCACCCCGTGACTCCTCCCACCACCGCGTGACTCCCCCCACCATTGCGTTCTTCCTCCCACCATCACGTGACTCCTCTCCTCCCACTATCCCGTGACTCCTCCCACCCCACGTGACTCCTCCCACTATCACATAACTCCTCCCACTGTTGTGTGACTCCTCCCACCATCAATGGTATTGCATGGCTCCTCCCACTTCATTATTGTTTGCCTTTTCTCCTGTCACATGACTGCACCCACTGGTCTGACTCCTCCCACCACCCCTGCCTCCTCCCACCATCATGTGACTCCTCCCACCCCCGCATGACTCCACCCACCATCCCATAACTCCTCCCGCCGTCGTGTGACTCCTCAAACCACCTCGTAACTCCCCCTACCATTGCGAGACTCCTCCCACCACCATTGCATGACTCCTCCAAACATCACGTGACTCCTCCCACCACCCCGTGACTCCTCCCACTATCACATAACTCCTCCCACTGTTGTGTGACTCCTCCCACCATCAATGGTATTGCATGGCTCCTCCCACTTCATTATGGTTTGCCTTTTCTCCTGTCACATGACTGCACCCACTGGTCTGACTCCACCCACCACCCCTGCCTCCTCCCACCATCATGTGACTCCTCTCACCACCCCGTGACTCTGCCCACCATCCAGTGACTCCTCCCACCCCCACATGACTCCACCCACCATCCCATAACTCCTCCCACCGTCGTGTGACTCCTCCAACCACCCCGTAACTCCTCCCACCATTGCGAGACTCCTCCCACCACCATTGCATGACTCCTCCCACCACCCTGTGACTCCTCCCACCATAATTTGACTCCTCCCACCATCGTGTGACCCCTCCCACCATCCCGTGACTCCTCCCACCACCGCGTGACTCCTCCCATCATTGCGAGACTCCTCCCACCACCACTTGTTGACTCCTCCCACCATCATTTGACTCCTCCCACCATTGCGTGACTTCTCCCACCACCATTGCGTGACTCCTCCCACCATCCCGTGATTCCTCCCACCACCCAGTGGGAGTGTCTGGGGTCTATTATAGAATTGATCGCTGTAGGTGGTGAATGATTCTAACCAACCAATGTCTTCTGCCGCACAACTGCCCCCACCCCTCTTCTCTCTCCTCCAATAGATATCTCACACCTCAGTGACATCAAATGGAAGGGCACAGCCTTCAATGGTATTACATTGCTCCTCCCACTTCATTATGGTTTGCCTTTTCTCCTGCCACATGACTGCACCCGCTGGTCTGACTCCTCCCACCATCCCGTGACTCCTCCCACCACCCAGTGACTCTTCCCACCATTGTGTGACTTCTCCCACCACCATTGCGTGACTCCTCCCACCACCATTGCGTGACTCCTCCCACCACCCCTGCCTCCTCCCACCATCATGTGACTCCTCTCACCACCCCGTGTCTCCGCCCACCATCCTGTGGCTCCTTCCACCGTCGTGTGACTCCTCCAACCACCCCGTAACTCCTCCCACCACCATTACATGACTCCTCCCACCATCTCGTGACTCCTCCCACCACCCTGCGACTCATCCCACCATCATTTGACTCCTCCCACCACCGTGTGACTCCTCCCACCACCATTGCGTGACCCCTCCCACCATCCCATAACTCCTCCCACCATTGCGTGACTCCTCCCACCACCATTGCGTGACCCCTCCCACCATCCCGTGACTCCTCCCACCACCCCGTGACTCCTCCCACCATTGCGAGACTCCTCCCACCACCACTGCGTGACTCCTCCCACCACCCCGTGACTCCTCCCACCATTGCGTGACCTCTCCCACCACCATTGCGTGACTCCTCCCACCATCCCGTGACTCCTCCCACCACCCAGTGGGAGTGTCTGGGGTCTATTATAGAATTGATCGCTGTAGGTGGTGAATGATTCTAACCAACCAATGTCTTCTGCTGCACCACAGGCCCCACCCCTCTTCTCTCTCCTCCAATAGATATCTCACACCCCAGTGACATCAAATGGAAAGGCACAGCCTTCAATGGTATTGCATGGCTCCTCCCACTTCATTATGGTTTGCCTTTTCTCCTGTCACCTGACTGCACCCACTGAGCTGACTTCTCCCGCCATCGCGTGACTCCTCTCACCCCCGCGTGACTCCTACCACCATCCCATAACTCCTCCCACTGTTGTGTGACTCCTCCCACCGTCGTGTGACTCCTCCAACCACCCTGTGACTCCTCCCACCATTGCGTGACTCCTCCCACCACCATTGCGTGACTCCTCCCACCATTGCGTGACTCCTCCCACCATCGTGTGACTCCTCCCACCATTGCGTGACTTCTCCCACCATTGCGTGACTCCTCCCACTCTCACATAACTCCTCCCACTGTTGTGTGACTCCTCCCACCATCAATGGTATTGCATGGCTCCTCCCACTTCATTATGGTTTGCCTTTTCTCCTGTCACATGACTGCACCCACTGGTCTGACTCCTCCCACCACCCCTGCCTCCTCCCACAATCATGTGACTCCTCTCACCCCCCCGTGACTCCGCCCACCATCCCGTGACTCCTCCCACCGACGTGTGACTCCTCCAACCACCCTGTGACTCCTCCCACCACCATTGCGTGACTCCTCCCACCACCATTGCGTGACTCCTCCCACCACCATTGCGTGACCCCTCCCACCATCCAGTGACTCCTCCCACCACCCAGTGACTCCTCCCACCATTGCGAGACTCCTCCCACCACCCCCTGACTCCTCCCACCATCGTGTGACTCCTCCCACCATTGCGTGACTTGTATTATAGAATTGATCGCTGTAGGTGGTGAATGATTCTAACCAACCAATGTCTTCTGCTGCACCACAGCCCCCACCCCTCTTCTCTCTCCTCCAATAGACATCTCACACCCCAGTGACATCAAATGGAAGGGCACAGCCTTCAATGGTATTGCATTGCTCCTCCCACTTCATTATGGTTTGCCTTTTCTCCTGTCACCTGACTGCACCCACTGAGCTGACTCCTCCCACCATCGCGTGACTCCTCTCACCACCTCGTGACTCCGCCCACCATCCCTTGACTCCTCCCACCCCGCGTGACTCCTCCCACCATCCCATAACTCCTCCCACTGTTGTGTGACTCCTCCCACCGTCGTGTGACTCCTCCAACCACCCTGTGACTCCTCCCACCATTGCAAGACTCCTCCCACCACCATTGCGTGACTCCTCCCACCACCCCGTGACTCCTCCCACCATCCTTTGACTCCTCCCACCATCATGTGACTCCTCCCACGATTGTGTGACTTCTCCCACCACCATTGTGTGACTCCTCCCACCATCCCGTGACTCCTCCCACCACCCAGTGGGAGTGTCTGGGGTCTATTATAGAATTGATCGCTGTAGGTGGTGAATGATTCTAACCAACCAATGTCTTCTGCCGCACCATAGGCCCCACCCCTCTTCTCTCTCCTCCAATAGACATCTCACACCCCAGTGACATCAAATGGAAGGGCACAGCCTTCACTGGTATTGCATGGCTCCTCCCACTTCATTATGGTTTGCCTTTTCTCCTGTCACATGACTACACGCGCTGGTCTGACTCCTCCCACCATCTCATGACTCCTCCCACCATCTCATGACTCCTCCCACCATCTCATGACTCCTCCCACCATCTCGTGACTCCTCCCACCATCTCATGACTCCATCTCGTGCCTCCTCCCACCACCCCATGCCTCCTCCCACCACCCCGTGACTCCTCCCACTATCATATGACTCCTCTCACCATCCCGTGAATCCTCCCACCCCCACGTGACTCCTGCCACCATCCCATAACCCCTCCCACTGTTGTGTGACTCCTCCCACCATCGTGTGACTCCTCCATCCACTCCGTGACTCCTCCCACCACCATTGCGTGACTCCTCCCGTGTATCCTGCCTGTGGCCAATCATAGCTCAGGCTGTGTAGTGCACGCCCCACACTATATAAGGCCGCCTTTGAGGCGGCCTCGTGTAGTGTGTTGGCATCTGAATCAGTGGGTGTTCTGTGTACCTTCAACACAGTACACACCGATCGTTTTTGGCTGATTTCCTATCTTGCTGTTGTGTAGTGGTTATTGTCTGTGCCCTGACCGCAGTATACACCACTATATTCACCTCACCTATATAGCTAGTGATCTATCTTTAATAATAGAGCTTGCAGTCAGTAGTGGCAGGAGATAGTGCGTGCTGTCTGCGTGCTCTGTACCCAGTACATACCGCTATAATCCACCTACATAGCTGTTCTCTATTTGAGCCCAATTGCCATCTGCAGGAGTTATTGGAAGTTGTGTGTGCCTCCAGCACAGCACAGTATACATCTGTATATACCCCTTTATCTCTGCTGTTCTATAAAAAAGGCATCTGCAGGAGTTAGTGGGTGCTGTGTGCCTCCAGCACAATATAAACTACCCAACTACTGTTTTACCCAACTCCCTTCAGGCCATTACCATGTCTGGAAGGCCAGCAAGGAGAGGCAGACAGGCGCGAGCTGATAAAAGAGGGCAAGCAGGCTCTGTGTCTAGAGACAACAGTGCTGGTCGTGGACGCGGTGCATTGTCATCAGCACGTGGCCATGGGACATGCTTGTCCTTCTTTTCTGCAGCTGGACATGTTGAACCGCAACATGCCAACGACTTGGTAGAGTGGATGACCAAGCCCTCTTCATCCTCCTCATCCTCTCTCACCCAGTCTCAGGGTAGTAGCAAAGCAGCTGCCAACGCATCGTCTTCCCTCCTCTCAATGTCATCATCAGTGACTCCTTCCCTAGACCCACCACGTCCTCCTGAGGAGTCTCCTGAACTCTTTGAGCACAGTGTTGGGTACATGCTCCAGGAGGATGCCCAGTGTTTGGTGGGCTCTGATGATGACACTCAGCTAGAGGAAGGCAGTAGCGTGAGTGCAGAGAGAGGGGATGCTCAAGAAGGACAGCAATCTGGCAGTCATGTTCCACAAGCTGCAGCATACTGCCAGGTTTGCTACAGCGATGAAGAGGGAGGGGATGATGAGGGCACTGACTCCACGTGGGTGCCTGGAAGGAGGGAGGAGGAGGAGGAGGCACATGTCCAACGAGGCAGGATGCCCTCCGGGGGCCAGCTTAGGGGCAGCACACCGACTGAATCACACCGCAGAGCTCCGCCTGCGCAGAGCGCTTCCTCTGCGCGTTATTCTAAAAGTTCTTTGGTGTGGGCCTTTTTTGAGACGAGTGCATCAGATCGCACCGCTGCTATTTGCAACATATGTCTCAAGCGTATCTCACGTGGCCAAAACATCAGCCGCTTGGGCACCACATGCTTGACCAGACATATGTTGACCTGCCATGCAGCTCGTTGGCAAGCGTACCTCAAAGACCCACACCAAAGAACAAAGCGGACCTCTCCTTGCTCCTCATCAGCTGGCATCTCCAACCCCACTAGACCTTCAGTCCTCTCTGAAACCTGCTCTGAGAGGAATGAAGGTGTAGAATTAGGTGTGTCACAGCCAAGTGCTTCCGGGAACTCTGCTAGTGGTACATCCACATCCGATTATAGCAGGCAAATGTCCCTGCCCCAGCTGCTGGACCGGCGGAAGAAGTTTACTCCCAGCCATCCACATGCCCAGCGGTTGAATGCTAGCTTGGCTAAATTGCTAGCACTTCAACTGCTGCCTTTTCAGTTGGTAGACTCGGCCCCCTTCCGTGAGTTTGTACAATGTGCGGTTCCTCAGTGGCAGGTCCCCAAACGCCACTTTTTCTCACGGAAGGCGATTCCGGCTCTCTACCGGCATGTGGAAGGCAATGTCCTTGCCTCGCTGGACAGGGCGGTCAGCGGTAAGGTGCATATTACCGCTGACTCATGGTCCAGCAGGCATGGACAGGGACGTTACCTGTCTTTCACGGCCCATTGGGTCACTCTTCTGGCTGCTGGGAAGGATGCAGGACAAGGTGCAGTAGTGTTGGAGGTTGTTCCGCCACCACGCCTCCAAAATGCTACTATTGGTTGTGACACACCTCTCTCCTCCACCCCGTCCTCTTCTTCTTCTTCCATGGCCTCTTCCAGTGCTCTGTCCTCAGAACCAGCGGTGCTCCGTAGGCGTTGCAGGGGCTACGCAAGTACGCAGGCAAAACGATGCCATGCCGTGCTTGCGCTGGTTTGTTTGGGGGACAGGAGCCACACTGGGGCGGATGTTTTGTCAGCTCTGCAGGGGCAGGCCGAGAGGTGGTTGACGCCACGCCAGCTTAAGCCAGGAATGGTGGTTTGCGACAATGGCACCAACCTCCTCTCTGCCCTCCGACAGGGACAACTGACCCATGTGCCCTGTGTAGCTCACGTCCTTAACCTGGTGGTGCAGCGGTTCTTGGGCAGGTACCCCGGCTTACAGGATGTCCTGAAGCAGGCCAGGAGAGTCTGTGTGCATTTCCGCCGATCATTTAATGCCTGTGCTCGGCTGGCTGAGCTCCAAAAGGAGTTGAACCTGCCCAAGAACCGCCTTATATGTGACATGCCCACCAGATGGAACTCAACATTGGCCATGCTGCAGCGGCTGCACACGCAGCAGAGGGCCATCAATGAGTACCTGTGCGACTACGGCACCAGGACAGGGTCAGGGGAGCTTGGTTTTTTCTCACCACGCCAGTGGGGCATGATCAGGGATGCATGCACTGTCCTGTCACCGTTTGAGGAGGCCACAAGGATGGTGAGCAGTGACAGTGCATGCATCAGTGACACTGTACCTCTTGTCCACCTCTTGGAGCATACGCTGCGTGGAATAATGGACAGGGCACTTGAGGCAGAACAGAGGCAGGAAGAGGAGGACTTCCTTGCCTCTCAAGGCCCCCTTTATCCAGACAGTGTTCCTGCTGTGCCACCCATCACACAGGAAGAGGAAGAGGAGGAGGAGGATGATTGTGTCAGCATGGAGGTGGAGGCTGGCACTCAGCAGCAGCAGCAGCAGTCTTATAGGGATGATTTACAGTCCCAAGAAACACGTGGACTTGTACGTGGCTGGGAGGAGGTAGCTGCGGATCATGTTGTCCTTAGTGACCCAGAGGACTCCGGACCGAATGCCTCAGCTAATCTACGCTGCATGGCCTCCCTGATCCTGCAAAGCCTGCGGAAGGATCCTCGTATTCTTCGGATCAAGGAGAGGGACCATTACTGGCTGGCCACTCTCCTTGATCCACGGTACAAGGGTAAGGTTGCTGACCTTATCTTGCCATCGCAGAGGGAGCAGAGGATGAGACATCTCCGGGAGGCCTTGCAGAAAGCTCTGTGCAACGCGTTCCCAGAGACTGGGAGGTTACAAACTCCTGGTCCTGGACAACGTGTTGCTGAGGCATCGGTCAGAAGGAGCGGTGGAGAAAGCGGCCGTCTGACTGATGCTTTCAGACAATTTTTTAGTCCGCAGCCCCAAGGTATGATTGGTTCCAGCACCCATCGCCAGCGTCTAATTTACATGGTGCAGGAATACCTAGGGGCAAGGTCAGACTTGGACACCTTTCCCACCGAAAATCCTCTGGCTTACTGGGTCTTGAGGATGGATCACTGGCCAGAGCTTGCACAGTATGCAATTGAGCTACTGGCCTGTCCTGCATCCAGCGTTCTTTCGGAACGCACCTCCAGTGCTGCTGGTGGCTTTGTTACCGATCACAGGGTGCGCCTGTCCACCGAATCAGTTGATCGACTGACCTTCATCAAGATGAATCAGTCTTGGATCACCCACAGCTACCAAGCACCCGAAGCTGATGTAACCGAATAATTTTTTTTGAAATACCACATCCCTTCAAGACTGCCTATGCTGATGCTGAGTGACTGTCCTGTTATGTTGATTGTCTATCCTCTTCCTCCTCCGCTGATATGTTGGAAGAACATTTTTGGTTCTGGGTGATGCCAGCAGCCCAATTTTTCTGCCCCTGTTTAACAGGGGCGTTTAAGTACAATTTTTGATGCAATGCTTTGCAGCAGGGCTAATTCCTGCAATAAAACTAGAGTATATGGCAGAGGTTGCAGTGTGGTGGCACCAGCACCAGTGCCTAAGGCCCAATTTTTCTGCCCCTGTTTAACAGGGACATGTAATTACAATTCTTGATATAATATTTCACAGGAGGGCCCCTTCCTGTGCCCACCCAGAGTAACGGTGAGGACTTATAGTGTTGTGGCACCAGCACCACAACCACCAAAGGTCAATTTTTCTACCACTGTTCAACAATGGCATGTAATTACAATTATTTTCATGGTCTGTATTATTAGAGGGGGGAGGGGATACCTATTTTCATGGCCTGTATTATTAGAGGGGGGAGGGATACCTATTTTCATGGTCTGTATTATTAGAGGGGGGAGGGGTTACCTATTTTCATGGCCTGTATTATTAGAGGGGGAGGGGATACCTATTTTCATGGCCTGTATTATTAGAGGGGGAGGGGATACCTATTTTCATGGCCTGTATTATTAGAGGGGGAGGGGATACCTATTTTCATGGCCTGTATTATTAGAGGGGGAGGGGAAACCTATTTTCATGGTCCGTATTATTAGAGGGGGGAGGGGATACCTATTTTCATGGTCCATATTATTAGAGGGGGGAGGGGATACCTATTTTCATGGTCCGTATTATTAGAGGGGGAGGGGATACCTATTTTCATGGTCTGTATTATTAGAGGGGGAGGGGAAACCTATTTTCATGGCCTGTATTATTAGAGGGGGGAGGGGTTACCTATTTTCATGGTCTGTATTATTAGAGGGGGGAGGGGATACCTATTTTCATGGCCTGTATTATTAGAGGGGGGAGGGATACCTATTTTCATGGTCTGTATTATTAGAGGGGGGAGGGGTTACCTATTTTCATGGTCTGTATTATTAGAGGGGGGAGGGGATACATATTTTCATGGCCTGTGATATTATTAGAGGGGGAGGGGATACCTATTTTCATGGTCTGTATTATTAGAGGGGGAGGGGATACCTATTTTCATGGTCTGTATTATTAGAGGGGGGAGGGATACCTATTTTCATGGTCTGTATTATTAGAGGGGGAGGGGATACCTATTTTCATGGTCTGTATTATTAGAGGGGGAGGGGAAACCTATTTTCATGGTCTGTATTATTAGAGGGGGGAGGGGATACCTATTTTCATGGTCTGTATTATTAGAGGGGGGAGGGGTTACCTATTTTCATGGTCTTTATTATTAGAGGGGGGAGGGGATACATATTTTCATGGCCTGTATTATTAGAGGGGGGAGGGGATACCTATTTTCATGGTCTGTATTATTAGAGGGGAGGGGATACCTATTTTCATGGTCTGTATTATTAGAGGGGGGAGGGGTTACCTATTTTCATGGTCTCTATTATTAGAGGGGGGAGGGGATACATATTTTCATGGCCTGTGATATTATTAGAGGGGGAGGGGATACCTATTTTCATGGCCTGTATTATTAGAAGGGGGAGGGGATACCTATTTTCATGGCCTGTATTATTAGAGGGGGGAGGGGATACCTATTTTCATGGCCTGTATTATTGGGGGGGAGGGGATACCTATTTTCATGGCCTGTATTATTAGAGGGGGAGGGGACACCTATTTTCATGGTCCGTATTATTAGAAGGGGAGGGGATACATATTTTCATGGCCTGTATTATTAGAGGGGGAGGGGACACCTATTTTCATGGTCCGTATTATTAGAGGGGGAGGGGATACCTATTTTCATGGCCTGTATTATTAGAGGGGGGAGGGGATACCTATTTTCATGGCCTGTATTATTAGAGGGGGGAGGGGATACCTATT
The DNA here is from genome assembly GCF_037356315.1 of Lithobates pipiens. Lineage (NCBI taxonomy): Eukaryota > Metazoa > Chordata > Amphibia > Anura > Ranidae > Lithobates > Lithobates pipiens. The sequence goes on from NW_027507758.1 coordinate 625,557,610, forward strand.
TTCATGGCCTGTATTATTAGAGGGGGGAGGGGATACATATTTTCATTACCTGTATTATTAGAGGGGGGAGGGGATACCTATTTTCATGGCCTGTATTATTAGAGGGGGGAGGGGATATCTATTTTCATGGCCTGTATTATTAGAGGGGGGAGGGGATACCTATTTTCATGGCCTGTATTATTAGAGGGGGGAGGGGATACCTATTTTCATGGCCTGTATTATTAGGGGGGAGGGGATACCTATTTTCATGGCCTGTATTATTAGAGGGGGGAGGGGATACCTATTTTCATGGCCTGTATTATTAGGGGGGGGAGGGGATACCTATTTTCATGGCCTGTATTATTAGAGGGGGAGGGGAAACCTATTTTCATGGTCTGTATTATTAGAGGGGGGAGGGGATACCTATTTTCATGGTCTGTATTATTAGAGGGGGGAGGGGTTACCTATTTTCATGGTCTTTATTATTAGAGGGGGGAGGGGATACATATTTTCATGGCCTGTATTATTAGAGGGGGGAGGGGATACCTATTTTCATGGTCTGTATTATTAGAGGGGAGGGGATACCTATTTTCATGGTCTGTATTATTAGAGGGGGGAGGGGTTACCTATTTTCATGGTCTCTATTATTAGAGGGGGGAGGGGATACCTATTTTCATGGCCCGTGATATTATTAGAGGGGGAGGGGATACCTATTTTCATGGCCTGTATTATTAGAAGGGGGAGGGGATACCTATTTTCATGGCCTGTATTATTAGAGGGGGGAGGGGATACCTATTTTCATGGCCTGTATTATTGGGGGGGAGGGGATACCTATTTTCATGGCCTGTGTTATTAGAGGGGGAGGGGACACCTATTTTCATGGGCCGTATTATTAGAGGGGGAGGGGATACCTATTTTCATGGCCTGTATTATTAGAGGGGGGAGGGGATACCTATTTTCATGGCCTGTATTATTAGATGGGGGAGGGGATACATATTTTCATTACCTGTATTATTAGAGGGGGGAGGGGATACATATTTTCATGGTCTGTATTATTAGGGGGGGAGGGGATACCTATTTTCATGGCCTGTATTATTAGAGGGGGGAGGGTATATCTATTTTCATGGCCTGTATTATTAGAGGGGGGAGGGGATACCTATTTTCATGGTCTGTATTATTAGAGGGGGGAGGGGATACCTATTTTCATGGTCTGTATTATTAGAGGGAGGAGGGGATACCTATTTTCATGGCCTGTATTATTAGAGGGGGGAGGGGATACCTATTTTCATGGCCTGTATTATTAGAGGGGGGAGGGGATACATATTTTCATGGTCTGTATTATTAGGGGGGGAGGGGATACCTATTTTCATGGTCTGTATTATTAGAGGGGGGAGGGGATACCTATTTTCATGGTCTGTATTATTAGAGGGGGGAGGGGATACCTATTTTCATGGCCTGTATTATTAGAGGGGGGAGGGGATACATATTTTCATGGTCTGTATTATTAGGGGGGGAGGGGATACCTATTTTCATGGCCTGTATTATTAGAGGGGGAGGGGATATCTATTTTCATGGCCTGTATTATTAGAGGGGGGAGGGGATACCTATTTTCATGGCCTGTATTATTAGAGGGGGGAGGGGATACATATTTTCATTGCCTGTATTATTAGAGGGGGGAGGGGATACCTATTTTCATGGTCTGTATTATTAGAGGGGGGAGGGGATACCTATTTTCATGGCCTGTATTATTAGAGGGGGGAGGGGATATCTATTTTCATGGCCTGTATTATTAGAGGGGGGAGGGGATACCTATTTTCATGGCCTGTATTATTAGAGGGGGGAGGGGATACCTATTTTCATGGCCTGTATTATTAGGGGGGAGGGGATACCTATTTTCATGGCCTGTATTATTAGAGGGGGGAGGGGATACCTATTTTCATGGCCTGTATTATTGGGGGGGAGGGGATACCTATTTTAATGGCCTGTGTTATTAGAGGGGGAGGGGACACCTATTTTCATGGTCCGTATTATTAGAGGGGGAGGGGATACCTATTTTCATGGCCTGTATTATTAGAGGGGGGAGGGGATACCTATTTTCATGGCCTGTATTATTAGAGGGGGGAGGGGATACATATTTTCATTACCTGTATTATTAGAGGGGGGAGGGGATACATATTTTCATGGTCTGTATTATTAGGGGGGGAGGGGATACCTATTTTCATGGCCTGTATTATTAGAGGGGGGAGGGTATATCTATTTTCATGGCCTGTATTATTAGAGGGGGGAGGGGATACCTATTTTCATGGTCTGTATTATTAGAGGGGGGAGGGGATACCTATTTTCATGGTCTGTATTATTAGAGGGAGGAGGGGATACCTATTTTCATGGCCTGTATTATTAGAGGGGGGAGGGGATACCTATTTTCATGGCCTGTATTATTAGAGGGGGGAGGGGATACATATTTTCATGGTCTGTATTATTAGGGGGGGAGGGGATACCTATTTTCATGGTCTGTATTATTAGAGGGGGGAGGGGATACCTATTTTCATGGTCTGTATTATTAGAGGGGGGAGGGGATACCTATTTTCATGGCCTGTATTATTAGAGGGGGGAGGGGATACATATTTTCATGGTCTGTATTATTAGGGGGGGAGGGGATACCTATTTTCATGGCCTGTATTATTAGAGGGGGAGGGGATATCTATTTTCATGGCCTGTATAATTAGAGGGGGGAGGGGATACCTATTTTCATGGCCTGTATTATTAGAGGGGGGAGGGGATACATATTTTCATTGCCTGTATTATTAGAGGGGGGAGGGGATACCTATTTTCATGGTCTGTATTATTAGAGGGGGGAGGGGATACCTATTTTCATGGTCTGTATTATTAGAGGGAGGAGGGGATACCTATTTTCATGGCCTGTATTATTAGAGGGGGGAGGGGATACCTATTTTCATGGTCTGTATTATTAGAGGGGGGAGGGGATACCTATTTTCATGGCCTGTATTATTAGAGGGGGGAGGGGATACCTATATTCATGGCCTGTATTATTAGAGGGGGGAGGGGATACCTATTTTCATGGTCTGTATTATTAGAGGGGGGAGGGGATACCTATTTTCATGGTCTGTATTATTAGAGGGGGGAGGGGATACCTATTTTCATGGCCTGTATTATTAGAGGGGGGAGGGGATACATATTTTCATGGTCTGTATTATTAGGGGGGGAGGGGATACCTATTTTCATGGCCTGTATTATTAGAGGGGGAGGGGATATCTATTTTCATGGCCTGTATTATTAGAGGGGGGAGGGGATACCTATTTTCATGGCCTGTATTATTAGAGGGGGAGGGGATACATATTTTCATGACCTGTATTATTAGAGGGGGGAGGGGATACATATTTTCATGGTCTGTATTATTAGGGGGGGAGGGGATACCTATTTTCATGGCCTGTATTATTAGAGGGGGAGGGGATATCTATTTTCATGGCCTGTATTATTAGAGGGGGGAGGGGATACCTATTTTCATGGCCTGTATTATTAGAGGGGGAGGGGATACCTATTTTCATGGTCTGTATTATTAGAGGGGGAGGGGATACCTATTTTCATGGCCTGTATTATTAGAGGGGGGAGGGGATACCTATTTTCATGGCCTGTATTATTAGAGGGGGGAGGGGATACAGGGGGGGAGGGGATACCTATTTTCATGGCCTGTATTATTAGAGGGGGGAGGGGATACCTATTTTCATGGCCTGTATTATTAGAGGGGGGAGGGGATACATATTTTCATGACCTGTATTATTAGAGGGGGGAGGGGATACATATTTTCATGGTCTGTATTATTAGGGGGGGAGGGGATACCTATTTTCATGGCCTGTATTATTAGAGGGGGGAGGGGATATCTATTTTCATGGCCTGTATTATTAGAGGGGGGAGGGGATACCTATTTTCATGGCCTGTGATATTATTAGAGGGGGGAGGGGATACCTATTTTCATGGCCTGTATTATTAGGGGGGGGGGGGATACCTATTTTCATGGCCTGTATTATTAAAGGGGGGAGGGGATACCTATTTTCATGGCCTGTATTATTAGAGGGGGGAGGGGATACCTATTTTCATGGCCTGTATTATTAGGGGGGGAGGGGATACTTATTTTCATGGCCTGTATTATTAGAGGGGGGAGGGGATACCTATTTTCATGGCCTGTATTATTAGAGGGGGGAGGGGATACCTATTTTCATGGCCTGTATTATTAGGGGGGGAGGGGATACCTATTTCCATGGCCTGTATTATTAGAGGGGGGAGGGGATATCTATTTTCATGGTCTGTATTATTAGAGGGGAGGGGATACCTATTTTCATGGCCTGTATTATTAGAGGGGGGAGGGGATACCTATTTTCATGGTCTGTATTATTAGAGGGGGAGGGGATACCTATTTTCATGGCCTGTATTATTAGAGGGGGGAGGGGATACCTATTTTCATGGTCTGTATTATTAGAGGGGAGGGGATACCTATTTTCATGGCCTATATTATTAGATGGGGGAGGGGATACCTATTTTCATGGTCTGTATTATTAGAGGGGGAGGGGATACCTATTTTCATGGTCTGTATTATTAGAGGGGGAGGGGATACCTATTTTCATGGCCTGTATTATTAGAGGGGGGAGGGGATACCTATATTCATGGCCTGTATTATTAGAGGGGGGAGGGGATACCTATTTTCATGGTCTGTATTATTAGAGGGGGGAGGGGATACCTATTTTCATGGTCTGTATTATTAGAGGGGGGAGGGGATACCTATTTTCATGGCCTGTGATATTATTAGAGGGGGGAGGGGATACCTATTTTCATGGTCTGTATTATTAGAGGGGGGAGGGGATACCTATTTTCATGGCCTGTATTATTAGAGGGGGAGGGGATTCCTATTTTCATGGCCTGTATTATTAGGGGGGGAGGGGATACCTATTTTCATGGCCTGTATTATTAGAGGGGGGAGGGGATACCTATTTTCATGGCCTGTATTATTAGAGGGGGAGGGGATACCTATTTTCATGACCTGTATTATTAGAGGGGGGAGGGATACCTATATTCATGGCCTGTATTATTAGAGGGGGGAGGGGATTCCTATTTTCATGGCCTGTGATATTATTAGAGGGGGGAGGGGATACCTATTTTTATGGTCTGTATTATTAGAGGGGGAGGGGATTCCTATTTTCATGGTCTGTATTATTAGACAGGGACTGTGTGACTCCTCCCACCACCGTGTGACTCCTCCCACCACTATTGCGTGACTCCTCCCACCACCATTGCGTGACTCCTCCCACTACCATTGCGTGACTCCTCCCACCACTGTGTGACTCCTCCCACCATCCAGTGACTCCTCCCATCATCACATGACTCCCACATCCTGTGACTCCTCCCACCATCGCGTGACTCCTCCCACCATCCAGTGACTCCTCCCATCATCCCTTGATTCCTTCCACCGTTGTGACTCCTCCCACCACTGTGTGACTCCTCCCACCATCGCGTGACTCCTCCCACCACTGCGTGACTCCTCCCACCATCCAGTGACTCCTCCCATCATCCCTTGATTCCTTCCACCGTTGTGACTCCTCCCACCACTGTGTGACTCCTCCCACCACTGTGTGACTCCTCCCGCCATCACGGGGCTCCCACATCCTGTGACTCCTCCCACCATTGTGTGACTCCTCCCACCATCCAGTGACTCCTCCCACATCCCCTGACTCCTCTCACATCCCCTGACTCCTCCCACCGTCCCATGACTCCTCCCACCATCCCGTGACTTCTCCCACCGCCATTGCGTGACTCCTCCCACCACCATCGCGTGACTCCTCCCACCACCATCGCGTGACTCCTCCCACCATCACGTGACTCCTCCCACCATCACGTGACTCCTCCCACCATTCATTGACTCCTCCCACTATCATGTGACTCATCCCACCATCCCGTGACTCATCCCACCATCCCGTGACTCCTCCCACCACTGTGTGACTCCTCCCACCACTGTGTGACTCCTCCCACCATACCATGACTCCTCCCACCATCCAGTGACTCCTCCCACATCCTGAGTCACCCCTCTTCTCTCTCCTCCAATAGACATCTCACACCCCATTGCGAGACTCCTCCCACCACCATTGCATGACTCCTCCCACCATTGCGTGACCCCCTCCCACCACCATTGCGTGACCCCTCCCACCACCCCGTGACTCCTCCCACCATTGCGAGACTCCTCCCACCACCACTGCGTGACTCCTCCCACCACCCCTGACTCCTCCCACCATCATTTGACTCCTCCCACCATCATGTGACTCCTCCCACCATTGTGTGACTTCTCCCACCACCATTGCGTGACTCCTCCCACCATCCTGTGACTCCTCCCACCACCCAGTGGGAGTGTCTGGGGTCTATTATAGAATTGATCGCTGTAGGTGGTGAATAATTCTAACCAACCAATGTCTTCTGCCGCACCACTGCCCCCACCCCTCTTCTCTCTCCTCCAATAGACATCTCACACCCCAGTGACATCAAATGGAAGGGCACAGCCTTCAATGGTATTGCATGGCTCCTCCCACTTCATTATGGTTTGCCTTTTCTCCTGTCACATGACTGCACCCGCTGGTCTGACTCCTCCCACCATCTCGTGACTCCTCCCACCATCTCGTGACTCCTCCCGCCATCTAGTGCCTCCTCCCACCACCCCGTGACTCCTCCCACTATCATATGACTCCTCTCACCATCCCGTGAATCCTCCCACCCCCGCGTGACTCCTGCCACCATCCCATAACTCCTCCCACTGTTGTGTGACTCCTCCCACCATCGTGTGACTCCTCCAACCACCCCGTGACTCCTCCCACCACCATTGCGTGACTCCTCCCACCAACCTGTGACTCCTCCCACCACGGTGTGACTCCTCCCACCATCACTTGACTCCTCCCACCATTGTGTGACTCCTCCCCCTCCCACTATCCCGTGACTCCTCCCACCCCACGTGACTCCTCCCACTATCACATAACTCCTCCCATCCCACGTGACTCCTCCCACCATCAATGGTATTGCATGGCTCCTCCCACTTCATTATGGTTTGCCTTTTCTCCTGTCACATGACTGCACCCACTGGTCTGACTCCTCCCACCACCCCTGCCTCCTCCCACCATCATGTGACTCCTCTCACCACCCCGTGACTCCGCCCACCATCCCGTGACCCCTCCCACCCCCGCATGACTCCACCCACCATCCCATAACTCCTCCCACCCGCGTGTGACTCCTCCAACCACCCCGTAACTCCTCCCACCATTGCGAGACTCCTCCCACCACCATTGCATGACTCCTCCCACCATTGCGTGACTCCTCCCACCGCCATTGCGTGACCCCTCCCACCATCCCGTGACTCCTCCCACCACCCGTGACTCCTCCCACTATCACATAACTCCTCCCACTGTTGTGACTCCTCCCACCATCAATGGTATTGCATGGCTCCTCCCACTTCATTATGGTTTGCCTTTTCTCCTGTCACATGACTGCACCCACTGGTCTGACTCCTCCCACCACCCCTGCCTCCTCCCACCATCATGTGACTCCTCTCACCAGCCCGTGACTCCGCCCACCATCCCGTGACTCCTTCCACCGTCGTGTGACTCCTCCAACCACCCCGTAACTCCTCCCACCATTGCGAGACTCCTCCCACCACCATTGCATGACTCCTCCCACCATCTCGTGACTCCTCCCACCATCATTTGACTCCTCCCACCATCGTGTGACTCCTCCCACCATTGCGTAACTCCTCCCACCACCATCCCGTGACTCCTCCCACCACCACGTGACTCCTCTCACTATCACTCCTCTCACTCCTCCCACTGTTGTGTGACTCCTTCCACCATCAATGGTATTGCATGGCTCCTCCCACTTCATTATGGTTTGCCTTTTCTCCTGTCACATGACTACACCCACTGGTCTGACTCCTCCCACAATCCCATGACTCCTCCCACCATCATGTGACTCCTCTCACCACCCTCCAACTCCGCCCACCATCCAGTGTCTCCGCCCACCATCCCGTGACTCCTCCCCCCACGTGACTCCTCCCACCATCCCCTAACTCCTCCCACCGTCGTGTGACTCCTCCAACCACCCCGTGACTCCTCCCACCACCATTGCCTGACTCCTCCCACCACCCCGTGACTCCTCCCACCATCATTTGACTCCTCCCACTATTGCGTGACTTCTCCCACCACCATTGCATGATTCCTCCCACCACCCGTGACTCCTCCCACCCCCATGTGACTCCTACCACCATCCCATAACTCCCCACTGTTGTTTGACTCCTCCCACCACCGAGTGACTCCTGCCACCATTGTGTGGCTAATGGCCTGTATTATTAGAGGTGGGAGGGGACACCTATTTTCATGGCCTGTATTATTACAGGGGGGAGGGGATACCTATTTTCATGGTCTGTATTATTAGAGGGGGAGGGGATACCTATTTTCATGGTCTGTATTATTAGAGGGGGGAGGGGATACCTATTTTCATGGCCTGTGGTATTATTAGAGGGGGGAGGGGATACCTATTTTCATGGTCTGTATTATTAGAGGGGGAGGGGATACCTATTTTAATTTTATTTCCTATTTTGTGGTGCGGTTCCTCCGTTCCAGCCTATGAGGTCAGTTCACCAATCGCCCCCTGACAGATCTACCCCTACAATAGGGGGGGGGGCAGAGACGCCCCTCCCAGTGGGAGTGTCTGGGGTCTATTATAGAATTGATCGCTGTAGGTGGTAAATGATTCTAACCAACCAATGTCTTCTGCCGCACCACAGGCCCCACCCCTCTTCTCTCTCCTCCAATAGACATCTCACATCCCAGTGACATCAAATGGAAGGGCACAGCCTTCAATGGTATTGCATGGCTCCTCCCACTTCATTATGGTTTGCCTTTTCTCCTGTCACCTGACTGCACCCATTGAGTTGACTCCTCCCACCATTGCGTGACTCCTCCCACCATCGCGTGACTCCTCCCACCATCCCGTGGCTCCTCCCACCGTCCCGTGGCTCCACCCACCACTGTGTGACTCCTCCCACCATCACTGGACTTCCATATCCCGTGACTCCTCCCACCATCCCGTGACTCCTCCTCCCGCCATCCCGTGACTCCTCCTCCCGCCATCCTGTGACTCCTCCGCCATCCCATGACTCCTCCCACCACCGTGTGACTCCTCCCACCACTGTGTGACTCCTCCCACCACCCGTCACTCCGCCCACCATCACATGACTCCTCCCACATCCCGTGACTCCTCCCACCACCCGTCACTCCTCCCACCACCCCTTGACTCCGCCCACCATCACGTGACTCCTACATCCCGTCACTCCTCCCACATCCCCTGACTCCTCCAACCACTGTGTGACTCCTCCCAAACTCCTCCCACCACCGTGTGACTCCACCCACCATCGCGTGACTCCTCCCACCACCATCGCGTGACTCCTCCCACCATCGCGTGCTTCCTCCCACCATCCCATGACTTTTCCCACCACCCAGTGACTCCTCCCACCATCATGTGACTCCTCCCACCGTCGTGTGACTCCTCCCCCCACCATTGCGAGACTCCTCCCACCACCATTGCATGACTCCTCCCACCATCATTTGACTCCTCCCACCACCGTGTGACTCCTCCCACCATTGCGTGACTCCTCCCACCATTGCGTGACTCCTCCCACCACCACCGTGTGACTCCTCCCACCATTGCGTGACTCCTCCCACCACCATGTGACTCCTCCCACCATCCCGTGACTCCTCCCACCACCCCGTGACTCCTCCCAGCATCCTGTGACTCCTCCCACCACCGCGTGACTCCTCCCACCATTGCGTTCTTCCTCCCACCATCGTGTGACTCCTCCCCTCCCACTATCCCGTGACTCCTCCCACCCCACGTGACTCCTCCCACTATCACATAACTCCTTCCACTGTTGTGTGACTCCTCCCACTTCATTATGGTTTGCCTTTTCTCCTGTCACATGACTGCACCCACTGGTCTAACTCCTCCCACCACCCCTGCCTCCTCCCACCATCATGTGACTCCTCTCACCACCCCGTGACTCCGCCCACCATCCCGTGACTCCTCCCACCCCCGCATGACTCCACCCACCATCCCATAACTCCTCCCACCGTCGTGTGACTCCTCCAACCACCCCGTAACTCCTCCCACCATTGCGAGACTCCTTCCACCACCATTGCATGACTCCTCCCACCACCGTGTGACTCCACCCACCATCGCGTGACTCCTCCCACCACCATCACGTGACTCCTCCCACCACCATTGCGTGACTCCTCCCACCATCGCGTGCTTCCTCCCACCATCCCATGACTTTTCCCACCACCCAGTGACTCCTTCCACCATCATGTGACTCCTCCCACTGTCGTGTGACTCCTCCCCCACCATTGCGAGACTCCTCCCACCACCATTGCTTGACTCCTCCTACCATCATTTGACTCCTCCCACCACCGTGTGACTCCTCCCACCATTGCGTGACTCCTCCCACCATTGAGTGACTCCTCCCACCACCATTGCGTGACTCCTCCCACCACCATTGCGTGACTCCTCCCACCACCCTGTGACTCCTCCCACCACCCCGTGACTCCTCCCACCACCCCGTGACTCCTCCCAGCATCATGTGACTCCTCCCACCACCGCGTGACTCCTCCCACCATTGCGTTCTTCCTCCCACCATCGTGTGACTCCTCCCCTCCCACTATCCCGTGACTCCTCCCACCCACGTGACTCCTCCCACTATCACATAACTCCTCCCACTGTTGTGTGACTCCTCCCACCATCAATGGTATAGCATGGCTCCTCCCACTTCATTATGGTTTGCCTTTTCTCCTGTCACATGACTGCACCCACTGGTTTGACTCCTCCCACCACCCCTGCCTCCTCCCACCATCATGTGACTCCGCCCACCATCCCGTGACTCCTCCCACCCCCGCATGACTCCACCCACCATCCCATAACTCCTCCCACCGTCGTGTGACTCCTCCAACCACCCCGTAACTCCTCCCACCATTGCATGACTCCTCCCACCACCCCGTGACTCCTCCCACCACCATGTGACTCCTCCCACCATCATTTGACTCCTCCCACCATCGTGTGACTCCTCCCACCATTGCGTGACTCCTCCCACCGCCATTGCGTGACCCCTCCCACCATCCCGTGACTCCTCCCACCACCCTGTGACTCCTCCCACCATTGCGTGACTCCTCCCACCGCCATTGCGTGACCCCTCCCACCATCCCGTGACTCCTCCCACCACCCAGTGACTCCTCCCACTATCACATAACTCCTCCCACTGTTGTGTGACTCCTCCCACCATCAATGGTATAGCATGGCTCCTCCCACTTCATTATGGTTTTCCTTTTCTCCTGTCACATGACTGCACCCACTGGTCTGACTCCTCCCACCACCCCTGCCTCCTCCCACCATCATGTGACTCCTCTCACCACCCCGTGACTCCGCCCACCATCCCGTGACTCCTCCCACCCCCGCATGACTCCACCCACCATCCCATAACTCCTACCACCGTCGTGTGACTCCTCCAACCACCCAGTAACTCCTCCCACCATTGCGATACTCCTCCCACCACCATTGCATGACTCCTCCCCCCACCCTGTGACTCCTCCCACCATCATTTGACTCCTCCCACCATCGTGTGACTCCTCCCACCATTGCGTGACTCCTCCCACCGCCATTGCGTGACCCCTCCCACCATCCCGTGACTCCTCCCACCACCCCGTGACTCCTCCCACTATCACATAACTCCTCCCACTGTTTTGTGACTCCTCCCACCATCAATGGTATTGCATGGCTCCTCCCACTTCATTATGGTTTGCCTTTTCTCCTGTCACATGACGTGACTCCGCCCACCATCCCGTGACTCCTTCCACCGTCGTGTGACTCCTCCAACCACCCCGTAACTCCTCCCACCATTGCGAGACTCCTCCCACCACCATTGCATGACTCCTCCCACCACCATGTGACTCCTCCCACCACCCTGTGACTCCTCCCACCATCATTTGACTCCTCCCACCATCGTGTGACTCCTCCCACCATTGCGTGACTCCTCCCACCACCATCCCGTGACTCCTCCCACCACCACGTGACTCCTCTCACTATCACTCCTCTCACTCCTCCCACTGTTGTGTGACTCCTTCCACCATCAATGGTATTGCATGGCTCCTCCCACTTCATTATGGTTTGCCTTTTCTCCTGTCACATGACTGCACCCACTGGTCTGACTCCTCCCACAATCCCATGACTCCTCCCACCATCATGTGACTCCTCTCACCACCCTCCGACTCCGCCCACCATCCCGTGTCTCTGCCCACCATCCCGTGACTCCTCCCCCCGCGTGACTCCTCCCACCATCCCCTAACTCCTCCCACCGTCGTGTGACTCCTCCAACCACCCCGTGACTCCTCCCACCACCATTGCCTGACTCCTCCCACCACCATTGCGTGACTCCTCCCACCACCCCGTGACTCCTCCCACCATCATTTGACTCCTCCCACCATTGCGTGACTTCTCCCACCACCATCGCATGATTCCTCCCACCACCCGTGACTCCTCCCACCCCCATGTGACTCCTACCACCATCCCATAACTCCCCACTGTTGTTTGACTCCTCCCACCACCCAGTGACTCCTCCCACCATTGTGTGGCTAATGGCCTGTATTATTAGAGGGGGGAGGGGATACCTATTTTCATGGTCTGTATTATTACAGGGGGGAGGGGATACCTATTTTCATGGTCTGTATTATTAGAGGGGGGAGGGGATACCTATTTTCATGGCCTGTGGTATTATTAGAGGGGGGAGGGGATACCTATTTTCATGGTCTGTATTATTAGAGGGGGAGGGGATACCTATTTTCATTTTATTTCCTATTTTGTGGTGCGGTTCCTCCGTTCCAGCCTATGAGGTCAGTTCACCAATCGCCCCCTGACAGATCTACCCCTACAATAGGGGGGGGGGGGGCAGAGGCGCCCCTCCCAGTGGGAGCGTCTGGGGTCTATTATAGAATTGATCGCTGTAGGTGGTGAATGATTCTAACCAACCAATGTCTTCTGCCGCACCACAGGCCCCACCCCTCTTCTCTCTCCTCCAATAGACATCTCACACCCCAGTGACATCAAATGGAAGGGCACAGCCTTCAATGGTATTGCATGGCTCCTCCCACTTCATTATGGTTTGCCTTTTCTCCTGTCACCTGACTGCACCCATTGAGTTGACTCCTCCCGCCATTGCGTGACTCCTCCCACCATCGCGTGACTCCTCCCACCATCCCGTGGCTCCTCCCACCGTCCCGTGACTCCACCCACCACTGTGTGACTCCTCCCACCATCACTGGACTTCCATATCCCGTGACTCCTCCCACCATCCCGTGACTCCTCCTCCCGCCATCCCGTGACTCCTCCGCCATCCCATGACTCCTCCCACCACTGTGTGACTCCTCCCACCACCCGTGACTCCGCCCACAATCACGTGACTCCTCCCACATCCCGTGACTCCTCCCACCACCCCATCACTCCTCCCACCACCCCTTGACTCCGCCCACCATCACGTGACTCCTACATCCCGTCACTCCTCCCACATCCCCTGACTCCTCCCACCACTGTGTGACTCCTCCCAAACTCCTCACACCACCGTGTGACTCCTCCCACCACCGTGTGACTCCACCCACCATCGCGTGACTCCTCCCACCACCATCGCGTGACTCCTTCCACCACCATCGCGTGCTTCCTCCCACCATCCCATGACTTTTCCCACCACCCAGGGACTCCTCCCACCATCATGTGACTCCTCCCACCGTCGTGTGACTCCTCCCCCACCATTGCGAGACTCCTCCCACCACCATTGCATGACTCCTCCTACCATCATTTGACTCCTCCCACCATCGTGTGACTCCTCCCACCATTGCGTGACTCCTCCCACCACCGCGTGACTCCTCCCACCACCATTGCGTGACTCCTCCCACCACCATTGCGTGACTCCTCCCACCACCCTGTGACTCCTCCCACCATCCCGTGACTCCTCCCACCACCCCGTGACTCCTCCCAGCATCCTGTGACTCCTCCCACCACCGCGTTCTTCCTCCCACCATTGCGTTCTTCCTCCCACCATCGTGTGACTCCTCCCCTCCCACTATCCCGTGACTCCTCCCACCCCACGTGACTCCTCCCACTATCACATAACTCCTCCCACTGTTGTGTGACTCCTCCCACCATCAATGGTATAGCATGGCTCCTCCTACTTCATTATGGTTTGCCTTTTCTCCTGTCACATGACTGCACCCACTGGTCTGACTCCTCCCACCACCCCTGCCTCCTCCCACCATCATGTGACTCCTCTCACCACCCCGTGACTCCTCCCACCCCCGCATGACTCCACCCACCATCCCATAACTCCTCCCACCGTCGTGTGACTCCTCCAACCACCCCGTAACTCCTCCTACCATTGCGAGACTCCTCCCACCACCATTGCATGACTCCTCCCACCATCCCGTGACTCCTCCCACCACCCTGTGACTCCTCCCACCATCATTTGACTCCTCCCACCACCGTGTGACTCCTCCCACCATTGCGTGACTCCTCCCACCATTGCGTGACTCCTCCTACCACCACCGTGTGACTCCTCCCACCATTGCGTGACTCCTCCCACCACCATGTGACTCCTCCCACCATCCCGTGACTCCTCCCACCACCCCGTGACTCCTCCCAGCATCCTGTGACTCCTCCCACCACCGCGTGACTCCTCCCACCATTGCGTTCTTCCTCCCACCATCGTGTGACTCCTCCCCTCCCACTATCCCGTGACTCCTCCCACCCCACGTGACTCCTCCCACTATCACATAACTCCTTCCACTGTTGTGTGACTCCTCCCACTTCATTATGGTTTGCCTTTTCTCCTGTCACATGACTGCACCCACTGGTCTAACTCCTCCCACCACCCCTGCCTCCTCCCACCATCATGTGACTCCTCTCACCACCCCGTGACTCCGCCCACCATCCCGTGACTCCTCCCACCCCCGCATGACTCCACCCACCATCCCATAACTCCTCCCACCGTCGTGTGACTCCTCCAACCACCCCGTAACTCCTCCCACCATTGCGAGACTCCTCCCACCACCATTGCATGACTCCTCCCACCACCGTGTGACTCCACCCACCATCGCGTGACTCCTCCCACCACCATCACGTGACTCCTCCCACCACCATTGCGTGACTCCTCCCACCATCGCGTGCTTCCTCCCACCATCCCATGACTTTTCCCACCACCCAGTGACTCCTTCCACCATCATGTGACTCCTCCCACTGTCGTGTGACTCCTCCCCCACCATTGCGAGACTCCTCCCACCACCATTGCTTGACTCCTCCTACCATCATTTGACTCCTCCCACCACCGTGTGACTCCTCCCACCATTGCGTGACTCCTCCCACCATTGCGTGACTCCTCCCACCACCATTGCGTGACTCCTCCCACCACCATTGCGTGACTCCTCCCACCACCCTGTGACTCCTCCCACCACCCCGTGACTCCTCCCACCACCCCGTGACTCCTCCCAGCATCATGTGACTCCTCCCACCACCGCGTGACTCCTCCCACCATTGCGTTCTTCCTCCCACCATCGTGTGACTCCTCCCCTCCCACTATCCCGTGACTCCTCCCACCCACGTGACTCCTCCCACTATCACATAACTCCTCCCACTGTTGTGTGACTCCTCCCACCATCAATGGTATAGCATGGCTCCTCCCACTTCATTATGGTTTGCCTTTTCTCCTGTCACATGACTGCACCCACTGGTTTGACTCCTCCCACCACCCCTGCCTCCTCCCACCATCATGTGACTCCGCCCACCATCCCGTGACTCCTCCCACCCCCGCATGACTCCACCCACCATCCCATAACTCCTCCCACCGTCGTGTGACTCCTCCAACCACCCCGTAACTCCTCCCACCATTGCATGACTCCTCCCACCACCCCGTGACTCCTCCCACCACCATGTGACTCCTCCCACCATCATTTGACTCCTCCCACCATCGTGTGACTCCTCCCACCATTGCGTGACTCCTCCCACCGCCATTGCGTGACTCCTCCCACCATCCCGTGACTCCTCCCACCACCCCGTGACTCCTCCCACCGCCATTGCGTGACTCCTCCCACCGCCATTGCGTGACCCCTCCCACCATCCCGTGACTCCTCCCACCACCCCGTGACTCCTCCCACTATCACAAAACTCCTCCCACTGTTGTGTGACTCCTCCCACCATCAATGGTATAGCATGGCTCCTCCCACTTCATTATGGTTTTCCTTTTCTCCTGTCACATGACTGCACCCACTGGTCTGACTCCTCCCACCACCCCTGCCTCCTCCCACCATCATGTGACTCCTCTCACCACCCCGTGACTCCGCCCACCATCCCGTGACTCCTCCCACCCCCGCATGACTCCACCCACCATCCCATAACTCCTACCACCGTCGTGTGACTCCTCCAACCACCCAGTAACTCCTCCCACCATTGCGATACTCCTCCCACCACCATTGCATGACTCCTCCCCCCACCCTGTGACTCCTCCCACCATCATTTGACTCCTCCCACCATCGTGTGACTCCTCCCACCATTACGTGACTCCTCCCACCGCCATTGCGTGACCCCTCCCACCATCCCGTGACTCCTCCCACCACCCCGTGACTCCTCCCACTATCACATAACTCCTCCCACTGTTTTGTGACTCCTCCCACCATCAATGGTATTGCATGGCTCCTCCCACTTCATTATGGTTTGCCTTTTCTCCTGTCACATGACGTGACTCCGCCCACCATCCCGTGACTCCTTCCACCGTCGTGTGACTCCTCCAACCACCCCGTAACTCCTCCCACCATTGCGAGACTCCTCCCACCACCATTGCATGACTCCTCCCACCACCATGTGACTCCTCCCACCACCCTGTGACTCCTCCCACCATCATTTGACTCCTCCCATCATCGTGTGACTCCTCCCACCATTGCGTGACTCCTCCCACCACCATCCCGTGACTCCTCCCACCACCACGTGACTCCTCTCACTATCACTCCTCTCACTCCTCCCACTGTTGTGTGACTCCTTCCACCATCAATGGTATTGCATGGCTCCTCCCACTTCATTATGGTTTGCCTTTTCTCCTGTCACATGACTGCACCCACTGGTCTGACTCCTCCCACAATCCCATGACTCCTCCCACCATCATGTGACTCCTCTCACCACCCTCCGACTCCGCCCACCATCCCGTGTCTCCGCCCACCATCCCGTGACTCCTCCCCCCGCGTGACTCCTCCCACCATCCCCTAACTCCTCCCACCGTCGTGTGACTCCTCCAACCACCCCGTGACTCCTCCCACCACCATTGCCTGACTCCTCCCACCACCATTGCGTGACTCCTCCCACCACCCCGTGACTCCTCCCACCATCATTTGACTCCTCCCACCATTGCGTGACTTCTCCCACCACCATTGCATGATTCCTCCCACCACCCGTGACTCCTCCCACCCCCATGTGACTCCTACCACCATCCCATAACTCCCCACTGTTGTTTGACTCCTCCCACCACCCAGTGACTCCTCCCACCATTGTGTGGCTAATGGCCTGTATTATTAGAGGGGGGAGGGGATACCTATTTTCATGGTCTGTATTATTACAGGGGGGAGGGGATACCTATTTTCATGGTCTGTATTATTAGAGGGGGGAGGGGATACCTATTTTCATGGCCTGTGGTATTATTAGAGGGGGGAGGGGATACCTATTTTCATGGTCTGTATTATTAGAGGGGGAGGGGATACCTATTTTCATTTTATTTCCTATTTTGTGGTGCGGTTCCTCCGTTCCAGCCTATGAGGTCAGTTCACCAATCGCCCCCTGACAGATCTACCCCTACAATAGGGGGGGGGGGGGGGCAGAGGCGCCCCTCCCAGTGGGAGCGTCTGGGGTCTATTATAGAATTGATCGCTGTAGGTGGTGAATGATTCTAACCAACCAATGTCTTCTGCCGCACCACAGGCCCCACCCCTCTTCTCTCTCCTCCAATAGACATCTCACACCCCAGTGACATCAAATGGAAGGGCACAGCCTTCAATGGTATTGCATGGCTCCTCCCACTTCATTATGGTTTGCCTTTTCTCCTGTCACCTGACTGCACCCATTGAGTTGACTCCTCCCGCCATTGCGTGACTCCTCCCACCATCGCGTGACTCCTCCCACCATCCCGTGGCTCCTCCCACCGTCCCGTGACTCCACCCACCACTGTGTGACTCCTCCCACCATCACTGGACTTCCATATCCCGTGACTCCTCCCACCATCCCGTGACTCCTCCTCCCGCCATCCCGTGACTCCTCCGCCATCCCATGACTCCTCCCACCACTGTGTGACTCCTCCCACCACCCGTGACTCCGCCCACAATCACGTGACTCCTCCCACATCCCGTGACTCCTCCCACCACCCCATCACTCCTCCCACCACCCCTTGACTCCGCCCACCATCACGTGACTCCTACATCCCGTCACTCCTCCCACATCCCCTGACTCCTCCCACCACTGTGTGACTCCTCCCAAACTCCTCACACCACCGTGTGACTCCTCCCACCACCGTGTGACTCCACCCACCATCGCGTGACTCCTCCCACCACCATCGCGTGACTCCTTCCACCACCATCGCGTGCTTCCTCCCACCATCCCATGACTTTTCCCACCACCCAGGGACTCCTCCCACCATCATGTGACTCCTCCCACCGTCGTGTGACTCCTCCCCCACCATTGCGAGACTCCTCCCACCACCATTGCATGACTCCTCCTACCATCATTTGACTCCTCCCACCATCGTGTGACTCCTCCCACCATTGCGTGACTCCTCCCACCACCGCGTGACTCCTCCCACCACCATTGCGTGACTCCTCCCACCACCATTGCGTGACTCCTCCCACCACCCTGTGACTCCTCCCACCATCCCGTGACTCCTCCCACCACCCCGTGACTCCTCCCAGCATCCTGTGACTCCTCCCACCACCGCGTTCTTCCTCCCACCATTGCGTTCTTCCTCCCACCATCGTGTGACTCCTCCCCTCCCACTATCCCGTGACTCCTCCCACCCCACGTGACTCCTCCCACTATCACATAACTCCTCCCACTGTTGTGTGACTCCTCCCACCATCAATGGTATAGCATGGCTCCTCCTACTTCATTATGGTTTGCCTTTTCTCCTGTCACATGACTGCACCCACTGGTCTGACTCCTCCCACCACCCCTGCCTCCTCCCACCATCATGTGACTCCTCTCACCACCCCGTGACTCCTCCCACCCCCGCATGACCCCACCCACCATCCCATAACTCCTCCCACCGTCGTGTGACTCCTCCAACCACCCCGTAACTCCTCCTACCATTGCATGACTCCTCCCACCACCCAGTGACTCCTCCCACCATCATTTGACTCCTCCCATCATCGTGTGACTCCTCTCACCATTGCGTGACTCCTCCCACCGCCATTGCGTGACCCCTCCCACCATCCCGTGACTCCTCCCACCACCCCGTGACTCCTCCCACTATCACATAACTCCTCCCACTGTTGTGTGACTCCTCCCAACATCAATGGTATTGCATGGCTCCTCCCACTTCATTATGGTTTGCCTTTTCTCCTGTCACATGACTGCACCCACTGGTCTGACTCCTCCCACCACCCCTGCCTCCTCCCACCATCATGTGACTCCTCTCACCACCCCGTGACTCCGCCCACCATCCCGTGACTCCTTCCACCGTCGTGTGACTCCTCCAACCACCCCGTAACTCCTCCCACCATTGCGAGACTCCTCCCACCACCATTGCATGACTCCTCCCACCATCTCGTGACTCCTCCCACCATCCTGTGACTCCTCCCACCATCATTTGACTCCTCCCACCATCGTGTGACTCCTCCCACCATTGCGTGACTCCTCCCACCACCATCCCGTGACTCCTCTCACCACCCGGTGACTCCTCTCACTATCACTCCTCTCACTCCTCCCACTGTTGTGTGACTCCTTCCACCATCAATGGTATTGCATGGCTCCTCCCACTTCATTATGGTTTGCCTTTTCTCCTGCCACATGACTGCACCCACTGGTCTGACTCCTCCCACAATCCCATGACTCCTCCCACCATCATGTGACTCCTCTCACCACCCTCCGACTCCGCCCACCATCCCGTGACTCCTCCCCCCGCGTGACTCCTCCCACCATCCCCTAACTCCTCCCACCGTCGTGTGATTCCTCCAACCACCCCGTGACTCCTCCCACCACCATTGCCTGACTCCTCCCACCACCATTGCGTGACTCCTCCCACCACCCCGTGACTCCTCCCACCATCATTTGACTCCTCCCACCAGTGCGTGACTTCTCCCACCACCATTGCATGATTCCTCCCACCACCCGTGACTCCTCCCACCCCCATGTGACTCCTACCACCATCCCATAACTCCCCACTGTTGTTTGACTCCTCCCACCACCCAGTGACTCCTCCCACCATTGTGTGGCTAATGGCCTGTATTATTAGAGGGGGGAGGGGACACCTATTTTCATGGCCTGTATTATTACAGGGGGGAGGGGATACCTATTTTCATGGTCTGTATTATTAGAGGGGGGAGGGGATACCTATTTTCATGGCCTGTATTATTAGAGGGGGGAGGGGACACCTATTTTCATGGTCTGTATTATTAGAGGGGGGGAGGGAATACCTATTTTCATGGTCTGTATTATTAGAGGGGGAGGGGATACCTATTTTCATTTTATTTAATATTCTGTGGTGCGGTTCCTCCGTTCCAGCCTATGAGGTCAGTTCACCAATCGCCCCCTGACAGATCTACCCCTACAATAGGGGGTGGGGGCAGAGACGCCCCACCCAGTGGGAGTGTCTGGGGTCTATTATAGAATTGATCGCTGTAGGTGGTGAATGATTCTAACCAACCAATGTCTTCTGCCGCACCACAGGCCCCACCCCTCTTCTCTCTCCTCCAATAGATATCTCACACCCCAGTGACATCAAATGGAAGGGCACAGCCTTCAATGGTATTGCATGGCTCCTCCCACTTCATTATGGTTTGCCTTTTCTCCTGTCACCTGACTGCACCCATTGAGTTGACTCCTCCCGCCATTGCGTGACTCCTCCCACCATCGCGTGACTCCTCCCACCATCCAGTGGCTCCTCCCACCGTCCCGTGACTCCACCCACCACTGTGTGACTCCTCCCACCATCACTGGACTTCCATATCCCGTGACTCCTCCCACCATCCCGTGACTCCTCCTCCCGCCATCCCGTGACTCCTCCGCCATCCCATGACTCCTCCCACCACCATGTGACTCCTCCCACCACTGTGTGACTCCTCCCACCACCCTTGACTCCGCCCACCATCACGTGACTCCTCCCACATCCCGTCACTCCTCCCACCACCCCGTCACTCCTCCCACCACCCCTTGACTCCGCCCACCATCACGTGACTCCTACATCCCATCACTCCTCCCACATCCCCTGACCCCTCCCACCACGGTGTGACTCCTCCCAAACTCCTCCCACCACTGTGTGACTCCACCCACCATCCCGTGACTCCTCCCACCATCGCGTGCTTCCTCCCACCATCCCATGACTTTTCCCACCACCCAGTGACTCCTCCCACCATCATGTGACTCCTCCCACCATCGCGTGACTCCTCACCCTACCACCATCCCGTAACTCCTCCCACCCCCACGTGACTCCTCCCACCATCACATAACTCCTCCCACTGTTGTGTGACTCCTCCCAACATCGTGTGACTCCTTCCACCACCCGTGACTCCTCCCACCCCCATGTGACTCCTACCACCATCCCATAACTCCCCCACTGTTGTTTGACTCCTCCCACCACCCAGTGACTCCTCCCACCATTGTGTGGCTAATGGCCTGTATTATTAGAGGGGGGAGGGGACACCTATTTTCATGGTCTGTATTATTAGAGGGGGAGGGGATACCTATTTTCATGGCCTGTGATAATATTAGAGGGGGGAGGGGATACCTATTTTCATGGTCTGTATTATTACAGGGGGGAGGGGATACCTATTTCCATGGCCTGTATTATTACAGGGGGGAGGGGATAACTATTTTCATGGTCTGTATTATTAGAGGGGGAGGGGATACCTATTTTAATTTTATTTCCTATTTTGTGGTGCGGTTCCTCCGTTCCAGCCTATGAGGTCAGTTCACCAATCGCCCCCTGACAAATCTACCCCTACAATAGGGGGGTGGGGGCAGAGACGCCGCTCCCAGTGGGAGTGTCTGGGGTCTATTATAGAATTGATCAGTGTAGGTGGTGAATGATTCTAACCAACCAATGTCTTCTTCCACACCACAGGCCCCACCCCTCTTCTCTCTCCTCCAATAGACATCTCACACCCCAGTGATATCAAATGGAAGGGCACAGCCTTCAATTTTATTGTATGGCTCCTCCCACTTCATTATGGTTTGCCTGTTCTCCTGTCACCTGACTGCACCCGCTGAGCTGACTCCTCCCGCCATCCCGTAGCTCTTAGCACCATTGTGTGCCTCCTCCCACCATCGCGTGCCTCCTCCCACCATCGCGTGCC
The DNA here is from genome assembly GCF_037356315.1 of Lithobates pipiens. Lineage (NCBI taxonomy): Eukaryota > Metazoa > Chordata > Amphibia > Anura > Ranidae > Lithobates > Lithobates pipiens. Next base: position 625,580,256 of record NW_027507758.1, read on the forward strand.
TCCTCCCACCATCGCGTACCTCCTCCCACCATCGCGTGACTCCTCTCACCACCCCGTGACTCCTCCCACCATCGCGTGGCTCCTCCCCTCCCACCATCGCGTGACTCCTCCAACCCCCACGTGACTCCTCCCACCATCCCATAACTCCTCCCACTGTTGTGTGACTCCTCCCACCAACATCCCTTGACTCCTCCCACCAACATCCCGTGACTCCTCCCACCAGCGTGTGACTCCTCCCACCACCCCGTGACTCCTCCCACCATCGCTTGCTTCCTCCCACCATCCCATGACTTTTCCCACCACCCAATGACTCCTCCCACCATCATGTGAGTCCTCCCACCATCGCGTGACTCCTCACCCTCCCACCATCCCGTGACTCCTCCCACCATCACATAACTCCTCCCACTGCTGTGTGACTCCTCCTACCATCACACGACTCCTCCCAACATCGTGTGACTCCTCCCACCACCCCGTGACACGTCCCACCCCATGTGACTCCTACCACCATCCCATAACACCTCCCATTGTTGTGTGACTCCTCCCACCACCCCGTCACTCCTCCCACCATCGTCTGGTATGTATGTATGTATATATATATATATATGCATTAGTCCCCGCGCATACACACATAATGTAATAACATATATATATATATATATATATATATATATATATATATATATATATTTTTTTTTTTTTTCATATATATGTGGGTATTGTCCATCCGCACATAATATCCTGTGCTTGTCCTCGCACATACACACATAATATAATATAATATATATATATATATATATATATATATATATATATATGTGTGTGTGTGTATTAGTCCATCCACACATGATATAATAATGTGTGTGTGTGTATATATATATTATATGAATGTATGTGTATATATATATATCTATATATATATATATATATATATATATATATATACTATATCTATATATATATATATATATATATATATATATATTATTATTATTATTTTTTTTTTTGCCCCTCCTATTATTTTATTTATTATTACACATTTTATCTAATTTATTATTACCCCTTATTTTTTTTGGGGGGGGGACCCACAAACAAACTGAAATTTTTAAAAAAATAGATCATCAATTCCAGCCTCACTGTGCCATCTATTGCCGCCACTGTGCCATCAAACGAAGGCACAGTGCACATCTGTTTCTCTGACTGCTCTACTCTTTGTATAAAGCATCCTCACTCTTCTTTCTTACCTCAGGCCCTTTCTGTCCAGGGGAAGCGGAATTTGATAGCAAACCGACTATTGCTGTCGAATCTGGATCCACTCTGCTCCACTCTTCGCATAAATCATTCTTCAACTACCATCACTCCAAGTCAGCGCATACAGCCAATTAACATAACATGTGCATGTATGTGTGATGCTATAATGGCTTGCATACATTTTATGAAAGTGAAGGGCTTGGATTGTGGCATACAGATAAGCCATAATGCCACTTCCATCACTGCAAGGCAGCCATATAGCCATTTATCATCACACCAACAAGTATATATGGTGCTATAATGTCTCACATACATGTTACAGTTATGTGAGGGAATGACTTTGCATTGTGGCATAATTAAGAGCCACAATGCAACTTCCATCACTCCAAGTCAGCCATATAGACATTTAACATCACACATACTGTGTGATGCTGTAATGGCTCACGTACATGTATGTAAGTAAACAGTGTGTAGTGTGCCATGCAGAGAAGCCACAATGCAATTGCCATGTCTAAAAGTGAGCCAGTTACAGAGGTTGTAAACCTCCATGGAGAAGTTGTATCTATAGGTGAGCCAGTAATAAGGTTTACCTATAGGTACAGAAAATCTCTCCTAAACTAGTGCTGTTTATGAGAATTTTACCTTGTAATGTGCCGATGATGTCATTGGCGCATGCACTGCGAGTAAAACGTCCCTCTGTACCATTTCTTCACGAGTGAGTGCTGTGATTAGCGGGTCCCATGCAAATTTACAGGAGTGACGTTACGTGACTCTGCCCAGTTACAGAGCGGGAGTCCGTGGCCCCAGGAAAGGAAGACTGGCTAGCATGGATTTGGCCTCCAGCGTGGACAAAGTTGGCTTTTTTTTTTGCTGCTAAGTGCCACATAATGTGATGGTATGCAATGTTCCAGGTATTCTAATATCTACAGCTATTTCTGAAGCTGAATAGGTAAAAATATAATTATTCTACAGTATTAATATTTATTCCAGTCTAAAAAATCTCTCATACATAGGAATTTATAATGTGTTTATTGTTTTACTGCATTGATACAACAGTGACGACAGATTTTACCTGTATCAATAAAGTGATACAATCAACATTTGTTTACAACATATCTGTCTGAACCTACTGAAACAGAACTGACATTAATTGTTCTGTAATTAAATATATGTATACATTTCATGTGGTAATATGGACTGGATGAGTGCGTTTACCTGTTTTTTTAATCAATGGTCTCTTTCTGTCACGGAAGTACAATGGTAAAACTCTTGACGTCATAATAATTTTCCAAGCTTTTCATGTCCTTATATGATTGCTATCCACTAGTAGCCCACACGCACTAGTGATTTTTAGGCACTAGTGGCGGTGCGTCCATATTGTGCACGGACGCTGCCCCCTCTCTCCTGCCATCCCCTCTAGCACCAATAGATAGATTGATGCAATGGTTGAATCTATCTATGGCCACCACTGCCACCCTCTATTGAAGCTACCGGCCCCTTTTCGGGTGCATGGCGTCTGAATTTCAGCAGAGGCAGGTAAATTTTGAAGCACCTGAGTAGAGCCATAGTCTCTAATAGGCGTCAAAAAACATGACCTGCGAGAGCCATGCTGGGCACTCGCAGGTCACTCAGCTGTGTTAGCAAAGTGAATATTAATTTGCTTCTCTAACACTAAATTGCCTCTCTCCGCCAATCAGGTGCTCTGATCTGTTACCCGTGACCTTATTTGCTGAAGCGACAGTGATTGGATGCCTATCAGGGGTCCAATCATAGCAGACTATGGGAAGAGAGGAGGGGGAGAAGACATTGAGGAGCTGTCCCACCCAGATATGCAAGTACAGCCGTCGTGCCGGTGGGGAGACACACTGGCATCATTTGATATGGCACACTGACAGCAATTGATGGGCACAGTGGCTGTGTTTTATGGCCACAGTGGCTGCATTTGATGGGCACAGTGATGCAGCAATTGATGGGCACAGTGAAGCTGCAATGGATGGGCACAGTTAGGCTGCAATGGATGAGCAGGGGGGTGGGGGGGGGGTGTTTCAGTATTTCTCAGTTTGTTTGAGCCCCCCTAAAAAATTTACAGCACCAGCGGAGACTTTTTGTTAGCCTTTCTTTTTTATCCCCTTTTTTAACCAAATGTATGGATACAAAAGGTAGCATATGTTTCTGCATCAATAAAAACAATATCAACTGGACAATTGTAAATAACATTTTTAATCAAGTAAGAAGAAATTATCAAATATGTAAAATTAATACCTTTAAGGTAATTGAAGTAGTGAGTGAACATTTTAACAATAAAAATAACTTTAAAATGACACAGTATATATTTGAACTATTTACAAAAAACCGTATATTTTTCACAACTGACAGAATTTTATTTTTTTTCTGGCAACGATAACACATGAATGTAGAAGTATCCGGATTTTTTGGCCTTTGTGAGCTTTCGATGCAAAGTAAGTGAAACCACAAATTACAGACGTCGCATGCAACCTGAAAAATATATATATATATTTTAATGTTTGTGTTAATGCAAATGTTGGTGTTAATGTTAATGTTTGTGTTTATATTTTAATGGAGCTTTTAATTTAACCATTGGTTAAATTACCATTGGTAAAGCTTAACAATTAAATGTAATATATCCAGGGGCGGACTGACCATTGGGCCACTCGGGCACTGCCCGAGGGCCACATGCCACTAGGGGGCCCCATCAGGGTTGCCAGCCTCAGTAAAACCAGGGACAGTATTTAAAAATCTGTGTTTTTTTTACATCTGTCTCTTAAATGTCCCTTACCGACATCCTTTTGGTCTAAAAATCCCAAGATTATAGCTGCCCCACCTCTCCAGTACCTTCTCAGCCAGTAGAAACATGTCTGTGTATACTGTGTGTGTGTGTTTGTGTATTCTGTGTGGCCCCATAATCTCTGAATGCCTGGGGGCCCCATAATCTCCTATTTCCCGGGGGCCCCATGAGTTGTCAGTCCGCTCCTGAATATATCCCTATATATCTTTAATACATTCTTGATGTAAAATAGTCAATGCATAAATTGACTTGTTTTATTCATCAAATTTCCATTCTTAAAGTGGTTGGCAATCCTGTTACACCGTATTTGACTACAGGTAAGCATAGAATTATATTTACCTGTCGTTACTGTGAATATCTCCTAAACTTGCACAGTTTAAAATACATTTACTGTAGAGCTGCACAATTCTGGATAAAATGCGAATCACAATTTTCTGGCTTAGAAAATAGATCATGACTCTTGCGGCATTGCATTATCTTTCACATTAAAACACATAAAATTGGGCTAACTTTATTGTTTCTTTTTTTTTTATTATTAATTGAAGTGTATTTTTTACAAAAAAATTGCATTTGAAAGACTGCTGGGCAAATACAGTGTGACATTAAATATTACCGCTCCCTAGGGTCTCTGCTAAAATATATATAATGTTTGGGGGTTCCAAGTAATTTTCTAGCAAAGAATATGGATTTTAAGAAAGAAGTGTCAGAAAAAGAATTGTACTTTAAGTGGTTAAACGTCCTGCATTTACACCTTGTTGAAAACGTGCCAGACTGACTGCCTGGATTATTTGTTTACACATAAGTTGTAGCCCTTTGATCTAAGAAGAAAGTCTTAGTTACATTGTTTCAAGTTCTAAACTTGGCAGACTGCCTGGATGTGTTCTTTTGACAGCTGAGTGAGCAGATAAGTCTCTGCACTTGTTTATATGAAAGAATTGTCAAAATCAGCAGGAGAGATCTCAGAGAGGGTGAATCGGGATCAAAATTTTTAACAATTAATTGTGCAGCTCTAATTCACTGTATGCGCATGTGCCAACATCATCGGCACATGTGCACAGAATAAAACGGTCTGGTCGTCATCACAGCTCCGGAGCCTGCGAACCCAGAAGTAACATTATGGAGATATGTCGCTGGATACAGAGGTGTACGGGGAAAGCTGCAACAGTAGTGGAAGTTTTATTGGGAGGGGGAGCCAAATCCGACAGCAATAGTTAGTTTGCTATGAAATTCCGCTTCCCCTGGACAGAAAGGGCTTGGGGTAAGAAAGAAGAGTGAGGATGCTTTATACAAAGAGTAGAGCAGTCAGAGAGGCCATATACAAGTGTTTTTAACCCTAGAAATGCAGTGGAAGCTTTATTGGGAGGGGGAGCCAAATCCGACAGCAATAGTCAGTTTGCTATGAAATTCCGCTTCCCCTGGATAGAAAGGGCCTGGGGTAAGAAAGAAGAGGGAGGATGCTTTATACAAAGAGTAGAGCAGTCAGAGAGGCCATATATAAGTGTTTTTAACCCTAGAAATGCAGTGGAAGCTTTATTGGGAGGGGGAGCCAAATCCGACAGCAATAGTCAGTTTGCTATCAAATTCCGCTTCCCCTGGACAGAAAGGGCTTGGGGTAAGAAAGAATAGTGAGGATGCTTTATACAAAGAGTAGAGCAGTCAGAGAGACCATATACAAGTGTTTTTAACCCTAGAAATGCAGTGGAAGCTTTAGTGTGAGGGGGAGCCAAATCCGACAGCAATAGTCAGTTTGCTATCAAATTCCGCTTCCCCTGGACAGAAAGGGCCTGGGGTAAGAAAGAAGAGGGAGGATGCTTAATACAAAGAGTAGAGCAGTCAGAGAGGCCATATACAAGTGTTTTTAACCCTAGAAATGCAGTGGAAGCTTTATTGGGAGGGGGAGCCAAATCCGACAGCAATAGTCAGTTTGCTATGAAATTCCGCTTCCCCTGGACAGAAAGGGCCTGGGGTAAGAAAGAAGAGTGAGGATGCTTTATACAAAGAGTAGAGCAGTCAGAGAGGCCATATACAAGTGTTTTTAACCCTAGAAATGCAGTGGAAGCTTTATTGGGAGGGGGAGTCAAATCCGACAGCAATAGTCAGTTTGCTATCAAATTCCGCTTCCCCTGGACAGAAAGGGCCTGGGGTAAGAAAGAAGAGTGAGGATGCTTTATACAAAGAGTAGAGCAGTCAGAGAGGCCATATACAAGTGTTTTTAACCCTAGAAATGCAGTGGAAGCTTTATTGGGAAGGGGAGCCAAATCCGACAGCAGTAGTCAGTTTGGTATGAAATTACGCTTCCCCTGGACAGAAAGGGCCTGGGGTAAGAAAGAAGAGTGAGGATGCTTTATACAAAGAGTAGAGCAGTCAGAGAGGCCATATACAAGTGTTTTTAACCCTAGAAATGCAGTGGAAGCTTTATTGGGAAGGGGAGCCAAATCCGACAGCAATAGTCAGTTTGCTATCAAATTCCGCTTCCCCTGGACATAAAGTGCTTGGGGTAAGAAAGAAGAGGGAAGATGCTTTATACAAAGAGTAGAGCAGTCAGAGAGGCCATATACAAGTGTTTTTAACCCTAGAAATGCAGTGGAAGCTTTATTGGGAGGGGGAGCCAAATCCGACAGCAATAGTCAGTTTGCTATCAAATTCCGCTTCCCCTGGACAGAAAGGGCGTGGGGTAAGAAAGAAGAGTGAGGATGCTTTATACAAAGAGTAGAGCAGTCAGAGAGGCCATATACAAGTGATTTTAACCCTAGAAATGCAGTGGAAGCTTTATTGGGAAGGGGAGCCAAATCCGACAGCAGTAGTCAGTTTGGTATGAAATTCCGCTTCCCCTGGACAGAAAGGGCCTGGGGTAAGAAAGAAGAGTGAGGATGCTTTATACAAAGAGTAGAGCAGTCAGAGAGGCCATATACAAGTGTTTTTAACCCTAGAAATGCAGTGGAAGCTTTATTGGGAAGGGGAGCCAAATCCGACAGCAATAGTCAGTTTGCTATGAAATTCCGCTTCCCCTGGATAGAAAGGGCCTGGGGTAAGAAAGAAGAGGGAGGATGCTTTATACAAAGAGTAGAGCAGTCAGAGAGGCCATATACAAGTGTTTTTAACCCTAGAAATGCAGTGGAAGCTTTATTGGGAGGGGGAGCCAAATCCGACAGCAATAGTCAGTTTGCTATGAAATTCCGCTTCCTCTGGACAGAAAGGGCCTGGGGTAAGAAAGAAGAGTGAGGATGCTTTATACAAAGAGTAGAGCAGTCAGAGAGGCCATATACAAGTGTTTTTAACCCTAGAAATGCAGTGGAAGCTTTATTGTGAGGGGGAGCCAAATCCGACAGCAATAGTCAGTTTGCTATGAAATTCCGCTTCCCCTGGATAGAAAGGGCCTGGGGTAAGAAAGAAGAGGGAGGATGATTTATACAAAGAGTAGAGCAGTCAGAGAGGCCATATACAAGTGTTTTTAACCCTAGAAATGCAGTGGAAGCTTTATTGTGAGGGGGAGCCAAATCCGACATCAATAGTCAGTTTGCTATCAAATTCCGCTTCCCCTGGACAGAAAGGGCCTGGGGTAAGAAAGAAGAGAGAGGATGCTTTATACAAAGAGTAGAGCAGTCAGAGAGGCTATATACAAGTGTTTTTAACCCTAGAAATGCAGTGGAAGCTTTATTGGGAGGGGGAGCCAAATCCGACAGCAATAGTCAGTTTGCTATGAAATTCCGCTTCCCCTGGACAGAAAGGGCCTGGGGTAAGAAAGAAGAGTGAGAATGCTTTATACAAAGAGTAGAGCAGTCAGAGAGGCCATATACAAGTGTTTTTAACCCTAGAAATGCAGTGGAAGCTTTATTGGGAGGGGGAGCCAAATCCGACAGCAGTAGTCAGTTTTGTATGAAATTCCGCTTCCCCTGGACAGAAAGGGCCTGGGGTAAGAAAGAAGAGTGAGGATGCTTTATACAAAGAGTAGAGCAGTCAGAGAGGCCATATACAAGTGTTTTTAACCCTAGAAATGCAGTGGAAGCTTTATTGGGAGGGGGAGCCAAATCCGACAGCAATAGTCAGTTTGCTATCAAATTCCGCTTCCCCTGGACATAAAGTGCTTGGGGTAAGAAAGAAGAGGGGGATGCTTTATACAAAGAGTAGAGCAGTCAGAGAGGCCATATACAAGTGTTTTTAACCCTAGAAATGCAGTGGAAGCTTTATTGTGAGGGGGAGTCAAATCCGACAGCAATAGTCAGTTTGCTATCAAATTCCGCTTCCCCTGGACAGAAAGGGCCTGGGGTAAGAAAGAAGAGTGAGGATGCTTTATACAAAGAGTAGAGCAGTCAGAGAGGCCATATACAAGTGTTTTTAACCCTAGAAATGCAGTGGAAGCTTTATTGGGAAGGGGAGCCAAATCCGACAGCAATAGTCAGTTTGCTATCAAATTCCGCTTCCCCTGGACATAAAGTGCTTGGGGTAAGAAAGAAGAGTGAGGATGCTTTATACAAAGAGTAGAGCAGTCAGAGAGGCCATATACAAGTGATTTTAACCCTAGAAATGCAGTGGAAGCTTTATTGGGAGGGGGAGCCAAATCCGACAGCAATAGTCAGTTTGCTATCTAATTCCGCTTCCCCTGGACATAAAGTGCTTGGGGTAAGAAAGAAGAGGGGGATGCTTTATACAAAGAGTAGAGCAGTCAGAGAGGCCATATACAAGTGTTTTTAACCCTAGAGATGCAGTGGAAGCTTTATTGGGAAGGGGAGCCAAATCCGACAGCAATAGTCAGTTTGCTATGAAATTCCGCTTCCCCAGGATAGAAAGGGCCTGGGGTAAGAAAGAAGAGGGAGGATGCTTTATACAAAGAGTAGAGCAGTCAGAGAGGCCATATACAAGTGTTTTTAACCCTAGAAATGCAGTGGAAGCTTTATTGGGAAGGGGAGCCAAATCTGACAGCAATAGTCAGTTTGCTATCAAATTCCGCTTCCCCTGGACATAAAGTGCTTGGGGTAAGAAAGAAGAGTGAGGATGCTTTATACAAAGAGTAGAGCAGTCAGAGAGGCCATATACAAGTGTTTTTAACCCTAGAAATGCAGTGGAAGCTTTATTGGGAAGGGGAGCCAAATCCGACAGCAATAGTCAGTTTGCTATCAAATTCCGCTTCCCCTGTACAGAAAGGGCCTGGGGTAAGAAAGAAGAGGGAGGATGCTTTATACAAAGAGTAGAGCAGTCAGAGAGGCCATATACAAGTGTTTTTAACCCTAGAAATGCAGTGGAAGCTTTATTGGGAGGGGGAGCCAAATCCGACAGCAATAGTCAGTTTGCTATCAAATTCCGCTTCCCCTGGACAGAAAGGGCTTGGGGTAAGAAAGAAGAGTGAGGATGCTTTATACAAAGAGTAGAGCAGTCAGAGAGGCCATAAACAAGTGTTTTAACCCTAGAAATGCAGTGGAAGCTTTATTGGGAGGGGGAGCCAAATCCGACAGCAATAGTCAGTTTGCTATGAAATTCCGCTTCCCCTGGACAGAAAGGGCCTGGGGTAAGAAAGAAGAGGGAGGATGATTTATACAAAGAGTAGAGCAGTCAGAGAGGCCATATACAAGTGTTTTTAACCCTAGAAATGCAGTGGAAGCTTTATTGGGAAGGGGAGCCAAATCCGACAGCAATAGTCAGTTTGCTATGAAATTCCGCTTCCCCTGGAAAGAAAGGGCCTGGGGTAAGAAAGAAGAGGGAGGATGATTTATACAAAGAGTAGAGCAGTCAGAGAGGCCATATACAAGTGTTTTTAACCCTAGAAATGCAGTGGAAGCTTTATTGGGAAGGGGAGCCAAATCCGACAGCAATAGTCAGTTTGCTATGAAATTCCGATTCCGCTGGACAGAAAGGGCCTGGGGTAAGAAAGAAGAGTGAGGATGCTTTATACAAAGAGTAGAGCAGTCACAGAGGCCATATACAAGTGTTTTTAACCCTAGAAATGCAGTGGAAGCTTTATTGTGAGGGGTAGTCAAATCCGACAGCAATAATCAGTTTGCTATCAAATTCCGCTTCCCCTGGACATAAAGTGCTTGGGGTAAGAAAGAAGAGTGAGGATGCTTTATACAAAGAGTAGAGCAGTCAGAGAGGCCATATACAAGTGTTTTTAACCCTAGAAATGCAGTGGAAGCTTTATTGGGAGGGGGAGCCAAATCCGACAGCAATAGTCAGTTTGCTATCAAATTCCGCTTCCCCTGTACAGAAAGGGCCTGGGGTAGGAAAGAAGAGTGAGGATGCTTTATACAAAGAGTAGAGCAGTCAGAGAGGCCATATACAAGTGTTTTTAACCCTAGAAATGCAGTGGAAGCTTTATTGGGAAGGGGAGCCAAATCCGACAGCAATAGTCAGTTTGCTATGAAATTCAGCTTCCCCTGGACAGAAAGGGCCTGGGGTAAGAAAGAAGAGGGAGGATGACTTATACAAAGAGTAGAGCAGTCAGAGAGGCCATATACAAGTGTTTTTAACCCTAGAAATGCAGTGGAAGCTTTATTGTGAGGGGGAGCCAAATCCGACAGCAATAGTCAGTTTGCTATCAAATTCCGCTTCCCCTGGACAGAAAGGGCCTGGGGTAAGAAAGAAGAGAGAGGATGCTTTATACAAAGAGTAGAGCAGTCAGAGAGGCCATATACAAGTGTTTTTAACCCTAGAAATGCAGTGGAAGCTTTATTGGGAGGGGGAGCCAAATCCGACAGCAATAGTCAGTTTGCTATGAAATTCCGCTTCCCCTGGACAGAAAGGGCTTGGGGTAAGAAAGAAAAGTGAGGATGCCTTATACAAAGAGTAGAGCAGTCAGAGAGGCCATATACAAGTGTTTTTAACCCTAGAAATGCAGTGGAAGTTTTATTGGGAAGGGGAGCCAAATCCGACAGCAGTAGTCAGTTTGGTATGAAATTCCGCTTCCCCTGGACAGAAAGGGCCTGGGGTAAGAAAGAAGAGTGAGGATGCTTTATACAAAGAGTAGAGCAGTCAGAGAGGCCATATACAAGTGTTTTTAACCCTAGAAATGCAGTGGAAGCTTTATTGGGAAGGGGAGCCAAATCCGACAGCAATAGTCAGTTTGCTATCAAATTCCGCTTCCCCTGGACATAAAGTGCTTGGGGTAAGAAAGAAGAGGGAGGATGCTTTATACAAAGAGTAGAGCAGTCAGAGAGGCCATATACAAGTGTTTTTAACCCTAGAAATGCAGTGGAAGCTTTATTGGGAGGGGGAGCCAAATCCGACAGCAATAGTCAGTTTGCTATGAAATTCCGCTTCCCCTGGATAGAAAGGGCCTGGGGTAAGAAAGAAGAGGGAGGATGATTTATACAAAGAGTAGAGCAGTCAGAGAGGCCATATACAAGTGTTTTTAACCCTAGAAATGCAGTGGAAGCTTTATTGTGAGGGGGAGCCAAATCCGACATCAATAGTCAGTTTGCTATCAAATTCCGCTTCCCCTGGACAGAAAGGGCCTGGGGTAAGAAAGAAGAGAGAGGATGCTTTATACAAAGAGTAGAGCAGTCAGAGAGGCTATATACAAGTGTTTTTAACCCTAGAAATGCAGTGGAAGCTTTATTGGGAGGGGGAGCCAAATCCGACAGCAATAGTCAGTTTGCTATGAAATTCCGCTTCCCCTGGACAGAAAGGGCCTGGGGTAAGAAAGAAGAGTGAGAATGCTTTATACAAAGAGTAGAGCAGTCAGAGAGGCCATATACAAGTGTTTTTAACCCTAGAAATGCAGTGGAAGCTTTATTGGGAAGGGGAGCCAAATCCGACAGCAGTAGTCAGTTTTGTATGAAATTCCGCTTCCCCTGGACAGAAAGGGCCTGGGGTAAGAAAGAAGAGTGAGGATGCTTTATACAAAGAGTAGAGCAGTCAGAGAGGCCATATACAAGTGTTTTTAACCCTAGAAATGCAGTGGAAGCTTTATTGGGAGGGGGAGCCAAATCCGACAGCAATAGTCAGTTTGCTATCAAATTCCGCTTCCCCTGGACATAAAGTGCTTGGGGTAAGAAAGAAGAGGGGGATGCTTTATACAAAGAGTAGAGCAGTCAGAGAGGCCATATACAAGTGTTTTTAACCCTAGAAATGCAGTGGAAGCTTTATTGTGAGGGGGAGTCAAATCCGACAGCAATAGTCAGTTTGCTATCAAATTCCGCTTCCCCTGGACAGAAAGGGCCTGGGGTAAGAAAGAAGAGTGAGGATGCTTTATACAAAGAGTAGAGCAGTCAGAGAGGCCATATACAAGTGTTTTTAACCCTAGAAATGCAGTGGAAGCTTTATTGGGAAGGGGAGCCAAATCCGACAGCAATAGTCAGTTTGCTATCAAATTCCGCTTCCCCTGGACATAAAGTGCTTGGGGTAAGAAAGAAGAGTGAGGATGCTTTATACAAAGAGTAGAGCAGTCAGAGAGGCCATATACAAGTGATTTTAACCCTAGAAATGCAGTGGAAGCTTTATTGGGAGGGGGAGCCAAATCCGACAGCAATAGTCAGTTTGCTATCTAATTCCGCTTCCCCTGGACATAAAGTGCTTGGGGTAAGAAAGAAGAGGGGGATGCTTTATACAAAGAGTAGAGCAGTCAGAGAGGCCATATACAAGTGTTTTTAACCCTAGAGATGCAGTGGAAGCTTTATTGGGAAGGGGAGCCAAATCCGACAGCAATAGTCAGTTTGCTATGAAATTCCGCTTTCCCAGGATAGAAAGGGCCTGGGGTAAGAAAGAAGAGGGAGGATGCTTTATACAAAGAGTAGAGCAGTCAGAGAGGCCATATACAAGTGTTTTTAACCCTAGAAATGCAGTGGAAGCTTTATTGGGAAGGGGAGCCAAATCTGACAGCAATAGTCAGTTTGCTATCAAATTCCGCTTCCCCTGGACATAAAGTGCTTGGGGTAAGAAAGAAGAGTGAGGATGCTTTATACAAAGAGTAGAGCAGTCAGAGAGGCCATATACAAGTGTTTTTAACCCTAGAAATGCAGTGGAAGCTTTATTGGGAAGGGGAGCCAAATCCGACAGCAATAGTCAGTTTGCTATCAAATTCCGCTTCCCCTGTACAGAAAGGGCCTGGGGTAAGAAAGAAGAGGGAGGATGCTTTATACAAAGAGTAGAGCAGTCAGAGAGGCCATATACAAGTGTTTTTAACCCTAGAAATGCAGTGGAAGCTTTATTGGGAGGGGGAGCCAAATCCGACAGCAATAGTCAGTTTGCTATCAAATTCCGCTTCCCCTGTACAGAAAGGGCCTGGGGTAAGAAAGAAGAGTGAGGATGCTTTATACAAAGAGTAGAGCAGTCAGAGCGGCCATATACAAGTGTTTTTAACCCTAGAAATGCAGTGGAAGCTTTATTGGGAAGGGGAGCCAAATCCGACAGCAGTAGTCAGTTTGGTATGAAATTCCGCTTCCCCTGGACAGAAAGGGCCTGGGGTAAGAAAGAAGAGTGAGGATGCTTTATACAAAGAGTAGAGCAGTCAGAGAGGCCATATACAAGTGTTTTTAACCCTAGAAATGCAGTGGAAGCTTTATTGGGAAGGGGAGCCAAATCCGACAGCAATAGTCAGTTTGCTATCAAATTCCGCTTCCCCTGGACATAAAGTGCTTGGGGTAAGAAAGAAGAGGGAGGATGCTTTATACAAAGAGTAGAGCAGTCAGAGAGGCCATATACAAGTGTTTTTAACCCTAGAAATGCAGTGGAAGCTTTATTGTGAGGGGGGGCCAAATCCGACAGCAATAGTCAGTTTGCTATGAAATTCCGCTTCCCCTGGACAGAAAGGGCCTGGGGTAAGATAGAAGAGTGAGGATGCTTTATACAAAGAGTAGAGCAGTCAGAGAGGCCATATACAAGTGTTTTTAACCCTAGAAATGCAGTGGAAGCTTTATTGGGAGGGGGAGCCAAATCCGACAGCAATAGTCAGTTTGCTATCAAATTCCGCTTCCCCTGGACAGAAAGGGCTTGGGGTAAGAAAGAAGAGTGAGGATGCTTTATACAAAGAGTAGAGCAGTCAGAGAGGCCATAAACAAGTGTTTTAACCCTAGAAATGCAGTGGAAGCTTTATTGGGAGGGGGAGCCAAATCCGACAGCAATAGTCAGTTTGCTATGAAATTCCGCTTCCCCTGGACAGAAAGGGCCTGGGGTAAGAAAGAAGAGGGAGGATGATTTATACAAAGAGTAGAGCAGTCAGAGAGGCCATATACAAGTGTTTTTAACCCTAGAAATGCAGTGGAAGCTTTATTGGGAAGGGGAGCCAAATCCGACAGCAATAGTCAGTTTGCTATGAAATTCCGCTTCCCCTGGAAAGAAAGGGCCTGGGGTAAGAAAGAAGAGGGAGGATGATTTATACAAAGAGTAGAGCAGTCAGAGAGGCCATATACAAGTGTTTTTAACCCTAGAAATGCAGTGGAAGCTTTATTGGGAAGGGGAGCCAAATCCGACAGCAATAGTCAGTTTGCTATGAAATTCCGATTCCGCTGGACAGAAAGGGCCTGGGGTAAGAAAAAAGAGTGAGGATGCTTTATACAAAGAGTAGAGCAGTCACAGAGGCCATATACAAGTGTTTTTAACCCTAGAAATGCAGTGGAAGCTTTATTGTGAGGGGTAGTCAAATCCGACAGCAATAATCAGTTTGCTATCAAATTCCGCTTCCCCTGGACATAAAGTGCTTGGGGTAAGAAAGAAGAGTGAGGATGCTTTATACAAAGAGTAGAGCAGTCAGAGAGGCCATATACAAGTGTTTTTAACCCTAGAAATGCAGTGGAAGCTTTATTGGGAGGGGGAGCCAAATCCGACAGCAATAGTCAGTTTGCTATCAAATTCCGCTTCCCCTGTACAGAAAGGGCCTGGGGTAAGAAAGAAGAGTGAGGATGCTTTATACAAAGAGTAGAGCAGTCAGAGAGGCCATATACAAGTGTTTTTAACCCTAGAAATGCAGTGGAAGCTTTATTGTGAGGGGGAGCCAAATCCGACAGCAATAGTCAGTTTGCTATGAAATTCAGCTTCCCCTGGACAGAAAGGGCCTGGGGTAAGAAAGAAGAGGGAGGATGACTTATACAAAGAGTAGAGCAGTCAGAGAGGCCATATACAAGTGTTTTTAACCCTAGAAATGCAGTGGAAGCTTTATTGTGAGGGGGAGCCAAATCCGACAGCAATAGTCAGTTTGCTATCAAATTCCGCTTCCCCTGGACAGAAAGGGCCTGGGGTAAGAAAGAAGAGAGAGGATGCTTTATACAAAGAGTAGAGCAGTCAGAGAGGCCATATACAAGTGTTTTTAACCCTAGAAATGCAGTGGAAGCTTTATTGGGAGGGGGAGCCAAATCCGACAGCAATAGTCAGTTTGCTATGAAATTCCGCTTCCCCTGGACAGAAAGGGCTTGGGGTAAGAAAGAAAAGTGAGGATGCCTTATACAAAGAGTAGAGCAGTCAGAGAGGCCATATACAAGTGTTTTTAACCCTAGAAATGCAGTGGAAGTTTTATTGGGAAGGGGAGCCAAATCCGACAGCAGTAGTCAGTTTGGTATGAAATTCCGCTTCCCCTGGACAGAAAGGGCCTGGGGTAAGAAAGAAGAGTGAGGATGCTTTATACAAAGAGTAGAGCAGTCAGAGAGGCCATATACAAGTGTTTTTAACCCTAGAAATGCAGTGGAAGCTTTATTGGGAAGGGGAGCCAAATCCGACAGCAATAGTCAGTTTGCTATCAAATTCCGCTTCCCCTGGACATAAAGTGCTTGGGGTAAGAAAGAAGAGGGAGGATGCTTTATACAAAGAGTAGAGCAGTCAGAGAGGCCATATACAAGTGTTTTTAACCCTAGAAATGCAGTGGAAGCTTTATTGGGAGGGGGAGCCAAATCCGACAGCAATAGTCAGTTTGCTATGAAATTCCGCTTCCCCTGGACAGAAAGTGCTTGGGGTAAGAAAGAAGAGTGAGGATGCTTTATACAAAGAGTAGAGCAGTCAGAGAGGCCATATACAAGTGTTTTTAACCCTAGAAATGCAGTGGAAGCTTTATTGGGAGGGGGAGCCAAATCCGACAGCAATAGTCAGTTTGCTATCAAATTCCGCTTCCCCTGGACAGAAAGGGCCTGGGGTAAGAAAGAAGAGTGAGGATGCTTTATACAAAGAGTAGAGCAGTCAGAGAGGCCATATACAAGTGATTTTAAGCCTAGAAATGCAGTGGAAGCTTTATTGGGAGGGGGAGCCAAATCCGACAGCAATAGTCAGTTTGCTATCAAATTCCGCTTCCCCTGGACATAAAGTGCTTGGGGTAAGAAAGAAGAGGGGGATGCTTTATACAAAGAGTAGAGCAGTCAGAGAGGCCATATACAAGTGTTTTTAACCCTAGAAATGCAGTGGAAGCTTTATTGTGAGGGGGAGCCAAATCCGACATCAATCGTCAGTTTGCTATCAAATTCCGCTTCCCCTGGACAGAAAGGGCTTGGGGTAAGAAAGAAGAGTGAGGATGCTTTATACAAAGAGTAGAGCAGTCAGAGAGGCCATATACAAGTGTTTTTAACCCTAGAAATGCAGTGGAAGCTTTATTGGGAAGGGGAGCCAAATCCGACAGCAATAGTCAGTTTGCTATGAAATTCCGCTTCCCCTGGACAGAAAGGGCCTGGGGTAAGAAAGAAGAGGGGGATGCTTTATACAAAGAGTAGAGCAGTCAGAGAGGCCATATGCAAGTGTTTTTAACCCTAGAAATGCAGTGGAAGCTTTGGGGAGCCAAATCCGACAGCAATAGTCAGTTTGCTATCAAATTCCGCTTCCCCTGGACAGAAAAGGCCTGGGGTAAGAAAGAAGAGGGAGGATGCTTTATACAAAGAGTAGAGCAGTCATAGAGGCCATATACAAGTGTTTTTAACCCTAGAAATGCAGTGGAAGCTTTATTGGGAAGGGGAGCCAAATCCGACAGCAATAGTCAGTTTGCTATGAAATTCCACTTCCCCTGGATAGAAAGGGCCTGGGGTAAGAAAGAAGAGGGAGGATGCTTTATACAAAGAGTAGAGCAGTCAGAGAGGCCATATACAAGTGTTTTTAACCCTAGAAATGCAGTGGAAGCTTTATTGGGAAGGGGAGCCAAATCCGACAGCAATAGTCAGTTTGCTATCAAATTCCGCTTCCCCTATACAGAAAGGGCCTGGGGTAACAAAGAAGAGTGAGGATGCTTTATACAAAGAGTAGAGCAGTCAGAGAGGTCATATACAAGTGTTTTTAACCCTAGAAATGCAGTGGAAGCTTTATTGGGAGGGGGAGCCAAATCCGACAGCAATAGTCAGTTTGCTATCAAATTCCGCTTCCCCTGGACAGAAAGGGCTTGGGGTAAGAAAGAAGAGTGAGTATGGTTTATACAAAGAGTAGAGCAGTCAGAGAGGCCATATACAAGTGTTTTTAACCCTAGAAATGCAGTGGAAGCTTTATTGGGAAGGGGAGCCAAATCCGACAGCAATAGTCAGTTTGCTATGAAATTCCGCTTCCCCTGGACAGAAAGGGCATGGGGTAAGAAAGAAGAGGGAGGATGCTTTATACAAAGAGTAGAGCAGTCAGAGAGGCCATATACAAGTGTTTTTAACCCTAGAAATGCAGTGGAAGCTTTATTGGGAGGGGGAGCCAAATCCGACAGCAATAGCAGTTTGCTATCAAATTCCGCTTCCCCTGTACAGAAAAGGCCTGGGGTAAGAAAGAAGAGGGAGGATGCTTTATACAAAGAGTAGAGCAGTCAGAGAGGCCATATACAAGTGTTTTTAACCCTAGAAATGCAGTGGAAGCTTTATTGGGAAGGGGAGCCAAATCCGACAGCAATAGTCAGTTTGCTATGAAATTCCGCTTCCCCTGGACAGAAAAGGCCTGGGGTAAGAAAGAAGAGGGAGGATGCTTTATACAAAGAGTAGAGCAGTCAGAGAGGGCATATACAAGTGTTTTTAACCCTAGAAATGCAGTGGAAGCTTTATTGGGAAGGGGAGCCAAATCCGACAGCAATAGTCAGTTTGCTATCAAATTCCGCTTCCCCTGGATAGAAAGGGCCTGGGGTAAGAAAGAAGAGGGAGGATGCTTTATACAAAGAGTAGAGCAGTCAGAGAGGCCATATACAAGTGTTTTTAACCCTAGAAATGCAGTGGAAGCTTTATTGGGAAGGGGAGCCAAATCCGACAGCAATAGTCAGTTTGCTATCAAATTCTGCTTCCCCTGTACAGAAAGGGCCTGGGGTAACAAAGAAGAGTGAGGATGCTTTATACAAAGAGTAGAACAGTCAGAGAGGTCATATACAAGTGTTTTTAACCCTAGAAATGCAGTGGAAGCTTTATTGGGAGGGGGAGCCAAATCCGACAGCAATAGTCAGTTTTCTATCAAATTCCGCTTCCCCTGGACAGAAAGGGCTTGGGGTAAGAAAGAAGAGTGAGTATGGTTTATACAAAGAGTAGAGCAGTCAGAGAGGCCATATACAAGTGTTTTTAACCCTAGAAATGCAGTGGAAGCTTTATTGGGAAGGGGAGCCAAATCCGACAGCAATAGTCAGTTTGCTATGAAATTCCGCTTCCCCTGGACAGAAAGGGCATGGGGTAAGAAAGAAGAGGGAGGATGCTTTATACAAAGAGTAGAGCAGTCAGAGAGGCCATATACAAGTGTTTTTAACCCTAGAAATGCAGTGGAAGCTTTATTGGGAGGGGGAGCCAAATCCGACAGCAATAGTCAGTTTGCTATCAAATTCCGCTTCCCCTGTACAGAAAGGGCCTGGGGTAAGAAAGAAGAGTGAGGATGCTTTATACAAAGAGTAGAGCAGTCAGAGAGGCCATATACAAGTGTTTTTAACCCTAGAAATGCAGTGGAAGCTTTATTGGGAAGGGGAGCCAAATCCGACAGCAGTAGTCAGTTTGGTATGACATTCCGCTTCCCCTAGACAGAAAGGGCCTGGGGTAAGAAAGAAGAGTGAGGATGCTTTATACAAAGAGTAGAGCAGTCAGAGAGGCCATATACAAGTGTTTTTAACCCTAGAAATGCAGTGGAAGCTTTATTGGGAAGGGGAGCCAAATCCGACAGCAATAGTCAGTTTGCTATGAAATTCCGCTTCCCCTGGACAGAAAGGGCCTGGGGTAAGATAGAAGAGTGAGGATGCTTTATACAAAGAGTAGAGCAGTCAGAGAGGCCATATACAAGTGTTTTTAACCCTAGAAATGCAGTGGAAGCTTTATTGGGAGGGGGCGCCAAATCCGACAGCAATAGTCAGTTTGCTATCAAATTCCGCTTCCCCTGGACAGAAAGGGCTTGGGGTAAGAAAGAAGAGTGAGGATGCTTTATACAAAGAGTAGAGCAGTCAGAGAGGCCATAAACAAGTGTTTTAACCCTAGAAATGCAGTGGAAGCTTTATTGGGAGGGGGAGCCAAATCCGACAGCAATAGTCAGTTTGCTATGAAATTCCGCTTCCCCTGGACAGAAAGGGCCTGGGGTAAGAAAGAAGAGGGAGGATGATTTATACAAAGAGTAAAGCAGTCAGAGAGGCCATATATAAGTGTTTTTAACCCTAGAAATGCAGTGGAAGCTTTATTGTGAGGGGGAGCCAAATCCGACATCAATAGTCAGTTTGCTATCAAATTCCGCTTCCCCTGGACAGAAAGGGCCTGGGGTAAGAAAGAAGAGTGAGGATGCTTTATGCAAAGAGTAGAGCAGTCAGAGAGGCCATATACAAGTGTTTTTAACCCTAGAAATGCAGTGGAAGCTTTATTGGGAAGGGGAGCCAAATCCGACAGCAATAGTCAGTTTGCTATGAAATTCCGCTTCCTCTGGACAGAAAGGGCCTGGGGTAAGAAAGAAGAGAGAGGATGCTTTATACAAAGAGTAGAGCAGTCAGAGAGGCCATATACAAGTGTTTTTAACCCTAGAAATGCAGTGGAAGCTTTATTGGGAGGGGGAGCCAAATCCGACAGCAATAGTCAGTTTGCTATCAAATTCCGCTTCCCCTGGACATAAAGTGCTTGGGGTAAGAAAGAAGAGGGAGGATGCTTTATACAAAGAGTAGAGCAGTCAGAGAGGCCATATACAAGTGTTTTTAACCCTAGAAATGCAGTGGAAGCTTTATTGTGAGGGGGAGCCAAATCCGACAGCAATAGTCAGTTTGCTATGAAATTCCGCTTCCCCTGGACAGAAAGGGCCTGGGGTAAGAAAGAAGAGGGAGGATGATTTATACAAAGAGTAGAGCAGTCAGAGAGGCTATATACAAGTGTTTTTAACCCTAGAAATGCAGTGGAAGCTTTATTGGGAGGGGGAGCCAAATCCGACAGCAATAGTCAGTTTGCTATGAAATTCCGCTTCCCCTGGACAGAAAGGGCCTGGGGTAAGAAAGAAGAGTGAGAATGCTTTATACAAAGAGTAGAGCAGTCAGAGAGGCCATATACAAGTGTTTTTAACCCTAGAAATGCAGTGGAAGCTTTATTGGGAGGGGGAGCCAAATCCGACAGCAATAGTCAGTTTGCTATCAAATTCCGCTTCCCCTGGACATAAAGTGCTTGGGGTAAGAAAGAAGAGGGAGGATGCTTTATACAAAGAGTAGAGCAGTCAGAGAGGCCATATACAAGTGTTTTTAACCCTAGAAATGCAGTGGAAGCTTTATTGTGAGGGGGAGCCAAATCCGACAGCAATAGTCAGTTTGCTATGAAATTCCGCTTCCCCTGGACAGAAAGGGCCTGGGGTAAGAAAGAAGAGGGAGGATGATTTATACAAAGAGTAGAGCAGTCAGAGAGGCCATATACAAGTGTTTTTAACCCTAGAAATGCAGTGGAAGCTTTATTGTGAGGGGGAGCCAAATCCGACATCAATAGTCAGTTTGCTATCAAATTCCGCTTCCCCTGGACAGAAAGGGCCTGGGGTAAGAAAGAAGAGTGAGGATGCTTTATACAAAGAGTAGAGCAGTCAGAGAGGCCATATACAAGTGTTTTTAACCCTAGAAATGCAGTGGAAGCTTTATTGGGAAGGGGAGCCAAATCCGACAGCAATAGTCAGTTTGCTATGAAATTCCGCTTCCTCTGGACAGAAAGGGCCTGGGGTAAGAAAGAAGAGTGAGGATGCTTTATACAAAGAGTAGAGCAGTCACAGAGGCCATATACATGTGTTTTTAACCCTAGAAATGCAGTGGAAGCTTTATTGGGAAGGGGAGCCAAATCCGACAGCAGTAGTCAGTTTGGTATGAAATTCCGCTTCCCCTAGACAGAAAGGGCCTGGGGTAAGAAAGAAGAGTGAGGATGCTTTATACAAAGAGTAGAGCAGTCAGAGAGGCCATATACAAGTGTTTTTAACCCTAGAAATGCAGTGGAAGCTTTATTGTGAGGGGGAGCCTAATCCGACATCAATAGTCAGTTTGCTATCAAATTCAGCTTCCCCTGGACAGAAATGGCCTGGGGTAAGAAAGAAGAGTGAGGATGCTTTATACAAAGAGTACAGCAGTCAGAGAGGCCATATACAAGTGTTTTTAACCCTAGAAATGCAGTGGAAGCTTTATTGGGAAGGGGAGCCAAATCCGACAGCAATAGTCAGTTTGCTATGAAATTCCGCTTCCTCTGGACAGAAAGGGCCTGGGGTAAGAAAGAAGAGTGAGGATGCTTTATACAAAGAGTAGAGCAGTCACAGAGGCCATATACAAGTGTTTTTAACCCTAGAAATGCAGTGGAAGCTTTATTGTGAGGGGGAGCCAAATCCGACAGCAATAGTCAGTTTGCTATCAAATTCCGCTTCCCCTGGACAGAAAGGGCCTGGGGTAAGAAAGAAGAGAGAGGATGCTTTATACAAAGAGTAGAGCAGTCAGAGAGGCCATATACAAGTGTTTTTAACCCTAGAAATGCAGTGGAAGCTTTATTGGGAGGGGGAGCCAAATCCGACAGCAATAGTCAGTTTGCAATCAAATTCTGCTTCCCCTGGGCAGAAAGGGCTTGGGGTAAGAAAGAAAAGTGAGGATGCCTTATACAAAGAGTAGAGCAGTCAGAGAGGCCATATACAAGTGTTTTTAACCCTAGAAATGCAGTGGAAGCTTTATTGGGAAGGGGAGCCAAATCCGACAGCAGTAGTCAGTTTTGTATGAAATTCCGCTTCCCCTGGACAGAAAGGGCCTGGGGTAAGAAAGAAGAGTGAGGATGCTTTATACAAAGAGTAGAGCAGTCAGAGAGGCCATATACAAGTGTTTTTAACCCTAGAAATGCAGTGGAAGCTTTATTGGGAGGGGGAGCCAAATCCGACAGCAATAGTCAGTTTGCTATCAAATTCCGCTTCCCCTGGACAGAAAGGGCTTGGGGTAAGAAAGAAGAGTGAGTATGGTTTATACAAAGAGTAGAGCAGTCAGAGAGGTCATATACAAGTGTTTTTAACCCTAGAAATGCAGTGGAAGCTTTATTGGGAAGGGGAGCCACATCCGACAGCAATAGTCAGTTTGCTATGAAATTCTGCTTCCCCTGGACAGAAAGGGCATGGGGTAAGAAAGAAGAGGGAGGATGCTTTATACAAAGAGTAGAGCAGTCAGAGAGGCCATATACAAGTGTTTTTAACCCTAGAAATGCAGTGGAAGCTTTATTGGGAGGGGGAGCCAAATCCGACAGCAATAGTCAGTTTGCTATCAAATTCCGCTTCCCCTGTACAGAAAGGGCCTGGGGTAAGAAAGAAGAGTGAGGATGCTTTATACAAAGAGTAGAGCAGTCAGAGAGGCCATATACAAGTGTTTTTAACCCGAGAAATGCAGTGGAAGCTTTATTGGGAAGGGGAGCCAAATCCGACAGCAGTAGTCAGTTTGGTATGAAATTCCGCTTCCCCTGGACATAAAGTGCTTGGGGTAAGAAAGAAGAGAGAGGATGCTTTATACAAAGAGTAGAGCAGTCAGAGAGGCCATATACAAGTGTTTTTAACCCTAGAAATGCAGTGGAAGCTTTATTGTGAGGGGGAGCCAAATCCGACAGCAATAGTCAGTTTGCTATGAAATTCCGCTTCCCCTGGACAGAAAGGGCCTGGGGTAAGAAAGAAGAGGGAGGATGACTTATACAAAGAGTAGAGCAGTCAGAGAGGCCATATACAAGTGTTTTTAACCCTAGAAATGCAGTGGAAGCTTTATTGTGAGGGGGAGCCAAATCCGACATCAATAGTCAGTTTGCTATCAAATTCCGCTTCCCCTGGACAGAAAGGGCCTGGGGTAAGAAAGAAGAGTGAGGATGCTTTATACAAAGAGTAGAGCAGTCAGAGAGGCCATATACAAGTGTTTTTAACCCTAGAAATGCAGTGGAAGCTTTATTGGGAGGGGGAGCCAAATCCGACAGCAATAGTCAGTTTGCCTTGAAATTCCGCTTCCCCTGGACAGAAAGGGCCTGGGGTAAGAAAAAAGAGTGAGGATGCTTTATACAAAGAGTAGAGCAGTCAGAGAGGCCATATACAAGTGTTTTTAACCCTAGAAATGCAGTGGAAGCTTTATTGGGAGGGGGAGCCAAATCCGACAGCAATAGTCAGTTTGCTATCAAATTCCACTTCCCCTGGACAGAAAGGGCCTGGGGTAACAAAGAAGAGTGAGGATGCTTTATACAAAGAGTAGAGCAGTCAGAGAGGTCATATACAAGTGTTTTTAACCCTAGAAATGCAGTGGAAGCTTTATTGGGAGGGGGAGCCAAATCCGACAGCAATAGTCAGTTTGCTATCAAATTCCGCTTCCCCTGTACAGAAAGGGCCTGGGGTAAGAAAGAAGAGTGAGGATGCTTTAAACAAAGAGTAGAGCAGTCAGAGAGGCCATATACAAGTGTTTTTAACCCTAGAAATGCAGTGGAAGCTTTATTGGGAAGGGGAGCCAAATCCGACAGCAGTAGTCAGTTTGGTATGAAATTCCGCTTCCCCTGGACATAAAGTGCTTGGGGTAAGAAAGAAGAGGGAGGATGCTTTATACAAAGAGTAGAGCAGTCAGAGAGGCCATATACAAGTGTTTTTAACCCTAGAAATGCAGTGGAAGCTTTATTGTGAGGGGGAGCCAAATCCGACAGCAATAGTCAGTTTGCTATGAAATTCCGCTTCCCCTGGACAGAAAGGGCCTGGGGTAAGAAAGAAGAGGGAGGATGATTTATACAAAGAGTAGAGCAGTCAGAGAGGCCATTTACAAGTGTTTTTAACCCTAGAAATGCAGTGGAAGCTTTATTGTGAGGGGGAGCCAAATCCGACATCAATAGTCAGTTTGCTATCAAATTCCGCTTCCCCTGGACAGAAAGGGCCTGGGGTAAGAAAGAAGAGTGAGGATGCTTTATACAAAGAGTAGAGCAGTCAGAGAGGCCATATACAAGTGTTTTTAACCCTAGAAATGCAGTGGAAGCTTTATTGGGAGGGGGAGTCAAATCCGACAGCAATAGTCAGTTTGCTATCAAATTCCGCTTCCCCTGGACAGAAAGGGCCTGGGGTAACAAAGAAGAGTGAGGATGCTTTATACAAAGAGTAGAGCAGTCAGAGAGGTCATATACAAGTGTTTTTAACCCTAGAAATGCAGTGGAAGCTTTATTGGGAGGGGGAGCCAAATCCGACAGCAATAGTCAGTTTGCTATCAAATTCCGCTTCCCCTGGACAGAAAGGGCTTGGGGTAAGAAAGAAGAGTGAGTATGGTTTATACAAAGAGTAGAGCAGTCAGAGAGGCCATATACAAGTGTTTTTAACCCTAGAAATGCAGTGGAAGCTTTATTGGGAAGGGGAGCCAAATCCGACAGCAATAGTCAGTTTGCTATGAAATTCCGCTCCCCCTGGACAGAAAGGGCATGGGGTAAGAAAGAAGAGGGAGGATGCTTTATACAAAGAGTAGAGCAGTCAGAGAGGCCATATACAAGTGTTTTTAACCCTAGAAATGCAGTGGAAGCTTTATTGGGAGGGGGAGCCAAATCCGACAGCAATAGTCAGTTTGCTATCAAATTCCGCTTCCCCTGTACAGAAAGGGCCTGGGGTAAGAAAGAAGAGTGAGGATGCTTTATACAAAGAGTAGAGCAGTCAGAGAGGCCATATACAAGTGTTTTTAACTCTAGAAATGCAGTGGAAGCTTTATTGGGAAGGGGAGCCAAAGCCGACAGCAGTAGTCAGTTTGGTATGAAATTCCGCTTCCCCTAGACAGAAAGGGCCTGGGGTAAGAAAGAAGAGTGAGGATGCTTTATACAAAGAGTAGAGCAGTCAGAGAGGCCATATACAAGTGTTTTTAACCCTAGAAATGCAGTGGAAGCTTTATTGGGAAGGGGAGCCAAATCCGACAGCAATAGTCAGTTTGCTATCAAATTCCGCTTCCCCTGGACATAAAGTGCTTGGGGTAAGAAAGAAGAGGGAGGATGCTTTATACAAAGAGTAGAGCAGTCAGAGAGGCCATATACAAGTGTTTTAAACCCTAGAAATGCAGTGGAAGCTTTTTTGTGAGGGGGAGCCAAATCCGACAGCAATAGTCAGTTTGCTATGAAATTCCGCTTCCCCTGGACAGAAAGGGCCTGGGGTAAGAAAGAAGAGGGAGGATGATTTATACAAAGAGTAGAGCAGTCAGAGAGGCCATATACAAGTGATTTTAACAATAGAAATGCAGTGGAAGCTTTATTGGGAGGGGGAGCCAAATCCGACAGCAATAGTCAGTTTGCTATCTAATTCCGCTTCCCCTGGACATAAAGTGCTTGGGGTAAGAAAGAAGAGGGGGATGCTTTATACAAAGAGTAGAGCAGTCAGAGAGGCCATATACAAGTGTTTTTAACCCTAGAAATGCAGTGGAAGCTTTATTGTGAGGGGGAGCCAAATCCGACATCAATAGTCAGTTTGCTATCAAATTCCGCTTCCCCTGGACAGAAAGGGCCTGGGGTAAGAAAGAAGAGTGAGGATGCTTTATACAAAGAGTAGAGCAGTCAGAGAGGCCATATACAAGTGTTTTTAACCCTAGAAATGCAGTGGAAGCTTTATTGGGAAGGGGAGCCAAATCCGACAGCAATAGTCAGTTTGCTATGAAATTCCGCTTCCCCTGGATAGAAAGGGCCTGGGGTAAGAAAGAAGAGGGAGGATGCTTTATACAAAGAGTAGAGCAGTCAGAGAGGCCATATACAAGTGTTTTTAACCCTAGAAATGCAGTGGAAGCTTTATTGTGAGGGGGAGTCAAATCCGATAGCAATAGTCAGTTTGCTATCAAATTCCGCTTCCCCTGGACAGAAAGGGCCTGGGGTAAGAAAGAAGAGTGAGGATGCTTTAAACAAAGAGTAGAGCAGTCAGAGAGGCCATATACAAGTGTTTTTAACCCTAGAAATGCAGTGGAAGCTTTATTGGGAAGGGGAGCCAAATCCGACAGCAGTAGTCAGTTTGGTATGAAATTCCGCTTCCCCTGGACAGAAAGGGCCTGGGGTAAGAAAAAAGAGGGAGGATGCTTTATACAAAGAGTAGAGCAGTCAGAGAGGCCATATACAAGTGTTTTTAACCCTAGAAATGCAGTGGAAGCTTTATTGTGAGGGGGAGCCAAAATCCGACAGTAATAGTCAGTTTGCTATCAAATTCCGCTTCCCCTGGACAGAAAGGGCTTGGGGTATGAAAGAAGAGGGGGATGCTTTCTAGAAAGAGTAGAGCAGTCAGAGAGGCCATATACAAGTGTTTTTAACCCTAGAAATGCAGTGGAAGCTTTATTGGGAAGGGGAGCCAAATCCGACAGCAATAGTCAGTTTGCTATCAAATTCCGCTTCCCCTGGACAGAAAGGGCTTGGGGTAAGAAAGAAGAGGGGGATGCTTTATACAAAGAGTAGGGCAGTCAGAGAGGCCATATACAAGTGTTTTTAACCCTAGAAATGCAGTGTTAGCTTAATTGGGAAGGGGAGCCAAATCCGACAGCAATAGTCAGTTTGCTATGAAATTCCGCTTCCTCTGGACAGAAAGGGCCTGGGGTAAGAAAGAAGAGTGAGGATGCTTTATACAAAGAGTAGAGCAGTCAGAGAGGCCATATACAAGTGATTTTAACCGTAGAAATGCAGTGGAAGCTTTATTGGGAGGGGGAGCCAAATCCGACAGCAATAGTCAGTTTGCTATCTAATTCCGCTTCCCCTGGACATAAAGTGCTTGGGGTAAGAAAGAAGAGGGGGATGCTTTATACAAAGAGTAGAGCAGTCAGAGAGGCCATATACAAGTGTTTTTAACCCTAGAAATGCAGTGGAAGCTTTATTGGGAAGGGGAGCCAAATCCGACAGCAATAGTCAGTTTGCTATGAAATTCCGCTTCCCCTGGATAGAAAGGGCCTGGGGTAAGAAAGAAGAGGGAGGATGCTTTATACAAAGAGTAGAGCAGTCAGAGAGGCCATATACAAGTGTTTTTAACCCTAGAAATGCAGTGGAAGCTTTATTGGGAGGGGGAGCCAAATCCGACAGCAATAGTCAGTTTGCTATCAAATTCCGCTTCCCATGGACATAAAGTGCTTGGGGTAAGAAAGAAGAGGGAGGATGCTTTATACAAAGAGTAGAGCAGTCAGAGAGGCCATATACAAGTGTTTTTAACCCTAGAAATGCAGTGGAAGCTTTATTGGGAGGGGGAGCCAAATCCGACAGCAATAGTCAGTTTGCTATCAAATTCCGCTTCCCATGGACATAAAGTGCTTGGGGTAAGAAAGAAGAGGGAGGATGCTTTATACAAAGAGTAGAGCATTCGAGGAGAGGCCATATACAAGTGTTTTTAACCCTAGAAATGCAGTGAAAGTTTTATTGGGAGGGGGAGCCAAATCCGACTGCAATAGTCAGTTTGCTATCAAATTCCGCTTCCCCTGTACAGAAAGGGCCTGGGGTAAGAAAGAAGAGGGAGGATGCTTTATACAAAGAGTAGAGCAGTCAGAGAGACCATATACAAGTGTTTTTAACCCTAGAAATGCAGTGGAAGCTTTATTGTGAGGGGGAGCCAAATCCGACAGCAATAGTCAGTTTGCTATGAAATTCCGCTCCCCCTGGACATAAAGGGCCCGGGGTAAGAAAGAAGAGTGAGGATGCTTTATACAAAGAGTAGAGCAGTCAGAGAGGCCATATACAAGTGTTTTTAACCCTAGAAATGCAGTGGAAGCTTTATTGGGAAGGGGAGCCAAATCCGACAGCAATAGTCAGTTTGCTATGAAATTCCGCTTCCTCTGGACAGAAAGGGCCTGGGGTAAGAAAGAAGAGTGAGGATGCTTTATACAAAGAGTAGAGCAGTCAGAGAGGCCATATACAAGTGATTTTAACCCTAGAAATGCAGTGGAAGCTTTATTGGGAGGGGGAGCCAAATCTGACAGCAATAGTCAGTTTGCTATCTAATTCAGCTTCCCCTGGACATAAAGTGCTTGGGGTAAGAAAGAAGAGGGGGATGCTTTATACAAAGAGTAGAGCAGTCAGAGAGGCCATATACAAGTGTTTTTAACCCTAGAAATGCAGTGGAAGCTTAATTGTGAGGGGGAGCCAAATCCGACATCAATAGTCAGTTTGCTATCAAATTCCGCTTCCCCTGGACAGAAAGGGCCTGGGGTAAGAAAGAAGAGTGAGGATGCTTTATACAAAGAGTAGAGCAGTCAGAGAGGCCATATACAAGTGTTTTTAACCCTAGAAATGCAGTGGAAGCTTTATTGGGAAGGGGAGCCAAATCCGACAGCAATAGTCAGTTTGCTATGAAATTCCGCTTCCCCTGGACAGAAAGGGCCTGGGGTAAGAAAGAAGAGGGAGGATGCTTTATACAAAGAGTAGAGCAGTCAGAGAGGCCATATACAAGTGTTTTTAACCCTAGAAATGCAGTGGAAGCTTTATTGTGAGGGGGAGTCAAATCCGACAGCAATAGTCAGTTTGCTATCAAATTCCGCTTCCCCTGGACAGAAAGGGCCTGGGGTAAGAAAGAAGAGTGAGGATGCTTTATACAAAGAGTATAGCAGTCAGAGAGGCCATATACAAATGTTTTTAACCCTAGAAATGCAGTGGAAGCTTTATTGGGAAGGGGAGCCAAATCCGACAGCAGTAGTCAGTTTGGTATGAAATTCCGCTTCCCCTGGACAGAAAGGGCCTGGGGTAAGAAAAAAGAGGGAGGATGCTTTATACAAAGAGTAGAGCAGTCAGAGAGGCCATATACAAGTGTTTTTAACCCTAGAAATGCAGTGGAAGCTTTATTGGGAAGGGGAGCCAAATCCGACAGCAATAGTCAGTTTGCTATGAAATTCCGCTTCCTCTGGACAGAAAGGGCTTGGGGTAAGAAAGAAGAGTGAGGATGCTTTATACAAAGAGTAGAGCAGTCAGAGAGACCATATACAAGTGTTTTTAACCCTAGAAATGCAGTGAAAGTTTTATTGGGAGGGGGAGCCAAATCCGACAGCAATTGTCAGTTTGCTATGAAATTCCGCTTCCTCTGGACAGAAAGGGCCTGGGGTAAGAAAGAAGAGGGAGGATGCTTTATACAAAGAGTAGAGCAGTCAGAGAGGCCATATACAAGTGTTTTTAACCCTAGAAATGCAGTGGAAGTTTTATTGGGAGGGGGAGCCAAATCCGACAGCAATAGTCAGTTTGCTATCAAATTCCGCTTCCCCTGGACATAAAGGGCCCGGGGTAAGAAAGAAGAGTGAGGATGCTTTATACAAAGAGTAGAGCAGTCAGAGAGGCCATATACAAGTGTTTTTAACCCTAGAAATGCAGTGGAAGCTTTATTGGGAAGGGGAGCCCAATCCGACAGCAATAGTCAGTTTGCTATGAAATTCCGCTTCCTCTGGACAGAAAGGGCTTGGGGTAAGAAAGAAGAGTGAGGATGCTTTATACAAAGTTTAGAGCAGTCAGAGAGACCATATACAAGTGTTTTTAACCCTAGAAATGCAGTGGAAGCTTTATTGTGAGGGGGAGCCAAAATCCGACAGCAATAGTCAGTTTGCTATCAAATTCCGCTTCCCCTGGACAGAAAGGGCTTGGGGTAAGAAAGAAGAGTGAGGATGCTTTCTACAAAGAGTAGAGCAGTCAGAGAGGCCATATACAAGTGTTTTTAACCCTAGAAATGCAGTGGAAGCTTTATTGTGAGGGGGAGCCAAATCCGACAGCAATAGTCAGTTTGCTATGAAATTCCGCTTCCCCTGGACAGAAAGGGCCTGGTTAAGAAAGAAGAGTGAGGATGCTTTATACAAAGAGTAGAGCAGTCAGAGAGGCCATATACAAGTGTTTTTAACCCTAGAAATGCAGTGGAAGCTTTATTGGGAAGGGGAGCCAAATCCGACAGCAATAGTCAGTTTGCTATCAAATTCCGCTTCCCCTGGACAGAAAGGGCTTGGGGTAAGAAAGAAGAGGGGGATGCTTTATACAAAGAGTAGAGCAGTCAGAGAGGCCATATACAAGTGTTTTTAACCCTAGAAATGCAGTGTTAGCTTAATTGGGAAGGGGAGCCAAATCCGACAGCAATAGTCAGTTTGCTATCAAATTCCGCTTCCCCTGGACATAAAGTGCTTGGGGTAAGAACGAAGAGTGAGGATGCTTTATACAAAGAGTAGAGCAGTCAGAGAGGCCATATACAAGTGTTTTTAACCCTAGAAATGCAGTGGAAGCTTTATTGGGAAGGGGAGCCAAATCCGACAGCAATAGTCAGTTTGCTATCAAATTCCGCTTCCCCTGTACAGAAAGGGCCTGGGGTAACAAAGAAGAGTGAGGATGCTTTATACAAAGAGTAGAGCAGTCAGAGAGGCCATATACAAGTGTTTTTAACCCTAGAAATGCAGTGGAAGCTTTATTGGGAAGGGGAGCCAAATCCGACAGCAATAGTCAGTTTGCTATCAAATTCCGCTTCCCCTGTACAGAAAGGGCCTGGGGTAACAAAGAAGAGTGAGGATGCTTTCTACAAAGAGTAGAGCAGTCAGAGAGGCCATATACAAGTGTTTTTAACCCTAGAAATGCAGTGGAAGCTTTATTGTGAGGGGGAGCCAAATCCAACAGCAATAGTCAGTTTGCTATCAAATTCCGCTTCTCCTGGACAGAAAGGGCTTGGGGTAAGAAAGAAGAGGGGGATGCTTTATACAAAGAGTGGAGCAGTCAGAGAGGCCATATACAAGTGTTTTTAACCCTAGAAATGCAGTGTTAGCTTAATTGGGAAGGGGAGCCAAATCCGACAGCAATAGTCAGTTTGCTATGAAATTCCGCTTCCTCTGGACAGAAAGGGCCTGGGGTAAGAAAGAAGAGTGAGGATGCTTTATACAAAGAGTAGAGCAGTCAGAGAGGCCATATACAAGTGATTTTAACCCTAGAAATGCAGTGGAAGCTTTATTGGGAGGGGGAGCCAAATCCGACAGCAATAGTCAGTTTGCTATCTAATTCCGCTTCCCCTGGACATAAAGTGCTTGGGGTAAGAAAGAAGAGGGGGATGCTTTATACAAAGAGTGGAGCAGTCAGAGAGGCCATATACAAGTGTTTTTAACCCTAGAAATGCAGTGTTAGCTTAATTGGGAAGGGGAGCCAAATCCGACAGCAATAGTCAGTTTGCTATGAAATTCCGCTTCCTCTGGACAGAAAGGGCCTGGGGTAAGAAAGAAGAGTGAGGATGCTTTATACAAAGAGTAGAGCAGTCAGAGAGGCCATATACAAGTGATTTTAACCCTAGAAATGCAGTGGAAGCTTTATTGGGAGGGGGAGCCAAATCCGACAGCAATAGTCAGTTTGCTATGAAATTCCGCTTCCTCTGGACAGAAAGGGCCTGGGGTAAGAAAGAAGAGTGAGGATGCTTTATACAAAGAGTAGAGCAGTCAGAGAGGCCATATACAAGTGATTTTAACCCTAGAAATGCAGTGGAAGCTTTATTGGGAGGGGGAGCCAAATCTGACAGCAATAGTCAGTTTGCTATCTAATTCCGCTTCCCCTGGACATAAAGTGCTTGGGGTAAGAAAGAAGAGGGGGATGCTTTATACAAAGAGTAGAGCAGTCAGAGAGGCCATATACAAGTGTTTTTAACCCTAGAAATGCAGTGGAAGCTTTATTGTGAGGGGGAGCCAAATCCGACATCAATAGTCAGTTTGCTATCAAATTCCGCTTCCCCTGGACAGAAAGGGCCTGGGGTAAGAAAGAAGAGTGAGGATGCTTTATACAAAGAGTAGAGCAGTCAGAGAGGCCATATACAAGTGTTTTTAACCCTAAAAATGCAGTGGAAGCTTTATTGGGAAGGGGAGCCAAATCCGACAGCAATAGTCAGTTTGCTATGAAATTCCGCTTCCCCTGGACAGAAAGGGCCTGGGGTAAGAAAGAAGAGTGAGGATGCTTTATACAAAGAGTATAGCAGTCAGAGAGGCCATATACAAATGTTTTTAACCCTAGAAATGCAGTGGAAGCTTTATTGGGAAGGGGAGCCAAATCCGACAGCAGTAGTCAGTTTGGTATGAAATTCCGCTTCCCCTGGACAGAAAGGGCCTGGGGTAAGAAAAAAGAGGGAGGATGCTTTATACAAAGAGTAGAGCAGTCAGAGAGGCCATATACAAGTGTTTTTAACCCTAGAAATGCAGTGGAAGCTTTATTGGGAAGGGGAGCCAAATCCGACAGCAATAGTCAGTTTGCTATGAAATTCCGCTTCCTCTGGACAGAAAGGGCTTGGGGTAAGAAAGAAGAGTGAGGATGCTTTATACAAAGAGTAGAGCAGTCAGAGAGACCATATACAAGTGTTTTTAACCCTAGAAATGCAGTGAAAGTTTTATTGGGAGGGGGAGCCAAATCCGACAGCAATAGTCAGTTTGCTATGAAATTCCGCTTCCTCTGGACAGAAAGGGCCTGGGGTAAGAAAGAAGAGGGAGGATGCTTTATACAAAGAGTAGAGCAGTCAGAGAGGCCATATACAAGTGTTTTTAACCCTAGAAATGCAGTGGAAGTTTTATTGGGAGGGGGAGCCAAATCCGACAGCAATAGTCAGTTTGCTATCAAATTCCGCTTCCCCTGGACATAAAGGGCCCGGGGTAAGAAAGAAGAGTGAGGATGCTTTATACAAAGAGTAGAGCAGTCAGAGAGGCCATATACAAGTGTTTTTAACCCTAGAAATGCAGTGGAAGCTTTATTGGGAAGGGGAGCCCAATCCGACAGCAATAGTCAGTTTGCTATGAAATTCCGCTTCCTCTGGACAGAAAGGGCTTGGGGTAAGAAAGAAGAGTGAGGATGCTTTATACAAAGTTTAGAGCAGTCAGAGAGACCATATACAAGTGTTTTTAACCCTAGAAATGCAGTGGAAGCTTTATTGTGAGGGGGAGCCAAAATCCGACAGCAATAGTCAGTTTGCTATCAAATTCCGCTTCCCCTGGACAGAAAGGGCTTGGGGTAAGAAAGAAGAGTGAGGATGCTTTCTACAAAGAGTAGAGCAGTCAGAGAGGCCATATACAAGTGTTTTTAACCCTAGAAATGCAGTGGAAGCTTTATTGTGAGGGGGAGCCAAATCCGACAGCAATAGTCAGTTTGCTATGAAATTCCGCTTCCCCTGGACAGAAAGGGCCTGGTTAAGAAAGAAGAGTGAGGATGCTTTATACAAAGAGTAGAGCAGTCAGAGAGGCCATATACAAGTGTTTTTAACCCTAGAAATGCAGTGGAAGCTTTATTGGGAAGGGGAGCCAAATCCGACAGCAATAGTCAGTTTGCTATCAAATTCCGCTTCCCCTGGACAGAAAGGGCTTGGGGTAAGAAAGAAGAGGGGGATGCTTTATACAAAGAGTAGAGCAGTCAGAGAGGCCATATACAAGTGTTTTTAACCCTAGAAATGCAGTGTTAGCTTAATTGGGAAGGGGAGCCAAATCCGACAGCAATAGTCAGTTTGCTATCAAATTCCGCTTCCCCTGGACATAAAGTGCTTGGGGTAAGAACGAAGAGTGAGGATGCTTTATACAAAGAGTAGAGCAGTCAGAGAGGCCATATACAAGTGTTTTTAACCCTAGAAATGCAGTGGAAGCTTTATTGGGAAGGGGAGCCAAATCCGACAGCAATAG
This sequence comes from Lithobates pipiens, assembly GCF_037356315.1. Classification (NCBI taxonomy): domain Eukaryota; kingdom Metazoa; phylum Chordata; class Amphibia; order Anura; family Ranidae; genus Lithobates; species Lithobates pipiens. The sequence continues at coordinate 625,614,170 of NW_027507758.1, forward strand.
TCAGTTTGCTATCAAATTCCGCTTCCCCTGTACAGAAAGGGCCTGGGGTAACAAAGAAGAGTGAGGATGCTTTATACAAAGAGTAGAGCAGTCAGAGAGGTCATATACAAGTGTTTTTAACCCTAGAAATGCAGTGGAAGCTTTATTGTGAGGGGGAGCCAAATCCGACAGCAATAGTCAGTTTGCTATCAAATTCCGCTTCCCCTGGACAGAAAGGGCTTGGGGTAAGAAAGAAGAGTGAGTATGGTTTATACAAAGAGTAGAGCAGTCAGAGATGCCATATACAAGTGTTTTTAACCCTAGAAATGCAGTGGAAGCTTTATTGGGAAGGGGAGCCAAATCCGACAGCAATAGTCAGTTTGCTATGAAATTCCGCTTCCCCTGGACAGAAAGGGCATGGGGTAAGAAAGAAGAGGGAGGATGCTTTATACAAAGAGTAGAGCAGTCAGAGAGGCCATATACAAGTGTTTTTAACCCTAGAAATGCAGTGGAAGCTTTATTGGGAGGGGGAGCCAAATCCGACAGCAATAGTCAGTTTGCTATCAAATTCCGCTTCCCCTGGACAGAAAGGGCTTGGGGTAAGAAAGAAGAGTGAGTATGGTTTATACAAAGAGTAGAGCAGTCAGAGAGGCCATATACAAGTGTTTTTAACCCTAGAAATGCAGTGGAAGCTTTATTGGGAAGGGGAGCCAAATCCGACAGCAATAGTCAGTTTGCTATGAAATTCCGCTTCCCCTGGACAGAAAGGGCATGGGGTAAGAAAGAAGAGGGAGGATGCTTTATACAAAGAGTAGAGCAGTCAGAGAGGCCATATACAAGTGTTTTTAACCCTAGAAATGCAGTGGAAGCTTTATTGGGAAGGGGAGCCAAATCCGACAGCAGTAGTCAGTTTGGTATGAAATTCCGCTTCCCCTAGACAGAAAGGGCCTGGGGTAAGAAAGAAGAGTGAGGATGCTTTATACAAAGAGTAGAGCAGTCAGAGAGGCCATATACAAGTGTTTTTAACCCTAGAAATGCAGTGGAAGCTTTATTGGGAAGGGGAGCCAAATCCGAAAGCAATAGTCAGTTTGCTATGAAATTCCGCTTCCCCTGGACATAAAGTGCTTGGGGTAAGAAAGAAGAGGGAGGATGCTTTATACAAAGAGTAGAGCAGTCAGAGAGGCCATATACAAGTGTTTTTAACCCTAGAAATGCAGTGGAAGCTTTATTGTGAGGGGGAGCCAAATCCGACAGCAATAGTCAGTTTGCTATGAAATTCCGCTTCCCCTGGACAGAAAGGGCCTGGGGTAAGAAAGAAGAGGGAGGATGATTTATACAAAGAGTAGAGCAGTCAGAGAGGCCATATACAAGTGTTTTTAACCCTAGAAATGCAGTGGAAGCTTTATTGGGAAGGGGAGCCAAATCCGACAGCAATAGTCAGTTTGCTATGAAATTCCGCTTCCCCTGGACAGAAAGGGCCTGGGGTAAGAAAGAAGAGGGAGGATGATTTATACAAAGAGTAGAGCAGTCAGAGGGGCCATATACAAGTGTTTTTAACCCTAGAAATACAGTGGAAGCTTTATTGGGAAGGGGAGCCAAATCCGACAGCAATAGTCAGTTTGCTATGAAATTCCGCTTCCGCTGGACAGAAAGGGCCTGGGGTAAGAAAGAAGAGTGAGGATGCTTTATACAAAGAGTAGAGCAGTCACAGAGGCCATATACAAGTGTTTTAACCCTAGAAATGCAGTGGAAGCTTTATTGTGAGGGGGAGCCAAATCCGACAGCAATAGTCAGTTTGCTATCAAATTCCGCTTCCCCTGGACAGAAAGGGCCTGGGGTAAGAAAGAAGAGAGAGGATGCTTTATACAAAGAGTAGAGCAGTCAGAGAGGCCATATACAAGTGTTTTTAACCCTAGAAATGCAGTGGAAGCTTTATTGGGAAGGGGAGCCAAATCCGACAGCAATAGTCAGTTTGCTATCAAATTCCGCTTCCCCTGGACAGAAAGGGCTTGGGGTAAGAAAGAAGAGGGGGATGCTTTATACAAAGAGTAGAGCAGTCAGAGAGGCCATATACAAGTGTTTTTAACCCTAGAAATGCAGTGTTAGCTTAATTGGGAAGGGGAGCCAAATCCGACAGCAATAGTCAGTTTGCTATCAAATTCCGCTTCCCCTGGACATAAAGTGCTTGGGGTAAGAACGAAGAGTGAGGATGCTTTATACAAAGAGTAGAGCAGTCAGAGAGGCCATATACAAGTGTTTTTAACCCTAGAAATGCAGTGGAAGCTTTATTGGGAAGGGGAGCCAAATCCGACAGCAATAGTCAGTTTGCTATCAAATTCCGCTTCCCCTGTACAGAAAGGGCCTGGGGTAACAAAGAAGAGTGAGGATGCTTTATACAAAGAGTAGAGCAGTCAGAGAGGTCATATACAAGTGTTTTTAACCCTAGAAATGCAGTGGAAGCTTTATTGTGAGGGGGAGCCAAATCCGACAGCAATAGTCAGTTTGCTATCAAATTCCGCTTCCCCTGGACAGAAAGGGCTTGGGGTAAGAAAGAAGAGTGAGTATGGTTTATACAAAGAGTAGAGCAGTCAGAGATGCCATATACAAGTGTTTTTAACCCTAGAAATGCAGTGGAAGCTTTATTGGGAAGGGGAGCCAAATCCGACAGCAATAGTCAGTTTGCTATGAAATTCCGCTTCCCCTGGACAGAAAGGGCATGGGGTAAGAAAGAAGAGGGAGGATGCTTTATACAAAGAGTAGAGCAGTCAGAGAGGCCATATACAAGTGTTTTTAACCCTAGAAATGCAGTGGAAGCTTTATTGGGAGGGGGAGCCAAATCCGACAGCAATAGTCAGTTTGCTATCAAATTCCGCTTCCCCTGGACAGAAAGGGCTTGGGGTAAGAAAGAAGAGTGAGTATGGTTTATACAAAGAGTAGAGCAGTCAGAGAGGCCATATACAAGTGTTTTTAACCCTAGAAATGCAGTGGAAGCTTTATTGGGAAGGGGAGCCAAATCCGACAGCAATAGTCAGTTTGCTATGAAATTCCGCTTCCCCTGGACAGAAAGGGCATGGGGTAAGAAAGAAGAGGGAGGATGCTTTATACAAAGAGTAGAGCAGTCAGAGAGGCCATATACAAGTGTTTTTAACCCTAGAAATGCAGTGGAAGCTTTATTGGGAAGGGGAGCCAAATCCGACAGCAGTAGTCAGTTTGGTATGAAATTCCGCTTCCCCTAGACAGAAAGGGCCTGGGGTAAGAAAGAAGAGTGAGGATGCTTTATACAAAGAGTAGAGCAGTCAGAGAGGCCATATACAAGTGTTTTTAACCCTAGAAATGCAGTGGAAGCTTTATTGGGAAGGGGAGCCAAATCCGAAAGCAATAGTCAGTTTGCTATGAAATTCCGCTTCCCCTGGACATAAAGTGCTTGGGGTAAGAAAGAAGAGGGAGGATGCTTTATACAAAGAGTAGAGCAGTCAGAGAGGCCATATACAAGTGTTTTTAACCCTAGAAATGCAGTGGAAGCTTTATTGTGAGGGGGAGCCAAATCCGACAGCAATAGTCAGTTTGCTATGAAATTCCGCTTCCCCTGGACAGAAAGGGCCTGGGGTAAGAAAGAAGAGGGAGGATGATTTATACAAAGAGTAGAGCAGTCAGAGAGGCCATATACAAGTGTTTTTAACCCTAGAAATGCAGTGGAAGCTTTATTGGGAAGGGGAGCCAAATCCGACAGCAATAGTCAGTTTGCTATGAAATTCCGCTTCCCCTGGACAGAAAGGGCCTGGGGTAAGAAAGAAGAGGGAGGATGATTTATACAAAGAGTAGAGCAGTCAGAGGGGCCATATACAAGTGTTTTTAACCCTAGAAATACAGTGGAAGCTTTATTGGGAAGGGGAGCCAAATCCGACAGCAATAGTCAGTTTGCTATGAAATTCCGCTTCCGCTGGACAGAAAGGGCCTGGGGTAAGAAAGAAGAGTGAGGATGCTTTATACAAAGAGTAGAGCAGTCACAGAGGCCATATACAAGTGTTTTAACCCTAGAAATGCAGTGGAAGCTTTATTGTGAGGGGGAGCCAAATCCGACAGCAATAGTCAGTTTGCTATCAAATTCCGCTTCCCCTGGACAGAAAGGGCCTGGGGTAAGAAAGAAGAGAGAGGATGCTTTATACAAAGAGTAGAGCAGTCAGAGAGGCCATATACAAGTGTTTTTAACCCTAGAAATGCAGTGGAAGCTTTATTGGGAAGGGGAGCCAAATCCGACAGCAGTAGTCAGTTTTGTATGAAATTCCGCTTCCCCTGGACAGAAAGGGCCTGGGGTAAGAAAGAAGAGTGTGGATGCTTTATACAAAGAGTAGAGCAGTCAGAGAGGCCATATACAAGTGTTTTTAACCCTAGAAATGCAGTGGAAGCTTTATTGGGAGGGGGAGCCAAATCCGACAGCAATAGTCAGTTTGCTATCAAATTCCGCTTCCCCTAGACATAAAGTGCTTGGGGTAAGAAAGAAGAGGGGGATGCTTTATACAAAGAGTAGAGCAGTCAGAGAGGCCATATACAAGTGTTTTTAACCCTAGAAATGCAGTGGAAGCTTTATTGGGAAGGGGAGCCAAATCCGACAGCAGTAGTCAGTTTTGTATGAAATTCCGCTTCCCCTGGACAGAAAGGGCCTGGGGTAAGAAAGAAGAGTGAGAATGCTTTATACAAAGAGTAGAGCAGTCAGAGAGGCCATATACAAGTGTTTTTAACCCTAGAAATGCAGTGGAAGCTTTATTGGGCGGGGGAGCCAAATCCGACAGCAATAGTCAGTTTGCTATCAAATTCTGCTTCCCCTGGGCAGAAAGGGCTTGGGTTAAGAAAGAAAAGTGAGGATGCCTTATACAAAGAGTAGAGCAGTCAGAGAGGCCATATACAAGTGTTTTTAACCCTAGAAATGCAGTGGAAGCTTTATTGGGAAGGGGAGCCAAATCCGACAGCAGTAGTCAGTTTTGTATGAAATTCCGCTTCCCCTGGACAGAAAGGGCCTGGGGTAAGAAAGAAGAGTGTGGATGCTTTATACAAAGAGTAGAGCAGTCAGAGAGGCCATATACAAGTGTTTTTAACCCTAGAAATGCAGTGGAAGTTTTATTGGGAGGGGGAGCCAAATCCGACAGCAATAGTCAGTTTGCTATCAAATTCCGCTTCCCCTGGACATAAAGGGCCCGGGGTAAGAAAGAAGAGTGAGGATGCTTTATACAAAGAGTAGAGCAGTCAGAGAGGCCATATACAAGTGTTTTTAACCCTAGAAATGCAGTGGAAGCTTTATTGGGAAGGGGAGCCCAATCCGACAGCAATAGTCAGTTTGCTATGAAATTCCGCTTCCTCTGGACAGAAAGGGCTTGGGGTAAGAAAGAAGAGTGAGGATGCTTTATACAAAGTTTAGAGCAGTCAGAGAGACCATATACAAGTGTTTTTAACCCTAGAAATGCAGTGGAAGCTTTATTGTGAGGGGGAGCCAAAATCCGACAGCAATAGTCAGTTTGCTATCAAATTCCGCTTCCCCTGGACAGAAAGGGCTTGGGGTAAGAAAGAAGAGTGAGGATGCTTTCTACAAAGAGTAGAGCAGTCAGAGAGGCCATATACAAGTGTTTTTAACCCTAGAAATGCAGTGGAAGCTTTATTGTGAGGGGGAGCCAAATCCGACAGCAATAGTCAGTTTGCTATGTAATTCCGCTTCCCCTGGACAGAAAGGGCCTGGTTAAAAAAGAAGAGTGAGGATGCTTTATACAAAGAGTAGAGCAGTCAGAGAGGCCATATACAAGTGTTTTTAACCCTAGAAATGCAGTGGAAGCTTTATTGGGAAGGGGAGCCAAATCCGACAGCAATAGTCAGTTTGCTATCAAATTCCGCTTCCCCTGGACAGAAAGGGCTTGGGGTAAGAAAGAAGAGGGGGATGCTTTATACAAAGAGTAGAGCAGTCAGAGAGGCCATATACAAGTGTTTTTAACCCTAGAAATGCAGTGTTAGCTTAATTGGGAAGGGGAGCCAAATCCGACAGCAATAGTCAGTTTGCTATCAAATTCCGCTTCCCCTGGACATAAAGTGCTTGGGGTAAGAACGAAGAGTGAGGATGCTTTATACAAAGAGTAGAGCAGTCAGAGAGGCCATATACAAGTGTTTTTAACCCTAGAAATGCAGTGGAAGCTTTATTGGGAAGGGGAGCCAAATCCGACAGCAATAGTCAGTTTGCTATCAAATTCCGCTTCCCCTGTACAGAAAGGGCCTGGGGTAACAAAGAAGAGTGAGGATGCTTTATACAAAGAGTAGAGCAGTCAGAGAGGTCATATACAAGTGTTTTTAACCCTAGAAATGCAGTGGAAGCTTTATTGGGAGGGGGAGCCAAATCCGACAGCAATAGTCAGTTTGCTATCAAATTCCGCTTCCCCTGGACAGAAAGGGCTTGGGGTAAGAAAGAAGAGTGAGTATGGTTTATACAAAGAGTAGAGCAGTCAGAGATGCCATATACAAGTGTTTTTAACCCTAGAAATGCAGTGGAAGCTTTATTGGGAAGGGGAGCCAAATCCGACAGCAATAGTCAGTTTGCTATGAAATTCCGCTTCCCCTGGACAGAAAGGGCATGGGGTAAGAAAGAAGAGGGAGGATGCTTTATACAAATGGTAGAGCAGTCAGAGAGGCTATATACAAGTGTTTTTAACCCTAGAAATGCAGTGGAAGCTTTATTGGGAGGGGGAGCCAAATCCGACAGCAATAGTCAGTTTGCTATCAAATTCCGCTTCCCCTGGACAGAAAGGGCTTGGGGTAAGAAAGAAGAGTGAGTATGGTTTATACAAAGAGTAGAGCAGTCAGAGAGGCCATATACAAGTGTTTTTAACCCTAGAAATGCAGTGGAAGCTTTATTGGGAAGGGGAGCCAAATCCGACAGCAATAGTCAGTTTGCTATGAAATTCCGCTTCCCCTGGACAGAAAGGGCATGGGGTAAGAAAGAAGAGGGAGGATGCTTTATACAAAGAGTAGAGCAGTCAGAGAGGCCATATACAAGTGTTTTTAACCCTAGAAATGCAGTGGAAGCTTTATTGGGAAGGGGAGCCAAATCCGACAGCAGTAGTCAGTTTGGTATGAAATTCCGCTTCCCCTAGACAGAAAGGGCCTGGGGTAAGAAAGAAGAGTGAGGATGCTTTATACAAAGAGTAGAGCAGTCAGAGAGGCCATATACAAGTGTTTTTAACCCTAGAAATGCAGTGGAAGCTTTATTGGGAAGGGGAGCCAAATCCGACAGCAATAGTCAGTTTGCTATCAAATTCCGCTTCCCCTGGACATAAAGTGCTTGGGGTAAGAAAGAAGAGGGAGGATGCTTTATACAAAGAGTAGAGCAGTCAGAGAGGCCATATACAAGTGTTTTTAACCCTAGAAATGCAGTGGAAGCTTTATTGTGAGGGGGAGCCAAATCCGACAGCAATAGTCAGTTTGCTATGAAATTCCGCTTCCCCTGGACAGAAAGGGCCTGGGGTAAGAAAGAAGAGGGAGGATGATTTATACAAAGAGTAGAGCAGTCAGAGAGGCCATATACAAGTGTTTTTAACCCTAGAAATGCAGTGGAAGCTTTATTGGGAAGGGGAGCCAAATCCGACAGCAATAGTCAGTTTGCTATGAAATTCCGCTTCCCCTGGACAGAAAGGGCCTGGGGTAAGAAAGAAGAGGGAGGATGATTTATACAAAGAGTAGAGCAGTCAGAGGGGCCATATACAAGTGTTTTTAACCCTAGAAATGCAGTGGAAGCTTTATTGGGAAGGGGAGCCAAATCCGACAGCAATAGTCAGTTTGCTATGAAATTCCGCTTCCGCTGGACAGAAAGGGCCTGGGGTAAGAAAGAAGAGTGAGGATGCTTTATACAAAGAGTAGAGCAGTCACAGAGGCCATATACAAGTGTTTTAACCCTAGAAATGCAGTGGAAGCTTTATTGTGAGGGGGAGCCAAATCCGACAGCAATAGTCAGTTTGCTATCAAATTCCGCTTCCCCTGGACAGAAAGGGCCTGGGGTAAGAAAGAAGAGAGAGGATGCTTTATACAAAGAGTAGAGCAGTCAGAGAGGCTATATACAAGTGTTTTTAACCCTAGAAATGCAGTGGAAGCTTTATTGGGAGGGGGAGCCAAATCCGACAGCAATAGTCAGTTTGCTATGAAATTCCGCTTCCCCTGGACAGAAAGGGCCTGGGGTAAGAAAGAAGAGTGAGAATGCTTTATACAAAGAGTAGAGTAGTCAGAGAGGCCATATACAAGTGTTTTTAACCCTAGAAATGCAGTGGAAGCTTTAGTGGGAGGGGGAGCCAAATCCGACAGCAATAGTCAGTTTGCAATCAAATTCTGCTTCCCCTGGGCAGAAAGGGCTTGGGGTAAGAAAGAAAAGTGAGGATGCCTTATACAAAGAGTAGAGCAGTCAGAGAGGCCATATACAAGTGTTTTTAACCCTAGAAATGCAGTGGAAGCTTTATTGGGAAGGGGAGCCAAATCCGACAGCAGTAGTCAGTTTTGTATGAAATTCCGCTTCCCCTGGACAGAAAGGGCCTGGGGTAAGAAAGAAGAGTGTGGATGCTTTATACAAAGAGTAGAGCAGTCAGAGAGGCCATATACAAGTGTTTTTAACCCTAGAAATGCAGTGGAAGCTTTATTGGGAGGGGGAGCCAAATCCGACAGCAATAGTCAGTTTGCTATCAAATTCCGCTTCCCCTAGACATAAAGTGCTTGGGGTAAGAAAGAAGAGGGGGATGCTTTATACAAAGAGTAGAGCAGTCAGAGAGGCCATATACAAGTGTTTTTAACCCTAGAAATGCAGTGGAAGCTTTATTGGGAAGGGGAGCCAAATCCGACAGCAGTAGTCAGTTTTGTATGAAATTCCGCTTCCCCTGGACAGAAAGGGCCTGGGGTAAGAAAGAAGAGTGAGAATGCTTTATACAAAGAGTAGAGCAGTCAGAGAGGCCATATACAAGTGTTTTTAACCATAGAAATGCAGTGGAAGCTTTATTGGGAGGGGGAGCCAAATCCGACAGCAATAGTCAGTTTGCAATCAAATTCTGCTTCCCCTGGGCAGAAAGGGCTTGGGGTAAGAAAGAAAAGTGAGGATGCCTTATACAAAGAGTAGAGCAGTCAGAGAGGCCATATACAAGTGTTTTTAACCCTAGAAATGCAGTGGAAGCTTTATTGGGAAGGGGAGCCAAATCCGACAGCAATAGTCAGTTTGCTATCAAATTCCGCTTCCCCTGGACATAAAGTGCTTGGGGTAAGAAAGAAGAGGGAGGATGCTTTATACAAAGAGTAGAGCAGTCAGAGAGGCCATATACAAGTGTTTTTAACCCTAGAAATGCAGTGGAAGCTTTATTGTGAGGGGGAGCCAAATCCGACAGCAATAGTCAGTTTGCTATGAAATTCCGCTTCCCCTGGACAGAAAGGGCCTGGGGTAAGAAAGAAAAGGGAGGATGATTTATACAAAGAGTAGAGCAGTCAGAGAGGCCATATACAAGTGTTTTTAACCCTAGAAATGCAGTGGAAGCTTTATTGGGAAGGGGAGCCAAATCCGACAGCAATAGTCAGTTTGCTATAAAATTCCGCTTCCCCTGGACAGAAAGGGCCTGGGGTAAGAAAGAAGAGGGAGGATGATTTATACAAAGAGTAGAGCAGTCAGAGGGGCCATATACAAGTGTTTTTAACCCTAGAAATGCAGTGGAAGCTTTATTGGGAAGGGGAGCCAAATCCGACAGCAATAGTCAGTTTGCTATGAAATTCCGCTTCCGCTGGACAGAAAGGGCCTGGGGTAAGAAAGAAGAGTGAGGATGCTTTATACAAAGAGTAGAGCAGTCACAGAGGCCATATACAAGTGTTTTAACCCTAGAAATGCAGTGGAAGCTTTATTGTGAGGGGGAGCCAAATCCGACAGCAATAGTCAGTTTGCTATCAAATTCCGCTTCCCCTGGACAGAAAGGGCCTGGGGTAAGAAAGAAGAGAGAGGATGCTTTATACAAAGAGTAGAGCAGTCAGAGAGGCTATATACAAGTGTTTTTAACCCTAGAAATGCAGTGGAAGCTTTATTGGGAGGGGGAGCCAAATCCGACAGCAATAGTCAGTTTGCTATGAAATTCCGCTTCCCCTGGACAGAAAGGGCCTGGGGTAAGAAAGAAGAGTGAGAATGCTTTATACAAAGAGTAGAGCAGTCAGAGAGGCCATATACAAGTGTTTTTAACCCTAGAAATGCAGTGGAAGCTTTAGTGGGAGGGGGAGCCAAATCCGACAGCAATAGTCAGTTTGCAATCAAATTCTGCTTCCCCTGGGCAGAAAGGGCTTGGGGTAAGAAAGAAAAGTGAGGATGCCTTATACAAAGAGTAGAGCAGTCAGAGAGGCCATATACAAGTGTTTTTAACCCTAGAAATGCAGTGGAAGCTTTATTGGGAAGGGGAGCCAAATCCGACAGCAGTAGTCAGTTTTGTATGAAATTCCGCTTCCCCTGGACAGAAAGGGCCTGGGGTAAGAAAGAAGAGTGTGGATGCTTTATACAAAGAGTAGAGCAGTCAGAGAGGCCATATACAAGTGTTTTTAACCCTAGAAATGCAGTGGAAGCTTTATTGGGAGGGGGAGCCAAATCCGACAGCAATAGTCAGTTTGCTATCAAATTCCGCTTCCCCTAGACATAAAGTGCTTGGGGTAAGAAAGAAGAGGGGGATGCTTTATACAAAGAGTAGAGCAGTCAGAGAGGCCATATACAAGTGTTTTTAACCCTAGAAATGCAGTGGAAGCTTTATTGGGAAGGGGAGCCAAATCCGACAGCAGTAGTCAGTTTTGTATGAAATTCCGCTTCCCCTGGACAGAAAGGGCCTGGGGTAAGAAAGAAGAGTGAGAATGCTTTATAAAAAGAGTAGAGCAGTCAGAGAGGCCATATACAAGTGTTTTTAACCCTAGAAATGCAGTGGAAGCTTTATTGGGAGGGGGAGCCAAATCCGACAGCAATAGTCAGTTTGCTATCAAATTCCGCTTCCCCTAGACATAAAGTGCTTGGGGTAAGAAAGAAGAGGGGGATGCTTTATACAAAGAGTAGAGCAGTCAGAGAGGCCATATACAAGTGTTTTTAACCCTAGAAATGCAGTGGAAGCTTTATTGGGAAGGGGAGCCAAATCCGACAGCAGTAGTCAGTTTTGTATGAAATTCCGCTTCCCCTGGACAGAAAGGGCCTGGGGTAAGAAAGAAGAGTGAGAATGCTTTATAAAAAGAGTAGAGCAGTCAGAGAGGCCATATACAAGTGATTTTAACCCTAGAAATGCAGTGGAAGCTTTATTGGGAGGGGGAACCAAATCCGACATCAATAGTCAGTTTGCTATCAAATTCCGCTTCCCCTGGACAGAAAGGGCCTGGGGTAAGAAAGAAGAGTGAGGATGCTTTATACAAAGAGTAGAGCAGTCAGAGAGGCCATATACAAGTGTTTTTAACCCTAGAAATGCAGTGGAAGCTTTATTGGGAAGGGGAGCCAAATCCGACAGCAATAGTCAGTTTGCTATCAAATTCCGCTTCCCCTGTACAGAAAGGGCCTGGGGTAACAAAGAAGAGTGAGGATGCTTTCTACAAAGAGTAGAGCAGTCAGAGAGGCCATATACAAGTGTTTTTAACCCTAGAAATGCAGTGGAAGCTTTATTGTGAGGGGGAGCCAAATCCAACAGCAATAGTCAGTTTGCTATCAAATTCCGCTTCTCCTGGACAGAAAGGGCTTGGGGTAAGAAAGAAGAGGGGGATGCTTTATACAAAGAGTGGAGCAGTCAGAGAGGCCATATACAAGTGTTTTTAACCCTAGAAATGCAGTGTTAGCTTAATTGGGAAGGGGAGCCAAATCCGACAGCAATAGTCAGTTTGCTATGAAATTCCGCTTCCTCTGGACAGAAAGGGCCTGGGGTAAGAAAGAAGAGTGAGGATGCTTTATACAAAGAGTAGAGCAGTCAGAGAGGCCATATACAAGTGATTTTAACCCTAGAAATGCAGTGGAAGCTTTATTGGGAGGGGGAGCCAAATCCGACAGCAATAGTCAGTTTGCTATCTAATTCCGCTTCCCCTGGACATAAAGTGCTTGGGGTAAGAAAGAAGAGGGGGATGCTTTATACAAAGAGTAGAGCAGTCAGAGAGGCCATATACAAGTGTTTTTAACCCTAGAAATGCAGTGGAAGCTTTATTGTGAGGGGGAGCCAAATCCGACATCAATAGTCAGTTTGCTATCAAATTCCGCTTCCCCTGGACAGAAAGGGCCTGGGGTAAGAAAGAAGAGTGAGGATGCTTTATACAAAGAGTAGAGCAGTCAGAGAGGCCATATACAAGTGTTTTTAACCCTAGAAATGCAGTGGAAGCTTTATTGGGAAGGGGAGCCAAATCCGACAGCAATAGTCAGTTTGCTATGAAATTCCGCTTCCCCTGGATAGAAAGGGCCTGGGGTAAGAAAGAAGAGGGAGGATGCTTTATACAAAGAGTAGAGCAGTCAGAGAGGCCATATACAAGTGTTTTTAACCCTAGAAATGCAGTGGAAGCTTTATTGTGAGGGGGAGTCAAATCCGACAGCAATAGTCAGTTTGCTATCAAATTCCGCTTCCCCTGGACAGAAAGGGCCTGGGGTAAGAAAGAAGAGTGAGGATGCTTTATACAAAGAGTATAGCAGTCAGAGAGGCCATATACAAGTGTTTTTAACCCTAGAAATGCAGTGGAAGCTTTATTGGGAGGGGGAGCCAAATCCGACAGCAGTAGTCAGTTTGGTATGAAATTCCGCTTCCCCTGGACAGAAAGGGCCTGGGGTAAGAAAAAAGAGGGAGGATGCTTTATACAAAGAGTAGAGCAGTCAGAGAGGCCATATACAAGTGTTTTTAACCCTAGAAATGCAGTGGAAGCTTTATTGGGAAGGGGAGCCAAATCCGACAGCAATAGTCAGTTTGCTATGAAATTCCGCTTCCTCTGGACAGAAAGGGCTTGGGGTAAGAAAGAAGAGTGAGGATGCTTTATACAAAGAGTAGAGCAGTCAGAGAGACCATATACAAGTGTTTTTAACCCTAGAAATGCAGTGGAAGCTTTATTGTGAGGGGGAGCCAAAATCCGACAGCAATATTCAGTTTGCTATCAAATTCCGCTTCCCCTGGACAGAAAGGGCTTGGGGTAAGAAAGAAGAGTGAGGATGCTTTCTACAAAGAGTAGAGCAGTCAGAGAGGCCATATACAAGTGTTTTTAACCCTAGAAATGCAGTGGAAGCTTTATTGTGAGGGGGAGCCAAATCCAACAGCAATAGTCAGTTTGCTATCAAATTCCGCTTCCCCTGGACAGAAAGGGCTTGGGGTAAGAAAGAAGAGGGGGATGCTTTATACAAAGAGTGGAGCAGTCAGAGAGGCCATATACAAGTGTTTTTAACCCTAGAAATGCAGTGTTAGCTTAATTGGGAAGGGGAGCCAAATCCGACAGCAATAGTCAGTTTGCTATGAAATTCCGCTTCCTCTGGACAGAAAGGGCCTGGGGTAAGAAAGAAGAGTGAGGATGCTTTATACAAAGAGTAGAGCAGTCAGAGAGGCCATATACAAGTGTTTTTAACGCTATAAATGCAGTGGAAGCTTTTTTTGGGAGGGGGAGCCAAATCCGACAGCAATAGTCAGTTTGCTATCAAATTCCGCTTCCCCTGGACAGAAAGGGCCTGGGGTAAGAAAGAAGAGTGAGGATGCTTTATACAAAGAGTAGAGCAGTCAGAGAGGCCATATACAAGTGTTTTTAACCCTAGAAATGCAGTGGAAGCTTTATTGGGAGGGGGAGCCAAATCCGACAGCAATAGTCAGTTTGCTATCAAATTCTGCTTCCCCTGGACAGAAAGGGCCTGGGGTAAGAAAGAAGAGTGAGGATGCTTTATACAAAGAGTAGAGCAGTCAGAGAGGCCATATACAAGTGTTTTTAACGCTAGAAATGCAGTGGAAGCTTTTTTTGGGAAGGGGAGCCAAATCCGACAGCAATAGTCAGTTTGCTATGAAATTCCGCTTCCCCTGGATAGAAAGGGCCTGGGGTAAGAAAGAAGAGTGAGGATGCTTTATACAAAGAGTAGAGCAGTCAGAGAGGCCATATACAAGTGTTTTTAACCCTAGAAATGCAGTGGAAGCTTTATTGTGAGGGGGAGTCAAATCCGACAGCAATAGTCAGTTTGCTATCAAATTCCGCTTCCCCTGGACAGAAAGGGCCTGGGGTAAGAAAGAAGAGTGAGGATGCTTTATACAAAGAGTAGAGCAGTCAGAGAGGCCATATACAAGTGTTTTTAACCCTAGAAATGCAGTGGAAGCTTTATTGGGAAGGGGAGCCAAATCCGACAGCAGTAGTCAGTTTGGTATGAAATTCCGCTTCCCCTGGACAGAAAGGGCCTGGGGTAAGACAGAAGAGTGAGGATGCTTTATACAAAGAGTAGAGCAGTCAGAGAGGCCATATACAAGTGTTTTTAACCCTAGAAATGCAGTGGAAGCTTTATTGGGAGGGGGAGCCAAATCCGACAGCAATAGTCAGTTTGCTATGAAATTCCGCTTCCCCTGGACAGAAAGGGCTTGGGGTAAGAAAGAAGAGTGAGGATGCTTTATACAAAGAGTAGAGCAGTCAGAGAGGCCATATACAAGTGTTTTTAACCCTAGAAATGCAGTGGAAGCTTTATTGGGAAGGGGAGCCAAATCCGACAGCAGTAGTCAGTTTGGTATGAAATTCCGCTTCCCCTGGACAGAAAGGGCCTGGGGTAAGAAAAAAGAGGGAGGATGCTTTATACAAAGAGTAGAGCAGTCAGAGAGGCCATATACAAGTGTTTTTAACCCTAGAAATGCAGTGGAAGCTTTATTGGGAAGGGGAGCCAAATCCGACAGCAATAGTCAGTTTGCTATGAAATTCCGCTTCCTCTGGACAGAAAGGGCTTGGGGTAAGAAAGAAGAGTGAGGATGCTTTATACAAAGAGTAGAGCAGTCAGAGAGACCATATACAAGTGTTTTTAACCCTAGAAATGCAGTGGAAGCTTTATTGTGAGGGGGAGCCAAAATCCGACAGCAATAGTCAGTTTGCTATCAAATTCCGCTTCCCCTGGACAGAAAGGGCTTGGGGTAAGAAAGAAGAGTGAGGATGCTTTCTACAAAGAGTAGAGCAGTCAGAGAGGCCATATACAAGTGTTTTTAACCCTAGAAATGCAGTGGAAGCTTTATTGTGAGGGGGAGCCAAATCCAACAGCAATAGTCAGTTTGCTATCAAATTCCGCTTCCCCTGGACAGAAAGGGCTTGGGGTAAGAAAGAAGAGGGGGATGCTTTATACAAAGAGTGGAGCAGTCAGAGAGGCCATATACAAGTGTTTTTAACCCTAGAAATGCAGTGTTAGCTTAATTGGGAAGGGGAGCCAAATCCGACAGCAATAGTCAGTTTGCTATGAAATTCCGCTTCCTCTGGACAGAAAGGGCCTGGGGTAAGAAAGAAGAGTGAGGATGCTTTATACAAAGAGTAGAGCAGTCAGAGAGGCCATATACAAGTGATTTTAACCCTAGAAATGCAGTGGAAGCTTTATTGGGAGGGGGAGCCAAATCCGACAGCAATAGTCAGTTTGCTATCTAATTCCGCTTCCCCTGGACATAAAGTGCTTGGGGTAAGAAAGAAGAGGGAGGATGCTTTATACAAAGAATAGAGCAGTCAGAGAGGCCATATACAAGTGTTTTTAACCCTAGAAATGCAGTGGAAGCTTTATTGTGAGGGGGAGCCAAATCCGACATCAATAGTCAGTTTGCTATCAAATTCCGCTTCCCCTGGACAGAAAGGGCCTGGGGTAAGAAAGAAGAGTGAGGATGCTTTATACAAAGAGTAGAGCAGTCAGAGAGGCCATATACAAGTGTTTTTAACCCTAGAAATGCAGTGGAAGCTTTTTTTGGGAAGTGGAGCCAAAATCCGACAGCAATAGTCAGTTTGCTATCAAATTCCGCTTCCCCTGGACAGAAAGGGCTTGGGGTAAGAAAGAAGAGTGAGGATGCTTTCTACAAAGAGTAGAGCAGTCAGAGAGGCCATATACAAGTGTTTTTAACCCTAGAAATGCAGTGGAAGCTTTATTGTGAGGGGGAGCCAAATCCAACAGCAATAGTCAGTTTGCTATCAAATTCCGCTTCCCCTGGACAGAAAGGGCTTGGGGTAAGAAAGAAGAGGGGGATGCTTTATACAAAGAGTGGAGCAGTCAGAGAGGCCATATACAAGTGTTTTTAACCCTAGAAATGCAGTGTTAGCTTAATTGGGAAGGGGAGCCAAATCCGACAGCAATAGTCAGTTTGCTATGAAATTCCGCTTCCTCTGGACAGAAAGGGCCTGGGGTAAGAAAGAAGAGTGAGGATGCTTTATACAAAGAGTAGAGCAGTCAGAGAGGCCATATACAAGTGTTTTTAACCCTAGAAATGCAGTGGAAGCTTTATTGTGAGGGGGAGTCAAATCCGACAGCAATAGTCAGTTTGCTATCAAATTCCGCTTCCCCTGGACAGAAAGGGCCTGGGGTAAGAAAGAAGAGTGAGGATGCTTTATACAAAGAGTAGAGCAGTCAGAGAGGCCATATACAAGTGTTTTTAACCCTAGAAATGCAGTGGAAGCTTTATTGGGAAGGGGAGCCAAATCCGACAGCAATAGTCAGTTTGCTATCTAATTCCGCTTCCCCTGGACATAAAGTGCTTGGGGTAAGAAAGAAGAGGGGGATGCTTTATACAAAGAGTAGAGCAGTCAGAGAGGCCATATACAAGTGTTTTTAACCCTAGAAATGCAGTGGAAGCTTTATTGTGAGGGGGAGCCAAATCCGACATCAATAGTCAGTTTGCTATCAAATTCCGCTTCCCCTGGACAGAAAGGGCCTGGGGTAAGAAAGAAGAGTGAGGATGCTTTATACAAAGAGTAGAGCAGTCAGAGAGGCCATATACAAGTGTTTTTAACCCTAGAAATGCAGTGGAAGCTTTATTGGGAAGGGGAGCCAAATCCGACAGCAATAGTCAGTTTGCTATGAAATTCCGCTTCCCCTGGATAGAAAGGGCCTGGGGTAAGAAAGAAGAGGGAGGATGCTTTATACAAAGAGTAGAGCAGTCAGAGAGGCCATATACAAGTGTTTTTAACCCTAGAAATGCAGTGGAAGCTTTATTGGGAAGGGGAGCCAAATCCGACAGCAATAGTCAGTTTGCTATGAAATTCCGCTTCCCCTGGATAGAAAGGGCCTGGGGTAAGAAAGAAGAGGGAGGATGCTTTATACAAAGAGTAGAGCAGTCAGAGAGGCCATATACAAGTGTTTTTAACCCTAGAAATGCAGTGGAAGCTTTATTGTGAGGGAGAGTCAAATCCGACAGCAATAGTCAGTTTGCTATCAAATTCCGCTTCCCCTGGACAGAAAGGGCCTGGGGTAAGAAAGAAGAGTGAGGATGCTTTATACAAAGAGTAGAGCAGTCAGAGAGGCCATATACAAGTGTTTTTAACCCTAGAAATGCAGTGGAAGCTTTATTGGGAAGGGGAGCCAAATCCGACAGCAGTAGTCAGTTTGGTATGAAATTCCGCTTCCCCTGGACAGAAAGGGCCTGGGGTAAGAAAAAAGAGGGAGGATGCTTTATTCAAAGAGTAGAGCAGTCAGAGAGGCCATATACAAGTGTTTTTAACCCTAGAAATGCAGTGGAAGCTTTATTGGGAGGGGGAGCCAAATCCGACAGCAATAGTCAGTTTGCTATCAAATTCCGCTTCCCATGGACATAAAGTGCTTGGGGTAAGAAAGAAGAGGGAGGATGCTTTATACAAAGAGTAGAGCAGTCAGAGAGGCCATATACAAGTGTTTTTAACCCTAGAAATGCAGTGAAAGTTTTATTGGGAGGGGGAGCCAAATCCGACAGCAATAGTCAGTTTGCTATCAAATTCCGCTTCCCCTGTACAGAAAGGGCCTGGGGTAAGAAAGAAGAGGGAGGATGCTTTATACATAGAGTAGAGCAGTCAGAGAGACCATATACAAGTGTTTTTAACCCTAGAAATGCAGTGGAAGCTTTATTGTGAGGGGGAGCCAAATCCGACAGCAATAGTCAGTTTGCTATGAAATTCCGCTCCCCCTGGACATAAAGGGCCCGGGGTAAGAAAGAAGAGTGAGGATGCTTTATACAAAGAGTAGAGCAGTCAGAGAGGCCATATACAAGTGTTTTTAACCCTAGAAATGCAGTGGAAGTTTTATTGGGAGGGGGAGCCAAATCCGACAGCAATAGTCAGTTTGCTATCAAATTCCGCTTCCCCTGGACATAAAGGGCCCGGGGTAAGAAAGAAGAGTGAGGATGCTTTATACAAAGAGTAGAGCAGTCAGAGAGGCCATATACAAGTGTTTTTAACCCTAGAAATGCAGTGGAAGCTTTATTGGGAAGGGGAGCCCAATCCGACAGCAATAGTCAGTTTGCTATGAAATTCCGCTTCCTCTGGACAGAAAGGGCTTGGGGTAAGAAAGAAGAGTGAGGATGCTTTATACAAAGTTTAGAGCAGTCAGAGAGACCATATACAAGTGTTTTTAACCCTAGAAATGCAGTGGAAGCTTTATTGTGAGGGGGAGCCAAAATCCGACAGCAACAGTCAGTTTGCTATCAAATTCCGCTTCCCCTGGACAGAAAGGGCTTGGGGTAAGAAAGAAGAGTGAGGATGCTTTCTACAAAGAGTAGAGCAGTCAGAGAGGCCATATACAAGTGTTTTTAACCCTAGAAATGCAGTGGAAGCTTTATTGTGAGGGGGAGCCAAATCCGACAGCAATAGTCAGTTTGCTATGAAATTCCGCTTCCCCTGGACAGAAAGGGCCTGGTTAAGAAAGAAGAGTGAGGATGCTTTATACAAAGAGTAGAGCAGTCAGAGAGGCCATATACAAGTGTTTTTAACCCTAGAAATGCAGTGTTAGCTTTATTGGGAAGGGGAGCCAAATCCGACAGCAATAGTCAGTTTGCTATCAAATTCCGCTTCCCCTGGACATAAAGTGCTTGGGGTAAGAACGAAGAGTGAGGATGCTTTATACAAAGAGTAGAGCAGTCAGAGAGGCCATATACAAGTGTTTTTAACCCTAGAAATGCAGTGGAAGCTTTATTGGGAGGGGGAGCCAAATCCGACAGCAATAGTCAGTTTGCTATGAAATTCCCCTTCCTCTGGACATAAAGGGCCTGGGGTAAGAAAGAAGAGTGAGGATGCTTTATACAAAGAGTAGAGCAGTCAGAGAAACAGATGGCACAGTGGCGGCAACTGATGGCACAGTGAGGCTGGAATTGATGATCTATTTTTTAAAAAATTTTAGTTTGTTTGCGGGCCCCCCCCCAAAAAAGGGGTAATAATAAATTAGATAAAATGTGTAATAATAAATAAATGATATATATATATATTTATATTATATTATTACATTATGTGTGTATGCGCGGGGACTAATGCATATATATATATATACACACACACACACACACACACATATATATATTATTACATTATGTGTGTATGCGCGGGGACGAGCACGGGGGCGGGGAAGGTAAAAGTGTCATTTGCATTCGGGATAGAGGAGGAGGAGCCGTAGTGCAGAGGGATGGATAGGCGGAGTTCCGATCTGCGCCGACAGGCAGGGGGAGCCGATCTCGGCACAACATCGTGACACAGCATCCTGTGACTCCTCCCACCATCGTGTGACTCCTCACCCTCCCACCATCCCGTGACTCCTCCCACCATCACATAACTCCTCCCACTGTTGTGTGACTCCTCCCACCACCCCGTGACCCCTCCCACCACCACATGACTCCTCACACCATCCCATAACTCCTCCCACTGTCGTGTGACTCCTCCCACCATCCCATGACTCCCCCACCACCTGTGACTCCTCCCACCATCATGTGACTCCTCTCACCACCCCGTGACTCCTCCCACCATCACGTGGCTCCGCCCCTCCCACCATCCTGTGGCTCCTCCCACCCCACGTGACTCCTCCCACCATCCCATAACTCCTCCCACCATCGTGTGACTCCTCCAACCACCCTGTGACTCCTCCCACCAGCGCGTGACTCATCCCACCACCCCGTGACTCCTCCCACCATGGCGTGACTCCTCACCCTCCCACCATCCCGTGACTCCTCCCACCCCCACGTGACTCCTCCCACCACCCCATAACTGCTCCCACTGTTGTGTGACTCCTCCCACCATCGTGACTCCTCCCACATCTCATGTCTCCTCCCACCACTGTGTGACTCCTCCCACCACCGTTTGACTCCTCCCACCACCAGTGACTCCTCCCACCATCGTGGGGCTCCTTACACCATCGTGCGGCTCCTCCCACCATCATGTGACACCTCCCACCACCCGTGACTCCTCCCACCATCCCGTGACTCATCTCTCTGGGATCCAGCGATGGGTGATCCATCCACTTGCAGTGGGATCTTTAAAATGGATCGGAGGATGGAGGTAGGATAGCGGAGGTTTTTATGTGGCTCTGCTGTAGCCACCATGACATTTGTAGGACTTTAGCCCCCATAAATGCGTATCCATAACCTCCCACCCATGACAGGCACCCACCTCCAAAACCTGATCCCCATAGGGTGACCACATTTCCAAACTGGCATTCAGGGACAATTTTGACAAGGATCGGGGGGGGGGGGGGGGGGGGGGCGGCGAATGTAGTCTCAAGGTTGACGGCGGATTCAGAAGTGGGGGGGATTTGTTGGGTGAATGGCTGGTGCTAGCACTGAAATCATTCTGACACCATGCTTAGTATGGTGTCAGGATGAATAAATCACATTATTTCTATTACTACATTGTAATATAAAATTAAATAGTTCAACTCACCAGAACGCAGAGGGAGCCCTGAGCTTGTCATTTGCCACCAGATGCTGCTTGTCACTTGCCACTGTCTCCTGCCACCAGATGATGCGTGTCACTTGTCACCTGCTGCCAGAGAGAGGGCAGGGAGACAGGGAGACGGAGGAGGGACAGGGAGATGGAGGGGGGACAGGGAGATGGAGGGGGGACAGGGAGATGGAGGGGGGACAGGGAGATGGAGGAGGGACAGGGAGATGGAGGAGGGACAGGGAGATGGAGGGGGGACAGGGGAGAGGGAGGGGGCAGGGAGAGTAAGGGGGCAGGGAGACAGAGTGGGGACAGGGCAACAGAGCGGGGACAGGGAGAGGGAGGGGGAGAGGGGAGAGAGAGGGGGGAGAGGGAGGGGGCAGAGAGGGGGGACAGGGAGAGGGGAGATGGAGAGGGGACCAGGGAGAGGGAAGGGGAGAGAGGGGGGCAGGGATGGAGGGGGGGCATGGAGAGGAAGGGGGAGAGAGAGGGAGGGGGAGAGAAAGACAGAGGGAGGGGGAGAGAGGGAGGGGGAGAGAGAGAGAGAGGGAGGGGGAGAGAGAGGGAGGGGGAGAGGGAGGGGAGACAGAGCGGGGACAGGGAGACAGAGCGGGGACAGGGAGACAGAGCGGGGACAGGGAGGGGGAACAGAGAGGGGGACAGGGAGATGGGGGGACAGGGAGAGAGAGAGGGAGGGGAGAGAGAGGGGGGAGAGAGAGGGGAAAGGGGACAGGGAGAGGACAGGGAGAGAGAGAGAGAGGGAGAGAGAGGGAAGACAGGGAGAGAGAGGGGGAGATGGAGGGGGGAGAGGGAGACAGAGGGGGGACAGGGAGAGGGGGGCAGGGAGATGGAGGGGAGAGAGGGACAGGGAGAGAGAGGGGGAGATGGAGGGGGGACAGGGAGGGGAGAGGGGGCAGGCAGAGAGAGGGGGACAGGGAGAGAGAGAGAGGGAAGGGGAGTGAGAGAGAGAGAGGGAGGGAGGATAGGGAGAGAGGGGTCAGGGAGAGAGAGGAGGGACAGGGAGAGAGAGAGAGAGGGGGACAGGGAGAGAGAGAGGGGCCAGGGAGAGGGAGAAGGAGACAGGGAGATGGAGGGGGATGAGGGAGACAGAGGGGGGACAGGGAGAGGGGGACAGGGAGAGAGAGGGGGAAGAGGGAGACAGAGGGGGGACAGGGAGAGAGAGGGGGGAGAGGGAGACAGAGGGGGGAGAGGGAGACAGAGGGGGGAGAGGGAGAGGGAGACAGAGGGGGGACAGGGAGAGGGAGGGGGCGGGGAGAGAGAGGAGGGACAGGGAGAGAGAGAGAGGGGGACAAAGAGAGAGAGAGGGGCCAGGAAGAGAGAGGGGGAGATGGAAGGGGACAGGGAGATGGAGGGGGGAGAAGGAGACAGGGAGATGGAGGGGGATGAGGGAGACAGAGGGGGGAGAGGGGGACAGGGAGACAGAGGGGGGACAGGGAGAGAGAGGAAGGGGGGAGAGGGAGAGAGAGGGGGGACAGGGAGAGGTGGACAGGGAGGGGGGAGAGGGAGAGAGAGGGGGGAGAGGGAGAGAGGGGGCAGAAAGGGGGGAGAGGGAGGGGACAGGGAGAGAGAGGAGGGGCAGGGAGGGGAGACAGAGGGGGGACAGGGAGAGGGAAGGGGAACAGGGAGAGGTAAGGGGAACAGGGAGAGGGAGGGGAGAGAGAGAGAAGGGGAGATCGAGGGGGGACAGGGAGACAGAGCGGGGACAGGGAGACAGAGCGGGGACAGGGAGACAGAGCGGGGACAGGGAGACAGAGCGGGGACAGGGAGACAGAGCGGGGAGAGGGAACGGGGACAGAGAGAGGGAACGGGGACAGGGAGAGGGAACGGGGACAGGGAAAGGGAACAGAGAGGGGGACAGGGAGATGGGGGGGACAGGGAGAGAGAGAGGGGGGGAGAGAGGGGAAAGAGGACAGAGAGAGAGAGAGAGAGGGGAGACAGGGAGAGAGAGGGAAGACAGGGAGAGAGAGGGGGGAGAGGGGGGCAGGGAGATGGAGGGGAGAGAGGGACAGGGAGAGAGAGGGGGAAGGCAGAGAGAGGGGGACAGGGAGAGAGAGAGGGAAGGGGAAAGAGAGGGAAGGGGAGTGAGAGAGGGAGGGAGGGAGGATAGGGAGAGAGGGGGCGGGGAGAGAGAGGAGGGACAGGGAGAGAGAGAGAGAGAGAGGGGGACAGGGAGAGAGAGAGGGGCCAGGGAGAGAGAGAGGGGGAGATGGAAGGGGACAGGGAGATGGAGGAGGATGAGGGAGACAGAGGGGGGACAGGGAGAGGGTGACAGGGAGACAGAGGGGGGACAGAGAGAGAGAGGGGGGAGAGGGAGACAGAGCGGGGAGAGGGGGACAGGGAGAGGGAGGGGGGAGAGGGAGACAGAGGGGGGACAGGGAGACAGAGGGGGGACAGGGAGACAGAGGGGGGACAGGGAGACAGAGGGGGCAGAAAGGGGGGACAGGGAGAGAGAGGGGGGGCAGGGAGGGGAGACAGAGGGGGGACAGGGAGAGGGAAGGGGAACGGGGAGAGGTAAGGGGAACAGGGAGAGGGAGGGGAGAGAGAGAGAAGGGGAGATGGAGGGGGACAGGGAGATGGAGGGGGACAGCGAGGGAGGGGGGAGAGAGAGAGGGAGAGGGAAGGGTGAGAGAGAGAGGGGGAGGGGAGATAGAGGGGGCAGGGAGAGAGAGGGAGGGGATGGAGGGGGGACAGGGAGCGGGGAGAGAAAGGGGGCAGGGAGAGAGAGGAGGGAGAGGGGACAGGGAGAGGGAGGGGGACAGGGAGAGGGGGGAGAGAGGGGGGAGAGGGGGGAGACAGGGAGAGAGAGAGGGGGACAGGGAGACAGAAGGGGCAGGAAGACGGAGGGGGCAGGGAGAGGGAGGGGGGACAGGGAGAGAGAGAGGGGGACAGGGAGACAGAGGGGCAGGAAGACGGAGGGGGCAGGGAGAGGGAGGGGGGACAGGGAGAGAGAGGGAGGGGGTTCAGGGTCTGGTTAGCGACAGTGCTCAGTTCACTCACTTGGATGGTCCAGGGGGGGGCTTACAGTCAGCGGCTTCCCGGTGAGTGTAACAAGCTTGCCCAGGCAGGCATGCTGGATGGATCGGTGTGCGGATCTCCCCTCGGAGGATGGAACGGTAGCGGCCATTGGAGGACTTCTGTCCCCGCCCACCACCAGCGTGACCTATCACACTAGCCAAAGGAAGTTCTCCAAGGCTCTGTGCTACAGGTGGTGGGCGGGCCAGCAACAATAAGAAGCCGCCCTCAGGACTCAGGAGGAGGAGATACAGAAGACGCTCTCTGGCTGCTCTCTCTCTCTCCCTGCTGATGCGGCTGGAGGCAGAGGTGGGTGGACTCAGATCGCTGTTGCTAGATGCGAGGCGGGGCGGCCCTAGCAACCAGTTAGGCAATGTTTATTGCTGCGGCTGTGTGTCTTTAGTTCATTCCGGGACACTGTATTGTCCCGGAATGAAGGTGCCCGGGACACGGGACACAGAGATCAATTAAGGGACAATCCCGGGCAATCCGGGACACGTGGGCACCTTAGATCCCCACCTTTAACAAACCGCGGACAAGGTATGGAGTAAATGGCCAACTGGCCTTAATTTATTAACAAAAATATATACCGTATATACTCGAGTATAGGCCGACCCGAATATAAGCCGAGGCCCCCAATTTACCCCCAAAAAACTGGAAAACTTATTGACTCGTGTATAAGCCGAGGGTGAGACATGGCTGTCCATCCCTGTGTGTCCGTCCATCCCTGTGTGTGTGTCCGTCCATCCATCCCTGTGTGTGTGTCCATCCATCCATCCATCCATCCCTGTGTGTGTGTCCGTCCATCCATCCCTGTGTGTGTATCCATCCATCCATCCATCCCTGTGTGTGTGTGTGTGTGTGTGTGTGTGTATTCATCCATCCATCCATCCCTGTGTGTGTGTGTGTGTGTGTGTATCCATCCATCCATCCATCCATCCCTGTGTGTGTGTGTGTGTGTGTGTGTGTGTGTGTGTGTGTGTGTGTGTGTGTGTGTGTCCGTGCAGCCTTGTGTGTGTGTCCAGCCTACCTGTGTCCCAAGCCTCCGTCCCGAGCCTCCTCTGTCCCGTGCCTCCTCTGTCCCGTGCCTCCTCTGTCCCGTGCCTCCTCTGTCCCGTGCCTCCTCCGTCCCGTGCCTCCTCCGTCCCGTGTCGTGCCGATGGATCGCCGCTCCAGGATCGCCGCTCTTCTCGGCGGCCATTCTACAATTCAAAAGCCGCGCCTCCTTCTCCGCCTCCGCCTGTGATAGGCGGAACACTCAATTTCCCAGCAGCCTGTGTTCCGCCTATCACGGACATCCTCTCATACTCGTCCGTAGTATGAGAATGAACGGATGTCCGTGATAGGCGGAACACTGACTGCTGGGAAATTCAGTGTTCCGCCTATCACAGGCGGAGGCGGAGAAGGAGGCGCGGCTTTTGAATTTTAATGTCCGCCGTCTGTCTGCTCGATACGCTGATCGAGCAGTCAGACAGCGGTGACTCGAGTATAAGCCGAGGGGGCACTTTCAGCCTCAAAAAAGAGGCTGAAAATCTCGGCTTATACTCGAGTATATACGGTATTTTAATAAAATACCATAAATAACTTTCAATTGTAAACATTCCCAGCTTTTAAACGGGTCATGGGTACCAGCATAACAACACACTGGTCACTAGAGTTGCCACCTCATCCCTTTAAACCCGAACACATATTAATTACACGGGTTCCCAACCATCGCAGTGACCTACCCCGTTTTAACCCTTCCAGGTTAACAACTCTTAACCTGAAAGTACATTAACCACCCCCATCCCATGGATGGGTACAACAGTCTTTTCTACCTGAAACCTCCCCTTTCCTACTCAAAAATCCCCAAGCGCCGCCACAGCCTGAAAGGGGTAAAACCTTACCCTTGCAGGCACCTCCACACACGCAGCCCTCGCTGGATGCCCTCCTGTAGGCCCAAGGCCCACAGATCCGTCCCCACCTCATTTAAATGCACACCGTCACTCCTCAAATAACGGCAGGTGTCTTTTTCCAGCTCCCTGTGCCTAACGGCAAGGCCCCCGTTTCTGATGAAGAATCTGCTGACCTCTTTGTTCACCTTCACCCTTGCCAGATCCACCTTCTTATCCGACAGAGCCCATCTCCATGACATCCTGCCCACCATGTCGATCCACACCAGGCCCACACCAGGCCCACACCACAATCTGCAGATAGAAAATGGATTAACATACCGCAACTAACGACAATTACCCCACCTACCCCCCAAATAAAGGCGTACAACTCCCCTCTTTACGCCAACCATTGCGGACAGACATACAATTTAAACCTATCCGAATCCCATCACCCGATTCTCCTCACAGCCTCATCACTCAAACCTGCCCTGGATGCTTCCGTAGCCGCCCCAATCCTAAAGGAGTGAGAGGAAAAATTCCTCGGGTCAAAACCCGCTTCCACCACACATTTTTTTTAAAAAGCGATAAACTGAAACTTGGAAAGATAAGAGCCATTCAAGTGCAACAAAAAGGGGCCTGCGACTTGCGGTCGCATGTTCAAAAACCTTTCCACCGCCCTTACCGGGCAGATATCGAATTCCCTGATCCTCGCCACCTCCACCTGTAGCCCTCGACCCATTTGATCAGTCTTTGACCGCCGTACCCGGATTCTAACGGAGTCACGATCGAACTCCACGTCCTCCCTTGCCAACCCCCCTGCCGCCCGTTTCGACGGGCTGACCAGCTCACTGATCCTAAATGCCCCAAAGAAGGCCAGAGTGAATGCCACCCGGAACAGCGCCAGTTCATAATCCGAACTACAAACCTTCCCCACTGCCTGGCACAAACCGCGAAGGAGGTCAAAAGAGACAGGACGTCTCCCGTCCCTCTGCTTGTGCGCCCGACGGTATCCCTTGACCGCTTGTCTCAGCCAGAATTCCTTGGTATGGTCCCGCTGCCCCTGCCATTTAAATAGAAACGCCAGCCCAGCCAGTTTGCGGTCAATTGAAGCTGCCGAAACCCCCTTTTCCATAGCCCCGCTAAGAAAAGAAAACACTGCCTAAGCCATGCCCGCATCTCCCGGGGTCATGCCGATCGATTCCAGGCAAGCTGACCAGTCCTGCCAAACTCTCGAGTAGGCATCCCACATAGCCTTACTCACAGATTGCCTGATCCATTGAGCCGCTATTCCAGCACTATGGCCCACAGGCCCTTTGGGCATTCGATCCTGTGACGCTCCGCCTCCGGTGCCAGTCCCCGAAATCTGTCCCACTGAAAACGAGACGGAGCGTCAGCAACCGTGTTGTCCACCCCCGGTAAATGAACAGCATAGAGGAAAGAATTAACCTGCAAACACCGTAGCACTAGATGCCGCAAAAGCTTGACAACCGGCCCAGAGGCCGCCGTTAGCCGATTGACCACCTGCACCACTCCCAGGTTGTCGCAGTTAAACCTCACCTTCATGTTACGGAATGACTCCCCCCAAATCTCAACCGCCACCACAATGGGAAACAGCTCCAAAAGAACCAGGTTCTTCAGCAGTCCTGCCTCTGCCCACTCCGATGGCCAGCGAGCCGCAACACCATTGGCCCTTGAAGAAGGCCCCGAAACCCGTGGACCCAGCTGCATTCCGTGAAGAGTTCCAGATCGCAGTTACTGATGGGCCCAGACATCCAAAGGGCCCATCCGTTAAAGGACTCCAAGAACCCTTGCGACACCCTCAGGTCCTCCCGGAGGTCCCGACTGAGTGTCACAAAATGGGTCGGGGCACAAATGCCCGCCGTAGCGGCCGCCAGCCGGCGGCAAAACACCCGCCCCATCGGCATAATCCGGCAGGCGAAGTTCAGCTTCCCTAGCAACGATTGCAACCGACGTAGTTGCAACTTACGCAATCCAACCGTCCCGCGTATTTCCTCCTGAAGCCTCGTCAGCTTGTCCAGCGGCAACCTGCACTCCATCTTCACAGAATCGATCACGATCCCTAAGAACGTGATACAAATCCGTAGGACCCTCCGTTTTTTTGGGGGCCAATGGGACTCCGAACCGCTCCGCAAGATGTTGAAGCGTACCCAAAAGGACTGCACAAACATTGGACCCTGCCGGCCCCACACATAAGAAGTCGTCCA
This sequence comes from Lithobates pipiens, assembly GCF_037356315.1. NCBI lineage: Eukaryota > Metazoa > Chordata > Amphibia > Anura > Ranidae > Lithobates > Lithobates pipiens. The sequence continues at coordinate 625,642,107 of NW_027507758.1, forward strand.
GATAATGGATAACTGAGTTGATACCCGACACATCGCGGACGGCCCACACCAAGAAGGAACTGAACTGTTCAAAGAAGGCGCACGAAATCGAACATCCCACCGGAAGGCACCGGTCCACATAAAACCCCCCCTCCCAGGTACAACACAGTAGTCGAAAACTCTCTGGATGCACCGGTAGAAGCCGGAAAGCCGTTTCGATGTCCGACTTCGCCATCAACGCCCCCCGGCCATAACGCCGAACCCATGCAACGGCCACGTCAAAGGAAGTGTACGTCACCGCACACTCCCCCAGAGCAATGGCATCGTTGACAGAACCCCCTTTCGGGAAGGACAGGTGATGTATCAATCTGAACTTATTAGGCTCTTTCTTAGGAACCACCCCCAGCGGGGAGACCACCAGGTCCGGGAGAGGTGCCTCCTGGAAAGGGCCGGCCATTCTACCCAATGCCACCTCCTTCTCCAATTTTGCCGAAACAACTGCTGCATACTGCAGCGCAGATTTTAAATTTTTTGCCAGAGGGGGCACTGAGGTCAGTGAACAAGGGATCTTAAAACCAAACCTAAACCCATCCTTCAGCAAGCAGGCCCCCACCCGGTCGGGGTACCTATTGAGGAAAGGTAACATCCTTTCCACCCGCACTGGAGTTGTCCCTCTTGTGCGCAAAATCTCCGGGACGCCCTTTTCCTTTTAAAGCATTTGGCAAGTGCGTGAGATCCTGCGCATCCGGAGCACGCGTGTTTGAACCGGCAGGTAGCCCCAAACTTACACGTCCCCTCATTAAATTGCCAACAGAAACCTCAACGTTTTTCGGTCGGCTGTCCCTAGGTTGTCGAACCTCCGACCCCCGGCTGAAAAAACAGTTTCGGGGCCCGCGCTGCCATCATGAGCTTCATCCGTAAGCTGATATCCTTATGATCCCAGCGAAGCGACGGTCGGACTGCCATCCTCTGCCTAAATTGTTCATCATAACGGAGCCACGCCGTCCCTCCGTATGTCCTGTGCACTTCACTGATGGCTTCCAAGTACACAAAGAGCGCCGAACAGTGCTCCGGCGTCTTCTCTCCCACGACGCTCGCCAGGATCGCAAAAGGCTGAAGCCAATTGGCAAAGGTACGCGGAATCAATCTATAGCGCCGCTTCTCCTCATCCTCCTTCTTCCGCTCCTCGGGCTTCAACCTGTCCAGGTTAAATTTGTCTAGTGGCAACAAGGTGAAGAGCTCGACGTACTCACCTTTCCATATTTTTTCTTTCACTTCCGACTTGAAATGCACGCCTAACGGGCCCTCGAAGCATACATACACTTCGCTCCTCGCCGCATCCGCCAACCGCACCGAGTCCGCACTCTTCTCCGCAGGTTTGCTACCCCCCCGTCTGCCGAGCTGCCCGCTGCTGACGCCGTTGTCTCCGCAGCTGCGCCCCCCTCAACCGTAGGTGCAGGAGCCTGCACCCTGGCCACCCCCCCAGCCTGGACCGCGATCGGCGCCTGGGACTGGCGGCCGTGGCAACTGGAGGGTCCCCCACCTGCTGCATGTGTTGACCCCGCCGCCTGCGCTGGCTTCCTCCATCCACCGCTCCCGCGCCCAATGGCCGCCCTGTGCAGCGGCGCCGCGCAGGGGGTGCTGAACCCTGCGCCATGTCCATCTCCCCTGCTGCCGTTTCCTGGCCCCTCCTCTGCGTCAAACCACTCCGCTCTGTAGGCCCTGGGGTGGAAGCTGTGGGTTCCTGGCGCTGCCCATCAGACCCTGAGCCCGTGTCCCTCCTGGGAGCGCCCACCACTGCACGCTGAGGCCCACCTGGGCCGGCCTCCGGGCTGTACCGCTCGGGCAGCCGGGAACGCCGAGCCCGAGGTGTAGCCCCTGCTCCCCTGCTGTCAGTGCTCCCCCACTCTACCGCCATGGCCGCAATCTGTTCACGGAGCCATGCTGCGCCCTGACTGCTCACTGCCGCCCGTAGCTGGGAGAGGAAAGCCTCCGTACCTGCCAACATTATGAAGTCCGGGTCCGAGTGGGAGGGTGCATCCTATCGCTTCCTCCTCCGCTCTCCGAGTGAAAGCATGGTAAGCCGCTATCGCGTACCATGCCGTAGCTCCGCCCCTCAGCTCCGCCTGACCCCCCTTCTTAAAGCGGCCCCGAGGCTGCTAGCTAAATCGGCGACAGGGCTGTCCCTGCACCTGTCATGCCGCCCCTCCGCTGACCCCCCCCCCCCCTCAGGGGTGTATGGCTGCAGGACTCTCTGTCTATATAAAGCTAAATGATTATCCAATTAGCGGAAATGACAGGGTGGCTAATGGTCTGTATTATTAGAAGGGGGAGGGGACACCTATTTTCATGGTCTGTATTATTAGAGGGGGGAGGGGATACCTATTTTCATAGCCTGTATTATTGGAGGGGGGAGGGGTTACCTATTTTCATGGTCTGTATTATTAGAGGGGGGAGGGGTTACCTATTTTCATGGCCTGTATTATTACAGGGGGGAGGGGATACCTATTTTCATGGTCTGTATTATTAGAGGGGGGAGGGGATACCTATTTTCATGGTCTGTATTATTAGAGGGGGAGGGGATACATATTTTCATGGTCTGTATTATTAGAGGGGGAGGGGTTACCTATTTTCATGGTCTGTATTATTAGAGGGGGGAGGGGATACCTATTTTCATGGTCTGTATTATTAGAGGGGGGAGGGGATACCTATTTTCATGGCCTGTATTATTAGAGGGGGGAGGGGATACCTATTTTCATGGTCTGTATTATTAGAGGGGGGAAGGGATACCTATTTTCATGGTCTGTATTATTAGAGGGGGGAGGGGATACCTATTTTCATGGCCTGTATTATTAGAGGGGGGAGGGGATACCTATTTTCATGGTCTGTATTATTAGAGGGGGAGGGGATACCTATTTTTATGGTCTGTATTATTAGAGGGGGAGGGGATACCTATTTTCATGGTCTGTATTATTAGAGGGGGGAGGGGACACCTATTTTCATGGTCTGTATTATTAGAGGGGGGAGGGGATACCTATTTTCATGGTCTGTATTATTAGAGGGGGGAGGGGATACCTATTTTCATGGTCTGTATTATTAGAGGGGGGAGGGGATGCCTATTTTCATGGTCTGTATTATTAGAGGGGGGAGGGGATACCTATTTTCATGGTCTGTATTATTAGAGGGGGAGGGGATACCTATTTTTATGGCCTGTATTATTAGAGGGGGAGGGGAAACCTATTTTCATGGTCCGTATTATTAGAGGGGGGAGGGGATACCTATTTTCATGGCCTGTATTATTAGAGGGGAAGGGGATACCTATTTTCATGGCCTGTATTATTAGAGCGGGAGGGGATACCTATTTTCATGGCCTGTATTATTAGAGGGGGAGGGGACACCTATTTTCATGGTCCATATTATTAGAGGGGGGAGGGGATACCTATTTTCATGGTCCGTATTATTAGAGGGGGAGGGGATACCTATTTTCATGGCCTGTATTATTAGAGGGGGAGGGGATACCTATTTTCATGGCCTGTATTATTAGAGGGGGAGGGGATACCTATTTTCATGGCCTGTATTATTAGAGGGGGAGGGGATACCTATTTTCATGGCCTGTATTATTAGAGGGGGAGGGGATACCTATTTTCATGGCCTGTATTATTAGAGGGGGAGGGGATACCTATTTTCATGGCCTGTATTATCAGAGGGGGAGGGGATACCTATTTTCATGGCCTGTATTATTAGAGGGGGAGGGGAAACCTATTTTCATGGCCTGTATTATTAGAGGGGGGAGGGGATACCTATTTTCATGGCCTGTATTATTAGAGGGGGGAGGGGATACATATTTTCATTACCTGTATTATTAGAGGGGGGAGGGGATACCTATTTTCATGGCCTGTATTATTAGAGGGGGGAGGGGATATCTATTTTCATGGCCTGTATTATTAGAGGGGGGAGGGGATACCTATTTTCATGGCCTGTATTATTAGAGGGGGGAGGGGATACCTATTTTCATGGCCTGTATTATTAGGGGGGAGGGGATACCTATTTTCATGGCCTGTATTATTAGAGGGGGGAGGGGATACCTATTTTCATGGCCTGTATTATTAGGGGGGGGAGGGGATACCTATTTTCATGGCCTGTATTATTAGAGGGGGAGGGGAAACCTATTTTCATGGTCTGTATTATTAGAGGGGGGAGGGGATACCTATTTTCATGGTCTGTATTATTAGAGGGGGGAGGGGTTACCTATTTTCATGGTCTTTATTATTAGAGGGGGGAGGGGATACATATTTTCATGGCCTGTATTATTAGAGGGGGGAGGGGATACCTATTTTCATGGTCTGTATTATTAGAGGGGAGGGGATACCTATTTTCATGGTCTGTATTATTAGAGGGGGGAGGGGTTACCTATTTTCATGGTCTCTATTATTAGAGGGGGGAGGGGATACCTATTTTCATGGCCCGTGATATTATTAGAGGGGGAGGGGATACCTATTTTCATGGCCTGTATTATTAGAAGGGGGAGGGGATACCTATTTTCATGGCCTGTATTATTAGAGGGGGGAGGGGATACCTATTTTCATGGCCTGTATTATTGGGGGGGAGGGGATACCTATTTTCATGGCCTGTGTTATTAGAGGGGGAGGGGACACCTATTTTCATGGTCCGTATTATTAGAGGGGGAGGGGATACCTATTTTCATGGCCTGTATTATTAGAGGGGGGAGGGGATACCTATTTTCATGGCCTGTATTATTAGAGGGGGGAGGGGATACATATTTTCATTACCTGTATTATTAGAGGGGGGAGGGGATACATATTTTCATGGTCTGTATTATTAGGGGGGGAGGGGATACCTATTTTCATGGCCTGTATTATTAGAGGGGGGAGGGTATATCTATTTTCATGGCCTGTATTATTAGAGGGGGGAGGGGATACCTATTTTCATGGTCTGTATTATTAGAGGGGGGAGGGGATACCTATTTTCATGGTCTGTATTATTAGAGGGAGGAGGGGATACCTATTTTCATGGCCTGTATTATTAGAGGGGGGAGGGGATACCTATTTTCATGGCCTGTATTATTAGAGGGGGGAGGGGATACATATTTTCATGGTCTGTATTATTAGGGGGGGAGGGGATACCTATTTTCATGGTCTGTATTATTAGAGGGGGGAGGGGATACCTATTTTCATGGTCTGTATTATTAGAGGGGGGAGGGGATACCTATTTTCATGGCCTGTATTATTAGAGGGGGGAGGGGATACATATTTTCATGGTCTGTATTATTAGGGGGGGAGGGGATACCTATTGTCATGGCCTGTATTATTAGAGGGGGAGGGGATATCTATTTTCATGGCCTGTATTATTAGAGGGGGGAGGGGATACCTATTTTCATGGCCTGTATTATTAGAGGGGGGAGGGGATACATATTTTCATTGCCTGTATTATTAGAGGGGGGAGGGGATACCTATTTTCATGGTCTGTATTATTAGAGGGGGGAGGGGATACCTATTTTCATGGTCTGTATTATTAGAGGGAGGAGGGGATACCTATTTTCATGGCCTGTATTATTAGAGGGGGGAGGGGATACCTATTTTCATGGTCTGTATTATTAGAGGGGGGAGGGGATACCTATTTTCATGGCCTGTATTATTAGAGGGGGGAGGGGATACCTATATTCATGGCCTGTATTATTAGAGGGGGGAGGGGATACCTATTTTCATGGTCTGTATTATTAGAGGGGGGAGGGGATACCTATTTTCATGGTCTGTATTATTAGAGGGGGGAGGGGATACCTATTTTCATGGCCTGTATTATTAGAGGGGGGAGGGGATACATATTTTCATGGTCTGTATTATTAGGGGGGGAGGGGATACCTATTTTCATGGCCTGTATTATTAGAGGGGGAGGGGATATCTATTTTCATGGCCTGTATTATTAGAGGGGGGAGGGGATACCTATTTTCATGGCCTGTATTATTAGAGGGGGAGGGGATACCTATTTTCATGGTCTGTATTATTAGAGGGGGAGGGGATACCTATTTTCATGGCCTGTATTATTAGAGGGGGGAGGGGATACCTATTTTCATGGCCTGTATTATTAGAGGGGGGAGGGGATACAGGGGGGGAGGGGATACCTATTTTCATGGCCTGTATTATTAGAGGGGGGAGGGGATACCTATTTTCATGGCCTGTATTATTAGAGGGGGGAGGGGATACATATTTTCATGACCTGTATTATTAGAGGGGGGAGGGGATACATATTTTCATGGTCTGTATTATTAGGGGGGGAGGGGATACCTATTTTCATGGCCTGTATTATTAGAGGGGGGAGGGGATATCTATTTTCATGGCCTGTATTATTAGAGGGGGGAGGGGATACCTATTTTCATGGCCTGTGATATTATTAGAGGGGGGAGGGGATACCTATTTTCATGGCCTGTATTATTAGGGGGGGGGGATACCTATTTTCATGGCCTGTATTATTAAAGGGGGGAGGGGATACCTATTTTCATGGCCTGTATTATTAGAGGGGGGAGGGGATACCTATTTTCATGGCCTGTATTATTAGGGGGGGAGGGGATACTTATTTTCATGGCCTGTATTATTAGAGGGGGGAGGGGATACCTATTTTCATGGCCTGTATTATTAGAGGGGGGAGGGGATACCTATTTTCATGGCCTGTATTATTAGGGGGGGAGGGGATACCTATTTCCATGGCCTGTATTATTAGAGGGGGGAGGGGATATCTATTTTCATGGTCTGTATTATTAGAGGGGAGGGGATACCTATTTTCATGGCCTGTATTATTAGAGGGGGGAGGGGATACCTATTTTCATGGTCTGTATTATTAGAGGGGGAGGGGATACCTATTTTCATGGCCTGTATTATTAGAGGGGGGAGGGGATACCTATTTTCATGGTCTGTATTATTAGAGGGGAGGGGATACCTATTTTCATGGCCTATATTATTAGATGGGGGAGGGGATACATATTTTCATGGTCTGTATTATTAGAGGGGGAGGGGATACCTATTTTCATGGTCTGTATTATTAGAGGGGGAGGGGATACCTATTTTCATGGCCTGTATTATTAGAGGGGGGAGGGGATACCTATATTCATGGCCTGTATTATTAGAGGGGGGAGGGGATACCTATTTTCATGGTCTGTATTATTAGAGGGGGGAGGGGATACCTATTTTCATGGCCTGTGATATTATTAGAGGGGGGAGGGGATACCTATTTTCATGGTCTGTATTATTAGAGGGGGGAGGGGATACCTATTTTCATGGCCTGTATTATTAGAGGGGGAGGGGATTCCTATTTTCATGGCCTGTATTATTAGGGGGGGAGGGGATACCTATTTTCATGGCCTGTATTATTAGAGGGGGGAGGGGATACCTATTTTCATGGCCTGTATTATTAGAGGGGGAGGGGATACCTATTTTCATGACCTGTATTATTAGAGGGGGGAGGGATACCTATATTCATGGCCTGTATTATTAGAGGGGGGAGGGGATTCCTATTTTCATGGCCTGTGATATTATTAGAGGGGGGAGGGGATACCTATTTTTATGGTCTGTATTATTAGAGGGGGAGGGGATTCCTATTTTCATGGTCTGTATTATTAGACAGGGACTGTGTGACTCCTCCCACCACCGTGTGACTCCTCCCACCACTATTGCGTGACTCCTCCCACCACCATTGCGTGACTCCTCCCACTACCATTGCGTGACTCCTCCCACCACTGTGTGACTCCTCCCACCATCCAGTGACTCCTCCCATCATCACATGACTCCCACATCCTGTGACTCCTCCCACCATCGCGTGACTCCTCCCACCATCCAGTGACTCCTCCCATCATCCCTTGATTCCTTCCACCGTTGTGACTCCTCCCACCACTGTGTGACTCCTCCCACCATCGCGTGACTCCTCCCACCACTGCGTGACTCCTCCCACCATCCAGTGACTCCTCCCATCATCCCTTGATTCCTTCCACCGTTGTGACTCCTCCCACCACTGTGTGACTCCTCCCACCACTGTGTGACTCCTCCCACCACTGTGTGACTCCTCCCGCCATCACGGGGCTCCCACATCCTGTGACTCCTCCCACCATTGTGTGACTCCTCCCACCATCCAGTGACTCCTCCCACATCCCCTGACTCCTCTCACATCCCCTGACTCCTCCCACCGTCCCATGACTCCTCCCACCATCCCGTGACTTCTCCCACCGCCATTGCGTGACTCCTCCCACCACCATCGCGTGACTCCTCCCACCACCATCGCGTGACTCCTCCCACCATCACGTGACTCCTCCCACCATCACGTGACTCCTCCCACCATTCATTGACTCCTCCCACTATCATGTGACTCATCCCACCATCCCGTGACTCATCCCACCATCCCGTGACTCCTCCCACCACTGTGTGACTCCTCCCACCACTGTGTGACTCCTCCCACCATACCATGACTCCTCCCACCATCCAGTGACTCCTCCCACATCCTGAGTCACCCCTCTTCTCTCTCCTCCAATAGACATCTCACACCCCATTGCGAGACTCCTCCCACCACCATTGCATGACTCCTCCCACCATTGCGTGACCCCCTCCCACCACTATTGCGTGACCCCTCCCACCACCCCGTGACTCCTCCCACCATTGCGAGACTCCTCCCACCACCACTGCGTGACTCCTCCCACCACCCCTGACTCCTCCCACCATCATTTGACTCCTCCCACCATCATGTGACTCCTCCCACCATTGTGTGACTTCTCCCACCACCATTGCGTGACTCCTCCCACCATCCTGTGACTCCTCCCACCACCCAGTGGGAGTGTCTGGGGTCTATTATAGAATTGATCGCTGTAGGTGGTGAATGATTCTAACCAACCAATGTCTTCTGCCGCACCACTGCCCCCACCCCTCTTCTCTCTCCTCCAATAGACATCTCACACCCCAGTGACATCAAATGGAAGGGCACAGCCTTCAATGGTATTGCATGGCTCCTCCCACTTCATTATGGTTTGCCTTTTCTCCTGTCACATGACTGCACCCGCTGGTCTGACTCCTCCCACCATCTCGTGACTCCTCCCACCATCTCGTGACTCCTCCCGCCATCTAGTGCCTCCTCCCACCACCCCGTGACTCCTCCCACTATCATATGACTCCTCTCACCATCCCGTGAATCCTCCCACCCCCGCGTGACTCCTGCCACCATCCCATAACTCCTCCCACTGTTGTGTGACTCCTCCCACCATCGTGTGACTCCTCCAACCACCCCGTGACTCCTCCCACCACCATTGCGTGACTCCTCCCACCAACCTGTGACTCCTCCCACCACGGTGTGACTCCTCCCACCATCCCGTGACTCATCCCACCACCCCGTGACTCCTCACAGCATCCTCTGACTCCTCCCACCACCGCGTGACTCCTTCCACCATTGCGTTCTTCCTCCCACCATCACGTGACTCCTCCCACCATTGTGTGACTCCTCCCCCTCCCACTATCCAGTGACTCCTCCCACCCACGTGACTCCTCCCACTATCACATAACTCCTCCCACCCCACGTGACTCCTCCCACCATCAATGGTATTGCATGGCTCCTACCACTTCATTATGGTTTGCCTTTTCTCCTGTCACATGACTGCACCCACTGGTCTGACTCCTCCCACCACCCCTGCCTCCTCTCACCACCCCGTGACTCCGCCCACCATCCCGTGACTCCTCCCACCGTCGTGGGACTCCTCCAACCACCCCGTAACTCCTCCCACCATTGCGAGACTCCTCCCACCGCCATTGCGTGACCCCTCCCACCATCCCGTGACTCCTCCCAACACCCCTATGACTCCTCCCACTATCACAAAACTCCTCCCACTGTTGTGTGACTCCTCCCACCATCAATGGTATTGCATGGCTCCTCCCACTTCATTATGGTTTGCCTTTTCTCCTGTCACATGACTGCACCCACTGGTCTGACTCCTCCCACCACCCCTGCATCCGCCCACCATCCCGTGACTCCTCCCACCCCCGCATAACTCCACCCACCATCCCATAACTCCTCCCACCGTCGTGTGACTCCTCCAACCACCCTGTAACTCCTCCCACGATTGCGAGACTCCTCCCACCACCATTGCATGACTCCTCCCACCATCTCGTGACTCCTCCCACCACCCTGTGACTCCTCCCACCATCGTGTGACTCCTCCCACCACCATTGCGTGACCCCTCCCACCATCCCGTGACTCCTCCCACCACCCCGTGACTCCTCCCACATCTTTTAACTCCTCCCACCATCGTGTGACTCCTCCCACCATTGCGTGACTTCTCCCACCACCATTGCGTGACTCCTCCCACCATCCCGTGACTCCTCCCACCACCCAGTGGGAGTGTCTGGGGTCTATTATAGAATTGATCGCTGTAGGTGGTGAATGATTCTAACCAACCAATGTCTTCTGCCGCACCACAGGCCCCACCCCTCTTATCTCTCCTCCAATAGACATCTCACACCCCAGTGACATCAAATGGAAGGGCACAGCCTTCAATGGTATTGCATGGCTCCTCCCACTTCATTATGGTTTGCCATTTCTCCTGTCACATGACTGCACCCGCTGGTCTGACTCCTCCCACCATCTCGTGACTCCTCCCGCCATCTCGTGCCTCCTCCCACCACCCTGTGACTCCTCCCACTATGATATGACTCCTCTCACCATCCCATAACTCCTGCCACCATCCCATAACTCCTCCCACTGTTGTGTGACTCCTCCCACCATCGTGTGACTCCTCCCGCCACCATTGCGTGACTCCTCCCACCACCATTGAGTGACTCCTCCCACCATCCCGTGTGCCTCCTCCCACCATCCCGTGACTCCTCCCACCACCCCGTGACTCCTCCCAGCATCCTGTGACTCCTCCCATCACCGTGTGACTCCTCCCACCATTGCGTTCTTCCTCCCATCATCACGTGACTCCTCCCACCATCGTGTGACTCCTCCCCCTCCCACTATCCCGTGACTCCTCCCACCCCACGTGACTCCTCCCACTATCACATAACTCCTCCCACCATTGCGAGACTCCTCCCACCACCATTGCATGACTCCTCCCACCATCATTTGACTCCTCCCACCATAGTGTGACTCCTCCCATCATTGCGTGACCCCTCCCACCATCCTGTGACTCCTCCCACCACCCCTTGACTCCTCCCACTATCACATAACTCCCACTGTTGTGTGATTCCTCCCACCATCAATGGTATTGCATGGCTCCTCCCACTTCAATATGGTTTGCCTTTTCTCCTGTCACATGACTGCACCCACTGGTCTGACTCCTCCCACCACCCCTGCCTCCTCCCACCATCATGTGACTCCTCACCACCCCGTGACTCCGCCCACCATCCCGTGACTCCTCCCACCCCTGCATGACTCCACCCACCATTCCATAACTCCTCCCACCGTCGTGTGACTCCGCCAACCACCCCGTAACTCCTCTCACCATTGCGAGACTCCTCCCACCACCATTGCATGACTCCTCCCACCACGCTGTGACTCCTCCCACCACCCTATGACTCCTCCCACCATCATTTGACTCCTCCCACCATAGTGTGACTCCTCCCATCATTGCGTGACCCCTCCCACCATCCCGTGACTCCTCCCACCATTGCGAGACTCCTCCCACCACCACTGCGTGACTCCTCCCACCACTCCCTGACTCCTCCCACCATATTTTAACTCCTCCCACCATCTTGTGACTCCTTCCACCATTGCGTGACTTCTCCCACCACCATTGCGTGACTCCTCCCACCATCCCGTGACTCCTCCCACCACCCAGTGGGAGTGTCTGGGGTCTATCATAGAATTGATCGCTGTAGGTGGTGAATGATTCTAACCAACCAATGTCTTCTGCCGCACCACAGGCCCCACCCCTCTTCTCTCTCCTCCAATAGACATCTCACACCCCAGTGACATCAAATGGAAGGGCACAGCCTTCAATGGTATTACATGGCTCCTCCCACTTCATTATGGTTTGCCTTTTCTCCTGTCACATGACTGCACCCGCTGGTCTGACTCCTCCCACCACCCCGTGACTCCTCCCACCACCCAGTGACTCCTCCCACCATTGTGTGACTCTTCCCACCACCATTGCGTGACTCCTCCCACCACCATTGCGTGACTCCTCCCACCACCATTGGGTGACTCCTCCCACCATCCTTTGACTCCTCCCGCCATCCGGTGACTCCTCCCACCATCCCGTGACTCCTCCTACCACCCAGTGGGAGTGTCTGGGGTCTATTATAGAATTGATCGCTGTAGGTGGTGAATGATTCTAACCAACCAATGTCTTCTGCCGCACCACAGGCCCCACCCCTCTTCTCTCTCCTCCAATAGGCATCTCACACCCCAGTGACATCAAATGGAAGGGCACAGCCTTCAATGGTATTGCATGGCTCCTCCCACTTCATTATGGTTTGCCTTTTCTTCTGTCACATGACTGCACCCGCTGGTCTGACTCCTCCCGCCATCTCGTGACTCCTCCCACCACCCCGTGTCTCCTCCCACTATCATGTGACTCCTCTCACCATCCTGTGACTCCTCCCAACCCCGCGTGACTCCTCCCATCCTCCCATAACTCCTCCCACTGTTGTTTGACTCCTCCAACCAACCCGTGACTCCTCCCACCACCATTGCGTTACTCCTCCCACCACCATTGCGTGACTCCTGCCACCACCCCGTGACTCCTCCCACCACCATTGAGTGACTCCTCCCACCACCAGCGCGTGACTCCTCCCACCAGCGCGTGACTCCTCCCACCACCCCGTGACTCCTCCCACCACCCCGTGACTCCTCCCACCATCATGTGACTCCAACCACCATTGCGTGACTCCTCCAACCACCATTGCGTGACTCCTCCCACCATCATGTGACTCCTCCAACCACCATTGCGTGACTCCTCCAACCACCATTGCATGACTCCTCCCACCATCCCATAACTCCTCCCACCGTCGTGTGACTCCTCCCACCACCCCGTGACTCCTCTCACAATTGCGTTCTTCCCACCATCACGTGACTCCTCCCACTATCCCGTGACTCCTCCCACCACCCCGTGACTCCTCCCACTATCACATAACACCTCCCACTGTTGTGTGACTCCTCCCACCATGAATGGTATTGCATGGCTCCTCCCACTTCATTATGGTTTGCCTTTTCTCCTGTCACATGACTGCACCCACTGGTCTGACTCCTCCCACCACCCCTGCCTCCTCCCACAATCATGTGACTCATCTCACCACCCCGTGACTCCGCCCACCATCCCGTGACTCCTCCCACCGTCGTGTGACTCCTCCAACCACCCCGTAACTCCTTCCATCATTGCGAGACTCCTCCCACCACCATCTCGTGACTCCTCCCACCACCCTGTGACTCCTCCCACCACCGTGTGACTCCTCCCACCACCATTGCGTGACTCCTCCCACCACCATTGCGTGACCCCTCCCACCACCCCGTGACTCCTCCCACCATTGCGAGACTCCTCCCACCACGACGACGTGACTCCTCCCACCACCCCCTGACTCCTCCCACCATCGTGTGACTCCTCCCACCATTGCGTGACTTGTATTATAGAATTGATCGCTGTAGGTGGTGAATGATTCTAACCAACCAATGTCTTCTGCTGCACCACAGCCCCCACCCCTCTTCTCTCTCCTCCAATAGACATCTCACACCCCAGTGACATGAAATGGAAGGGCACAGCCTTCAATGGTATTGCATTGCTCCTCCCACTTCATTATGGTTTGCCTTTTCTCCTGTCACCTGACTGCACCCACTGAGCTGACTCCTCCCACCATCGCGTGACTCCTCTCACCACCTCGTGCCTCCGCCCACCATCCCTTGACTCCTCCCACCCCCGCGTGACTCCTCCCACCATCCCATAACTCCTCCCACTGTTGTGTGACTCCTCCCACCGTCGTGTGACTCCTCCAACCACCCTGTGACTCCTCCCACCATTGCGAGACTCCTCCCACCACCATTGCGTGACCCCTCCCACCACCCCGTGACTCCTCCCACCACCCAGTGGGAGTGTCTGGGGTCTATTATAGAATTGATCGCTGTAGGTGGTGAATGATTCTAACCAACCAATGTCTTCTGCCGCACCATAGGCCCCACCCCTCTTCTCTCTCCTCCAATAGACATCTCACACCCCAGTGACATCAAATGGAAGGGCACAGCCTTCACTGGTATTGCATGGCTCCTCCCACTTCATTATGGTTTGCCTTTTCTCCTGTCACCTGACTGCACCTGCTGAGCTGACTCCTCCCGCCATCTCGTGACTCCTCCCGAACTCTCGTGACTCCTCCCGCCATCTCGTGCCTCCTCCCACCACCCCGTGACTGTATATTGTATATGGCCTCTCTGACTTCTCTACTCTTTGTATAAAGCATCCTCCCTCTTCTTTCTTACCCCAGGCCCTTTCTGTCCAGTCTGTCTGTTCTGTATAATTATATTATATTATCACATTATGTGTGTATGTGCGGGGAGGAGCACGGGGACGGGGAAGGTAAAAGTGTCATTTGCATTCGGGATAGAGGAGGAGGAGCCGTAGTGCAGAGGGATGGATAGGCGGAGTTCCGATCTGCGCCGACAGGCAGTGGGAGCCGATCTCCGCACAATACCATGACTCCTCCAAGCATCCTGTGACTCCTCCCACCATCCTGTGACCCCTCCCACCATCCCATGACTCCTCCCACTATCGTGTGGCTCCCCCACCATCGTGTGACTCCTCCCACCTTCATGTGACTCCTCCCACCATCCCGTGGCTCCTCCCACCATCCTGTGACTCATCTCTCCGGGGTCCAGCGATGGGTGATCCATCCACTTGCAGTGGGATCTTTAAAATGGAGGGGAGGATGGAGGTAGTATAGCGGAGGTTTTTATGTGGCTCTGCCGCAGCCACCAGTCTATGTGTGGCTAAATGATTATCCCATTAGAGGTAATGACAGGGTGGCTAATGGCCTGTATTATTAGAGGGGGGAGGGGATACCTATTTTCATGGCCTGTATTATTAGAAGGGGGAGGGGATACCTATTTTCATGGCATGTGATATTAGAGGGGGAGGGGATACCTATTTTCATTTTAATTCCTATTTTGTAGTGCGGTTCCTCCGTTCCAGCCTATGAGGTCAGTTCACCAATCACCCCCTGACAGATCTACCCCTACAATAGGGGGGGGGCAGAGACGCCCCTCCCAGTGGGAGTGTCTGGGGTCTATTATAGAATTGATCGCTGTAGGTGGTGAATGATTCTAACCAACCAATGTCTTCTGCCGCACCACAGGCCCCACCCCTCTTCTCTCCTCCAATAGACATCTCACACCCCAGTGACATCAAATGGAAGGGCACAGACTTCAATGGTATTGCATGGCTCCTCCCACTTCATTATGGTTTGCCTTTTCTCCTGTCACATGACTGCACCCGCTGGTCTGACTCCTCCCACCACAGCGCGACTCCTCCCAGCATACCGTGTTTCCTCCCACCACCCCGTGACTCCTTCCACCACCCCATGACTCCTCTCACCATCATGTGACTCCTCACCCTCCCACCATCCCGTGACTCCTCCTAGCATCCCGTGAATCCTCCCACCACCATGTGACTCCTCCCACCACCGTGTGACTCCTCCCACCATTGCGTGACTCCTCCCACCAGCGCGTGACTCCACACCCTCCCACGTGACTCCTCCCACCATCCCAAAACTCCTCGCACTGTTGTGTGACTCCTCCCACCATCGTGCAACTCCTCCAACCACCCCGTGACTCCTCCCACCATTGCGTGACTCCTCCCACCATCCCGTGACTCCTCCCACCACTGCATGACAACTCCCACCAGCGCGTGACTCCTCCCACTATCCCGTGACTCCTCCCACCACCACGTGCCTCCTCCCACCATCACCTGACTCCTCTCACCATCATGTGACTCCTCCCACCATCGCGTGACTCCTCACCCTCCCACCATCCCGTGACTCCTCCCACCCCCGCGTGATTCCTCCCACCATCACATAACTCATCCCACTGTTGTGTGACTCCTCCCACCATCGTGTGACTCCTCCAACCACCTCGTGACTCTTCCCACCACCCTTGACTCCTCCCACCATCGTGTGGCTCCTCCCACCATCATGTGACTCCTCCCACCACCGTGTGACTCCCACATCCCGTGACTCTTCACACCATCCCGTGGCTCCTCCCACCATCCCGTGACTCATCTCTCCGGGGTCCAGCGATGGGTGATCCATCCACTTGCAGTGGGATCTTTAAAATGGAGGGGAGGATGGAGGTAGGATAGCGGAGGTTTTTATGTGGCTCTGCCGCAGCCACCAGTCTATGTGTGGCTAAATGATTATCCCATTAGAGGTAATGACAGGGTGGCTAATGGTCTGTATTATTAGAGGGGGAGGGGACACCTATTTTCATGGTCTGTATTATTAGAGGGGGGAGGGGATACCTATTTTCATGGCCTGTATTATTAGAGGGGGGAGGGGATACCTATTTTCATTTTATTTCCTATTTTGTGGTGCGGTTCCTCCGTTCCAGCCTATGAGGTCAGTTCAGCAATCACACCCTGACCGATCTACCCCTACAATAGGGGGGTGGGGGCAGAGACGCCCCTCCCAGTGGGAGTGTCTGAGGTCTATTATAGAATTGATCGCTGTAGGTGGTGAATGATTCTAACCAACCAATGTCTTCTGCTGCACCACAGGCCCCACCCCTCTTCTCTCTCCTCCAATAGACATCTCTCACCCCAGTGACATCAAATGGAAGGGCACAGCCTTCAATGGTATTGCATGGCTCCTCCCACTTCATTATGGTTTGCCTATTCTCCTGTCACATGACTGCACCCGCTGGTCTGACTCCTCCCACCATCTCGTGACTCCTCCCACCATCTCGTGCCTTCTGCCACCACCCCGTGACTCCTCCCACTATCATATGACTCCTCTCACTGTTGTGTGACTCCTCCCACCACCATTGCGTGACTCCTCCCACCACCATTGCGTTACTCCTCCCACCACCATTGCGTGACTCCTCCCACCACCGTGTGCCTCCTCCCACCATCCAGTGACTCCTCCCACCATCTTGTGACTCCTCCCCCTCCCACTATCCCGTGACTCCTCCCACCCCACGTGACTCCTCCCACTATCACATAACTCCTCCCACTGTTGTGTGACTCCTCCCACCATCAATGGTTTTACATGACTCCTCCCACTTCATTATGGTTTGCCTTTTCTCCTGTCACATGACTGCACCCACTGGTCTGACTCCTCCAACCACCCCATGACTCCTCCCACCACCATTGTGTGACTCCTCCCACCATCCCGTGACTACTCCCGCTACCCCGTGACTCCTCCCACCATTGCTTGACTTCTCCCACCACCATTGTGTGATTCCTCCCACCATCATGTGACTCCTCCCACCATCCTGTGACTCCTCCTACCACCCAGTGGGAGTGTCTGGGGTCTATTATAGAATTGATCGCTGTAGGTGGTGAATGATTCTAATGTCTTCTGCGGCACCACAGGCCCCACCCCACTTCTCTCTCCTCCAATAGACATCTCACACCCCAGTGACATCAAATGGAAGGGCACAGCCTTCAATGGTATTGCATGGCTCCTCCCACTTCATTATGGTTGGCTCTTTTTCCTGTCACCTGACTGCACCCGCTGAGCTGACTCCTCCCACCATCCCGTGACTCCTCCCACCATCACGTGACTCCTCCCACCATCCTGTGATTCCTCCCACCATCACGTGACTCCTCCCACCATCACGTGACTCCTCCCACCATCATGTGACTCCTCCCACCATCGCGTGACTCCTCACCCTACCACCATCCCGTGAATCCTACCACCATCACATAACTCCTCCCACTGTTGTGTGACTCCTCCCAACATCGTGAGACTCCTCCCACCACCCGTAACTCCTCCCACCCCCATGTGACTCCTACCGCCATCCCATAACTCCCCCACTGTTGTTTGACTCCTCCCACAACCCAGTGATTCCTCCCACCATTGTGTGGCTAATGGCCTGTATTATTAGAGGGGGGAGGGGACACCTATTTTCATGGTCTGTATTATTAGAGGGGGGAGGGGATACCTATTTTAATTTTATTTCCTATTTTGTGGTGCGGTTCCTCCGTTCCAGCCTATGAGGTCAGTTCACCAATCACCCCCTGACAGATCTACCCCTACAATAGGGGGTGGGGGCAGAAACGTCCCTCCCAGTGGGAGTGTCTGGGGTCTATTTTAGAATTGATCGCTGTAGGTGGTGAATGATTCTAACCAACCAATGTCTTCTGCCGCACCACAGGCCCCACCCCTCTTCTCTCTCCTCCAATAGACATCTCACACCCCAGTGACATCAAATGCAAGGGCACAGCCTTCAATGGTATTACATGGCTCCTCCCACTTCATTATGGTTTGCCTTTAATCCTGTCACATGACTGCACCTGCTGGTCTGACTCCTCCCACCATCTCGTGACTCCTCCCACCACCCCGTGACTCCTCCCACCATTGCGTGACTCCTCCCACCACCCCGTGACTCCTCCCACTATCATATGACTCCTCTCACCATCCCATAACTCCTCCCACTTTTGTGTGACTCCTCCCACCATTGCATGACTCCTCCCACCACCATTGCGTGACTCCTCCCACCACCCCGTGACTCCTCCCACCACCGTGTGCCTCCTCCCACCATCCCGTGACTCCTCCCACCACCCCATGACTCCTCCCACCACCGCGTGACTCCCCCCACCATTGCGTTCTTCCTCCCACCATCGTGTGACTCCTCCCACCATCGTGTGACTCCTCCCACCAGCGTGTGACTCCTCCCACCAGTGCGTGACTCCTCTCACCACCCCGTGACTCCTCCCACCATCATGTGACTCCTCCCACCATCGCGTGACTCCTCACCCTACCACCATCCCGTGAATCCTACCACCATCACATAACTCCTCCCACTGTTGTGTGACTCCTCCCAACATCGTGAGACTCCTCCCACCACTCGTAACTCCTCCCACCCCCATGTGACTCCTACCGCCATCCCATAACTCCCCCACTGTTGTTTGACTCCTCCCACAACCCAGTGATTCCTCCCACCATTGTGTGGCTAATGGCCTGTATTATTAGAGGGGGGAGGGGACACCTATTTTCATGGTCTGTATTATTAGAGGGGGGAGGGGATACCTATTTTAATTTTATTTCCTATTTTGTGGTGCGGTTCCTCCGTTCCAGCCTATGAGGTCAGTTCACCAATCACCCCCTGACAGATCTACCCCTACAATAGGGGGTGGGGGCAGAAACGTCCCTCCCAGTGGGAGTGTCTGGGGTCTATTTTAGAATTGATCGCTGTAGGTGGTGAATGATTCTAACCAACCAATGTCTTCTGCCGCACCACAGGCCCCACCCCTCTTCTCTCTCCTCCAATAGACATCTCACACCCCAGTGACATCAAATGCAAGGGCACAGCCTTCAATGGTATTACATGGCTCCTCCCACTTCATTATGGTTTGCCTTTAATCCTGTCACATGACTGCACCCGCTGGTCTGACTCCTCCCCCCAATCTCGTGACCCCTCCCACCACCCCGTGACTCCTCCCACCATTGCGTGACTCCTCCCACCACCCCGTAACTCCTCCCACTATCATATGACTCCTCTCACCATCCCATAACTCCTCCCACTTTTGTGTGACTCCTCCCACCATTGCATGACTCCTCCCACCACCATTGCGTGACTCCTCCCACCACCCCGTGACTCCTCCCACCACCGTGTGCCTCCTCCCACCATCCCGTGACTCCTCCCACCACCCCGTGACTCCTCCCACCACCGCGTGACTCCCCCCACCATTGCGTTCTTCCTCCCACCATCACGTGACTCCTCTCCTCCCACTATCCCGTGACTCCTCCCACCCCACGTGACTCCTCCCAC
Source organism: Lithobates pipiens (assembly GCF_037356315.1). Classification (NCBI taxonomy): domain Eukaryota; kingdom Metazoa; phylum Chordata; class Amphibia; order Anura; family Ranidae; genus Lithobates; species Lithobates pipiens. Next base: position 625,662,039 of record NW_027507758.1, read on the forward strand.
TATCACATAACTCCTCCCACTGTTGTGTGACTCCTCCCACCATCAATGGTATTGCATGGCTCCTCCCACTTCATTATTGTTTGCCTTTTCTCCTGTCACATGACTGCACCCACTGGTCTGACTCCTCCCACCACCCCTGCCTCCTCCCACCATCATGTGACTCCTCCCACCCCCGCATGACTCCACCCACCATCCCATAACTCCTCCCGCCGTCGTGTGACTCCTCAAACCACCTCGTAACTCCCCCTACCATTGCGAGACTCCTCCCACCACCATTGCATGACTCCTCCAAACATCACGTGACTCCTCCCACCACCCCGTGACTCCTCCCACTATCACATAACTCCTCCCACTGTTGTGTGACTCCTCCCACCATCAATGGTATTGCATGGCTCCTCCCACTTCATTATGGTTTGCCTTTTCTCCTGTCACATGACTGCACCCACTGGTCTGACTCCACCCACCACCCCTGCCTCCTCCCACCATCATGTGACTCCTCTCACCACCCCGTGACTCTGCCCACCATCCAGTGACTCCTCCCACCCCCACATGACTCCACCCACCATCCCATAACTCCTCCCACCGTCGTGTGACTCCTCCAACCACCCCGTAACTCCTCCCACCATTGCGAGACTCCTCCCACCACCATTGCATGACTCCTCCCACCACCCTGTGACTCCTCCCACCATAATTTGACTCCTCCCACCATCGTGTGACCCCTCCCACCATCCCGTGACTCCTCCCACCACCGCGTGACTCCTCCCATCATTGCGAGACTCCTCCCACCACCACTTGTTGACTCCTCCCACCATCATTTGACTCCTCCCACCATTGCGTGACTTCTCCCACCACCATTGCGTGACTCCTCCCACCATCCCGTGATTCCTCCCACCACCCAGTGGGAGTGTCTGGGGTCTATTATAGAATTGATCGCTGTAGGTGGTGAATGATTCTAACCAACCAATGTCTTCTGCCGCACAACTGCCCCCACCCCTCTTCTCTCTCCTCCAATAGATATCTCACACCTCAGTGACATCAAATGGAGGGGCACAGCCTTCAATGGTATTACATTGCTCCTCCCACTTCATTATGGTTTGCCTTTTCTCCTGCCACATGACTGCACCCGCTGGTCTGACTCCTCCCACCATCCCGTGACTCCTCCCACCACCCAGTGACTCTTCCCACCATTGTGTGACTTCTCCCACCACCATTGCGTGACTCCTCCCACCACCATTGCGTGACTCCTCCCACCACCCCTGCCTCCTCCCACCATCATGTGACTCCTCTCACCACCCCGTGTCTCCGCCCACCATCCTGTGGCTCCTTCCACCGTCGTGTGACTCCTCCAACCACCCCGTAACTCCTCCCACCATTGCGAGACTCCTCCCACCACCATTACATGACTCCTCCCACCATCTCGTGACTCCTCCCACCACCCTGCGACTCATCCCACCATCATTTGACTCCTCCCACCACCGTGTGACTCCTCCCACCACCATTGCGTGACCCCTCCCACCATCCCATAACTCCTCCCACCATTGCGTGACTCCTCCCACCACCATTGCGTGACCCCTCCCACCATCCCGTGACTCCTCCCACCACCCCGTGACTCCTCCCACCATTGCGAGACTCCTCCCACCACCACTGCGTGACTCCTCCCACCACCCCGTGACTCCTCCCACCATTGCGTGACCTCTCCCACCACCATTGCGTGACTCCTCCCACCATCCCGTGACTCCTCCCACCACCCAGTGGGAGTGTCTGGGGTCTATTATAGAATTGATCGCTGTAGGTGGTGAATGATTCTAACCAACCAATGTCTTCTGCTGCACCACAGGCCCCACCCCTCTTCTCTCTCCTCCAATAGATATCTCACACCCCAGTGACATCAAATGGAAAGGCACAGCCTTCAATGGTATTGCATGGCTCCTCCCACTTCATTATGGTTTGCCTTTTCTCCTGTCACCTGACTGCACCCACTGAGCTGACTTCTCCCGCCATCGCGTGACTCCTCTCACCCCCGCGTGACTCCTACCACCATCCCATAACTCCTCCCACTGTTGTGTGACTCCTCCCACCGTCGTGTGACTCCTCCAACCACCCTGTGACTCCTCCCACCATTGCGTGACTCCTCCCACCACCATTGCGTGACTCCTCCCACCATTGCGTGACTCCTCCCACCATCGTGTGACTCCTCCCACCATTGCGTGACTTCTCCCACCATTGCGTGACTCCTCCCACTATCACATAACTCCTCCCACTGTTGTGTGACTCCTCCCACCATCAATGGTATTGCATGGCTCCTCCCACTTCATTATGGTTTGCCTTTTCTCCTGTCACATGACTGCACCCACTGGTCTGACTCCTCCCACCACCCCTGCCTCCTCCCACAATCATGTGACTCCTCTCACCCCCCCGTGACTCCGCCCACCATCCCGTGACTCCTCCCACCGACGTGTGACTCCTCCAACCACCCTGTGACTCCTCCCACCACCATTGCGTGACTCCTCCCACCACCATTGCGTGACTCCTCCCACCACCATTGCGTGACCCCTCCCACCATCCAGTGACTCCTCCCACCACCCAGTGACTCCTCCCACCATTGCGAGACTCCTCCCACCACCCCCTGACTCCTCCCACCATCGTGTGACTCCTCCCACCATTGCGTGACTTGTATTATAGAATTGATCGCTGTAGGTGGTGAATGATTCTAACCAACCAATGTCTTCTGCTGCACCACAGCCCCCACCCCTCTTCTCTCTCCTCCAATAGACATCTCACACCCCAGTGACATCAAATGGAAGGGCACAGCCTTCAATGGTATTGCATTGCTCCTCCCACTTCATTATGGTTTGCCTTTTCTCCTGTCACCTGACTGCACCCACTGAGCTGACTCCTCCCACCATCGCGTGACTCCTCTCACCACCTCGTGACTCCGCCCACCATCCCTTGACTCCTCCCACCCCGCGTGACTCCTCCCACCATCCCATAACTCCTCCCACTGTTGTGTGACTCCTCCCACCGTCGTGTGACTCCTCCAACCACCCTGTGACTCCTCCCACCATTGCAAGACTCCTCCCACCACCATTGCGTGACTCCTCCCACCACCCCGTGACTCCTCCCACCATCCTTTGACTCCTCCCACCATCATGTGACTCCTCCCACGATTGTGTGACTTCTCCCACCACCATTGTGTGACTCCTCCCACCATCCCGTGACTCCTCCCACCACCCAGTGGGAGTGTCTGGGGTCTATTATAGAATTGATCGCTGTAGGTGGTGAATGATTCTAACCAACCAATGTCTTCTGCCGCACCATAGGCCCCACCCCTCTTCTCTCTCCTCCAATAGACATCTCACACCCCAGTGACATCAAATGGAAGGGCACAGCCTTCACTGGTATTGCATGGCTCCTCCCACTTCATTATGGTTTGCCTTTTCTCCTGTCACATGACTACACGCGCTGGTCTGACTCCTCCCACCATCTCATGACTCCTCCCACCATCTCATGACTCCTCCCACCATCTCATGACTCCTCCCACCATCTCGTGACTCCTCCCACCATCTCATGACTCCATCTCGTGCCTCCTCCCACCACCCCATGCCTCCTCCCACCACCCCGTGACTCCTCCCACTATCATATGACTCCTCTCACCATCCCGTGAATCCTCCCACCCCCACGTGACTCCTGCCACCATCCCATAACCCCTCCCACTGTTGTGTGACTCCTCCCACCATCGTGTGACTCCTCCATCCACTCCGTGACTCCTCCCACCACCATTGCGTGACTCCTCCCGTGCATCCTGCCTGTGGCCAATCATAGCTCAGGCTGTGTAGTGCACGCCCCACACTATATAAGGCCGCCTTTGAGGCGGCCTCGTGTAGTGTGTTGGCATCTGAATCAGTGGGTGTTCTGTGTACCTTCAACACAGTACACACCGATCGTTTTTGGCTGATTTCCTATCTTGCTGTTGTGTAGTGGTTATTGTCTGTGCCCTGACCGCAGTATACACCACTATATTCACCTCACCTATATAGCTAGTGATCTATCTTTAATAATAGAGCTTGCAGTCAGTAGTGGCAGGAGATAGTGCGTGCTGTCTGCGTGCTCTGTACCCAGTACATACCGCTATAATCCACCTACATAGCTGTTCTCTATTTGAGCCCAATTGCCATCTGCAGGAGTTATTGGAAGTTGTGTGTGCCTCCAGCACAGCACAGTATACATCTGTATATACCCCTTTATCTCTGCTGTTCTATAAAAAAGGCATCTGCAGGAGTTAGTGGGTGCTGTGTGCCTCCAGCACAATATAAACTACCCAACTACTGTTTTACCCAACTCCCTTCAGGCCATTACCATGTCTGGAAGGCCAGCAAGGAGAGGCAGACAGGCGCGAGCTGATAAAAGAGGGCAAGCAGGCTCTGTGTCTAGAGACAACAGTGCTGGTCGTGGACGCGGTGCATTGTCATCAGCACGTGGCCATGGGACATGCTTGTCCTTCTTTTCTGCAGCTGGACATGTTGAACCGCAACATGCCAACGACTTGGTAGAGTGGATGACCAAGCCCTCTTCATCCTCCTCATCCTCTCTCACCCAGTCTCAGGGTAGTAGCAAAGCAGCTGCCAACGCATCGTCTTCCCTCCTCTCAATGTCATCATCAGTGACTCCTTCCCTAGACCCACCACGTCCTCCTGAGGAGTCTCCTGAACTCTTTGAGCACAGTGTTGGGTACATGCTCCAGGAGGATGCCCAGTGTTTGGTGGGCTCTGATGATGACACTCAGCTAGAGGAAGGCAGTAGCGTGAGTGCAGAGAGAGGGGATGCTCAAGAAGGACAGCAATCTGGCAGTCATGTTCCACAAGCTGCAGCATACTGCCAGGTTTGCTACAGCGATGAAGAGGGAGGGGATGATGAGGGCACTGACTCCACGTGGGTGCCTGGAAGGAGGGAGGAGGAGGAGGAGGCACATGTCCAACGAGGCAGGATGCCCTCCGGGGGCCAGCTTAGGGGCAGCACACCGACTGAATCACACCGCAGAGCTCCGCCTGCGCAGAGCGCTTCCTCTGCGCGTTATTCTAAAAGTTCTTTGGTGTGGGCCTTTTTTGAGACGAGTGCATCAGATCGCACCGCTGCTATTTGCAACATATGTCTCAAGCGTATCTCACGTGGCCAAAACATCAGCCGCTTGGGCACCACATGCTTGACCAGACATATGTTGACCTGCCATGCAGCTCGTTGGCAAGCGTACCTCAAAGACCCACACCAAAGAACAAAGCGGACCTCTCCTTGCTCCTCATCAGCTGGCATCTCCAACCCCACTAGACCTTCAGTCCTCTCTGAAACCTGCTCTGAGAGGAATGAAGGTGTAGAATTAGGTGTGTCACAGCCAAGTGCTTCCGGGAACTCTGCTAGTGGTACATCCACATCCGATTATAGCAGGCAAATGTCCCTGCCCCAGCTGCTGGACCGGCGGAAGAAGTTTACTCCCAGCCATCCACATGCCCAGCGGTTGAATGCTAGCTTGGCTAAATTGCTAGCACTTCAACTGCTGCCTTTTCAGTTGGTAGACTCGGCCCCCTTCCGTGAGTTTGTACAATGTGCGGTTCCTCAGTGGCAGGTCCCCAAACGCCACTTTTTCTCACGGAAGGCGATTCCGGCTCTCTACCGGCATGTGGAAGGCAATGTCCTTGCCTCGCTGGACAGGGCGGTCAGCGGTAAGGTGCATATTACCGCTGACTCATGGTCCAGCAGGCATGGACAGGGACGTTACCTGTCTTTCACGGCCCATTGGGTCACTCTTCTGGCTGCTGGGAAGGATGCAGGACAAGGTGCAGTAGTGTTGGAGGTTGTTCCGCCACCACGCCTCCAAAATGCTACTATTGGTTGTGACACACCTCTCTCCTCCACCCCGTCCTCTTCTTCTTCTTCCATGGCCTCTTCCAGTGCTCTGTCCTCAGAACCAGCGGTGCTCCGTAGGCGTTGCAGGGGCTACGCAAGTACGCAGGCAAAACGATGCCATGCCGTGCTTGCGCTGGTTTGTTTGGGGGACAGGAGCCACACTGGGGCGGATGTTTTGTCAGCTCTGCAGGGGCAGGCCGAGAGGTGGTTGACGCCACGCCAGCTTAAGCCAGGAATGGTGGTTTGCGACAATGGCACCAACCTCCTCTCTGCCCTCCGACAGGGACAACTGACCCATGTGCCCTGTGTAGCTCACGTCCTTAACCTGGTGGTGCAGCGGTTCTTGGGCAGGTACCCCGGCTTACAGGATGTCCTGAAGCAGGCCAGGAGAGTCTGTGTGCATTTCCGCCGATCATTTAATGCCTGTGCTCGGCTGGCTGAGCTCCAAAAGGAGTTGAACCTGCCCAAGAACCGCCTTATATGTGACATGCCCACCAGATGGAACTCAACATTGGCCATGCTGCAGCGGCTGCACACGCAGCAGAGGGCCATCAATGAGTACCTGTGCGACTACGGCACCAGGACAGGGTCAGGGGAGCTTGGTTTTTTCTCACCACGCCAGTGGGGCATGATCAGGGATGCATGCACTGTCCTGTCACCGTTTGAGGAGGCCACAAGGATGGTGAGCAGTGACAGTGCATGCATCAGTGACACTGTACCTCTTGTCCACCTCTTGGAGCATACGCTGCGTGGAATAATGGACAGGGCACTTGAGGCAGAACAGAGGCAGGAAGAGGAGGACTTCCTTGCCTCTCAAGGCCCCCTTTATCCAGACAGTGTTCCTGCTGTGCCACCCATCACACAGGAAGAGGAAGAGGAGGAGGAGGATGATTGTGTCAGCATGGAGGTGGAGGCTGGCACTCAGCAGCAGCAGCAGCAGTCTTATAGGGATGATTTACAGTCCCAAGAAACACGTGGACTTGTACGTGGCTGGGAGGAGGTAGCTGCGGATCATGTTGTCCTTAGTGACCCAGAGGACTCCGGACCGAATGCCTCAGCTAATCTACGCTGCATGGCCTCCCTGATCCTGCAAAGCCTGCGGAAGGATCCTCGTATTCTTCGGATCAAGGAGAGGGACCATTACTGGCTGGCCACTCTCCTTGATCCACGGTACAAGGGTAAGGTTGCTGACCTTATCTTGCCATCGCAGAGGGAGCAGAGGATGAGACATCTCCGGGAGGCCTTGCAGAAAGCTCTGTGCAACGCGTTCCCAGAGACTGGGAGGTTACAAACTCCTGGTCCTGGACAACGTGTTGCTGAGGCATCGGTCAGAAGGAGCGGTGGAGAAAGCGGCCGTCTGACTGATGCTTTCAGACAATTTTTTAGTCCGCAGCCCCAAGGTATGATTGGTTCCAGCACCCATCGCCAGCGTCTAATTTACATGGTGCAGGAATACCTAGGGGCAAGGTCAGACTTGGACACCTTTCCCACCGAAAATCCTCTGGCTTACTGGGTCTTGAGGATGGATCACTGGCCAGAGCTTGCACAGTATGCAATTGAGCTACTGGCCTGTCCTGCATCCAGCGTTCTTTCGGAACGCACCTCCAGTGCTGCTGGTGGCTTTGTTACCGATCACAGGGTGCGCCTGTCCACCGAATCAGTTGATCGACTGACCTTCATCAAGATGAATCAGTCTTGGATCACCCACAGCTACCAAGCACCCGAAGCTGATGTAACCGAATAATTTTTTTTGAAATACCACATCCCTTCAAGACTGCCTATGCTGATGCTGAGTGACTGTCCTGTTATGTTGATTGTCTATCCTCTTCCTCCTCCGCTGATATGTTGGAAGAACATTTTTGGTTCTGGGTGATGCCAGCAGCCCAATTTTTCTGCCCCTGTTTAACAGGGGCGTTTAAGTACAATTTTTGATGCAATGCTTTGCAGCAGGGCTAATTCCTGCAATAAAACTAGAGTATATGGCAGAGGTTGCAGTGTGGTGGCACCAGCACCAGTGCCTAAGGCCCAATTTTTCTGCCCCTGTTTAACAGGGACATGTAATTACAATTCTTGATATAATATTTCACAGGAGGGCCCCTTCCTGTGCCCACCCAGAGTAACGGTGAGGACTTATAGTGTTGTGGCACCAGCACCACAACCACCAAAGGTCAATTTTTCTACCACTGTTCAACAATGGCATGTAATTACAATTATTTTCATGGTCTGTATTATTAGAGGGGGGAGGGGATACCTATTTTCATGGCCTGTATTATTAGAGGGGGGAGGGATACCTATTTTCATGGTCTGTATTATTAGAGGGGGGAGGGGTTACCTATTTTCATGGCCTGTATTATTAGAGGGGGAGGGGATACCTATTTTCATGGCCTGTATTATTAGAGGGGGAGGGGATACCTATTTTCATGGCCTGTATTATTAGAGGGGGAGGGGATACCTATTTTCATGGCCTGTATTATTAGAGGGGGAGGGGAAACCTATTTTCATGGTCCGTATTATTAGAGGGGGGAGGGGATACCTATTTTCATGGTCCATATTATTAGAGGGGGGAGGGGATACCTATTTTCATGGTCCGTATTATTAGAGGGGGAGGGGATACCTATTTTCATGGTCTGTATTATTAGAGGGGGAGGGGAAACCTATTTTCATGGCCTGTATTATTAGAGGGGGGAGGGGTTACCTATTTTCATGGTCTGTATTATTAGAGGGGGGAGGGGATACCTATTTTCATGGCCTGTATTATTAGAGGGGGGAGGGATACCTATTTTCATGGTCTGTATTATTAGAGGGGGGAGGGGTTACCTATTTTCATGGTCTGTATTATTAGAGGGGGGAGGGGATACATATTTTCATGGCCTGTGATATTATTAGAGGGGGAGGGGATACCTATTTTCATGGTCTGTATTATTAGAGGGGGAGGGGATACCTATTTTCATGGTCTGTATTATTAGAGGGGGGAGGGATACCTATTTTCATGGTCTGTATTATTAGAGGGGGAGGGGATACCTATTTTCATGGTCTGTATTATTAGAGGGGGAGGGGAAACCTATTTTCATGGTCTGTATTATTAGAGGGGGGAGGGGATACCTATTTTCATGGTCTGTATTATTAGAGGGGGGAGGGGTTACCTATTTTCATGGTCTTTATTATTAGAGGGGGGAGGGGATACATATTTTCATGGCCTGTATTATTAGAGGGGGGAGGGGATACCTATTTTCATGGTCTGTATTATTAGAGGGGAGGGGATACCTATTTTCATGGTCTGTATTATTAGAGGGGGGAGGGGTTACCTATTTTCATGGTCTCTATTATTAGAGGGGGGAGGGGATACATATTTTCATGGCCTGTGATATTATTAGAGGGGGAGGGGATACCTATTTTCATGGCCTGTATTATTAGAAGGGGGAGGGGATACCTATTTTCATGGCCTGTATTATTAGAGGGGGGAGGGGATACCTATTTTCATGGCCTGTATTATTGGGGGGGAGGGGATACCTATTTTCATGGCCTGTATTATTAGAGGGGGAGGGGACACCTATTTTCATGGTCCGTATTATTAGAAGGGGAGGGGATACATATTTTCATGGCCTGTATTATTAGAGGGGGAGGGGACACCTATTTTCATGGTCCGTATTATTAGAGGGGGAGGGGATACCTATTTTCATGGCCTGTATTATTAGAGGGGGGAGGGGATACCTATTTTCATGGCCTGTATTATTAGAGGGGGGAGGGGATACCTATTTTCATGGCCTGTATTATTAGAGGGGGGAGGGGATACATATTTTCATTACCTGTATTATTAGAGGGGGGAGGGGATACCTATTTTCATGGCCTGTATTATTAGAGGGGGGAGGGGATATCTATTTTCATGGCCTGTATTATTAGAGGGGGGAGGGGATACCTATTTTCATGGCCTGTATTATTAGAGGGGGGAGGGGATACCTATTTTCATGGCCTGTATTATTAGGGGGGAGGGGATACCTATTTTCATGGCCTGTATTATTAGAGGGGGGAGGGGATACCTATTTTCATGGCCTGTATTATTAGGGGGGGGAGGGGATACCTATTTTCATGGCCTGTATTATTAGAGGGGGAGGGGAAACCTATTTTCATGGTCTGTATTATTAGAGGGGGGAGGGGATACCTATTTTCATGGTCTGTATTATTAGAGGGGGGAGGGGTTACCTATTTTCATGGTCTTTATTATTAGAGGGGGGAGGGGATACATATTTTCATGGCCTGTATTATTAGAGGGGGGAGGGGATACCTATTTTCATGGTCTGTATTATTAGAGGGGAGGGGATACCTATTTTCATGGTCTGTATTATTAGAGGGGGGAGGGGTTACCTATTTTCATGGTCTCTATTATTAGAGGGGGGAGGGGATACCTATTTTCATGGCCCGTGATATTATTAGAGGGGGAGGGGATACCTATTTTCATGGCCTGTATTATTAGAAGGGGGAGGGGATACCTATTTTCATGGCCTGTATTATTAGAGGGGGGAGGGGATACCTATTTTCATGGCCTGTATTATTGGGGGGGAGGGGATACCTATTTTCATGGCCTGTGTTATTAGAGGGGGAGGGGACACCTATTTTCATGGGCCGTATTATTAGAGGGGGAGGGGATACCTATTTTCATGGCCTGTATTATTAGAGGGGGGAGGGGATACCTATTTTCATGGCCTGTATTATTAGAGGGGGGAGGGGATACATATTTTCATTACCTGTATTATTAGAGGGGGGAGGGGATACATATTTTCATGGTCTGTATTATTAGGGGGGGAGGGGATACCTATTTTCATGGCCTGTATTATTAGAGGGGGGAGGGTATATCTATTTTCATGGCCTGTATTATTAGAGGGGGGAGGGGATACCTATTTTCATGGTCTGTATTATTAGAGGGGGGAGGGGATACCTATTTTCATGGTCTGTATTATTAGAGGGAGGAGGGGATACCTATTTTCATGGCCTGTATTATTAGAGGGGGGAGGGGATACCTATTTTCATGGCCTGTATTATTAGAGGGGGGAGGGGATACATATTTTCATGGTCTGTATTATTAGGGGGGGAGGGGATACCTATTTTCATGGTCTGTATTATTAGAGGGGGGAGGGGATACCTATTTTCATGGTCTGTATTATTAGAGGGGGGAGGGGATACCTATTTTCATGGCCTGTATTATTAGAGGGGGGAGGGGATACATATTTTCATGGTCTGTATTATTAGGGGGGCAGGGGATACCTATTTTCATGGCCTGTATTATTAGAGGGGGAGGGGATATCTATTTTCATGGCCTGTATTATTAGAGGGGGGAGGGGATACCTATTTTCATGGCCTGTATTATTAGAGGGGGGAGGGGATACATATTTTCATTGCCTGTATTATTAGAGGGGGGAGGGGATACCTATTTTCATGGTCTGTATTATTAGAGGGGGGAGGGGATACCTATTTTCATGGTCTGTATTATTAGAGGGAGGAGGGGATACCTATTTTCATGGCCTGTATTATTAGAGGGGGGAGGGGATATCTATTTTCATGGCCTGTATTATTAGAGGGGGGAGGGGATACCTATTTTCATGGCCTGTATTATTAGAGGGGGGAGGGGATACCTATTTTCATGGCCTGTATTATTAGGGGGGAGGGGATACCTATTTTCATGGCCTGTATTATTAGAGGGGGGAGGGGATACCTATTTTCATGGCCTGTATTATTGGGGGGGAGGGGATACCTATTTTAATGGCCTGTGTTATTAGAGGGGGAGGGGACACCTATTTTCATGGTCCGTATTATTAGAGGGGGAGGGGATACCTATTTTCATGGCCTGTATTATTAGAGGGGGGAGGGGATACCTATTTTCATGGCCTGTATTATTAGAGGGGGGAGGGGATACATATTTTCATTACCTGTATTATTAGAGGGGGGAGGGGATACATATTTTCATGGTCTGTATTATTAGGGGGGGAGGGGATACCTATTTTCATGGCCTGTATTATTAGAGGGGGGAGGGTATATCTATTTTCATGGCCTGTATTATTAGAGGGGGGAGGGGATACCTATTTTCATGGTCTGTATTATTAGAGGGGGGAGGGGATACCTATTTTCATGGTCTGTATTATTAGAGGGAGGAGGGGATACCTATTTTCATGGCCTGTATTATTAGAGGGGGGAGGGGATACCTATTTTCATGGCCTGTATTATTAGAGGGGGGAGGGGATACATATTTTCATGGTCTGTATTATTAGGGGGGGAGGGGATACCTATTTTCATGGTCTGTATTATTAGAGGGGGGAGGGGATACCTATTTTCATGGTCTGTATTATTAGAGGGGGGAGGGGATACCTATTTTCATGGCCTGTATTATTAGAGGGGGGAGGGGATACATATTTTCATGGTCTGTATTATTAGGGGGGGAGGGGATACCTATTTTCATGGCCTGTATTATTAGAGGGGGAGGGGATATCTATTTTCATGGCCTGTATAATTAGAGGGGGGAGGGGATACCTATTTTCATGGCCTGTATTATTAGAGGGGGGAGGGGATACATATTTTCATTGCCTGTATTATTAGAGGGGGGAGGGGATACCTATTTTCATGGTCTGTATTATTAGAGGGGGGAGGGGATACCTATTTTCATGGTCTGTATTATTAGAGGGAGGAGGGGATACCTATTTTCATGGCCTGTATTATTAGAGGGGGGAGGGGATACCTATTTTCATGGTCTGTATTATTAGAGGGGGGAGGGGATACCTATTTTCATGGCCTGTATTATTAGAGGGGGGAGGGGATACCTATATTCATGGCCTGTATTATTAGAGGGGGGAGGGGATACCTATTTTCATGGTCTGTATTATTAGAGGGGGGAGGGGATACCTATTTTCATGGTCTGTATTATTAGAGGGGGGAGGGGATACCTATTTTCATGGCCTGTATTATTAGAGGGGGGAGGGGATACATATTTTCATGGTCTGTATTATTAGGGGGGGAGGGGATACCTATTTTCATGGCCTGTATTATTAGAGGGGGAGGGGATATCTATTTTCATGGCCTGTATTATTAGAGGGGGGAGGGGATACCTATTTTCATGGCCTGTATTATTAGAGGGGGAGGGGATACATATTTTCATGACCTGTATTATTAGAGGGGGGAGGGGATACATATTTTCATGGTCTGTATTATTAGGGGGGGAGGGGATACCTATTTTCATGGCCTGTATTATTAGAGGGGGAGGGGATATCTATTTTCATGGCCTGTATTATTAGAGGGGGGAGGGGATACCTATTTTCATGGCCTGTATTATTAGAGGGGGAGGGGATACCTATTTTCATGGTCTGTATTATTAGAGGGGGAGGGGATACCTATTTTCATGGCCTGTATTATTAGAGGGGGGAGGGGATACCTATTTTCATGGCCTGTATTATTAGAGGGGGGAGGGGATACAGGGGGGGAGGGGATACCTATTTTCATGGCCTGTATTATTAGAGGGGGGAGGGGATACCTATTTTCATGGCCTGTATTATTAGAGGGGGGAGGGGATACATATTTTCATGACCTGTATTATTAGAGGGGGGAGGGGATACATATTTTCATGGTCTGTATTATTAGGGGGGGAGGGGATACCTATTTTCATGGCCTGTATTATTAGAGGGGGGAGGGGATATCTATTTTCATGGCCTGTATTATTAGAGGGGGGAGGGGATACCTATTTTCATGGCCTGTGATATTATTAGAGGGGGGAGGGGATACCTATTTTCATGGCCTGTATTATTAGGGGGGGGGGGGATACCTATTTTCATGGCCTGTATTATTAAAGGGGGGAGGGGATACCTATTTTCATGGCCTGTATTATTAGAGGGGGGAGGGGATACCTATTTTCATGGCCTGTATTATTAGGGGGGGAGGGGATACTTATTTTCATGGCCTGTATTATTAGAGGGGGGAGGGGATACCTATTTTCATGGCCTGTATTATTAGAGGGGGGAGGGGATACCTATTTTCATGGCCTGTATTATTAGGGGGGGAGGGGATACCTATTTCCATGGCCTGTATTATTAGAGGGGGGAGGGGATATCTATTTTCATGGTCTGTATTATTAGAGGGGAGGGGATACCTATTTTCATGGCCTGTATTATTAGAGGGGGGAGGGGATACCTATTTTCATGGTCTGTATTATTAGAGGGGGAGGGGATACCTATTTTCATGGCCTGTATTATTAGAGGGGGGAGGGGATACCTATTTTCATGGTCTGTATTATTAGAGGGGAGGGGATACCTATTTTCATGGCCTATATTATTAGATGGGGGAGGGGATACCTATTTTCATGGTCTGTATTATTAGAGGGGGAGGGGATACCTATTTTCATGGTCTGTATTATTAGAGGGGGAGGGGATACCTATTTTCATGGCCTGTATTATTAGAGGGGGGAGGGGATACCTATATTCATGGCCTGTATTATTAGAGGGGGGAGGGGATACCTATTTTCATGGTCTGTATTATTAGAGGGGGGAGGGGATACCTATTTTCATGGCCTGTGATATTATTAGAGGGGGGAGGGGATACCTATTTTCATGGTCTGTATTATTAGAGGGGGGAGGGGATACCTATTTTCATGGCCTGTATTATTAGAGGGGGAGGGGATTCCTATTTTCATGGCCTGTATTATTAGGGGGGGAGGGGATACCTATTTTCATGGCCTGTATTATTAGAGGGGGGAGGGGATACCTATTTTCATGGCCTGTATTATTAGAGGGGGAGGGGATACCTATTTTCATGACCTGTATTATTAGAGGGGGGAGGGATACCTATATTCATGGCCTGTATTATTAGAGGGGGGAGGGGATTCCTATTTTCATGGCCTGTGATATTATTAGAGGGGGGAGGGGATACCTATTTTTATGGTCTGTATTATTAGAGGGGGAGGGGATTCCTATTTTCATGGTCTGTATTATTAGACAGGGACTGTGTGACTCCTCCCACCACCGTGTGACTCCTCCCACCACTATTGCGTGACTCCTCCCACCACCATTGCGTGACTCCTCCCACTACCATTGCGTGACTCCTCCCACCACTGTGTGACTCCTCCCACCATCCAGTGACTCCTCCCATCATCACATGACTCCCACATCCTGTGACTCCTCCCACCATCGCGTGACTCCTCCCACCATCCAGTGACTCCTCCCATCATCCCTTGATTCCTTCCACCGTTGTGACTCCTCCCACCACTGTGTGACTCCTCCCACCATCGCGTGACTCCTCCCACCACTGCGTGACTCCTCCCACCATCCAGTGACTCCTCCCATCATCCCTTGATTCCTTCCACCGTTGTGACTCCTCCCACCACTGTGTGACTCCTCCCACCACTGTGTGACTCCTCCCGCCATCACGGGGCTCCCACATCCTGTGACTCCTCCCACCATTGTGTGACTCCTCCCACCATCCAGTGACTCCTCCCACATCCCCTGACTCCTCTCACATCCCCTGACTCCTCCCACCGTCCCATGACTCCTCCCACCATCCCGTGACTTCTCCCACCGCCATTGCGTGACTCCTCCCACCACCATCGCGTGACTCCTCCCACCACCATCGCGTGACTCCTCCCACCATCACGTGACTCCTCCCACCATCACGTGACTCCTCCCACCATTCATTGACTCCTCCCACTATCATGTGACTCATCCCACCATCCCGTGACTCATCCCACCATCCCGTGACTCCTCCCACCACTGTGTGACTCCTCCCACCACTGTGTGACTCCTCCCACCATACCATGACTCCTCCCACCATCCAGTGACTCCTCCCACATCCTGAGTCACCCCTCTTCTCTCTCCTCCAATAGACATCTCACACCCCATTGCGAGACTCCTCCCACCACCATTGCATGACTCCTCCCACCATTGCGTGACCCCCTCCCACCACCATTGCGTGACCCCTCCCACCACCCCGTGACTCCTCCCACCATTGCGAGACTCCTCCCACCACCACTGCGTGACTCCTCCCACCACCCCTGACTCCTCCCACCATCATTTGACTCCTCCCACCATCATGTGACTCCTCCCACCATTGTGTGACTTCTCCCACCACCATTGCGTGACTCCTCCCACCATCCTGTGACTCCTCCCACCACCCAGTGGGAGTGTCTGGGGTCTATTATAGAATTGATCGCTGTAGGTGGTGAATAATTCTAACCAACCAATGTCTTCTGCCGCACCACTGCCCCCACCCCTCTTCTCTCTCCTCCAATAGACATCTCACACCCCAGTGACATCAAATGGAAGGGCACAGCCTTCAATGGTATTGCATGGCTCCTCCCACTTCATTATGGTTTGCCTTTTCTCCTGTCACATGACTGCACCCGCTGGTCTGACTCCTCCCACCATCTCGTGACTCCTCCCACCATCTCGTGACTCCTCCCGCCATCTAGTGCCTCCTCCCACCACCCCGTGACTCCTCCCACTATCATATGACTCCTCTCACCATCCCGTGAATCCTCCCACCCCCGCGTGACTCCTGCCACCATCCCATAACTCCTCCCACTGTTGTGTGACTCCTCCCACCATCGTGTGACTCCTCCAACCACCCCGTGACTCCTCCCACCACCATTGCGTGACTCCTCCCACCAACCTGTGACTCCTCCCACCACGGTGTGACTCCTCCCACCATCACTTGACTCCTCCCACCATTGTGTGACTCCTCCCCCTCCCACTATCCCGTGACTCCTCCCACCCCACGTGACTCCTCCCACTATCACATAACTCCTCCCATCCCACGTGACTCCTCCCACCATCAATGGTATTGCATGGCTCCTCCCACTTCATTATGGTTTGCCTTTTCTCCTGTCACATGACTGCACCCACTGGTCTGACTCCTCCCACCACCCCTGCCTCCTCCCACCATCATGTGACTCCTCTCACCACCCCGTGACTCCGCCCACCATCCCGTGACCCCTCCCACCCCCGCATGACTCCACCCACCATCCCATAACTCCTCCCACCCGCGTGTGACTCCTCCAACCACCCCGTAACTCCTCCCACCATTGCGAGACTCCTCCCACCACCATTGCATGACTCCTCCCACCATTGCGTGACTCCTCCCACCGCCATTGCGTGACCCCTCCCACCATCCCGTGACTCCTCCCACCACCCGTGACTCCTCCCACTATCACATAACTCCTCCCACTGTTGTGACTCCTCCCACCATCAATGGTATTGCATGGCTCCTCCCACTTCATTATGGTTTGCCTTTTCTCCTGTCACATGACTGCACCCACTGGTCTGACTCCTCCCACCACCCCTGCCTCCTCCCACCATCATGTGACTCCTCTCACCAGCCCGTGACTCCGCCCACCATCCCGTGACTCCTTCCACCGTCGTGTGACTCCTCCAACCACCCCGTAACTCCTCCCACCATTGCGAGACTCCTCCCACCACCATTGCATGACTCCTCCCACCATCTCGTGACTCCTCCCACCATCATTTGACTCCTCCCACCATCGTGTGACTCCTCCCACCATTGCGTAACTCCTCCCACCACCATCCCGTGACTCCTCCCACCACCACGTGACTCCTCTCACTATCACTCCTCTCACTCCTCCCACTGTTGTGTGACTCCTTCCACCATCAATGGTATTGCATGGCTCCTCCCACTTCATTATGGTTTGCCTTTTCTCCTGTCACATGACTACACCCACTGGTCTGACTCCTCCCACAATCCCATGACTCCTCCCACCATCATGTGACTCCTCTCACCACCCTCCAACTCCGCCCACCATCCAGTGTCTCCGCCCACCATCCCGTGACTCCTCCCCCCACGTGACTCCTCCCACCATCCCCTAACTCCTCCCACCGTCGTGTGACTCCTCCAACCACCCCGTGACTCCTCCCACCACCATTGCCTGACTCCTCCCACCACCCCGTGACTCCTCCCACCATCATTTGACTCCTCCCACTATTGCGTGACTTCTCCCACCACCATTGCATGATTCCTCCCACCACCCGTGACTCCTCCCACCCCCATGTGACTCCTACCACCATCCCATAACTCCCCACTGTTGTTTGACTCCTCCCACCACCCAGTGACTCCTGCCACCATTGTGTGGCTAATGGCCTGTATTATTAGAGGTGGGAGGGGACACCTATTTTCATGGCCTGTATTATTACAGGGGGGAGGGGATACCTATTTTCATGGTCTGTATTATTAGAGGGGGAGGGGATACCTATTTTCATGGTCTGTATTATTAGAGGGGGGAGGGGATACCTATTTTCATGGCCTGTGGTATTATTAGAGGGGGGAGGGGATACCTATTTTCATGGTCTGTATTATTAGAGGGGGAGGGGATACCTATTTTAATTTTATTTCCTATTTTGTGGTGCGGTTCCTCCGTTCCAGCCTATGAGGTCAGTTCACCAATCGCCCCCTGACAGATCTACCCCTACAATAGGGGGGGGGGCAGAGACGCCCCTCCCAGTGGGAGTGTCTGGGGTCTATTATAGAATTGATCGCTGTAGGTGGTAAATGATTCTAACCAACCAATGTCTTCTGCCGCACCACAGGCCCCACCCCTCTTCTCTCTCCTCCAATAGACATCTCACATCCCAGTGACATCAAATGGAAGGGCACAGCCTTCAATGGTATTGCATGGCTCCTCCCACTTCATTATGGTTTGCCTTTTCTCCTGTCACCTGACTGCACCCATTGAGTTGACTCCTCCCACCATTGCGTGACTCCTCCCACCATCGCGTGACTCCTCCCACCATCCCGTGGCTCCTCCCACCGTCCCGTGGCTCCACCCACCACTGTGTGACTCCTCCCACCATCACTGGACTTCCATATCCCGTGACTCCTCCCACCATCCCGTGACTCCTCCTCCCGCCATCCCGTGACTCCTCCTCCCGCCATCCTGTGACTCCTCCGCCATCCCATGACTCCTCCCACCACCGTGTGACTCCTCCCACCACTGTGTGACTCCTCCCACCACCCGTCACTCCGCCCACCATCACATGACTCCTCCCACATCCCGTGACTCCTCCCACCACCCGTCACTCCTCCCACCACCCCTTGACTCCGCCCACCATCACGTGACTCCTACATCCCGTCACTCCTCCCACATCCCCTGACTCCTCCAACCACTGTGTGACTCCTCCCAAACTCCTCCCACCACCGTGTGACTCCACCCACCATCGCGTGACTCCTCCCACCACCATCGCGTGACTCCTCCCACCATCGCGTGCTTCCTCCCACCATCCCATGACTTTTCCCACCACCCAGTGACTCCTCCCACCATCATGTGACTCCTCCCACCGTCGTGTGACTCCTCCCCCCACCATTGCGAGACTCCTCCCACCACCATTGCATGACTCCTCCCACCATCATTTGACTCCTCCCACCACCGTGTGACTCCTCCCACCATTGCGTGACTCCTCCCACCATTGCGTGACTCCTCCCACCACCACCGTGTGACTCCTCCCACCATTGCGTGACTCCTCCCACCACCATGTGACTCCTCCCACCATCCCGTGACTCCTCCCACCACCCCGTGACTCCTCCCAGCATCCTGTGACTCCTCCCACCACCGCGTGACTCCTCCCACCATTGCGTTCTTCCTCCCACCATCGTGTGACTCCTCCCCTCCCACTATCCCGTGACTCCTCCCACCCCACGTGACTCCTCCCACTATCACATAACTCCTTCCACTGTTGTGTGACTCCTCCCACTTCATTATGGTTTGCCTTTTCTCCTGTCACATGACTGCACCCACTGGTCTAACTCCTCCCACCACCCCTGCCTCCTCCCACCATCATGTGACTCCTCTCACCACCCCGTGACTCCGCCCACCATCCCGTGACTCCTCCCACCCCCGCATGACTCCACCCACCATCCCATAACTCCTCCCACCGTCGTGTGACTCCTCCAACCACCCCGTAACTCCTCCCACCATTGCGAGACTCCTTCCACCACCATTGCATGACTCCTCCCACCACCGTGTGACTCCACCCACCATCGCGTGACTCCTCCCACCACCATCACGTGACTCCTCCCACCACCATTGCGTGACTCCTCCCACCATCGCGTGCTTCCTCCCACCATCCCATGACTTTTCCCACCACCCAGTGACTCCTTCCACCATCATGTGACTCCTCCCACTGTCGTGTGACTCCTCCCCCACCATTGCGAGACTCCTCCCACCACCATTGCTTGACTCCTCCTACCATCATTTGACTCCTCCCACCACCGTGTGACTCCTCCCACCATTGCGTGACTCCTCCCACCATTGCGTGACTCCTCCCACCACCATTGCGTGACTCCTCCCACCACCATTGCGTGACTCCTCCCACCACCCTGTGACTCCTCCCACCACCCCGTGACTCCTCCCACCACCCCGTGACTCCTCCCAGCATCATGTGACTCCTCCCACCACCGCGTGACTCCTCCCACCATTGCGTTCTTCCTCCCACCATCGTGTGACTCCTCCCCTCCCACTATCCCGTGACTCCTCCCACCCACGTGACTCCTCCCACTATCACATAACTCCTCCCACTGTTGTGTGACTCCTCCCACCATCAATGGTATAGCATGGCTCCTCCCACTTCATTATGGTTTGCCTTTTCTCCTGTCACATGACTGCACCCACTGGTTTGACTCCTCCCACCACCCCTGCCTCCTCCCACCATCATGTGACTCCGCCCACCATCCCGTGACTCCTCCCACCCCCGCATGACTCCACCCACCATCCCATAACTCCTCCCACCGTCGTGTGACTCCTCCAACCACCCCGTAACTCCTCCCACCACCCCGTGACTCCTCCCACCACCATGTGACTCCTCCCACCATCATTTGACTCCTCCCACCATCGTGTGACTCCTCCCACCATTGCGTGACTCCTCCCACCGCCATTGCGTGACCCCTCCCACCATCCCGTGACTCCTCCCACCACCCTGTGACTCCTCCCACCATTGCGTGACTCCTCCCACCGCCATTGCGTGACCCCTCCCACCATCCCGTGACTCCTCCCACCACCCAGTGACTCCTCCCACTATCACATAACTCCTCCCACTGTTGTGTGACTCCTCCCACCATCAATGGTATAGCATGGCTCCTCCCACTTCATTATGGTTTTCCTTTTCTCCTGTCACATGACTGCACCCACTGGTCTGACTCCTCCCACCACCCCTGCCTCCTCCCACCATCATGTGACTCCTCTCACCACCCCGTGACTCCGCCCACCATCCCGTGACTCCTCCCACCCCCGCATGACTCCACCCACCATCCCATAACTCCTACCACCGTCGTGTGACTCCTCCAACCACCCAGTAACTCCTCCCACCATTGCGATACTCCTCCCATCACCATTGCATGACTCCTCCCCCCACCCTGTGACTCCTCCCACCATCATTTGACTCCTCCCACCATCGTGTGGCTCCTCCCACCATTGCGTGACTCCTCCCACCGCCATTGCGTGACCCCTCCCACCATCCCGTGACTCCTCCCACCACCCCGTGACTCCTCCCACTATCACATAACTCCTCCCACTGTTTTGTGACTCCTCCCACCATCAATGGTATTGCATGGCTCCTCCCACTTCATTATGGTTTGCCTTTTCTCCTGTCACATGACGTGACTCCGCCCACCATCCCGTGACTCCTTCCACCGTCGTGTGACTCCTCCAACCACCCCGTAACTCCTCCCACCATTGCGAGACTCCTCCCACCACCATTGCATGACTCCTCCCACCACCATGTGACTCCTCCCACCACCCTGTGACTCCTCCCACCATCATTTGACTCCTCCCACCATCGTGTGACTCCTCCCACCATTGCGTGACTCCTCCCACCACCATCCCGTGACTCCTCCCACCACCACGTGACTCCTCTCACTATCACTCCTCTCACTCCTCCCACTGTTGTGTGACTCCTTCCACCATCAATGGTATTGCATGGCTCCTCCCACTTCATTATGGTTTGCCTTTTCTCCTGTCACATGACTGCACCCACTGGTCTGACTCCTCCCACAATCCCATGACTCCTCCCACCATCATGTGACTCCTCTCACCACCCTCCGACTCCGCCCACCATCCCGTGTCTCTGCCCACCATCCCGTGACTCCTCCCCCCGCGTGACTCCTCCCACCATCCCCTAACTCCTCCCACCGTCGTGTGACTCCTCCAACCACCCCGTGACTCCTCCCACCACCATTGCCTGACTCCTCCCACCACCATTGCGTGACTCCTCCCACCACCCCGTGACTCCTCCCACCATCATTTGACTCCTCCCACCATTGCGTGACTTCTCCCACCACCATTGCATGATTCCTCCCACCACCCGTGACTCCTCCCACCCCCATGTGACTCCTACCACCATCCCATAACTCCCCACTGTTGTTTGACTCCTCCCACCACCCAGTGACTCCTCCCACCATTGTGTGGCTAATGGCCTGTATTATTAGAGGGGGGAGGGGATACCTATTTTCATGGTCTGTATTATTACAGGGGGGAGGGGATACCTATTTTCATGGTCTGTATTATTAGAGGGGGGAGGGGATACCTATTTTCATGGCCTGTGGTATTATTAGAGGGGGGAGGGGATACCTATTTTCATGGTCTGTATTATTAGAGGGGGAGGGGATACCTATTTTCATTTTATTTCCTATTTTGTGGTGCGGTTCCTCCGTTCCAGCCTATGAGGTCAGTTCACCAATCGCCCCCTGACAGATCTACCCCTACAATAGGGGGGGGGGGGCAGAGGCGCCCCTCCCAGTGGGAGCGTCTGGGGTCTATTATAGAATTGATCGCTGTAGGTGGTGAATGATTCTAACCAACCAATGTCTTCTGCCGCACCACAGGCCCCACCCCTCTTCTCTCTCCTCCAATAGACATCTCACACCCCAGTGACATCAAATGGAAGGGCACAGCCTTCAATGGTATTGCATGGCTCCTCCCACTTCATTATGGTTTGCCTTTTCTCCTGTCACCTGACTGCACCCATTGAGTTGACTCCTCCCGCCATTGCGTGACTCCTCCCACCATCGCGTGACTCCTCCCACCATCCCGTGGCTCCTCCCACCGTCCCGTGACTCCACCCACCACTGTGTGACTCCTCCCACCATCACTGGACTTCCATATCCCGTGACTCCTCCCACCATCCCGTGACTCCTCCTCCCGCCATCCCGTGACTCCTCCGCCATCCCATGACTCCTCCCACCACTGTGTGACTCCTCCCACCACCCGTGACTCCGCCCACAATCACGTGACTCCTCCCACATCCCGTGACTCCTCCCACCACCCCATCACTCCTCCCACCACCCCTTGACTCCGCCCACCATCACGTGACTCCTACATCCCGTCACTCCTCCCACATCCCCTGACTCCTCCCACCACTGTGTGACTCCTCCCAAACTCCTCACACCACCGTGTGACTCCTCCCACCACCGTGTGACTCCACCCACCATCGCGTGACTCCTCCCACCACCATCGCGTGACTCCTTCCACCACCATCGCGTGCTTCCTCCCACCATCCCATGACTTTTCCCACCACCCAGGGACTCCTCCCACCATCATGTGACTCCTCCCACCGTCGTGTGACTCCTCCCCCACCATTGCGAGACTCCTCCCACCACCATTGCATGACTCCTCCTACCATCATTTGACTCCTCCCACCATCGTGTGACTCCTCCCACCATTGCGTGACTCCTCCCACCACCGCGTGACTCCTCCCACCACCATTGCGTGACTCCTCCCACCACCATTGCGTGACTCCTCCCACCACCCTGTGACTCCTCCCACCATCCCGTGACTCCTCCCACCACCCCGTGACTCCTCCCAGCATCCTGTGACTCCTCCCACCACCGCGTTCTTCCTCCCACCATTGCGTTCTTCCTCCCACCATCGTGTGACTCCTCCCCTCCCACTATCCCGTGACTCCTCCCACCCCACGTGACTCCTCCCACTATCACATAACTCCTCCCACTGTTGTGTGACTCCTCCCACCATCAATGGTATAGCATGGCTCCTCCTACTTCATTATGGTTTGCCTTTTCTCCTGTCACATGACTGCACCCACTGGTCTGACTCCTCCCACCACCCCTGCCTCCTCCCACCATCATGTGACTCCTCTCACCACCCCGTGACTCCTCCCACCCCCGCATGACTCCACCCACCATCCCATAACTCCTCCCACCGTCGTGTGACTCCTCCAACCACCCCGTAACTCCTCCTACCATTGCGAGACTCCTCCCACCACCATTGCATGACTCCTCCCACCATCCCGTGACTCCTCCCACCACCCTGTGACTCCTCCCACCATCATTTGACTCCTCCCACCACCGTGTGACTCCTCCCACCATTGCGTGACTCCTCCCACCATTGCGTGACTCCTCCCACCACCACCGTGTGACTCCTCCCACCATTGCGTGACTCCTCCCACCACCATGTGACTCCTCCCACCATCCCGTGACTCCTCCCACCACCCCGTGACTCCTCCCAGCATCCTGTGACTCCTCCCACCACCGCGTGACTCCTCCCACCATTGCGTTCTTCCTCCCACCATCGTGTGACTCCTCCCCTCCCACTATCCCGTGACTCCTCCCACCCCACGTGACTCCTCCCACTATCACATAACTCCTTCCACTGTTGTGTGACTCCTCCCACTTCATTATGGTTTGCCTTTTCTCCTGTCACATGACTGCACCCACTGGTCTAACTCCTCCCACCACCCCTGCCTCCTCCCACCATCATGTGACTCCTCTCACCACCCCGTGACTCCGCCCACCATCCCGTGACTCCTCCCACCCCCGCATGACTCCACCCACCATCCCATAACTCCTCCCACCGTCGTGTGACTCCTCCAACCACCCCGTAACTCCTCCCACCATTGCGAGACTCCTCCCACCACCATTGCATGACTCCTCCCACCACCGTGTGACTCCACCCACCATCGTGTGACTCCTCCCACCACCATCACGTGACTCCTCCCACCACCATTGCGTGACTCCTCCCACCATCGCGTGCTTCCTCCCACCATCCCATGACTTTTCCCACCACCCAGTGACTCCTTCCACCATCATGTGACTCCTCCCACTGTCGTGTGACTCCTCCCCCACCATTGCGAGACTCCTCCCACCACCATTGCTTGACTCCTCCTACCATCATTTGACTCCTCCCACCACCGTGTGACTCCTCCCACCATTGCGTGACTCCTCCCACCATTGCGTGACTCCTCCCACCACCATTGCGTGACTCCTCCCACCACCATTGCGTGACTCCTCCCACCACCCTGTGACTCCTCCCACCACCCCGTGACTCCTCCCACCACCCCGTGACTCCTCCCAGCATCATGTGACTCCTCCCACCACCGCGTGACTCCTCCCACCATTGCGTTCTTCCTCCCACCATCGTGTGACTCCTCCCCTCCCACTATCCCGTGACTCCTCCCACCCACGTGACTCCTCCCACTATCACATAACTCCTCCCACTGTTGTGTGACTCCTCCCACCATCAATGGTATAGCATGGCTCCTCCCACTTCATTATGGTTTGCCTTTTCTCCTGTCACATGACTGCACCCACTGGTTTGACTCCTCCCACCACCCCTGCCTCCTCCCACCATCATGTGACTCCGCCCACCATCCCGTGACTCCTCCCACCCCCGCATGACTCCACCCACCATCCCATAACTCCTCCCACCGTCGTGTGACTCCTCCAACCACCCCGTAACTCCTCCCACCATTGCATGACTCCTCCCACCACCCCGTGACTCCTCCCACCACCATGTGACTCCTCCCACCATCATTTGACTCCTCCCACCATCGTGTGACTCCTCCCACCATTGCGTGACTCCTCCCACCGCCATTGCGTGACTCCTCCCACCATCCCGTGACTCCTCCCACCACCCCGTGACTCCTCCCACCATTGCGTGACTCCTCCCACCGCCATTGCGTGACCCCTCCCACCATCCCGTGACTCCTCCCACCACCCCGTGACTCCTCCCACTATCACAAAACTCCTCCCACTGTTGTGTGACTCCTCCCACCATCAATGGTATAGCATGGCTCCTCCCACTTCATTATGGTTTTCCTTTTCTCCTGTCACATGACTGCACCCACTGGTCTGACTCCTCCCACCACCCCTGCCTCCTCCCACCATCATGTGACTCCTCTCACCACCCCGTGACTCCGCCCACCATCCCGTGACTCCTCCCACCCCCGCATGACTCCACCCACCATCCCATAACTCCTACCACCGTCGTGTGACTCCTCCAACCACCCAGTAACTCCTCCCACCATTGCGATACTCCTCCCACCACCATTGCATGACTCCTCCCCCCACCCTGTGACTCCTCCCACCATCATTTGACTCCTCCCACCATCGTGTGACTCCTCCCACCATTACGTGACTCCTCCCACCGCCATTGCGTGACCCCTCCCACCATCCCGTGACTCCTCCCACCACCCCGTGACTCCTCCCACTATCACATAACTCCTCCCACTGTTTTGTGACTCCTCCCACCATCAATGGTATTGCATGGCTCCTCCCACTTCATTATGGTTTGCCTTTTCTCCTGTCACATGACGTGACTCCGCCCACCATCCCGTGACTCCTTCCACCGTCGTGTGACTCCTCCAACCACCCCGTAACTCCTCCCACCATTGCGAGACTCCTCCCACCACCATTGCATGACTCCTCCCACCACCATGTGACTCCTCCCACCACCCTGTGACTCCTCCCACCATCATTTGACTCCTCCCATCATCGTGTGACTCCTCCCACCATTGCGTGACTCCTCCCACCACCATCCCGTGACTCCTCCCACCACCACGTGACTCCTCTCACTATCACTCCTCTCACTCCTCCCACTGTTGTGTGACTCCTTCCACCATCAATGGTATTGCATGGCTCCTCCCACTTCATTATGGTTTGCCTTTTCTCCTGTCACATGACTGCACCCACTGGTCTGACTCCTCCCACAATCCCATGACTCCTCCCACCATCATGTGACTCCTCTCACCACCCTCCGACTCCGCCCACCATCCCGTGTCTCCGCCCACCATCCCGTGACTCCTCCCCCCGCGTGACTCCTCCCACCATCCCCTAACTCCTCCCACCGTCGTGTGACTCCTCCAACCACCCCGTGACTCCTCCCACCACCATTGCCTGACTCCTCCCACCACCATTGCGTGACTCCTCCCACCACCCCGTGACTCCTCCCACCATCATTTGACTCCTCCCACCATTGCGTGACTTCTCCCACCACCATTGCATGATTCCTCCCACCACCCGTGACTCCTCCCACCCCCATGTGACTCCTACCACCATCCCATAACTCCCCACTGTTGTTTGACTCCTCCCACCACCCAGTGACTCCTCCCACCATTGTGTGGCTAATGGCCTGTATTATTAGAGGGGGGAGGGGATACCTATTTTCATGGTCTGTATTATTACAGGGGGGAGGGGATACCTATTTTCATGGTCTGTATTATTAGAGGGGGGAGGGGATACCTATTTTCATGGCCTGTGGTATTATTAGAGGGGGGAGGGGATACCTATTTTCATGGTCTGTATTATTAGAGGGGGAGGGGATACCTATTTTCATTTTATTTCCTATTTTGTGGTGCGGTTCCTCCGTTCCAGCCTATGAGGTCAGTTCACCAATCGCCCCCTGACAGATCTACCCCTACAATAGGGGGGGGGGGGCAGAGGCGCCCCTCCCAGTGGGAGCGTCTGGGGTCTATTATAGAATTGATCGCTGTAGGTGGTGAATGATTCTAACCAACCAATGTCTTCTGCCGCACCACAGGCCCCACCCCTCTTCTCTCTCCTCCAATAGACATCTCACACCCCAGTGACATCAAATGGAAGGGCACAGCCTTCAATGGTATTGCATGGCTCCTCCCACTTCATTATGGTTTGCCTTTTCTCCTGTCACCTGACTGCACCCATTGAGTTGACTCCTCCCGCCATTGCGTGACTCCTCCCACCATCGCGTGACTCCTCCCACCATCCCGTGGCTCCTCCCACCGTCCCGTGACTCCACCCACCACTGTGTGACTCCTCCCACCATCACTGGACTTCCATATCCCGTGACTCCTCCCACCATCCCGTGACTCCTCCTCCCGCCATCCCGTGACTCCTCCGCCATCCCATGACTCCTCCCACCACTGTGTGACTCCTCCCACCACCCGTGACTCCGCCCACAATCACGTGACTCCTCCCACATCCCGTGACTCCTCCCACCACCCCATCACTCCTCCCACCACCCCTTGACTCCGCCCACCATCACGTGACTCCTACATCCCGTCACTCCTCCCACATCCCCTGACTCCTCCCACCACTGTGTGACTCCTCCCAAACTCCTCACACCACCGTGTGACTCCTCCCACCACCGTGTGACTCCACCCACCATCGCGTGACTCCTCCCACCACCATCGCGTGACTCCTTCCACCACCATCGCGTGCTTCCTCCCACCATCCCATGACTTTTCCCACCACCCAGGGACTCCTCCCACCATCATGTGACTCCTCCCACCGTCGTGTGACTCCTCCCCCACCATTGCGAGACTCCTCCCACCACCATTGCATGACTCCTCCTACCATCATTTGACTCCTCCCACCATCGTGTGACTCCTCCCACCATTGCGTGACTCCTCCCACCACCGCGTGACTCCTCCCACCACCATTGCGTGACTCCTCCCACCACCATTGCGTGACTCCTCCCACCACCCTGTGACTCCTCCCACCATCCCGTGACTCCTCCCACCACCTCGTGACTCCTCCCAGCATCCTGTGACTCCTCCCACCACCGCGTTCTTCCTCCCACCATTGCGTTCTTCCTCCCACCATCGTGTGACTCCTCCCCTCCCACTATCCCGTGACTCCTCCCACCCCACGTGACTCCTCCCACTATCACATAACTCCTCCCACTGTTGTGTGACTCCTCCCACCATCAATGGTATAGCATGGCTCCTCCTACTTCATTATGGTTTGCCTTTTCTCCTGTCACATGACTGCACCCACTGGTCTGACTCCTCCCACCACCCCTGCCTCCTCCCACCATCATGTGACTCCTCTCACCACCCCGTGACTCCTCCCACCCCCGCATGACCCCACCCACCATCCCATAACTCCTCCCACCGTCGTGTGACTCCTCCAACCACCCCGTAACTCCTCCTACCATTGCATGACTCCTCCCACCACCCAGTGACTCCTCCCACCATCATTTGACTCCTCCCATCATCGTGTGACTCCTCTCACCATTGCGTGACTCCTCCCACCGCCATTGCGTGACCCCTCCCACCATCCCGTGACTCCTCCCACCACCCCGTGACTCCTCCCACTATCACATAACTCCTCCCACTGTTGTGTGACTCCTCCCAACATCAATGGTATTGCATGGCTCCTCCCACTTCATTATGGTTTGCCTTTTCTCCTGTCACATGACTGCACCCACTGGTCTGACTCCTCCCACCACCCCTGCCTCCTCCCACCATCATGTGACTCCTCTCACCACCCCGTGACTCCGCCCACCATCCCGTGACTCCTTCCACCGTCGTGTGACTCCTCCAACCACCCCGTAACTCCTCCCACCATTGCGAGACTCCTCCCACCACCATTGCATGACTCCTCCCACCATCTCGTGACTCCTCCCACCATCCTGTGACTCCTCCCACCATCATTTGACTCCTCCCACCATCGTGTGACTCCTCCCACCATTGCGTGACTCCTCCCACCACCATCCCGTGACTCCTCTCACCACCCGGTGACTCCTCTCACTATCACTCCTCTCACTCCTCCCACTGTTGTGTGACTCCTTCCACCATCAATGGTATTGCATGGCTCCTCCCACTTCATTATGGTTTGCCTTTTCTCCTGCCACATGACTGCACCCACTGGTCTGACTCCTCCCACAATCCCATGACTCCTCCCACCATCATGTGACTCCTCTCACCACCCTCCGACTCCGCCCACCATCCCGTGACTCCTCCCCCCGCGTGACTCCTCCCACCATCCCCTAACTCCTCCCACCGTCGTGTGATTCCTCCAACCACCCCGTGACTCCTCCCACCACCATTGCCTGACTCCTCCCACCACCATTGCGTGACTCCTCCCACCACCCCGTGACTCCTCCCACCATCATTTGACTCCTCCCACCAGTGCGTGACTTCTCCCACCACCATTGCATGATTCCTCCCACCACCCGTGACTCCTCCCACCCCCATGTGACTCCTACCACCATCCCATAACTCCCCACTGTTGTTTGACTCCTCCCACCACCCAGTGACTCCTCCCACCATTGTGTGGCTAATGGCCTGTATTATTAGAGGGGGGAGGGGACACCTATTTTCATGGCCTGTATTATTACAGGGGGGAGGGGATACCTATTTTCATGGTCTGTATTATTAGAGGGGGGAGGGGATACCTATTTTCATGGCCTGTATTATTAGAGGGGGGAGGGGACACCTATTTTCATGGTCTGTATTATTAGAGGGGGGGAGGGAATACCTATTTTCATGGTCTGTATTATTAGAGGGGGAGGGGATACCTATTTTCATTTTATTTAATATTCTGTGGTGCGGTTCCTCCGTTCCAGCCTATGAGGTCAGTTCACCAATCGCCCCCTGACAGATCTACCCCTACAATAGGGGGTGGGGGCAGAGACGCCCCACCCAGTGGGAGTGTCTGGGGTCTATTATAGAATTGATCGCTGTAGGTGGTGAATGATTCTAACCAACCAATGTCTTCTGCCGCACCACAGGCCCCACCCCTCTTCTCTCTCCTCCAATAGATATCTCACACCCCAGTGACATCAAATGGAAGGGCACAGCCTTCAATGGTATTGCATGGCTCCTCCCACTTCATTATGGTTTGCCTTTTCTCCTGTCACCTGACTGCACCCATTGAGTTGACTCCTCCCGCCATTGCGTGACTCCTCCCACCATCGCGTGACTCCTCCCACCATCCAGTGGCTCCTCCCACCGTCCCGTGACTCCACCCACCACTGTGTGACTCCTCCCACCATCACTGGACTTCCATATCCCGTGACTCCTCCCACCATCCCGTGACTCCTCCTCCCGCCATCCCGTGACTCCTCCGCCATCCCATGACTCCTCCCACCACCATGTGACTCCTCCCACCACTGTGTGACTCCTCCCACCACCCTTGACTCCGCCCACCATCACGTGACTCCTCCCACATCCCGTCACTCCTCCCACCACCCCGTCACTCCTCCCACCACCCCTTGACTCCGCCCACCATCACGTGACTCCTACATCCCATCACTCCTCCCACATCCCCTGACCCCTCCCACCACGGTGTGACTCCTCCCAAACTCCTCCCACCACTGTGTGACTCCACCCACCATCCCGTGACTCCTCCCACCATCGCGTGCTTCCTCCCACCATCCCATGACTTTTCCCACCACCCAGTGACTCCTCCCACCATCATGTGACTCCTCCCACCATCGCGTGACTCCTCACCCTACCACCATCCCGTAACTCCTCCCACCCCCACGTGACTCCTCCCACCATCACATAACTCCTCCCACTGTTGTGTGACTCCTCCCAACATCGTGTGACTCCTTCCACCACCCGTGACTCCTCCCACCCCCATGTGACTCCTACCACCATCCCATAACTCCCCCACTGTTGTTTGACTCCTCCCACCACCCAGTGACTCCTCCCACCATTGTGTGGCTAATGGCCTGTATTATTAGAGGGGGGAGGGGACACCTATTTTCATGGTCTGTATTATTAGAGGGGGAGGGGATACCTATTTTCATGGCCTGTGATAATATTAGAGGGGGGAGGGGATACCTATTTTCATGGTCTGTATTATTACAGGGGGGAGGGGATACCTATTTCCATGGCCTGTATTATTACAGGGGGGAGGGGATAACTATTTTCATGGTCTGTATTATTAGAGGGGGAGGGGATACCTATTTTAATTTTATTTCCTATTTTGTGGTGCGGTTCCTCCGTTCCAGCCTATGAGGTCAGTTCACCAATCGCCCCCTGACAAATCTACCCCTACAATAGGGGGGTGGGGGCAGAGACGCCGCTCCCAGTGGGAGTGTCTGGGGTCTATTATAGAATTGATCAGTGTAGGTGGTGAATGATTCTAACCAACCAATGTCTTCTTCCACACCACAGGCCCCACCCCTCTTCTCTCTCCTCCAATAGACATCTCACACCCCAGTGATATCAAATGGAAGGGCACAGCCTTCAATTTTATTGTATGGCTCCTCCCACTTCATTATGGTTTGCCTGTTCTCCTGTCACCTGACTGCACCCGCTGAGCTGACTCCTCCCGCCATCCCGTAGCTCTTAGCACCATTGTGTGCCTCCTCCCACCATCGCGTGCCTCCTCCCACCATCGCGTGCCTCCTCCCACCATCGCGTACCTCCTCCCACCATCGCGTGACTCCTCTCACCACCCCGTGACTCCTCCCACCATCGCGTGGCTCCTCCCCTCCCACCATCGCGTGACTCCTCCAACCCCCACGTGACTCCTCCCACCATCCCATAACTCCTCCCACTGTTGTGTGACTCCTCCCACCAACATCCCTTGACTCCTCCCACCAACATCCCGTGACTCCTCCCACCAGCGCGTGACTCCTCCCACCACCCCGTGACTCCTCCCACCATCGCTTGCTTCCTCCCACCATCCCATGACTTTTCCCACCACCCAATGACTCCTCCCACCATCATGTGAGTCCTCCCACCATCGCGTGACTCCTCACCCTCCCACCATCCCGTGACTCCTCCCACCATCACATAACTCCTCCCACTGCTGTGTGACTCCTCCTACCATCACACGACTCCTCCCAACATCGTGTGACTCCTCCCACCACCCCGTGACACGTCCCACCCCATGTGACTCCTACCACCATCCCATAACACCTCCCATTGTTGTGTGACTCCTCCCACCACCCCGTCACTCCTCCCACCATCGTCTGGTATGTATGTATGTATATATATATATATATGCATTAGTCCCCGCGCATACACACATAATGTAATAACATATATATATATATATATATATATATATATATATATATATATATATATTTTTTTTTTTTTATATATATGTGGGTATTGTCCATCCGCACATAATATCCTGTGCTTGTCCTCGCACATACACACATAATATAATATAATATATATATATATATATATATATATATATATATATATATATATATATGTGTGTGTGTGTATTAGTCCATCCACACATGATATAATAATGTGTGTGTGTGTATATATATATTATATGAATGTATGTGTATATATATATATCTATATATATATCTATATATATATATATATATATATATATATATATATATATATATATATATATATATATATATATATATATATATATTATTATTATTTTTTTTTTTTTTGCCCCTCCTATTATTTTATTTATTATTACACATTTTATCTAATTTATTATTACCCCTTATTTTTTTTGGGGGGGGGACCCACAAACAAACTGAAATTTTTAAAAAAATAGATCATCAATTCCAGCCTCACTGTGCCATCTATTGCCGCCACTGTGCCATCAAACGAAGGCACAGTGCACATCTGTTTCTCTGACTGCTCTACTCTTTGTATAAAGCATCCTCACTCTTCTTTCTTACCTCAGGCCCTTTCTGTCCAGGGGAAGCGGAATTTGATAGCAAACCGACTATTGCTGTCGAATCTGGATCCACTCTGCTCCACTCTTCGCATAAATCATTCTTCAACTACCATCACTCCAAGTCAGCGCATACAGCCAATTAACATAACATGTGCATGTATGTGTGATGCTATAATGGCTTGCATACATTTTATGAAAGTGAAGGGCTTGGATTGTGGCATACAGATAAGCCATAATGCCACTTCCATCACTGCAAGGCAGCCATATAGCCATTTATCATCACACCAACAAGTATATATGGTGCTATAATGTCTCACATACATGTTACAGTTATGTGAGGGAATGACTTTGCATTGTGGCATAATTAAGAGCCACAATGCAACTTCCATCACTCCAAGTCAGCCATATAGACATTTAACATCACACATACTGTGTGATGCTGTAATGGCTCACGTACATGTATGTAAGTAAACAGTGTGTAGTGTGCCATGCAGAGAAGCCACAATGCAATTGCCATGTCTAAAAGTGAGCCAGTTACAGAGGTTGTAAACCTCCATGGAGAAGTTGTATCTATAGGTGAGCCAGTAATAAGGTTTACCTATAGGTACAGAAAATCTCTCCTAAACTAGTGCTGTTTATGAGAATTTTACCTTGTAATGTGCCGATGATGTCATTGGCGCATGCACTGCGAGTAAAACGTCCCTCTGTACCATTTCTTCACGAGTGAGTGCTGTGATTAGCGGGTCCCATGCAAATTTACAGGAGTGACGTTACGTGACTCTGCCCAGTTACAGAGCGGGAGTCCGTGGCCCCAGGAAAGGAAGACTGGCTAGCATGGATTTGGCCTCCAGCGTGGACAAAGTTGGCTTTTTTTTTTGCTGCTAAGTGCCACATAATGTGATGGTATGCAATGTTCCAGGTATTCTAATATCTACAGCTATTTCTGAAGCTGAATAGGTAAAAATATAATTATTCTACAGTATTAATATTTATTCCAGTCTAAAAAATCTCTCATACATAGGAATTTATAATGTGTTTATTGTTTTACTGCATTGATACAACAGTGACGACAGATTTTACCTGTATCAATAAAGTGATACAATCAACATTTGTTTACAACATATCTGTCTGAACCTACTGAAACAGAACTGACATTAATTGTTCTGTAATTAAATATATGTATACATTTCATGTGGTAATATGGACTGGATGAGTGCGTTTACCTGTTTTTTTAATCAATGGTCTCTTTCTGTCACGGAAGTACAATGGTAAAACTCTTGACGTCATAATAATTTTCCAAGCTTTTCATGTCCTTATATGATTGCTATCCACTAGTAGCCCACACGCACTAGTGATTTTTAGGCACTAGTGGCGGTGCGTCCATATTGTGCACGGACGCTGCCCCCTCTCTCCTGCCATCCCCTCTAGCACCAATAGATAGATTGATGCAATGGTTGAATCTATCTATGGCCACCACTGCCACCCTCTATTGAAGCTACCGGCCCCTTTTCGGGTGCATGGCGTCTGAATTTCAGCAGAGGCAGGTAAATTTTGAAGCACCTGAGTAGAGCCATAGTCTCTAATAGGCGTCAAAAAACATGACCTGCGAGAGCCATGCTGGGCACTCGCAGGTCACTCAGCTGTGTTAGCAAAGTGAATATTAATTTGCTTCTCTAACACTAAATTGCCTCTCTCCGCCAATCAGGTGCTCTGATCTGTTACCCGTGACCTTATTTGCTGAAGCGACAGGTGTTGTGATTGGATGCCTATCAGGGGTCCAATCATAGCAGACTATGGGAAGAGAGGAGGGGGAGAAGACATTGAGGAGCTGTCCCACCCAGATATGCAAGTACAGCCGTCGTGCCGGTGGGGAGACACACTGGCATCATTTGATATGGCACACTGACAGAAATTGATGGGCACAGTGGCTGTGTTTTATGGCCACAGTGGCTGCATTTGATGGGCACAGTGATGCAGCAATTGATGGGCACAGTGAAGCTGCAATGGATGGGCACAGTTAGGCTGCAATGGATGAGCAGGGGGGTGGGGGGGGGGTGTTTCAGTATTTCTCAGTTTGTTTGAGCCCCCCTAAAAAATTTACAGCACCAGCGGAGACTTTTTGTTAGCCTTTCTTTTTTATCCCCTTTTTTAACCAAATGTATGGATACAAAAGGTAGCATATGTTTCTGCATCAATAAAAACAATATCAACTGGACAATTGTAAATAACATTTTTAATCAAGTAAGAAGAAATTATCAAATATGTAAAATTAATACCTTTAAGGTAATTGAAGTAGTGAGTGAACATTTTAACAATAAAAATAACTTTAAAATGACACAGTATATATTTGAACTATTTACAAAAAACCGTATATTTTTCACAACTGACAGAATTTTATTTTTTTTCTGGCAACGATAACACATGAATGTAGAAGTATCCGGATTTTTTGGCCTTTGTGAGCTTTCGATGCAAAGTAAGTGAAACCACAAATTACAGACGTCGCATGCAACCTGAAAAATATATATATATATTTTAATGTTTGTGTTAATGCAAATGTTGGTGTTAATGTTAATGTTTGTGTTTATATTTTAATGGAGCTTTTAATTTAACCATTGGTTAAATTACCATTGGTAAAGCTTAACAATTAAATGTAATATATCCAGGGGCGGACTGACCATTGGGCCACTCGGGCACTGCCCGAGGGCCACATGCCACTAGGGGGCCCCATCAGGGTTGCCAGCCTCAGTAAAACCAGGGACAGTATTTAAAAATCTGTGTTTTTTTACATCTGTCTCTTAAATGTCCCTTACCGACATCCTTTTGGTCTAAAAATCCCAAGATTATAGCTGCCCCACCTCTCCAGTACCTTCTCAGCCAGTAGAAACATGTCTGTGTATACTGTGTGTGTGTGTTTGTGTATTCTGTGTGGCCCCATAATCTCTGAATGCCTGGGGGCCCCATAATCTCCTATTTCCCGGGGGCCCCATGAGTTGTCAGTCCGCTCCTGAATATATCCCTATATATCTTTAATACATTCTTGATGTAAAATAGTCAATGCATAAATTGACTTGTTTTATTCATCAAATTTCCATTCTTAAAGTGGTTGGCAATCCTGTTACACCGTATTTGACTACAGGTAAGCATAGAATTATATTTACCTGTCGTTACTGTGAATATCTCCTAAACTTGCACAGTTTAAAATACATTTACTGTAGAGCTGCACAATTCTGGATAAAATGCGAATCACAATTTTCTGGCTTAGAAAATAGATCATGACTCTTGCGGCATTGCATTATCTTTCACATTAAAACACATAAAATTGGGCTAACTTTATTGTTTCTTTTTTTTTTATTATTAATTGAAGTGTATTTTTTACAAAAAAATTGCATTTGAAAGACTGCTGGGCAAATACAGTGTGACATTAAATATTACCGCTCCCTAGGGTCTCTGCTAAAATATATATAATGTTTGGGGGTTCCAAGTAATTTTCTAGCAAAGAATATGGATTTTAAGAAAGAAGTGTCAGAAAAAGAATTGTACTTTAAGTGGTTAAACGTCCTGCATTTACACCTTGTTGAAAACGTGCCAGACTGACTGCCTGGATTATTTGTTTACACATAAGTTGTAGCCCTTTGATCTAAGAAGAAAGTCTTAGTTACATTGTTTCAAGTTCTAAACTTGGCAGACTGCCTGGATGTGTTCTTTTGACAGCTGAGTGAGCAGATAAGTCTCTGCACTTGTTTATATGAAAGAATTGTCAAAATCAGCAGGAGAGATCTCAGAGAGGGTGAATCGGGATCAAAATTTTTAACAATTAATTGTGCAGCTCTAATTCACTGTATGCGCATGTGCCAACATCATCGGCACATGTGCACAGAATAAAACGGTCTGGTCGTCATCACAGCTCCGGAGCCTGCGAACCCAGAAGTAACATTATGGAGATATGTCGCTGGATACAGAGGTGTACGGGGAAAGCTGCAACAGTAGTGGAAGTTTTATTGGGAGGGGGAGCCAAATCCGACAGCAATAGTTAGTTTGCTATGAAATTCCGCTTCCCCTGGACAGAAAGGGCTTGGGGTAAGAAAGAAGAGTGAGGATGCTTTATACAAAGAGTAGAGCAGTCAGAGAGGCCATATACAAGTGTTTTTAACCCTAGAAATGCAGTGGAAGCTTTATTGGGAGGGGGAGCCAAATCCGACAGCAATAGTCAGTTTGCTATGAAATTCCGCTTCCCCTGGATAGAAAGGGCCTGGGGTAAGAAAGAAGAGGGAGGATGCTTTATACAAAGAGTAGAGCAGTCAGAGAGGCCATATATAAGTGTTTTTAACCCTAGAAATGCAGTGGAAGCTTTATTGGGAGGGGGAGCCAAATCCGACAGCAATAGTCAGTTTGCTATCAAATTCCGCTTCCCCTGGACAGAAAGGGCTTGGGGTAAGAAAGAAGAGTGAGGATGCTTTATACAAAGAGTAGAGCAGTCAGAGAGACCATATACAAGTGTTTTTAACCCTAGAAATGCAGTGGAAGCTTTAGTGTGAGGGGGAGCCAAATCCGACAGCAATAGTCAGTTTGCTATCAAATTCCGCTTCCCCTGGACAGAAAGGGCCTGGGGTAAGAAAGAAGAGGGAGGATGCTTAATACAAAGAGTAGAGCAGTCAGAGAGGCCATATACAAGTGTTTTTAACCCTAGAAATGCAGTGGAAGCTTTATTGGGAGGGGGAGCCAAATCCGACAGCAATAGTCAGTTTGCTATGAAATTCCGCTTCCCCTGGACAGAAAGGGCCTGGGGTAAGAAAGAAGAGTGAGGATGCTTTATACAAAGAGTAGAGCAGTCAGAGAGGCCATATACAAGTGTTTTTAACCCTAGAAATGCAGTGGAAGCTTTATTGGGAGGGGGAGTCAAATCCGACAGCAATAGTCAGTTTGCTATCAAATTCCGCTTCCCCTGGACAGAAAGGGCCTGGGGTAAGAAAGAAGAGTGAGGATGCTTTATACAAAGAGTAGAGCAGTCAGAGAGGCCATATACAAGTGTTTTTAACCCTAGAAATGCAGTGGAAGCTTTATTGGGAAGGGGAGCCAAATCCGACAGCAGTAGTCAGTTTGGTATGAAATTACGCTTCCCCTGGACAGAAAGGGCCTGGGGTAAGAAAGAAGAGTGAGGATGCTTTATACAAAGAGTAGAGCAGTCAGAGAGGCCATATACAAGTGTTTTTAACCCTAGAAATGCAGTGGAAGCTTTATTGGGAAGGGGAGCCAAATCCGACAGCAATAGTCAGTTTGCTATCAAATTCCGCTTCCCCTGGACATAAAGTGCTTGGGGTAAGAAAGAAGAGGGAAGATGCTTTATACAAAGAGTAGAGCAGTCAGAGAGGCCATATACAAGTGTTTTTAACCCTAGAAATGCAGTGGAAGCTTTATTGGGAGGGGGAGCCAAATCCGACAGCAATAGTCAGTTTGCTATCAAATTCCGCTTCCCCTGGACAGAAAGGGCGTGGGGTAAGAAAGAAGAGTGAGGATGCTTTATACAAAGAGTAGAGCAGTCAGAGAGGCCATATACAAGTGATTTTAACCCTAGAAATGCAGTGGAAGCTTTATTGGGAAGGGGAGCCAAATCCGACAGCAGTAGTCAGTTTGGTATGAAATTCCGCTTCCCCTGGACAGAAAGGGCCTGGGGTAAGAAAGAAGAGTGAGGATGCTTTATACAAAGAGTAGAGCAGTCAGAGAGGCCATATACAAGTGTTTTTAACCCTAGAAATGCAGTGGAAGCTTTATTGGGAAGGGGAGCCAAATCCGACAGCAATAGTCAGTTTGCTATGAAATTCCGCTTCCCCTGGATAGAAAGGGCCTGGGGTAAGAAAGAAGAGGGAGGATGCTTTATACAAAGAGTAGAGCAGTCAGAGAGGCCATATACAAGTGTTTTTAACCCTAGAAATGCAGTGGAAGCTTTATTGGGAGGGGGAGCCAAATCCGACAGCAATAGTCAGTTTGCTATGAAATTCCGCTTCCTCTGGACAGAAAGGGCCTGGGGTAAGAAAGAAGAGTGAGGATGCTTTATACAAAGAGTAGAGCAGTCAGAGAGGCCATATACAAGTGTTTTTAACCCTAGAAATGCAGTGGAAGCTTTATTGTGAGGGGGAGCCAAATCCGACAGCAATAGTCAGTTTGCTATGAAATTCCGCTTCCCCTGGATAGAAAGGGCCTGGGGTAAGAAAGAAGAGGGAGGATGATTTATACAAAGAGTAGAGCAGTCAGAGAGGCCATATACAAGTGTTTTTAACCCTAGAAATGCAGTGGAAGCTTTATTGTGAGGGGGAGCCAAATCCGACATCAATAGTCAGTTTGCTATCAAATTCCGCTTCCCCTGGACAGAAAGGGCCTGGGGTAAGAAAGAAGAGAGAGGATGCTTTATACAAAGAGTAGAGCAGTCAGAGAGGCTATATACAAGTGTTTTTAACCCTAGAAATGCAGTGGAAGCTTTATTGGGAGGGGGAGCCAAATCCGACAGCAATAGTCAGTTTGCTATGAAATTCCGCTTCCCCTGGACAGAAAGGGCCTGGGGTAAGAAAGAAGAGTGAGAATGCTTTATACAAAGAGTAGAGCAGTCAGAGAGGCCATATACAAGTGTTTTTAACCCTAGAAATGCAGTGGAAGCTTTATTGGGAGGGGGAGCCAAATCCGACAGCAATAGTCAGTTTGCAATCAAATTCTGCTTCCCCTGGGCAGAAAGGGCTTGGGGTAAGAAAGAAAAGTGAGGATGCCTTATACAAAGAGTAGAGCAGTCAGAGAGGCCATATACAAGTGTTTTTAACCCTAGAAATGCAGTGGAAGCTTTATTGGGAAGGGGAGCCAAATCCGACAGCAGTAGTCAGTTTTGTATGAAATTCCGCTTCCCCTGGACAGAAAGGGCCTGGGGTAAGAAAGAAGAGTGAGGATGCTTTATACAAAGAGTAGAGCAGTCAGAGAGGCCATATACAAGTGTTTTTAACCCTAGAAATGCAGTGGAAGCTTTATTGGGAGGGGGAGCCAAATCCGACAGCAATAGTCAGTTTGCTATCAAATTCCGCTTCCCCTGGACATAAAGTGCTTGGGGTAAGAAAGAAGAG
This sequence comes from Lithobates pipiens, assembly GCF_037356315.1. Taxonomy (NCBI): domain Eukaryota; kingdom Metazoa; phylum Chordata; class Amphibia; order Anura; family Ranidae; genus Lithobates; species Lithobates pipiens. The sequence goes on from NW_027507758.1 coordinate 625,702,676, forward strand.
GGGGATGCTTTATACAAAGAGTAGAGCAGTCAGAGAGGCCATATACAAGTGTTTTTAACCCTAGAAATGCAGTGGAAGCTTTATTGTGAGGGGGAGTCAAATCCGACAGCAATAGTCAGTTTGCTATCAAATTCCGCTTCCCCTGGACAGAAAGGGCCTGGGGTAAGAAAGAAGAGTGAGGATGCTTTATACAAAGAGTAGAGCAGTCAGAGAGGCCATATACAAGTGTTTTTAACCCTAGAAATGCAGTGGAAGCTTTATTGGGAAGGGGAGCCAAATCCGACAGCAATAGTCAGTTTGCTATCAAATTCCGCTTCCCCTGGACATAAAGTGCTTGGGGTAAGAAAGAAGAGTGAGGATGCTTTATACAAAGAGTAGAGCAGTCAGAGAGGCCATATACAAGTGATTTTAACCCTAGAAATGCAGTGGAAGCTTTATTGGGAGGGGGAGCCAAATCCGACAGCAATAGTCAGTTTGCTATCTAATTCCGCTTCCCCTGGACATAAAGTGCTTGGGGTAAGAAAGAAGAGGGGGATGCTTTATACAAAGAGTAGAGCAGTCAGAGAGGCCATATACAAGTGTTTTTAACCCTAGAGATGCAGTGGAAGCTTTATTGGGAAGGGGAGCCAAATCCGACAGCAATAGTCAGTTTGCTATGAAATTCCGCTTCCCCAGGATAGAAAGGGCCTGGGGTAAGAAAGAAGAGGGAGGATGCTTTATACAAAGAGTAGAGCAGTCAGAGAGGCCATATACAAGTGTTTTTAACCCTAGAAATGCAGTGGAAGCTTTATTGGGAAGGGGAGCCAAATCTGACAGCAATAGTCAGTTTGCTATCAAATTCCGCTTCCCCTGGACATAAAGTGCTTGGGGTAAGAAAGAAGAGTGAGGATGCTTTATACAAAGAGTAGAGCAGTCAGAGAGGCCATATACAAGTGTTTTTAACCCTAGAAATGCAGTGGAAGCTTTATTGAGAAGGGGAGCCAAATCCGACAGCAATAGTCAGTTTGCTATCAAATTCCGCTTCCCCTGTACAGAAAGGGCCTGGGGTAAGAAAGAAGAGGGAGGATGCTTTATACAAAGAGTAGAGCAGTCAGAGAGGCCATATACAAGTGTTTTTAACCCTAGAAATGCAGTGGAAGCTTTATTGGGAGGGGGAGCCAAATCCGACAGCAATAGTCAGTTTGCTATCAAATTCCGCTTCCCCTGGACAGAAAGGGCTTGGGGTAAGAAAGAAGAGTGAGGATGCTTTATACAAAGAGTAGAGCAGTCAGAGAGGCCATAAACAAGTGTTTTAACCCTAGAAATGCAGTGGAAGCTTTATTGGGAGGGGGAGCCAAATCCGACAGCAATAGTCAGTTTGCTATGAAATTCCGCTTCCCCTGGACAGAAAGGGCCTGGGGTAAGAAAGAAGAGGGAGGATGATTTATACAAAGAGTAGAGCAGTCAGAGAGGCCATATACAAGTGTTTTTAACCCTAGAAATGCAGTGGAAGCTTTATTGGGAAGGGGAGCCAAATCCGACAGCAATAGTCAGTTTGCTATGAAATTCCGCTTCCCCTGGAAAGAAAGGGCCTGGGGTAAGAAAGAAGAGGGAGGATGATTTATACAAAGAGTAGAGCAGTCAGAGAGGCCATATACAAGTGTTTTTAACCCTAGAAATGCAGTGGAAGCTTTATTGGGAAGGGGAGCCAAATCCGACAGCAATAGTCAGTTTGCTATGAAATTCCGATTCCGCTGGACAGAAAGGGCCTGGGGTAAGAAAGAAGAGTGAGGATGCTTTATACAAAGAGTAGAGCAGTCACAGAGGCCATATACAAGTGTTTTTAACCCTAGAAATGCAGTGGAAGCTTTATTGTGAGGGGTAGTCAAATCCGACAGCAATAATCAGTTTGCTATCAAATTCCGCTTCCCCTGGACATAAAGTGCTTGGGGTAAGAAAGAAGAGTGAGGATGCTTTATACAAAGAGTAGAGCAGTCAGAGAGGCCATATACAAGTGTTTTTAACCCTAGAAATGCAGTGGAAGCTTTATTGGGAGGGGGAGCCAAATCCGACAGCAATAGTCAGTTTGCTATCAAATTCCGCTTCCCCTGTACAGAAAGGGCCTGGGGTAGGAAAGAAGAGTGAGGATGCTTTATACAAAGAGTAGAGCAGTCAGAGAGGCCATATACAAGTGTTTTTAACCCTAGAAATGCAGTGGAAGCTTTATTGTGAGGGGGAGCCAAATCCGACAGCAATAGTCAGTTTGCTATGAAATTCAGCTTCCCCTGGACAGAAAGGGCCTGGGGTAAGAAAGAAGAGGGAGGATGACTTATACAAAGAGTAGAGCAGTCAGAGAGGCCATATACAAGTGTTTTTAACCCTAGAAATGCAGTGGAAGCTTTATTGTGAGGGGGAGCCAAATCCGACAGCAATAGTCAGTTTGCTATCAAATTCCGCTTCCCCTGGACAGAAAGGGCCTGGGGTAAGAAAGAAGAGAGAGGATGCTTTATACAAAGAGTAGAGCAGTCAGAGAGGCCATATACAAGTGTTTTTAACCCTAGAAATGCAGTGGAAGCTTTATTGGGAGGGGGAGCCAAATCCGACAGCAATAGTCAGTTTGCTATGAAATTCCGCTTCCCCTGGACAGAAAGGGCTTGGGGTAAGAAAGAAAAGTGAGGATGCCTTATACAAAGAGTAGAGCAGTCAGAGAGGCCATATACAAGTGTTTTTAACCCTAGAAATGCAGTGGAAGTTTTATTGGGAAGGGGAGCCAAATCCGACAGCAGTAGTCAGTTTGGTATGAAATTCCGCTTCCCCTGGACAGAAAGGGCCTGGGGTAAGAAAGAAGAGTGAGGATGCTTTATACAAAGAGTAGAGCAGTCAGAGAGGCCATATACAAGTGTTTTTAACCCTAGAAATGCAGTGGAAGCTTTATTGGGAAGGGGAGCCAAATCCGACAGCAATAGTCAGTTTGCTATCAAATTCCGCTTCCCCTGGACATAAAGTGCTTGGGGTAAGAAAGAAGAGGGAGGATGCTTTATACAAAGAGTAGAGCAGTCAGAGAGGCCATATACAAGTGTTTTTAACCCTAGAAATGCAGTGGAAGCTTTATTGGGAGGGGGAGCCAAATCCGACAGCAATAGTCAGTTTGCTATGAAATTCCGCTTCCCCTGGATAGAAAGGGCCTGGGGTAAGAAAGAAGAGGGAGGATGATTTATACAAAGAGTAGAGCAGTCAGAGAGGCCATATACAAGTGTTTTTAACCCTAGAAATGCAGTGGAAGCTTTATTGTGAGGGGGAGCCAAATCCGACATCAATAGTCAGTTTGCTATCAAATTCCGCTTCCCCTGGACAGAAAGGGCCTGGGGTAAGAAAGAAGAGAGAGGATGCTTTATACAAAGAGTAGAGCAGTCAGAGAGGCTATATACAAGTGTTTTTAACCCTAGAAATGCAGTGGAAGCTTTATTGGGAGGGGGAGCCAAATCCGACAGCAATAGTCAGTTTGCTATGAAATTCCGCTTCCCCTGGACAGAAAGGGCCTGGGGTAAGAAAGAAGAGTGAGAATGCTTTATACAAAGAGTAGAGCAGTCAGAGAGGCCATATACAAGTGTTTTTAACCCTAGAAATGCAGTGGAAGCTTTATTGGGAAGGGGAGCCAAATCCGACAGCAGTAGTCAGTTTTGTATGAAATTCCGCTTCCCCTGGACAGAAAGGGCCTGGGGTAAGGAAAGAAGAGTGAGGATGCTTTATACAAAGAGTAGAGCAGTCAGAGAGGCCATATACAAGTGTTTTTAACCCTAGAAATGCAGTGGAAGCTTTATTGGGAGGGGGAGCCAAATCCGACAGCAATAGTCAGTTTGCTATCAAATTCCGCTTCCCCTGGACATAAAGTGCTTGGGGTAAGAAAGAAGAGGGGGATGCTTTATACAAAGAGTAGAGCAGTCAGAGAGGCCATATACAAGTGTTTTTAACCCTAGAAATGCAGTGGAAGCTTTATTGTGAGGGGGAGTCAAATCCGACAGCAATAGTCAGTTTGCTATCAAATTCCGCTTCCCCTGGACAGAAAGGGCCTGGGGTAAGAAAGAAGAGTGAGGATGCTTTATACAAAGAGTAGAGCAGTCAGAGAGGCCATATACAAGTGTTTTTAACCCTAGAAATGCAGTGGAAGCTTTATTGGGAAGGGGAGCCAAATCCGACAGCAATAGTCAGTTTGCTATCAAATTCCGCTTCCCCTGGACATAAAGTGCTTGGGGTAAGAAAGAAGAGTGAGGATGCTTTATACAAAGAGTAGAGCAGTCAGAGAGGCCATATACAAGTGATTTTAACCCTAGAAATGCAGTGGAAGCTTTATTGGGAGGGGGAGCCAAATCCGACAGCAATAGTCAGTTTGCTATCTAATTCCGCTTCCCCTGGACATAAAGTGCTTGGGGTAAGAAAGAAGAGGGGGATGCTTTATACAAAGAGTAGAGCAGTCAGAGAGGCCATATACAAGTGTTTTTAACCCTAGAGATGCAGTGGAAGCTTTATTGGGAAGGGGAGCCAAATCCGACAGCAATAGTCAGTTTGCTATGAAATTCCGCTTTCCCAGGATAGAAAGGGCCTGGGGTAAGAAAGAAGAGGGAGGATGCTTTATACAAAGAGTAGAGCAGTCAGAGAGGCCATATACAAGTGTTTTTAACCCTAGAAATGCAGTGGAAGCTTTATTGGGAAGGGGAGCCAAATCTGACAGCAATAGTCAGTTTGCTATCAAATTCCGCTTCCCCTGGACATAAAGTGCTTGGGGTAAGAAAGAAGAGTGAGGATGCTTTATACAAAGAGTAGAGCAGTCAGAGAGGCCATATACAAGTGTTTTTAACCCTAGAAATGCAGTGGAAGCTTTATTGGGAAGGGGAGCCAAATCCGACAGCAATAGTCAGTTTGCTATCAAATTCCGCTTCCCCTGTACAGAAAGGGCCTGGGGTAAGAAAGAAGAGGGAGGATGCTTTATACAAAGAGTAGAGCAGTCAGAGAGGCCATATACAAGTGTTTTTAACCCTAGAAATGCAGTGGAAGCTTTATTGGGAGGGGGAGCCAAATCCGACAGCAATAGTCAGTTTGCTATCAAATTCCGCTTCCCCTGTACAGAAAGGGCCTGGGGTAAGAAAGAAGAGTGAGGATGCTTTATACAAAGAGTAGAGCAGTCAGAGAGGCCATATACAAGTGTTTTTAACCCTAGAAATGCAGTGGAAGCTTTATTGGGAAGGGGAGCCAAATCCGACAGCAGTAGTCAGTTTGGTATGAAATTCCGCTTCCCCTGGACAGAAAGGGCCTGGGGTAAGAAAGAAGAGTGAGGATGCTTTATACAAAGAGTAGAGCAGTCAGAGAGGCCATATACAAGTGTTTTTAACCCTAGAAATGCAGTGGAAGCTTTATTGGGAAGGGGAGCCAAATCCGACAGCAATAGTCAGTTTGCTATCAAATTCCGCTTCCCCTGGACATAAAGTGCTTGGGGTAAGAAAGAAGAGGGAGGATGCTTTATACAAAGAGTAGAGCAGTCAGAGAGGCCATATACAAGTGTTTTTAACCCTAGAAATGCAGTGGAAGCTTTATTGTGAGGGGGGGCCAAATCCGACAGCAATAGTCAGTTTGCTATGAAATTCCGCTTCCCCTGGACAGAAAGGGCCTGGGGTAAGATAGAAGAGTGAGGATGCTTTATACAAAGAGTAGAGCAGTCAGAGAGGCCATATACAAGTGTTTTTAACCCTAGAAATGCAGTGGAAGCTTTATTGGGAGGGGGAGCCAAATCCGACAGCAATAGTCAGTTTGCTATCAAATTCCGCTTCCCCTGGACAGAAAGGGCTTGGGGTAAGAAAGAAGAGTGAGGATGCTTTATACAAAGAGTAGAGCAGTCAGAGAGGCCATAAACAAGTGTTTTAACCCTAGAAATGCAGTGGAAGCTTTATTGGGAGGGGGAGCCAAATCCGACAGCAATAGTCAGTTTGCTATGAAATTCCGCTTCCCCTGGACAGAAAGGGCCTGGGGTAAGAAAGAAGAGGGAGGATGATTTATACAAAGAGTAGAGCAGTCAGAGAGGCCATATACAAGTGTTTTTAACCCTAGAAATGCAGTGGAAGCTTTATTGGGAAGGGGAGCCAAATCCGACAGCAATAGTCAGTTTGCTATGAAATTCCGCTTCCCCTGGAAAGAAAGGGCCTGGGGTAAGAAAGAAGAGGGAGGATGATTTATACAAAGAGTAGAGCAGTCAGAGAGGCCATATACAAGTGTTTTTAACCCTAGAAATGCAGTGGAAGCTTTATTGGGAAGGGGAGCCAAATCCGACAGCAATAGTCAGTTTGCTATGAAATTCCGATTCCGCTGGACAGAAAGGGCCTGGGGTAAGAAAAAAGAGTGAGGATGCTTTATACAAAGAGTAGAGCAGTCACAGAGGCCATATACAAGTGTTTTTAACCCTAGAAATGCAGTGGAAGCTTTATTGTGAGGGGTAGTCAAATCCGACAGCAATAATCAGTTTGCTATCAAATTCCGCTTCCCCTGGACATAAAGTGCTTGGGGTAAGAAAGAAGAGTGAGGATGCTTTATACAAAGAGTAGAGCAGTCAGAGAGGCCATATACAAGTGTTTTTAACCCTAGAAATGCAGTGGAAGCTTTATTGGGAGGGGGAGCCAAATCCGACAGCAATAGTCAGTTTGCTATCAAATTCCGCTTCCCCTGTACAGAAAGGGCCTGGGGTAAGAAAGAAGAGTGAGGATGCTTTATACAAAGAGTAGAGCAGTCAGAGAGGCCATATACAAGTGTTTTTAACCCTAGAAATGCAGTGGAAGCTTTATTGGGAGGGGGAGCCAAATCCGACAGCAATAGTCAGTTTGCTATGAAATTCCGCTTCCCCTGGACAGAAAGGGCCTGGGGTAAGAAAGAAGAGTGAGAATGCTTTATACAAAGAGTAGAGCAGTCAGAGAGGCCATATACAAGTGTTTTTAACCCTAGAAATGCAGTGGAAGCTTTATTGGGAGGGGGAGCCAAATCCGACAGCAATAGTCAGTTTGCAATCAAATTCTGCTTCCCCTGGGCAGAAAGGGCTTGGGGTAAGAAAGAAAAGTGAGGATGCCTTATACAAAGAGTAGAGCAGTCAGAGAGGCCATATACAAGTGTTTTTAACCCTAGAAATGCAGTGGAAGCTTTATTGGGAAGGGGAGCCAAATCCGACAGCAGTAGTCAGTTTTGTATGAAATTCCGCTTCCCCTGGACAGAAAGGGCCTGGGGTAAGAAAGAAGAGTGAGGATGCTTTATACAAAGAGTAGAGCAGTCAGAGAGGCCATATACAAGTGTTTTTAACCCTAGAAATGCAGTGGAAGCTTTATTGGGAGGGGGAGCCAAATCCGACAGCAATAGTCAGTTTGCTATCAAATTCCGCTTCCCCTGGACATAAAGTGCTTGGGGTAAGAAAGAAGAGGGGGATGCTTTATACAAAGAGTAGAGCAGTCAGAGAGGCCATATACAAGTGTTTTTAACCCTAGAAATGCAGTGGAAGCTTTATTGTGAGGGGGAGTCAAATCCGACAGCAATAGTCAGTTTGCTATCAAATTCCGCTTCCCCTGGACAGAAAGGGCCTGGGGTAAGAAAGAAGAGTGAGGATGCTTTATACAAAGAGTAGAGCAGTCAGAGAGGCCATATACAAGTGTTTTTAACCCTAGAAATGCAGTGGAAGCTTTATTGGGAAGGGGAGCCAAATCCGACAGCAATAGTCAGTTTGCTATCAAATTCCGCTTCCCCTGGACATAAAGTGCTTGGGGTAAGAAAGAAGAGTGAGGATGCTTTATACAAAGAGTAGAGCAGTCAGAGAGGCCATATACAAGTGATTTTAACCCTAGAAATGCAGTGGAAGCTTTATTGGGAGGGGGAGCCAAATCCGACAGCAATAGTCAGTTTGCTATCTAATTCCGCTTCCCCTGGACATAAAGTGCTTGGGGTAAGAAAGAAGAGGGGGATGCTTTATACAAAGAGTAGAGCAGTCAGAGAGGCCATATACAAGTGTTTTTAACCCTAGAGATGCAGTGGAAGCTTTATTGGGAAGGGGAGCCAAATCCGACAGCAATAGTCAGTTTGCTATGAAATTCCGCTTCCCCAGGATAGAAAGGGCCTGGGGTAAGAAAGAAGAGGGAGGATGCTTTATACAAAGAGTAGAGCAGTCAGAGAGGCCATATACAAGTGTTTTTAACCCTAGAAATGCAGTGGAAACTTTATTGGGAAGGGGAGCCAAATCTGACAGCAATAGTCAGTTTGCTATCAAATTCCGCTTCCCCTGGACATAAAGTGCTTGGGGTAAGAAAGAAGAGTGAGGATGCTTTATACAAAGAGTAGAGCAGTCAGAGAGGCCATATACAAGTGTTTTTAACCCTAGAAATGCAGTGGAAGCTTTATTGGGAAGGGGAGCCAAATCCGACAGCAATAGTCAGTTTGCTATCAAATTCCGCTTCCCCTGTACAGAAAGGGCCTGGGGTAAGAAAGAAGAGGGAGGATGCTTTATACAAAGAGTAGAGCAGTCAGAGAGGCCATATACAAGTGTTTTTAACCCTAGAAATGCAGTGGAAGCTTTATTGGGAGGGGGAGCCAAATCCGACAGCAATAGTCAGTTTGCTATCAAATTCCGCTTCCCCTGGACAGAAAGGGCTTGGGGTAAGAAAGAAGAGTGAGGATGCTTTATACAAAGAGTAGAGCAGTCAGAGAGGCCATAAACAAGTGTTTTAACCCTAGAAATGCAGTGGAAGCTTTATTGGGAGGGGGAGCCAAATCCGACAGCAATAGTCAGTTTGCTATGAAATTCCGCTTCCCCTGGACAGAAAGGGCCTGGGGTAAGAAAGAAGAGGGAGGATGATTTATACAAAGAGTAGAGCAGTCAGAGAGGCCATATACAAGTGTTTTTAACCCTAGAAATGCAGTGGAAGCTTTATTGGGAAGGGGAGCCAAATCCGACAGCAATAGTCAGTTTGCTATGAAATTCCGCTTCCCCTGGAAAGAAAGGGCCTGGGGTAAGAAAGAAGAGGGAGGATGATTTATACAAAGAGTAGAGCAGTCAGAGAGGCCATATACAAGTGTTTTTAACCCTAGAAATGCAGTGGAAGCTTTATTGGGAAGGGGAGCCAAATCCGACAGCAATAGTCAGTTTGCTATGAAATTCCGATTCCGCTGGACAGAAAGGGCCTGGGGTAAGAAAGAAGAGTGAGGATGCTTTATACAAAGAGTAGAGCAGTCACAGAGGCCATATACAAGTGTTTTTAACCCTAGAAATGCAGTGGAAGCTTTATTGTGAGGGGTAGTCAAATCCGACAGCAATAATCAGTTTGCTATCAAATTCCGCTTCCCCTGGACATAAAGTGCTTGGGGTAAGAAAGAAGAGTGAGGATGCTTTATACAAAGAGTAGAGCAGTCAGAGAGGCCATATACAAGTGTTTTTAACCCTAGAAATGCAGTGGAAGCTTTATTGGGAGGGGGAGCCAAATCCGACAGCAATAGTCAGTTTGCTATCAAATTCCGCTTCCCCTGTACAGAAAGGGCCTGGGGTAGGAAAGAAGAGTGAGGATGCTTTATACAAAGAGTAGAGCAGTCAGAGAGGCCATATACAAGTGTTTTTAACCCTAGAAATGCAGTGGAAGCTTTATTGTGAGGGGGAGCCAAATCCGACAGCAATAGTCAGTTTGCTATGAAATTCAGCTTCCCCTGGACAGAAAGGGCCTGGGGTAAGAAAGAAGAGGGAGGATGACTTATACAAAGAGTAGAGCAGTCAGAGAGGCCATATACAAGTGTTTTTAACCCTAGAAATGCAGTGGAAGCTTTATTGTGAGGGGGAGCCAAATCCGACAGCAATAGTCAGTTTGCTATCAAATTCCGCTTCCCCTGGACAGAAAGGGCCTGGGGTAAGAAAGAAGAGAGAGGATGCTTTATACAAAGAGTAGAGCAGTCAGAGAGGCCATATACAAGTGTTTTTAACCCTAGAAATGCAGTGGAAGCTTTATTGGGAGGGGGAGCCAAATCCGACAGCAATAGTCAGTTTGCTATGAAATTCCGCTTCCCCTGGACAGAAAGGGCTTGGGGTAAGAAAGAAAAGTGAGGATGCCTTATACAAAGAGTAGAGCAGTCAGAGAGGCCATATACAAGTGTTTTTAACCCTAGAAATGCAGTGGAAGTTTTATTGGGAAGGGGAGCCAAATCCGACAGCAGTAGTCAGTTTGGTATGAAATTCCGCTTCCCCTGGACAGAAAGGGCCTGGGGTAAGAAAGAAGAGTGAGGATGCTTTATACAAAGAGTAGAGCAGTCAGAGAGGCCATATACAAGTGTTTTTAACCCTAGAAATGCAGTGGAAGCTTTATTGGGAAGGGGAGCCAAATCCGACAGCAATAGTCAGTTTGCTATCAAATTCCGCTTCCCCTGGACATAAAGTGCTTGGGGTAAGAAAGAAGAGGGAGGATGCTTTATACAAAGAGTAGAGCAGTCAGAGAGGCCATATACAAGTGTTTTTAACCCTAGAAATGCAGTGGAAGCTTTATTGGGAGGGGGAGCCAAATCCGACAGCAATAGTCAGTTTGCTATGAAATTCCGCTTCCCCTGGATAGAAAGGGCCTGGGGTAAGAAAGAAGAGGGAGGATGATTTATACAAAGAGTAGAGCAGTCAGAGAGGCCATATACAAGTGTTTTTAACCCTAGAAATGCAGTGGAAGCTTTATTGTGAGGGGGAGCCAAATCCGACATCAATAGTCAGTTTGCTATCAAATTCCGCTTCCCCTGGACAGAAAGGGCCTGGGGTAAGAAAGAAGAGAGAGGATGCTTTATACAAAGAGTAGAGCAGTCAGAGAGGCTATATACAAGTGTTTTTAACCCTAGAAATGCAGTGGAAGCTTTATTGGGAGGGGGAGCCAAATCCGACAGCAATAGTCAGTTTGCTATGAAATTCCGCTTCCCCTGGACAGAAAGGGCCTGGGGTAAGAAAGAAGAGTGAGAATGCTTTATACAAAGAGTAGAGCAGTCAGAGAGGCCATATACAAGTGTTTTTAACCCTAGAAATGCAGTGGAAGCTTTATTGGGAAGGGGAGCCAAATCCGACAGCAGTAGTCAGTTTTGTATGAAATTCCGCTTCCCCTGGACAGAAAGGGCCTGGGGTAAGAAAGAAGAGTGAGGATGCTTTATACAAAGAGTAGAGCAGTCAGAGAGGCCATATACAAGTGTTTTTAACCCTAGAAATGCAGTGGAAGCTTTATTGGGAGGGGGAGCCAAATCCGACAGCAATAGTCAGTTTGCTATCAAATTCCGCTTCCCCTGGACATAAAGTGCTTGGGGTAAGAAAGAAGAGGGGGATGCTTTATACAAAGAGTAGAGCAGTCAGAGAGGCCATATACAAGTGTTTTTAACCCTAGAAATGCAGTGGAAGCTTTATTGTGAGGGGGAGTCAAATCCGACAGCAATAGTCAGTTTGCTATCAAATTCCGCTTCCCCTGGACAGAAAGGGCCTGGGGTAAGAAAGAAGAGTGAGGATGCTTTATACAAAGAGTAGAGCAGTCAGAGAGGCCATATACAAGTGTTTTTAACCCTAGAAATGCAGTGGAAGCTTTATTGGGAAGGGGAGCCAAATCCGACAGCAATAGTCAGTTTGCTATCAAATTCCGCTTCCCCTGGACATAAAGTGCTTGGGGTAAGAAAGAAGAGTGAGGATGCTTTATACAAAGAGTAGAGCAGTCAGAGAGGCCATATACAAGTGATTTTAACCCTAGAAATGCAGTGGAAGCTTTATTGGGAGGGGGAGCCAAATCCGACAGCAATAGTCAGTTTGCTATCTAATTCCGCTTCCCCTGGACATAAAGTGCTTGGGGTAAGAAAGAAGAGGGGGATGCTTTATACAAAGAGTAGAGCAGTCAGAGAGGCCATATACAAGTGTTTTTAACCCTAGAGATGCAGTGGAAGCTTTATTGGGAAGGGGAGCCAAATCCGACAGCAATAGTCAGTTTGCTATGAAATTCCGCTTCCCCAGGATAGAAAGGGCCTGGGGTAAGAAAGAAGAGGGAGGATGCTTTATACAAAGAGTAGAGCAGTCAGAGAGGCCATATACAAGTGTTTTTAACCCTAGAAATGCAGTGGAAGCTTTATTGGGAAGGGGAGCCAAATCTGACAGCAATAGTCAGTTTGCTATCAAATTCCGCTTCCCCTGGACATAAAGTGCTTGGGGTAAGAAAGAAGAGTGAGGATGCTTTATACAAAGAGTAGAGCAGTCAGAGAGGCCATATACAAGTGTTTTTAACCCTAGAAATGCAGTGGAAGCTTTATTGGGAAGGGGAGCCAAATCCGACAGCAATAGTCAGTTTGCTATCAAATTCCGCTTCCCCTGTACAGAAAGGGCCTGGGGTAAGAAAGAAGAGGGAGGATGCTTTATACAAAGAGTAGAGCAGTCAGAGAGGCCATATACAAGTGTTTTTAACCCTAGAAATGCAGTGGAAGCTTTATTGGGAGGGGGAGCCAAATCCGACAGCAATAGTCAGTTTGCTATCAAATTCCGCTTCCCCTGTACAGAAAGGGCCTGGGGTAAGAAAGAAGAGTGAGGATGCTTTATACAAAGAGTAGAGCAGTCAGAGAGGCCATATACAAGTGTTTTTAACCCTAGAAATGCAGTGGAAGCTTTATTGGGAAGGGGAGCCAAATCCGACAGCAGTAGTCAGTTTGGTATGAAATTCCGCTTCCCCTGGACAGAAAGGGCCTGGGGTAAGAAAGAAGAGTGAGGATGCTTTATACAAAGAGTAGAGCAGTCAGAGAGGCCATATACAAGTGTTTTTAACCCTAGAAATGCAGTGGAAGCTTTATTGGGAAGGGGAGCCAAATCCGACAGCAATAGTCAGTTTGCTATCAAATTCCGCTTCCCCTGGACATAAAGTGCTTGGGGTAAGAAAGAAGAGGGAGGATGCTTTATACAAAGAGTAGAGCAGTCAGAGAGGCCATATACAAGTGTTTTTAACCCTAGAAATGCAGTGGAAGCTTTATTGTGAGGGGGGGCCAAATCCGACAGCAATAGTCAGTTTGCTATGAAATTCCGCTTCCCCTGGACAGAAAGGGCCTGGGGTAAGATAGAAGAGTGAGGATGCTTTATACAAAGAGTAGAGCAGTCAGAGAGGCCATATACAAGTGTTTTTAACCCTAGAAATGCAGTGGAAGCTTTATTGGGAGGGGGAGCCAAATCCGACAGCAATAGTCAGTTTGCTATCAAATTCCGCTTCCCCTGGACAGAAAGGGCTTGGGGTAAGAAAGAAGAGTGAGGATGCTTTATACAAAGAGTAGAGCAGTCAGAGAGGCCATAAACAAGTGTTTTAACCCTAGAAATGCAGTGGAAGCTTTATTGGGAGGGGGAGCCAAATCCGACAGCAATAGTCAGTTTGCTATGAAATTCCGCTTCCCCTGGACAGAAAGGGCCTGGGGTAAGAAAGAAGAGGGAGGATGATTTATACAAAGAGTAGAGCAGTCAGAGAGGCCATATACAAGTGTTTTTAACCCTAGAAATGCAGTGGAAGCTTTATTGGGAAGGGGAGCCAAATCCGACAGCAATAGTCAGTTTGCTATGAAATTCCGCTTCCCCTGGAAAGAAAGGGCCTGGGGTAAGAAAGAAGAGGGAGGATGATTTATACAAAGAGTAGAGCAGTCAGAGAGGCCATATACAAGTGTTTTTAACCCTAGAAATGCAGTGGAAGCTTTATTGGGAAGGGGAGCCAAATCCGACAGCAATAGTCAGTTTGCTATGAAATTCCGATTCCGCTGGACAGAAAGGGCCTGGGGTAAGAAAAAAGAGTGAGGATGCTTTATACAAAGAGTAGAGCAGTCACAGAGGCCATATACAAGTGTTTTTAACCCTAGAAATGCAGTGGAAGCTTTATTGTGAGGGGTAGTCAAATCCGACAGCAATAATCAGTTTGCTATCAAATTCCGCTTCCCCTGGACATAAAGTGCTTGGGGTAAGAAAGAAGAGTGAGGATGCTTTATACAAAGAGTAGAGCAGTCAGAGAGGCCATATACAAGTGTTTTTAACCCTAGAAATGCAGTGGAAGCTTTATTGGGAGGGGGAGCCAAATCCGACAGCAATAGTCAGTTTGCTATCAAATTCCGCTTCCCCTGTACAGAAAGGGCCTGGGGTAAGAAAGAAGAGTGAGGATGCTTTATACAAAGAGTAGAGCAGTCAGAGAGGCCATATACAAGTGTTTTTAACCCTAGAAATGCAGTGGAAGCTTTATTGTGAGGGGGAGCCAAATCCGACAGCAATAGTCAGTTTGCTATGAAATTCAGCTTCCCCTGGACAGAAAGGGCCTGGGGTAAGAAAGAAGAGGGAGGATGACTTATACAAAGAGTAGAGCAGTCAGAGAGGCCATATACAAGTGTTTTTAACCCTAGAAATGCAGTGGAAGCTTTATTGTGAGGGGGAGCCAAATCCGACAGCAATAGTCAGTTTGCTATCAAATTCCGCTTCCCCTGGACAGAAAGGGCCTGGGGTAAGAAAGAAGAGAGAGGATGCTTTATACAAAGAGTAGAGCAGTCAGAGAGGCCATATACAAGTGTTTTTAACCCTAGAAATGCAGTGGAAGCTTTATTGGGAGGGGGAGCCAAATCCGACAGCAATAGTCAGTTTGCTATGAAATTCCGCTTCCCCTGGACAGAAAGGGCTTGGGGTAAGAAAGAAAAGTGAGGATGCCTTATACAAAGAGTAGAGCAGTCAGAGAGGCCATATACAAGTGTTTTTAACCCTAGAAATGCAGTGGAAGTTTTATTGGGAAGGGGAGCCAAATCCGACAGCAGTAGTCAGTTTGGTATGAAATTCCGCTTCCCCTGGACAGAAAGGGCCTGGGGTAAGAAAGAAGAGTGAGGATGCTTTATACAAAGAGTAGAGCAGTCAGAGAGGCCATATACAAGTGTTTTTAACCCTAGAAATGCAGTGGAAGCTTTATTGGGAAGGGGAGCCAAATCCGACAGCAATAGTCAGTTTGCTATCAAATTCCGCTTCCCCTGGACATAAAGTGCTTGGGGTAAGAAAGAAGAGGGAGGATGCTTTATACAAAGAGTAGAGCAGTCAGAGAGGCCATATACAAGTGTTTTTAACCCTAGAAATGCAGTGGAAGCTTTATTGGGAGGGGGAGCCAAATCCGACAGCAATAGTCAGTTTGCTATGAAATTCCGCTTCCCCTGGACAGAAAGTGCTTGGGGTAAGAAAGAAGAGTGAGGATGCTTTATACAAAGAGTAGAGCAGTCAGAGAGGCCATATACAAGTGTTTTTAACCCTAGAAATGCAGTGGAAGCTTTATTGGGAGGGGGAGCCAAATCCGACAGCAATAGTCAGTTTGCTATCAAATTCCGCTTCCCCTGGACAGAAAGGGCCTGGGGTAAGAAAGAAGAGTGAGGATGCTTTATACAAAGAGTAGAGCAGTCAGAGAGGCCATATACAAGTGATTTTAAGCCTAGAAATGCAGTGGAAGCTTTATTGGGAGGGGGAGCCAAATCCGACAGCAATAGTCAGTTTGCTATCAAATTCCGCTTCCCCTGGACATAAAGTGCTTGGGGTAAGAAAGAAGAGGGGGATGCTTTATACAAAGAGTAGAGCAGTCAGAGAGGCCATATACAAGTGTTTTTAACCCTAGAAATGCAGTGGAAGCTTTATTGTGAGGGGGAGCCAAATCCGACATCAATCGTCAGTTTGCTATCAAATTCCGCTTCCCCTGGACAGAAAGGGCTTGGGGTAAGAAAGAAGAGTGAGGATGCTTTATACAAAGAGTAGAGCAGTCAGAGAGGCCATATACAAGTGTTTTTAACCCTAGAAATGCAGTGGAAGCTTTATTGGGAAGGGGAGCCAAATCCGACAGCAATAGTCAGTTTGCTATGAAATTCCGCTTCCCCTGGACAGAAAGGGCCTGGGGTAAGAAAGAAGAGGGGGATGCTTTATACAAAGAGTAGAGCAGTCAGAGAGGCCATATGCAAGTGTTTTTAACCCTAGAAATGCAGTGGAAGCTTTGGGGAGCCAAATCCGACAGCAATAGTCAGTTTGCTATCAAATTCCGCTTCCCCTGGACAGAAAAGGCCTGGGGTAAGAAAGAAGAGGGAGGATGCTTTATACAAAGAGTAGAGCAGTCATAGAGGCCATATACAAGTGTTTTTAACCCTAGAAATGCAGTGGAAGCTTTATTGGGAAGGGGAGCCAAATCCGACAGCAATAGTCAGTTTGCTATGAAATTCCACTTCCCCTGGATAGAAAGGGCCTGGGGTAAGAAAGAAGAGGGAGGATGCTTTATACAAAGAGTAGAGCAGTCAGAGAGGCCATATACAAGTGTTTTTAACCCTAGAAATGCAGTGGAAGCTTTATTGGGAAGGGGAGCCAAATCCGACAGCAATAGTCAGTTTGCTATCAAATTCCGCTTCCCCTATACAGAAAGGGCCTGGGGTAACAAAGAAGAGTGAGGATGCTTTATACAAAGAGTAGAGCAGTCAGAGAGGTCATATACAAGTGTTTTTAACCCTAGAAATGCAGTGGAAGCTTTATTGGGAGGGGGAGCCAAATCCGACAGCAATAGTCAGTTTGCTATCAAATTCCGCTTCCCCTGGACAGAAAGGGCTTGGGGTAAGAAAGAAGAGTGAGTATGGTTTATACAAAGAGTAGAGCAGTCAGAGAGGCCATATACAAGTGTTTTTAACCCTAGAAATGCAGTGGAAGCTTTATTGGGAGGGGGAGCCAAATCCGACAGCAATAGCAGTTTGCTATCAAATTCCGCTTCCCCTGTACAGAAAAGGCCTGGGGTAAGAAAGAAGAGGGAGGATGCTTTATACAAAGAGTAGAGCAGTCAGAGAGGCCATATACAAGTGTTTTTAACCCTAGAAATGCAGTGGAAGCTTTATTGGGAAGGGGAGCCAAATCCGACAGCAATAGTCAGTTTGCTATGAAATTCCGCTTCCCCTGGACAGAAAAGGCCTGGGGTAAGAAAGAAGAGGGAGGATGCTTTATACAAAGAGTAGAGCAGTCAGAGAGGGCATATACAAGTGTTTTTAACCCTAGAAATGCAGTGGAAGCTTTATTGGGAAGGGGAGCCAAATCCGACAGCAATAGTCAGTTTGCTATCAAATTCCGCTTCCCCTGGATAGAAAGGGCCTGGGGTAAGAAAGAAGAGGGAGGATGCTTTATACAAAGAGTAGAGCAGTCAGAGAGGCCATATACAAGTGTTTTTAACCCTAGAAATGCAGTGGAAGCTTTATTGGGAAGGGGAGCCAAATCCGACAGCAATAGTCAGTTTGCTATCAAATTCTGCTTCCCCTGTACAGAAAGGGCCTGGGGTAACAAAGAAGAGTGAGGATGCTTTATACAAAGAGTAGAACAGTCAGAGAGGTCATATACAAGTGTTTTTAACCCTAGAAATGCAGTGGAAGCTTTATTGGGAGGGGGAGCCAAATCCGACAGCAATAGTCAGTTTTCTATCAAATTCCGCTTCCCCTGGACAGAAAGGGCTTGGGGTAAGAAAGAAGAGTGAGTATGGTTTATACAAAGAGTAGAGCAGTCAGAGAGGCCATATACAAGTGTTTTTAACCCTAGAAATGCAGTGGAAGCTTTATTGGGAAGGGGAGCCAAATCCGACAGCAATAGTCAGTTTGCTATGAAATTCCGCTTCCCCTGGACAGAAAGGGCATGGGGTAAGAAAGAAGAGGGAGGATGCTTTATACAAAGAGTAGAGCAGTCAGAGAGGCCATATACAAGTGTTTTTAACCCTAGAAATGCAGTGGAAGCTTTATTGGGAGGGGGAGCCAAATCCGACAGCAATAGTCAGTTTGCTATCAAATTCCGCTTCCCCTGTACAGAAAGGGCCTGGGGTAAGAAAGAAGAGTGAGGATGCTTTATACAAAGAGTAGAGCAGTCAGAGAGGCCATATACAAGTGTTTTTAACCCTAGAAATGCAGTGGAAGCTTTATTGGGAAGGGGAGCCAAATCCGACAGCAGTAGTCAGTTTGGTATGACATTCCGCTTCCCCTAGACAGAAAGGGCCTGGGGTAAGAAAGAAGAGTGAGGATGCTTTATACAAAGAGTAGAGCAGTCAGAGAGGCCATATACAAGTGTTTTTAACCCTAGAAATGCAGTGGAAGCTTTATTGGGAAGGGGAGCCAAATCCGACAGCAATAGTCAGTTTGCTATGAAATTCCGCTTCCCCTGGACAGAAAGGGCCTGGGGTAAGATAGAAGAGTGAGGATGCTTTATACAAAGAGTAGAGCAGTCAGAGAGGCCATATACAAGTGTTTTTAACCCTAGAAATGCAGTGGAAGCTTTATTGGGAGGGGGCGCCAAATCCGACAGCAATAGTCAGTTTGCTATCAAATTCCGCTTCCCCTGGACAGAAAGGGCTTGGGGTAAGAAAGAAGAGTGAGGATGCTTTATACAAAGAGTAGAGCAGTCAGAGAGGCCATAAACAAGTGTTTTAACCCTAGAAATGCAGTGGAAGCTTTATTGGGAGGGGGAGCCAAATCCGACAGCAATAGTCAGTTTGCTATGAAATTCCGCTTCCCCTGGACAGAAAGGGCCTGGGGTAAGAAAGAAGAGGGAGGATGATTTATACAAAGAGTAAAGCAGTCAGAGAGGCCATATATAAGTGTTTTTAACCCTAGAAATGCAGTGGAAGCTTTATTGTGAGGGGGAGCCAAATCCGACATCAATAGTCAGTTTGCTATCAAATTCCGCTTCCCCTGGACAGAAAGGGCCTGGGGTAAGAAAGAAGAGTGAGGATGCTTTATGCAAAGAGTAGAGCAGTCAGAGAGGCCATATACAAGTGTTTTTAACCCTAGAAATGCAGTGGAAGCTTTATTGGGAAGGGGAGCCAAATCCGACAGCAATAGTCAGTTTGCTATGAAATTCCGCTTCCTCTGGACAGAAAGGGCCTGGGGTAAGAAAGAAGAGAGAGGATGCTTTATACAAAGAGTAGAGCAGTCAGAGAGGCCATATACAAGTGTTTTTAACCCTAGAAATGCAGTGGAAGCTTTATTGGGAGGGGGAGCCAAATCCGACAGCAATAGTCAGTTTGCTATCAAATTCCGCTTCCCCTGGACATAAAGTGCTTGGGGTAAGAAAGAAGAGGGAGGATGCTTTATACAAAGAGTAGAGCAGTCAGAGAGGCCATATACAAGTGTTTTTAACCCTAGAAATGCAGTGGAAGCTTTATTGTGAGGGGGAGCCAAATCCGACAGCAATAGTCAGTTTGCTATGAAATTCCGCTTCCCCTGGACAGAAAGGGCCTGGGGTAAGAAAGAAGAGGGAGGATGATTTATACAAAGAGTAGAGCAGTCAGAGAGGCTATATACAAGTGTTTTTAACCCTAGAAATGCAGTGGAAGCTTTATTGGGAGGGGGAGCCAAATCCGACAGCAATAGTCAGTTTGCTATGAAATTCCGCTTCCCCTGGACAGAAAGGGCCTGGGGTAAGAAAGAAGAGTGAGAATGCTTTATACAAAGAGTAGAGCAGTCAGAGAGGCCATATACAAGTGTTTTTAACCCTAGAAATGCAGTGGAAGCTTTATTGGGAGGGGGAGCCAAATCCGACAGCAATAGTCAGTTTGCTATCAAATTCCGCTTCCCCTGGACATAAAGTGCTTGGGGTAAGAAAGAAGAGGGAGGATGCTTTATACAAAGAGTAGAGCAGTCAGAGAGGCCATATACAAGTGTTTTTAACCCTAGAAATGCAGTGGAAGCTTTATTGTGAGGGGGAGCCAAATCCGACAGCAATAGTCAGTTTGCTATGAAATTCCGCTTCCCCTGGACAGAAAGGGCCTGGGGTAAGAAAGAAGAGGGAGGATGATTTATACAAAGAGTAGAGCAGTCAGAGAGGCCATATACAAGTGTTTTTAACCCTAGAAATGCAGTGGAAGCTTTATTGTGAGGGGGAGCCAAATCCGACATCAATAGTCAGTTTGCTATCAAATTCCGCTTCCCCTGGACAGAAAGGGCCTGGGGTAAGAAAGAAGAGTGAGGATGCTTTATACAAAGAGTAGAGCAGTCAGAGAGGCCATATACAAGTGTTTTTAACCCTAGAAATGCAGTGGAAGCTTTATTGGGAAGGGGAGCCAAATCCGACAGCAATAGTCAGTTTGCTATGAAATTCCGCTTCCTCTGGACAGAAAGGGCCTGGGGTAAGAAAGAAGAGTGAGGATGCTTTATACAAAGAGTAGAGCAGTCACAGAGGCCATATACATGTGTTTTTAACCCTAGAAATGCAGTGGAAGCTTTATTGGGAAGGGGAGCCAAATCCGACAGCAGTAGTCAGTTTGGTATGAAATTCCGCTTCCCCTAGACAGAAAGGGCCTGGGGTAAGAAAGAAGAGTGAGGATGCTTTATACAAAGAGTAGAGCAGTCAGAGAGGCCATATACAAGTGTTTTTAACCCTAGAAATGCAGTGGAAGCTTTATTGTGAGGGGGAGCCTAATCCGACATCAATAGTCAGTTTGCTATCAAATTCAGCTTCCCCTGGACAGAAATGGCCTGGGGTAAGAAAGAAGAGTGAGGATGCTTTATACAAAGAGTACAGCAGTCAGAGAGGCCATATACAAGTGTTTTTAACCCTAGAAATGCAGTGGAAGCTTTATTGGGAAGGGGAGCCAAATCCGACAGCAATAGTCAGTTTGCTATGAAATTCCGCTTCCTCTGGACAGAAAGGGCCTGGGGTAAGAAAGAAGAGTGAGGATGCTTTATACAAAGAGTAGAGCAGTCACAGAGGCCATATACAAGTGTTTTTAACCCTAGAAATGCAGTGGAAGCTTTATTGTGAGGGGGAGCCAAATCCGACAGCAATAGTCAGTTTGCTATCAAATTCCGCTTCCCCTGGACAGAAAGGGCCTGGGGTAAGAAAGAAGAGAGAGGATGCTTTATACAAAGAGTAGAGCAGTCAGAGAGGCCATATACAAGTGTTTTTAACCCTAGAAATGCAGTGGAAGCTTTATTGGGAGGGGGAGCCAAATCCGACAGCAATAGTCAGTTTGCAATCAAATTCTGCTTCCCCTGGGCAGAAAGGGCTTGGGGTAAGAAAGAAAAGTGAGGATGCCTTATACAAAGAGTAGAGCAGTCAGAGAGGCCATATACAAGTGTTTTTAACCCTAGAAATGCAGTGGAAGCTTTATTGGGAAGGGGAGCCAAATCCGACAGCAGTAGTCAGTTTTGTATGAAATTCCGCTTCCCCTGGACAGAAAGGGCCTGGGGTAAGAAAGAAGAGTGAGGATGCTTTATACAAAGAGTAGAGCAGTCAGAGAGGCCATATACAAGTGTTTTTAACCCTAGAAATGCAGTGGAAGCTTTATTGGGAGGGGGAGCCAAATCCGACAGCAATAGTCAGTTTGCTATCAAATTCCGCTTCCCCTGGACAGAAAGGGCTTGGGGTAAGAAAGAAGAGTGAGTATGGTTTATACAAAGAGTAGAGCAGTCAGAGAGGTCATATACAAGTGTTTTTAACCCTAGAAATGCAGTGGAAGCTTTATTGGGAAGGGGAGCCACATCCGACAGCAATAGTCAGTTTGCTATGAAATTCTGCTTCCCCTGGACAGAAAGGGCATGGGGTAAGAAAGAAGAGGGAGGATGCTTTATACAAAGAGTAGAGCAGTCAGAGAGGCCATATACAAGTGTTTTTAACCCTAGAAATGCAGTGGAAGCTTTATTGGGAGGGGGAGCCAAATCCGACAGCAATAGTCAGTTTGCTATCAAATTCCGCTTCCCCTGTACAGAAAGGGCCTGGGGTAAGAAAGAAGAGTGAGGATGCTTTATACAAAGAGTAGAGCAGTCAGAGAGGCCATATACAAGTGTTTTTAACCCGAGAAATGCAGTGGAAGCTTTATTGGGAAGGGGAGCCAAATCCGACAGCAGTAGTCAGTTTGGTATGAAATTCCGCTTCCCCTGGACATAAAGTGCTTGGGGTAAGAAAGAAGAGAGAGGATGCTTTATACAAAGAGTAGAGCAGTCAGAGAGGCCATATACAAGTGTTTTTAACCCTAGAAATGCAGTGGAAGCTTTATTGTGAGGGGGAGCCAAATCCGACAGCAATAGTCAGTTTGCTATGAAATTCCGCTTCCCCTGGACAGAAAGGGCCTGGGGTAAGAAAGAAGAGGGAGGATGACTTATACAAAGAGTAGAGCAGTCAGAGAGGCCATATACAAGTGTTTTTAACCCTAGAAATGCAGTGGAAGCTTTATTGTGAGGGGGAGCCAAATCCGACATCAATAGTCAGTTTGCTATCAAATTCCGCTTCCCCTGGACAGAAAGGGCCTGGGGTAAGAAAGAAGAGTGAGGATGCTTTATACAAAGAGTAGAGCAGTCAGAGAGGCCATATACAAGTGTTTTTAACCCTAGAAATGCAGTGGAAGCTTTATTGGGAGGGGGAGCCAAATCCGACAGCAATAGTCAGTTTGCCTTGAAATTCCGCTTCCCCTGGACAGAAAGGGCCTGGGGTAAGAAAAAAGAGTGAGGATGCTTTATACAAAGAGTAGAGCAGTCAGAGAGGCCATATACAAGTGTTTTTAACCCTAGAAATGCAGTGGAAGCTTTATTGGGAGGGGGAGCCAAATCCGACAGCAATAGTCAGTTTGCTATCAAATTCCACTTCCCCTGGACAGAAAGGGCCTGGGGTAACAAAGAAGAGTGAGGATGCTTTATACAAAGAGTAGAGCAGTCAGAGAGGTCATATACAAGTGTTTTTAACCCTAGAAATGCAGTGGAAGCTTTATTGGGAGGGGGAGCCAAATCCGACAGCAATAGTCAGTTTGCTATCAAATTCCGCTTCCCCTGTACAGAAAGGGCCTGGGGTAAGAAAGAAGAGTGAGGATGCTTTAAACAAAGAGTAGAGCAGTCAGAGAGGCCATATACAAGTGTTTTTAACCCTAGAAATGCAGTGGAAGCTTTATTGGGAAGGGGAGCCAAATCCGACAGCAGTAGTCAGTTTGGTATGAAATTCCGCTTCCCCTGGACATAAAGTGCTTGGGGTAAGAAAGAAGAGGGAGGATGCTTTATACAAAGAGTAGAGCAGTCAGAGAGGCCATATACAAGTGTTTTTAACCCTAGAAATGCAGTGGAAGCTTTATTGTGAGGGGGAGCCAAATCCGACAGCAATAGTCAGTTTGCTATGAAATTCCGCTTCCCCTGGACAGAAAGGGCCTGGGGTAAGAAAGAAGAGGGAGGATGATTTATACAAAGAGTAGAGCAGTCAGAGAGGCCATTTACAAGTGTTTTTAACCCTAGAAATGCAGTGGAAGCTTTATTGTGAGGGGGAGCCAAATCCGACATCAATAGTCAGTTTGCTATCAAATTCCGCTTCCCCTGGACAGAAAGGGCCTGGGGTAAGAAAGAAGAGTGAGGATGCTTTATACAAAGAGTAGAGCAGTCAGAGAGGCCATATACAAGTGTTTTTAACCCTAGAAATGCAGTGGAAGCTTTATTGGGAGGGGGAGTCAAATCCGACAGCAATAGTCAGTTTGCTATCAAATTCCGCTTCCCCTGGACAGAAAGGGCCTGGGGTAACAAAGAAGAGTGAGGATGCTTTATACAAAGAGTAGAGCAGTCAGAGAGGTCATATACAAGTGTTTTTAACCCTAGAAATGCAGTGGAAGCTTTATTGGGAGGGGGAGCCAAATCCGACAGCAATAGTCAGTTTGCTATCAAATTCCGCTTCCCCTGGACAGAAAGGGCTTGGGGTAAGAAAGAAGAGTGAGTATGGTTTATACAAAGAGTAGAGCAGTCAGAGAGGCCATATACAAGTGTTTTTAACCCTAGAAATGCAGTGGAAGCTTTATTGGGAAGGGGAGCCAAATCCGACAGCAATAGTCAGTTTGCTATGAAATTCCGCTCCCCCTGGACAGAAAGGGCATGGGGTAAGAAAGAAGAGGGAGGATGCTTTATACAAAGAGTAGAGCAGTCAGAGAGGCCATATACAAGTGTTTTTAACCCTAGAAATGCAGTGGAAGCTTTATTGGGAGGGGGAGCCAAATCCGACAGCAATAGTCAGTTTGCTATCAAATTCCGCTTCCCCTGTACAGAAAGGGCCTGGGGTAAGAAAGAAGAGTGAGGATGCTTTATACAAAGAGTAGAGCAGTCAGAGAGGCCATATACAAGTGTTTTTAACTCTAGAAATGCAGTGGAAGCTTTATTGGGAAGGGGAGCCAAAGCCGACAGCAGTAGTCAGTTTGGTATGAAATTCCGCTTCCCCTAGACAGAAAGGGCCTGGGGTAAGAAAGAAGAGTGAGGATGCTTTATACAAAGAGTAGAGCAGTCAGAGAGGCCATATACAAGTGTTTTTAACCCTAGAAATGCAGTGGAAGCTTTATTGGGAAGGGGAGCCAAATCCGACAGCAATAGTCAGTTTGCTATCAAATTCCGCTTCCCCTGGACATAAAGTGCTTGGGGTAAGAAAGAAGAGGGAGGATGCTTTATACAAAGAGTAGAGCAGTCAGAGAGGCCATATACAAGTGTTTTAAACCCTAGAAATGCAGTGGAAGCTTTTTTGTGAGGGGGAGCCAAATCCGACAGCAATAGTCAGTTTGCTATGAAATTCCGCTTCCCCTGGACAGAAAGGGCCTGGGGTAAGAAAGAAGAGGGAGGATGATTTATACAAAGAGTAGAGCAGTCAGAGAGGCCATATACAAGTGATTTTAACAATAGAAATGCAGTGGAAGCTTTATTGGGAGGGGGAGCCAAATCCGACAGCAATAGTCAGTTTGCTATCTAATTCCGCTTCCCCTGGACATAAAGTGCTTGGGGTAAGAAAGAAGAGGGGGATGCTTTATACAAAGAGTAGAGCAGTCAGAGAGGCCATATACAAGTGTTTTTAACCCTAGAAATGCAGTGGAAGCTTTATTGTGAGGGGGAGCCAAATCCGACATCAATAGTCAGTTTGCTATCAAATTCCGCTTCCCCTGGACAGAAAGGGCCTGGGGTAAGAAAGAAGAGTGAGGATGCTTTATACAAAGAGTAGAGCAGTCAGAGAGGCCATATACAAGTGTTTTTAACCCTAGAAATGCAGTGGAAGCTTTATTGGGAAGGGGAGCCAAATCCGACAGCAATAGTCAGTTTGCTATGAAATTCCGCTTCCCCTGGATAGAAAGGGCCTGGGGTAAGAAAGAAGAGGGAGGATGCTTTATACAAAGAGTAGAGCAGTCAGAGAGGCCATATACAAGTGTTTTTAACCCTAGAAATGCAGTGGAAGCTTTATTGTGAGGGGGAGTCAAATCCGATAGCAATAGTCAGTTTGCTATCAAATTCCGCTTCCCCTGGACAGAAAGGGCCTGGGGTAAGAAAGAAGAGTGAGGATGCTTTAAACAAAGAGTAGAGCAGTCAGAGAGGCCATATACAAGTGTTTTTAACCCTAGAAATGCAGTGGAAGCTTTATTGGGAAGGGGAGCCAAATCCGACAGCAGTAGTCAGTTTGGTATGAAATTCCGCTTCCCCTGGACAGAAAGGGCCTGGGGTAAGAAAAAAGAGGGAGGATGCTTTATACAAAGAGTAGAGCAGTCAGAGAGGCCATATACAAGTGTTTTTAACCCTAGAAATGCAGTGGAAGCTTTATTGTGAGGGGGAGCCAAAATCCGACAGTAATAGTCAGTTTGCTATCAAATTCCGCTTCCCCTGGACAGAAAGGGCTTGGGGTATGAAAGAAGAGGGGGATGCTTTCTAGAAAGAGTAGAGCAGTCAGAGAGGCCATATACAAGTGTTTTTAACCCTAGAAATGCAGTGGAAGCTTTATTGGGAAGGGGAGCCAAATCCGACAGCAATAGTCAGTTTGCTATCAAATTCCGCTTCCCCTGGACAGAAAGGGCTTGGGGTAAGAAAGAAGAGGGGGATGCTTTATACAAAGAGTAGGGCAGTCAGAGAGGCCATATACAAGTGTTTTTAACCCTAGAAATGCAGTGTTAGCTTAATTGGGAAGGGGAGCCAAATCCGACAGCAATAGTCAGTTTGCTATGAAATTCCGCTTCCTCTGGACAGAAAGGGCCTGGGGTAAGAAAGAAGAGTGAGGATGCTTTATACAAAGAGTAGAGCAGTCAGAGAGGCCATATACAAGTGATTTTAACCGTAGAAATGCAGTGGAAGCTTTATTGGGAGGGGGAGCCAAATCCGACAGCAATAGTCAGTTTGCTATCTAATTCCGCTTCCCCTGGACATAAAGTGCTTGGGGTAAGAAAGAAGAGGGGGATGCTTTATACAAAGAGTAGAGCAGTCAGAGAGGCCATATACAAGTGTTTTTAACCCTAGAAATGCAGTGGAAGCTTTATTGGGAAGGGGAGCCAAATCCGACAGCAATAGTCAGTTTGCTATGAAATTCCGCTTCCCCTGGATAGAAAGGGCCTGGGGTAAGAAAGAAGAGGGAGGATGCTTTATACAAAGAGTAGAGCAGTCAGAGAGGCCATATACAAGTGTTTTTAACCCTAGAAATGCAGTGGAAGCTTTATTGGGAGGGGGAGCCAAATCCGACAGCAATAGTCAGTTTGCTATCAAATTCCGCTTCCCATGGACATAAAGTGCTTGGGGTAAGAAAGAAGAGGGAGGATGCTTTATACAAAGAGTAGAGCAGTCAGAGAGGCCATATACAAGTGTTTTTAACCCTAGAAATGCAGTGGAAGCTTTATTGGGAGGGGGAGCCAAATCCGACAGCAATAGTCAGTTTGCTATCAAATTCCGCTTCCCATGGACATAAAGTGCTTGGGGTAAGAAAGAAGAGGGAGGATGCTTTATACAAAGAGTAGAGCATTCGAGGAGAGGCCATATACAAGTGTTTTTAACCCTAGAAATGCAGTGAAAGTTTTATTGGGAGGGGGAGCCAAATCCGACTGCAATAGTCAGTTTGCTATCAAATTCCGCTTCCCCTGTACAGAAAGGGCCTGGGGTAAGAAAGAAGAGGGAGGATGCTTTATACAAAGAGTAGAGCAGTCAGAGAGACCATATACAAGTGTTTTTAACCCTAGAAATGCAGTGGAAGCTTTATTGTGAGGGGGAGCCAAATCCGACAGCAATAGTCAGTTTGCTATGAAATTCCGCTCCCCCTGGACATAAAGGGCCCGGGGTAAGAAAGAAGAGTGAGGATGCTTTATACAAAGAGTAGAGCAGTCAGAGAGGCCATATACAAGTGTTTTTAACCCTAGAAATGCAGTGGAAGCTTTATTGGGAAGGGGAGCCAAATCCGACAGCAATAGTCAGTTTGCTATGAAATTCCGCTTCCTCTGGACAGAAAGGGCCTGGGGTAAGAAAGAAGAGTGAGGATGCTTTATACAAAGAGTAGAGCAGTCAGAGAGGCCATATACAAGTGATTTTAACCCTAGAAATGCAGTGGAAGCTTTATTGGGAGGGGGAGCCAAATCTGACAGCAATAGTCAGTTTGCTATCTAATTCAGCTTCCCCTGGACATAAAGTGCTTGGGGTAAGAAAGAAGAGGGGGATGCTTTATACAAAGAGTAGAGCAGTCAGAGAGGCCATATACAAGTGTTTTTAACCCTAGAAATGCAGTGGAAGCTTAATTGTGAGGGGGAGCCAAATCCGACATCAATAGTCAGTTTGCTATCAAATTCCGCTTCCCCTGGACAGAAAGGGCCTGGGGTAAGAAAGAAGAGTGAGGATGCTTTATACAAAGAGTAGAGCAGTCAGAGAGGCCATATACAAGTGTTTTTAACCCTAGAAATGCAGTGGAAGCTTTATTGGGAAGGGGAGCCAAATCCGACAGCAATAGTCAGTTTGCTATGAAATTCCGCTTCCCCTGGACAGAAAGGGCCTGGGGTAAGAAAGAAGAGGGAGGATGCTTTATACAAAGAGTAGAGCAGTCAGAGAGGCCATATACAAGTGTTTTTAACCCTAGAAATGCAGTGGAAGCTTTATTGTGAGGGGGAGTCAAATCCGACAGCAATAGTCAGTTTGCTATCAAATTCCGCTTCCCCTGGACAGAAAGGGCC
The DNA here is from genome assembly GCF_037356315.1 of Lithobates pipiens. Taxonomy (NCBI): domain Eukaryota; kingdom Metazoa; phylum Chordata; class Amphibia; order Anura; family Ranidae; genus Lithobates; species Lithobates pipiens. The sequence continues at coordinate 625,730,599 of NW_027507758.1, forward strand.
TGGGGTAAGAAAGAAGAGTGAGGATGCTTTATACAAAGAGTATAGCAGTCAGAGAGGCCATATACAAATGTTTTTAACCCTAGAAATGCAGTGGAAGCTTTATTGGGAAGGGGAGCCAAATCCGACAGCAGTAGTCAGTTTGGTATGAAATTCCGCTTCCCCTGGACAGAAAGGGCCTGGGGTAAGAAAAAAGAGGGAGGATGCTTTATACAAAGAGTAGAGCAGTCAGAGAGGCCATATACAAGTGTTTTTAACCCTAGAAATGCAGTGGAAGCTTTATTGGGAAGGGGAGCCAAATCCGACAGCAATAGTCAGTTTGCTATGAAATTCCGCTTCCTCTGGACAGAAAGGGCTTGGGGTAAGAAAGAAGAGTGAGGATGCTTTATACAAAGAGTAGAGCAGTCAGAGAGACCATATACAAGTGTTTTTAACCCTAGAAATGCAGTGAAAGTTTTATTGGGAGGGGGAGCCAAATCCGACAGCAATAGTCAGTTTGCTATGAAATTCCGCTTCCTCTGGACAGAAAGGGCCTGGGGTAAGAAAGAAGAGGGAGGATGCTTTATACAAAGAGTAGAGCAGTCAGAGAGGCCATATACAAGTGTTTTTAACCCTAGAAATGCAGTGGAAGTTTTATTGGGAGGGGGAGCCAAATCCGACAGCAATAGTCAGTTTGCTATCAAATTCCGCTTCCCCTGGACATAAAGGGCCCGGGGTAAGAAAGAAGAGTGAGGATGCTTTATACAAAGAGTAGAGCAGTCAGAGAGGCCATATACAAGTGTTTTTAACCCTAGAAATGCAGTGGAAGCTTTATTGGGAAGGGGAGCCCAATCCGACAGCAATAGTCAGTTTGCTATGAAATTCCGCTTCCTCTGGACAGAAAGGGCTTGGGGTAAGAAAGAAGAGTGAGGATGCTTTATACAAAGTTTAGAGCAGTCAGAGAGACCATATACAAGTGTTTTTAACCCTAGAAATGCAGTGGAAGCTTTATTGTGAGGGGGAGCCAAAATCCGACAGCAATAGTCAGTTTGCTATCAAATTCCGCTTCCCCTGGACAGAAAGGGCTTGGGGTAAGAAAGAAGAGTGAGGATGCTTTCTACAAAGAGTAGAGCAGTCAGAGAGGCCATATACAAGTGTTTTTAACCCTAGAAATGCAGTGGAAGCTTTATTGTGAGGGGGAGCCAAATCCGACAGCAATAGTCAGTTTGCTATGAAATTCCGCTTCCCCTGGACAGAAAGGGCCTGGTTAAGAAAGAAGAGTGAGGATGCTTTATACAAAGAGTAGAGCAGTCAGAGAGGCCATATACAAGTGTTTTTAACCCTAGAAATGCAGTGGAAGCTTTATTGGGAAGGGGAGCCAAATCCGACAGCAATAGTCAGTTTGCTATCAAATTCCGCTTCCCCTGGACAGAAAGGGCTTGGGGTAAGAAAGAAGAGGGGGATGCTTTATACAAAGAGTAGAGCAGTCAGAGAGGCCATATACAAGTGTTTTTAACCCTAGAAATGCAGTGTTAGCTTAATTGGGAAGGGGAGCCAAATCCGACAGCAATAGTCAGTTTGCTATCAAATTCCGCTTCCCCTGGACATAAAGTGCTTGGGGTAAGAACGAAGAGTGAGGATGCTTTATACAAAGAGTAGAGCAGTCAGAGAGGCCATATACAAGTGTTTTTAACCCTAGAAATGCAGTGGAAGCTTTATTGGGAAGGGGAGCCAAATCCGACAGCAATAGTCAGTTTGCTATCAAATTCCGCTTCCCCTGTACAGAAAGGGCCTGGGGTAACAAAGAAGAGTGAGGATGCTTTATACAAAGAGTAGAGCAGTCAGAGAGGCCATATACAAGTGTTTTTAACCCTAGAAATGCAGTGGAAGCTTTATTGGGAAGGGGAGCCAAATCCGACAGCAATAGTCAGTTTGCTATCAAATTCCGCTTCCCCTGTACAGAAAGGGCCTGGGGTAACAAAGAAGAGTGAGGATGCTTTCTACAAAGAGTAGAGCAGTCAGAGAGGCCATATACAAGTGTTTTTAACCCTAGAAATGCAGTGGAAGCTTTATTGTGAGGGGGAGCCAAATCCAACAGCAATAGTCAGTTTGCTATCAAATTCCGCTTCTCCTGGACAGAAAGGGCTTGGGGTAAGAAAGAAGAGGGGGATGCTTTATACAAAGAGTGGAGCAGTCAGAGAGGCCATATACAAGTGTTTTTAACCCTAGAAATGCAGTGTTAGCTTAATTGGGAAGGGGAGCCAAATCCGACAGCAATAGTCAGTTTGCTATGAAATTCCGCTTCCTCTGGACAGAAAGGGCCTGGGGTAAGAAAGAAGAGTGAGGATGCTTTATACAAAGAGTAGAGCAGTCAGAGAGGCCATATACAAGTGATTTTAACCCTAGAAATGCAGTGGAAGCTTTATTGGGAGGGGGAGCCAAATCCGACAGCAATAGTCAGTTTGCTATCTAATTCCGCTTCCCCTGGACATAAAGTGCTTGGGGTAAGAAAGAAGAGGGGGATGCTTTATACAAAGAGTGGAGCAGTCAGAGAGGCCATATACAAGTGTTTTTAACCCTAGAAATGCAGTGTTAGCTTAATTGGGAAGGGGAGCCAAATCCGACAGCAATAGTCAGTTTGCTATGAAATTCCGCTTCCTCTGGACAGAAAGGGCCTGGGGTAAGAAAGAAGAGTGAGGATGCTTTATACAAAGAGTAGAGCAGTCAGAGAGGCCATATACAAGTGATTTTAACCCTAGAAATGCAGTGGAAGCTTTATTGGGAGGGGGAGCCAAATCCGACAGCAATAGTCAGTTTGCTATGAAATTCCGCTTCCTCTGGACAGAAAGGGCCTGGGGTAAGAAAGAAGAGTGAGGATGCTTTATACAAAGAGTAGAGCAGTCAGAGAGGCCATATACAAGTGATTTTAACCCTAGAAATGCAGTGGAAGCTTTATTGGGAGGGGGAGCCAAATCTGACAGCAATAGTCAGTTTGCTATCTAATTCCGCTTCCCCTGGACATAAAGTGCTTGGGGTAAGATAGAAGAGTGAGGATGCTTTATACAAAGAGTAGAGCAGTCAGAGAGGCCATATACAAGTGTTTTTAACCCTAGAAATGCAGTGGAAGCTTTATTGTGAGGGGGAGCCAAATCCGACATCAATAGTCAGTTTGCTATCAAATTCCGCTTCCCCTGGACAGAAAGGGCCTGGGGTAAGAAAGAAGAGTGAGGATGCTTTATACAAAGAGTAGAGCAGTCAGAGAGGCCATATACAAGTGTTTTTAACCCTAAAAATGCAGTGGAAGCTTTATTGGGAAGGGGAGCCAAATCCGACAGCAATAGTCAGTTTGCTATGAAATTCCGCTTCCCCTGGACAGAAAGGGCCTGGGGTAAGAAAGAAGAGTGAGGATGCTTTATACAAAGAGTATAGCAGTCAGAGAGGCCATATACAAATGTTTTTAACCCTAGAAATGCAGTGGAAGCTTTATTGGGAAGGGGAGCCAAATCCGACAGCAGTAGTCAGTTTGGTATGAAATTCCGCTTCCCCTGGACAGAAAGGGCCTGGGGTAAGAAAAAAGAGGGAGGATGCTTTATACAAAGAGTAGAGCAGTCAGAGAGGCCATATACAAGTGTTTTTAACCCTAGAAATGCAGTGGAAGCTTTATTGGGAAGGGGAGCCAAATCCGACAGCAATAGTCAGTTTGCTATGAAATTCCGCTTCCTCTGGACAGAAAGGGCTTGGGGTAAGAAAGAAGAGTGAGGATGCTTTATACAAAGAGTAGAGCAGTCAGAGAGACCATATACAAGTGTTTTTAACCCTAGAAATGCAGTGAAAGTTTTATTGGGAGGGGGAGCCAAATCCGACAGCAATAGTCAGTTTGCTATGAAATTCCGCTTCCTCTGGACAGAAAGGGCCTGGGGTAAGAAAGAAGAGGGAGGATGCTTTATACAAAGAGTAGAGCAGTCAGAGAGGCCATATACAAGTGTTTTTAACCCTAGAAATGCAGTGGAAGTTTTATTGGGAGGGGGAGCCAAATCCGACAGCAATAGTCAGTTTGCTATCAAATTCCGCTTCCCCTGGACATAAAGGGCCCGGGGTAAGAAAGAAGAGTGAGGATGCTTTATACAAAGAGTAGAGCAGTCAGAGAGGCCATATACAAGTGTTTTTAACCCTAGAAATGCAGTGGAAGCTTTATTGGGAAGGGGAGCCCAATCCGACAGCAATAGTCAGTTTGCTATGAAATTCCGCTTCCTCTGGACAGAAAGGGCTTGGGGTAAGAAAGAAGAGTGAGGATGCTTTATACAAAGTTTAGAGCAGTCAGAGAGACCATATACAAGTGTTTTTAACCCTAGAAATGCAGTGGAAGCTTTATTGTGAGGGGGAGCCAAAATCCGACAGCAATAGTCAGTTTGCTATCAAATTCCGCTTCCCCTGGACAGAAAGGGCTTGGGGTAAGAAAGAAGAGTGAGGATGCTTTCTACAAAGAGTAGAGCAGTCAGAGAGGCCATATACAAGTGTTTTTAACCCTAGAAATGCAGTGGAAGCTTTATTGTGAGGGGGAGCCAAATCCGACAGCAATAGTCAGTTTGCTATGAAATTCCGCTTCCCCTGGACAGAAAGGGCCTGGTTAAGAAAGAAGAGTGAGGATGCTTTATACAAAGAGTAGAGCAGTCAGAGAGGCCATATACAAGTGTTTTTAACCCTAGAAATGCAGTGGAAGCTTTATTGGGAAGGGGAGCCAAATCCGACAGCAATAGTCAGTTTGCTATCAAATTCCGCTTCCCCTGGACAGAAAGGGCTTGGGGTAAGAAAGAAGAGGGGGATGCTTTATACAAAGAGTAGAGCAGTCAGAGAGGCCATATACAAGTGTTTTTAACCCTAGAAATGCAGTGTTAGCTTAATTGGGAAGGGGAGCCAAATCCGACAGCAATAGTCAGTTTGCTATCAAATTCCGCTTCCCCTGGACATAAAGTGCTTGGGGTAAGAACGAAGAGTGAGGATGCTTTATACAAAGAGTAGAGCAGTCAGAGAGGCCATATACAAGTGTTTTTAACCCTAGAAATGCAGTGGAAGCTTTATTGGGAAGGGGAGCCAAATCCGACAGCAATAGTCAGTTTGCTATCAAATTCCGCTTCCCCTGTACAGAAAGGGCCTGGGGTAACAAAGAAGAGTGAGGATGCTTTATACAAAGAGTAGAGCAGTCAGAGAGGTCATATACAAGTGTTTTTAACCCTAGAAATGCAGTGGAAGCTTTATTGTGAGGGGGAGCCAAATCCGACAGCAATAGTCAGTTTGCTATCAAATTCCGCTTCCCCTGGACAGAAAGGGCTTGGGGTAAGAAAGAAGAGTGAGTATGGTTTATACAAAGAGTAGAGCAGTCAGAGATGCCATATACAAGTGTTTTTAACCCTAGAAATGCAGTGGAAGCTTTATTGGGAAGGGGAGCCAAATCCGACAGCAATAGTCAGTTTGCTATGAAATTCCGCTTCCCCTGGACAGAAAGGGCATGGGGTAAGAAAGAAGAGGGAGGATGCTTTATACAAAGAGTAGAGCAGTCAGAGAGGCCATATACAAGTGTTTTTAACCCTAGAAATGCAGTGGAAGCTTTATTGGGAGGGGGAGCCAAATCCGACAGCAATAGTCAGTTTGCTATCAAATTCCGCTTCCCCTGGACAGAAAGGGCTTGGGGTAAGAAAGAAGAGTGAGTATGGTTTATACAAAGAGTAGAGCAGTCAGAGAGGCCATATACAAGTGTTTTTAACCCTAGAAATGCAGTGGAAGCTTTATTGGGAAGGGGAGCCAAATCCGACAGCAATAGTCAGTTTGCTATGAAATTCCGCTTCCCCTGGACAGAAAGGGCATGGGGTAAGAAAGAAGAGGGAGGATGCTTTATACAAAGAGTAGAGCAGTCAGAGAGGCCATATACAAGTGTTTTTAACCCTAGAAATGCAGTGGAAGCTTTATTGGGAAGGGGAGCCAAATCCGACAGCAGTAGTCAGTTTGGTATGAAATTCCGCTTCCCCTAGACAGAAAGGGCCTGGGGTAAGAAAGAAGAGTGAGGATGCTTTATACAAAGAGTAGAGCAGTCAGAGAGGCCATATACAAGTGTTTTTAACCCTAGAAATGCAGTGGAAGCTTTATTGGGAAGGGGAGCCAAATCCGAAAGCAATAGTCAGTTTGCTATGAAATTCCGCTTCCCCTGGACATAAAGTGCTTGGGGTAAGAAAGAAGAGGGAGGATGCTTTATACAAAGAGTAGAGCAGTCAGAGAGGCCATATACAAGTGTTTTTAACCCTAGAAATGCAGTGGAAGCTTTATTGTGAGGGGGAGCCAAATCCGACAGCAATAGTCAGTTTGCTATGAAATTCCGCTTCCCCTGGACAGAAAGGGCCTGGGGTAAGAAAGAAGAGGGAGGATGATTTATACAAAGAGTAGAGCAGTCAGAGAGGCCATATACAAGTGTTTTTAACCCTAGAAATGCAGTGGAAGCTTTATTGGGAAGGGGAGCCAAATCCGACAGCAATAGTCAGTTTGCTATGAAATTCCGCTTCCCCTGGACAGAAAGGGCCTGGGGTAAGAAAGAAGAGGGAGGATGATTTATACAAAGAGTAGAGCAGTCAGAGGGGCCATATACAAGTGTTTTTAACCCTAGAAATACAGTGGAAGCTTTATTGGGAAGGGGAGCCAAATCCGACAGCAATAGTCAGTTTGCTATGAAATTCCGCTTCCGCTGGACAGAAAGGGCCTGGGGTAAGAAAGAAGAGTGAGGATGCTTTATACAAAGAGTAGAGCAGTCACAGAGGCCATATACAAGTGTTTTAACCCTAGAAATGCAGTGGAAGCTTTATTGTGAGGGGGAGCCAAATCCGACAGCAATAGTCAGTTTGCTATCAAATTCCGCTTCCCCTGGACAGAAAGGGCATGGGGTAAGAAAGAAGAGAGAGGATGCTTTATACAAAGAGTAGAGCAGTCAGAGAGGCCATATACAAGTGTTTTTAACCCTAGAAATGCAGTGGAAGCTTTATTGGGAAGGGGAGCCAAATCCGACAGCAGTAGTCAGTTTTGTATGAAATTCCGCTTCCCCTGGACAGAAAGGGCCTGGGGTAAGAAAGAAGAGTGAGAATGCTTTATACAAAGAGTAGAGCAGTCAGAGAGGCCATATACAAGTGTTTTTAACCCTAGAAATGCAGTGGAAGCTTTATTGGGCGGGGGAGCCAAATCCGACAGCAATAGTCAGTTTGCTATCAAATTCTGCTTCCCCTGGGCAGAAAGGGCTTGGGTTAAGAAAGAAAAGTGAGGATGCCTTATACAAAGAGTAGAGCAGTCAGAGAGGCCATATACAAGTGTTTTTAACCCTAGAAATGCAGTGGAAGCTTTATTGGGAAGGGGAGCCAAATCCGACAGCAGTAGTCAGTTTTGTATGAAATTCCGCTTCCCCTGGACAGAAAGGGCCTGGGGTAAGAAAGAAGAGTGTGGATGCTTTATACAAAGAGTAGAGCAGTCAGAGAGGCCATATACAAGTGTTTTTAACCCTAGAAATGCAGTGGAAGTTTTATTGGGAGGGGGAGCCAAATCCGACAGCAATAGTCAGTTTGCTATCAAATTCCGCTTCCCCTGGACATAAAGGGCCCGGGGTAAGAAAGAAGAGTGAGGATGCTTTATACAAAGAGTAGAGCAGTCAGAGAGGCCATATACAAGTGTTTTTAACCCTAGAAATGCAGTGGAAGCTTTATTGGGAAGGGGAGCCCAATCCGACAGCAATAGTCAGTTTGCTATGAAATTCCGCTTCCTCTGGACAGAAAGGGCTTGGGGTAAGAAAGAAGAGTGAGGATGCTTTATACAAAGTTTAGAGCAGTCAGAGAGACCATATACAAGTGTTTTTAACCCTAGAAATGCAGTGGAAGCTTTATTGTGAGGGGGAGCCAAAATCCGACAGCAATAGTCAGTTTGCTATCAAATTCCGCTTCCCCTGGACAGAAAGGGCTTGGGGTAAGAAAGAAGAGTGAGGATGCTTTCTACAAAGAGTAGAGCAGTCAGAGAGGCCATATACAAGTGTTTTTAACCCTAGAAATGCAGTGGAAGCTTTATTGTGAGGGGGAGCCAAATCCGACAGCAATAGTCAGTTTGCTATGTAATTCCGCTTCCCCTGGACAGAAAGGGCCTGGTTAAGAAAGAAGAGTGAGGATGCTTTATACAAAGAGTAGAGCAGTCAGAGAGGCCATATACAAGTGTTTTTAACCCTAGAAATGCAGTGGAAGCTTTATTGGGAAGGGGAGCCAAATCCGACAGCAATAGTCAGTTTGCTATCAAATTCCGCTTCCCCTGGACAGAAAGGGCTTGGGGTAAGAAAGAAGAGGGGGATGCTTTATACAAAGAGTAGAGCAGTCAGAGAGGCCATATACAAGTGTTTTTAACCCTAGAAATGCAGTGTTAGCTTAATTGGGAAGGGGAGCCAAATCCGACAGCAATAGTCAGTTTGCTATCAAATTCCGCTTCCCCTGGACATAAAGTGCTTGGGGTAAGAACGAAGAGTGAGGATGCTTTATACAAAGAGTAGAGCAGTCAGAGAGGCCATATACAAGTGTTTTTAACCCTAGAAATGCAGTGGAAGCTTTATTGGGAAGGGGAGCCAAATCCGACAGCAATAGTCAGTTTGCTATCAAATTCCGCTTCCCCTGTACAGAAAGGGCCTGGGGTAACAAAGAAGAGTGAGGATGCTTTATACAAAGAGTAGAGCAGTCAGAGAGGTCATATACAAGTGTTTTTAACCCTAGAAATGCAGTGGAAGCTTTATTGGGAGGGGGAGCCAAATCCGACAGCAATAGTCAGTTTGCTATCAAATTCCGCTTCCCCTGGACAGAAAGGGCTTGGGGTAAGAAAGAAGAGTGAGTATGGTTTATACAAAGAGTAGAGCAGTCAGAGATGCCATATACAAGTGTTTTTAACCCTAGAAATGCAGTGGAAGCTTTATTGGGAAGGGGAGCCAAATCCGACAGCAATAGTCAGTTTGCTATGAAATTCCGCTTCCCCTGGACAGAAAGGGCATGGGGTAAGAAAGAAGAGGGAGGATGCTTTATACAAATGGTAGAGCAGTCAGAGAGGCTATATACAAGTGTTTTTAACCCTAGAAATGCAGTGGAAGCTTTATTGGGAGGGGGAGCCAAATCCGACAGCAATAGTCAGTTTGCTATCAAATTCCGCTTCCCCTGGACAGAAAGGGCTTGGGGTAAGAAAGAAGAGTGAGTATGGTTTATACAAAGAGTAGAGCAGTCAGAGAGGCCATATACAAGTGTTTTTAACCCTAGAAATGCAGTGGAAGCTTTATTGGGAAGGGGAGCCAAATCCGACAGCAATAGTCAGTTTGCTATGAAATTCCGCTTCCCCTGGACAGAAAGGGCATGGGGTAAGAAAGAAGAGGGAGGATGCTTTATACAAAGAGTAGAGCAGTCAGAGAGGCCATATACAAGTGTTTTTAACCCTAGAAATGCAGTGGAAGCTTTATTGGGAAGGGGAGCCAAATCCGACAGCAGTAGTCAGTTTGGTATGAAATTCCGCTTCCCCTAGACAGAAAGGGCCTGGGGTAAGAAAGAAGAGTGAGGATGCTTTATACAAAGAGTAGAGCAGTCAGAGAGGCCATATACAAGTGTTTTTAACCCTAGAAATGCAGTGGAAGCTTTATTGGGAAGGGGAGCCAAATCCGACAGCAATAGTCAGTTTGCTATCAAATTCCGCTTCCCCTGGACATAAAGTGCTTGGGGTAAGAAAGAAGAGGGAGGATGCTTTATACAAAGAGTAGAGCAGTCAGAGAGGCCATATACAAGTGTTTTTAACCCTAGAAATGCAGTGGAAGCTTTATTGTGAGGGGGAGCCAAATCCGACAGCAATAGTCAGTTTGCTATGAAATTCCGCTTCCCCTGGACAGAAAGGGCCTGGGGTAAGAAAGAAGAGGGAGGATGATTTATACAAAGAGTAGAGCAGTCAGAGAGGCCATATACAAGTGTTTTTAACCCTAGAAATGCAGTGGAAGCTTTATTGGGAAGGGGAGCCAAATCCGACAGCAATAGTCAGTTTGCTATGAAATTCCGCTTCCCCTGGACAGAAAGGGCCTGGGGTAAGAAAGAAGAGGGAGGATGATTTATACAAAGAGTAGAGCAGTCAGAGGGGCCATATACAAGTGTTTTTAACCCTAGAAATGCAGTGGAAGCTTTATTGGGAAGGGGAGCCAAATCCGACAGCAATAGTCAGTTTGCTATGAAATTCCGCTTCCGCTGGACAGAAAGGGCCTGGGGTAAGAAAGAAGAGTGAGGATGCTTTATACAAAGAGTAGAGCAGTCACAGAGGCCATATACAAGTGTTTTAACCCTAGAAATGCAGTGGAAGCTTTATTGTGAGGGGGAGCCAAATCCGACAGCAATAGTCAGTTTGCTATCAAATTCCGCTTCCCCTGGACAGAAAGGGCCTGGGGTAAGAAAGAAGAGAGAGGATGCTTTATACAAAGAGTAGAGCAGTCAGAGAGGCTATATACAAGTGTTTTTAACCCTAGAAATGCAGTGGAAGCTTTATTGGGAGGGGGAGCCAAATCCGACAGCAATAGTCAGTTTGCTATGAAATTCCGCTTCCCCTGGACAGAAAGGGCCTGGGGTAAGAAAGAAGAGTGAGAATGCTTTATACAAAGAGTAGAGTAGTCAGAGAGGCCATATACAAGTGTTTTTAACCCTAGAAATGCAGTGGAAGCTTTAGTGGGAGGGGGAGCCAAATCCGACAGCAATAGTCAGTTTGCAATCAAATTCTGCTTCCCCTGGGCAGAAAGGGCTTGGGGTAAGAAAGAAAAGTGAGGATGCCTTATACAAAGAGTAGAGCAGTCAGAGAGGCCATATACAAGTGTTTTTAACCCTAGAAATGCAGTGGAAGCTTTATTGGGAAGGGGAGCCAAATCCGACAGCAGTAGTCAGTTTTGTATGAAATTCCGCTTCCCCTGGACAGAAAGGGCCTGGGGTAAGAAAGAAGAGTGTGGATGCTTTATACAAAGAGTAGAGCAGTCAGAGAGGCCATATACAAGTGTTTTTAACCCTAGAAATGCAGTGGAAGCTTTATTGGGAGGGGGAGCCAAATCCGACAGCAATAGTCAGTTTGCTATCAAATTCCGCTTCCCCTAGACATAAAGTGCTTGGGGTAAGAAAGAAGAGGGGGATGCTTTATACAAAGAGTAGAGCAGTCAGAGAGGCCATATACAAGTGTTTTTAACCCTAGAAATGCAGTGGAAGCTTTATTGGGAAGGGGAGCCAAATCCGACAGCAGTAGTCAGTTTTGTATGAAATTCCGCTTCCCCTGGACAGAAAGGGCCTGGGGTAAGAAAGAAGAGTGAGAATGCTTTATACAAAGAGTAGAGCAGTCAGAGAGGCCATATACAAGTGTTTTTAACCCTAGAAATGCAGTGGAAGCTTTATTGGGAGGGGGAGCCAATACGACAGCAATAGTCAGTTTGCAATCAAATTCTGCTTCCCCTGGGCAGAAAGGGCTTGGGGTAAGAAAGAAAAGTGAGGATGCCTTATACAAAGAGTAGAGCAGTCAGAGAGGCCATATACAAGTGTTTTTAACCCTAGAAATGCAGTGGAAGCTTTATTGGGAAGGGGAGCCAAATCCGACAGCAATAGTCAGTTTGCTATCAAATTCCGCTTCCCCTGGACATAAAGTGCTTGGGGTAAGAAAGAAGAGGGAGGATGCTTTATACAAAGAGTAGAGCAGTCAGAGAGGCCATATACAAGTGTTTTTAACCCTAGAAATGCAGTGGAAGCTTTATTGTGAGGGGGAGCCAAATCCGACAGCAATAGTCAGTTTGCTATGAAATTCCGCTTCCCCTGGACAGAAAGGGCCTGGGGTAAGAAAGAAAAGGGAGGATGATTTATACAAAGAGTAGAGCAGTCAGAGAGGCCATATACAAGTGTTTTTAACCCTAGAAATGCAGTGGAAGCTTTATTGGGAAGGGGAGCCAAATCCGACAGCAATAGTCAGTTTGCTATGAAATTCCGCTTCCCCTGGACAGAAAGGGCCTGGGGTAAGAAAGAAGAGGGAGGATGATTTATACAAAGAGTAGAGCAGTCAGAGGGGCCATATACAAGTGTTTTTAACCCTAGAAATGCAGTGGAAGCTTTATTGGGAAGGGGAGCCAAATCCGACAGCAATAGTCAGTTTGCTATGAAATTCCGCTTCCGCTGGACAGAAAGGGCCTGGGGTAAGAAAGAAGAGTGAGGATGCTTTATACAAAGAGTAGAGCAGTCACAGAGGCCATATACAAGTGTTTTAACCCTAGAAATGCAGTGGAAGCTTTATTGTGAGGGGGAGCCAAATCCGACAGCAATAGTCAGTTTGCTATCAAATTCCGCTTCCCCTGGACAGAAAGGGCCTGGGGTAAGAAAGAAGAGAGAGGATGCTTTATACAAAGAGTAGAGCAGTCAGAGAGGCTATATACAAGTGTTTTTAACCCTAGAAATGCAGTGGAAGCTTTATTGGGAGGGGGAGCCAAATCCGACAGCAATAGTCAGTTTGCTATGAAATTCCGCTTCCCCTGGACAGAAAGGGCCTGGGGTAAGAAAGAAGAGTGAGAATGCTTTATACAAAGAGTAGAGCAGTCAGAGAGGCCATATACAAGTGTTTTTAACCCTAGAAATGCAGTGGAAGCTTTAGTGGGAGGGGGAGCCAAATCCGACAGCAATAGTCAGTTTGCAATCAAATTCTGCTTCCCCTGGGCAGAAAGGGCTTGGGGTAAGAAAGAAAAGTGAGGATGCCTTATACAAAGAGTAGAGCAGTCAGAGAGGCCATATACAAGTGTTTTTAACCCTAGAAATGCAGTGGAAGCTTTATTGGGAAGGGGAGCCAAATCCGACAGCAGTAGTCAGTTTTGTATGAAATTCCGCTTCCCCTGGACAGAAAGGGCCTGGGGTAAGAAAGAAGAGTGTGGATGCTTTATACAAAGAGTAGAGCAGTCAGAGAGGCCATATACAAGTGTTTTTAACCCTAGAAATGCAGTGGAAGCTTTATTGGGAGGGGGAGCCAAATCCGACAGCAATAGTCAGTTTGCTATCAAATTCCGCTTCCCCTAGACATAAAGTGCTTGGGGTAAGAAAGAAGAGGGGGATGCTTTATACAAAGAGTAGAGCAGTCAGAGAGGCCATATACAAGTGTTTTTAACCCTAGAAATGCAGTGGAAGCTTTATTGGGAAGGGGAGCCAAATCCGACAGCAGTAGTCAGTTTTGTATGAAATTCCGCTTCCCCTGGACAGAAAGGGCCTGGGGTAAGAAAGAAGAGTGAGAATGCTTTATAAAAAGAGTAGAGCAGTCAGAGAGGCCATATACAAGTGTTTTTAACCCTAGAAATGCAGTGGAAGCTTTATTGGGAGGGGGAGCCAAATCCGACAGCAATAGTCAGTTTGCTATCAAATTCCGCTTCCCCTAGACATAAAGTGCTTGGGGTAAGAAAGAAGAGGGGGATGCTTTATACAAAGAGTAGAGCAGTCAGAGAGGCCATATACAAGTGTTTTTAACCCTAGAAATGCAGTGGAAGCTTTATTGGGAAGGGGAGCCAAATCCGACAGCAGTAGTCAGTTTTGTATGAAATTCCGCTTCCCCTGGACAGAAAGGGCCTGGGGTAAGAAAGAAGAGTGAGAATGCTTTATAAAAAGAGTAGAGCAGTCAGAGAGGCCATATACAAGTGATTTTAACCCTAGAAATGCAGTGGAAGCTTTATTGGGAGGGGGAACCAAATCCGACATCAATAGTCAGTTTGCTATCAAATTCCGCTTCCCCTGGACAGAAAGGGCCTGGGGTAAGAAAGAAGAGTGAGGATGCTTTATACAAAGAGTAGAGCAGTCAGAGAGGCCATATACAAGTGTTTTTAACCCTAGAAATGCAGTGGAAGCTTTATTGGGAAGGGGAGCCAAATCCGACAGCAATAGTCAGTTTGCTATCAAATTCCGCTTCCCCTGTACAGAAAGGGCCTGGGGTAACAAAGAAGAGTGAGGATGCTTTCTACAAAGAGTAGAGCAGTCAGAGAGGCCATATACAAGTGTTTTTAACCCTAGAAATGCAGTGGAAGCTTTATTGTGAGGGGGAGCCAAATCCAACAGCAATAGTCAGTTTGCTATCAAATTCCGCTTCTCCTGGACAGAAAGGGCTTGGGGTAAGAAAGAAGAGGGGGATGCTTTATACAAAGAGTGGAGCAGTCAGAGAGGCCATATACAAGTGTTTTTAACCCTAGAAATGCAGTGTTAGCTTAATTGGGAAGGGGAGCCAAATCCGACAGCAATAGTCAGTTTGCTATGAAATTCCGCTTCCTCTGGACAGAAAGGGCCTGGGGTAAGAAAGAAGAGTGAGGATGCTTTATACAAAGAGTAGAGCAGTCAGAGAGGCCATATACAAGTGATTTTAACCCTAGAAATGCAGTGGAAGCTTTATTGGGAGGGGGAGCCAAATCCGACAGCAATAGTCAGTTTGCTATCTAATTCCGCTTCCCCTGGACATAAAGTGCTTGGGGTAAGAAAGAAGAGGGGGATGCTTTATACAAAGAGTAGAGCAGTCAGAGAGGCCATATACAAGTGTTTTTAACCCTAGAAATGCAGTGGAAGCTTTATTGTGAGGGGGAGCCAAATCCGACATCAATAGTCAGTTTGCTATCAAATTCCGCTTCCCCTGGACAGAAAGGGCCTGGGGTAAGAAAGAAGAGTGAGGATGCTTTATACAAAGAGTAGAGCAGTCAGAGAGGCCATATACAAGTGTTTTTAACCCTAGAAATGCAGTGGAAGCTTTATTGGGAAGGGGAGCCAAATCCGACAGCAATAGTCAGTTTGCTATGAAATTCCGCTTCCCCTGGATAGAAAGGGCCTGGGGTAAGAAAGAAGAGGGAGGATGCTTTATACAAAGAGTAGAGCAGTCAGAGAGGCCATATACAAGTGTTTTTAACCCTAGAAATGCAGTGGAAGCTTTATTGTGAGGGGGAGTCAAATCCGACAGCAATAGTCAGTTTGCTATCAAATTCCGCTTCCCCTGGACAGAAAGGGCCTGGGGTAAGAAAGAAGAGTGAGGATGCTTTATACAAAGAGTATAGCAGTCAGAGAGGCCATATACAAGTGTTTTTAACCCTAGAAATGCAGTGGAAGCTTTATTGGGAGGGGGAGCCAAATCCGACAGCAGTAGTCAGTTTGGTATGAAATTCCGCTTCCCCTGGACAGAAAGGGCCTGGGGTAAGAAAAAAGAGGGAGGATGCTTTATACAAAGAGTAGAGCAGTCAGAGAGGCCATATACAAGTGTTTTTAACCCTAGAAATGCAGTGGAAGCTTTATTGGGAAGGGGAGCCAAATCCGACAGCAATAGTCAGTTTGCTATGAAATTCCGCTTCCTCTGGACAGAAAGGGCTTGGGGTAAGAAAGAAGAGTGAGGATGCTTTATACAAAGAGTAGAGCAGTCAGAGAGACCATATACAAGTGTTTTTAACCCTAGAAATGCAGTGGAAGCTTTATTGTGAGGGGGAGCCAAAATCCGACAGCAATATTCAGTTTGCTATCAAATTCCGCTTCCCCTGGACAGAAAGGGCTTGGGGTAAGAAAGAAGAGTGAGGATGCTTTCTACAAAGAGTAGAGCAGTCAGAGAGGCCATATACAAGTGTTTTTAACCCTAGAAATGCAGTGGAAGCTTTATTGTGAGGGGGAGCCAAATCCAACAGCAATAGTCAGTTTGCTATCAAATTCCGCTTCCCCTGGACAGAAAGGGCTTGGGGTAAGAAAGAAGAGGGGGATGCTTTATACAAAGAGTGGAGCAGTCAGAGAGGCCATATACAAGTGTTTTTAACCCTAGAAATGCAGTGTTAGCTTAATTGGGAAGGGGAGCCAAATCCGACAGCAATAGTCAGTTTGCTATGAAATTCCGCTTCCTCTGGACAGAAAGGGCCTGGGGTAAGAAAGAAGAGTGAGGATGCTTTATACAAAGAGTAGAGCAGTCAGAGAGGCCATATACAAGTGTTTTTAACGCTATAAATGCAGTGGAAGCTTTTTTTGGGAGGGGGAGCCAAATCCGACAGCAATAGTCAGTTTGCTATCAAATTCCGCTTCCCCTGGACAGAAAGGGCCTGGGGTAAGAAAGAAGAGTGAGGATGCTTTATACAAAGAGTAGAGCAGTCAGAGAGGCCATATACAAGTGTTTTTAACCCTAGAAATGCAGTGGAAGCTTTATTGGGAGGGGGAGCCAAATCCGACAGCAATAGTCAGTTTGCTATCAAATTCCGCTTCCCCTGGACAGAAAGGGCCTGGGGTAAGAAAGAAGAGTGAGGATGCTTTATACAAAGAGTAGAGCAGTCAGAGAGGCCATATACAAGTGTTTTTAACGCTAGAAATGCAGTGGAAGCTTTTTTTGGGAAGGGGAGCCAAATCCGACAGCAATAGTCAGTTTGCTATGAAATTCCGCTTCCCCTGGATAGAAAGGGCCTGGGGTAAGAAAGAAGAGTGAGGATGCTTTATACAAAGAGTAGAGCAGTCAGAGAGGCCATATACAAGTGTTTTTAACCCTAGAAATGCAGTGGAAGCTTTATTGTGAGGGGGAGTCAAATCCGACAGCAATAGTCAGTTTGCTATCAAATTCCGCTTCCCCTGGACAGAAAGGGCCTGGGGTAAGAAAGAAGAGTGAGGATGCTTTATACAAAGAGTAGAGCAGTCAGAGAGGCCATATACAAGTGTTTTTAACCCTAGAAATGCAGTGGAAGCTTTATTGGGAAGGGGAGCCAAATCCGACAGCAGTAGTCAGTTTGGTATGAAATTCCGCTTCCCCTGGACAGAAAGGGCCTGGGGTAAGACAGAAGAGTGAGGATGCTTTATACAAAGAGTAGAGCAGTCAGAGAGGCCATATACAAGTGTTTTTAACCCTAGAAATGCAGTGGAAGCTTTATTGGGAGGGGGAGCCAAATCCGACAGCAATAGTCAGTTTGCTATGAAATTCCGCTTCCCCTGGACAGAAAGGGCTTGGGGTAAGAAAGAAGAGTGAGGATGCTTTATACAAAGAGTAGAGCAGTCAGAGAGGCCATATACAAGTGTTTTTAACCCTAGAAATGCAGTGGAAGCTTTATTGGGAAGGGGAGCCAAATCCGACAGCAGTAGTCAGTTTGGTATGAAATTCCGCTTCCCCTGGACAGAAAGGGCCTGGGGTAAGAAAAAAGAGGGAGGATGCTTTATACAAAGAGTAGAGCAGTCAGAGAGGCCATATACAAGTGTTTTTAACGCTATAAATGCAGTGGAAGCTTTTTTTGGGAGGGGGAGCCAAATCCGACAGCAATAGTCAGTTTGCTATCAAATTCCGCTTCCCCTGGACAGAAAGGGCCTGGGGTAAGAAAGAAGAGTGAGGATGCTTTATACAAAGAGTAGAGCAGTCAGAGAGGCCATATACAAGTGTTTTTAACCCTAGAAATGCAGTGGAAGCTTTATTGGGAGGGGGAGCCAAATCCGACAGCAATAGTCAGTTTGCTATCAAATTCCGCTTCCCCTGGACAGAAAGGGCCTGGGGTAAGAAAGAAGAGTGAGGATGCTTTATACAAAGAGTAGAGCAGTCAGAGAGGCCATATACAAGTGTTTTTAACGCTAGAAATGCAGTGGAAGCTTTTTTTGGGAAGGGGAGCCAAATCCGACAGCAATAGTCAGTTTGCTATGAAATTCCGCTTCCCCTGGATAGAAAGGGCCTGGGGTAAGAAAGAAGAGTGAGGATGCTTTATACAAAGAGTAGAGCAGTCAGAGAGGCCATATACAAGTGTTTTTAACCCTAGAAATGCAGTGGAAGCTTTATTGTGAGGGGGAGTCAAATCCGACAGCAATAGTCAGTTTGCTATCAAATTCCGCTTCCCCTGGACAGAAAGGGCCTGGGGTAAGAAAGAAGAGTGAGGATGCTTTATACAAAGAGTAGAGCAGTCAGAGAGGCCATATACAAGTGTTTTTAACCCTAGAAATGCAGTGGAAGCTTTATTGGGAAGGGGAGCCAAATCCGACAGCAGTAGTCAGTTTGGTATGAAATTCCGCTTCCCCTGGACAGAAAGGGCCTGGGGTAAGACAGAAGAGTGAGGATGCTTTATACAAAGAGTAGAGCAGTCAGAGAGGCCATATACAAGTGTTTTTAACCCTAGAAATGCAGTGGAAGCTTTATTGGGAGGGGGAGCCAAATCCGACAGCAATAGTCAGTTTGCTATGAAATTCCGCTTCCCCTGGACAGAAAGGGCTTGGGGTAAGAAAGAAGAGTGAGGATGCTTTATACAAAGAGTAGAGCAGTCAGAGAGGCCATATACAAGTGTTTTTAACCCTAGAAATGCAGTGGAAGCTTTATTGGGAAGGGGAGCCAAATCCGACAGCAGTAGTCAGTTTGGTATGAAATTCCGCTTCCCCTGGACAGAAAGGGCCTGGGGTAAGAAAAAAGAGGGAGGATGCTTTATACAAAGAGTAGAGCAGTCAGAGAGGCCATATACAAGTGTTTTTAACCCTAGAAATGCAGTGGAAGCTTTATTGGGAAGGGGAGCCAAATCCGACAGCAATAGTCAGTTTGCTATGAAATTCCGCTTCCTCTGGACAGAAAGGGCTTGGGGTAAGAAAGAAGAGTGAGGATGCTTTATACAAAGAGTAGAGCAGTCAGAGAGACCATATACAAGTGTTTTTAACCCTAGAAATGCAGTGGAAGCTTTATTGTGAGGGGGAGCCAAAATCCGACAGCAATAGTCAGTTTGCTATCAAATTCCGCTTCCCCTGGACAGAAAGGGCTTGGGGTAAGAAAGAAGAGTGAGGATGCTTTCTACAAAGAGTAGAGCAGTCAGAGAGGCCATATACAAGTGTTTTTAACCCTAGAAATGCAGTGGAAGCTTTATTGTGAGGGGGAGCCAAATCCAACAGCAATAGTCAGTTTGCTATCAAATTCCGCTTCCCCTGGACAGAAAGGGCTTGGGGTAAGAAAGAAGAGGGGGATGCTTTATACAAAGAGTGGAGCAGTCAGAGAGGCCATATACAAGTGTTTTTAACCCTAGAAATGCAGTGTTAGCTTAATTGGGAAGGGGAGCCAAATCCGACAGCAATAGTCAGTTTGCTATGAAATTCCGCTTCCTCTGGACAGAAAGGGCCTGGGGTAAGAAAGAAGAGTGAGGATGCTTTATACAAAGAGTAGAGCAGTCAGAGAGGCCATATACAAGTGATTTTAACCCTAGAAATGCAGTGGAAGCTTTATTGGGAGGGGGAGCCAAATCCGACAGCAATAGTCAGTTTGCTATCTAATTCCGCTTCCCCTGGACATAAAGTGCTTGGGGTAAGAAAGAAGAGGGAGGATGCTTTATACAAAGAATAGAGCAGTCAGAGAGGCCATATACAAGTGTTTTTAACCCTAGAAATGCAGTGGAAGCTTTATTGTGAGGGGGAGCCAAATCCGACATCAATAGTCAGTTTGCTATCAAATTCCGCTTCCCCTGGACAGAAAGGGCCTGGGGTAAGAAAGAAGAGTGAGGATGCTTTATACAAAGAGTAGAGCAGTCAGAGAGGCCATATACAAGTGTTTTTAACCCTAGAAATGCAGTGGAAGCTTTTTTTGGGAAGTGGAGCCAAAATCCGACAGCAATAGTCAGTTTGCTATCAAATTCCGCTTCCCCTGGACAGAAAGGGCTTGGGGTAAGAAAGAAGAGTGAGGATGCTTTCTACAAAGAGTAGAGCAGTCAGAGAGGCCATATACAAGTGTTTTTAACCCTAGAAATGCAGTGGAAGCTTTATTGTGAGGGGGAGCCAAATCCAACAGCAATAGTCAGTTTGCTATCAAATTCCGCTTCCCCTGGACAGAAAGGGCTTGGGGTAAGAAAGAAGAGGGGGATGCTTTATACAAAGAGTGGAGCAGTCAGAGAGGCCATATACAAGTGTTTTTAACCCTAGAAATGCAGTGTTAGCTTAATTGGGAAGGGGAGCCAAATCCGACAGCAATAGTCAGTTTGCTATGAAATTCCGCTTCCTCTGGACAGAAAGGGCCTGGGGTAAGAAAGAAGAGTGAGGATGCTTTATACAAAGAGTAGAGCAGTCAGAGAGGCCATATACAAGTGTTTTTAACCCTAGAAATGCAGTGGAAGCTTTATTGTGAGGGGGAGTCAAATCCGACAGCAATAGTCAGTTTGCTATCAAATTCCGCTTCCCCTGGACAGAAAGGGCCTGGGGTAAGAAAGAAGAGTGAGGATGCTTTATACAAAGAGTAGAGCAGTCAGAGAGGCCATATACAAGTGTTTTTAACCCTAGAAATGCAGTGGAAGCTTTATTGGGAAGGGGAGCCAAATCCGACAGCAATAGTCAGTTTGCTATCTAATTCCGCTTCCCCTGGACATAAAGTGCTTGGGGTAAGAAAGAAGAGGGGGATGCTTTATACAAAGAGTAGAGCAGTCAGAGAGGCCATATACAAGTGTTTTTAACCCTAGAAATGCAGTGGAAGCTTTATTGTGAGGGGGAGCCAAATCCGACATCAATAGTCAGTTTGCTATCAAATTCCGCTTCCCCTGGACAGAAAGGGCCTGGGGTAAGAAAGAAGAGTGAGGATGCTTTATACAAAGAGTAGAGCAGTCAGAGAGGCCATATACAAGTGTTTTTAACCCTAGAAATGCAGTGGAAGCTTTATTGGGAAGGGGAGCCAAATCCGACAGCAATAGTCAGTTTGCTATGAAATTCCGCTTCCCCTGGATAGAAAGGGCCTGGGGTAAGAAAGAAGAGGGAGGATGCTTTATACAAAGAGTAGAGCAGTCAGAGAGGCCATATACAAGTGTTTTTAACCCTAGAAATGCAGTGGAAGCTTTATTGGGAAGGGGAGCCAAATCCGACAGCAATAGTCAGTTTGCTATGAAATTCCGCTTCCCCTGGATAGAAAGGGCCTGGGGTAAGAAAGAAGAGGGAGGATGCTTTATACAAAGAGTAGAGCAGTCAGAGAGGCCATATACAAGTGTTTTTAACCCTAGAAATGCAGTGGAAGCTTTATTGTGAGGGAGAGTCAAATCCGACAGCAATAGTCAGTTTGCTATCAAATTCCGCTTCCCCTGGACAGAAAGGGCCTGGGGTAAGAAAGAAGAGTGAGGATGCTTTATACAAAGAGTAGAGCAGTCAGAGAGGCCATATACAAGTGTTTTTAACCCTAGAAATGCAGTGGAAGCTTTATTGGGAAGGGGAGCCAAATCCGACAGCAGTAGTCAGTTTGGTATGAAATTCCGCTTCCCCTGGACAGAAAGGGCCTGGGGTAAGAAAAAAGAGGGAGGATGCTTTATTCAAAGAGTAGAGCAGTCAGAGAGGCCATATACAAGTGTTTTTAACCCTAGAAATGCAGTGGAAGCTTTATTGGGAGGGGGAGCCAAATCCGACAGCAATAGTCAGTTTGCTATCAAATTCCGCTTCCCATGGACATAAAGTGCTTGGGGTAAGAAAGAAGAGGGAGGATGCTTTATACAAAGAGTAGAGCAGTCAGAGAGGCCATATACAAGTGTTTTTAACCCTAGAAATGCAGTGAAAGTTTTATTGGGAGGGGGAGCCAAATCCGACAGCAATAGTCAGTTTGCTATCAAATTCCGCTTCCCCTGTACAGAAAGGGCCTGGGGTAAGAAAGAAGAGGGAGGATGCTTTATACATAGAGTAGAGCAGTCAGAGAGACCATATACAAGTGTTTTTAACCCTAGAAATGCAGTGGAAGCTTTATTGTGAGGGGGAGCCAAATCCGACAGCAATAGTCAGTTTGCTATGAAATTCCGCTCCCCCTGGACATAAAGGGCCCGGGGTAAGAAAGAAGAGTGAGGATGCTTTATACAAAGAGTAGAGCAGTCAGAGAGGCCATATACAAGTGTTTTTAACCCTAGAAATGCAGTGGAAGTTTTATTGGGAGGGGGAGCCAAATCCGACAGCAATAGTCAGTTTGCTATCAAATTCCGCTTCCCCTGGACATAAAGGGCCCGGGGTAAGAAAGAAGAGTGAGGATGCTTTATACAAAGAGTAGAGCAGTCAGAGAGGCCATATACAAGTGTTTTTAACCCTAGAAATGCAGTGGAAGCTTTATTGGGAAGGGGAGCCCAATCCGACAGCAATAGTCAGTTTGCTATGAAATTCCGCTTCCTCTGGACAGAAAGGGCTTGGGGTAAGAAAGAAGAGTGAGGATGCTTTATACAAAGTTTAGAGCAGTCAGAGAGACCATATACAAGTGTTTTTAACCCTAGAAATGCAGTGGAAGCTTTATTGTGAGGGGGAGCCAAAATCCGACAGCAACAGTCAGTTTGCTATCAAATTCCGCTTCCCCTGGACAGAAAGGGCTTGGGGTAAGAAAGAAGAGTGAGGATGCTTTCTACAAAGAGTAGAGCAGTCAGAGAGGCCATATACAAGTGTTTTTAACCCTAGAAATGCAGTGGAAGCTTTATTGTGAGGGGGAGCCAAATCCGACAGCAATAGTCAGTTTGCTATGAAATTCCGCTTCCCCTGGACAGAAAGGGCCTGGTTAAGAAAGAAGAGTGAGGATGCTTTATACAAAGAGTAGAGCAGTCAGAGAGGCCATATACAAGTGTTTTTAACCCTAGAAATGCAGTGTTAGCTTTATTGGGAAGGGGAGCCAAATCCGACAGCAATAGTCAGTTTGCTATCAAATTCCGCTTCCCCTGGACATAAAGTGCTTGGGGTAAGAACGAAGAGTGAGGATGCTTTATACAAAGAGTAGAGCAGTCAGAGAGGCCATATACAAGTGTTTTTAACCCTAGAAATGCAGTGGAATCTTTATTGGGAGGGGGAGCCAAATCCGACAGCAATAGTCAGTTTGCTATGAAATTCCGCTTCCTCTGGACATAAAGGGCCTGGGGTAAGAAAGAAGAGTGAGGATGCTTTATACAAAGAGTAGAGCAGTCAGAGAAACAGATGGCACAGTGGCGGCAACTGATGGCACAGTGAGGCTGGAATTGATGATCTATTTTTTAAAAAATTTTAGTTTGTTTGCGGGCCCCCCCCCAAAAAAGGGGTAATAATAAATTAGATAAAATGTGTAATAATAAATAAATGATATATATATATATTTATATTATATTATTACATTATGTGTGTATGCGCGGGGACTAATGCATATATATATATATACACACACACACACACACACACATATATATATTATTACATTATGTGTGTATGCGCGGGGACGAGCACGGGGGCGGGGAAGGTAAAAGTGTCATTTGCATTCGGGATAGAGGAGGAGGAGCCGTAGTGCAGAGGGATGGATAGGCGGAGTTCCGATCTGCGCCGACAGGCAAGGGGAGCCGATCTCGGCACAACATCGTGACACAGCATCCTGTGACTCCTCCCACCATCGTGTGACTCCTCACCCTCCCACCATCCCGTGACTCCTCCCACCATCACATAACTCCTCCCACTGTTGTGTGACTCCTCCCACCACCCCGTGACCCCTCCCACCACCACATGACTCCTCACACCATCCCATAACTCCTCCCACTGTCGTGTGACTCCTCCCACCATCCCATGACTCCCCCACCACCTGTGACTCCTCCCACCATCATGTGACTCCTCTCACCACCCCGTGACTCCTCCCACCATCACGTGGCTCCGCCCCTCCCACCATCCTGTGGCTCCTCCCACCCCACGTGACTCCTCCCACCATCCCATAACTCCTCCCACCATCGTGTGACTCCTCCAACCACCCTGTGACTCCTCCCACCAGCGCGTGACTCATCCCACCACCCCGTGACTCCTCCCACCATGGCGTGACTCCTCACCCTCCCACCATCCCGTGACTCCTCCCACCCCCACGTGACTCCTCCCACCACCCCATAACTGCTCCCACTGTTGTGTGACTCCTCCCACCATCGTGACTCCTCCCACATCTCATGTCTCCTCCCACCACTGTGTGACTCCTCCCACCACCGTTTGACTCCTCCCACCACCAGTGACTCCTCCCACCATCGTGGGGCTCCTTACACCATCGTGCGGCTCCTCCCACCATCATGTGACACCTCCCACCACCCGTGACTCCTCCCACCATCCCGTGACTCATCTCTCTGGGATCCAGCGATGGGTGATCCATCCACTTGCAGTGGGATCTTTAAAATGGATCGGAGGATGGAGGTAGGATAGCGGAGGTTTTTATGTGGCTCTGCTGTAGCCACCATGACATTTGTAGGACTTTAGCCCCCATAAATGCGTATCCATAACCTCCCACCCATGACAGGCACCCACCTCCAAAACCTGATCCCCACCTTTAACAAACCGCGGACAAGGTATGGAGTAAATGGCCAACTGGCCTTAATTTATTAACAAAAATATATATTTTAATAAAATACCATAAATAACTTTCAATTGTAAACATTCCCAGCCTTTAAACGGGTCATGGGTACCAGCATAACAACACACTGGTCACTAGAGTTGCCACCTCATCCCTTTAAACCCGAACACATATTAATTACACGGGTTCCCAACCATCGCAGTGACCTACCCCGTTTTAACCCTTCCAGGTTAACAACTCTTAACCTGAAAGTACATTAACCACCCCCATCCCATGGATGGGTACAACAGTCTTTTCTACCTGAAACCTCCCCTTTCCTACTCAAAAATCCCCAAGCGCCGCCACAGCCTGAAAGGGGTAAAACCTTACCCTTGCAGGCACCTCCACACACGCAGTCCTCGCTGGATGCCCTCCTGTAGGCCCAAGGCCCACAGATCCGTCCCCACCTCATTTAAATGCACACCGTCACTCCTCAAATAACGGCAGGTGTCTATTTCCAGCTCCCTGTGCCTAACGGCAAGGCCCCCGTTTCTGATGAAGAATCTGCTGACCTCTTTGTTCACCTTCACCCTTGCCAGATCCACCTTCTTATCCGACAGAGCCCATCTCCATGACATCCTGCCCACCATGTCGATCCACACCAGGCCCACACCAGGCCCACACCACAATCTGCAGATAGAAAATGGATTAACATACCGCAACTAACGACAAT
Source organism: Lithobates pipiens (assembly GCF_037356315.1). Classification (NCBI taxonomy): domain Eukaryota; kingdom Metazoa; phylum Chordata; class Amphibia; order Anura; family Ranidae; genus Lithobates; species Lithobates pipiens. The sequence goes on from NW_027507758.1 coordinate 625,755,566, forward strand.
TACCCCACCTACCCCCCAAATAAAGGCGTACAACTCCCCTCTTTACGCCAACCATTGCGGACAGACATACAATTTAAACCTATCCGAATCCCACCACCCAATTCTCCTCACAGCCTCATCACTCAAACCTGCCCTGGATGCTTCCGTAGCCGCCCCAATCCTAAAGGAGTGAGAGGAAAATTCCTCGGGTCAAAACCCGCTTCCACCACACATTTTTTTAAAAAAGCGATAAACTGAAACTTGGAAAGATAAGAGCCATTCAAGTGCAACAAAAAGGGGCCTGCGACTTGCGGTCGCATGTTCAAAAACCTTTCCACCGCCCTTACCGGGCAGATATCGAATTCCCTGATCCTCGCCACCTCCACCTGTAGCCCTCGACCCATTTGATCAGTCTTTGACCGCCGTACCCGGATTCTAACGGAGTCACGATCGAACTCCACGTCCTCCCTTGCCAACCCCCCTGCCGCCCGTTTCGACGGGCTGACCAGCTCACTGATCCTAAATGCCCCAAAGAAGGCCAGAGTGAATGCCACCCGGAACAGCGCCAGTTCATAATCCGAACTACAAACCTTCCCCACTGCCTGGCACAAACCGCGAAGGAGGTCAAAAGAGACAGGACGTCTCCCGTCCCTCTGCTTGTGCGCCCGACGGTATCCCTTGACCGCTTGTCTCAGCCAGAATTCCTTGGTATGGTCCCGCTGCCCCTGCCATTTAAATAGAAACGCCAGCCCAGCCAGTTTGCGGTCAATTGAAGCTGCCGAAACCCCCTTTTCCATAGCCCCGCTAAGAAAAGAAAACACTGCCTAAGCCATGCCCGCATCTCCCGGGGTCATGCCGATCGATTCCAGGCAAGCTGACCAGTCCTGCCAAACTCTCGAGTAGGCACCCCACATAGCCTTACTCACAGATTGCCTGATCCATTGAGCCGCTATTCCAGCGCTATGGCCCACAGGCCCTTTGGGCATTCGATCCCGTGACGCTCCACCTCCGGTGCCAGTCCCCGAAATCTGTCCCACTGAAAACGAGACAGAGCGTCAGCAACCGTGTTGTCCACCCCCGGTAAATGAACAGCATAGAGGAAAGAATTAACCTGCAAACACCGTAGCACTAGATGCCGCAAAAGCTTGACAACCGGCCCAGAGGCCGCCGTTAGCCGATTGACCACCTGCACCACTCCCAGGTTGTCGCAGTTAAACCTCACCTTCATGTTACGGAATGACTCCCCCCAAATCTCAACCGCCACCACAATGGAAACAGCTCCAAAAGAACCAGGTTCTTCAGCAGTCCTGCCTCTGCCCACTCCGATGGCCAGCGAGCCGCAACACCATTGGCCCTTGAAGAAGGCCCCGAAACCCGTGGACCCAGCTGCATTCCGTGAAGAGTTCCAGATCGCAGTTACTGATGGGCCCAGACATCCAAAGGGCCCATCCGTTAAAGGACTCCAAGAACCCTTGCGACACCCTCAGGTCCTCCCGGAGGTCCCGACTGAGTGTCACAAAATGGGTCGGGGCACAAATGCCCGCCGTAGCGACCGCCAGCCGGCGGCAAAACACCCGCCCCATCGGCATAATCCGGCAGGCGAAGTTCAGCTTCCCTAGCAACGATTGCAACCGACGTAGTTGCAACTTACGCAATCCAACCGTCCCACGTATTTCCTCCTGAAGCCTCGTCAGCTTGTCCAGCGGCAACCTGCACTCCATCTTCACAGAATCGATCACGATCCCTAAGAACGTGATACAAATCCGTAGGACCCTCCGTTTTTTTGGGGGCCAACGGGACTCCGAACCGCTCCGCAAGATGTTGAAGTGTACCCAAAAGGACTGCACAAACATTGGACCCTGCCGGCCCCACACATAAGAAGTCGTCCAGATAATGGATAACTGAGTTGATACCCGACACATCGCGGACGGCCCACACCAAGAAGGAACTGAACTGTTCAAAGAAGGCGCACGAAATCGAACATCCCACCGGAAGGCACCGGTCCACATAAAACCCCCCCTCCCAGGTACAACCCAGTAGTCGAAAACTCTCTGGATGCACCGGTAGAAGCCCGGAAAGCCGTTTCGATGTCCGACTTCGCCATCAACGCCCCCCGGCCATAACGCCGAACCCATGCAACGGCCACGTCAAAGGAAGTGTACGTCACCGCACACTCCTCCAGAGCAATGGCATCGTTGACAGAACCCCCTTTCGGGAAGGACAGGTGATGTATCAATCTGAACTTATTAGGCTCTTTCTTAGGAACCACCCCCAGCGGGGAGACCACCAGGTCCGGGAGAGGTGCCTCCTGGAAAGGGCCGGCCATTCTACCCAATGCTACCTCCTTCTCCAATTTTGCCGAAACAACTGCTGCATACTGCAGCGCAGATTTTAAATTTTTTGCCAGAGGGGGCACTGAGGTCAGTGAACAAGGGATCTTAAAACCAAACCTAAACACATCCTTCAGCAAGCAGGCCCCCACCCGGTCGGGGTACCTATTGAGGAAAGGTAACATCCTTTCCACCCGCACTGGAGTTGTCCCTCTTGTGCGCAAAATCTCCGGGACGCCCTTTTCCTTTTTTAAAGCATTTGGCAAGTGCGTGAGATCCTGCGCATCCGGAGCACGCGTGTTTGAACCGGCAGGTAGCCCCAAACTTACACGTCCCCTCATTAAATTGCCAACAGAAACCCCAACGTTTTTCGGTCGGCTGTCCCTAGGTTGTCGAACCTCCGACCCCCGGCTGAAAAAACAGTTTCGGGGCCCGCGCTGCCGTCATGAGCTTCATCCGTAAGCTGATATCCTTATGATCCCAGCGAAGCGACGGTCGGACTGCCATCCTCTGCCTAAATTGTTCATCATAACGGAGCCACGCCGTCCCTCCGTATGTCCTGTGCACTTCACTGATGGCTTCCAAGTACACAAAGAGCGCCGAACAGTGCTCCGGCGTCTTCTCTCCCACGACGCTCGCCAGGATCGCAAAAGGCTGAAGCCAATTGGCAAAGGTACGCGGAATCAATCTATAGCGCCGCTTCTCCTCATCCTCCTTCTTCCGCTCCTCGGGCTTCAACCTGTCCAGGTTAAATTTGTCTAGTGGCAACAAGGTGAAGAGCTCGACATACTCACCTTTCCATATTTTTTCTTTCACTTCCGACTTGAAATGCACGCCTAACGGGCCCTCGAAGCATACATACACCTCGCTCCTCGCCGCATCCGCCAACCGCACCGAGTCCGCACTCTTCTCCGCAGGTTTGCTACCCCCCCGTCTGCCGAGCTGCCCGCTGCTGACGCCGTTGTCTCCGCAGCTGCGCCCCCCTCAACCGTAGGTGCAGGAGCCTGCACCCTGGCCACCCCCCCAGCCTGGACCGCGATCGGCACCTGGGACTGGCGGCCGTGGCAACTGGAGGGTCCCCCACCTGCTGCATGTGTTGACCCCGCCGCCTGCGCTGGCTTCCTCCATCCACCGCTCCCGCGCCCAATGGCCGCCCTGTGCAGCGGCGCCGCGCAGGGGGTGCTGAACCCTGCGCCATGTCCATCTCCCCTGCTGGCGTTTCCTGGCCCCTCCTCTGCGTCAAACCACTCCGCTCTGTAGGCCCTGGGGTGGAAGCTGTGGGTTCCTGGCGCTGCCCATCCGACCCTGAGCCCGTGTCCCTCCTGGGAGCGCCCACCACTGCACGCTGAGGCCCACCTGGGCCGGCCTCCGGGCTGTACCGCTCGGGCGGCCGGGAACGCCGAGCCCGAGGTGTAGCCCCTGCTCCCCTGCTGTCAGTGCTCCCCCACTCTACCGCCATGGCCGCAATCTGTTCACGGAGCTATGCTGCGCCCTGACTGCTCACTGCCGCCCGTAGCTGGGAGAGGAAAGCCTCTGTACCTGCCAACATTATGAAGTCCGGGTCCGAGCGGGAGGGTGCATCCTATCGCTTCCTCCTCCGCTCTCCGAGTGAAAGCATGGTAAGCCGCTATCGCGTACCATGCCGTAGCTCCGCCCCTCAGCTCCGCCTGACCCCCCTTCTTAAAGCGGCCCCGAGGCTGCTAGCTAAATCGGCGACAGGGCTGTCCCTGCACCTGTCATGCCACCCCTCCGCTGACCCCCCCCCCCTCAGGGGTGTATGGCTGCAGGACTCTCTGTCTATGTAAAGCTAAATGATTATCCAATTAGCGGAAATGACAGGGTGGCTAATGGTCTGTATTATTAGAAGGGGGAGGGGACACCTATTTTCATGGTCTGTATTATTAGAGGGGGAGGGGATACCTATTTTCATAGCCTGTATTATTGGAGGGGGGAGGGGATACCTATTTTCATGGCCTGTATTATTAGAGGGGGGAGGGGGTACCTATTTTCATGGCCTGTATTATTACAGGGGGGAGGGGATACCTATTTTCATGGTCTGTATTATTAGAGGGGGGAGGGGATACCTATTTTCATGGCCTGTATTATTAGAGGGGGGAGGGGATACCTATTTTCATGACCTGTATTATTAGAGGGGGAGGGGATACCTATTTTCATGGCCTGCATTATTAGAGGGGGGAGGGGATACCTATTTTCATGGTCTGTATTATTAGAGGGGGGAGGGGATACCTATTTTCATGGTCTGTATTATTAGAGGGGGGAGGGGATGCCTATTTTAATGGTCTGTATTATTAGAGGGGGGAGGGGATACCTATTTTCATGGTCTGTATTATTAGAGGGGGGAGGGGATGCCTATTTTCATGGTCTGTATTATTAGAGGGGGGAGGGGATACCTATTTTCATGGTCTGTATTATTAGAGGGGGAGGGGATACCTATTTTTATGGCCTGTATTATTAGAGGGGGGAGGGGACACCTATTTTCATTTTATTTCCTATTTTGTGGTGCGGTTCCTCCGTTCCAGCCTATGAGGTCAGTTCACCAATCACCTCCTGACAGATCTACCCCTACAATAGGGGGGTGGGGGCAGAGACGCCCCTCCCAGTGGGAGTGTCTGGGGTCTATTAAAGAAATGATCGCTGTAGGTGGTGAATGATTCTAACCAACCAATGTCTTCTGCCGCACCACAGGCCCCACCCCTCTTCTCTCTCCTCTCAATAGACATCTCACACCCCAGTGACATCAAATGGAAGGGCACAGCCTTCAATGGTATTGCATGGCTCCTCCCACTTCATTATGGTTTGCCTTTTCTCCTGTCACCTCCTCCAGCCATCGTGTGACTCCTCCCACCATCCCGTGGCTGCTCCCACCATCACATGCCTCCTCCCACTACCCCGTGACTCCTCCCACCATTGCGTGATTCCTCCCCCTCCCACCATCCCGTGACTACTCCCACCATCCCATAACTCCTCCCACTGTTGTGTGACTCCTCCAACCACCCTGTGACTCCTCCCACCACCCCGCGACTCCTCACCCTCCCACCATCCCGTGACTCCTACCACCATCCCATAACTCTTCCCACTGTTGTGTGACTCCTCCCACCATCCGCAACTCCTCCCACCATCGTTGGACTCCTCCCACCACCCCTTGACTCCTCCCACCATCATGTGACCCCTCCCACCATCCCGTGGCTCCTCCCACCATCCCGTGACTCATCTCTCCGGGGTCCAGCGATGGGTGCTCCATCCACTTGCAGTGGGATTAGGGTTGCCAGCTTTTCTTCAAGCCAAACCCGAACACTTTAGTGGCACAGGGTATATTCGTTTTCGTGGTATACACAATAGGATTATAAAAGACCTGGGACACCTTTGGGTGCACCAAGGAGAGTGGTGGTAATGCACCTCGCTGCGGCAAACAGTGGGTGTGGCCAAACTGCTCTTTCTGACATCATGGTCCCACCCAGTGATGCCAAACCTACCCCCCCCAGACAGCGACCTGCAGCTCCCGAATGGCAACAGATTTTTGTGTGACTACAGTGGAACCTTGGTTAACGGGTAACGTAGTTAACAAGCATTTTGAAAGACAAGAAACTTTTTTTTTTCAATTCTGACTCGGTTTGCTAGCGTTGTCTCGCAAAACTAGGAGAATTCAAGCTAATGGGGTGTGCAGTACCGCATTTCGCCAGAGGTGCGGAGGCACCAGTGACACTTGGAACAGTTCGGAACCGTTCGGAGCCGTTTGGAAATACTCTGAATCACTCGGAAATACTCGGAAACACTGGGAAATACTCAGTTCCCGAGTGTTTCTGAGCCTTCCTGAAGGCTTTCCGAGTTCAGCCGAGCTATCCCAGAGTATTTTCGTTGTCCCCCACCTCTGGCCACATGCGGTATTTCATGCAATAGAAGTCAATGCAGAACGAATTATCTTTATTTACATTGACTCACTTTAAAATACAGGCATGCTCCTGGAGCGGATTATGCTCATAATCCAAGGTTCCACTGTATCTCAGTTACTTGGGGAGCCAAAACCCAGTCTAAATAATTTGTCCGGGTTTCAGGCAGACTGAAACCTGGACACAAGATTCCAAACCCGAACTGTCCAGGTGAATCCTGGACAGGTGGCAACCCTAAGTGGGATCTTTAAAATGGAGGGGAGGATGGAGGTAGGATAGCGGAGGTTTTTATGTGGCTCTGCGGCAGCCACCAGTCTATGTGTGGCTAAATGATTATCCCATTAGAGGTAATGACAGGGTAGCTAATGGCCTGTATTATTAGAGGGGGGAGGGGATACCTATTTTCATGGTCTGTATTATTAGAGGGGGGAGGGGATACCTATTTTCATGGTCTGTATTATTAGAGGGGGGAGGGGTTACCTATTTTCATGGTCTGTATTATTAGAGGGGGGAGGGGTTACCTATTTTCATGGTCTGTATTATTAGAGGGGGGAGGGGATACCTATTTTCATGGCCTGTATTATTAGAGGGGGAGGGGATACCTATTTTCATGGCCTGTATTATTAGAGGGGGGAGGGGATACCTATTTTCATGGTCTGTATTATTAGAGGGGGAGGGGATACCTATTTTCATGGTCTGTATTATTAGACAGGGACTGTGTGACTCCTCCCACCACCGTGTGACTCCTCCCACCACCATTGCGTGACTCCTCTCACTACCATTACGTGACTCCTCCCACTACCATTGCGTGACTCCTCCCACCATTGCGTGACTCCTCCCACCATCGCGTGACTCCTCCCATCATCACATGACTCCAACATCCTGTGACTCCTCCCACCATCGCGTGACTCCTCCCACCACTGTGTGACTCCTCCCACCATCACGGGGCTCCCACATCCTGTGACTCCTCCCACCATCCCGTGACTCCTCCCACCATCCCGTGACTCATCCCACCATCCCGTGACTCCTCCCACGCCCCCTGACTCCTCCCACTGTCGCGAGACTCCTCCCACCGCCATTGCGTAACTCATCCCACCACCGTGTGACTCCTCCCACCACCATCGCGTGACTCCTCCCACCACTGTGTGACTCCTCCCACCTTCACATGACTCCTCCCACCATTTATTGACTCCTCCCACCATCGCGTGACTCCTCCTATATCCCCTGGCTCCTCCCACTATCACGTGACTCCTCCCACCATCCCGTGACTCCTCCCACCACTGTGTGACTCCTCCCACCATCCCGTGACTCCTCCCACCATACAGTGACTCCTCCCACCACTGTGTGACTCCTCCCACATCCCGTGACTCCTCCCACCACGTGACTCCCACATCCTGTGACTCCTCCCACCATCCTGTGGCTCCTCCCACCATCCCGTGGCTCCTCCCACCATCCCGTGACTCATCTCTCCGGGGTCCAGCGATGGGTGATCCATCCACTTGCAGTGGGATCTTTAAAATGGAGGGGAGGATGGAGGTAGGATAGCGGAGGTTTTTATGTGGCTCTGCCGCAGCCACCAGTCTATGTGTGGCTAAATGCTTATCCCATTAGAGGTAATGACAGGGTGGCTAATGGTCTGTATTATTAGAGGGGGGAGGGGATACCTATTTTCATGGTCTGTATTATTAGAGGGGGGAGGGGATACCTATTTTCATGGTCTGTATTATTAGAGGGGGGAGGGGATACCTATTTTCATGGTCTGTATTATTAGAGGGGGGAGGGGATACCTATTTTCATGGTCTCTATTATTATAGGGGGAGGGGATACCTATTTTCATGGTCTGTATTATTAGAGGGGGAGGGGATACCTATTTTCATGGCCTGTATTATTAGACAGGGACTGTGTGACTCCTCCCACCACCGTGTGACTCCTCCCACCACCATTGCGTGACTCCTCTCACTACCATTATGTGACTCCTCCCACTACCATTGCGTGACTCCTCCCACCATTGCGTGACTCCTCCCACCATCGCGTGACTCCTCCCATCATCACATGACTCCAACATCCTGTGACTCCTCCCACCATTGCGTGACTCCTCCCATCATCCCTTGACTCCTTCCACCGTTGTGACTCCTCCCACCATCGCGTGACTCCTCCCACCACTGTGTGACTCCTCCCACCATCACGGGGCTCCCACATCCTGTGACTCCTCCCACCATCCCGTGACTCATCCCACCATCCCGTGACTCCTCCCACGCCCCCTGACTCCTCCCACTGTCGCGAGACTCCTCCCACCGCCATTGCGTGACTCATCCCACCACCGTGTGACTCATCCCACCACCGTGTGACTCCTCCCACCACCATCGCGTGACTCCTCCCACCACTGTGTGACTCCTCCCACCTTCACATGACTCCTCCCACCATTTATTGACTCCTCCCGCCATCGCGTGACTCCTCCTACATCCCCTGACTCCTCCCACTATCACGTGACTCCTCCCACCATCCCGTGACTCCTCCCACCGCTGTGTGACTCCTCTCACCATCCCGTGACTCCTCCCACCATCCTGTGACTCCTCCCACCACTGTGTGACTCCTCCCACATCCCGTGACTCCTCCCACCACGCGACTCCCACACTCGGTGACTCCTCCCACCATCATGTGGCTCCTCCCACCATCCCGTGGCTCCTCCCACCATCCCGTGACTCATCTCTCCGGGGTCCAGCGATGGGTGATCCATCCACTTGCAGTGGGATCTTTAAAATGGAGGGGATGATGGAGGTAGGATAGCGGAGGTTTTTATGTGGCTCTGCCGCAGCCACCAGTCTATGTGTGGCTAAATGATTATCCCATTAGAGGTAATGACAGGGTGGCTAATGGTCTGTATTATTAGAGGGGGGAGGGGATACCTATTTTCATGGTCTGTATTATTAGAGGGGGAGGGGATACCTATTTTTATGGTCTGTATTATTAGAGGGGGAGGGGATACCTATTTTCATGGTCTGTATTATTAGAGGGGGGGGAGATACCTATTTTCATGGTCTGTATTATTAGAGGGGGGAGGGGATACCTATTTTCATGGTCTGTATTATTAGAGGGGGGAGGGGATACCTATTTTCATGGTCTGTATTATTAGAGGGGGGAGGGGATACCTATTTTCATGGTCTCTATTATTATAGGGGGAGGGGATACCTATTTTCATGGTCTGTATTATTAGAGGGGGAGGGGATACCTATTTTCATGGTCTGTATTATTTGAGGGGGGAGGGGATACCTATTTTCATGGTCTGTATTATTAGAGGGGGGAGGGGATACCTATTTTCATGGCCTGTATTATTAGGGGGGGGAGGGGATACCTATTTTCATGGCCTGTATTATTAGAGGGGGAGGGGATACCTATTTTCATGGTCTGTATTATTAGAGGGGGAGGGGATACCTATTTTCATGGTCTGTATTATTAGAGGGGGGAGGGGATACCTATTTTCATGGCCTGTATTATTAGGGGGGGAGGGGATACCTATATCATGGCCTGTATTATTAGAGGGGGGAGGGGATACCTATATCATGGCCGGTATTATTAGAGGGGGGAGGGGATACCTATTTTCATGGCCTGTATTATTAGGGGGGGGGGGAGGGGATACCTATTTTCATGGCCTGTATTATTAGAGGGGGGAGGGGATACCTATATTCATGGCCTGTATTATTAGAGGGGGGAGGGGATACCTATTTTCATGGTCTGTATTATTAGAGGGGGAGGGGATACCTATTTTCATGGTCTGTATTATTAGAGGGGGGAGGGGACACCTATTTTCATGGTCTGTATTATTAGAGGGGGGAGGGGATACCTATTTTCATGGTCTGTATTATTAGAGGGGGGAGGGGATACCTATTTTCATGGTCTGTATTATTAGAGGGGGGAGGGGATACCTATTTTCATGGTCTCTATTATTAAAGGGGGGGGTGGATACCTATTTCCATGGTCTGTATTATTAGAGGGGGGAGGGGATACCTATTTTCATGGTCTGTATTATTAGAGGGGGGAGGGGATACCTATTTTCATGGTCTGTATTATTAGAGGGGGGAGGGGATACCTATTTTCATGGTCTGTATTATTAGAGGGGGGAGGGGATACCTATTTTCATGGTCTCTATTATTATAGGGGGAGGGGATACCTATTTTCATGGCCTGTATTATTAGAGGGGGAGGGGATACCTATTTTCATGGTCTGTATTATTAGAGGGGGAGGGGATACCTATTTTCATGGTCTGTATTATTAGAGGGGGGAGGGGATACCTATTTTCATGGCCTGTATTATTAGGGGGGGAGGGGATACCTATATCATGGCCTGTATTATTAGAGGGGGGAGGGGATACCTATATCATGGCCGGTATTATTAGAGGGGGGAGGGGATACCTATTTTCATGGCCTGTATTATTAGGGGGGGGGGGGAGGGGATACCTATTTTCATGGCCTGTATTATTAGAGGGGGGAGGGGATACCTATATTCATGGCCTGTATTATTAGAGGGGGGAGGGGATACCTATTTTCATGGTCTGTATTATTAGAGGGGGAGGGGATACCTATTTTCATGGTCTGTATTATTAGAGGGGGGAGGGGACACCTATTTTCATGGTCTGTATTATTAGAGGGGGGAGGGGATACCTATTTTCATGGTCTGTATTATTAGAGGGGGGAGGGGATACCTATTTTCATGGTCTGTATTATTAGAGGGGGGAGGGGATACCTATTTTCATGGTCTCTATTATTAAAGGGGGGGGTGGATACCTATTTCCATGGTCTGTATTATTAGAGGGGGGAGGGGATACCTATTTTCATGGTCTGTATTATTAGAGGGGGGAGGGGATGCCTATTTTCATGGTCTGTATTATTAGAGGGGGGAGGGGATACCTATTTTCATGGTCTCTATTATTATAGGGGGAGGGGATACCTATTTTCATGGTCTGTATTATTAGAGGGGGAGGGGATACCTATTTTCATGGTCTGTATTATTAGAGGGGGAGGGGATACCTATTTTCATGGCCTGTATTATTAGAGGGGGAGGGGATACCTATTTTCATGGTCTGTATTATTTGAGGGGGGAGGGGATACCTATTTTCATGGTCTGTATTATTAGAGGGGGGAGGGGATACCTATTTTCATGGTCTGTATTATTAGAGGGGGGAGGGGATGCCTATTTTCATGGTCTGTATTATTAGAGGGGGGAGGGGATACCTATTTTCATGGTCTCTATTATTATAGGGGGAGGGGATACCTATTTTCATGGTCTGTATTATTAGAGGGGGAGGGGATACCTATTTTCATGGTCTGTATTATTAGAGGGGGAGGGGATACCTATTTTCATGGCCTGTATTATTAGAGGGGGAGGGGATACCTATTTTCATGGTCTGTATTATTTGAGGGGGGAGGGGATACCTATTTTCATGGTCTGTATTATTAGAGGGGGGAGGGGATACCTATTTTCATGGCCTGTATTATTAGGGGGGGAGGGGATACCTATTTTCATGGCCTGTATTATTAGAGGGGGAGGGGATACCTATTTTCATGGTCTGTATTATTAGAGGGGGAGGGGATACCTATTTTCATGGTCTGTATTATTAGAGGGGGGAGGGGATACCTATTTTCATGGCCTGTATTATTAGGGGGGGAGGGGATACCTATATCATTGCCTGTATTATTAGAGGGGGGGGAGGGGATACCTATTTTCATGGCCTGTATTATTAGAGGGGGGAGGGGATACCTATATTCATGGCCTGTATTATTAGAGGGGGGAGGGGATTCCTATTTTCATGGTCTGTATTATTAGACAGGGACTGTGTGACTCCTCCCACCACCATTGCGTGACTCCTCCCACCACCATTGCGTGACTCCTCCCACTACCATTGCGTGACTCCTCCCACCATTGCGTGACTCCTCCCACCACTGCGTGACTCCTCCCACCATCCCGTGACTCCTCCCATCATCACATGACTCCCACATCCTGTGACTCCTCCCACCATTGCATGACTCCTCCCGCCATCCAGTGACTCCTCCCATCATCCCTTGATTCCTTCCACCGTTGTGACTCCTCCCACCATCGCGTGACTCCTCCCACCACTGTGTGACTCCTCCCACCATCATGGGGCTCCCACATCCTGTGACTCCTCCCACCATCGCGTGACTCCTCCCACTATCCAGTGACTCCTCCCATCATCCCTTGATTCCTTCCACCGTTGTGACTCCTCCCACCATCGCGTGACTCCTCCCACCACTGTGACTCCTCCCACCACTGTGTGACTCCTCCCACCATCACGGGGCTCCCACATCCTGTGACTCCTCCCACCATTGTGTGACTCCTCCCACCATCCCGTGACTCCTCCCACATCCACTGACTCCTCCCGCCGTCCCGTGACTCCTCCCACCATCCCGTGACTCCTCCCACCACTGTGTGACTCCTCCCACCATCCCGTGACTCCTCCCACCACTGTGTGACTCCTCCCACCATCCCGTGACTCCTCCCACCATCCCGTGACTCCTCCCACCACCACGTGACTCCCACATCCTGTGACTCCTCCCACCATCCCGTGACTCCTCCCACCATCCCGTGACTCATCTCTCCGGGGTCCAGCGATGGGTGATCCATCCACTTGCAGTGGGATCTTTAAAATGGAGGGGAGGATGGAGGTAGGATAGCGGAGGTTTTTATGTGGCTCTGCCGCAGCCACCAGTCTATGTGTGACTAAATGATTATCCCATTAGAGGTAATGACAGGGTGGCTAATGGTCTGTATTATTAGAGGGGGAGGGGATACCTATTTTCATGGTCTGTATTATTAGAGGGGGGAGGGGATACCTATTTTCATGGTCTGTATTATTAGAGGGGGGAGGGGATACCTATTTTCATGGTCTGTATTATTAGAGGGGGGGGAGATACCTATTTTCATGGTCTGTATTATTAGAGGGGGGAGGGGATACCTATTTTCATGGTCTCTATTATTATAGGGGGAGGGGATACCTATTTTCATGGTCTGTATTATTAGAGGGGGAGGGGATACCTATTTTCATGGCCTGTATTATTAGACAGGGACTGTGTGACTCCTCCCACCACCGTGTGACTCCTCCCACCACCATTGCGTGACTCCTCTCACTACCATTATGTGACTCCTCCCACTACCATTGCGTGACTCCTCCCACCATTGCGTGACTCCTCCCACCATCGCGTGACTCCTCCCATCATCACATGACTCCAACATCCTGTGACTCCTCCCACCATTGCGTGACTCCTCCCATCATCCCTTGACTCCTTCCACCGTTGTGACTCCTCCCACCATCGCGTGACTCCTCCCACCACTGTGTGACTCCTCCCACCATCACGGGGCTCCCACATCCTGTGACTCCTCCCACCATCCCGTGACTCATCCCACCATCCCGTGACTCCTCCCACGCCCCCTGACTCCTCCCACTGTCGCGAGACTCCTCCCACCACCATTGCGTGACTCATCCCACCACCGTGTGACTCATCCCACCACCGTGTGACTCCTCCCACCACCATCGCGTGACTCCTCCCACCACTGTGTGACTCCTCCCACCTTCACATGACTCCTCCCACCATTTATTGACTCCTCCCGCCATCGCGTGACTCCTCCTACATCCCCTGACTCCTCCCACTATCACGTGACTCCTCCCACCATCCCGTGACTCCTCCCACCGCTGTGTGACTCCTCTAACCATCCCGTGACTCCTCCCACCATCCTGTGACTCCTCCCACCACTGTGTGACTCCTCCCACATCCCGTGACTCCTCCCACCACGTGACTCCCACATCCGGTGACTCCTCCCACCATCATGTGGCTCCTCCCACCATCCCGTGGCTCCTCCCACCATCCCGTGACTCATCTCTCCGGGGTCCAGCGATGGGTGATCCATCCACTTGCAGTGGGATCTTTAAAATGGATGGGAGGATGGAGGTAGGATAGCGGAGGTTTTTATGTGGCTCTGCCGCAGCCACCAGTCTATGTGTGGCTAAATGATTATCCCATTAAAGGTAATGACAGGGTGGCTAATGGTCTGTATTATTAGAGGGGGGAGGGGATACCTATTTTCATGGTCTGTATTATTAGAGGGGGAGGGGATACCTATTTTTATGGTCTGTATTATTAGAGGGGGAGGGGATACCTATTTTCATGGTCTGTATTATTAGAGGGGGGGGAGATACCTATTTTCATGGTCTGTATTATTAGAGGGGGGAGGGGATACCTATTTTCATGGTCTGTATTATTAGAGGGGGGAGGGGATACCTATTTTCATGGTCTGTATTATTAGAGGGGGGAGGGGATACCTATTTTCATGGTCTCTATTATTATAGGGGGAGGGGATACCTATTTTCATGGTCTGTATTATTAGAGGGGGAGGGGATACCTATTTTCATGGCCTGTATTATTAGAGGGGGAGGGGATACCTATTTTCATGGTCTGTATTATTTGAGGGGGGAGGGGATACCTATTTTCATGGTCTGTATTATTAGAGGGGGGAGGGGATACCTATTTTCATGGCCTGTATTATTAGGGGGGGGGAGGGGATACCTATTTTCATGGCCTGTATTATTAGAGGGGGAGGGGATACCTATTTTCATGGTCTGTATTATTAGAGGGGGAGGGGATACCTATTTTCATGGTCTGTATTATTAGAGGGGGGAGGGGATACCTATTTTCATGGCCTGTATTATTAGGGGGGGAGGGGATACCTATATCATGGCCTGTATTATTAGAGGGGGGAGGGGATACCTATATCATGGCCGGTATTATTAGAGGGGGGAGGGGATACCTATTTTCATGGCCTGTATTATTAGGGGGGGGGGAGGGGATACCTATTTTCATGGCCTGTATTATTAGAGGGGGGAGGGGATACCTATATTCATGGCCTGTATTATTAGAGGGGGGAGGGGATACCTATTTTCATGGTCTGTATTATTAGAGGGGGAGGGGATACCTATTTTCATGGTCTGTATTATTAGAGGGGGGAGGGGACACCTATTTTCATGGTCTGTATTATTAGAGGGGGGAGGGGATACCTATTTTCATGGTCTGTATTATTAGAGGGGGGAGGGGATACCTATTTTCATGGTCTGTATTATTAGAGGGGGGAGGGGATACCTATTTTCATGGTCTCTATTATTAAAGGGGGGGGTGGATACCTATTTCCATGGTCTGTATTATTAGAGGGGGGAGGGGATACCTATTTTCATGGTCTGTATTATTAGAGGGGGGAGGGGATACCTATTTTCATGGTCTGTATTATTAGAGGGGGGAGGGGATACCTATTTTCATGGTCTGTATTATTAGAGGGGGGAGGGGATACCTATTTTCATGGTCTCTATTATTATAGGGGGAGGGGATACCTATTTTCATGGTCTGTATTATTAGAGGGGGAGGGGATACCTATTTTCATGGTCTGTATTATTAGAGGGGGAGGGGATACCTATTTTCATGGCCTGTATTATTAGAGGGGGAGGGGATACCTATTTTCATGGTCTGTATTATTTGAGGGGGGAGGGGATACCTATTTTCATGGTCTGTATTATTAGAGGGGGGAGGGGATACCTATTTTCATGGCCTGTATTATTAGGGGGGGAGGGGATACCTATTTTCATGGCCTGTATTATTAGAGGGGGAGGGGATACCTATTTTCATGGTCTGTATTATTAGAGGGGGAGGGGATACCTATTTTCATGGTCTGTATTATTAGAGGGGGGAGGGGATACCTATTTTCATGGCCTGTATTATTAGGGGGGGAGGGGATACCTATATCATGGCCTGTATTATTAGAGGGGGGGGAGGGGATACCTATTTTCATGGCCTGTATTATTAGAGGGGGGAGGGGATACCTATATTCATGGCCTGTATTATTAGAGGGGGGAGGGGATTCCTATTTTCATGGTCTGTATTATTAGACAGGGACTGTGTGACTCCTCCCACCACCATTGCGTGACTCCTCCCACCACCATTGCGTGACTCCTCCCACTACCATTGCGTGACTCCTCCCACCATTGCGTGACTCCTCCCACCACTGCGTGACTCCTCCCACCATCCCGTGACTCCTCCCATCATCACATGACTCCCACATCCTGTGACTCCTCCCACCATTGCATGACTCCTCCCGCCATCCAGTGACTCCTCCCATCATCCCTTGATTCCTTCCACCGTTGTGACTCCTCCCACCATCGCGTGACTCCTCCCACCACTGTGTGACTCCTCCCACCATCATGGGGCTCCCACATCCTGTGACTCCTCCCACCATCGCGTGACTCCTCCCACTATCCAGTGACTCCTCCCATCATCCCTTGATTCCTTCCACCGTTGTGACTCCTCCCACCATCGCGTGACTCCTCCCACCACTGTGACTCCTCCCACCACTGTGTGACTCCTCCCACCATCACGGGGCTCCCACATCCTGTGACTCCTCCCACCATTGTGTGACTCCTCCCACCATCCCGTGACTCCTCCCACATCCACTGACTCCTCCCGCCGTCCCGTGACTCCTCCCACCATCCCGTGACTCCTCCCACCACTGTGTGACTCCTCCCACCATCCCGTGACTCCTCCCACCACTGTGTGACTCCTCCCACCATCCCGTGACTCCTCCCACCATCCCGTGACTCCTCCCACCACCACGTGACTCCCACATCCTGTGACTCCTCCCACCATCCCGTGACTCCTCCCACCATCCCGTGACTCATCTCTCCGGGGTCCAGCGATGGGTGATCCATCCACTTGCATTGGGATCTTTAAAATGGAGGGGAGGATGGAGGTAGGATAGCGGAGGTTTTTATGTGGCTCTGCCGCAGCCACCAGTCTATGTGTGGCTAAATGATTATCCCATTAGAGGTAATGACAGGGTGGGTAATGGTCTGTATTATTAGAGGGGGAGGGGATACCTATTTTCATATTCTGTATTATTTAGAGGGGGGAGGGGATACCTATTTTCATGGCCTGTATTATTAGAGGGGGGAGGGGATACCTATTTTCATGGTCTGTATTATTAGAGGGGTGAGGGATACCTATTTTCATGGCCTGTATTATTAGAGGGGGAGGGGATACCTATTTTCATGGTCCGTATTATTAGAGGGGGAGGGGATACCTATTTTAATGGTCTGTATTATTAGAGGGGGGAGGGGATACCTATTTTCATGGTCCGTATTATTAGAGGGGGAGGGGATCCCTATTTTCATTGCCTGTATTATTAGAGGGGGAGGGGATACCTATTTTCATGGCCTGTATTATTAGAGGGGGGAGGGAATACCTATTTTCATGGTCTGTATTATTAGAGGGGGAGGGAATACCTATTTTCATGGTCTGTATTATTAGAGGGGGAGGGGATACCTATTTTCATGGTCTGTATTATTAGGGGGGGAGGGGATACCTATTTTCATGGTCTGTTTTATTAGAGGGGGAGGGGAAACCTATTTTCATGGCCTGTATTATTAGAGGGGGGAGGGGATACCTATTTTCATGGCCTGTATTAGAGGGGGGAGGGGATACCTATTTTCATGGTCTGTATTATTAGAGGGGGAGGGGATACCTATTTTCATGGTCTGTATTATTAGAGGGGGAGGGGATACCTATTTTCAGGGTCTGTATTATTAGAGGGGGAGGGGATACATATTTTCATGGCCTGTGATATTATTAGAGGGGGAGGGGATACCTATTTTCATGGTCTGTATTATTAGAGGGGGGAGGGGATACCTATTTTCATGGTCTGTATTATTAGAGGGGGAGGGGATACATATTTTCATGGCCTGTGATATTATTAGAGGGGGAGGGGATACCTATTTTCATGGCCTGTATTATTAGAGGGGGGAGGGGTTACCTATTTTCATGGCCTGTATTATTAGAGGGGGGAGGGGATACCTATTTTCATGGTCTGTATTATTAGAGGGGGGAGGGGATGCCTATTTTCATGGTCTGTATTATTAGAGGGGGGAGGGGATACCTATTTTCATGGTCTGTATTATTAGAGGGGGGAGGGGATACCTATTTTCATGGCCTGTATTATTAGAGGGGGGGGAGGGATACGTATTTTCATGGCCTGTATTATTAGAGGGGGGAGGGGATACCTATTTTCATGGTCTGTATTATTAGAGGGGGGAGGGGATACCTATTTTCATGGTCTGTATTATTAGAGGGGGGAGGGGATACATATTTTCATGGCCTGTGATATTATTAGAGGGGGAGGGGATACCTATTTTCATGGTCTGTATTATTAGAGGGGGAGGGGATACCTATTTTCATGGCCTGTATTATTAGAGGGGGAGGGGATACCTATTTTCATGGTCTGTATTATTAGAGGGGGAGGGGAAACCTATTTTCATGGTCTGTATTATTAGGGGGGGGGAGGGGATACCTATTTTCATGGCCTGTATTATTGGAGGGGGAGGGGATACCTATTTTCATGGTCTGTATTATTAGAGGGGGAGGGGATACCTATTTTCATGGTCTGTATTATTAGAAGGGGGAGGGGATACCTATTTTCATGGCCTGTATTATTAGGGGGGGAGGGGATACCTATATCATGGCCTGTATTATTAGAGGGGGGAGGGGATACCTATATGATGGCCTGTATTATTAGAGGGGGGAGGGGATACCTATTTTCATGGTCTGTATTATTAGGGGGGGGGGAGGGGATACCTATTTTCATGGCCTGTATTATTAGAGGGGGAGGGGATACCTATTTTCATGGCCTGTATTATTAGAGGGGGGAGGGGATACCTATATGATGGCCTGTATTATTAGAGGGGGGAGGGGATACCTATTTTCATGGTCTGTATTATTAGGGGGGGGGGAGGGGATACCTATTTTCATGGCCTGTATTATTAGAGGGGGAGGGGATACCTATTTTCATGGTCCGTATTATTAGAGGGGGGAGGGGATACCTATTTTCATGGCCTGTATTATTAGAGGGGGGAGGGGATACCTATATTCATGGCCTGTATTATTAGAGGGGGGAGGGGATTCCTATTTTCATGGTCTGTATTATTAGACAGGGACTGTGTGACTCCTCCCACCACCATTGCGTGACTCCTCCCACCATTGCGTGACTCCTCCCACCATCCCGTGACTCCTCCCATCATCACATGACTCCCACATCCTGTGACTCCTCCCACCATCGCGTGACTCCTCCCGTCATCCAGTGACTCCTCCCATCATCCCTTAATTCCTTCCACCGTTGTGACTCCTCCCACCATCGCGTGACTCCTCCCACCACTGTGTGACTCCTCCCACCATCATGGGGCTCCCACATCCTGTGACTCCTCCCACCATCGCGTGACTCCTCCCGTCATCCAGTGACTCCTCCCATCATCCCTTAATTCCTTCCACCGTTGTGACTCCTCCCACCATCGCGTGACTCCTCCCACCACTGTGTGACTCCTCCCACCATCATGGGGCTCCCACATCCTGTGACTCCTCCCACCATCGCGTGACTCCTCCCACTATCCAGTGACTCCTCCCATCATCCCTTGATTCCTTCCACCGTTGTGACTCCTCCCACCATCGCGTGACTCCTCCCATCACTGTGTGACTCCTCCCACCATCACAGGGCTCCCACATCCTGTGACTCCTCCCACCATTGTGTGACTCCTCCCACCATCCCGTGACTCCTCCCACATCCACTGACTCCTCCCACCGTCCCGTGACTCCTCCCACCATCCCGTGACTCCTCCCACCGCCATTGCGTGACTCCTCCCACCGCCATTGCGTGACTCCTCCCACCACCGTGTGACTCCTCCCACCATCCCGTGACTCCTCCCACCACTGCGTGACTCCTCCCACCATCACACGACTCCTCCCACCATCACATGACTCCCACATCCCGTGACTCCTCCCACCATCCCGTGACTCCTCCCACCATCCCGTGACTCCTCCCACCATTCATTGACTCCTCCCACCATCGCGTGACTCCTCCTACATCCCCTGACTCCTCCCACCATCCCGTGACTCCTCCCACCATCCCGTGACTCCTCCCACCATCCCGTGACTCCTCCCACCACTGTGTGACTCCTCCCACCATCCCGTGACTCCTCCCACCATCCCGTGACTCATCTCTCCGGGGTCCAGCGATGGGTGATCCATCCACTTGCATTGGGATCTTTAAAATGGAGGGGAGGATGGAGGTAGGATAGCGGAGGTTTTTATGTGGCTCTGCGGCAGACACCAGTCTATGTGTGGCTAAATGATTATCCCATTAGAGGTAATGACAGGGTGGCTAATGGCCTGTATTATTAGAGGGGGGAGGGGATACCTATTTTCATGGTCTGTATTATTAGAGGGGGGAGGGGATGCCTATTTTCATGGTCTGTATTATTAGAGGGGGGAGGGGATGCCTATTTTCATGGTCTGTATTATTAGAGGGGGGAGGGGATGCCTATTTTCATGGTCTGTATTATTAGAGGGGGAGGGGATACCTATTTTCATGGTCTGTATTATTAGAGGGGGAGGGGATACCTATTTTCATGGTCTGTATTATTAGAGGGGGAGGGGATACCTATTTTCATGGTCTGTATTATTAGAGGGGGAGGGGATACCTATTTTCATGGCCTGTATTATTAGAGGGGGAGGGGATACCTATTTTCATGGTCTGTATTATTAGAGGGGGAGGGGATACCTATTTTCATATTCTGTATTATTTAGAGGGGGGAGGGGATACCTATTTTCATGGTCTGTATTATTAGAGGGGGAGGGGATACCTATTTTCATGGCCTGTGATATTATTAGAGGGGGAGGGGATACCTATTTTCATGGTCCGTATTATTAGAGGGGGAGGGGATACCTATTTTAATGGCCTGTATTATTAGAGGGGGGAGGGGATACCTATTTTCATGGTCTGTATTATTAGAGGGGGGAGGGGATACCTATTTTCATGGCCTGTGATATTATTAGAGGGGGGTGGGGATACCTATTTTCATGGTCCGTATTATTAGAGGGGGAGGGGATACCTATTTTCATAGTCTGTATTATTAGAGGGGGGAGGGGATACCTATTTTCATGGTCCGTATTATTAGAGGGGGAGGGGATACCTATTTTCATGGCCTGTATTATAAGAGGGGGGAGGGAATACCTATTTTCATGGTCTGTATTATTAGAGGGGGAGGGGATACCTATTTTCATGGTCTGTATTATTAGAAGGGGGAGGGGATACCTATTTTCATGGCCTGTATTATTAGGGGGGGAGGGGATACCTATATGATGGCCTGTATTATTAGAGGGGGGAGGGGATACCTATTTTCATGGTCTGTATTATTAGGGGGGGGGGGAGGGGATACCTATTTTCATGGCCTGTATTATTAGAGGGGGAGGGGATACCTATTTTCATGGCCTGTATTATTAGAGGGGGGAGGGGATACCTATATTCATGGCCTGTATTATTAGAGGGGGGAGGGGATTCCTATTTTCATGGTCTGTATTATTAGACAGGGACTGTGTGACTCCTCCCACCACCATTGCGTGACTCCTCCCACCATTGCGTGACTCCTCCCACCATCCCGTGACTCCTCCCATCATCACATGACTCCCACATCCTGTGACTCCTCCCACCGCCATTGCGTGACTCCTCCCACCACCGTGTGACTCCTCCCACCATCCCGTGACTCCTCCCACCATCACACGACTCCTCCCACCATCACATGACTCCCACATCCCGTGACTCCTCCCACCATCCCGTGACTCCTCCCACCATCCCGTGACTCCTCCCACCATTCATTGACTCCTCCCACCATCGCGTGACTCCTCCTACATCCCCTGACTCCTCCCACCATCCCGTGACTCCTCCCACCATCCCGTGACTCCTCCCACCACTGTGTGACTCCTCCCACCATCCCGTGACTCCTCCACCATCCCGTGACTCATCTCTCCGGGGTCCAGCGATGGGTGATCCATCCACTTGCATTGGGATCTTTAAAATGGAGGGGAGGATGGAGGTAGGATAGCGGAGGTTTTTATGTGGCTCTGCGGCAGACACCAGTCTATGTGTGGCTAAATGATTATCCCATTAGAGGTAATGACAGGGTGGGTAATGGTCTGTATTATTAGAGGGGGGAGGGGATACCTATTTTCATGGCCTGTATTATTAGAGGGGGGAGGGGATACCTATTTTCATGGCCTGTATTATTAGAGGGGGGAGGGGATACCTATTTTCATGGTCTGTATTATTAGAGGGGGGAGGGGATGCCTATTTTCATGGTCTGTATTATTAGAGGGGGGAGGGGATGCCTATTTTCATGGTCTGTATTATTAGAGGGGGGAGGGGATGCCTATTTTCATGGTCTGTATTATTAGAGGGGGAGGGGATACCTATTTTCATGGTCTGTATTATTAGAGGGGGAGGGGATACCTATTTTCATGGTCTGTATTATTAGAGGGGGAGGGGATACCTATTTTCATGGTCTGTATTATTAGAGGGGGAGGGGATACCTATTTTCATGGTCTGTATTATTAGAGGGGGGAGGGGATACCTATTTTCATGGTCTGTATTATTAGAGGGGGAGGGGATACCTATTTTCATATTCTGTATTATTTAGAGGGGGGAGGGGATACCTATTTTCATGGTCTGTATTATTAGAGGGGGGAGGGGATACCTATTTTCATGGCCTGTGATATTATTAGAGGGGGAGGGGATACCTATTTTCATGGTCCGTATTATTAGAGGGGGAGGGGATACCTATTTTAATGGCCTGTATTATTAGATGGGGGAGGGGATACCTATTTTCATGGTCTGTATTATTAGAGGGGGGAGGGGATACCTATTTTCATGGCCTGTGATATTATTAGAGGGGGGTGGGGATACCTATTTTCATGGTCCGTATTATTAGAGGGGGAGGGGATACCTATTTTCATGGCCTGTATTATTAGAGGGGGAGGGGATACCTATTTTCATGGCCTGTATTATAAGAGGGGGGAGGGAATACCTATTTTCATGGTCTGTATTATTAGAGGGGGAGGAGAAACCTATTTTCATGGCCTGTATTATTAGAGGGGGGAGGGGATACCTATTTTCATGGCCTGTATTAGAGGGGGGAGGGGATACCTATTTTCATGGTCTGTATTATTAGGGGGGGGGATACCTATTTTCATGGTCTGTATTATTAGAGGGGGAGGGGAAACCTATTTTCATGGCCTGTATTATTAGAGGGGGGAGGGGATACCTATTTTCATGGCCTGTATTAGAGGGGGGAGGGGATACCTATTTTCATGGTCTGTATTATTAGAGGGGGAGGGGATACCTATTTTCATGGTCTGTATTATTAGATGGGGAGGGGATACCTATTTTCATGGTCTGTATTATTAGAGGGGGTGGGGATACCTATTTTCATGGTCCGTATTATTAGAGGGGGAGGGGATACCTATTTTCATGGTCTGTATTATTAGGGGGGGAGGGGATACCTATTTTCATGGCCTGTATTATTAGAGGGGGAGGGGATACCTATTTTCATGGCCTGTATTATAAGAGGGGGGAGGGAATACCTATTTTCATGGTCTGTATTATTAGAGGGGGAGGAGAAACCTATTTTCATGGCCTGTATTATTAGAGGGGGGAGGGGATACCTATTTTCATGGCCTGTATTAGAGGGGGGAGGGGATACCTATTTTCATGGTCTGTATTATTAGGGGGGGGGGATACCTATTTTCATGGTCTGTATTATTAGAGGGGGAGGGGAAACCTATTTTCATGGCCTGTATTATTAGAGGGGGGAGGGGATACCTATTTTCATGGCCTGTATTAGAGGGGGGAGGGGATACCTATTTTCATGGTCTGTATTATTAGAGGGGGAGGGGATACCTATTTTCATGGTCTGTATTATTAGATGGGGAGGGGATACCTATTTTCATGGTCTGTATTATTAGAGGGGGAGGGGATACCTATTTTCATGGTCTGTATTAGAGGGGGAGGGGATACATATTTTCATGGCCTGTGATATTATTAGAGGGGGAGGGGATACCTATTTTCATGGTCTGTATTATTAGAGGGGGGAGGGGTTACCTATTTTCATGGCCTGCATTATTAGAGGGGGGAGGGGATACATATTTTCATGGCCTGTATTATTAGAGGGGGGAGGGGATACCTATTTTCATGGTCTGTATTATTAGAGGGGGGAGGGGATGCCTATTTTCATGGTCTGTATTTTTAGAGGGGGGAGGGGATACCTATTTTCATGGTCTTTATTATTAGAGGGGGGAGGGGATACCTATTTTCATGGTCTTTATTATTAGAGGGGGGAGGGGATACCTATTTTCATGGCCTGTATTATTAGAGGGGGGGAGGGATACCTATTTTCATGGCCTGTATTATTAGAGGGGGGAGGGGATACCTATTTTCATGGTCTGTATTATTAGAGGGGGGAGGGGATACCTATTTTCATGGTCTGTATTATTAGAGGGGGGAGGGGATACCTATTTTCATGGTCTGTATTATTAGAGGGGGGAGGGGATACCTATTTTCATGGTCTGTATTATTAGAGGGGGGAGGGGATACCTATTTTCATGGCCTGTATTATTAGAGGGGGGGAGGGATACCTATTTTCATGGCCTGTATTATTAGAGGGGGGAGGGGATACCTATTTTCATGGTCTGTATTATTAGAGGGGGGAGGGGATACATATTTTCATGGCCTGTGATATTATTAGAGGGGGAGGGGATACCTATTTTCATGGTCTGTATTATTAGAGGGGGAGGGGATACCTATTTTCATGGTCTGTATTATTAGAGGGGGAGGGGAAACCTATTTTCATGGTCTGTATTATTGGGGGGGGAGGGGATACCTATTTTCATGGTCTGTATTATTGGGGGGGGAGGGGATACCTATTTTCATGGTCTGTATTATTAGAGGGGGGAGGGGTTACCTATTTTCATGGTCTGTATTATTAGAGGGGGGAGGGGATACCTATTTTCATGGCCTGTATTATTAGAGGGGGAGGGGATACCCATTTTCATGGTCTGTATTATTAGAGGGGGGAGGGGTTACCTATTTTCATGGTCTGTATTATTAGAGGGGGAGGGGATACCTATTTTCATGGCCTGTGATATTATTAGAGGGGGAGGGGATACCTATTTTCATGGTCTGTATTATTAGAGGGGGGAGGGATACCAAATTCATGGTCTGTATTATTAGAGGGGGAGGGGATACCTATTTTCATGGTCTGTATTATTAGAGGGGGAGAGGATACCTATTTTCATGGTCTGTATTATTAGAGGGGGGAGGGGATACCTATTTTCATGGCCTGTGATATTATTAGAGGGGGAGGGGATACCTATTTTCATGGTCTGTATTATTAGAGGGGGAGGGGATACCTATTTTCATGGTCTGTATTATTAGAGGGGGGAGGGGATACCTATTTTCATGGCCTGTGATATTATTAGAGGGGGAGGGGATACCTATTTTCATGGTCTGTATTATTAGAGGGGGAGAGGATACCTATTTTCATGGTCTGTATTATTAGAGGGGGGAGGGGATACCTATTTTCATGGCCTGTGATATTATTAGAGGGGGAGGGGATACCTATTTTCATGGTCTGTATTATTAGAGGGGGGAGGGATATCAAATTCATGGTCTGTATTATTAGAGGGGGAGGGGATACCTATTTTCATGGTCTGTATTATTAGAGGGGGAGAGGATACCTATTTTCATGGCCTATATTATTAGATGGGGGAGGGGATACCTATTTTCATGGTCTGTATTATTAGAGGGGGAGGGGATACCTATTTTCATGGTCTGTATTATTAGAGGGGGAGGGGATACCTATTTTCATGGTCTGTATTATTAGAGGGGGAGGGGATACCTATTTTCATGGTCTGTATTAAGGATGAGCCGAACACCCCCCGGTTCGGTTCGCACCAGAACTTTCGAACGGACCCCGCGTTCGTAACGAACGTTAGAACCCCATTGAAGTCTATGGGACTCGAACGTTCGAAATGGAAAGTGCTAATTTTAACGGCTAATATGCAAGATACTGTCCTAAAAAGGATTTGGGGACCTGCCTCCTGCCTCAGGGGACATGGGTCAATGCAAAAAAAAGTTTTAAAAACGGCCGTTTTGGTGGGAGCACTGATTTTAATGACGATTAAAGTGAGAGAAAAAAAGTGAAATATTCCTTTAAATATGGTGCCTGGGGGGTGTCTGTAGTATGCCTGTGAAGTGCCACGTGTTTCCCGTGTTTAGAACAGTCCCTGCACAAAATGACATTTAACGGAAATAACATCATTTAAAACTGCTTGCGGTTTTAATGTTATATCTGGTTCCTGCAATATGGTTGAAAATCATTGAGAAAAATGGCATGGGTAGCCCTCCCTGCCCATTACCAGCCCCTTTGGGTCTTGTACGCATATTAAGGGGAACCCTGTACACATATTAAAAAAAGGAAATGCGTGTGGCCCCCAGGCCCTATATACTCAGAACAGCAGTATACAGGCGGTGCAAACAAGACAGGGACTGTGTAGGTTTGTTGTGTTAAGTTGAATCTGTTTGTAATTTTCAACTGGTACATTTTTAAAGTGTAGCTCCAGTCAAAAAATCTATTTTTAAGCTTTTTGGAAAACATAGGGAAGGGTTATCACCCCTGTATAATTTGTTTTGTCGTCCATCTTTTTTCATCTCACTTGCTGCTGTCTCCTTCCGTTTGCAAGTAGGAGATGTTTGTAAGTTGGATGTTTGAAAGTAGGGGCCTGCCCTATATGCTCTGCAGAAATGGCGGAACAAGGTGGTTTTGCCACAACATTGTAAGCCCTCAAAGTGACTCTTGGTGGGTGCTGGAGCGCCCTGCTGTGAACGATTATATCAAGAATTGTA
Organism: Lithobates pipiens; assembly: GCF_037356315.1. Lineage (NCBI taxonomy): Eukaryota > Metazoa > Chordata > Amphibia > Anura > Ranidae > Lithobates > Lithobates pipiens. Next base: position 625,782,606 of record NW_027507758.1, read on the forward strand.
ATTACATGCCATTGTTGAACAGTGGTAGAAAAATTGACCTTTGGTGGTTGTGGTGCTGGTGCCACAACACTATAAGTCCTCACCGTTACTCTGGGTGGGCAGAGGAAGGGGCCCTCCTGTGAAATATTATATCAAGAATTGTAATTACATGTCCCTGTTAAACAGGGGCAGAAAAATTGGGCCTTAGGCACTGGTGCCATCACACTGCAACCTCTGCCATATACTCTAGTTTTATTGCAGGAATTAGCCCTGCTGCAAAGCATTGCATCAAAAATTGTAATTAAACGCCCCTGTTAAACAGGGGCAGAAAAATTGGGCTGCTGGCATCACCCAGAACCAGAAATGTTCTTCCAACATATCAGCGGAGGAGGAAGAGGATAGACAATCAACATAACAGGACAGTCACTCAGCATCAGCATAGGCAGTCTTGAAGGGATGTGATATTTCAAAAAAAATTATTCGGTTACATCAGCTTCAGGTGCTTGGTAGCTGTGGGTGATCCAAGACTGATTCATCTTGATGAAGGTCAGTCGATCAACTGATTCGGTGGACAGGCGCACCCTGTGATCGGTAACAAAGCCACCAGCAGCACTGAAGGTACGTTCCGAAAGAATGCTGGATGCAGGACAGGCCAGTAGCTCAATTGCATACTGTGCAAGCTCTGGCCAGTGATCCATCCTCAAGACCCAGTAAGCCAGAGGATTTTCAGTGGGAAAGGTGTCCAAGTCTGACCTTCCCCCTAGGTATTCCTGCACCATGTAAATTAGACGCTGGCGATGGGTGCTGGAACTGATCATACCTTGGGGCTGCGGACTAAAAAATTGTCTGAAAGCATCAGTCAGACGGCCACCTTCTCCACCGCTCCTTCTGACTGATGCCTCAGCAACACGTTGTCCAGGACCAGGAGTTTGTAACCTCCCAGTCTCTGGGAACGCGTTGCACAGAGCTTTCTGCGAGGCCTCCCGGAGATGTCTCATCCTCTGCTCCCTCTGCGATGGCAAGATAAGGTCGGCAACCTTACCCTTGTACCGTGGATCAAGGAGAGTGGCCAGCCAGTAATGGTCCCTCTCCTTGATCCGAAGAGTACGAGGATCCTTCCGCAGGCTTTGCAGGATCAGGGAGGCCATGCAGCGTAGGTTAGCTGAGGCATTCGGTCCGGAGTCCTCTGGGTCACTAAGGACAACATGATCCGCAGCTACCTCCTCCCAGCCACGTACAAGTCCACGTGTTTCTTGGGACTGTAAATCATCAATATAAGACTGCTGCTGCTGATGCTGATGCTGAGTGCCAGCCTCCACCTCCATGCTGACACAATCATCCTCCTCCTCCTCTTCCTCCTCCTCACCCTCTTCCTGTGTGATGGGTGGCACAGCAGGAACACTGTCTGGATAAAGGGGGCCTTGAGAGGCAAGGAAGTCCTCCTCTTCCTGCCTCTGTTCTGCCTCAAGTGCCCTGTCCATTATTCCACGCAGCGTATGCTCCAAGAGGTGGACAAGAGGTACAGTGTCACTGATGCATGCACTGTCACTGCTCACCATCCTTGTGGCCTCCTCAAACGGTGACAGGACAGTGCATGCATCCCTGATCATGCCCCACTGGCGTGGTGAGAAAAAACCAAGCTCCCCTGACCCTGTCCTGGTGCCGTAGTCGCACAGGTACTCATTGATGGCCCTCTGCTGCGTGTGCAGCCGCTGCAGCATGGCCAATGTTGAGTTCCATCTGGTGGGCATGTCACATATAAGGCGGTTCTTGGGCAGGTTCAACTCCTTTTGGAGCTCAGCCAGCCGAGCACAGGCATTAAATGATCGGCGGAAATTCACACAGACTCTCCTGGCCTGCTTCAGGACATCCTGTAAGCCGGGGTACCTGCCCAAGAACCGCTGCACCACCAGGTTAAGGACGTGAGCTACACAGGGCACATGGGTCAGTTGTCCCTGTCGGAGGGCGGAGAGGAGGTTGGTGCCATTGTCGCAAACCACCATTCCTGGCTTAAGCTGGCGTGGCGTCAACCACCTCTCGGCCTGCCCCTGCAGAGCTGACAAAACATCCGCCCCAGTGTGGCTCCTGTCCCCCAAACAAACCAGCGCAAGCACGGCATGGCATCGTTTTGCCTGCGTACTTGCGTAGCCCCTGCAACGCCTACGGAGCACCGCTGGTTCTGAGGACAGAGGACTGGGAGAGGCCATGGAGGAAGAAGAAGAGGAGGGGGTGGAGGAGAGAGGTGTGTCACAACCAATAGTAGCATTTTGGAGGCGTGGTGGCGGAACAACCTCCAACACTACTGCACCTTGTCCTGCATCCTTCCCAGCAGCCAGAAGAGTGACCCAATGGGCCGTGAAAGACAGGTAACGTCCCTGTCCATGCCTGCTGGACCATGAGTCAGCGGTAATATGCACCTTACCGCTGACCGCCCTGTCCAGCGAGGCAAGGACATTGCCTTCCACATGCCGGTAGAGAGCTGGAATCGCCTTCCGTGAGAAAAAGTGGCGTTTGGGGACCTGCCACAGAGGAACTGCACATTGTACAAACTCACGGAAGGGGGCCGAGTCTACCAACTGAAAAGGCAGCAGTTGAAGTGCTAGCAATTTAGCCAAGCTAGCATTCAACCGCTGGGCATGTGGATGGCTGGGAGTAAACTTCTTCCGCCGGTCCAGCAGCTGGGGCAGGGACATTTGCCTGCTATAATCGGATGTGGATGTACCACTAGCAGAGTTCCCGGAAGCACTTGGCTGTGACACACCTAATTATACACCTTCATTCCTCTCAGAGCAGGTTTCAGAGAGGACTGAAGGTCTAGTGGGGTTGGAGATGCCAGCTGATGAGGAGCAAGGAGAGGTCCGCTTTGTTCTTTGGTGTGGGTCTTTGAGGTACGCTTGCCAACGAGCTGCATGGCAGGTCAACATATGTCTGGTCAAGCATGTGGTGCCCAAGCGGCTGATGTTTTGGCCACGTGAGATACGCTTGAGACATATGTTGCAAATAGCAGTGGTGCGATCTGATGCACTCGTCTCAAAAAAGGCCCACACCAAAGAACTTTTAGAATAACGCGCAGAGGAAGCGCTCTGCGCAGGCGGAGCTCTGCGGTGTGATTCAGTCGGTGTGCTGCCCCTAAGCTGGCCCCCGGAGGGCATCCTGCCTCATTGGACATGTGCCTCCTCCTCCTCCTCCTCCCTCCTTCCAGGCACCCACGTGGAGTCAGTGCCCTCATCATCCCCTCCCTCTTCATCGCTGTAGCAAACCTGGCAGTATGCTGCAGCTTGTGGAACATGACTGCCAGATTTCTGTCCTTCTTGAGCATCCCCTCTCTCTGCGCTCACGCTACTGCCTTCCTCTGAGTGTCATCATCAGAGCCCACCAAACACTGGGCATCCTCCTGGAGCATGTACCCAACACTGTGCTCAAAGAGTTCAGGAGACTCCTCAGGAGGACGTGGTGGGTCTAGGGAAGGAGTCACTGATGATGACATTGAGAGGAGGGGAGACGATGCGTTGGCAGCTGCTTTGCTACTACCCTGAGACTGGGTTAGAGAGGATGAGGAGGATGAAGAGGACTTGGTCATCCACTCTACCAAGTCGTTGGCATGTTGCGGTTCAACATGTCCAGCTGCAGAAAAGAAGGACAAGCATGTCCCATGGCCACGTGCTGATGACAATGCACCGCGTCCACGACCAGCACTGTTGTCTCTAGACACAGAGCCTGCTTGCCCTCTTTTATCGGCTCGCGCCTGTCTGCCTCTCCTTGCTGGCCTTCCAGACATGGTAATGGCCTGAAGGGAGTTGGGTAAAACAGTAGTTGGGTAGTTTATATTGTGCTGGAGGCACACAACACCCACTAACTCCTGCAGATGCCTTTTTTATAGAACAGCAGAGATAAAGGGGTATATACAGATGTATACTGTGCTGTGCTGGAGGCACACACAACTTCCAATAACTCCTGCAGATGGCAATTGGGCTCAAATAGAGAACAGCTATGTAGGTGGATTATAGCGGTATGTACTGGGTACAGAGCACGCAGACAGCACGCACTATCTCCTGCCACTACTGACTGCAAGCTCTATTATTAAAGATAGATCACTAGCTATATAGGTGAGGTGAATATAATGGTGTATACTGCGGTCAGGGCACAGACAATAACCACTACACAAGAGCAAGATAGGAAATCAGCCAAAAACGATCGGTGTGTAACTGTGTTGAAGGTACACAGAACACCCACTGCTTCAGATGCCAACACACTACACGAGGCCGCCTCAAAGGCGGCCTTATATAGTGTGGGGTGTGCACTACACAGCCTGAGCTATGATTGCCTGTGGCCAATCATGGCTCTCCGCGCTACTGGCGCTGCGATTGGCCAAGCATGCGGGGTCACAGTGCATCGCAGTGCTTTGTGGGCCACACTAATTTTGCCGCGAACAGCCCAAACGTTCGGAATTCGGCGAACGCCCGAACGGCCAATGTTCGAGTCGAACGTACCTTCGACTCGAACACGAAGCTCATCCCTAGTCTGTATTATTAGAGGGGGGGAGGGGACACCTATTTTCATGGTCTGTATTATTAGAGGGGGAGGGGATACCTATTTTCATGGTCTGTATTATTAGAGGGGGGAGGGGATACCTATTTTCATGGCCTGTATTATTAGAGGGGGGAGGGGATACCTATTTTCATGGTCTGTATTATTAGAGGGGGGAGGGGTTACCTATTTTCATGCTCTGTATTATTAGAGGGGGGAGGGGATACCTATTTTCATGGCCTGTGATATTATTAGAGGGGGGAGGGGATACCTATTTTCATGGTCTGTATTATTAGAGGGGGGAGGGGATACCTATTTTCATGGCCTGTATTATTAGAGGGGGGAGGGGTTACCTATTTTCATGGTCTGTATTATTAGAGGGGGGGAGGGGATTCCTATTTTCATGGCCTGTGATATTATTAGAGGGGGGAGGGGATACCTATTTTCATGGTCTGTATTATTAGAGGGGGGAGGGGATACCTATTTTCATGGCCTGTATTATTAGAGGGGGGAGGGGTTACCTATTTTTATGGTCTGTATTATTAGAGGGGGAGGGGATTCCTATTTTCATGGTCTGTATTATTAGACAGGGACTGTGTGACTCCTCCCACCACCGTGTGACTCCTCCCACCACCATTGCGTGACTCCTCCCACCACCATTGCGTGACTCCTCCCACTACCATTGCGTGACTCCTCCCACCATTGTGTGACTCCTCCCACCACTGTGTGACTCCTCCCATCATCACATAACTCCCACATCCTGTGACTCCTCCCACCATCGCGTGACTTCTCCCACCATCCAGTGACTCCTCCCATCATCCCTTGATTCCTTCCACCGTTGTGACTCCTCCCACCACCGCGTGACTCCTCCCACCACCGCGTGACTCCTCCCATCATCCCTTGATTCCTTCCACCGTTGTGACTCCTCCCACCATCGCGTGACTCCTCCCACCACTGTGTGACTCCTCCCACCACTGTGTGACTCCTCCCACCATCACGGGGCTCCCACATCCTGTGACTCCTCCCACCATTGTGTGACTCCTCCCACCATCCCGTGACTCCTCTCACATCCCCTGACTCCTCTCACATCCCCTGACTCCTCCCACCGTCCCGTGACTCCTCCCACCATCCCGTGACTTCTCCCACCGCCATTGCGTGACTCCTCCCACCACCACCGTGTGACTCCTCCCACCACCATCGCGTGACACCTCCCACCACCATTGCGTGACTCCTCCCACCATCACGTGACTCCTCCCACCATTCATTGACTCCTCCCACTATCACGCGACTCCTCCCACCACTGTGTGACTCCTCCCACCACTGTGTGACTCCTCCCACCATCCCGTGACTCCTCCCACCATCCAGTGACTCCTCCCACATCCTGAGTCACCCCTCTTCTCTCTCCTCCAATAGACATCTCACACCCCAGTGACATCAAATGGAAGGGCACAGCCATCAATGGTATTGCATGGCTCCTCCCACTTCATTATGGTTTGCCTTTTCTCCTGTCACATGACTGCACCCGCTGGTCTGACTCTCATGACTCCTCCCGCCATCTCGTGACTCCTCCCACCACCCCGTGCCTCCTCCCACCACCCCGTGACTCCTCCCACTATCATATGACTCCTCTCACCACCCCATAACTCCTCCCACTGTTGTGTGATTCCTCCCACCATTGCGTAACTCCTCCCACCACCGTGTGCCTCCTCCCACCATCCCATGACTCCTCCCACCATCACGTGACTCCTCCCACTATCCCGTGACTCCTCCCACCCCACTTGACTCATCCTACTATCACATAACTCCTCCCACTGTTGTGTGACTCCTCCCACCATCAATGTTATTGCATGGCTCCTCCCACTTCATTATGGTTTGCCTTTTCTCCTGTCACATGACTGCACCCACTGGTCTGACTCCTCCAACCACCCCATGACTCCTCCCACCATTGCGAGACTCCTCCCACCATCCCGTGACTACTCCCGCCACCCCGTGACTCCTCCCACCATCCTTTGACTCCTCCCACCATCTTGTGACTCCTCCCACCACCATTGCGTGATTCCTCCCACCATCCTGTGACTCCTCCCACCATCCAGTGACTCCTCCCACCACCCAGTGGGAGTGTCTGGGGTCTATTATAGAATTGATCGCTGTAGGTGGTGAATGATTCTAACCAACCAATGTCTTCTGCCGCACCACAGGCCCCACCCCTCTTCTCTCTCCTCCAATAGACATCTCACACCCCAGTGACATCAAATGGAAGGGCACAGCCTTCAATGGTATTGCATGGCTCCTCCCACTTCATTATGGTTTGCCTTTTCTCCTGTCACATGACTGCACCCGCTGGTCTGACTCTCATGACTCCTCCCGCCATCTCGTGACTCCTCCCACCACCCCGTGCCTCCTCCCACCACCCCGTGACTCCTCCCACTATCATATGACTCCTCTCACCACCCCATAACTCCTCCCACTGTTGTGTGATTCCTTCCACCATTGCGTAACTCCTCCCACCACCGTGTGCCTCCTCCCACCATCCCATGACTCCTCCCACCATCACGTGACTCCTCCCACTATCCCGTGACTCCTCCCACCCCACTTGACTCATCCTACTATCACATAACTCCTCCCACTGTTGTGTGACTCCTCCCACCATCAATGTTATTGCATGGCTCCTCCCACTTCATTATGGTTTGCCTTTTCTCCTGTCACATGACTGCACCCACTGGTCTGACTCCTCCAACCACCCCATGACTCCTCCCACCATTGCGAGACTCCTCCCACCATCCCGTGACTACTCCCGCCACCCCGTGACTCCTCCCACCATCCTTTGACTCCTCCCACCATCTTGTGACTCCTCCCACCACCATTGCGTGATTCCTCCCACCATCCTGTGACTCCTCCCACCATCCAGTGACTCCTCCCACCACCCAGTGGGAGTGTCTGGGGTCTATTATAGAATTGATCGCTGTAGGTGGTGAATGATTCTAACCAACCAATGTCTTCTGCCGCACCACAGGCCCCACCCCTCTTCTCTCTCCTCCAATAGACATCTCACACCCCAGTGACATCAAATGGAAGGGCACAGCCTTCAATGGTATTGCATGGCTCCTCCCACTTCATTATGGTTTGCCTTTTCTCCTGTCACATGACTGCACCCGCTGGTCTGACTCATCCCACCATCTTGTGACTCCTCCCATCACCCCGTGACTCCTCCCACCACCATTGCGTGACTCCTCCCACCACCATTGCGTGACTCCTCCCACCACCATCGCGTGACTCCTCCCACCACCCCGTGACTCCTCCCACCACAGTGTGACTCCTCCCGCCATCTCGTGACTCCTCCCACCACCCCGTGTCTCCTCCCACTACCATGTGACTCCTCTCACCATCCCGTGACTCCTCCCAACCCCGCGTGACTCCTCCCACCATCCCATAACTCCTCCCACTGTTGTTTGACTCCTCCAACCACCCCGTGACTCCTCCCACCACCATTGTGTTACTCCTCCCACCACCATTGCATGACTCCTCCCACCACCCCGTGACTCCTCCAACCACCATTGCGTGACTCCTCCAACCACCATTGCGTGACTCCTCCCACCATCATGTGACTCCTCCCACCACCATTGCGTGACTCCTCCCACCACCCCGTGACTCCTCCCACCACCGTGTGCCTCCTCCCACCATCCCGTCACTCCTCCCACCACCCCGTGACTCCTCCCACCATCATGTGACTCCTCTCACCACCTCGTGACTCCGCCCACCATCCATTGACTCCTCCTACCCCGCGTGACTCCTCCCACCATCCCATAACTCCTCCCACTGTTGTGTGACTCCTCCCGCCGTCGTGTGACTCCTCCCACCATTGCGAGACTTCTCCCACCACCATTGCGTGACTCCTCCCGCCATCCTGTGACTCCTCCCACCATCCCGTGACTCCTCCCACCACCCAGTGGGAGTGTCTGGGGTCTATTATAGAATTGATCGCTGTAGGTGGTGAATGATTCTAACCAACCAATGTCTTCTGCCGCACCACAGGCCCCACCCCTCTTCTCTCTCCTCCAATAGACATCTCACACCCCAGTGACATCAAATGGAAGGGCACAGCCTTCAATGGTATTTCATGGCTCCTCCCACTTCATTATGGTTTGCCTTTTTGTCCTGTCACATGACTGCACCCGCTGGTCTGACTCCTCCAACCACCCCGTGACTCCTCAAACCACCATTGCGTGACTCCTCCCACCACCGTGTGCCTCCTCCCACCATCCCGTGACTCCTCCCACCATCCCGTGACTCCTCCCACCACCCCGTGACTCCTCCCACCATCCCGTGACTCCTCCCAGCATCCTGTGACTTCTCCCACCACCGCGTGACTCCCCCCACCATTGCGTTCTTCCCCCCACCATTGTGTGACTCCTCCCCTCCCACTATCCCGCGACTCCTCCCACCCTACGTGACTCCTCCCACTATCACATAACTCCTCCCACTGTTGTGTGACTCCTCCCACCATCAATGGTATTGCATGGCTCCTCCCACTTCATTATGGTTTGCCTTTTCTCCTGTCACATGACTGCACCCACTGGTCTGACTCCTCCCACCATCATGTGACTCCTCTCACCACCCCGTGACTCCGCCCAACATCCCGTGACTCCTCCCACCCCTGCATGACTCCACCCGCCATCCCATAACTCCTCCCACCGTCGTGTGACTCCTCCAACCACCCCGTAACTCCTCCCACCATTGCGAGACTCCTCCCACCACCATTGCATGACTCCTCCCACCACCCTGTGACTCCTCCCACCATCATTTGACTCCTCCCATCATCGTGTGACTCCTCCCACCATTGCGTGACTCCTCCCACCACCATTGCGGGACCCCTCCCACCATCCCGTGACTCCTCCCACCACCCCGTGACCCCTCCCACTATCACATAACTCCTCCCACTGTTGTGTGACTCCTCCCACCATCAATGGTATTGCATGGCTCCTCCCACCTAATTATGGTTTGCCTTTTCTCCTGTCACATGACTGCACCCACTGGTCTGACTCCTCCCACCAACCCTGCCTCCTCCCACCATCGTGTGACCCCTCTCACCACCCTATGACTCCGCCCACCATCCCGTGACTCCTCCCACCCCCGCATGACTCCACCCACCATCCCATAACTCCTCCCACCGTCGTGACTCCTCCAACCACCCCGTAACTCCTCCCACCATTGCGAGACTCCTCCCACCATCATTGCTTGACTCCACCCACCATCTCGTGACTCCTCCCACCACCCTGTGACTCCTCCCACTATCGTGTGACTCCTCCCACCACCATTGCGTGACTCCTCCCACCACCCCATGACTCCTCCCACCACTGCGTGACTCCTCCCACCACCCCCTGACTCCTCCCACCATCCTTTGATTCCTCCCACCATTGTGTGACTCCTCCCACCATTGCGTGACCTCTCCCACCACCATTACGTGACTCCTCCAACCACCCCGTGACTCCTCCCACCACCATTGTGTGACTCCTCAAACCACCATTGCGTGACTCCTCCCACCACCGTGTGCCTCCTCCCACCATCCCGTGACTCCTCCCACCATCCCGTGACTCCTCCCACCACCCCGTAACTCCTCCCAGCATCCTGTGACTTCTCCCACCACCGCGTGACTCCCCCCACCATTGCGTTCTTCTTCCCACCATCACGTGACTCCTCCCACCATTGTGTGACTCCTCCCCTCCCACTATCCCGTGACTCCTCTCACCCTACTTGACTCCTCCCACTATCACATAACTCCTCCCACTGTTGTGTGACTCCTCCCACCATCAGTGGTATTGCATGGCTCCTCCCACTTCATTATGGTTTGCCTTTTCTCCTGTCACATGACTGCACCCACTGCTCTGACTCCTCCCACCACCCCTGCCTCCTCCCACCATCATGTGACTCCTCTCACCACCCCGTGACTCCGCCCACCATCCCGTGACTCCTCCCACCCCTGCATGACTCCACCCACCATCCCATAACTCCTCCCACCGTCGTGTGACTCCTCCAACCACCCCGTAACTCCTCCCACCATTGCGAGACTCCTCCCACCACCATTGCATGACTCCTCCCACCATCATTTGACTCCTCCCACCATCGTGTGACTCCCACCACCATTGCGGGACCCCTCCCACCACCCCGTGACTCCTCCCACTATCACATAACTCCTCCCACCATCAATGGTATTGCATGGCTCCTCCCACTTCATTATGGTTTGCCTTTTCTCCTGTCACATGACTGCACCCACTGGTCTGACTCCTCCCACCACCCCTGCCTCCTCCCACCATCGTGTGACTCCTCTCACCATCCCGTGACTCCTCCCACCACCCTGTGACTCCTCCCACCACCATTGCGTGACTCCTCCCCCCACCACATGACTCCTCCCACCACTGCAAGACTCCTCCCACCACCACTGCGTGACTCCTCCCACCACCCCCTGACTCCTCCCACCGTTGTGTGACTCCTCCCACCATTGCGTGACCTCTCCCACCACCATTACGTGACTCCTCCCACCATCCCGTGACTCCTCCCACCACCCAGTGGGAGTGTCTGGGGTCTATTATAGAATTGATCGCTGTAGGTGGTGAATGATTCTAACCAACCAATGTCTTCTGCCGCACCACAGGCCCCACCCCTCTTCTCTCTCCTCCAATAGACATCTCACACCCCAGTGACATCAAATGGAAGGGCACAGCCTTCAATGGTATTGCATGGCTCCTCCCACTTCATTATGGTTTGCCTTTTCTCCTGTCACCTGACTGCACCCGCTGAGCTGACTCCTCCTGCCATCGCGTGACTCCTCTCACCACCTCGTGACTCCGCCCACCATCCCTTGACTCCTCCCACCCTCGCGTGACTCCTCCCACCATCCCATAACTCTTCCCACCGTTGTGTGACTCCTCCCACCACCATTGCGTGACTCCTCCCACCACCATTGCGTGACTCCTCCCACCACAATTGCGTGACTCCTCCCACCATCCTTTGACTCCTCCCACCATCGTGTGACTCCTCCCACCATCGTGTGACTCCTCCCGCCATCCTGTGACTCCTCCCACCATCCAGTGACTCCTCCCACCACCCAGTGGGAGTGTCTGGGGTCTATTATAGGATTGATCGCTGTAGGTGGTGAATGATTCTAACCAACCAATGTCTTTTGCCGCACCACAAGCCCCACCCCTCTTCTCTCTCCTCCAATAGACATCTCACACCCCAGTGACATCAAATGGAAGGGCACAGCCTTCAATGGTATTGCATGGCTCCTCCCACTTCATTATGGTTTGCCTTTTCTCCTGTCACCTGACTGCACCTGCTGAGCTGACTCCTCCCGCCATCTCGTGACTCCTCCCGAACTCTCGTGACTCCTCCCGCCATCTCGTGCCTCCTCCCACCACCCCGTGACTCCTCCCACTATCATATGACTCCTCTCACCATCCCGTGAATCCTCCCACCCCCGCGTGACTCCTGCCACTATCCCATAACTCCTCCCACTGTTGTGTGACTCCTCCCACCATCCCGTGACTCCTCCCACCACCCTGTGACTCCTCCCGGCATCCTGTGACTCCTCCCACCACCGCGTGACTCCCCCCACCATTGCGTTCTTCCTCCCACCATCACGTGACTCCTCCCACCATTGTGTGACTCCCCCCCTCCCACTATCCTGTGACTCCTCCCACCCCACGTGACTCCTCCCACTATCACATAACTCCTCCCACTGTTGTGTGACTCCTCCCACCATCAATGGTATTGCATGGCTCCTCCCACTTCATTATGGTTTGCCTTTTCTCCTGTCACATGACTGCACCCACTGGTCTGACTCCTACCACCACCCCTGCCTCCTCCCACCATCATGTGACTCCTCTCACCACCCCGTGACTCCGCCCACCATCCCGTGACTCCTCCCACCCCCGCATGACTCCACCCAGCATCCCATAACTCCTCCCACCGTCGTGTGACTCCTCCCACCACCATTGCATGACTCCTCCAACCATCCCGTGACTCCTCCCACCACCCTGTGACTCCTCCCACCATCATTTGACTCCTCCCACCATCTTGTGACTCCTCCCACCATTGCGTGACTCCTCCCACAACCATTGCGGGACCCCTCCCACCATCCCGTGACTCCTCCCGCCATCACATGACTCCTCCAACCATCACGTGACTCCTCCCACCATTCATTGACTCCTCCCACTATCATGTGACTCCTCCCACCACCCCGTGACTCCTCCCACCATCCAGTGACTCCTCCCACATCCTGAGTCACCCCTCTTCTCTCTCCTCCAATAGACATCTCACACCCCAGTGACATCAAATGGAAGGGCACAGCCTTCAATGGTATTGCATGGCTCCTCCCACTTCATTATGGTTTGCCTTTTCTCCTGTCACATGACTGCACCCGCTGGTCTGACTCCTCCCGCCATCTCGTGACTCCTCCCGCCACCCCGTGCCTCCTCCCACCACCCCGTGCCTCCTCCCACCACCCCGTGACTCCTCCCACCACCCCGTGACTCCTCCCACTATCATATGACTCCTCTCACCATCCCATAACTCCTCCCACTGTTGTGTGATTCCTCCCACCATTGCATGACTCCTCCCACTTCATTATGGTTTGCCTTTTCTCCTGTCACATGACTGCACCCACTGGTCTGACTCCTCCCTCCACCCTGCCTCCTCCCACCATCATGTGACTCCTCTCACCACCCCGTGACCCCTCCCACCATCCCGTGACTCCTCCCACCACCCCGTGACTCCTCCCACCATTGCGAGACTCCTTCCACCACCACTGCGTGACTCCTCCCGCCATCATTTGACTCCTCCCACCATCCTTTGACTCCTCCCACTATCGTGTGACTCCTCCCACCGTTGTGTGACTTCTCCCGCCACCATTGCGTGACTCCTCCCACCATCCCGTGACTCCTCCCACCACCCAGTGGGAGTGTCTGGGGTCTATTATAGAATTGATCGCTGTAGGTGGTGAATGATTCTAACCAACCAATGTCTTCTGCCGCACCACAGGCCTCACCCCTCTTCTCTCTCCTCCAATAGACATCTCACACCCCAGTGACATCAAATGGAAGGGCACAGCCTTCAATGGTATTGCATGGCTCCTCCCACTTCATTATGGTTTGCCTTTTCTCCTGTCACATGACTGCACCCGCTGGTCTGACTCCTCCCACCATCTCGTTACTCCTCCCACCATCTCGTGACTCCTCCCGCCATCTCGTGCCTCCTCCCACCACCTCGTGACTCCTCCCACTATCATATGACTCCTCTCACCATCCCGTGAATTCTCCCACCCCTGCGTGACTCCTGCCACCATCCCATAACTCCTCCCACTGTTGTGTGACTCCTCCCACCATCGTGTGACTCCTCCAACCACCCCGTGACTCCTCCCACCACCATTGCGTGACTCCTCCCACCACCATGTGCCTCCTCCCACCACCGTGTGCCTCCTCCCACCATCCTGTGACTCCTCCCACCACCCCGTGACTCCTTACAGCACCCTGTGACTCCTCCCACCACCGCGTGACTCCTCCCACCATTGTGTGACTCCTCCCACCGTTGCGTGACCCCTCCCACCATCCAGTGACCCCTCCCACCACCCCGTAACTCCTCCCACCACCACTGCGTGACTCCTCCCACCACCCCCTGACTCCTCCCACCATCCTTTGACTCCTCTCACCATCGTGTGACTTCTCCCACCATTGCGTGACTTCTCCCACCACCATTGCGTGACTCCTCCCACCATCCCGTGACTCCTCCCATCACCCAGTGGGAGTGTCTGGGGTCTATTATAGAATTGATCGCTGTAGGTGGTGAATGATTCTAACCAACCAATGTCTTCTGCCGCACCACAGCCCCCACCCCTCTTCTCTCTCCTCCAATAGATATCTCACACCCCAGTGACATCAAATGGAAGGGCACAGCCTTCAATGGTATTGCATGGCTCCTCCCACTTCATTATGGTTTGCCTTTTCTCCTGTCACCTGACTCCTCCCGCCATCGCGTGACTCCTCCCGCCACCCTGTGACTCCTCCCACCATCATTTGACTCCTCCCACCATCGTGTGACTCCTCCCACCATTGCGTGACTCCTCCCACCGCCATTGCGTGACCCCTCCCACCATCCCGTGACTCCTCCCACCACCCCGTGACTCCTCCCACTATCACATAACTCCTCCCACTGTTGTGTGACTCCTCCCACCATCAATGGTATTGCATGGCTCCTCCCACTTCATTATGGTTTGCCTTTTCTCCTGTCACATGACTGCACCCACTGGTCTGACTCCTCCCACCACCCCTGCCTCCTCCCACCATCATGTGACTCCTCTCACCACCCCGTGGCTCCGCCCACCATCCCCTGACTCCTCCCAACGCCGTGTGACTCCTCCCACCACCATTGCATGACTCCTCCCACCATCTAGTGACTCTTCCCACCATCGTGTGACTCCTCCCACCGTTGCGTGACCCCCCTCCCACCATCCCGTGACTCCTCCCACCACCCAGTGACTCCTCCCACCATTGCGAGACTCCTCCCACCACCATTGCGTGACTCCTCCCACCATCCTTTGACTCCTCCCACCATTGCGTGACTTCTCCCACCACCATCGCGTGACTCCTCCCACCATCCCGTGACTCCTCCCACCACCCAGTGGGAGTGTCTGGGGTCTATTATAGAATTGATCGCTGTAGGTGGTGAATGATTCTAACCAACCAATGTCTTCTGCCGCACCACAGCCCCCACCCCTCTTCTCTCTCCTCCGACAGACATCTCACACCCCAGTGACATCAAATGGAAGGGCACAGCCTTCAATGGTATTGCATGGCTCCTCCCACTTCATTATGGTTTGCCTTTTCTCCTGTCACATGACTGCACCCGCTGGTCTGACTCCTCCCACCATCTCGTGACTCCTCCCACCATCTCGTGACTCCTCCCGCCATCTCGTGCCTCCTCCCACCACCCCGTGCCTCCTCCCACCACCCCGTGACTCCTCCCACTATCATATGACTCCTCTCACCATCCCGTGAATCCTCCCACCCCCGCGTGACTCCTGCCACCATCCCATAACTCCTCCCACTGTTGTGTGACTCCTCCCACCATCGTGTGACCCCTCCCACCACCATTGCGTGACTCCTCGCACCACCATTGCGTGTCTCCTCCCACCACCCTGTGACTCCTCCCACCACCGTGTGCCTCCTCCCACCATCCTGTGACGCCTCCAACCACCCCGTAACTCCTCCCACCATTGCGAGACTCCTCCCACCATCTCGTGACTCCTCCCACCACCGTGTGACTCCTCCCACCACTGCGTGACTCCTCCCACCACCATTGTGTGACCCCCTCCCACCATCCCGTGACTCCTCCCACCACCCCGTGACTCCTCCCACCATTGCGAGACTCCTCCCACCACCACTGCGTGACTCCTCCCACCACCCCCTGACTCCTCCCACCATCCTTTGACTCCTCCCACCATCGTGTGACTCCTCCCACCACCCAGTGGGAGTGTCTGGGGTCTATTATAGAATTGATTGCTGTAGGTGGTGAATGATTCTAACCAACCAATGTCTTCTGCCGCACCACAGGCCCCACCCCTCTTCTCTCTCCTCTCAATAGACATCTCACACCCCAGTGACATCAAATGGAAGGGCACAGCCTTCAATGGTATTGCATGGCTCCTCCCACTTCATTATGGTTTGCCTTTTCTGCTGTCACATGACTGCACCCGCTGGTCTAACTCCTTTCACCATCTCGTGACTCCTCCCACCATCTCATGACTCCTCCCGCCATCTCGTGCCTCTTCCCACTATCATATGACTCCTCTCACCATCCCGTGAATCCTCCCACCCCCGCGTGACTCCTGCCACCATCCCATAACTCCTCCCACTGTTGTGTGACTCCTCCCACCATCGTGTGACTCCTCCAACCACCCCGTGACTCCTCCCACCACCATTGCGTGATTCCTCCCACCACCCTGTGACTCCTCCCACCACCGTGTGCCTCCTCCCACCATCCCGTGACTCCTCCCACCACCCCGTGACTCCTCCCACCATCGAGTGACTCCTCCAACCACCATTGCGTGACTCCTCCAACCACCATTGCGTGACTCCTCCAACCACCATTGCGTGACTCCTCCCACCACCATTGCGTGACTCCTCCCACCACCCCGTGACTCCTCCCACCATCATGTGACTCCTCTCACCACCTCGTGACTCTGCCCACCATCCCTTGACTCCTCCCACCCCCGCGTGACTCCTCCCACCATCCCATAACTCCTCCCACTGTTGTGTGACTCCTCCCACCGTCGTGTGACTCCTCCAACCACCCCGTGACTCCTCCCACCATTGCGAGACTCCTCCCACCACCATTGCGTGACTCCTCCCACCACCCCGTGACTCCTCCCACCACCATTGCGTGACTCCTCCCACCACCATTGCGTGACTCCTCCCACCACCCCGTGACTCCTCCCACCTAGATTTGACTCCTCCCACCATCGTGTGACTCCTCCCACCATTGCGTGACTTCTCCCACCACCATTGCGCGACTCCTCCCACCATCCTGTGACTCCTCCCACCACCCAGTGGGAATGTCTGGGGTCTATTATAGAATTGATCGCTGTAGGTGGTGAATGATTCTAACCAACCAATGTCTTCTGCCGCACCACAGGCCCCACCCCTCTTCTCTCTCCTCCAATAGACATCTCACACCCCAGTGACATCAAATGGAAGTGCACAGCCTTCAATGGTATTGCATGGCTCCTCCCACTTCATTATGGTTTGCCTTTTCTCCTGTCACCTGACTGCACCCACTGAGCTGACTCCTCCCACCATCGCGTGACTCCTCTCACCACCTCGTGACTCCGCCCACCATCCCTTGACTCCTCCCACCCCCGCGTGACTCCTCCCACCACCCCATAACTCCTCCCACTGTTGTGTGAAACCTCCAACCACCCTGTGACTCCTCCCACCATTGCAAGACTCCTCCCACCACCCCGTGACTCCTCCCACCACCCCGTGACTCCTCCCACCATCGCGTGCCTCCTCCCACCATCATGTGACTCCTCTCACCACATCGTGACTCCTCCCACTGTTGTGTGACTCCTCCAACCAACCCGTGACTCCTCCGATCATCATGTGACTCCTCCCACCATCCCATAACTCGTTCCACTGTTGTGGGACTCCTCCCGCCATCTTTGCGTGACTGCTCCCACCACCATTGCGTGACTCCTCCCAGCATCCTGTGAATCCTCCCAGAACCCGTGACTCCTCCCACCACCATGTGACTCCTCCCACCATCACATAACTCCTCCCACTGTTGTGTGACTCCTCCCACCATTGAATGACTCCTCCCAACATCGTGTGACTCCTCCCACCATCCCGTGACCCCTCCCACCCCCGCGTGACCCCTCCCACCATCCGATAACTCCCCCCACCATAGCGTGACTCCTCCCACCACCATCGCTTGACTCCTCCCACCACCACCCCGTGACTCCTCCCACCCCATGACTCCTCCCACCATCGCGTGACTCCTCCCCTCCCACCACCAGTGACTCCTCCCACCACCCTGTGACTCCTCCCACCATCGCATGACTCCTCCCACCACTTTGCGTGACTCCTCCCACCACCATTGCGTGACTCCTCCCAGCATCCTGTGACTCCTCCCACCGTCCCATGACTCCTCCCACCCTACGTGACTCCTCCCACCATCACATAACTCCTCCCACCATCGTATCACTCCTCCCACCATCCCGTGACCCCTCCCACCCCCACGTGACCCCTCCCACCATCCCATGACTCCTCCCACCATCCCGTGGCTCCTCCCACCTTCATGTGACTCCTCCCACCATCTCGTGGCTCCTCCCACCATCCCGTAGCTCATCTCTCCGGGGTCCAGCGATGGGTCATCCATCCACTTGCAGTGGGATCTTTAAAATGGAGGGGAGGATGGAGGTAGGATAGCGGAGGTTTTTATGTGGCTCTGCCGCAGCCACCAGTCTATGTGTGGCTAAATGATTATCCCATTAGAGGTAATGACAGGGTGGCTAATGGTCTGTATTATTAGAGGGGGGAGGGGATACCTATTTTCATGGTCTGTATTTTTAGAGGGGGGAGGGGATACCTATTTTCATGGCCTGTATTATTAGAGGGGGGAGGGGATACCTATTTTCATGGTCTGTATTATTAGAGGGGGGAGGGGATGCCCATTTTCATGGTCTGTATTATTAGAGGGGGAGGGGATACCTATTTTCATGGCCTGTATTATTAGAGGGGGGAGGGGATACCTATTTTCATGGCCTGTATTATTAGAGGGGGGAGGGGATACCCATTTTCATGGTCTGTATTATTAGAGGGGGGAGGGGATACCTATTTTCATGGTCTGTATTATTAGAGGGGGGAGGGGACACCTATTTTCATGGTCTGTATTATTAGAGGGGGGAGGGGATACCTATATTCATTTTATTTCATTTTATTTCCTATTTTGTGGTGCGGTTCCTCCATTCCAGCCTATGAGGTCAGTTCACCAATCGCCCCCTGACAGATCTACCCCTACAATAGGTGGGTGGGGGGGCAGAGAGGCCCCTCCCAGTGGGAGTGTCTGGGGTCTATTATAGAATTGATCGCTTTAGGTGGTGAATGATTCTAACCAACCAATGTCTTCTGCCGCACCACAGGCCACACCCCTCTTCTCTCTCCTCCAATAGATATCTCACACCCCAGTGACATCAAATGGAAGGGCACAGCCTTCAATGGTATTACATCGCTCCTCCCACTTCATTATGGTTTGCCTTTTCTCCTGTCACATGACTGCACCCGCTGGTCTGACTCCTCCCACCATCTCGCGACTCCTCCCACCACCCCGTGACTCCTCCCACCACCCCGTGACTCCTCCCACCATTGCGTGACTCCTCACACCACCATTGCGTGACTCCTCCCACCACCATTGCGTTACTCCTCCCGCCATCCTTTGACTCCTCCCACCATCGTGTGACTCCTCCCACCATTGCGTGACTTCTCCCACCACCATTGCGTGACTCCTCCCGCCATCCTGTGACTCCTCCCACCATCCCGTGACGGGAGTGTCTGGGGTCTATTATAAAATTGATCGCTGTAGGTGGTGAATGATTCTAACCAACCAATGTCTTCTGCCGCACCACAGGCCTCACCCCTCTTCTCTCTCCTCCAATAGGCATCTCACACCCCAGTGACATCAAATGGAAGGGCACAGCCTTCAATGGTATTGCATGGCTCCTCCCACTTCATTATGGTTTGCCTTTTCTCCTGCCACATGACTGCACCCGCTGGTCTGACTCCTCCCACCATCTCGTGACTCCTCCCACCATCTCGTGACTCCTCCAACCACCATTGCGTGACTCCTCCCACCACCATTGCGTGACTCCTCCCACCACCCCGTGACTCCTCCCATCACCATTGCGTGACTCCTCCCATCACCATTGCGTGACTCCTCCCATCACCATTGCGTGACTCCTCCCACCATCCCGTGACTCCTCCCACCACCCCGTGACTCCTCCCACCATCATGTGACTCCTCCCAGCATCCTGTGACTCCTCCCACCACCGCGTGACTCCCCCCACTATTGCGTTCTTCCTCCCACCACCATTGTGTGACTCCTCAAACCACCATTGCGTGACTCCTCCCACCACCGTGTGCCTCCTCCCACCATCCCGTGACTCCTCCCACCACCCCGTGACTCCTCCCAGCATCCTGTGACTCCTCCCACCACCGCGTGACTCCCCCCACCATTGCGTTCTTCCTCCCACCATCATGTGACTCCTCCCACCATCGTGTGACTCCCCCCCTCCCACTATCCCGTGACTCTTCCCACCCCACGTGACCCCTCCCACTATCGCATAACTCCTCCCACTGTGGTTTGACTCCTCCCACCATCAATGGTATTGCATGGCTCCTCCCACTTCATTATGGTTTGCCTTTTCTCCTGTCACATGACTGCACCCACTGGTCTGACTCCTCCCACCACCCCTGCCTCCTCCCACCATCATGTGACTCCTCCAACCACCCCGTAACTCCTCCCAACATTGCGAGACTCCTCCCACCACCATTGCATGACTCCTCCAACCATCCCGTGACTCCTCCCACCACCCTGTGACTCCTCCCACCATCGTGTGACTCCTCCCACCATTGCGTGACTCCTCCTACCACCATTGCGGGACCCCTCCCACCATCCCGTGACTCCTCCCACCACCCTGTGACTCCTCCCACTATCACATAACTCATCCCACTGTTGTTTGACTCCTCCCACCATCAATGGTATTGCATGGCTCCTCCCACTTCATTATGGTTTGCCTTTTCTCCTGTCACATGACTGCACCCACTGTTCTGACTCCTCCCACCACCCCTGCCTCCTCCCACCATCATGTGACTCCTCTCACCACCCCGTGACTCCTCCCACCCCTGCATGACTCCACCCACCATCCTATAACTCCTCCCACCGTCGTGTGACTCCTCCAATCACCCCGTAACTCCTCCCACCATTGCGAGACTCCTCCCACCACCATTGCATGACTCCTCCCACCATCTCATGACTCCTCCCACCATCGTGTGACTCCTCCCACCACCATTGCGTGACTCCTCCCACCACCCCGTGACTCCTCCCACCATTGCGAGACTCCTCCCACCACCACTGCGTGACCTCTCCCACCACCATTGCGTGACTCCTCCCACCATCCCGTGACTCCTCCCACCACCCAGTGGGAGTGTCTGGGGTCTAGTATAGAATTGATCGCTGTAGGTGGTGAATGATTCTAACCAACCAATGTCTTCTGCCGCACCACAGGCCCCACCCCTCTTCTCTCTCCTCCAATAGACATCTCACACCCCAGTGACATCAAATGGAAGGGCACAGCCTTCAATGGTATTGCATGGCTCCTCCCACTTCATTATGGTTTGCCTTTTCTCCTGTCACATGACTGCACCCGCTGAGCTGACTCCTCCCACCATCGCGTGACTCCTCCCAACATTGTGTGACTCCTCCAACCACCCCGTGACTCCTCCCACCACCATTGCATGACTCCTCCCACCATCCCGTGACTCCTCCCACCACCCCGTGACTCCTCCCAGCATCCTGTGACTCCTCCCACCACTCCGTGACTCCTCCCACCATCACATAACTCCTACTGTTGTGTGACTCCTCCCACCAACGCATGACTCCTCTCACCATCCCATAACTCCTCCCACTGTTGTGTGACTTGTAGGGGTCAGCCCCTAGGATTACTGAACTATATTGCACTGTGTTCCATCTATAATATATACAGCCTGCTATTTCCAGTTTAGCCACAAGATGTCACTGTTGCTGCCGACCCTTCAGAGGAGAGGAAACAGGAAGTGGCAGTGAGAGAGAACTGTGAGGAGTGTGTGGGCAGCTGAGGGATTCCTGTGCGGAGCTGAGGAAAAGTCAAGTCTGCCCTGAGGAGAGGGAGACTTTGTGTGGATAAAGAGTCGCAGTATCCAGCTAAAGATCGGGCACCTCGGGCAGAGAGAGAGAGAGCTGTGGTGATTTTGGGCCGCATCTGTATTCATCCATCCGTCCCAGACGGGCAAGCTGCAGCACTAGGAACTGGACTTACCCTGCCTCATGAAGGAGGCCAAGACAAGGGACCCTCCAGCTGTCTAACAAACTGTGAGTGAGCACCGGTGCTGGATTGTGATAGGGAATAGTACAGTCCCTACTGAGATAGTACGTTGTAGAAACGTGTCCCGATAAGCGGGAATCAGGCAGGACATATTAGAAGAGGGTAGCCTGTATCACTGTGCATGTGTTGGCGGGAAAGCCATTTTGTGTACCACATTCCAGTTAGCCTTACTGTAAACTACTGTGAATTGTTAATACTGTTATCCTCCTCCTCCGGCCATTATATCTTACTGTTTAATAAAGCCGGTTTTTGTTTCAGCCTCCTTGTCTGCTGTCCCGTACTTGAAACCTGCATTGCGGTCTCCTATACCTCTGACCGCTACAAGTGGCGCTGCGAGCAGGGTACGGTTACAGAGATGGAGGCGGCTGAAGGCAACGTACCTGATGTTGATGTGAATGCCTTAGGTAATGGTGGAACCCCTACAAGGACCCTCCCTATGGGCATGCTTTTTAACTTGTTGCCAAAATTTGATGGCCAGAACATGTCACTGTCAGACTGGGTGACGAGATTACAGAGCGTTGCTAGAATTTACAATGTCAGCCCAGAGCTACAGGTGGAAATTGCTTTGGCTGCCCTGGAGGGTGAAGCGCGGAAAACTGTTTGCTTACAACCGGAAGCTACGCGCAGTACCTTGAAAGAGATTGTGCGCTTTCTAGAAGAAATATACGGTGAAACAGCTAGTGCGGGCCACCTCCGGGCAAAGTTCTTCTACCGGGTACAGCAGGAAAATGAAGGGGTCTCACAATATGCAACGGCTCTACAGGAAGTACTGGCTGAGATACAGAAAAAAGAGGCAGACGGGATAACCGCCATGGGATCCGCAGACCGGATACTGAGGGAACAATTGATCCTGGGACTCTACAGCTCTCACCTGAGACAAGCCCTACGGGAACGAGTCAGAGTGGACCCTACACTGAATTTTCGGCAAATATTGGCTGAGGCCGTGGAGCGAAGTAAAGAAGAAATTTATGCCTCTGGAGTGATACGGACCCAGACCGCCTCCCTCGGGGTTGCGAAGAATGAAGAGGTCCTGGTTAGAGTGGTGCAGGACCTACAAAGCTCCCTGGGTCTCATGCAGGAGAAGTTGACGCAAATAGAGAGACGGATGGATTTGAGCTACCCCCCTGAGGTTGCATATCTGGGGCAACAACAACCTTATCAGACTGCCTCGATGGTTCCTGCACCAGAGCATCCTTACCCACGTATTCCCACCTACCGAGTCCCGCACACAGACAGAGAGAACAACGCAGAGAGGCTCAGTGCTGGCGGTGTGGAGAAAAAGGACACTTCGCTAGAGAATGCCGGAGGGACCTGCCTAGACGCCCAGAGCCGGCGTTAAACTTCAGGCCCCCGCAGTAATGAGGCACACTGCGGGGGAAGTAGAGTGTCAGGCCACTCAGCACAGCTCCGAACACCTGGTTGCAGGATATCCCACCATAAGAGCCGAGTTTGAAGGCATTCCAGTCAACTGTTTAGTGGACACCGGATCACAGGTAACGACCATGCCTCAGTCATATTTCAACCGTTACTTTCAAGCACTGGCCAAGCCAGAACAGGGGACATTGATCCGGGTCACAGCAGCTAACCAGCAACAAATCCCTGTCACAGGTGTCGTATGGATGAATGTACGTCTGTGTGGACAGGAAGTTGGAAAAAAAGGTATCCTGCTGGTCCCTGAAACCTTCAAAGAAGATGTACCGGTGATAATGGGCATGAATATCCTGCGAGAGTTGGATCAAATTATGTTCACTAAAAGGGGGCCGGGCTATTGGAAGAATGCCACTCCACACAAACCAACGCAAAAGGCATTTCAACGGTTAATCCGGTTTTGTGGGACACAGAAGAGTGTCCCAGTACATCAGTCTGTAGGAAATATTCGAGTGCCGGGAAGGGCTACCCTTACCCTCCCTCCTGATCGGGAGACTATACTGACTTTGCCCGTGGGAACCTCCCGCAACCTTGAAGGTATGGAGGTGATCATTGAGCCTGCAGGCCTGGGAGAGTTAGGTCAGGATGTCCTAGTGGCCCGGACACTGGCAGTAGTCCAAAATGGACGAGTACCCATAAGAGCTGTAAACGTTGGACAACGGGAAGTCTCTCTGGTGCCAGGAGTGGAACTGGCTCGCGTGTACCTACATCGGGGAGAAGTGCTGAGTCAGGGAGAAGTGACTCTAGCTCCGATAGGCAATTCTGCTTGGACCTTGGCAGTTACTGCAAAGCCTGCAGAGGCACCGACCCCAGAATGGAATGGGACAGTCATCTTGGAACAAATGGAGATAGATGTGAAAGCTCTAAGTCCGGATCATTTACGAGCAGTTGAAACCATGCTGTGGGAGAATCAAGCTGCGTTTGCCCGCAATGCCAATGACTTTGGTTGCACAGATGCTATCACCCATGAGATACCGACGGGGGACACTCCCCCAAGCCGAGAGAGATATCGACAGATTCCACCCAAGTTGTATCAAGAGGTGAAGACATTGCTGAAACAGATGATCGATTCAGGAGTGGTTCGGGGTAGTCAAAGTCCCTGGGCAGCCCCAGTGGTGCTTGTCAAGAAGAAGGATGGCACCATTCGATTTTGTGTGGATTACCGGAGATTGAATGCGTGCACAGTGCGGGACTCATATCCTCTGCCTCGCATCGAAGAGTCCCTAACAGCCCTAGGGCGGGCTAAATACTTCTCCACCTTGGATTTAGCAAGTGGATACTGGCAGGTACCGGTGGCTGAACAAGACAAGGAAAAGACAGCATTCATACTTCCCATGGGTCTGTTTGAATTTAATAGGATGCCATTTGGGCTGTCTAATGCCCCAGGAACCTTTCAGAGGCTGATGGAAAAATGTCTGGGAGATCTAAATTTTGAAGCTACCCTGATATACTTGGATGATATTATAGTGTACTCTGCTACTTTTGAAGAACACTTGGCCCGATTAGGACAGGTACTTGAGCGACTGCGGGCCCATGGCCTGAAGATAAAGCCAAAGAAGTGTCATCTCTTCAAGAAGGAGATCGAGTACTTAGGCCATACGGTGTCCAAAGACGGGGTGCTGCCATCCCAAAATAAAGTGGCTGCCATTCAACAATGGCCGGAGCCTAGAACGCTGCGTGAGTTGAAGGCCTTCCTTGGTCTGACTGGTTACTACCGGCGGTTCATCAAAGACTATGCAAAGATAGCGGGCCCTCTGAATGAGATTTTGAGAGGAACTGCTGGGCAATCCAAGAGTCAAAGTGTTCCCTGGGGACAGAAGCAAGAGGAGGCCTTCCTGACCTTGAAAGAGGCTCTGACATCGGCCCCCATCTTGGCTTATGCTGATTTTGACAAACCATTCTTCTTATCTACTGACGGTAGTCTCTACGGACTCGGGGCAGTGTTGTCACAGATGCAGGACGGACACGAAAGAGTGATTGCCTATGCCAGTAGGTCCCTGCGGGATACGGAGCGAAACCCTCATAACTATAGTTCCTTCCGGCTAGAGCTCCTTGCCCTGGTGTGGGCCATGACAGAGAAGTTTGCCGGTTACCTTACAGGGGCTAAAATCTTTGTACGGACTGATAACAATCCCCTGGCCCATCTGGATACTGCTAGACTGGGAGCCCTGGAGCAACGTTGGGCAGCTCGCCTTGCAAAGTATGACTTCTCAATTCGCTATCGCTCTGCTACAGAGAATACCAATGCTGATGGTCTGTCGAGGGTTACTTTTGAAACTCCATTGGGAGAGCTTGATGAACAAAAGGAAGAGGATGAAATTCCAGACTTCCGCAAGTTTACACCTCCAGCAGTCGCAGCACAGACAAGCGGGGAGGCCCGGTCCCTGCCTAAGGCATTAGCAAGAACTAATGAGGAATGGGGGCGAATACAAGATGAAGACATTGGACTGCGACAGATAAAAGGTTGGGTGGCTCGGCAAAGAAAACCAGACAGAGAGGAAAGGGCTGATCTTGATGCTGAGATGAAGTCAATTCTACATCAATGGGACAGACTAGAGGTTCATGGAGCTGTTCTATACCGCAAGTGGCAGCAGCCTGCCGATCTGGAGGCAAGATGGCAGGTTGTCATACCAAGGAGTCTGGCACTAGAGATAGCCAGGGAAGCTCATGAATTTGGAGCTCATTTCGGGCCAGTCAAAACTTACCAGTGGCTGCAGCGTTATGTGTATTGTCCACGACTGGAGGTCGTAGTTGAAGAAGTCTGCCGACAGTGTAGAGTGTGTGAGCTTACTAAAAGCACAGAGCAGAGGGCACCCATACAGCCCATACAGACCAAGGAACCGCTGGAGGTATTGCTGATAGATTATCTCCTCGTGGGACAGTCAGCCAGAGGCCCACAATACTGCCTGGTCATGATTGACCACTTCTCCAAGTTTGCAGTGGTCACTCCAACTCGGGACCAGACGGCTGAGTCTGCAGCTCGGGCCATCTGTCAAGATTTCATCCGGGTCTATGGATGCCCGAAACGGATTCACTCAGATCAAGGAGCATGCTTTCAAGGGAAAGTGATGGAGGAGTTACACCGACTGTATGGCATTGGAAAATCCAGGACAACTCCATATCATCCCCAAGGGAATGGGGCCTGTGAGCGCTTTAATCGGACTCTGCTTCAGATGCTGAGGACCTTAGAGGAGGACAAAAAGACACACTGGCCAGACTATCTGCCTGAATTAGTCTGGGCCTACAATAATCGTGTCCACACTACCACCGGCTATACCCCATACATGCTACTGTTCGGTAGAGCCGGACGAGAAATTGTCGAATTGAATTTGGAACAGCCAGAAGATGTGATAGAGCGATCAACCACCTCATGGGTGAAAGAACACCGCAAGCGACTCCAGACCATCTGCCGGTTAGTAGGCCAGAGATTGCAAGAAAAGACTTATACTGACCGTCCTCCCATCCAAGAGATTCCGTTGCAACCTGGAGACCGGGTGCTGGTTCGAGAGAAACGGCCCAGAGGCAAGTTGAGTGAGCGTTGGGAGGTACAGCCGTACAAAGTGATCAAGAGAGTGTATCCCAATGGTCCAGTTTACGAAGTTCATGTTGAGAATGGGGAGTCGGCTTCAAGGGTTCTACATAGGAATATGCTACGGCCATGTCGGTCAGAAGATCGGATACCTGCACAGAGGACACCACTCCCTGCCCCTTCCTCAGAACTTGTCATTTCCGATGGGAATAATATTGAAGACTGGTGGATTGTTCCTGACTCTGCACGTGATGAAGCCCCTGTTATAGAACCAGTACCAGCTCCAAGGGAGGAAGGACAAGTCCTAACAGAAAGACAAGACCTTCGGAGATCTAGTAGGTCTACTGCAGGGGTTCCACCAAACAGGTACAATGCTGATCAGTTTATTTGGTCTAACTGTATGTATTATGAACAATGTTGTGCTGCCGTTAAAGATTGATTTAACCCTTTTCTTCCCCATGGACTATATAGCAAGGCCGAGGACGGCCACCTTTAAGCGGGGAGGCATGTAGGGGTCAGCCCCTAGGATTACTGAACTATATTGCACTGTGTTCCATCTATAATATATACAGCCTGCTATTTCCAGTTTAGCCACAAGATGTCACTGTTGCTGCCGACCCTTCAGAGGAGAGGAAACAGGAAGTGGCAGTGAGAGAGAACTGTGAGGAGTGTGTGGGCAGCTGAGGGATTCCTGTGCGGAGCTGAGGAAAAGTCAAGTCTGCCCTGAGGAGAGGGAGACTTTGTGTGGATAAAGAGTCGCAGTATCCAGCTAAAGATCGGGCACCTCGGGCAGAGAGAGAGAGAGCTGTGGTGATTTTGGGCCGCATCTGTATTCATCCATCCGTCCCAGACGGGCAAGCTGCAGCACTAGGAACTGGACTTACCCTGCCTCATGAAGGAGGCCAAGACAAGGGACCCTCCAGCTGTCTAACAAACTGTGAGTGAGCACCGGTGCTGGATTGTGATAGGGAATAGTACAGTCCCTACTGAGATAGTACGTTGTAGAAACGTGTCCCGATAAGCGGGAATCAGGCAGGACATATTAGAAGAGGGTAGCCTGTATCACTGTGCATGTGTTGGCGGGAAAGCCATTTTGTGTACCACATTCCAGTTAGCCTTACTGTAAACTACTGTGAATTGTTAATACTGTTATCCTCCTCCTCCGGCCATTATATCTTACTGTTTAATAAAGCCGGTTTTTGTTTCAGCCTCCTTGTCTGCTGTCCCGTACTTGAAACCTGCATTGCGGTCTCCTATACCTCTGACCGCTACAGACTCCTCCCACCACCCGCGATTCCTCCCACCATCGTTTGACTCCTCCCCACCACCTCGTGACTCCTCCCACCATCTCGTGACTCATCTCTCCGGGGTCCAGCGATGGGTGATCCATCCACTTGCAGTGGGATCTTTAAAATGGAGGGGAGGATGGAGGTAGGATAGCGGAGGTTTTTATGTGGCTCTGCCGCAGCCACCAGTCTATGTGTGGCTAAATGATTATCCCATTAGAGGTAATGACAGGGTGGCTAATGGTCTGTATTATTAGAGGGGGGTGGGGATACCTATTTTCATGGTCTGTATTATTAGAGGGGGAGGGGATACCTATTTTCATGGCCTGTATTATTAAAGGGGGAGGGGATACCTATTTTCATGGCCTGTATTATTAGAGGGGGGAGGGGATACCTATTTTCATGGCCTGTATTATTAGAGGGGGGAGGGGATACCTATTTTCATGGCCTGTATTATTAGAGGGGGGAGGGGATACCTATTTTCATGGTCTCTATTATTATAGGGGGAGGGGATACCTATTTTCATGGCCTGTATTATTAGAGGGGGAGGGGATACCTATTTTCATGGCCTGTATTATTAGAGGGGGGAGGGGATACCTATTTTCATGGCCTGTATTATTAGAGGGGGGAGGGGATACCTATTTTCATGGTCTGTATTTTTAGATGGGGGAGGGGACACCTATTTTTATGGTCTGTATTATTTTTTAACAAAAAAGGTTGGTCTTTATTAGAAAAAGATGGTACATAATCCAAATAATACATATCAAGGTTTCTTACACAAATACAAAACAATGTACATAACCACATGGAAAACTCCCAGTGATGCATCCAACGCGCTTCCAAATGGTCTACACCACCCGGATGGAAAAACGGGAGGGAGAGGGAAGGGGGGAGGCAGGAGGAAGGGAGGAAAGAGAGGGGGGAGGAGGGGGGGCAGGGGGAGGAAGGGAGAGGGGGGAGGTGAGATGAGAGGGGGGAAGAAAATAAGGGAGGGGAGGCGAGATGGGGTGCAGCCAACACCCCCCGCACACATCTCCTTCCCGAAATCCCGGTGTTGTGCCGAGAATGGCTTCCCAGCCGAGATCGGCTCCCTCTGCCTTTCGGCGCAGATCGGAACTCCGCCTATCCATCCCTCTGCACTACGGCTCCTCCTCCTCTATCCCGTATGCAAATGACAATTTTACCTTCCCCACTGTGTGTGTGTGTGTGTATTAGTCCATCCATACATAATACTCCCGTGCTTGTCCTCGCGCATACACACATAATATAATATATATATATATATATATATATATATATATATGTATTACTAAATCCACACATGATATAATAATGTGTGTGTGTATATGTATATATATATATATATATATATATATATATATATATATATATATATATATATATATAATTCTTTTTGCCCCTCCTATTATTTTATTTATTATTACACATTTTATCTAATTTATTATTACCCCTTTTTTTTGGGGGGGGACCCACAAACAAGCTGAAATTTTTTTAAAAATAGATCATCAATTCCAGCCTCACTGTGCCATCAATTGCCGCCACTGTGCCATCAAACGAAGGCACAGTGCACATCTGTTTCTCTGAATGCTCTACTCTTTGTATAAAGCATCCTCACTCTTCTTTCTTACCCCAAGCCCTTTCTGTCCAGGAGAAGTTGATTTTGATGTTGTGCTGAGAACGGTTTGTGATGTTCCAATGGCCACAAATTTGCGAAAGGCCTCCGAGTCCACCAGTTTATATGGCAGTAGTTGGCGGGTTATCAGTTCTGACAAGCCAGCCGCCAACCGTTGGGCAAGAGGGTTATCCGGCGTCATCATTTTTTTACGCTCAAACATTAGGCCCACGGAAGCCTGCCTTTTTGCAGAAAAATGTGAGCTTGGCGTGATGGAAGGTGGAGTGGAGGACAATTGTGAGGAGAGAGGAGAAGGAGAAGTAGAAGACGAGGCTGGACGGTGAGAGCCTGCAGTGTGGCTTTGTGTGTTACGTTGCTCCCACTGGGCTCGTGATGGCTGCTCATGTGCCTTCTTAAGGCGGTCGTTCCTAGGTGAGTGTTGGGCTTACCGCGACTAATGCGTTGACTGCAAAGATTGCAGATGGCAACGATATTGTCAGCGGCGGACACGTTAAAAAAAGCCCACACTGCGGAGCCATGTGCCGGTGTCCTGGTAGCGCCAGATGTGAACGTACATGGTCGATGACTCGCTCCTGATACATTTGCAGTCTGCTTTGTCCCTCCTGTGCAATGTAAGTTATTCCTGCTTCTCCTCCCTATCTGCTGGTCCATATCTCCCTCTGAACTCCCCTCCTCTTCCTCTCTTGTGGGCACCCACGTGACATCATTAGACACGTCATCATCGACGTCACCTTCCCCACCGCTATAATTAGAGATCTCGGAGTAGGCAGCAACACCGGGGACCAACCTCCTCCTTGGGCTGATCTGGGTACTGTCGTCAGACTGCTGAGTGGCGGTTGTTGCTGCCTCCTCTTCCTGATCCAATACCAAGAGTGGCTGCACATCAGAAATATCTTGATATGGATCGGAAAATAATTCCTGTGACTCAAGTGGAAGGTATGTGGTGGTGGTGGTGTTGTTGGTGGTAGTGTCTTTGGGGGTGCACATAGCAGAGAGTGAAGAAGAGGGTGCAGATCGAGAGGATGAGGAGGGTGCAGAAGAGTAAGGCTGAGTGAGCCACTCAACCAAGTCTGGTGCGTCCTTTAAAGTAATTGAACGCACCTTCTGCAACTTCCCACTTTGGCTCAAGCCTGTTGCTCCTGCCCTACCCCTACCACCCCTGCGGAAGGGCCTGCCTCTTTCTTCTGCCTGTCATTTTTTAAATGACCCTGTGACAAAACTCTCAGTCCCTATACTGATGAAGGACTGCTGCAGTATAGGGCAGCGGTCAGCAGTAGTGCACCTCAACCCTATGTATTGTGGAACGATACCAGTCCTTACAGAATAGCAGACTGTACCTCACTCAACCCTATGTACAGTAGCACCCTACACCAGGTTACCAGTCCTTATAAGGACCTTTGTGGAACAAGTAGGTTGTGTGTGACTGATTAGCAGACTGTACGTCAGTCCCCATACTGATGAAGGACTGCTGCAGTATAGGGCAGCGGTCAGCAGTACTGCACCTCAACCCTATGTATTGTGGACCTATACCAGTCCTTACAGAATAGCAGACTGTACCTCACTCAACCCTATGTACTGTAGCACCCTACACCAGGTTACCAGTCCTTATAAGGACCTTTGTGGAACAAGTAGGTTGTGACTGATTAGCAGACTGCAGCAGAAGGGCAACAGTCAAGTATAATATTCTTTCTATATTTGGAAGAAAGAATATTATACGTGTACAAGCCTATTACCATACCACTGATACCAGTCCTGAAAAGAACCTTTGTGGACCTAATATAGTAACAGCTACTGATTAAACTGACCCTCACTGCCTCACACACAGCTTCCTGCCTGTCCCTATATAAACTGACAAAACAGAGGCTGCTGGAACAATAACTGGAATAGCACTTTTGTGGACCTGATAGTAACAGCTAATGATTAAACTGACTGTCCCTGCAGCACACACCGTCCTGTCCCTCTCTCTACACTGACAAAAGACACTCAGGCTGCTGCAACAATCAGTAGCACAGCAGTGCCTCAAACCTATATCCTGAACTACACCTAACACCTATACCAGTCCTGAAAATAACTTTTGTGTACCAAATAGCTAGCGATTTGGGTCACTGCAATCTCTCCCTGCTCCACACAGCAACCTCTCCCTATAGTGACAGAAGAAAGAATGTAAAACGGCCGCCGGATCGGGTGTATTTATAAGTTAGGGGGAATGTCCAAGTGTCCATGTGCTGTAATGTCTCAATTGGCTGTCCTGTACCCCATGATGGATGTGTCATCATAGGTCAAAGTTCTTTTACACAGTAAACACGGAAGTCCGCCGGGCGAACGGCGGCAATAGTCCGCCGATCAGGTGGACCGCGAACAGCTGAAATTCGCCGCGAAACGACCGCCGGGCGAACCGTTCGGCCATCAAAGAGTAGAGCAGTCAGAGAGGCCATATGCAAGTGTTTTTAACCCTAGAAATGCAGTGGAAGCTTTATTGGGAGGGGGAGCCAAATCCGACAGCAATAGTCAGTTTGCTTTGAAATTCCGCTTCCCTTGGCCAGAAAGGGCTTGGGGTAAGAAAGAAGAGGGAAGATGCTTTATACAAAGAGTAGAGCAGTCAGAGAGGCCATATACAAGTGTTTTTAACCCTAGAAATGCAGTGGAAGCTTTATTGTGAGGGGGAGCCAAATCCGACAGCAATAGTCAGTTTGCTATGAAATTCCGCTTCCCCTGGACAGAAAGGGCTTGGGGTAAGAAAGAAGAGGGAGGATGCTTTATACAAAGAGTAGAGCAGTCAGAGAGGCCATATACAAGTGTTTTTAACCCTAGAAATGCAGTGGAAGCTTTATTGGGAGGGGAAGCCAAATCCGACAGCAATAGTCAGTTTGCTATGAAATTCTGCTTCCCCTGGACAGAAAGGGCCTGGGGTAAGAAAGAAGAGTGTGGGGGCGTGGCCTGGCCTG
Organism: Lithobates pipiens; assembly: GCF_037356315.1. NCBI lineage: Eukaryota > Metazoa > Chordata > Amphibia > Anura > Ranidae > Lithobates > Lithobates pipiens. Next base: position 625,815,640 of record NW_027507758.1, read on the forward strand.
ACTGGAAGATGGACGCTTAATCCCCGAGCTCCCGCTACCTCACGAAAAGCTATCTGACTAACGGAGCTAATAACAACTCTCCACTTACTACCTGATGGGGACTGCTTCAAGAAACTCCTCGACATCGCGCTCCCGTTCTCCTCGAGGGAACTCGCGCACATCCAGCAACACTATACCGGATCTGTTCCGAGCAAACAGGGGGAACATGGCGACGCCTCACCAAGGCCTCACGCGGGACCAAAGGTCTCCTCATCGAAACGCACCACTGTCTTCCTCCTCGGCGTCGGGAGTTGAGCCCGATAACTCACAGCCCGCGGTATTGTCCTCTCAACCTCAGCTAAGTATACATGATCTGCGAACCATCGCTGCACACATTAAGGACACCCTCTCGGCGGCCATCTCTGAGCTCCATTTAGACATTCGTTCCCTGACTGACAGGGTGATTGTGATGGAAGACGCTGTTTCTAAACATGATGCCCAATTGAAAAAAACGACACATCATGTGGACACTCACACCTTACAACTTAGATCGGTTCATATCCGCATGGAAGACCTCGACAACAGGGGGAGACGCCACAATTTGAGGGTGAGAGGCCTCCCGGAAACAGTTGAAGGAGAACAAATTTTACCCGCTGTAACTAACATCTTTAATAATCTACTGAACAGACCGCTCCACACACCCATTGCTATGGATAGAATCCACCGTGCATTAAAACCTAAAGGTAGAGCCACAGACCCTCCGAGGGATATTATATGCTGTTTACCAGACTTCAAACTGAAGGAAGATATCCTCAAACATGCCAGGGATACCCCACAAATCACTCACGGCGGCTCCACAATTCAAATCTACCAAGACCTTTCCAGCATTACGCTGCAGCACCGAAGGGACCTGAGATCTCTGCTCGATATGCTCCGCGCAAACGGGATTGTATACAAATGGAAATTCCCATTTTGTCTCTCGGCCTCAGCTCAGGGTCACACTGCTAATTTGAGAGTACCCGAAGACTTACCTCACTTCTGTAGTAGCCTTAACATCCCTCTGGTCAATGTACCGAATTGGTTTGCTGATTTCAGACGCTCTGCAGTACAAAAGAATCCGCCACCGGCCGAACCCATGGACGCTCAATCCGGCTCTCATCGACGGCGCAGATCCCCATCCGCCTCGGATGCTCGTAGCTCACCTAGAGGTTCCTACCGAGCTCATAGCCCTTCTTTCACACCACACGCTCGGAGAGCTAGAAGGGATCGCTGACTGTGTCCATAGGTGCCAGATAACTCATTCGTCAGCTGAGATTAAACCGAAAGGTTTACACAAAGTTTATTCCGTGTTCTCTATGTTTAACTTTTAGAATTGCTTTCTATGACATACCCCTTACTTATACTGGAACTTTATCACATTTACCGTTTCGCCTTTATACCGGCTAGTTCATCATACGGTATACTGCGGACTCTCTGAATTTCCAGGCGGTTTATCTCACCCTCAGCTCTATACCTCTACCCCAATGGCCACCCTCACTTTACATGGCAGCGGTTCATAGTGCCTGTTACTACAACTCCCATACTTCCTTGCACAAGAAGACCGGCCCAAACTGGATGACATCAACAAAGACACTCCCTGATGTCTAACATCCTCGCCTGACGAGTTCTGGAGTCTTCCCTTTATACCATCCGTTTGCATCAGTATTGCACCCCGCAAGTCTCTGATGCTTCTGCTGAACTCAGATGTCGCTCCCGGAGCCTCAACTCTTCCACGCTGCAAGTTCTGTTTTCTTTTCTTCTCACAAATATAGTACACTATAGTACTCTTCGTCCAAGAGCTTATTTGTTGATGACTAATTGTCACTCAGTTCCCTCTGAGAAACCATATATAAACGCTGGTTTCATTCAGGGTATACGTTCCTTTCTTTCATATTCAGTTTGTTGAAGTTGACTTTGCAATAACGAGACATTGATACGCCATGTTACCTATGTAGTTTCCCCTTTCACCCAGATCGCTTACCTTATAAGAGGTACTTCACTGCTTTGGATTCGGATGTCAGGAACTCCTGTTCTACCCTATATGTCTTAGTGGTAAATATGTATCGCTTATAGATGTCCGTTTGATGTCTTTTTCTTCCCGAGTTATAGTTAAGTTCGGCTTATCTCTACTTATTGGCGTTGGTTCAACCTCTGTCTATGCCTTTCATGTTTAATGTCTCTCACTAGGAGTTATTTTTCAAAAGGTATATATATTGCTGAAGCGCTTCACCATACAGTTCCTCAAGATACATATAAACACCTATATAGTTGCTAAAAATGCGATAGGTCCCCTTAATTCCCCATACAACATTTGCTCTACAATGTTTATCTCCTCCTTTTACTTGTTCTGTAGTGAGGTAGCATAATAGCTATACATCTTTTGTTTTTACTTTTTATCCATCTTCCCGGTCCAGCTGGAACCGACCCCCATTCAGTGCGAGTTATCTGCAGATCCTTCCGGAATAGGGAGGATTTGCGGTCCCCGCACTGTACATCTACCGATCCTCATATTTTCGAGACAGGGTGTTACCCTCACTCCTACTGTCTCATCGGTTTGATACCCCCCCCCCCCCTTTTCTTTTTCTTTTTTTTTTTTTTACTTTATTATAAGAATCAAACAGAAAAGAAAACACCGGTAACCACCGTTCTTTAATTCATCTATATACCCGGTCACTTTATCTCACTCTTTCAACTACGTCCTCCCCCAGTATCTCCCTCCTAACCCGATTGGGCTACCATGAATACATCTATGTCAATACACCCGGACACCCCTTCCCACTTGCAGCTCAAACTATACTCCATTAACATTCAAGGTCTCAACACACCTGAAAAGCGAACAAAATTCTTATCTGCAATCCATCACTCCAAAGCTCATATTGTTCTTGTCCAAGAAACTCATTTTAGGGCGGATAGCATCCCAAAACAACATAGCAAACTTTTTCCCACGGCGTTCCACGCACCTAACCATGATGCTAAATCCAAGGGAGTTTCTATTCTAATTTCCAGACACTGCCCAATTAAAATTGATGACACTCTGAAAGACAACCAGGGCAGGTTTCTATTTCTCAAAGGAACGCTACACAACAAACCCATAACCTTGGCAAATATATACGCACCTAACTCACATCAAGTCACTTTCATACGCAACACCTTCCAACACCTGACCCTATTTAAATCTGGCACCCTCATTGTAGGCGGAGACCTAAATGTTGCTCTTAACCCCTCTCTAGATACCTCTTCAGGCACCACCACTATTGCATATAGGGCACTGCGTGCGATAAAACTACAATTTCACGATCTTCTACTTCATGATACATGGCGCACGCTACATCCCAATGTAAAAGACTTTACCTTTTTTTCTCCCCCCCACAACAAATACTCGAGACTTGATTATTTCTTTCTCTCCCAAAACGAATTATCATCCTTGACTAAAGCCACCATTGACCCAAAAGTCATCTCAGATCATAACCCGATCTCCATGACCTTGTCTATTCCGACTTTTACAACTCATGCACGCATCTGGCATCTCGATAATTCCTTACTCACCGATTCTGATATAGTCCAATCTATCTCCCATAATCTCTCTACTTACTTCCTAGAAAATTCCAGGGAAGAATCCACTCCAAGTATAATTTGAGCCGCCCACAAATGCGTTCTTAGGGGGGATTTCATATCTTTGTCAGCTTCTCGAAACAAACTCAGAAAAGCTCATATCGAGGTCTTGACTAAATGCATACATAGCCTGGAAAGGAAACATAAAGCCTCTTTGGATGCTACCGTGTTTACAGAATTGACAAATGCACGAGAAGAACTTCTGGCAGAGCTCCATAAAAAAATGAAACAAAACTTTACCCTCTCCCAGAAGATCTTCTATGAACACAGTAACAAGTCAGGGAAGCTACTAGCCAGAGCCCTCCAGGCTAAAAAGGCAATACACACTATACACGAACTCAGAACTAATACGGGGGAAAAAATCTCCAAAACGGGTGACATATTGGACAAATTTGTCCACTATTTTTCAGAACTATATAACCTTTCCTCCCCTCAAAAACCTACCTCCTTGTCGGATCGTACGACTTTTATTCACACATTTTTACAACAATATGCTCCCACTCCCCTCACAAGCGAAGAATCCGCTGCCTTAAATACCCCAATTACTGTCGCCGAAACCCTAAATGCCCTGAAACAAATGAAGCCTGGAAAAAGCCCCGGACCCGATGGTTTCTCTGCAAGCTTACTATAAGACTTTCCAAGACATTTTAATCCCTCATATGGTTAATACTTTTAACCATCTCCCAAAAACCGAGTTACCGAAAGATTTTTTAGAAGCCCATATTACCCTTATACCTAAACCTAATAAAGACCCATTACTAGAAAATAACTACCGCCCCATTTCACTGCTTAACGTGGATCTCAAGATATACGCCAAAATATTAGCCAACCGTATCTTGCCCCATCTCCCTCAATTAATTGACCTAGATCAGGTTGGTTTTGTCCCTGGCAGGGAAGCGAGGGATAATACCATAAAAGCACTAAATATTCATCACTGGCTCACAACCACGGCCACTCCTGGCTTTCTGTTGTCCCTTGACGCTGAGAAGGCGTTCGACAGGGTAGCTTGGGACTATATGGAGGATACCCTTCGGACGATAGGAATCCCACATCTTTTACTGCAGATGATAATGGTCCTCTATTCATCCCCCACGGCTAAAATCAGAATTAATGGCTCCCTGTCGAACGCCTTCTCCATATCCAATGGTACTCGTCAAGGGTGCCCTCTTTCACCTCTAATCTTTATACTCACGATGGAACCTTTACTCCGCAAACTCAGGGACAATCCGGACATAAAAGGCCTGTTAATTAAACACAAAATGTATAAAATAGCAGCGTATGCCGACGACATTCTGCTCTTCCTTTTGGACCCCATCACCTCTATTCCCAATCTATTAAACGATTTTAACCTTTTCCAAGCCCTCTCCAACTTGAAAATTAATTTCAGCAAATCGACAGCCCTTAACGTTTCCCTACCACCCTCCTTAGTAAATCAATGTGCTCTCAACTTCCCCTTTAGCTGGGCAAAAGAAGCCATTACATACCTAGGCATACAAATTCCTTCCACATTAAATTCCCTATATGCTAAAAATTTTCAGCCACTCCTCCATTCTATTCAAACCGACCTGAAGAAATGGACAGTGAGTCCCTTCTCTTGGTTTGGCAGAATGGCCATTTTAAAAATGAACATTCTGCCAAGGATACTTTATTTGCTGCAGGCTATCCCTATTAACTTACCTCCCTCCATCTTTCGCTCTTACAAAAATTTATGTAGACTTTTCATTTGGAAGTCCGGGTCCCCTAGAATCAATTGGCAAAAACTTACGCTACCTAAAAACTTTGGAGGCCTTGGAGTTCCGGATATACTAAAATATTACCTTGCATGTCACTTAAACAGAATTTTAGACTGGCACTCCCATGCACTTCACAAAGCTTGGGTCGGACTAGAACAAGCCTTCTCTTGCCTTCCTTTAGAAAACCTGCCATGGATACATAAATCCCATATTCCATGCGAGATCAACACTCACCCCTTCATACACGCCTCACTCCTGCGTTTTCACCAAGCCTGTATTCCTCTGAAGCTAGTCCCCACGTATGGCCCATTGACCCCACTGAATCAAAACCCTGAATTCCCTCCGGGTCTTCAACTACGTTCACCGCACAATACATCTTCTGGCCCTAAACCAAGAGCATCTAACTTCTTCCACAATGGCAAACTCCTATCTCATCAACTTATGGTCTCCGCTTTCTCCGAATACCAAATCCCATTTTTCAAATATTTGCAATTACGGCATTTCTTCCAAAATTCAAAACTTGATGCTCAATGGCATAGAGACCTTACTCTCTTCGAATCTATGTGTGCTAGTACTGAACCTCAAAGACATGTTATATCCACAGTCTACTTGCTTCTCTTCTCCTCCCATGAAATTAAAACAGACAAAACTGTCCGACAATGGGAATCCGATTTGCACCTAGACCTTTCACCAGCGGACTGGGAAATAATATTTCACAATATACACAAGGGTTCTGTAAACGTCTCTACTCAGGAAAACCGATACAAAATTTATGCTAAATGGTATAGAACTCCTGACAAAATCCATAAATTCTCCCCAGCTGTCCCCCCGACGTGCTGGAGATGCAATAAAGCTTTGGGCACTTTGCTCCATATTTGGTGGGAATGCCCCATATTGCAAATGTTTTGGACTGAAATACACCGATTGATTTCTCACATCACCACCTATTCCCCTGACATGACTCCCGCCCAATTCCTATTACATTACAGTCCTACTACAAGCCGGAGCTACTCCAAATCCCTGACCATTCACCTCATTAACGCGGCCAACCTCTGCATCCCGGTGCTCTGGAGATTGTTATATTCTTAATATCTAAATTTTAATTGGCTTTATTATACTTTATTCAGAATATAATATTTTTCATACTGTGTGAAAGAACTTTGAGACAATAATTTCTATGTTATGACTTGCGATAATTGAAGAAGTAAATATTTAAAACCTGTCAGGATTTTGATAAATGTTGTTTATGTTATATTCTCCAGTTCATTATATATATGTTTTTAGAAAGTCATTTTATATGTAAGTGAGGAGGCCTATGTAAGTTGAGAATATTTTTCTAGAGTCTAAGTCTAAATTCACCCTTCCCCCTTACATCCGGTCATGGTAGACTGTGGAGTTGTGGTTTAAGTGTTAACATATGTTAGATTGATTATAACAATCACTCCTTAGCCCCCACCTCTGTAGAGGAGGAGTTGTCTTTTTGGCGCGAAATTAGAAGCCTGGTTAATATAATGGTAAATCTGGGAGGAAGTCGTCCTGTTGTTTTCCTGCCCTTGCCACGAGGCAGATGTACTCTTGAAAGACCAAGCAGGCAAGCTAATACATTTTCTCTTACACAGCAGACAAAGAGTTATTCCACACATGCAATAACTTTATACAAATGATTATCATTGTACTATTTTTGTAAGCATCCTTTTGTATTTAAATGTGTACAAATAAATACACATTATTTTGAATTACGCTGACTCAGATCTAATTAAGGAAATTCGTCGCACAAGAATTGATTGATTTCAACATATACTTAAGACTTTGAAATATCGTTATTTATTTCATTTATTACAATTGGCGAATTCCAGCCAGTTTAATCATAAGTCGGAAGTTTTTTTTTCTTCAACTTCCATCCTTTGATCAGAGGGGAAAGAAAGAAGAACAGAGATTAAACTTCGCAAAGATTGAAAAAGAACCTAGAAGAAAAATCGATCGATTGATTGTGAAAGACTGGAGAATTTCAGATATACAGAAGTCTTGACAGACGTGAATTTCGAGGACAGCGGAAAATTGATATTTGGTGAGTAGAAAATTAATTATGGAATTTGTAGATGTTTTAGCTGATGAAAGTAAATTAGAATTTACAGGTTTATCGAAACAGGTCTCTGATGCTGTTTTATGGAAATCTATGTATAGTCAATGCTTACAAGCAAATACTGAAATTGAGAAAGCTAAATTTTCATTAACGAAAACTAAGAGGAAACTACGTAATGTAATGAAATTAATTTCAGTTTTTAAAGCGGAGGTCCACCCTAAAATGGACCTCCGCTCATCGGAATCCCCCCCCCTCCGGCGCCACAATCGGCACCTTTCAGGGGGGAGGGGGGTGCAGTTACCTGGATAATCCAGGTAACTGCACCCACTTCCGGGCTAGCTCTCTGCGGAACGAGCGTAGGTTACGCCCCCGTTCCGCAAGCGCCCGCCCCCTTCAGCAAGTGCCCCGCTGCCTGCTGGGAAACACACAGCTCCCAGAGGCAGCGGGGACCGTCCGGATTGCGCCGCGCGGCTCGCGCATGCGCAGTAGGGAACCGGGAAATGAAGCCGAAAGGCTCCATTTCCTGATTCCCATACCCAAGATGGCGGCGGGACCCGGCAGCCGAGCGAGCGATCGGCTTCGGGTGCCGACATCGCGGGCGCGCTGGACAGGTAAGTGTCACTATTTAAAAGTCAGCAGCTGCAGTATTTGTAGCTGCTGGCTTTTAAAAAAAAAAAAAAAACGCGGAGTCCCGGTGGACTCCCGCTTTAATAATATGATATTTGATGAGCCAGAAAAACAAATGATTTGTGTAGTAAATCAAGCAGCAAGTAAAAATGTAACTGAAAATATACAAACACATGAAAATGTATTTTTTGAACCTAACTGTTCAGGTTGTGAAACTTTTTGTACGTATATTGAACATTTGGAGAATGAAGTAGAATTGCAGAATAATGTAACTTCAAAAGACAAGCATATTTCGGTAATTTCAAAGAAAGCTGAGAAAAAACAGTCAGATGCAGCAAAATCCTCGTTTATACCGGACAATCCGGTTGACATAGAGGATCCTTCTTTGGATGATGTTCGAAAACAGAAATTGTTAGAAAGAGCGTCTAGACTTAAGTTACAAATACATGATCAGCTGATGAAGATTTTGAAAGATATCCCTCGTTATGATCCAAGAGCAGATGTGTTTTTCAACGGGGATGTCTTTGAAAGTTTTTGTGATCGTTTCAACTTGAGTGATGAACAAAGGAATAAAATATTTTGTTTATGGGTTCCTAGTCACATTGCAAGACGTTTAGTCAAATCACCCTATCTTGATAATTATGACACTGAAGTTCATAGTGATGCATCTGAAAGACTGCGTCAGTTGTTGAAGTGTATTACTGGGGAAGAAACCCCAACAGCTGAGTTATTGGATTCTTTAAAAGTAACAATACATGATGATCCATTTCATTTTAGTGAAACATTTGCGAAGGCATTTAAAATGGTGTATGCAGTGGATGAAGAGACTTCTGCATTAATAAAGGCTTTTGTTCGCAAATTTACATATTTAGACCCTGCATCAATGGCGCTAGCTAGTCAAAAGGAAACTTTGGATGATGCTACTTCAGTTATAGATCTTGTAAGGAGACAATTAAAGAGAAGTAATTTAAAATCAAAAATTTCTGTCATTCAGGATAGCAATTCTGAATTAGATAATCAGAAAGATGTTAAAGCAGGCAATACTGCCACCATCAGGAATGGCAGGGGAAGACAATTTGATAATAAAAAATCAATAACTTGTTTTTTTTGTCAAAAGCTTGGTCATTATAAATCTCAATGTAGACAGTATTTAAAACATATTGAGTTGAAAAACATTGGAAAAGAAAATGGATTAGTATCCAATAAACCTTCTGCCCCACCTTCAACAGAAGAAGTTAGAAATTGTTCTCCTTATGCCCCTCTGAGAAGGGAATTGAAAGAGATTGGAATGAACATGAATGCTCATTCAAACGGTGATAGCAATGGGAGACAACCTTTGTTATCGGCCCCATGACAGATAAAGGAAAAGGAAATAATTTATCATTCTTTAGTACATGTTGCCCCTATATTTTTAGACAAAAGTGGACGCCCTTATTTAAAAGCTAAAATTAATGGACAAAAAGTGAAAACTCTTTTGGATACAGGTGCTCAGATTAGTGTCACTGGTTTGAATTTACCTGTTTTATCGGACGCGGCAGTCTGTACAATTGTCGGGTTTAATGGAACAGGTGATTCTCAAGCTAAAATGTGTAAAAATGTTTCTTTTGAAATCCCAGGTTATTTGCAAACTGAAATAGACATGTGGTGTTGTAAGGGATCTGAAAATATTATCGGAACTGATATTTTGTACCAAAGAGGATGGATTATTGATTTAGGCAATGCAGTGATTTGGAAGGGTTCAGCTAATCGTAAGCCTTAAGCCTGTGGTAATTGATCCAGCTGATTATTCAGAAGTGGGAAGCATTTGTTTAACAGAAGCAGTTGACAACGATTATAAATGGCCTGATACAGGAGATAATTTGAAGTTAAAACAAGTGATACAGTCACACAAAAAACTTTGGAGTCAAAAAAAGAATGATGTTGGCTTATTTAAGGATATTTTAGTAAATATCGAAGGAAGGGATCATCCCTTTGTGAAGCCATATAAATTACCACCAAATTCTGATGAACCTGTTTCATTGATCATACAAGAGTTTTTGGAACAGGGTATTATCAGGAAAGCAAATTCGGTAACAAATAATCCTTTATGGGTAGTGGCTAAACGAGATGACCCTAGTGCATACAGACTTTTGATTGATCTAAGAATGCTAAACAAATACATACCCTGTTGTTCGCCTATTGTAGCGGAAACACCAGATATTATGTCACAATTAAATGCTAATGCAAAAGTTTTTTCTGTATTAGATATTGCGAATGGATTTTTTAGCATTCCTTTGGCCAAAAGCTGTCAATATAAATTTTCATTTGTTTTTAAAAATATATCGTATGTTTTCACAAGACTTCCACAAGGCTTTCATAGTTCCCCATCTATATTTCATCAGGCGTTGGCAAATGTTTTATCAAGGTTTTCTAGACCTGATTGTTTGATTCAGTATGTAGATGACATACTTCTTTCCAGTGAAAATGAGGAGGAGCATTTGACTCTTCTGGCAGAATTGCTGACAATTCTGCAGGAAGAAGGTCTAAAGCTGAATACACGCAAAGTTCAGCTCATGAAAAGTGAGGTAAAATTTCTAGGAATTTTGATTGGTCCAGGGAAAAAGCAGCCTTTGCAGAAACGTATAGAGGCTATTGCATCTTTACCTGTACCAACTACATTTAAAGCATTGAGACAATTTTTGGGATTGGTGAATTTTTCCAGAGATTTTATTGAGTCATTAGCAGAGAAGGCGAAACCACTATATGACTTATTAAAACATACAGAGGATAATGAATTTGGTCCCTGGACAGAAGTTCAACAAAAAGCTTTTGAAATTTTGAAAAATGATTTGCAGTCAGCTCCTGCATTAGCAACAGTGGATAAACAAGCACCATTTGCTTTGCAAGTGCATGCTTCAGAAATTGCCATCTCAGCTGTTTTACTTCAGAAACAGGGAGAAGATTGGAGAATTCTAGGGTATTTTTCACGTTTAATTACCCCAGTGGAGAGGGGATTAGACGAATGTGTTAGACAATTAGTGGGTGTGCATTATGCAGTAAAAGCAACAGAGCATATTGTAGGATTTAACAAAATCATTTTACAAACCCCACATAGTACCTTGAAGTTCCTTTTTGAGAAAAATGTTCCTGGAGTCTCCAATCAAAGATTTTCTCAATGGTTGTTGGCTCTGTCACCTAAACAAATACAGGTTGAGCACAATGCTAAGTATATCCTTCCTCAGTTGATGGAATACAATGGGCTAGAACATGAATGTTTGTGTGAAGTCCATGATACTCATTCTCCTCTTTTTCGTAGAGAGGCAGAGAAAATTGATGAGCCTGTATTTGTTGATGGTTCGAGATATTGTGTGTCAGGCAATTATTATAGTGGGTATTCAATTTGGTATCCAAAACGTAATTTTGCCATACAACACAAGTTGCCAGGACATTTTTCAGCTCAACGAGCAGAACTTGAAGCAGTAAAAACCGCATTGATTATTGACAAGGAAGAGAAGAAAGGTTCACTAGCGATTTATAGTGATAGTTCATATGTTGTACGTTCTCTCACCGATTACTTACCTATTTGGAAACGTAGAGGTTTTGTGGATTCATCCAACAAGACTCTTGTGCAGAAAGAGACATTAGAAGCAGTTTTTGACCTTGCAGAGAGTAATCCTCTTGCATATGCTATTGTAAAAATTCCAGCACATAAAAAAGATGATAGTGAGTTATCTGTAGGTAACAGAACAGCAGATTCATTGGCAAAGGAAGCAGCTTTGCATGGGAAGTTAGTAGTTCAACCTGAACTGGTATTAATTAATGTTGTGAAGAAAACAGACACACAGATTCCTTCATTTTCAGAGGAACAGAAAAGGGACACGTCACTTTTTTCGTCCTCACCGGTTGACACAGGCTCTTTGGTTTATGAAAACGGGATCTTATGTCATGACTCAGACGGAATTCTGTGTCCAGTTATACCACAACACCTACAGGTGGAATTCACTAAATTTAACCATGATAGTTTAGGTCACATTGGCAAGCAAAAATTACTTGAAATTCTTAAAGAGAAATTCTATTGGGATAAAATGGAGGAGACAGTAGACAGTGTAATTAAATCTTGTTTAATTTGTGCACAGGTGAATCCTAGACCAAAGTGTCAGAAACCTCCATTGCAAAGAATTCCTCCAGCAGACGGACCTTGGTCTTCTATCCAAATAGATTATATAGGGCCATTACCATCAGGGAAATATGGATACAGATTTGCTTTGGTTTTGATGGACATTTTTTCAAAATGGCTAGAACTAATCCCAGTACGTAAAGATGATGCTTTAACAACTGCTAGGATGTTGATTAATCATGTTTTTCCAGTTTGGGGTATACCAGCACATCTTAGTAGTGACAGAGGATCCCATTTTACAGGTAAAATCATGCAGGCAATGTGTAAAATTTTGGGTATAGAACAGAGATTTCATGTGCCATATCATCCACAGTCTGCAGGTATTGTTGAGAGGATGAATCGAACAATTAAATCTAGAATTGCAAAAATGTTGTTGGACAGAGGAAATACTTGGGTTGATGTTGTTCCTTTTATTTTAATGGGTGTAAGAAGCACAATTTCTGCTGCTACAAAGTATTCTCCATTTGAATTAATGACAGGAAGGAAAATGCCACTTGTATTTCCCCATGAACCTTTTTTGTCTACACCTCAAAGAGAGGCGATAGGAAAGTCAAAATGGTTGCAGATGTTACAAGATAATTTGAATAGTATATTGCCACATGCAGCTACATGTATGCAAAAAATGGTTCCTCCTCATATTTCTAAGTTTGAGAAAGGAGGTCAGCTCATGGTAAAGAGTTTCAGGAAAAGTGGGCCATGGCAAAGTAATTGGGAAGGTCCATTTGACATTTTGGACGTTCGAGGGGTGATGGTACAGGTACAAAGACCTCTTAATTTAGTGAAAAACGCACGTAGACAACAAAAAACGTGGGTACACACTGATCAATGCAAACTGTATATTCCGAGATAATGATGCTGCCTTTCTTTTTTCAGGAATTAAAAATAAAAATTGAACCTGAAGAAAGTGCATATTCCAAAAGAAAAAGATGTCAGCACAACAAATGAAAAGTGTAAAAGAGAGAAAATTTATCCTTATGACAGGATTCATTTTTTCCCTAATGACAATTTTATTTGTGATAATATATATCAAGAACTGCTCAAGTTATGCAAAGACTAACAACATTGAAGGATTACACAACAAAGGTCACATGTTATTCAGAAATAAGAGAGATGTAGACACTGATCTCATTACAGATGAACAAAAAGATAACAATGCTGAGATCATTACAAAGGACAAAAATGATATTGATATTAATGCTCATGATAAAAACCAAGATTTTAGATATGTTGATATAAATACAGCAGAAGATTTGTATGGATATATTTGTATTAGTCAAGGGTATGATTGTTGTTTGCAATTGTATTTCATTCACAGCAATAATATTGACATCAAAGTTAAAATAGAATCCAAAACAAATTTTGTTAAAATGCAGGGATCTTATAGACTAAATAACAAAACCGGAACTTTTGAATGTAACATATTGTTGAGGAGTTCCTGGTCTATATTTTTAAAGGGTAATGAGTCAACAATTTGGTCAGGAGATGTGGATAATAGTATGTCAAGATCTGGAAAATCACTTTATCCATTAGATCAATATTTTTATCTTTTTCAAAGTTTTGTTAAAATATTGGATCCAGAACATTTAGACATCATTGGAGATGAAAAAGGAGACGTTGTAAGAACATGGGATTTTAAAGTTATAAGAAAATTTACTGAAATAAGGGTCAAAATCGATATCTTTATAGTTGATAAGATTGTTCCAGAAATTTATATTTTCCCACAATCTTTGAAAATTATGGAAGATAAAGATAATTTGCATTTGATATGTGATACAAAAATATCTTTACCTCAAAATTCATTGTTGACTTGGAAAAGGAATGATGAGTTTTTGGGTAGTTTTCTTTATAGTTCTACTGTCATAATTCATAAAGGAATTTTTGGTAGTGTGAATTGGATCAATGATACATTTGTTTATCAACAAATGAGAGTATCTTTGAATGATAATGGTATATATGAATGTTGCATATCAATAGAAAATTATCCGGTGAAATGTGCAAAGGCAAGTGTTATTGTTATGTCTCCAAGGAAAACTCCATGTGTCAATAAGAAAAGTTTCTCTGCAAGCCCTTTTCAGATTAACCATTTCCAATCCAGAACTCTTTTGAGAGAGGGAAAGTTTGTTATTGTTTTGTGGAACTTTAATGTTTCAGAATGGAAAATTTATACAAGGTTTCCACAATGTCAAGGACATCTGGTTAATATGGAATTGGGTATTGAGAGATGGTTTGGAATTAATAATAGAAATCATAACAGAAATAAGCGTGGTATTGTTGAAGGTATGTTAGGAGGGATTGGCACAATCGGGAGTATAACTAATAGTATGGATATTAATACTTTAAAGTCTGATCTAGAAACCGCTGGTTTAGTGGGAAGTAATGGTATTAAAATACAAAGACATTTAAATCAGATTTTAGAAAATATGGTAATTAAAACTGCTAATATAATGGGTCCATCTATTTTACATCTTCAAAATATTACTCTTGATCTGATGAGAAGTGAACAACATTCTCATATAGCCAGAACATGCTTAGAGATTCAAGCGGAATATTCCACTAATTTTAAAATATTTGCGCAAGCATTTCAGAGTGGAATAACTCCTCTTGGTATTTTACAGTATTTGCCCAAAGAATATTTATATGCGATAAATCATACAGATTTATGGGTAAATAAATGGATAGGATGCAAGCAGGACATATGTTATAGTTCTTCTATGATTCCAATAGCCGGAAAAGAACAAATTTTGGTTCCAATCACTGTTTTGGGATTACCTGTCAGTAATACACAATTATTATATTATAAATTACAGTATACAGATTTTGTATTTAACAATGAAAATTCTGAATTAGAACAATTAGATTTGTCATCATGTTTACAATTCCAGTCTAAAATTATATGTTTACCTAATCAAGATAAAAACATATTTCATTCCTGTTATCATAATCATACATTATGTTCAGCAAGAATTGAAAATAAAATTAATTCTGAATTAGTTACTCGTGTAGATAAAAAGAAGGTTTGTTTTCAAATTATGTCAGATACAGAAAGGGTTAAAACTTTTTTCTCTTCTTGTACAAATACAGAAAACCTAAATCAAGGGTTGTATTGTATAGAAGGAGATATTGTTGCAATAAGTATTAATGGGTTGAGAACAAATTTAACAAATATGTTTATGAAAAATATTAGCGCTCTACCTACACAGTATAATATTTCCCAAATAGATGAATTTCCATGGGAAAAATGGGCAAATATAATTCAAAAGGATCAAGGTTTATTAATAGCTTTGGCTAAGGAATTGCAGAATGCAGAAGTATTGTTTAAACATGAACAAGGTAATTTGCAAGAAATATCACATCAATGGTCAGAATTTTCAGGAAGTAATTGGTGGAAAAGATTTAGTAATAGTGTATCCATGTGGGGAAAAACTTCGATAACTTCAGCAGCAGGAAATATTTTATCACATCCTATTGTAATTATTTTTATTATTATCATGTTATTCCTTATATTCCAGTTATGTTTAATGTTTAGAATGAAAAAATTATATTATCAAATTAGAAGTGATATTAAGAAAGGAGATGATTTGTTACAAAGTAAATTGAAGAGGAAAATGGGTTTTGAAGGTATGAATTCAGTTTTGCATGACAAAACATTTGGAGTTATTGAATCAAAGTTTGTTTGAATGTGACATGAATGGTGATGAATGAATTTTAATCTGAAAAATATGATTAGTATTCATATTTCAGAGGGGAATGTTATATTCTTAATATCTAAAATTTTAATTGGCTTTATTATACTTTATTCAGAATATAATATTTTTCATACTGTGTGAAAGAACTTTGAGACAATAATTTCTATGTTATGACTTGCGATAATTGAAGAAGTAAATATTTAAAACCTGTCAGGATTTTGATAAATGTTGTTTATGTTATATTCTCCAGTTCATTATATATATGTTTTTAGAAAGTCATTTTATATGTAAGTGAGGAGGCTTATGTAAGTTGAGACAATATTTTTCTAGAGTCTAAGCTGAAATTCACCCTTCCCCCTTACATCCGGTCATGGTAGACTGTGGAGTTGTGGTTTAAGTGTTAACATATGTTAGATTGATTATAACAATCACTCCTTAGCCCCCACCTCTGTAGAGGAGGAGTTGTCTTTTTGGCGCGAAATTAGAAGCCTGGTTAATATAATGGTAAATCTGGGAGGAAGACGGCCTGTTGAATCCTGGTCTCACAAGGAGGCAGATGTCTCTTGGAAAGCTCAGCAGCATAAGAAAGACACATGTCTTGCACACAGGCTTCCAGCATACAAAGGGTTATTCCGCCATTTTAGATCTGGAAATAACTTTATATCTTCTATAAGAACCATTTTTTAAGATACAAATGATTATCATTGTACTATTTTTGTAAGCATCCTTTTGTATTTAAATGTGTACAAATAAATACACATTTTTTGAATTACGCTGACTCAGATCTAATTAAGGAAATTCGTCGCACAAGAATTGATTGATTTCAACATATATCTAAGACTTTGAAATATCGTTAATTATTTCATATTTAACAGACAGCAATAGTCAGTTTGCTATCAAATTCCGCTTCCCCTGGACAGAAAGGGCTTGGGGTAAGAAAGAAGAGGGAGGATGCTTTATACAAAGAGTAGAGCAGTCAGAGAGGCCATATACAAGTGATTTTAACCCTAGAAATGCAGTGGAAGCTTTATTGGGAGGGGGAGCCAAATCCGACAGCAATAGTCCGTTTGCTATCAAATTCCGCTTCCCCTGGACATAAAGTGCTTGGGGTAAGAAAGAAGAGGGGGATGCTTTATACAAAGAGTAGAGCAGTCAGAGAGGCCATATACAAGTGTTTTTAACCCTAGAAATGCAGTGGAAGCTTTAATGTGAGGGGGAGCCAAATCCGACAGCAATAGTCAGTTTGCTATCAAATTCCGCTTCCCCTGGACAGAAAGGGCCTGGGGTAAGAAAGAAGAGGGAGGATACTTTATACAAAGAGTAGAGCAGTCAGAGAAGCCATATACAAGTGTTTTTAACCCTAGAAATGCAGTGGAAGCTTTATTGGGAAGGGGAGCCAAATCCGACAGCAATAGTCAGTTTGCTATCAAATTCCGCTTCCCCTGGACAGAAAGGGCCTGGGGTAAGAAAGAAGAGTGAGGATGCTTTATACAAAGAGTAGAGCAGTCAGAGAAGCCATATACAAGTGTTTTTAACCCTAGAAATGCAGTGGAAGCTTTATTGGGAAGGGGAGCCAAATCCGACAGCAATAGTCAGTTTGCTATGAAATTCCGCTTCCCCTGGATAGAAAGGGCCTGGGGTAAGAAAGAAGAGGGAGGATGCTTTATACAAAGAGTAGAGCAGTCAGAGAGGCCATATACAAGTGTTTTTAACCCTAGAAATGCAGTGGAAGCTTTATTGGGAAGGGGAGCCAAATCCGACAGCAATAGTCAGTTTGTTATCAAATTCCGCTTCCCCTGGACAGAAAGGGCCTGGGGTAAGAAAGAAGAGGGAGGATGCTTTATACAAAGAGTAGAGCAGTCAGAGAGGCCATATACAAGTGTTTTTAACCCTAGAAATGCAGTGGAAGCTTTATTGGGAAGGGGAGCCAAATCCGACAGCAGTAGTCAGTTTGGTATGAAATTCCGCTTCCCCTGGACAGAAAGGGCTTGGGGTAAGAAAGAAGAGTGAGGATGCTTTATACAAAGAGTAGAGCAGTCAGAGAGGCCATATACAAGTGTTTTTAACCCTAGAAATGCAGTGGAAGCTTTATTGGGAGGGGGAGCCAAATCCGACAGCAATAGTCAGTTTGCTATCAAATTCCGCTTCCCCTGGACAGAAAGGGCCTGGGGTAAGAAAGAAGAGGGAGGATGCTTTATACAAAGAGTAGAGCAGTCAGAGAGGCCATATACAAGTGTTTTTAACCCTAGAAATGCAGTGGAAGCTTTATTGGGAAGGGGAGCCAAATCCGACAGCAATAGTCAGTTTGTTATCAAATTCCGCTTCCCCTGGACAGAAAGGGCCTGGGGTAAGAAAGAAGAGGGAGGATGCTTTATACAAAGAGTAGAGCAGTCAGAGAGGCCATATACAAGTATTTTTAACCCTAGAAATGCAGTGGAAGCTTTATTGGGAGGGGGAGCCAAATCCGACAGCAATAGTCAGTTTGCTATCAAATTCCGCTTCCCCTGTACAGAAAGGGCCTGGGGTAAGAAAGAAGAGTGAGGATGCTTTATACAAAGAGTAGAGCAGTCAGAGAGGCCATATACAAGTGTTTTTAACCCTAGAAATGCAGTGGAAGCTTTATTGGGAGGGGGAGCCAAATCCGACAGCAATAGTCAGTTTGCTATCAAATTCCGCTTCCCCTGGACAGAAAGGGCTTGGGGTAAGAAAGAAGAGGGGGATGCTTTATACAAAGAGTAGAGCAGTCAGAGAGGCCATATACAAGTGATTTTAACCCTAGAAATGCAGTGGAAGCTTTATTGTGAGGGGGAGTCAAATCCGACAGCAATAGTCAGTTTGCTATCAAATTCCGCTTCCCCTGGACAGAAAGGGCCTGGGGTAAGAAAGAAGAGTGAGGATGCTTTATACAAAGAGTAGAGCAGTCAGAGAGGCCATATACAAGTGTTTTTAACCCTAGAAATGCAGTGGAAGCTTTATTGGGAGGGGGAGCCAAATCCGACAGCAATAGTCAGTTTGCTATGAAATTCCGCTTCCCTTGGACAGAAAGTGCTTGGGGTAAGAAAGAAGAGTGAGGATGCTTTAAACAAAGAGTAGAGCAGTCAGAGAGGCCATATACAAGTGTTTTTAACCCTAGAAATGCAGTGGAAGCTTTATTGGGAAGGGGAGCCAAATCCGACAGCAGTAGTCAGTTTGGTATGAAATTCCGCTTCCCCTGGACAGAAAGGGCCTGGGGTAAGGAAGAAGAGTGAGGATGCTTTATACAAAGAGTAGAGCAGTCAGAGAGGCCATATACAAGTGATTTTAACCCTAGAAATGCAGTGGAAGCTTTATTGTGAGGGGGAGTCAAATCCGACAGCAATAGTCAGTTTGCTATCAAATTCCGCTTCCCCTGGACAGAAAGGGCCTGGGGTAAGAAAGAAGAGTGAGGATGCTTTATACAAAGAGTAGAGCAGTCAGAGAGGCCATACACAAGTGTTTTTAACCCTAGAAATGCAGTGGAAGCTTTATTGGGAGGGGGAGCCAAATCCGACAGCAATAGTCAGTTTGCTATGAAATTCCGCTTCCCCTGGACAGAAAGTGCTTGGGGTAAGAAAGAAGAGTGAGGATGCTTTATACAAAGAGTAGAGCAGTCAGAGAGGCCATATACAAGTGTTTTTAACCCTAGAAATGCAGTGGAAGCTTTATTGGGAAGGGGAGCCAAATCCGACAGCAATAGTCAGTTTGTTATCAAATTCCGCTTCCCCTGGACAGAAAGGGCCTGGGGTAAGAAAGAAGAGGGAGGATGCTTTATACAAAGAGTAGAGCAGTCAGAGAGGCCATATACAAGTGTTTTTAACCCTAGAAATGCAGTGGAAGCTTTATTGGGAGGGGGAGCCAAATCCGACAGCAATAGTCAGTTTGCTATCAAATTCAGCTTCCCCTGTACAGAAAGGGCCTGGGGTAAGAAAGAAGAGTGAGGATGCTTTATACAAAGAGTAGAGCAGTCAGAGAGGCCATATACAAGTGTTTTTAACCCTAGAAATGCAGTGGAAGCTTTATTGTGAGGGGGAGTCAAATCCGACAGCAATAGTCAGTTTGCTATGAAATTCCGCTTCCCCTGGACAGAAAGGGCCTGGGGTAAGAAAGAAGAGTGAGGATGCTTTATACAAAGAGTAGAGCAGTCAGAGAGGCCATATACAAGTGTTTTTAACCCTAGAAATGCAGTGGAAGCTTTGTTGGGAGGGGGAGCCAAATCCGACAGCAATAGTCAGTTTGCTATGAAATTCCGCTTCCCTTGGACAGAAAGTGCTTGGGGTAAGAAAGAAGAGTGAGGATGCTTTAAACAAAGAGTAGAGCAGTCAGAGAGGCCATATACAAGTGATTTTAACCCTAGAAATGCAGTGGAAGCTTTATTGTGAGGGGGAGTCAAATCCGACAGCAATAGTCAGTTTGCTATCAAATTCCGCTTCCCCTGGACAGAAAGGGCCTGGGGTAAGAAAGAAGAGTGAGGATGCTTTATACAAAGAGTAGAGCAGTCAGAGAGGCCATATACAAGTGTTTTTAACCCTAGAAATGCAGTGGAAGCTTTATTGGGAGGGGGAGCCAAATCCGACAGCAATAGTCAGTTTGCTATGAAATTCCGCTTCCCCTGGACAGAAAGTGCTTGGGGTAAGAAAGAAGAGTGAGGATGCTTTATACAAAGAGTAGAGCAGTCAGAGAGGCCATATACAAGTGTTTTTAACCCTAGAAATGCAGTGGAAGCTTTATTGGGAAGGGGAGCCAAATCCGACAGCAATAGTCAGTTTGTTATCAAATTCCGCTTCCCCTGGACAGAAAGGGCCTGGGGTAAGAAAGAAGAGGGAGGATGCTTTATACAAAGAGTAGAGCAGTCAGAGAGGCCATATACAAGTGTTTTTAACCCTAGAAATGCAGTGGAAGCTTTATTGGGAAGGGAAGCCAAATCCGACAGCAATAGTCAGTTTGCTATCAAATTCCGCTTCCCCTGGACATAAAGTGCTTGGGGTAAGAAAGAAGAGTGAGGATGCTTTATACAAAGAGTAGAGCAGTCAGAGAGGCCATATACAAGTGTTTTTAACCCTAGAAATGCAGTGGAAGCTTTATTGGGAGGGGGAGCCAAATCCGACAGCAATAGTCAGTTTGCTATCAAATTCCGCTTCCCCTGGACAGAAAGGGCCTGGGGTAAGAAAGAAGAGGGAGGATGCTTTATACAAAGAGTAGAGCAGTCAGAGAGGCCATATACAAGTGTTTTTAACCCTAGAAATGCAGTGGAAGCTTTATTGGGAAGGGGAGCCAAATCCGACAGCAATAGTCAGTTTGCTATGAAATTCCGCTTCACCTGGATAGAAAGGGCCTGGGGTAAGAAAGAAGAGGGAGGATGCTTTATACAAAGAGTAGAGCAGTCAGAGAGGCCATATACAAGTGTTTTTAACCCTAGAAATGCAGTGGAAGCTTTATTGGGAAGGGGAGCCAAATCCGACAGCAATAGTCAGTTTGTTATCAAATTCCGCTTCCCCTGGACAGAAAGGGCCTGGGGTAAGAAAGAAGAGGGAGGATGCTTTATACAAAGAGTAGAGCAGTCAGAGAGGCCATATACAAGTGTTTTTAACCCTAGAAAGGCAGTGGAAGCTTTATTGGGAGGGGGAGCCAAATCCGACAGCAATAGTCAGTTTGCTATCAAATTCCGCTTCCCCTGGACAGAAAGGGCTTGGGGTAAGAAAGAAGAGGGGGATGCTTTATACAAAGAGTAGAGCAGTCAGAGAGGCCATATACAAGTGATTTTAACCCTAGAAATGCAGTGGAAGCTTTATTGTGAGGGGGAGTCAAATCCGACAGCAATAGTCAGTTTGCTATCAAATTCCGCTTCCCCTGGACAGAAAGGGCCTGGGGTAAGAAAGAAGAGTGAGGATGCTTTATACAAAGAGTAGAGCAGTCAGAGAGGCCATATACAACTGTTTTTAACCCTAGAAATGCAGTGGAAGCTTTATTGTGAGGGGGAGCCAAATCCGACAGCAATAGTCAGTTTGCTATCAAATTCCGCTTCCCCTGGACAGAAAGGGCTTGGGGTAAGAAAGAAGAGGGAGGATGCTTTATACAAAGAGTAGAGCAGTCAGAGAGGCCATATACAAGTGATTTTAACCCTAGAAATGCAGTGGAAGCTTTATTGTGAGGGGGAGTCAAATCCGACAGCAATAGTCAGTTTGCTATCAAATTCCGCTTCCCCTGGACAGAAAGGGCCTGGGGTAAGAAAGAAGAGTGAGGATGCTTTATACAAAGAGTAGAGCAGTCAGAGAGGCCATATACAAGTGTTTTTAACCCTAGAAATGCAGTGGAAGCTTTATTGGGAAGGGGAGCCAAATCCGACAGCAATAGTCAGTTTGCTATCAAATTCCGCTTCCCCTGGATAGAAAGGGCCTGGGGTAAGAAAGAAGAGGGAGGATGCTTTATACAAAGAGTAGAGCAGTCAGAGAGGCCATATACAAGTGTTTTTAACCCTAGAAATGCAGTGGAAGCTTTATTGGGAAGGGGAGCCAAATCCGACAGCAATAGTCAGTTTGTTATCAAATTCCGCTTCCCCTGGACAGAAAGGGCCTGGGGTAAGAAAGAAGAGGGAGGATGCTTTATACAAAGAGTAGAGCAGTCAGAGAGGCCATATACAAGTGTTTTTAACCCTAGAAATGCAGTGGAAGCTTTATTGGGAGGGGGAGCCAAATCCGACAGCAATAGTCAGTTTGCTATGAAATTCCGCTTCCCTTGGACAGAAAGTGCTTGGGGTAAGAAAGAAGAGTGAGGATGCTTTAAACAAAGAGTAGAGCAGTCAGAGAGGCCATATACAAGTGTTTTTTACCCTAGAAATGCAGTGGAAGCTTTATTGGGAAGGGGAGCCAAATCCGACAGCAGTAGTCAGTTTGGTATGAAATTCCGCTTCCCCTGGACAGAAAGGGCCTGGGGTAAGGAAGAAGAGTGAGGATGCTTTATACAAAGAGTAGAGCAGTCAGAGAGGCCATATACAAGTGATTTTAACCCTAGAAATGCAGTGGAAGCTTTATTGTGAGGGGGAGTCAAATCCGACAGCAATAGTCAGTTTGCTATCAAATTCCGCTTCCCCTGGACAGAAAGGGCCTGGGGTAAGAAAGAAGAGTGAGGATGCTTTATACAAAGAGTAGAGCAGTCAGAGAGGCCATACACAAGTGTTTTTAACCCTAGAAATGCAGTGGAAGCTTTATTGGGAGGGGGAGCCAAATCCGACAGCAATAGTCAGTTTGCTATGAAATTCCGCTTCCCCTGGACAGAAAGTGCTTGGGGTAAGAAAGAAGAGTGAGGATGCTTTATACAAAGAGTAGAGCAGTCAGAGAGGCCATATACAAGTGTTTTTAACCCTAGAAATGCAGTGGAAG
Source organism: Lithobates pipiens (assembly GCF_037356315.1). Lineage (NCBI taxonomy): Eukaryota > Metazoa > Chordata > Amphibia > Anura > Ranidae > Lithobates > Lithobates pipiens. The sequence goes on from NW_027507758.1 coordinate 625,838,949, forward strand.
CTTTATTGGGAAGGGGAGCCAAATCCGACAGCAATAGTCAGTTTGTTATCAAATTCCGCTTCCCCTGGACAGAAAGGGCCTGGGGTAAGAAAGAAGAGGGAGGATGCTTTATACAAAGAGTAGAGCAGTCAGAGAGGCCATATACAAGTGTTTTTAACCCTAGAAATGCAGTGGAAGCTTTATTGGGAGGGGGAGCCAAATCCGACAGCAATAGTCAGTTTGCTATCAAATTCAGCTTCCCCTGTACAGAAAGGGCCTGGGGTAAGAAAGAAGAGTGAGGATGCTTTATACAAAGAGTAGAGCAGTCAGAGAGGCCATATACAAGTGTTTTTAACCCTAGAAATGCAGTGGAAGCTTTATTGTGAGGGGGAGTCAAATCCGACAGCAATAGTCAGTTTGCTATGAAATTCCGCTTCCCCTGGACAGAAAGGGCCTGGGGTAAGAAAGAAGAGTGAGGATGCTTTATACAAAGAGTAGAGCAGTCAGAGAGGCCATATACAAGTGTTTTTAACCCTAGAAATGCAGTGGAAGCTTTATTGGGAAGGGGAGCCAAATCCGACAGCAGTAGTCAGTTTGGTATGAAATTCCGCTTCCCCTGGACAGAAAGGGCCTGGGGTAAGGAAGAAGAGTGAGGATGCTTTATACAAAGAGTAGAGCAGTCAGAGAGGCCATATACAAGTGATTTTAACCCTAGAAATGCAGTGGAAGCTTTATTGTGAGGGGGAGTCAAATCCGACAGCAATAGTCAGTTTGCTATCAAATTCCGCTTCCCCTGGACAGAAAGGGCCTGGGGTAAGAAAGAAGAGTGAGGATGCTTTATACAAAGAGTAGAGCAGTCAGAGAGGCCATATACAAGTGTTTTTAACCCTAGAAATGCAGTGGAAGCTTTATTGGGAGGGGGAGCCAAATCCGACAGCAATAGTCAGTTTGCTATGAAATTCCGCTTCCCCTGGACAGAAAGTGCTTGGGGTAAGAAAGAAGAGTGAGGATGCTTTATACAAAGAGTAGAGCAGTCAGAGAGGCCATATACAAGTGTTTTTAACCCTAGAAATGCAGTGGAAGCTTTATTGGGAAGGGGAGCCAAATCCGACAGCAATAGTCAGTTTGTTATCAAATTCCGCTTCCCCTGGACAGAAAGGGCCTGGGGTAAGAAAGAAGAGGGAGGATGCTTTATACAAAGAGTAGAGCAGTCAGAGAGGCCATATACAAGTGTTTTTAACCCTAGAAATGCAGTGGAAGCTTTATTGGGAAGGGAAGCCAAATCCGACAGCAATAGTCAGTTTGCTATCAAATTCCGCTTCCCCTGGACATAAAGTGCTTGGGGTAAGAAAGAAGAGTGAGGATGCTTTATACAAAGAGTAGAGCAGTCAGAGAGGCCATATACAAGTGTTTTTAACCCTAGAAATGCAGTGGAAGCTTTATTGGGAGGGGGAGCCAAATCCGACAGCAATAGTCAGTTTGCTATGAAATTCCGCTTCCCCTGGACAGAAAGGGCCTGGGGTAAGAAAGAAGAGGGAGGATGCTTTATACAAAGAGTAGAGCAGTCAGAGAGGCCATATAAGGGTGTTTTTAACCCTAGAAATGCAGTGGAAGCTTTATTGGGAAGGGGAGCCAAATCCGACAGCAATAGTCAGTTTGCTATGAAATTCCGCTTCACCTGGATAGAAAGGGCCTGGGGTAAGAAAGAAGAGGGAGGATGCTTTATACAAAGAGTAGAGCAGTCAGAGAGGCCATATACAAGTGTTTTTAACCCTAGAAATGCAGTGGAAGCTTTATTGGGAAGGGGAGCCAAATCCGACAGCAATAGTCAGTTTGTTATCAAATTCCGCTTCCCCTGGACAGAAAGGGCCTGGGGTAAGAAAGAAGAGGGAGGATGCTTTATACAAAGAGTAGAGCAGTCAGAGAGGCCATATACAAGTGTTTTTAACCCTAGAAAGGCAGTGGAAGCTTTATTGGGAGGGGGAGCCAAATCCGACAGCAATAGTCAGTTTGCTATCAAATTCCGCTTCCCCTGTACAGAAAGGGCCTGGGGTAAGAAAGAAGAGTGAGGATGCTTTATACAAAGAGTAGAACAGTCAGAGAGGCCATATACAAGTGTTTTTAACCCTAGAAATGCAGTGGAAGCTTTATTGGGAGGGGGAGCCAAATCCGACAGCAATAGTCAGTTTGCTATCAAATTCCGCTTCCCCTGGACAGAAAGGGCCTGGGGTAAGAAAGAAGAGTGAGGATGCTTTATACAAAGAGTAGAGCAGTCAGAGAGGCCATACACAAGTGTTTTTAACCCTAGAAATGCAGTGGAAGCTTTATTGGGAGGGGGAGCCAAATCCGACAGCAATAGTCAGTTTGCTATGAAATTCCGCTTCCCCTGGACAGAAAGTGCTTGGGGTAAGAAAGAAGAGTGAGGATGCTTTATACAAAGAGTAGAGCAGTCAGAGAGGCCATATACAAGTGTTTTTAACCCTAGAAATGCAGTGGAAGCTTTATTGGGAAGGGGAGCCAAATCCGACAGCAATAGTCAGTTTGTTATCAAATTCCGCTTCCCCTGGACAGAAAGGGCCTGGGGTAAGAAAGAAGAGGGAGGATGCTTTATACAAAGAGTAGAGCAGTCAGAGAGGCCATATACAAGTGTTTTTAACCCTAGAAATGCAGTGGAAGCTTTATTGGGAGGGGGAGCCAAATCCGACAGCAATAGTCAGTTTGCTATCAAATTCAGCTTCCCCTGTACAGAAAGGGCCTGGGGTAAGAAAGAAGAGTGAGGATGCTTTATACAAAGAGTAGAGCAGTCAGAGAGGCCATATACAAGTGTTTTTAACCCTAGAAATGCAGTGGAAGCTTTATTGTGAGGGGGAGTCAAATCCGACAGCAATAGTCAGTTTGTTATCAAATTCCGCTTCCCCTGGACAGAAAGGGCCTGGGGTAAGAAAGAAGAGTGAGGATGCTTTATACAAAGAGTAGAGCAGTCAGAGAGGCCATATACAAGTGTTTTTAACCCTAGAAATGCAGTGGAAGCTTTTTTGGGAGGGGGAGCCAAATCCGACAGCAATAGTCAGTTTGCTATGAAATTCCGCTTCCCTTGGACAGAAAGTGCTTGGGGTAAGAAAGAAGAGTGAGGATGCTTTAAACAAAGAGTAGAGCAGTCAGAGAGGCCATATACAAGTGTTTTTAACCCTAGAAATGCAGTGGAAGCTTTATTGGGAAGGGGAGCCAAATCCGACAGCAGTAGTCAGTTTGGTATGAAATTCCGCTTCCCCTGGACAGAAAGGGCCTGGGGTAAGGAAGAAGAGTGAGGATGCTTTATACAAAGAGTAGAGCAGTCAGAGAGGCCATATACAAGTGATTTTAACCCTAGAAATGCAGTGGAAGCTTTATTGTGAGGGGGAGTCAAATCCGACAGCAATAGTCAGTTTGCTATCAAATTCCGCTTCCCCTGGACAGAAAGGGCCTGGGGTAAGAAAGAAGAGTGAGGATGCTTTATACAAAGAGTAGAGCAGTCAGAGAGGCCATATACAAGTGTTTTTAACCCTAGAAATGCAGTGGAAGCTTTATTGGGAGGGGGAGCCAAATCCGACAGCAATAGTCAGTTTGCTATGAAATTCCGCTTCCCCTGGACAGAAAGTGCTTGGGGTAAGAAAGAAGAGTGAGGATGCTTTATACAAAGAGTAGAGCAGTCAGAGAGGCCATATACAAGTGTTTTTAACCCTAGAAATGCAGTGGAAGCTTTATTGGGAAGGGGAGCCAAATCCGACAGCAATAGTCAGTTTGTTATCAAATTCCGCTTCCCCTGGACAGAAAGGGCCTGGGGTAAGAAAGAAGAGGGAGGATGCTTTATACAAAGAGTAGAGCAGTCAGAGAGGCCATATACAAGTGTTTTTAACCCTAGAAATGCAGTGGAAGCTTTATTGGGAAGGGAAGCCAAATCCGACAGCAATAGTCAGTTTGCTATCAAATTCCGCTTCCCCTGGACATAAAGTGCTTGGGGTAAGAAAGAAGAGGGGGATGCTTTATACAAAGAGTAGAGCAGTCAGAGAGGCCATATACAAGTGATTTTAACCCTAGAAATGCAGTGGAAGCTTTATTGTGAGGGGGAGTCAAATCCGACAGCAATAGTCAGTTTTCTATCAAATTCCGCTTCCCCTGGACAGAAAGGGCCTGTGGTAAGAAAGAAGAGTGAGGATGCTTTATACAAAGAGTAGAGCAGTCAGAGAGGCCATATACAAGTGTTTTTAACCCTAGAAATGCAGTGGAAGCTTTATTGGGAAGGGGAGCCAAATCCGACAGCAATAGTCAGTTTGCTATGAAATTCCGCTTCCCCTGGATAGAAAGGGCCTGGGGTAAGAAAGAAGAGGGAGGATGCTTTATACAAAGAGTAGAGCAGTCAGAGAGGCCATATACAAGTGTTTTTAACCCTAGAAATGCAGTGGAAGCTTTATTGGGAAGGGGAGCCAAATCCGACAGCAATAGTCAGTTTGTTATCAAATTCCGCTTCCCCTGGACAGAAAGGGCCTGGGGTAAGAAAGAAGAGGGAGGATGCTTTATACAAAGAGTAGAGCAGTCAGAGAGGCCATATACAAGTGTTTTTAACCCTAGAAATGCAGTGGAAGCTTTATTGGGAGGGGGAGCCAAATCCGACAGCAATAGTCAGTTTGCTATCAAATTCAGCTTCCCCTGTACAGAAAGGGCCTGGGGTAAGAAAGAAGAGTGAGGATGCTTTATACAAAGAGTAGAGCAGTCAGAGAGGCCATATACAAGTGTTTTTAACCCTAGAAATGCAGTGGAAGCTTTATTGTGAGGGGGAGTCAAATCCGACAGCAATAGTCAGTTTGCTATGAAATTCCGCTTCCCCTGGACAGAAAGGGCCTGGGGTAAGAAAGTAGAGTGAGGATGCTTTATACAAAGAGTAGAGCAGTCAGAGAGGCCATATACAAGTGTTTTTAACCCTAGAAATGCAGTGGAAGCTTTATTGGGAGGGGGAGCCAAATCCGACAGCAATAGTCAGTTTGCTATGAAATTCCGATTCCCTTGGACAGAAAGTGCTTGGGGTAAGAAAGAAGAGTGAGGATGCTTTAAACAAAGAGTAGAGCAGTCAGAGAGGCCATATACAAGTGTTTTTAACCCTAGAAATGCAGTGGAAGCTTTATTGGGAAGGGGAGCCAAATCCGACAGCAGTAGTCAGTTTGGTATGAAATTCCGCTTCCCCTGGACAGAAAGGGCCTGGGGTAAGGAAGAAGAGTGAGGATGCTTTATACAAAGAGTAGAGCAGTCAGAGAGGCCATATACAAGTGATTTTAACCCTAGAAATGCAGTGGAAGCTTTATTGTGAGGGGGAGTCAAATCCGACAGCAATAGTCAGTTTGCTATCAAATTCCGCTTCCCCTGGACAGAAAGGGCCTGGGGTAAGAAAGAAGAGTGAGGATGCTTTATACAAAGAGTAGAGCAGTCAGAGAGGCCATATACAAGTGTTTTTAACCCTAGAAATGCAGTGGAAGCTTTATTGGGAGGGGGAGCCAAATCCTACAGCAATAGTCAGTTTGCTATGAAATTCCGCTTCCCCTGGACAGAAAGTGCTTGGGGTAAGAAAGAAGAGTGAGGATGCTTTATACAAAGAGTAGAGCAGTCAGAGAGGCCATATACAAGTGTTTTTAACCCTAGAAATGCAGTGGAAGCTTTATTGGGAAGGGAAGCCAAATCCGACAGCAATAGTCAGTTTGCTATCAAATTCCGCTTCCCCTGGACATAAAGTGCTTGGGGTAAGAAAGAAGAGTGAGGATGCTTTATACAAAGAGTAGAGCAGTCAGAGAGGCCATATACAAGTGTTTTTAACCCTAGAAATGCAGTGGAAGCTTTATTGGGAGGGGGAGCCAAATCCGACAGCAATAGTCAGTTTGCTATCAAATTCCGCTTCCCCTGGACAGAAAGGGCCTGGGGTAAGAAAGAAGAGGGAGGATGCTTTAAACAAAGAGTAGAGCAGTCAGAGAGGCCATATACAAGTGTTTTTAACCCTAGAAATGCAGTGGAAGCTTTATTGTGAGGGGGAGTCAAATCCGACAGCAATAGTCAGTTTGTTATCAAATTCCGCTTCCCCTGGACAGAAAGGGCCTGGGGTAAGAAAGAAGAGTGAGGATGCTTTATACAAAGAGTAGAGCAGTCAGAGAGGCCATATACAAGTGTTTTTAACCCTAGAAATGCAGTGGAAGCTTTTTTGGGAGGGGGAGCCAAATCCGACAGCAATAGTCAGTTTGCTATGAAATTCCGCTTCCCTTGGACAGAAAGTGCTTGGGGTAAGAAAGAAGAGTGAGGATGCTTTAAACAAAGAGTAGAGCAGTCAGAGAGGCCATATACAAGTGTTTTTAACCCTAGAAATGCAGTGGAAGCTTTATTGGGAAGGGGAGCCAAATCCGACAGCAGTAGTCAGTTTGGTATGAAATTCCGCTTCCCCTGGACAGAAAGGGCCTGGGGTAAGGAAGAAGAGTGAGGATGCTTTATACAAAGAGTAGAGCAGTCAGAGAGGCCATATACAAGTGATTTTAACCCTAGAAATGCAGTGGAAGCTTTATTGTGAGGGGGAGTCAAATCCGACAGCAATAGTCAGTTTGCTATCAAATTCCGCTTCCCCTGGACAGAAAGGGCCTGGGGTAAGAAAGAAGAGTGAGGATGCTTTATACAAAGAGTAGAGCAGTCAGAGAGGCCATATACAAGTGTTTTTAACCCTAGAAATGCAGTGGAAGCTTTATTGGGAGGGGGAGCCAAATCCGACAGCAATAGTCAGTTTGCTATGAAATTCCGCTTCCCCTGGACAGAAAGTGCTTGGGGTAAGAAAGAAGAGTGAGGATGCTTTATACAAAGAGTAGAGCAGTCAGAGAGGCCATATACAAGTGTTTTTAACCCTAGAAATGCAGTGGAAGCTTTATTGGGAAGGGGAGCCAAATCCGACAGCAATAGTCAGTTTGTTATCAAATTCCGCTTCCCCTGGACAGAAAGGGCCTGGGGTAAGAAAGAAGAGGGAGGATGCTTTATACAAAGAGTAGAGCAGTCAGAGAGGCCATATACAAGTGTTTTTAACCCTAGAAATGCAGTGGAAGCTTTATTGGGAAGGGAAGCCAAATCCGACAGCAATAGTCAGTTTGCTATCAAATTCCGCTTCCCCTGGACATAAAGTGCTTGGGGTAAGAAAGAAGAGGGGGATGCTTTATACAAAGAGTAGAGCAGTCAGAGAGGCCATATACAAGTGATTTTAACCCTAGAAATGCAGTGGAAGCTTTATTGTGAGGGGGAGTCAAATCCGACAGCAATAGTCAGTTTTCTATCAAATTCCGCTTCCCCTGGACAGAAAGGGCCTGTGGTAAGAAAGAAGAGTGAGGATGCTTTATACAAAGAGTAGAGCAGTCAGAGAGGCCATATACAAGTGTTTTTAACCCTAGAAATGCAGTGGAAGCTTTATTGGGAAGGGGAGCCAAATCCGACAGCAATAGTCAGTTTGCTATGAAATTCCGCTTCCCCTGGATAGAAAGGGCCTGGGGTAAGAAAGAAGAGGGAGGATGCTTTATACAAAGAGTAGAGCAGTCAGAGAGGCCATATACAAGTGTTTTTAACCCTAGAAATGCAGTGGAAGCTTTATTGGGAAGGGGAGCCAAATCCGACAGCAATAGTCAGTTTGTTATCAAATTCCGCTTCCCCTGGACAGAAAGGGCCTGGGGTAAGAAAGAAGAGGGAGGATGCTTTATACAAAGAGTAGAGCAGTCAGAGAGGCCATATACAAGTGTTTTTAACCCTAGAAATGCAGTGGAAGCTTTATTGGGAGGGGGAGCCAAATCCGACAGCAATAGTCAGTTTGCTATCAAATTCAGCTTCCCCTGTACAGAAAGGGCCTGGGGTAAGAAAGAAGAGTGAGGATGCTTTATACAAAGAGTAGAGCAGTCAGAGAGGCCATATACAAGTGTTTTTAACCCTAGAAATGCAGTGGAAGCTTTATTGTGAGGGGGAGTCAAATCCGACAGCAAGAGTCAGTTTGCTATGAAATTCCGCTTCCCCTGGACAGAAAGGGCCTGGGGTAAGAAAGTAGAGTGAGGATGCTTTATACAAAGAGTAGAGCAGTCAGAGAGGCCATATACAAGTGTTTTTAACCCTAGAAATGCAGTGGAAGCTTTATTGGGAGGGGGAGCCAAATCCGACAGCAATAGTCAGTTTGCTATGAAATTCCGATTCCCTTGGACAGAAAGTGCTTGGGGTAAGAAAGAAGAGTGAGGATGCTTTAAACAAAGAGTAGAGCAGTCAGAGAGGCCATATACAAGTGTTTTTAACCCTAGAAATGCAGTGGAAGCTTTATTGGGAAGGGGAGCCAAATCCGACAGCAGTAGTCAGTTTGGTATGAAATTCCGCTTCCCCTGGACAGAAAGGGCCTGGGGTAAGGAAGAAGAGTGAGGATGCTTTATACAAAGAGTAGAGCAGTCAGAGAGGCCATATACAAGTGATTTTAACCCTAGAAATGCAGTGGAAGCTTTATTGTGAGGGGGAGTCAAATCCGACAGCAATAGTCAGTTTGCTATCAAATTCCGCTTCCCCTGGACAGAAAGGGCCTGGGGTAAGAAAGAAGAGTGAGGATGCTTTATACAAAGAGTAGAGCAGTCAGAGAGGCCATATACAAGTGTTTTTAACCCTAGAAATGCAGTGGAAGCTTTATTGGGAGGGGGAGCCAAATCCTACAGCAATAGTCAGTTTGCTATGAAATTCCGCTTCCCCTGGACAGAAAGTGCTTGGGGTAAGAAAGAAGAGTGAGGATGCTTTATACAAAGAGTAGAGCAGTCAGAGAGGCCATATACAAGTGTTTTTAACCCTAGAAATGCAGTGGAAGCTTTATTGGGAAGGGAAGCCAAATCCGACAGCAATAGTCAGTTTGCTATCAAATTCCGCTTCCCCTGGACATAAAGTGCTTGGGGTAAGAAAGAAGAGTGAGGATGCTTTATACAAAGAGTAGAGCAGTCAGAGAGGCCATATACAAGTGTTTTTAACCCTAGAAATGCAGTGGAAGCTTTATTGGGAGGGGGAGCCAAATCCGACAGCAATAGTCAGTTTGCTATCAAATTCCGCTTCCCCTGGACAGAAAGGGCCTGGGGTAAGAAAGAAGAGGGAGGATGCTTTATACAAAGAGTAGAGCAGTCAGAGAGGCCATATACAAGTGTTTTTAACCCTAGAAATGCAGTGGAAGCTTTATTGGGAAGGGGAGCCAAATCCGACAGCAATAGTCAGTTTGCTATGAAATTCCGCTTCACCTGGATAGAAAGGGCCTGGGGTAAGAAAGAAGAGGGAGGATGCTTTATACAAAGAGTAGAGCAGTCAGAGAGGCCATATACAAGTGTTTTTAACCCTAGAAATGCAGTGGAAGCTTTATTGGGAAGGGGAGCCAAATCCGACAGCAATAGTCAGTTTGTTATCAAATTCCGCTTCCCCTGGACAGAAAGGGCCTGGGGTAAGAAAGAAGAGGGAGGATGCTTTATACAAAGAGTAGAGCAGTCAGAGAGGCCATATACAAGTGTTTTTAACCCTAGAAAGGCAGTGGAAGCTTTATTGGGAGGGGGAGCCAAATCTGACAGCAATAGTCAGTTTGCTATCAAATTCCGCTTCCCCTGTACAGAAAGGGCCTGGGGTAAGAAAGAAGAGTGAGGATGCTTTATACAAAGAGTAGAACAGTCAGAGAGGCCATATACAAGTGTTTTTAACCCTAGAAATGCAGTGGAAGCTTTATTGGGAGGGGGAGCCAAATCTGACAGCAATAGTCAGTTTGCTATCAAATTCCGATTCCCCTGGACAGAAAGGGCTTGGGGTAAGAAAGAAGAGTGAGGATGCTTTATACAAAGAGTAGAGCAGTCAGAGAGGCCATATACAAGTGTTTTTAACCCTAGAAATGCAGTGGAAGCTTTATTGGGAGGGGGAGCCAAATCCGACAGCAATAGTCAGTTTGCTATGAAATTCCGCTTCCCCTGGACAGAAAGGGCCTGGGGTAAGAAAGAAGAGTGAGGATGCTTTATACAAAGAGTAGAGCAGTCAGAGAGGCCATATACAAGTGTTTTTAACCCTAGAAATGCAGTGGAAGCTTTATTGGGAGGGGGAGCCAAATCCGACAGCAATAGTCAGTTTGCTATCAAATTCTGCTTCCCCTGGACAGAAAGGGCTTGGGGTAAGAAAGAAGAGGGGGATGCTTTATACAAAGAGTAGAGCAGTCAGAGAGGCCATATACAAGTGTTTTTAACCCTAGAAATGCAGTGGAAGCTTTATTGTGAGGGGGAGTCAAATCCGACAGCAATAGTCAGTTTGCTATCAAATTCTGCTTCCCCTGGACAGAAAGGGCCTTGGGTAAGAAAGAAGAGTGAGGATGCTTTATACAAAGAGTAGAGCAGTCAGAGAGGCCATATACAAGTGTTTTTAACCCTAGAAATGCAGTGGAAGCTTTATTGGGAAGGGGAGCCAAATCCGACAGCAATAGTCAGTTTGCTATGAAATTCCGCTTCCCCTGGATAGAAAGGGCCTGGGGTAAGAAAGAAGAGGGAGGATGCTTTATACAAAGAGTAGAGCAGTCAGAGAGGCCATATACAAGTGTTTTTAACCCTAGAAATGCAGTGGAAGCTTTATTGGGAGGGGGAGCCAAATCCGACAGCAATAGTCAGTTTGCTATGAAATTCCGCTTCCCCTGGACAGAAAGTGCTTGGGGTAAGAAAGAAGAGTGAGGATGCTTTATACAAAGAGTAGATCAGTCAGAGAGGCCATATACAAGTGTTTTTAACCCTAGAAATGCAGTGGAAGCTTTATTGGGAAGGGGAGCCAAATCCGACAGCAATAGTCAGTTTGCTATGAAATTCCGCTTCCCCTGGATAGAAAGGGCCTGGGGTAAGAAAGAAGAGTGAGGATGCTTTATACAAAGAGTAGAGCAGTCAGAGAGGCCATATACAAGTGTTTTTAACCCTAGAAATGCAGTGGAAGCTTTATTGGGAGGGGGAGCCAAATCCGACAGCAATAGTCAGTTTGCTATGAAATTCCGCTTCCCCTGGACAGAAAGTGCTTGGGGTAAGAAAGAAGAGTGAGGATGCTTTATACAAAGAGTAGATCAGTCAGAGAGGCCATATACAAGTGTTTTTAACCCTAGAAATGCAGTGGAAGCTTTATTGGGAAGGGGAGCCAAATCCGACAGCAATAGTCAGTTTGCTATCAAATTCCGCTTCCCCTGGACATAAAGTGCTTGGGGTAAGAAAGAAGAGTGAGGATGCTTTATACAAAGAGTAGAGCAGTCAGAGAGGCCATATACAAGTGTTTTTAACCCTAGAAATGCAGTGGAAGCTTTATTGGGAGGGGGAGCCAAATCCGACAGCAATAGTCAGTTTGCTATGAAATTCCGCTTCCCCTGGACAGAAAGTGCTTGGGGTAAGAAAGAAGAGTGAGGATGCTTTATACAAAGAGTAGAGCAGTCAGAGAGGCCATATACAAGTGTTTTTAACCCTAGAAATGCAGTGGAAGCTTTATTGGGAAGGGGAGCCAAATCCGACAGCAATAGTCAGTTTGTTATCAAATTCCGCTTCCCCTGGACAGAAAGGGCCTGGGGTAAGAAAGAAGAGGGAGGATGCTTTATACAAAGAGTAGAGCAGTCAGAGAGGCCATATACAAGTGTTTTTAACCCTAGAAATGCAGTGGAAGCTTTATTGGGAGGGGGAGCCAAATCCGACAGCAATAGTCAGTTTGCTATCAAATTCCGCTTCCCCTGGACAGAAAGGGTCTGGGGTAAGAAAGAAGAGTGAGGATGCTTTATACAAAGAGTAGAGCAGTCAGAGAAGCCATATACAAGTGTTTTTAACCCTAGAAATGCAGTGGAAGCTTTATTGGGAAGGGGAGCCAAATCCGACAGCAATAGTCAGTTTGCTATGAAATTCCGCTTCCCCTGGATAGAAAGGGCCTGGGGTAAGAAAGAAGAGGGAGGATGCTTTATACAAAGAGTAGAGCAGTCAGAGAGGCCATATACAAGTGTTTTTAACCCTAGAAATGCAGTGGAAGCTTTATTGGGAAGGGGAGCCAAATCCGACAGCAATAGTCAGTTTGCTATCAAATTCCGCTTCCCCTGGACAGAAAGGGCCCAGGGTAAGAAAGAAGAGTGAGGATGCTTTATACAAAGAGTAGAGCAGTCAGAGAGGCCATATACAAGTGTTTTTAACCCTAGAAATGCAGTGGAAGCTTTATTGGGAGGGGGAGCCAAATCCGACAGCAATAGTCAGTTTGCTATGAAATTCAGCTTCCCCTGGACAGAAAGGGCCTGGGGTAAGAAAGAAGAGGGAGGATGCTTTATACAAAGAGTAGAGCAGTCAGAGAGGCCATATACAAGTGTTTTTAACCCTAGAAATGCAGTCCAAGCTTTATTGGGAAGGGGAGCCAAATCCGACAGCAATAGTCAGTTTGTTATCAAATTCCGCTTCCCCTGGACAGAAAGGGCCTGGGGTAAGAAAGAAGAGGGAGGATGCTTTATACAAAGAGTAGAGCAGTCAGAGAGGCCATATACAAGTGTTTTTAACCCTAGAAATGCAGTGGAAGCTTTATTGGGAGGGGGAGCCAAATCTGACAGCAATAGTCAGTTTGCTATCAAATTCCGATTCCCCTGGACAGAAAGGGCCCGGGGTAAGAAAGAAGAGTGAGGATGCTTTATACAAAGAGTAGAGCAGTCAGAGAGGCCATATACAAGTGTTTTTAACCCTAGAAATGCAGTGGAAGCTTTATTGGGAGGGGGAGCCAAATCCGACAGCAATAGTCAGTTTGCTATGAAATTCCGCTTCCCCTGGACAGAAAGGGCCTGGGGTAAGAAAGAAGAGTGAGGATGCTTTATACAAAGAGTAGAGCAGTCAGAGAGGCCATATACAAGTGTTTTTAACCCTAGAAATGCAGTGGAAGCTTTATTGGGAGGGGGAGCCAAATCCGACAGCAATAGTCAGTTTGCTATCAAATTCTGCTTCCCCTGGACAGAAAGGGCTTGGGGTAAGAAAGAAGAGGGGGATGCTTTATACAAAGAGTAGAGCAGTCAGAGAGGCCATATACAAGTGTTTTTAACCCTAGAAATGCAGTGGAAGCTTTATTGTGAGGGGGAGTCAAATCCGACAGCAATAGTCAGTTTGCTATCAAATTCTGCTTCCCCTGGACAGAAAGGGCCTTGGGTAAGAAAGAAGAGTGAGGATGCTTTATACAAAGAGTAGAGCAGTCAGAGAGGCCATATACAAGTGTTTTTAACCCTAGAAATGCAGTGGAAGCTTTATTGGGAAGGGGAGCCAAATCCGACAGCAATAGTCAGTTTGCTATGAAATTCCGCTTCCCCTGGATAGAAAGGGCCTGGGGTAAGAAAGAAGAGGGAGGATGCTTTATACAAAGAGTAGAGCAGTCAGAGAGGCCATTTACAAGTGTTTTTAACCCTAGAAATGCAGTGGAAGCTTTATTGGGAAGGGGAGCCAAATCCGACAGCAATAGTCAGTTTGTTATCAAATTCCGCTTCCCCTGGACAGAAAGGGCCTGGGGTAAGAAAGAAGAGGGAGGATGCTTTATACAAAGAGTAGAGCAGTCAGAGAGGCCATATACAAGTGTTTTTAACCCTAGAAATGCAGTGGAAGCTTTATTGGGAGGGGGAGCCAAATCCGACAGCAATAGTCAGTTTGCTATCAAATTCCGCTTCCCCTGTACAGAAAGGGCCTGGGGTAAGAAAGAAGAGTGAGGATGCTTTATACAAAGAGTAGAGCAGTCAGAGAGGCCATATACAAGTGTTTTTAACCCTAGAAATGCAGTGGAAGCTTTATTGGGAGGGGGAGCCAAATCCGACAGCAATAGTCAGTTTGCTATCAAATTCCGCTTCCCCTGGACAGAAAGGGCCTGGGGTAAGAAAGAAGAGTGAGGATGCTTTATACAAAGAGTAGAGCAGTCAGAGAGGCCATATACAAGTGTTTTTAACCCTAGAAATGCAGTGGAAGCTTTATTGGGAGGGGGAGCCAAATCCGACAGCAATAGTCAGTTTGCTATGAAATTCCGCTTCCCCTGGACAGAAAGTGCTTGGGGTAAGAAAGAAGAGTGAGGATGCTTTATACAAAGAGTAGATCAGTCAGAGAGGCCATATACAAGTGTTTTTAACCCTAGAAATGCAGTGGAAGCTTTATTGGGAAGGGGAGCCAAATCCGACAGCAATAGTCAGTTTGCTATCAAATTCCGCTTCCCCTGGACATAAAGTGCTTGGGGTAAGAAAGAAGAGTGAGGATGCTTTATACAAAGAGTAGAGCAGTCAGAGAGGCCATATACAAGTGTTTTTAACCCTAGAAATGCAGTGGAAGCTTTATTGGGAGGGGGAGCCAAATCCGACAGCAATAGTCAGTTTGCTATGAAATTCCGCTTCCCCTGGACAGAAAGTGCTTGGGCTAAGAAAGAAGAGGGAGGATGCTTTATACAAAGAGTAGAGCAGTCAGAGAGGCCATATACAAGTGTTTTTAACCCTAGAAATGCAGTGGAAGCTTTATTGGGAGGGGGAGCCAAATCCGACAGCAATAGTCAGTTTGCTATGAAATTCCGCTTCCCCTGGACAGAAAGGGCCTGGGGTAAGAAAGAAGAGGGAGGATGCTTTATACAAAGAGTAGAGCAGTCAGAGAGGCCATATACAAGTGTTTTTAACCCTAGAAATGCAGTCCAAGCTTTATTGGGAAGGGGAGCCAAATCCGACAGCAATAGTCAGTTTGTTATCAAATTCCGCTTCCCCTGGACAGAAAGGGCCTGGGGTAAGAAAGAAGAGGGAGGATGCTTTATACAAAGAGTAGAGCAGTCAGAGAGGCCATATACAAGTGTTTTTAACCCTAGAAATGCAGTGGAAGCTTTATTGGGAGGGGGAGCCAAATCTGACAGCAATAGTCAGTTTGCTATCAAATTCCGCTTCCCCTGGACAGAAAGGGCCCGGGGTAAGAAAGAAGAGTGAGGATGCTTTATACAAAGAGTAGAGCAGTCAGAGAGGCCATATACAAGTGTTTTTAACCCTAGAAATGCAGTGGAAGCTTTATTGGGAGGGGGAGCCAAATCCGACAGCAATAGTCAGTTTGCTATGAAATTCCGCTTCCCCTGGACAGAAAGGGCCTGGGGTAAGAAAGAAGAGTGAGGATGCTTTATACAAAGAGTAGAGCAGTCAGAGAGGCCATATACAAGTGTTTTTAACCCTAGAAATGCAGTGGAAGCTTTATTGGGAGGGGGAGCCAAATCCGACAGCAATAGTCAGTTTGCTATCAAATTCTGCTTCCCCTGGACAGAAAGGGCTTGGGGTAAGAAAGAAGAGGGGGATGCTTTATACAAAGAGTAGAGCAGTCAGAGAGGCCATATACAAGTGTTTTTAACCCTAGAAATGCAGTGGAAGCTTTATTGTGAGGGGGAGTCAAATCCGACAGCAATAGTCAGTTTGCTATCAAATTCTGCTTCCCCTGGACAGAAAGGGCCTTGGGTAAGAAAGAAGAGTGAGGATGCTTTATACAAAGAGTAGAGCAGTCAGAGAGGCCATATACAAGTGTTTTTAACCCTAGAAATGCAGTGGAAGCTTTATTGGGAAGGGGAGCCAAATCCGACAGCAATAGTCAGTTTGCTATGAAATTCCGCTTCCCCTGGATAGAAAGGGCCTGGGGTAAGAAAGAAGAGGGAGGATGCTTTATACAAAGAGTAGAGCAGTCAGAGAGGCCATTTACAAGTGTTTTTAACCCTAGAAATGCAGTGGAAGCTTTATTGGGAAGGGGAGCCAAATCCGACAGCAATAGTCAGTTTGTTATCAAATTCCGCTTCCCCTGGACAGAAAGGGCCTGGGGTAAGAAAGAAGAGGGAGGATGCTTTATACAAAGAGTAGAGCAGTCAGAGAGGCCATATACAAGTGTTTTTAACCCTAGAAATGCAGTGGAAGCTTTATTGGGAGGGGGAGCCAAATCCGACAGCAATAGTCAGTTTGCTATCAAATTCCGCTTCCCCTGTACAGAAAGGGCCTGGGGTAAGAAAGAAGAGTGAGGATGCTTTATACAAAGAGTAGAGCAGTCAGAGAGGCCATATACAAGTGTTTTTAACCCTAGAAATGCAGTGGAAGCTTTATTGGGAGGGGGAGCCAAATCCGACAGCAATAGTCAGTTTGCTATCAAATTCCGCTTCCCCTGGACAGAAAGGGCCTGGGGTAAGAAAGAAGAGTGAGGATGCTTTATACAAAGAGTAGAGCAGTCAGAGAGGCCATATACAAGTGTTTTTAACCCTAGAAATGCAGTGGAAGCTTTATTGGGAGGGGGAGCCAAATCCGACAGCAATAGTCAGTTTGCTATGAAATTCCGCTTCCCCTGGACAGAAAGTGCTTGGGGTAAGAAAGAAGAGTGAGGATGCTTTATACAAAGAGTAGATCAGTCAGAGAGGCCATATACAAGTGTTTTTAACCCTAGAAATGCAGTGGAAGCTTTATTGGGAAGGGGAGCCAAATCCGACAGCAATAGTCAGTTTGCTATCAAATTCCGCTTCCCCTGGACATAAAGTGCTTGGGGTAAGAAAGAAGAGTGAGGATGCTTTATACAAAGAGTAGAGCAGTCAGAGAGGCCATATACAAGTGTTTTTAACCCTAGAAATGCAGTGGAAGCTTTATTGGGAGGGGGAGCCAAATCCGACAGCAATAGTCAGTTTGCTATGAAATTCCGCTTCCCCTGGACAGAAAGTGCTTGGGCTAAGAAAGAAGAGGGAGGATGCTTTATACAAAGAGTAGAGCAGTCAGAGAGGCCATATACAAGTGTTTTTAACCCTAGAAATGCAGTGGAAGCTTTATTGGGAGGGGGAGCCAAATCCGACAGCAATAGTCAGTTTGCTATCAAATTCCGCTTCCCCTGGACAGAAAGGGCCTGGGGTAAGAAAGAAGAGTGAGGATGCTTTATACAAAGAGTAGAGCAGTCAGAGAAGCCATATACAAGTGTTTTTAACCCTAGAAATGCAGTGGAAGCTTTATTGGGAAGGGGAGCCAAATCCGACAGCAATAGTCAGTTTGCTATGAAATTCCGCTTCCCCTGGATAGAAAGGGCCTGGGGTAAGAAAGAAGAGGGAGGATGCTTTATACAAAGAGTAGAGCAGTCAGAGAGGCCATTTACAAGTGTTTTTAACCCTAGAAATGCAGTGGAAGCTTTATTGGGAAGGGGAGCCAAATCCGACAGCAATAGTCAGTTTGTTATCAAATTCCGCTTCCCCTGGACAGAAAGGGCCTGGGGTAAGAAAGAAGAGGGAGGATGCTTTATACAAAGAGTAGAGCAGTCAGAGAGGCCATATACAAGTGTTTTTAACCCTAGAAATGCAGTGGAAGCTTTATTGGGAGGGGGAGCCAAATCCGACAGCAATAGTCAGTTTGCTATCAAATTCCACTTCCCCTGTACAGAAAGGGCCTGGGGTAAGAAAGAAGAGTGAGGATGCTTTATACAAAGAGTAGAGCAGTCAGAGAGGCCATATACAAGTGTTTTTAACCCTAGAAATGCAGTGGAAGCTTTATTGGGAGGGGGAGCCAAATCCGACAGCAATAGTCAGTTTGCTATCAAATTCCGCTTCCCCTGGACAGAAAGGGCTTGGGGTAAGAAAGAAGAGTGAGGATGCTTTATACAAAGAGTAGAGCAGTCAGAGAGGCCATATACAAGTGTTTTTAACCCTAGAAATGCAGTGGAAGCTTTATTGGGAAGGGGAGCCAAATCCGACAGCAGTAGTCAGTTTGGTATGAAATTCCGCTTCCCCTGGACAGAAAGGGCTTGGGGTAAGAAAGAAGAGTGAGGATGCTTTATACAAAGAGTAGAGCAGTCAGAGAGGCCATATACAAGTGTTTTTAACCCTAGAAATGCAGTGGAAGCTTTATTGGGAAGGGGAGCCAAATCCGACAGCAATAGTCAGTTTGCTATCAAATTCCGCTTCCCCTGGACAGAAAGGGCTTGGGGTAAGAAAGAAGAGGGAGGATGCTTTATACAAAGAGTAGAGCAGTCAGAGAGGCCATATACAAGTGTTTTTAACCCTAGAAATGCAGTGGAAGCTTTATTGGGAAGGGGAGCCAAATCCGACAGCAATAGTCAGTTTGCTATCAAATTCCGCTTCCCCTGGACAGAAAGGGCCCAGGGTAAGAAAGAAGAGTGAGGATGCTTTATACAAAGAGTAGAGCAGTCAGAGAGGCCATATACAAGTGTTTTTAACCCTAGAAATGCAGTGGAAGCTTTATTGGGAGGGGGAGCCAAATCCGACAGCAATAGTCAGTTTGCTATGAAATTCTGCTTCCCCTGGACAGAAAGGGCCTGGGGTAAGAAAGAAGAGGGAGGATGCTTTATACAAAGAGTAGAGCAGTCAGAGAGGCCATATACAAGTGTTTTTAACCCTAGAAATGCAGTCCAAGCTTTATTGGGAAGGGGAGCCAAATCCGACAGCAATAGTCAGTTTGTTATCAAATTCCGCTTCCCCTGGACAGAAAGGGCCTGGGGTAAGAAAGAAGAGGGAGGATGCTTTAAACAAAGAGTAGAGCAGTCAGAGAGGCCATATACAAGTGTTTTTAACCCTAGAAATGCAGTGGAAGCTTTATTGGGAGGGGGAGCCAAATCCGACAGCAATAGTCAGTTTGCTATGAAATTCCGCTTCCCCTGGACAGAAAGTGCTTGGGGTAAGAAAGAAGAGTGAGGATGCTTTAAATAAAGAGTAGAGCAGTCAGAGAGGCCATATACAAGTGTTTTTAACCCTAGAAATACAGTGGAAGCTTTATTGGGAAGGGGAGCCAAATCCGACAGCAGTAGTCAGTTTGGTATGAAATTCCGCTTCCCCTGGACAGAAAGGGCCTGGGGTAAGGAAGAAGAGTGAGGATGCTTTATACAAAGAGTAGAGCAGTCAGAGAGGCCATATACAAGTGATTTCAACCCTAGAAACGCAGTGGAAGCTTTATTGTGAGGGGGAGTCAAATCCGACAGCAATAGTCATTTTGCTATCAAATTCCGCTTCCCCTGGACAGAAAGGGCCTGGGGTAAGAAAGAAGAGTGAGGATGCTTTATACAAAGAGTAGAGCAGTCAGAGAGGCCATATACAAGTGTTTTTAACCCTAGAAATGCAGTGGAAGCTTTATTGGGAGGGGGAGCCAAATCCGACAGCAATAGTCAGTTTGCTATGAAATTCCGCTTCCCCTGGACAGAAAGTGCTTGGGGTAAGAAAGAAGAGTGAGGATGCTTTATACAAAGAGTAGATCAGTCAGAGAGGCCATATACAAGTGTTTTTAACCCTAGAAATGCAGTGGAAGCTTTATTGGGAAGGGGAGCCAAATCCGACAGCAATAGTCAGTTTGCTATCAAATTCCGCTTCCCCTGGACATAAAGTGCTTGGGGTAAGAAAGAAGAGTGAGGATGCTTTATACAAAGAGTAGAGCAGTCAGAGAGGCCATATACAAGTGTTTTTAACCCTAGAAATGCAGTGGAAGCTTTATTGGGAGGGGGAGCCAAATCCGACAGCAATAGTCAGTTTGCTATGAAATTCCGCTTCCCCTGGACAGAAAGTGCTTGGGGTAAGAAAGAAGAGTGAGGATGCTTTATACAAAGAGTAGAGCAGTCAGAGAGGCCATATACAAGTGTTTTTAACCCTAGAAATGCAGTGGAAGCTTTATTGGGAAGGGGAGCCAAATCCGACAGCAATAGTCAGTTTGTTATCAAATTCCGCTTCCCCTGGACAGAAAGGGCCTGGGGTAAGAAAGAAGAGGGAGGATGCTTTATACAAAGAGTAGAGCAGTCAGAGAGGCCATATACAAGTGTTTTTAACCCTAGAAATGCAGTGGAAGCTTTATTGGGAAGGGAAGCCAAATCCGACAGCAATAGTCAGTTTGCTATCAAATTCCGCTTCCCCTGGACATAAAGTGCTTGGGGTAAGAAAGAAGAGTGAGGATGCTTTATACAAAGAGTAGAGCAGTCAGAGAGGCCATATACAAGTGTTTTTAACCCTAGAAATGCAGTGGAAGCTTTATTGGGAGGGGGAGCCAAATCCGACAGCAATAGTCAGTTTGCTATCAAATTCCGCTTCCCCTGGACAGAAAGGGCCTGGGGTAAGAAAGAAGAGGGAGGATGCTTTATACAAAGAGTAGAGCAGTCAGAGAGGCCATATACAAGTGTTTTTAACCCTAGAAATGCAGTGGAAGCTTTATTGGGAAGGGGAGCCAAATCCGACAGCAATAGTCAGTTTGCTATGAAATTCCGCTTCACCTGGATAGAAAGGGCCTGGGGTAAGAAAGAAGAGGGAGGATGCTTTATACAAAGAGTAGAGCAGTCAGAGAGGCCATATACAAGTGTTTTTAACCCTAGAAATGCAGTGGAAGCTTTATTGGGAAGGGGAGCCAAATCCGACAGCAATAGTCAGTTTGTTATCAAATTCCGCTTCCCCTGGACAGAAAGGGCCTGGGGTAAGAAAGAAGAGGGAGGATGCTTTATACAAAGAGTAGAGCAGTCAGAGAGGCCATATACAAGTGTTTTTAACCCTAGAAAGGCAGTGGAAGCTTTATTGGGAGGGGGAGCCAAATCTGACAGCAATAGTCAGTTTGCTATCAAATTCCGCTTCCCCTGTACAGAAAGGGCCTGGGGTAAGAAAGAAGAGTGAGGATGCTTTATACAAAGAGTAGAACAGTCAGAGAGGCCATATACAAGTGTTTTTAACCCTAGAAATGCAGTGGAAGCTTTATTGGGAGGGGGAGCCAAATCCGACAGCAATAGTCAGTTTGCTATCAAATTCCGCTTCCCCTGGACAGAAAGGGCTTGGGGTAAGAAAGAAGAGGGGGATGCTTTATACAAAGAGTAGAGCAGTCAGAGAGGCCATATACAAGTGATTTTAACCCTAGAAATGCAGTGGAAGCTTTATTGTGAGGGGGAGTCAAATCCGACAGCAATAGTCAGTTTGCTATCAAATTCCGCTTCCCCTGGACATAAAGTGCTTGGGGTAAGAAAGAAGAGTGAGGATGCTTTATACAAAGAGTAGAGCAGTCAGAGAGGCCATATACAAGTGTTTTTAACCCTAGAAATGCAGTGGAAGCTTTATTGGGAGGGGGAGCCAAATCCGACAGCAATAGTCAGTTTGCTATCAAATTCCGCTTCCCCTGGACAGAAAGGGCCTTGGGTAAGAAAGAAGAGTGAGGATGCTTTATACAAAGAGTAGAGCAGTCAGAGAGGCCATATACAAGTGTTTTTAACCCTAGAAATGCAGTGGAAGCTTTATTGGGAAGGGGAGCCAAATCCGACAGCAATAGTCAGTTTGCTATGAAATTCCGCTTCCCCTGGATAGAAAGGGCCTGGGGTAAGAAAGAAGAGGGAGGATGCTTTATACAAAGAGTAGAGCAGTCAGAGAGGCCATTTACAAGTGTTTTTAACCCTAGAAATGCAGTGGAAGCTTTATTGGGAAGGGGAGCCAAATCCGACAGCAATAGTCAGTTTGTTATCAAATTCCGCTTCCCCTGGACAGAAAGGGCCTGGGGTAAGAAAGAAGAGGGAGGATGCTTTATACAAAGAGTAGAGCAGTCAGAGAGGCCATATACAAGTGTTTTTAACCCTAGAAATGCAGTGGAAGCTTTATTGGGAGGGGGAGCCAAATCCGACAGCAATAGTCAGTTTGCTATCAAATTCCGCTTCCCCTGTACAGAAAGGGCCTGGGGTAAGAAAGAAGAGTGAGGATGCTTTATACAAAGAGTAGAGCAGTCAGAGAGGCCATATACAAGTGTTTTTAACCCTAGAAATGCAGTGGAAGCTTTATTGGGAGGGGGAGCCAAATCCGACAGCAATAGTCAGTTTGCTATCAAATTCCACTTCCCCTGGACAGAAAGGGCCTGGGGTAAGAAAGAAGAGTGAGGATGCTTTATACAAAGAGTAGAGCAGTCAGAGAGGCCATATACAAGTGTTTTTAACCCTAGAAATGCAGTGGAAGCTTTATTGGGAGGGGGAGCCAAATCCGACAGCAATAGTCAGTTTGCTATGAAATTCCGCTTCCCCTGGACAGAAAGTGCTTGGGGTAAGAAAGAAGAGTGAGGATGCTTTATACAAAGAGTAGATCAGTCAGAGAGGCCATATACAAGTGTTTTTAACCCTAGAAATGCAGTGGAAGCTTTATTGGGAAGGGGAGCCAAATCCGACAGCAATAGTCAGTTTGCTATCAAATTCCGCTTCCCCTGGACATAAAGTGCTTGGGGTAAGAAAGAAGAGTGAGGATGCTTTATACAAAGAGTAGAGCAGTCAGAGAGGCCATATACAAGTGTTTTTAACCCTAGAAATGCAGTGGAAGCTTTATTGGGAGGGGGAGCCAAATCCGACAGCAATAGTCAGTTTGCTATGAAATTCCGCTTCCCCTGGACAGAAAGTGCTTGGGGTAAGAAAGAAGAGTGAGGATGCTTTATACAAAGAGTAGAGCAGTCAGAGAGGCCATATACAAGTGTTTTTAACCCTAGAAATGCAGTGGAAGCTTTATTGGGAAGGGGAGCCAAATCCGACAGCAATAGTCAGTTTGTTATCAAATTCCGCTTCCCCTGGACAGAAAGGGCCTGGGCTAAGAAAGAAGAGGGAGGATGCTTTATACAAAGAGTAGAGCAGTCAGAGAGGCCATATACAAGTGTTTTTAACCCTAGAAATGCAGTGGAAGCTTTATTGGGAGGGGGAGCCAAATCCGACAGCAATAGTCAGTTTGCTATCAAATTCCGCTTCCCCTGGACAGAAAGGGCCTGGGGTAAGAAAGAAGAGTGAGGATGCTTTATACAAAGAGTAGAGCAGTCAGAGAAGCCATATACAAGTGTTTTTAACCCTAGAAATGCAGTGGAAGCTTTATTGGGAAGGGGAGCCAAATCCGACAGCAATAGTCAGTTTGCTATGAAATTCCGCTTCCCCTGGATAGAAAGGGCCTGGGGTAAGAAAGAAGAGGGAGGATGCTTTATACAAAGAGTAGAGCAGTCAGAGAGGCCATTTACAAGTGTTTTTAACCCTAGAAATGCAGTGGAAGCTTTATTGGGAAGGGGAGCCAAATCCGACAGCAATAGTCAGTTTGTTATCAAATTCCGCTTCCCCTGGACAGAAAGGGCCTGGGGTAAGAAAGAAGAGGGAGGATGCTTTATACAAAGAGTAGAGCAGTCAGAGAGGCCATATACAAGTGTTTTTAACCCTAGAAATGCAGTGGAAGCTTTATTGGGAGGGGGAGCCAAATCCGACAGCAATAGTCAGTTTGCTATCAAATTCCGCTTCCCCTGTACAGAAAGGGCCTGGGGTAAGAAAGAAGAGTGAGGATGCTTTATACAAAGAGTAGAGCAGTCAGAGAGGCCATATACAAGTGTTTTTAACCCTAGAAATGCAGTGGAAGCTTTATTGGGAGGGGGAGCCAAATCCGACAGCAATAGTCAGTTTGCTATCAAATTCCGCTTCCCCTGGACAGAAAGGGCTTGGGGTAAGAAAGAAGAGTGAGGATGCTTTATACAAAGAGTAGAGCAGTCAGAGAGGCCATATACAAGTGTTTTTAACCCTAGAAATGCAGTGGAAGCTTTATTGGGAAGGGGAGCCAAATCCGACAGCAGTAGTCAGTTTGGTATGAAATTCCGCTTCCCCTGGACAGAAAGGGCTTGGGGTAAGAAAGAAGAGTGAGGATGCTTTATACAAAGAGTAGAGCAGTCAGAGAGGCCATATACAAGTGTTTTTAACCCTAGAAATGCAGTGGAAGCTTTATTGGGAAGGGGAGCCAAATCCGACAGCAATAGTCAGTTTGCTATCAAATTCCGCTTCCCCTGGACAGAAAGGGCTTGGGGTAAGAAAGAAGAGGGAGGATGCTTTATACAAAGAGTAGAGCAGTCAGAGAGGCCATATACAAGTGTTTTTAACCCTAGAAATGCAGTGGAAGCTTTATTGGGAAGGGGAGCCAAATCCGACAGCAATAGTCAGTTTGCTATCAAATTCCGCTTCCCCTGGACAGAAAG
The DNA here is from genome assembly GCF_037356315.1 of Lithobates pipiens. Lineage (NCBI taxonomy): Eukaryota > Metazoa > Chordata > Amphibia > Anura > Ranidae > Lithobates > Lithobates pipiens. Next base: position 625,862,914 of record NW_027507758.1, read on the forward strand.
GGCCCAGGGTAAGAAAGAAGAGTGAGGATGCTTTATACAAAGAGTAGAGCAGTCAGAGAGGCCATATACAAGTGTTTTTAACCCTAGAAATGCAGTGGAAGCTTTATTGGGAGGGGGAGCCAAATCCGACAGCAATAGTCAGTTTGCTATGAAATTCTGCTTCCCCTGGACAGAAAGGGCCTGGGGTAAGAAAGAAGAGGGAGGATGCTTTATACAAAGAGTAGAGCAGTCAGAGAGGCCATATACAAGTGTTTTTAACCCTAGAAATGCAGTCCAAGCTTTATTGGGAAGGGGAGCCAAATCCGACAGCAATAGTCAGTTTGTTATCAAATTCCGCTTCCCCTGGACAGAAAGGGCCTGGGGTAAGAAAGAAGAGGGAGGATGCTTTAAACAAAGAGTAGAGCAGTCAGAGAGGCCATATACAAGTGTTTTTAACCCTAGAAATGCAGTGGAAGCTTTATTGGGAGGGGGAGCCAAATCCGACAGCAATAGTCAGTTTGCTATCAAATTCCGCTTCCCCTGTACAGAAAGGGCCTGGGGTAAGAAAGAAGAGTGAGGATGCTTTATACAAAGAGTAGAGCAGTCAGAGAGGCCATATACAAGTGTTTTTAACCCTAGAAATGCAGTGGAAGCTTTATTGGGAGGGGGAGCCAAATCCGACAGCAATAGTCAGTTTGCTATGAAATTCCGCTTCCCCTGGACAGAAAGTGCTTGGGGTAAGAAAGAAGAGTGAGGATGCTTTAAATAAAGAGTAGAGCAGTCAGAGAGGCCATATACAAGTGTTTTTAACCCTAGAAATACAGTGGAAGCTTTATTGGGAAGGGGAGCCAAATCCGACAGCAGTAGTCAGTTTGGTATGAAATTCCGCTTCCCCTGGACAGAAAGGGCCTGGGGTAAGGAAGAAGAGTGAGGATGCTTTATACAAAGAGTAGAGCAGTCAGAGAGGCCATATACAAGTGATTTCAACCCTAGAAACGCAGTGGAAGCTTTATTGTGAGGGGGAGTCAAATCCGACAGCAATAGTCATTTTGCTATCAAATTCCGCTTCCCCTGGACAGAAAGGGCCTGGGGTAAGAAAGAAGAGTGAGGATGCTTTATACAAAGAGTAGAGCAGTCAGAGAGGCCATATACAAGTGTTTTTAACCCTAGAAATGCAGTGGAAGCTTTATTGGGAGGGGGAGCCAAATCCGACAGCAATAGTCAGTTTGCTATGAAATTCCGCTTCCCCTGGACAGAAAGTGCTTGGGGTAAGAAAGAAGAGTGAGGATGCTTTATACAAAGAGTAGATCAGTCAGAGAGGCCATATACAAGTGTTTTTAACCCTAGAAATGCAGTGGAAGCTTTATTGGGAAGGGGAGCCAAATCCGACAGCAATAGTCAGTTTGCTATCAAATTCCGCTTCCCCTGGACATAAAGTGCTTGGGGTAAGAAAGAAGAGTGAGGATGCTTTATACAAAGAGTAGAGCAGTCAGAGAGGCCATATACAAGTGTTTTTAACCCTAGAAATGCAGTGGAAGCTTTATTGGGAGGGGGAGCCAAATCCGACAGCAATAGTCAGTTTGCTATGAAATTCCGCTTCCCCTGGACAGAAAGTGCTTGGGGTAAGAAAGAAGAGTGAGGATGCTTTATACAAAGAGTAGAGCAGTCAGAGAGGCCATATACAAGTGTTTTTAACCCTAGAAATGCAGTGGAAGCTTTATTGGGAAGGGGAGCCAAATCCGACAGCAATAGTCAGTTTGTTATCAAATTCCGCTTCCCCTGGACAGAAAGGGCCTGGGGTAAGAAAGAAGAGGGAGGATGCTTTATACAAAGAGTAGAGCAGTCAGAGAGGCCATATACAAGTGTTTTTAACCCTAGAAATGCAGTGGAAGCTTTATTGGGAAGGGAAGCCAAATCCGACAGCAATAGTCAGTTTGCTATCAAATTCCGCTTCCCCTGGACATAAAGTGCTTGGGGTAAGAAAGAAGAGTGAGGATGCTTTATACAAAGAGTAGAGCAGTCAGAGAGGCCATATACAAGTGTTTTTAACCCTAGAAATGCAGTGGAAGCTTTATTGGGAGGGGGAGCCAAATCCGACAGCAATAGTCAGTTTGCTATCAAATTCCGCTTCCCCTGGACAGAAAGGGCCTGGGGTAAGAAAGAAGAGGGAGGATGCTTTATACAAAGAGTAGAGCAGTCAGAGAGGCCATATACAAGTGTTTTTAACCCTAGAAATGCAGTGGAAGCTTTATTGGGAAGGGGAGCCAAATCCGACAGCAATAGTCAGTTTGCTATGAAATTCCGCTTCACCTGGATAGAAAGGGCCTGGGGTAAGAAAGAAGAGGGAGGATGCTTTATACAAAGAGTAGAGCAGTCAGAGAGGCCATATACAAGTGTTTTTAACCCTAGAAATGCAGTGGAAGCTTTATTGGGAAGGGGAGCCAAATCCGACAGCAATAGTCAGTTTGTTATCAAATTCCGCTTCCCCTGGACAGAAAGGGCCTGGGGTAAGAAAGAAGAGGGAGGATGCTTTATACAAAGAGTAGAGCAGTCAGAGAGGCCATATACAAGTGTTTTTAACCCTAGAAAGGCAGTGGAAGCTTTATTGGGAGGGGGAGCCAAATCTGACAGCAATAGTCAGTTTGCTATCAAATTCCGCTTCCCCTGTACAGAAAGGGCCTGGGGTAAGAAAGAAGAGTGAGGATGCTTTATACAAAGAGTAGAACAGTCAGAGAGGCCATATACAAGTGTTTTTAACCCTAGAAATGCAGTGGAAGCTTTATTGGGAGGGGGAGCCAAATCCGACAGCAATAGTCAGTTTGCTATCAAATTCCGCTTCCCCTGGACAGAAAGGGCTTGGGGTAAGAAAGAAGAGGGGGATGCTTTATACAAAGAGTAGAGCAGTCAGAGAGGCCATATACAAGTGATTTTAACCCTAGAAATGCAGTGGAAGCTTTATTGTGAGGGGGAGTCAAATCCGACAGCAATAGTCAGTTTGCTATCAAATTCCGCTTCCCCTGGACATAAAGTGCTTGGGGTAAGAAAGAAGAGTGAGGATGCTTTATACAAAGAGTAGAGCAGTCAGAGAGGCCATATACAAGTGTTTTTAACCCTAGAAATGCAGTGGAAGCTTTATTGGGAGGGGGAGCCAAATCCGACAGCAATAGTCAGTTTGCTATCAAATTCCGCTTCCCCTGGACAGAAAGGGCCTGGGTAAGAAAGAAGAGGGAGAATGCTTTATACAAAGAGTAGAGCAGTCAGAGAGGCCATATACAAGTGTTTTTAACCCTAGAAATGCAGTGGAAGCTTTATTGGGAAGGGGAGCCAAATCCGACAGCAATAGTCAGTTTGCTATGAAATTCCGCTTCACCTGGATAGAAAGGGCCTGGGGTAAGAAAGAAGAGGGAGGATGCTTTATACAAAGAGTAGAGCAGTCAGAGAGGCCATATACAAGTGTTTTTAACCCTAGAAATGCAGTGGAAGCTTTATTGGGAAGGGGAGCCAAATCCGACAGCAATAGTCAGTTTGTTATCAAATTCCGCTTCCCCTGGACAGAAAGGGCCTGGGGTAAGAAAGAAGAGGGAGGATGCTTTATACAAAGAGTAGAGCAGTCAGAGAGGCCATATACAAGTGTTTTTAACCCTAGAAAGGCAGTGGAAGCTTTATTGGGAGGGGGAGCCAAATCTGACAGCAATAGTCAGTTTGCTATCAAATTCCGCTTCCCCTGTACAGAAAGGGCCTGGGGTAAGAAAGAAGAGTGAGGATGCTTTATACAAAGAGTAGAACAGTCAGAGAGGCCATATACAAGTGTTTTTAACCCTAGAAATGCAGTGGAAGCTTTATTGGGAGGGGGAGCCAAATCCGACAGCAATAGTCAGTTTGCTATCAAATTCCGCTTCCCCTGGACAGAAAGGGCTTGGGGTAAGAAAGAAGAGGGGGATGCTTTATACAAAGAGTAGAGCAGTCAGAGAGGCCATATACAAGTGATTTTAACCCTAGAAATGCAGTGGAAGCTTTATTGGGAGGGGGAGCCAAATCCGACAGCAATAGTCAGTTTGCTATCAAATTCCGCTTCCCCTGTACAGAAAGGGCCTGGGGTAAGAAAGAAGAGTGAGGATGCTTTATACAAAGAGTAGAGCAGTCAGAGAGGCCATATACAAGTGTTTTTAACCCTAGAAATGCAGTGGAAGCTTTATTGGGAGGGGGAGCCAAATCCGACAGCAATAGTCAGTTTGCTATGAAATTCCGCTTCCCCTGGACAGAAAGTGCTTGGGGTAAGAAAGAAGAGTGAGGATGCTTTAAATAAAGAGTAGAGCAGTCAGAGAGGCCATATACAAGTGTTTTTAACCCTAGAAATACAGTGGAAGCTTTATTGGGAAGGGGAGCCAAATCCGACAGCAGTAGTCAGTTTGGTATGAAATTCCGCTTCCCCTGGACAGAAAGGGCCTGGGGTAAGGAAGAAGAGTGAGGATGCTTTATACAAAGAGTAGAGCAGTCAGAGAGGCCATATACAAGTGATTTCAACCCTAGAAACGCAGTGGAAGCTTTATTGTGAGGGGGAGTCAAATCCGACAGCAATAGTCATTTTGCTATCAAATTCCGCTTCCCCTGGACAGAAAGGGCCTGGGGTAAGAAAGAAGAGTGAGGATGCTTTATACAAAGAGTAGAGCAGTCAGAGAGGCCATATACAAGTGTTTTTAACCCTAGAAATGCAGTGGAAGCTTTATTGGGAGGGGGAGCCAAATCCGACAGCAATAGTCAGTTTGCTATGAAATTCCGCTTCCCCTGGACAGAAAGTGCTTGGGGTAAGAAAGAAGAGTGAGGATGCTTTATACAAAGAGTAGATCAGTCAGAGAGGCCATATACAAGTGTTTTTAACCCTAGAAATGCAGTGGAAGCTTTATTGGGAAGGGGAGCCAAATCCGACAGCAATAGTCAGTTTGCTATCAAATTCCGCTTCCCCTGGACATAAAGTGCTTGGGGTAAGAAAGAAGAGTGAGGATGCTTTATACAAAGAGTAGAGCAGTCAGAGAGGCCATATACAAGTGTTTTTAACCCTAGAAATGCAGTGGAAGCTTTATTGGGAGGGGGAGCCAAATCCGACAGCAATAGTCAGTTTGCTATGAAATTCCGCTTCCCCTGGACAGAAAGTGCTTGGGGTAAGAAAGAAGAGTGAGGATGCTTTATACAAAGAGTAGAGCAGTCAGAGAGGCCATATACAAGTGTTTTTAACCCTAGAAATGCAGTGGAAGCTTTATTGGGAAGGGGAGCCAAATCCGACAGCAATAGTCAGTTTGTTATCAAATTCCGCTTCCCCTGGACAGAAAGGGCCTGGGGTAAGAAAGAAGAGGGAGGATGCTTTATACAAAGAGTAGAGCAGTCAGAGAGGCCATATACAAGTGTTTTTAACCCTAGAAATGCAGTGGAAGCTTTATTGGGAAGGGAAGCCAAATCCGACAGCAATAGTCAGTTTGCTATCAAATTCCGCTTCCCCTGGACATAAAGTGCTTGGGGTAAGAAAGAAGAGTGAGGATGCTTTATACAAAGAGTAGAGCAGTCAGAGAGGCCATATACAAGTGTTTTTAACCCTAGAAATGCAGTGGAAGCTTTATTGGGAAGGGGAGCCAAATCCGACAGCAATAGTCAGTTTGCTATGAAATTCCGCTTCACCTGGATAGAAAGGGCCTGGGGTAAGAAAGAAGAGGGAGGATGCTTTATACAAAGAGTAGAGCAGTCAGAGAGGCCATATACAAGTGTTTTTAACCCTAGAAATGCAGTGGAAGCTTTATTGGGAAGGGGAGCCAAATCCGACAGCAATAGTCAGTTTGTTATCAAATTCCGCTTCCCCTGGACAGAAAGGGCCTGGGGTAAGAAAGAAGAGGGAGGATGCTTTATACAAAGAGTAGAGCAGTCAGAGAGGTCATATACAAGTGATTTTAACCCTAGAAATGCAGTGGAAGCTTTATTGTGAGGGGGAGTCAAATCCGACAGCAATAGTCAGTTTGCTATCAAATTCCGCTTCCCCTGGACATAAAGTGCTTGGGGTAAGAAAGAAGAGTGAGGATGCTTTATACAAAGAGTAGAGCAGTCAGAGAGGCCATATACAAGTGTTTTTAACCCTAGAAATGCAGTGGAAGCTTTATTGGGAGGGGGAGCCAAATCCGACAGCAATAGTCAGTTTGCTATCAAATTCCGCTTCCCCTGGACAGAAAGGGCCTGGGGTAAGAAAGAAGAGGGAGGATGCTTTATACAAAGAGTAGAGCAGTCAGAGAGGCCATATACAAGTGTTTTTAACCCTAGAAATGCAGTGGAAGCTTTATTGGGAAGGGGAGCCAAATCCGACAGCAATAGTCAGTTTGCTATGAAATTCCGCTTCACCTGGATAGAAAGGGCCTGGGGTAAGAAAGAAGAGGGAGGATGCTTTATACAAAGAGTAGAGCAGTCAGAGAGGCCATATACAAGTGTTTTTAACCCTAGAAATGCAGTGGAAGCTTTATTGGGAAGGGGAGCCAAATCCGACAGCAATAGTCAGTTTGTTATCAAATTCCGCTTCCCCTGGACAGAAAGGGCCTGGGGTAAGAAAGAAGAGGGAGGATGCTTTATACAAAGAGTAGAGCAGTCAGAGAGGCCATATACAAGTGTTTTTAACCCTAGAAAGGCAGTGGAAGCTTTATTGGGAGGGGGAGCCAAATCTGACAGCAATAGTCAGTTTGCTATCAAATTCCGCTTCCCCTGTACAGAAAGGGCCTGGGGTAAGAAAGAAGAGTGAGGATGCTTTATACAAAGAGTAGAACAGTCAGAGAGGCCATATACAAGTGTTTTTAACCCTAGAAATGCAGTGGAAGCTTTATTGGGAGGGGGAGCCAAATCCGACAGCAATAGTCAGTTTGCTATCAAATTCCGCTTCCCCTGGACAGAAAGGGCTTGGGGTAAGAAAGAAGAGGGGGATGCTTTATACAAAGAGTAGAGCAGTCAGAGAGGCCATATACAAGTGATTTTAACCCTAGAAATGCAGTGGAAGCTTTATTGTGAGGGGGAGTCAAATCCGACAGCAATAGTCAGTTTGCTATCAAATTCCGCTTCCCCTGGACAGAAAGGGCCTGGGGTAAGAAAGAAGAGTGAGGATGCTTTATACAAAGAGTAGAGCAGTCAGAGAGGCCATATACAAGTGTTTTTAACCCTAGAAATGCAGTGGAAGCTTTATTGTGAGGGGGAGCCAAATCCGACAGCAATAGTCAGTTTGCTATCAAATTCCGCTTCCCCTGGACAGAAAGGGCTTGGGGTAAGAAAGAAGAGTGAGGATGCTTTATACAAAGAGTAGAGCAGTCAGAGAGGCCATATACAAGTGATTTTAACCCTAGAAATGCAGTGGAAGCTTTATTGTGAGGGGGAGTCAAATCCGACAGCAATAGTCAGTTTGCTATCAAATTCCGCTTCCCCTGGACAGAAAGGGCCTGTGGTAAGAAAGAAGAGTGAGGATGCTTTATACAAAGAGTAGAGCAGTCAGAGAGGCCATATACAAGTGTTTTTAACCCTAGAAATGCAGTGGAAGCTTTATTGGGAAGGGGAGCCAAATCCGACAGCAATAGTCAGTTTGCTATGAAATTCCGCTTCCCCTGGATAGAAAGGGCCTGGGGTAAGAAAGAAGAGGGAGGATGCTTTATACAAAGAGTAGAGCAGTCAGAGAGGCCATATACAAGTGTTTTTAACCCTAGAAATGCAGTGGAAGCTTTATTGGGAAGGGGAGCCAAATCCGACAGCAATAGTCAGTTTGTTATCAAATTCCGCTTCCCCTGGACAGAAAGGGCCTGGGGTAAGAAAGAAGAGGGAGGATGCTTTATACAAAAAGTAGAGCAGTCAGAGAGGCCATATACAAGTGTTTTTAACCCTAGAAATGCAGTGGAAGCTTTATTGGGAGGGGGAGCCAAATCCGACAGCAATAGTCAGTTTGCTATCAAATTCCGCTTCCCCTGGACAGAAAGGGCCTGGGGTAAGAAAGAAGAGTGAGGATGCTTTATACAAGGAGTAGAGCAGTCAGAGAAGCCATATACAAGTGTTTTTAACCCTAGAAATGCAGTGGAAGCTTTATTGGGAAGGGGAGCCAAATCCGACAGCAATAGTCAGTTTGCTATGAAATTCCGCTTCCCCTGGATAGAAAGGGCCTGGGGTAAGAAAGAAGAGGGAGGATGCTTTATACAAAGAGTAGAGCAGTCAGAGAGGCCATTTACAAGTGTTTTTAACCCTAGAAATGCAGTGGAAGCTTTATTGGGAAGGGGAGCCAAATCCGACAGCAATAGTCAGTTTGTTATCAAATTCCGCTTCCCCTGGACAGAAAGGGCCTGGGGTAAGAAAGAAGAGGGAGGATGCTTTATACAAAGAGTAGAGCAGTCAGAGAGGCCATATACAAGTGTTTTTAACCCTAGAAATGCAGTGGAAGCTTTATTGGGAGGGGGAGCCAAATCCGACAGCAATAGTCAGTTTGCTATCAAATTCCGCTTCCCCTGTACAGAAAGGGCCTGGGGTAAGAAAGAAGAGTGAGGATGCTTTATACAAAGAGTAGAGCAGTCAGAGAGGCCATATACAAGTGTTTTTAACCCTAGAAATGCAGTGGAAGCTTTATTGGGAGGGGGAGCCAAATCCGACAGCAATAGTCAGTTTGCTATCAAATTCCGCTTCCCCTGGACAGAAAGGGCTTGGGGTAAGAAAGAAGAGTGAGGATGCTTTATACAAAGAGTAGAGCAGTCAGAGAGGCCATATACAAGTGTTTTTAACCCTAGAAATGCAGTGGAAGCTTTATTGGGAAGGGGAGCCAAATCCGACAGCAGTAGTCAGTTTGGTATGAAATTCCGCTTCCCCTGGACAGAAAGGGCCTGGGGTAAGAAAGAAGAGGGAGGATGCTTTATACAAAGAGTAGAGCAGTCAGAGAGGCCATATACAAGTGTTTTTAACCCTAGAAATGCAGTGGAAGCTTTATTGGGAGGGGGAGCCAAATCTGACAGCAATAGTCAGTTTGCTATCAAATTCCGATTCCCCTGGACAGAAAGGGCCCGGGGTAAGAAAGAAGAGTGAGGATGCTTTATACAAAGAGTAGAGCAGTCAGAGAGGCCATATACAAGTGTTTTTAACCCTAGAAATGCAGTGGAAGCTTTATTGGGAGGGGGAGCCAAATCCGACAGCAATAGTCAGTTTGCTATGAAATTCCGCTTCCCCTGGACAGAAAGGGCCTGGGGTAAGAAAGAAGAGTGAGGATGCTTTATACAAAGAGTAGAGCAGTCAGAGAGGCCATATACAAGTGTTTTTAACCCTAGAAATGCAGTGGAAGCTTTATTGGGAGGGGGAGCCAAATCCGACAGCAATAGTCAGTTTGCTATCAAATTCTGCTTCCCCTGGACAGAAAGGGCTTGGGGTAAGAAAGAAGAGGGGGATGCTTTATACAAAGAGTAGAGCAGTCAGAGAGGCCATATACAAGTGTTTTTAACCCTAGAAATGCAGTGGAAGCTTTATTGTGAGGGGGAGTCAAATCCGACAGCAATAGTCAGTTTGCTATCAAATTCTGCTTCCCCTGGACAGAAAGGGCCTTGGGTAAGAAAGAAGAGTGAGGATGCTTTATACAAAGAGTAGAGCAGTCAGAGAGGCCATATACAAGTGTTTTTAACCCTAGAAATGCAGTGGAAGCTTTATTGGGAAGGGGAGCCAAATCCGACAGCAATAGTCAGTTTGCTATGAAATTCCGCTTCCCCTGGATAGAAAGGGCCTGGGGTAAGAAAGAAGAGGGAGGATGCTTTATACAAAGAGTAGAGCAGTCAGAGAGGCCATTTACAAGTGTTTTTAACCCTAGAAATGCAGTGGAAGCTTTATTGGGAAGGGGAGCCAAATCCGACAGCAATAGTCAGTTTGTTATCAAATTCCGCTTCCCCTGGACAGAAAGGGCCTGGGGTAAGAAAGAAGAGGGAGGATGCTTTATACAAAGAGTAGAGCAGTCAGAGAGGCCATATACAAGTGTTTTTAACCCTAGAAATGCAGTGGAAGCTTTATTGGGAGGGGGAGCCAAATCCGACAGCAATAGTCAGTTTGCTATCAAATTCCGCTTCCCCTGTACAGAAAGGGCCTGGGGTAAGAAAGAAGAGTGAGGATGCTTTATACAAAGAGTAGAGCAGTCAGAGAGGCCATATACAAGTGTTTTTAACCCTAGAAATGCAGTGGAAGCTTTATTGGGAGGGGGAGCCAAATCCGACAGCAATAGTCAGTTTGCTATCAAATTCCGCTTCCCCTGGACAGAAAGGGCCTGGGGTAAGAAAGAAGAGGGAGGATGCTTTATACAAAGAGTAGAGCAGTCAGAGAGGCCATTTACAAGTGTTTTTAACCCTAGAAATGCAGTGGAAGCTTTATTGGGAAGGGGAGCCAAATCCGACAGCAATAGTCAGTTTGTTATCAAATTCCGCTTCCCCTGGACAGAAAGGGCCTGGGGTAAGAAAGAAGAGGGAGGATGCTTTATACAAAGAGTAGAGCAGTCAGAGAGGCCATATACAAGTGTTTTTAACCCTAGAAATGCAGTGGAAGCTTTATTGGGAGGGGGAGCCAAATCCGACAGCAATAGTCAGTTTGCTATCAAATTCCGCTTCCCCTGGACAGAAAGGGCCTGGGGTAAGAAAGAAGAGGGAGGATGCTTTATACAAAGAGTAGAGCAGTCAGAGAGGCCATTTACAAGTGTTTTTAACCCTAGAAATGCAGTGGAAGCTTTATTGGGAAGGGGAGCCAAATCCGACAGCAATAGTCAGTTTGTTATCAAATTCCGCTTCCCCTGGACAGAAAGGGCCTGGGGTAAGAAAGAAGAGGGAGGATGCTTTATACAAAGAGTAGAGCAGTCAGAGAGGCCATATACAAGTGTTTTTAACCCTAGAAATGCAGTGGAAGCTTTATTGGGAGGGGGAGCCAAATCCGACAGCAATAGTCAGTTTGCTATCAAATTCCGCTTCCCCTGTACAGAAAGGGCCTGGGGTAAGAAAGAAGAGTGAGGATGCTTTATACAAAGAGTAGAGCAGTCAGAGAGGCCATATACAAGTGTTTTTAACCCTAGAAATGCAGTGGAAGCTTTATTGGGAGGGGGAGCCAAATCCGACAGCAATAGTCAGTTTGCTATGAAATTCCGCTTCCCCTGGACAGAAAGTGCTTGGGGTAAGAAAGAAGAGTGAGGATGCTTTATACAAAGAGTAGAGCAGTCAGAGAGGCCATATACAAGTGTTTTTAACCCTAGAAATGCAGTGGAAGCTTTATTGGGAGGGGGAGCCAAATCCGACAGCAATAGTCAGTTTGCTATGAAATTCCGCTTCCCCTGGACAGAAAGTGCTTGGGGTAAGAAAGAAGAGTGAGGATGCTTTATACAAAGAGTAGAGCAGTCAGAGAGGCCATATACAAGTGTTTTTAACCCTAGAAATGCAGTGGAAGCTTTATTGGGAAGGGGAGCCAAATCCGACAGCAATAGTCAGTTTGTTATCAAATTCCGCTTCCCCTGGACAGAAAGGGCCTGGGGTAAGAAAGAAGAGGGAGGATGCTTTATACAAAGAGTAGAGCAGTCAGAGAGGCCATATACAAGTGTTTTTAACCCTAGAAATGCAGTGGAAGCTTTATTGGGAGGGGGAGCCAAATCCGACAGCAATAGTCAGTTTGCTATCAAATTCCGCTTCCCCTGGACAGAAAGGGCCTGGGGTAAGAAAGAAGAGTGAGGATGCTTTATACAAAGAGTAGAGCAGTCAGAGAAGCCATATACAAGTGTTTTTAACCCTAGAAATGCAGTGGAAGCTTTATTGGGAAGGGGAGCCAAATCCGACAGCAATAGTCAGTTTGCTATGAAATTCCGCTTCCCCTGGATAGAAAGGGCCTGGGGTAAGAAAGAAGAGGGAGGATGCTTTATACAAAGAGTAGAGCAGTCAGAGAGGCCATTTACAAGTGTTTTTAACCCTAGAAATGCAGTGGAAGCTTTATTGGGAAGGGGAGCCAAATCCGACAGCAATAGTCAGTTTGTTATCAAATTCCGCTTCCCCTGGACAGAAAGGGCCTGGGGTAAGAAAGAAGAGGGAGGATGCTTTATACAAAGAGTAGAGCAGTCAGAGAGGCCATATACAAGTGTTTTTAACCCTAGAAATGCAGTGGAAGCTTTATTGGGAGGGGGAGCCAAATCCGACAGCAATAGTCAGTTTGCTATCAAATTCCGCTTCCCCTGTACAGAAAGGGCCTGGGGTAAGAAAGAAGAGTGAGGATGCTTTATACAAAGAGTAGAGCAGTCAGAGAGGCCATATACAAGTGTTTTTAACCCTAGAAATGCAGTGGAAGCTTTATTGGGAGGGGGAGCCAAATCCGACAGCAATAGTCAGTTTGCTATCAAATTCCGCTTCCCCTGGACAGAAAGGGCTTGGGGTAAGAAAGAAGAGTGAGGATGCTTTATACAAAGAGTAGAGCAGTCAGAGAGGCCATATACAAGTGTTTTTAACCCTAGAAATGCAGTGGAAGCTTTATTGGGAAGGGGAGCCAAATCCGACAGCAGTAGTCAGTTTGGTATGAAATTCCGCTTCCCCTGGACAGAAAGGGCTTGGGGTAAGAAAGAAGAGTGAGGATGCTTTATACAAAGAGTAGAGCAGTCAGAGAGGCCATATACAAGTGTTTTTAACCCTAGAAATGCAGTGGAAGCTTTATTGGGAAGGGGAGCCAAATCCGACAGCAATAGTCAGTTTGCTATCAAATTCCGCTTCCCCTGGACAGAAAGGGCTTGGGGTAAGAAAGAAGAGGGAGGATGCTTTATACAAAGAGTAGAGCAGTCAGAGAGGCCATATACAAGTGTTTTTAACCCTAGAAATGCAGTGGAAGCTTTATTGGGAAGGGGAGCCAAATCCGACAGCAATAGTCAGTTTGCTATCAAATTCCGCTTCCCCTGGACAGAAAGGGCCCAGGGTAAGAAAGAAGAGTGAGGATGCTTTATACAAAGAGTAGAGCAGTCAGAGAGGCCATATACAAGTGTTTTTAACCCTAGAAATGCAGTGGAAGCTTTATTGGGAGGGGGAGCCAAATCCGACAGCAATAGTCAGTTTGCTATGAAATTCCGCTTCCCCTGGACAGAAAGGGCCTGGGGTAAGAAAGAAGAGGGAGGATGCTTTATACAAAGAGTAGAGCAGTCAGAGAGGCCATATACAAGTGTTTTTAACCCTAGAAATGCAGTCCAAGCTTTATTGGGAAGGGGAGCCAAATCCGACAGCAATAGTCAGTTTGTTATCAAATTCCGCTTCCCCTGGACAGAAAGGGCCTGGGGTAAGAAAGAAGAGGGAGGATGCTTTAAACAAAGAGTAGAGCAGTCAGAGAGGCCATATACAAGTGTTTTTAACCCTAGAAATGCAGTGGAAGCTTTATTGGGAGGGGGAGCCAAATCCGACAGCAATAGTCAGTTTGCTATCAAATTCCGCTTCCCCTGTACAGAAAGGGCCTGGGGTAAGAAAGAAGAGTGAGGATGCTTTATACAAAGAGTAGAGCAGTCAGAGAGGCCATATACAAGTGTTTTTAACCCTAGAAATGCAGTGGAAGCTTTATTGGGAGGGGGAGCCAAATCCGACAGCAATAGTCAGTTTGCTATGAAATTCCGCTTCCCCTGGACAGAAAGTGCTTGGGGTAAGAAAGAAGAGTGAGGATGCTTTAAATAAAGAGTAGAGCAGTCAGAGAGGCCATATACAAGTGTTTTTAACCCTAGAAATACAGTGGAAGCTTTATTGGGAAGGGGAGCCAAATCCGACAGCAGTAGTCAGTTTGGTATGAAATTCCGCTTCCCCTGGACAGAAAGGGCCTGGGGTAAGGAAGAAGAGTGAGGATGCTTTATACAAAGAGTAGAGCAGTCAGAGAGGCCATATACAAGTGATTTCAACCCTAGAAACGCAGTGGAAGCTTTATTGTGAGGGGGAGTCAAATCCGACAGCAATAGTCATTTTGCTATCAAATTCCGCTTCCCCTGGACAGAAAGGGCCTGGGGTAAGAAAGAAGAGTGAGGATGCTTTATACAAAGAGTAGAGCAGTCAGAGAGGCCATATACAAGTGTTTTTAACCCTAGAAATGCAGTGGAAGCTTTATTGGGAGGGGGAGCCAAATCCGACAGCAATAGTCAGTTTGCTATGAAATTCCGCTTCCCCTGGACAGAAAGTGCTTGGGGTAAGAAAGAAGAGTGAGGATGCTTTATACAAAGAGTAGATCAGTCAGAGAGGCCATATACAAGTGTTTTTAACCCTAGAAATGCAGTGGAAGCTTTATTGGGAAGGGGAGCCAAATCCGACAGCAATAGTCAGTTTGCTATCAAATTCCGCTTCCCCTGGACATAAAGTGCTTGGGGTAAGAAAGAAGAGTGAGGATGCTTTATACAAAGAGTAGAGCAGTCAGAGAGGCCATATACAAGTGTTTTTAACCCTAGAAATGCAGTGGAAGCTTTATTGGGAGGGGGAGCCAAATCCGACAGCAATAGTCAGTTTGCTATGAAATTCCGCTTCCCCTGGACAGAAAGTGCTTGGGGTAAGAAAGAAGAGTGAGGATGCTTTATACAAAGAGTAGAGCAGTCAGAGAGGCCATATACAAGTGTTTTTAACCCTAGAAATGCAGTGGAAGCTTTATTGGGAAGGGGAGCCAAATCCGACAGCAATAGTCAGTTTGTTATCAAATTCCGCTTCCCCTGGACAGAAAGGGCCTGGGGTAAGAAAGAAGAGGGAGGATGCTTTATACAAAGAGTAGAGCAGTCAGAGAGGCCATATACAAGTGTTTTTAACCCTAGAAATGCAGTGGAAGCTTTATTGGGAAGGGAAGCCAAATCCGACAGCAATAGTCAGTTTGCTATCAAATTCCGCTTCCCCTGGACATAAAGTGCTTGGGGTAAGAAAGAAGAGTGAGGATGCTTTATACAAAGAGTAGAGCAGTCAGAGAGGCCATATACAAGTGTTTTTAACCCTAGAAATGCAGTGGAAGCTTTATTGGGAGGGGGAGCCAAATCCGACAGCAATAGTCAGTTTGCTATCAAATTCCGCTTCCCCTGGACAGAAAGGGCCTGGGGTAAGAAAGAAGAGGGAGGATGCTTTATACAAAGAGTAGAGCAGTCAGAGAGGCCATATACAAGTGTTTTTAACCCTAGAAATGCAGTGGAAGCTTTATTGGGAAGGGGAGCCAAATCCGACAGCAATAGTCAGTTTGCTATGAAATTCCGCTTCCCCTGGATAGAAAGGGCCTGGGGTAAGAAAGAAGAGGGAGGATGCTTTATACAAAGAGTAGAGCAGTCAGAGAGGCCATATACAAGTGTTTTTAACCCTAGAAATGCAGTGGAAGCTTTATTGGGAAGGGGAGCCAAATCCGACAGCAATAGTCAGTTTGTTATCAAATTCCGCTTCCCCTGGACAGAAAGGGCCTGGGGTAAGAAAGAAGAGGGAGGATGCTTTATACAAAGAGTAGAGCAGTCAGAGAGGCCATATACAAGTGTTTTTAACCCTAGAAAGGCAGTGGAAGCTTTATTGGGAGGGGGAGCCAAATCTGACAGCAATAGTCAGTTTGCTATCAAATTCCGCTTCCCCTGTACAGAAAGGGCCTGGGGTAAGAAATAAGAGTGAGGATGCTTTATACAAAGAGTAGAACAGTCAGAGAGGCCATATACAAGTGTTTTTAACCCTAGAAATGCAGTGGAAGCTTTATTGGGAGGGGGAGCCAAATCCGACAGCAATAGTCAGTTTGCTATCAAATTCCGCTTCCCCTGGACAGAAAGGGCTTGGGGTAAGAAAGAAGAGGGGGATGCTTTATACAAAGAGTAGAGCAGTCAGAGAGGCCATATACAAGTGATTTTAACCCTAGAAATGCAGTGGAAGCTTTATTGTGAGGGGGAGTCAAATCCGACAGCAATAGTCAGTTTGCTATCAAATTCCGCTTCCCCTGGACAGAAAGGGCCTGGGGTAAGAAAGAAGAGTGAGGATGCTTTATACAAAGAGTAGAGCAGTCAGAGAGGCCATATACAAGTGTTTTTAACCCTAGAAATGCAGTGGAAGCTTTATTGTGAGGGGGAGCCAAATCCGACAGCAATAGTCAGTTTGCTATCAAATTCCGCTTCCCCTGGACAGAAAGGGCTTGGGGTAAGAAAGAAGAGGGGGATGCTTTATACAAAGAGTAGAGCAGTCAGAGAGGCCATATACAAGTGATTTTAACCCTAGAAATGCAGTGGAAGCTTTATTGTGAGGGGGAGTCAAATCCGACAGCAATAGTCAGTTTGCTATCAAATTCCGCTTCCCCTGGACAGAAAGGGCCTGTGGTAAGAAAGAAGAGTGAGGATGCTTTATACAAAGAGTAGAGCAGTCAGAGAGGCCATATACAAGTGTTTTTAACCCTAGAAATGCAGTGGAAGCTTTATTGGGAAGGGGAGCCAAATCCGACAGCAATAGTCAGTTTGCTATGAAATTCCGCTTCCCCTGGATAGAAAGGGCCTGGGGTAAGAAAGAAGAGGGAGGATGCTTTATACAAAGAGTAGAGCAGTCAGAGAGGCCATATACAAGTGTTTTTAACCCTAGAAATGCAGTGGAAGCTTTATTGGGAAGGGGAGCCAAATCCGACAGCAATAGTCAGTTTGTTATCAAATTCCGCTTCCCCTGGACAGAAAGGGCCTGGGGTAAGAAAGAAGAGGGAGGATGCTTTATACAAAAAGTAGAGCAGTCAGAGAGGCCATATACAAGTGTTTTTAACCCTAGAAAAGCAGTGGAAGCTTTATTGGGAGGGGGAGCCAAATCCGACAGCAATAGTCAGTTTGCTATCAAATTCCGCTTCCCCTGGACAGAAAGGGCCTGGGGTAAGAAAGAAGAGTGAGGATGCTTTATACAAAGAGTAGAGCAGTCAGAGAAGCCATATACAAGTGTTTTTAACCCTAGAAATGCAGTGGAAGCTTTATTGGGAAGGGGAGCCAAATCCGACAGCAATAGTCAGTTTGCTATGAAATTCCGCTTCCCCTGGATAGAAAGGGCCTGGGGTAAGAAAGAAGAGGGAGGATGCTTTATACAAAGAGTAGAGCAGTCAGAGAGGCCATATACAAGTGTTTTTAACCCTAGAAATGCAGTGGAAGCTTTATTGGGAGGGGGAGCCAAATCCGACAGCAATAGTCAGTTTGCTATCAAATTCCGCTTCCCCTGTACAGAAAGGGCCTGGGGTAAGAAAGAAGAGTGAGGATGCTTTATACAAAGAGTAGAGCAGTCAGAGAGGCCATATACAAGTGTTTTTAACCCTAGAAATGCAGTGGAAGCTTTATTGGGAGGGGGAGCCAAATCCGACAGCAATAGTCAGTTTGCTATCAAATTCCGCTTCCCCTGGACAGAAAGGGCTTGGGGTAAGAAAGAAGAGTGAGGATGCTTTATACAAAGAGTAGAGCAGTCAGAGAGGCCATATACAAGTGTTTTTAACCCTAGAAATGCAGTGGAAGCTTTATTGGGAAGGGGAGCCAAATCCGACAGCAGTAGTCAGTTTGGTATGAAATTCCGCTTCCCCTGGACAGAAAGGGCTTGGGGTAAGAAAGAAGAGTGAGGATGCTTTATACAAAGAGTAGAGCAGTCAGAGAGGCCATATACAAGTGTTTTTAACCCTAGAAATGCAGTGGAAGCTTTATTGGGAAGGGGAGCCAAATCCGACAGCAATAGTCAGTTTGCTATCAAATTCCGCTTCCCCTGGACAGAAAGGGCTTGGGGTAAGAAAGAAGAGGGAGGATGCTTTATACAAAGAGTAGAGCAGTCAGAGAGGCCATATACAAGTGTTTTTAACCCTAGAAATGCAGTGGAAGCTTTATTGGGAAGGGGAGCCAAATCCGACAGCAATAGTCAGTTTGCTATCAAATTCCGCTTCCCCTGGACAGAAAGGGCCCAGGGTAAGAAAGAAGAGTGAGGATGCTTTATACAAAGAGTAGAGCAGTCAGAGAGGCCATATACAAGTGTTTTTAACCCTAGAAATGCAGTGGAAGCTTTATTGGGAGGGGGAGCCAAATCCGACAGCAATAGTCAGTTTGCTATGAAATTCCGCTTCCCCTGGACAGAAAGGGCCTGGGGTAAGAAAGAAGAGGGAGGATGCTTTATACAAAGAGTAGAGCAGTCAGAGAGGCCATATACAAGTGTTTTTAACCCTAGAAATGCAGTCCAAGCTTTATTGGGAAGGGGAGCCAAATCCGACAGCAATAGTCAGTTTGTTATCAAATTCCGCTTCCCCTGGACAGAAAGGGCCTGGGGTAAGAAAGAAGAGGGAGGATGCTTTATACAAAGAGTAGAGCAGTCAGAGAGGCCATATACAAGTGTTTTTAACCCTAGAAATGCAGTGGAAGCTTTATTGGGAGGGGGAGCCAAATCTGACAGCAATAGTCAGTTTGCTATCAAATTCCGATTCCCCTGGACAGAAAGGGCCCGGGGTAAGAAAGAAGAGTGAGGATGCTTTATACAAAGAGTAGAGCAGTCAGAGAGGCCATATACAAGTGTTTTTAACCCTAGAAATGCAGTGGAAGCTTTATTGGGAGGGGGAGCCAAATCCGACAGCAATAGTCAGTTTGCTATGAAATTCCGCTTCCCCTGGACAGAAAGGGCCTGGGGTAAGAAAGAAGAGTGAGGATGCTTTATACAAAGAGTAGAGCAGTCAGAGAGGCCATATACAAGTGTTTTTAACCCTAGAAATGCAGTGGAAGCTTTATTGGGAGGGGGAGCCAAATCCGACAGCAATAGTCAGTTTGCTATCAAATTCTGCTTCCCCTGGACAGAAAGGGCTTGGGGTAAGAAAGAAGAGGGGGATGCTTTATACAAAGAGTAGAGCAGTCAGAGAGGCCATATACAAGTGATTTTAACCCTAGAAATGCAGTGGAAGCTTTATTGTGAGGGGGAGTCAAATCCGACAGCAATAGTCAGTTTGCTATCAAATTCCGCTTCCCCTGGACAGAAAGGGCCTGGGGTAAGAAAGAAGAGTGAGGATGCTTTATACAAAGAGTAGAGCAGTCAGAGAGGCCATATACAAGTGTTTTTAACCCTAGAAATGCAGTGGAAGCTTTATTGGGAGGGGGAGCCAAATCCGACAGCAATAGTCAGTTTGCTATCAAATTCCGCTTCCCCTGTACAGAAAGGGCCTGGGGTAAGAAAGAAGAGTGAGGATGCTTTATACAAAGAGTAGAGCAGTCAGAGAGGCCATATACAAGTGTTTTTAACCCTAGAAATGCAGTGGAAGCTTTATTGGGAGGGGGAGCCAAATCCGACAGCAATAGTCAGTTTGCTATGAAATTCCGCTTCCCCTGGACAGAAAGTGCTTGGGGTAAGAAAGAAGAGTGAGGATGCTTTAAATAAAGAGTAGAGCAGTCAGAGAGGCCATATACAAGTGTTTTTAACCCTAGAAATACAGTGGAAGCTTTATTGGGAAGGGGAGCCAAATCCGACAGCAGTAGTCAGTTTGGTATGAAATTCCGCTTCCCCTGGACAGAAAGGGCCTGGGGTAAGGAAGAAGAGTGAGGATGCTTTATACAAAGAGTAGAGCAGTCAGAGAGGCCATATACAAGTGATTTCAACCCTAGAAACGCAGTGGAAGCTTTATTGTGAGGGGGAGTCAAATCCGACAGCAATAGTCATTTTGCTATCAAATTCCGCTTCCCCTGGACAGAAAGGGCCTGGGGTAAGAAAGAAGAGTGAGGATGCTTTATACAAAGAGTAGAGCAGTCAGAGAGGCCATATACAAGTGTTTTTAACCCTAGAAATGCAGTGGAAGCTTTATTGGGAGGGGGAGCCAAATCCGACAGCAATAGTCAGTTTGCTATGAAATTCCGCTTCCCCTGGACAGAAAGTGCTTGGGGTAAGAAAGAAGAGTGAGGATGCTTTATACAAAGAGTAGATCAGTCAGAGAGGCCATATACAAGTGTTTTTAACCCTAGAAATGCAGTGGAAGCTTTATTGGGAAGGGGAGCCAAATCCGACAGCAATAGTCAGTTTGCTATCAAATTCCGCTTCCCCTGGACATAAAGTGCTTGGGGTAAGAAAGAAGAGTGAGGATGCTTTATACAAAGAGTAGAGCAGTCAGAGAGGCCATATACAAGTGTTTTTAACCCTAGAAATGCAGTGGAAGCTTTATTGGGAGGGGGAGCCAAATCCGACAGCAATAGTCAGTTTGCTATGAAATTCCGCTTCACCTGGATAGAAAGGGCCTGGGGTAAGAAAGAAGAGGGAGGATGCTTTATATAAAGAGTACAGCAGTCAGAGAGGCCATATACAAGTGTTTTTAACCCTAGAAATGCAGTGGAAGCTTTATTGGGAAGGGGAGCCAAATCCGACAGCAATAGTCAGTTTGTTATCAAATTCCGCTTCCCCTGGACAGAAAGGGCCTGGGGTAAGAAAGAAGAGTGAGGATGCTTTATACAAAGAGTAGAGCAGTCAGAGAGGCCATATACAAGTGTTTTTAACCCTAGAAATGCAGTGGAAGCTTTATTGGGAGGGGGAGCCAAATCCGACAGCAATAGTCAGTTTGCTATCAAATTCCGCTTCCCCTGTACAGAAAGGGCCTGGGGTAAGAAAGAAGAGTGAGGATGCTTTATACAAAGAGTAGAGCAGTCAGAGAGGCCATATACAAGTGTTTTTAACCCTAGAAATGCAGTGGAAGCTTTATTGGGAGGGGGAGCCAAATCCGACAGCAATAGTCAGTTTGCTATCAAATTCCGCTTCCCCTGGACAGAAAGGGCTTGGGGTAAGAAAGAAGAGTGAGGATGCTTTATACAAAGAGTAGAGCAGTCAGAGAGGCCATATACAAGTGTTTTTAACCCTAGGAATGCAGTGGAAGCTTTATTGGGAAGGGGAGCCAAATCCGACAGCAATAGTCAGTTTGCTATCAAATTCCGCTTCCCCTGGACAGAAAGGGCTTGGGGTAAGAAAGAAGAGGGAGGATGCTTTATACAAAGAGTAGAGCAGTCAGAGAGGCCATATACAAGTGTTTTTAACCCTAGAAATGCAGTGGAAGCTTTATTGGGAAGGGGAGCCAAATCCAACAGCAATAGTCAGTTTGCTATCAAATTCTGCTTCCCCTGGACAGAAAGGGCCCAGGGTAAGAAAGAAGAGTGAGGATGCTTTATACAAAGAGTAGAGCAGTCAGAGAGGCCATATACAAGTGTTTTTAACCCTAGAAATGCAGTGGAAGCTTTATTGGGAGGGGGAGCCAAATCTGACAGCAATAGTCAGTTTGTTATCAAATTCCGCTTCCCCTGGACAGAAAGGGCCTGGGGTAAGAAAGAAGAGGGAGGATGCTTTATACAAAGAGTAGAGCAGTCAGAGAGGCCATATACAAGTGTTTTTAACCCTAGAAATGCAGTGGAAGCTTTATTGGGAGGGGGAGCCAAATCCGACAGCAATAGTCAGTTTGCTATGAAATTCCGCTTCCCCTGGACAGAAAGTGCTTGGGGTAAGAAAGAAGAGTGAGGATGCTTTATACAAAGAGTAGAGCAGTCAGAGAGGCCATATACAAGTGTTTTTAACCCTAGAAATGCAGTGGAAGCTTTATTGGGAAGGGGAGCCAAATCCGACAGCAATAGTCAGTTTGCTATCAAATTCCGCTTCCCCTGGACATAAAGTGCTTGGGGTAAGAAAGAAGAGTGAGGATGCTTTATACAAAGAGTAGAGCAGTCAGAGAGGCCATATACAAGTGTTTTTAACCCTAGAAATGCAGTGGAAGCTTTATTGGGAAGGGGAGCCAAATCCGACAGCAATAGTCAGTTTGCTATGAAATTCCGCTTCCCCTGGATAGAAAGGGCCTGGGGTAAGAAAGAAGAGGGAGGATGCTTTATACAAAGAGTAGAGCAGTCAGAGAGGCCATATACAAGTGTTTTTAACCCTAGAAATGCAGTGGAAGCTTTATTGGGAGGGGGAGCCAAATCCGACAGCAATAGTCAGTTTGCTATCAAATTCCGCTTCCCCTGGACAGAAAGGGCCTGGGGTAAGAAAGAAGAATGAGGATGCTTTATACAAAGAGTAGAGCAGTCAGAGAGGCCATATACAAGTGTTTTTAACCCTAGAAATGCAGTGGAAGCTTTATTGGGAGGGGGAGCCAAATCCGACAGCAATAGTCAGTTTGCTATGAAATTCCGCTTCCCCTGGACAGAAAGGGCTTGGGGTAAGAAAGAAGAGGGAGGATGCTTTATACAAAGAGTAGAGCAGTCAGAGAGGCCATATACAAGTGTTTTTAACCCTAGAAATGCAGTGGAAGCTTTATTGGGAGGGGGAGCCAAATCCGACAGCAATAGTCAGTTTGCTATGAAATTCCGCTTCCCCTGGACAGAAAGTGCTTGGGGTAAGAAAGAAGAGTGAGGATGCTTTATACAAAGAGTAGAGCAGTCAGAGAGGCCATATACAAGTGTTTTTAACCCTAGAAATGCAGTGGAAGCTTTATTGGGAAGGGGAGTCAAATCCGACAGCAATAGTCAGTTTGCTATCAAATTCCGCTTCCCCTGGACATAAAGTGCTTGGGGTAAGAAAGAAGAGTGAGGATGCTTTATACAAAGAGTAGAGCAGTCAGAGAGGCCATATACAAGTGTTTTTAACCCTAGAAATGCAGTGGAAGCTTTATTGGGAAGGGGAGCCAAATCCGACAGCAATAGTCAGTTTGCTATGAAATTCCGCTTCCCCTGGATAGAAAGGGCCTGGGGTAAGAAAGAAGAGGGAGGATGCTTTATACAAAGAGTAGAGCAGTCAGAGAGGCCATATACAAGTGTTTTTAACCCTAGAAATGCAGTGGAAGCTTTATTGGGAGGGGGAGCCAAATCCGACAGCAATAGTCAGTTTGCTATCAAATTCCGCTTCCCCTGGACAGAAAGGGCCTGGGGTAAGAAAGAAGAATGAGGATGCTTTATACAAAGAGTAGAGCAGTCAGAGAGGCCATATACAAGTGTTTTTAACCCTAGAAATGCAGTGGAAGCTTTATTGGGAGGGGGAGCCAAATCTGACAGCAATAGTCAGTTTGCTATGAAATTCCGCTTCCCCTGGACAGAAAGGGCTTGGGGTAAGAAAGAAGAGGGAGGATGCTTTATACAAAGAGTAGAGCAGTCAGAGAGGCCATATACAAGTGATTTTAACCCTAGAAATGCAGTGGAAGCTTTATTGGGAGGGGGAGCCAAATCCGACAGCAATAGTCAGTTTGCTATCAAATTCCGCTTCCCCTGGACATAAAGTGCTTGGGGTAAGAAATAAGAGGGGGGATACTTTATACAAAGAGTAGAGCAGTCAGAGAAGCCATATACAAGTGTTTTTAACCCTAGAAATGCAGTGGAAGCTTTATTGGGAAGGGGAGCCAAATCCGACAGCAATAGTCAGTTTGCTATCAAATTCCGCTTCCCCTGGACAGAAAGGGCCTGGGGTAAGAAAGAAGAGTGAGGATGCTTTATACAAAGAGTAGAGCAGTCAGAGAAGCCATATACAAGTGTTTTTAACCCTAGAAATGCAGTGGAAGCTTTATTGGGAAGGGGAGCCAAATCCGACAGCAATAGTCAGTTTGCTATGAAATTTCGCTTCCCCTGGATAGAAAGGGCCTGGGGTAAGAAAGAAGAGGGAGGATGCTTTATACAAAGAGTAGATCAGTCAGAGAGGCCATATACAAGTGTTTTTAACCCTAGAAATGCAGTGGAAGCTTTATTGGGAAGGGGAGCCAAATCCGACAGCAATAGTCAGTTTGTTATCAAATTCCGCTTCCCCTGGAAAGAAAGGGCCTGGGGTAAGAAAGAAGAGGGAGGATGCTTTATACAAAGAGTAGAGCAGTCAGAGAGGCCATATACAAGTGTTTTTAACCCTAGAAATGCAGTGGAAGCTTTATTGGGAGGGGGAGCCAAATCCGACAGCAATAGTCAGTTTGCTATCAAATTCAGCTTCCCCTGTACAGAAAGGGCCTGGGGTAAGAAAGAAGAGTGAGGATGCTTTATACAAAGAGTAGAGCAGTCAGAGAGGCCATATACAAGTGTTTTTAACCCTAGAAATGCAGTGGAAGCTTTATTGGGAGGGGGAGCCAAATCCGACAGCAATAGTCAGTTTGCTATCAAATTCCGCTTCCCCTGGACAGAAAGGGCCTGGGGTAAGAAAGAAGAGGGAGGATGCTTTATACAAAGAGTAGAGCAGTCAGAGAGGCCATATACAAGTGTTTTTAACCCTAGAAATGCAGTGGAAGCTTTATTGGGAAGGGGAGCCAAATCCGACAGCAATAGTCAGTTTGCTATGAAATTCCGCTTCACCTGGATAGAAAGGGCCTGGGGTAAGAAAGAAGAGGGAGGATGCTTTATACAAAGAGTAGAGCAGTCAGAGAAGCCATATACAAGTGTTTTTAACCCTAGAAATGCAGTGGAAGCTTTATTGGGAAGGGGAGCCAAATCCGACAGCAATAGTCAGTTTGTTATCAAATTCCGCTTCACCTGGACAGAAAGGGCCTGGGGTAAGAAAGAAGAGGGAGGATGCTTTATACAAAGAGTAGAGCAGTCAGAGAGGCCATATACAAGTGTTTTTAACCCTAGAAATGCAGTGGAAGCTTTATTGGGAGGGGGAGCCAAATCCGACAGCAATAGTCAGTTTGCTATCAAATTCCGCTTCCCCTGTACAGAAAGGGCCTGGGGTAAGAAAGAAGAGTGAGGATGCTTTATACAAAGAGTAGAGCAGTCAGAGAGGCCATATACAAGTGTTTTTAACCCTAGAAATGCAGTGGAAGCTTTATTGGGAGGGGGAGCCAAATCCGACAGCAATAGTCAGTTTGCTATCAAATTCCGCTTCCCCTGGACAGAAAGGGCTTGGGGTAAGAAAGAAGAGGGGGATGCTTTATACAAAGAGTAGAGCAGTCAGAGAGGCCATATACAAGTGATTTTAACCCTAGAAATGCAGTGGAAGCTTTATTGTGAGGGGGAGTCAAATCCGACAGCAATAGTCAGTTTGCTATCAAATTCCGCTTCCCCTGGACAGAAAGTGCTTGGGGTAAGAAAGAAGAGTGAGGATGCTTTATACAAAGAGTAGAGCAGTCAGAGAGGCCATATACAAGTGTTTTTAACCCTAGAAATGCAGTGGAAGCTTTATTGGGAAGGGGAGCCAAATCCGACAGCAGTAGTCAGTTTGCTATGAAATTCCGCTTCCCCTGGACAGAAAGGGCCTGGGGTAAGGAAGAAGAGTGAGGATGCTTTATACAAAGAGTAGAGCAGTCAGAGAGGCCATATACAAGTGATTTTAACCCTAGAAATGCAGTGGAAGCTTTATTGTGAGGGGGAGCCAAATCCGACAGCAATAGTCAGTTTGCTATCAAATTCCGCTTCCCCTGGACAGAAAGGGCTTGGGGTAAGAAAGAAGAGGGGGATGCTTTATACAAAGAGTAGAGCAGTCAGAGAGGCCATATACAAGTGATTTTAACCCTAGAAATGCAGTGGAAGCTTTATTGTGAGGGGGTGTCAAATCCGACAGCAATAGTCAGTTTGCTATCCAATTCCGCTTCCCCTGGACAGAAAGGGCCTGGGGTAAGAAAGAAGAGTAAGGATGATTTATACAAAGAGTAGAGCAGTCAGAGAGGCCATATACAAGTGTTTGTAACCCTAGAAATGCAGTGGAAGCTTTATTGGGAAGGGGAGCCAAATCCGACAGCAATAGTCAGTTTGCTATGAAATTCCGCTTCCCCTGGATAGAAAGGGCCTGGGGTAAGAAAGAAGAGGGAGGATGCTTTATACAAAGAGTAGAGCAGTCAGAGAGGCCATATACAAGTGTTTTTAACCCTAGAAATGCAGTGGAAGCTTTATTGGGAGGGGGAGCCAAATCCGACAGCAATAGTCAGTTTGCTATCAAATTCAGCTTCCCCTGTACAGAAAGGGCCTGGGGTAAGAAAGAAGAGTGAGGATGCTTTATACAAAGAGTAGAGCAGTCAGAGAGGCCATATACAAGTGTTTTTAACCCTAGAAATGCAGTGGAAGCTTTATTGGGAAGGGGAGCCAAATCCGACAGCAATAGTCAGTTTGCTATCAAATTCCGCTTCCCCTGGACATAAAGTGCTTGGGGTAAGAAAGAAGAGTGAGGATGCTTTATACAAAGAGTAGAGCAGTCAGAGAGGCCATATACAAGTGTTTTTAACCCTAGAAATGCAGTGGAAGCTTTATTGGGAGGGGGAGCCAAATCCGACAGCAATAGTCAGTTTGCTATCAAATTCCGCTTCCCCTGGACAGAAAGGGCCTGGGGTAAGAAAGAAGAGGGAGGATGCTTTATACAAAGAGTAGAGCAGTCAGAGAGGCCATATACAAGTGTTTTTAACCCTAGAAATGCAGTGGAAGCTTTATTGGGAAGGGGAGCCAAATCCGACAGCAATAGTCAGTTTGCTATGAAATTCCGCTTCACCTGGATAGAAAGGGCCTGGGGTAAGAAAGAAGAGGGAGGATGCTTTATACAAAGAGTACAGCAGTCAGAGAGGCCATATACAAGTGTTTTTAACCCTAGAAATGCAGTGGAAGCTTTATTGGGAAGAGGAACCAAATCCGACAGCAATAGTCAGTTTGTTATCAAATTCCGCTTCCCCTGGACAGAAAGGGCCTGGGGTAAGAAAGAAGAGTGAGGATGCTTTATACAAAGAGTAGAGCAGTCAGAGAGGCCATATACAAGTGTTTTTAACCCTAGAAATGCAGTGGAAGCTTTATTGGGAGGGGGAGCCAAATCCGACAGCAATAGTCAGTTTGCTATCAAATTCCGCTTCCCCTGTACAGAAAGGGCCTGGGGTAAGAAAGAAGAGTGAGGATGCTTTATACAAAGAGTAGAGCAGTCAGAGAGGCCATATACAAGTGTTTTTAACCCTAGAAATGCAGTGGAAGCTTTATTGGGAGGGGGAGCCAAATCCGACAGCAATAGTCAGTTTGCTATCAAATTCCGCTTCCCCTGGACAGAAAGGGCTTGGGGTAAGAAAGAAGAGGGGGATGCTTTATACAAAGAGTAGAGCAGTCAGAGAGGCCATATACAAATGATTTTAACCCTAGAAATGCAGTGGAAGCTTTATTGTGAGGGGGAGTCAAATCCGACAGCAATAGTCAGTTTGCTATCAAATTCCGCTTCCCCTGGACAGAAAGGGCCTGGGGTAAGAAAGAAGAGTGAGGATGCTTTATACAAAGAGTAGAGCAGTCAGAGAGGCCATATACAAGTGTTTTTAACCCTAGAAATGCAGTGGAAGCTTTATTGGGAGGGGGAGCCAAATCCGACAGCAATAGTCAGTTTGCTATCAAATTCCGCTTCCCCTGGACAGAAAGGGCTTGGGGTAAGAAAGAAGAGGGGGATGCTTTATACAAAGAGTAGAGCAGTCAGAGAGGCCATATACAAATGATTTTAACCCTAGAAATGCAGTGGAAGCTTTATTGTGAGGGGGAGTCAAATCCGACAGCAATAGTCAGTTTGCTATCAAATTCCGCTTCCCCTGGACAGAAAGGGCCTGGGGTAAGAAAGAAGAGTGAGGATGCTTTATACAAAGAGTAGAGCAGTCAGAGAGGCCATATACAAGTGTTTTTAACCCTAGAAATGCAGTGGAAGCTTTATTGGGAGGGGGAGCCAAATCCGACAGCAATAGTCAGTTTGCTATGAAATTCCGCTTCCCCTGGACAGAAAGTGCTTGGGGTAAGAAAGAAGAGTGAGGATGCTTTATACAAAGAGTAGAGCAGTCAGAGAGGCCATATACAAGTGTTTTTAACCCTAGAAATGCAGTGGAAGCTTTATTGGGAAGGGGAGCCAAATCTGACAGCAGTAGTCAGTTTGGTATGAAATTCCGCTTCCCCTGGACAGAAAGGGCCTGGGGTAAGAAAGAAGAGTGAGGATGCTTTATACAAAGAGTAGAGCAGTGAGAGAGGCCATATACAAGTGTTTTTAACCCTAGAAATGCAGTGGAAGCTTTATTGGGAAGGGGAGCCAAATCCGACAGCAATAGTCAGTTTGCTATGAAATTCCGCTTCCCCTGGACAGAAAGTGCTTGGGGTAAGAAAGAAGAGTGAGGATGCTTTATACAAAGAGTAGAGCAGTCAGAGAGGCCATATACAAGTGATTTTAACCCTAGAAATGCAGTGGAAGCTTTATTGGGAGGGGGAGCCAAATCCGACAGCAATAGTCAGTTTGCTATCAAATTCCGCTTCCCCTGGACAGAAAGGGCTTGGGGTAAGAAAGAAGAGGGAGGATGCTTTATACAAAGAGTAGAGCAGTCAGAGAGGCCATATACAAGTGATTTTAACCCTAGAAATGCAGTGGAAGCTTTATTGGGAGGGGGAGCCAAATCCGTCAGCAATAGTCAGTTTGCTATCAAATTCCGCTTCCCCTGGACATAAAGTGCTTGGGGTAAGAAAGAAGAGGGGGATGCTTTATACAAAGAGTAGAGCAGTCAGAGAGGCCATATACAAGTGTTTTTAACCCTAGAAATGCAGTGGAAGCTTTATTGTGAGGGGGAGCCAAATCCGACAGCAATAGTCAGTTTGCTATCAAAATCCGCTTCCCCTGGACAGAAAGGGCCTGGGGTAAGAAAGAAGAGGGAGGATACTTTATACAAAGAGTAGAGCAGTCAGAGAAGCCATATACAAGTGTTTTTAACCCTAGAAATGCAGTGGAAGCTTTATTGGGAAGGGGAGCCAAATCCGACAGCAATAGTCAGTTTGCTATCAAATTCCGCTTCCCCTGGACAGAAAGGGCCTGGGGTAAGAAAGAAGAGTGAGGATGCTTTATACAAAGAGTAGAGCAGTCAGAGAAGCTATATACAAGTGTTTTTAACCCTAAAAATGCAGTGGAAGCTTTATTGGGAAGGGGAGCCAAATCCGACAGCAATAGTCAGTTTGCTATGAAATTCCGCTTCCCCTGGATAGAAAGGGCCTGGGGTAAGAAAGAAGAGGGAGGATGCTTTATACAAAGAGTAGAGCAGTCAGAGAGGCCATATACAAGTGTTTTTAACCCTAGAAATGCAGTGGAAGCTTTATTGGGAAGGGGAGCCAAATCCGACAGCAATAGTCAGTTTGTTATCAAATTCCGCTTCCCCTGGACAGAAAGGGCCTGGGGTAAGAAAGAAGAGGGAGGATGCTTTATACAAAGAGTAGAGCAGTCAGAGAGGCCATATACAAGTGTTTTTAACCCTAGAAATGCAGTGGAAGCTTTATTGGGAGGGGGAGCCAAATCCGACAGCAATAGTCAGTTTGCTATCAAATTCCGCTTCCCCTGGACAGAAAGGGCTTGGGGTAAGAAAGAAGAGTGAGGATGCTTTATACAAAGAGTAGAGCAGTCAGAGAGGCCATATACAAGTGTTTTTAACCCTAGAAATGCAGTGGAAGCTTTATTGGGAAGGGGAGCCAAATCCGACAGCAGTAGTCAGTTTGGTATGAAATTCCGCTTCCCCTGGACAGAAAGGGCTTGGGGTAAGAAAGAAGAGTGAGGATGCTTTATACAAAGAGTAGAGCAGTCAGAGAGGCCATATACAAGTGTTTTTAACCCTAGAAATGCAGTGGAAGCTTTATTGGGAAGGGGAGCCAAATCCGACAGCAATAGTCAGTTTGCTATCAAATTCCGCTTCCCCTGGACAGAAAGGGCTTGGGGTAAGAAAGAAGAGGGAGGATGCTTAATACAAAGAGTAGAGCAGTCAGAGAGGCCATATACAAGTGTTTTTAACCCTAGAAATGCAGTGGAAGCTTTATTGGGAAGGGGAGCCAAATCCGACAGCAATAGTCAGTTTGCTATCAAATTCCGCTTCCCCTGGACAGAAAGGGCCCAGGGTAAGAACGAAGAGTGAGGATGCTTTATACAAAGAGTAGAGCAGTCAGAGAGGCCATATACAAGTGTTTTTAACCCTAGAAATGCAGTGGAAGCTTTATTGGGAGGGGGAGCCAAATCTGACAGCAATAGTCAGTTTGTTATCAAATTCCGCTTCCCCTGGACAGAAAGGGCCTGGGGTAAGAAAGAAGAGGGAGGATGCTTTATACAAAGAGTAGAGCAGTCAGAGAGGCCATATACAAGTGTTTTTAACACTAGAAATGCAGTGGAAGCTTTATTGGGAGGGGGAGCCAAATCTGACAGCAATAGTCAGTTTGCTATCAAATTCCGCTTCCCCTGGACAGAAAGGTCCCCGGGGTAAGAAAGAAGAGTGAGGATGCTTTATACAAAGAGTAGAGCAGTCAGAGAGGCCATATACAAGTGTTTTTAACCCTAGAAATGCAGTGGAAGCTTTATTGGGAGGGGGAGCCAAATCCGACAGCAATAGTCAGTTTGCTATGAAATTCCGCTTCCCCTGGACAGAAAGGGCCTGGGGTAAGAAAGAAGAGTGAGGATGCTTTATACAAAGAGTAGAGCAGTCAGAGAGGCCATATACAAGTGTTTTTAACCCTAGAAATGCAGTGGAAGCTTTATTGGGAAGGGGAGCCAAATCCGACAGCAGTAGTCAGTTTGGTATGAAATTCCGCTTCCCCTGGACAGAAAGGGCTTGGGGTAAGAAAGAAGAGTGAGGATGCTTTATACAAAGAGTAGAGCAGTCAGAGAGGCCATATACAAGTGTTTTTAACCCTAGAAATGCAGTGGAAGCTTTATTGGGAAGGGGAGCCAAATCCGACAGCAATAGTCAGTTTGCTATCAAATTCCGCTTCCCCTGGACAGAAAGGGCTTGGGGTAAGAAAGAAGAGGGAGGATGCTTAATACAAAGAGTAGAGCAGTCAGAGAGGCCATATACAAGTGTTTTTAACCCTAGAAATGCAGTGGAAGCTTTATTGGGAAGGGGAGCCAAATCCGACAGCAATAGTCAGTTTGCTATCAAATTCCGCTTCCCCTGGACAGAAAGGGCCCAGGGTAAGAACGAAGAGTGAGGATGCTTTATACAAAGAGTAGAGCAGTCAGAGAGGCCATATACAAGTGTTTTTAACCCTAGAAATGCAGTGGAAGCTTTATTGGGAGGGGGAGCCAAATCTGACAGCAATAGTCAGTTTGTTATCAAATTCCGCTTCCCCTGGACAGAAAGGGCCTGGGGTAAGAAAGAAGAGGGAGGATGCTTTATACAAAGAGTAGAGCAGTCAGAGAGGCCATATACAAGTGTTTTTAACACTAGAAATGCAGTGGAAGCTTTATTGGGAGGGGGAGCCAAATCTGACAGCAATAGTCAGTTTGCTATCAAATTCCGCTTCCCCTGGACAGAAAGGTCCCCGGGGTAAGAAAGAAGAGTGAGGATGCTTTATACAAAGAGTAGAGCAGTCAGAGAGGCCATATACAAGTGTTTTTAACCCTAGAAATGCAGTGGAAGCTTTATTGGGAGGGGGAGCCAAATCCGACAGCAATAGTCAGTTTGCTATGAAATTCCGCTTCCCCTGGACAGAAAGGGCCTGGGGTAAGAAAGAAGAGTGAGGATGCTTTATACAAAGAGTAGAGCAGTCAGAGAGGCCATATACAAGTGTTTTTAACCCTAGAAATGCAGTGGAAGCTTTATTGGGAAGGGGAGCCAAATCCGACAGCAATAGTCAGTTTGTTATCAAATTCCGCTTCCCCTGGACAGAAAGGGCCTGGGGTAAGGAAGAAGAGGGAGGATGCTTTATACAAAGAGTAGAGCAGTCAGAGAGGCCATATACAAGTGTTTTTAACCCTAGAAATGCAGTGGAAGCTTTATTGGGAGGGGGAGCCAAATCCGACAGCAATAGTCAGTTTGCTATCAAATTCCGCTTCCCCTGTACAGAAAGGGCCTGGGGTAAGAAAGAAGAGTGAGGATGCTTTATACAAAGAGTAGAGCAGTCAGAGAGGCCATATACAAGTGTTTTTAACCCTAGAAATGTAGTGGAAGCTTTATTGGGAGGGGGAGCCAAATCCGACAGCAATAGTCAGTTTGCTATGAAATTCCGCTTCCCCTGGACAGAAAGTGCTTGGGGTAAGAAAGAAGAGTGAGGATGCTTTATACAAAGAGTAGAGCAGTCAGAGAGGCCATATACAAGTGTTTTTAACCCTAGAAATGCAGTGGAAGCTTTATTGGAAGGGGAGCCAAATCTGACAGCAATAGTCAGTTTGCTATCAAATTCCGCTTCCCCTGGACAGAAAGGTCCCCGGGGTAAGAAAGAAGAGTGAGGATGCTTTATACAAAGAGTAGAGCAGTCAGAGAGGCCATATACATGTGTTTTTAACCCTAGAAATGCAGTGGAAGCTTTATTGGGAGGGGAAGCCAAATCCGACAGCAATAGTCAGTTTGCTATGAAATTCCGCTTCCCCTGGACAGAAAGGGCCTGGGGTAAGAAAGAAGAGGGAGGATGCTTTATACAAAGAGTAGAGCAGTCAGAGAGGCCATATACAAGTGTTTTTAACCCTAGAAATGCAGTGGAAGCTTTATTGGGAAGGGGAGCCAAATCCGACAGCAATAGTCAGTTTGCTATGAAATTCCGCTTCCCCTGGATAGAAAGGGCCTGGGGTAAGAAAGAAGAGGGAGGATGCTTTATACAAAGAGTAGAGCAGTCAGAGAGGCCATATACAAGTGTTTTTAACCCTAGAAATGCAGTGGAAGCTTTATTGGGAAGGGGAGCCAAATCCGACAGCAATAGTCAGTTTGTTTTCAAATTCCGCTTCCCCTGGAAAGAAAGGGCCTGGGGTAAGAAAGAAGAGGGAGGATGCTTTATACAAAGAGTAGAGCAGTCAGAGAGGCCATATACAAGTGTTTTTAACCCTAGAAATGCAGTGGAAGCTTTATTGGGAGGGGGAGCCAAATCCGACAGCAATAGTCAGTTTGCTATCAAATTCCGCTTCCCCTGGACAGAAAGGGCCTGGGGTAAGAAAGAAGAATGAGGATGCTTTATACAAAGAGTAGAGCAGTCAGAGAGGCCATATACAAGTGTTTTTAACCCTAGAAATGCAGTGGAAGCTTTATTGGGAGGGGGAGCCAAATCTGACAGCAATAGTCAGTTTGCTATGAAATTCCGCTTCCCCTGGACAGAAAGGGCCTGGGGTAAGAAAGAAGAGTGAGGATGCTTTATACAAAGAGTAGAGCAGTCAGAGAGGCCATATACAAGTGTTTTTAACCCTAGAAATGCAGTGGAAGCTTTATTGGGAAGGGGAGCCAAATCCGACAGCAATAGTCAGTTTGTTATCAAATTCCGCTTCCCCTGGACAGAAAGGGCCTGGGGTAAGGAAGAAGAGGGAGGATGCTTTATACAAAGAGTAGAGCAGTCAGAGAGGCCATATACAAGTGTTTTTAACCCTAGAAATGCAGTGGAAGCTTTATTGGGAGGGGGAGCCAAATCCGACAGCAATAGTCAGTTTGCTATCAAATTCCGCTTCCCCTGTACAGAAAGGGCCTGGGGTAAGAAAGAAGAGTGAGGATGCTTTATACAAAGAGTAGAGCAGTCAGAGAGGCCATATACAAGTGTTTTAACCCTAGAAATGTAGTGGAAGCTTTATTGGGAGGGGGAGCCAAATCCGACAGCAATAGTCAGTTTGCTATGAAATTCCGCTTCCCCTGGACAGAAAGTGCTTGGGGTAAGAAAGAAGAGTGAGGATGCTTTATACAAAGAGTAGAGCAGTCAGAGAGGCCATATACAAGTGTTTTTAACCCTAGAAATGCAGTGGAAGTTTTATTGGGAAGGGGAGCCAAATCCGACAGCAATAGTCAGTTTGCTATCAAATTCCGCTTCCCCTGGACATAAAGTGCTTGGGGTAAGAAAGAAGAGTGAGGATGCTTTATACAAAGAGTAGAGCAGTCAGAGAGGCCATATACAAGTGTTTTTAACCCTAGAAATGCAGTGGAAGCTTTATTGGGAGGGGAAGCCAAATCCGACAGCAATAGTCAGTTTGCTATGAAATTCCGCTTCCCCTGGACAGAAAGGGCCTGGGGTAAGAAAGAAGAGGGAGGATGCTTTATACAAAGAGTAGAGCAGTCAGAGAGGCCATATACAAGTGTTTTTAACCCTAGAAATGCAGTGGAAGCTTTATTGGGAAGGGGAGCCAAATCCGACAGCAATAGTCAGTTTGCTATGAAATTCCGCTTCCCCTGGATAGAAAGGGCCTGGGGTAAGAAAGAAGAGGGAGGATGCTTTATACAAAGAGTAGAGCAGTCAGAGAGGCCATATACAAGTGTTTTTAACCCTAGAAATACAGTGGAAGCTTTATTGGGAAGGGGAGCCAAATCCGACAGCAATAGTCAGTTTGTTATCAAATTCCGCTTCCCCTGGACAGAAAGGGCCTGGGGTAAGAAAGAAGAGGGAGGATGCTTTATACAAAGAGTAGAGCAGTCAGAGAGGCCATATACAAGTGTTTTTAACCCTAGAAATGCAGTGGAAGCTTTATTGGGAGGGGGAGCCAAATCCGACAGCAATAGTCAGTTTGCTATCAAATTCCGCTTCCCCTGGACAGAAAGGGCCTGGGGTAAGAAAGAAGAATGAGGATGCTTTATACAAAGAGTAGAGCAGTCAGAGAGGCCATATACAAGTGTTTTTAACCCTAGAAATGCAGTGGAAGCTTTATTGGGAGGGGGAGCCAAATCCGACAGCAATAGTCAGTTTGCTATGAAATTCCGCTTCCCCTGGACAGAAAGGGCTTGGGGTAAGAAAGAAGAGGGAGGATGCTTTATACAAAGAGTAGAGCAGTCAGAGAGGCCATATACAAGTGATTTTAACCCTAGAAATGCAGTGGAAGCTTTATTGGGAGGGGGAGCCAAATCCGACAGCAATAGTCAGTTTGCTATCAAATTCCGCTTCCCCTGGACATAAAGTGCTTGGGGTAAGAAAGAAGAGGGGGATGCTTTATACAAAGAGTAGAGCAGTCAGAGAGGCCATATACAAGTGTTTTTAACCCTAGAAATGCAGTGGAAGCTTTATTGTGAGGGGGAGCCAAATCCGATAGCAATAGTCAGTTTGCTATCAACTTCCGCTTCCCCTGGATAGAAAGGGCCTGGGGTAAGAAAGAAGAGGGAGGATACTTTATACAAAGAGTAGAGCAGTCAGAGAAGCCATATACAAGTGTTTTTAACCCTAGAAATGCAGTGGAAGCTTTATTGGGAAGGGGAGCCAAATCCGACAGCAATAGTCAGTTTGTTATCAAATTCCGCTTCCCCTGGACAGAAAGGGCCTGGGGTAAGAAAGAAGAGTGAGGATGCTTTATACAAAGAGTAGAGCAGTCAGAGAAGCCATATACAAGTGTTTTTAACCCTAGAAATGTAGTGGAAGCTTTATTGGGAAGGGGAGCCAAATCCGACAGCAATAGTCAGTTTGCTATGAAATTTCGCTTCCCCTGGATAGAAAGGGCCTGGGGTAAGAAAGAAGAGGGAGGATGCTTTATACAAAGAGTAGATCAGTCAGAGAGGCCATATACAAGTGTTTTTAACCCTAGAAATGCAGTGGAAGCTTTATTGGGAAGGGGAGCCAAATCCGACAGCAATAGTCAGTTTGTTATCAAATTCCGCTTCCCCTGGACAGAAAGGGCCTGGGGTAAGAAAGAAGAGGGAGGATGCTTTATACAAAGAGTAGAGCAGTCAGAGAGGCCATATACAAGTGTTTTTAACCCTAGAAATGCAGTGGAAGCTTTATTGGGAGGGGGAGCCAAATCCGACAGCAATAGTCAGTTTGCTATCAAATTCAGCTTCCCCTGTACAGAAAGAGCCTGGGGTAAGAAAGAAGAGTGAGGATGCTTTATACAAAGAGTAGAGCAGTCAGAGAGGCCATATACAAGTGTTTTTAACCCTAGAAATGCAGTGGAAGTTTTATTGGGAAGGGGAGCCAAATCCGACAGCAATAGTCAGTTTGCTATGAAATTTCGCTTCCCCTGGATAGAAAGGGCCTGGGGTAAGAAAGAAGAGGGAGGATGCTTTATACAAAGAGTAGATCAGTCAGAGAGGCCATATACAAGTGTTTTTAACCCTAGAAATGCAGTGGAAGCTTTATTGGGAAGGGGAGCCAAATCCGACAGCAATAGTCAGTTTGTTATCAAATTCCGCTTCCCCTGGACAGAAAGGGCCTGGGGTAAGAAAGAAGAGGGAGGATGCTTTATACAAAGAGTAGAGCAGTCAGAGAGGCCATATACAAGTGTTTTTAACCCTAGAAATGCAGTGGAAGCTTTATTGGGAGGGGGAGCCAAATCCGACAGCAATAGTCAGTTTGCTATCAAATTCAGCTTCCCCTGTACAGAAAGGGCCTGGGGTAAGAAAGAAGAGTGAGGATGCTTTATACAAAGAGTAGAGCAGTCAGAGAGGCCATATACAAGTGTTTTTAACCCTAGAAATGCAGTGGAAGTTTTATTGGGAAGGGGAGCCAAATCCGACAGCAATAGTCAGTTTGCTATCAAATTCCGCTTCCCCTGGACATAAAGTGCTTGGGGTAAGAAAGAAGAGTGAGGATGCTTTATACAAAGAGTAGAGCAGTCAGAGAGGCCATATACAAGTGTTTTTAACCCTAGAAATGCAGTGGAAGCTTTATTGGGAGGGGGAGCCAAATCTGACAGCAATAGTCAGTTTGTTATCAAATTCCGCTTCCCCTGGACAGAAAGGGCCTGGGGTAAGAAAGAAGAGGGAGGATGCTTTATACAAAGAGTAGAGCAGTCAGAGAGGCCATATACAAGTGTTTTTAACCCTAGAAATGCAGTGGAAGCTTTATTGGGAAGGGGAGCCAAATCCGACAGCAGTAGTCAGTTTGGTATGAAATTCCGCTTCCCCTGGACAGAAAGGGCTTGGGGTAAGAAAGAAGAGTGAGGATGCTTTATACAAAGAGTAGAGCAGTCAGAGAGGCCATATACAAGTGTTTTTAACCCTAGAAATGCAGTGGAAGCTTTATTGGGAAGGGGAGCCAAATCCGACAGCAATAGTCAGTTTGCTATCAAATTCCGCTTCCCCTGGACAGAAAGGGCTTGGGGTAAGAAAGAAGAGGGAGGATGCTTTATACAAAGAGTAGAGCAGTCAGAGAGGCCATATACAAGTGTTTTTAACCCTAGAAATGCAGTGGAAGCTTTATTGGGAAGGGGAGCCAAATCCGACAGCAATAGTCAGTTTGCTATCAAATTCCGCTTCCCCTGGACAGAAAGGGCCCAGGGTAAGAAAGAAGAGTGAGGATGCTTTATACAAAGAGTAGAGCAGTCAGAGAGGCCATATACAAGTGTTTTTAACCCTAGAAATGCAGTGGAAGCTTTATTGGGAGGGGGAGCCAAATCTGACAGCAATAGTCAGTTTGTTATCAAATTCCGCTTCCCCTGGACAGAAAGGGCCTGGGGTAAGAAAGAAGAGGGAGGATGCTTTATACAAAGAGTAGAGCAGTCAGAGAGGCCATATACAAGTGTTTTTAACACTAGAAATGCAGTGGAAGCTTTATTGGGAGGGGGAGCCAAATCTGACAGCAATAGTCAGTTTGCTATCAAATTCCGCTTCCCCTGGACAGAAAGGTCCCCGGGGTAAGAAAGAAGAGTGAGGATGCTTTATACAAAGAGTAGAGCAGTCAGAGAGGCCATATACAAGTGTTTTTAACCCTAGAAATGCAGTGGAAGCTTTATTGGGAAGGGGAGCCAAATCCGACAGCAATAGTCAGTTTGCTATGAA
Source organism: Lithobates pipiens (assembly GCF_037356315.1). Taxonomy (NCBI): domain Eukaryota; kingdom Metazoa; phylum Chordata; class Amphibia; order Anura; family Ranidae; genus Lithobates; species Lithobates pipiens. The sequence continues at coordinate 625,900,402 of NW_027507758.1, forward strand.
ATTCCGCTTCCCCTGGACATAAAGTGCTTGGGGTAAGAAAGAAGAGTGAGGATGCTTTATACAAAGAGTAGAGCAGTCAGAGAGGCCATATACAAGTGTTTTTAATCCTAGAAATGCAGTGGAAGCTTTATTGGGAAGGGGAGCCAAATCCGACAGCAATAGTCAGTTTGCTATCAAATTCCGCTTCCCCTGGACATAAAGTGCTTGGGGTAAGAAAGAAGAGTGAGGATGCTTTATACAAAGAGTAGAGCAGTCAGAGAGGCCATATACAAGTGTTTTTAACCCTAGAAATCCAGTGGAAGCTTTATTGGGAGGGGAAGCCAAATCCGACAGCAATAGTCAGTTTGCTATGAAATTCCGCTTCCCCTGGACAGAAAGGGCCTGGGGTAAGAAAGAAGAGGGAGGATGCTTTATACAAAGAGTAGAGCAGTCAGAGAGGCCATATACAAGTGTTTTTAACCCTAGAAATGCAGTGGAAGCTTTATTGGGAAGGGGAGCCAAATCCAAAAGCAATAGTCAGTTTGCTATGAAATTCCGCTTCCCCTGGATAGAAAGGGCCTGGGGTAAGAAAGAAGAGGGAGGATGCTTTATACAAAGAGTAGAGCAGTCAGAGAGGCCATATACAAGTGTTTTTAACCCTAGAAATGCAGTGGAAGCTTTATTGGGAAGGGGAGCCAAATCCGACAGCAATAGTCAGTTTGTTATCAAATTCCGCTTCCCCTGGACAGAAAGGGCCTGGGGTAAGAAAGAAGAGGGAGGATGCTTTATACAAAGAGTAGAGCAGTCAGAGAGGCCATATACAAGTGTTTTTAACACTAGAAATGCAGTGGAAGCTTTATTGGGAGGGGGAGCCAAATCCGACAGCAATAGTCAGTTTGCTATGAAATTCCGCTTCCCCTGGACATAAAGTGCTTGGGGTAAGAAAGAAGAGGGGGATGCTTTATACAAAGAGTAGAGCAGTCAGAGAGGCCATATACAAGTGTTTTTAACCCTAGAAATGCAGTGGAAGCTTTATTGGGAAGGGGAGCCAAATCCGACAGCAATAGTCAGTTTGTTATCAAATTCCGCTTCCCCTGGACAGAAAGGGCCTGGGGTAAGAAAGAAGAGTGAGGATGCTTTATACAAAGAGTAGAGCAGTCAGAGAAGCCATATACAAGTGTTTTTAACCCTAGAAATGTAGTGGAAGCTTTATTGGGAAGGGGAGCCAAATCCGACAGCAATAGTCAGTTTGCTATGAAATTTCGCTTCCCCTGGATAGAAAGGGCCTGGGGTAAGAAAGAAGAGGGAGGATGCTTTATACAAAGAGTAGATCAGTCAGAGAGGCCATATACAAGTGTTTTTAACCCTAGAAATGCAGTGGAAGCTTTATTGGGAAGGGGAGCCAAATCCGACAGCAATAGTCAGTTTGTTATCAAATTCCACTTCCCCTGGACAGAAAGGGCCTGGGGTAAGAAAGAAGAGGGAGGATGCTTTATACAAAGAGTAGAGCAGTCAGAGAGGCCATATACAAGTGTTTTTAACCCTAGAAATGCAGTGGAAGCTTTATTGGGAGGGGGAGCCAAATCCGACAGCAATAGTCAGTTTGCTATCAAATTCAGCTTCCCCTGTACAGAAAGGGCCTGGGGTAAGAAAGAAGAGTGAGGATGCTTTATACAAAGAGTAGAGCAGTCAGAGAGGCCATATACAAGTGTTTTTAACCCTAGAAATGCAGTGGAAGTTTTATTGGGAAGGGGAGCCAAATCCGACAGCAATAGTCAGTTTGCTATCAAACTCCGCTTCCCCTGGACATAAAGTGCTTGGGGTAAGAAAGAAGAGTGAGGATGCTTTATACAAAGAGTAGAGCAGTCAGAGAGGCCATATACAAGTGTTTTTAACCCTAGAAATGCAGTGGAAGCTTTATTGGGAAGGGGAGCCAAATCCGACAGCAATAGTCAGTTTGCTATGAAATTCCGCTTCACCTGGATAGAAAGGGCCTGGGGTAAGAAAGAAGAGGGAGGATGCTTTATACAAAGAGTAGAGCAGTCAGAGAGGCCATATACAAGTGTTTTTAACCCTAGAAATGCAGTGGAAGCTTTATTGGGAAGGGGAGCCAAATCCGACAGCAATAGTCAGTTTGTTATCAAATTCCGCTTCCCCTGGACAGAAAGGGCCTGGGGTAAGAAAGAAGAGGGAGGATGCTTTATACAAAGAGTAGAGCAGTCAGAGAGGCCATATACAAGTGTTTTTAACCCTAGAAATGCAGTGGAAGCTTTATTGGGAGGGGGAGCCAAATCCGACAGCAATAGTCAGTTTGCTATCAAATTCCGCTTCCCCTGTACAGAAAGGGCCTGGGGTAAGAAAGAAGAGTGAGGATGCTTTATACAAAGAGTAGAGCAGTCAGAGAGGCCATATACAAGTGTTTTTAACCCTAGAAATGCAGTGGAAGCTTTATTGGGAGGGGGAGCCAAATCCGACAGCAATAGTCAGTTTGCTATCAAATTCCGCTTCCCCTGGACAGAAAGGGCTTGGGGTAAGAAAGAAGAGGGGGATGCTTTATACAAAGAGTAGAGCAGTCAGAGAGGCCATATACAAGTGATTTTAACCCTAGAAATGCAGTGGAAGCTTTATTGTGAGGGGGAGTCAAATCCGACAGCAATAGTCAGTTTGCTATCAAATTCCGCTTCCCCTGGACAGAAAGTGCTTGGGGTAAGAAAGAAGAGTGAGGATGCTTTATACAAAGAGTAGAGCAGTCAGAGAGGCCATATACAAGTGTTTTTAACCCTAGAAATGCAGTGGAAGCTTTATTGGGAAGGGGAGCCAAATCCGACAGCAGTAGTCAGTTTGGTATGAAATTCCGCTTCCCCTGGACAGAAAGGGCCTGGGGTAAGGAAGAAGAGTGAGGATGCTTTATACAAAGAGTAGAGCAGTCAGAGAGGCCATATACAAGTGATTTTAACCCTAGAAATGCAGTGGAAGCTTTATTGTGAGGGGGAGCCAAATCCGACAGCAATAGTCAGTTTGCTATCAAATTCCGCTTCCCCTGGACAGAAAGGGCTTGGGGTAAGAAAGAAGAGGGGGATGCTTTATACAAAGAGTAGAGCAGTCAGAGAGGCCATATACAAGTGATTTTAACCCTAGAAATGCAGTGGAAGCTTTATTGTGAGGGGGAGTCAAATCCGACAGCAATAGTCAGTTTGCTATCCAATTCCGCTTCCCCTGGACAGAAAGGGCCTGGGGTAAGAAAGAAGAGTAAGGATGATTTATACAAATAGTAGAGCAGTCAGAGAGGCCATATACAAGTGTTTTTAACCCTAGAAATGCAGTGGAAGCTTTATTGGGAAGGGGAGCCAAATCCGACAGCAATAGTCAGTTTGCTATGAAATTCCGCTTCCCCTGGATAGAAAGGGCCTGGGGTAAGAAAGAAGAGGGAGGATGCTTTATACAAAGAGTAGAGCAGTCAGAGAGGCCATATACAAGTGTTTTTAACCCTAGAAATGCAGTGGAAGCTTTATTGGGAAGGGGAGCCAAATCCGACAGCAATAGTCAGTTTGTTATCAAATTCCGCTTCCCCTGGACAGAAAGGGCCTGGGGTAAGAAAGAAGAGGGAGGATGCTTTATACAAAGAGTAGAGCAGTCAGAGAGGCCATATACAAGTGTTTTTAACCCTAGAAATGCAGTGGAAGCTTTATTGGGAGGGGGAGCCAAATCCGACAACAATAGTCAGTTTGCTATCAAATTCCGCTTCCCCTGGACAGAAAGGGCCTGGGGTAAGAAAGAAGAATGAGGATGCTTTATACAAAGAGTAGAGCAGTCAGAGAGGCCATATACAAGTGTTTTTAACCCTAGAAATGCAGTGGAAGCTTTATTGGGAGGGGGAGCCAAATCCAACAGCAATAGTCAGTTTGCTATGAAATTCCGCTTCCCCTGGACAGAAAGTGCTTGGGGTAAGAAAGAAGAGTGAGGATGCTTTATACAAAGAGTAGAGCAGTCAGAGAGGCCATATACAAGTGTTTTTAACCCTAGAAATGCAGTGGAAGCTTTATTGGGAGGGGGAGCCAAATCCGACAGCAATAGTCAGTTTGCTATCAAATTCCGCTTCCCCTGGACAGAAAGGGCTTGGGGTAAGAAAGAAGAGGGAGGATGCTTTATACAAAGAGTAGAGCAGTCAGAGAGGCCATATACAAGTGTTTTTAACCCTAGAAATGCAGTGGAAGCTTTATTGTGAGGGGGAGCCAAATCCGACAGCAATAGTCAGTTTGCTATCAAATTCCGCTTCCCCTGGACATAAAGTGCTTGGGGTAAGAAAGAAGAGGGGGATGCTTTATACAAAGAGTAGAGCAGTCAGAGAGGCCATATACAAGTGTTTTTAACCCTAGAAATGCAGTGGAAGCTTTATTGGGAAGGGGAGCCAAATCCGACAGCAATAGTCAGTTTGTTATCAAATTCCGCTTCCCCTGGACAGAAAGGGCCTGGGGTAAGGAAGAAGAGGGAGGATGCTTTATACAAAGAGTAGAGCAGTCAGAGAGGCCATATACAAGTGTTTTTAACCCTAGAAATGCAGTGGAAGCTTTATTGGGAGGGGGAGCCAAATCCGACAGCAATAGTCAGTTTGCTATCAAATTCCGCTTCCCCTGTACAGAAAGGGCCTGGGGTAAGAAAGAAGAGTGAGGATGCTTTATACAAAGAGTAGAGCAGTCAGAGAGGCCATATACAAGTGTTTTAACCCTAGAAATGTAGTGGAAGCTTTATTGGGAGGGGGAGCCAAATCCGACAGCAATAGTCAGTTTGCTATGAAATTCCGCTTCCCCTGGACAGAAAGTGCTTGGGGTAAGAAAGAAGAGTGAGGATGCTTTATACAAAGAGTAGAGCAGTCAGAGAGGCCATATACAAGTGTTTTTAACCCTAGAAATGCAGTGGAAGTTTTATTGGGAAGGGGAGCCAAATCCGACAGCAATAGTCAGTTTGCTATCAAATTCCGCTTCCCCTGGACATAAAGTGCTTGGGGTAAGAAAGAAGAGTGAGGATGCTTTATACAAAGAGTAGAGCAGTCAGAGAGGCCATATACAAGTGTTTTTAACCCTAGAAATGCAGTGGAAGCTTTATTGGGAGGGGAAGCCAAATCCGACAGCAATAGTCAGTTTGCTATGAAATTCCGCTTCCCCTGGACAGAAAGGGCCTGGGGTAAGAAAGAAGAGGGAGGATGCTTTATACAAAGAGTAGAGCAGTCAGAGAGGCCATATACAAGTGTTTTTAACCCTAGAAATGCAGTGGAAGCTTTATTGGGAAGGGGAGCCAAATCCGACAGCAATAGTCAGTTTGCTATGAAATTCCGCTTCCCCTGGATAGAAAGGGCCTGGGGTAAGAAAGAAGAGGGAGGATGCTTTATACAAAGAGTAGAGCAGTCAGAGAGGCCATATACAAGTGTTTTTAACCCTAGAAATACAGTGGAAGCTTTATTGGGAAGGGGAGCCAAATCCGACAGCAATAGTCAGTTTGTTATCAAATTCCGCTTCCCCTGGACAGAAAGGGCCTGGGGTAAGAAAGAAGAGGGAGGATGCTTTATACAAAGAGTAGAGCAGTCAGAGAGGCCATATACAAGTGTTTTTAACCCTAGAAATGCAGTGGAAGCTTTATTGGGAGGGGGAGCCAAATCCGACAGCAATAGTCAGTTTGCTATCAAATTCCGCTTCCCCTGGACAGAAAGGGCCTGGGGTAAGAAAGAAGAATGAGGATGCTTTATACAAAGAGTAGAGCAGTCAGAGAGGCCATATACAAGTGTTTTTAACCCTAGAAATGCAGTGGAAGCTTTATTGGGAGGGGGAGCCAAATCCGACAGCAATAGTCAGTTTGCTATGAAATTCCGCTTCCCCTGGACAGAAAGGGCTTGGGGTAAGAAAGAAGAGGGAGGATGCTTTATACAAAGAGTAGAGCAGTCAGAGAGGCCATATACAAGTGATTTTAACCCTAGAAATGCAGTGGAAGCTTTATTGGGAGGGGGAGCCAAATCCGACAGCAATAGTCAGTTTGCTATCAAATTCCGCTTCCCCTGGACATAAAGTGCTTGGGGTAAGAAAGAAGAGGGGGATGCTTTATACAAAGAGTAGAGCAGTCAGAGAGGCCATATACAAGTGTTTTTAACCCTAGAAATGCAGTGGAAGCTTTATTGTGAGGGGGAGCCAAATCCGATAGCAATAGTCAGTTTGCTATCAACTTCCGCTTCCCCTGGATAGAAAGGGCCTGGGGTAAGAAAGAAGAGGGAGGATACTTTATACAAAGAGTAGAGCAGTCAGAGAAGCCATATACAAGTGTTTTTAACCCTAGAAATGCAGTGGAAGCTTTATTGGGAAGGGGAGCCAAATCCGACAGCAATAGTCAGTTTGTTATCAAATTCCGCTTCCCCTGGACAGAAAGGGCCTGGGGTAAGAAAGAAGAGTGAGGATGCTTTATACAAAGAGTAGAGCAGTCAGAGAAGCCATATACAAGTGTTTTTAACCCTAGAAATGTAGTGGAAGCTTTATTGGGAAGGGGAGCCAAATCCGACAGCAATAGTCAGTTTGCTATGAAATTTCGCTTCCCCTGGATAGAAAGGGCCTGGGGTAAGAAAGAAGAGGGAGGATGCTTTATACAAAGAGTAGATCAGTCAGAGAGGCCATATACAAGTGTTTTTAACCCTAGAAATGCAGTGGAAGCTTTATTGGGAGGGGGAGCCAAATCCGACAGCAATAGTCAGTTTGCTATCAAATTCAGCTTCCCCTGTACAGAAAGGGCCTGGGGTAAGAAAGAAGAGTGAGGATGCTTTATACAAAGAGTAGAGCAGTCAGAGAGGCCATATACAAGTGTTTTTAACCCTAGAAATGCAGTGGAAGTTTTATTGGGAAGGGGAGCCAAATCCGACAGCAATAGTCAGTTTGCTATGAAATTTCGCTTCCCCTGGATAGAAAGGGCCTGGGGTAAGAAAGAAGAGGGAGGATGCTTTATACAAAGAGTAGATCAGTCAGAGAGGCCATATACAAGTGTTTTTAACCCTAGAAATGCAGTGGAAGCTTTATTGGGAAGGGGAGCCAAATCCGACAGCAATAGTCAGTTTGTTATCAAATTCCGCTTCCCCTGGACAGAAAGGGCCTGGGGTAAGAAAGAAGAGGGAGGATGCTTTATACAAAGAGTAGAGCAGTCAGAGAGGCCATATACAAGTGTTTTTAACCCTAGAAATGCAGTGGAAGCTTTATTGGGAGGGGGAGCCAAATCCGACAGCAATAGTCAGTTTGCTATCAAATTCAGCTTCCCCTGTACAGAAAGGGCCTGGGGTAAGAAAGAAGAGTGAGGATGCTTTATACAAAGAGTAGAGCAGTCAGAGAGGCCATATACAAGTGTTTTTAACCCTAGAAATGCAGTGGAAGTTTTATTGGGAAGGGGAGCCAAATCCGACAGCAATAGTCAGTTTGCTATCAAATTCCGCTTCCCCTGGACATAAAGTGCTTGGGGTAAGAAAGAAGAGTGAGGATGCTTTATACAAAGAGTAGAGCAGTCAGAGAGGCCATATACAAGTGTTTTTAACCCTAGAAATGCAGTGGAAGCTTTATTGGGAGGGGGAGCCAAATCTGACAGCAATAGTCAGTTTGTTATCAAATTCCGCTTCCCCTGGACAGAAAGGGCCTGGGGTAAGAAAGAAGAGGGAGGATGCTTTATACAAAGAGTAGAGCAGTCAGAGAGGCCATATACAAGTGTTTTTAACCCTAGAAATGCAGTGGAAGCTTTATTGGGAAGGGGAGCCAAATCCGACAGCAGTAGTCAGTTTGGTATGAAATTCCGCTTCCCCTGGACAGAAAGGGCTTGGGGTAAGAAAGAAGAGTGAGGATGCTTTATACAAAGAGTAGAGCAGTCAGAGAGGCCATATACAAGTGTTTTTAACCCTAGAAATGCAGTGGAAGCTTTATTGGGAAGGGGAGCCAAATCCGACAGCAATAGTCAGTTTGCTATCAAATTCCGCTTCCCCTGGACAGAAAGGGCTTGGGGTAAGAAAGAAGAGGGAGGATGCTTTATACAAAGAGTAGAGCAGTCAGAGAGGCCATATACAAGTGTTTTTAACCCTAGAAATGCAGTGGAAGCTTTATTGGGAAGGGGAGCCAAATCCGACAGCAATAGTCAGTTTGCTATCAAATTCCGCTTCCCCTGGACAGAAAGGGCCCAGGGTAAGAAAGAAGAGTGAGGATGCTTTATACAAAGAGTAGAGCAGTCAGAGAGGCCATATACAAGTGTTTTTAACCCTAGAAATGCAGTGGAAGCTTTATTGGGAGGGGGAGCCAAATCTGACAGCAATAGTCAGTTTGTTATCAAATTCCGCTTCCCCTGGACAGAAAGGGCCTGGGGTAAGAAAGAAGAGGGAGGATGCTTTATACAAAGAGTAGAGCAGTCAGAGAGGCCATATACAAGTGTTTTTAACACTAGAAATGCAGTGGAAGCTTTATTGGGAGGGGGAGCCAAATCTGACAGCAATAGTCAGTTTGCTATCAAATTCCGCTTCCCCTGGACAGAAAGGTCCCCGGGGTAAGAAAGAAGAGTGAGGATGCTTTATACAAAGAGTAGAGCAGTCAGAGAGGCCATATACAAGTGTTTTTAACCCTAGAAATGCAGTGGAAGCTTTATTGGGAAGGGGAGCCAAATCCGACAGCAATAGTCAGTTTGCTATGAAATTCCGCTTCCCCTGGACATAAAGTGCTTGGGGTAAGAAAGAAGAGTGAGGATGCTTTATACAAAGAGTAGAGCAGTCAGAGAGGCCATATACAAGTGTTTTTAATCCTAGAAATGCAGTGGAAGCTTTATTGGGAAGGGGAGCCAAATCCGACAGCAATAGTCAGTTTGCTATCAAATTCCGCTTCCCCTGGACATAAAGTGCTTGGGGTAAGAAAGAAGAGTGAGGATGCTTTATACAAAGAGTAGAGCAGTCAGAGAGGCCATATACAAGTGTTTTTAACCCTAGAAATGCAGTGGAAGCTTTATTGGGAGGGGAAGCCAAATCCGACAGCAATAGTCAGTTTGCTATGAAATTCCGCTTCCCCTGGACAGAAAGGGCCTGGGGTAAGAAAGAAGAGGGAGGATGCTTTATACAAAGAGTAGAGCAGTCAGAGAGGCCATATACAAGTGTTTTTAACCCTAGAAATGCAGTGGAAGCTTTATTGGGAAGGGGAGCCAAATCCAAAAGCAATAGTCAGTTTGCTATGAAATTCCGCTTCCCCTGGATAGAAAGGGCCTGGGGTAAGAAAGAAGAGGGAGGATGCTTTATACAAAGAGTAGAGCAGTCAGAGAGGCCATATACAAGTGTTTTTAACCCTAGAAATGCAGTGGAAGCTTTATTGGGAAGGGGAGCCAAATCCGACAGCAATAGTCAGTTTGTTATCAAATTCCGCTTCCCCTGGACAGAAAGGGCCTGGGGTAAGAAAGAAGAGGGAGGATGCTTTATACAAAGAGTAGAGCAGTCAGAGAGGCCATATACAAGTGTTTTTAACACTAGAAATGCAGTGGAAGCTTTATTGGGAGGGGGAGCCAAATCCGACAGCAATAGTCAGTTTGCTATGAAATTCCGCTTCCCCTGGACATAAAGTGCTTGGGGTAAGAAAGAAGAGGGGGATGCTTTATACAAAGAGTAGAGCAGTCAGAGAGGCCATATACAAGTGTTTTTAACCCTAGAAATGCAGTGGAAGCTTTATTGGGAAGGGGAGCCAAATCCGACAGCAATAGTCAGTTTGTTATCAAATTCCGCTTCCCCTGGACAGAAAGGGCCTGGGGTAAGAAAGAAGAGTGAGGATGCTTTATACAAAGAGTAGAGCAGTCAGAGAAGCCATATACAAGTGTTTTTAACCCTAGAAATGTAGTGGAAGCTTTATTGGGAAGGGGAGCCAAATCCGACAGCAATAGTCAGTTTGCTATGAAATTTCGCTTCCCCTGGATAGAAAGGGCCTGGGGTAAGAAAGAAGAGGGAGGATGCTTTATACAAAGAGTAGATCAGTCAGAGAGGCCATATACAAGTGTTTTTAACCCTAGAAATGCAGTGGAAGCTTTATTGGGAAGGGGAGCCAAATCCGACAGCAATAGTCAGTTTGTTATCAAATTCCACTTCCCCTGGACAGAAAGGGCCTGGGGTAAGAAAGAAGAGGGAGGATGCTTTATACAAAGAGTAGAGCAGTCAGAGAGGCCATATACAAGTGTTTTTAACCCTAGAAATGCAGTGGAAGCTTTATTGGGAGGGGGAGCCAAATCCGACAGCAATAGTCAGTTTGCTATCAAATTCAGCTTCCCCTGTACAGAAAGGGCCTGGGGTAAGAAAGAAGAGTGAGGATGCTTTATACAAAGAGTAGAGCAGTCAGAGAGGCCATATACAAGTGTTTTTAACCCTAGAAATGCAGTGGAAGTTTTATTGGGAAGGGGAGCCAAATCCGACAGCAATAGTCAGTTTGCTATCAAACTCCGCTTCCCCTGGACATAAAGTGCTTGGGGTAAGAAAGAAGAGTGAGGATGCTTTATACAAAGAGTAGAGCAGTCAGAGAGGCCATATACAAGTGTTTTTAACCCTAGAAATGCAGTGGAAGCTTTATTGGGAAGGGGAGCCAAATCCGACAGCAATAGTCAGTTTGCTATGAAATTCCGCTTCACCTGGATAGAAAGGGCCTGGGGTAAGAAAGAAGAGGGAGGATGCTTTATACAAAGAGTAGAGCAGTCAGAGAGGCCATATACAAGTGTTTTTAACCCTAGAAATGCAGTGGAAGCTTTATTGGGAAGGGGAGCCAAATCCGACAGCAATAGTCAGTTTGTTATCAAATTCCGCTTCCCCTGGACAGAAAGGGCCTGGGGTAAGAAAGAAGAGGGAGGATGCTTTATACAAAGAGTAGAGCAGTCAGAGAGGCCATATACAAGTGTTTTTAACCCTAGAAATGCAGTGGAAGCTTTATTGGGAGGGGGAGCCAAATCCGACAGCAATAGTCAGTTTGCTATCAAATTCCGCTTCCCCTGTACAGAAAGGGCCTGGGGTAAGAAAGAAGAGTGAGGATGCTTTATACAAAGAGTAGAGCAGTCAGAGAGGCCATATACAAGTGTTTTTAACCCTAGAAATGCAGTGGAAGCTTTATTGGGAGGGGGAGCCAAATCCGACAGCAATAGTCAGTTTGCTATCAAATTCCGCTTCCCCTGGACAGAAAGGGCTTGGGGTAAGAAAGAAGAGGGGGATGCTTTATACAAAGAGTAGAGCAGTCAGAGAGGCCATATACAAGTGATTTTAACCCTAGAAATGCAGTGGAAGCTTTATTGTGAGGGGGAGTCAAATCCGACAGCAATAGTCAGTTTGCTATCAAATTCCGCTTCCCCTGGACAGAAAGTGCTTGGGGTAAGAAAGAAGAGTGAGGATGCTTTATACAAAGAGTAGAGCAGTCAGAGAGGCCATATACAAGTGTTTTTAACCCTAGAAATGCAGTGGAAGCTTTATTGGGAAGGGGAGCCAAATCCGACAGCAGTAGTCAGTTTGGTATGAAATTCCGCTTCCCCTGGACAGAAAGGGCCTGGGGTAAGGAAGAAGAGTGAGGATGCTTTATACAAAGAGTAGAGCAGTCAGAGAGGCCATATACAAGTGATTTTAACCCTAGAAATGCAGTGGAAGCTTTATTGTGAGGGGGAGCCAAATCCGACAGCAATAGTCAGTTTGCTATCAAATTCCGCTTCCCCTGGACAGAAAGGGCTTGGGGTAAGAAAGAAGAGGGGGATGCTTTATACAAAGAGTAGAGCAGTCAGAGAGGCCATATACAAGTGATTTTAACCCTAGAAATGCAGTGGAAGCTTTATTGTGAGGGGGAGTCAAATCCGACAGCAATAGTCAGTTTGCTATCCAATTCCGCTTCCCCTGGACAGAAAGGGCCTGGGGTAAGAAAGAAGAGTAAGGATGATTTATACAAATAGTAGAGCAGTCAGAGAGGCCATATACAAGTGTTTTTAACCCTAGAAATGCAGTGGAAGCTTTATTGGGAAGGGGAGCCAAATCCGACAGCAATAGTCAGTTTGCTATGAAATTCCGCTTCCCCTGGATAGAAAGGGCCTGGGGTAAGAAAGAAGAGGGAGGATGCTTTATACAAAGAGTAGAGCAGTCAGAGAGGCCATATACAAGTGTTTTTAACCCTAGAAATGCAGTGGAAGCTTTATTGGGAAGGGGAGCCAAATCCGACAGCAATAGTCAGTTTGTTATCAAATTCCGCTTCCCCTGGACAGAAAGGGCCTGGGGTAAGAAAGAAGAGGGAGGATGCTTTATACAAAGAGTAGAGCAGTCAGAGAGGCCATATACAAATGTTTTTAACCCTAGAAATGCAGTGGAAGCTTTATTGGGAGGGGGAGCCAAATCCGACAACAATAGTCAGTTTGCTATCAAATTCCGCTTCCCCTGGACAGAAAGGGCCTGGGGTAAGAAAGAAGAATGAGGATGCTTTATACAAAGAGTAGAGCAGTCAGAGAGGCCATATACAAGTGTTTTTAACCCTAGAAATGCAGTGGAAGCTTTATTGGGAGGGGGAGCCAAATCCAACAGCAATAGTCAGTTTGCTATGAAATTCCGCTTCCCCTGGACAGAAAGTGCTTGGGGTAAGAAAGAAGAGTGAGGATGCTTTATACAAAGAGTAGAGCAGTCAGAGAGGCCATATACAAGTGTTTTTAACCCTAGAAATGCAGTGGAAGCTTTATTGGGAGGGGGAGCCAAATCCGACAGCAATAGTCAGTTTGCTATCAAATTCCGCTTCCCCTGGACAGAAAGGGCTTGGGGTAAGAAAGAAGAGGGAGGATGCTTTATACAAAGAGTAGAGCAGTCAGAGAGGCCATATACAAGTGTTTTTAACCCTAGAAATGCAGTGGAAGCTTTATTGTGAGGGGGAGCCAAATCCGACAGCAATAGTCAGTTTGCTATCAAATTCCGCTTCCCCTGGACATAAAGTGCTTGGGGTAAGAAAGAAGAGGGGGATGCTTTATACAAAGAGTAGAGCAGTCAGAGAGGCCATATACAAGTGTTTTTAACCCTAGAAATGCAGTGGAAGCTTTATTGTGAGGGGGAGCCAAATCCGACAGCAATAGTCAGTTTGCTATCAAATTCCGCTTCCCCTGGACAGAAAGGGCCTGGGGTAAGAAAGAAGAGGGAGGATACTTTATACAAAGAGTAGAGCAGTCAGAGAAGCCATATACAAGTGTTTTTAACCCTAGAAATGCAGTGGAAGCTTTATTGGGAAGTGGAGCCAAATCCGACAGCAATAGTCAGTTTGCTATCAAATTCCGCTTCCCCTGGACAGAAAGGGCCTGGGGTAAGAAAGAAGAGTGAGGATGCTTTATACAAAGAGTAGAGCAGTCAGAGAAGCCATATACAAGTGTTTTTAACCCTAGAAATGCAGTGGAAGCTTTATTGGGAAGGGGAGCCAAATCCGACAGCAATAGTCAGTTTGCTATCAAATTCCGCTTCCCCTGGACATAAAGTGCTTGGGGTAAGAAAGAAGAGGGGGATGCTTTATACAAAGAGTAGAGCAGTCAGAGAGGCCATATACAAGTGTTTTTAACCCTAGAAATGCAGTGGAAGCTTTATTGTGAGGGAGAGCCAAATCCGACAGCAATAGTCAGTTTGCTATCAAATTCCGCTTCCCCTGGACAGAAAGGGCCTGGGGTAAGAAAGAAGAGGGAGGATACTTTATACAAAGAGTAGAGCAGTCAGAGAAGCCATATACAAGTGTTTTTAACCCTAGAAATGCAGTGGAAGCTTTATTGGGAAGGGGAGCCAAATCCGACAGCAATAGTCAGTTTGCTATCAAATTCCGCTTCCCCTGGACAGAAAGGGCCTGGGGTAAGAAAGAAGAGTGAGGATGCTTTATACAAAGAGTAGAGCAGTCAGAGAAGCCATATACAAGTGTTTTTAAACCTAGAAATGCAGTGGAAGCTTTATTGGGAAGGGGAGCCAAATCCGACAGCAATAGTCAGTTTGCTATGAAATTCCGCTTCCCCTGGATAGAAAGGGCCTGGGGTAAGAAAGAAGAGGGAGGATGCTTTATACAAAGAGTAGAGCAGTCAGAGAGGCCATATACAAGTGTTTTTAACCCTAGAAATGCAGTGGAAGCTTTATTGGGAGGGGGAGCCAAATCCGACAGCAATAGTCAGTTTGCTATCAAATTCAGCTTCCCCTGTACAGAAAGGGCCTGGGGTAAGAAAGAAGAGTGAGGATGCTTTATACAAAGAGTAGAGCAGTCAGAGAGGCCATATACAAGTGTTTTTAACCCTAGAAATACAGTGGAAGCTTTATTGGGAGGGGGAGCCAAATCCGACAGCAATAGTCAGTTTGCTATCAAATTCCGCTTCCCCTGGACAGAAAGGGCTTGGGGTAAGAAAGAAGAGTGAGGATGCTTTATACAAAGAGTAGAGCAGTCAGAGAGGCCATATACAAGTGTTTTTAACCCTAGAAATGCAGTGGAAGCTTTATTGGGAAGGGGAGCCAAATCCGACAGCAATAGTCAGTTTGTTATCAAATTCCGCTTCCCCTGGACAGAAAGGGCCTGGGGTAAGAAAGAAGAGGGAGGATGCTTTATACAAAGAGTAGAGCAGTCAGAGAGGCCATATAGAAGTGTTTTTAACCCTAGAAATGCAGTGGAAGCTTTATTGGGAGGGGGAGCCAAATCCGACAGCAATAGTCAGTTTGCTATCAAATTCAGCTTCCCCTGTACAGAAAGGGCCTGGGGTAAGAAAGAAGAGTGAGGATGCTTTATACAAAGAGTAGAGCAGTCAGAGAGGCCATATACAAGTGTTTTTAACCCTAGAAATGCAGTGGAAGCTTTATTGGGAGGGGGAGCCAAATCCGACAGCAATAGTCAGTTTGCTATCAAATTCCGCTTCCCCTGGACAGAAAGGGCTTGGGGTAAGAAAGAAGAGTGAGGATGCTTTATACAAAGAGTAGAGCAGTCAGAGAGGCCATATACAAGTGTTTTTAACCCTAGAAATGCAGTGGAAGCTTTATTGGGAAGGGGAGCCAAATCCGACAGCAGTAGTCAGTTTGGTATGAAATTCCGCTTCCCCTGGACAGAAAGGGCTTGGGGTAAGAAAGAAGAGGGAGGATGCTTTATACAAAGAGTAGAGCAGTCAGAGAGGCCATATACAAGTGTTTTTAACCCTAGAAATGCAGTGGAAGCTTTATTGGGAAGGGGAGCCAAATCCGACAGCAATAATCAGTTTGCTATCAAATTCCGCTTCCCCTGGACAGAGAGGGCTTGGGGTAAGAAAGAAGAGGGAGGATGCTTTATACAAAGAGTAGAGCAGTCAGAGAGGCCATATACAAGTGTTTTTAACCCTAGAAATGCAGTGGAAGCTTTATTGGGAAGGGGAGCCAAATCCGACAGCAATAGTCAGTTTGCTATCAAATTCCGCTTCCCCTGGACAGAAAGGGCCCAGGGTAAGAAAGAAGAGTGAGGATGCTTTATACAAAGAGTAGAGCAGTCAGAGAGGCCATATACAAGTGTTTTTAACCCTAGAAATGCAGTGGAAGCTTTATTGGGAGGGGGAGCCAAATCTGACAGCAATAGTCAGTTTGCTATCAAATTCCGCTTCCCCTGGACAGAAAGGGCCCAGGGCAAGAAAGAAGAGTGAGGATGCTTTATACAAAGAGTAGAGCAGTCAGAGAGGCCATATACAAGTGTTTTTAACCCTAGAAATGCAGTGGAAGCTTTATTGGGAGGGGGAGCCAAATCCGACAGCAATAGTCAGTTTGCTATGAAATTCCGCTTCCCCTGGACAGAAAGGGCCTGGGGTAAGAAAGAAGAGTGAGGATGCTTTATACAAAGAGTAGAGCAGTCAGAGAGGCCATATACAAGTGTTTTTAACCCTAGAAATGCAGTGGAAGCTTTATTGGGAGGGGGAGCCAAATCTGACAGCAATAGTCAGTTTGTTATCAAATTCCGCTTCCCCTGGACAGAAAGGGCCTGGGGTAAGAAAGAAGAGGGAGGATGCTTTATACAAAGAGTAGAGCAGTCAGAGAGGCCATATACAAGTGTTTTTAACCCTAGAAATGCAGTGGAAGCTTTATTGGGAAGGGGAGCCAAATCCGACAGCAGTAGTCAGTTTGGTATGAAATTCCGCTTCCCCTGGACAGAAAGGGCTTGGGGTAAGAAAGAAGAGTGAGGATGCTTTATACAAAGAGTAGAGCAGTCAGAGAGGCCATATACAAGTGTTTTTAACCCTAGAAATGCAGTGGAAGCTTTATTGGGAAGGGGAGCCAAATCCGACAGCAATAGTCAGTTTGCTATCAAATTCCGCTTCCCCTGGACAGAAAGGGCTTGGGGTAAGAAAGAAGAGGGAGGATGCTTTATACAAAGAGTAGAGCAGTCAGAGAGGCCATATACAAGTGTTTTTAACCCTAGAAATGCAGTGGAAGCTTTATTGGGAAGGGGAGCCAAATCCGACAGCAATAGTCAGTTTGCTATCAAATTCCGCTTCCCCTGGACAGAAAGGGCCCAGGGTAAGAAAGAAGAGTGAGGATGCTTTATACAAAGAGTAGAGCAGTCAGAGAGGCCATATACAAGTGTTTTTAACCCTAGAAATGCAGTGGAAGCTTTATTGGGAGGGGGAGCCAAATCTGACAGCAATAGTCAGTTTGTTATCAAATTCCGCTTCCCCTGGACAGAAAGGGCCTGGGGTAAGAAAGAAGAGGGAGGATGCTTTATACAAAGAGTAGAGCAGTCAGAGAGGCCATATACAAGTGTTTTTAACACTAGAAATGCAGTGGAAGCTTTATTGGGAGGGGGAGCCAAATCTGACAGCAATAGTCAGTTTGCTATCAAATTCCGCTTCCCCTGGACAGAAAGGTCCCCGGGGTAAGAAAGAAGAGTGAGGATGCTTTATACAAAGAGTAGAGCAGTCAGAGAGGCCATATACAAGTGTTTTTAACCCTAGAAATGCAGTGGAAGCTTTATTGGGAAGGGGAGCCAAATCCGACAGCAATAGTCAGTTTGCTATGAAATTCCGCTTCCCCTGGACATAAAGTGCTTGGGGTAAGAAAGAAGAGTGAGGATGCTTTATACAAAGAGTAGAGCAGTCAGAGAGGCCATATACAAGTGTTTTTAATCCTAGAAATGCAGTGGAAGCTTTATTGGGAAGGGGAGCCAAATCCGACAGCAATAGTCAGTTTGCTATCAAATTCCGCTTCCCCTGGACATAAAGTGCTTGGGGTAAGAAAGAAGAGTGAGGATGCTTTATACAAAGAGTAGAGCAGTCAGAGAGGCCATATACAAGTGTTTTTAACCCTAGAAATGCAGTGGAAGCTTTATTGGGAGGGGAAGCCAAATCCGACAGCAATAGTCAGTTTGCTATGAAATTCCGCTTCCCCTGGACAGAAAGGGCCTGGGGTAAGAAAGAAGAGGGAGGATGCTTTATACAAAGAGTAGAGCAGTCAGAGAGGCCATATACAAGTGTTTTTAACCCTAGAAATGCAGTGGAAGCTTTATTGGGAAGGGGAGCCAAATCCAAAAGCAATAGTCAGTTTGCTATGAAATTCCGCTTCCCCTGGATAGAAAGGGCCTGGGGTAAGAAAGAAGAGGGAGGATGCTTTATACAAAGAGTAGAGCAGTCAGAGAGGCCATATACAAGTGTTTTTAACCCTAGAAATGCAGTGGAAGCTTTATTGGGAAGGGGAGCCAAATCCGACAGCAATAGTCAGTTTGTTATCAAATTCCGCTTCCCCTGGACAGAAAGGGCCTGGGGTAAGAAAGAAGAGGGAGGATGCTTTATACAAAGAGTAGAGCAGTCAGAGAGGCCATATACAAGTGTTTTTAACACTAGAAATGCAGTGGAAGCTTTATTGGGAGGGGGAGCCAAATCCGACAGCAATAGTCAGTTTGCTATGAAATTCCGCTTCCCCTGGACATAAAGTGCTTGGGGTAAGAAAGAAGAGGGGGATGCTTTATACAAAGAGTAGAGCAGTCAGAGAGGCCATATACAAGTGTTTTTAACCCTAGAAATGCAGTGGAAGCTTTATTGGGAAGGGGAGCCAAATCCGACAGCAATAGTCAGTTTGTTATCAAATTCCGCTTCCCCTGGACAGAAAGGGCCTGGGGTAAGAAAGAAGAGTGAGGATGCTTTATACAAAGAGTAGAGCAGTCAGAGAAGCCATATACAAGTGTTTTTAACCCTAGAAATGTAGTGGAAGCTTTATTGGGAAGGGGAGCCAAATCCGACAGCAATAGTCAGTTTGCTATGAAATTTCGCTTCCCCTGGATAGAAAGGGCCTGGGGTAAGAAAGAAGAGGGAGGATGCTTTATACAAAGAGTAGATCAGTCAGAGAGGCCATATACAAGTGTTTTTAACCCTAGAAATGCAGTGGAAGCTTTATTGGGAAGGGGAGCCAAATCCGACAGCAATAGTCAGTTTGTTATCAAATTCCACTTCCCCTGGACAGAAAGGGCCTGGGGTAAGAAAGAAGAGGGAGGATGCTTTATACAAAGAGTAGAGCAGTCAGAGAGGCCATATACAAGTGTTTTTAACCCTAGAAATGCAGTGGAAGCTTTATTGGGAGGGGGAGCCAAATCCGACAGCAATAGTCAGTTTGCTATCAAATTCAGCTTCCCCTGTACAGAAAGGGCCTGGGGTAAGAAAGAAGAGTGAGGATGCTTTATACAAAGAGTAGAGCAGTCAGAGAGGCCATATACAAGTGTTTTTAACCCTAGAAATGCAGTGGAAGTTTTATTGGGAAGGGGAGCCAAATCCGACAGCAATAGTCAGTTTGCTATCAAACTCCGCTTCCCCTGGACATAAAGTGTTTGGGGTAAGAAAGAAGAGTGAGGATGCTTTATACAAAGAGTAGAGCAGTCAGAGAGGCCATATACAAGTGTTTTTAACCCTAGAAATGCAGTGGAAGCTTTATTGGGAAGGGGAGCCAAATCCAAAAGCAATAGTCAGTTTGCTATGAAATTCCGCTTCCCCTGGATAGAAAGGGCCTGGGGTAAGAAAGAAGAGGGAGGATGCTTTATACAAAGAGTAGAGCAGTCAGAGAGGCCATATACAAGTGTTTTTAACCCTAGAAATGCAGTGGAAGCTTTATTGGGAAGGGGAGCCAAATCCGACAGCAATAGTCAGTTTGTTATCAAATTCCGCTTCCCCTGGACAGAAAGGGCCTGGGGTAAGAAAGAAGAGGGAGGATGCTTTATACAAAGAGTAGAGCAGTCAGAGAGGCCATATACAAGTGTTTTTAACACTAGAAATGCAGTGGAAGCTTTATTGGGAGGGGGAGCCAAATCCGACAGCAATAGTCAGTTTGCTATGAAATTCCGCTTCCCCTGGACATAAAGTGCTTGGGGTAAGAAAGAAGAGGGGGATGCTTTATACAAAGAGTAGAGCAGTCAGAGAGGCCATATACAAGTGTTTTTAACCCTAGAAATGCAGTGGAAGCTTTATTGGGAAGGGGAGCCAAATCCGACAGCAATAGTCAGTTTGTTATCAAATTCCGCTTCCCCTGGACAGAAAGGGCCTGGGGTAAGAAAGAAGAGTGAGGATGCTTTATACAAAGAGTAGAGCAGTCAGAGAAGCCATATACAAGTGTTTTTAACCCTAGAAATGTAGTGGAAGCTTTATTGGGAAGGGGAGCCAAATCCGACAGCAATAGTCAGTTTGCTATGAAATTTCGCTTCCCCTGGATAGAAAGGGCCTGGGGTAAGAAAGAAGAGGGAGGATGCTTTATACAAAGAGTAGATCAGTCAGAGAGGCCATATACAAGTGTTTTTAACCCTAGAAATGCAGTGGAAGCTTTATTGGGAAGGGGAGCCAAATCCGACAGCAATAGTCAGTTTGTTATCAAATTCCACTTCCCCTGGACAGAAAGGGCCTGGGGTAAGAAAGAAGAGGGAGGATGCTTTATACAAAGAGTAGAGCAGTCAGAGAGGCCATATACAAGTGTTTTTAACCCTAGAAATGCAGTGGAAGCTTTATTGGGAGGGGGAGCCAAATCCGACAGCAATAGTCAGTTTGCTATCAAATTCAGCTTCCCCTGTACAGAAAGGGCCTGGGGTAAGAAAGAAGAGTGAGGATGCTTTATACAAAGAGTAGAGCAGTCAGAGAGGCCATATACAAGTGTTTTTAACCCTAGAAATGCAGTGGAAGTTTTATTGGGAAGGGGAGCCAAATCCGACAGCAATAGTCAGTTTGCTATCAAACTCCGCTTCCCCTGGACATAAAGTGCTTGGGGTAAGAAAGAAGAGTGAGGATGCTTTATACAAAGAGTAGAGCAGTCAGAGAGGCCATATACAATTGTTTTTAACCCTAGAAATGCAGTGGAAGCTTTATTGGGAAGGGGAGCCAAATCCGACAGCAATAGTCAGTTTGCTATGAAATTCCGCTTCACCTGGATAGAAAGGGCCTGGGGTAAGAAAGAAGAGGGAGGATGCTTTATACAAAGAGTAGAGCAGTCAGAGAGGCCATATACAAGTGTTTTTAACCCTAGAAATGCAGTGGAAGCTTTATTGGGAAGGGGAGCCAAATCCGACAGCAATAGTCAGTTTGTTATCAAATTCCGCTTCCCCTGGACAGAAAGGGCCTGGGGTAAGAAAGAAGAGGGAGGATGCTTTATACAAAGAGTAGAGCAGTCAGAGAGGCCATATACAAGTGTTTTTAACCCTAGAAATGCAGTGGAAGCTTTATTGGGAGGGGGAGCCAAATCCGACAGCAATAGTCAGTTTGCTATCAAATTCCGCTTCCCCTGTACAGAAAGGGCCTGGGGTAAGAAAGAAGAGTGAGGATGCTTTATACAAAGAGTAGAGCAGTCAGAGAGGCCATATACAAGTGTTTTTAACCCTAGAAATGCAGTGGAAGCTTTATTGGGAGGGGGAGCCAAATCCGACAGCAATAGTCAGTTTGCTATCAAATTCCGCTTCCCCTGGACAGAAAGGGCTTGGGGTAAGAAAGAAGAGGGGGATGCTTTATACAAAGAGTAGAGCAGTCAGAGAGGCCATATACAAGTGATTTTAACCCTAGAAATGCAGTGGAAGCTTTATTGTGAGGGGGAGTCAAATCCGACAGCAATAGTCAGTTTGCTATTCAATTCCGCTTCCCCTGGACAGAAAGGGCCTGGGGTAAGAAAGAAGAGTAAGGATGATTTATACAAATAGTAGAGCAGTCAGAGAGGCCATATACAAGTGTTTTTAACCCTAGAAATGCAGTGGAAGCTTTATTGGGAAGGGGAGCCAAATCCGACAGCAATAGTCAGTTTGCTATGAAATTCCGCTTCCCCTGGATAGAAAGGGCCTGGGGTAAGAAAGAAGAGGGAGGATGCTTTATACAAAGAGTAGAGCAGTCAGAGAGGCCATATACAAGTGTTTTTAACCCTAGAAATGCAGTGGAAGCTTTATTGGGAAGGGGAGCCAAATCCGACAGCAATAGTCAGTTTGTTATCAAATTCCGCTTCCCCTGGACAGAAAGGGCCTGGGGTAAGAAAGAAGAGGGAGGATGCTTTATACAAAGAGTAGAGCAGTCAGAGAGGCCATATACAAGTGTTTTTAACCCTAGAAATGCAGTGGAAGCTTTATTGGGAGGGGGAGCCAAATCCGACAACAATAGTCAGTTTGCTATCAAATTCCGCTTCCCCTGGACAGAAAGGGCCTGGGGTAAGAAAGAAGAATGAGGATGCTTTATACAAAGAGTAGAGCAGTCAGAGAGGCCATATACAAGTGTTTTTAACCCTAGAAATGCAGTGGAAGCTTTATTGGGAGGGGGAGCCAAATCCAACAGCAATAGTCAGTTTGCTATGAAATTCCGCTTCCCCTGGACAGAAAGTGCTTGGGGTAAGAAAGAAGAGTGAGGATGCTTTATACAAAGAGTAGAGCAGTCAGAGAGGCCATATACAAGTGTTTTTAACCCTAGAAATGCAGTGGAAGCTTTATTGGGAGGGGGAGCCAAATCCGACAGCAATAGTCAGTTTGCTATCAAATTCCGCTTCCCCTGGACAGAAAGGGCTTGGGGTAAGAAAGAAGAGGGAGGATGCTTTATACAAAGAGTAGAGCAGTCAGAGAGGCCATATACAAGTGTTTTTAACCCTAGAAATGCAGTGGAAGCTTTATTGTGAGGGGGAGCCAAATCCGACAGCAATAGTCAGTTTGCTATCAAATTCCGCTTCCCCTGGACATAAAGTGCTTGGGGTAAGAAAGAAGAGGGGGATGCTTTATACAAAGAGTAGAGCAGTCAGAGAGGCCATATACAAGTGTTTTTAACCCTAGAAATGCAGTGGAAGCTTTATTGTGAGGGGGAGCCAAATCCGACAGCAATAGTCAGTTTGCTATCAAATTCCGCTTCCCCTGGACAGAAAGGGCCTGGGGTAAGAAAGAAGAGGGAGGATACTTTATACAAAGAGTAGAGCAGTCAGAGAAGCCATATACAAGTGTTTTTAACCCTAGAAATGCAGTGGAAGCTTTATTGGGAAGTGGAGCCAAATCCGACAGCAATAGTCAGTTTGCTATCAAATTCCGCTTCCCCTGGACAGAAAGGGCCTGGGGTAAGAAAGAAGAGTGAGGATGCTTTATACAAAGAGTAGAGCAGTCAGAGAAGCCATATACAAGTGTTTTTAACCCTAGAAATGCAGTGGAAGCTTTATTGGGAAGGGGAGCCAAATCCGACAGCAATAGTCAGTTTGCTATCAAATTCCGCTTCCCCTGGACATAAAGTGCTTGGGGTAAGAAAGAAGAGGGGGATGCTTTATACAAAGAGTAGAGCAGTCAGAGAGGCCATATACAAGTGTTTTTAACCCTAGAAATGCAGTGGAAGCTTTATTGTGAGGGAGAGCCAAATCCGACAGCAATAGTCAGTTTGCTATCAAATTCCGCTTCCCCTGGACAGAAAGGGCCTGGGGTAAGAAAGAAGAGGGAGGATACTTTATACAAAGAGTAGAGCAGTCAGAGAAGCCATATACAAGTGTTTTTAACCCTAGAAATGCAGTGGAAGCTTTATTGGGAAGGGGAGCCAAATCCGACAGCAATAGTCAGTTTGCTATCAAATTCCGCTTCCCCTGGACAGAAAGGGCCTGGGGTAAGAAAGAAGAGTGAGGATGCTTTATACAAAGAGTAGAGCAGTCAGAGAAGCCATATACAAGTGTTTTTAAACCTAGAAATGCAGTGGAAGCTTTATTGGGAAGGGGAGCCAAATCCGACAGCAATAGTCAGTTTGCTATGAAATTCCGCTTCCCCTGGATAGAAAGGGCCTGGGGTAAGAAAGAAGAGGGAGGATGCTTTATACAAAGAGTAGAGCAGTCAGAGAGGCCATATACAAGTGTTTTTAACCCTAGAAATGCAGTGGAAGCTTTATTGGGAGGGGGAGCCAAATCCGACAGCAATAGTCAGTTTGCTATCAAATTCAGCTTCCCCTGTACAGAAAGGGCCTGGGGTAAGAAAGAAGAGTGAGGATGCTTTATACAAAGAGTAGAGCAGTCAGAGAGGCCATATACAAGTGTTTTTAACCCTAGAAATGCAGTGGAAGCTTTATTGGGAGGGGGAGCCAAATCCGACAGCAATAGTCAGTTTGCTATCAAATTCCGCTTCCCCTGGACAGAAAGGGCTTGGGGTAAGAAAGAAGAGTGAGGATGCTTTATACAAAGAGTAGAGCAGTCAGAGAGGCCATATACAAGTGTTTTTAACCCTAGAAATGCAGTGGAAGCTTTATTGGGAAGGGGAGCCAAATCCGACAGCAATAGTCAGTTTGTTATCAAATTCCGCTTCCCCTGGACAGAAAGGGCCTGGGGTAAGAAAGAAGAGGGAGGATGCTTTATACAAAGAGTAGAGCAGTCAGAGAGGCCATATAGAAGTGTTTTTAACCCTAGAAATGCAGTGGAAGCTTTATTGGGAGGGGGAGCCAAATCCGACAGCAATAGTCAGTTTGCTATCAAATTCAGCTTCCCCTGTACAGAAAGGGCCTGGGGTAAGAAAGAAGAGTGAGGATGCTTTATACAAAGAGTAGAGCAGTCAGAGAGGCCATATACAAGTGTTTTTAACCCTAGAAATGCAGTGGAAGCTTTATTGGGAGGGGGAGCCAAATCCGACAGCAATAGTCAGTTTGCTATCAAATTCCGCTTCCCCTGGACAGAAAGGGCTTGGGGTAAGAAAGAAGAGTGAGGATGCTTTATACAAAGAGTAGAGCAGTCAGAGAGGCCATATACAAGTGTTTTTAACCCTAGAAATGCAGTGGAAGCTTTATTGGGAAGGGGAGCCAAATCCGACAGCAGTAGTCAGTTTGGTATGAAATTCCGCTTCCCCTGGACAGAAAGGGCTTGGGGTAAGAAAGAAGAGGGTGGATGCTTTATACAAAGAGTAGAGCAGTCAGAGAGGCCATATACAAGTGTTTTTAACCCTAGAAATGCAGTGGAAGCTTTATTGGGAAGGGGAGCCAAATCCGACAGCAATAATCAGTTTGCTATCAAATTCCGCTTCCCCTGGACAGAGAGGGCTTGGGGTAAGAAAGAAGAGGGAGGATGCTTTATACAAAGAGTAGAGCAGTCAGAGAGGCCATATACAAGTGTTTTTAACCCTAGAAATGCAGTGGAAGCTTTATTGGGAAGGGGAGCCAAATCCGACAGCAATAGTCAGTTTGCTATCAAATTCCGCTTCCCCTGGACAGAAAGGGCCCAGGGTAAGAAAGAAGAGTGAGGATGCTTTATACAAAGAGTAGAGCAGTCAGAGAGGCCATATACAAGTGTTTTTAACCCTAGAAATGCAGTGGAAGCTTTATTGGGAGGGGGAGCCAAATCTGACAGCAATAGTCAGTTTGCTATCAAATTCCGCTTCCCCTGGACAGAAAGGGCCCAGGGCAAGAAAGAAGAGTGAGGATGCTTTATACAAAGAGTAGAGCAGTCAGAGAGGCCATATACAAGTGTTTTTAACCCTAGAAATGCAGTGGAAGCTTTATTGGGAGGGGGAGCCAAATCCGACAGCAATAGTCAGTTTGCTATGAAATTCCGCTTCCCCTGGACAGAAAGGGCCTGGGGTAAGAAAGAAGAGTGAGGATGCTTTATACAAAGAGTAGAGCAGTCAGAGAGGCCATATACAAGTGTTTTTAACCCTAGAAATGCAGTGGAAGCTTTATTGGGAAGGGGAGCCAAATCCGACAGCAATAGTCAGTTTGCTATCAAATTCCGCTTCCCCTGGACATAAAGTGCTTGGGGTAAGAAAGAAGAGTGAGGATGCTTTATACAAAGAGTAGAGCAGTCAGAGAGGCCATATACAAGTGTTTTTAACCCTAGAAATGCAGTGGAAGCTTTATTGGGAAGGGGAGCCAAATCCGACAGCAGTAGTCAGTTTGGTATGAAATTCCGCTTCCCCTGGACAGAAAGGGCCTGGGGTAAGGAAGAAGAGTGAGGATGCTTTATACAAAGAGTAGAGCAGTCAGAGAGGCCATATACAAGTGATTTTAACCCTAGAAATGCAGTGGAAGCTTTATTGTGAGGGGGAGCCAAATCCGACAGCAATACTCAGTTTGCTATCAAATTCCGCTTCCCCTGGACAGAAAGGGCTTGGGGTAAGAAAGAAGAGGGGGATGCTTTATACAAAGAGTAGAGCAGTCAGAGAGGCCATATACAAGTGATTTTAACCCTAGAAATGCAGTGGAAGCTTTATTGTGAGGGGGAGTCAAATCCGACAGCAATAGTCAGTT
The DNA here is from genome assembly GCF_037356315.1 of Lithobates pipiens. NCBI lineage: Eukaryota > Metazoa > Chordata > Amphibia > Anura > Ranidae > Lithobates > Lithobates pipiens. The sequence continues at coordinate 625,926,043 of NW_027507758.1, forward strand.
TGCTATCAAATTCCGCTTCCCCTGGACAGAAAGGGCCTGGGGTAAGAAAGAAGAGTGAGGATGCTTTATACAAAGAGTAGAGCAGTCAGAGAGGCCATATACAAGTGTTTTTAACCCTAGAAATGCAGTGGAAGCTTTATTGGGAAGGGGAGCCAAATCCGACAGCAATAGTCAGTTTGCTATCAAATTCCGCTTCCCCTGGACATAAAGTGCTTGGGGTAAGAAAGAAGAGTGAGGATGCTTTATACAAAGAGTAGAGCAGTCAGAGAGGCCATATACAAGTGTTTTTAACCCTAGAAATGCAGTGGAAGCTTTATTGGGAGGGGGAGCCAAATCCGACAGCAATAGTCAGTTTGCTATCAAATTCCGCTTCCCCTGGACAGAAAGGGCCTGGGGTAAGAAAGAAGAGGGAGGATGCTTTATACAAAGAGTAGAGCAGTCAGAGAGGCCATATACAAGTGTTTTTAAACCTAGAAAGGCAGTGGAAGCTTTATTGGGAAGGGGAGCCAAATCCGACAGCAATAGTCAGTTTGCTATCAAATTCCGCTTCCCCTGGACATAAAGTGCTTGGGGTAAGAAAGAAGAGTGAGGATGCTTTATACAAAGAGTAGAGCAGTCAGAGAGGCCATATACAAGTGTTTTTAACCCTAGAAATGCAGTGGAAGCTTTATTGGGAGGGGGAGCCAAATCCGACAGCAATAGTCAGTTTGCTATGAAATTCCGCTTCCCCTGGACAGAAAGGGCCTGGGGTAAGAAAGAAGAGTGAGGATGCTTTATACAAAGAGTAGAGCAGTCAGAGAGGCCATATACAAGTGTTTTTAACCCTAGAAATGCAGTGGAAGCTTTATTGGGAAGGGGAGCCAAATCCGACAGCAATAGTCAGTTTGCTATCAAATTCCGCTTCCCCTGGACATAAAGTGCTTGGGGTAAGAAAGAAGAGTGAGGATGCTTTATACAAAGAGTAGAGCAGTCAGAGAGGCCATATACAAGTGTTTTTAACCCTAGAAATGCAGTGGAAGCTTTATTGGGAAGGGGAGCCAAATCCGACAGCAGTAGTCAGTTTGGTATGAAATTCCGCTTCCCCTGGACAGAAAGGGCCTGGGGTAAGGAAGAAGAGTGAGGATGCTTTATACAAAGAGTAGAGCAGTCAGAGAGGCCATATACAAGTGATTTTAACCCTAGAAATGCAGTGGAAGCTTTATTGTGAGGGGGAGCCAAATCCGACAGCAATACTCAGTTTGCTATCAAATTCCGCTTCCCCTGGACAGAAAGGGCTTGGGGTAAGAAAGAAGAGGGGGATGCTTTATACAAAGAGTAGAGCAGTCAGAGAGGCCATATACAAGTGATTTTAACCCTAGAAATGCAGTGGAAGCTTTATTGTGAGGGGGAGTCAAATCCGACAGCAATAGTCAGTTTGCTATCAAATTCCGCTTCCCCTGGACAGAAAGGGCCTGGGGTAAGAAAGAAGAGTGAGGATGCTTTATACAAAGAGTAGAGCAGTCAGAGAGGCCATATACAAGTGTTTTTAACCCTAGAAATGCAGTGGAAGCTTTATTGGGAAGGGGAGCCAAATCCGACAGCAATAGTCAGTTTGCTATCAAATTCCGCTTCCCCTGGACATAAAGTGCTTGGGGTAAGAAAGAAGAGTGAGGATGCTTTATACAAAGAGTAGAGCAGTCAGAGAGGCCATATACAAGTGTTTTTAACCCTAGAAATGCAGTGGAAGCTTTATTGGGAGGGGGAGCCAAATCCGACAGCAATAGTCAGTTTGCTATCAAATTCCGCTTCCCCTGGACAGAAAGGGCCTGGGGTAAGAAAGAAGAGGGAGGATGCTTTATACAAAGAGTAGAGCAGTCAGAGAGGCCATATACAAGTGTTTTTAAACCTAGAAAGGCAGTGGAAGCTTTATTGGGAAGGGGAGCCAAATCCGACAGCAATAGTCAGTTTGCTATGAAATTCTGCTTCACCTGGATAGAAAGGGCCTGGGGTAAGAAAGAAGAGGGAGGATGCTTTATACAAAGAGTAGAGCAGTCAGAGAGGCCATATACAAGTGTTTTTAACCCTAGAAATGCAGTGGAAGCTTTATTGGGAAGGGGAGCCAAATCCGACAGCAATAGTCAGTTTGTTATCAAATTCTGCTTCCCCTGGACAGAAAGGGCCTGGGGTAAGAAAGAAGAGGGAGGATGCTTTATACAAAGAGTAGAGCAGTCAGAGAGGCCATGTACAAGTGTTTTTAACCCTAGAAATGCAGTGGAAGCTTTATTGGGAGGGGGAGCCAAATCCGACAGCAATAGTCAGTTTGCTATCAAATTCTGCTTCCCCTGTACAGAAAGGGCCTGGGGTAAGAAAGAAGAGTGAGGATGCTTTATACAAAGAGTAGAGCAGTCAGAGAGGCCATATACAAGTGTTTTTAACCCTAGAAATGCAGTGGAAGCTTTATTGGGAGGGGGAGCCAAATCCGACAGCAATAGTCAGTTTGCTATCAAATTCCGCTTCCCCTGGACAGAAAGGGCTTGGGGTTAGAAAGAAGAGGGGGATGCTTTATACAAAGAGTAGAGCAGTCAGAGAGGCCATATACAAGTGATTTTAACCCTAGAAATGCAGTGGAAGCTTTATTGTGAGGGGGAGTCAAATCCGACAGCAATAGTCAGTTTGCTATCAAATTCCGCTTCCCCTGGACAGAAAGTGCTTGGGGTAAGAAAGAAGAGCGAGGATGCTTTATACAAAGAGTAGAGCAGTCAGAGAGGCCATATACAAGTGTTTTTAACCCTAGAAATGCAGTGGAAGCTTTATTGGGAGGGGGAGCCAAATCCGACAACAATAGTCAGTTTGCTATCAAATTCCGCTTCCCCTGGACAGAAAGGGCCTGGGGTAAGAAAGAAGAATGAGGATGCTTTATACAAAGAGTAGAGCAGTCAGAGAGGCCATATACAAGTGTTTTTAACCCTAGAAATGCAGTGGAAGCTTTATTGGGAGGGGGAGCCAAATCCAACAGCAATAGTCAGTTTGCTATGAAATTCCGCTTCCCCTGGACAGAAAGTGCTTGGGGTAAGAAAGAAGAGTGAGGATGCTTTATACAAAGAGTAGAGCAGTCAGAGAGGCCATATACAAGTGTTTTTAACCCTAGAAATGCAGTGGAAGCTTTATTGGGAGGGGGAGCCAAATCCGACAGCAATAGTCAGTTTGCTATCAAATTCCGCTTCCCCTGGACAGAAAGGGCTTGGGGTAAGAAAGAAGAGGGAGGATGCTTTATACAAAGAGTAGAGCAGTCAGAGAGGCCATATACAAGTGATTTTAACCCTAGAAATGCAGTGGAAGCTTTATTGGGAGGGGGAGCCAAATCCGACAGCAATAGTCAGTTTGCTATCAAATTCCGCTTTCCCTGGACATAAAGTGCTTGGGGTAAGAAAGAAGAGGGGGATGCTTTATACAAAGAGTAGAGCAGTCAGAGAAGCCATATACAAGTGTTTTTAACCCTAGAAATGCAGTGGAAGCTTTATTGTGAGGGGGAGCCAAATCCGACAGCAATAGTCAGTTTGCTATCAAATTCCGCTTCCCCTGGACAGAAAGGGCCTGGGGTAAGAAAGAAGAGGGAGGATACTTTATACAAAGAGTAGAGCAGTCAGAGAAGCCATATACAAGTGTTTTTAACCCTAGAAATGCAGTGGAAGCTTTATTGGGAAGGGGAGCCAAATCCGACAGCAATAGTCAGTTTGCTATCAAATTCCGCTTCCCCTGGACAGAAAGGGCCTGGGGTAAGAAAGAAGAGTGAGGATGCTTTATACAAAGAGTAGAGCAGTCAGAGAAGCCATATACAAGTGTTTTTAACCCTAGAAATGCAGTGGAAGCTTTATTGGGAAGGGGAGCCAAATCCGACAGCAATAGTCAGTTTGCTATCAAATTCCGCTTCCCCTGGACATAAAGTGCTTGGGGTAAGAAAGAAGAGGGGGATGCTTTATACAAAGAGTAGAGCAGTCAGAGAGGCCATATACAAGTGTTTTTAACCCTAGAAATGCAGTGGAAGCTTTATTGTGAGGGGGAGCCAAATCCGACAGCAATAGTCAGTTTGCTATCAAATTCCGCTTCCCCTGGACAGAAAGGGCCTGGGGTAAGAAAGAAGAGGGAGGATACTTTATACAAAGAGTAGAGCAGTCAGAGAAGCCATATACAAGTGTTTTTAACCCTAGAAATGCAGTGGAAGCTTTATTGGGAAGGGGAGCCAAATCCCACAGCAATAGTCAGTTTGCTATGAAATTCCGCTTCCCCTGGATAGAAAGGGCCTGGGGTAAGAAAGAAGAGGGAGGATGCTTTATACAAAGAGTAGAGCAGTCAGAGAGGCCATATACAAGTGTTTTTAGCCCTAGAAATGCAGTGGAAGCTTTATTGGGAAGGGGAGCCAAATCCGACAGCAATAGTCAGTTTGTTATCAAATTCCGCTTCCCCTGGACAGAAAGGGCCTGGGGTAAGAAAGAAGAGGGAGGATGCTTTATACAAAGAGTAGAGCAGTCAGAGAGGCCATATACAAGTGTTTTTAACCCTAGAAATGCAGTGGAAGCTTTATTGGGAGGGGGAGCCAAATCCGACAGCAATAGTCAGTTTGCTATCAAATTCAGCTTCCCCTGTACAGAAAGGGCCTGGGGTAAGAAAGAAGAGTGAGGATGCTTTATACAAAGAGTAGAGCAGTCAGAGAGGCCATATACAAGTGTTTTTAACCCTAGAAATGCAGTGGAAGCTTTATTGGGAGGGGGAGCCAAATCCGACAGCAATAGTCAGTTTGCTATCAAATTCCGCTTCCCCTGGACAGAAAGGGCTTGGGGTAAGAAAGAAGAGTGAGGATGCTTTATACAAAGAGTAGAGCAGTCAGAGAGGCCATATACAAGTGTTTTTAACCCTAGAAATGCAGTGGAAGCTTTATTGGGAAGGGGAGCCAAATCCGACAGCAGTAGTCAGTTTGGTATGAAATTCCGCTTCCCCTGGACAGAAAGGGCTTGGGGTAAGAAAGAAGAGGGAGGATGCTTTATACAAAGAGTAGAGCAGTCAGAGAGGCCATATACAAGTGTTTTTAACCCTAGAAATGCAGTGGAAGCTTTATTGGGAAGGGGAGCCAAATCCGACAGCAATAGTCAGTTTTCTATCAAATTCCGCTTCCCCTGGACAGAAAGGGCCCAGGGTAAGAAAGAAGAGTGAGGATGCTTTATACAAAGAGTAGAGCAGTCAGAGAGGCCATATACAAGTGTTTTTAACCCTAGAAATGCAGTGAAAGCTTTATTGGTAGGGGGAGCCAAATCTGACAGCAATAGTCAGTTTGCTATCAAATTCCGCTTCCCCTGGACAGAAAGGGCCCAGGGTAAGAAAGAAGAGTGAGGATGCTTTATACAAAGAGTAGAGCAGTCAGAGAGGCCATATACAAGTGTTTTTAACCCTAGAAATGCAGTGGAAGCTTTATTGGGAGGGGGAGCCAAATCCGACAGCAATAGTCAGTTTGCTATGAAATTCCGCTTCCCCTGGACAGAAAGGGCCTGGGGTAAGAAAGAAGAGTGAGGATGCTTTATACAAAGAGTAGAGCAGTCAGAGAGGCCATATACAAGTGTTTTTAACCCTAGAAATGCAGTGGAAGCTTTATTAGGAAGGGGAGCCAAATCCAACAGCAATAGTCAGTTTGCTATCAAATTCCGCTTCCCCTGGACATAAAGTGCTTGGGGTAAGAAAGAAGAGTGAGGATGCTTTATACAAAGAGTAGAGCAGTCAGAGAGGCCATATACAAGTGTTTTTAACCCTAGAAATGCAGTGGAAGCTTTATTGGGAAGGGGAGCCAAATCCGACAGCAGTAGTCAGTTTGGTATGAAATTCCGCTTCCCCTGGACAGAAAGGGCCTGGGGTAAGGAAGAAGAGTGAGGATGCTTTATACAAAGAGTAGAGCAGTCAGAGAGGCCATATACAAGTGATTTTAACCCTAGAAATGCAGTGGAAGCTTTATTGTGAGGGGGAGCCAAATCCGACAGCAATAGTCAGTTTGCTATCAAATTCCGCTTCCCCTGGACAGAAAGGGCTTGGGGTAAGAAAGAAGAGGGGGATGCTTTATACAAAGAGTAGAGCAGTCAGAGAGGCCATATACAAGTGATTTTAACCCTAGAAATGCAGTGGAAGCTTTATTGGGAAGGGGAGCCAAATCCGACAGCAATAGTCAGTTTGCTATGAAATTCCGCTTCCCCTGGACAGAAAGTGCTTGGGGTAAGAAAGAAGAGTGAGGATGCTTTATACAAAGAGTAGAGCAGTCAGAGAGGCCATATACAAGTGTTTTTAACCCTAGAAATGCAGTGGAAGCTTTATTGGGAGGGGGAGCCAAATCCGACAGCAATAGTCAGTTTGCTATCAAATTCCGCTTCCCCTGGACAGAAAGGGCCTGGGGTAAGAAAGAAGAGGGAGGATGCTTTATACAAAGAGTAGAGCAGTCAGAGAGGCCATATACAAGTGTTTTTAACCCTAGAAATGCAGTGGAAGCTTTATTGGGAAGGGGAGCCAAATCCGACAGCAATAGTCAATTTGCTATGAATTTCCGCTTCCCCTGTATAGAAAGGGCCTGGGGTAAGAAAGAAGAGGGAGGATGCTTTATACAAAGAGTAGAGCAGTCAGAGAGGCCATATAGAAGTGTTTTTAACCCTAGAAATGCAGTGGAAGCTTTATTGGGAAGGGGAGCCAAATCCGACAGCAATAGTCAGTTTGTTATCAAATTCCGCTTCCCCTGGACAGAAAGGGCCTGGGGTAAGAAAGAAGAGGGAGGATGCTTTATACAAAGAGTAGAGCAGTCAGAGAGGCCATATACAAGTGTTTTTAACCCTAGAAATGCAGTGGAAGCTTTATTCGGAGGTGGAGCCAAATCCGACAGCAATAGTCAGTTTGCTATCAAATTCCGCTTCCCCTGGACAGAAAGGGCCTGGGGTAAGAAAGAAGAATGAGGATGCTTTATACAAAGAGTAGAGCAGTCAGAGAGGCCATATACAAGTGTTTTTAACCCTAGAAATGCAGTGGAAGCTTTATTGGGAGGGGGAGCCAAATCCGACAGCAATAGTCAGTTTGCTATGAAATTCCGCTTCCCCTGGACAGAAAGTGCTTGGGGTAAGAAAGAAGAGTGAGGATGCTTTATACAAAGAGTAGAGCAGTCAGAGAGGCCATATACAAGTGATTTTAACCCTAGAAATGCAGTGGAAGCTTTATTGTGAGGGGGAGCCAAATCCGACAGCAATAGTCAGTTTGCTATCAAATTCCGCTTCCCCTGGACAGAAAGGGCTTGGGGTAAGAAAGAAGAGGGGGATGCTTTATACAAAGAGTAGAGCAGTCAGAGAGGCCATATACAAGTGATTTTAACCCTAGAAATGCAGTGGAAGCTTTATTGGGAAGGGGAGCCAAATCCGACAGCAATAGTCAGTTTGCTATGAAATTCCGCTTCCCCTGGACAGAAAGTGCTTGGGGTAAGAAAGAAGAGTGAGGATGCTTTATACAAAGAGTAGAGCAGTCAGAGAGGCCATATACAAGTGTTTTTAACCCTAGAAATGCAGTGGAAGCTTTATTGGGAGGGGGAGCCAAATCCGACAGCAATAGTCAGTTTGCTATCAAATTCCGCTTCCCCTGGACAGAAAGGGCCTGGGGTAAGAAAGAAGAGGGAGGATGCTTTATACAAAGAGTAGAGCAGTCAGAGAGGCCATATACAAGTGTTTTTAACCCTAGAAATGCAGTGGAAGCTTTATTGGGAAGGGGAGCCAAATCCGACAGCAATAGTCAATTTGCTATGAATTTCCGCTTCCCCTGGATAGAAAGGGCCTGGGGTAAGAAAGAAGAGGGAGGATGCTTTATACAAAGAGTAGAGCAGTCAGAGAGGCCATATAGAAGTGTTTTTAACCCTAGAAATGCAGTGGAAGCTTTATTGGGAAGGGGAGCCAAATCCGACAGCAATAGTCAGTTTGTTATCAAATTCCGCTTCCCCTGGACAGAAAGGGCCTGGGGTAAGAAAGAAGAGGGAGGATGCTTTATACAAAGAGTAGAGCAGTCAGAGAGGCCATATACAAGTGTTTTTAACCCTAGAAATGCAGTGGAAGCTTTATTCGGAGGTGGAGCCAAATCCGACAGCAATAGTCAGTTTGCTATCAAATTCCGCTTCCCCTGGACAGAAAGGGCCTGGGGTAAGAAAGAAGAATGAGGATGCTTTATACAAAGAGTAGAGCAGTCAGAGAGGCCATATACAAGTGTTTTTAACCCTAGAAATGCAGTGGAAGCTTTATTGGGAGGGGGAGCCAAATCCGACAGCAATAGTCAGTTTGCTATGAAATTCCGCTTCCCCTGGACAGAAAGTGCTTGGGGTAAGAAAGAAGAGTGAGGATGCTTTATACAAAGAGTAGAGCAGTCAGAGAGGCCATATACAAGTGTTTTTAACCCTAGAAATGCAGTGGAAGCTTTATTGGGAGGGGGAGCCAAATCCGACAGCAATAGTCAGTTTGCTATCAAATTCCGCTTCCCCTGGACAGAAAGGGCTTGGGGTAAGAAAGAAGAGGGAGGATGCTTTATACAAAGAGTAGAGCAGTCAGAGAGGCCATATACAAGTGATTTTAACCCTAGAAATGCAGTGGAAGCTTTATTGTGAGGGGGAGTCAAATCCGACAGCAATAGTCAGTTTGCTATCAAATTCCGCTTCCCCTGGACAGAAAGGGCCTGGGGTAAGAAAGAAGAGTGAGGATGCTTTATACAAAGAGTAGAGCAGTCAGAGAGGCCATATACAAGTGTTTTTAACCCTAGAAATGCAGTGGAAGCTTTATTGGGAGGGGGAGCCAAATCCAACAGCAATAGTCAGTTTGCTATGAAATTCCGCTTCCCCTGGACAGAAAGTGCTTGGGGTAAGAAAGAAGAGTGAGGATGCTTTATACAAAGAGTAGAGCAGTCAGAGAGGCCATATACAAGTGTTTTTAACCCTAGAAATGCAGTGGAAGCTTTATTGGGAGGGGGAGCCAAATCCGACAGCAATAGTCAGTTTGCTATCAAATTCCGCTTCCCCTGGACAGAAAGGGCTTGGGGTAAGAAAGAAGAGGGAGGATGCTTTATACAAAGAGTAGAGCAGTCAGAGAGGCCATATACAAGTGATTTTAACCCTAGAAATGCAGTGGAAGCTTTATTGGGAGGGGGAGCCAAATCCGACAGCAATAGTCAGTTTGCTATCAAATTCCGCTTCCCCTGGACATAAAGTGCTTGGGGTAAGAAAGAAGAGGGGGATGCTTTATACAAAGAGTAGAGCAGTCAGAGAGGCCATATACAAGTGTTTTTAACCCTAGAAATGCAGTGGAAGCTTTATTGTGAGGGGGAGCCAAATCCGACAGCAATAGTCAGTTTGCTATCAAATTCCGCTTCCCCTGGACAGAAAGGGCCTGGGGTAAGAAAGAAGAGGGAGGATACTTTATACAAAGAGTAGAGCAGTCAGAGAAGCCATATACAAGTGTTTTTAACCCTAGAAATGCAGTGGAAGCTTTATTGGGAAGGGGAGCCAAATCCGACAGCAATAGTCAGTTTGCTATCAAATTCCGCTTCCCCTGGACAGAAAGGGCCTGGGGTAAGAAAGAAGAGTGAGGATGCTTTATACAAAGAGTAGAGCAGTCAGAGAAGCCATATACAAGTGTTTTTAACCCTAGAAATGCAGTGGAAGCTTTATTGGGAAGGGGAGCCAAATCCGACAGCAATAGTCAGTTTGCTATCAAATTCCGCTTCCCCTGGACATAAAGTGCTTGGGGTAAGAAAGAAGAGGGGGATGCTTTATACAAAGAGTAGAGCAGTCAGAGAGGCCATATACAAGTGTTTTTAACCCTAGAAATGCAGTGGAAGCTTTATTGTGAGGGGGAGCCAAATCCGACAGCAATAGTCAGTTTGCTATCAAATTCCGCTTCCCCTGGACAGAAAGGGCCTGGGGTAAGAAAGAAGAGGGAGGATACTTTATACAAAGAGTAGAGCAGTCAGAGAAGCCATATACAAGTGTTTTTAACCCTAGAAATGCAGTGGAAGCTTTATTGGGAAGGGGAGCCAAATCCCACAGCAATAGTCAGTTTGCTATGAAATTCCGCTTCCCCTGGATAGAAAGGGCCTGGGGTAAGAAAGAAGAGGGAGGATGCTTTATACAAAGAGTAGAGCAGTCAGAGAGGCCATATACAAGTGTTTTTAGCCCTAGAAATGCAGTGGAAGCTTTATTGGGAAGGGGAGCCAAATCCGACAGCAATAGTCAGTTTGTTATCAAATTCCGCTTCCCCTGGACAGAAAGGGCCTGGGGTAAGAAAGAAGAGGGAGGATGCTTTATACAAAGAGTAGAGCAGTCAGAGAGGCCATATACAAGTGTTTTTAACCCTAGAAATGCAGTGGAAGCTTTATTGGGAGGGGGAGCCAAATCCGACAGCAATAGTCAGTTTGCTATCAAATTCAGCTTCCCCTGTACAGAAAGGGCCTGGGGTAAGAAAGAAGAGTGAGGATGCTTTATACAAAGAGTAGAGCAGTCAGAGAGGCCATATACAAGTGTTTTTAACCCTAGAAATGCAGTGGAAGCTTTATTGGGAGGGGGAGCCAAATCCGACAGCAATAGTCAGTTTGCTATCAAATTCCGCTTCCCCTGGACAGAAAGGGCTTGGGGTAAGAAAGAAGAGTGAGGATGCTTTATACAAAGAGTAGAGCAGTCAGAGAGGCCATATACAAGTGTTTTTAACCCTAGAAATGCAGTGGAAGCTTTATTGGGAAGGGGAGCCAAATCCGACAGCAGTAGTCAGTTTGGTATGAAATTCCGCTTCCCCTGGACAGAAAGGGCTTGGGGTAAGAAAGAAGAGGGAGGATGCTTTATACAAAGAGTAGAGCAGTCAGAGAGGCCATATACAAGTGTTTTTAACCCTAGAAATGCAGTGGAAGCTTTATTGGGAAGGGGAGCCAAATCCGACAGCAATAGTCAGTTTGCTATCAAATTCCGCTTCCCCTGGACAGAAAGGGCCCAGGGTAAGAAAGAAGAGTGAGGATGCTTTATACAAAGAGTAGAGCAGTCAGAGAGGCCATATACAAGTGTTTTTAACCCTAGAAATGCAGTGAAAGCTTTATTGGGAGGGGGAGCCAAATCTGACAGCAATAGTCAGTTTGCTATCAAATTCCGCTTCCCCTGGACAGAAAGGGCCCAGGGTAAGAAAGAAGAGTAAGGATGCTTTATACAAAGAGTAGAGCAGTCAGAGAGGCCATATACAAGTGTTTTTAACCCTAGAAATGCAGTGGAAGCTTTATTGGGAGGGGGAGCCAAATCCGACAGCAATAGTCAGTTTGCTATGAAATTCCGCTTCCCCTGGACAGAAAGGGCCTGGGGTAAGAAAGAAGAGTGAGGATGCTTTATACAAAGAGTAGAGCAGTCAGAGAGGCCATATACAAGTGTTTTTAACCCTAGAAATGCAGTGGAAGCTTTATTAGGAAGGGGAGCCAAATCCGACAGCAATAGTCAGTTTGCTATCAAATTCCGCTTCCCCTGGACATAAAGTGCTTGGGGTAAGAAAGAAGAGTGAGGATGCTTTATACAAAGAGTAGAGCAGTCAGAGAGGCCATATACAAGTGTTTTTAACCCTAGAAATGCAGTGGAAGCTTTATTGGGAAGGGGAGCCAAATCCGACAGCAGTAGTCAGTTTGGTATGAAATTCCGCTTCCCCTGGACAGAAAGGGCCTGGGGTAAGGAAGAAGAGTGAGGATGCTTTATACAAAGAGTAGAGCAGTCAGAGAGGCCATATACAAGTGATTTTAACCCTAGAAATGCAGTGGAAGCTTTATTGTGAGGGGGAGCCAAATCCGACAGCAATAGTCAGTTTGCTATCAAATTCCGCTTCCCCTGGACAGAAAGGGCTTGGGGTAAGAAAGAAGAGGGGGATGCTTTATACAAAGAGTAGAGCAGTCAGAGAGGCCATATACAAGTGATTTTAACCCTAGAAATGCAGTGGAAGCTTTATTGTGAGGGGGAGTCAAATCCGACAGCAATAGTCAGTTTGCTATCAAATTCCGCTTCCCCTGGACAGAAAGGGCCTGGGGTAAGAAAGAAGAGTGAGGATGCTTTATACAAAGAGTAGAGCAGTCAGAGAGGCCATATACAAGTGTTTTTAACCTTAGAAATGCAGTGGAAGCTTTATTGGGAGGGGGAGCCAAATCCGACAGCAATAGTCAGTTTGCTATGAAATTCCGCTTCCCCTGGACAGAAAGTGCTTGGGGTAAGAAAGAAGAGTGAGGATGCTTTATACAAAGAGTAGAGCAGTCAGAGAGGCCATATACAAGTGTTTTTAACCCTAGAAATGCAGTGGAAGCTTTATTGGGAGGGGGAGCCAAATCCGACAGCAATAGTCAGTTTGCTATCAAATTCCGCTTCCCCTGGACAGAAAGGGCCTGGGGTAAGAAAGAAGAGGGAGGATGCTTTATACAAAGAGTAGAGCAGTCAGAGAGGCCATATACAAGTGTTTTTAACCCTAGAAATGCAGTGGAAGCTTTATTGGGAAGGGGAGCCAAATCCGACAGCAATAGTCAATTTGCTATGAATTTCCGCTTCCCCTGGATAGAAAGGGCCTGGGGTAAGAAAGAAGAGGGAGGATGCTTTATACAAAGAGTAGAGCAGTCAGAGAGGCCATATACAAGTGTTTTTAACCCTAGAAATGCAGTGGAAGCTTTATTGGGAAGGGGAGCCAAATCCGACAGCAATAGTCAGTTTGTTATCAAATTCCGCTTCCCCTGGACAGAAAGGGCCTGGGGTAAGAAAGAAGAGGGAGGATGCTTTATACAAAGAGTAGAGCAGTCAGAGAGGCCATATACAAGTGTTTTTAACCCTAGAAATGCAGTGGAAGCTTTATTCGGAGGTGGAGCCAAATCCGACAGCAATAGTCAGTTTGCTATCAAATTCCGCTTCCCCTGGACAGAAAGGGCCTGGGGTAAGAAAGAAGAATGAGGATGCTTTATACAAAGAGTAGAGCAGTCAGAGAGGCCATATACAAGTGTTTTTAACCCTAGAAATGCAGTGGAAGCTTTATTGGGAGGGGGAGCCAAATCCGACAGCAATAGTCAGTTTGCTATGAAATTCCGCTTCCCCTGGACAGAAAGTGCTTGGGGTAAGAAAGAAGAGTGAGGATGCTTTATACAAAGAGTAGAGCAGTCAGAGAGGCCATATACAAGTGTTTTTAACCCTAGAAATGCAGTGGAAGCTTTATTGGGAGGGGGAGCCAAATCCGACAGCAATAGTCAGTTTGCTATCAAATTCCGCTTCCCCTGGACAGAAAGGGCTTGGGGTAAGAAAGAAGAGGGAGGATGCTTTATACAAAGAGTAGAGCAGTCAGAGAGGCCATATACAAGTGATTTTAACCCTAGAAATGCAGTGGAAGCTTTATTGTGAGGGGGAGTCAAATCCGACAGCAATAGTCAGTTTGCTATCAAATTCCGCTTCCCCTGGACAGAAAGGGCCTGGGGTAAGAAAGAAGAGTGAGGATGCTTTATACAAAGAGTAGAGCAGTCAGAGAGGCCATATACAAGTGTTTTTAACCCTAGAAATGCAGTGGAAGCTTTATTGGGAGGGGGAGCCAAATCCGACAGCAATAGTCAGTTTGCTATGAAATTCCGCTTCCCCTGGACAGAAAGTGCTTGGGGTAAGAAAGAAGAGTGAGGATGCTTTATACAAAGAGTAGAGCAGTCAGAGAGGCCATATACAAGTGTTTTTAACCCTAGAAATGCAGTGGAAGCTTTATTGGGAAGGGGAGCCAAATCCGACAGCAGTAGTCAGTTTGGTATGAAATTCCGCTTCCCCTGGACAGAAAGGGCCTGGGGTAAGGAAGAAGAGTGAGGATGCTTTATACAAAGAGTAGAGCAGTCAGAGAGGCCATATACAAGTGATTTTAACCCTAAACATGCAGTGGAAGCTTTATTGTGAGGGGGAGCCAAATCCGACAGCAATAGTCAGTTTGCTATCAAATTCCGCTTCCCCTGGACAGAAAGGGCTTGGGGTAAGGAAGAAGAGGGGGATGCTTTATACAAAGAGTAGAGCAGTCAGAGAGGCCATATACAAGTGATTTTAACCCTAGAAATGCAGTGGAAGCTTTATTGTGAGGGGGAGTCAAATCCGACAGCAATAGTCAGTTTGCTATCAAATTCCGCTTCCCCTGGACAGAAAGTGCTTGGGGTAAGAAAGAAGAGTGAGGATGCTTTATACAAAGAGTAGAGCAGTCAGAGAGGCCATATACAAGTGTTTTTAACCCTAGAAATGCAGTGGAAGCTTTATTGGGAAGGGGAGCCAAATCCGACAGCAATAGTCAGTTTGCTATCAAATTCCGCTTCCCCTGGACATAAAGTGCTTGGGGTAAGAAAGAAGAGTGAGGATGCTTTATACAAAGAGTAGAGCAGTCAGAGAGGCCATATACAAGTGTTTTTAACCCTAGAAATGCATTGGAAGCTTTATTGGGAGGGGGAGCCAAATCCGACAGCAATAGTCAGTTTGCTATCAAATTCCGCTTCCCCTGGACAGAAAGGGCCTGGGGTAAGAAATAAGAGGGAGGATGCTTTATACAAAGAGTAGAGCAGTCAGAGAGGCCATATACAAGTGTTTTTAACCCTAGAAATGCAGTGGAAGCTTTATTGGGAAGGGGAGCCAAATCCGACAGCAATAGTCAGTTTGCTATGAAATTCCGCTTCCCCTGGATAGAAAGGGCCTGGGGTAAGAAAGAAGAGGGAGGATGCTTTATACAAAGAGTAGAGCAGTCAGAGAGGCCATATACAAGTGTTTTTAACCCTAGAAATGCAGTGGAAGCTTTATTGGGAGGGCGAGCCAAATCCGACAGCAATAGTCAGTTTGCTATCAAATTCCGCTTCCCCTGGACAGAAAGGGCCTGGGGTAAGAAAGAAGAATGAGGATGCTTTATACAAAGAGTAGAGCAGTCAGAGAGGCCATATACAAGTGTTTTTAACCCTAGAAATGCAGTGGAAGCTTTATTGGGAGGGGGAGCCAAATCCGACAGCAATAGTCAGTTTGCTATGAAATTCCGCTTCCCCTGGACAGAAAGTGTTTGGGGTAAGAAAGAAGAGTGAGGATGCTTTATACAAAGAGTAGAGCAGTCAGAGAGGCCATATACAAGTGTTTTTAACCCTAGAAATGCAGTGGAAGCTTTATTGGGAGGGGGAGCCAAATCCGACAGCAATAGTCAGTTTGCTATCAAATTCCGCTTCCCCTGGACAGAAAGGGCTTGGGGTAAGAAAGAAGAGGGAGGATGCTTTATACAAAGAGTAGAGCAGTCAGAGAGGCCATATACAAGTGATTTTAACCCTAGAAATGCAGTGGAAGCTTTATTGTGAGGGGGAGCCAAATCCGACAGCAATAGTCAGTTTGCTATCAAATTCCGCTTCCCCTGGACAGAAAGGGCCTGGGGTAAGAAAGAAGAGGGAGGATACTTTATACAAAGAGTAGAGCAGTCAGAGAAGCCATATACAAGTGTTTTTAACCCTAGAAATGCAGTGGAAGCTTTATTGGGAAGGGGAGCCAAATCCGACAGCAATAGTCAGTTTGCTATGAAATTCCGCTTCCCCTGGATAGAAAGGGCCTGGGGTAAGAAAGAAGAGGGAGGATGCTTTATACAAAGAGTAGAGCAGTCAGAGAGGCCATATACAAGTGTTTTTAACCCTAGAAATGCAGTGGAATCTTTATTGGGAAGGGGAGCCAAATCCGACAGCAATAGTCAGTTTGTTATCAAATTCCGCTTCCCCTGGACAGAAAGGGCCTGGGGTAAGAAAGAAGAGGGAGAATGCTTTATACAAAGAGTAGAGCAGTCAGAGAGGCCATATACAAGTGTTTTTAACCCTAGAAATGCAGTGGAAGCTTTATTGGGAGGGGGAGCCAAATCCGACAGCAATAGTCAGTTTGCTATCAAATTCAGCTTCCCCTGTACAGAAAGGGCCTGGGGTAAGAAAGAAGAGTGAGGATGCTTTATACAAAGAGTAGAGCAGTCAGAGAGGCCATATACAAGTGTTTTTAACCCTAGAAATGCAGTGGAAGCTTTATTGGGAGGTGGAGCCAAATCCGACAGCAATAGTCAGTTTGCTATCAAATTCCGCTTCCCCTGGACAGAAAGGGCTTGGGGTAAGAAAGAAGAGTGAGGATGCTTTATACAAAGAGTAGAGCAGTCAGAGAGGCCATATACAAGTGTTTTTAACCCTAGAAATGCAGTGGAAGCTTTATTGGGAAGGGGAGCCAAATCCGACAGCAGTAGTCAGTTTGGTATGAAATTCCGCTTCCCCTGGACAGAAAGGGCTTGGGGTAAGAAAGAAGAGGGAGGATGCTTTATACAAAGAGTAGAGCAGTCAGAGAGGCCATATACAAGTGTTTTTAACCCTAGAAATGCAGTGGAAGCTTTATTGGGAAGGGGAGCCAAATCCGACAGCAGTAGTCAGTTTGGTATGAAATTCCGCTTCCCCTGGACAGAAAGGACTTGGGGTGAGAAAGAAGAGTGAGGATGCTTTATACAAAGAGTAGAGCAGTCAGAGAGGCCATATACAAGTGTTTTTAACCCTAGAAATGCAGTGGAAGCTTTATTGGGAAGGGGAGCCAAATCCGACAGCAATAGTCAGTTTGCTATCAAATTCCGCTTCCCCTGGACAGAAAGTGCTTGGGGTAAGAAAGAAGAGTGAGGATGCTTTATACAAAGAGTAGAGCAGTCAGAGAGGCCATATACAAGTGTTTTTAACCCTAGAAATGCAGTGGAAGCTTTATTGGGAGGGGGAGCCAAATCCGACAGCAATAGTCAGTTTGCTATCAAATTCCGCTTCCCCTGGACATAAAGGGCCTGGGGTAAGAAAGAAGAGTGAGGATGCTTTATACAAAGAGTAGAGCAGTCAGAGAGGCCATATACAAGTGTTTTTAACCCTAGAAATGCAGTGGAAGCTTTATTGGGAGGGGGAGCCAAATCCGACAGCAATAGTCAGTTTGCTATCAAATTCCGCTTCCCCTGGACAGAAAGGGCCTGGGGTAAGAAAGAAGAGGGAGGATGCTTTATACAAAGAGTAGAGCAGTCAGAGAGGCCATATACAAGTGTTTTTAACCCTAGAAATGCAGTGGAAGCTTTATTGGGAAGGGGAGCCAAATCCGACAGCAATAGTCAATTTGCTATGAATTTCCGCTTCCCCTGGATAGAAAGGGCCTGGGGTAAGAAAGAAGAGGGAGGATGCTTTATACAAAGAGTAGAGCAGTCAGAGAGGCCATATACAAGTGTTTTTAACCCTAGAAATGCAGTGGAAGCTTTATTGGGAAGGGGAGCCAAATCCGACAGCAATAGTCAGTTTGTTATCAAATTCCGCTTCCCCTGGACAGAAAGGGCCTGGGGTAAGAAAGAAGAGGGAGGATGCTTTATACAAAGAGTAGAGCAGTCAGAGAGGCCATATACAAGTGTTTTTAACCCTAGAAATGCAGTGGAAGCTTTATTCGGAGGTGGAGCCAAATCCGACAGCAATAGTCAGTTTGCTATCAAATTCCGCTTCCCCTGGACAGAAAGGGCCTGGGGTAAGAAAGAAGAATGAGGATGCTTTATACAAAGAGTAGAGCAGTCAGAGAGGCCATATACAAGTGTTTTTAACCCTAGAAATGCAGTGGAAGCTTTATTGGGAGGGGGAGCCAAATCCGACAGCAATAGTCAGTTTGCTATGAAATTCCGCTTCCCCTGGACAGAAAGTGCTTGGGGTAAGAAAGAAGAGTGAGGATGCTTTATACAAAGAGTAGAGCAGTCAGAGAGGCCATATACAAGTGTTTTTAACCCTAGAAATGCAGTGGAAGCTTTATTGGGAGGGGGAGCCAAATCCGACAGCAATAGTCAGTTTGCTATCAAATTCCGCTTCCCCTGGACAGAAAGGGCTTGGGGTAAGAAAGAAGAGGGAGGATGCTTTATACAAAGAGTAGAGCAGTCAGAGAGGCCATATACAAGTGATTTTAACCCTAGAAATGCAGTGGAAGCTTTATTGTGAGGGGGAGTCAAATCCGACAGCAATAGTCAGTTTGCTATCAAATTCCGCTTCCCCTGGACAGAAAGGGCCTGGGGTAAGAAAGAAGAGTGAGGATGCTTTATACAAAGAGTAGAGCAGTCAGAGAGGCCATATACAAGTGTTTTTAACCCTAGAAATGCAGTGGAAGCTTTATTGGGAGGGGGAGCCAAATCCGACAGCAATAGTCAGTTTGCTATGAAATTCCGCTTCCCCTGGACAGAAAGTGCTTGGGGTAAGAAAGAAGAGTGAGGATGCTTTATACAAAGAGTAGAGCAGTCAGAGAGGCCATATACAAGTGTTTTTAACCCTAGAAATGCAGTGGAAGCTTTATTGGGAAGGGGAGCCAAATCCGACAGCAGTAGTCAGTTTGGTATGAAATTCCGCTTCCCCTGGACAGAAAGGGCCTGGGGTAAGGAAGAAGAGTGAGGATGCTTTATACAAAGAGTAGAGCAGTCAGAGAGGCCATATACAAGTGATTTTAACCCTAAACATGCAGTGGAAGCTTTATTGTGAGGGGGAGCCAAATCCGACAGCAATAGTCAGTTTGCTATCAAATTCCGCTTCCCCTGGACAGAAAGGGCTTGGGGTAAGGAAGAAGAGGGGGATGCTTTATACAAAGAGTAGAGCAGTCAGAGAGGCCATATACAAGTGATTTTAACCCTAGAAATGCAGTGGAAGCTTTATTGTGAGGGGGAGTCAAATCCGACAGCAATAGTCAGTTTGCTATCAAATTCCGCTTCCCCTGGACAGAAAGTGCTTGGGGTAAGAAAGAAGAGTGAGGATGCTTTATACAAAGAGTAGAGCAGTCAGAGAGGCCATATACAAGTGTTTTTAACCCTAGAAATGCAGTGGAAGCTTTATTGGGAAGGGGAGCCAAATCCGACAGCAATAGTCAGTTTGCTATCAAATTCCGCTTCCCCTGGACATAAAGTGCTTGGGGTAAGAAAGAAGAGTGAGGATGCTTTATACAAAGAGTAGAGCAGTCAGAGAGGCCATATACAAGTGTTTTTAACCCTAGAAATGCATTGGAAGCTTTATTGGGAGGGGGAGCCAAATCCGACAGCAATAGTCAGTTTGCTATCAAATTCCGCTTCCCCTGGACAGAAAGGGCCTGGGGTAAGAAATAAGAGGGAGGATGCTTTATACAAAGAGTAGAGCAGTCAGAGAGGCCATATACAAGTGTTTTTAACCCTAGAAATGCAGTGGAAGCTTTATTGGGAAGGGGAGCCAAATCCGACAGCAATAGTCAGTTTGCTATGAAATTCCGCTTCCCCTGGATAGAAAGGGCCTGGGGTAAGAAAGAAGAGGGAGGATGCTTTATACAAAGAGTAGAGCAGTCAGAGAGGCCATATACAAGTGTTTTTAACCCTAGAAATGCAGTGGAAGCTTTATTGGGAGGGCGAGCCAAATCCGACAGCAATAGTCAGTTTGCTATCAAATTCCGCTTCCCCTGGACAGAAAGGGCCTGGGGTAAGAAAGAAGAATGAGGATGCTTTATACAAAGAGTAGAGCAGTCAGAGAGGCCATATACAAGTGTTTTTAACCCTAGAAATGCAGTGGAAGCTTTATTGGGAGGGGGAGCCAAATCCGACAGCAATAGTCAGTTTGCTATGAAATTCCGCTTCCCCTGGACAGAAAGTGTTTGGGGTAAGAAAGAAGAGTGAGGATGCTTTATACAAAGAGTAGAGCAGTCAGAGAGGCCATATACAAGTGTTTTTAACCCTAGAAATGCAGTGGAAGCTTTATTGGGAGGGGGAGCCAAATCCGACAGCAATAGTCAGTTTGCTATCAAATTCCGCTTCCCCTGGACAGAAAGGGCTTGGGGTAAGAAAGAAGAGGGAGGATGCTTTATACAAAGAGTAGAGCAGTCAGAGAGGCCATATACAAGTGATTTTAACCCTAGAAATGCAGTGGAAGCTTTATTGTGAGGGGGAGCCAAATCCGACAGCAATAGTCAGTTTGCTATCAAATTCCGCTTCCCCTGGACAGAAAGGGCCTGGGGTAAGAAAGAAGAGGGAGGATACTTTATACAAAGAGTAGAGCAGTCAGAGAAGCCATATACAAGTGTTTTTAACCCTAGAAATGCAGTGGAAGCTTTATTGGGAAGGGGAGCCAAATCCGACAGCAATAGTCAGTTTGCTATGAAATTCCGCTTCCCCTGGATAGAAAGGGCCTGGGGTAAGAAAGAAGAGGGAGGATGCTTTATACAAAGAGTAGAGCAGTCAGAGAGGCCATATACAAGTGTTTTTAACCCTAGAAATGCAGTGGAATCTTTATTGGGAAGGGGAGCCAAATCCGACAGCAATAGTCAGTTTGTTATCAAATTCCGCTTCCCCTGGACAGAAAGGGCCTGGGGTAAGAAAGAAGAGGGAGAATGCTTTATACAAAGAGTAGAGCAGTCAGAGAGGCCATATACAAGTGTTTTTAACCCTAGAAATGCAGTGGAAGCTTTATTGGGAGGGGGAGCCAAATCCGACAGCAATAGTCAGTTTGCTATCAAATTCAGCTTCCCCTGTACAGAAAGGGCCTGGGGTAAGAAAGAAGAGTGAGGATGCTTTATACAAAGAGTAGAGCAGTCAGAGAGGCCATATACAAGTGTTTTTAACCCTAGAAATGCAGTGGAAGCTTTATTGGGAGGTGGAGCCAAATCCGACAGCAATAGTCAGTTTGCTATCAAATTCCGCTTCCCCTGGACAGAAAGGGCTTGGGGTAAGAAAGAAGAGTGAGGATGCTTTATACAAAGAGTAGAGCAGTCAGAGAGGCCATATACAAGTGTTTTTAACCCTAGAAATGCAGTGGAAGCTTTATTGGGAAGGGGAGCCAAATCCGACAGCAGTAGTCAGTTTGGTATGAAATTCCGCTTCCCCTGGACAGAAAGGGCTTGGGGTAAGAAAGAAGAGTGAGGATGCTTTATACAAAGAGTAGAGCAGTCAGAGAGGCCATATACAAGTGTTTTTAACCCTAGAAATGCAGTGGAAGCTTTATTGGGAAGGGGAGCCAAATCCGACAGCAGTAGTCAGTTTGGTATGAAATTCCGCTTCCCCTGGACAGAAAGGACTTGGGGTAAGAAAGAAGAGTGAGGATGCTTTATACAAAGAGTAGAGCAGTCAGAGAGGCCATATACAAGTGTTTTTAACCCTAGAAATGCAGTGGAAGCTTTATTGGGAAGGGGAGCCAAATCCGACAGCAATAGTCAGTTTGCTATCAAATTCCGCTTCCCCTGGACAGAAAGTGCTTGGGGTAAGAAAGAAGAGTGAGGATGCTTTATACAAAGAGTAGAGCAGTCAGAGAGGCCATATACAAGTGTTTTTAACCCTAGAAATGCAGTGGAAGCTTTATTGGGAGGGGGAGCCAAATCCGACAGCAATAGTCAGTTTGCTATCAAATTCCGCTTCCCCTGGACATAAAGTGCTTGGGGTAAGAAAGAAGAGTGAGGATGCTTTATACAAAGAGTAGAGTAGTCAGAGAGGCCATATACAAGTGTTTTTAACCCTAGAAATGCAGTGGAAGCTTTATTGGGGGGGGGGAGCCAAATCCGACAGCAATAGTCAGTTTGCTATGAAATTCCGCTTCCCCTGGACAGAAAGGGCCTGGGGTAAGAAAGAAGAGGGAGGATGCTTTATACAAAGAGTAGAGCAGTCAGAGAGGCCATATACAAGTGTTTTTAACCCTAGAAATGCAGTGGAAGCTTTATTGGGAGGGGGAGCCAAATCCGACAGCAATAGTCAGTTTGCTATGAAATTCTGCTTCCCCTGGACAGAAAGGGCTTGGGGTAAGAAAGAAGAGTGAGGATGCTTTATACAAAGAGTAGAGCAGTCAGAGAGGCCATATACAAGTGTTTTTAACCCTAGAAATGCAGTGGAAGCTTTATTGGGAGGGGGAGCCAAATCCGACAGCAATAGTCAGTTTGCTATGAAATTCCGCTTCCCCTGGACAGAAAGGGCCTGGGGTAAGAAAGAAGAGGGAGGATGCTTTATACAAAGAGTAGAGCAGTCAGAGAGGCCATATACAAGTGTTTTTAACCCTAGAAATGCAGTGGAAGCTTTATTGGGAGGGGGAGCCAAATCCGACAGCAATAGTCAGTTTGGTATGAAATTCTGCTTCCCCTGGACAGAAAGGGCTTGGGGTAAGAAAGAAGAGTGAGGATGCTTTATACAAAGAGTAGAGCAGTCAGAGAGGCCATATACAAGTGTTTTTAACCCTAGAAATGCAGTGGAAGCTTTATTGGGAGGGGGAGCCAAATCCGACAGCAATAGTCAGTTTGCTATGAAATTCCGCTTCCCCTGGACAGAAAGGGCCTGGGGTAAGAAAGAAGAGGGAGGATGCTTTATACAAAGAGTAGAGCAGTCAGAGAGGCCATATACAAGTGTTTTTAACCCTAGAAATGCAGTGGAAGCTTTATTGGGAGGGGGAGCCAAATCCGATAGCAATAGTCAGTTTGCTATGAAATTCCGCTTCCCCTGGACAGAAAGGGCCTGGGGTAAGAAAGAAGAGTGAGGATGCTTTATACAAAGAGTGGAGCATTCAGAGAAACAGATGTGCACTGTGCCTTCGTTTGATGGCACAGTGGCGGCAATTGATGGCACAGTGAGGCTGGAATTGATGATCTATTTTTTAAAAAATTTTAGTTTGTTTGCGGGTCCCCTCCCCCCCAACAAAAAGGGGTAATAATAAATTAGATAAAATGTGTAATAATAAATAAAATAATAGGAGGGGCAAAATTTTATATATATATATATATATATATATACACACGCATTATTATATCATGTGTGGATGGACTAATACATTATATCATGTGTGGATGGACTAATACACACATATATAATATATATATATATATATTTATATTATATTATTACATTATGTGTGTATGCGCGGGGACTAATGCATATATATATATATATATATACACACACACACACACATATAAATGTATATATATACATATATATTTATTTTATTTATAGCACGGGGGCGGGGAAGGTAAAAGTGTCATTTGCATTCGGGATAGAGGAGGAGGAGCCGTAGTGCAGAGGGATGGATAGGCGGAGTTCCGATCTGCGCCGACAGGCAGGGGGAGCCATTCTCGGCACAACACCGTGACTCCTCCCAGCATCCTGTGAATCCTCCCATCACCGCGTGCCTCCTCCCACCACCGCGTGCCTCCTCCCACCATCACGTGAATCCTCCCACCCCCACGTGACTCCTCCTACCATCACATAACTCCTCCCACTGTTGTGTGACTCCTCCCACCATCACATGACTCCTCCCAACACTGTGTGACTCCTCCCACCCCGACGTGAGTCCTCCCACCATCCCATAACTCCTCCCAATGTTGTGTGACCCCCTCCCACCATCCCATGACTCCTCCCACCATCGTGTGGCTCCTCTCACCATCGTGTGGCTCCTCCCACCTTCGTGTGACTCCTCCCACCATCCCGTGGCTCCTCCCACCATCCCGTGACTCCTCTCACCATCATGTGACTCCTCCCACCATCGCATGACTCTTCACTCTCCCACCATCTCGTGAGTCCTCCCACCCCCACGTGACTCCTCCCACCATCACATAACTCCTCCCACTGTTGTGTGACTCCTCCCACCATCACATGACTCCTCCCACCATCACATGACTCCTCCCAACACCGTGTGACTCCTCCCACCACCACGTGAGTCCTCCTACCATCCTATAACTCCTCCCACTGTTGTGTGACCCCTCCCACCATCCCATGACTCCTCCCACCATCGTGTGGCTCCTCCCACCTTCGTGTGACTCCTCCCACCATCGTGTGGCTCCTCCCACCTTCGTGTGACTCATCTCTCCGGGGTCCAGCGATGGGTGATCCATCCACTTGCAGTGGGATCTTTAAAATGGAGGGGAGGATGGAGGTAGGATAGCGGAGGTTTTTATGTGGCTCTGCCGCAGCCACCAGTCTATGTGTGGCTAAATGATTATCCCATTAGAGGTAATGACAGGGTGGCTAATGGTCTGTATTATTAGAGGGGGGAGGGGATACCTATTTTCATGGTCTGTATTATTAGAGGGGGGAGGGGATACCTATTTTCATGGTCTGTATTATTAGAGGGGGGAGGGGATACCTATTTTCATGGTCTGTATTATTAGAGGGGGGAGGGGATACCTATTTTCATGGTCTCTATTATTATAGGGGGAGGGGATACCTATTTTCATGGTCTGTATTATTAGAGGGGGGAGGGGACACCTATTTTAATTTTATTTCCTATTTTGTGGTGCGGTTCCTCCGTTCCAGCCTATGAGGTCAGTTCACCAATCACCCCCTGACAGATCTACCCCTACAATAGGGGGGGCAGAGACGCCCCTCCCAGTGGGAGTGTCTGTGGTCTATTATAGAATTGATCGCTGTAGGTGGTGAATGATTCTAACCAACCAATTTCTTCTGCCGCACCACAGGCCCCACCCCTCTTCTCTCTCCTCCAATAGACATCTCACACCCCAGTGACATCAAATGGAAGGGCACAGACTTCAATGGTATTGCATGGCTCCTCCCACTTCATTATGGTTTGCCTTTTCTCCTGTCACATGACTGCACCCGCTGGTCTATCTCCTCCCACCACCGCGCGACTCCTCCCAGCATACCGTGCTTCCTCCCACCACCCCGTGACTCCTCCCACCACCCCATGACTCCTCTCACCATCATGTGACTCCTCACCCTCCCACCATCCCGTGACTCCTCCTAGCATACCGTGAATCCTCCCACCACCATGTGACTCCTCCCACCACCGTGTGACTCCTCCCACCATTTCGTGACTCCTCCCACCACCATTGCGTGACCCCCTCCCACCATCCCATGACTCCTCCCACCATTGCGAGACTCCTCCCACCACCCCTGCGTGACTCCTCCACCATCCCCTGCGTGACTCCTCCCACTCCTCCCACCACTCCTCCCACCATCGTGTGACTCCTCCCACCACCCAGTGGGAGTGTCTGGGGTCTATTATAGAATTGATCGCTGTAGGTGGTGAATGATTCTAACCAACCAATGTCTTCTGCTGCACCACAGCCCCCACCCCTCTTCTCTCTCCTCCAATAGATATCTCACACCCCAGTGACATCAAATGGAAGGGTACAGCCTTCAATGGTATTGCATGGCTCCTCCCACTTCATTATGGTTTGCCTTTTCTCCTGTCACATGACCGCACCCGCTGGTCTGACTCCTCCCGCCATCGCGTGACTCCTCTCACCACCTCGTGACTCCGCCCACCATCCCTTGACTCCTCCCACCCCACGTGACTCCTCCCACCATCACATAACTCCTCCCACTATTGTGTGACTCCTCCCACCGTCGTGTGACTCCTCCAACCACCCTGTGACTCCTCCCACCACCATTGCGTGACTCCTCCCACCATCATTTGACTCCTCCCACCATAGTGTGACTCCTCCCACCATTGCGTGACTTCTCCCACCACCATTGCGTGACTTCTCCCGCCACCATTGCGTGACTCCTCCCACCATCCCGTGACTCCTCCCACCACCCAGTGGGAGTGTCTGGGGTCTATTATAGAATTGATCGCTGTAGGTGGTGAATGATTCTAACCAACCAATTTCTTCTGCCGCACCACAGGCCCCACCCCTCTTCTCTCTCCTCCAATAGACATCTCACACCCCAGTGACATCAAATGGAAGGGCACAGCCTTCAATATTATTACATGGCTCCTCCCACTTCATTATGGTTTGCCTTTTCTCCTGTCACATGACCGCACCCGCTGGTCTGACTCCTCCCACCATCTCGTGACTCCTCCCACCATCTCGTGACTCCTCCCACCATCTCGTGACTCCTCCCGTCATCTCGTGCCTCCTCCCACCACCCAGTGCCTCCTCCCACCACCCCGTGACTCCTCCCACCATCATTTGACTCCTCCCACCATCGTGTGACTCCTCCCACCATTGCGTGACTTCTCCCACCACCACTGCGTGACTCCTCCCGCCATCCTGTGACTCCTCCCACCACCCAGTGGGAGTGTCTGGGGTCTATTATAGAATTGATCGCTGTAGGTGGTGAATGATTCTAACCAACCAATGTCTTCTGCCGCACCACAGCCCCCACCGCTCTTCTCTCTCCTCCAATAGATATCTCACACCCCAGTGACATCAAATGGAAGGGCACAGCCTCCCACCCTCACGTGACTCCTCCCACCATCGTGTGACTCCTCCCCCTCCCACTATCCCGTGACTCCTCCCACCACCCCGTGACTCCTCCCACTATCACATAACTCCTCCCACTGTTGTGTGACTCCTCCCACCATCAATGGTATTGCATGGCTCCTCCCACTTCATTATGGTTTGCCTTTTCTCCTGTCACATGACTGCACCCACTGGTCTGACTCCTCCCACCACCCCTGCCTCCTCCCACCATCATGTGACTCCTCTCACCACCCCGTGACTCCGCCCACCATCCCGTGACTCCTCCCACCCCCGCATGACTCCACCCACCATCCCATAACTCCTCCCACCGTCGTGTGACTCCTCCAACCACCCCGTAACTCCTCCCACCATTACGAGACTCCTCCCACCACCATTGCATGACTCCTCCCACCACCCTGTGACTCCTCCCGCCATCATATGACTCCTCCCACCATCGTGTGACTCCTCCCACCATTGCTTGACTCCTCCCACCGCCATTGCGTGACCCCTCCCACCACCCCATAACTCCTCCCACCGTCGTGTGACTACTCCAACCACCCGTAACTCCTCCCACCATTGCGAGACTCCTCCCACCACAATTGCATGACTCCTCCCACCATCCCGTGACTCCTCCCACCACCCTGTGACTCCTCCCAATATTGCGTGGCTCCTCCCACCATTGCTTGACTCCTCCCACCGCCATTGCGTGACCCCTCCCACCATCCCGTGACTCCTCCCACCACCCCGTGACTCCTCCCACTATCACGTAACTCCTCCCACTGTTGTGTGACTCCTCCCACCATCAATGGTATTGCATGGCTCCTCCCACTTCATTATGGTTTGCCTTTTCTCCTGTCACATGACTGCACCCACTGGTCTGACACCTCCCACCATCCCGTGACTCCTCCCACCGTTGTGTGACTCCTCCAACCACCCCGTAACTCCTCCCACCATTGCGAGACTCCTCCCACCACCGTGTGACTCCTCCCACCATTGCGTGACCCCTCCCACCATCCCGTGACTCCTCCCACCACCCCCGTGACTCCTCCCACCATCCCGTGACTCCTCCCACCACCACTGCGTGACTCCTCCCACCACCCCCTGACTCCTCCCACCATCCTTTGACTCCTCCCACCATCGTGTGACTCCTCCCACCACCCAGTGGGAGTGTCTGGGGTCTATTATAGAATTGATCGCTGTAGGTGGTGAATGATTCTAACCAACCAATGTCTTCTGCCGCACCACAGGCCCCACCCCTCTTCTCTCTCCTCCAATAGACATCTCACACCCCAGTGACATCAAATGGAAGGGCACAGCCTTCAATGGTATTGCATGGCTCCTCCCACTTCATTATGGTTTGCCTTTTCTCCTGTCACATGACTGCACCCGCTGGTCTGACTCCTCCCACCATCTTGTGACTCCTCCCACCATCTCATGACTCCTCCCGCCATCTCGTGCCTCTTCCCACCACCCCGAGACTCCTCCCACTATCATATGACTCCTCTCACCATCCCGTGAATCCTCCCACCCCGTGTGACTCCTGCCACCATCCCATAACTCCTCCCACTGTTGTGTGACTCCTCCCACCATCGTGTGACTCCTCCAACCACCATTGCGTGACTCCTCCCACCACCATTGCGTGACTCCTCCCACCACCCTGTGACTCCTCCCACCACCGTGTGCCTCCTCCCACCATCCCGTCACTCCTCCCACCACCCCGTGACTCCTCCCACCATCGCGTGACTCCTCCAACCACCATTGCGTGACTCCTCCAACCACCATTGCGTGACTCCTCCCACCACCATTGCGTGACTCCACCCACCACCCCCTGACTCCTCCCACCACCACGTGACTCCTCCCACAACCCCGTGACTCCTCCCACCACCGTGTGCCTCCTCCCACCATCCCGTGACTCCTCCCACCACCCCGTGACTCCTCCCACCATCATGTGACTCCTCCCACCCCCGCGTGACTCCTCCCATAATCCCATAACTCCTCCCACTGTTGTGTGACTCCTCCCACCGTCGTGTGACTCTTCCAACCACCCTGTGACTCCTCCCACCATTGCGAGACTCCTCCCACCACCATTGCGTGACTCCTCCCATCACCCCGTGACTCCTCCCACCACCCAGTGACTCCTCCCACCACCATTGCGTGACTCCTCCCACCACCCCGTGACTCCTCCCACCATCATGTGACTTCTCCCACCACCATTGTGCGACTCCTCCCACCATCCTGTGACTCCTCCCACCATCCCGTGACTCCTCCCACAACCCAGTGGGAGTGTCTGGGGTCTATTATAGAATTGATCGCTGTAGGTGGTGAATGATTCTAACCAACCAATGTCTTCTGCCGCACCACAGGCCCCACCCCTCTTCTCTCTCCTCCAATAGACATCTCACACCCCAGTGACATCAAATGGAAGGGCACAGCCTTCAATGGTATTGCATGGCTCCTCCCACTTCATTATGGTTTGCCTTTTCTCCTGTCACATGACTGCACCCACTGGTCTGACTCCTCCCACCACCCCTGCCTCCTCCCACCATCATGTGACTCCTCTCACCACCCTGTGACTCCGCCCACCATCCCGTGACTCCTCCCACCCCCGCATGATTCCACTTGTAGCGGTCAGAGGGCTGACCCCTACACACTCACCATCCCATAACTCCTCCCACCGTTGTGTGACTCCTCCAACCACCCCGTAACTCCTACCACCATTGCGAGACTCCTCCCACCACCATGGCATGACTCCTCCCACCATCTCGTGACCCCTCCCACCACTCTGTGACTCCTCCCACCATTGCGAGACTCCTCCCACTACCACTGCGTGACTCCTCCCACCACCCCCTGACTCCTCCCACCATCCTTTGACTCCTCCCACCATCGTGTGACTCCTCCCACCATTGCGTGACTCCTCCCACCACCATTGCGTGACCCATCCCACCACCCTGTGACTCCTCCCACCATTGTGAGACTCCTCCCACTACCACTGCGTGACTCCTCCCACCACCCCCTGACTCCTCCCACCATCCTTTGACTCCTCACACCCCCGCGTGACTCCTCCCACCATCCCATAACTCCTCCCACCACATGTGACTCCTCCCACCGTTGTGTGACTCCTCCAACCACCCTGTGACTCCTCCCACCATTGCGTGACTTCTCCCACCACCACAGCGTGACTCCTCCTGCCATCCTGTGACTCCTCCCACCATCCCGTGACTCCTCCCACCACCCAGTGGGAGTGTCTGGGGTCTATTATAGAATTGATCGCTGTAGGTGGTGAATGATTCTAACCAACCAATGTCTTCTGCCGCACCACAGGCCCCACCCCTCTTCTCTCTCCTCCAATAGACATCTCACACCCCAGTGACATCAAATGGAAGGGCACAGCCTTCAATGGTATTGCATGGCTCCTCCCACTTCATTATGGTTTGCCTTTTCTCCTGTCACCTGACTCCTCCCGCTATCACGTGACTCCTCCCGCCATCGCGTGACTCCTCCCGCCACTCTGTGACCCCTCCCACCATTGCGTGACTCCTCCCACCGCCATTGCGTGACTCCTCCCACCACCCCTTGACTCCTCCCACTATCACATAACTCCTCCCACTGTTGTGTGACTC
The DNA here is from genome assembly GCF_037356315.1 of Lithobates pipiens. Taxonomy (NCBI): domain Eukaryota; kingdom Metazoa; phylum Chordata; class Amphibia; order Anura; family Ranidae; genus Lithobates; species Lithobates pipiens. The sequence goes on from NW_027507758.1 coordinate 625,955,854, forward strand.
CTCCCACCATCAATGGTATTGCATGGCTCCTCCCACTTCATTATGGTTTGCCTTTTCTCCTGTCACATGACTGCACCCACTGGTCTGACTCCTCCCACCACCCCTGCCTCCTCCCACCATCATGTGACTCCTCTCACCACCCCGTGACTCCGCCCACCATCCCGTGACTCCTCCCACCCCCGCATGACTCCACCCATCATCCCATAACTCCTCCCACCGTCGTGTGACTCCTCCAACCAGCCCGTAACCCCTCCCACCATTGCGAGACTCCTCCCACCACCATTGCATGACTCCTCCCACCATCTCGTGACTCCTCCCACCACCCTGTGACTCCTCCCACCACCATGTGACTCCTCCCACCGCCATTTGACTCCTCCCACCATTGCGTGACTCCTCCCACCACCATTGCGTGACCCCTCCCACCGTCCCTGTGACTCCTCCCACCACCCCGTGACTCCTCTCACCATTGCGAGACTCCTCCCACCATCCTTTGACTCCTCCCACCGTCGTGTGACTCCTCCCACCATTGCGTGACTTCTCCCACCACCATTGCGTGACTCCTCCCACCATCCCGTGACTCCTCCCACCACCCAGTGGGAGTGTCTGGGGTCTATTATAGAATTGATCGCTGTAGGTGGTGAATGATTCTAACCAACCAATGTCTTCTGCCGCACCACAGCCCCCACCCCTCTTCTCTCTCCTCCAATAGATATCTCACACCCCAGTGACATCAAATGGAAGGGCACAGCCTCCCACCATCACGTGACTCCTCCCACCATCGTGTGACTCCTCCCCCTCCCACTATCCCGTGACTCCTCCCACCCCATGTGACTCCTCCCACTATCACATAACTCCTCCCACTGTTGAACGACTCCTCCCACCGCCCTGTGACTCCTCCCACCATCATATGACTCCTCCCACCGTCGTGTGACTCCTCCAACCACCCGTAACTCCTCCCACCATTGCGAGACTCCTCCCACCACCATTGCATGACTCCTCCCACCATCCCGTGACTCCTCCCACCATCGTGTGACTCCTCCCACCTTTGCTTGACTCCTCCCACCGCCATTGCGTGACCCCTCCCACCATCCCGTGACTCCTCCCACCACCCCGTGACTCCTCCCACTATCACATAACTCCTCCCACTGTTGTGTGACTCCTCCCACCATCAATGGTATTGCATGGCTCCTCCCACTTCATTATGGTTTGCCTTTTCTCCTGTCACATGACTGCACCCACTGGTCTGACTCCTCCCACCATTGTGTGACTCCTCCAACCACCCCGTAACTCCTCCCACCATTGCGAGACTCCTCCCACCATCTCGTGACTCCTCCCACCACCGTGTGACTCCTCCCACCATTGCGTGACTCCTCCCACCACCATTGCGTGACTCCTCCCACCAACCTTTGACTCCTCCCACCATCGTGTGACTCCTCCCACCATTGCGTGACTTTTCCCACCACCATTGCACGACTCCTCCCACCATCCTGTGACTCCTCCCACCATCCCGTGACTCCTCCCACCACCCAGTGGGAGTGTCTGGGGTCTATTATAGAATTGATCGCTGTGTAGGTGGTGAATGATTCTAACCAACCAATGTCTTCTGCCGCACCACAGGCCCCACCCCTCTTCTCTCTCCTCCAATAGACATCTCACACCCCAGTGGCATCAAATGGAAGGGCACAGCCTTCAATGGTATTGCATGGCTCCTCCCACTTCATTATGGTTTGCCTTTTCTCCTGTCACATGACTGCACCCACGGAGCTGACTCCTCCCGCTATCGCGTGACTCCTCTCACCACCTCGTGACTCCGCCCACCACCCCTTGACTCCTCCCACCCCCGCGTGACTCCTCCCACCATCCCATAACTCCTCCCACCGTTGTGTGACTCCTCCCACCGCCATTGCGTGACCCCTCCCACCATCCAGTGACTCCTCCCACCACCCCGTGACTCCTCCCACTATCACATAACTCCTCCCACTGTTGTGTGACTCCTCCCACCATCAATGGTATTGCATGGCTCCTCCCACTTCATTATGGTTTGCCTTTTCTCCTGTCACATGACTGCACCCACTGGTCTGACTCCTCCCACCACCCCTGCCTCCTCCCACCATCATGTGACTCCTCTCACCACCCCGTGACTCCACCCACCATCCCGTGACTCCTCCCACCCCCGCATGACTCCACCCACCATCCCATAACTCCTCCCACCGTCGTGTGACTCCTCCAACCACCCGTAACTCCTCCCACCATTGCGAGACTCCTCCCACCACCATTGCATGACTCCTCCCACCATCTCGTGACTCCGCCCACCACCCGGTGACTCCTCCCACCATCATTTGACTCCTCCCACCATCGTGTGACTCCTCCCACCATTGCGTGACTCCTCCCACCACCATTGCGTGACTCCTCCCACCATTGCGAGACTCCTCCCACTACCACTGCGTGACTCCTCCCACCACCCCCTGACTCCTCCCACCATCATTTGACTCCTCCTACCACCATTGCGTGACCCCTCCCACCACCCCGTGACTCCTCCCACTACCACTGCGTGACTCCTCCCATCACCCCCTGACTCCTCCCACCATCCTTTGACTCCTCCCACCATCGGGTGACTCCTCCCACCATTGCGTGACTTCTCCCACCACCATTGCATGACTCCTCCCGCCATCCTGTGACTCCTCCCACCACCCAGTGGGAGTGTCTGGGGTCTATTATAGAATTGATCGCTGTAGGTGGTGAATGATTCTAACCAACCAATGTCTTCTGCCGCACCACAGCCCCCACCCCTCTTCTCTCTCCTCCAATAGATATCTCACACCCCAGTGACATCAAATGGAAGGGCACAGCCTCCCACCATCACGTGACTCCTCCCACCATCGTGTGACTCCTCCCCCTCCCACTATCCCGTGACTCCTCCCACCACCCCGTGACTCCTCCCACTATCACATAACTCCTCCCGCTGTTGTGTGACTCCTCCCACCATCAATGGTATTGCATGGCTCCTCCCACTTCATTATGGTTTGCCTTTTCTCCTGTCACATGACTGCACCCACTGGTCTGACTCCTCCCACCACCCCTGCCTCCTCCCACCATCATGTGACTCCTCTCACCACCCCGTGACTCCGCCCACCACCCCGTGACTCCTCCCACCCCCGCATGACTCCACCCACCATCCCATAACTCCTCCCACCGTCGTGTGACTCCTCCAACCACCCCGTAACTCCTCCCACCATTGCAAGACTCCTCCCACCACCATTGCATGACTCCTCCCACCATCTCGTGACTCCGCCCACCACCATGTGACTCCTCCCACCATCATTTGACTCCTCCCACCATTGCGTGACTCCTCCCACCACCATTGCGTGACTCCTCCCACCACCATTGCGTGACCCCTCCCACCACCCTGTGACTCCTCCCACCATTGTGAGACTCCTCCCACTACCACTGCGTGACTTCTCCCACCACCCCCTGACTCCTCCCACCATCATTTGACTCCTCCCACCATTGCGTGACTCCTCCCACCACCATTGTGTGACCCCTCCCACCACCCCGTGACTCCTCCCACCATTGCGAGACTCCTCCCACTACCACTGCGTGACTCCTCCCATCACCCCCTGACTCCTCCCACCATCCTTTGACTCCTCCCACCATCGTGTGACTCCTCCCACCATTGCGTGACTTCTCCCACCACCACTGCGTGACTCCTCCCGCCATCCTGTGACTCCTCCCACCACCCAGTGGGAGTGTCTGGGGTCTATTATAGAATTGATCGCTGTAGGTGGTGAATGATTCTAACCAACCAATGTCTTCTGCCGCACCACAGCCCCCACCCCTCTTCTCTCTCCTCCAATAGATATCTCACACCCCAGTGACATCAAATGGAAGGGCACAGCCTCCCACCCTCACGTGACTCCTCCCACCATCGTGTGACTCCTCCCCCTCCCACTATCCCGTGACTCCTCCCACCACCCCGTGACTCCTCCCACTATCACATAACTCCTCCCACTGTTGTGTGACTCCTCCCACCATCAATGGTATTGCATGGCTCCTCCCACTTCATTATGGTTTGCCTTTTCTCCTGTCACATGACTGCACCCACTGGTCTGACTCCTCCCACCACCCCTGCCTCCTCCCACCATCATGTGACTCCTCTCACCACCCCGTGACTCCGCCCACCACCCCGTGACTCCTCCCACCCCCGCATGACTCCACCCACCATCCCATAACTCCTCCCACCGTCGTGTGACTCCTCCAACCACCCCGTAACTCCTCCCACCATTGCGAGACTCCTCCCACCACCATTGCATGACTCCTCCCACCATCTCGTGACTCCGCCCACCACCCTGTGACTCCTCCCACCATCATTTGACTCCTCCCACCATTGCGTGACTCCTCCCACCACCATTGCGTGACTCCTCCCACCACCATTGCGTGACCCCTCCCACCACCCTGTGACTCCTCCCACCATTGTGAGACTCCTCCCACTACCACTGCGTGACTTCTCCCACCACCCCCTGACTCCTCCCACCATCATTTGACTCCTCCCACCATTGCGTGACTCCTCCCACCACCATTGTGTGACCCCTCCCACCACCCCGTGACTCCTCCCACCATTGCGAGACTCCTCCCACTACCACTGCGTGACTCCTCCCATCACCCCCTGACTCCTCCCACCATCCTTTGACTCCTCCCACCATCGTGTGACTCCTCCCACCATTGCGTGACTTCTCCCACCACCACTGCGTGACTCCTCCCGCCATCCTGTGACTCCTCCCACCACCCAGTGGGAGTGTCTGGGGTCTATTATAGAATTGATCGCTGTAGGTGGTGAATGATTCTAACCAACCAATGTCTTCTGCCGCACCACAGCCCCCACCCCTCTTCTCTCTCCTCCAATAGATATCTCACACCCCAGTGACATCAAATGGAAGGGCACAGCCTCCCACCCTCACGTGACTCCTCCCACCATCGTGTGACTCCTCCCCCTCCCACTATCCCGTGACTCCTCCCACCACCCCGTGACTCCTCCCACTATCACATAACTCCTCCCACTGCTGTGTGACTCCTCCCACCATCAATGGTATTGCATGGCTCCTCCCACTTCATTATGGTTTGCCTTTTCTCCTGTCACATGACTGCACCCACTGGTCTGACTCCTCCCACCACCCCTGCCTCCTCCCACCATCATGTGACTCCTCTCACCACCCCGTGACTCCGCCCACCATCCCGTGACTCCTCCCACCCCCGCATGACTCCACCCACCATCACATAACTCCTCCCACCGTCGTGTGACTCCTCCAACCACCCCGTAACTCCTCCCACCATTGCGAGACTCCTCCCACCACCATTGCACGACTCCTCCCACCGCCCTGTGACTCCTCCCACCATCATATGACTCCTCCCACCATCGTGTGACTCCTCCCACCATTGCTTGACCCCTCCCACCACCATTGCGTGACCCCTCCCACCACCCCATAACTCCTCCCACCGTCGTGTGACTCCTCCAACCACCCGTAACTCCTCCTAACATTGCGAGACTCCTCCCACCACCATTGCATGACTCCTCCCACCATCCCGTGACTCCTCCCACCATCCCGTGACTCCTCCCATCTTTGCTTGACTCCTCCCACCGCCATTGCGTGACCCCTCCCACCATCCCGTGACTCCTCCCACCACCCCGTGACTCCTCCCACTATCACATAACTCCTCCCACTGTTGTGTGACTCCTCCCACCATCAATGGTATTGCATGGCTCCTCCCACTTCATTATGGTTTGCCTTTTCTCCTGTCACATGACTGCACCCACTGGTCTGACTCCTCCCACCATTGTGTGACTCCTCCAACCACCCCGTAACTCCTCCCACCATTGCGAGACTCCTCCCACCATCTCGTGACTCCTCCCACCACCGTGTGACTCCTCCCACCATTGCGTGACTCCTCCCAGCACCATTGCGTGACTCCTCCCACCAACCTTTGACTCCTCCCACCATCGTGTGACTCCTCCCACCATTGCGTGACTTCTCCCACCACCATTGCACGACTCCTCCCACCATCCTGTGACTCCTCCCACCATCCCGTGACTCCTCCCACCACCCAGTGGGAGTGTCTGGGGTCTATTATAGAATTGATCGCTGTAGGTGGTGAATGATTCTAACCAACCAATGTCTTCTGCCGCACCACAGGCCCCACCCCTCTTCTCTCTCCTCCAATAGACATCTCACACCCCAGTGACATCAAATGGAAGGGCACAGCCTTCAACCCTCCCACCCCCGCATCACTCCACCCACCATCCCATAACTCCTCCCACCGTCGTGTGACCCCTCCAACCACCCCGTAACTCCTCCCACCATTGCGAGACTCCTCCCACCACCATTGCATGACTCCTCCCACCATCTAGTGACTCCGCCCACCACCCTGTGACTCCTCCCACCATCATTTGACTCCTCCCACCATTGCGTGACTCCTCCCACCACCATTGCGTGACCCCTCCCACCACCCTGTGACTCCTCCCACCATTGCGAGACTCCTCCCACTACCACTGCGTGACTCCTCCCACCACCCCGTGACTCCTCCCACCATCATTTGACTCCTCCCACCATTGCGTGACTCCTCCCACCACCATTGCGTGACCCCTCCCACCACCCTGTGACTCCTCCCACCATTGCGAGACTCCTCCCACTACCACTGCGTGACTCCTCCCACCACCCCCTGACTCCTCCCACCACCCCCTGACTCCTCCCACCATCATTTGACTCCTCCCACCATTGCGTGACTCCTCCCACCACCATTGCGTGACCCCTCCCACCACCCTGTGACTCCTCCCACCATTGCGAGACTCCTCCCACCATTGCGAGACTCCTCCCACTACCACTGCGTGACTCCTCCCATCACCCCCTGACTCCTCCCACCATCCTTTGACTCCTCCCACCATCGTGTGACTCCTCCCACCATTGCGTGACTTCTCCCACCACCATTGCGTGACTCCTCCCACCATCCCGTGACTCCTACCACCACCCAGTGGGAGTGTCTGGGGTCTATTATAGAATTGATCGCTGTAGGTGGTGAATGATTCTAACCAACCAATGTCTTCTGCCGCACCACAGGCCCCACCCCTCTTCTCTCTCCTCCAATAGACATCTCACACCCCATTGACATCAAATGGAAGGGCACAGCCTTCAATGGTATTGCATGGCTCCTCCCACTTCATTATGGTTTGCCTTTTCTCCTGTCACATGACTGCACCCACTGGTCTAACTCCTCCCACAACCCCTGCCTCCTCCCACCATCATGTGACTCCTCTCACCACCCCGTGACTCCGCCCACCATCCCGTGACTCCTCCCACCCCCGCATGACTCCACCCACCATCTCATAACTCCTCCCTCTGTCGTGTGACTCCTCCCACCATTGCGAGACTCCTCCCACCACCATTGCATGACTCCTCCCACCATCCCGTGACTCCTCCCACCACCCTGTGACTCCTCCCACCATCTTTTGACTCCTCCCACCATCGTGTGATTCCTCCCACCGCCATTGCGTGACCCCTCCCACCATCCCGTGACTCCTCCCACTATCACATAACTCCTCCCACTGTTGTGTGACTCCTCCCACCATCAATGGTATTGCATGGCTCCTCCCACTTCATTATGGTTTGCCTTTTCTCCTGTCACATGACTGCACCCACTGGTCTGACTCCTCCCACCACCCCTGCCTCCTCTCACCACCCAGTGACTCCGGCCACCATCCCGTGACTCCTCCCACCCCCGCATGACTCCACCCACCATCCCATAACTCCTCCCACCGTCGTGTGACTCCTCCAACCACCCCGTAACTCCTACCACCATTGCGAGACTCCTCCCACCACCATTGCATGACTCCTCCCACCATCCCGTGACTCCTCCCACCATCATTTGACTCCTCCCACCATTGCGTGACTCCTCCCACCACCATTGCGTGACCCCACCCACCATCCCGTGACTCCTCCCACCACCCCGTGACTCCTCCCACTATCACATAACTCCTCCCACTGTTGTGTGACTCCTCCCACCATCAATGGTATTGCATGGCTCCTCCCACTTCATTATGGTTTGCCTTTTCTCCTGTCACATGACTGCACCCACTGGTCTGACTCCTCCCACCACCCCTGTCTCGTCCCACCATCATGTGACTCCGCCCACCATCCCGTGACTCCTCCCACCGTCGTGTGACTCCAACAACCACCCCGTAACTCCTCCCACCATTGCGAGACTCCTCCCACCACCATTGCATGACTCCTCCCACCATCCCCTGACTCCTCCCACCACCCTGTGACTCCTCCCACCATCATTTGACTCCTCCCACCATCATTTGACTCCTCCCACCATCGTGTGTCTTCTCCCATCATTGCGTGACCCCTCCCACCATCCCGTGACTCCTCCCACCACCCGTGACTCCTCCCACTTTCACATAACTCCTCCCACTGTTGTGTGACTCCTCCCACCATCAATGGTATTGCATGGCTCCTCCCACTTCATTATGGTTTGCCTTTTCTCCTGTCACATGACTGCACCCACTGGTCTGACTCCTCCCACCACCCCTGCCTCCTCCCACCATCATGTGACTCCTCTCACCTCCCGTGACTCCGCCCACCATCCCGTGACTCCTCCCACCATTGCGAGACTCCTCCCACCACCATTGCATGACTCCTCCCACCATCATTTGACTCCTCCCACCATCGTTTGACTCCTCCCCCCATTGTGTGACTCCTCCCACCGCCATTGCGTGACCCCTCCCACCATCCCGTGACTCCTCCCACCACCCCGTGACTCCTCCCACTATCACATAACTCCTCCCGCTGTTGTGTGACTCCTCCCACCATCAATGGTATTGCATGGCTCCTCCCACTTCATTATGGTTTGCCTTTTCTCCTGTCACATGACTGCACCCACTGGTCTGACTCCTCCCACCACCCCTGCCTCCTCCCACCATCATGTGACTCCGCCCACCATCCCGTGACTCCGCCCACCATCCCGTGACTCCTCCCACCCCCGTATGACTCCACCCACCATCTCATAACTCCTCCCACCGTCGTGTGACTCCTCCCACCATTGCGAGACTCCTCCCACCACCATTGCATGACTCCTCCCACCATCCCGTGACTCCTCCCACCACCCTGTGACTCCTCCCACCATCATTTGACTCCTCCCACCATCATTTGACTCCTCCCACCATCGTGTGTCTTCTCCCATCATTGCGTGACCCCTCCCACCATCCCGTGACTCCTCCCACCACCCGTGACTCCTCCCACTTTCACATAACTCCTCCCACTGTTGTGTGACTCCTCCCACCATCAATGGTATTGCATGGCTCCTCCCACTTCATTATGGTTTGCCTTTTCTCCTGTCACATGACTGCACCCACTGGTCTGACTCCTCCCACCACCCCTGCCTCCTCCCACCATCATGTGACTCCTCTCACCTCCCGTGACTCCGCCCACCATCCCGTGACTCCTCCCACCATTGCGAGACTCCTCCCACCACCATTGCATGACTCCTCCCATAATCCCGTGACTCCTCCCACCACCCTGTGACTCCTCCCACCATCGTTTGACTCCTTCCCCCATTGTGTGACTCCTCCCACCGCCATTGCGTGACCCCTCCCACCATCCCGTGACTCCTCCCACCACCCCGTGACTCCTCCCACTATCACATAACTCCTCCCGCTGTTGTGTGACTCCTCCCACCATCAATGGTATTGCATGGCTCCTCCCACTTCATTATGGTTTGCCTTTTCTCCTGTCACATGACTGCACCCACTGGTCTGACTCCTCCCACCACCCCTGCCTCCTCCCACCATCATGTGACTCCGCCCACCATCCCATGACTCCTCCCACCGTCGTGTGACTCCTCTAACCACCCCGTAACTCCTCCCACCATTGTGAGACTTCTCCCACCACCAGCCCGTGACTCCTCCCACCACCCTGTGACTCCTCCCACCATCATTTGACTCCTCCCACCATCGTGTGATTCCTCCCACCATCCCGTGACTCCTCCCACCACCCCGTGACTCCTCCCACTATCACATAACTCCTCCCACTGTTGTGTGACTCCTCCCACCATCAATGGTATTGCATGGCTCCTCCCACTTCATTATGGTTTGCCTTTTCTCCTGTCACATGACTGCACCCACTGGTCTGACTCCTCCCACCACCCCTGCCTCCTCCCACCATCATGTGACTCCGCCCACCATCCCATGACTCCTCCCACCGTCGTGTGACTCCTCCAACCACCCCGTAACTCCTCCCACCATTGCGAGACTCCTCCCACCACCAGCCCGTGACTCCTCCCACCACCCCGTGACTCCTCCCACCACCCCGTGACTCCTCCCACCATCATTTGACTCCTCCCACCATCGCGTGACTCCGCCCACCATCCCGTGACTCTTCCCACCCCCGCATGACTCCACCCACCATCCCATAACTCCTCCCACCGTCGTGTGACTCCTCCAACCACCCGTAACTCCTCCCACCATTGCGAGACTCCTCCCACCACCATTGCATGACTCCTCCCACCATCTCGTGACTCCGCCCACCACCCTGTGACTCCTCCCACCATCATTTGACTCCTCCCACCATCGTGTGACTCCTCCCACCATTGCGTGACTCCTCCCACCACCATTGCGTGACCCCTCCCACCACCCTGTGACTCCTCCCACCATTGCGAGACTCCTCCCACTACCACTGCGTGACTCCTCCCACCACCCCTGACTCCTCCCACCATCATTTGACTCCTCCCACCATTGCGTGACTCCTCCCACCACCATTGCGTGACCCCTCCCACCACCCCGTGACTCCTCCCACCATTGCGAGACTCCTCCCACTACCACTGCGTGACTCCTCCCATCACCCCCTGACTCCTCCCACCATCCTTTGACTCCTCCCACCATCGTGTGACTCCTCCCACCATTGCGTGACTTCTCCCACCACCATTGCGTGACTCCTCCCACCATCCCGTGACTCCTCCCACCACCCAGTGGGAGTGTCTGGGGTCTATTATAGAATTGATCGCTGTAGGTGGTGAATGATTCTAACCAACCAATGTCTTCTGCCGCACCACAGGCCCCACCCCTCTTCTCTCTCCTCCAATAGACATCTCACACCCCATTGACATCAAATGGAAGGGCACAGCCTTCAATGGTATTGCATGGCTCCTCCCACTTCATTATGGTTTGCCTTTTCTCCTGTCACATGACTGCACCCACTGGTCTAACTCCTCCCACCATCTCGTGACTCCTCCCACCATCTCGTGACTCCTCCCGTCATCTCGTGCCTCCTCCCACCACCCAGTGCCTCCTCCCACCACCCCGTGACTCCTCCCACTATCATATGACTCCTCTCACCATCCCGTGAATCCTCCCACCCCCGCGTGACTCCTGCCACCATCCCATAACTCCTCCCACTGTTGTGTGACTCCTCCCACCATCGTGTGACTCCTCCAACCACCCCGTGACTCCTCCCACCGCCATTGCGTGACTCCTCCCACCACCATTGCGTGACTCCTCCCACCACCCTGTAACTCCTCCCACCATCCCGTGACTCCTCCCACCAGCCCGTGACTCGGCCAAGCATCCTGTGACTCCTCCCACCACCGCTTGACTCCTCCCACCATTGCGTTCTTCCTCCCACCATCACGTGACTCCTCCCACCATTGTGTGACTCCTCCCCCTCCCACTATCCCGTGACTCCTCCCACCCCACGTGACCCCTGCCACTATCACATAACTCCTCCCACTGTTGTGTGACTCCTCCCACCATTAATGGTATTGCATGGCTCCTCCCACTTCATTATGGTTTGCCTTTTCTCCTGTCACATGACTACCCACTGGTCTAACTCCTCCCACAACCCCTGCCTCCTCCCACCATCATGTGACTCCTCTCACCACCCCGTGACTCCGCCCACCATCCCGTGACTCCTCCCACCCCCGCATGACTCCACCCACCATCTCATAACTCCTCCCACCGTCGTGTGACTCCTCCCACCAGTGTGAGACTCCTCCCACCACCATTGCATGACTCCTCCCACCTTCCCGTGACTCCTCCCACCACCCTGTGACTCCTCCCACCATCATTTGACTCCTCCCACCATCGTGTGATTCCTCCCACCATCCCGTGACTCCTCCCACCACCCCGTGACTCCTCCCACTATCACATAACTCCTCCCACTGTTGTGTGACTCCTCCCACCATCAATGGTATTGCATGGCTCCTCCCACTTCATTATGGTTTGCCTTTTCTCCTGTCACATGACTGCACCCACTGGTCTGACTCCTCCCACCACCCCTGCCTCCTCTCACCACCCCGTGACTCCGCCCACCATCCCGTGACTCCTCCCACCCCCGCATGACTCCACCCACCATCCCATAACTCCTCCCACCGTCGTGTGACTCCTCCAACCACCCCGTAACTCCTCCCACCATTGCGAGACTCCTCCCACCACCATTGCATGACTCCTCTCACCATCCCGTGACTCCTCCCACCACCCCGTAACTCCTCCCACCATTGCTAAACTCCTCCCACCACCATTGCATGACTCCTCCCACCATCCCGTGACTCCTCCCACCACCCTGTGACTCCTCCCACCATCATTTGACTCCTCCCACCATCGTGTGACTCCTCCCCCCATTGTGTGACTCCTCCCACCGCCATTGCGTGACTCCTCCCACCACCCCGTGACTCCTCCCACTATCACATAACTCCTCCCGCTGTTGTGTGACTCCTCCCACCATCAATGGTATTGCATGGCTCCTCCCACTTCATTATGGTTTGCCTTTTCTCCTGTCACATGACTGCACCCACTGGTCTGACTCCTCCCACCACCCCTGCCTCCTCCCACCATCATGTGACTCCGCCCACCATCCCATGACTCCTCCCACCGTCGTACTGCGGTCAAGCCAGCCGTGGTTTCCAAATGCACGGTCTAGCCAGCCGACAAAAAAAAAAACCCTGTGCTCCTATTACAATCAGTATGGTAATTGCAGTAACATCACACTGCTCTATGACTCACCCTCCTTACTAAACATAAAGTGCTGCAATAGCCGGGGAATCAGATGGGCGCAAATACACTCATCTAACCCAAGTGGCAGGAGGGTTGGGCTGTAAGATTGGGACAGCTGGCTGTGTCTATAGTGCAATTAAAATGCAACATGAGCAGATTGTTCCAATGAATAGTTCTACCTAACTTCATTTATATCTGTTATACATATTCAGCTATTAATTGCAGCTGTGCATGTCTTGCATCCATGCAGATTTACAACTGAATCATATCTATACAGCTATTTACCTATAATTACAGCTGTGCATGCCTGTGATCAATAGGCAACATCAGCATTTATAGATCCTATTTATCTATTTCATTAATAGCCCATTAGGCTCGATTCACATCTATGCATGTTGCTTTTGAGCGTTTTTGCAGTGCTTTTTGCGGTGCTTGCCGCATTTTTGGACAAGCGATTTTGCCGCATTTTGCGGTTTTTTTTGTTTTGTTTTTTTTCGGGGTTTTTTTTTTTTACACCGTGGTTGCTTAGCAACCAGATATATACAGTGAAAAAAAAGGAAAAAAATGAAAATCGCTGCAAAAACGCGGTAGAAACGCGGTACTTGCGTTTTTGATGCAGGTCCATTGACTTCTATTACATGCAAAACGCTGCATTTTGCATGAAAAAAAGTCCCCGTCCCCTTTCCAAAAATGCAGAGGCACAAAAATGCATTGATGTGAACATGTTTCATATGAACCCATGTTAAAAAATTTCCTTGCATTTCTGCAAAATGCATCAAAAAACGTGCTAGTGTGAATCGAGCCTTAAAGCATATTCTTTCATTATTAATCACAACTTTGCATGCCTACAAAAGGCAATAGGCAACATAATCATCCATATATATTGTACAATTAGATCCTATCTATCTATTCCATTAATATTCCATTAAAACATATTATTTTAGTATTAATCACAGCAGTGCATGCCTACAATGCATGTCTGTGATCAAAAGGTAATAGGAAACAGGTATCCAGGCAGAGCAATGGAGTTGCCCATATCTGTCTGTCTTTGTTTATTTCTCTCTCGCTCTGTCTTTCTCTTTCATTCTTAATTTTTTTTTTCTCTGTCTATCTCCCACTCTCTCTCTCTTTTTATTTCTCTCTCATATTATTTCTTCATTTCTTTTTCTTTCTCTCTCTCTCATTCTTTATTTTTTATTTATCTCTTTCTTTCTTTCTTTCTTTCTCTCACTCTTTCTTTCTTTCTTTTTCTCTCTCTATCTTTTTTATTCTTAATTAATTATCTCTCTTTTTATCTTCATTCTTTTTTAAACTCACATAGTCTGTGACTAACTTTTTTTTGTTTTTTATTTATAGGTCACATATCAATACATCGTTTTATGAAAAGGTTTACAGCACAAGCATTTATTTATTTATCTCTTTCTATCTCTTCCTCTCTCTCTCTTTCATTCATTCTTTCCCTCTCGCTCTTTCTTTCTCTCTCTCTCTCTCTCTCTCTCTCTCTCCCTCTCAATCACTCTTCAGTCTTCATTTTTTTATCATTCATAATTTTATTAAAAGGTTTACAGCACAAGCTATTTCTTTCATTGTTTTATGAAAAGCTTTACAGCACAAGCATTCATTTATTTATCTATTTCTATCACTCTCATTCTTTATTTCTTTCTCTTTTCTATCTTTATACTTTTTTAAAACTCACATTGTCTTTGACTAATGTTTTCTTTTTCTTTATACACTTTTCAAATTTCAATACATTGTTTTATGTAAATGTTTACAGCACAAGCAGAAAAAATAAAGTATCTTTCTAAATACATTTACTGCATATGTTTTTTTTTTTGTTCTCTTGTATTACATTTTCGACCCCAGAGGCCCTGATCTCATTTGAAATAAAATTAAAAAAATAATGGTCAGTTATAGTAGGACATCCCATACACTATGCACAACTCATTAGAAAACATTTCACTGTAGCGTTTTTGAGATGTCACATTATTAAAATTTTGAGGTGTATAAATAACTCATTTCTAATATGTAGAAAAAAAAATGGTCAGTTCTATTAGAGGATGTCCCATACACTATGCACACCTCATTTGAAACCATTTTACTGTAGCGTTTTGGAGATATGTCACATTATTCAAATTTGGAGGCCTAAAACAACCACATTTCTAATAAGTATAAAAAAAGAATGGTCAGTTCTGATACAGGACATCCCATACACTAAGCACACCTCTTTTGAAAACATTTTACTGTAGCGTTTTGGAGATATGTCACTTTTTCGACTTTGGAGGCCTAAAACAACCAAATTTCTAATAAGTAGAAAAAAAGAATGGTCAGTTCTAGTACAGGACGTCCCATACACTATGCACACCTCATTTGCAACCATTTTACTGTAGCGTTTTGGAGATATGTCATGTTATTTGACTTTGGAGGCCTATAACGACCTCAATTCTAATAAGTAGAAAAAAAGAATGGTCAGTTCTGATACAGAACATCCCATACACTATGCACACCTCATTTCAAACCATTTTACTGTATCATTTTGGAGATATGTCACATTATTCGACTTTGGAGGCCTAAAAAAACCTCATTTCTAATAAGTAGAAAAAAAGAATGGTCAGTTCTAGTACAGGACATCCCATACACTAAGCACACCTCATTTGAAACCATTTTACTGTAGCGTTTTGGAGATATATCACGTTATTTAATTTTGGAGGCCTAAAACGACCTCAATTCCAATAAGTAGAAAAAAAGAATGGTCAGTTCTAGTACAGGACATCCCATACACTAAGCACACCTCATTTGAGACCATTTTACTGTAGCGTTTTGGAGATATGTCACCTTATTTGACTTTGGAGGCCTAAAACAACCAAATTTCTAATAAGTAGAAAAAAAGAATGGTCAGTTCTAGTACAGGATGTCCCATAGACTAAGCACACCTCATGTGAAACCATTTTACTGTATCGTTTTGGAGATATGTCACTTTATTCGACTTTGGAGGCCTAAAACGACCTCAATTCTAATAAGTAGAAAAAAGAATGGTCAGTTCTGATACAGGACATCCCATAAACTAAGCACACCTTATTTGAAACCATTTTACTGTAGCGTTTTGGAGATATGTCACATTATTCGACTTTGGAGGCCTAAAAAAAACTAATTTCTAATAAGTAGAAAAAAAGAGTGGTCAGTTCTAGTACAGGACGTCCCATACACTATGCACACCTCATTTGAAACCATTTTACTGTAGCGTTATGGAGATATGTTACGTTATTTGACATTGGAGGCCTGAAACGACCTCAATTCTAATAAGTAGAAAAAAAGAATGGTCAGTTCTGATACAGAACATCCCATACACTATGCACACCTCATTTCAAACCATTTTACTGTATCATTTTGGAGATATGTCACATTATTCGACTTTGGAGGCCTAAAAAAACCTCATTTCTAATAAGTAGAAAAAAAGAGTGGTCAGTTCTAGTACAGGATGTCCCATACACTAAGCACACCACATTTGAAACCATTTTACTGTATCATTTTGGAGATATGTCACTTTATTCGACATTGGAGGCCTAAAACGACCTCAATTCTAATACCGTATATACTCGAGTATAAGCCGAGATTTTCAGCCTCTTTTTTGAGGCTGAAAGTGCCCCCCTCGGCTTATACTCGAGTCATCGCTGTCTGCCCGCTCGATCAGCGTGTCGAGCAGACAGACAGCGGCCATTCTATTCAAAAGCCGCGCCTTCGGCTCCGCCTTCGCCTGTGATAGGCGGAACACTGAATTTCCCAGCAGCCTGTGTTCCGCCTATCACGGACATCGTATCATCCTCGTACTACGGACGAGGATGATACGACGTCTGTGATAGGCGGAACACAGGCTGCTGGGAAATTCAGTGTTCCGCCTATCACAGGCGAAGGCGGCGGCGCAGCTTTTGAATTTTACAATGGCCGCCGACGAAGAGGGCACGGGACGGAGGCAAGGCAAGGCACGGCACGGCACGGGACGGGACGGGACGGGGGCAAGGCAAGGCACGACACGGGACGGATGCAAGGCAAGGCACGGCACGGGACGGAGGCAAGGAGGCAAGGCACGGGACGGAGGCTCGGGACAAAGGTAGGCTGGACACACACACACACACACACACACACACACACACACACACACACACACACACACAGGGATGGATGGAGACACACACAGGGATGGATGGATGGATGGATGGATGGAGACACACACACACAGGGATGGATGGATGGATGGACGGAGACACACACACACAGGGATGGATGGATGGATGGATGGAGACACACACACACAGGGATGGATGGATGGATGGACACACACACACACAGGGATGGATGGACGGACACACAGGGATGGACGGACACACAGGGATGGACGGACACACAGGGATGGACGGACACACAGGGATGGACGGACACACACACAGGGATGGACAGGCATGTCTCACCCTCGGCTTATACACGAGTCAATAAGTTTGCCAGTTTTTTTGGGGGTAAATTGGGGGCCTCGGCTTATATTCGGGTCGGCCTATACTCGAGTATATACGGTAAGTAGAAAAAAAGAATGGTCAGTTCTAGTACAGGATGTCCCATACACTAAGCACACCTTATTTGAAACCATTTTACTGTAGCGTTTTGGAGATATGTCACCTTATTCGACTTTGGAGGCCTAAAACAACCAAATTTCTAATAAGTAGAAAAAAAGAATGGTCAGTTCTAGTACAGGACGTCCCATACACTAAGCACACCTTATTTGCAACCATTTTACTGTAGCGTTTTGGAGATATGTCACGTTATTTGACTTTGGAGGCCTAAAACGACCTCAATTCCATAGTAGAAAAAAAGGAATGGTCAGTTCTAGTACAGGACATCCCATACACTAAGCACACCTTATTTGAAACCATTTTACTGTATTGCTTTGGAGATATGTCACTTTATTCGACTTTGGAGGCCTAAAACGACCTCAATTCTAATAAGTAGAAGAAAAGAATGGTCAGTTCTAGTACAGGAAGCACACCTCATTTGAGACCATTTTACTGTAGCATTTAGGAGATATGTCACTTTATTTGACATTGGAGGCCTAAAACGACCTCAATTCTAATAAGTAGAAAAAAAGAATGGTCAGTTCTAATCCAGGACATCCCATACACTATGCACAACTTATTTGAAACCATTTTACTGTAGCGTTTTGGAGATACAGTGGTGTGAAAAAGTGTTTGCCCCCTTCCTCATTTCCTGTTCCTTTGCATGTTTGTCACACTTAAGTGTTTCGGAACATCAAACCAATTTAAACAATAGTCAAGGACAACACAAGTAAACACAAAATGCAATTTGTAAATGAAGGTGTTTATTATTAAAGGTGAAAAAAAATCCAAACCATCATGGCCCTGTGTGAAAAAGTGATTGCCCCCCTTGTTAAAACATACTATAACTGTGGTTGTCCACACCTGAGCTCAATTTCTCTAGCCACACCCAGGCCTGATTATTGCCACACCTGTTCACAATCAAGGCATCACTTAAATAGGAGCTGCTTGACACAGTAAGGTCCACCAGAAGATCCTTAAAAGCTACACATCATGCCGAGACCCAAAGAAATTCAGGAACAATTGAGAAAGAAAGTAATTGAGATCTATCAGTCTGGAAAGGGTTATAAAGCCATTTCCAAAGCTTTGGGAATCCAGCGAACCACAGTGAGAGCCATTATCCACAAATGGCGAAGACATGGAACAGTGGTGAACCTTCCCAGGAGTGGCCGGCCGCCCAAAATTACCCCAAGAGCGCAGCGACGACTCATCCAAGAGGTCACAAAAGACCCCACAACAATGTCCAAGGAACTGCAGGCCTCACTTGCCTCAGTTAAGGTCAGCGTTCATGCCTCCACCATCAGGAAAAGACTGGGCAAAAATGGCCTGCATGGCAGAGTTCCAAGGAGAAAACCACTGCTGAGCAAAAAGAACATCAAAGCTCGTCTCAATTTCTCCACAACACATCTTGATGATCCCCAAGACTTTTGGGACAACATTCTGTGGACCGATGAGACAAAAGTGGAACTCTTTGGAAGGTGTGTGTCCAAGTATATCTGGCGTAGAAGGAACACTGCATTTCATAAAAAGAACATTATACCAACAGTAAAATATGGTGGTGGTAGTGTGATGGTCTGGGGCTGTTTTGCTGCTTCAGGACCTGGAAGACTTGCCGTGATAAAAGGAACTATGAATTCTGCTGTCTACCAAGAGATCCTGAAGGAGAATGTCCGACCATCTGTTCGTGTACTCAAGCTGAAACCAACTTGGGTTCTGCAGCAGGACAATGATCCTAAACACACCAGCAAGTCCACCACCGAATGGCTGAAGAAAAACAAAATGAAGACTTTGGAGTGGCCTAGCCAAAGTCCTAACCTGAATCCTATTGAGATGTTGTGGTATGACCTTAAAAAGGCCGTTCATGCTCGAAACCCCTCTAATGTAACTGAATTAGGACAATTCTGCAAAGATGAGTGGGCCAAAATTCCTCCAGGACGCTGTAAAAGCCTCATTGCACGTTATCACAAACGCTTGGTTGCAGTTGTTGCTGCTAAGGGTGGCCCAACCAGTTATTAGGTTTAGGGGGCAATCACTTTTTCACACAGGGCCATGATGGTTTGGATTTTTTTTCACCTTTAATAATAAACACCTTCATTTACAAATTGCATTTTGTGTTTACTTGTGTTGTCCTTGACTATTGTTTAAATTGGTTTGATGTTCCGAAACACTTAAGTGTGACAAACATGCAAAGGAACAGGAAATGAGGAAGGGGCAAACACTTTTTCACACCACTGTATGTCACTTTATTCTACTTTGGAGGCCTAAAACAACCTCAATTCTAATAAGTAGAAAAAAGGAATGGTCAGTTCTGATACAGGACGTCCCATACACTAAGCACAGCTCATTTGAAACCATTTTACTGTAGCGTTTTGGAGATATGTCACCTTATTCGACTTTGGAGGCCTAAAACAACCAAATTTCTAATAAGTAGAAAAAAAGAATGGTCAGTTCTAGTACAGGACGTCCCATACACTAAGCACACCTTATTTGAAACCATTTTACAGTAGCGTTTAGGAGATATGCCACGTTAGTCGAGTTTGGAGGCCTATAACGACCTCAATTGTAATAAGTAGAAAAAAAGAATGGTCAGTTCTGAAGGACATCCCATACACTATGCACACCTCATTTGAAACCATTTGACTGTAGCGTTTTGTAGATATGTCACATTATTCGACTTTGGAGGCCTAAAAAAACCTAATTTCTAATAAGTAGAAAAAAAGAATGGTCAGTTCTAGTACAGGACATCCCATACACTAAGCACACCTTATTTGCAACCATTTTACTGTAGCGTTTTGGAGATATGTCACGTTATTTGACTTTGGAGGCCTAAAACGACCTCAATTCCAATAAGTAGAAAAAAAGAATGGTCAGTTCTAGTACGGGACATCCCATACACTAAGCACACCTCATGTGAAACCATTTTACTGTAGCGTTTTGGAGATATGTCACTTTATTCGACTTTGGAGGCCTAAAACGACCTCAATTCTAATAAGTAGAAAAAAAGAATGGTCAGTTCTAGTACAGAATGTCCCATACACTAAGCACACCTTATTTGAGACCATTTTACTGTAGCGTTTTGGAGATATGTCACTTTATTCGACATTGGAGGCCTAAAACGACCTCAATTCCAATAAGTAGAAAAAAAGAATGGTCAGTTTTAGTACAGGACGTTTCATACACTAAGCACACCTTATTTGCAACCATTTTACTGTAACGTTTTGGAGATATGTCACGTTATTTGACTTTGGAGGCCTAAAACGACCTAAATTCCAATAAGTAGAAAAAAAGAATGGTCAGTTCTAGTACAGGACATCCCATACACTAAGCACACCTCATGTGAAACCATTTTACTGTAGCGTTTTGGAGATATGTCACTTTATTCGACAGTGGAGGCCTAAAACGACCTCAATTCCAATAAGTAGAAAAAAAGAATGGTCAGTTCTAGTACAGGATGTCCCATAGACTAAGCACACCTCATGTGAAACCATTTTACTGTAGCGTTTTGGAGATATGTCACTTTATTCGACTTTGGAGGCCTAAAACGACCTCAATTCTAATAAGTAGAAAAAAAGAATGGTCAGTTCTAATACAGGACATCCCATACACTATGCACAACTTATTTGAAACCATTTTACTGTAGCGTTTTGGAGATATGTCACTTTATTCTACTTTGGAGGCCTAAAACGACCTCAATTCTAATAAGTAGAAAAAAGGAATGGTCAGTTCTGATACAGGACGTCCCATACACTAAGCACAGCTCATTTGAAACCATTTTACTGTAGCCTTTTGGAGATATGTCACATTATTCGACTTTGGAGGCCTAAAAAAACCTCATTTCTAATAAGTAGAAAAAAAGAGTGCTCAGTTCTAGTACAGAACATCCCATACACTATGCACACCTCATTTCAAACCATTTTACTGTATCATTTTGGAGATATGTCACTTTATTCGACATTGGAGGCCTAAAACTACCTCAATTCTAATAAGTAGAAAAAAAGAATGGTCAGGTCTAGTGCTGGATGTCCCATACACTAAGCACACCTTATTTGAGACCATTTTACTGTAGCGTTTTGGAGATATGTCACTTTATTCTATTTTGGAGGCCTAAAACGACCTCAATTCTAATAAGTAGAAAAAAAAAATGGTCAGTTCTGATACAGGACATCCCATACATTAAGCACACCTTATTTGAAACCATTTTACTGTAGCGTTTTGGAGATATGTCACATTATTCGACTTTGGAGGCCTAAAAAAACCTCATTTCTAATAAGTAGAAAAAAAGAGTGGTCAGTTCTAGTACAGGATGTCCCATACACTATGCACACCTCATTTGAAACCATTTTACTGTATCGTTTTGGAGATATGTCACTTTATTTGACATTGGAGGCCTAAAACGACCTCAATTCTAATAAGTAGAAAAAAAGAATGGTCAGTTCTAGTACAGGATGTCCCATACACTAAGCACACCTCATTTGAAACCATTTTACTGTAGCGTTTTGGAGATATGTCACCTTATTCGACTTTGGAGGCCTAAAACAACCAAATTTCTAATAAGTAGAAAAAAAGAATGGTCAGTTCTAGTACAGGACATCCCATACACTAAGCACACCTCATGTGAAACCATTTTACTGTAGCGTTTTGGAGATATGTCACTTTATTCGACTTTGGAGGCCTAAAACGACCTCAATTCTAATAAGTAGAAAAAAAGAATGGTCAGTTCTAGTACAGAATGTCCCATACACTAAGCACACCTTATTTGAGACCATTTTACTGTAGCGTTTTGGAGATATGTCACTTTATTCGACATTGGAGGCCTAAAACGACCTCAATTCCAATAAGTAGAAAAAAAGAATGGTCAGTTTTAGTACAGGACGTTTCATACACTAAGCACACCTTATTTGCAACCATTTTACTGTAACGTTTTGGAGATATGTCACGTTATTTGACTTTGGAGGCCTAAAACGACCTAAATTCCAATAAGTAGAAAAAAAGAATGGTCAGTTCTAGTACAGGACATCCCATACACTAAGCACACCTCATGTGAAACCATTTTACTGTAGCGTTTTGGAGATATGTCACTTTATTCGACAGTGGAGGCCTAAAACGACCTCAATTCCAATAAGTAGAAAAAAAGAATGGTCAGTTCTAGTACAGGATGTCCCATAGACTAAGCACACCTCATGTGAAACCATTTTACTGTAGCGTTTTGGAGATATGTCACTTTATTCGACTTTGGAGGCCTAAAACGACCTCAATTCTAATAAGTAGAAAAAAAGAATGGTCAGTTCTAATACAGGACATCCCATACACTATGCACAACTTATTTGAAACCATTTTACTGTAGCGTTTTGGAGATATGTCACTTTATTCTACTTTGGAGGCCTAAAACGACCTCAATTCTAATAAGTAGAAAAAAGGAATGGTCAGTTCTGATACAGGACGTCCCATACACTAAGCACAGCTCATTTGAAACCATTTTACTGTAGCCTTTTGGAGATATGTCACATTATTCGACTTTGGAGGCCTAAAAAAACCTCATTTCTAATAAGTAGAAAAAAAGAGTGCTCAGTTCTAGTACAGAACATCCCATACACTATGCACACCTCATTTCAAACCATTTTACTGTATCATTTTGGAGATATGTCACTTTATTCGACATTGGAGGCCTAAAACTACCTCAATTCTAATAAGTAGAAAAAAAGAATGGTCAGGTCTAGTGCTGGATGTCCCATACACTAAGCACACCTTATTTGAGACCATTTTACTGTAGCGTTTTGGAGATATGTCACTTTATTCTATTTTGGAGGCCTAAAACGACCTCAATTCTAATAAGTAGAAAAAAAAAATGGTCAGTTCTGATACAGGACATCCCATACATTAAGCACACCTTATTTGAAACCATTTTACTGTAGCGTTTTGGAGATATGTCACATTATTCGACTTTGGAGGCCTAAAAAAACCTCATTTCTAATAAGTAGAAAAAAAGAGTGGTCAGTTCTAGTACAGGATGTCCCATACACTATGCACACCTCATTTGAAACCATTTTACTGTATCGTTTTGGAGATATGTCACTTTATTTGACATTGGAGGCCTAAAACGACCTCAATTCTAATAAGTAGAAAAAAAGAATGGTCAGTTCTAGTACAGGATGTCCCATACACTAAGCACACCTCATTTGAAACCATCTTACTGTAGCGTTTTGGAGATATGTCACCTTATTCGACTTTGGAGGCCTAAAACAACCAAATTTCTAATAAGTAGAAAAAAAGAATGGTCAGTTCTAGTACAGGACGTCCCATACACTAAGCACACCTTATTTGCAACCATTTTACTGTAGCGTTTTGGAGATATGTCACGTTATTTGATTTTGGAGGCCTAAAACGACCTCAATTCCAATAAGTAGAAAAAAAGAATGGTCAGTTCTAGTACAGGACATCCCATACACTAAGCACACCTTATTTGAAACCATTTTACTGTATTGTTTTGGAGATATGTCACTTTATTCGACTTTGGAGGCCTAAAACGACCTCAATTCTAATAAGTAGAAAAAAAGAATGGTCAGTTCTAGTACAGGATGTCCCATAGACTAAGCACACCTCATTTGAGACCATTTTACTGTAGCGTTTTGGAGATATGTCACTTTATTTGACATTGGAGGCCTAAAACGACCTCAATTCTAATAAGTAGAAAAAAAGAATGGTCAGTTCTAATACAGGACATCCCATACACTATGCACAACTTATTTGAAACCATTTTACTGTAGCGTTTTGGAGATATGTCACTTTATTTGACATTGGAGGCCTAAAACGACCTCAATTCTAATAAGTAGAAAAAAAGAATGGTCAGTTCTAGTACAGGATGTCCCATACACTAAGCACACCTCGTTTGAAACCATTTTACTATAGCGTTTTGGAGATATGTCACCTTATTCAACTTTGGAGGCCTAAAACAACCACATTTCTAATAAGTAGAAAAAAAGAATGGTCAGTTCTAGTACAGGACGTCCCATACACTAAGCACACCTTATTTGAAACCATTTTACAGTAGCGTTTAGGAGATATGCCACGTTAGTCGAGTTTGGAGGCCTATAACGACCTCAATTCTAATAAGTAGAAAAAAAGAATGGTTAGTTCTGATAAAGGACATCCCATACACTATGCACACCTCATTTGAAACCATTTGACTGTAGCGTTTTGTAGATATGTCACATTATTCGACTTTGGAGGCCTAAAAAAACCTAATTTCTAATAAGTAGAAAAAAAGAATGGTCAGTTCTAGTACAGGACGTCCCATACACTAAGCACACCTTATTTGCAACCATTTTACTGTAGCGTTTTGGAGATATGTCACGTTATTTGACTTTGGAGGCCTAAAACGACCTCAATTCCAATAAGTAGAAAAAAAGAATGGTCAGTTCTAGTACAGGACATCCCATACACTTAGCACACCTCATGTGAAACCATTTTACTGTAGCGTTTTGGAGATATGTCACTTTATTCGACTTTGGAGGCCTAAAACGACCTCAATTCTAATAAGTAGAAAAAAAGAATGGTCAGTTCTAGTACAGGATGTCCCATACACTAAGCACACCTTATTTGAGACCATTTTACTGTAGCGTTTTGGAGATATGTCACTTTATTCGACATTGGAGGCCTAAAACGACCTCAATTCCAATAAGTAGAAAAAAAGAATGGTCAGTTCTAGTACAGGATGTCCCATAGACTAAGCACACCTCATGTGAAACCATTTTACTGTAGCGTTTTGGAGATATGTCACTTTATTCGACTTTGGAGGCCTAAAACGACCTCAATTCTAATAAGTAGAAAAAAAGAATGGTCAGTTCTAGTACAGGATGTCCCATACACTAAGCACACCTCATGTGAAACCATTTTACTGTAGCGTTTTGGAGATATGTCACTTTATTTGACTTTGAAGGCCTAAAACGACCTCAATTCAAATAAGTAAAAAAAAAAGAATGGTCAGTTCTAGTACAGGACATCCCATACACTAAGCACACCTCATGTGAAACCATTTTACTGTAGGGTTTTGGAGATATGTCACTTTATTCGACTTTGGAGGCCTAAAACGACCTCAATTCTAATAAGTAGAAAAAAAGAATGGTCAGTTCTAGTACAGGATGTCCCATAGACTAAGCACACCTCATGTGAAACCATTTTACTGTAGCGTTTTGGAGATATGTCACTTTATTCGACTTTGGAGGCCTAAAACGACCTCAATTCTAATAAGTAGAAAAAAAAGAATGGTCAGTTCTAGTACAGGATGTCCCATACACTAAGCACACCTCGTGTGAAACCATTTTACTGTAGCGTTTTGGAGATATGTCACTTTATTCGACTTTGGAGGCCTAAAACGACCTCAATTCTAATAAGTAGAAAAAAAGAATGGTCAGTTCTAGTACAGGATGTCCCATACACTAAGCACACCTTATTTGAGACCATTTTACTGTAGCATTTTGGAGATATGTCACTTTATTCGACATTGGAGGCCTAAAACGACCTCAATTCCAATAAGTAGAAAAAAGAATGGTCAGTTCTAGTACAGGATGTCCCATAGACTAAGCACACCTCATGTGAAACCATTTTACTGTAGCGTTTTGGAGATATGTCACTTTATTCGACTTTGGAGGCCTAAAACGACCTCAATTCTAATAAGTAGAAAAAAAGAATGGTCAGTTCTAGTACAGGATGTCCCATACACTAAGCACACCTCATGTGAAACCATTTTACTGTAGCGTTTTGGAGATATGTCACTTTATTTGACTTTGAAGGCCTAAAACGACCTCAATTCCAATAAGTAGAAAAAAAGAATGGTCAGTTCTAGTACAGGACATCCCATACACTAAGCACACCTCATGTGAAACCATTTTACTGTAGCGTTTTGGAGATATGTCACTTTATTCGACTTTGGAGACCTAAAACGACCTCAATTCTAATAAGTAGAAAAAAAGAATGGTCAGTTCTAGTACAGGATGTCCCATACACTAAGCACACCTTATTTGAGACCATTTTACTGTAGCGTTTTGGAGATATGTCACTTTATTCGACAGTGGAGGCCTAAAACGACCTCAATTCCAATAAGTAGAAAAAAAGAATGGTCAGTTCTAGTACAGGATGTCCCATAGACTAAGCACACCTCATGTGAAACCATTTTACTGTAGCGTTTTGGAGATATGTCACTTTATTCGACTTTGGAGGCCTAAAACGACCTCAATTCTAATAAGTAGAAAAAAAGAATGGTCAGTTCTAGTACAGGATGTCCCATACACTAAGCACACCTCATGTGAAACCATTTTACTGTAGCGTTTTGGAGATATGTCACTTTATTTGACTTTGAAGGCCTAAAACGACCTCAATTCAAATAAGTAAAAAAAAAAGAATGGTCAGTTCTAGTACAGGACATCCCATACACTAAGCACACCTCATGTGAAACCATTTTACTGTAGGGTTTTGGAGATATGTCACTTTATTCGACTTTGGAGGCCTAAAACGACCTCAATTCTAATAAGTAGAAAAAAAGAATGGTCAGTTCTAGTACAGGATGTCCCATAGACTAAGCACACCTCATGTGAAACCATTTTACTGTAGCGTTTTGGAGATATGTCACTTTATTCGACTTTGGAGGCCTAAAACGACCTCAATTCTAATAAGTAGAAAAAAAGAATGGTCAGTTCTAGTACAGGATGTCCCATACACTAAGCACACCTCATGTGAAACCATTTTACTGTAGCGTTTTGGAGATATGTCACTTTATTCGACTTTGGAGGCCTAAAACGACCTCAATTCTAATAAGTAGAAAAAAAGAATGGTCAGTTCTAGTACAGGATGTCCCATACACTAAGCACACCTTATTTGAGACCATTTTACTGTAGCGTTTTGGAGATATGTCACTTTATTCGACAGTGGAGGCCTAAAACGACCTCAATTCCAATAAGTAGAAAAAAAGAATGGTCAGTTCTAGTACAGGATGTCCCATAGACTAAGCACACCTCATGTGAAACCATTTTACTGTAGCGTTTTGGAGATATGTCACTTTATTCGACTTTGGAGGCCTAAAACGACCTCAATTCTAATAAGTAGAAAAAAAGAATGGTCAGTTCTAGTACAGGATGTCCCATACACTAAGCACACCTCATGTGAAACCATTTTACTGTAGCGTTTTGGAGATATGTCACTTTATTTGACTTTGAAGGCCTAAAACGACCTCAATTCAAATAAGTAAAAAAAAAAGAATGGTCAGTTCTAGTACAGGACATCCCATACACTAAGCACACCTCATGTGAAACCATTTTACTGTAGGGTTTTGGAGATATGTCACTTTATTCGACTTTGGAGGCCTAAAACGACCTCAATTCTAATAAGTAGAAAAAAAGAATGGTCAGTTCTAGTACAGGATGTCCCATAGACTAAGCACACCTCATGTGAAACCATTTTACTGTAGCGTTTTGGAGATATGTCACTTTATTCGACTTTGGAGGCCTAAAACGACCTCAATTCTAATAAGTAGAAAAAAAGAATGGTCAGTTCTAGTACAGGATGTCCCATACACTAAGCACACCTCATGTGAAACCATTTTACTGTAGCGTTTTGGAGATATGTCACTTTATTCGACTTTGGAGGCCTAAAACGACCTCAATTCTAATAAGTAGAAAAAAAGAATGGTCAGTTCTAGTACAGGATGTCCCATACACTAAGCACACCTTATTTGAGACCATTTTACTGTAGCATTTTGGAGATATGTCACTTTATTCGACTTTGGAGGCCTAAAACGACCTCAATTCTAATAAGTAGAAAAAAAGAATGGTCAGTTCTAGTACAGGATGTCCCATACACTAAGCACACCTCATGTGAAACCATTTTACTGTAGCGTTTTGGAGATATGTCACTTTATTTGACTTTGAAGGCCTAAAACGACCTCAATTCAAATAAGTAAAAAAAAAAGAATGGTCAGTTCTAGTACAGGACATCCCATACACTAAGCACACCTCATGTGAAACCATTTTACTGTAGGGTTTTGGAGATATGTCACTTTATTCGACTTTGGAGGCCTAAAACGACCTCAATTCTAATAAGTAGAAAAAAAGAATGGTCAGTTCTAGTACAGGATGTCCCATAGACTAAGCACACCTCATGTGAAACCATTTTACTGTAGCGTTTTGGAGATATGTCACTTTATTCGACTTTGGAGGCCTAAAACGACCTCAATTCTAATAAGTAGAAAAAAAGAATGGTCAGTTCTAGTACAGGATGTCCCATACACTAAGCACACCTCATGTGAAACCATTTTACTGTAGCGTTTTGGAGATATGTCACTTTATTCGACTTTGGAGGCCTAAAACGACCTCAATTCTAATAAGTAGAAAAAAAGAATGGTCAGTTCTAGTACAGGATGTCCCATACACTAAGCACACCTTATTTGAGACCATTTTACTGTAGCGTTTTGGAGATATGTCACTTTATTCGACAGTGGAGGCCTAAAACGACCTCAATTCCAATAAGTAGAAAAAAAGAATGGTCAGTTCTAGTACAGGATGTCCCATAGACTAAGCACACCTCATGTGAAACCATTTTACTGTAGCGTTTTGGAGATATGTCACTTTATTCGACTTTGGAGGCCTAAAACGACCTCAATTCTAATAAGTAGAAAAAAAGAATGGTCAGTTCTAGTACAGGATGTCCCATACACTAAGCACACCTCATGTGAAACCATTTTACTGTAGCGTTTTGGAGATATGTCACTTTATTTGACTTTGAAGGCCTAAAACGACCTCAATTCAAATAAGTAAAAAAAAAAGAATGGTCAGTTCTAGTACAGGACATCCCATACACTAAGCACACCTCATGTGAAACCATTTTACTGTAGGGTTTTGGAGATATGTCACTTTATTCGACTTTGGAGGCCTAAAACGACCTCAATTCTAATAAGTAGAAAAAAAGAATGGTCAGTTCTAGTACAGGATGTCCCATAGACTAAGCACACCTCATGTGAAACCATTTTACTGTAGCGTTTTGGAGATATGTCACTTTATTCGACTTTGGAGGCCTAAAACGACCTCAATTCTAATAAGTAGAAAAAAAGAATGGTCAGTTCTAGTACAGGATGTCCCATACACTAAGCACACCTCATGTGAAACCATTTTACTGTAGCGTTTTGGAGATATGTCACTTTATTCGACTTTGGAGGCCTAAAACGACCTCAATTCTAATAAGTAGAAAAAAAGAATGGTCAGTTCTAGTACAGGATGTCCCATACACTAAGCACACCTTATTTGAGACCATTTTACTGTAGCATTTTGGAGATATGTCACTTTATTCGACTTTGGAGGCCTAAAACGACCTCAATTCCAATAAGTAGAAAAAAGAATGGTCAGTTCTAGTACAGGATGTCCCATAGACTAAGCACACCTCATGTGAAACCATTTTACTGTAGCGTTTTGGAGATATGTCACTTTATTCGACTTTGGAGGCCTAAAACGACCTCAATTCTAATAAGTAGAAAAAAAGAATGGTCAGTTCTAGTACAGGATGTCCCATACACTAAGCACACCTCATGTGAAACCATTTTACTGTAGCGTTTTGGAGATATGTCACTTTATTTGACTTTGAAGGCCTAAAACGACCTCAATTCCAATAAGTAGAAAAAAAGAATGGTCAGTTCTAGTACAGGACATCCCATACACTAAGCACACCTCATGTGAAACCATTTTACTGTAGCGTTTTGGAGATATGTCACTTTATTCGACTTTGGAGGCCTAAAACGACCTCAATTCTAATAAGTAGAAAAAAAGAATGGTCAGTTCTAGTACAGGATGTCCCATACACTAAGCACACCTTATTTGAGACCATTTTACTGTAGCGTTTTGGAGATATGTCACTTTATTCGACAGTGGAGGCCTAAAACGACCTCAATTCCAATAAGTAGAAAAAAAGAATGGTCAGTTCTAGTACAGGATGTCCCATAGACTAAGCACACCTCATGTGAAACCATTTTACTGTAGCGTTTTGGAGATATGTCACTTTATTCGACTTTGGAGGCCTAAAACGACCTCAATTCTAATAAGTAGAAAAAAAGAATGGTCAGTTCTAGTACAGGATGTCCCATACACTAAGCACACCTCATGTGAAACCATTTTACTGTAGCGTTTTAGAGATATGTCACTTTATTTGACTTTGAAGGCCTAAAACGACCTCAATTCCAATAAGTAGAAAAAAAGAATGGTCAGTTCTAGTACAGGACATCCCATACACTAAGCACACCTCATGTGAAACCATTTTACTGTAGCGTTTTGGAGATATGTCACTTTATTCGACTTTGGAGGCCTAAAACGACCTCAATTCTAATAAGTAGAAAAAAAGAATGGTCAGTTCTAGTACAGGATGTCCCATAGACTAAGCACACCTCATGTGAAACCATTTTACTGTAGCGTTTTGGAGATATGTCACTTTATTCGACTTTGGAGGCCTAAAACGACCTCAATTCTAATAAGTAGAAAAAAAGAATGGTCAGTTCTAGTACAGGATGTCCCATACACTAAGCACACCTCATGTGAAACCATTTTACTGTAGCGTTTTGGAGATATGTCACTTTATTCGACTTTGGAGGCCTAAAACGACCTCAATTCTAATAAGTAGAAAAAAAGAATGGTCAGTTCGGATACAGGACATCCCATACACTAAGCACACCTTATTTGAAACCATTTTACTGTAGCGTTTTGGAGATATGTCACCTTATTCGACTTTGGAGGCCTAAAACAACCAAATTTCTAATAAGTAGAAAAAAAGAATGGTCAGTTCTAGTACAGGATGTCCCATAGACTAAGCACACCTCATGTGAAACCATTTTACTGTAGCGTTTTGGAGATATGTCACTTTATTCGACTTTGGAGGCCTAAAACGACCTCAATTCTAATAAGTAGAAAAAAAGAATGGTCAGTTCTAGTACAGGATGTCCCATAGACTAAGCACACCTCATGTGAAACCATTTTACTGTAGCGTTTTGGAGATATGTCACTTTATTCGACTTTGGAGGCCTAAAACGACCTCAATTCTAATAAGTAGAAAAAAAGAATGGTCAGTTCTAGTACAGGATGTCCCATACACTAAGCACACCTTATTTGAGACCATTTTACTGTAGCGTTTTGGAGATATGTCACTTTATTCGACAGTGGAGGCCTAAAACGACCTCAATTCCAATAAGTAGAAAAAAAGAATGGTCAGTTCTAGTACAGGATGTCCCATAGACTAAGCACACCTCATGTGAAACCATTTTACTGTAGCGTTTTGGAGATATGTCACTTTATTCGACTTTGGAGGCCTAAAACGACCTCAATTCTAATAAGTAGAAAAAAAGAATGGTCAGTTCTAGTACAGGATGTCCCATACACTAAGCACACCTCATGTGAAACCATTTTACTGTAGCGTTTTGGAGATATGTCACTTTATTCGACTTTGGAGGCCTAAAACGACCTCAATTCTAATAAGTAGAAAAAAAGAATGGTCAGTTCTAGTACAGGATGTCCCATAGACTAAGCACACCTCATGTGAAACCATTTTACTGTAGCGTTTTGGAGATATGTCACTTTATTCGACTTTGGAGGCCTAAAACGACCTCAATTCTAATAAGTAGAAAAAAAGAATGGTCAGTTCTAGTACAGGATGTCCCATACACTAAGCACACCTCATGTGAAACCATTTTACTGTAGCGTTTTGGAGATATGTCACTTTATTCGACTTTGGAGGCCTAAAACGACCTCAATTCTAATAAGTAGAAAAAAAGAATGGTCAGTTCGGATACAGGACATCCCATACACTAAGCACACCTTATTTGAAACCATTTTACTGTAGCGTTTTGGAGATATGTCACCTTATTCGACTTTGGAGGCCTAAAACAACCAAATTTCTAATAAGTAGAAAAAAAGAATGGTCAGTTCTAGTACAGGATGTCCCATAGACTAAGCACACCTCATGTGAAACCATTTTACTGTAGCGTTTTGGAGATATGTCACTTTATTCGACTTTGGAGGCCTAAAACGACCTCAATTCTAATAAGTAGAAAAAAAGAATGGTCAGTTCTAGTACAGGATGTCCCATAGACTAAGCACACCTCATGTGAAACCATTTTACTGTAGCGTTTTGGAGATATGTCACTTTATTCGACTTTGGAGGCCTAAAACTACCTCAATTCTAATAAGTAGAAAAAAAGAATGGTCAGTTCTAGTACAGGATGTCCCATACACTAAGCACACCTTATTTGAGACCATTTTACTGTAGCGTTTTGGAGATATGTCACTTTATTCGACAGTGGAGGCCTAAAACGACCTCAATTCCAATAAGTAGAAAAAAAGAATGGTCAGTTCTAGTACAGGATGTCCCATAGACTAAGCACACCTCATGTGAAACCATTTTACTGTAGCGTTTTGGAGATATGTCACTTTATTCGACTTTGGAGGCCTAAAACGACCTCAATTCTAATAAGTAGAAAAAAAGAATGGTCAGTTCTAGTACAGGATGTCCCATACACTAAGCACACCTCATGTGAAACCATTTTACTGTAGCGTTTTGGAGATATGTCACTTTATTTGACTTTGAAGGCCTAAAACGACCTCAATTCCAATAAGTAGAAAAAAAGAATGGTCAGTTCTAGTACAGGACATCCCATACACTAAGCACACCTCATGTGAAACCATTTTACTGTAGCGTTTTGGAGATATGTCACTTTATTCGACTTTGGAGGCCTAAA
The DNA here is from genome assembly GCF_037356315.1 of Lithobates pipiens. NCBI lineage: Eukaryota > Metazoa > Chordata > Amphibia > Anura > Ranidae > Lithobates > Lithobates pipiens. Next base: position 625,989,239 of record NW_027507758.1, read on the forward strand.
ACGACCTCAATTCTAATAAGTAGAAAAAAAGAATGGTCAGTTCTAGTACAGGATGTCCCATAGACTAAGCACACCTCATGTGAAACCATTTTACTGTAGCGTTTTGGAGATATGTCACTTTATTCGACTTTGGAGGCCTAAAACGACCTCAATTCTAATAAGTAGAAAAAAAGAATGGTCAGTTCTAGTACAGGATGTCCCATACACTAAGCACACCTCATGTGAAACCATTTTACTGTAGCGTTTTGGAGATATGTCACTTTATTCGACTTTGGAGGCCTAAAACGACCTCAATTCTAATAAGTAGAAAAAAAGAATGGTCAGTTCGGATACAGGACATCCCATACACTAAGCACACCTTATTTGAAACCATTTTACTGTAGCGTTTTGGAGATATGTCACCTTATTCGACTTTGGAGGCCTAAAACAACCAAATTTCTAATAAGTAGAAAAAAAGAATGGTCAGTTCTAGTACAGGACGTCCCATACACTAAGCACACCTTATTTGCAACCATTTTACTGTAGCGTTTTGGAGATATGTCACGTTATTTGACTTTGGAGGCCTAAAACGACCTCAATTCCAATAAGTAGAAAAAAAGAATGGTCAGTTCTAGTACAGGACATCCCATACACTAAGCACACCTTATTTGAAACCATTTTACTGTATTGTTTTGGAGATATGTCACTTTATTCGACTTTGGAGGCCTAAAACGACCTCAATTCTAATAAGTAGAAAAAAAGAATGGTCAGTTCTAGTACAGGATGTCCCATAGACTAAGCACACCTCATTTGAGACCATTTTACTGTAGCGTTTTGGAGATATGTCACTTTATTTGACATTGGAGGCCTAAAACGACCTCAATTCTAATAAGTAGAAAAAAAGAATGGTCAGTTCTAATACAGGACATCCCATACACTATGCACAACTTATTTGAAACCATTTTACTGTAGCGTTTTGGAGATATGTCACTTTATTCTACTTTGGAGGCCTAAAACGACCTCAATTCTAATAAGTAGAAAAAAGGAATGGTCAGTTCTGATACAGGACGTCCCATACACTAAGCACAGCTCATTTGAAACCATTTTACTGTAGCGTTTTGGAGATATGTCACCTTATTCGACTTTGGAGGCCTAAAACAACCAAATTTCTAATAAGTAGAAAAAAAGAATGGTCAGTTCTAGTACAGGACATCCCATACACTAAGCACACCTTATTTGAAACCATTTTACAGTAGCGTTTAGGAGATATGCCACGTTAGTCGAGTTTGGAGGCCTATAACGACCTCAATTCTAATAAGTAGAAAAAAAGAATGGTCAGTTCTGATAAAGGACATCCCATACACTATGCACACCTCATTTGAAACCATTTGACTGTAGCGTTTTGTAGATATGTCACATTATTCCACTTTGGAGGCCTAAAAAAACCTAATTTCTAATAAGTAGAAAAAAAGAATGGTCAGTTCTAGTACAGGACATCCCATACACTATGCACACCTTATTTGAAACCATTTTACTGTATCGTTTTGGAGATATGTCACTTTATTCGACTTTGGAGGCCTAAAACGACCTCAATTCTAATAAGTAGAAAAAAAGAATGGTCAGTTCTAGTACAGGACATCCCATACACTAAGCACACCTCATGTGAAACCATTTTACTGTAGCGTTTTGGAGATATGTCACTTTATTCGACTTTGGAGGCCTAAAACGACCTCAATTCTAATAAGTAGAAAAAAAGAATGGTCAGTTCTAATACAGGACATCCCATACACTATGCACAACTTATTTGAAACCATTTTACTGTAGCGTTTTGGAGATATGTCACTTTATTCTACTTTGGAGGCCTAAAACGACCTCAATTCTAATAAGTAGAAAAAAGGAATGGTCAGTTCTAGTACAGGATGTCCCATAGACTAAGCACACCTCATGTGAAACCATTTTACTGTAGCGTTTTGGAGATATGTCACTTTATTCGACTTTGGAGGCCTAAAACGACCTCAATTCTAATAAGTAGAAAAAAGGAATGGTCAGTTCTAGTACAGGACATCCCATACACTAAGCACACCTCATGTGAAACCATTTTACTGTAGCGTTTTGGAGATATGTCACTTTATTTGACTTTGAAGGCCTAAAACGACCTCAATTCAAATAAGTAAAAAAAAAGAATGGTCAGTTCTAGTACAGGACATCCCATACACTAAGCACACCTCATGTGAAACCATTTTACTGTAGCGTTTTGGAGATATGTCACATTATTCGACTTTGGAGGCCTAAAAAAACCAAATTTCTAACAAGTAGAAAAAAAGAATGGTCAGTTCTAGTACAGGACGTCCCATACACTAAGCACACCTTATTTGCAACCATTTTACTGTAGCGTTTTGGAGATATGTCACATTATTTGAATTTGGAGGCCTAAAACGACCTCAATTCCAATAAGTAGAAAAAAAGAATGGTCAGTTCTAGTACAGGACATCCCATACACTAAGCACACCTTATTTGAAACCATTTTACTGTATTGTTTTGGAGATATGTCACTTTATTCGACTTTGGAGGCCTAAAACGACCTCAATTCTAATAAGTAGAAAAAAAGAATGGTCAGTTCTAGTACAGGACGTCCCATACACTAAGCACACCTTATTTGCAACTATTTTACTGTAGCGTTTTGGAGATATGTCACGTTATTTGACTTTGGAGGCCTAAAAAAACCTCCATTCCAATAAGTAGAAAAAAAAGAATGGTCAGTTCTAGTACAGGATGTCCCATAGACTAAGCACACCTCATTTGAAACCATTTTACTGTAGCGTTTTTGGAGATATGTCACGTTATTTGACTTTGAAGTCCTATAACGACCTCAATTCTAATAAGTAGAAAAAAAGAATGGTCAGTTCTGATACAGGACATCCCATACACTAAGCACACCTTATTTGAAACCATTTTACTGTATCGTTTTGGAGATATGTCACTTTATTCGACTTTGGAGGCCTAAAACGACCTCAATTCTAATAAGTAGAAAAAAAGAATGGTCAGTTCTGATACAGGACGTCCCATACACTAAGCACACTTTATTTGAAACCATTTTACTGTAGCGTTTTGGAGATATGCCACGTTAGTCGAGTTTTGAGGTGTATAAATAACTCATTTCTAATAAGTAGAAAAAGAGAATGGTCAGTTCTAGTACAGGACGTCCCATACACTAAGCACACCTTATTTGCAACCATTTTACTGTAGCGTTTTGGAGATATGTCACATTATTTGACTTTGGAGGCCTAAAACGACCTCCATTCCAATAAGTAGAAAAAAAGAATGGTCAGTTCGGATACAGGACATCCCATACACTATGCACAACTTATTTGAAGCCATTTTACTGTAGCGTTTTGGAGATATGTCACTTTAGTCTTCTTTGGACGCCTAAAACAACCTCAATTCTAATAAGAAGAAAAAAGGAATGGTCAGTTCTGATACAGGACATCCCATACACTAAGCACAGCTCATTTGAAACCATTTTACTGTAGTGTTTTGGAGATATGTCACATTATTCGACTTTGGAGGCCTAAAAAAACCTAATTTCTAATAAGTAGAAAAAAAGAATGGTCAGTTCTAGTACAGGACGTCCCATACACTAAGCACACCTTATTTGAAACCATTTTACAGTAGCGTTTAGGAGATATGCCACGTTAGTCGAGTTTGGAGGCCTATAACGACCTCAATTCTAATAAGTAGAAAAAAAGAATGGTCAGTTCTGATAAAGGACATCCCATACACTATGCACACCTCATTTGAAACCATTTTACTGTAGCGTTTTGGAGATATGTCACATTATTCAACTTTGGAGGCCTAAAAAACCTAATTTCTAATAAGTAGAAAAAAAGAATGGTCAGTTCTAGTACAGGACGTCCCATACACTAAGCACACCTTATTTGCGACCATTTTACTGTAGCGTTTTGGAGATATGTCACGTTATTTGACTTTGGAGGCCTAAAACGACCTCAATTCCAATAAGTAGAAAAAAAGAATGGTCAGTTCTAGTACAGGACATCCCATACACTAAGCACACCTTATTTGAAACCATTTTACTGTATTGTTTTGGAGATATGTCACTTTATTCGACTTTGGAGGCCTAAAACGACCTCAATTCTAATAAGTAGAAAAAAAGAATGGTCAGTTCTAGTACAGGACGTCCCATACACTAAGCACACCTTATTTGCAACCATTTTACTGTAGCGTTTTGGAGATATGTCACGTTATTTGACTTTGGAGGCCTAAAAAAAACTCCATTCCAATAAGTAGAAAAAAAAGAATGGTCAGTTCTAGTATACGATGTCCCATAGACTAAGCACACCTCATTTGAAACCATTTTACTGTAGCGTTTTGGAGATATGTCACGTTATTTGACTTTGAAGTCCTATAACGACCTCAATTCTAATAAGTAGAAAAAAAGAATGGTCAGTTCTGATACAGGACATCCCATACACTAAGCACACCTTATTTGAAACCATTTTACTGTATCGTTTTTGAGATATGCCACGTTAGTCGAGTTTGGAGGTGTATAAATAACTCATTTCCAATAAGTAGAAAAAGAGAATGGTCAGTTCTAGTACAGGACGTCCCATACACTAAGCACACCTTATTTGCAACCATTTTACTGTAGCGTTTTGGAGGTATGTCACATTATTTGACTTTGGAGGCCTAAAACGACCCCCATTCCAATAAGTAGAAAAAAAGAATGGTCAGTTCGGATACAGGACATCCCATACACTATGCACAACTTATTTGAAGCCATTTTACTGTAGCGTTTTGGAGATATGTCACTTTAGTCTACTTTGGACGCCTAAAACAACCTCAATTCTAATAAGTAGAAAAAAGGAATGGTCAGTTCTGATACAGGACATCCCATACACTAAGCACAGCTCATTTGAAACCATTTTACAGTAGCGTTTTGGAGATATGCCACGTTAGTCGAGTTTGGAGGCCTATAACGATCTCAATTCTAATAGGTAGAAAAAAAGAATGGTCAGTTCTGATAAAGGACATCCCATACACTATGCACACCTCATTTGAAGCCATTTTACTGTAGCGTTTTGGAGATATGTCACATTATTCGACTTTGGAGGCCTAAAAAAACCTAATTTCTAATAAGTAGAAAAAGAGAATGGTCAGTTCTAGTACAGGACGTCCCATACACTAAGCACACCTCATTTGAAACCATTTTACTGTAGCGTTTTGGAGATATGTCACGTTATTTGACTTTGAAGTCCTATAACGACCTCAATTCTAATAAGTAGAAAAAAAGAATGGTCAGTTCTAGTACAGGATGTCCCATACACTAAGCACACCTTATTTGAAACCATTTTACTGTATCGTTTTGGAGATATGTCACTTTATTTGACATTGGAGGCCTAAAACGATCTCAATTCTAATAAGTAGAAAAAAAGAATGGTCAGTTCTAATACAGGACATCCCATACACTATGCACAACTTATTTGAAAATTTTTTACTGTAGCGTTTTGGAGATAAGTCACCTTATTCGACTTTGGAGGCCTAAAACAACCAAATTTCTATTAAGTAGAAAAAAAGAATGGTCAGTTCTAATACAGGACATCCCATACACTATGCACAACTTATTTGAAACCATTTTACTGTAGCGTTTTGGAGATATGTCACTTTATTCTACTTTGGAGGCCTAAATCGACCTCAATTCTAATAAGTAGAAAAAAGGAATGGTCAGTTCTGATACAGGACGTCCCATACACTAAGCACAGCTCATTTGAAACCATTTTACTGTAGCGTTTTGGAGATATGTCACCTTATTTGACTTTGAAGTCCTATAACGACCTCAATTCTAATAAGTAGAAAAAAAGAATGGTCAGTTCTGATACAGGACGTCCCATACACTAAGCACACCTTATTTGAAACCATTTTACAGTAGCGTTTTGGAGATATGCCACGTTAGTCGAGTTTGGAGGCCTATAGCGACCTCAATTCTAATAAGTAGAAAAAAAGAATGGTCAGTTCTGATAAAGGACATCCCATACACTATGCACACCTCATTTGAAACCATTTTACTGTAGCGTTTTGGAGATATGTCACTTTATTCGACTTTGGAGGCCTAAAACGACCTCAATTCTAATAAGTAGAAAAAAAGAATGGTCAGTTCTAGTACAGAATGTCCCATACACTAAGCACACCTTATTTGAGACCATTTTACTGTAGCGTTTTGGAGATATATCACGTTATTTGACTTTGGAGGCCTAAAACGACCTCAATTCCAATAAGTAGAAAAAAAGAATGGTCAGATCTAGTACAGGACGTCCCATACACTAAGCACACCTCATTTGAAACCATTTTACTGTAGCGTTTTGGATATATGTCACATTATTTGACTTTGGAGGCCTAAAAAAACCTAATTTCTAATAAGTAGAAAAAAAGAATGGTCAGTTCTAGTACAGGACGTCCCATACACTAAGCACACCTTATTTGCAACCATTTTACTGTAGCGTTTTGGAGATATGTCACATTATTTGAATTTGGAGGCCTAAAACGACCTCAATTCCAATAAGTAGAAAAAAAGAATGGTCAGTTCTAGTACAGGACATCCCATACACTAAGCACACCTTATTTGAAACCATTTTACTGTATTGTTTTGGAGATATGTCACTTTATTCGACTTTGGAGGCCTAAAACGACCTCAATTCTAATAAGTAGAAAAAAAGAATGGTCAGTTCTAGTACAGGACGTCCCATACACTAAGCACACCTTATTTGCAACTATTTTACTGTAGCGTTTTGGAGATATGTCACGTTATTTGACTTTGGAGGCCTAAAAAAACCTCCATTCCAATAAGTAGAAAAAAAAGAATGGTCAGTTCTAGTACAGGATGTCCCATAGACTAAGCACACCTCATTTGAAACCATTTTACTGTAGCGTTTTTGGAGATATGTCACGTTATTTGACTTTGAAGTCCTATAACGACCTCAATTCTAATAAGTAGAAAAAAAGAATGGTCAGTTCTGATACAGGACATCCCATACACTAAGCACACCTTATTTGAAACCATTTTACTGTATCGTTTTGGAGATATGTCACTTTATTCGACTTTGGAGGCCTAAAACGACCTCAATTCTAATAAGTAGAAAAAAAGAATGGTCAGTTCTAGTACAGGACGTCCCATACACTAAGCACACCTTATTTGAAACCATTTTACTGTAGCGTTTTGGAGATATGCCACGTTAGTCGAGTTTTGAGGTGTATAAATAACTCATTTCTAATAAGTAGAAAAAGAGAATGGTCAGTTCTAGTACAGGACGTCCCATACACTAAGCACACCTTATTTGCAACCATTTTACTGTAGCGTTTTGGAGATATGTCACATTATTTGACTTTGGAGGCCTAAAACGACCTCCATTCCAATAATTAGAAAAAAAGAATGGTCAGTTCGGATACAGGACATCCCATACACTATGCACAACTTATTTGAAGCCATTTTACTGTAGCGTTTTGGAGATATGTCACTTTAGTCTTCTTTGGACGCCTAAAACAACCTCAATTCTAATAAGAAGAAAAAAGGAATGGTCAGTTCTGATACAGGACATCCCATACACTAAGCACAGCTCATTTGAAACCATTTTACTGTAGCGTTTTGGAGATATGTCACATTATTCGACTTTGGAGGCCTAAAAAAACCTAATTTCTAATAAGTAGAAAAAAAGAATGGTCAGTTCTAGTACAGGACGTCCCATACACTAAGCACACCTTATTTGAAACCATTTTACAGTAGCGTTTAGGAGATATGCCACGTTAGTCGAGTTTGGAGGCCTATAACGACCTCAATTCTAATAAGTAGAAAAAAAGAATGGTCAGTTCTGATAAAGGACGTCCCATACACTAAGCACACCTTATTTGCGACCATTTTACTGTAGCGTTTTGGAGATATGTCACGTTATTTGACTTTGGAGGCCTAAAACGACCTCAATTCTAATAAGTAGAAAAAAAGAATGGTCAGTTCTAGTACAGGACGTCCCATACACTAAGCACACCTTATTTGCAACCATTTTACTGTAGCGTTTTGGAGATATGTCACGTTATTTGACTTTGGAGGCCTAAAAAAAACTCCATTCCAATAAGTAGAAAAAAAAGAATGGTCAGTTCTAGTATAGGATGTCCCATAGACTAAGCACACCTCATTTGAAACCATTTTACTGTAGCGTTTTGGAGATATGTCACGTTATTTGACTTTGAAGTCCTATAACGACCTCAATTCTAATAAGTAGAAAAAAAGAATGGTCAGTTCTGATACAGGACATCCCATACACTAAGCACACCTTATTTGAAACCATTTTACTGTATCGTTTTGGAGATATGCCACGTTAGTCGAGTTTGGAGGTGTATAAATAACTCATTTCCAATAAGTAGAAAAAGAGAATGGTCAGTTCTAGTACAGGACATCCCATACACTAAGCACACCTTATTTGCAACCATTTTACTGTAGCGTTTTGGAGATATGTCACATTATTTGACTTTGGAGGCCTAAAACGACCCCCATTCCAATAAGTAGAAAAAAAGAATGGTCAGTTCGGATACAGGACATCCCATACACTATGCACAACTTATTTGAAGCCATTTTACTGTAGCGTTTTGGAGATATGTCACTTTAGTCTACTTTGGACGCCTAAAACAACCTCAATTCTAATAAGTAGAAAAAAGGAATGGTCAGTTCTGATACAGGACATCCCATACACTAAGCACAGCTCATTTGAAACCATTTTACAGTAGCGTTTTGGAGATATGCCACGTTAGTCGAGTTTGGAGGCCTATAACGACCTCAATTCTAATAGGTAGAAAAAAAGAATGGTCAGTTCTGATAAAGGACATCCCATACACTATGCACACCTCATTTGAAGCCATTTTACTGTAGCGTTTTGGAGATATGTCACATTATTCGACTTTGGAGGCCTAAAAAAACCTAATTTCTAATAAGTAGAAAAAAAGAATGGTCATTTCTAGTACAGGACGTCCCATACACTAAGCACACCTCATTTGAAACCATTTTACTGTAGCGTTTTGGAGATATGTCACGTTATTTGACTTTGAAGTCCTATAACGACCTCAATTCTAATAAGTAGAAAAAAAGAATGGTCAGTTCTAGTACAGGATGTCCCATACACTAAGCACACCTTATTTGAAACCATTTTACTGTATCGTTTTGGAGATATGTCACTTTATTTGACATTGGAGGCCTAAAACGATCTCAATTCTAATAAGTAGAAAAAAAGAATGGTCAGTTCTAATACAGGACATCCCATACACTATGCACAACTTATTTGAAATTTTTTTACTGTAGCGTTTTGGAGATAAGTCACCTTATTCGACTTTGGAGGCCTAAAACAACCAAATTTCTAATAAGTAGAAAAAAAGAATGGTCAGTTCTAATACAGGACATCCCATACACTATGCACAACTTATTTGAAACCATTTTACTGTAGCGTTTTGGAGATATGTCACTTTATTCTACTTTGGAGGCCTAAATCGACCTCAATTCTAATAAGTAGAAAAAAGGAATGGTCAGTTCTGATACAGGACGTCCCATACACTAAGCACAGCTCATTTGAAACCATTTTACTGTAGCGTTTTGGAGATATGTCACTTTATTCGACTTTGGAGGCCTAAAACGACCTCAATTCTAATAAGTAGAAAAAAAGAATGGTCAGTTCTAGTACAGAATGTCCCATACACTAAGCACACCTTATTTGAGACCATTTTACTGTAGCGTTTTGGAGATATATCACGTTATTTGACTTTGGAGGCCTAAAACGACCTCAATTCCAATAAGTAGAAAAAAAAAGAATGGTCAGATCTAGTACAGGACGTCCCATACACTAAGCACACCTCATTTGAAACCATTTTACTGTAGCGTTTTGGATATATGTCACATTATTCGACTTTGGAGGCCTAAAAAAACCTAATTTCTAATAAGTAGAAAAAAAGAATGGTCAGTTCTAGTACAGGACGTCCCATACACTAAGCACACCTTATTTTAAACCATTTTACTGTATCGTTTTGGAGATATGTCACTTTATTCGACTTTGGAGGCCTAAAACGACCTCAATTCTAATAAGTAGAAAAAAAGAATGGTCAGATCTAGTACAGGATGTCCCATAGACTAAGCACACCTCATTTGAAACCATTTTACTGTAGCGTTTTGGAGATATGTCACATTATTTGACTTTGAAGTCCTATAACAACCTCAATTCTAATAAGTAGAAAAAAAGAATGGTCAGTTCTGATACAGGACATCCCATACACTAAGCACACCTTATTTGAAACCATTTTACTGTATCGTTTTGGAGATATGTCACTTTATTCGACTTTGGAGGCCTAAAACGACCTAAATTCTAATAAGTAGAAAAAAAGAATGGTCAGTTCTAGTACAGGACGTCCCATACACTAAGCACACCTTATTTGAAACCATTTTACTGTAGCGTTTTGGAGATATGCCACGTTAGTCGAGTTTGGAGGTGTATAAATAACTCATTTCCAATAAGTAGAAAAAGAGAATGGTCAGTTCTAGTACAGGAAGTCCCATACATTAAGCACACCTTATTTGCAACCATTTTACTGTAGCGTTTTGGAGATATGTCACGTTATTTGACTTTGGAGGCCTAAAACGACCTCAATTCTAATAAGTAGAAAAAGAGAATGGTCAGTTCTGATACAGGACATCCCATACACTAAGCACACCTCATTTGAAAACTTTTTACTGTAGCGTTTTTAAGATATTACAGGTTATTAGACTTTGGAGGGCTAAAACAACCAAATTTCTAATAAGTAGAAAAAAAGAGTGGTCAGTTCTGATACAGAACATCCCATACACTATGCATAACTTATTTGAAACCATTTTACTGTAGTGTTTTGGACTTATGTCACATTATTGGACTTTGGAGGCCAATAACGACCTAATTTCTAATAAGTAGAAAAAAAGAACGGTCAGTTGTGATACAGGATGTCCCATACACTAAGAAGAACTCATTTGAAACCATTTTACTGTAGCATTTTGGAGATATGTCACATTATTCAACTTTGGAGGCCTAAAAAAACCTAATTTCTAATAAGTAGAAAAAAAGAATGGTCAGTTCTAGTACAGGACGTCCCATACACTAAGCACACCTTATTTGCAACCATTTTACTGTAGCGTTTTGGAGATATGTCACATTATTTGAATTTGGAGGCCTAAAACGACCTCAATTCCAATAAGTAGAAAAAAAGAATGGTCAGTTCTAGTACAGGACATCCCATACACTAAGCACACCTTATTTGAAACCATTTTACTGTATTGTTTTGGAGATATGTCACTTTATTCGACTTTGGAGGCCTAAAACGACCTCAATTCTAATAAGTAGAAAAAAAGAATGGTCAGTTCTAGTACAGGACGTCCCATACACTAAGCACACCTTATTTGCAACTATTTTACTGTAGCGTTTTGGAGATATGTCACGTTATTTGACTTTGGAGGCCTAAAAAAACCTCCATTCCAATAAGTAGAAAAAAAAGAATGGTCAGTTCTAGTACAGGATGTCCCATAGACTAAGCACACCTCATTTGAAACCATTTTACTGTAGCGTTTTTGGAGATATGTCACGTTATTTGACTTTGAAGTCCTATAACGACCTCAATTCTAATAAGTAGAAAAAAAGAATGGTCAGTTCTGATACAGGACATCCCATACACTAAGCACACCTTATTTGAAACCATTTTACTGTATCGTTTTGGAGATATGTCACTTTATTCGACTTTGGAGGCCTAAAACGACCTCAATTCTAATAAGTAGAAAAAAAGAATGGTCAGTTCTGATACAGGACGTCCCATACACTAAGCACACTTTATTTGAAACCATTTTACTGTAGCGTTTTGGAGATATGCCACGTTAGTCGAGTTTTGAGGTGTATAAATAACTCATTTCTAATAAGTAGAAAAAGAGAATGGTCAGTTCTAGTACAGGACGTCCCATACACTAAGCACACCTTATTTGCAACCATTTTACTGTAGCGTTTTGGAGATATGTCACATTATTTGACTTTGGAGGCCTAAAACGACCTCCATTCCAATAAGTAGAAAAAAAGAATGGTCAGTTCGGATACAGGACATCCCATACACTATGCACAACTTATTTGAAGCCATTTTACTGTAGCGTTTTGGAGATATGTCACTTTAGTCTTCTTTGGACGCCTAAAACAACCTCAATTCTAATAAGAAGAAAAAAGGAATGGTCAGTTCTGATACAGGACATCCCATACACTAAGCACAGCTCATTTGAAACCATTTTACTGTAGTGTTTTGGAGATATGTCACATTATTCGACTTTGGAGGCCTAAAAAAACCTAATTTCTAATAAGTAGAAAAAAAGAATGGTCAGTTCTAGTACAGGACGTCCCATACACTAAGCACACCTTATTTGAAACCATTTTACAGTAGCGTTTAGGAGATATGCCACGTTAGTCGAGTTTGGAGGCCTATAACGACCTCAATTCTAATAAGTAGAAAAAAAGAATGGTCAGTTCTGATAAAGGACATCCCATACACTATGCACACCTCATTTGAAACCATTTTACTGTAGCGTTTTGGAGATATGTCACATTATTCAACTTTGGAGGCCTAAAAAACCTAATTTCTAATAAGTAGAAAAAAAGAATGGTCAGTTCTAGTACAGGACGTCCCATACACTAAGCACACCTTATTTGCGACCATTTTACTGTAGCGTTTTGGAGATATGTCACGTTATTTGACTTTGGAGGCCTAAAACGACCTCAATTCCAATAAGTAGAAAAAAAGAATGGTCAGTTCTAGTACAGGACATCCCATACACTAAGCACACCTTATTTGAAACCATTTTACTGTATTGTTTTGGAGATATGTCACTTTATTCGACTTTGGAGGCCTAAAACGACCTCAATTCTAATAAGTAGAAAAAAAGAATGGTCAGTTCTAGTACAGGACGTCCCATACACTAAGCACACCTTATTTGCAACCATTTTACTGTAGCGTTTTGGAGATATGTCACGTTATTTGACTTTGGAGGCCTAAAAAAAACTCCATTCCAATAAGTAGAAAAAAAAGAATGGTCAGTTCTAGTATACGATGTCCCATAGACTAAGCACACCTCATTTGAAACCATTTTACTGTAGCGTTTTGGAGATATGTCACGTTATTTGACTTTGAAGTCCTATAACGACCTCAATTCTAATAAGTAGAAAAAAAGAATGGTCAGTTCTGATACAGGACATCCCATACACTAAGCACACCTTATTTGAAACCATTTTACTGTATCGTTTTTGAGATATGCCACGTTAGTCGAGTTTGGAGGTGTATAAATAACTCATTTCCAATAAGTAGAAAAAGAGAATGGTCAGTTCTAGTACAGGACGTCCCATACACTAAGCACACCTTATTTGCAACCATTTTACTGTAGCGTTTTGGAGGTATGTCACATTATTTGACTTTGGAGGCCTAAAACGACCCCCATTCCAATAAGTAGAAAAAAAGAATGGTCAGTTCGGATACAGGACATCCCATACACTATGCACAACTTATTTGAAGCCATTTTACTGTAGCGTTTTGGAGATATGTCACTTTAGTCTACTTTGGACGCCTAAAACAACCTCAATTCTAATAAGTAGAAAAAAGGAATGGTCAGTTCTGATACAGGACATCCCATACACTAAGCACAGCTCATTTGAAACCATTTTACAGTAGCGTTTTGGAGATATGCCACGTTAGTCGAGTTTGGAGGCCTATAACGATCTCAATTCTAATAGGTAGAAAAAAAGAATGGTCAGTTCTGATAAAGGACATCCCATACACTATGCACACCTCATTTGAAGCCATTTTACTGTAGCGTTTTGGAGATATGTCACATTATTCGACTTTGGAGGCCTAAAAAAACCTAATTTCTAATAAGTAGAAAAAGAGAATGGTCAGTTCTAGTACAGGACGTCCCATACACTAAGCACACCTCATTTGAAACCATTTTACTGTAGCGTTTTGGAGATATGTCACGTTATTTGACTTTGAAGTCCTATAACGACCTCAATTCTAATAAGTAGAAAAAAAGAATGGTCAGTTCTAGTACAGGATGTCCCATACACTAAGCACACCTTATTTGAAACCATTTTACTGTATCGTTTTGGAGATATGTCACTTTATTTGACATTGGAGGCCTAAAACGATCTCAATTCTAATAAGTAGAAAAAAAGAATGGTCAGTTCTAATACAGGACATCCCATACACTATGCACAACTTATTTGAAAATTTTTTACTGTAGCGTTTTGGAGATAAGTCACCTTATTCGACTTTGGAGGCCTAAAACAACCAAATTTCTATTAAGTAGAAAAAAAGAATGGTCAGTTCTAATACAGGACATCCCATACACTATGCACAACTTATTTGAAACCATTTTACTGTAGCGTTTTGGAGATATGTCACTTTATTCTACTTTGGAGGCCTAAATCGACCTCAATTCTAATAAGTAGAAAAAAGGAATGGTCAGTTCTGATACAGGACGTCCCATACACTAAGCACAGCTCATTTGAAACCATTTTACTGTAGCGTTTTGGAGATATGTCACCTTATTTGACTTTGAAGTCCTATAACGACCTCAATTCTAATAAGTAGAAAAAAAGAATGGTCAGTTCTGATACAGGACGTCCCATACACTAAGCACACCTTATTTGAAACCATTTTACAGTAGCGTTTTGGAGATATGCCACGTTAGTCGAGTTTGGAGGCCTATAGCGACCTCAATTCTAATAAGTAGAAAAAAAGAATGGTCAGTTCTGATAAAGGACATCCCATACACTATGCACACCTCATTTGAAACCATTTTACTGTAGCGTTTTGGAGATATGTCACTTTATTCGACTTTGGAGGCCTAAAACGACCTCAATTCTAATAAGTAGAAAAAAAGAATGGTCAGTTCTAGTACAGAATGTCCCATACACTAAGCACACCTTATTTGAGACCATTTTACTGTAGTGTTTTGGAGATATATCACGTTATTTGACTTTGGAGGCCTAAAACGACCTCAATTCCAATAAGTAGAAAAAAAGAATGGTCAGATCTAGTACAGGACGTCCCATACACTAAGCACACCTCATTTGAAACCATTTTACTGTAGCGTTTTGGATATATGTCACATTATTTGACTTTGGAGGCCTAAAAAAACCTAATTTCTAATAAGTAGAAAAAAAGAATGGTCAGTTCTAGTACAGGACGTCCCATACACTAAGCACACCTTATTTGCAACCATTTTACTGTAGCGTTTTGGAGATATGTCACATTATTTGAATTTGGAGGCCTAAAACGACCTCAATTCCAATAAGTAGAAAAAAAGAATGGTCAGTTCTAGTACAGGACATCCCATACACTAAGCACACCTTATTTGAAACCATTTTACTGTATTGTTTTGGAGATATGTCACTTTATTCGACTTTGGAGGCCTAAAACGACCTCAATTCTAATAAGTAGAAAAAAAGAATGGTCAGTTCTAGTACAGGACGTCCCATACACTAAGCACACCTTATTTGCAACTATTTTACTGTAGCGTTTTGGAGATATGTCACGTTATTTGACTTTGGAGGCCTAAAAAAACCTCCATTCCAATAAGTAGAAAAAAAAGAATGGTCAGTTCTAGTACAGGATGTCCCATAGACTAAGCACACCTCATTTGAAACCATTTTACTGTAGCGTTTTTGGAGATATGTCACGTTATTTGACTTTGAAGTCCTATAACGACCTCAATTCTAATAAGTAGAAAAAAAGAATGGTCAGTTCTGATACAGGACATCCCATACACTAAGCACACCTTATTTGAAACCATTTTACTGTATCGTTTTGGAGATATGTCACTTTATTCGACTTTGGAGGCCTAAAACGACCTCAATTCTAATAAGTAGAAAAAAAGAATGGTCAGTTCTAGTACAGGACGTCCCATACACTAAGCACACCTTATTTGAAACCATTTTACTGTAGCGTTTTGGAGATATGCCACGTTAGTCGAGTTTTGAGGTGTATAAATAACTCATTTCTAATAAGTAGAAAAAGAGAATGGTCAGTTCTAGTACAGGACGTCCCATACACTAAGCACACCTTATTTGCAACCATTTTACTGTAGCGTTTTGGAGATATGTCACATTATTTGACTTTGGAGGCCTAAAACGACCTCCATTCCAATAATTAGAAAAAAAGAATGGTCAGTTCGGATACAGGACATCCCATACACTATGCACAACTTATTTGAAGCCATTTTACTGTAGCGTTTTGGAGATATGTCACTTTAGTCTTCTTTGGACGCCTAAAACAACCTCAATTCTAATAAGAAGAAAAAAGGAATGGTCAGTTCTGATACAGGACATCCCATACACTAAGCACAGCTCATTTGAAACCATTTTACTGTAGCGTTTTGGAGATATGTCACATTATTCGACTTTGGAGGCCTAAAAAAACCTAATTTCTAATAAGTAGAAAAAAAGAATGGTCAGTTCTAGTACAGGACGTCCCATACACTAAGCACACCTTATTTGAAACCATTTTACAGTAGCGTTTAGGAGATATGCCACGTTAGTCGAGTTTGGAGGCCTATAACGACCTCAATTCTAATAAGTAGAAAAAAAGAATGGTCAGTTCTGATAAAGGACGTCCCATACACTAAGCACACCTTATTTGCGACCATTTTACTGTAGCGTTTTGGAGATATGTCACGTTATTTGACTTTGGAGGCCTAAAACGACCTCAATTCTAATAAGTAGAAAAAAAGAATGGTCAGTTCTAGTACAGGACGTCCCATACACTAAGCACACCTTATTTGCAACCATTTTACTGTAGCGTTTTGGAGATATGTCACGTTATTTGACTTTGGAGGCCTAAAAAAAACTCCATTCCAATAAGTAGAAAAAAAAGAATGGTCAGTTCTAGTATAGGATGTCCCATAGACTAAGCACACCTCATTTGAAACCATTTTACTGTAGCGTTTTGGAGATATGTCACGTTATTTGACTTTGAAGTCCTATAACGACCTCAATTCTAATAAGTAGAAAAAAAGAATGGTCAGTTCTGATACAGGACATCCCATACACTAAGCACACCTTATTTGAAACCATTTTACTGTATCGTTTTGGAGATATGCCACGTTAGTCGAGTTTGGAGGTGTATAAATAACTCATTTCCAATAAGTAGAAAAAGAGAATGGTCAGTTCTAGTACAGGACATCCCATACACTAAGCACACCTTATTTGCAACCATTTTACTGTAGCGTTTTGGAGATATGTCACATTATTTGACTTTGGAGGCCTAAAACGACCCCCATTCCAATAAGTAGAAAAAAAGAATGGTCAGTTCGGATACAGGACATCCCATACACTATGCACAACTTATTTGAAGCCATTTTACTGTAGCGTTTTGGAGATATGTCACTTTAGTCTACTTTGGACGCCTAAAACAACCTCAATTCTAATAAGTAGAAAAAAGGAATGGTCAGTTCTGATACAGGACATCCCATACACTAAGCACAGCTCATTTGAAACCATTTTACAGTAGCGTTTTGGAGATATGCCACGTTAGTCGAGTTTGGAGGCCTATAACGACCTCAATTCTAATAGGTAGAAAAAAAGAATGGTCAGTTCTGATAAAGGACATCCCATACACTATGCACACCTCATTTGAAGCCATTTTACTGTAGCGTTTTGGAGATATGTCACATTATTCGACTTTGGAGGCCTAAAAAAACCTAATTTCTAATAAGTAGAAAAAAAGAATGGTCATTTCTAGTACAGGACGTCCCATACACTAAGCACACCTCATTTGAAACCATTTTACTGTAGCGTTTTGGAGATATGTCACGTTATTTGACTTTGAAGTCCTATAACGACCTCAATTCTAATAAGTAGAAAAAAAGAATGGTCAGTTCTAGTACAGGATGTCCCATACACTAAGCACACCTTATTTGAAACCATTTTACTGTATCGTTTTGGAGATATGTCACTTTATTTGACATTGGAGGCCTAAAACGATCTCAATTCTAATAAGTAGAAAAAAAGAATGGTCAGTTCTAATACAGGACATCCCATACACTATGCACAACTTATTTGAAATTTTTTTACTGTAGCGTTTTGGAGATAAGTCACCTTATTCGACTTTGGAGGCCTAAAACAACCAAATTTCTAATAAGTAGAAAAAAAGAATGGTCAGTTCTAATACAGGACATCCCATACACTATGCACAACTTATTTGAAACCATTTTACTGTAGCGTTTTGGAGATATGTCACTTTATTCTACTTTGGAGGCCTAAATCGACCTCAATTCTAATAAGTAGAAAAAAGGAATGGTCAGTTCTGATACAGGACGTCCCATACACTAAGCACAGCTCATTTGAAACCATTTTACTGTAGCGTTTTGGAGATATGTCACTTTATTCGACTTTGGAGGCCTAAAACGACCTCAATTCTAATAAGTAGAAAAAAAGAATGGTCAGTTCTAGTACAGAATGTCCCATACACTAAGCACACCTTATTTGAGACCATTTTACTGTAGCGTTTTGGAGATATATCACGTTATTTGACTTTGGAGGCCTAAAACGACCTCAATTCCAATAAGTAGAAAAAAAAAGAATGGTCAGATCTAGTACAGGACGTCCCATACACTAAGCACACCTCATTTGAAACCATTTTACTGTAGCGTTTTGGATATATGTCACATTATTCGACTTTGGAGGCCTAAAAAAACCTAATTTCTAATAAGTAGAAAAAAAGAATGGTCAGTTCTAGTACAGGACGTCCCATACACTAAGCACACCTTATTTTAAACCATTTTACTGTATCGTTTTGGAGATATGTCACTTTATTCGACTTTGGAGGCCTAAAACGACCTCAATTCTAATAAGTAGAAAAAAAGAATGGTCAGATCTAGTACAGGATGTCCCATAGACTAAGCACACCTCATTTGAAACCATTTTACTGTAGCGTTTTGGAGATATGTCACATTATTTGACTTTGAAGTCCTATAACAACCTCAATTCTAATAAGTAGAAAAAAAGAATGGTCAGTTCTGATACAGGACATCCCATACACTAAGCACACCTTATTTGAAACCATTTTACTGTATCGTTTTGGAGATATGTCACTTTATTCGACTTTGGAGGCCTAAAACGACCTAAATTCTAATAAGTAGAAAAAAAGAATGGTCAGTTCTAGTACAGGACGTCCCATACACTAAGCACACCTTATTTGAAACCATTTTACTGTAGCGTTTTGGAGATATGCCACGTTAGTCGAGTTTGGAGGTGTATAAATAACTCATTTCCAATAAGTAGAAAAAGAGAATGGTCAGTTCTAGTACAGGAAGTCCCATACATTAAGCACACCTTATTTGCAACCATTTTACTGTAGCGTTTTGGAGATATGTCACGTTATTTGACTTTGGAGGCCTAAAACGACCTCAATTCTAATAAGTAGAAAAAGAGAATGGTCAGTTCTGATACAGGACATCCCATACACTAAGCACACCTCATTTGAAAACTTTTTACTGTAGCGTTTTTAAGATATTACAGGTTATTAGACTTTGGAGGGCTAAAACAACCAAATTTCTAATAAGTAGAAAAAAAGAGTGGTCAGTTCTGATACAGAACATCCCATACACTATGCATAACTTATTTGAAACCATTTTACTGTAGTGTTTTGGACTTATGTCACATTATTGGACTTTGGAGGCCAATAACGACCTAATTTCTAATAAGTAGAAAAAAAGAACGGTCAGTTGTGATACAGGATGTCCCATACACTAAGAAGAACTCATTTGAAACCATTTTACTGTAGCATTTTGGAGATATGTCACATTATTCAACTTTGGAGGCGTATAAAGACCTAATTTGGAAGAAAAGAATGGTCATGTTCTATTCAAGATGGCACCATACATTATACACACCTCATATGACTCTATTTTACACCAGCATTTTTGAAGATATGTTGCATTAATTGACTTCAGAGGTGTATAAAGACCTATGTGTGTGTGTGTCTTTCATTACATCTCGATACAAAGTTTGGTCAAAAATCATGAAACCTAAAAATTGTATGGTGAATGAATTTTTATTTATTTCTTTGATTTTGATTCAATTTTACTGAGTCCTGGTGCCTATACAGAGGAGATTCGCTAGACAATGTGATGACATTTAATACATTAAAAAATATATGTTTCTGGTTATAAGCAGGATACTTTTTAATAATTACATGTTTTAGTTTACATGCTAACACTCTAGCATTTTTACTTAGTTTTCGTTTACATATTTTTTTCTGAGGGTATTTGTTCTAATTTTTTTTTTTTTATATAGTTTAAAACACAAATCAAGAAAGTATTGTACAGTAATAGGGAAAAACACTTATACAGTTATTTTGTGTTGCACAAATTGAAAAACAAGTTTTGAAAATTTTATGACATGGAGCATCATCTGACGTTGCATTCTCTTTGGCTCTTCTGATGCACGATCAACTCATCATCGCACCTGCAAGGTGGGGCCTTTCAGTCTATCCTCTAAATGCGCACTGTGTCCTGATTGGCCAAACCAATGCATGATCACCGCATGAAAATGAAACAGATGGATCACAGCATAAAAACGAAAATGGGTGCTTTTACAAAATTTTCATTCGAATAATAGTAACGATAACATTTATTAGTATAGTATTACTTACTTTAAAGTTACACATTTAAAATGTTTAATAGCTTGAAAATATATTTTTGGAAAGACGTAAAGGTGAATTTAGGTGAGGGTGGGTGTGCCGCCACAAAGGGGCATAGAATTTATATATATATATATATATATATATATATATATATATATATATAGTTTCCCTGACCATTTTCTATGAACTTTTATGTTTAGTTCACATGCTGCCATCTACTGACCTTTCGTGTTTTGCATTTTTATTTTCTATGTTGCTTTCTCTGATTTATGACATGCTTCCTGTGTTCTGTCCAGCAGACTTCTATAATGATTACCTGTATCTGTGTTGTTAAAATAACATGTGAACTTTACATAAGACAATCATATGCGGAGTGCAGGAGCAATCTAGCGTCCTTTTTTGGTATTACTTCAGTTCTGTTTATTTTATTCACTGTGTATGTACTTAAGGAATTTGTTAGTAAGCAGGGAATTCTGGGTAGAATCTTCACAGGAAGTAAAGCAGCCACCATTCTTTGAGAAGACACTGCAGGAAGCAAGGCCTGTCTTGCTCAATCTATCGCCATCACCCCTTAGAGAACTTAAAAAGTAAGTTTTTATTATCTCATCCTGTATTGTGGATCATTGTTTCTGTAATGTATGCTGTATGTATGCAATATTGTACTGATTGAGGTCTATTTCTGTTAATTTTGTAGTTTCACCTGGCTTGTTCTAATAAAACTGAGATCAAAAAAATATTGTTTCTGAAGTTTATGGGACAAGAAGGTTTAGCTATATGTCCTTGAGACAGAACAGTATGTAATGCTACACCCATTTTCCTGTGATTGTACAACCTGAGTAATGGATGCAGCTACAGGCCACATGTAGCAGGGCACATGTATTC
This sequence comes from Lithobates pipiens, assembly GCF_037356315.1. Classification (NCBI taxonomy): domain Eukaryota; kingdom Metazoa; phylum Chordata; class Amphibia; order Anura; family Ranidae; genus Lithobates; species Lithobates pipiens. The sequence continues at coordinate 626,010,833 of NW_027507758.1, forward strand.
TGCATATTAAGCTACAGACAATATCATCTTTTTACTGCATAAATACCACAACCTATTCATCGGTTGTATCCTGTCATCTGCTGTAACCTGTTGTTCAGAATTAAAGTACTTCTGTGGATGGAATCAGTATTTGGTGAGTTAAAGCTATCTGATGTCGATTGTCCTCTTCTCAGTGATTATATCTGCTTTTACAGGCCAGGCATAAAAGTTTCCCAAGGGATAAATCGCTGCATAAGTCAGAATAGTGGGTGTGTTGTATTAGATTCCCATCTTTTAATCTTTAAAAGAGCATCATGAGGCGACAGAAAGAGCGGTAAGTTGGTAACCTTTTTATATAATTAATTCATTCTTTAGCTGTAGCTATTCTTCATTAACTATAGTTTTAATATTGCCACGTTGTTTCTCATTATTTTACATTTCAGAAGATACTGTTTTAAACACTTTGGGAAGGTACGTACGTAACATTTTTATCATAGGCTATTCAGTTCTTATATTACCATGTCACATTTGAATTGGTAATAAATATTTCTTTATTTATAAAAATAAAGGAATTAAAAAAAAATTATTTACTTTTCTCTACACAGAGTCGCAAAATTACGCTCACTTTGCAAGACATACAGAGTGTTATACATGGCTGTGCTACGGAAGAAAGTGCGTATCATTCTGATGGCACCTGGGCAACAATTTGCACGTCTTTACAGGTTCCAAATTCATTATCAAACAGAATACGACTAAGGAACATTTTTTTTGCACACTTGAAGGTAATATTGTGACCAAAATATTTATGATAAAGTAAATTATTAACAATAAAATATTATTGTAAATAAAAATTGTTACCAAAAAAATGTAAATCATTGGTTGTCTTTGGTTGAACTTGTCATGATTGTTCATTATATGAGGGGCTGAGGAAAAAGATGTGTTGGAGGCAGAATCTCCAAGCCCCGAGGTTGTTGTAATGCAGTGTTATCAGGGCTGGTGCAAGGATTTTTGACACCCTAGGCAAAACCGAATTTTGCCGCCCCACCTTGGCTCTGCCCCTGACTCCACTCTTTTGCCCTGCCCTTGTAACACATGTGACCTACCTGACCAGTACACTGATCTACCTGAAACATACACTGACCCACCTTCCTGACACATACACTGACCCACCTTCCTGACACATACACTGACCCACCTAGCTTAAACACTGACCTACCTACCTGACACACTTACTGAACTACCTTCCTGAAACATACGCTAACCTACCTACCTGACACATACACTGACCCACCTCCCTGACACATACACTGACTCACCTACCTGACACATACACTGACCCACCTAGCTTAAATACTGACCTACCTACCAGACACACTTACTGAACTACCTTCCTGACACATACGCTAACCTACCTACCTGACCATTAGACTGACCCACCTGCATGACACATACACTGGCCCACCTTCCTGACACATACACTTGTCCACCTACCTGACACATATACAGGCCCACCTACCTGACACATACGACTGACCTACCTACCTGACAGATATACTGACCTTCCTGACATACACTGACACTGATTGACCTACCTTCCTGACACATACACTGACCCAACTACCTGCCACATACACTGACATGCCTACCTGACACATACATTGACCCACCTACCTGACACATACACTGGCCCACCTACCTGACATATACACTGACCCACTTACCCGACACATACACTGACCTACCTACCTGACACATACACTAATCTACCTACCTGACACATACACTGACCCACCTACCTGAAACATACCCTGACCCATTTACCTGACACATACACTAACTTTCCTACCTGACATACACTGACCTACCTACCTGACGCATACACTGGCCCAACTACCTGACATATACACTGACCCACTTACCCGACACATACACTGACCTACCTACCTGACACATACACTAACCTACCTACCTGACACATACACTGACCCACCTACCTGAAACATACCCTGACCCATTTACCTGACACATACACTAACTTTCCTACCTGACATACACTGACCTACCTACCTGACACATACACTGACCTACCTACCTGACACATACACTGATTGACCTACCTGACACATTCACTTACTACTATTTCCTGCACTACACCCCCCCCCCCCAGTCCCCCACACACAGCTTGATAAAAATCGGGGTGGATCCATCCTCCTCCTTACCTCTGTTCTTCATGGATTGAAAACATCTTGGCTCTCCTCAGCAGTGGACAGGCAGTATAGCATAGGAGTACAATATATGTTGAAAAAATTAGGCTACTAGTGAAAAAACAATTATACTATACATAGCTGCCAGCATCAACAATAAGACATATTGTCTAAATGAAAATAAAAAGTAAAAAATGCATTTTCTACTTTTTATTAGTATAGCATAGGAGTCCTGTTACTGCCAGCGCCGCCATCCAGCGGCTCCATGGTGTCCACGCTGGTCAGGAGGTCAGCTAACAGATGCTGCACCTCTCAATGCTCCCATCTCCACCACCCCTTCGCTGCACTTGCAAAGACACACCAGAAGCACAGGCTGGAGTCCTGGAGCAGCGCTGTGTGAGATGTGACAGTGGGGGTGACAGCTGACACCAAGCTCACACACGCCCGGAGCTTAACAGGGACAGAGGCTGTGGTGGCACCCTAGGTGGTAGTACCTACTCCGCCTAGTGGTAGCACCGACCCTGAGTGTAATATTATATTATACTATATAAATTCTACTTAAAAGATTTCTGTGCATGTTGGGTGTTGTGCCCTAATAATTTTAGTTTTTATTTGTGTTTCCGCTGTATATCTAAGCCTTCTACATTGCAATTCCTTTAACATTGTTTGATCGCACAGTGTTGTGTTCCAGCCACAATGTTTACTCATTTTGTTTTTACTGTGCTTCTAAGAGTTCTCCTCTGGGAAGTCCTGATGCTGCACTTGACACCAACATCAAGTATGAGGCCAAGGATCTGGTGGAGGTTGAGTCTTCTTCATCCAAGGTAAAGCCTTCGTTCAACGTAGCATTTTGATATCTTAGACTGAAGAACAAAATATGACATTGCAATTCCTTTAACATTGTTCGATTGCACAGTGTTGTGGTCCAAAAATAATGTTTACTCATTTTGTTTTTACTGTGCATCTAAGTGTTCTCCTCTGGGAAGTCCTGATGCTGCACTTGACACCAACATCGAGTATGAGGACAAGGATCTGGCGGAGGTTGAATCTTCTTCATTCAAGGTAAAGCCTTTGTTCAATTTTGATGTCTGAGATGGAAGAAAACAATATGACATTGCAATTCCTTTAAAGAATTAGTTCACCACAAAATGAAAATTTCATGATAATTTACTCACCCCAATGCCATCCAGGATATCCATGTCTTTCTTTCCTCCGTGGAAGAGAAATTACGTTTTTTTTGTTTAATATTTTTATTGAGTTCACCAATAAAGACAAAATAAGTTCAAATTGAAATTACGTTTTTGTAGGAAAACATTTATGGATGTTTCAACACAGAATGGACTTCAATGGTTACCATCATTTTTCAGGCAGAATTGATGCAGTTTCAAATGTCTTTGAAGAGCTTCAACCATCCCAGTTGAGGATTACAGGCTCATCTAGCTAAACGATCAGTCATTTTCTAAAAAGAAAAAATTATTATATACTTTATGAGCGCAAATATTCATCTTGAGCCAGTATAGAAAGCACAGGGAGCTACGTCATCACTGAAAGGTCACTCTCGATGGCGCCTGAGCTTGCGGAAGTACCGCCCCACTGTTTACAAAGGTACTTCCACATATGGGCACTTTCGCCAGGAATTCGAGCGTGACCTTTCAGCGATGACGTATTTCCTTGGTGCTTGGTATACAGGCTCACAAATAATTGCGCTTATAAAGTATATAAATTATTATTATTTTTTTTAAATGAGGGATCGTTTGGCTATATAAAACCCTAAACCTCAGCTGGGATCATTAAAGCTCTTCAGAGACATGCACCTGAAACTGAATCAATCCTGCAAGTAAAATTATGGTAGCCATTGAAGTTGATTCTGTGGAGAAACATCCAGAAATGTTTTCCAACAAAAACCTAATTTCTCTTCCACTGACAAAAGAAAACATGGATATCTTGGATGGCATTGGGGTGAGTAAATTATATGGAAATATTAATTTTGAGGTGAACTAATCCTTTAACATTGTTCAATTGCACACTGTGTGGTCTAACAACAATGTTTACTCATTTTCCTTCCACTCTGCAACTAAGTGTTCTCCTCTGCGAAGTCCTGATGCTGCACTTGACACCGGTATCGAGTATGAGGCCAAGGATCTGGTGGAGGTTGAGTCTTCTTCATCCAAGGTAAAGCCTTCGTTCAACGTAGCATTTTGATATCTTAGACTGTAGAACAAAATATGACATTACAATTCCTTTAACAATGTTCAATCGCACAGTGTTGTGGTCCAACAATAATGTTTACTCATTTTGTTTTTACTGTACATCTAATTGTTCTCCTCTGGGAAGTCCTGATGCTGCACTTGACACCAACATCAAGTATGAGGCCAATTTAAAGTTTAATCTTTTAACTACACAGAGATATACTCTGGCCAGCCAAGTACTATCTATAATCAACACATTACAAAATACGATTTGTAAGAATGGATCATTTAATTAACTGTTATGATGCTTTTCCACAGTTATGAACATAAGAAATCTTATAAAAGGTAATTTCATTGATGTTGAGGGGATTGGGAAGCCTGGGTGTGTGTCGATACCACCAATTGATGATACATTCGCTAACTACCTGTTGTCTAGGTGGGTATCGGCACTGAGGGCTCTAACCCTGCCATCCCGAGTGCTAAAGACAACAGCCTTTCTGAATGGCAGAGCATACACGGCATAGGGTCAGTCTGGAGTTGCTCTCCACATGATGGCGGTGCTGCCTGCTTACTAGGGTGACCCGATGGGGGATCTCAAACAGGGCGGAGCTGTCCCCTGAAGTGGTCACTGAGCTGCACCTGCCTCTCTGGGCCACAAAACAGACTGTTGCCACGATCGGTTGGTTCGATGGCGGTGATGTTGGCCACTGAGAGGCATCTGTGGCTTAACATGGCTGATATCGGGGAGAAAGAATAGTCTTTTCTCCTTGATTCACCAGTTTTGCCGTCTAGAATTTTCGCACCTCCATGGAGGCGGTGGTTGGTAAGTTTAAGGAGGCGAAGGCGCGCTCAACTGCATTCAAAACATGCATAACGCTGGGATCCGAGTCCAAGCCCAGGCAGGCGGGAGGACCTGGTCACTCTCGGTCCGAGGACCGTAGACAGGACCAGAGGTCCACTATCGCCTCTTCTGTGCCCCCTCCATGGAGGAGTAAGACACAGCGAAGGCAAGCATCCAACGAGAAGAAGGATCGGAGGTAGGTAATCCAGCACAAAACGCACATTGCATTGGTCTTGGATCACCTCCCCTGAGGGCGTCATTATATATTAGTCTTATGCCTAAAGAAGAACAATGTCCGATGGCCCGCCTCGGCTTGGCTAGTGAGAGAGCCTCTTTCGGCATGTAAGGTGGACCCCACGATCACAAGACCTGTCTAGTGAGTCTTCACTCTGCATGCCGCAGGTGAGCTGATTGGTCTTTTAAGAATATCTGTGTGTCCAACTACCACTGACATGTATTTCTCTATAGATTTAATTACCTGTGTAGACCTAGGGGGTCATCTATAACAAGGAGGAATAAGGTAAAGTACGTTTTCAGACTTCAGGGCCCTGAAGCCCCCCCTGTTAAGTGTCTAGAACGTCAAAACAAAATTGGGCTTCCTTTATGAGTATGTGATGGCCTTCTTGTCATAACATATTCTGAGAAGTATGCGAGGTGTGCCACTACTCATTACTGTGTTAGCTTCTCGGGCTATTAGCCACCCTGGGGTAGAGTAGTTGTTCTTTCTCCAAAAAAAAAAAGTTTTTTTTGCTGTGAGGTTTAGACTGACACTGGTGTTTCACATAGATCTTATGTCCGACCTATCGGTTTGTTGACATTGGTATCCTGAGTACTTGGCTCCCATGAGCTCAGTAGGGAGCTCAGTAGGTTGAGTGGTTTTACAAATACAGCCCCCCAATAAAGTCGGCTGTGGCTCCTCCGAGCCCTCAGGTAGATCTATGCTTGTAGGCTGGCCCTCACCCGGGCTGCCTCTGTAGCTGGCCTAGGCTATGCTAGAGTTAGTGCTAAGCATAGCTGCCACATTCTTATGTGTGTTAGGCTTCCTCCCCTAGATTACAGCCTCCTCCCATAAATGGGAGTTGTTGGCCAAGGCCTGCCCCTTTCACTGCATTCAGGGGTGATAGCGTAATGCAGAGTGGTAGTTGAGGTATGATCCTTCAGGCAGGGTTAGGCCATCTTTCACTCTGTGAGGTGATAGTTTGCCAGACCCTGCCGAACAGAGTTAGCATATGATTGGGCCTCTAGAGCTTGCTCCACTCAGCCCGTTGAGCTAAACCGCTTGAACTTTGGGTTGCAGTCAGTTGGCTTGCAATTTCAAACCCCCCCCCCCCCTCTCCCCTAGGCTGGGAGCAGGACAAATCCCTGTCACCCTTTGGAGCCACTTGCAGGCCCGCTCCCTGTCTAACTTTTAAGGGGCATATGGTTGTAACTCCCCTGTTAACTATTTTTTAGTACTCCATTTTCAGCTCTGTATTTATCTACCTCACACCACAATGGCTCCAGTCGAGCAGGGAGTTCTAAACTACATTTCATTATGGTTTTTGAACTCCGCTCCATTGAAGCCAGAGCATTGCCATGAGCTGACGCCCATGCATGTAGTAGGTAGGCCCTTAAAATGGGGCCTCCACTAGGCAGATTGGCGTATGTTGTACTCCCCTGCTATAAGGGTATTGCTTTCTTGCCGAGTACACTGCCTTTGGCAATGTGATTAGGTACCAGGATGCTGTAAGCACTGTAGTAACAGTTTTCTGCCACAAAGGCTGCATGGTTAGGTAGCAGGCCCCAGCTGGTCTCCTTGAGTGGGTAGCCCCCAATAGGGATCCTAGGTCAGCTCACCTTCGGTGGTTGGCCCTGGTAGTTCAGGCAGTATGCTCACTGATGGGCAGTAGGCCTCCTCGAAGGTGGGTCCCAACATTGTGGAACATACACTAGGATAAAAGTATAGAACAATTTTTTAATTAGTATGCTTACAGCAGTGTTTGTTAAAGTAGCAGAATCAACTAATTATCAGTTAGTAGGCCCTACCAGGCCTCCCTGTTAGCCGTGTCCCCAGAAGGAGTCACCATATAGCCCAGTCTGGCGGGCCTTAGCAGGCCACCTTTGGACTGTAAGTAGTCCAGATCTAGGGCTCGCAGCATCCAGCTGTTAGACTGTTTTCAGGTAGTAGGCCTCTTCAGCCCTCCCTGAAGGTGGGCTCCCACATTTTGTGGTGGTCAGGTAGTAGGCCTCACTAGGCCTCCTTGAGAGTGAATTCCCACATACTGTGGATACTAGGTGGCAGCCTCATAGGCCTCCCTGAAGTTGAATTCCCGCTTTTTAAAAGCAAAGCCTCAAACACAGTCAACTGGACTGCCAGTCTGACTCGCTATTAGCTAGTAGGCCTATAGAGGCCTCCCTGAAAGGTGAGCTCCCAAACATTGTGGATGTCAGGTGGAGGACCATTCCAGGCCTCACTGAAGTTGAGCTCCCACATCATGTGGTCATCAGGTAATGGGCCTCACTAGGCTTCCCTGAATTTGAGCTCCCACGTGTCTAGGATGTCAGATAGTAGGTCTCATGAGGCCTCTCTGAAGGAGAGCTCCCATAAAATGTGGTTGAAAGTTATCAGGCTTCACCAGGCCTCCCTGAAAAATAAGTTGTTTATTGTCAGGTAGTAGGCCTCTCTAAGGGTGAGCTCCCACATATTTTGTTTGTCATGTAGTAGGCCTCACCAGGCCTCCCTTGAAGCAATCCCACATACATTGAATTTCCAAGTATGGTGGTTATCCGGTTGTAGGCCTATCTAGGCCTCCCTGAACGTGTCGTGGTTGTCAGGTAGTAGGCCTCACTGGAAGTGAGCCCCCACATACTATGAACTTAGGATGGATATCAGGTAGTAGGCCTCTCCAGGTCTCCCTGTAGGTGTGCTCCCATTTACTTTTGTTGTCAGTTAGTAGGCCTCATCAGGCCTCCCTGCAAGTGAGCCTATACATACTGTGAACTTAGGATGGCTATTAGGTAGTAGGACTCTCCAAGCCTCCCTGGAGGTGTGCTACCACATATGGTGGTTGTCAGGTAGTTGTCCTTTCTCAGCCTCCCTGTAGATGAGCTCCCACAAACTGTGTGTTTCCACTTGCTTTTCAGGTAGTAGGCCACTTCACGCCTCCCTGAAAGTAAGCCCCCTTATGTCATGGTTGTCAGGTAGTAGGCTTCACCGGGCCTCCTTGGAGTTGAGTTCCAACATACTTTGATTCCACTTAAGGTGGTTATCTGGTGACAGGTTATAGGTCTCTCTGTAGGTTAACTCACACTTATCGTGGTTATCAGGTAGTAGGCTTCACCAGGCCTCCTTGAAGGTGAGCTCCCACATACTCCCACATACTGTGGTTGTCAGGTACTAGGCCTCACCAGGCCTCCCTAAAGGTTAGCTCCCACATACTGTCATCGTCAGTTAGTGGGCCTCTCCAGGCTAGGGTTGCCACATCATCCCTTCAATCAAGGACACACATTAATTACACAGTTTCTGTGGTTGATTAAGGTGATAATTAAACTCACTTGGTGCCTTAACTGCATCACATCAGCCTCAGAACCTGTGTAAGTCATATGTGTCCTGAATTAAAGGGATGATGTGTCAACCCTACTCCAGGCCTCCCTGAGAGTGGTTTCACATTGGTGCTGGGTTTTGAAAGCTAATGGCCGCTACTATCAGTTTAGCAGTCCTTATCAGGCAGCTTCCTAAGGTGAGCTTGTGCCCTGTCTCTGCTCAAGTTTTATTCTCTTGCTACGGGTTCCCTCCTGGAAACTTTTTATCCTGCTACAGCCTGGTTGTCTACCAGGTAGATCTTATGCTCCCTTCACTGAGGGTCACTATGAGTATTTGGTCTCCTGAGCCTGGTCAGTCTGTCAAATGCCTCCCAGTTAGATCAGTCCTTAGGCCCTCACAGGCCTCCTTAGTGTTTTGAAACACAAACACTGGGTAGATCCATGGATCGGGTAGAGAAACTCCCCTCACTGGCAAGGGTTGTAAAGCACTGTGCTGAGTCATACTCTCCAGGTTATCCTGTCTCTGAGCTCCAGGCCAAGTGGTTCACTGCCAGCTTAGCAGTCCCTCAGGTTGGATGCCTTACCTAAAGGCAAGTGTCCAGAGGCTCTGTTTCTGGGTAGAAAGGAAGTGGCCATACTGTCTTGTGTAGTGACACCAGGTCAGTCCTGCCTAGTGGCATTTCAGGTGGCATGTTCCCCTGAATAGTCAGGTAGTGGTCCTATAGTCAAAAGTCCCCTAGCCACATTCCCTAGAAGGAACCACTTCTAAGATTGAAGTTGTGGTCCTAGGCCCTTGAACAGGTCCAGGTACACCTTCAATTTAACCATGTTTGTGGATGTTTTCTGTGGTATCATATAACTTGGGCTATGACCATAGGGAGTACTGTCACTGACAGCCAAGTTTGACCTGAGGGTGAGTGGTTCTAGCGTTCATTTGAATTGCTGGTTCTGACAGTTGTCACTGCCATTGGGCAATGCACCCCCTTAGCATGGCGGTGTGGGTATATCATACCAAACAGTCCTTTCAGACGAAAGGATATTGTCATGTTTGGAAGGCACCCTTATATACATCCAGGTTGTGCGTTAATCATTCACAATGATGATTCACGGGCTGTTGCCAGTCAAAATGATTGCCGTGAGTTGATATTTGATTTCAGACACCTGAGGCATTCCCCAAAGCGTCATATGATGTAGTGTCTCATTCCCTGCTCTCAGAGAACATAGGTTAGAGTCGTAACCTGAGATGTTCTTTAAACAACATAAAACACTATAAAAAATGTTTTATCTCTCATAATGCCACAATTCCATGTAATAACAGTAAAACCACATAACAGAAATCATTACTAAATATATTTATTGAAAGTATGAAGTGTTTTTTTTGTAATTGTAAGCAAACAAAAATGTGATTTAATGATGTTTATTTACCAACAAAAGTTACAACTTTAACCATGTTCTACATCAATATGAAGTTCCTTCATTTGTAGGAATTGTAGGAAAACAGTATTTACACTGAACTAAATTTAATATATTTTAAAACTTTTTTCTTTCATTTAGCTAATTGAAAGGCAGGATTCTACCCAAGCATCAGAAACATCTTCTGAAAACAGTGGTCCAGTTAGCCTCTTTTTTAGGCATAAGCTGCCAACAGGCCCATGTTTTTTTTTAATGGACACTAAGGAGTGGAGCGAGCTGAGAAAACGACAGGTTGGACACCAGTTTAAAGATCTGCATTGGACAAATATAATCGCAAAAGGAATACAATCTGTACATCCATACTGCAGCATTGCTTTTAAAAGGCACACCGTGAAAAGTAAAATGTACAAAAGACAAGGACCTTTATTTAAATGCCTGGGATACTGCACATTTTCAGATTGCCCAGTTTGTGTAGAGGTCACTGTGAGGGATGAGAGTACCCTGAAGGCCTGGTTGACCTTCCAAGGAGAGGAGGTCTGTCACAGTATGGAAGAACTAAAAAGAAGATATGTACGGGCTGATAACAAAGACATTTTTGCAAAACAACTTGAAACGGTGCTTCCAAGGGCCTTACATTTGCAGTGTATGGACAAAATCCAACCCAAAGTTTTTGAATCAGGATGCAGAGACCAGGCACCTACAGCTGCAGTTCTCAAAAACATAGCCTACATGACACGAAAGAAATGCAGAAGGCATGACAATGAAATACTAAGTCTTCTCAAAATGGTGGAGGAAAAAACAGATGAAGACAATGAAGTTCTCCAAAAGGTGCTCTTGCACCCCAAAGGAGTTATGTTGTGGTCCAAAAACACAATCAGGCTGTTCCATCAACGATGCAGGGATGATATTGTGTATATTGATGCCACAGGTAGCATTGTGCAAAAAGCGCAAGGCAAATCAGCACCTTTTTATGTGTATGAGTTGATGGTGAGGCATCCGATTAAAGGATCCTCCCCTATCCCTGTTGCAACATATGTCACCTGCCAAGACACCACTGCATCAGTGTTATTTTTTATGGAGTCTTTTCAAACAGATTACTACAAGTTGTTTGGAAGGAAATCTGTGAGGAGACCTGTGATGATTATGTGTGATGGGTCCCTTGTTCTGATGCAAGCTGTTGCCTACGCTTTTTGTAAACATTCTTTGGAGAGCTTGCTCAGTGTGTACTATGACATTGTCACTGGACAGTTGAAAGAGGTCATGAATATGCCAATTCTTCATCGGTGCCTAAGCCACATCATGAAGAATGCCAAAGTATTCTGCAGGAAACAGTAAGTTGATTATATATTGTGTTGTTATACATGGTTAGTCACATACAATAATTAATTAACTGTGGAATAAACAATGGAATGGACATGGTCATGGTTTACAGTGGAACGTCTCCTTAAAAGGTGAACCATAGAACCACAAACTCACAGAAGTAGTTACTATCAAAATAGTTTAAAATTAGTGAATAGAATTTTATAATTCTTTTTAGCTACAAATTTGGTTACACTTTATTTGAAGGTGTCTTTTTTACACTAATTAATTCTGCTTGTGTATTGAAAGTCTGTAATGTTACTTTAGGTTACAAAGAGAACCAAAAACTGTAAGACAATTTTGACATGTTAAATGAACACATAACAATGATCAACTTTTGTTTTCTTCTGAGAGGTATTCATGGTTTTTGCCTGTAATACATGTTAAATTTACATTTATCGTGTTTTTTTTCAGTTCCCCCAAACACTACAGACTGTCCATGCATCTTTTTGGCCTACTGACAAGTGCTGCCACACTGATAGAAATGGATGACATTATCACAAGCATGGCAGTCCTGTTCTCAAGTCCTCAGAGTGGTGACAACGTGGAAAAACACTTCCAAAACCTTCAGAAAAGGTTGCGAACAGTTGGCTTTTATGAAAGCAGAGACCATGCAGAAAATGCAGAAAATGACTTTGAGGTTTGTCTGATTTCTGCAGTGTACAGCTGTATGTTTTTGGTTCACTTCAATGTAGTTATAACATACTTATATCATGGTGTATGATGTTAGCTTGACTATGCAATTATGTTAGGGCACTGTTGCTAATTTGAGACACAGCATGAAGTGTCATGTAGCATTGGCTTTATGTGTGATGACATATGGGCCACAAAATCACACATGATTTCATATAGCATCAGGTACTGATACAGTATATTTTTTCCTCCTTTTAATGGAACCACACTTAATAATCCACTTGTTTGTTTGCTTCAATACAGACTGAAAGTATCTGTTCATTTTCAGATTACCATGGGACCCACTACATTTCAAACTCATTTTGCGGAAATAGTGGCAAACGCACCGGTAGATGAAAAGGGTGAGACAAATGAGTATCATTCACCTACATTCATGCCTAACCTGGTGAAATATTTCCTACCTCAGGCAGTTTTGTGGTCTGGCCTCATGCTGGGTAAGTGACAACTTATTTTTGAGGATTACTTGGGGTGAAGTTGTGGGATTTGAACAAAGGCAAATATTTGACATTGTTACAGTCATAACCTTAAACTAAAAAAAATCATCTTAAATCGACATATAATTACCTCATTGTAGTGAAATAAAATATGATATGGCATATTTGATCCATTAATTTGTGTTCACTGCGGTAATTAATATGTTGTGGGTGTGACTTGGGGTGAGATTTCAGTACCAAAAGCGGTATCCCCGGGATCGCATCACAGGATCCAGGGAAAGTTACTTAGCTTGTCCCCTGGATCCTGCGATTTCTCCCCACTGTGTGTGCAAGCATCTCCGCTCGATTCATAGTACCGAGCTACGTTCCCTTCGAGCGTTGCGAAGCAAGGGGACGAAGATCGGCGCCAAATTCAAACAATGTGAAACACACAATACATACAATCTTACAGATTACAGTACTGTATAAAATTATTACACATCCCTTTTGTCCCTAGTGGTTTTTCCAGTGTCCTGCATGCAGTTTCATATTATAAATACTTTTTTTTCTGCCTGGAAACTGTAGATTGTCCATAGCAACCAAAAAGTCTCCCTCTTTACGTCAAAAGTGGTTTTAGACCAGCTAGAAAACAGAGATAATAAATTAGAATCACTTGCATAATTGAGCACTAGTGATTTGTTGGGAAATTCGTCATCAAACACTGAAAGTGACGACAGCGACAATTCTGCAGCTGAGCAAATTTCAGTGTTTTTGATTTGATTACATAATGGAATAATTTATTTTATTATTGTTATTATTATATTATTATTATTTATTTTTAACAAGAAAAATTATATTATTATTTGTTATAATTATTTAAATTTATTTATAATATTAGAATTTATGATTTTGTGTTTAAAACTTTATCATACCTGGGATGTCTACTAGACTCTTGTTTGGGCAGATTTACATGTGTTATTCCTAAGAATTCCAGGCCTACAATATAAAAGGCCAAATTTTCAAGCAAAATAATTGTAACGCCTTTAGCATCCAAAATCTGACATAATCATAAAACCAGGGAGTTTAAGGTCTAAATAAGTAACTTTTATATAGGTGATCTTGGACGTCATGGAAAAGGACCAGCCTACAATCATTTGTCCAAGAATTTTATGCGTTCCAGTCAGTCAGGCACACAGGTACATGTTTGATAATATCTTACACAGTGAATACATAACTTGTCCAAAATAACATGCATAATACGTGTACTCTATAACTCTCAGTAATTATTTTATCCAATAATGTAGAACTACACTGAGGACAACAAGACTCAGGGTACAATGGAGAAAAGCCAATGGGATCTGAAAAAAATTAGATTCCAAAGACGTCGTCTCACAAGGCTTGACGACTTTGTTCAAATTTACCAACAGACTCATAATGCTCTCTTAATGGAGTTTTCAGACTCTACCCGCAAGAGAAAAGTAAGTTTATCGAAATTTGTACCTTCAGTATAAGTACTTACCTGCACCTATTTCTTAAATAATCCTTCCAATGAATCTGCTTTATTTAAGACATACAGGGTAAATGTTGAATGCTGGAGAGAAAGGAAGACTTCCAAGAAAGGCATCTATGTGTCGCCAATTAAGAAAGGTTTCCCATTCAGGACAACTAAAGTGGTAATTGCAGTATCATATAAAATATTATCACACTTCATTGATCCTTACAATTTTAACTACTTCAATACACGGCCATAGTAAAATGACGTCCTCTAGTTTGTGGGGGGATATCTGAATGATGCCTATAGCTACAGGCATCATTCAGATATCAATCTTTCCAGCCGGCGATTCTGTGCACGATAAGAACAATCATAGCGGTAGTTCTGCTGTTTGATCATTCTTATAGGCAACGGGAGGGGACATCACCCCCTCCCGCCGCCATCCAGTGCTTCTCCAGGCTCTCCCGTGCCATCGGGGGCCTGGAAAAAGAATCGTCCGCCGCCAGATGATGAGCATAGAGATTTCCAGTGACCAGATGGCCACCAGTCATCTCTATGACCATCGGAGGCCCGGGGCGCGACATTATGAGGTCACGCCCGGGTACCCGGAAATAAACAAAGCCACGATCGTGGCTGTCCGCATGAGATCGGTGAATTTTTTCCCCCCGATCCGATCTCATGCTTTTCAGCCTGGAGGAGAGATGTGGGGTCTTATTGACCCCACATTTCTCCATAAAGAGGACCTGTCACATATATTTCTATTACAAGGGATGTTTAGATTCCTTGTAATAGGAATAAAAGTGATCAAAAAAAAAAAAAGTAAATGAAAAAAAAAGAAGTAAACCGGCCCTGTCCCCGGTAGCTCACGCTCAGAAGCAAACGCCCATGTAAGTCCCGCCCACATATGTAAACGCCGCTAAAACCACACATGTGAGGTATCGCGACGTGCGTTAGAGCGCGTGCAACAATTCTAGCGCTAGACCTCCTCAAACTCTAAACTGGTAACCAGGAAAAAAAATTAAAGTGTCGCCTATGGAGATTGTTAAGTACCAAAGCTTGGTGCAATTTTAAAGCGTGACATGTTAGGTATCTATTTACTCGGTGAAACATCATCTTTAACATTATATAAAATAAATTGGGCTAACTTCACTGTTTTGTAATTTTTTTAATTTGTTAAACCGTTTTTTTTCCCCCCAAAGGCGTTTGAAAAATTATTGTGCAAATACCGTGTGAGATAAAAAGTTGCAATGACCGCCATTTTATTCCCTAGGGTGTCTGCTAAAAATATATATATATATATATATATATATATATATATATATATATATATATATATATATATATATATAATGTTTGGGGGCTCTGAGTAATTTTCTAGCAAAAAATTATGATTTTTACAGGAAGGAGAGAAGTGCCAGAATAGGCCCTGTATTGAAGTGGTTAAGTAACAATATGGCTACTGTTTATATTATACTTTATAACATTTAAAATCTATTCCGTTCTATTTAATAATATTCCGAATCCAAATTTGAAATATAAATGCACTAATAAATTAATGATTTTTGAAGCCACAAATCAAATTTTTGTTTGTGTGATCTGAGAAATATATCTTCCTGTATGTGATGTGAATCATTTAGGCTCCAGTCAAAGGACGCAAAACAGTTCTGGAGGGACTGAAGGTAGTGACTGACACCAGCTCGGCTGGACCCAAGTCGGATAAGGTTTGACTTCAATATCATAGTGAAAGTCATGTTGTAAAGTGTTTTTCCAGTGTATCCAGTAAGCTATATCTTCCTGTATGTGATGTGAATGGTTTAGGCTCCAGTCAAAGGACGCAAAACGGGTTTGGAGGTACCGAAGACAGTACAAGACACCGGCTCGACTGGACCCAAGTCGGATAAGGTATGACGTCAATGTCATACTTAAAGTCATGGTGTAAAGAGTTTTTCCAGTGTATCCAGTGAGCTATATTTTCATGTTTGTGATGTGAATGATTTAGGCTCCAGGCAAAGGACGCAAACCATGTTTGGAGGAACCGCAAACAATAATAGACACCAGCTCGACTGGACCCAAATCAGATAAGGTATGACGTCAATAAGAATTAACACTTTTTAAGGTGAATAATTGATGAGTTAATTTCTATCTATCACACTTTGAAAAAACACATATCTGTTCCACAGGAACCTTTAAGGAGCACTGACATCCGTAAAAAATCTGCGAGTACAACATGTACAAATAAAAACTTTGGACCATGTTGGCAAGGAGCAGATCCCTCAGAAAATAAATCTGCAGCAAGACTGCAAAGGCCTCCACAGCTCCCAAAGCATAGCAAAATGACTGTTCTTCATCCACACCACTGGCTCAGCTGTGATGAGATCGATTTTGCATCATACTTGCTTGCAAGCGAGTACCCTCAAATTCATGGCTTTCAGTCAAGTGTTATATTTAGCGTTTTAAATACTGGAGGGATCGTGGGTACTCCAAGCAGCCCATTTGTCCAAATTCTACACACTGGGGACAACCACTGGGTAACTGCTAGCAACCTGTTTTGTCAGAACAATCAGGTTTGCATATATGACAGTCTGTCGAGAGTGCTGAACCAGAAAGACCAACAAGTTTTGTCATGGCTAATTAGGCCAAAAGAAGACCAATTTACCATTTTTTTTCCTGCTGTCCAACATCAGTCAAATTCTAGTAACTGTGGTTTGTTTGCAATTGCTTTTGCATTTGCATTGTGCTGTAACCTGAGGCCAGAAAACGTCAAGTTCCGTGAGGGCCGGTTAAGGACTGAACTTCTGACTTCCTTCATGAAAGGGAAAATCCATTTCAAAACAGAGCCAAGAGTTTGTGCTATAAAGTCAAGTCAAACACATGTGAATCTGTACTGCATATGCAGGACTGCACACTGCAGTGAAGTAATGGTAGAATGTTGTTTGTGCAAGGGGTGGTATCATCCTAAGGGCCGGTTCACACAGCGATGCGCGGCGAGGCGTCTCCCACTTGCCTCGCCGCGACCTGCACGGACCTCAGCGGCGACTTGCAGAGGACTTCTGCATAGAAGTCAATGCAAGTCACCCCCGGAGTCGCCCCGAAGTAGTACAGGAACCTTTTTTCTGAGTCGGAGCGACTCGAGTCGCTCCTCTCAGAACGGTTCCATAGCACTGAATGGGGGCGACTTGCGGGAGCGAGGCGAGGCGAGCCGTGTCGCCTCGCCTCGCGTCGCAGTGTGAACTGGCCCTAACTGTTTGAAGATACCACAAAATGCCATTACTGGGGATGATGACTGGAAATGCCACAAATGTACTGGCTAAATCTAAAAACTGATTTACATTTTATTGAATTAAATTTAGGAAGTCCAATTTAGGAATTTGTTGAATTGTTTAATTTTTCATTGCTTTCATTATTAAAGTTTTTATTGTTTCTCTACCGTTTAAAATTGTCTATTTAAAGTAGTAAAGTGAACATTTCATTGTATATATATATATTTTTATTAGCAGGGTCTAAGGAATACATAGCTTATTTATTTATGTTTCTGCATGTGTGTGGTCTATTTTGACAAGTTTCTAAAAGTTTATGTTGTCCATAAAACAAATGGCTCGAATAAGCAAATTATATGTTTTCTTTAAAAATACTATAGTATTTCAGTTAACAAATGGAAAATATAAAGAAAGTATAAGTGCTGGTTAAAACTAGTGCGAAGCCAGACATCGCATGTAATTCGCAGCGCACTGCTGTTCACATTACATGCGATGTCTGTGCGGTGCGATGTCAGACATACAGATAGTATGGCTGATATCGCACCGCATTCGGTCCAAACACGCACAGGACCCTTTTTTCTATTCGGACCAGAATCGGATCACATGTGTGTTCACACATATGCAATCCGATTCATGTCCGAACTGTCAGTTCGCAGTGCTATATGCGAGCTGTAATGGGGGTGTGAACTGCATATGGCAGTGTGAACTGCCGTGCGTGTCGGGAGCGATGCGGGAACCCGCACATGATTCGCAGGGTTCTCGCATCGCGCTAGTGTGAACCGGCACTAAATCTTTCAAGCATCAATGTGAGAGTAATCGCATAGTCTTAATAATTTCTTGTTCGTACTTAAAGCGGAGGTCCACCCTAAAGTGGACCTTCCGCTCATCGGAACCCCCCCCCCCTCCGGCACCACAATTGGCACCTTTCAGGGGGGAGGGGGTGCAGATACCTGTACAGTACAGGTATCTACACCCACTTCTGGGATAGCTCTGCGGAAAGGGGGCGTAGATTACTCCCGTTTAATGTGACATATCTCCAAAACGCTACAGTGCAATGTTTTCAAATGAGTCGTGCATAGTGTATGGGACTTCCTGTACTAAAACTGACCATTTTTTTTTACTTATAAGAAATGAGCTTGTTATAGCCCTTCAAAGTTGAATAATGTGACATATCTCCAAAATGCTACACTAAAAAAGTTTAAAATTAGATGTGCATAGTGTATGGGACGTCCCCTGTTGAAACTGACCATTACTTTTTTATACTAATTAGAAATGAGTTATTTATACACCTCCAAAGTTGAATAACGTGACATATCTCCAAAATGCTACAGTAAAATGGTTTCAAATGAGCTGTGCTTAGTGTATGGGACGTCCTGTATCAGAACTGACCATTCTTTTTTTCTACTTATTAGACATGAGGTCGTTATAGGCCTCCAAAGTCAAATAACGTGACATATGTGCAAAACGCTAAAGTAAAATGGGTTCAAATGAGGTGTGCTTAGTGTATGGGACGTCCTGTACTAGAACTGACCATTCTTTTTTCCTACTTATTAGAAATTTAGTTGTTATAGGCCTCCAAAGTCGAATAAAGTGACATATCTCCAAAACTCTACAGTAAAATGGTTTCAAACAAGTTGTGCTTAGTGTATGGGACGTCCTGTATCAGAACTGACCATTCTTTTTTTCTACTTATTAGAAATTTGGTTGTTTTAGACCTCCAAAGTCGAATAAGGTGACTTATCTCCAAAACGCTACAGTAAAATGCTTTCAAATGAGGTGTGCTTAGTGTATGGGACGTCCGGTACTAGAACTGACCATTCCTTTTTTCTACTTATTAGAATTGAGGTTGTTATAGGCCTACAAAGTCGAATAACATGACATATGTGCAAAACGCTAAAGTAAAATGGGTTCAAATGAGCTGTGCTTAGTGTATGGGACGTCCTGTACTAGAACTGACCATTCTTTTTTTCTACTTATTAGAATTGAGGTCGTTTTAGGCCTCCAAAGTCGAATAAAGTGACATATCTCCAAAACGATACAGTAAAATGGTTTCAAATAAGGTGTGCATAGTGTATGGGATGTCCTGTACTAGAACTGACCATTCTTTTTTTCTAGTTATTAGAATTGAGGTCGTTTTAGGCCTCCAAAGTAGAATAAAGTGACTTATCTCCAAAACGCTACAGTAAAATGGTTTCAAATGAGGTTTGTTTAGTGTATGGGACGTCCTGTACTAGAACTGACCATTCTTTTTTTCTACTTATTGGAAATGAGTTATTTATACACCTCCAAACTCGACTAACGTGGCATATCTCCAAAACGCTACAGTAAAATGGTTTCAAATTAGGTGTGCTTAGTGTATGGGATGTCCTGTATCAGAACTGACCATTCTTTTTTTCTACTTATTAGAATTGAGGTTGTTATAGGCCTCCAAAGTGAAATAACGTAACATATCTCCAAAACGCTACAGTAAAATGGTTTCAAATAAGGTGTGCTTAGTGTATTGGATGTCCTGTATCAGAACTGACCATTCTTTTTTTCTACTTATTAGAATTGAGGTCGTTATAGGCCTCCAAAGTCAAATAACATGACATATCGTCAAAACGCTAAAGTAAAATGGGTTCAAATAAGGTGTGCTTAGTGTATGGGACGTCCTGTACTAGAACTGACCATTCTTTTTTTTCTACTTATTAGAAATTTGGTTGTTATAGGCCTACAAAGTCGAATAATGTGACATATCTCCAAAATGCTACAGTAAAATGTTTTAGAATGAGTTGTGCTTAGTGTATGGGACGTCCTGTATCAGAACTGACCATTCTTTTTTTCTACTTATTAGAATTGAGGTCGTTTTAGGCCTCCAAAGTAGAATAAAGTGACATATCTCCAAAACACTACAATAAAATGGTTTCAAACAAGTTGCGCATAGTCTATGGGATGTCCTGTATTAGAACTGACCATTCTTTTTTTCTACTTATTAGAAATTTGGTTGTTTTAGGCCTCCAAAGTCGAATAAGATGACTTACCTCCAAAATTCTACAGTAAAATGGTTTCAAATTACGTGTGCTTAGTGTATGGGACGTTCTGTATCAGAACTGACCATTTTTTTTTCTACTTATTAGAATTGAGGTCGTTATAGGCCTCCAAAGTGAAATAACGTAACATATCTCCAAAACGCTACAGTAAAATGGTTTCAAATAAGGTGTGCTTAGTGTATGGGACGTCCTGTACTAGAACTGACCATTCTTTTTTTTCTACTTATTAGAAATTTGGTTGTTATAGGCCTACAAAGTCGAATAAAGTGACATATCTCCAAAATGCTACAGTAAAATGTTTTAGAATGAGTTGTGCTTAGTGTATGGGACGTCCTGTATCAGAACTGACCATTCTTTTTTTCTACTTATTGGAATTGAGGTCATTTTAGGCCTCCAAAGTCAAATAACGTGACATATCTCCAAAACGCTTGCAAATAAGGTGTGCTTAGTTTATGGGACGTCCTGTACTAGAACTGACCATTCCTTTTTTCTACTTATTAGAATTGAGGTCGTTTTAGGCCTCCAAAGTAGAATAAAGTGACATATCTCCAAAACACTACAGTAAAATGGTTTCAAACAAGTTGTGCATAGTGTATGGGATGTCCTGTATTAGAACTGACCATTCTTTTTTTCTACTTATTAGAAATTTGGTTGTTTTAGGCCTACAAAGTCGAATAAGGTGACTTATCTCCTAAACGCTACAGTAAAATGGTTTCAAATAAGGTGTTCTTAGTGTATGGGACATCCTGTACTAGAACTGACCACTCTTTTTTTCTACTTATTAGAAATTAGAACTTTATAGGCCTCCATAATGGAATATTGTCATTTATCTCCAAAACCCCACAGTGAAATGGTTTCAAATGAGGTGTCTATAGGGTATGGGACGTCCTGTAGTAGAATTGACCTTTATTTATTTATACTTATTGGAATTGAGGTCGTTATAGACCTTCAAAAAGTCGAATAACGTGACATATCTCCAAAACGCTACAGTAAAATGGTCTCAAATAAGTTGTGCATAGTGTATGGGATGTCCTGTAACCAGGGGCGGATCCAGAGTCTAGTCTCGGGAGGGGCACTGCTATAAAATATGTTTTTTTGGGGGCAATTTATATGGGAAATGGCTGGTATTGGCACTTCAATCATTACGGCACCATGGTTGTTATGGTGTCAGGATGATTGAAGCGCATTATTTCTATTAATACATTGTAATATAAAATTAAATGGTTCATCTCACCATAATGCAGAATCAGTGGGAGCCCTGAGGATGTCACTTGCCATGTCGCCTGCCACCAAATGTGGATTGTCACTTGCCACGTCACCTGCCACACATTGCGGATTGTCACTTGCCACGTAGCCTGCCACACATTGCGGATTGTCACTTGCCACGTCACCTGCCACACATTGCGGATTGTCACTTGCCACGTCGCCTGCCACCAGATGCGGATTGCCACGTAGCCTGCCACACATTGCGGATTGCCACGTCACCTGCCACACATTGCGGATTGTCACTTGCCACGTTGCCTGCCACACATTGTGGATTGCCACTTGCCACGTCACCTGCCACACATTGGGGATTGTCACTTGCCACGTCACCTGCCACACATTGCGGATTGTCACTTGCCACGTTGCCTGCCACACATTGCGGATTGCCACGTCACCTGCCACACATTGCGGATTGTCACTTGCCACGTTGCCTGCCACACATTGCGGATTGCCACTTGCCACGTCACCTGCCACACATTGTGGATTGCCACTTGCCACGTAGTCTGCCACACATTGTGGATTGCCACTTGCCACGTAGTCTGCCACACATTGTGGATTGCCACTTGCCACGTAGTCTGCCACACATTGTGGATTGCCACTTGCCACGTAGCCTGCCACACATTGCGGATTGCCACTTGCAACGTAGCCTGCCACACATTGCGGATTGTCACTTGCCACGTCGCCTGCCACCAGATGCGGATTGCCACGTAGCCTGCCACACATTGCGGATTGCCACGTCACCTGCCACACATTGCGGATTGTCACTTGCCACGTTGCCTGACACACATTGTGGATTGCCACTTGCCACGTCACCTGCCACACATTGGGGATTGTCACTTGCCACGTCACCTGCCACACATTGCGGATTGTCACTTGCCACGTTGCCTGCCACACATTGCGGATTGCCACTTGCCACGTCACCTGCCACACATTGCGGATTGTCACTTGCCACGTTGCCTGCCACACATTGCGGATTGCCACTTGCCACGTCACCTGTCACACATTGTGGATTGCCACTTGCCACGTAGTCTGCCACACATTGTGGATTGCCACTTGCCACGTAGTCTGCCACACATTGCGGATTGCCACTTGCCACGAAGCCTGCCACACATTGCGGATTGTCACCTACTGTGTCACTTTTCTGCTAAGGTGGTCTTTTGTTGGGTCCCAGAGTGAAGATAGGCAGCAGAGAGATGATGCAATCTCTCTGCTGCACACAGCTTCCTACACAGTGAGGGCAGGACTGGAGGGATGCAGGGCAGTGAGAGATGATGTCATCTCCCTGCTCCCCTGCCTGCTGGCTGCCTGATTGGCCAGCAGCCCTCCTAAGCTGCCCAGCTGCCCCCCCCCCCTCACCCATCCACTCAGCGCTGGTACCCGCGGAACCGGCCGCGCGGGTACCCGCGGAACCGGCCGCGATTGGACCCGCGGAACCGGCCCGCTGGTACCCGCGGAACCGGCCGCGATTGGACCCGCGGAACCGGCCGCGATTGGACCCGCGGAACCGGCCCGCGGGTACCCGCGGAACCGGCCCGCGGGTACCCGCGGAACCGGCCGCGATTGGACCCGCGGAACCGGCTTTGCCGGTATTCTCGGAGGGGGCAATTGACCCGTTGCCCCCCCCCTGGATCCGCCCCTGCCTGTAACTGACCATTCTTTTTCTAAATAATTTAAATGAGGTCTTTAAGGGCGGTGTGTATAATGTATGGGACACTGAATACAAGATAACCAAAAACATATGCAGTAAATGTATTTAGAAAGAGACACTTTATTTTGTCTGCTTTTGCTGTAAACATTTACATAAAACAATGTATTGAGATGTGACCTATAAAGAAAAAACATTAGTCAAAAACAATGTGGGTTTTAACCTCTACAGACCCATGCTATAGCTGAAAGACGGCTACAGTGCGGACCTGAACTGCCGGGAGAGCATCCCAGGACGTCCTCACGTGCTCGAGCGGCCTGCGCGCCCCCTGCAGGGCGCACTTTGTGATCAGCGAGTCAATGCTCTTCTGTGCCACCTGTTATTGCACAACAGTGCTGCCTACCAGTGACCACAAGCACCATCCATCAGTGCCACCCATCAAAGCCCACAGTGCCACCTATCGGTGTCCACTACCAGTGCTCATAAGTATCACCTGCCAGTGCCCAGTGTGACCTATCAGTTCCCATCAGTGCCTATCAGTGCCATCTCATAAGCGCATATCAATGAAGGAGAAAAACTACCCGTTTGCAAAATTTTATAACTATGAAACATTATTTCTTTTCTTTTTTTCAAAATTTTCCATTTTTTTTGTTTGTTGTTTTAGCAAAAAAATAAAAAATAAAAACCCCAGATGTAATTAAATACCACAAAAAGAAAGCACTATTTGTGTGAAAAAAATGCTAAAATTTCATTTGAGTACAGTGTTGTATGACCGCGCAATTGTCATTCAAAGTGTGACACCACTGAAAGCTGAAAATTGGTCTGGGCAGGTGGGAAGTTTAACCCTTTCATGACTAAGCCTATTTTTGGCATTTGGTGTTTACAAGTTAAAATCCATATTTTATGCTAGAAAATTACTAAGAACCCCCCCAAACATTATATATATATTTTAGCAGAGACTCTAGAGCAGAGGTCTCAAACTGGCGGCCCTCCAGCTGTTGCAAAACTACAAGTCCCATGAGGCATTGCAAGCCTGGCAGTTACAAGCATGACTCCCACAGGCAGAGGCATGATGGGACTTGTAGTTTTGCAGCAGCTGGAGGGCCACCAGTTTGAGACTCCTGCTCTAGAGAATAAAACGGCGATTGTTGCAATATTTTATGTCACGCGGTATTTTGCACAGCAGTGTTTCAAACGCAACTTTTTGGGAAAAGTGACAGTGTTTACAATTAGGAGACTGGAATGACGCCGCTTACGCCCTCCCTAGCCGCTGGAAGCGGCAGATGTGAGATCGGTGCTCCCGATTGAACGGGAGCACCGGTAAGAGCGGTGGGAGGCGGCGGGAGGTCCCCTCCCGCATAACAGCCGAATGGCTTTTAGCCGCATCGGTTGTTATGGCTGGAAAGCCAATCGCCCGCTCAGAAAAACGGTACCGGGATGATGCCTGCAGGTGCGGGCATCATCCCGGTATAACCCCCGGAAGCCGAGTACGCACATCTGCATACGCTCGGCGGGAAGGGGTTAAGTGCCCAGTAAGGAAGTGGTTAAAAAGAATAAAGATAGAAAAGAGAAAGATAATAAAAAAATAAACGCTTGTGCTGTAAACGTTTTCATAAAACAATGAAAGAGAGATAAATAAAGATTGAAAGAGAGAGAGTGAGAGAGAGAGAAAAAAGAAACAGAGAAGAAAAAAATAAAGAATGAAAGCAAGAGAGCAGGAGAGAAATAATAAGAATAATTAAGAATTCAAGAGAAAGAGAGAGAGAAAAAAAGACAGACAGACAGACAGGGGCAACTCAAGCGCTCTAAAAGCGAGTTCTCTCTCTGCTGTTACTGAAATTACCGCAGGGGGGTACCTAGAGCATTTGGCACCCGGGGCGGATCCTATATCTGACACCTCCACCTTGAAATGTAAAAACATCACATTGTGCCCCCATGCATCCTTCAATATATTTTTGTCACTACTGTGTACGCCCTCTCCACAACTGCACCTCTGGACCCCTTTACATTACACAGCACCCTGCACCTCTGGACCCCTTTGCATTATACAGCCCTTGTACCTCTGGACCCCTTTACATTACACAGCACCCTGCACCTCTGGACCCCTTTTCATTATATGGCACCCTGCACCTCTGGACCCCTTTACATTACACAGCCCTTGTACCTCTGGACCCCTTTGCATTACACAGCACCCTGCACCCCTTTACATTATACGGCACCCTGCACCTCTGGACCCCTTTACATTACACAGCCCTTGTACCTCTGGATCCCTTTACATTATACGGCACCCTGCACCTCTTGACCCCTTTACATTACACATCCCTTGTACCTCTGGACCCCTTTGCATTACACTCCACCCTTTACATTATACGGCACCCTGCACCTCTGGATCCCTTTACATTATATGGCACCCTGCACCTCTGGACCCCTTTACATTATACGGCACCCTGCACCTCTGGACCCCTTTACATTATATGGCACCCTGCACCTCTGGACCCCTTTACATTACACATCCCTTGTACCTCTGAACCCCTTTGCATTACACTCCACCCCTTTACATTATACGGCACCCTGCACCTCTGGACCCCTTTACATTATACAGCACCCTGCACCTCTGGACACCTTTACATTATACGGCATCCTGCACCTCTGGACCCCTTTACATTACACATCCCTTGTACCTCTGAACCCCTTTACGTTACACAGCTCCCTGCTGCACCTCTGGACCCCCCTTACAGACACCCCCCTAACAGTTCTGGACTCCCTGCATTTTACACAGACCCCCTACAGGGCAGACCCTCTCCCTACAGTACAGACCTTCCCACAGTGCAGACCCCCCACTACAGTGTAGACCCCCCACTACAGTGCAGACCCCTACAGTGTAGACCCCACTACAGTGCAGACCCCTACAGTGTAGACCCCACTTCAGTGCAGACCCCCCATAGTGCAGACCCCTACAGTGTAGACCCCCTCCCTGCATTTTACACAGACCCCCTACAGGCCAGACCCTCTCCCTACAGTACAGACCTTCCCACAGTGCAGACCCCCCCACTACAGTGTAGACCCCCCACTACAGTGCAGACCCCTACAGTGTAGACCCCACTACAGTGCAGACCCCTACAGTGTAGACCCCACTTCAGTGCAGACCCCCCATAGTGCAGACCCCTACAGTGTAGACCCCCCATAGTGCAGACCCCTACAGTGTAGACCCCACTACAGTGCAGACCCCTACAGTGTAGACCCCTACAGTGTAGACCCCTACAGTGTAGACCCCCCATAGTGCAGACCCCTACAGTGTAGACCCCACTACAGTGCAGACCCCTACAGTGTAGACCCCCCACTACTGTGTACGCCCTCTCCACAACTGCACCCCTGGACCCCTTTACATTATATGGCACCCTGCACCTCTGGACCCCTTCACATTACACAGCACCCAGCACTTCTGGACCCCTTCACATTACACAGCACCCTGCACCTCTGGACCCCTTCACATTACACAGCACCCTGCACCTCTGGACCCCTTCACATTACACAGCACCCTGCACCTCTGGACCCCTTCACATTACACAGCACCCTGCATTTCTGGACCCCTTCACATTACACAGCACCCTGCACCTCTGGACCCCTTCACATTACACAGCCCCCTTACACCTCTGGACCCCTTCACATTACACAGCCCCCTCACACCTCTGGACCCCTTCACATTACACAGCACCCTGCACCTCTGGACCCCTTCCCTGCACCTCTGGACCCCTTCACATTACACAGCACCCTGCACCTCTGGACCCCTTCCCTGCACCTCTGGACCCCTTCACATTACACAGCACCCTGCACCTCTGGACCCCTTCACATTACACAGCACCCTGCACCTCTGGACCCCT
Source organism: Lithobates pipiens (assembly GCF_037356315.1). NCBI lineage: Eukaryota > Metazoa > Chordata > Amphibia > Anura > Ranidae > Lithobates > Lithobates pipiens. The sequence continues at coordinate 626,038,013 of NW_027507758.1, forward strand.
TTACATTATACAGCTCTTGTACCTCTGGACCCCTTTGCATTACTCTGCACCCTGCACCTCTTGACCCCTTTACATTACACTGCCCTTGTACCTCTGGACCCCTTTACATTATATGGCACTCTGGACCCCTTCACATTACACAGCAGCCTACACCTCTGGACCCCTTTACATTACACAGCCCTTGTACCTCTGGATCCCTTTACATTACACAGCCCTTGTACCTCTGAACCCCTTTGCATTACACTCCACCGCTGGACCCCTTTACGTTACACGGCTCCCTGCTGCACCTCTGGACCCCCCTTACAGACATCCCCCCTAACAGTTCTGGACTCCCTGCATTTTACACAGACCCCCTACAGGGCAGACCCTCTCCCTACAGTACCGACCCTCTCCCTAAAGGGCAGACCCCCCACTACAGTGCAGACCCCTACAGTGTAGACCCCACTACAGTGCAGACCCCCCCATAGTGCAGACCCCTACAGTGTAGACCCCCCCATAGTGCAGACCCCTACAGTGTAGACCACCCATAGTGCAGACCCCTACAGTGTAGACCCCCCATAGTGCAGACCCCTACAGTGTAGACCCCCCCATAGTGCAGACCCCTACAGTGCAGACCCCTACAGTGCAGACCCCCCCCATAGTGCAGATCCCTACAGTGTAGACCCCCCACTACAGTTCAGACCCCCCCCATAGTGCAGACCCCTACAGTGTAGACCCCCACTACAGTTCAGACCCCGCCATAGTGTAGACCCCTACAGTGTAGACCCCTACAGTGTAGACCACCCATAGTGCAGACCCCTACAGTGTAGACCACCCATAGTGCAGACCCCCCACTACTGTGCAGACCCCTACAGTGTAGACCCCCCACTACAGTTCAGACCCCCCCCCCATAGTGCAGACCCCTACAGTGTAGACCCCCACTACAGTTCAGACCCCGCCATAGTGTAGACCCCTACAGTGCAGACCCCTACAGTGTAGACCCCCCCATAGTGCAGACCCCTACAGTGTAGACCCCTACAGTGCAGACCCCCCCCATAGTGCACTGCAGACCCCTACAGTGTTGACCCCCCACTACAGTTCAGACCCGCCCCCCCTCCAGTACACAACCTCCCTACAGTGCACAGACCCCCCTAACAAAATGCAGCCCCGTTCAGAACACACATGGAGAGCCCACGGTAATGGCTTCGCATCCGAGCCAGTCTGCACACCCGGGACCCGGCACAAGGATCCTGCATGCAGGGGGGGGGGGAGGCGGCTTCACTGTGCTTGGCTGTGACAGCCGCTGTAGAGAGTGACTGATCTGAGCAAAGAAAGGGTTGTGCCGACTGGCCTCGCAGCCCCACCCCCCCTAAACGCGGGGCGGGCTGTGTGTTTTGTCACTACCGTATTCCTCGTAATATGCGCACACACCTTTTGTTTTTGACGGCTGGCTAGACCGTGCATTTGCAAACCACGGCTGGCTTGACCGCAGTACCGTCGTGTGACTCCTCCAACCACCCCGTAACTCCTCCCACCATTGCGAGACTCCTCCCACCACCAGCCCGTGACTCCTCCCACCATCCCGTGACTCCTCCCACCACCCTGTGACTCCTCCCACCATCATTTGACTCCTCCCACCATCATTTGACTCCTCCCACCATCGTGTGTCTTCTCCCATCATTGTGTGACCCCTCCCACCATCCCGTGACTCCTCCCACCACCCGTGACTCCTCCCACTATCACATAACTCCTCCCGCCGTTGTGTGACTCCTCCCACCATCAATGGTATTGCATGGCTCCTCCCACTTCATTATGGTTTGCCTTTTCTCCTGTCACATGACTGCACCCACTGGTCTGACTCCTCCCACCACCCCTGCCTCCTCCCACCATCATGTGACTCCTCTCACCTCCCGTGACTCCGCCCACCATCCCGTGACTCCTCCCACCACCCCGTAACTCCTCCCACCATTGCAAAACTCCTCCCACCACCATTGCATGACTCCTCCCACCACCCTGTGACTCCTCCCACCATCATTTGACTCCTCCCCCCCATTGTGTGACTCCTCCCATCGCCATTGCGTGACCCCTCCCACCATCCCGTGACTCCGCCCACCACCCCGTGACTCCTCCCACTATCACATAACTCCTCCCACTGTTGTGTGACTCCTCCCACCATCAATGATATTGCATGGCTCCTCCCACTTCATTATGGTTTGCCTTTTCTCCTGTCACATGACTGCACCCACTGGTCTGCCTCCTCCCACCATCATGTGACTCCTCTCACCACCCCGTGACTCCGCCCACCATCCCGTGACTCCTCACACCCCCACATGACTCCACCCACCATTCCATAACTCCTCCCACCGTCGTGTGACTCCTCCAACCACCCCGTAACTCCTCCCACCACCATTGCATGACTCCTCCCACCATCTCGTGACTCCTCCCACCACCATGTGACTTCTCCCACCATCATTTGACTCCTCCCACCATCGTGTGACTCCTCCCACCACCCTGTGACTCCTCCAACCACCCCGTAACTCCTCCCACCATTGCGTGACTTCTCCCACCACCATTGCACGACTCCTCCCACCATCCTGTGACTCCTCCCACTATCACATAACTCCTCCCACTGTTGTGTGACTCCTCCCACCATCAATGGTATTGCATGGCTCCTCCCACTTCATTATGGTTTGCCTTTTCTCCTGTCACATGACTGCACCCACTGGTCTGACTCCTCCCACCGTTGTGTGACTCCTCCAACCACCCCGTAACTCCTCCCACTATTGCGAGACTCCTCCCACCATCTCGTGACTCCTCCCACCACCGTGTGACTCCTCCCACCATTGCGTGACTCCTCCCACCACCATTGCGTGACTCCTCCCACCACCCCGTGACTCCTCCCACCAACATTTGACTCCTCCCACCATCGTGTGACTCCTCCCACCATTGCGTGACTTCTCCCACCACCATTGCACGACTCCTCCCACCATCCTGTGACTCCTCCCACCATCCCGTGACTCCTCCCACCACCCAGTGGGAGTGTCTGGGGTCTATTATAGAATTGATCGCTGTAGGTGGTGAATGATTCTAACCAACCAATGTCTTCTGCCGCACCACAGGCCCCACCCCTCTTCTCTCTCCTCCAATAGACATCTCACACCCCAGTGACATCAAATGGAAGGGCACAGCCTTCAATGGTATTGCATGGCTCCTCCCACTTCATTATGGTTTGCCTTTTCTCCTGTCACATGACTGCACCCACTGAGCTGACTCCTCCCGCTATCGCGTGACTCCTCTCACCACCTCGTGACTCCGCCCACCACCCCTTGACTCCTCCCACCCCCGCGTGACTCCTCCCACCATCCCATAACTCCTCCCATCGTTGTGTGACTCCTCCCACCGCCATTGCGTGACCCCTCCCACCATCCAGTGACTCCTCCCACCACCCCGTGACTCCTCCCACTATCACATAACTCCTCCCACTGTTGTGTGACTCCTCCCACCATCAATGGTATTGCATGGCTCCTCCCACTTCATTATGGTTTGCCTTTTCTCCTGTCACATGACTGCACCCACTGGTCTGACTCCTCCCACCACCCCTGCCTCCTCCCACCATCATGTGACTCCTCTCACCACCCCGTGACTCCGCCCACCATCCCGTGACTCCTCCCACCCCCGCATCACTCCACCCACCATCCCATAACTCCTCCCACCGTCGTGTGACCCCTCCAACCACCCCGTAACTCCTCCCACCATTGCGAGACTCCTCCCACCACCATTGCATGACTCCTCCCACCATCTCGTGACTCCGCCCACCACCCTGTGACTCCTCCCACCATCATTTGACTCCTCCCACCATCGTGTGACTCCTCCCACCATTGCGTGACTCCTCCCACCACCATTGCGTGACCCCTCCCACCACCCTGTGACTCCTCCCACCATTGCGAGACTCCTCCCACTACCACTGCGTGACTCCTCCCACCACCCCTGACTCCTCCCACCATCATTTGACTCCTCCCACCATTGCGTGACTCCTCCCACCACCATTGCGTGACCCCTCCCACCACCCTGTGACTCCTCCCACCATTGCGAGACTCCTCCCACCATTGCGAGACTCCTCCCACTACCACTGCGTGACTCCTCCCATCACCCTTGACTCCTCCCACCATCCTTTGACTCCTCCCACCATCGTGTGACTCCTCCCACCATTGCGTGACTTCTCCCACCACCATTGCGTGACTCCTCCCACCATCCCGTGACTCCTCCCACCACCCAGTGGGAGTGTCTGGGGTCTATTGTAGAATTGATCGCTGTAGGTGGTGAATGATTCTAACCAACCAATGTCTTCTGCCGCACCACAGGCCCCACCCCTCTTTTCTCTCCTCCAATAGACATCTCACACCCCATTGACATCAAATGGAAGGGCACAGCCTTCAATGGAATTGCATGGCTCCTCCCACTTCATTATGGTTTGCCTTTTCTCCTGTCACATGACTGCACCCACTGGTCTAACTCCTCCCACAACCCCTGCCTCCTCCCACCATCATGTGACTCCTCTCACCACCCCGTGACTCCGCCCACCATCCCGTGACTCCTCCCACCCCCGTATGACTCCACCCACCATCTCATAACTCCTCCCACCGTCGTGTGACTCCTCCCACCATTGCGAGACTCCTCCCACCACCATTGCATGACTCCTCCCACCATCCCGTGACTCCTCCCACCACCCTGTGACTCCTCCCACCATCATTTGACTCCTCCCACCATCGTGTGACTCCTCCCCCCATTGTGTGACTCCTCCCACCACCATTGCGTGACCCCTCCCACCATCCCGTGACTCCTCCCACCACCCCGTGACTCCTCCCACTATCACATAACTCCTCCCACTGTTGTGTGACTCCTCCCACCATCAATGGTATTGCATGGCTCCTCCCACTTCATTATGGTTTGCCTTTTCTCCTGTCACATGACTGCACCCACTGGTCTGTCTCCTCCCACCACCCCTGCCTCCTCCCACCATCATGTGACTCCGCCCACCATCCCATGACTCCTCCCACCGTCGTGTGACTCCTCCAACCACCCTGTAACTCCTCCCACCATTGCGAGACTCCTCCCACCACCAGCCCGTGACTCCTCCCACCATCCCGTGACTCCTCCCACCACCCAGTGACTCCTCCCACCATCATTTGACTACTCCCACGATCGCGTGACTCCCACCGCCATTGCGTGACCCCTCCCACCATCCCGTGACTCCTCCCACCACCCCGTGACTCCTCCCACTATCACATAACTCCTCCCACTGTTGTGTGACTCCTCCCACCATCAATGGTATTGCATGGCTCCTCCCACTTCATTATGGTTTGCCTTTTCTCCTGTCACATGACTGCACCCACTGGTCTGACTCCTCCCACCACCCCTGCCTCCTCCCACCATCATGTGACTCCTCTCACCACCCCGTGACTCCGCCCACCATCCCGTGACTCCTGCCACCCCCGCATGACTCCACCCACCATCCCATAACTCCTCCCACCGTCCTGTGACTCCTCCAACCATTACGAGACTCCTCCCACCACCATTGCATGACTCCTCCCACCACCCTGTGACTCCTCCCACCATCATATGACTCCTCCCACCATCATGTGACTCCTCCCACCATCATATGACTCCTCCCACCGCCATTGCGTGACCCCTCCCACCACCCCATAACTCCTCCCACCGTCGTGTGACTCCTCCAACCACCCGTAACTCCTCCCACCATTGCGAGACTCCTCCCACCACAATTGCATGACTCCTCCCACCATCCCGTGACTCCTCCCACCACCCTGTGACTCCTCCCACCATTGCGTGGCTCCTCCCACCATTGCTTGACTCCTCCCACCGCCATTGCGTGACCCCTCCCACCATCCCGTGACTCCTCCCACTATCACATAACTCCTCCCACTGTTGTGTGACTCCTCCCACCATCAATGGTATTGCATGGCTCCTCCCACTTCATTATGGTTTGCCTTTTCTCCTGTCACATGACTGCACCCACTGGTCTGACTCCTCCCACCATCCCGTGACTCCTCCCACCGTTGTGTGACTCCTCCAACCACCCCGTAACTCCTCCCACCATTGCGAGACTCCTCCCACCATCTCGTGACTCCTCCCACCACCGTGTGACTCCTCCCACCATTGCGTGACCTCTCCCACCATCACGTGACTCCTCCCACCACCCCGTGACGACTCCTCCCACCATCCCGTGACTCCTCCCACCACCACTGCGTGACTCCTCCCACCACCCCTGACTCCTCCCACCATCCTTTGACTCCTCCCACCATCGTGTGACTTCTCCCACCACCCAGTGGGAGTGTCTGGGGTCTATTATAGAATTGATCGCTGTAGGTGGTGAATGATTCTAACCAACCAATGTCTTCTGCCGCACCACAGGCCCCACCCCTCTTCTCTCTCCTCCAATAGACATCTCACACCCCAGTGACATCAAATGGAAGGGCACAGCCTTCAATGGTATTGCATGGCTCCTCCCACTTCATTATGGTTTGCCTTTTCTCCTGTCACATGACTGCACCCGCTGGTCTGACTCCTCCCACCATCTCGTGACTCCTCCCACCATCTCATGACTCCTCCCGCCATCTCGTGCCTCTTCCCACCACCCCGAGACTCCTCCCACTATCATATGACTCCTCTCACCATCCCGTGAATCCTCCCACCCCGTGTGACTCCTGCCACCATCCCATAACTCCTCCCACTGTTGTGTGACTCCTCCCACCATCGTGTGACTCCTCCAACCACCATTGCGTGACTCCTCCCACCACCATTGCGTGACTCCTCCCACCACCCTGTGACTCCTCCCACCACCGTGTGCCTCCTCCCACCATCCCGTCACTCCTCCCACCACCCCGTGACTCCTCCCACCATCGCGTGACTCCTCCAACCATCATTGCGTGACTCCTCCAACCACCATTGCGTGACTCCTCCCACCACCATTGCGTGACTCCTCCCACCACCCCCTGACTCCTCCCACCACCACGTGACTCCTCCCACCACCCCGTGACTCCTCCCACCACCGTGTGCCTCCTCCCACCATCCCGTCACTCCTCCCACCACCCCGTGACTCCTCCCACCATCATGTGACTCCTCCCACCCCCGCGTGACTCCTCCCATAATCCCATAACTCCTCCCACTGTTGTGTGACTCCTCCCACCGTCGTGTGACTCTTCCAACCACCCTGTGACTCCTCCCACCATTGCGAGACTCCTCCCACCACCATTGCGTGACTCCTCCCACCACCCCGTGACTCCTCCCACCACCCAGTGACTCCTCCCACCACCATTGCGTGACTCCTCCCACCACCCCGTGACTCCTCCCACCATCGTGTGACTTCTCCCACCACCATTGTGCGACTCCTCCCACCATCCTGTGACTCCTCCCACCATCCCGTGACTCCTCCCACAACCCAGTGGGAGTGTCTGGGGTCTATTATAGAATTGATCGCTGTAGGTGGTGAATGATTCTAACCAACCAATGTCTTCTGCTGCACCACAGGCCCCACCCCTCTTCTCTCTCCTCCAATAGACATCTCACACCCCAGTGACATCAAATGGAAGGGCACAGCCTTCAATGGTATTGCATGGCTCCTCCCACTTCATTATGGTTTGCATTTTCTCCTGTCACATGACTGCACCCACTGGTCTGACTCCTCCCACCACCCCTGCCTCCTCCCACCATCATGTGACTCCTCTCACCACCCTGTGACTCCGCCCACCATCCTGTGGCTCCTCCCACCCCCGCATGACTCCACCCACTATCCCATAACTCCTCCCACCGTTGTGTGACTCCTCCAACCACCCCGTAACTCCTACCACCATTGCGAGACTCCTCCCACCACCATGGCATGACTCCTCCCACCATCTCGTGACTCCTCCCACCACCCTGTGACTCCTCCCACCATCATTTGACTGCTCTCCCACCATCGTGTGACTCCTCCCACCACCATTGCGTGACCCCTCCCACCACCCTGTGACTCCTCCCACCATTGCGAGACTCCTCCCACTACCACTGCGTGACTCCTCCCACCACCCCCTGACTCCTCCCACCATCCTTTGACTCCTCCCACCATCATGTGACTCCTCCCACCATTGCGTGACTCCTCTCACCACCATTGCGTGACCCATCCCACCACCCTGTGACTCCTCCCACCATTGTGAGACTCCTCCCACCACCCCCTGACTCCTCCCACCATCCTTTGACTCCTCACACCCCCGCGTGACTCCTCCCACCATCCCATAACTCCTCCCACCACATGTGACTCCTCCCACCGTTGTGTGACTCCTCCAACCACCCTGTGACTCCTCCCACCATTGCGAGACTCCTCCCACCACCATTGCGTGACTCCTCCCACCATCGTGTGACTCCTCCCACCATTGCGTGACTTCTCCCACCACCACTGCGTGACTCCTCCTGCCATCCTGTGACTCCTCCCACCATCCCGTGACTCCTCCCACCACCCAGTGGGAGTGTCTGGGGTCTATTATAGAATTGATCGCTGTAGGTGGTGAATGATTCTAACCAACCAATGTCTTCTGCCGCACCACAGGCCTCACCCCTCTTCTCTCTCCTCCAATAGACATCTCACACCCCAGTGACATCAAATGGAAGGGCACAGCCTTCAATGGTATTGCATGGCTCCTCCCACTTCATTATGGTTTGCCTTTTCTCCTGCCACATGACTGCACCCGCTGGTCTGACTCCTCCCACCATCTCGTGACTCCTCCCACCATCTCGTGACTCCTCCCGCCATCTCGTGCCTCCTCCCACCACCCCGTGACTCCTCCCACTATCATATGACTCCTCTCACCATCCCATGAATCCTCCCACCCCTGCGTGACTCCTGCCACCATCCCATAACTCCTCCCACTGTTGTGTGACTCCTCCCACCATCGTGTGACTCCTCCAACCACCCCGTGACTCCTTCCACCACCATTGCGTGACTCCTCCCACCACCATTGCGTGACTCCTTCCACCACCCTGTGACTCCTCCCACCACCGTGTGCCTCCTCCCACCCTCCCGTCACTCCTCCCACCACCCCGTGACTCCTCCCACCATCGCGTGACTCCTCCAACCACCATTGCGTGACTCCTCCAACCACCATTGCGTGACTCCTCCCACCACCATTGCGTGACTCCTCCCACCACCATTGCGTGACTCCTCCCACCACCCCCTGACTCCTCCCACCACCCCGTGACTCCTCCCACCATCATGTGACTCCTCTCACCACCTCGTGACTCCGCCCACCATCCCTTGACTCCTCTCACCCCCGCGTGACTCCTCCCACCATCCCATAACTCCTCCCACCGTCGTGTGACTCCTCCAACCACCCTGTGACTCCTCCCACCATTGCGAGACTCCTCCTACCACCATTGCGTGACTCCTCCCACCACCCCGTGACTCCTCCCACCATCATTTGACTCCTCCCACCATTGCGTGACTCCTCCCACCACCATTGCGTGACCCCTCCCACCACCCTGCGACTCCTCCCACCATTGCGAGACTCCTCCCACTACCACTGCGTGACTCCTCCCATCACCCCCTGACTCCTCCCACCATCCTTTGACTCCTCCCACCATCGTGTGACTCCTCCCACCATTGCGTGACTTCTCCCACCACCATTGCGTGACTCCTCCCACGATCCCGTGACTCCTCCCACCACCCAGTGGGAGTGTCTGGGGTCTATTATAGAATTGATCGCTGTAGGTGGTGAATGATTCTAACCAACCAATGTCTTCTGCCGCACCACAGGCCCCACCCCTCTTCTCTCTCCTCCAATAGACATCTCACACCCCATTGACATCAAATGGAAGGGCAAAGCCTTCAATGGTATTGCATGGCTCCTCCCACTTCATTATGGTTTGCCTTTTCTCCTGTCACATGACTGCACCCACTGGTCTGACTCCTCCCACCGTTGTGTGACTCCTCCAACCACCCCGTAACTCCTCCCACTATTGCGAGACTCCTCCCACCATCTCGTGACTCCTCCCACCACCGTGTGACTCCTCCCACCATTGCGTGACTCCTCCCACCACCATTGCGTGACTCCTCCCACAACCCCTGCCTCCTCCCACCATCATGTGACTCCTCTCACCACCCCGTGACTCCGCCCACCATCCCGTGACTCCTCCCACCCCCGCATGACTCCACCCACCATCTCATAACTCCTCCCACTGTCGTGTGACTCCTCCCACCATTGCGAGACTCCTCCCACCACCATTGCATGACTCCTCCCACCATCCCGTGACTCCTCCCACCACCCTGTGACTCCTCCCACCATCATTTGACTCCTCCCACCATCGTGTGATTCCTCCCACCGCCATTGCGTGACCCCTCCCACCATCCCGTGACTCCTCCCACTATCACATAACTCTTCCCACTGTTGTGTGACTCCTCCCACCATCAATGGTATTGCATGGCTCCTCCCACTTCATTATGGTTTGCCTTTTCTCCTGTCACATGACTGCACCCACTGGTCTGACTCCTCCCACCACCCCTGCCTCCTCTCACCACCCAGTGACTCCGGCCACCATCCCGTGACTCCTCCCACCCCCGCATGACTCCACCCACCATCCCATAACTCCTCCCACCGTCGTGTGACTCCTCCAACCACCCCGTAACTCCTACCACCATTGCGAGACTCCTCCCACCACCATTGCATGACTCCTCCCACCATCCCGTGACTCCTCCCACCACCCTGTGACTCATCCCACCATCATTTGACTCCTCCCACCATTGCGTGACTCCTCCCACCACCATTGCGTGACCCCACCCACCATCCCGTGACTCCTCCCACCACCCCGTGACTCCTCCCACTATCGCATAACTCCTCCCACTGTTGTGTGACTCCTCCCACCATCAATGGTATTGCATGGCTCCTCCCACTTCATTATGGTTTGCCTTTTCTCCTGTCACATGACTGCACCCACTGGTCTGACTCCTCCCACCACCCCTGCCTCGTCCCACCATCATGTGACTCCGCCCACCATCCCGTGACTCCTCCCACCGTCGTGTGACTCCTCCAACCACCCCGTAACTCCTCCCACCATTGCGAGACTCCTCCCACCACCATTGCATGACTCCTCCCACCATCCCGTGACTCCTCCCACCACCCTGTGACTCCTCCCACCATCATTTGACTCCTCCCACCATCGTTTGACTCCTCCCCCCATTGTGTGACTCCTCCCACCGCCATTGCGTGACCCCTCCCACCATCCCGTGACTCCTCCCACCACCCCGTGACTCCTCCCACTATCACATAACTCCTCCCGCTGTTGTGTGACTCCTCCCACCATCAATGGTATTGCATGGCTCCTCCCACTTCATTATGGTTTGCCTTTTCTCCTGTCACATGACTGCACCCACTGGTCTGACTCCTCCCACCACCCCTGCCTCCTCCCACCATCATGTGACTCCGCCCACCATCCCATGACTCCTCCCACCGTCGTGTGACTCCTCCAACCACCCCGTAACTCCTCCCACCATTGCGAGACTCCTCCCACCACCAGCCCGTGACTCCTCCCACCACCCTGTGACTCCTCCCACCATCATTTGACTCCTCCCACCATCGTGTGATTCCTCCCACCATCCCGTGACTCCTCCCACCACCCCGTGACTCCTCCCACTATCACATAACTCCTCCCACTGTTGTGTGACTCCTCCCACCATCAATGGTATTGCATGGCTCCTCCCACTTCATTATGGTTTGCCTTTTCTCCTGTCACATGACTGCACCCACTGGTCTGACTCCTCCCAACACCCCTGCCTCCTCCCACCATCATGTGACTCCGCCCACCATCCCATGACTCCTCCCACCGTCGTGTGACTCCTCCAACCACCCCGTAACTCCTCCCACCATTGCGAGACTCCTCCCACCACCAGCCCGTGACTCCTCCCACCACCCCGTGACTCCTCCCACCATCATTTGACTCCTCCCACCATCGCGTGACTCCGCCCACCATCCCGTGACTCTTCCCACCCCCGCATGACTCCACCCACCATCCCATAACTCCTCCCACCGTCGTGTGACTCCTCCAACCACCCGTAACTCCTCCCACCATTGCGAGACTCCTCCCACCACCATTGCATGACTCCTCCCACCATCTCGTGACTCCGCCCACCACCCTGTGACTCCTCCCACCATCGTGTGACTCCTCCCACCATTATTGCGTGACTCCTCCCACCACCCCCTGACTCCTCCCACCACCCAGTGACTCCTCCCACCACCGTGTGCCTCCTCCCACCATCCCGTCACTCCTCCCACCACCCCGTGACTCCTCCCACCATCATGTGACTCCTCCCACCCCCGCGTGACTCCTCCCATAATCCCATAACTCCTCCCACTGTTGTGTGACTCCTCCCACCGTCGTGTGACTCTTCCAACCACCCTGTGACTCCTCCCACCATTGCGAAACTCCTCCCACCACCATTGCGTGACTCCTCCCACCACCCCGTGACTCCTCCCACCACCCAGTGACTCCTCCCACCACCATTGCGTGACTCCTCCCACCACCCCGTGACTCCTCCCACCACCCAGTGACTCCTCCCACCACCATTGCGTGACTCCTCCCACCACCCCGTGACTCCTCCCACCACCATCCCGTGACTCCTCCCACAACCCAGTGGGAGTGTCTGGGGTCTATTATAGAATTGATCGCTGTAGGTGGTGAATGATTCTAACCAACCAATGTCTTCTGCCGCACCACAGGCCCCACCCCTCTTCTCTCTCCTCCAATAGACATCTCACACCCCAGTGACATCAAATGGAAGGGCACAGCCTTCAATGGTATTGCATGGCTCCTCCCACTTCATTATGGTTTGCATTTTCTCCTGTCACATGACTGCACCCACTGGTCTGACTCCTCCCACCACCCCTGCCTCCTCCCACCATCATGTGACTCCTCTCACCACCCTGTGACTCCGCCCACCATCCTGTGACTCCTCCCACCCCCGCATGACTCCACCCACCATCCCATAACTCCTCCCACCGTTGTGTGACTCCTCCAACCACCCCGTAACTCCTACCACCATTGCGAGACTCCTCCCACCACCATGGCATGACTCCTCCCACCATCTCGTGACTCCTCCCACCACCCTGTGACTCCTCCCACCATCATTTGACTCCTCCCACCATCGTGTGACTCCTCCCACCACCATTGCGTGACCCCTCCCACCACCCTGTGACTCCTCCCACCATTGCGAGACTCCTCCCACTACCACTGCGTGACTCCTCCCACCACCCCCTGACTCCTCCCACCATCCTTTGACTCCTCCCACCATCGTGTGACTCCTCCCACCATTGCGTGACTCCTCCCACCACCATTGCGTGACCCATCCCACCACCCTGTGACTCCTCCCACCACCCCCTGACTCCTCCCACCATCCTTTGACTCCTCACACCGCCGCGTGACTCCTCCCACCATCCCATAACTCCTCCCACCACATGTGACTCCTCCCACCGTTGTGTGACTCCTCCAACCACCCTGTGACTCCTCCCACCATTGCGAGACTCCTCCCACCACCATTGCGTGACTCCTCCCACCATCGTGTGACTCCTCCCACCATTGCGTGACTTCTCCCACCACCACTGCGTGACTCCTCCTGCCATCCTGTGACTCCTCCCACCATCCCGTGACTCCTCCCACCACCCAGTGGGAGTGTCTGGGGTCTATTATAGAATTGATCGCTGTAGGTGGTGAATGATTCTAACCAACCAATGTCTTCTGCCGCACCACAGGCCCCACCCCTCTTCTCTCTCCTCCAATAGACATCTCACACCCCAGTGACATCAAATGGAAGGGCACAGCCTTCAATGGTATTGCATGGCTCCTCCCACTTCATTATGGTTTGCCTTTTCTCCTGCCACATGACTGCACCCGCTGGTCTGACTCCTCCCACCATCTCGTGCCTCCTCCCACCATCTCGTGACTCCTCCCGCCATCTCGTGCCTCCTCCCACCACCCCGTGACTCCTCCCACTATCATATGACTCCTCTCACCATCCCATGAATCCTCCCACCCCTGCGTGACTCCTGCCACCATCCCATAACTCCTCCCACTGTTGTGTGACTCCTCCCACCATCGTGTGACTCCTCCAACCACCCCGTGACTCCTTCCACCACCATTGCGTGACTCCTCCCACCACCATTGCGTGACTCCTCCCACCACCCTGTGACTCCTCCCACCACCGTGTGCCTCCTCCCACCCTCCCGTCACTCCTCCCACCACCCCGTGACTCCTCCCACCATCGCGTGACTCCTCCAACCACCATTGCGTGACTCCTCCAACCACCATTGCGTGACTCCTCCCACCACCATTGCGTGACTCCTCCCACCACCATTGCGTGACTCCTCCCACCACCCCCTGACTCCTCCCACCACCCCGTGACTCCTCCCACCATCATGTGACTCCTCTCACCACCTCGTGACTCCGCCCACCATCCCTTGACTCCTCTCACCCCGCGTGACTCCTCCCACCATCCCATAACTCCTCCCACCGTCGTGTGACTCCTCCAACCACCCTGTGACTCCTCCCACCATTGCGAGACTCCTCCCACCACCATTGCGTGACTCCTCCCACCACCCCGTGACTCCTCCCACCATCATTTGACTCCTCCCACCACCATTGCGTGACCCCTCCCACCACCCTGTGACTCCTCCCACCATTGCGAGACTCCTCCCACTACCACTGCGTGACTCCTCCCATCGCCCCCTGACTCCTCCCACCATCCTTTGACTCCTCCCACCATCGTGTGACTCCTCCCACCATTGCGTGACTTCTCCCACCACCATTGCGTGACTCCTCCCACGATCCCGTGACTCCTCCCACCACCCAGTGGGAGTGTCTGGGGTCTATTATAGAATTGATCGCTGTAGGTGGTGAATGATTCTAACCAACCAATGTCTTCTGCCGCACCACAGGCCCCACCCCTCTTCTCTCTCCTCCAATAGACATCTCACACCCCAGTGACATCAAATGGAAGGGCAAAGCCTTCAATGGTATTGCATGGCTCCTCCCACTTCATTATGGTTTGCCTTTTCTCCTGTCACATGACTGCACCCACTGGTCTGACTCCTCCCACCGTTGTGTGACTCCTCCAACCACCCCGTAACTCCTCCCACTATTGCGAGACTCCTCCCACCATCTCGTGACTCCTCCCACCACCGTGTGACTCCTCCCACCATTGCGTGACTCCTCCCACCACCATTGCGTGACTCCTCCCACAACCCCTGCCTCCTCCCACCATCATGTGACTCCTCTCACCACCCCGTGACTCCGCCCACCATCCCGTGACTCCTCCCACCCCCGCATGACTCCACCCACCATCTCATAACTCCTCCCACTGTCGTGTGACTCCTCCCACCATTGCGAGACTCCTCCCACCACCATTGCATGACTCCTCCCACCATCCCGTGACTCCTCCCACCACCCTGTGACTCCTCCCACCATCATTTGACTCCTCCCACCATCGTGTGATTCCTCCCACCGCCATTGCGTGACCCCTCCCACCATCCCGTGACTCCTCCCACTATCACATAACTCTTCCCACTGTTGTGTGACTCCTCCCACCATCAATGGTATTGCATGGCTCCTCCCACTTCATTATGGTTTGCCTTTTCTCCTGTCACATGACTGCACCCACTGGTCTGACTCCTCCCACCACCCCTGCCTCCTCTCACCACCCAGTGACTCCGGCCACCATCCCGTGACTCCTCCCACCCCCGCATGACTCCACCCACCATCCCATAACTCCTCCCACCGTCGTGTGACTCCTCCAACCACCCCGTAACTCCTACCACCATTGCGAGACTCCTCCCACCACCATTGCATGACTCCTCCCACCATCCCGTGACTCCTCCCACCACCCTGTGACTCATCCCACCATCATTTGACTCCTCCCACCATTGCGTGACTCCTCCCACCACCATTGCGTGACCCCACCCACCATCCCGTGACTCCTCCCACCACCCCGTGACTCCTCCCACCATCGCATAACTCCTCCCACTGTTGTGTGACTCCTCCCACCATCAATGGTATTGCATGGCTCCTCCCACTTCATTATGGTTTGCCTTTTCTCCTGTCACATGACTGCACCCACTGGTCTGACTCCTCCCACCACCCCTGCCTCGTCCCACCATCATGTGACTCCGCCCACCATCCCGTGACTCCTCCCACCGTCGTGTGACTCCTCCAACCACCCCGTAACTCCTCCCACCATTGCGAGACTCCTCCCACCACCATTGCATGACTCCTCCCACCATCCCGTGACTCCTCCCACCACCCTGTGACTCCTCCCACCATCATTTGACTCCTCCCACCATCGTTTGACTCCTCCCCCCATTGTGTGACTCCTCCCACCGCCATTGCGTGACCCCTCCCACCATCCCGTGACTCCTCCCACCACCCCGTGACTCCTCCCACTATCACATAACTCCTCCCGCTGTTGTGTGACTCCTCCCACCATCAATGGTATTGCATGGCTCCTCCCACTTCATTATGGTTTGCCTTTTCTCCTGTCACATGACTGCACCCACTGGTCTGACTCCTCCCACCACCCCTGCCTCCTCCCACCATCATGTAACTCCGCCCACCATCCCATGACTCCTCCCACCGTCGTGTGACTCCTCCAACCACCCCGTAACTCCTCCCACCATTGCGAGACTCCTCCCACCACCAGCCCGTGACTCCTCCCACCACCCTGTGACTCCTCCCACCATCATTTGACTCCTCCCACCATCGTGTGATTCCTCCCACCATCCCGTGACTCCTCCCACCACCCCGTGACTCCTCCCACTATCACATAACTCCTCCCACTGTTGTGTGACTCCTCCCACCATCAATGGTATTGCATGGCTCCTCCCACTTCATTATGGTTTGCCTTTTCTCCTGTCACATGACTGCACCCACTGGTCTGACTCCTCCCAACACCCCTGCCTCCTCCCACCATCATGTGACTCCGCCCACCATCCCATGACTCCTCCCACCGCCGTGTGACTCCTCCAACCACCCCGTAACTCCTCCCACCATTGCGAGACTCCTCCCACCACCAGCCCGTGACTCCTCCCACCACCCCGTGACTCCTCCCACCATCATTTGACTCCTCCCACCATCGCGTGACTCCGCCCACCATCGCGTGACTCTTCCCACCCCCGCATGACTCCACCCACCATCCCATAACTCCTCCCACCGTCGTGTGACTCCTCCAACCACCCGTAACTCCTCCCACCATTGCGAGACTCCTCCCACCACCATTGCATGACTCCTCCCACCATCTCGTGACTCCGCCCACCACCCTGTGACTCCTCCCACCATCGTGTGACTCCTCCCACCATTGCGTGACTCCTCCCACCACCATTGCGTGACTCCTCCCACCACCCCCTGACTCCTCCCACCACCCAGTGACTCCTCCCACCACCGTGTGCCTCCTCCCACCATCCCGTCACTCCTCCCACCACCCCGTGACTCCTCCCACCATCATGTGACTCCTCCCACCCCCGCGTGACTCCTCCCATAATCCCATAACTCCTCCCACTGTTGTGTGACTCCTCCCACCGTCGTGTGACTCTTCCAACCACCCTGTGACTCCTCCCACCATTGCGAGACTCCTCCCACCACCATTGCGTGACTCCTCCCACCACCCCGTGACTCCTCCCACCACCCAGTGACTCCTCCCACCACCATTGCGTGACTCCTCCCACCACCCCGTGACTCCTCCCACCACCCAGTGACTCCTCCCACCACCATTGCGTGACTCCTCCCACAACCCAGTGGGAGTGTCTGGGGTCTATTATAGAATTGATCGCTGTAGGTGGTGAATGATTCTAACCAACCAATGTCTTCTGCCGCACCACAGTGTGACTCCTCCCACCATCACATGACTCCCACATCGCGTGACTCCTCCCACCATTGCGTGACTCCGCCCACCATCGTGTGACTCCTCCCACCATTCCTTGACTCCTCCCACCATTGCGTGACTCCTCCAACATCCCGTGACTCCTCCCACCATTGTGTGACTCCTCCCACCATCCAGTGACTCCTCCCACCACCCCATGACCCCCCGCCATCCCGTGACTCCTCCCACCACGGTGTGACTCCTCCTGCCATCACGTGACTCCCACATCCCCTGACTCCTCCCACCACCCCGTGACTCCTCCCACCACCCCATGACCCCCCAGCCATCCCGTGACTCCTCCCACCACTGTGTGACTCCTCCCCCATCCCCTGACTCCTCCCACCATCCCGTGACTCCTCCCACCACCGCATGACCCCCCGCCATCCCGTGACTCCTCCCATCACTGTGTGACTCCTCCCACCATCACGTGACTCCCACATCCCCTGACTCCCCTGGATGCGTCACTGGATGCTGGGGATACGCGGACCTTCCGAGTCTTCTGCAGTGCACCAGATCCGCCCGGTGATTTCCGCGACGACTTGCTGGGACCGATTGCCCCCACTCACAGTGCCGTCCAAGACCACTGCGCGATGCTGTCATCTCTCCTCCGTCTACCGCAGCCTGGCGACCCCCCGCAGGGAGCCTCTGCAGTCCTTCCATCCCAGAGGGGCCACCTGCCGCATGTCCCTGGAGCCCAGCAGCCATCTTCCTGGGTGTTCCCCTTGAAAGCCCCGCCCCCGCCGCCTCCATGCCTTGAGCTGGGGCCTCCCGGCTAGCTTAGCTCCTGATCTGGCCTTCCTAGTGCCTCCCCCCACATGGCTAGAGCCAGAAGGGCGCTTACTGGAGCCCCCCCTGCCGAAGGCCCTGCCGCTCGCTTCACGGGCGGGCCTGATGGGGCCCTGCTATCCCTGCCACGCGCTCCACTATTCCCAGGGAGGGGGGAGAGAGGGGGATCCGGCGAGAACTGAGCCGGCGGCCGCTCGTGCCGTCTCCCGGCCAGTCCGCACAGCTGCTGGGGTAGTCTCACCTAGCGCCGCCACCAGCCGTGTCTCGAGCCATCCAGGGCCCCTGGACGCCGATTCGGCCTTCAGCCTGGCGAAGAGCTCCTCCACTGCAGCTCGTTCTTTCCAGCCCCCATCCCCCTTTACAGTGTGCTCTGACGTCCTGTTAACACTTTTATGCCTGCCCTGCGCCTATTTTTCTTCTTTATTTTTGCTCCGGGCTTTCTTTCTCGGCACAAAACCGGTGTTGTGTCGAGAATGGTTTTCCAATGAAATCTGTTCCCCCTGGCTCTCGGCTGAGATCGGAACTCCGCCTCTCCAGCCCTCTGTATTGCTGCTCCTCCTACTCTACTCTGAATGCTAATCACCCTCCTACCGCCCCTGCCCCATGCGTGTTCCCAGTTTTCTGTGTAAACCAATTTCGGTATAGACACTTGAAGTTCTCCCCGCGATCTCTATTATTATGTTATCATTATCAGTCCAACAATATCACCTGGAAAAATGAAGACTCTCCTATTATTATTATTACTTCACCCACATATTATATTATCTTACCCCCGTCAATTATTTTATATTAATTATTGTTAAACCTCCTATTATTTTACATTATATATTATTACCTCTCCTATTATTTTATTTTATATATTGTTAACCTTCTTATTATTTTATATTTTTTCTTGTTAACCTTGCAATTATCTTATATTATGTATACTCACCCCTCTTATTATTTTATAATATTTATTGTTAACCACACTATTATTTTACATTATTAATTATTACCCCTCCAGTTTTCTACATTACATGATTGTAGCCAGCGCAGTGCTTCCTTACATCAGTGTTCCCTGCGGAGTCCTCCCTTACATCATTGTTCCCAGCGGAGTTCTCCCTTACATCAGTGTTCCTAGTGGAGTTCTCCCTTACATCAGTGTTCCTAGCGGAGTTCTCCCTTACATCATTGTTCCTAGCGGAGTTCTCCCTTACATCAGTGTTCCCTGCGGAGTTCTCCCTTACATCAGTGTTCCCTGCGGAGTTCTCCCTTACATCAGTGTTCCCTGCGGAGTTCTCGCTTACATCAGTGTTCTCAGCTGAGTTCTCCCTTACATCTGTGTTCCCTGCGGAGTTCTCCCTTACAGCAGTGTTCCCTGCGGATTTCTCTCTTACCTCAGTCTTCCCAGTGCAGTTCTCCCTTACATGAATATTCATAAGAAAACCAGCCTAGGCTTGTGTGCTTGGCCTGGGCAGGGCAAATGGGTCAGCTGCCCAGTGTCCTTTCACTGCTTGGGGCCCAAAGCAGAGCTTCCCTTTAAGCCCATGCGCTGTCCGCAAATGTGCACAAAAAATCACACACTCTGTCTGGCACAGAGAGACATCAGTCGGTATCAGCTTAGCAGCACGCTCACACAGTGCAGCAACCAGTTCCAGTGTCAAGGTGCGGGCCGCGGGTGGCCGGGTCCTTGCGCTCCACTGACGCTCTGGCCCCGCTCCTTGCTATGCTGCCTCTAAACATGTGTACGTGATTGGACTTGGAGGAGCACGGAGGCCTTGGAAAAAGGAGTCAGACCTCGGCACAGATTCAGAGCTATGCTGGCCAGGAGGACTAGGTAGGTATTTTTCCTCCTCCCCTGGCTCCCACGCCGCACTCCATGTGTAGAACTGCAACAAACCATACATTTTTAAAATTTAATGGGCACACTGGCAGCATTTGATGTGCACACTGGCAGCATATGATGGGAACACTGGCAGCTTTGGTCGGCACAATTGATGGTACAGTGGCAGGGTTTAATGTGCACAGTGGCAGCAATTGATTTTTTTCAACACATTTTTGTGCTGCGGCCCCCCCCCCCCAAACGTTTAGAGCACCAGCCGCCGAGTGATGTTGTGGCTGTATATTTTTTTTATAGAGCATACAGCATTACAACAAATAGATAGCATTAGTGTATTTAACTGATTGATGGGCTTATTTTGGGCCCTATTGATTCACATGTATGTGTTTTGGCGGCCAAACATTTGCACAGGCACAGCAGCCTATTCATTTGAATGGGCTGCCATGCCTGTGTTTCCTGCAACAAAAAATGTGCATGCATCATGTAATAGGCTGCGCACACCTATGCCCATCAAGCAGTGAAATACATGACCTGTGTAGCCCAATTGTCCCTTTTTCCTGACCCAATACCACTTACCAGCCCTCTTATAATCTTATAATAATGAGACCACACCTTCTCTTTGGAGTAAACTGGCCACAATAGCATTTATTAACACAACCAAATTTTTACTCACTCCAAAGATATGTATATAAATATATATATATACAACCATAACCAAAACATTTTAAACAACTTTACAAAATCCAGTCTGGTGATCTCTGACGATGACCCACTTTAACCCAAACACCAACCTCACTGCGGCACCTTTAACCTACCAGGCGTCCAGCTGTGACCGCTCAGAGACCACCAATTCCTGCAGTGAAAACATCCCAGTATTCCGTCCACCGTTCAGGAATACACCGGAGGGGCCCATATTACCGATGAGCCTCCCACCCCTTTTAGATCACCTCTGTTTACCGCCACCATCAAAGACCACCAGAAAGATAACGCCACAGCCTGAAAGGGTGACTACCTTACCCTTGAGGGCAACCCCACACCCGCAATGCTTTTTGAATGCTTTCCTGTAAACCCAGGGACCATAAGTCAATACCGACATCCGTGAGATGCACCCAGTCCCTCCTCAGGTACAAACCCACATTAGACTCCAGCTCCCTGTGTCTAATCACCAACCCCCATTCTTGACCACGAACCTCCCCACCGCCTTATTCACCCGGATCCTCGTCTTCTGAATACTCGCCACCGATCTCGCCCACCTCCACTGCGTCCGGGCAACAATGTCCGACCACAACAGAATCGTATTCGGAAACCTTGCTCGGAGTTTTAGAAAATCGGCCTTTATGTCTCCAAGCAGGTCCCTAACCTTCCGGACCCCCAGGTCATTCCCACCAGCATGTATAACTAACACGTCCGGGGGCCTGTCCAGACACACATACCTTTCCACCACACTCATAACCCTGTCCCACTGCATGCCTGGGATGCCCAACCAATGTAACTCTGCTTCTCTCCTGGAAATCCCCAGCTGCCTCCCCTCTGGCCTCATGTCTCCTCTCCTGGCCCCCCAACAAACATACGAGTGGCCCACGATCCAAACGAGGGAAACTGAACCTCCATCTGAAATGAGAAACCAGAACTTACTGACAGAGGAACCCCACAGCTAGCCCACAACAACATTGTAACCATACTCAACCCATGTTTTCACCCTACATCATTGTTTGTTTTTTGTTTTACAAGAAAAACAACTACGGACACCCCCACTACCGAGACTGCCCACAACCGCCAGCTGTGGTCTAATGTAGGACCGAAACCTATGCGACTCCCAGCGACCAATCCTGCGCACCGATGCCTCATCCAACCCACACCGGGCCGCTTCCATGGCCGCTCCGATGCGGAAGGAGTGTGAAGCATATTCCGACCCCACCAAACCGCTATGCACCAAACATCGCCGAAACACTGACACAAACTGGAATCTCGACAGGAAGGACCCATCCTCGTGGATAAGGAACGGACCCTCCCTTCCCGGCCTCACCCCACGATACCCCTGAACCGCGGCCACCGGGCAAACCTGGGACCCCGTTAACTGAAACACGCAGACTTCCACGCCCCTACCCTGCTGGTCAGTTTTTGATCGCCTGATAAGTAGACGAACCCTAGTATCCTTCGCCCTTACATCCCGGTCCAACAGCCCCCCTTCCTGGATAGGCTGACCAACTCCCCCCGAAAAGCCCTATAAAACGCTAATAAAAAGGCCGCTGTAAATAACAGCACCTCGAACTTTGACGTGCAAATTGAGCCCTATTGAGCACATATGGCCATCAAAATCTCAAACGTCACCAGACGTCTCGTGTCCCCTTGTTTCGTCTGCTTCCGAAAACCCCGCAGCATCTGACGTACCCAAAAATCTTTTGTCCAATCCTCTGACCCCAGTAATTTAAAAAGGAATGACAAGCCTGCCATTTTCTTATCAATCGCGGCCGCTGAGCGCCCGCCCTCCATATTCCGGACCACAAAATAAAGTACCAGCAGACGCCAGTCGCTGGCATCCCCATCCATGGACACCTCCTGTACCAACCTCTGCCATTCCCTCCATACCTTTTCGTATGCTGTCCAGGTAGACCCACTTACGGACCTGCGTATCCATCCCGCGGCGACTCCAAGGGCAGCGCCTACATCCACCCCGGGCAAGGAATTCCATCCGCAGCCGCGCCAGGCGCAAGATCCCTGAACTTGTCCCATTGAAAACGAGACAGTGAGTCAGCTAAGGAATTATCCACCCCTGGGATGTGAACGGCATACAGGAATATGTTTAAACGCAGGCACCGAAGGACTAACTGGCGTAAAACTCCCCCATGTTATCACAATTAATTCGCAATTTCAAGTTCCTGCAACTCTCCCCCACAGCTCCAATGCCAGCATGATCGGAAAGAGTTCCAGCAATACCAAGTTGCCCAGGAAACCCGCATCCTTCCATGACTGCGGCCACGGTTCCGCACTCCACTTGCCTTGAAAGAACGCACCATGGGCTCCCAACGGGCCTTCAAAGCAGATGTAGACCTCGCTTTTTGCCGCATCCGCCAGCCGCACCGCATCCCTTCTCTTCTCCGGCGCCTTAGCCGCCTCCCCGACCGCACTCGAGCTGGCCGGCAGCTCGGCAGGTGCCCCTGAAGCGCCCGCACCCCGGTCACAACCGCGCCAGCGGCCAAGTCAGTTGCCGGGCACCACGCCTGCGCTGGACCACTCGCCCCTTGTTCGATCTTCCTAACCAGCTCCTTGAGCCCCAAGAGCAGACCCCCCAGGCTGCCCTGCGCCACATGCGTATCCTCCACCCCTGACGCCGGCAGGACTACCTCCGCCCCCCCGGCCCTGTCTTCTCCTCGCGAACTACCCCGTGCAAGCAAGTCATGTAACAAGGATGTAATGGAAACAGAAGATTCGCACTCACCAGGCTGCCCAGGACCGGGCCTCACAGCCGCCGACACCGGACCCAACGGAGACGACCGACCACGATCTCCCTCTCCATCTGACTCCGACAGTTTGCCTTCGGACCTCCCGTCTGCGACCACGTGTTGCTGGCGTGGGGTGCGAATCCCGGAAGAGCCTGCTCCTTCATCCTGGGGTCTGGTGCGCTGTGGAAGAGAGTCCCTGCTCCTCCGCCCGCCAGCCCCGCCCTCCCGCCTAGGCGACATGCTCCGTCGCCGGTCCATCCGACTCCCACTGTCCTGCGACTCCGCGACCACCCCGCCGGCCCTCTGGCCGCTCCTCCGCCCAGGTTCGTTCTGCCGAGGACTGGGGGCCGTTCCTGATGCCTGGTCCCCCACCTGCTGACCCGCCTGATCATGCCGTCCAGGCCGACAGCCTTCTGCACCTCCTCTTGCACTGGATGGCCGCCCAATACCCTGGCCACCCCTCCGTTGTCCGCTGCCCGGGCTGGGACTGGGGGGCGCGCCTGTTGCCCGGCCCCCCACCCGCTGAGCCTCCTGCCCCTGCTGTCTGGATGGACCTGCAGCCCCCGACCCTCTGGCGTCTGTGCTGCGCCCCAAACATCTGCGCCGGGCTGGTGGAGGGGGGGGAAACCTGGGAAAAGCTGGCCTCCTCCACTGCAGTGTCTGGGCCCCTCCTTCTCGCCCCCCTCGTGGCATACCTGCCGCTCCTGACCCCCGATGGGGTGGAGGCTGGGGTGTCCTGCAGCTGGGGGTGAGCCACCGCTCCGATCCCCCTCCGATCCCCCCCTGCAGCAGCTCCCAGGGGGCCCCTCGGACCGACATCGGTGCCACTCAGGCGGCCGAGAACGCCGTGCCTGAGGTGTCATCACCGCTCCCCCGCCGCACCTCTGTCCGCCGCCATGGCCGCTATCTGTTGTTGGAGCCATGCGGCGCCCTGTGTGTCCAATGCTGTGCGCAACTGCGCCAGAAAATCCACCACCGCCGCCGCCATCTTGGATACTGAATGCACAGAGCGGGAGGGTGCGTCTGATTGCTTCCTCCTCTGCTCTCCAACTGCTAGCATTGTCCCTGCTAGCACGTAATGGACGCCGTGGCTCCGCCCACCCCTAATCCTTAAAGCGGCCATACACTCCCCTTAAAACGGCGACTGTGCAGTCCAGCACATGTCATGCCGTCCCTGCGCCTAGCTCCCCCTTGTGGATGCTAGCTGCAGGACTCACTTTTTTTTTGGAAGGAAATCGTGGCACTGTTGTGAAGGGGGTCTACAAATTATTATTTTTTTGTATAGTTTTTTTTTGCATAGATTTTGCAGATGTTGTGTTGAAGAGCATAATTACATTGTGAGGCCTGAAAAAAAGGTTTGTCCAGGGCCCAAACCATATTAAAGACGGGCCTGGGCTGATGGAGGCTGTGATTGAGAGCCGGTTCACACAGGGGCGACTCAGATCCCACTTCAGGTCGCCCCTAATCGCCTTAAGTCGCGCTACATGTAAAAATCAATGTAAGTGAATGAGAGCCGTCTTAATGCACGCTACTGAAGTCGCTCCGACTTCAGAAAAGGTTCCTGTACTACTTCAATCCGACTTGTAGGCGACTGGTACCCATTGATTTCAATGGAGGTCACCTCCAAGTCGGATCTCCGTCTATATGGAGGCGACTCTCACAGAATTATCAGCTCTCAGGAGGGAACTCCACGCCAAATTTATTTAAAAAAATTGGCGTGGGTTCCCCCTCCGAGAGCATACCAGGCCCTTAGGTCTGACTCCTTTTTCCAAGGCCTCCGTTCTCCTCCAAGTCCAATCGCGTACACACGTTTAGAGGCAGCATAGCAAGGGGCGGGGCCAGAGCGTCAGTGGAGCTCAAGGACCCGGCCACCCGCGACCCACACCTTGACACTGGAACTGGTTGCTGCACTGTGTGTGCGTGCTGCTAAGCTGATACCGACTGATGTCTCTTTGTGCCAGACAGAGTGTGTGATTTTTTGTGCAGATTTGCGGACAGCGCATGGGCTTAATGGGAAGCTCTGCTTTGGGCCCCAAGCAGTGAAAGGACACTGGGCAGCTGACCCATTTGCCTTGCCCAGGTCAAGCACACAAGCCTAGGCTGGTTTTCTTTTGAATATTCATGTAAGGGAGAACTGCACTGGGAAGACTGAGGTAAGAGAGAAATCCGCAGGGAACACTGATGTAAGCGAGAACTCCACAGGGAACACTGATGTAAGCGAGAACTCCACAGGGAACACTGATGTAAGGTAGAACTCCACTGGGAACACTGATGTAAGGGAGAACTCCGCTAGGAACACTGATGTAAGGGAGAACTCCGCTAGGAACACTGATATAAGGGAGAACTCCACAGGGAACACTGATGTAAGGAAGCACTGCGCTGGCTACAATCATGTAATGTAGAAAACAGGAGGGGTAATCATTAATAATGTAAAATAATAGTGGGGTTAACAATAAATATTATAAAATAATAGGAGGGGTGAGTATACATAATATAAGATAATTGCAAGGTTAACAAGAAAAAATATAAAATAATAAGAAGGTTAACAATATATAAAATAAAAGGAGAGGTAATAATATATAATGTAAAATAATAGGAGATTTAACAATAATTAATATAAAATAATTGACGGGGTAAGATAATATAATATGTGGGTGGAGTAATAATAATAATAGGAGAGTCTTCATTCTTCCAGGTGATATTGTTGGACTGATAATGATAACATAATAATAGAGATCGCGGGGAGAACTTCAAGTGTCTATACCGAAATTGGTTTACACAGAAAACTGGGAACACGCATGGGGGCGGGGCGGTAGGAGGATGATTAGCATTCGGGGGGTAGAGTAGGAGGAGCAGCAAAGGGCCCGGGGTAAGAAAGAAGAGTGAGGATGCTTTATACAAAGAGTAGAGCAGTCAGAGAGGCCATATACAAGTGTTTTTAACCCTAGAAATGCAGTGGAAGCTTTATTGGGAGGGGGAGCCAAATCCGACAGCAATAGTCCCATTACTGGATCCATCTGTAGGAAACACACACACTGACTGAATACATTGTTTCTATGTGTTTATCAGATGATGGGGGATCTAGGTGGAGCCTCCGTACTGCTCTCTCCTTTACAATAAAGTCTCCTCTTACCCGGTGATGTGAGGGGCGGCTGATTGTCCATCATGGCGTCCTTGTAGAGATCCTTGTGTCCTTCTAAATACTCCCACTCCTCCATGGAGAAATAGACAGTGACATCCTGACACCTTATAGGAACCTGACACACACAATGATACAGTCACCATCCAGACACACCCCTTGTCTGTTACTGGATAATGTCCCAGATTTCCCAGAATCCTCCTCACCTCTCCTCCATCATCTCTCTGGTGACTTCTAGAATCGTCTTTGTATTTCTCTATGCTATCAGGGAGGGAGGTGGAGGCGATGTGATGGTCATATGATCTCCAGTAAATCTGTATATATAGAGAGCGCTGCCAAAAAATCAAGATTATTAAACAGTTTGCCACTTGTAAAAAAATAAACGAATGAACAACACCAGAAAATACAACCAATGTTAAATTTATCAAAAAGTCCCATTCAAATATTAATTACATGAAAAATAAGAGTTAGGTGAACAGGTGCTGGTGCCATTATTAACACATAGCCACTTCCAGGAGACCCCACATGGATGTGCACTCACCACAATGGATGGATCTTCTATTACTAGATAGGTCTCACTGCGCTTTTTTGGTTGGATACACTGTGTATCTTGTCACCAGCTTGACCATTCACATGTACCTGGATGTGATTTCTTTCAATGATATACACTGCCATTCCTCCACTAATAAAAGTGGTATAATCTGTTAATATAGACCAGCGGTCTCCAAACTGTGGCCCAGGGGCCGATACGGCCCTTTGCTTGCCTTTACCTGGCTCTTAGGGCACTATTCCATCCACTGACACTAACACTGGGGCATTATTCATCCCACTGACACCAACAATAGGGCACAATTCCTTCTATTGATATAAAAAAATGGGGCACTATTCATTTAATTGGTACAAATGATGGGGCACAGTTCCTCCTACTAACACCAATGATGGAGCATTGTTTACTTCTACTGGGCATTATCAACTCCTACTGGCCCCCCTAAAGTCTAAACTGGCCCTTTGTTTATAAAGTTTGAAGACCCCTGATATAGACTTATGAGGTGAGAAGGTGATTGGTGGGACTCCAAAATAAAGTGTTCCAGCCACGTAGGTGGGGAAATGTTGTGCCCCTGAAGGGGTTAATCTAGGTTTCCACACTATATATGTGTGTATCATCATCTGCTGGAGATAAAAGACATCACAGTGACTATGGAGGAAGAGGACGGACATGACGGGGGGGGGGGTTACTGGGTGTAAATAGAAAATAAGATCTTATTACCTCCTCTGCTGCCACTTCCAACAATGTCTTCTCTCTACTTCCTCTCGACTCACCTCTCACCCAGAATTTCCTGTCTGTAGCTGACATAACTTCCGGTCAGCAGTTGACATCACTTCCGATCTGTAGCTGACATCACTTCCTGTCTGTCTTCCATAGAGACTGCCTGTCTGGGTAGAAGTGAGATCTCCATCTTGTGGAGATCAGAGGAACTGCAGCCCTGAGAAACATCTCGTAGTGTGAACACGGCCTTGTGCTATGTGTGTATGTACTGTATATCCTTATAGATGGGTCATCTCCACTCCCACCAAGGGGGATAGTAGAAATATATTACTGCCTACTCCGGCCTTTATCAGCCAGGGTTCCTCCAAAGGAATTTATGGATTCCCTCAGAATTTATCAATTTCTGTCTTTCAGTAACAACAATTTCATGATAATGTAAAAATGTCCTTTCACTGAAATGAGGGGATCCTTCTCCCATCGGTCACCAATAAGGGAACAATAAACAGATCACTTGTTTGGGTTTAGACTAAATTTGCCTTGTTTGAGGGGGAGAGAATGGCTGCACTGAATGGGTATTCAGCCATGTTGAACCTTCAGTTGCAGTATATGACTACCAATGCTAAATGTGAGCTTCCCTCTTCAGTGAGTGCAGTTTTTAGTATGAGTGTGTATGAAGAGGCGGAGCTCTGAGTGTGTATGAAGAGGCGGAGCTCTGAGTGTGTATGAAGAGGCGGAGCCCTGAGTGTGTATGAAGAGGCGGAGCTCTGAGTGTGTACGAAGAGGCGGAGCCCTGAGTGTGTACGAAGAGGCGGAGCTCTCAGTGTGTATGAAGAGGCGGAGCTCTGAGTGTGTATGAAGAGGCGGAGCCCTGAGTGCGTATGAAGAGGCGGAGCCCTGAGTGCGTATGAAGAGGCGGAGCTCTGAGTGTGTATGAAGAGGCGGAGCCCTGAGTGTGTATGAAGATGCGGAGCCCTGAGTGTGTATGAAGAGGTGGAGCTCTGAGAGTGTATGAAGAGGCAAAGCTCTGAGTGTGTATGAAGGAGTGGAGCTCCTGCGGGAACAGCGGTCGGAGGAGGAGTCTAGGAGGGAGATGACAGAAAGAGCAGCAGACTTGCAGTAGTGAGCGAGGAGGATCCGGTTCCTTCGCCATCGGAGGTGAGGAGAGTGTGAAGGATGTTGGTGACTCTGGTAGATGAAAAGCTGGGAGTCTTTTTCAACTTTTCTTAGAAAAAAAGAAAAAGGGAGAAGTAAAAATTGGATGAAGGGAAGGAAGGTAGGAGAAGAAAGGGGTGAGACAGAGAGGAAAGAGAAGGGAGCGAAAAAGGAAAAGAAGAAGACATGGCGGTAGCTGAGCTTGCGAGTTATCAAAAGGGATAGGTTTGGCTATGACCCTATCAGGAGCTGTCCCTCATCTGAGTAGATGAAGGCATTCCATATATCCCAGGTCTTCTTATGAGCTTCTTGCTTATTTTGGGCAGTGAGGATCAAATCCTCCATTTTCTTCACATCCTCCACCTTCCTCAGCCACTGTACGATGGTTGGGGGGAGTGTTGTTTCCAGTGGAGGGGGATACACGCCTTTGCTGCATTGAGTAAGTGAGGTATAAGTGATTTCTTATATGTTTTAATAGGGATCTTTGAGTGATGTAGGAGAAAGAATGCGGCATCATCTGGAATGGTGTATTCTGTGAACTTCTGTGTGATTCTGCGGACCTCTCCACAGAAATCCTTTAGCTTAGGGCAGGACCAGAAAATATGGATCAGAGTTCACTCCTCTCCAGCACAGCGCCAACACCAGCTCGAGGAAGAGAGAAAACATTTCTGTAGTCTGGAGGGTGTCAAATACCAGCGGGAGAACAACTTGAAGTGTGTCTCTTGTATTTTAGTACAGAGGGAAGATTTGAGGGCCAGAGAGATGATGCGTTGCTTTTGTGTTGATGGGAATGTGCAATTAAAGTCCCTTTCCAATCTGGTTAGACAGGATAATTGTGGTTATTCTTTAGGAGTGTTTAACAAATTGTATGTTTGGGATAGTATGTGGGCCAACGGGTCAGTCCTCGAACGGCGTTTGCTGGCGAGCAAATTCTTGGGGTCTAGGGAGGGAGTGGAGGAAGTGGGGAAGTTGCACTTTAGTCATAAGTGCATGAATATAACCTCAGGTATTAGTATGAAGCCATGCCTGACAAAGGAAACTAAGGGGCCTACTTAGAGAAAATTCATTGGACAATCGTGACAAGCATTTATTCAGCCATGAAAAATTTGAGCTGTATTTTAATTAACACAGTGATTTCCTATGACTGTCAGCTCCATCTAGTGGCCACAATGTGGTATTTTTTCTGAAATAAAAATTCATCAGTAGACACAGCACGATACAATATTATGGCCACTAATTGGAGACAATGATTACATGAAATTAAATATGGCCAAAAGTTGTCACAGTTGGGTGAATGCTGGTCACATTCATTCAACAATTTATAGACCTCTAAGTGTTTGTGAAATCTTACACCACAAAATGTATTCAGCCAATGAAAGGTAATGACTCAATTTTTATTTTTGTACTGCTATCAATGGCCAACACGGTACAACACTTCATCCATGTCTTTGGTGATCTCTGATCTCCTTATCAACTGTTTCTTACATGATGAAGATCAGCCATGGAGTATATC
This sequence comes from Lithobates pipiens, assembly GCF_037356315.1. NCBI lineage: Eukaryota > Metazoa > Chordata > Amphibia > Anura > Ranidae > Lithobates > Lithobates pipiens. The sequence continues at coordinate 626,069,049 of NW_027507758.1, forward strand.
TGAGGTGTATATCAGGGTGTGCTTCTTCCCCACATGAGAGCTGTGATGTCCAGCAACATTCATATAGAAGACATTTCCCGCACTCAAGGCACTAATACACCTCGAGGGTTGTGTGGGATCCCTGATGTACAGGAAGACAGGACTTCAGTGAGGAACAATTCCCTCACTCAGGACAGGAATACGGCTTCTCACCCATGTGAGATCTCTGATGTTTGTTAAGATTGGATTTAGCTAAAAAACATTTCCCTCACTCAGAACAAGAAAATGGCTTCTCTCTTGTGTGAGATCTCTTATGTATAGAAAGACTGAAATTACGTGAAAAACATTTCCCACATTCAGCACAGGAATATGGCTTCTCCCCCGTGTGAGATCTCTTATGTGCCTTAAGATTGGATTTATCTAAAAAACATCTCCCACAGTCAGAACAAGGAAATGGTTTCTCCCTTGTGTGAGATCTCTGATGTATAGAAAGACTGGACTTCTGTGAAAAACTTTTCCCACACTCAGGACAGGAATACGGCTTGTCTCCTGTGTGAGATCTCTGATGTCTGTAAAGACTGGAATTACGTGAAAAACATTTCCCACATTCAGGACAGGAATACGGCTTCTTCCCTGCGTGAGATCTCTTATGTGTCTTTAGATTGGATTGATCTAAAAAACATCTTCCGCACTCAGAACAAGAAAATGGTTTCTCCCTTGTGTGAGATCTCTGGTGTATAGAAAGACTGGACTTCTGTGAAAAACGTTTCCCACACTCAGGACAGGCATATGGCTTCTCCCCTGTGTGAGATCTCTGATGTATGTAAAGACTGTAATTTCTTGAAAAACATTTCCCGCACTCGGGACAGGAATACGGCTTCTCTCCTGTGTGAGATTTCTGATGTGCGTTAAGATTGGATTCATCTAAAAAGCATTTCCCGCAATGAGAACAGGAAAGGGACTTCTCCTCTGTTTGCAATTTCTGATGTGTGTAAAGACTGGAATTATGTGAAAAACATTTTCCACACTCAGGACAGGAATATGTCTTCTCTCCTGTGTGAGATATTTTATGTTCATTAAGATAGCATTTAAAACTAAAACACTTCCCGCACTCAGTACAGGAAAACCTCTTCTCTGTTGGAAGGACGGCACCGTCCCTCACAGTCTGAGGTTCCTCAGGATAAGAGGAATACGATGGTCCATCTACACTGTGTGGTGCCGGATGGACATTTGAGGTAGTCGGGTTTTCTCCTGGACTATACTGTGTGATGTCCTCATCTTCTACTTTACAGTCTGGAGACAAAGTGAGACAATCCTCTGAGGTTTTCCTCATCTCCCGTCCATCTACTAAAATAGAAATACAAAGATTATTACTAGACATGAGCTGATTGGTTACCCTAAACCAGGACTCCGCCCACATCAGGCAGCTTTGTCTCTGAGGATCTTACAATTCCCCCCTCAAGGTAACTAGTAAATGGGTCCTCTGATCTCCTACCAGATCATTTCTTTATTCATGGACCTTAGTCAGAGAGTGAGGAAACAACGAGAACTGTCTTTTATAGGAGTGACAGTGATGAGGGGATTATAGGACGAGTGTCCCCTCCCCCTCTATCACTCATTGCCATCTTCCCAACACAAGAAGTCCTGCACTTCCTTATTTAGTCCATGATTTAGTCATGAATAACAGCGGGGCTGAGCCCCACCAGAGGTCAGAGAGTGAGGATGGGGGAGAACAACCAAGATGAAGACTGGACTGATCTTGAAGACCACCATCATTGAGTTATTCACTTCTCCCTCATTTTCTGTTTAACTGCTTCAGCCCCGGAAGGATATGCCCCCTTAATGACCAGGCCATTTTACTGCGATATGGCACTGTGTCGCTTTGACAATTGCGTGGTCATGCGATGTTGTACCCAAACAAAATGGACGTCCTTTTTTCCCCCCACAAATAGAGATTTCTTTTGGCATTTGATCACCTCTGCGGTTTTTATTTTTTGCACTATAAACAAAAAAAGAGCGTCCATTAAAAAAAATAATAATAATAATAATTATTTATATTATATATATATATATATATATATATATATATATTTTTTTTTTTTTTTTTTTTTTTTACTTTTTGCTAAAATAAATGGAATGGTTTAGATCAAAGCATATTCATGTGCTGAAAATACAGACCTAAATCCTATTGAGAATCTGTGGCAAGACTTGAAAATTTATGCTCTCCATCCAAGCTGACAGAGCTTGAGCTATTTTGCAAAGAAGAATGGGCAAAAATGTAACCCTCTAGATGAAAGCAAAGCAAAGCTGGTAGAGACATCCCCAAAAAGACTTGCAGCTGTAATTGCAGTAAAAGTGGTTCTGCAAAGTATTGACTCCGGGGGTCTGAATACAAATGTACCCCCACACTTTTCACATATTTATTTGTACAATTTATCATTATCCTTCCACTTCACAATTATGTGCCACTTTGTGTTGGTCTATCACATAAAAGCCCAATAAAACACATTTATGTTTTTGGTTGTAACATGAAAAAAATGTGTAAAATTTCAAGGGGTATGAATACTTTTTCAAGGCACTGTAAATCGTATGAGTGCTCAATATAACATTTGCAATCCTGGATGGCTAATATAAAAGTTCCATAAACCCAAAAATACACATATATCATACTAACTTTTAATAAAGTGCTCAGTGTGCTTAATTGTGCAAAAAGTGTCCATAAAAACTAGATTATGCTCCATATAAAAATGTATATATAAGGATCCACTGGTGTAAACCAAAAAAGTCACAGTTCAAATAGTATAACTTCCAAAGTGACTTATGCCTGCAAAAACAATATCTCTTGGTGAAAAATTAGGTACATTCCACACGTGCTCCCTTCTCGGTTCCACACTCACCAGAAAGATGTACCCCTGCCAGGACCGTTTTTAAGGCAGGGCAAAAGGGGCAGCTGCCCTGGGCCCCATCATTGTTGTGGGGCCCAAAGCAGCTGCCTCATACTTGCCAACTATCCCAGTTTAAATTCCCTTATCACTTGAAGTTTTAGTCCCGTGCTGTGTCCCAATATCTCAGTGTAAAGTTCTATTGCTACTGCCCAGCTCTGCCCTTTCACCATGTACAAATGACTCACCTGCAGACCCTGTGCTTACATGTAAATAACCTGCATTAATATCTAAATAGTTGTGGACCAAGACATTGATATGTAAATAGAGGCAACATTCATATGTATATAATGTCCCCCTGAGGTCATATCTACCATCACTTCTGCTGAATGCTGCCCACTGGGGAGCTAAAGGAGCATGCTTAAAAGTCCTGCCTACAACTATAGTCATTAAGCTGAACATCAGCCTGTTCTGCAAAGGTAAGCAAATTGGAGGTGGAACTCTTCTTCAAAATAACATGGTGCTACAGCACCCTGAATTGTGGTGCATGTGCCAACAGTCATTGCGTGGTAAGGATATGCAGTAACCTCTAGGAACCAATCAGTGAGCAATAATAATGTGCAGTAACCTCTAGCAAGCAATTAGTGAGTGGTATAGATGTCCAGTAACCTCTAGCATTCAATCAACAAGCAGAAGTCATGTGCTGTAAACCTCTAGAAAATAGACAGTGATCCATAATGTGTGCTGTAACCTCTAGCAGCCAGTCAGTGAGCGGTAATGATACACTGTAACCTCTGGCAACCAATCGCAATTGCTGCCTGATCTGATTCAATAAACTGAACATGTGGAGAGCAAAATTGCATGGAAGAGGGGGGCCCAAAAAATTGTTTGCCCAGGGTCCAGTCAATAATAAAGACAGCCCTGACCCCTGCAGGGGTAAAGCGCATTCAAAGAGAAGAGGGTCGTCTCTGGTCTCTTGTCTGGTGGTACCTCCTCCTCCATGGTGGGTCTGGTCATTAGGTACATTCACATATGGGTGGATCGAAAGAAATCCTTCTCATAGCGCGAATCCATAAAAATGTATTTTATTCAGATCAAAGTTTTAAAATCGCACTTTCAGTAGTGCTGCGGGTCAGTACAAATACCACAGCAATAGATCTGGGATGCCCTGCATTCCACAGACTGGAATTTCTGAAACCTGAAGTGACGCGATGGTGCTCCGAGCGCCATACTTTCTGGTGAGTGTGGAACCGAGAGGGGAGCGCGTGTGGAATTCACCTAATTTTTCACCAAGATATATTGTTTATCCAGCACCCGAGAGATCATGGCTCCTCCCACAACAGGAAACTCTTCATCATCCAAAGCTTTAATAGGAGGCCTCCAGCCAGGTTGCCTTAATTTTTTTTTGCGTTTGCTCCAGCCAGTAGGAACACCTCTGGTGGGAGCCATGATCTCTCAGGTCTGTCCTGGGAGACAAGGAGGTTCTCACCTGAAAATAGGATTTTTAAAAACGGATTATCTGTAAAGTCTTTTTCTTTTTCAGTACATCACGGGACACAGAGCCATAGTAGTTACTATGTGGGTTATAGGCCACCTTCAGGTGATGGACACTGGCACACCCTAAGACAAGAAGTCCACTTCCTATATAACCCCTCCCACTACTGGGAGTAGCTCAGTTTTGTAGCAAAGCAATACACATGTATACCAAAAAAGAAGGGAGGGACTTCTGTGTCCCGTGATGTACTTCAAAGAAAAGGATTTGACAGGTAAGCTGTTTTAAACATACTATTTTCTTCTTGTACATCAGGGGACACAGAGCCATAGTAGTTACTCTGTGGGATGTCCCATAGAAATGCCAACTGAAGGCAGGGAGACACAACAAAAGTAGGGCACTAAGATACTAGAGGACTTATACTGCAGCCTGCAGTACGCTGCGCCCAAAGGCGATATCCTCATGACCTTTTACATCTATTTGATAGAACCTGGTAAATGTATGGACTGAAGACCAAGTTGTGGCCTTGCAGATTTGAGCCATGGAGGCCTGGTGATGCACTACCCAGGAAGCATTAACAGCCCTGGTGGAGTGCACTTTACATAGTTAGTCAGGTTGAAAAAAGACATAAGTCCACCCAGTTGCACTTTAATATGAAAAGGTGGAACTTTCCTCTTTAAACCATAAGCTTGAACAATCACTTGACAAATCCATTTAGAAATAGTAGATTTCGATGCTGCCTGTCCTCTCTTAGGACCTTCTGGCAACACAAACAAAACATCTGTTTTACGAATCTGAGCGGTCACCTTCAAATAGACCTTGACTGCTCTCACCACATCAAGAGAATGTAGTGACCTTTCTTCTGCAGAACAAGGTTCTGGAAAAAGTGAAGGCAGAACAATATCCTGGTTTAAATGAAAACCTGACACTACCTTCAGCACAAAATTACGACGAGGACGCAATACAACCTTATCCATATGAATAATCAAAAATGGCTCTTTACAAGGAAGAGCAGCCAACTCTGATACTCTTCTAGCAGAAGATATGTTAACCAAAAAAAACAAATTTCCTTGTCAAAAGGACCAAGGGAATATCTCGTATCTGCTCAAAAGGCTGTTTCTGTAATGCTGACAGGACTAAATTCAAGTCCCAAGGGTTATGGGGTGACCTAACCGGAGGATTAATCCGAGTTACCCTCTGAATAAAACTACGAACCAGAGAGTGTGAAGCAAGTGGTTGTTGAAAAAACACAGATAAGGCCGACACCTGGCCTTTGATAGTACTTAAGGCCAGCTTAATTTCTAATCCCATCTGTAGAAATTCAAGGATCCTACCTATGACATATTTCCTGGGGTGCAAACCCCTGGATTCACACCAGGAGACATATGCCTTCCAGACTCTATAATATATGACTCTGGAGGCCAGTTTCCTAGCATTAACCAAAGTAGAAACTACTGAACCTGACAGCCCACTGTCTTTCAGAATGTGGGTCTCAATAACCAAACCATTCAATTTAGCGTTTGTAAGTAGGATGGAATACCAGATCTTGCAAGAGAAGATCTGGCCGGGGTGGTAGGATCCATGGGTCCCCTACCGCCATCTTTACGATCTTTGCATACCAAGATCTCCTGGGCCACAAGAATCAGCCTCCTTCCTTTCCTGTTTATACCTGCGAAGGAGCGGAAGTAGCAGAACAGGAGGGAACGCATAGATCAGTGAAAACTGATCCCACAGAAAAATAAAAGGCATCTGTTCCACATGCCAGCAGATCCTTTGTCCTAGACTCAAAGTTGTCAATCTTTTTGTTGAACCTGGACACAAACAGATCCACATCCGGAATTCCCCATCTTTGACATATTGACAGAAAGATGTCAGGGTGAAGAGACCACTCTCCCGGGAACAAGTAGTTCCCCTGCCAATTCTCTATTCCCAGAATGAAGACTGCCGATAGGCAAGGAATGTTGTCTTTTGCCCAGGATAGGATATGATTTACCTCTCTCTGAGCCGCACAACTTCTCATGCCCCCTTTGTGATTGATATAGTCCACTGTTGTGGCATTGTTGGATTGGATTCTGACAGGACGATTGCATAATCTGAGCGTCCAGGCCATCAGGGCCAGGCGTGCTGCCCGAATCTCTAGAATATTGATGGGCAAGGTCATCTCTATTTTGGACCATTTTCCTTGGACAGATGCTTCTTCCAGGACTGCTCCCCAGCCCAGAAGGCTGGCATCTGTTGTCACCACCTTCCAGGTAACTGGTAGGAAGGACTTTCCTTTCTGAAGATTCTTGGATATCAACCACCAACTGAGGCTTTGACGCACTTTGGGGGATAAACGCATTGGGAAGTCTAGAGCTTGGACCTTCTTGTTCCAAGTTGACAGGATACAGTTTTTCAGCAGTCTCGAATGAAACTGTGCATAAGGAACGGCCTTGAATGAAGCCACCATCTTTCCCAACAATCTCATGCAAAGTCGAATAGAAGGATTCTTCTTTGCTTTGACCACCTGAATCAGTTCCCTTATGGAATTAATCTTTTCCTGGGGCAAAAACACCCTCTTCTGAGTTGTATCTATGATCAGGTCCAAGTACTGCAATCTCCTTGATGTTTTTATTTTTAACGTTGAACAAAGGTTTTTTATTAAACATACAGTGCATAAATGTTATATTGGCTTCATGCAGAAACTTAAAAAAAAATGTTACATTGCATATCACAAATAATGTATATAAGAAAGCAGGTACATTTTGCCATGAGTATGAATTCTATGAGTGTGCGTATTACAAATAAAATAAAATTATATTCAGAGGTACGTGCCTTAGTTGTCATTTCAAGCTGTTATGGTTTTACTACACTACACGCAGGTTTCAGATTCTTGTAACCAACGGTCTCATATCTTATTATACTTGTCAGGACAACCTCTGTTAATATATATATATTTCTTGTATGGTAAAGTATTGTTCACTTCAAGTTTCCATTCTACCATCTTGGGAGGCGATTGTCTCATCCATTTTTTAGCTATAATTTTCCTAGCTGAGAATAGTGTCTCGTGCAGAAATATTTTGGTATATTTGTCAATGGTATCAGGTAGGATTCCGAGAAGGCACTGTTTTGGGTCAAGTGCTAGGGGTGAGCCCATGGTATCATGTAAAAATGCCACAATTTGCTTCCACAAACCCTGTATCCTGGGGCAGGCCCAGATCAGATGAAAAAAAGTGCCCGTTTCTAATCCACACAGTAGACATGTTGTGGATGGAGTGCGTTTATATATTTCACCACTCTAAGCCCTTGTACACACGGTCGGAGATTCCGACAACCAAATCCGTCGGATTTTGTCCGTTGGATTTTGTCCGAAACTGTTGCATACACACGGTCGGACAAAGTTGTCGAAAAATCCGATCTTTCAGAACGTGATGACGTAATTTCGTTACGATGGGACTACGTTCAGGCTAGTAGCCAATAGCTTTTATGTAGGAATTTGATCTGAGCATGCGTGGCACTTTGTCTGATCGAAATTCTCTACACATGATCGGAGTATGTCCTATCGGACCAGTTTGTCGGAAAATATTTCCAGCAAGTTGGAAAATTTGGTCCGACGGATATTCCGACGGAAACAGTCCGATGCATACCACACACAGTCGGATTATCCGACAACACGGTCCGATAGGACATATTCCGATGGATTCTCCGACCGTGTACAAGGGCTAAGGGGTGTAAGATATGCCCTATGCAGAATATAGAGCTGTGATAGATGGTCCGATAGCTTGGGGGACACTGCCTTGCAGGTCTCCAATGCCTCCCCCCACTCCTCATCCTCCATTGGACCCACTTCTCTCTGGGTTTCAAATCATATGCTATTTTGGTATAAATGGGGGTGGAGAGCATATTATAAAATGCCGAAATTAACTTGTGGGGGTCTGTGCCCTTAATCACTGCCATGATGGCATTAGGGGTTGAGTCTGGGATTGATTCAGGAAACTGAGACTGTGTCGCATGGCAGGTTTATAAGAAGCTAAAGAACATTCGGTTTTAGATTAGGAATTAGTCTCCGAGTGAGTCAAAAGTTTTAAAGGTGTCCATCTTTTAGTATGTGGTGTAAATAGAACACTCCCTGTCTGCCCATACACTTACATCCTGTATTGTGTTGAACTCAGGTAGGTTTCTGTTATGCCATAGCGGCGTGTAATCATTGTATCGTGGAATGTTACGTTTAGAAGAGGCTAAGTTCCATATTTTCCTATATTGGTATAGTGTGGTGTGTCTATGACCCCCTTGTTCCAGCCCTTGTGAGCCCACTGCTATCGCACATAATGGGTCTTTGGTGTGTTGTGCCCATTTTGGACATAGGAGAGCTAGGAATGTCTCGCTATCCGTCTTGTCTATGTGGAATAGCTGTGATAACTTAGTTGCAACATAGTATAAATTGAAGTCGGGGAGAACCTCCCAGGTCAGTTGAATTCTTAAGAGTTTGCCACGCTAGTTTGTGTCTGTTGGCCCCCAAACAAAGGGCTTTAAAAGGGCCTCCAGAAATTTTAAATATTTCAGGGGGAGGTATACTAGGGTATGCCATAGTACATAGAGTATCTTGGGAAGCAGGACCATTTTAATTAAATTTATGCGACCCCAAATCCCAAGTGGGAGTTGAGACCAAATCCTTACTTTAGTTTTAATCAAGGAGATAAGAGGTTCTATGTTTAGGGAAATGTAGTCTGTAGGGAATCTAGATATATGGATCCCTAAGTATTTGATGACATTAACTCTTTGTAATGGTAGACTGGCCTGGGATTCCGGGGGCGGGAAACTGTCGTGTGGCAGGATTTGAGATTTGACCCATTTAATTTTTAGCCCCGAGAAGATTCCAAATTGTTTGATCGTGCAGAGTGCAGTCTGCAGAGACGGACCTGAATCAGCCAAGTATACAGTGCCTTGCGAAAGTATTCGGCCCCCTTGAACTTTTCAACCTTTTGCCACATTTCAGGCTTCAAACAAAGATATAAAATTTTAATTTTTTGTGAAGAATCACCAACAAGTGGGACACAATTGTGAAGTGGAACGAAATCTATTGGATATTTTAAACTTTTTTAGCAAATAAAAAACTGAAAAGTAGTGCGTGCAAAATTATTCGGCCCCTTTACTTTCAGTGCAGCAAACTCACTCCAGAAGTTCAGCGAGGATCTCTGAATGATCCAATGTTGTCCTAAATGACTGATGGTGATAAATAGAATCCACCTGTGTGTAATCAAGTCTCTGTATAAATGCACCTGCTCTGTGATAGTCTCACGCATGCGCACGGGAGCCGCCACTAACGGCATATCGCCGTTAGCAGCAGCATGCTCAGTGCGCCGCTGTCTACGATGCATGCACCGTAGACAGCGGTGCCTGTCTTTTTGTAAATATCTCCTAAACCGTGTAGGTTTAGGAGATATTTCTTGGACCTACAGGTAAGCCTTAATCTAGGCTTACCTGTAGGTCAAAGTGGTTTGTAAAGGTTTACAACCACTTTAAAAAGGCAAATTTTTTTCAATGTCAGTTTTTCAAATGACAATTTTTTTTCTATTGCATTTAAGTCCAAATATGAGATCTGAGGACTTTTTGACCCCCAGATCTCACATTTAAGAGGACCTGTCATGTTTTTTTCTATTACACGGGATGTTTACATTCCTTGTAATAGTAATAAAAGTGATTACATTTTTTTTTTAAAAAACAGTGTAAAAATAGATAAAATCAAGTAAAATAAATAAGAAAATAAATAAATTTTAAAACACCCCGTCCCGAACGCATATGTGAGTAGCGCCTGCATATGAAAATGGTAGTCAAACCGCACATGTGAGGTATCGGCGCGATCGGCAGAGCGAGAGCAATAATTCTAGCCCTAGACCTCCTCTGTAACGCAAAATATGCAACCTGTAGAATTTTTTAAATGTTGCTTATGGAGATTTCTGAGGGTAAACGTTTGACGTCAAATTGGGCTAATTTTACTGCCGTCTTATTTTTTTATTAAAAAAAAAAAGTGAAAAAAAAGTATTGCAATGACCGCCATTTTATTCTCTAGGGTGTTAGAAAAAAAAAAAACAATATATAATGTTTGGGGTTTCTAAGTAATTTTCTAGCAAAAAAATATGTCTGAAAAAGAGGCCTGGTCCTTAACCACTTGACAACTGGGCACTTAAACACTCCTCCTGCCCAGACCAATTTTCAGCTTTTCGGTGCTCTCACACTTTGAATGACAATTACTCAGTCATGTCATACTGTACCCAAATTAATTTTTTGTCCTTTTTTTCCCACAAATAGAGCTTTCTTTTGGTGGTATTTGATCACCTCTGGGTTTTTTCTTTTTTGCGCTATAAATGAAAAAAAGACTGAAAATTTTGAAAAAAAAAATCGTTTTCTTTGTTTCTGTGATAAAATTATGCAAATTATTAATTTTTCTTCATAAATTTTGGCCACAATTTATACTGCTACATATCTTTGGTAAAAATAACCCAAATTAGTGGACATTATTTGGTCTTTGTGAAAGTTAGAGAGTCTACAAGCTGTGGTGCAAATCACACAAAATTGATCACACCTGATGTACTGGTGACCTATCTCATTTCTTGCGAACCCGAACAAGTCAGGAAAGTACAAATACCCCCCAAATGACCCCTTTTTGGAAAGTAGACATTCCAAGGTATTTAGTAAGAGGCATGGTGAGGTTTTTGATGTTGACATTTTTTCCCACAATTCTTTGAAGATTTTTTTCCCACAAAATTGTCATTGTAATAGTTTATTTCTCTCACATGGCATGTGTATACCACAAATGTCACCCCCAAAATAAATTCTGCTACTCCTCCTGAGTATTACAATACCACATGTGTGGGACTTTTTCACAGCCTGGCCACATAGAGAGGCTCAACATGCAGGGAGCGCCATCAGGTGTTCTAGGAGCATAAAATTACACATCTAACTTGTTGACTACCTATTACACTTTTGAAGGCCCTGGAGCACCAGGACAATGACACTGAGGTGGCACTAATATGTGGCACTGATGACACGTGACACTGATGTGGCACTGATGACAGATGCCACTAATACGTGGCACTGATGACACAAATATGTGGCACTGATGACAGATGGCCCTTATATGTGGCACTGATGACATGTGGCACTAATACGTGGCACTGATGACACGTGACACTGATGACAGATGGCACTGATACCTGGCATTGATGACACGTGACACTGATAACAGATGGCACGTGACACTGACAGGTGGCACTGATATGTCACTGATGACAGATGGCACTTATACGTGGCACTGGGGACAGATGGCACTGACAGGTGGCACTGGGGACAGATGGCACTGACAGGTGGCACTGGGGACAGATGGCACTGACGACAGGTGGCACTGATGACAGGTGGTACTGGGGACAGATGTCACTGACAGGGGGCACTGGGGATAGGTGGCAGTGGAGACAGATGGCAGTGGAGACAGATGGGCACTTGATTTTCTTTTTTTTTCCACTAACTGCTGCATCTCTGACTAAGCCGTTCATCTCTCCCTCCTCACATGCTGTCTCTATATGAGGAGGGAGAGCCGGCGATGAGAGATGATCTCATATGTTTACATATGAGATCATCTCTCATTGGACACGGCAATCGCGCTGTAAATGGGCGCTGTGATTGGCCATTTACAGCGATCTGTGACCAGCACAGAACTTCCCCGATGCGCGATCGCAGGAGCGCGCATTGCAGAAAGTAAACAGGAGGACGTCCAGGGATGCCCTCCAGGCAATTGGCATCCTCACTGTAGCCATCTTTCGGCTATAGGCGCGAAGTGGTTAAGTGGTTAAACTGGTCTTTTAAGGATTGACATATCCGATCGCTGCCAGCGCAGGCTGAACCACTGAACCTGCCAGAGAAATGTTGTTTTTAAATAGGAATTCCAACTTCAAATCTGTTGGATCCTTCAGCATTTGAGCATTGTCTACAGGACAAGTCAAGTTTTTGTTTACAGAGGATATAGCAGCGTCAATTGCTGGAATCCCCCATTGCTTATTACATTTTTCCTCCATAGGATAAAGTGTTGAAAACTTTTTTGGAGGAAAAAACTGTTTATCTGGGTGCTCCCACTCAGAATACATAAGCTATTTCAGTAATGAATGGCTAGGAGAAGCATGAATAGGTTGGGGAGGCTTTAGTGAACCCAAACAAGTGGGCTCATCGACTGACTCCGGTACTGGCAGCAAAAATGTGGAGTGGACCAATTCAGTGAGAGATTGTACCAACAACCTTTCCTGTGAACCCGATCCATCTGTATTAGACGCTTCAGAAGAGGGGTCATCAGCCTCTTCCTGGTCCCCTGAGAGAAAAGCGTCATCTCTCGCACCCTGTTCCTCAGTTTGAGGATCCTGGGTAATGGACGGGGACCTAGTACGCTTAGCCACACTCTGGGGTGAGATCAGGGCATCAATTATTTGTTCCAAGCCTAAAATGGTTGAGGAAAAAAACCTCTTCAGTAATATATACAGGGGCTGCAGTGCTAAAAGCAGCTGCAACACCCGACGTCCCTGATGGCTCACTCTGACCAGTCACATCCCTCTCAGGGGAGGATGCCATCTTTTTCTAGATGGTTCTAGGCTTCCTAGTGGCTGTAGAAGTCTTTCTAGAGCTCTTTTTTGAGGTGTTTCCACCCCCCCTTCCAACCATAGCCCGATGCACAATGCAGAGGTACTACCAGAAGGAACGCATCCACTGCTTGAGAAATAGTCCAGCCCTGCTATTAATGCTCAGCCTGATGCAATAGTAAATGTGTCAAGGAATGCCTGTGTCACCAAACCTCTTTCATGCCCCTCTTGCTCTTGTGTACCTCCGTCAGTTTGCAGCAGTAAAAATGGTGTTTTAAAAACACACATTTCTGCGCTGGACGGGCGAGGATGACAATGCCGCGCTAAGCCCCACCCTCTCTTTTAAAAAAAAGGGGGGGGGGGAGAGAGCCTGGAAGCCGCCGATCGTTTTTTTTTTCAGTTTTTCTCCCAATGCTCTTCCTCGTGAAGAGGGGGAGAATACAGCACAGGTGGGGGGTGTCTGGTGAGAAAGAACACCCCCCCCAGACTTACCGGAGGTCTGCTGCTAGCTGGAGGAAAAAAAGAAGCCTGCTGCTCCGGACACATTGTGATCTTTGGAGCAAAGCATGAGAAGGTATGTGCTCCATACAGCCCCCAGTGGTGACACATAGGCATGACAACGTTTACCAATGTAAAGGAGACATTCATAAGAAAATTCTAACATTTCTTAGAAAACTCCACTTACCTTTCCTGCCACAGGTTTTTCTGTGGTAAAACCAACAGACCCAATCTTCACCCTTCATGGTGGGTTCCGTTAATAAAACTTCAGGAGCTGAGGGACCCTCGGGGGAACCCACAATCCTGGGCCTGTAATAGCACCTCCGCCAGTAAAACGTTATGGCCTAAATGTCAAAAGTACTGGATCCCGGGTAGTGATGGACGAACGTTTCGCCCGGCGGTCGTTTCGCGGCGAATTTCCGACATTCGCGGTCCGCACGTTCGAACGCCTTTTTCCGTCGTTCGCCGCGGCGGACTTACGTGTTTAATGTATACAAGAACTTTAACCTTTGGTGACACGTTTATCATGTGATACAGGACAGCCAATTGAGACATGACAGCACATGGACACTTGGACATTCCCCCTAACCTATAAATACACCCGATCCGGTGGCCATTTTACATTCTTTCTTCTGTTACGATAGGGACAGGTTCCTGTGTGGAGTAGGGAGAGATAAACCACTAGCTATTTGGTACACAAAAGTTCTTTTCAGGACTGGTATAGGTGTTAGGTGTTGATAGGTTTGCTGTGCTGCTGATTCTTGCAGCAGCCTGAGTGTCTTTTGTTAGTTTAGAGAAAGGGAAAGGACGGTGTATGCTACAGGGACAGCCAGATTAGTCTTTCATCATCATCATCATCATCATCATTAGCTGTTACTATCAAGGTCCACAAAAGAGCTGTTCCAGTAACCACTAATCGTTCCAGCCTACTCTTTTTTGCCAATTTGTATAGGGACAGGAAGGAAGCAGTGTTGTCAGGCAGTGAGGGTAATTTTAAAGACTTGCTGTTACTATTAGTTCCACAAAGGTTCTTTTCAGGACTGGTATCAGTGGTACAGTAATAGGCTTGTACATGTATAATATTCTTTCTTCCAAATATAGAAAGGATATTATACTTGACTGCTGCCCTTCTGCTGCAGTGTGCTAAACATTCACAACTCACTTGTTCCACAAAAGTTCTTATAAGGACTGGTAACTTGGTATAGGGTGCTACGGTACATAGGCTTGAGTGCGGTACAGTCTGCTGTTCTGTAAGGACCGCTATCGGTCCACAATAGATAGGGTTGACGTGCACCACTGCTGACCGCTGCCCTATACTGCAGCAGTCCTTCAGCGGTATAGGGACTGACGTACAGTCTGCTAATCACTAACACACAACCTGCTTGTTCCACAAAAGTTCTTATAAGGACTGGTAACTTGGTATAGGGTGCTACGGTACATAGGCTTGAGTGCGGTACAGTCTGCTGTTCTGTAAGGACCGCTATCGGTCCACAATAGATAGGGTTGACGTGCACCACTGCTGACCGCTGCCCTATACTGCAGCAGTCCTTCAGCGGTATAGGGACTGACGTACAGTCTGCTAAACACTAATACACAACCTGCTTGGTCCACAAAAGTTCTTATAAGGACTGGTAACTTGGTATAGGGTGCTACGGTACATAGGCTTGAGTGCGGTACAGTCTGCTGTTCTGTAAGGACCGCTATAGGTCCACAATAGATAGGGTTGACGTGCACCACTGCTGACCGCTCACCTATACTGCAGCAGTCCTTCAGCGGTATAGGGACTGACGTACAGTCTGCTAATCACTAACACACAACCTGCTTGTTCCACAAAAGTTCTTATAAGGACTGGTAACTTGGTATAGGGTGCTACGGTACATAGGCTTGAGTGCGGTACAGTCTGCTGTTCTGTAAGGACCGCTATCGGTCCACAATAGATAGGGTTGACGTGCACCACTGCTGACCGCTGCCCTATACTGCAGCAGTCCTTCAGCGGTATAGGGACTGACGTACAGTCTGCTAAACACTAATACACAACCTGCTTGTTCCACAAAAGTTCTTATAAGGACTGGTAACTTGGTATAGGGTGCTACGGTACATAGGCTTGAGTGCGGTACAGTCTGCTGTTCTGTAAGGACCGCTATCGGTCCACAATAGATAGGGTTGACGTGCACCACTGCTGACCGCTGCCCTATACTGCAGCAGTCCTTCAGCGGTATAGGGACTGACGTACAGTCTGCTAAACACTAATACACAACCTGCTTGGTCCACAAAAGTTCTTATAAGGACTGGTAACTTGGTATAGGGTGCTACGGTACATAGGCTTGAGTGCGGTACAGTCTGCTGTTCTGTAAGGACCGCTATCGGTCCACAATAGATAGGGTTGACGTGCACCACTGCTGACCGCTGCCCTATACTGCAGCAGTCCTTCAGCGGTATAGGGACTGACGTACAGTCTGCTAAACACTAATACACAACCTGCTTGTTCCACAAAAGTTCTTATAAGGACTGGTAACTTGGTATAGGGTGCTACGGTACATAGGCTTGAGTGCGGTACAGTCTGCTGTTCTGTAAGGACCGCTATCGGTCCACAATAGATAGGGTTGACGTGCACCACTGCTGACCGCTGCCCTATACTGCAGCAGTCCTTCAGCGGTATAGGGACTGACGTACAGTCTGCTAAACACTAATACACAACCTGCTTGGTCCACAAAAGTTCTTATAAGGACTGGTAACTTGGTATAGGGTGCTACGGTACATAGGCTTGAGTGCGGTACAGTCTGCTGTTCTGTAAGGACCGCTATCGGTCCACAATAGATAGGGTTGACGTGCACCACTGCTGACTGCTGCCCTATACTGCAGCAGTCCTTCATCGGTATAGGGACTAAGAGTTTTGTCACAGGGTCATTTAAAAAATGACAGGCAGAGGAAGAGGCAGGCCCTTCCGCAGGGGTGGTAGGGGTAGGGCAGGAGCAACAGGCTTGAGCCAAAGTGGGAAGTTGCAGAAGGTGCGTTCAATTACTTTAAAGGATGCACCAGACTTGGTTGAGTGGCTCGCTCAGCCTTACTCTTCTGCACCCTCCTCATCCTCTCGATCTGCACCCTCTTCTTCACTCTCTGCTATGTGCACCCCCAAAGACACTACCACCAACAACACGACCACCACCACCACCACCACATACCTTCCGCTTGAGTCACTGGAATTATTTTCCGATCCATATCAAGAGGACATTTCTGATGCGCAGCCACTCTTGGTATTGGATCAGGAAGAGGAGGTAGCAACAAGCGCTACTCAGCAGTCTGACGACAGTACCCAGATCAGCCCAAGGAGGAGGTTGGTCCCCGGTGTTGCTGCCTACTCCGAGATCTCTACTTATAGCGGTGGGGAAGGTGACGTTGATGATGACGTGTCTAGTGATGTCACGTGGGTGCCCACAAGAGAGGAAGAGGAGGGGAGTTCAGAGGGAGATATGGACCAGCAGATAGGGAGGAGAAGCAGCAATGACTTACATTGCACAGCAGGGACAAAGCAGACTGCAAATGTATCAGGAGCGAGTCATCGACCATGTACGGTCACATCTGGCGCTCCCAGGACACCGGCACATGGCTCCGCAGTGTGGGCTTTTTTTAACGTGTCCGCTGCTGACAATAGCGTTGCCATCTGCAATCTTTGCAGTCAACGCGTTAGTCGCGGTAAGCCCAATACTCACCTAGGGACGACCGCCTTAAGAAGGCACATGAGCAGCCATCACCGAGCCCAGTGGGAGCAACGGAACACACAAAGCCACACTGCAGGCTCTCACCGTCCAGCCTCGTCTTCTACTTCTCCTTCTCCTCTCTCCTCACAATTGTCCTCCACTCCACCTTCCATCACGCCAAGCTCACGTTTTTCTGCAAAAAGGCAGGCTTCCGTGGGCCTAATGTTTGAGCGTAAAAAAATGATGACGCCGGATAACCCTCTTGCCCAACGGTTGGCGGCTGGCTTGTCAGAACTCATAGCCCGCCAACTACTGCCATATAAACTGGTGGACTCGGAGGCCTTTCGCAAATTTGTGGCCATTGGAACACCACAATGGAAGGTCCCAGGAAGGAAGTATTTCTCAGAGAAGGGCATCCCAGAGCTATATGGCCATGTTCAGCGGCAAGTGAATGTATCTCTGGCACACAGTGTCGGTGCCAAGATACATCTGACCACAGACACGTGGTCTAGCAAACACGGGCAGGGAAGGTATATCAGTTTTACTGCCCACTGGGTGAACCTTCTGACGGCCGTCAAGCATGTAACCCGTGGCACCCGTGTAGATTTGGTTTTACCGCCACGGATTGCATGCAGGCCTGACTCTTCTTCTCCTCCTCCTCCTACTCCATCCTCCTCCCTCTCCTCCTCAGCTGCCTCCTCCTTTTCCGCTGCTAGCGTCTCTTCCGCTGCACCGCCCAAGCTCCCCAGAACCTATTCCACATGCCAGGTGAGACGTTGCCATGCCGTGCTGCGTCTGTTGTGCCTGGAAGCAAAGAGCCACACTGGCCCGGCACTCCTTTCAGCTTTGCGTTCACAGGCAGATGAGTGGCTAACACCGCTCAATTTGACAGTTGGTAAAGTGGTGTGTGACAACGGTGCCAATCTGCTTAGCGCATTGAAACAGGGCAAAATCACGCACGTGCCGTGCATGGCACACGTCTTAAACTTGGTCGTGCAGCGATTCCTTGTCAAATACCCTGGGGTCCAGGACATCTTGCGGCAGGCAAGGAAAATCTCGGCCCATTTCAGAAGATCTTACACGGCCATGGCTCGCCTTGCTGACATTCAGCGGCGACACCATCTGCCGGTCAGACGTCTTATTTGCGATTGCCCGACGCGATGGAACTCAACCTTCTATATGCTTGATAGGCTGCTCCAGCAGAAACGTGCAGTTAACGTCTACCTGTATGAACTCTGCGAAAGAAACGGTTCTGGGGAGCTGGGTTTTTTTTCACCGCGCCAGTGGCTGCTCATGCGCGACACATGCAGACTTCTGCGGCCATTTGAGGAGATCACCAAACTGGTCAGTCGCAGCCATGGCGCCATCAGTGACATGGTACCTTATGCCTTCTTTCTGGAGCGTGCATTGCGTCGTGTCATTGATCAGGCTGTGGAGGAGCAGGAGCGGGAAGATGAGGGAGTCGCAACGCTGGATGAATTCCCAGGGGGGGCTACTCTATCTGAGACAAGTCAACAACAGGAGTCTGATGAGGAGTCAGAGGAGGATGGTGCCGGGGCGGATGAGCAGGAGCAAGAAGAGCATGCTTTAAACCTTTCTGGGATCCCTGTTGTGCGAGGATGGGGAGAGGAGAATGAAGAGGACGACATTATCCTGGATGATGAGCAGGAGCCAGGCCACCACACCGCTTCCACTTTAGTGCAAATGGGGGCCTTCATGCTCCAGTGTTTTAATAGGGACCCCCGTATAAAAAGCATGAGGGTCAAGGACCAGTACTGGGTGGCAACGTACTT
This sequence comes from Lithobates pipiens, assembly GCF_037356315.1. Taxonomy (NCBI): domain Eukaryota; kingdom Metazoa; phylum Chordata; class Amphibia; order Anura; family Ranidae; genus Lithobates; species Lithobates pipiens. The sequence goes on from NW_027507758.1 coordinate 626,087,991, forward strand.
AGACCCCCGGTACAAACACAAAATGGCGGAAATGTTACCGCCGTCGCAGAGGGCTGTCAGAATGCAGCACTTCCAGGCCTTGCTTCGAGAAATGCTGCATTCTGCTTTTGCGTGCGCTGGCAGAGGAGCAATTCCCACTCCCAGAGAAGGATTTGCGGGTACCAATCCAACAGCGCCTGCAAGAAGAGGCCGGTTTGAAGATGTGTTGGTGACTTCGGATATGAGGTCATTCTTTCAGCCGACCCATCGACAGGTGTCATCCGGATCCAGCATCAGGGAACGCCTAGACCGTCAGGTGTCCGACTACATTGGGTTAACGGCCGATGTGGACGCTCTGAGGAGTGATGAACCCCTAGACTACTGGGTGGGCAGGCTTGACCTCTGGCCAGAGCTTGCCCAATTTGCAATCGAACTGTTGGCTTGCCCCTCATCCAGTGTCCTGTCCGAAAGGACGTTCAGCGCAGCAGGGGGGATTGTGACCGATAAGCGTACTCGCCTAGCTCACGACAGTGTTAACTACCTCACATTTCTAAAAATGAATGAGGCATGGATCTCGGAGGAATTCAACACATGTGACCAGTAGACCATGTATATGTCTATAAACTATTTTTTTAATCAAGCACACAGACCTTCTTAATTCATTTGGCTCACTTCCTTGACCCAAAAAAGCACACCGTACTATATGCCCCTACCCTCCTCTTTGAAGAGGTTGAGCGGTGTCATATTTCTACTGGGGCTGCTTATGATATCCCTGTGCTGTGCTGACTTCCTCCTGGGGGTTCTTATTATGAAGGGATCACACTATCCCTGTGCTGTGCTGACTTCCTCCTGGGGGTTCTTATTATGAGGGGATCACACCATCCCTGTGCTGTGCTGACTTCCTCCTGGGGCTGCTTACGGTGCTGCTGTCAGTGCTGTATGTCACGGTGCTGCTGTCAGCGCTGTATGTCACGGTGCTGCTGTCAGCGCTGTATGTCACGGTGCTGCTGTCAGCGCTGTATGTCACGGTGCTGCTGTCAGCGCTGTATGTCACGGTGCTGCTGTCAGCGCTGTATGTCACGGTGCTGCTGTCAGCGCTGTATGTCACGGTGCTGCTGTCAGCGCTGTATGTCACGGTGCTGCTGTCAGCGCTGTATGTCACGGTGCTGCTGTCAGTGCTCTGTATTACGGTGCTGCTGTCAGATGCCTCTATCACGGTGCATGTGTCATTCCGGTATGTCACGCTGCTGGTGATCATCTCCTGCACCCTCTTCTTTGCCTACCCTGGTCCCTGACCTTCCCTCTCCTCCATTGCCTTCATTAGCTCCATAGTCCTGAATTGTTAGAACAATTTCCCAAATAAAATAAAAATGCTTGTAGTTATCGATCCCAAATTCACCTCATACATGTATTATGTCATTGTCCAGATGGTGGGACTACGTTTTACCCCCTAATAATTACCACGTGGCCGCAAATTCGACATGAAGGTTTGCAAAGTTCGCCTCCCATTGAAGTCAATGGGGCCCGCGGCGAACGTTCGGTTTCGCGAACGTTTGGGTCCGTTCGCATTTCGCTTTCGCGAAACGTCCCGTCGGAAGTTCGTCCATCACTAATCCCGGGGTCCAGCTCTCTAAAAAAAGAGAAGCGTTTACAGGCAAAACCTCATTTCTTTGGACACGAGGCCTGGGTACCATTCAATTCAGCCTAAAAGACACTTTGAATGGATCTGGCTGCATAGCTAGCCCCAGCAAGGATTGCTCCAGTGGAGCTCAGCACAGCACCATCTTTACTCGTGACCAACACCTTAGACACTGGCGAAAAAACTGAGGTACTCCCAGTAGTGGGAGGGGTTATATAGGGAGTGGACTTCTTGTCTTAGGGTGTCCCAGTGTTCATCACCTGAAGGTGGCCTATAACCCACATAGTAACTACTATGGCTCTGTGTCCCGTGATGTACGATAAGAAAATCCTTTTCTTTTTTTCTGCCAGGAGTCTGTGATCTTCCCACTAGCTGGATGGTTCCCGTGGGCTCTCTCTTGCCCTTCCATGCTCAGGGAGAGCCTGTACTGCCTGGGAGTACTGCCCTGTGTTTTTGGCAGATGGGCGGTGTGCAGAGGCTCCCGCAGTGAGGGGCAGCGGCAGTCGAGGCTGAAGTGGCCCCCATTATTCTGGTGGCAGAATTGAGCTCTCAGTCACATCCTGTGCAGTGCACAGGAAGGGACGGCACTTCCGAGTCAGGTGTGCGGCGTCAATCCTCTGCAATGGAGGATGCAGCGGATAAGAGGGAAAGCCAAGGCACCAGCAAGGCCTCCCCCTACCCTTAGAAAGAGCTCTCCCTGTTGGTAGCACAGTCACTAGATGGTTAGCACTTGGATAGGTTGCGGTGGTGGGGCTTGCTTGAGCACAAGGAAATAAGATGTCCTTTCCTAGTGAACCTGGGTGTTTTTTAGGATGTGTGCTTGCTGTGCAGCAGTACTTCAGCATGGTTCTATTTTCTTCTGGGTTTTTTTCAGGCTAAAAGCGCTGTTCAACCAGTAAAGAGAAGGTGTCCTGTTTGCAAAGAAAAGTTAAGTGACTCCTGGACCAAGATCCTTTGTGCAGATTGTATCACGGATATAGTCAAGGAGGAGTCTCCATTCATTTGTGACGATCTTGTTACAACCATTAAGAATGAGCTCTGCGCCACTTTTCAAGCTTTCAGGTCAAACCTGAGAGAAGAGCCTGGGCCCTCAGGGGTAGCTAGGGCCTCGCAGCGGACCCCAGGATCTCAGGGGGATTCTCTGATTCAGGGGGTTACAATTACAGTACAATACAAAAGGTACAGGGGGGCCCTGCTCGTAGAGCTTACATTCTAAAGGGAGGGGGTGGTGGTACAAAAGGTAATAGCTGCAGAGAATTATTTGATGGGGGTGGCTCGGGGACAGTTAGGTGGGTGTGGGATAGGCTTCCCTGAATAAATTAGTTTTCAGGGAACTCCTAAAGGTGGACAGGTTAGGGGCTGATCGGACAGACTGGGGCAGGGAGTTCCAGAGGATGGGAGAGGCTCTGAAGAAGTCTTGAAGGCGAGCATGGGAGGAGGTAACAAGGGAGCTAGAAAGCAGGAGGTCCTGGGAGGGGCGGAGAGGACGATTTGGACGATATCTGCAGATGAGGTTGGTGATGTAGATGGGGGCGATGTTGTGGATGGCTTTGTATGTTATGGTTAGCATTTTGAATTTTACACGGTGGTGTAGGGGAAGCCAGTGAAGGGATTGGCAGAGAGGGGCAGCAGTCACGGAACGATTAGTGAGGTGTATTAGTCTAGCAGCAGCATTCATAATAGACTGAAGGGGGAGGAGCCTGCATAAGGGTAGGCCATTAAGGAGAGAGTTGCAGTAGTCAAGGCGGGAAATAATCAAGGAGTGAACAAGTTGCTTTGTGGTGTCATTAGTCAGGAAGGGTTGAATTCTGGAGATGTTGCAGAGGTGAAGGCGGCAGGATTTAGCCAGTGATTGGATATGTGGGCTGAAGGAGACGTCAGAGTCAAGGATTACACCCAGGACCCTGGCATGTGTGGAGGGACCAATGGTTGTGCTGTTATTAATGGTGAAGTCATGGGGGGGGGGGGGAATCGTGAAGGAGGAAATATAACAAGCTCAGTTTTAGCCTTATAACTATAAACTTGGCCCGGCGACGCAGCAAGAGGTTGCGTGGCATTCCCTTTGCAGGAGATTTGCCATTTGGAGCGGAACTAGAATCCATTCTTGACTGCACAGCCGATAAAAATAAATAGTTTCCGGTCAAGAAAATGAAGGCGCAGGCAAGCAGGCATTTTTTTCGCCCCCCGGAAAAGTCCAGTTAGTATTCAAGCTCATTCTACAAGAGCTTCGGCAGCAAGTTGGGCAGAGAAAGCCGGTGCCACTCCCGAACAGATCTGAAAAGCAGCTACGTGGACGAGTCTGATGACCTTTGCCTGTCATTATAGGTTAGACCTGGCGGCTGGGGATCAGCCTTTCAGAAGGAAAGTCTTACAGGCTGTTGTCCCACCAAAATGGGGTAAGTCTCGATTATCTTCTCGGCTGCTGTCCTGAAAGACGTTTTGGGAAAATTCAAGTTAGACTTACCGGAAACTTGTTTTCCAATAGTCTTTCAGGACAGCAATATCCTGCCCTTTGTTTTTGCTGTATACTATGACATAACTGTTGCTTATATGTTTCAGCCGGGGCTGGAGGCCTCTTCAAACAACTGAAGGCAAGCTGGGTGGAGTCCTCCCATTAAAGCTTTGGAATATGAGGCGTTTCCTGTTGTAGGAGGAGCCATGATCTCTCGGGCGCTGTCCTGAAAGACTATTGGAAAACAAGTTACCGGTAAGTCTAACTTACAAATACAAATATTTTGAATGGGCACTTTTTGCATAATAAAACACACTGAGCACTTTATTACAAGTTTGTATGATATATGTGTATTTTTTGGTGTATGGAACCTTTTATTAGCCATCCAAGATTGCAAATGGTGCCTAGGTCTAGTACCGCTTATGGTGAAAAATCAACATTTTGCTGCCAGCTGAACCCCATAAATCTCCATAAATTTAGTCCAGATACATAAATTGTGTCTGCAACACAGAGAAGGAAGATTATCAAAGAGAAATACAGGAATACAGGACGGGGAACACAGCTCAGGAAAGTGACCAGGGGATTACAGGCTGATGTCACCCAGTCCCCGCCCTACTCTGGACCAATCAGTGAGCAGTATGGGTGGAGGAATGTATTTAGTGTTAATGACCCACCTGTGCTGATCTCTGTAGGAGTGTCCTCCTCTATAAATGTCCTCGTTATTCCATCCTCCTCCATAGACTGCTGATCATCCCTCATATAGATCTCTTCTTCTTCTGATTTCACCTCAAATTCTATATCGATTGGATCTCCACTCTAAATCAAGAAAATACCATCTGTAAACTATAAGCATACATAAAAAAAATCCACACATCATCATTATAAGTCCATGTTCTAGATGCTCCATCCCACCAACCTTATAACAGTGAGGGATGGTGTGATCTTCCTGTGTGAAATCCCGGGAATACAGAGGACGGGGACATCTCTCTGGTGGGTTTCTGTAGTTGGATGATTCCACCATGGTGTCCTGGTACAGATCTTTGTGTTCTTTTAGATATTTTGACTCCTCAGTCACCCCATCCTCATCATCCTCCTCTTTTATCTCTTCTTTAACTTCAATTTTAGAATCTCTCAGGTTTCCACTCTGAATTTATAATAAAAATGTAATCATTTGTAACAATGCAGATAATGTACAGATCCTAATGATACTATCAATGATTGTTCCTCATCTACCTGATGATGGTGAGGGATGGTGTGACCTTCCTGTGTGGAATCCCGGGAATACAGAGGACGGGGACATCTCTCTGGTGGGTTCCCATTACTGGATCCATCTGTAGGAAACACACACACTGACTGAATACATTGTTTCTATGTGTTTATCAGATGATGGGGGATCTAGGTGGAGCCTCCGTACTGCTCTCTCCTTTACAATAAAGTCTTCTCTTACCCGGTGATGTGAGGGGCGGCTGATTGTCCATCATGACGTCCTTGTAGAGATCCTTGTGTCCTTCTAAATACTCCCACTCCTCCATGGAGAAATAGACAGTGACATCCTGACACCTTATAGGAACCTGACACACACAATGATACAGTCACCATCCAGACACATCCCTTGTCTGTTACTGGATAATGTCCCAGAATTCCCGGCACAGCTCACCTCTCCTGTCAGCAGCTCCATCATCTTCTTGGTGACTTCTAGAATCTTCTCCATGTTGTGTCTCTCGGGTTTTAGGGAGTCACATGGAGGCACTGTGATGGTCATATGATCACCTGACTTCAGAAGAAGAAATCTCTGTAATGAGGAACCAAAAGGAATATCATATTAGAATCCCAGAATCCTCCTCACCTCTCCGGTCAGGTCTGTGTTTTATTAATAGAATAAGAGTGATGTCATGTGACCTCCCAGAATCCTCCTCACCTCTCCAGTCAGGTCTGTGTTTTATTAATAGAGATAAGAGTGATGTCATGTGACCTCCCAGAATCCTCCTCACCTCTCCGGTCAGGTCTGTGTTTTATTAATAGAGATAAGAGTGATGTCATGTGACCTCCCAGAATCCTCCTCACCTCTCCAGTCAGCAAGTAGATGATCTCCAGGGTGAGGTTTAGTATCTTCTCAGTCATGTGACTCCGGTCCTCCTCCATTCTCATTGGTGCCGTCATCTATGAAGGTTTCCCTGTAGACAAATTACATTGAAGAATTATCTGGATTGGTATTGATTGTTCAATGTCTACGTTATCTCTATGGCCTCTATGTTGGCTGTGCTTTGTTTATGGTCATCGTTTTATTTAGTTTTGGAACTTTATAGACAATAATAAACAGGAACTTCTGATTTCTTGAATAGTTTTGCTCTGAGGCACTGTTGGGGGTCATTGTAAAATCAGTGTGATGTCATAGAATGTGCTGACTCTGGATGGAGGGACATTGGGGGAGGAGCTGTGAGGTCAGTGTGATGTCATGGGACATATTGACTCTCGATGGAGGGACATTTGGATGGGGAGATAAACAAGGCTCCTGTGCAAACCAAATAATTGTTACTGGGTACAACCTACCTCTCCTAAACTTTGAACTTTACCATACAGAAATCTGTGAAAGTAACCTCTCATGTGAGCAGGTGGCATGCGGAGGAACGGAGTGTAAATACCACACAATTTTCTCCAGACCTCCTAATTATTATTATTATACAGGATTTATATACATCTGACAGTTTACACAGCACTTTACAATATATGGGCAGACAATACAATTACAATACAGCTTAATACAGTAGGAATCAGAGAGCCCTGTTCATTCAAGCTTACAATCTAAGAGGGAGGGTTAAGAAATACAAAAGGTAATAACTGTGGGGATGGGCTGATGGAGAAAATGTAGCGTTTGCTAGATGGGGGCTGGATAGGCCTCTCTGAAGAAATTCATTTTCAGAGATCGTCTGAAAGTGGATAGAGTAGGAGATAGACAGATTGGAGTAGGGAATTCCAGAGGATGGGAGAGGCTCAGGATAAGTCCTGGGGTGAGTAAAGCCCCATACACACTATCAGTTTTTCTGCTGAGTTTTTCCTTCAGATTTACCAAAACCATATAATATGAGGTCAAACCTTAGGAGTTTCAATGTGTATGCAATCAGGCAGGCCCTTCTACTACATGGTTTTGGTAAACCTGATGGAAAAACTCAGCAGAAAAACTGATAGTGTGTATGGGGCTTGTGGGATGAGGTGACAAGGGAGCTGGAGGGCAGGAAGTCTTGGGAGGAACAAAGAGAATGATTAGGTTGGTATTTTGAGACTAGGTTAGTGATGTAGCTGGGGGCAGAGTTGTGGATGGCTTTGTAAGTTATTGTTAGTATTTTCAATTTAATTGGTTGGGTGAGTGGCAGCCAATGGATAGATTGGAAGAGAGAGGAGTAGCAGATGATGAGCGGTAAGCCAACGAGGAGGGAGTAGTAGTCAAGGCGAGAGATGACCAGGGAGTGGATTAGAAGCTTTGTGAGGTCATTGATTAGGAAGGGACGTATCTTGGAAATGTTGCGGAGGTTGAGGCATCAAGCTTTGGCCAGTGATTGAATGTGGGCCGAAAAAGATAGTTCAGAGTCCAGGATTACACCTATTACCTAGGCATGCAAAGAGAGGGGGAATTTTGGGACTTTAAATGAAGCAAAACATAATGCTTCCATCCCGATAATCGATAAAAAATTGAAGGGGGGTTGGGACTTTAAATGAAGCAATTGTATAGGAGAAATGAACAATAAATGAATAATATTTAGATATTTAATTGATGACATTCATCTACAATCATAGAGAGTATAAATTTATTTCATATATATATATATACATAATGCATAAAAAGCATAAACATAAGTAGAATAATACAGTCAAAATGGCGCATGATCAATGTCAAATAAATAAATATATAAAAAAAAAGGGAGAGACCGATTTAATAAGAAAAAATGAAATGAATGAAAATAATAATGATGAGAATGAAAAATAAAAAAATAAGAAAAAGAATATAAATGCTATGGCACTGAATTGCCACAGCCACAGACCCAAGACTGGCACGTGTACCCACAAGGCATATATACGTCTATTGGCTGATATAAAAACAATATCACTGAATATTGATAATAATTAGGTAGGGATCAATCCATATGGAATACTACTGGGTCATTTAGTATAGCTCGACGCGTTTCGTGGATTGTTCCACTCATCAGGAGCAGATGTACCAGAGATTCCTGTAAAAGTATATAAAATATATCACTATTTAAAATAAAATTATACTGTAATGTTATATGCCAATAGAGGGCTCTCTGAGCAAACTCACCAACCCAGATAGCGCGTGCGGCGCATGGTGACCGGAGCAGGATGAGCCACGGAAATAGACCCCACCACGGGAGCTGGGGCGGCATAATATGTAGGTGCAGCATCTGACAAAAAAAAAAAAAAAATTTTTTTTTTTTTTTTTTTCCTTAGACATACCTCTTTCACTGATCACACCATTATCACGTCTGGTCACATTGAAATTGGCTGTTCACTTTGTACACATCCCCTGCTTGTCAGATGCTGCACCTACATATTATGCCGCCCCAGCTCCCGTGGTGGGGTCTATTTCCGTGGCTCATCCTGCTCCGGTCACCATGCGCCGCACGCGCTATCTGGGTTGGTGAGTTTGCTCAGAGAGCCCTCTATTGGCATATAACATTACAGTATAATTTTATTTTAAATAGTGATATATTTTATATACTTTTACAGGAATCTCTGGTACATCTGCTCCTGATGAGTGGAACAATCCACGAAACGCGTCGAGCTATACTAAATGACCCAGTAGTATTCCATATGGATTGATCCCTACCTAATTATTATCAATATTCAGTGATATTGTTTTTATATCAGCCAATAGACGTATATATGCCTTGTGGGTACACGTGCCAGTCTTGGGTCTGTGGCTGTGGCAATTCAGTGCCATAGCATTTATATTCTTTTTCTTATTTTTTTATTTTTCATTCTCATCATTATTATTTTCATTCATTTCATTTTTTCTTATTAAATCGGTCTCTCCCTTTTTTTTTATATATTTATTTATTTGACATTGATCATGCGCCATTTTGACTGTATTATTCTACTTATGTTTATGCTTTTTATGCATTATGTATATATATATATGAAATAAATTTATACTCTCTATGATTGTAGATGAATGTCATCAATTAAATATCTAAATATTATTCATTTATTGTTCATTTCTCCTATACAATTGCTTCATTTAAAGTCCCAACCCCCCTTCAATTTTTTATCGATTATCGGGATGGAAGCATTATGTTTTGCTTCATTTAAAGTCCCAAAATTCCCCCTCTCTTTGCCTACCTAATTTAGGGATGGAAGCAATTGTATAAATAGGGATTGGCAGTGTTCCCCTGCCGTCCCCGGGTCTAGTTTTTTTTGTTCTTATTCTTTAGATATTCTTTGTTAAGCCGCCTATTTTCTATTTTAAATTTTTTTATTTTTCTATACATCTGTATTAACATAAACTGGCCGTGTATATGGCATACATAATCTTGACAGACAGTATTCCTGATGCTGGCCCATTGTCCCCACAGGTTAGGCTCCCTTTTAGATATCTTATGCAGGCTCTCCGCCTGACTGGTGACGTGCTTCGTGTGGTTACTTTGGCGCAGGGATTTGGCCTTGGTTCTGTTCCCCGTCGCGGGAGCTGCGATGCGATCAGTGGGTCCTCCCTCTTCTCCTATGCTTGGGAGATCTGGGCGGACACCCCTCCTCGCATCGGCGCCACGCCCGTCAAGCTATTCAGCTGTGGCGGTGGGTACGCCGCGTGTGCGATGCCTGGGATGACGTCACACGCCGGCGCCCAGTTGCAATATCCGGTTGTCTCCATGGGGGAGTTTCAGTGCCGGCTACGGACTGATTACTCAGTCCTGGTGAGGCCTCGCCCCCCCATTGGTTCACTGCGTGGCGCGGGCGGCATATATAGTCAATCCCCACCCAGAGCTGGCCGTCCATCGGACCGGTCCCTGTCTGGGGGTACTGCACACCTGGTATTTTTTTGCCGGTGGTGCTTTGGTGCAGCATCATGGTATGTTTTTCTCTTTTTCTTCTGATTGGAGACTTGTCTTTTTCTTCTATGGTTCACTTTATGATTTAGTTTGCTTGCTTCTTTTTCACTTGTGGGTTTTTTTCATTCTGTCTTAATCAAACACTTCCACTACCTATTTGTCCCATTCTATAATCCCTCACTTATTATTTATTAACTTAATCACACACATCATTAATATTTTTTCTTTTCCTTTTCCTACATTATGATTATCACCCTTTTATAATTATACATTGCTCACAACACAATATAATTTAATTATCACACACTTCTTTTTGCTAACACACATACTCTACACAAATATATTTTTAAAAAAAAAAAAAAAAAAAAAAAAAAAATTTTTTTTTTTTTTTTTTCCTTAGACATACCTCTTTCACTGATCACACCATTATCACGTCTGGTCACATTGAAATTGGCTGTTCACTTTGTACACATCCCCTGCTTGTCAGATGCTGCACCTACATATTATGCCGCCCCAGCTCCCGTGGTGGGGTCTATTTCCGTGGCTCATCCTGCTCCGGTCACCATGCGCCGCACGCGCTATCTGGGTTGGTGAGTTTGCTCAGAGAGCCCTCTATTGGCATATAACATTACAGTATAATTTTATTTTAAATAGTGATATATTTTATATACTTTTACAGGAATCTCTGGTACATCTGCTCCTGATGAGTGGAACAATCCACGAAACGCGTCGAGCTATACTAAATGACCCAGTAGTATTCCATATGGATTGATCCCTACCTAATTATTATCAATATTCAGTGATATTGTTTTTATATCAGCCAATAGACGTATATATGCCTTGTGGGTACACGTGCCAGTCTTGGGTCTGTGGCTGTGGCAATTCAGTGCCATAGCATTTATATTCTTTTTCTTATTTTTTTATTTTTCATTCTCATCATTATTATTTTCATTCATTTCATTTTTTCTTATTAAATCGGTCTCTCCCTTTTTTTTTATATATTTATTTATTTGACATTGATCATGCGCCATTTTGACTGTATTATTCTACTTATGTTTATGCTTTTTATGCATTATGTATATATATATATGAAATAAATTTATACTCTCTATGATTGTAGATGAATGTCATCAATTAAATATCTAAATATTATTCATTTATTGTTCATTTCTCCTATACAATTGCTTCATTTAAAGTCCCAACCCCCCTTCAATTTTTTATTACCTAGGCATGCGGGGATGGGTAGATGGTTGAGCTGTTGATTATGACACAGAAATCAGGGGAAGAGGCACGTGAGGGAGGAAATATTATGAGCTCAGCTTTGGATAGATTGAGTTTGAGGATTTGTGTGACATCCAGGCTGATATGTCTGTTAGTAAATTAGTGATGCGTGAGGAGACTGATGTTGTGAGGTGAGGGGGAGGGAGATAGATTTGGGTGTCATTGGCATAGAAATGGTATTGAAAGCCACGACCCAGGGAAGAGGTGTAGATTAAGAAAAGAAGAGGTCCAAGAACAGAACCTTGGGCGACCCCGTTGGAGAAAAGAAGAGGAGAAGAGGGAGTAGAATTGTAAGTGACACTGAAGATGCGGTGGGATAGTTAGGATGAGAACCATTGATGAGCACAGTCATGGAGACCAAAGGTGTGGAGGTTTTGTGAGGAGGAGGGGGTGGTCAACCATATCAAAGGCACCAGATAGGTCCAGGAGGGGTAGTGTAGAATAGTGTCTGTTGGTTTTAGCCATTAGTAGGTTTCTTGTGAATTTTGGGAGAGGTCAAGGTCAAGGGTGTTGCCAATGGAGTGAGTAGGAGTCTATATCTATTGCTTCAGGTCAAGATATGAGCTTAGACTAAGAAGTTTAAATGTAGTAGTAGTAGTAGTAGTAGTAGCATTAACAGGGATATTGAAGTCACCGAGAATGATTGTGGGGATTTCAGAAGTGAGAAAGTAGGGTAGCCAGGCAGAGAAGTCATCAAGAAAGGTTGATGCTGGTCCAGGTCACCAGTAGATGGCAGCAATTCTTAGAGAATTTGGGAGAAAACAGATTAAACAGTGTGTCTCAAAAGAAGAGCGTGTCAAAGAGGGAGATGGGTGAAGAATTTGATAGGTGCTGTGTGGGGCTAGGATTCCCACTCCACCTCCCTTCCATCCAATGTGTCTGTGGAAGGGAGTCCAGAAAAGGCCACCATGGGAGAGGGAAGTGGGAGAAGCAGTGTTGGATTCATGAAGCCAGGTTTCAGTAATGGCAAGTAGGTTAAAGGGATTTGTGATAGAGGTCGTGTTGGGGGATGAGTTTGTTGCAGAATTCCAGAGAGTGCATGAGAAGGGGAGGCTGGCTTTGGGAAGAAGAAGAATGGAAACCAAGTTCTGTGGATTGCGGCTGTCAGAGGGTATAGGGTGATGGGAGCATTGGGCACAGTTAAATAATGGAGGCCCAGAGTTTGGGGATATGTCGCCAGAGGTTAGTTGAAGCAGAAGTGTGAGAGAGGTAATGTGGCAGTGTGATTTATATGAAGGGACATGCCCCAGCATCCTGGAGGTTTTATCAGCATGTGGGTGTAGCATATTAAATAAGGGCATTAGCCAATGCTACCATTGGGTAATAAATTTAAAAGAGCGAACAAAGGTCCTGGATGGCTTAACTTCAATGTAAAAATGCATATAAAAGCAAAGGAGAAGGCCTTCAAGAAATACAAGGTTGAGGGATCATCATCAGCATTCAGACTTATAATAAATAATGCAACAAAAAATGTAAGGGTGCAATAAGGACAGCTAGGATAGAACATGAAAGACACATAGCGGAGGAGAGAAAAAAAAAAAAAACAAGAAATTCTTTAAGTGTGTAAACAGTAAAAAAGGGAGGACAGACCATATTGGCCCCATAAAGAATGAGGAAGGACATCTGGTTACAAAGGATGGGGAGATGGCGAAGGTATTGAATTTATTCTTCTCCTCGGTCTTCATGAGGGAATCAGGGGGGCTTCAGTAACCAAAACTGCAGTGTTTATCCTCATGACACATCACAGGAAGCACCTCCATGGTTAACAAAGGACAGAATTAAAATTAGACTTGGGAAACTTAACATTAATAAATCACTGAGACCAGATGGTTTGCACCAGAGGGTACTTAGGGAACTCAGTCAGGCAATTGTCAGACCATTGTTCCTAATTTTTACTGACAGTCTACTGACTGGAATGGTACCAGATGATTGGAGAAAAGCCAATGTAGCACCAATATTTAAAAAGGGCCCAAAATACATCCCTGGGAATTACAGACCAGTTAGCCTAACATCAATAGTATGCAAGCTCTTGGAGGGGATGATAAGGGACTATATACAAGATTATAGTAATGAGAATGGTATCATTAGCAGTAATCAGCATGGATTCATGGAGAATCGTTCTTGTCAAACCAATCTATTAACCTTCTATGAGGAGGTGAGCTGCCATATAGATAATGGAAAGCCCGTAGACGTGGTGTATCTGGATTTTGCAAAAGCCTTTGACACAGTTCCCCATAAATGTTTACTGTACAAAATAAGGTCTCTTGGCATGGACCATAGGGTGAGTACATGGATTAAAACCTGGCTACAAGGGTGAGTTCAGAGGGTGGTGATAAATGGGGAGTACTCGGAAGGGTCAGGGGTGGGTAGTGGGGTCCCCCAGGGTTCTGTGCTGGGACCAATCCTGTTTAATTTGTTCATAAATGACCTGGAGGATGGGGTAAACAGTTCAATCTCTGTATTTGCGGATGATACTAAGCTAAGCAGGGCAATAACTTCTCCGCAGGATGTGGAAACCTTGTAAAAAGAGCTGAACAAATTAATGGGATGGGTAACTACATGGCAAATGAGGTTCAATGTAGAAAAATGTAAAATAATGCATTTGGGTGGCAAAAATATGAATGCAATCTATAGACTGGGGGGAGAACCTCTGGGGGAATCTAGGATGGAAAAGGACTTGGGGGGTCCTAGTAGATGATAGACTCAGTAATGGAATGCAATGCCAAGCTGTTGCTAACAAAGCAAACAGAATATTGGCATTAAAAAGGGGATCAACTCCAGAGATAAAATGATAATTCTCCCACTCTACAAGACTCTGGTCCGGCCGCACCTGGAGTATGCTGTCCAGTTCTGGGCACCAGTCCTCAGGAAGGATGTACTGGAAATGGAGCGAGTACAAAGAAGGGCAAAAAAACTAATAAAGGCTCTGGAGGATATTAGTTATGAGGAAAGGTTGCGAGTACTGAACTTATTCTCTCTGGAGAAGAGACGCTTGAGAGGGGATATGATTTCAATAAACAAATACCGTACTGGTGACCCCACAATAGGGATAAAACTTTTTTGCGGAAGGGAGTTTAATAAGACTCGTGAACACTCATTAAAATTAAAAGAAAAGAGGTTTAACCTTAAACTACATCGAGGGTTCTTTACTGTAAGAGCGGCAAGGATGTGGAATTCCCTTCCACAGGGGGTGGTCTCAGTTCGGGGGCATGGATAGTTTCAAGAAACTATTAGATAAGCACCTGAACGACCGAAACATACAGGGATATGCAATGTAATACTGACATATAATCACACACATAGGTTGGACTTGATGGACTTGTGTCTTTTTTTTCGACCTCACCTACTATGTAACTATGTGAAGGGACAAAGAAGAAATCTTCAGATTAGGCATTCAGACAAGGCAGAGCTTGAAGTGCATATCACTTGTATAAAGAATCACCTAAGAAAATAACCCCATTAAAATGCCCCCACAATAATAGCACTAGGGGAGATCTAAAAAGAGCAAAACAATAGCTATCTCTAGTCAGACTGTCCTAATGGTGGGGATGGATTTTGCTGAGTGCTGGTGCCAAGTTTCCACCCCCCAGGATCACTGCAGGTGTGGAGAAAAGCTGTGTAAGAGGATATGGAGGAGAGATGAGGAGGAGATCCAGGAATCAGGATAAAGGTCAGGACAAGCAACAGACGAGCGCATCCAAGAGATGAAGCCGGGGTCACTACACAGAAAATCAATCCAAGGAAACAACAGGCAGGACGAGGAATAGCAATTGTACAGTGTAGGATTTCATGTCATCTGTGCCCAGTCTCACCACGAAGATTTAATCCAGCTCTGAGCAGTCCCCTTATCTTTTTTCAGTGAGATAAAAACTGACACACAGAGAACTAGGCGTCCATTTCTCCCCCTTACTATGAGTGACGGGTGATTTACGTATCTCATGCACTAGCCTGAGAGAGACATTCTGTGTACTTCAGCTCCCCTCCTCCTTTCTTCTCCAGCTCTCCCAGGATTGGCTGCTCCACACCTCAGCATGATTGGGCATGCTGAAGTCATGTGGTGACTTTTCTGGGTTTTGACTGGATGTTAGTGATCACAGCAGAAGTTCAGTGTAAGAAATACAAGGGGAGTGTAGAGGTGGGCGGGGAATCTACTGACATCACAACTCCACCCACCGAGCTCCGGACAACAGACCCAACCACAGAACCTGCAGTTTTTCGGGTCTCATAACAGACAGAGGGGAGACATTTGACAGGTAAGGATACATGCAGGAGGCATCTATATCCTGATAGATAACCACTATGGCAGTAGTTTAGAAAGGTTGAGAGTGGGTTTTCATCCACTTTATGGTGACCATAGAGACATGGAAATTCAGCTAGTTCAGCAGGGATCGGTCACATTTCCATCCATGTGTGGTCACTGCCGGATAAAAGTCACTCCATCAGCGGCTGCAGCCAATAGCTTCATCACTGATCTGTGTATTCTGAGAGTGGAGGAGCGCCCCCCATTGTCAGAATACAATAGTGCAGTGGGGAGGATTCCCCCATCCCCTTCCAATGTGTGGATGGGGGAATCGGTTCTGTTTTTTCTTCTCATCCCGCTGGATGAATGATAAAACTGAACCATGTATGGCCAGATTTGGAAGCAAGATATATTCATCATCAACTGATCCCCCTGAAGAGGTTAATCTAGGTCTCCACACTATATATGTGTGTATCATCATCTTCTGGAGATAAAAGACATCACAGTGACTATGGAGGAAGAGGACGGACATGACGGGGTGGTTACTGGGTGTAAATAGAAAATAAGATCTTATTACCTCCTCTGCTGCCACTGCCAGCAACGTCTTCTCTCTACTTCCTCCCGACTCACCTCTCACCCAGAACTTCCTGTCTGTACCTGACATCACTTCCTGTCTGTATTCCATAGAGACTTCCTACCTGGGTAGACGTGAGATCTCCACCTTGTGGAGCTCAGGTGAACTGCAGCACTGAGAAACCTCTCGTAGTGTAAACACGGCCTTGTGCTGTGTGTATGTACTGTATATCCTTATAGATGGGTCATCTCCACTCCCACCAAGGGGGATAGAAATATATTACTGCTCGGGGGGGGGGAGACATTTTGGCCCCTTTGATTTTGCAGTAAAAGTGATGTCAGATTTAGTCATGTAGAACAAATTTGGATACAAAGAGCCCCAGCCGAGAGTAAAGGATGGAAATGGCTCCCGATCCCCAGATTTGGCCAATTACGTCACCAATATAAATAGAATAAAACCCGCGCTATGTGTAACAACTCAAATACCTACAGAATTAACGTATACCGGACTGCTGCTGTAACAAAGGTAAGTATTCCCTCCGCCTGTTCATACACACTCAGAGCTCCGCCTCTTCATACACACTCAGAGCTCCGCCCCTTCATACACACTCACAGCTCCAATGTCTTCAAAAGGGGTCCAGGCCTCACTGTCTGGCACCTGCAATGGCTTGGGGACATGTAGGTAATCCCAGACTAGGTTGTCCTTCCGCTCTCTCCGGGAGTTCTCCACAACATCCATAACCTGGGATGGGAAGCCCAGGCCCCACTCGATAGCTACCTTCCTTTACACTTTTAGTTGGAAATGAGAGAATCTTGGCAACTCTCTGGGATTCCCTCTCCCCTGAAGAACGCAGGCATCTGGGGCTCTCACGGCCCACTGACGGTAAGTGGGCACTTTGGTCTGGGTGGTGGAAGACCTGTTCAAGAATAGTTGTCTGCTACTGGTCAGAGTTCCTGCGACTCCTTCAGATCCCAAAACTGGCTCTAGCCCATTTCCACCTCCAAGGACTTTGGATTCCCCAGTTTCCCATTCCTCCTCAGAACTCTGACTAGGGGATGACCACTCCACCAATCGCTTCCAAGATCTGAACTCGGCCTGCACTCTGAAGGGACCCCAATCAATGACGCGGCCCTCACTTTGCCTGGCCAGTTCACCTGAAAGCGCACCTTCCTCTGCCATTGGCTCCCTCGGGACTGGGATGGCAAGGGGCTTAGAGTTGGCCGCCTCTTCAGGGACTGATCTGGCTCCTGCATGGCAGTACTTATAGTCGCCAGGTCCCAGGTCAAGGCAGTCTCCCCTCCTCTGATGTTCTTTTACTTCATGGGAGAGTTGCTCAGCCGCCCGGTACTTTCACGGATACAGACTACAAAGTACTGATAGCAGGTCCATGGTATAATATTCTGGCTCCTGCTGGATGGGCCCCAGTCGGGTAAGTGGTTCCCCACAATGGCCACACCGGGCCCAGACAGTGACCACCGCAGTTAGAATCCAGCACTATTGACAGAGCAGGCACAGTCGCTCCGCTCCATCGATCCACCCACTGCGAGGCTCCAGTAGGACATCGGTGTCCACCAGTGTCCTTTCCTGCTTGTCAGGCAACCACGTTAAGGTGGGTAGCAGCTGGCTACCTTCCATCATCTTCCTCCGCCTCGTGGTGTATAGCAGGAAACTTTTAGTCTCCTTCAGGGCGTGGCACTGCCCCCTTGCTGCCAGGTGGGCTGGCACCTTTGAAACTGATGGACTTGCTCCTTCTTGGGCATGCTGCTGTAACACCTTGTTAGACACACTGAAGTTTGGAGGCTTGTCCAGGCATGTCCCTCGGCACTGACGGTGTCCAAGCAACTGAGAGTGATGACCGCTGACTTGTCCATTGATTGCCGACAGAAACAATAAAGTTTGAAGCCAGTGTCCTACTGAAAGGAGCAATTTTAGCACAGTCCCGCCCGCAGGCACCTTCAGGTTCACCCCGATCACCTCGGGCAACAGTAAACACTCTCAGGCATACTTTATTATCTATAGCAGTAGGTTAGAGCAACAGCTCAAGATGCCCAGCATTTGCAGAACACTGGGCATATTTGTAATCCATTGAAGAATGTCCAGTATTAGCAATGCACTAGACATATTTGTAATCCATGGCTGCACATGGTGAAAAGCCACTGAATTGCAGGATAGATATGTGTCCACCCCAGAACTGGTTGGGGCAGCTGGGTGAGCAGGTAGCAATATGTGTCACATCTCCCGCTGGATGCTATGTCCAACGGCACTTACTATTATGGTACTGTATAGCAGGCAGAGAACACAAGTCCTTCCCATGGTTCAATTTCCTCAATACCGATGAAACAAAGCAATTCCCCAGCTCACTTCTATGGTTGCTAGGGGCAATGGCTGGCAAGTCACGTGAACATATGGTCCCGGAACAAGCTCCCAAATGTATAGGGCTGCTGAAAGATGTGATACACCTGTCACCTCTGTCCAGCCCGGCATTCACTCCTAAATCACTCCAGAGACAGTGAACAGTCATGTGTGTTGTTTTTGCCCTCTTGGCTGCAGCTGCCCAAACTCCACTGCTATTACCCCACAGTCCTTCCAGCTGACTCTGCACCCATCCCAGACTGCACACTCCCAGTCCTCTCAGGCATGCCTCCCCAAACCTTCCGACTGTGCCTGTCACTCACCAGCCCTCCTGGCTGTGACTGGTGGTTCCCTTCAGGAGACTTGCCCGGGAACACTAGCTCCTGTTGCCCTCTTTAGTTCCTCTGCTGGTGCCTCCTGCCCATATCCTTGTCAAAAGGGGAGTACTAATGTACTAACAAAACAATCTGTGTTGGCTAAGAGTAGCTATATGTGGAAATAAATATAAAGTTCTTAATGGAAATAATCAGCGGCTAAACTTCTAAAGTGTTGCCAACTCCCTTAATTACGTGTATATAAAGTGAAATAGTGCTAATTAAAAATCAACAAAGCTAAACAGTGAATAAATTAAGGTATGTCTAAACCAAATCTCAACAGGGAATAAGCATATTCATAAATGGTGATACATGGTCTTCAAAAAAGTTCTGATAACTTCACACATTAAGTGATTCAAATAGACATAAATTATAGTGCAATAATCAAAACAGTCCAAAAACGTAATAATAAAAGTCTTGATAATAATGCCAAAAATGCAAATAGAGTGCAGTCCAAAGATTAGTGTGAATAGTCCAATATATCAATACTAGAATGGTAAATGAATACTCTAATGTTAAGTTGCACCATTCATAAAGTGCAATGCCTTGTGCAAATAATAAAGTGCAGTCCAAAAGATCATCTACTTTTGGCTTATTCTCTGATTCTGGTCACACTAGCATGGTGCCCTGGGAAGAAGTCCTCTATGCCGCATCTTGGATTGGCTGAGCTACATATTTCTGTGGGACCAGCGTCGGGATTACTCTTTCTTTGTGAAAGAAAATTCACTTTATATGTCCATATCGTTGTTGCTTATTGGAAAGGCCTCTGTCCTGCACCCAAACTCCCAGGCCCAAGGTCACCCCCCAGACTGGGGAGCACCTTTAAAGGCCCTCACAACCAAGTGCTCCATCTCCAATTCTTCCATCTGAACAATTCCTCCCCAGCTGGGCCAAACCTGGGGATTTCAATGAGACCCGTCCCCTGCCAATCCTATTTAGGGATTGGTCAGGTCTCCCTGAGGCACCCCAGACAGCTCCTCCTCCCTTCTAGAATCCTCCAGAAAAAAGAGGGAGGTGACAGTGAGGTGATGTTGCCTGTGAGTCACCAGCTCTGCTCTAGGCCACTCTCAGCCCACACAGATCAAAACAAACAAGCCTAGCCTCCAGCTAGGCCTGCCTAAATTTACCTGCTGTTTCCAAATACATACTTCTAGAACCTACCTAAAGTAGAGGGTGCTACATATACCTATGTTAATGTGTATTCTACCTTCTGAGCTTGCAGCCAGCAATTCTGACCTGCAATAAGACATCTGAGTTATCCAGGTGGAGAATTAAGGATCCTCTGTGATGGGATTAGCCATGAGTCAGCAGTACCTTGTTAGCTAAACCATTGTTTAATGTTTTGGGTAAATATTTGGGTCGTTGTTAATGTGGTGAGTGACCTCCTTCTCAAGTGTATAAAAGCCTGTAATCTTGTTCGAATAAACAGTTCTTATTCTGGTTTACTCCTAAATAGGTGCTGTCTAGTTCTTGGAGTAACTATAGCCAGATCCACTGGACTCGTGTTCCAGAGCTTGGGAAATAGCTTATTGGTGGAAATACCCAGTCAGTGTGCCCAGAGTTCAGCACAGGTTCTATCCCACCTCTAAGTTTAGACTTGTTTTTTTGAAGGTCTCTTACCCTTCATTCCCTTACTTAATTGAATGGCCATAATAACTGGCCAGTCTTCTCTCTTCTCTACTTGTGCCTATACCCTCTTGCTCTTAAACTACTTTATCTTGCAGATGTTTACTACATATTCCTGTGAACACTCCGATGGACAGTAGACTGTGACAACATAACGTATAACCACCAATCAATACAATTAAGATTAAGGGGAGTAAAACAGGTACCCTTTGTCCCGAAAATATTTTAGCAATCAAGGAAGTATGATAACTCAAATGTAAACAAAATGATTATCAGAAATTCCCAGATCATCTCAAGCTCCTCGTTTTGGATTCTCAGGGTCACCTGTAAATCACCTCCTGGGCAAAGCTCGCCATCTGATTTTAATTATTAATTGATAGGCAACTCCTATCCTCATATTGATTAGTGGTTCCGAATTAATAACAACTACTGCAGTAGGGAACAGACACAAAAGACACGCTCTGCACCTTTCCAAATAACTGTTCTACTTTATTATGATGCAATTGAAGGTTTTTATACACAGGATTACGTAGGTATAACATTAATATTATAATTGTACTTGTATGGTAACATAGGTAGGCTAATTCTAATCAGGACACGAGAGAATGCAAATGTGTAATGAAAACATTATTAGTGCTGTGTGCAATACATACAAAATAGAATACAATTATATACAGAACTTACACATTTCCTTTACAGTAACAACATGCCCCAAAATGACCTCTTTTTGGAAAGTAGACACCCCAAGGAATTTCATAAAAAGGCACGGTCAGTATTTTGCAGATGGCATTTTTGTCACAAGGTTTTGAATTTTCTAAAAACTTGTGACAAGAAATAAGATCTGCAAAAAACTCACCATGGCTCTTAGTAAATACCTTTGAGTGTCTTCTTTCCAAAAAGGGGTAATTTGGGGGTGTTTGTCCTGGCATTTCAGGGCCTCTGAAACTGTGATAGGTAGTCAAGAAGTGAAATAAGGAAATTACTCCCTAAAGGTGGTTATTGAATTTTGGGTTGCTGTTAGTGGATAGACTGCCAAAAAAGTCTCTCACATGTTGTATCTCCCTACTTTGTCATTTTCTAAAAATTTGTGGCAAAAAAATAAAATCTTCCATGCACTCAACATGCTTCTCAGCATGAATGAACAAAGTATATGCTGTAGCAAAGAAGCTACTGCCACCTGACCACCCCAGGCTTGTAATGCTTGAGCAGAAAAAAAGTGAAAAAAATTATATGCTTAAGCATAGGAGCGATCAGCCCACTAACCACCCTAGGCTCCTCGTGCTTGAGCGTACACATTTTTTTTTAACTGTAAATGAGAAATCTCCTCCTGCAGTGCTGCAGGCATGGATTCCGAGAGCAGCACCCTGCTGCTGTCAGAATAAACAGATCAATGCTGCAGTGGATTGGCGTTCCTGCAAAGCAAACAATGGTTAACAATAAAACACAATAACGATATGAGATTAACTCAGTAAAACAACAACTTTGTTTTAACTGAAATCTATGCCAAAAAAGTGAACAAATATATATATGCTGAAGAAATCCACTCACTGAAGTACACAGGCCCCTCATGCTTGTGGTCATTCAGGTGCTTATCTAATAGTTTATTGAAACGGTCAATGCCCCTCGCTGAGACCACCGCCTGTGGAAGGGAATTGCACATCCTTGCCGCTCTTACAGTAAAGAACCCTCTATGTAGTTTAAGGTTCGACTTCTTTTCTTCTAATTTTAATGAGTGGCCACGAGTCTTGTTAAACTCACTTTTCCAAAAAAGTTTTATCCCTATTGTTGGACACAAAGCCCAACCTAAAAAAGACAAGCAGAGGTTCTAACGCTCGCTTGGTTTCCCTCAAATGCCCACAATTAGAATAGGATTGTCTTGAGATACCCTGTTTCCCCAAAAATACCAGACCCTTATCCGAGCATGCAGCCCGGCTGTCTTCTCCCTCTGTTCTTGGCCCGGGTGGTGACATCACTAGGGGACGGGGCCTCCGGGTGACATCACCATGTGGCCACGCTGCATGACTATATAAGTAATGGTACACGGTGGACCTAGCATTACAGCGGGAGCAGATCGGAGGAGGAACAGAGGGAGAAGACAGTGAAGAGAGGAGAAGCAGCAGAGGGAGAAGACAGCAGAGAGAGGAGAAGCGGCAGAGGGAGAAGACAGCGGATACAGGAGAAGCAGTAGAGGGAGAGGACAGCGGAGACAGAAGTGGCAGAGGAAGAAGACAGCAAAGAAAGGAGAAGCGGCAGAGGGAAAAGATGGAAGAGAGAGGAGAAGTGGCAGAGGAAGAAGATGGCAGAGAGAGGAGAAGCGGCAGAGGGAGATGACAGCGGAGAGAGGAGAAGCAGCAGAGGGAGAGGACAGCGGAGATTTTTTAGATTTTTTTTTTACATATTTAACAGCACTAATGTTGGGCTTTATTGAAATATCAGGGGTCTAAACAGTCTCATTTTTGAGAAGGAGAAAGGGACTGAGGACAGAGATTCCTTGGTCCCTTTCTCTGCAGCCTCAGCTGCACTGGAGAGTTAATGAAGAGAGAGCTCTGTACAGAGGCTGTTGTTCATTCACAAACGGAAGCATAGTGAACACAGTTTACTATGCTTCAGAACACGAGTGATTGGTACCAGTTGCTCAATGTATTCACTTAGGAAAGGAAGGGGCTGGCAAATATGACATATTTACCAGCCCCTCTGCTCTTCACCCTGAACCCAATCCTCCTGTGCCCCGCAGAAGCTGGCAGAAGAAGGAGCCAGCAATGCTGCATTAGGAGGCAGACAGGGGGATTGGAGTGGTGGGGACAGAAATTAGAGCAGTGTGGGGGAAGCGTTGGGGATATTCCTATGCCAAGCAGTCGGTGGAAGAGAGAAGGGTACAGCCGGCTGCACTGCAGAGGGATCAGATCCAGATCGGAGCAGGGGGATTAGGGGAGCCCAGTGCCAAAACTCCTTCTCCTCTGGGCTCCTGGATTTAACCTGGATATGGGGGATGCTGGGATTTCAATGACTGTTCTTCAAGCTGATCACAGATCAGGGTAAAGGGCCGGTTATCAAATTTTGTTTCCTCATACTGGCAGTGTGAGGAGAGGAGAAGAGAGCCGATAACAGGCTTATCTTAACCACTTCAGCCTCAGAAGATTTTACCCCCTTCCTGAGCAGAGCACTTTTTCGATTTGGCACTGCGTTGCTTTAACTGACAGTTGCGCGGTTGTGTGATTTGGCTCCCAAACAAAATTGACGTCCCTTTTCCCCCACAAATAGAGCTTTCTTTTGGTGGTATTTGATCACTTCTGCGGTTTTTATTTTTTGCGCTATAAACAAAACAATTTTTTCCCTTAGTTTAGGCCAAAATGTATTCTTCTACATATTTTTGGTTAAAAAAAAAAATCGCAATAAGTGTATATTGATTGGTTTGCGCAAAAGTTATAGCGTCTACAAAATAGGGGATAGATTTATTTTTATTATTTTTGTATTATTAATAACTGGCAGCGAAGGGGTTAAACGCTAGGGTGTGATCAAGGGGTTAAGTGTGTCCTAGGGAGTGATTCTAACTGTGGGGGGGATGGGCTTCCACTCACAGGACAGCGATCACTGCTTCCGATCACAGGGAGTACCGTTCTTATTTTTGTAGTAGACACTATATATAAAATTTTACATTACCCTCATAAGATATATTTTAGTTCATTATTCATGATTGTGGTTTTCAGGTGCTGTGGCCTCTGGGCCGTCCCTTTGCGGTGGTGGCCCACAGAGACAGTCACCCCTTGTAAGCCTGTGAATCCCCTCTTTCTGGGGGGGGGGGGTTATGGAATGTATAACCTGCATATTCTCGATATTTTTGCAGCGATATCTGAAACCCCCTGAGGAAGACTAGTAAATACCATAATTGAAATGCATAGGGGTATAATGTCTCAGGCTATGTAATTTATACTGTAGGGATCTTAATTCAAACTACCATTTCAATGGATTGAAAGTATTATGTATATGTATTTATTTTCCTGCACTTAATTTTTTCCGCACTATTGTACACCAGAGCTCATATTTTGATAAATTTTTTGTACTCTAATGTCATTTGACAAACGATTTTGATAATAAAAATAGTTATTTGACTTTTACAAAGTGATTGTCCTTTCTTGCTGTGAAAAAACCCCACAGGGAATTCTTTCTTTTCTTTTTTGAATACAGTTACGGGGTGCGCAGCTAGCTCAAATTTATGTTTATGTGCCTTCTCTTGCTAGTTTGGACACTTATATATAAGGGGAGATTCTACAGATGAAATCTGATGCTCACAATAGTATCTCAGATTTAAGCAACAGAAACCAGAGGGCTTATTCAAAATTCCTATCGTATTGTATTTTAAACAGTGGAGGGCCGTCCATCCTCCCCCCCTCATGTAGTCAAAAAAAAATAAAAAAGTAAAAAAAAATATATATATATTTATTTTAAACATGTCCCTTTAAAAAAAACTTTTTTTAAAAAAATTTCCCTCCCTATGTGCACTGTATCCTGGCGGCGGGTGCAGTGCAATATAGGAAGCGCCACGTCTATGCAATCACAAGATTGCAGATGAGGCGCTTCATTTGCCCCAAAAAAAGCGATCTGTGGCGCAGCCGATCGCGCCACAGCTTCCGGCGCGATCGACTGGCCGAGTGAGTGCATAGACTTGCACTTTGAGTGAGCGGTGGGCGGTGCTTCCGACGTCACTCAAGGAAGTAACGTTGGCACAGCACTGTTCTGTTCTGTCCCGCCTGAGAGGACAAGGTAAGGCTGCCACATGGCTGCTTACCACTTCTTCTTTATTTCCGCCGCCGCCGGTACCCCCTCCGCCGGTACCCCCTCCACATCCACAGGGTTACTATGGTGGTCGGCACTCGGCAGCATACCCCAACCCCCCCACCCCCTGCTAAACAAGATTTAAAGAAAAAGTGTTATTATCTGTGGTCGGCAGCATACACCCCCCCCCCCCTCCCAAAGAAGCTTTAAAAAAAAAAAAGGGTTATTAATAATAACCCTTTTTTTTTTAAATCTTGTCTAAGGGGGGTATGCTGCCTACCACCGATAATAACCCTTTTTTTTAAATCTTGTTTGGGGGGTATTTGCAGGTTGTAGATATGTGCAATTTACAGGTTGTAGATATGTGCGATTTGCAGGTTGTAGATATGTGCAATTTACAGGTTGTAGATATGTGAGATTTACAGGTTGTAGATATGTGCGATTTGCAGAATGCAGATATGTGCAATTTACAGGTTGTAGATATGTGAAATTTACAGGTTGTAGATATGTGAGATTTACAGGTTGTAGATATGTGCAATTTACAGTTTGTAGATATGTGCGATTTGCATGTTGTAGATATGTGCAATTTACAGGTTGTAGATATGTGCGATTTACAGATTGCGATGTACAGAATGCAGATATGTGTGATGTTCAGGTTGTAGATATGTGCAATTTACAGGTTGTAGATATGTGCGATTTGCAGAATGCAGATGTGTGCGATTTACATGTTGCAGAATGCAGATATGTGCAATTTACAGGTTGCAGATATGTGCGATTTGCAGAATGCAGATATGTGCGATATGCAGAATGCAAATATTTGCAATTTACAGGTTGCAGAATGCAGATATGTGCGATTTACAGAATGCAGATATGTGCAATTTACAGGCTGCTGTATGCAGTTATGTGCAATTTACAGTTTGCAGAATGCAGATATGTGCGATTTACAGGTTGTAGATATGTGCGATTTACAGAATGCAGAAAAGGTGCCTGATGTGGTTATACATAAGATAGGCATGATTCATCTGCTTTAGTAGAGCCCTGTGTATAATGTGCAGCCTGGTATATGATGTGCAGAGCCCTGTGTATAATGTGCAGCCTGGTATATGATGTGCAGAGCCCAGTGTATAATGTGCAGCCTGGTATATGATGTGCAGAGCCCAGTGTATAATGTGCAGCCTGGTATATGATGTGCAGAGCCCTGTGTATAATGTGCAGCCTGGTATATGATGTGCAGAGCCCTGTATATAATGTGCAGCCTGGTATATGATGTGCAGAGCCCAGTGTATAATGTGCAGCCTGGTATATGATGTTGATTCAATAAGGGGTGTGGCTTGTGAGAAGTGGGAGGGACCAAATCTGAAGGGGCGGGGTCTTGCACCCCCCATCCTAAAACTTCACCAGCCGCCGCTAATTTTAAACAATGTTTTTTTTAATAATATGGTTATAATATATCTGTATTCAGGGCTCAAGTCCTGCGGGAACGCATGGGAACGGAGTTCCTGTACTTTTTCCTCAGTTCCCGTTATCAGCCGCGTCCTGCAAGACTTTGAAGTATGTGAGCTGTGTGGCAGGTGCTACACCAGAAGCCGCCGACACAGCTCGCAATAGTAAGTGCCGCACACCAGGGGTGGACTGACCATTCAGGCATTGCCAGTAGGGGGACCCATGACAGCTTCCGCTTCGATCTACCTGTCAATCACAGCTAGCTGATGGGTAGATCAGGTCCCTGCTGCTAAGAGATCGTATTTAGTCAGACCTTTCGTGATGCGCTCCTCCCTGCCGGCCCCTCCTGATTTTCTGTCTCCTCATCTTCCCCCTCCAGTCTCCTGCATACTTGCTCTGTGTGTCCCGCTGAATCTCCCCCTCCTCTATCTTCAGTGCCATATGATGAGAGAACCCAGAGGAGGAGCACAGCTATTCTGCTCACAGGACATGCAGGGAGAGAGGTGAGCTGAGGGAGGAACATCAGTTTGGGGTGGTAAGCTGAGCACAACACCTGGCAATGTTTAATGCCAGGAGGGACGTTTATGTGGAAATATGTGAAGGGTTGGAATAGCAGCGAGTGTGTGTTGGAGCCCCTGCAGAGTTTGCAGCCCCGCAAGCTAACATACATCTCCTAAGCAGGAACACATCACTATCTCCCCAAGCATTCTGTCCAGATAATGTGCAGTTCATTTATGACCTTTTCGTTTAACCCTGTGTTATCCAAACTCTGTTCAATAAAAAGTGTAAACTCACCACATAAACACTCTATATACAAAATAACATTCCCCAATAAAGATCAGAACACAATGTTCACATTTGTATGGAAGCACAATTGAATGAATGCTGATTATTCAGAGAATTACCGTATTTATGTTTATTGAGGATTTTTTTTTTATATGTACTAACAGTTAAGCTTCATACACACAATACGAAAATTGGATGAAAAATACCACTTTTGAAGTGTTCGTGCATATGAGCGTATAATTTTTTTTTTTTTTGGTGGGGGAGTGGATCTTGGGTGTGAGTTCCCACACTTTTTTCCCCAGGACGTGACACCTGTCTGTATTAGTTATTCATATATAAACCCATTAAATACATATATATCTATTATGGTATAAGGTTGCAAACATGGTATCCTATTTAATGGGAATGTTCATGAATAAACTATTACGCTTATCGTTAGAATAATGACTTCACTTTCATGGCATTTACAGGTCTCAGTTAATGATGTGGGGTAACTTTCTCATACCCATATATTTAAAAGAAGAGACGAGATGGCTAGAGGAAATTGACACATGTTGGACAGTTTTAGACAATTAATGGTGTTTTGCTAAGCCAAGCTCAGAAGGTCATGTCAATCACATTTAAAACAATTTCTGATCCAACACTGCCCCCAAGAGGCTGAAATTGGTAATTATTCAAAATGGAGTTTATTATGATTGTCATGGAAACGTATAAACACCATTGTCATATGACATTATCAGCTGCATGGTAATTAGATACACACCCACTTTTAGGGTGAGATAAAAAGGTAGCTACAGAGAGAGTTGAGGGATCGGAGGTCTGATGGGAGAGAGATCGGAAGATGGCTGAATGATATCATCTCTATAGAGGCTGAAGGGAAGATTCCCAGGGAGCTAGCTATATAGCTCACTAACAGACGGAGAAATGTAGATGTTGGAAGGAGTCTCCTTGGGACTCACTTATCTGAAGCTTCTCTAGATGACAGACTTCTTAAAGAGGAAGTAAGCTTTCCCACTCTGATGCTTCTTTTCATTTAGTCCATTATAATAAGCCATTATCAGACTATAGCCACTGTAATCCAGCCCAAATCGCATATTACTTACTGTTTAAATAAACTTTAAAAAAAC
Source organism: Lithobates pipiens (assembly GCF_037356315.1). Classification (NCBI taxonomy): domain Eukaryota; kingdom Metazoa; phylum Chordata; class Amphibia; order Anura; family Ranidae; genus Lithobates; species Lithobates pipiens. The sequence continues at coordinate 626,116,696 of NW_027507758.1, forward strand.
TTGTTTCCAGGGGTTAGGCAGCACCATCTTAAGTATTGTTTTCTGAGTCCACAGTGGAGTGTATTTCCGCCCTTACATTGAGCACTTCCTGTACTGTTAACCAAGCCTCCTTCTCAATCCAACGTTTCTATGGCAACCCTGCTTCCCTGTTCATAGCTTACTTGTTTATTTCATAGTATTTACTTGTGCCGATGTCTAATGTTTGCCTTTATCAGACTTATCAGCTACAGCTGATAAAACTGCAGTAATGGCCAAGTTTAGACTGTATGTGAGGTCATACAGGAGGAAGCTCTGAGTGATTAGCAGAGTTCAGTGTTGTGCCTTAGGAAGTCCTGATAACAGATAGATAAGACATAGAGAGTGTGCCTTAAATCAGGGGAGATCTGAGCATGCTCAGTGACTTCATTCTACAGAACAACAAGGATTACAACAATACTAAGCAAATAAGGAGATATCTAAAAGCAGTGTTTATTAGGGTTTTTTTATACTGATTTACATGGGACAAAGTTGTGGGGGAGGGTTTACAACCACTTTAACCACTTGCCGCCCGCCCTATTACAAATTGACGGCGGCAAAGTGGTTTCATTATCCTAACCGGACGTCATATGACGTGATTAGGATTATGAGCCGCTGCGCGCCCCCGGGGGCGCGCATCGCGGCGATCGTTGTTGCGGGGTGTCAGTCTGACACCCGGCAACTACGATCTCGGTAAAGAGTCTCCGACGGAGACTCTTTACCATGTGATCAGCCGTGTCCAATCACAGTGTAAATGGGAAGAGCCGGTGATCGGCTTTCCCTCACTCGCGTCTGTCAGACGCGAGTAGAGGAGAGCCGATCGGCTGCTCCTCTGACAGGGGGGGTCTGTGCTGATCGATTATCAGCACAGCCCCCCCGAGGATGCCCACACTGGACCACCAGGGACACCACTAGACCACCAGGGAAAAGGTAATAAAAATCCATAATCCTCCCTAGACCACCAGGGTGCCAGTCAGCACAATAGGTGCCAATCAGTGCCCATAATGGATGCCAATCAGTGGCCACAATGGGCATCACTGATTGGCATGCATTATTGTTTGGCACTGATTGGCATCCATTACTATAACACCGATGCCGCCTATGAGTGCCCACCTGTGCCGCCTATGAGTGCCCACCTGTGCCGCCTGAGTGCCCACCTGTGCCGCCTGAGTGCCCACCTGTGCCGCCTATGAGTGCCCACCTGTGCCGCCTATCCATGCCCACCTGTGCCGCCTATCTATGCCCACCTGTGCCGCCTATCTATGCCCACCTGTGCCGCCTATCCATGCCCACCTGTGCCGCCTATCCATGCCCATCCGTGCCGCCCATCCGTGCCAGCTATCAGTGCCAATTTGTGCCACCTATCAGTGTCCGTCCGTGTCGCCCATCCGTGTCGCCCATCCGTGTCGCCCATCCGTGTCGCCCATCAGTGCCGCCTATCAGTGCCACTTCATTGGTGCCACATTGGTGCCCATCAGTGCCACCTTATCAGTGCCCATCAGTGTAGCCCCATCAGTGCCCATCAGTGAAGGAGAAAACTTACTTATTTACAAAGTTTTGAAACTGAAACAAAAAAAAACATTTTTTTTTTCAACATTTTCGGTATTTTTTTATTTGTAGCGCAAAAAATAAAAACCGTAGAGGTGATCAAATACCACCAAAAGAAAGCTCTATTTGTGGGAAAAAAATGATAAAAATTTCATTTGGGTACAGTGTAGCATGACCGCGCAATTGTCATTCAAAGTGCGACAGCGCTGAAAGCTCAAAATTGGTCTGGGCAGGAAGGTGTTTAAGTGCCCTGTATTGAAGTGGTTAAGAGTGTAAGAGAAGGTTTGTTTGATTTGAAAAGAGATAAGACCGTGTTAAGGTAATCATAGATTGTTTATATAAGTCTGTGAAGTCACGGAAGCGATTCAAAAGTTACCAAATCTAAAATGTACAAGTATCATTCTAGTATTGAAATGTGATATTTTGTAATAAGAGCTTAACTGTGAATATTATCTGAATGTAGAAGAAGTATATCCATTTATTTGTTCAATCACGAAATATACCTGATATTATTTTACACTGTATTTTTAGTTAATAAATATATATTTTTAAGCAATATCATTTGTGTCACTTGTCTTCAAAATAGCACGGATAAACAAACTTGAATTTCTTGCTGGTATTGGTAGAGAATTGTAAATCTCCCAAATCAATGATTTGCATATTTTCATAATTACAATACATTTTTATTATTTCAGTATAAACATTCTGACAACACTTTACCTTATATCCTTCAGTGTGTACTGTACTCATAAGTGTACGAGTATGATCTCAGGTATTAGTATGAAACCATGTCTGACAGAGAAAACTAAAGGGGTGTAATTTAACAGTGATTTCCTATGATTGTCAGCTCCATCTAGTGGCCATAAAATTGTATTTTTCATGAAATTCCTCAATCAGTAAAAATAGCACAATACTGCATTATGGCCACTAGATGGAGCCAAGGAAATCAGTGTATGAAATAAAATACAACTAATATTCATCATAGCTGGGTAAATGTTGGTCAAATTCATTCAACAATTTTTTTTTAAAACAAACCTTGTAGCCCTTGTACACACGGTCGGAGAATCCGTTGGAATGTGTCCTATCGGACCGTGTTGTCGGATAATCTGACTGTGTGTGGTATGCATCAGACTGATTCCGTCTGAATATCCGTCGGACCAAATTTTCAAACATGTTGGAAATTTTTTCCGACTAACTGGTCCGATAGGACATACTCCGATCATGTGTACAGAATTTCGATCGGACAAAGTGCCACACATGCTCAGATCAAATTCCTACATCAAAGCTATTGGCTACTAGCCTGAAAGTAGTCCCATCGTAATGAAATTACGTCATCACGTTCTGAAAGATCGGATTTTTCGACAACCTTGTCCGACCGTGTGTATGCAACAGTTTCGGACAAAATCCGACGGATTTGGTTGTCGAAATGTCCGACCGTGTGTACAGGGGCTAAGCGTTTGTGAAAACTTACACTGCAAAATGACTCCATTTTTATTTTTGTACTGCTATGAATGGCCAACACGGTACAACACTTCATCCATGTCTTTGGTGATCTCTGATCTCCTTATCAACTGTTTCTTACATGATGAAGATCAGCCATGGAGTATATCTGAGGTGTATATCAGGGTGTGCTTCTTCCCCACATGAGAGCTGTGATGTCCAGCAACATTCACATAGAAGACATTTCCCACACTCAAGGCACTAATACACCTCGAGGGTTGTGTGGGACCCCTGATGTAAAGGAAGACAGGACTTCAGTGAGGAGCAATTCCCTCACTCAGGACAGGAAAGTGGCTTCTCCCCCGTGTGAGATCTCTGATGTCTGGTAAGATCGGACTTCTGTGAAAAACATTTCCCACACTCAGGACAGCAATAGGGCTTCTCCCCCGTGTGAGATCTCTGATGTGTGTTAAGATCGGACTTATGTGAAAAACATTTCCCACACTCAGAACAGGAATACGGCTTCTCCCCCGTGTGAGTTCTCTGATGAGAGTTAAGAAGGGACTTACGTGAAAAACTTTTCCCACACTCAGAACAGGAATATGGCTTCTCTCCCGTGTGACATGTCTGATGTGTGTTAAGATTGGACTTCTGTGAAAAACATTTTCCACACTCAGAACAAGAATATGGCTTCGTCCCTGTGTGAGATCTCTGATGTGTGTAAAGATGATGCTTTTGTGAAAAACATTTCCCGCACTCAGGACAGGAATATGGCTTTTTTCCAGTGTGCAATTTCCGATGTCTGCAAAGATTGGACCTATATGAAAAACATTTCCCACACTCAGTACAGGAAAACCTCTGATCACCGTCCCTCACAGTCTGAGGTTCCTCAGGATAAGAGGAATACGATGGTCCATCTACACTGTGTGGTGCCGGATGGACATTTGAGGTAGTCGGGTTTTCTCCTGGACTATACTGTGTGATGTCCTCATCTTCTACTTTACGGCCTGCAGACAAAGTGAGACAATCCTCTGAGGTTTTCCTCATCTCCCGTCCATCTACTAAAATAGAAATACAAAGATTACTACTAGAAATAGTAAATGGGTCCTCTGATCTCCTACCAGATCATTTCTTTATTCATGGACCTTAGTCAGAGAGTGAGGAAACAACGAGAACTGTCTTTTATAGGAGTGACAGTGATGAGGGGATTATAGGACGAGTGTCCCCTCCCCCTCTATCACTCATTGCCATCTTCCCAACACAAGAAGTCCTGCACTTCCTTATTTAGTCCATGATTTAGTCATGAATAACAGCGGGGCTGAGCCCCACCAGAGGTCAGAGAGTGAGGATGGGGGGAGAACACCCAAGATGAAGACTGGACTGATCCTGAAGACCCTCATCATTGGGTAATTTCCTTAGCTCATTATCACTTTCTTTTTAAGGTTCCAAAGTATAACCACTTCAATACTGGACACTTTCACCCCCTTCCTGCCCAGGCCAATTTTCAGCTTTCAGCGCTGTCACACTTTGAAATTAATTATAATTTTTTTCACACAAATAAAGTTTTCTTTTGGTGGTATAATTTCACCACTGGGGTTTTTTGTTTTTGCTAAGCAAATAAATTACATTTTGAAAAACAAAAAGGTTTTGGTTATACAATTTTGCAAATAGTCATTTTTTCTTCTTCACTGATGGGCACTGGTGAGGCTGCACTGATGAGGCAGCACTAATGGAGACTCTTAGAAAGCACCGATGGGGCTGCACTGATGATTAGTACCCTGAATATCAGTGTAAATTTGTCAGGATTTCCAATTATCGGCTCTTCTTTCCTCACACAGTGACAGGGCACCAGGAAAGGAAATGCAGATAACCGGCAAGTTTGTTGTTTACATGGGATCAGCTCTGATTGGACATGGTTGATTATAAGGTAAAGGACCGCTGTGATTGGCGCTTTACCTCGATCTTTGATCAGCTGTGTACAAAGGACACAGCAGTCACATAGAGAGTGACCGATGCATTCCACAAGGGGTGTGTGGACGCTCTTCCAGAACAAGAGAGCCACGCTGTAGCTGTCTTTCAGCTATGGTGCGGTACTGAGGTGGATAACCAGTTGCCAACCGCGCTATAACCGAATGAAGGTTACAGCATGGCCAGCTAGTTCTGGCATGTAGTCATATGACGTCCTCCCATGTTGGCACTTCCTAAAGTGTCTGTGATCACTGGGTCCAATCACAGCAGCTCTTTACCATGTAATCACTCTGTCCAATGACAGAGCAATCGCTTTGTAAACAAACCAGGGTAATGGGCAGTCCAGCACTCTCCTCTCCTCACACCGATATCGAGAGTGAGGAAAGGAGAGAGATCAGTTGCTGGATCATGAGTTTTTCCAAATTCTGTGTGCCCTTTGGTGTCCTACAGTGCCCTATAGTGCCCATAAGTGAGTGCACATCAGTGCTCATTAGTTCCCTACAGTGCTAATCAGTGCACATCAGTGGCCTACAGTGCTCATCAGTGCCGTAGAGTGTTCACCATTTCAAATCAGTGCCATACAGTGCTCATCAGTGCCATACGGTGCTCATCAGTAGCCTACAGTGCTCATCAATGCCATAGAGTGTTCACCATTTTACATCACTGCCCTACAGTGCCCATAAGTGGCAGTACAGTACTGATCAGTGCCAGTACAGTGCCCTATTAGTGCTCATCAGTGGCAATACAGTGCCCTATTAGTGCTTATCTGTGCCATCCTATCAGGGGATCCTCATCAGCGCCCGTCAGAGCCGCTGCATCAATGCATATCAGTGCCAACTTGTCAGTGCAGCCTCAGTGCATTAGTGTAACCTCATCAGTGCAGAAAAGTGCACCCTCATCAGCACCCATCAGTTGACCCTCATCAGAACACAACTTCCATCTCTCTAGGAAGTAAACTATCTGCAGCCTACCCCTCCACTGGAGCCTTTGCACACAGAGTGCAGGACACACTCCATACAAAACACAGGAACTGCAGCTCTTTCCAGCAAAAGCCAGGAGCAGCCTCTGCAAATGACATGTTCAAAAGACTCATTATGCCTCATAGAATATACATTAGGGTGTTTATTTTCCACAATGGGGCCATTTTGTGGGTGTTTCCACTGTCCTGGTGCTTCAGGGCCTTCAAAAATGTGATAGGTAGACAGGAAATGAGGTGTATAATTTATGCTCCTAGAAGGTGCTGCTTGGATGTTGGGCCTCTGTATGTGGCCAGGCTGTGAAAAAGTCTCACACATGTTGTATTGCCATACTCAGGAGGAGTAGCAGAATGTGTTTTGGGGTATAATTGCAAGTATGCCTATGCCACGTGAGAGAAATATGACAATTTTATAATAATATAATAATATATAATAATAATAATAAATAATAATTTTGCAAAGAATTGTGGGAAAAAATGACAACATCAAAAAACTCACCATGCCTCTTACTAAATATATATTTGTGTGGGGAAAAAAATACAAAAATGTCATTGGTACAGTGTGGCAGGACTTATTGTCATTCAAAGTGTGAGAGCGATGAAAGCTGCAAATTGGTCTGGGCAGGAAGGGAGTACAAGTGCCCAGTAGGCAAGTAGTTAAGGATGTTATCCCATTATTATGAACATGTAAAAGTCTGTGCTCCAATCAAATCATCAGATATAAAATGTCCAGCTGGTAGAAAATGGGTGTAACAAAAGAGACTATATATTATGTGTATATATAGCAGTGGGTAGAGGGGGAGAGCAGACATCGGGACTATGTAATGTACAACATATCGTATAAGATACAACAGGACTCTATAGTATCAAAATTCTGTAATGTACAACAGAGTATATAGTGCAGGGGTCAGGAATATGTAATGTACAATATAAATTATACAGTGTAAGGGTCAGGACACAGAATATGGGTATTCAGCAATCAGTGGAAGCTTAAATGTGTACATGAGACAAGTTGCAGAGGTCCCACACCGCTGCCTCCCATCTCCTGAGACGGCACTCAGTGACTTGGGTCTGAGACTATACAGACATATCCCTCCATCCAACACAGCCAGCAGACAACAGAGCAAGTAACCCCGGGAGAATTGTTCTGTCAGAGATCTTGGCAGAAGACCCAAAGCACATTCCCCAGGTGCCTAGGTCTAATAATGCCTATGGTGAGAATCCGCATTTTGCTGCCAGCTGAACCCCAGAATGTCTATAAATCCAGTCTAGATACATAAATTGTGTCTGCAGCACAGAGAAGGAAGTTTATCGGAGAGAAATCCAGGAATGCAGGACGGGGAACACAGCTCAGGAAAGTGACCAGGGGATTACAGGCTGATATCACCCAGTCCTTGCCCTACTCTGGACCAATCAGTGAGCAGTATGGGTGGAGGAATGTATTTAGTGTTAATGACCCACCTGTGCTGATCTCTGTAGGAGTGTCCTCCTCTATAAATGTCCCCGTTATTCCATCCTCCTCCATAGACTGCTGATCATCCCTCACATACCTCTCTTCTTCTTCTGCTTTAACCTCAAATTCTATATCGATTGGATCTCCACTCTAAACCAAGAAAATGAGAGAGAATATCATCTGTAAGATTTATTATTGTGACATCACATACAAAATCCACACATTGTTTCCATAAGTCTGTGTTTTATAACCTCCATCCCACCAACCTTGTAATGATGAGGGATGGTGTGACCTTCCTGTGTGGAATCCCGGGAATACAGAGGACGGGGACATCTCTCTGGTGGGTTCCTGGTATTAGGTGGCTCCATCATATCCTTGCGTCCTTCTGAAAACTCCTCCATCACTCCATACTCCTCATCCTCCTCTTTATATTCTTCTTTAACAACAATATTATAATCCCCGAGGTCTCCACTCTAAATATATAATAAAACATTCATTGTAACAATCATGCAGTGTATAAATCAGAACTACCAATAATTGTCAATCACCTACCTGATGATGGTGGGGGATGGTGTGACCTTCCTGTGTGGAATCCCGGGAATACAGAGGACGGGGACATCTCTCTGGTGGGTTTCTGTAGTTGGATGACTCCACCATGGTGTCCTGGTACAGATCTTTGTGTTCTTTTAGAGACTCTGATTCCTCCATCACTCCATCCTCATCATCCTCCTCTTTTATTTCTTCTTTAATGTCAACTTTAGAATCTCTCAGGTTTCCACTCTAAATATATAATAAAAATGATATCAAAGGTAACAATGCAGATAATGTACAGATCCTAATGATACTATCAGTGATTGTTCCTCATCTACCTGATGATGGTGGGGGATGGTGTGACCTTCCTGTGTGGAATCCCGGGAATACAGAGGACGGGGACATCTCTCTGGTGGGTTCCCATTACTGGATCCATCTGTAGGAAACACACACACTGACTGAATACATTGTTTCTATGTGTTTATCAGATGATGGGGGATCTAGGTGGAGCCTCCGTACTGCTCTCTCCTTTACAATAAAGTCTCCTCTTACCCGGGGATGTGAGGGGCGGCTGATTGTCCATCATGACGTCCTTGTAGAGATCCTTGTGTCCTTCTAAATACTCCCACTCCTCCATGGAGAAATAGACAGTGACATCCTGACACCTTATAGGAACCTGACACACACAATGATACAGTCACCATCCAGACACATCCCTTGTCTGTTACTGGATAATGTCCCAGAATTCCCAGCACCACTCACCTCTCCTCCATCATCTCTCTGGTGACTTCTAGAATCTTCTTTGTATTTCTCTATTCTATCAGGGAGGGAGGTGGAGGCGATGTGATGGTCATATGATCTCCAGACTTCACACGAGGAAAACTCTAGATCTGAACACAAATAAAAAAATGAAATGATATTCCCAAATCCTCCTCAACTTTTCCATTCAGGTTTACATTTTATTAAAGCCCCTGTTCAGGCCCCGTATAATTTACCCACAAAGAACCCCCACACTACAAAGGTTAAAAGCTTGTTGCAGACATTATGGGATCATTACATACAATGCAGGACCAACAGTCCCACTTTGCTAGTGAGGATGCCAAGGGTCCGCCCACATCCTAAGAGCATCAGAGAAAAAGCCAGATGGAGGGACATTGGGAGGAGGAGCTGTGAGGTCAGTGTGATGTCATAAGACATATAGACTCTGGATGGAGGGACATTTGGATGAGGAGATTTGAGGAGTCCTCCATATGAAGCTCCCACGTAAACCAAATCATTGTTCCTAGATGTGTCCTTCCTCTCCTAAACTGAAGGGTGAACTTTGACCTTCACCATACAGAAATCTGTCAGGAATGTGTGAAAGTAAGCAACAAACGAGCGCATCCAAGAGATGAAGCCGGGGTCACTACACAGAAAATCAATCCAAGGAAACAACAGGCAGGACGAGGAATAGCAAGAAGGAGCTCAGAGACCAATGACAATATTGCTCAGCCAATGGGAGATGATCTCAGCATGACTTACATAATGAAGGAGATGAGGGGGAGGGGAGGAAGTCATTTAAGGCACGGCTTGACAAATTTGCATGAATCTAGGAGCCAGCTAAAGAAAGTTAGGACAGTTTTTGTTTTTTTGAAGAAACTTTATTGTTTTTTCTTATGAACATACAATACCAAAGCAATGCAACAAATAAACATATGCATAGCACTATCCTGGAGCAGATTATATGTCAAATGTGGTTGTATCTGAGGGAGGAGGGAAAGGAAAGGAAGGGGGAAGGAAAGGGAAGGGGGTAGGAAAGGGAAGGGGGTAGGAAAGGGAAGGGGTAGGAAAGGGAGGGGGGGTAGGAAAGGGGGGGTAAACCTGAGCTTGACTTTACATGAACTGAACTATCATGCTATCAAGCAAACATACAATGGTAAATCATATTTTAGGCAGATGCCAACCAGCAAGTACAGGTGGGAAGAATAAAACACCTATGACCATTAAACCCAATAGCCAGTAACATGGTAGTTAAAACAATACGAGAGTAAAATAGCAGGTGGGTCGTGAGTTAGCGAGATGGTGGTGTCAAACCAGAGGGGATAGGATGCATGACTTGAGCTGGGGCCAAGCTCATGTTAAGCTGATTCCCAAGAAGGGAAAGGATCCCTCTGAACCGGGATATATTCTTTTGAAGATCTTGGTTGTGCACCACATAGGATGGGAAGCGCCAAGTTTTGGCTTGGTTCAGGGTGTTATAACCAATTAGGTCCACCGAGATTGGGGCATGTCAGAAATCGGAATGTCATGGATGTGGGGGTCGGTGATTTCTTCAAGTAGAGTGAAGCTAGAGAAAGTGTAGTCTATCCTGGATAGTCCATGGGTTACAACTTCATGTTAGTTATAGAATTGGGTTGTCTCACTGTATTTTACATTTTTCTACCCATAGTGCAAAGTGTGCCCTCTTACGTATCCCCCCCCCCCCCGTGCCCGCTCCCAGGGGGGGCACCCTATTTTAGGGTGTCTCACAATTTGTCGTCTCTGTGCTGAGGGGTAAAAAAAAGTCCTTGGGTGAGTCATGACTTTCTTAAAATCTTCCGCTGACAAGCGTGTTTTCTTGAGTATCACTATGTCTGCCTTAAGGCGTTTGAGGTGAAGAATCGACATACGCTTATGAGGCGAACGAAGCCCTTTGACATTCCAAGAAATCCCTTTTATGTTGGGGCGGTCAGATCAGGGGGTTTGTTACATTGATTTAGAGCCACTGTAGGAGAAATGAGGAGCTGTCCTTGTGACACCACTAATGTACTGCATAAATGTTTAGGACACGTTAGAGGGGGCTTGAAATTTTGGGAGTGGGGTTTAGAAAGGAGGTCGACCCAACAGGGGTCAAAAAATACAAACCAGAGACTCCATACTGTGAGAAGCCTGAACTTCACTTTTTTTCAACATATTAACCTTCTACCAACAAACAGCGCTACCGGGGGGGAACTAAGGCACTCGCCCGCAGACTGTGATGCGATCCATAGCTTAAGGGGGAACCCCATGAGAGTAATGCAATGGTGATAGCATGAGGCCTCTAGCCAGGTCCCGGAAGAGCTGAGCATCTGTCCCCTAGTAAGGTTGTGCAGACATGGGCAAATAGAACCTGTAGACAGGAAGAAAAGCAATAAAACAAATAAAGTATTAGCAACAAGTTGAACAAACAAGTAGCTGGCTTAGTAAATAAACCTGAACGAATGGTCTACTCAGGAGTGGGTGGGGACCCAAGATGGGTGTGTCAGAGTCCATGATCAGTGTGAGTTGTTGCGTCCAGAGGAGTTGGAGAGTCTGAGGTTTTTTTGCAGGGTCCTTCCTTGGGATTCGTTGATCCCTAGGTTCTGCAAATCATGGTAGGGCCAACGATGAGGAAGAGTCCATGGGTATATGTAGATATGCCTGAAGGTACTGTATCGCTTCCTCTAATGTAAATTTGACCTCTTTCTGGTAAATTGCAGTGCAGATCGGTTGGAAAGCTTTGCGGCTATGGGAAACCTCTTGGGAATAATCCACAAACACGAGTAGCTTGTGGCCATCCAGCTGAAGGGATTTTGAGTTCAGGAAGGATCTCATGATATTGACTCCGTCAGAGTAGTTAAGGTAGCGATCTATAATGGGACGTGGAGTGCGTCTCTCATTTGATGGGCCTCGACGGTGAGCCCTTTCCATTATGCATGGAGTTTATATCCCCAGGACTCCCGGGATGCAAGCCACACAGGTTTCCTGGAGGGAGTCCGAGTTGAAGGACTCGGGTAGACCTATAATTTGCATGTTATTGCGGCGCAAACAATTTTCGAGATCATCCAGTTTATCCGGTGTGAATTGCTGTGTGTGTTTTTACTGTTGCTCTGACATGCGGTTTTTCAGATCAGACAGGCGTTTGGCATGATCTCCCAGCTCTTTCCTGAGCTGTGTGATGCCTGCAGCTATAGCCCTGTCTACTGCTGCAGTGATGGTGGGAGAGAGGAGGGCTGCTACTGTCCGAGCCAAAGCGCTGCACTGGTCTTCAGGGAGGACCGGAGCTGTGGCCGTAGGCTTTGCTGGATCTGCTGTCTCGGCCATCTCCACAGCGTCGGCCATGTTGGCTGCATGTGAGACAGACTGAGGGGGCTCCAAGCGTGTGGCTGCAACCACGACGGAGGTGCCATGCACCACGTACCGATCCATCTCCACTGAGTCCCGAGATGTCACAGAGGAAGCGGGGGGCTGATTGCCATCCATGGGCTATGCAGGGCCGTTTCTTTAAGCTGAATTCTTCCGGAGCCTCCAAGTTCCACATTCTTACTGCCCTGACAGTGAAAAACCCCATACATAGCTTAACTGCATGCCAACCAGCCGCCGCAGTTTTACTGCCGCAGAATGGCACAGCTGGCCGAAATGACGTTACCGTACGTCGCATTGCCTTTCGGCCACTAGGGGCCACTGTGCCCGCAGCCCGTGCGAGTGCCCGGCGGGCAAGATGACCACCGGGCACCTGCAATCGCTCATGACAGGGCGAAAACCGGGATCTGTGTTTGTAAACCCTTGATCACCCTTGATGTGTAGCCCCTTGATCACCCCCTAGTGTTAACCCCTTCCTTGCCAGTGACATTTATACAGTAAACAGTGCATTTTTATAGCACTGATCGCTGTACAATTGTCAATGATCCCAAAAATGTGTCAAAAGTGTTCAATTTGTCCACCGCAATATCGCAGTCCAGACAAAAATCTCAGATCGCCGCCATTACCAATAAAAAAAGTTTATAAAAATGCCATAAATCTAGTCCCTATTTTGTAGACACTATAGGTTTTGCACAAACAAATCAACATATGCTTATTGCGATTTTCTTTAGCAAAAATATGTAGAAGAATAAATATCGGCCTAAACTGAGGAAATTTTTATTTATTTTTTAAATATGTGGGATATTTATTATAGGAAAAAGTAAAAGATATTGTGTTTTTTTTTTTCAAAATTGACGCTTTTCTTTTGTTGATAGCGCAAAAAATAAAAACCGCAGAGGTGATCAAATACCACCAAAAGAAAGCTCTATTTGTGGGAAAAAAGGACGTCAATTTTGTTTGGGTACAGCATCGCATGACCGTGCAATTGTCAGTTAAAGCGGCACGGTGCTGTATCGCAAAAAAATGGCCTGGTCATTTAGCAGCCAAATCTTCCGGGGCTGAAGTGGTTAAGGTTAAAGCGCTTCTCCTCCAATCTCATTGTGTGGCCCCGTGTCCTCTCACACCCCCTGAGATTGAATAGCTGTTTTCCTATACAGGGATCACCACTGAGATATTTGTAAATCACTATCATCTCCTCTCAAGCGTCTTTTCTCCAGCGAGAATAAATTCAGTGCTTGTAGTTGCTCCTCGTATTTGAGGTCCTCCAGCCCCCTAATTAATTTAGGTTGCCATTCTTTGAACTCTCTCCAGCACATCCCTTCTGAGGACTGGTGACAAAAACTGGACGGAAAACTCCAGATGTGGCTGAACCAGAGTTTTATAAAGTGGTAGAATTATAGTTTTATCTCTGGAGAAAATTCCCTTTTTTATGCATGCCAATATTCTGCCGGCTTTGGTAGATGCAGCTTGACATTGCATGCTATTCCTCAGTCTGTCTTCTACTAAGACCCCCCAGATCTTTCTCCATTATTGTCTCCCCCACCATTGGGTACAGGGTATCAGAGAAGGGTGTAGGTCACCACAGCACATGGGATGCAGGAAAAGGGCGCAGAATGCAGGACATGGGGTGCAGGGGAAGGGTAAATGTGCAGAATGCAGGACATGGGGTGCAGGGTACCAGAGAAGGATGTACTGTAGGTCACCACAGCACATGGGATGCAGGAGAAGGGTGCAGACTGCAGGACATGGGGAGCAGGGTGGAGAATGTAGAACATTGGGGTGCAAGACATGTGGCGCAGGGTGCATAATGCAGGACATGGGGTGCAGGGGAAAGGTACAGTGTGCAGAATGCAGGACAATGGGGTGCAGGGTACCAGAGAAGGGTGTAGATCACCGCAGGACATGGGATGCAGGAGAAGGTTGCAGAGCACAGGACATGGGGTGCAGGGGAAGGATATAGTGTGCAGAATGCAGGACATGGGGGGCAAAGTGCAGAAGAAGGGTGAAGGATATGTGGTGCAGAACGCAGGACATGGGGTACAGGGTACCAGAAATAGGTGCAGGTCACCGCAAAACACAGGACATGGGGTGCAGGGTACTGGAGAAGGGTGCAGGTCACTGCAGGACATGGGATGCAGTAGAAGGATGCATAATGCAGGATATAGGGTGCAGAATGTAGAACGCGGAGTGCTAAGTGCTGGAGAAGCGTGCAGGTCACCACAGGATATGGGATACAGGAGAAGGGTGTAGAATGGAGCACATGGGGTATAGGGTACCAGAAAATGGTGTAGGTCACCTCAGGACCTTCAGGATGCAGGACAGTAATGCAATCCCCCACTCCCCTGTGTCCTTCTGCATGTCCTGTACATCTCCCCCAGCAGTGCGTGAGAGCAGAGTGGATGGAGAGGACATCTTGTGTACATAAAGCAGCATGTCCCTCCCTGGCTGATCTCTTAGCTGGCTGCTTTGCAGGCTTGTCCTGGTTACTCCTGTAAGGACTCTGTAGTCCTGTTTCTCAGCACCTTGTGGGGATCTTTGTGGCAGTGCCGAGGTGGCACCATGTTGGAGATTCGGTCCCGCTCCTTCCTCTCTGTTCTGCTGGAGGGCTCTGCAGGGACACAGACAGCTGTGGGTGGAAGCAGGAGCCAATGGTGATAGTAATGCGGCCGCGGAAAGGAGAAAGATCGTCAGTTAGATGAGTCCTCTCATGCCGCTGTCCTGCCCAGTCCACCCCTCACTTCACAGGTCGGGTGCCATCATCTCCTCCTCCTCCTCCTGCCTGGCCCCGCTCCGAGACACATTCCTGTCTGAATAATGTGTCTGGGTTTCAGGCAGAAACATTATTCAGACCAACAGTGAGAATGGGCTGACGAGAGCCCAGGGGCCAGGATGCCATTTATAGTCTTCATGGTGGCCTGAGATATGTCGAGCCCTGACTTAAGGTGACCATAGAGACATGGAAATTCAGCTGGTTCAGCAGGGATCGGTCACATTTCCATCCATGTGTGGTCACTGCCGGATAAAAGTCACTCCATCAGCGGCTGCAGCCAATAGCTTCATCACTGATCTGTGTATTCTGAGAGTGGAGGAGCGCCCCCCATTGTCAGAATACAATAGTGCAGCGGGGAGGATTCCCCCATCCCCCTCCAATGTGTGGATGGGGGAATCACTTCCGTTTTTTCCTCTCATCCCGCTGGATGAACGATAAAACTGACCCATGTATGGCCAGATTTGGAAGCAAAATATGTTCATCATCAGCTGATCCCCCTGAAGGGGTTAATCTACATATTACCTCCTCTGCCGCCAGATCCAGCAACGTCTCCTCTACCAAATGGAACTTCCTGCCTGTATCTGGCATCACTTCCTGTCTTCCATAGAGACTTCCTGTCTGGGTAGAAGTGAGATCACCACCTTGTGGAGCTCAGAGGAACTGCAGCCCAGAGAATCATCTCGTAGTGTGAACACGGCCTTGTGCTGTGTGTGTATGTACTGTATATCCTTATAGATGAGGTCATCTCCACTCCCACCAAGGGGGATAGAAATATATTACTGCTCGGGGGGGGGGGGACATTTTGTCCCCTTTGATTTTGCAGTAAAATTGATTGCAGATTTAGTCATGTAGAACATCTGTTATATGGAAACAAAGAGCCCCAGCCAAGAGTAAGGCCTCATACACACGGACATTTTTACAGCAGCGCAGCTTTGATGCAAACCTTGACCCAAGCAACAAGCGTGCCTGCTTCTGTCGGCACATGTACAACTTAATGGAGGACATGGGTAGAAACCTTGAGATACAGTGCATGGATCGATTGAACACCATCTGTGTTCAATACAGACAGTTAAAATACAGTGGTGTGCCACCTCCACCTGATCCATACACTGTATCTCAGGATCCCCCAATGGCCCCCGGGACCTCAGCAGACCTCTCCGCCAGCCACCACCCACCATGCCCAAGACCCCATTGCACCTCCTACGAAGAATACACCGCCATCTTATATGCATAGGCGCCATCCCCATGCCTTCCCCCGTCCCCAATCCCCACATGCCCAAGGTGATCAGGCATCCCAGCTAACCTATCACCAGTTGTAAATAATTTCATGTTTAATAATTTCATATTTTCATGTTCAATAAACATTTTTTGCTTGACAAATGCTGTCTCTTTTAAAAGGATCCACAACAGCAGTAATTTGCACTCTGCTTGAGGCAAACGCATGCTGAGCCCTAATAGGCCTAGCAGGCGTTTACCTCACGTAGAATGTAATGGGCTCGAGGAACAAAAGAAGAAACATGGACACAAAGAGCATTAACATAAATATGACGTGTTTTAAAAAGACCAAAATCCAAGCTGATTTTTTCAATGTCAACATTGTTTTTTAAATATGATCATCTTGCCATGCCACCTCTCCATCAAGAGATACAAAATATTGGGCAAATTGGTTGCGGATTGTCATGATCCGTGCCGTTGATGTGTTGGGTTGCTGGGCTCTGGTTCCACATTGCTTCTATCATTCTTCCTCAGAAGATTATGAAGCACGCAGCATGCCAGGGCCACCTTGATGGCATTCTCCACATCCAGTTGCATGGAGGACAGCAAAACCTTCCATTTGGCAGTCAAGACACCAAACGAGCACTCAACCACACGGCGTGCATGGCTGAGCCTATAATTGAAAATTCTTTGTTAATGGCTGAGTCCATATCCACTATATGGCCTCATAAGGTTTTTGGGCCAATCTGAAAGCCTCATCTACAACCATCACCAACGGCAAACTTGGTTCATCAGTGGAAGGTAGAGGCCTACTGGCTGGTATGTCCAAAAGACGACTCTGAATATGCGGGAGTCACCTTGGCTGCCGTAAGCTCTCACATCCATGGCAAGGAATTTTAGATGGGCATCAGTCAATGCCAGGAGTACCATGGAAGAATATTTCTTATAATTAAAATAAGATGATCCGGAGTGGGGAAGCTTCTTCACCCGAATGTGATTCCCATCCAGGGCACCGATGCAATTAGGAAATTGTGTTTTTTTCCAAAATCCATCCACAACAGACTCCCTCTCTCTTCAGTCGGCTCCGGCATGAATGAGTCGTGTAGCTCCTTTAAAATTGTAACACATGTTGACCTTGTTACTACAGAGACAGTTGCAACTCCAAGGAGGAAATAATGGTGAAGGGACATAAAACTTTGTCCAGTGGCAAGGAACCTAACATAAAAAATTTGAAATATTTAATTAAAACAGCATACACATAAAATGTTCAACCCCTAACCTCAACCCACTATTCCCTAAAACCTACTTAATCCCTTACCCCGTAACCCCAAACTTCTATTGCCTAAACCCTACCCCTAAACCCAACCCACTATTCCCTAAACCCTACCCCCCCAACCCTACCTCATAACCCATAAACCCTACCAATATTCCTATTCTCTAAAAACCTAACCCTTACCCCCTAACCCTATCCCATATGAGTACTTATTTCACTTACCTCAGTGTCACTAACAGCCGTTCCTCCGGTGACACAGAGCGACGCGTGACATTGTCCATCCTGGTCAATGGTGGCCAGAGTCTCTCCAAGAGCTCATCAAACAGCGTCACAGACAGCCTAGTAAAGTTGTAAAACTTTTCCGGGTGTATGCGCAGTTCTGCATACATCTGGGTGAAGTACCCCACTGACAGCCGCTGGGATATCAGTGGATGGGTCCAGAAGCGACGTTGTCTTCTATCCTCCTCCAATTGTCTTCTTCTATGAATCCTCAGCAAGATAATAAGCAGGATTGCTTCATCAATCTTTTGCACAACAGGATCCATAATGTAAAAATCAGAGGAAAACGCACGCAAAATAGCAAAAACTCCACAAATATAAAAAATACAAACTCACACAGACTATCTCTCTCCTCTCTCTCCAACCAAAATGGCCCCATGAAATGATATTGCGTGTTTTTTTTACTCATTTTCCTTGGCATTGTGGGAAATTTGGGAGTGAAAAATAGCAGAGGGATTTTTTTTTAAACGCGCCTTAGCATTAACGCTTACAAACGGCGTTAAATGCGCATTGACGCCAAATCAGAACACTAATAAAATCTCGTTTTTAACGCTGCTTTTTTCCAGTCGTTGTTACTAGCCCAGAACTGGACAGCATACTCCAGGTGCGGCCGGACCAGAGTCTTGTAGAAAGGGAGAATTATGGTTTTATCTCTGGAGATCCCCTTTTTAATGGCAATATTCTGTTTGCTTTATTAGCAGCAGCTTGACATTGCATGCCATTGCTGAGACTATCATCTACTAGGACCCCCAGGTCCTTTTCCATCCTAGATTCCCCCAGAGGTTCTCTCCCCAGTGTATAGATTGCATTCATATTTTTGCCACCCAAATGCATTATTTTACATTTTTCTACATTGAACCTCATTTGCCATATAGTTGCTCACCCCATTAATTTGTTCTTTTTGCAAGGTTTCCACATCCTATGGAGAAGTTATTGCCCTGCTTAGCTTAGTATTGTCCGCAAATACAGAGATTGAACTGTTTACCCCATCTTCCAGGTCATTTATGAACAAATTAATTAGGATTGGTCCCAGGACAGAACCCTGGGGGACCCCACTACCCCCCCTGACCATTCCGAGTGCTCCCCATTTATCACCACCCTCTGAACTCACCCTTGTAGCCAGTTTTCAATCCATGTACCCACCCTATGGTCCATGCCAACGGACCTTATTTTGTACAGTGAACGTTTATGGGGAACTGTGTCAAATGCTTTTGCAAAATCCAGATACACCACGTCTACGGGCCTTCCTCTATCCAGATACACCACGTCTACGTGTTCTCTGCAAGTCCGCTGCTTCCACTTTGCATCTACTTCAATTAACGTATTTTGCTTACAAAAATTCACAATGAAAAGTTAATTGCAGGAGTGAGCGAGGAGGATCCGGTTCCTTTGCCATCGGAGGTGAGGAGAGTGTGAAAGATGTTGGTGACTCTGGTAGATGAAAAGCTGGGAGTCATATTGCTCTGGTGAGTGGGGAAGCACCACTAAGGGGGCGCCCTCACCATCACGTGTGTAAGAGGAGGAAGAAGGCGTGGCTACACTACAGCTGGCAGTTTGGAGCACCGAGAACTTTACACCTTATCAACTTTTCATTGATTGGTGGATTTTTTGAACAAAGTTTGTTGAAGTAGATGTAAAGTGGAAGCAGTGGACTTGCAGAGAAAACTATATTGAGCACAAAATATTGTACGATTACATGAATTTGCACATGTTTTTACTTTATTTAATATAGCAGCAAATATTATGAGATCAATGAAGTAGGTGCAAAGTGGAAGCAGTGGATCTGCAGGGAACAGCATCTTGAGCACAGAGCACTTTATGCTGTATATGAATTTGACTTAACTTATTGAGAAACACCATGAGATCAATGAAGTAGGTGTAACCCATAGACCTAGTGGACACAAGGGAGGTGGGGTGGGGTTGGATTCCTCCCATACTCACAGAGCACCTTCCAGGTTCTTCACTCTCTATCCCTCTCATCATTTGAAGCTCACTGTATACATTTATTTTCTCAATTCTCCTTAAGAATTTCTGTGATCTATCGGCCTCCTGGATCGGTATCAACTTTCCTTGATGACTTCTCTGCCTGGTTACCCTACTTTCTCTCTTCTGAAATCCCCACATCCTTATCCCCTTATCCTTCTTATCCAAACTACTTGAATGTCTGGTCTACAACCTACCGAACGTCTGTTAGCCCTTGTACACACGATCGGAGATTCCGACAACCAAATCCGTCGGATTTTGTCCGAAACTGTTCGAAGTTGTCAGAAAATCCGATCGTTCAGAACGTGATGACGTTATTTCGTTACGACTGGACTATGTTCAGGCTAGTAACCAATAGCTTTGATGTAGGAATTTGATCTGAGCACGCGTGGCACTTTGTCCGATTGGAATTCTCTACACATGATCGGAGTATGTCCGATCGGACCAGTTTGTCGGAAAATATTTCCAACAAGTTGGAAAATTGGGTCCGATGGATATTTTCCGACGGAAACAGTCCGATGCATACCACACGCAGTCGGATTATCCGACAGAACGGTCCGATAGGACACATTCCGTCGGAATCTCCGACCGTGTGTACAAGGGCTTAGAGATTTTGAGTTTATTTTAAGTGATAAAAGTTTCTGAAAAATATATAAAACAGGAATGTTACAGTATAATGTAATTGTAATGTTCATTTCTGAAGGTTACAATACTGACAGAGTAGAGAGAAAAGTAATTTTGCTGTGTAGGTACTTCTATTCTGAGTTGCTATGTCAGGACAATGAGTGGAGTTATGCAACTTAACTATAGACTTGAAGCCGTAGAAGCATATATGCAAGAATGGTAGTTACTCTAGTGAAATGCTGACAAGACATTATGAAACAGTATAAGAATCCAAGAGGGTTGAATGTCTAGTTAGGAAGAGAGGGAAGGAACCCTACACTATGGAGGAGAATGTAACATCTGATACCTCTTCCTCCGTTTGAAGCCTTCACCTTACCATATGTTACCAGCTGTCATTATGTAAGTCTTGTCTTTGCTTATCTTTCTTTAGAATAAACAACTTCTTTTGAAGTATTGTACGAACTAAGGATTCTTCAATTTCTACTATGAAACTAATTATTAACATTTTGGTGGAGATGCAGCCCTGGATAAAGACAAACAAGATATTTGGGGGGCACACCCTAAAAAATGCATAAAGATGGCGCTGCCAGAAGACCATACAACAGAACAAACCTATTACAGCGCACACATGCAAAACTAACATTTACCTCCAGCAAGGCTTTTTAAAAAACACCTAGACATTTAAAAAAAAACATTAGCAAAAAATATGGGGATTTGGTCACACCATATTGCTATATGGTTCTTAAGCCCACTTACTGCGACAAAGTACTCAATGATTAGTGGGTCTTACTCTATCCATAGACTAGGAGATCCTGCTTCGCTGAACCATGGGAGCTATACTCCTCTATATGGGAGAACATGAGGTCTCCACCATGACACAGGTGGTCACTACTGAGAGGTACTTGCTGAGGGAGTGGGGTGCTCCACCCAACAGGATTTGGTCAGAATCCATACAATAGACAAACAAGATATTTGGGGGGCACACCCAAAAACTAGCTTGTAAACTAGCACTCGTAATGGAGAATTAACATTTGTGACGTGGCAAATTATGAAATCTCGAAATGCAGCGCACATTCTCTTCTTCTTTGGGATTATAATGAAGCTGCTTTGCTGGTGATACTGATGGAGTTCTGCCAAACGCATTTTAAAAGGCTTTTATTTTTTAGTGATTTCAAGAATAATATTATTCTACTTATTTTTTTGTTTGGGCAAGTTACCACAACACCATTATCCCGTAGTTTTTAAGATCAAAGATACAACTATGTTGATGTTCCTTGTCAATTTTACATTGTATTTTTTTAAATGTAACTGCCTACTCCAAAACTGTCATTTGGTGTAAAACACATAGCCAAGTATTATTCTACACAATTTTTTTTATTGTGCATTAAAAAAAATAAAAAAAATAAAATTAGACATGTTATCTGCCAACAGAATTTAACCAAAAAGTGCATTCTATGCATCCAAAAATATAGAAAATATACCAAATCAAATCATTATTCAACCAAAAAAATAAAATAAAAGCCTCATGCATGTGTCCTGCTTCTCAATATAGGGGGTCAGCAATGCCAAGAGGTGGTGAAAGCAGGGGTCCATCATCCGGAGATAATTCCGAAAATCATCCAGATTATTCTCCTGGAGCTGCCGCAGCAAAGGCATATGACCTAATTGGTCACGATTAATAAAGCAACCAATTTTTGGTCCAAGAAATCCTCCTCCTGTTCCTGGACTGAACTTGGGTCAAAGCAAAAACTCCAAGGCCAATTATAAATAACATGTTATCTCCTCTGATTCCGCAACATGGCTGGTTGATGAACGGCTGTTCAGAAACTAACTGAAAAGCGCAAAATGAAAAGCGTGAACTGAAAAGAGCAAATTGACACTCACCAAACTTCTGCTAACACAAAACTAGCAGAAGGAGCCCAAAGGGTGGTGCATGACAATTTAACCTTTTTATCAGCTTGTAGTACGTCTATTACGCCACTATGTTTGGGTTTGTTGGCTGACAATTGTGTGCCATTTCTATGCAAGACAAGTTTGGGGCCAACGCCCTTTGAAGAAAAGTCAAAGGCTTTGGAGGGGGGTGGAGGAGTGGGAAGAGAAGAAGAGGGGGGAAGAGGAGGAAAGGGAGAGGATGAGGAGAGGAGGAGGAGGAGGAGAGAGGGGGAAGGAGGAGAGAGGGTATAAGGGGATGAAGGAGTGGGGAGAGAAGAAGAGGGGGGAGAGGAGGATGAGGGGGAGTAGTAGGAGAGTGGGGGAGAAGAGGGGGGAGGAGGAGAGAGGGGTAGGTGAAGGAGAGAGGGGATCTTTAAGTGGTTAAACTGTCCTCATTTACAGACCGAAGTTCATTTCTTTGATCTAAGAATTAAATGTTACTTTGTTTAAAGTTATCTCATGTTGAGATAAACTTGGCAGGCTGCCTGCATTTTTTTTTATCAGCTGTCAGAGGTGAGCAGAGAACTCTGCACTTGTTACATAGAATCAGGAAATGCTGTTTTAAGATTGAGAGGGGGTAGAATCATGATTTTTATTCTTTAAAGATTAATCATGCAGCTCTATCAAAAGCTGATAAAAACCATGTTATAAAGGTAATCAACAAAACCAATAAAGAAAAGCTCTGTGTATTTAGCTATTCTGATGTTGCCTTGGTTCAGTTTGGCTTGTGTGTGCATGGCACAGCTGACAAAGGCTGTGTAATGCCCATCGAGGGATGACATTTCTTGGATTACTACAGTGCCTTGCAAAAGTATTCACCCCCTTGGCATTTTTCGTGTTTTGTTGCCTCACAACCTGGAATTAACATGGATTGTTTGAGGATTTGCATCATTTCATTTACAGAACATGCCCACAACTGTGAAGATGTTTTTGTATTGTGAAGCAAACAACAAATAGGACAAAATAACAGAAAAAGTCAATGTGCATAACTATTCGCCCCCCTAAAAGTCAATACTTTGTAGAGCCCCCTTTTGCGGCTATCACGGCTCAAAGTCGCTTTGGATAAGTCTCTATGAGTCTTGCCACATCTTACCACTGGAATTTTTGCCCATTCCTCCTTGAAAAACTGTTCCAGCTCCTTCAAGTTGGATGGTTTGCGCTTGTGAACAGCAATCTTTAAGTCAGACCACAGATTTTCTATTGGATTGAGGTCTGGGCTTTGACTAGGCCATTCCAACACATTTACACGTTTCCCCTTAAACCACTCAAGTGTTGCTTAGCAGTGTGTTTGGGGTCATTGTCCTGCTGGAAGGTGAACCTCCGTCCTAGCCTCAAATCACAGACACCGTGGCACAGGTTTTGCTAAAGAATATCCCTGTATTTAGCACCATCCATCTTTCCCTCAACCCTGACCAGTTTCCCAGTTCTGACTGCTGAAAAACATCCCCACAGCATAATGCTGCCACCACCACGTTTCACTGTGGGGATGGTGTTCTTTGGGTGATGTGATATGTTGAGTTTGCGCCAGAAATTGCATTTTCTTTGATGGACAAAAAGTAAAATTTTAGTCTCATCAGACCAGAGCACCTTCCTCCATACATTTTGGGAGCCTTCCACATGCCTTTTTTTCGCAAACTCAAAATGTGCCACTTAGTTTTTTTGCTGAAAGTAATGGCTTTCTTCTGCCCACTCTGCCATAAAGCCCAACTCTATGGAGCGTACGGCTTATTGTGGTCCTATGTACAGATACTCCAGTCTCTGCTGTGGAACTCTGCAGCTCCTCCAGGGTTACCTTAACCCTCTCTGTACTGCCTCTCTGATTAATGCCGTCTGGTCCGTCAGTTTTGGTGTGCGGCTGTCTCTTGGCAGGTTTGCTGTTGTGCCATGTTCTTTCCATTTGGTTATGATAGATTTGATGGTGCTCCTAGGGATCAAAGATTTGGATATTTTTTTATAACCTAACCCTGACTTTTACTTCTCAACAACATTGTCCCTTACTTGTTTGGAGAGTTCCTTGGTCTTCATGGCAGTGTTTGGTTAGTGGTGCCTCTTGCTTAGGTGTTGCAGCCTCTGGGGCCTTTCAAAAAGGTGTGTACATGTAATGACAGATCACGTGACACTTAGATTGCACACAGGCGGACATCATTTCACCAATTATGTGACTTCTGAAGGTAACTGGTTGCACAGAGCTTTTTATGGGCTTCATAACAAAGGGGCGAATACATACGCACATGCCAATTATCAGTTTTGTATTTCTGAAGATTAGTTTTATTTATATGTTTTTCTAATTTAACTTCACCAACTTAGCCTATTGTGTTCTGATCCATCACATATAATTCAGGATTTAAAAAAAAAACATTTAACTAAAGGCTGTAATGTAACAAAATAGGTAAAAAGCCAACGTGGGTGAATACTTTTGCAAGGCCCTGTATGTGGTTTCTGTTGTTGTCTTCCTCAACTTGTCATACCTAAGCCGCAGCAGGTGACAGGCAAATCTGGCCTCTAAACTTTTGAAGTTAGCTATACAGGGACATTTTATTGGAAGAAGAATATCAAATATTTTTATAATTTCAGCGGTAATCGATGTACATTACATTACGGATGGAGAGCACATCCGCTCTATAACAAGCAGCTTGACAGACATTAGAATTATACTATTGATAGGAAATAAAAATTTCCTTATTTAAAGTTATAATTTATCATGATAATGGGGCCTTTTATGTATTTCCTAGAAAGTATCAATACTATAAAAGTAATACAATTTGAATGGAGCCCAAAGACCAAAAGATGCAAACTAAACAAACAGGAAACTAAAGGAAAGTAAAAACTATAAAAAATAAATAAAAAAAAAGTGGCCAGTTAATTCACATGTCACCAAAAAATAGATCTTCAATACAATTTCCGCTTTACAGCCATAAGCTGCATATATCAGATATAAATTTGTTAGATGAAGAAATGATTGAAGGATGGATGCCAACAAAAATTTTCTCAAGTGTTGAGCTGTTCTGGTCCTGAAATAACACAAATGCTTGTTTCCAGTCCTTCCACATCAAATAATTTTTGAAGACTTATCACCACCAGGTTTTGATTAACTTACTAATTCAAGCACTAGGAAAGCTAAACGATATAGTAAACGGAAGACTTTTTTTTTTTTTTTACATTATCCAATCAGTACATCGACTATTGTATAAGAAATGAGGATTGATTGTCAGTAGTATTTTATACTTCAACATGAGAACACTTACATCCTAGTATAAATGACAAATTATATACTTATGCGAGTACAAAATAAAAAATAATAAAAAAAGTTTGCACCTCTCATCCCAACTCTTGGACGCACACATCCCCTTTTTCAATTTCCTCCAGATACGACACTTTCTACTCAGCTTCACTCCACACTCTCAGTGGTGCAGGGACCAAACACCTTTTGAAGCCATATGCAATGGATCTGAACCCTGAAGACATGTAATTTCAGCTATGTAACGCCTTATGCCACGTACACACGATCGGACTATCCGGTGGACCAGAGTCTGCCGGACAATTCGCCCGTGTGTGGGCTCAGGCGGACTTTTTCTTCCCAAAAGTCCAGTGTACTTAGAAAGAAGTCTTGACTCAAAATTGTCTGCTGGACTCGGCAGTCCCGGGGGATGCAGGGACTGTGACATCATAAGGGGTGGGGTCACCATGTGACATCAACCAGTGACCCCGCCCCTTATGCCTATTTAAGTCGCCGCACAACGCGTCCTGGCATTGCAGCTGGAGAGAGCGTCGGGTCAACATCGGAAGAAGGAAGAAGAAAGAAGAAGAAGAAGAAGGGGGCGACAGTGACAAGATCGGGCCAACGCTAGTTAAAGAGCTGGAAGAAGATAGCGGAGGCCCAGCAAAGAAGAACCGAAGAGCGGTACAAGACCCCCGAAGTCGGAAGAAGACCCCCGGAAGGCGGTGGCGACGAAGGAGAAAGCTGGGCTCCTCTGCTAGTAAAAGAGCGGTAAAAGACCAGAAGATAGCGGAGGAGCCCGACGAGAAGACCCCCGAAGACGGAAGAACACCCCCAGAGCTGTCTAATAAAAGTATTTTAAAATCCTGTGTTGTGTTTTTTTTATTAACACTTTTTCTCCTCAGGTGAATGGGTAGGGGTACCATGTACCCCATACTCATTTACATAGGATGGGGGGCTGGGATCTGGGAGCCCCCTTATTAAAGGAGGCTCCTGGATTCTGATAAGCGCCCCGCCCACAGAGCCTGACAACCAAGGCCCAGGGTTGTCGGGAAGAGGCCTTTGTCCTCATCAACATGGGGACAAGGTGCTTTGGGGTGGGGAGACCGCAGGGCCCCCCCTTGCCCAAAGCACCCCCCATGTTGAGGGCACGTGGCCTGGTATGGCTCAGGAGGGGGGCGCTCGCTCTTCCCCACCCCCTTTACTGACCGGCCAGGCTGCGTGCTCGGATAAGTGTCTGGTATGGACTTTGGGGGGACCCCCATGCCGTTTTTTCAGCGTAGGGGTTACCCTTTAAATCCATACCAGGTGACAGGGCTCGCGAGGTGTCAATCTCGCCAATGGAGGCGGCGACATTGACTTCCTTTGCTAGTCCCGTCTACCTGGAGTCACGTTTAAAATGAACGGACTTTATTCTGCGTGTGGGCAAGCCCGTTCATTTCAAAAGTCCGGCGGACCTCCGCCAAAAGTCAGGTGGATTGTCTGCCGGACCTAGTCTGCTGGAAAAGTCCGGTCGTGTGTGGACAAGTCTGCTCATTCGGAAAGTCCGGCGGACCTCCACTGCAAAGTCCAGCGGACTGTCCGGCGGATAGTCAGATCATGTGTACGCAACATTGCTGTTTGCCAAGATCTCCACCAAAGACGATGTGTCCTGCCAAAAATGGAATAGAGAACTGACCACAGGCCTCACACAAGAGGTTTGGGATAAAATCTTTACCCATATACATAATAGACATGTGCGATTGGTCTCGCACGAAACGAAAATTACATTTATACGAATCCGAAAAAATTTTATGCATGCAAATTCCGTACGAAATTTCTTTTACGAATTTTGGAACGAAAATTTGTAATTTTTACGAAAAGTTAACGAACCTAAAAGTTAAAAATCCAGGAAGTCAGCACAGGGATGGTGAGAACCCTATGGGAATTTCTATGCTTACAAATTTCATACGAAATACAAATTTCTTTAAATTTCGGATCCAAATTAACAGAATTGTGACTGGCGTTTCGTTCACCAATCAGAGGAAGTCAGCACAGCACAGGGATGGTGGGAACCTCTCATAAAGGGCACAGCGTGTGTACACTCAGACCCGGGAACTCAACACAGGGATGGTGGGAACCATATGGGAATTTCTACGCTTACGAATTTTAAAAATGAATTTCGGATCCAAATTAACAGAATTGTGACTGGTGTTTTGTTCACCAATCAGGGGAAGTCAGCACACCACAGGAATGGTGGGAACCCCTCATAATGGGCACAGCGGGTGTATACTCAGACCCGGGAACTCAGTACAGGGATGGTGGGAACCCCTCATAATGATAAATTCATCATAACGAACTTTCGTTATTTTAACGACAAGTTTACGAATCTAACGAAAAATCTTTTTTTTTGTACGGAGCGAAACGGAACAAAACAAAACTAGTTTTTTGATGGCGCCCATGTCTACATAAAGGGTCTTTGATTGTCTCCGCACAATAAAATGGATACAAAATATTCTCCAGGTGGTACAGGACTCCCGACAGAATACACAACTTTCACCCTAGTATCCCCCTTTGTGCTAGAGATGCAACACCGATCACGGTTCTCTATTACATATTTGGTGGGAATGCCCCCTAATCCAACCCTATTGGAAATTGGTACATCGTCTTATCTCACAAATCACAACATACACTCCGCATTTCACTCCAGCCCAATATCTACTCCACCAGACTTCCATTCCCCAATAGGCCTACACAAAATCGCTCACTCTACACCTCATAAACGCAGCAAAATTATGTGTACCCAGTGACTGGAGTACTACTCCCCCCCCCCCCCCAGTATATCCGAATGGCTCCGTAGAGTTGGGAAAATAGCTGAGATGGATAATCTAGTCCAGAGATACTCCAGAAAAATTTCATAAAACATGGGCACGTTGGCTTCATTTCAAAGAATCAACATCAATGTATGTCAATGTTCGCAACTTAATTCAAGACTGTAATGATGCTTGGTTCCATATCTCATTATCTGTAACATGCAATTTCTTTAATAAAAATACTGAAACAAAAAAAAGTTGGCAAGTATGTTTTCTGATTAAGATCTTTAAACATAATCAGTGAAGCGTGATAGATATTTTTGAATGATGCTGTTTTTTTTAGGTCCTGGTACTGTAGCTATATTTTGAGGAACTGTGGAACTTCTCGGTGCCCAAGTAAATGTGATTTCACCTGCTCTAAATTTAAGGATGGAACGCATTATGTCCAATAAAAACGATTGATCTGTTGGTTCATAAATTTTGGAAACTGTCCAATCCTTTTTAGCCTTGCTGGTAGTCATTCTGAAATGTAATGTGCCTTCAGGATCACTGACAGCTATAGGATTGTTGATAATGGCTTGAACCCTTTGTGCATTGCGGTTGTGGTCCATTGCAGCAAGTTGAGTTCTGGCTACCATACTATCAATTTGAAAATGGTGTTGTTTGGAGCGGTATTTTAGTGCCATACTGTGGAAAACTTCGAAATTTCCAGTATGGCAAAAATTTGATAGATGCTCTATGGCTTTCAAAATACGTTTATCATTCACTACAGCTTTGAGATGGTGATGTGCGGCAGAACCAGCTTCAAGCCACAAATAGTGCTTACCTTCGGAATCATTCAACGGTCTGTGACTGCAGGATTGATAAATATTGGCATTGCTCCATTCGTGAACGTTAGCAGCATGGTAGGCAAGGGACACCCATTTTTCCTTTAACAATTTTGCATCTCGCTGGCAAGTGCTAGCTGACCACCAAAGGTGGTTTATAGCTGGAGAAACCCATGCAGCCAGTTTTTCACAATTTTTTCTTCGACTAGCCTGATGCAACTTGTTTCCAATTGACTTTGCAAAATGCCACATGTCGAATTGATGTTTAATTCCAACATAATTTTCCTTAATCGACTTGCGTATGCCTACGTGCCCGTCAGTGGCAACGACCTTAACATTCAAATGGTCAGCAAGAATGCGATCTAGAACAGTATTGAAAGCTTTTTTTTCCGAAGCTACTGACGAAATTCCAGCTTCCAACTGCTCTACTTGAAAATCAACAATTTTGTTGGTTTTCAACTCGAGGAAAGTATACGTGCAATATTTAGCACTGAATCCAGGGGAGTCGCATCGACAATCTCCAGCTAGAGTTATGACATTGCGGTCAAGATGTTGGACAACGGATTCTCTTTCTTTTTGCCAATGATAATCGATTGCTGGGAAAATAAATTTCGATTGATTTTTATAGTGTGTTGATTTTGAAATGGATGGCACTCCAAAAAATTTGAAAAATTGTTTTATTTTTCTTAAATTTGAACCGGAACATAGTATGGATGCCGACAGAAGTATATTACCAGCTGGCATGCCCCCTATGAATGGCTGACTTGACCATAAGTGAAATTTGTGTTGGTTTGAGCAAAATCCAGTTACCACTATGGCAGACCCAACCAGGTACTTCTTAATCTTTTTAATTAGGCCATTGCAGGTAGGAAAGGCTTTGCAACGGGAGCTCATGAGAAGCTGTGTTAGGCAGCTATCAAATACTATAAATTTTTTCTCACTGGCATATTCATCGGGGTCGTTATTTTCCGTTAAAGGCATGAAAGAGTTGTCTGGGTCATCTTCATCGATTAAGAAATGATCACACTCTTTTTCAAAATCTGCTTCCTCCTCTTTTATTGGATGGTAGCTGGGATCGTGGTGGTGCATAGAGGAGGTCGATGTTTGTAAACTGTTTTCCACATCACTATATGTTTTTAGTGGAGATATGGTTGGTGAGATTGCGGGGCAACCCTTAATTTGGGATACAGTTGGCGATTTCCTCAGAGCAGGTCGTGCGGTTAGATTTGGGCATGTTGAATTATCCACCACAACTAATGGATTCCATATTTGTTTTGGAGTCTCGCACATGGAGGGATTGAGAAATAGATCCTTTTTTCTCATGTTATTTTCATCTTGTGAGATTGTGCCATCTGTTGGCCTATCTTTCAAAGTCGTTAAATTGAAAAGATCACACTGTATCCCAATGCTTTTTGTTTTTGGTTTAATATTGACATGCACCGACTTATGACTCAAACCAAAAGATTTATCGAATTGAGTATGCTTATGCTTTTGAGATGGATAGTATTCGGTATTTATTCCAATCGTTTTTCGGCTCCTTGCCTTGTATTTCCTTTTTTGGCGAACTGTATTGGCCATATAATTCTGCATCTCTACATTAAATACTTGTGTTCCTACTGTTTGCTCTACAACATCTGTATCATCCTTTGCCATATGCATGGCAACGCACTCAAAATGTTTTTCATTAAAATATTCTTCTGTTGATGTATGAGAAGCCAATGGCACATCAGTAGAGTTCAAAACAAAATTGGAACATTCTAATTCTTTTTGGTTATCCAAGCGAAGTTTTTTAAAGTTGTTGCGGTCTCCAAATTCAAATGATTCAAAGGTAGTTGTTGACAAACTTTGTGGGTTCTCTGATGTTTGGCGCCTGCACTGTGTAGCACATTTAGAACTAACCTTGCTACGGCTCATCGATTCACATATAGGAAAATAATCTGATTCGGTGTTCGAAAAATTTGTTCTATTTTGAATGCATTGGTTTTCAAAATTGTTGGATGCAGACTGGGAGGTTTCCGATTCAGGAATTGGATTTACACGTGTGTTTCGAAAATAACTGTGTTCTTCGAGTTCTTTGGAAACATGTAAATCTGGTGGAGGCAAATTCTGACTTGGGACTGCATTTTTTTTTAAATACATTTTTTTACCACGTTGCTCATAGTCCACTTTTGAAAAATGCAACGAGCATATTCTATATTCGTTATTGCGAGAATTATACATTTTTTCAACCAGGGATGAGATATGACCATCATCCATCCTGATCATCTGTAGCCAGTTCAGGATTCTCTCTCGTTGTCTTGGGAAAACATGTAGCACAGTTTGAGGTTCTCGGGTTCTCCATGAAAAGGTGCAGCCTTTTACCATGCAACTAGGCATCCTAAAGTAACATAAAAATAGCAGTAAGAAACTGTTATTTATGAAAGTGATGTCAATGCACTCAATAGCAAATTCAATTCTTAATTATATACACTAAATACTGTGGATAGCATGAATTAATATATACTAGAGCTGCACAATTCTGGCTAAAATGAGAATCATAATTTTTTTGCTTCTCACGGCGTAACATCATCTTTCACATTAAATCAAAAAAATTTGGCTAACTTTACTTTACTATTTTTTTTTTTTTTTAATTAATTGAAGTGTATTTTTTTCAAAAAAAATTGTGTTTGAAAGACCGCTGGCCAAATGCACTGTGACATAAAATATTGCAGCAATTGACATTTTATTCCCTAGGGTCTCTGCTAAAATATATATAATGTTTGGGGGTTCCAAGTAATTTTCTAGCAAAAGTAAACTCTCCCACTCTGATGCTTCTTTTCATTTAGTCCATTATAATAATTAATTATCAAACTGTAATCCAGCCCAAATCGCATATTACTTACTGTTTAAAGAAACTTTAAAAAGCTTGTTTCCAGGGGTAAGGCAGCACCATCTTAAGTATTGTTTTCTGAGTCCACAGTGAAGTGTATTTCCGCCCTTACATTGAGCACGTCCTGTACTGTTAACCAAGCCTCCTTCTCAATCCAACGTTTCTATGGCAACCCTGCTTCCCTGTTCATAGCTGACTTGTTTTATTTCATAGTATTTACTTGTGCCGATTATCTAGTGTTTGCCTGTGTCAATCTTATCAGCTTCAGCTGATAAGACTGCAGTAATGGCCAGGTTTACACTGCATGTCATGTCACATGGTGTGTAGGAGGAAGCTCTGAATGATTATGAAGTCTCCTGGGAGTTCAGTGCTGTGCCATAGGAAGTCCTGATAACAGATAGACACGCACATAGAGAGTGTGCCGTAAATCAGGTGGAGATCTGAGAATGCTCAGTGACTTCATTCTAAAGAACAAAAAGGATTACAACAATACTAAGCAAGTAAGGAGATATCTACAAGCAGTGTTCATTAGGGTTTTTTATGCTGATTTACATGGGACAAAGTTGTGGGGGAAGGTTTACAACCACTTTAAGAAACAAGTGTCAGAAAAAGATTTAGACTTTAAGTGGTTAAACTTCCTGCATGTACACGTTGCTTAAAAACTTGGCAGACTGCCCGGATTTTTTTTTTCATACAAGTTTATCTTATTGTTCTAAGAAGGAAGAGTTAGTTACAATGTTTCATGTTAAAAACTTGTCAGGTTGCTGGGATGTTTTCTTTTGACAGCTGAGTGAGCAGATAAGTCTCTACACTTGTTATATGAAAGAATTGGCAAACTCTGCAATAGAGGGGGGGTTGAATCGAGATCATGATTTTTTTAACGATTAATTGTGCAGCTCTAGTATATATACGCTAAAAGTCTATCATTGCATCTCATCAATTTTATAATGTGAAAATCCAGACTTGTAATAAGGAAAAGTCCACCAAAGTAAACTAAAATTGCTACATTCACAGACATCCACAATCTAACACTCTCCAATTTAGCCCTGTAAAGAAGAAATGTCTATACATACCTTTTTATGAAGGTATGGGCCTGCGCTGAGCCGTCAGCGGCATCCAACAACGGAAGCCCCATAGTACCTCTATGGGTGACCTCACTTCACAATCATTTCACTGCCGTCGTCGGCCGTGTCCTCTGCAGAGCTTCCTGCTCTTGGAGACCAGACCGGCTTAAAAAAAAAAAAAAAAGGTACTGTATGTATACTGAATTATTATTTACAGCAGGGCTCAACAAAATCCGGGCGCCAGGTCGCATTTGCGACTAGAATTAGCGACCTGGCGCAGCACAGCTGGGGGTATCCTGTCTCCGTGGACCCCCCCGGCGTGATCGCGTCGGGCCATTCCGCCGGCGGCCGGTAATTGAGGCCGCGGCTTTGAGGCCTTCTGCGGTCCTATGATTCCTTCTGGAATCTGGCACCCTTTTGTGGTGGCCGTTGGTATGACAACCAGGAATGCTAATGGAGCTTCCTCTGCCTGTTTTTTTATTGCCTGCTTATCTCCTTCCCTTTATTTAGAACCCCCTAAACATTATATATATATTTTTTATTCTAACACCCTAGAGAATAAAATGGTGGTTGTTGCAATACTGTCTGTCACACCGTATTTGCGCAGCGGACTTACAAGTGCACTTTTTTTGGGAAAAATAATTTATTTAATAAAAAAATAAGACAACAGTAAAGTTAGCCCAATTTCTTTTTATATTGTGAAAGATAATGTTACGCCGAATAAATTGATACCCAACATGTCACGCTTCAAAATTGCACCCGCTCATGGAATGGCGACAAACTTTTACCCTTTAAAATCTCCATAGGCGACGTTTAGAAAAATTCTTTTTTGAGTTACAGAGGAGGTCTAGGGCTAGAATTATTGCTCTCGCTCTACCAATCACGGCGATACCTCCTATGTGTGGTTTGAACACCGCTTTCATATGCGGGCGGGACATGGCACGTTTAAAAAAAATTTTTTTTTTCTTATTTTAACTTTTTTTTTTTTTTTTCACTGTTCTTTTAAAAAGAAATTGTGTCACTTTTATTCTTATTATGCCCCGTACACACGAGAGGAATTAAGTCTGACAGACCTCCAAAGGAGTTCCGCCGGAGTTCCGCTGGAGTTCCGACGGAGTTCTGGCGGACTTTTCGACCGAACGGACTTGACCACACACCATCACACCAAACTCCGACGGAGTCGAACGTGATGACGTACGACTGGATTCGACGTAGGAAGTTCATAGACAGTAGCCAATAGCTGCCCTAGCGTCGGTTTTAGTCCGTCGGAGTAGCACACACACGAGCGGATTTTTCAAAGGGGACCGGGTCCGGCGGAGTTCCGTCGGGAAAATTTAAAGCATGCTTCATTTCTAAAGTCCGTCAGACTTTAGCTTCGCTAAAGTCCGTTGCAGCCCACACACGATCGGATAGTCCGCCGGACTCAGTCCGTCGGAGTTTGGATGTCGAAAAGTCCGCTCGTGTGTACGGGGCATTACAAGGAATGTAAAAATCCCTTGTAATATAAAAAGCATGACAGGTCCTCTTAAATATGAGATCTGGGGTCAGAGAGACCTCACATCTCATATTTACACTAAAATGCAATAAAAAAAAAAATTGTCATTTGAAAAAAATAAATAAATAAAATGTCCCTCTAAGAGCTATGGGCAATGACTTGGAGACAGGTGGGGGCGGCGGCGCCATCTTCCCCTCACTCGTCTCCATGTCAGGCCAGGGACAGGTCCGGATCGCCATTACCGACCTGGCTCCTAACTTTTTAAGCTGGCTCCTAGATTCCAAGCAAATTTGTCAAGCCCTGATTTACAGGGCTAGAAAGGTTAGTGTTAAGGCCCATACACACGCTCAGACTTTTTGACAACAAACATGCAAATTAGCTGTTTTGGAGCAACATCCGACCGTGTGTACGCTCCATCGGACAAACTTTTTTGGTTTTCATCTGACTTTTGTTGGCTGTGAGAACAGACAAACTTTCTGGCAACAAAAGTCCAATGGAGCAAAGTCTGATCGTGTGTACAGAAAACCATAGGACTTTTGTACAAAGTACAAACAGGCATGCTCAGAACCAATGCAAAAGATCAGACAACAATACAGAAGTTGACCAAAGGTGGCGGTAAAGAGCAGAAAAACCACATGATTTGGTGAAAGTTGGCTGAAAAAGTCCTGCTGTGTGTATGCAATACAAGTTCAGGGCCGACGCCCTTTGTACAAAAATCCAAGGGAAAGTTTGTACAAAGTCCTATCGTGTGTATGAAGCTTTACATTGCGGCTGTCTGTAGATGTAGTGATTTTGTTTCCGAGTCTGAGATGTAACAGTAAGAAATTGCCATAACAAAACATGGATCCATCATGCTTTGTATCAAAGATACAGGCTGGTGGTGGTGTAATTGTGTGGTGGATATTTTCTTGGCACACCTTGTGCCCCTTATTACCATTACAGAATTGTTATAAAGTCACTGCTTACTGGAGTATTGCTGCTCACCACGTCCATCCTTTTTATGACTACAATGTACCCATCTTCTCCTTTCGGGCCAGATAATGCACCATGTCACTAAGCTCAAATCATCTCACCACTGGCTTCTTGAACATGACAATGAGGTCACTGTACACCAATGGCCTCCACACTCACCAGATCTCAATCCAATAGAGCACCTATGGGATTTTTGTGGAATGGGAGATTGGCATAATTTGCCTGCAAATAATAAATCTGAAACAACTGCGTGATGCTATCATATTACTATGGACCAAAATCTCTGAGGAATGTTTCCAACAGGTTTCTGAATCTATGCCACGAAGAATGAAGGCAGTTCTGAAAGCAATAAGGGGATCGAATGCAGTACTACTAAAGTTTACCTAAAGTTTACCTAATAAAGTGTGGAAAAGGGATTGAGAGAGTAACTAAGACTCTCTCAAAAAAGGCGGACTTTGTGGGCACAACACGAAGCACTAATTATATAAAAATTGTATCTTTATTACAAATTTTTTTTAAAACGCATATAGATATAATAAAAAACAACACCCTCTACTACACAAAAGGTCAACAGATACCCAAATACAGACATGGAATCTTTCATTGAGTAGGTGAGAGGTCCATAAATATACAACCAAAAAAGGGGGTACATGTAATAGTTAAAAGGCCAGGTCCAAGAAATACTCCATGCTTTCTTGTCAACGTGTTTCACATCTAATTGCTTCCTCAGGACATGCTGTGTAGGTGCTGATATAAAATTAAAAAATATAAATGTGCTTGATTTAAAGCGGTTTTCACACACACATTATTTTTTTTTATTTTTTTTATTCTGTTTAAAAGTAAATTCATGCTAAAGTCAGACATACTTGTACTGATGCTTCCCGGTATCCTGGTCCGTTTTCCTGTCTAATCGATAGTTTTATCATGTCATGTCCAGCAGATGTCATCTTGCTTGTGGGCATTTGAAGCCCACAAGCAATCACTTCCTTGTTCCATTGCATTAGAAGTACCAGCATTCCTTGCTGGATCCCGCGCATGCTCAGTGGCAACTGCGCCGCGCAATCATCAATGTTGCCCTACCTAACAATGGCTAATTTCAAAACGCCCTCCAAACGTGGCCGGCGTAATGACGTCATGCGTTGAAATCACGCGAGATTTCGCATCGGACCTCCGCACTGACTCCTGGGATGAATTACACGAGATCCCAGGAGACAATGCGGCGATCACCGGACATGATGCGGATCCCAGCACAAACACCGCCCACAGCCGCAGGGAATGAAAACTAAGATTACAAACATGAACAGGTACGATTTAAAAAAAAAAAGGCCATTGTGCACTCTTTGCTGCATTTACAAACGAATGACCCTAACTTTTGAAAGTGTGTGCAGAACCGCTTTAATTTAAATACGTTTTTATTGGTTTTAAACATAACATATCATATTGCTGATACAATAGCTGTGGGTATGAGGAGTCAAGGTTTAGCAGTAGAATTAAACATTGTACATATTGTTATAGCGTCTTTACATACCAGTTTCTAATCTCATACACTGTAATATAATTATGTTAGCTAATAGTGATGGACGAACTTCCGACGGGACGTTTCGCGAACGCGGCCGATAGTTCGCGAACCGTAACGTTCGCGGCGGGCCCCATTGACTTCAATGGGAGGCGAACTTCGCAAACCTATAGGTCAAATTTGCAGCCACAAAATAATTATTAGCTGTGCAAACATAGTCCCACCACATGGCCAATGACATAACACATGTATGAGGTGAATCTGGGATCGACAACGACAAGCATTCTTTTTTTATATGGGAAATTGTTGTGACAATTCAGCACTGTG
This sequence comes from Lithobates pipiens, assembly GCF_037356315.1. Lineage (NCBI taxonomy): Eukaryota > Metazoa > Chordata > Amphibia > Anura > Ranidae > Lithobates > Lithobates pipiens. The sequence continues at coordinate 626,153,901 of NW_027507758.1, forward strand.
GAGCGCATGAAGGCAATGGAGGAGAGGGAAGGTCAGGGTAGGCAAAGAAGAGGGTGCAGGAGATGATCACCAGCAGCGTGACATACAGCAATGACACCTGCACCGTGATAGAGTCATCTGACAACAGCACCGTGATAGAGAGCACTGACATCAGCAGCGTGACATGAAGCAATGACACCAGCACCGTGATAGAGAGCACTGACATCAGCAGCGTGACATGAAGCAATGACACCAGCACCGTGATAGAGTCATCTGACAACAGCACCGTGATAGAGTCATCTGACAGCAGCACCGTGATAGAGTTATCTGACAGCAGCACCGTGATACAGAGCACTGACATCAGCAGCATGACATAAAGCACTCACACCAGCACCGTGATATACAGCACTGACAGCAGCACCGTGATAGAGAGCACTGACATCAGCACTGTGATATACATCACTGACACCTGCACTGTAAGCAGCCCCAGGAGGAAGTCAGCATAGCACAGGGATGGTGGGAGCCCCTCATAAGGAGCATAGCACAAGGATGGTTGGAGCCCCTCATAATGAGCATAGCACAGGGATGGTGGGAGCCCCTCATAATGAGCATAGTACAGGGATGGTGGGAGCCCCTCATAATGAGCATAGCACAGGGATGGTGTGAGCCCCTCATAATAAGCAGCCCCAGGAGGATGTCAGCATAGCACAGGGATGGTATGAGCCCCTCATAATAAGCAGCCCCAGGAGGATGTCAGCATAGCACAGGGATGGTGTGAGCCCCTCATAATAAGCAGCCCCAGGAGGATGTCAGCATAGCACAGGGATGGTGTGAGCCCCTCATAATAAGCAGCCCCAGGAGGATGTCAGCACAGCACAGGGATGGTGTGAGCCCCTCATAATAAGCAGCCCCAGGAGGAAGTCAGCACAGCACAGGGATGGTGTGAGCCCCTCATAATAAGTAGCCCCAGTAGAAATATGACCCACCCCTGTATACCACCCCTGCGGAAGGGCCTGCCTCTTCCTCTGCCTGTCATTTTTTAAATGACCCTGTGACAAAACTCCTTTTGTGGACTTTTGTGGACCAAGTAGGTTGTGTGTGAGTGATTAGCAGACTGTACGTCAGTCCCTATACCGATGAAGGACTGCTACAGTATAGGGCAGCGGTCAGCAGTAGTGCACCTCAACCCTATGTATTGTGGACCGATACCAGTCCTTATAGAATAGCAGACTGTACCTCACTCAACCCTATGTACTGTACCACCCTAGACAGATCAAGTTACCAGTCCTGATAAAGAGCTTTGTGGAACAAGTGAGTTGTGAATGATTAGCAGACTGCAGCAGAAGGGCAGCAGTCAAGTATAATATTCTTTCTATATTTGGAAGAAAGAATATTATACGTGTACAAGCCTATTACCATACCACTGATACCAGTCCTGAAAAGAACCTTTGTGGACCTAATATAGTAACAGCTACTGATTAAACTGACCCTCACTGCCTCACACACTGCTTCCTGCCTGTCCCTATATAAACTGACAAAACAGAGGCTGCTGGAACAATAACTGGTTACTGGAATAGCACTTTTGTGGACCTGATAGTAACAGCTAATGATTACACTCTCCCTGCAGCACACAGCGTCCTGTCCCTTTCTCTAAACTGACAAAAGCACAGCACTGCCTATCCTGAACTACACCTAACACCTATACCAGTACTGGAAAGAACTTTTGTGTACCAAATAGCTAGCGATTTGTGTCACTGTAATCTCTCCCTGCTCCACACAGCAACCTCTCCCTATAGTGACAGAAGAAAGAATGTAAAATGGCCGCCGGATCGGGTGTATTTATAAGTTAGGGGGAATGTCCAAGTGTCCATGTGCTGTAATGTCTCAATTGGCTGTCCTGTACCCCATGATGGATGTGTCATCATAGGTCATAGTTCTTTTACACAGAAAAAACACGGAAGTCCGCCGGGCGAACGGCGCCAATAGTTCGCCGAACGGGCGGACCGCGAACAGCCGAAATTCGCCGCGAAACGACCGCCGGGCGAACCGTTCGGCCATCACTATTAGCTAATCATAGTATCAGAATATTACTCCAATCTCTCAATATCTCAAAAAGTATAGGCGTCTAAACTTGAATTGCTAATGAATTGAGAGTGCATTTAAAGCATGTATTACTTGGAGCTCTGTAGGAGTAGATGTAGGAGTAGATATATATATTGCATAAAAATGAACTAAACAAATTAAAAGAAAGAAACAAGCTATTCATCACATTCAGGTTAGGAACAGAAGGTTGTGTTTTCATTAGGTTTTGATTAATCTCATTGGTCTTTGTATCTCTTGTACCAATCTAACCAATGTGCTTGATTTAACCATCCCCCGCACTGAGTTCCAACTGACTTATACTATTTTGCCTCTGAGAGGTAAGATACTATATATAGGAATAGTTTAACTAGAGCTTACATACTGAGAAATTCTCTATAGAACAATGCCTATTTTATCTACAGGGCTGCCAGTTCCTTTTGGTCACCCTGGAGGGTGGACTTTGGGTGGTCCAGGGGTTCTATGTGGAAGATGAACTCAATATTTGAATTCCTGATTCTTGGAAGGATGGATTGGGTTCTCCTTTGTTTTGTGTGGTTTCACCCATTACTTGACCTTCATTGTCAATCGGGCAAACATATTTAATTTTATAGATTTTATTTTTTCCAAGATGCATACATGTGTGTGTGTTCTATATATATATATATATATATATATATATATATATATATATATATATATATATATATATATATATATATACACACACACACACACACACACCTGTTCAATATCAGTATGTATAACTGCAATACCTATAAAATTAAAAAATATATAGAAAATCAATATCAGCACCTACCCAGTATGTCCTGAGGAAGCAATTAGATGCAAAACGCGTTGACAAGCAAGCATGGAGGAATTCATAGATCTGACCTTTTGACTATTACATGTACTCCCTTTTTTTGTTGTACGTTGATGGACCTCTCACCTACTCAATAAAAAGGTTCCATGCCTCCATGTCCGTAATTGGCTATCTGTTGACCTTTGTCTAGTAGAGGGTGTTGTGTTTGTTATATCTATATGTGTTTTTAAAAAATTTTGTAATAAAGATACAATTTTTATATAATTACCGCCTCGTGTTTTGCCCATAAAGTCCGCTTTTTTTTTTCTTTTTTCGAGAGAGTCTTAGTTACATAGTTAGTAAGGTTGAATAAAGACACCAGTCCATCCAGTTCAACCTGAGTAAGTGTGGGTGCGTGTCTACAATTATCCCTATTTAAGGTACCCATATAGCACTGTCAATTTACGCAGCACTCCACACATTCATCGCACACTCACATCGGTCCCTACCCTCAAGGAGCCCACAATCTAAGGTCCCCAACTCACATTCATATACTAGGGCCAATTTTGGACAGATGCTAATTAACCTACCAGCATGTCTTTGGACCCTTTCAATTATTTTTCTCTTATTTTTATTGGATGTTGGCATGGTGGGGGTCCTCCCTTCTTACCTAATAAAGTGTATTTTAAATATATTATACATCTGTGTTCTATAGAGCTATATACATTCTTTAGTCAGCCAATGTCATAGATATAACATGCCAATTACTTTAGTTTTTAGTATTGTTACTTGGCAGTTCTTGAGGATAACTGAATATTGATGGACTGTCAGATATTGCACTGTTCTAAAGGAGAACAAAAAAAAATAAATCTCTATGAAACATAGTGATGAGTTTATATCATAACAGCAATTTGAAAACAAAATATGACCATTAACTTGTACTGTGTAGGTTATGAGCACACAGTCTTTAAAAATGGATTACTCCTTTAATGGATTTTTAGAAGCAAAGTAAGCAACATAAATCACATAAAAAAAAAAAAAAAAAAGAATAAGGCGAATAGCTTTGAAAACATAAGGCAATGATGATTTATAAAAAAATAAAAAAATAAATAAAAACGTAAATCATGTCTCTATTCCCTAGAACAAATGAACCCACTGCTCTACAGCGTAAAAGATGTAGCACGCTTATTTCGGGAGGGACAAAGACTCTCATAGTGTACTACTCCGCATGCTTTAACCGCTTGCCGAGCGCCGCATCTACATATACGTCGGCAGAATGGCACCGACAGGCAAATGGGCGTGCAGGTACATCCCTTTAAATTTGCCACCCTGTGGTCCTGTGCGCGCGGCCCTGCCGCGAGATCCATGAGTGCGAATCGATACCCGCAATCGATACGAGTCGAATCGATACCCGCAATCGCCTCACAAAGAGGAAGAACTGGGAAATACTGATGTAAACAAGCATTTCCCCATTCTTCCTAGTGACAGTACACTGATCCCAGCTCCCTGTGATCAGGAGCGGCGATCAGTGTCATGTCGCACGTAGCCCCTCCCCCCACAGTTAGAATCACTCTCTAGGACACACTTAACCATGGCAGCACCCCTTCCTGGTTAACCCCCTTCACTGCCAGCCACATTTACACAGGAATCAATGCATTTTTAATTGCACTGATCGCTGTATAAATGTGAATGGTTTCAAAATAGCACCAACGTCTGACGTGTCCCCCATAATGTCGCAGATATAAGTCGCAGATCGCCGCCATTACTAATTTAAAAAAATATTAATAAAAATGCCATAAAACAATCCCCTATATTGTAGACGCTATAACTTTTGCACAATCCAATCAATAAAATCTTATTGCAATTTTTTTTTTTGCAAAAAATATGTAGAAGAATACGTATCGGCCTAAACTGATGAAAAAAATGTTTTTTTTTATGTATTTTTTGGGGATATTTATTATAGCAAAAAGTAAAAAATAATGTGTTTTTTTCAAAATTGGCGCTACTTTTTTTTGTTTATAACGCAAAAAATAAAAACCGCAGAGGTGATCAAATACCACCAAAAGAAAGCTCTATTTGTGGGGCAAAAAGGATGTCTATTTTGTTTGGGAGCCACGTCGCACGACCGCGCAATTGTCAGTTAAAGCGACGCAGTGCCGAATCGCAAAACGCGCTCTGGTCTTTGGCCAGCCAAATGGTCTGGGGCTTAAGTGGTTAAAGGAATTGACTAGTTTTAATGTTTCACTTATTTAAAAAAAATCACTGCTCCTAGCCAAACAGATTTTTTTTTTATTTACTTTTTTTGCATTGGTACATGTTCCCCCAGGACAGTGGCCCCCACCATGTTATTGTTTGACGCCCCCTTGCCTATTAGCCCAGAAAATGAGCATTTTTTAATTTGACAGATTTGGCTCCCATTTTCAATAGGATTTGGATTCAGACTAAGAATTTCTTATGCCGCGTACACGCGACCGGTCTTTTTGACAGAAAAGGTCAGACGGAACAAATCCGTTGGACAATTCGATCCTGTGTGGGCTCCATCGGACCTTTGCTGCCCAAAAATCTGCCTTTAGAAACAGAACATGTTTCAAATTTTTCAGCCGGAACTCCGCCGGACCCAGTTCCTATTGAAGAATCCGTTCGTGTGTATGCTAGTCTGACGGACAAAAACCAAAGCTAGGGCAGCTATTGGCTACTTGCTATGAACTTCCTTATTCTAGTCCGGTCGTACGTCATCACGTTCGAATCCGTCTGACTTTGGTGTGATTGTGTGTAGACAAGTCCGTTCATTCGGAAAGTCCGTCAGAACTCCGTCGGGAATACCTAGTCCGTCGAAAAGTCCGCTCGTGTGTACGCGACATTAGACACATCTCCACAATGAAAAATGTTCTGGTCTCGGAAGTGGGGGAATGTTCTGCCTCTGAAGGGGTTAATCTAGGTTTCCACACTATATATGTGTGTATCATCATCTGCTGGAGATAAAAGACATCACAGTGACTATGGAGGAGGAGGACGGACATGACGGGGGTTACTGGGTGTAAATAGAAAATAAGATCTTATTACCTCCTCTGCTGCCACTTCCAGTAACGTCTTCCCTCCACTTCCTCTCGATTCACCTCTCACCCAGAACTTCCTGTCTATACCTGACATCACTTCCTGTCTGTATTCCATAGAGATGTCCTGTTTGGGTGGAAGCAAGATCACCACCTTGTGGAGCTGAGAGGAACTGCAACCCTGGGAAATGTTTCGTAGTATGAACACGGCCTTGTGCTGTGTGTGTATGTACTGTATATCCTTATAGATGGGGTCATCTCCACTCCCACCAAGGGGGATAGAAATATATGAGAATAGAACAAGAACAGCCCCCTTTTTAGTGACAGACAAGACAGGGAGACCATGGATGGGACACTGTTATTTGATAATTGTTGCTGAGGGAACATTCATGTCTATATATGATGTTCTGAGGAATAAGATCTACAATTGGTGCGACATTTTTTGGTGGGACATGTGAGATTTATGAGAGGGTGTTGCTGTAGATTGCTTTTTCTTTGTCTTTTTTTGTTGTTGTTGTTTTTGTTCTTTTTTAGGGAAGTTTGCTTATGTATTGTTTTATATATACACACACACTCACTGTCCACTTGATTAGGTACACCTGTTCAATTGTATGGTAACACAAATTTCTAATCAGCCAATCTCATGGCAGCAACTCAATGCATTTAGGCCTCTAGACGTGGTGAAGATGAGCTGCTGAAGTTCAAACCAAGCATCAGAATGGGGAAGAAAGGAGATTTCAGTGACTTTGAACGTGGCATGGTTGTTGGTGCCAGATGGGCTGGTCTGAGTATTTCTGGCATTTTCACACACAACTATGTCTCTGGTTTACTGAGAATGGTGGGAAAAAGAGAAAATATCCAGTGAGCTGCAGTTGTGTGGAGGAAAATGCCTTGTTGAGGTCAGAGGAGAATGGGCAGACTGGTTCCAGATGATAGAAAGACAACAGTAACACACTCATTACACCCAAGGTATGCAGAATACCATCTCTAAATGCACAACACATTGATGGGCTACAGCAGCAGAAGACCACACCAGATGCCACTCCTGTCAGCTAAGAACAAGCAACTGAGGCTACAATTCGCACAGCCTCACCAAAATTGGACAATAAAAGATTGGAAAAACATTGGCTGGTCTGATGAGTCTCAATTACAGCTGCGACATTCAGATGGTAGGGTCAGAATTTGGCGCATGGATCCATCCTGCCTTGTATAACCAGCTCAGGCTGGTGGTGGTGGTTGTGTAATGGTGTAGGGGATAATTTCTTGGCACACTATGGGCCCCTTAGTACCAATTGAGCACGGTTTAAACACCACGGCCTACTGAGTATTGTTGCTGACCATGTCCATCCCTTCATGACTTCAATGTCCCCATCTTCTGATGGCTCCTTCCAGCAGGATAATGCACCATGTCACAAAGCTCCAATCATCTCACCACTGGACAATGAGGTCACTGTACTCCAATGGCCTCCACAGTCACTACATCTCATCTAATAGAGCACCTTTGTGATGTGGTGAAATGGGAGATTAGTATCATGGATGTGCAGCTGACAAATCTGCAGCAACTGCGTGATGCTATCATGTCACTATGGAGCAAAATCTCAGAGGAATGTTTCCAACACCTTGTTGTATCTATACCACGAAGAATGAAGGCAAAAGGGGGTCCAACCCGCTACTAGCAAGGGTTCATAACCCTGGACATAAAGGGTGTACCTTGGTCCGTAAGCAGTTCCTTACAAATACCCACGCGGCTAAAAACAAGAGATAGCTCTTTGGCTATGGTTTTGGCCGAGGTATTTCGAAGAGGAATTGCTTCTGGATAACGGGTGACATAGTCCAATATAACCAAAATGTACTGATGCCCCTGGCGGACTTCATTATCGGACCTACCAAATCCATTGCGATCCTTTCAAAGGGGACCTCAATGATAGGAAGAGGTACCAGCGGGTTACGGAAATGTGGTATAGGTGCCGACTTCTGACACACCGGGCAGGAGGAACAATAATTTTCTATTTCCTTCATGACCCCAGGCCAATAGAATCTCTGCAATATCCTCTCTCTGGTTTTCTCTGTCCCCAGATGACCTCCCAGAATGTGCCCATGGGCCAATTCTAACACCAACTTCCTGTAAGGTTTGGGCACCACAAGTTGCTCAATGGTTTCTTCTGCCCTTTGAGCCACTCGATACAGCAGGTCCCTTTCCATAGTGAAGTACGGATAAGTGCAGGTCTTATCTGGGTTCACTAACTCACCATCTATTTTCACCACATTTTCCCGTGCCTTTATTAGGGTGGGATCTTTTAACTGTTCTGTGGCAAAATTTTCCCTGTGAACCTCAAGATCTGAAAACTCCACAGACGGCATGTTTTCATCTGACGATGTTGGCTCCTCCCCAGTTTCTCGAGTTTCCCCCGCCAATACCGACAAGGGAAATTCAGGAGAGTCCTCACCACTCCCAGAGGAATTCTGGTCATCTTCCTGGTCTATAGGGGCACCAGTGGGGGGCTCTGGACAATCCCAGAGTTCCCAGAACTTTGGAAAATCCCTTCCCACAATAGCATCATGTGGTAAGTGAGACACTAACCCCACCTGATGAGAGAGGTTACCTTTGGGGGTCTCAAAAAACACTGAAGTTACAGGATACTCTCGGGTGTCCCCATGCACACAAATAACAGCCACCTTGTTTTTCCCAGAGACCTCTGTAGTAACTAATTCAGCTTTTATCAATGTTACCAGGCTACCTGAATCCAGCAACACATCAACATTTCTACCATTAATACACATTTTACATAAATGTTTCTCAGGTCCCCGAATGGCAGTGCATGCAACTGTCGCAAACAGCGACTGACGTCTCTCCCTTATAAAGTCACATTGCATAGGCTCATCCACAACTGGGCAATTGGCTGCAATATGTCCCTCTTGCCGGCAGCGGTAGCAAATAATCTTTTTCGCTGCCTCTTGCAGCATGGGCTTCCTGAGTTGCTCCCACCAGACCTTAGGTAGAACTCCCACCCTCTCACTCTCTCCACCCTCACCTCTTGGAGTCATCTTACCCGCCACTGGGGATGATCTGGTCTTAGGGTAGAAAGTCCGTGAGTCCCTGGAAGAGGTGGTCAGGTTCTCTGTAGCCAAGTACCTCTCAACCAGATCCACAAGTTTATCTGCATTTTCTGGGTCTCCATGGCTTACCCATTTTTGGATGGCAGTAGGAAGAGCTCTCAGGAAACGATCCATGACAACACGTTCCACAATGTTTGGTGCGGTCAAAGTCTCTGGCTGCAACCACTTCCTGCTCAGGTGAATGAGATCATACATTTGAGACCTGGGAGGTTTTCCAACCTGAAAAGTCCAATTATGCACACGCTGAGCCTGGACGGCCAGGGTGACACCCAGCCGTGCCAATATTTCTGTTTTTAGTACCACATAGTCTTTTGCTTGGTCAGGCTCTAGGTCATAATAAGCTTTCTGCGATTCCCCAGTTAACAGAGGGGCCACCAGTCCAGCCCATTGCTCCTTAGGCCACTTTTCCCTTTCAGCAGTCCTTTCAAATGTGGTCAAAAACACCTCCGGATCATCCTCTCCAGTCATTTTTGTCAGTAAACGGCTCACACCAACGGATGCGGTATTATTGTAACCACTTGCTTCATTGGTCTGCGGACGTTGCTGTATCAATGTCTCTATTTTCTGTTGAAAACTCTGCTCTTGCTTCTACAACAGGTCTATGAAGCGGGCTTCAGATTGCTGCTGGGCTTGTTGCTGAGCTTCCAAACTCTGCTGGTGAGCCTTCTGCTGAGCTTCCAGACTCTGCTGCAAAGTCGCATTTGTCTGCTGCTGGGCTGCAAGGCTCTGTTGTTGAGCTGCAAGGCTCCTTTGTAAACTCGCATTTGTCTGCTGCTGATTGGCATTTGCTAGAGCCAGCTGTCTCAGTATCTCCTCCATGCTGGCCTTAAAAAAAAAAAAACTGCCAAAATTCTCCACCAACTGTGAGGGGTTAGCTCGGCAGCGGGTGTGTGTGACCCCCTGGATGGGTTCACAACACAAAATCAGGCACAGCAGACAGCGTTGTAGGTGCAAAAAACAAAAGATGCGGTTTATTTATGCTACATGCAGTGATACATATAACAGCCAAACAAAAATAAAACATGAAAATAAATCCTGGTCAGCTTGACCTCTAACTACACACTTAGATTTCCTGTCTAACAACTGAATGCGGCCTTGTGCTGCACCAGTCCCTGTTGTAGAGGTTTGCCACACAGGCATTAACTCACCGCACAGAACAGATTTCACACTCCCCAGTCTATACAACACAAAACTGGTTCCAGGATGGAGCATCTCCCTAAGCATGCTGGGGTTTTTTGTAGAGGTCTTAATGAGCCCACTTACTTCAGCTGGGCTCATTAACTCTTCCCTTCTAGTTGTACAAGTCTGCATAAAGCCTGAATCTAGGGCACACATATTTCCCATCCTGGATACAACCAGGTGATTTTACCTGCGTGCTGCCACAATATACCGTATTTTCCGGACTATAAGGCGCACCGGATTATAAGGCGCACTAGCAAATGGCTGCCTGCTAATGGGATATTTCCATATATAAGGCGCACCGGACTATAAGGCGCACTGGATTATAAGGCGCATTTAATGAAACAAAACTCTGAACTCAAAACTTTGGTAATCCCACGAAGCTGCACTGCTTGGATTGGGCATTACGGCCATCTTAGTCAGGAGGTGTGCGCATTCATTCGTTCATTTTCTACGGTCTACCCGCTGCCCCAAAAATGGCTCCTGTTAAGAGACATGCTTACGAAGCGGATTTCAAACTCATCGCTATCAGTCACGCAGTAGAACAACCTGAGAGAGGTTTACGGTACGTCGGTTTACGGTAAGAGACCGGGTGGCTTTTTCCACAAATCTCCATCCCTATTGATCTGTGACTCCATGCGCGCCCATCTGACAGATACTGTCAAAGCCCAAGTGAAGAAAACTTATTCGGTGCTTGCCATCATTCCGGGTGCATTAACCAAAGAACTCCAGCGATGTCAACAGGTCATATATAAGGCGCACTGCATTATAAGGCGCACGGTCGATTTTGTGAGAAAATTTAGGGCTTTTAAGTGCGCCTTATAGTCCGAAAAATACGGTATAGAAATATATTACTGCTGAGTCCAACCTTTCTCAGCCGGGATTCCTCCAAAAGGTTTCTAGGAGTTCCTAAGAAAATAAGATTTTTTGTTTACCTGTAAAACCCATTTCTTGGAGGAGTGCACCAGGGGACACAGAACATCTTTTTAAATCCTTGTTAACACCATTATGTACCATCCACAGGTGACACTGGAAAAAAGGGCAGAAGTCCCCTCCTAGTGCACAACCCCGCCTCAGTATGCAGGGCTCCAGTTTTGCAACAAGCCATAGACCATAACACAGAGCGGAGGGACCTCTGTGTCTCCTGATGTACTCCAAGAAACGGATTCTACAGGGAAACCAAAACATCTTATTTTCTTTATCGTACATCACAGGACACAGAGCATCTTCTTAAATCCTTACTAACAGGGATGTTCCACTAGAACACGAAGGGAGGGCAACAAGTCAACAGGTTCCAAAAACAACCAGAAATAGGAAAGAACCTCACGCAGACACCTACAAAATGCAGTTTCTCAGCGTTTCACATCCACCTAGTAAACATCGAAAAGAGTGTGCCAAAGACCAGGTAGAAGCTTCACAAACCTGATACACTTAAAAGGGTAGATAGTGTCATCCTCAATAAAAGGTGGAACCTGTCCTTTGAAACCATGATCTTGGGCAATAAGCTGACAAATTCAACAGAAAAAATTTGACATGGAAACTGTGTGATCCTTCTTTTTGGACTTCAGGTGCCACAAAGAGAAATCTGATTGCAGAATTTCAGCAGTCAACCTGATAGCACAATGAAATATCCAACATGAGAAAAACCTATTCCCCCGATGACTGAACCTGAGGACAAAGAAAGCTAATACTCTGTTCTGGTAGAGATGAAAAGATAGAAACCGCTTTAGATAAAAAAAGAGGTCAAAAAGCTATATTAGCATGAAGGCAAAGACCAAGAAAGACTCCTTACAGAAAAGGACAGCAAGTTCCAAAGTCCTATGAGCTGAGGTAATGGCAACTAGAAGACACAACCTTCCATGTCAAACAACAAAGGGAACAAAGGGAAGGTCCTGAACAGGCTCAAATGGAGAATTCTGTAAAAACAGAAAGAACCAAATTAAGATCTCATGAAGCCAATGACGGGCTGACTGGAGAAACAACAAGTGTGACATCTAGTACAAAAGCATGCACCAAGAACAGGAACAGCAATCAGCGTCCAAAAGACAGGCAAAGCCACAATATGACTCTTGATCATATACAAGGCTAGAAACAAATCAACCCCCATTTGGAGGAATCCAAGATACAACAAGGAGGAAACCTCTAGGCCAACACCAAGCAACATACTGCCAAGACTTTTGAAAAGTCTTCATTGACATCGTCATACTAGCCTTCAAAAAAAGCAGGAAAAACAAAAGGCCTAGACACCTCTATCTCTTAAAACCTTTTTGACTGCAATAGCCAATCTGGTATGCCCACTGACAACATAAGGCTGGAATAATCTGGCCTTGCAACTGCAGAACTTGACTATCCAGAGATCCAAGGATTGCCCTCTGACAGGTCACAACATCGGAACACCGTGTTCTCCTGGTCCCAGTCACAACATACAAAAGCACAGGAATTCCTTCCACCTGAATCCAGTGAAGCAAATGAGGGAAACATGCAGCAGAGGGAAGACAGAAGCAGGGATAACCGATCCCACAATGTAACCAGAGCAACTAACACAGATGCATGAAGGACGCTGGTCTTAAAGTGGTTGTAAACCTTTACAAACCACTTTGACCTACAGGTAAGCCTAGATTAAGGCTTACCTGTAGGTCCAAGAAATATCTCCTAAACCTATACGGTTTAGGAGATATTTACAAAAAGACAGCCACCACTGTCTATGGCGCATGCACCATAGACAACGGCGCGCAGGCGCACTGGCTAGGGCCGCAGATCACAGCGAGATGCTGCTCGTGTCGGCTCCCGTGCGCATGCGCAGGAGTGACGTCATCGCGGAGCAGCAAGACCCGGAAGTCACTCCGGGATACATGGCAGCGGCGAACATGAAGATGCAGGACCGCTTCGGGGGCTTCGTTCTCAGGCAAGTTATTCATAATGAGCTAGTATTCTATGCATACTAGCTCATTATGCCTTTGCCTTGCAGGTTGCATTTTGAAAAAAAATTTTTAAATAGCCTTTACTTCCTCTTTAAGACACACTTGCTTTGTTCCCCATTGAACCTGGACTCCAGAAGTCCACATCGGGAGAGCCTCACCATTGACTGTGCTCCAGAACCCCTCCAGATGAAGAGCTCACTCCTACAGAGACAACTGCTGGAAAAATCCACCTGGCAAACATCCATTCCTGGAGGGTGAGCAACTACTAGAGCTTTAACCCCTTTTGCCCTGCAATCCACTTTTAAGTTCAGGTGACCAGTTTGCAGTTTTTCCATTGCTTTTTTTTTTTTCCATTACAGTTTATAGAGTTTGTTAAAAACCCTCAAACCATACATTTTCTAAAAGCACATGACTTATAGAATTTAAAAAAATGTGATACTGGTTTCTTTAGGGCACACAATAGTTGCTCAAATGTTTATCAATTTGCTGTTTTTATTAAATATACACTAAAATCATTATTCGTGGATACATACATGGCAAAAGTTAAAAAAATCCCTGCTAAATATAAAAGCTAAGACTGTATTGAATTATTGAATTAATAAATATTTGTTAATTTAGAATTTTATGAACTGGTGAAACTGAAGGTGTGCAAAACGGTAAATAAAAACAATTTACTCTAAAAATATGATATTATCTTTTTTCCATTACAGATTTCAGAGTTTGTAAAAGACCATATATATATATATATATATATATATATATATATTATTTTTATTTTTTTCTGAAAGCACTTGACCAGTAGAATAAATAAAACGTGCTACAGATTTTTTAGGCTCCATAATAGTTGTGCAAATGTTTAGCAAAATGCTATTTCCACTAAAAATTATTATTAGTGGACACGTTTAGCCACATGGGGATGCACAGTTGTTTTGTGCATCCCCATGCAGGCAGTAGTCCCATTCATGTCAATTAGGATGCAGTGGCTGCACGGGCACAGCCACTGCTCCTAATCTGACACTGATGTGGGCGTATGGCCCCCAACATAGACAGTGTGAGCTCAGGGACATGGACCCGGACCCACACAGATGTCAAATGAGGAGCAGCTGCTGTGTTTATGCAGTTGCTACAAATGCACAGAACACCTGTGCATTCCTGTGCGGTTAAAAAGGGCCTCGCAGGGGCATAAACTGCAGCATGCCCTGTGTGAACGAGGCCTTACTTTTTTTTTATTGTAATATTTATTTTTATTTTTTACAAGTTTATTTTTAATATTTTGTACTTTTTTTGTGAGGGGGGCTTTGGTGAGATATCAGAGGTCTAAACGGACCCCTGATATCTCTTATTTCAGACAGATAAATGGACTGAAGACCCCCTAAAGGGGTTCTGAGGGTTATTTATATAGGTTAACTTTGACATCAGTTTGGCTGGGCTGTGTTAGAGTTCTGCTTGGTCAGGTGTACAGTGGGGTGCACATGACAGGCCAGAACTAGGCCTGGTTGGAAGTTTTAGGTATCAGAGCCAAGAAGTGTGTGTGCTGGGCCCCGCTGAGGAGTCTGGGAAGGGGTACTTAAGATGTTGAAGTCACGTGTTCAGGAGGAGTTTGTGAGGCCCGAGCGGCCTGTTCTTGTTTCCTGGACTGGGGTAGCCCCGCGAGGGGTCCCGTTCACGGGGTGTTCGACAACCCGCAACATGCTTCTGTTGGTTACCCCCAATACACCCGTCTGGTCTGGGGTGGGGTCCGTCTGTTCCCGGGTCTTGGAAACGGCTGATCCGAGGCGCAGTAACTAAGGGAGGATTCAAGGTGTCCGGGTGTGCTCTCGGCTTGGAGGGGCACCACAACTCGTGGAAGTGACCGGGGGAGGACTCTTCAGAGGAGCTGGTATCCTGAGAAGTGGCTGGTTACTGAGTTGGGAAGTACATTGACGAATCCACGCTTTTTCCAGTACTATTAAGGAGACAGAGAACGTTCCAGGTACTGAGAAAAAAGGTTCCTGTTCACTTTCAGTTACAACTTGTTCAAGGTCAGAGATTTTACAAGTTCTGAATCAAAGTCATGACTGCCATAATCATTGGCTAGAGATTTGTTCAGTCTTGAAGCGCCCAGCTGCGAGTGGCTACTCACTGGGTGGTATTAGAGACTTTTTTATGTCTGCAGTTCAAGGTGCCTGAGTTCTTCACCCTTGCCCTCTGTTCCTATACGAGACTGTGTTGTTGGATGTTACCCCTGCAAAATAAAACCCTTCAAAAGGACTTTATTGGTGTCAGCGTCCAAGTTGTTGGGCATCAACCCTGGGAACCCCTAGACGTGGAAGAACAAGCCAAGCGGAGGTAACTGGTAAGCCCATAAAGTTAAGGCCGCCCTTATGACCGCTACACATGCACATTACATGAATGAATAGGAGTCTGTATAGAGACCCCTATTCATTCATATACTGACACATAGTAAACACGGTTTACTATGCTCAGTTATCATTAGACACAGGAGAATAGCTGCAGCCAGCAGGAGGAGGAGGGAAAGATGGCCAACAGCAGGGGGCATCTGGGATCAGTTGAGGGGGTCCACTGCAGGGGGGGGGTCAGAATGGCCCCTGGGACATAGTATTAGTCCATATAATTTTTACACCATACAGACCTGGCAGCCAAAAGGGTTCATCTCAAAGTTCCGCCCAAGGTAGAGTAAAGATCCCTTTCTCCTGGGCCACCTGATTTCTAGGGATTAGTTGAGTTACAGAAACACAGCCATGGTGTTATCTAAGTAGACCCTCACAAGGATCTAAAGCCATGTCAACCAATGCAGGAAAACAAGACTAAGCACCCCCAGTATTAGAGAGTTGATATGCAACAACCCCACCAGCCATATCACAAAATGGAGAAAGCAGTTGCAAAGATGACAAACATTCCAGACCAAGGTTTTCTGGGGTGAAGAAACAATTGAATATCTAATGACTGTGACCTTCTGCCCCATGACTTGAGGACATTCCACAGTAAAGGACTGGAATGGGACTGGGAATAGACTATGAGTGAACCAGCGTCCTCTAGTGGCTGAAGGAGACACTGCAACCAAATACCCCTGAGATGTGGCGGGGTTTGTCATAAAAGACCTTCAGGTACTGGATCCCCCTTAGAGGCTCATTTACACTTGCTGCGGCTTCAACACACATGAACGGCTGGTTTATACTTGCTTAAAAACAGGGCTTCAGAGAGTCTTGTTTAAAGCTCTATGAAATCTGTCACTAAATAAAATGGTTAGCTTACAGTCCTGTTTACACCTGCTTTTAATTAGCTTCAAAAATTATACCTCATGTAGCTTCAGTGGTGTTTAAAAGCATCTTCAAAGCCTCCATAGAAGTCTATGGCAAACCTCGCTTGAAGCCCCATTGAAGCCCCACCAAAGATTCATCAAAGCTCCACGAAGCCTCAAGCAATAGCAGGTGTATACAGGACTGTAAGCTAAACATTTGACTGGGGCTTTGACTGGCGTTCAGTGAGCTTTAAAAAAGCGTGTCTGAAGCCATGTTTTGAAGCAAGTGTAAATTAGCCATTAATCTGGAGTCCACTCCCCTTGACCTGTATAACACCCTGCAGGAAAGCATCTTGGTCAGAACAACACTGCACAGGGTCCCATTACGCAGGGTCCAGCGCCATAAGGCTGCATTACAGGTAAACCTTGAGGAATCTTCTCTCCTATCCAATGAGGCTTGGGTACCATCCATTTTGGCTGGCAGCTTTATCAAATGTATCCGATTCCTCTCTCTAAGGTAGGAGGGGTCTATGGGGGGACTAAAATTGTAAAATAGTGCTGCACACATATGTAATGTGTTGCTTAATCTTTTTTAGGAGCAGAAGCCCTAAAAAAAGACATTCCCGGAATGAAAAGTCCCGCTACTGCTCTAAGTCCATGCAACCAGGGACCCATTTCAAACGTAGGGATCAATCTGCCAGTGGTCCAAGCTGCAGTAAATCTTCAACAGTAGGACCAAGGCAGTCTGGGAGACTGGCAGGTGGCCTTACCTATACTGGGCTTGCATGGCACTAGCTTCTATGTGCCGAATGTATGAAAGATGTGGCCACAGATAAGGAAGCAGAAGCTTGGAAGGTTAAGGACTATATCCATGAGGCAGTGGCCGAAAGCATACAGCTAGCCTCTAGCACAACCTGTTCTAGAGAAGAACCTAAACCAGGATCCTCCACAGATCAAGGCCGAAAATCGCCAAGAATCTGTGAGATCTTATCAGGCTCCTCGTCAGAGGCAGAAGACATGCCGGAGCATTTGTTCGATTTACATCTGATTGAGCCATATGTTATGACCCTAAAGGAGACCATAGAATGGGATCAGGACTCTAAAACTCCAGAGAAGGTTAAGAGATTTTTTTCCAAATTTAAGCTTTATGGAATGGATCCGATGGAAGCCCTTGATTCTCAGTAGAACCATTCCAGACCTCCAAGTATGCTCCAAGAGCACATCAGTGAGCACCACCTTACAGACATTGGTGAAAAAACAGAGGTACTTCCTGTGTAAGAGGGGTTATATAGGGGGAACTTCCTGTCTATTGCTTGCCAGTATCCATTTACTTAGAGGTGGTGTATAACCCAAATAGTATTTACTATGGCTGCTCTGTGTCCCGTTATGTACGATAAAGAAAGAAGACATTGACCTTAACTCTCTGCCGTCTAGTAGACATAAGGCCTGCTGACCCATATAGTGGGACTGATGCTGATACAGCGACCCTGGTCAGCTGAGAGAGCACTGTACACTGGTTACCCCAGGTGATCACCCACCTAGCCTGTCAGTGCCCACCACTGCTTCCATCAGGAAGAAGTATGTACGTGTTGGCACAGGTACCTCTTGTGACCAGTCATTGTGTCTACCAGTAGGTGGAAAGATTGGACTTCTGTGAAAAACATTTCCCACACTCAGGACAGGAATACGGCTTCTCCCCTGTGTGAGATCTTTGACGTCTGTTAAAACTGGTATTGCCTGAAAAACATTTCCTGCACTCAGGACAGAAATATGGCTTCTCTCCTGTGTGAGATCTCTGATGTGTGTGAAGATGGCACTTCTTTGAAAAAAAATTTCAGCACTCAGGACAGGAATACGGCTTCTTTCCTGTGTGAGATCTTTTATGCACATCAAGATTGGATTTAAAAGGGAAACATTTCCCGCACTCAGCACAGGAGTATGGCTTCTCCCCTGTGTGAGATCTCTGATGTGTGTGAAGATAGGCCTTCATTGAAAAACATTTCCCACACTCAGGACAGCAATATGGCTTCTCTCCTGTGTGAAATCTTTTATGAACATTAAGATTGAATTTAGAACTAAAACACTTCCCACACTCAGGACAGGAATACGGCTTTTCCCCTGTGTGAGTTCTCTGATGTACCTTAAGATGGGATTTAAAATGGAAACACTTCCCGCACTCATTACAGGAAAAGCTCTTCTCTGTTGGAAGGACGGCCCCGTCCCTCACAGTCTGAGGTTCCTCAGGATAAGAGGAATACGATGGTCCATCTACACTGTGTGGTGCCGGATGGACATTTGAGGTAGTCGGGTTTTCTCCTGGACTATACTGTGTGATGTCCTCATCTTCTACTTTACAGTCTGGAGACAAAGTGAGACAATCCTCTGAGGTTTTCCTCATCTCCCGTCCATCTACTAAAATAGAAATACAAAGATTATTACTAGACATGAGCTGATTGGTTCCCCTAAACCAGGACTCCGCCCACATTAGACAGCTTTGTCTCTGAGGATCTTACAATTCCCCCCTCAAGGTAACTAGTAAATGGGTCCTCTGATCTCCTACCAGATCATTTCTTTATTCATGGACCTTAGTCAGAGAGTGAGGAAACAACGAGAACTGTCTTTTATAGGAGTGACAGTGATGAGGGGATTATAGGAAGAGTGTCCCCTCCCCCTCTATCACTCATTGCCATCTTCCCAACACAAGAAGTCCTGCACTTCCTTATTTAGTCCATGATTTAGTCATGAATAACAGCGGGGCTGAGCCCCACCAGAGGTCAGAGAGTGAGGATGGGGGGAGAACAACCAAGATGAAGACTGGACTGATCCTGAAGACCCCCCATCATTGGGTTATTGACTCCTCCCTCATTATCACTTTCTGTTTAAGGTTCCAAAGTGTGAGGATGTTATCACATTATTATCAACATGTAAAAGTCTGTGCTCCAATCAGATCATCAGATATAAAATGTCTAGCTGGTAGGAAAAAATGGGTGCAAAAGAAGTGAGGACTATGTAATGTACTATGTATTATATGGGATCCAAAAATTAGGACTATACAGAATAATGTAATGTACAACATAGAGTATATAGTGCAGGGGTCAGGAGTATGTAATGTACAACAGAGTATTTTTTTGTCGTCCTCCCGTCAGCACACTATGGGTTAACTGTTCCTCATTAACCCTCAGGTCCACTTTCTTCCAGCATTATAAATCCCTGTCCTCCCCCCCCCCTCGTGTTCTTTTTTCATTGGTCGCCAGGCCACCCAACTGAATTCCAGCAGCTGATTCTCATTGCAGATTGACACAGAACAGGTAAGCTTTTTGTATTATGATGTTGTGGTCTAAATATGATCACTATATGAGCTTATAGATGTCTCCTCAAGGTTTATTTTGAGTGCTCCTTCTCTGTCCCGTTTGTGTATTCTCTGTGTTTTTTTTATTAATCTTCCCTTTCTTGATTCTGTGTGTTTGAATGTCTTTCCTTTTTACTTTGTGTATTCCTTGTGTCCTTTTTCAAGTGTTTCCTTTGTGTCTTTTGTCCCATGGATCGAGTCTGCTTGTCTTTGCAATGGAATTGACTTTTTCATCATTTTTATTTTGTGTCATTGTCAGATTTTTTTCTTTTTAATATAATAAATAAATATATATATATATATATATAATTTTTTTTTTTTCTTTTTTAATCACCTCCAGTATTCTTGTGTTTTTAGTTTAATATTTACTGTATATTTTGTGTCATTTTATTATTTTAAAATTCTTGCAACAACATTTTTTTAATGAGATATATGTGTATATATATATATATATATATATATATATATATATATATATATATATATATATATATATATATATATATATTTTTTTTTTTTTTTCATCATCTCCTCTCCTCCATTTGTTTTTATTTTATTTATTTTAGATACACCACATCTATCCTGAGTGCACTCTTTTGATCAACATCTTTTATTGCAGGTAGATAATTAAATAGTAAACATAATTTGTTTTATTATTAACTTCAAATATATTATGTTTTATATTTTTTTTATTATATTTATTCATGTATTATTTATTATTTTTAATCCATAGATTAAAGGGACAAGTGGATTTGATTTATTTCAAAACCATGCTAGAAAATTTTCCTTTAAATACATTGGTTTGATGTATTTATAAATATGTATATATTGTATGATTTTTTTTTTTAACCTTCTGTTGTCCATTTATTCTTTATCTCTTTACCTTTTATCCCTCTCTCTATATTTTTCTTCCTGTCTTTTCAATTTCTCTGTTTCTTTTACCCATCTTTTATAAACCATGCTATTATAACATGTGTGTATGTATAAATAGACAGACATATATATATATATATATATATATATATATATATATATATATATATATATATATATATATATATATATACACACATACACATACATTATGTCGTCCTCCTTTTACTCCTTTTACTGTTTATGCTTTTTATTTTCTATTTAATTTTCATTTGGATTTTCTTTTTGATTTTATTTGTTTTTTTTTTTTTCATTTTTGAATTGTAAGTAATCTTTATGTAAAAGTTTAATAAAATTATTAACATATTTTAAGATTGTGTCTGTCTTTATATTTTTATGTTATTATCATTAACTTTCAAAGAAATATTATTAAATAATAAAAATTAATGTACAAAACTAAATAAAAAAAAATATTATATATATATATATATATATATATATATATATATATATATATATTTATATCTCAACAATTTATAAAGTATTGAAATATTTTAAAGCATATATAAAATTATTTTAATCTGTATTATATTATATTATATTATATAATATATATATATATTATGAGGGCTGTGAGGGCATGGCTGTACTGTGCATGTCCATGCATTGTTTTTATGGCCTTTTGAAAGATGCATTTTGTGAGTACTCACTTTTATATAAAACATTTTTTATTATTAACCACTTAAGCCCATTTGGATGGCCGCTTTAACTGACAATTGCGTGGGCGTGCGACGTGGCTCCCAAACAAAATTGACATCTTTTTTTCCTACAAATAGAGCTTTCTTTTGGTGGTATTTGATCACCTCTGCGGTTTTTATTTTTTGCGCTTTAAATAAAAAATACGCATTCTTTTTTACTTTTTGCTATAATAAATATCCCCAAAAAATATATTAAAATTTTTTTTCCTCGGTTTAGGCCGATACATATTCTTCTACATATTTTTGGTAAAAAATAAATCGCAATAAGCGTTTATTGATTGATTTGCGCAAAAGTTATATCATCTACAAAATAGGGGATCATTTTATGGCATTTTTATTAATATTTTTTTTTACTAGTAATAGCGGCGATCAGAGATTTTTATCGTGACTGCGACATTAGGGCAGACACATCGGAAACTTTTGGCGCTATTTTGGGAATATTCACATTTATACAGCGATCAAAAATGCATTGATTATTGTGTAAATGTGACTGGCAGTGAAGGGGGTTAACACTAGGTGGCGCTGCAGGGGTTGTCTGTCAAGTGTGTCCTAGGGGGTGATTCTAACTGTGGGGGAGGGGTTATGTGTGACACGACACTGATCATCGCTCCCGATCACAGGGAGATGTGATCAGTGTCCTGTCACTAGGCAGAATGTAAATAAGCATCTCCCCGTTCTTCCTCTCTCCGTGAGACGATTTAGGGTATCCCCACGAACATCGAGTCAGTGGGACCCACGATCATGCTCACGGAGCTTGCGGTGGGTGCGCGTGCGCGCGATGGCGCGGCGGGAAATTTAAAGGGACGTACCTGTATGCCCATTTTCCTGTCCGTGCCATTGTGTCGACGTATATATACATGCGGTGGTCGGCAATCGGTTAAATTATCTCTGGTAATGCACTAGGTATGCGCCTTCCAGTTCTGTTTTTCTTGTAGTTCCTTTCGAATTACCCCACCTGAGGAAGGCAGCATCCACCCAGTTTTGGATACCATATATACCGGCTTTCACACCACCATTTTATCTAACATCTGTTATGCCCCATACACACGGTCGGAAATTCCTATGGAAAAAGTACGTTCGGATTATGTTGTCGGAAAATCCGATCATGTGTGGGCTCTATCTGACTATTTCTGTCGGAATTTCCGACGGAAAAAGTTCGAGACCTGGATCTAAAATTTTCCCACAACAAAATGCGATCGGACTTTTTCCAATCGTGTGTAGTGAATTCCAGCGCACAAAGTGCCGCATATTCTCTGAAAAAATTTGGAGAGGAAAGCTTTTAGCTACTGGCCTCTACGTAGTCCCATTGTACGTGTAAAACGTCACCTCGTTCTGAACGATCGCATTTTCTGACATCTTCGTGCGACCGTGTGTATGCAAGACAAATTTCGGCCAAAATGGAATCGGAAAAAATCAGACGGATTTTGTGGTCGGAATGTCCGACCGTGTGTATGGGGCATTACTCCACACCTTGGAAGACCTATTAGCGCTGGAAGTGACTGTGTTTTTGTATCTCCACTGTTTGTGGCAAAGTCAACCAAAATTAAAGCATTATGCAGCGGGCAATATATTATTGGATGGTGCCATCTGTGTAACTGGCGCTACTTATACTAAAATCAAAACAAATCTTAGATTTTTCCCGGAATTGGTAATGTTTGGAAAATCGTCTTTTAATCTTTCACAAACAGAATTAATATTCCCAGCAATTGATCACAATTGGAAATTGAATTACGCTGGAGTTAATTAATGATATCTCTGGCAAACCTTTATTCTTGATCGCTGATGGGCAATGCCACAGCCCAGGATTTAGTGCAAAATACACAACCTACACGTTCATGGAGTTATTTTCCCCCAAAAATTGTGGACTTTGAATTGGTGCAGGCGTCACAATCTACATCTTCAGTAGCAATGGAAAAATTGGGCTTCACCAAAACCTTAGACAGGATACGGGAACAAAATTTGGATGTTCAATTTGTAGGAACCGTCAGACACAAAGGCATTAGAAAATTTTTGACGACCCCAAGATATGAAACTATAATGCCCTGTACAGAAGACCGGGTTTGCCGTTGGAATAAACTCTGAAGGTTTTTTTCAACGGAATTCCGCTCAAGCTGTCTTGCATATACACAGTCACACCAAATTCCGACTATCCAGAACACGATGACGTACAACACCTACGATGGCACTAGAAAACGGAGGTTCAATAGCAATGGAAGAGGGGGGGCAGCACAATTACAGTGCAGTTCAATATAAAAGGTACGGGAGGGCCCTGCTTGTAGAGATTACATTCTAAAGGGAGGGGGTAGTGGTACAAAAGGTAATAGATGAGGGGGAATAATTTGATGGGGGGTGGCTCAGGGACAGTTGTTGTTGTTAGGTGGTTGTGGGATAGGCTTCCCTGAATAAATGTTTTCAGGGATCCCCTAAAGGTGGACAGGTTAGGGGATGATCGGATATACCGGGGCAGGGAATTCCAGAGGATGGGGGAGGCTCTGGAGAAGTCCTGAAGGCGAACATGAGAGAAGGTAACAAGGGAGCTAGAGAGCAGGAGGTCCTGGGAGAAGCGGAGGGGACGATTTGGGCGATATCTGCAGATGAGGTTGGTGATGTAGATGGGGGTGATGTTGTGGATGGCCTTGTATGTTATGGTTAGCATTTTCAATTTTACACGGTGGAGTAGGGGAAGCCAGTGAAGGGATTGGCAGAGAGGGGCGGCAGTCACAGATCGGTTAGTGAGGTCTATTAGTCTAGCAGCAGCATTCATAATAGACTGAAGGGGGGATAGCCTGCTTAAGGGTAGGTCATTAAGGAGAGAGTTGCAGTAGTCAAGGCGGGAAATAATCAAGGAGTGAACGAGTTGTTTTGTGGTGTCATTGGTCAGGAAGGGTCGAGTTCTGGAGATGTTGCGGAGGTGAAGGCGGCAGGATTTAGCCAGTGATTGGATATGGGGGCTGAAGGAGAGGTCAGAGTCAAGGATTACACCCAGGACCCTGGCATGTGTGGAGAGAGCAATGGTTGTGCTGTTGATCCTAATGGTAAAGTCATGGGGGGGGGAGAGGAGGAAATATAACAAGCTCAGTTTTAGAAAGATTGAGTTTGAGGAAGTGGTGTGACAGCCGTACCGATATGTCATTCAGTAAGTTTGAGAACCACGAGTAGATTGAGGGGGTGAGTTGAGGAGTGGAGAGATGGATCTGGGTGTTATCGGCATAGAGGTGGTATTGGAAGCCATGGGGAGGTCATCAACTGGCTCAGGAGAGAGGTATAGAGTGAGAATAGGAGGGGCCCAGGGACAGAGCCTTGGGGTACCCCAACAGAGAGAGGAAGGGGAGCGGAGGAGATGGAGTTGTAAGCGACACTGAAAGTACGCCGAGATAGGTAGGAGGAGAACCAGGATAAAATCGGAATCACGGAGGCCAAGGGAGTGGAGTTTGCTGAGGAGGAGCAGGTGGTCAACTGTGTCGAAGGCAGCAGAGAGGTCTAAAAGTATGAGTATGGAGCAATGACCATTGGTTTTAGCAGTTAGTAGGTCAGCAGTTTTAGCAGAGGTAGCGACTCATCGGTCATGGACAAATGATCATGTTTATCATCATATGTTAGCTGACACTATGCTCCCTGTGATTGGACCAGAGATCAGTGATGTGTAAAACACAGCCACGCCCCCCCCCCCACAGTTAGCAACACCCCCCAGGACACACTTAACCCCTACACTGCCAGTGACATTTACACAGTAATCAGGGCATTTTTATAGCACTAATCGCTGTATAATTGTCAATCGTCCCAAAAATTTGTCAAACGTGTCCAATCTGTCCGCCATAATGTCGCAGTCATGATAAAAATCACTGATCGCCGCCATTACTAGTAAAAAAAAAAAGTTATTAATAAAAATGCCATAAAACTATCCCCTATTTTGTAAACGCTATAACTTTTGTGCAAACCAATCAATAAAACGCTTATTGTAATTTCTTTTACCAAAAATATGTCGAAGAATACGCATCGGCCTAAACTGAGGAAAACTGTTTTTTTATACATCTTTGGGGGATATTTATTATAGCAAAATGTAAAAAATAATGCGTTTTTTTTTTTTTAAATTGTCGCTATTTTTTTGTTTATAGCACAAAAACAAAAAACCGTAGGGGTGATCAAATACCACCAAAAGAAAGCTCTATTTGTGGGGAAAAGGACGTCAATTTTGTTTGGGAGCCACGTCGCAAATTGTCAGTTAAAGCGATGCAGTGCCGAACCGCAAAAAGTGCTCTGGTCTTTGGCCAGCAAAATGGTCCGGTCTGAAAGTGGTTAATGCATCCTATGTATTAAGGGGAAAAAACACCTGGCAATGACCAACCCCCCCGTTTATTTACCTGAGCCCGTTCACCTGCTGTGTGCGTCCCCCGGCGTCCTCTTCTCCACGGAGCCTGGTCGTTTGATTGGATAGATTGATAGCAGCGCAGCCATTGGCTCGTGTTGCTGTCAATCACATTCAATGACGCGGCCCGCCGGGGGGGGACCGAGTCAAACATGCTGTATCTATGGACGCAAGCTAAACCCCTCAGGATAGAGCTTCCCAGAGGGAGGTTAGCTATTGCTGGGAGGAGCCGAGACAGCTGCCGAGGGGCCCCAGAACAGGAGGTTCGGGGCCACTCTGTGCAAAACGTACTGCACAGTGGAGGTTAGTATGATATGTATGTTTGTTATTTAAGAAAAAAAAAAACCCATACAACCCCATTTTTATTTTTATTTTTTTTATTCATTTAATCCACATTGTAAAACAAACATATTGTTTGTTTTACAATGTGGATTAACCACTACAGATCCGCGCTATTGCCAAATGACGGCATTAGCGCGGACCTACATTTCCGGGACTACGTCTATTGACGTCGTCCCGGTTACGAGCGGCCTGCGCGCCCCCTGAGGGGCGCGCGCGGCGCGCTCTGTGATCGGCGAGTCCGTGAGACTCGCCTGATCACCGATCCGTGTAAGGGGTCGATCCCGACCCCTTATCACGTGATCAGCTGTCAGCCAATGACAGCTGATCATGTGATAAAACGGAGCCGGTAATCGGCTAGTATTCCTCCTCGCGCTGACAGCGCGAGGAGAAAAAAAAAAGCCGATCGCCGGCGGCCGTGTTCGGGACATCAGTCCCGATCACGCCCAGCAATATAAGCGGACACCTGCCCCCTACCAGTGCCCACCTGCCACCCGCAGTGCCATCCTGAAATAAAGTAAGTGCCCCCCTGTCAGTGCCACCCAGCAGTGCCCATAGTGCCCACAGTGCCACCCAGCAGTGCCCACAGTGCCACCCAGCAGTGCCCACAGTGCCACCCACAGTGCCACCCAAAATCTGCCTCAAAGGTGCTGCACCCCAGTGCCGCCCATCAGTGCCCAGCAGTGCCGCCCATCAGTGCCCAGCAGTGCCACCTATCAAAGCCACCTATCAGTGCCCATCTATCTGTGGTACCTATCAGTGCCCATCCGTGCCACCCATCCGTGCCACTTATCCATGCCACCCATCCGTGCCATCTTATCTGTGCCCATCTTTGCCCATCAGTGCCGCCTTATCTGTGCCCATCGGTGCCGCCTTATCTGTGCCTATTAGTGCCGCCTTAACTATGCCTATCAGTGCCCACCAATGCAGCCCATCAGTGCCCACCAATGCAGCCCATCAGTGCCCACCAATGCAGCCCATCAGTGCCGCCTAATCAGCGCACTTCAATGAAGGAGAAAAATGACCCGTTTGCAAAATTTTATAACAAACTATTAAAACATGATTTTTTTTTTGCATCTTTTTTTGTTTGTTTAGCAAAAAATAAAACTCCGAGCTGTAACTAAATACCACCAAAAGAAAGCTCTATTTGTGGGAAAAAAATGATAAAAATTTCATTTGGGTACAGTGTTGTATGCCCGCGCAATTGTCACTCAAAGTGCATCAGCGCTGAAAGCTGAAAATTGGTCTGGGACTGAGGGGGGTTTAAGTGCCCAGTAAGCAAGTGGTTAAATGAATAAAATAAATATGATTATAAAAAATAAAAAAACAATGCAAAAAAAAAATTTTTGGGTTAGAATATTTTTTATTAACTTTAATAGACAAACATTTAAAAAACAACTCAAAAATAAATGTTTACAAGGAAAAGAGAAAAAAAACATATTTAAAAAAAAGCCATTTCAGCAGCATCGTAGTCGTTACTGTAAAGGAACCCAACATAACAAGCATTAGGGTCGGGAAACACTTCTCGCACAGCATTTACAGCACAAGAAGGAATCGCCCTTCTGTCTTTCTTCCCTAAGATGCCATATATCCAGGCTAAGAATGTGCGATATGCGGTTTTTCTTAATCTCCTAAAAAAAAAAAAAAAAAGTTTTTAATAGTTACACATGCATTTAAAAAAAAAAATGAATATAAATATTATTTATTATCAATTCTATAGTATTATATGACTTACCTATTGTTGTTAGGATCCACACGCGGGAGACCTTTCAGATGTTTCATGTGATGTGCTATCCTGACGTGATGCGGATGTGCTATTTGTGAATAGAAGGTATCTACCTGAGTGATGCAAGTGAGTCCATCCGGTATACAAAGAGCAACCTCCTCAATCTCACGGCAGCAACAAGACTCCACTTGGGTGGGCATGGTTATACAACGCTCACACACGCACCACTGGATGTTGCCTATTCTGTCCGTTTCTAGATCTTCAGATTCAACGCTATTTGGGTATGGCATGGTGGGATTCAAAGGAAAAGCTGGATCATCCTCCGGGTCAGGATATCTTGCAAATAATTGTTGTAAGAGTTTCATTCTCTAAAAATTAAACAGAAAAAAAGCATATAATTCCAAAAATAATAATTTTAAGAATTTTTTTTAAAAATGTGTGGATTATTAAATCAGACTAATTAGTAGCTCCTGACACAATAGTTTTGGGACATAAAAATTAAAGAACATTAAAATACAGAAAGGGACATGAGGGTCAGGCTTGTAGAGCAAGTAGGGGGTGTAAGAAATAGCAAAAGCAATTACATATGGGTGATATTTTAATTTGTTGTATTTGATAAATAAAAAAATAAATAAAATAAAAGATTGTTTAACCGGTTCCCGACCAGCGCACGCCGATGTACGTTGGCAGAATGGCACGGGCAGGCAAATGGGCGTACCTGTATGTCCCTTTAAATTTGCCACCCTGCCATCGTGAGCGCGCCGCTGGCGGAACCCCCGTGAGTCCAGTCGCGGGTCCCGCGGGCTCGATCGCCGTGGGCATACCCGCGATCATCTCACGGGTCGGCTGAACGGAGAAATGCCATTGTAAACAGCATCTCCCCGTTCTGCCTAGCAACAAGTGACACTGATCTCTGCTCCATGTGATTGGAGCAGAGATCAGTGTTCACTAACACAAACCCCAGCCCCTCACAGTTAGTAACACGCCCCTAGGAACACTTAACCCCTACACTGCCAGTGTCATTTACACAGGAATCACTGCATTTGTATAGCACTGATTGCTGTATAAATGACAATGGTCCCAAAAATGTGTCAAAAAAGTCAGATGTGTCCGCCATATCGCAGTCACAATAAAAAATTAAAATAAATAAATAAATCGCTGATCGCCAC
The DNA here is from genome assembly GCF_037356315.1 of Lithobates pipiens. Lineage (NCBI taxonomy): Eukaryota > Metazoa > Chordata > Amphibia > Anura > Ranidae > Lithobates > Lithobates pipiens. The sequence continues at coordinate 626,182,852 of NW_027507758.1, forward strand.
CATTACTAGTAAAAAAAAAAAAATAATTATTAAAGCGGAGGTCCACCCTAAAATGGACCTTCCGCTCATTGGAATCCCCCCCCCCTCCGGCGCCACAATTGGCACCTTTCAGGGGGGAGGGGGGTGCAGGTACCTGTACATTACAGGTATCTGCACCCACTTCCGGGATAGCTCTCTGCGGAAAGGGGCGTAGATCTACGCCCCTTTCCGAAAGTCCCCCGCTGCCTGCCGGGAAACACACAGATCCCAGAGGCAGCGGGTCCATCCTTATTGCGCAGCGTGGCTCGCGCATGCGCAGTAGGGAACCCGGAAATGAAGCCGAAAGGCTCCACTTCCTGATTCCCATACCCAAGATGGCGGCGGCAGCACCCCAGAGATGATCGAGAGATCGGCTTCAGGTGCCGACATTGCGGGCGCGCTGGGCAGGTAAGTGTCACTATTTTAAAAGTCAGCAGCTGCAGTATTTGTAGCTGCTGGCTTTATAAAAAAAAAACAAAAACGCGGAACTCCCGGCGGACTCCCGTTTTAATAAAAATGCCATAAAACTATCGCCTATTTTGTAAACGCTATAACTTTTGTGCAATCCAATCAATAATCGCTTATTGCGATTTTTTTTTTACCAAAAATATATAAAAGAATACGTATCGGCCTAAACTGAGGGAAAAAAATGTTTTTTTTTATATATTTTTGGGGGATATTTATTATAACAAAAAGTAAAAAATCATGTGTTTTTTTTCAAAATTGTCGCTCTATTTTTGTTTATAGCGCAAAAAATAAAAACCGCAGAGGTGATCAAATACCACCAAAAGAAAGCTCTATTTGTGGGGAAAAAAAAGACGGCAATTTTGTTTGGGAGCCACGTCGCACGACGGCGCAATTGTCAGTTAAAGCGACGCAGTGCCGAATTGCAAAAAGTGGTCTGGTCTTTGGTCAGCAAAATGGTCCGGGGCTGAAGTGGTTAATGCTCTCTTAAAAGGCTTTCAGGTTAGGGTCTGATTGGATATACCGGGCCAAGTCATTTCAAAAAGGATAGTAGAGGCTCTAGTGAGGTTTTTATAGAAGATGAAGGGAGAAGGTTAAAATGGATCAAGAGAGCAGAAGGTCATGAGAAGAGCGGAGGATATGAGGCAAAAAGGAAGTTCTGGACAGCTGCACTCCGGAATATAGCCTTTATTTGTAAAAATTCCAACAGATACAAGCCACAGCAAAAAAATTGGACACACTGATGCGTTTCACACTTAACAGTGCTTAGTCAAGAGCAGAGGATACTCATTGTACTCTATATAAAGATAGAGATGGCACATAAGCAAATCAATACTTAGATGATTACTGGTGGTGGTGAGGCCTGCTCTGATTGGAACCTGTCGTGTTAAACCAGTACATGGTCTTTTACACCGTGCTGCAGCTCAGTTTGAGGGTCTTGCCACTGTTCTGTTAGCCTAGGCAATGTTTATGTAGAGCAAAATATTTTTGTTTTCAGATCCTCAGAGAGATCTTTGCTATGAGGTGCCATGTTGAACTTCCAGTGACCAGTATGAGAGAGCGAGAGCGATAACACCAAATCTAACACACCTGCTCCCCATTCACACCTGAGACCTTGTAACACTAACGAGTCACATGACACTGGGGAGAGGGAAAATGGCTAATTGGGTCCAATTTGGAAATTTTCACTTAGGGGTGTACTCACTTTTGTTGCCAGCGGTTTAGACATTAATGGCCGTGTGTTGAGTTATTTTGAGGGGACAGCAAATTTACACTGTTATACAAGCTGTACACTCACTACTTTACATTGTAGACAAGTGTCATTTCTTCAGTGTTGTCACATGAAAAGATAGAATAAAAAATATTATAAAAAAATTAAGATTTATTAACTCACATTTGTGAGATCCTGTATGTGTGTGTGTGTGTGTATATATATATATATATATACACACATACATACACACACATACATACACACACATACATACACACACACACATATACACAGTGGCGTCGCTAGGGGGTGGATTTTGGGGCTATAGCTCAGAGTCTCTGCAGGGGTCCCCAAGGGGAGGCTCTCTGTGGACCCTGATGCAAGGGACAGGCTCTCTGGGGACCCTGATGCAAGGGGGAGGCTCTCTGGGGACCCTGATGCAAGGGGGAGGCTCTCTGGGGACCCTGATGCAAGGGGCAGGCTCTCTGGGGACCATGATGCAAGGGGGAGGCTCTCTGGGGACCATGATGCAAGGGGGAGGCTCTCTGGGGACCCTGATGCAAGGGGGAGGCTCTCTGGGGACCCTGATGCAAGGGGGAGGCTCTCTGGGGACCCTGATGCAAGGGGCAGGCTCTCTGGGGACCCTGATGCAAGGGGCAGGCTCTCTGGGGACCATGATGCAAGGGGGAGGCTCTCTGGGGACCCTGATGCAAGGGGGAGGCTCTCTGGGGACCCTGATGCAAGGGGGAGGCTCTCTGGGGACCTTGATGCAAGGGGGAGGCTCTCTGGGGACCCTGATGCAAGGGGCAGGCTCTCTGGGGACCATGATGCAAGGGGGAGGCTCTCTGGGGACCCTGATGCAAGGGGGAGGCTCTCTGGGGACCCTGATGCAAGGGGCAGGCTCTCTGGGGACCATGATGCAAGGGGGAGGCTCTCTGGGAATCCTGATGCAAGGGGGAGGCTCTCCGAGGATCCTAATGTATGTGTATGTATATAGATATAGATATTAGAGGTCGACCGATATTTGGCGTTTTTTTAATTAATCAGCATCGGCCGATTGTGCTGTTAAAAAAGGCCAATTATATCTTAAGCGGGACTTGCAAATGACTTCTGTAATAGAAGTCAATGCAAGTTGCCTGAGGACTTCAGTGGAATTTGTCTTCTTTCTGGGCAGTCTGCTAAGAAAAGAGCAAAGAGATACAATGTTTATAATTATCAATGAACTGAACTCCCTGTGTAGAGTTCTTTTTAGCAGAGACCCTAGGAAATAAAATAGCGGTTGTTGCAATATTTTATGTCACACGGTATTTGAGCAGCGGTCTTTCAAACGCAATTTTTTTAAAAAAAATACACGAATGATTTAAAAAAAAAAAAAAAACTAAAAAACAGTAGTTGGCCCATTTTTTTCATCCAAAAGTTGTGTATTTAATATATGTTTTTTTTTTAAATCTAAATTATACAAGTGAACTGATTGTAGGTTTGTTTTTGTTTAATAAATGTTTAAATGTAAGAAATTTTCTGTATCACTTATTACTTAAGGCTGCTTTCACACTGGAGCGGGCAGGCGTTGACGGTAAAACGCTGCTAGTTTTAGCGTCGCTTTACCGTCATTTTAGCGGCGCTATTCAGCTGCTAACGGGGCGCATTGCAGGCACTTCGGCAGCGGTGCCCATTCATTTCAATGGGCAGGAGTGGTGGTATACACCGCTCCAAAGGTGCTGCTTGCAGGACTTTTTTTTTAAGCATCCAGGTGCTGTTTTTAGCCCAAAAGCACCTGAAAAACACCCCAGTGTGAAAGGTGTCTAACTGTTAGATTTCATGAGATGAAGGGGGAAAATAAAAACATATCAGCCGGCGCGATTTTTAAATATCGGCAAGAGAAAAACCCATATCGGTCGATCTCTAATATATACAGTCTCTCTCTCTCTCTCTCTCTCTCTCTCTCTATATATATATATATATATATATATAGAGAGAGAGAGAGAAACATGACTTTGGATTGAACTTACTTTTTCCTCATGTGTCATTGAATTTATATTCCTGGAAGATGTTCCCTCTGGAACTACAGTACTGTCCTAAAAATTTAAGTTAGAAAAAGTAAAAATAAATATAAATTATATATATATATATATACATACACACTGTATATAGGATTTTTAAAACAGCTTACCTGTAAAAATCCTTTTCTTTGATGTACATCAGGGGACACAGAGCCATAGTAATAACTATATGGGTTACATTGGACCATCAGGTACTGGCACGCCCCTTAAGGCGTGTACTTCCCCCATATAACCCCTCCCATTGCTGGGTGTCCTCAGTTTTGTAGCCAAGCAATATAAATGCATAAGAAGGGGGGGACCTCTGTGTCCCCTGATGTACATCAAAGAAAAGGATTTTACAGGTAAGCTGTTATAAAAATCCTATTTTCTTTTCTTACATCAGGGAACACAGAGCCATAGTAATAACTATATGGGATGTCCCATAGCAATGGCAACTGAAGGGGGGGAGACAGAACAAAAAAACAGGAGACCAGAGGACTCGTACTACAGCCTGCGGTATATGCTGTGCCCAAAGGCAATATCCTCATGAATGAATGAATGAATGAAACACTTGTATAGCGCACAATGCGAACTGAATCGCCTCTCATGACCTTTAATATCAATTTGATAAAATCGGATAAGCATATGAATGAAGAACAAGTCGCGGCCTTACAGATCCAAGCCATAGAGGCCCGATGATGCACCACCCAAGAGGTACTAATTGCCCTGGATGAGTGTGCTCTTAATATGAGAAGGAAGAATTTTCTTCTTTAAGCTGAAGCTTGAATGATCACTTGACAAATCCATTTGGAAAATAGTGGATCTTGACGCTGCCTGTCCACATCTTGGACCTTTTGGCAGTGCAAACAAAACCTGTGTTTTGCAAACCTGAGCGGTCGCCCTCAAATAGACTCTGATCGCTCTTACTACATCAAGGGAATGTAGTGCTTTCTCTTCCCCAGATTAAGGCTCTGGGGAAAAAGAAGGAAGAATAATATCTTGGTTTAAATGAAAACCTATTACCACTTTTGGTAAGAATTCATGATGAGGACATAAAACCACCTCATCCTTATGCATGATGAAATATGGCTCTTACAAGACAGAGCCGCTAGTTCCAATACTCTTCTAGCAGAAGAAATGGCAACCAGAACAGATTATCTTGTCAAAAGAATCAAAGGAATTTCTCGTAAGGTTCAAATGGCTGATTCAGCAAAGCCGATAAGACCAATCTTAAATCCCAAGGATTTAGAGGTGCCTTGGATAAGGGGAACAAACGTGTTACCCTCTGAATAAGCTACGCACCAAGAGAAGGAAACAAGAGGCCATAGGAAAAACTTTTACAAGGCCGGGATCTGGCTCTTGATAGAAGTCAAGGCCAGCTTAATTTCAGAACCTATATGCAGGACATCAGGAATCCTGCCTCAGACCTACTTCCTGGGGTGCCAACCTATGAAACCACACCAAGAAACGTATGCCTTCCAGACTCTATAGTAAGTGATTCTGGAAGCCGGATTCCTGGCATTAATCAAAGTAGATCACCCACAATCTTTTACAGAGTGGGATTCAACAGTCAGACCTGTTACATTTTTTGTCCGTAAGGTAGGATGAAATACTGGACCTTGTGCAAGAAGGTCTGGCTATAATGGCAGAGTCCGAAGGACTCCTACTGCCATCTTTATGATCTCAGTAAATCTTCTGGGACACGCTGGGGCCACCAGAGTTACCTCCTTTAGTTCCTGCTTAATCCTGCGGAGAAGGCGCGGAAGCAGCAGAACTGGAGGAAATGCATAGATGAGTGAAAACTGATCCCCTGGGAAGACTAATGCGTCTGTTCCGCCTGCTAGCGGACCCCTTGTTTGACATAAAGTTGTCGACCCCGTTAATGAATCTGGACGCGAATAGGTCCTAGAATAGCTCATACTCCCGAAAATAAATGTTGGCGTCTCAAGTAGTGAGCCTGAAAAATTAGGATTGCCGATAGGCAAGGAATGTCGTGTTCTGCCAAAGCTAGAACATTATTCACCTCTTTTTGGGCTGCACGACTTCTCATGCCTCCCCTGGTGATCGATGTAAGCCACCGCCTTGGCCTTGTCAGACTGAATCCTATCAGGACAGTCCCGTAGTCTGACTGCCAAGATTCTAGGGCCAGACGTACTGCCTGAAACTTCCAAAAAAGTTGATAGGCAAGGTCTAACCTCTAACCTGGACCATCTCCCCTGGACAGAATCTTCTTCCAGGGCTGCTCCCCAGCCAATAAGGCTGGCATCTGTTGTTAACACCTTCCAGGATAAAGATTTTCCCTTTTGCTGGATAGCAACCACCAATTTAGGCTCTGACCTATGTCGGGAGCCAAGCGTACTGGAAACAAACAAGGCCTGAATCTTCTTTATTCCAGACCGACAGGATGGTGTCTTGGAGCAGACTTTGAGTAAACTGTGCATAAGGGACAGCCTTTAGGTAGGCCACCATTTCCCCTAAAAATCTCCTGCACAGCCGAATGAAGGAATTTTCCTTTGTTTTGATAAGTTGAATTAATCCTACAATGGAACTGATTCTTGTCTGGGGTAAGAATACCCTCTTCTGTATGGTATCTATAACCAGCCCCCCAAGTACTGTAATCTCCTTGATGGTTTTAAGGAGAATCTTCCTAGGTTGAGAATCCAACCTAGAGATTTCAGATATTTACGGCGGAGATCAGACTCTGGTTTAGACCTGAGACTGAATGGTCTATTAAAAGTAGATCTTCTAATTATCTAGGACCGCTATGCCTTGAGCCCTTAACCTGGCTAAAGGAGGTGCCAGAATCTTTCAGAACACTCATGGTGCTGTGGCTAAGCCGAATGGCAGGGGCCAAACTGAAAAAACTATTTTATATTTCAAACCGCAGAACTTTCTGGTAAGCGGGAAACCTTGGCACCAGGAGATGTGCAACTCCCCTCCTTGCAGGATGGACACAGCCGATCAAATTATGAAAGGATCGGACGTTTAAGTGCCGATTCAGATCTTCAAGATCTAGAATGGGTCTTGCCTCTGTGTTTGGTACTTAAAAGGTTGAGCCAAACCCCCCTGTTCCACTAAGGGAATCTCAGATCACCGACTGGGATAACAGCTGATCCAGAGGCCAGAAAGAGAATTTTTTTTTCTGGATCCTTAGGAACATTCTCTGAGGAGACAGAAACTCTTGCATAAAGACTGCCGCATCAGCAGCCCAAGGACCCCACAGGCAGCAGGGACCCAAACCCTGGACCCTCAGATCAAAGCCGACTGAGCCATCCGGGCTCCTGGAAGTCTAGTCGTAACCTAGAGAAAAAAATTGCAGAAATCTCCTCACCCAAACGAGTGGGGGTGCTCCTTCATGAGAAGGCTTTAGCATTCTGCTTTATGGGCTTTCTGCCCCCAAGATCCTGGTTCTGCCCTTGGGGACTTTCCCCTGAACCTGACGATTGAGACCGTCGAGCCTGCCTAAAGGCAGATGCCCCTGGCATAGGAGAGGCAGCACAATTAAAGGATAAATGTTTAACTTCCTTTTACTGGTAAAGAGAGCTTTACCCTTTTGGATGTACTTATCCACTCTAAATGGCCATACTCGAGGAAGGGACACAAACTGGCTAAGCGTTTTCAGTGCTTTGGCTGATCAATATTTCAGCCACGGAACTCTGCGAGACCTTAAAGGAAACCTTCACAAACAGGGAACTCTCAGGTTAACCCACAATCCTGGACCTGCGACAGGACCCTGCCAGTAAACTTTTATTGGCCACACTACCAAAAAGTACTGAATCCCAGGGCCCAGCTCTCAAAGAGAAGCATTCACAAGCAAAACCTTGTTTCTTCGGATTACGAGGCCCGGGTACCATTCATTTAGCCCATTACAGAGACATCAGAACGGATCCGGTCAGGATGGCTGGCTCTCATCAAGGATTACTGCCCGTGGAGCTCAGCACAGCACATCCTTATTCGTACCCAACACCTTAGACGCTGGCGAAAAAACTGAGGACGCCCAGCAATGGGAGGGGTTATATGGGGGAAGTACACACCTTAAGGGGCGTGCCAGTGTCCAGCCCATGATGGTCCGATACAACCCATATAGTTATTACTATGGCTCTGTGTCCCCTGATGCAATAAAAGAATATATATATATATATATATATATATATATATATATATATATATATATATATATAGAGATATATATATATAGAGATATATATATATATATAGAGATACATCAATAGAAAAATTATAAAGAGTGAAAAGAGAAAGGATAGACAGAGAAAGAGGGAAAGAGATATACAGATACATATAGAGATACAAAACATGACTTTGGATTGAACTTACTTTTTCTTCATGTGTCATTGAATTCATATTCCTGGAAGATGTTCCCTCAGGAACTAATTTTGGAACTACAGTACTGTCCTAAAAATGAAAGTTAGACAAAGTAAAAAGAAGTATATATATATATATATATATAAAATATTATATTAAAAAACAAAAAAAGTTTACTTACCATCACAATTTTGCCAATACGTTGAGTAATAATTGGTGATAATGTAAATGTTTCTTCTGTTAAAGTCAGAGTAAAAAAATATCACATTTTTATTTCAAATTAAAATTTCTATATAAATACACATTATTATCTTTATATACTGTGTGCATGTAATTATATATATATATATATATATATATATATATATATATATATATATATATATATGCATACATACACACACACACACATATATGTATGTGTGTGTGTGTAATATATATTATATATATATATATATATATATATATATATATTATATATATATATATATATATATATATATATATATATATATATATATATATATATATATAGTACAGGACACCAAGGTTGGGTCCTGGACGGGTGCTATGTAGCACCAGTATTCGGATTGTGGTCCCTTAAAGGGAGTCACGGTATACTTCAGGGGGTCACCCAGAATGGGTGAGGAATTCCGGGTATAGTCATCAGGAGAGGATTGTCTCGCAGTCCTCTCTATATTAAGAGAGAGTTAGTTGGGACCCGGAATTTGGGGGGCTCTGAAGTGATATTCGGGTGGGAAAGAGCCTCCCTCCCTGACCACAGGGATTCAGCACACAAGGGGTTAAAGGCCTCCAGGAAAACAGCTCATAAAAGACAGGAAGTAGTGAAGAGGTGGTGAGGAGGAGGAGGAGGAGGAGTAGGTGATAGACACCTGTCTGATGAGCTGTGTTGCTGTTTTGGAGGCTGCAAAAGATTCGATAAGGACTCTCAAAACTTGGGGCCGAAGACCCGGCTACAGAACTGTATGTGTTTTATTTAATTTTTGCTTTTGTGCCAAAGATAAGCGGACTTTGGTTTTACATTTTGATCTGTGTGCTGAAGAAAGCCTTATTTTTGATTTACTTATAAATAAAAGTCTTTTGGTTTCACCTTTGACCGGTTTATGCACTTAGTCCTGCGGAGCTATTATCCCCAAAGTTTACAACTGGTGTCTCGGATGCTGGCAAAAGTGCATTTGCAGCCGCAAAAAAACGTTTAAAAACTAAAAATTGACATTTAAAAGAGACTTTGTACAAATGGCATGTCTTGGGTGAAGTCAGTTCAGATGCTGCAAGCAGTAGGTAAAGACATGGAGGAGGTCATCAGGGCTTTGGCACAAGCCACCGTGACCCAGCAGCAAGCTTCAGCAGATGCAGCAGCAGGCCCTGGCACAGGCTATAGCTGCAAAGCAGGAAAGCACTTTGGTTGCTAGCTGCCCTGTTTACTAGAACAAGCGTTTGTCGCTGCTGGCAACCAAGTGTCTGTGAGGGCCAGCCATTTTTTACAAAAACTGACACCCAACAATGACGTAGAGGCCTTTCTCACCACCTAACCAATGGGCCAGCATTATTTTTCCTCACCGGTGACCCACAAAAGGCCTATTTTGACCTCCCAATGGAACACATCAGCGACTATAAGTGTCTGAAGGCAGAGATCCTGGCCCGCCTAGGAGTGACCACAGCCGTCCGGGCTCAGAGGATGCATCGCTGGCGGTACAAACCTGACCGACCACCCAGGTCCCAAATGCATGAACTGGTACAGCTGGTTAAAAAATGGCTGCAGCCAGAAAAACTGTCAGGCCCACAGATGGTGGAACGAGTAGTGATGGACTGGTACCTGCGGTCCCTGCCAGGTGACCTACAGCGCTGGGTAAGCCATTGAGACCCTGCAACCGCTGACCAGCTGGTTGAGTTGGTGGAAAGGTACACCGTGGTGGAGGACCTGCTTGGGCCTGCCAAGCGTCGGGAACCCACACCAAGGGCAACCAGACCAGCCACAGCACCTAGGAGAGAAGCCCTGCCAGACGTTGGAACCCGCAAACCTGCATAGTCTGCTGCAGAACCTCGAAGGGTGGTTCCTGTCCCAAGAATGGGAGACCTACAGTGTTGGCATTGTCGGTCCTGGGGATATATCCGGGCGCAATGCCCACTTCAGGAGGAGCCTATGGATTGCAGGAGTGGTCGGAGAAGCTCCTTCTATGTGCAAAGAGTGTGTGCCACTCATCTGGATCCGATCGCAGGACGGTTCGAGTGTGAAGTGTGGGTGAACCACCTTCCTGCCGGGGCGCTACTGGACTCCGGTAGCATGGTAACACTTGTACATGCCAGGGTGATTGGGAGACTAGGCCCCGTAAGCAAAACCCTAGGCGTAGTATGCATCCATGGGGACACCAAGGAGTACCCCTTGGTTTCGGTGACCGTGTCCTATGGCCATACCTCTGTGACACAAGAGGTTTGGGTAGTGAGAAGTTTAATACATGATATTATAGTGGGTTGGGACTGTCCACTATTTCTCGAACTGTGGAACCAGGTACAGATGGGGCTGCCAGGACAGCCAGGAGAACTGGGGACACTGGGCCTGGAAGAGACAGAGTCTGAGGGGCCTGGGCCTGAAACCCCCACAACACACCCCTCTGATACGGGGACATTGGTCACTGATAATGATATTGCAGAGAATGTTAAGTTGAAGGATGATGTTTCCATTTAAGGTTTCAAAACCGAGTTGACCTCTGGGGGGGGGGGGGGGGGGGTCTTCCCGTTACAGGTTATGCTGGGGGAGGATAAGGAGCTCTCCCTGTTGCAGTTCCCGGTTGAGGAGGGTGAAGGGGAAACATCCTCAAGGCCAGTGCACCCAGACCTGGATGTACCCAGGGGTGCATCCGGCACCGCCCAGTTGCAGGATCCTACCCTGATCAATGCTCGAGAGCAGGTTTCTGTTGTTGATGGGGGTCTCACAAATACCAGGGGCAGATCAGAGGTTTCCTCATTTTGCGTTGAAGGGGGACTTGGTTTATCGTGTGGCTGAAAGCCGTAGGGAAACTGTAGAGCAGTTGTGGGTTCCCCAACCGTATAGGCGGATGCTACATGATCTAGCCCACAACGACGCTCTGGGAGGACACTTGGGGCAGAGAAAACAGAGGCCAGGATAACTGACCGGTTTTACTGGCCAGGGGTGAAGGCAAAGTTAAAAGATATATTGTGCATCTTGTCCCATTTGCCAGTTAACTGCCCCAGTGCCCCACTATAGAAGCCCTCTGGTACCCTTGCCAATTATTGAGGTTCCATTCGAGCGGATCGCTATGGATCTCGTGGGACCCCTGGTAAAGTCGGAAAGGGGGCACCAATATATATTAGTCATCCTAGACTACGCAACCAGATATCCAGAAGCAGTTGCTTTGAGGAAAACTTCCTCTAAGGCCATTGCCCAGGAATTATTTTAAATGTTTTCCCGAACTGGATTTCCCAAAGGGATACTAACGGACCAGGGCACCCCTTTTATGTCAAAGGTGATGGCGGAACTGTGCAAACTATTTCAGATTAAACAGTTGCGGACGTCCGTCTATCCCCCGCAGACCGATGGCCTAGTTGAGAGGTTTAATAAAACTCTAAAATCCATGCTAAAAAGAGTGGTCCAGAAAGACGGGAAGGATTGGGATATGTTACTCCCTGCCCTTTTGTTTGCCATCCGGGAGGTTCCACGAGCGTCCACGGGCTTCTCACAGTTTGAGCTAGTGTATGGGCGAAGGCTCCGGGGGTTGCTCGATCTGGTAAAGGAAACGTGGGAAAGTGAGTCCTCACCGCACAAAACCGTGGTAGAGCAAATGCGAGAGAGGGTGGCTAAGGTGATGCCGCTGGTGAGGGAGCACATGCAGAAGGCTCAGGATGCCCAAAGAAGGGTGTATAACTGATCGGCAAAAATCAGACAGTTTCAAGTTGGAGACCGGGTGGCTGTCCTAATACCCACAGTGGAGAGCAAGTTCTTAGCCAAGTGGCAAGGTCCGTTTGGGGTAGTAGAAAAAGTGGGGGAGGTAAACTACAAGGTACACTAGCCAAGGAAAAGAAAACCATACCAGATCTATCACGTAAATTTGTTGAAACCCTGGAGAGACAGAGAACAGGTATCCACGGTGGTAGCAGTACAGTCAGGGGACCATGCAGGGATCGACCTGGTGCAGGTGGCCGATACCTTAACTAGGCCCCAAACCCAGCAGGCAAAAGAGTTTCTTCAAAGAAATAGGGACATGTTTTCAGGGTTGCCGGGACTCACCAATGTCATCGAGCATGACATTGTAACTGAACCCAATGTAAAAATTCAGTTAAAGCCGTACCGTATCCCAGAAGCTCATAGAGTGGCAGTGTCTGAAGAGGTCCAAAGAATGCTCGAAAAAACTAAGCTGAGGACCTGGGCTCGCTTGCCACTGGGGGTATGGGGCAGAATAAACTTAATTAAAATGGTTCTACTTCCCAAAGTATTATATGTTATGTGGCACTCCCCAACATACTTACCTTTGAAATACTTCAAGACTCTAGAAGCCCTCCTCAAACCTTTCGTATGGGGTCCTAACAGACACAAACTGGCATGGCAGACGCTAAAAAACCCACCTGACCTGGGAGGTATGGCACTACCAGATTTCAACCTATACTATATTTCGTCCCAATTATCACAACTATACCACATTGACAAGACAGACAGGGAGCGGTTCCTCCAGCTGATGTGCCCCAAGTGGGCCAGATGCACTAAAGACCCTATTTATGCAATAACAATAAACACCGGAAATACTGATTTGAGGACTGGTGAGCTGGCCCTGCTGCGTCAATACAGACGCATATGGGACATTGCCTCCGCTAAACTAGAGATTCCCCAATATAACGACTTTACCCCATTATGGCACAACAAGGTCCTACCTGAATTCTTGCAAATTCCTGATGTAGATTGCTGGTCCACCTATGGAATCTTCTATCTCCATCATTTACTTAACAATGGGACTCTAAAAACCTTCCACACACTCCAAGAGGAGTACAATCTTCCCAATCATATGTTCTTTAGATATCTGCAAGTCAAGCATGCAATCCGCACTCAATTCCCATTGTCCCCCCACTAAGCCCACTTCAAATGTTGCTATGGCAATCATCAAAAACACGGATCCTCAAAAACTAATTTCAGCCTTCTACAATCTACTCTCCACCCCAGTAGCAACTAAAATAGCTTATGGACTTAAACCTCGCTGGGAAAGGGCGGTGGGACCTATCGAGGACGGGGAATGGGAGGAAGCTCTGGAATTCTGTAAGACAGTTTCCCCAAAACTGTTGGACAGGCTGACCCAAATTTACATACTCCATCAAGCGTACCTTACCCCCCTCAGGGTTGCCAGGTACAGAGGCTCCCAGTCCACTTTGTGCCAAATGTGTGGAAGGGAGACAGGAACATTCATTCACTTACTGTGGCCCAAAGTACAGGGACTATGGACACAGATAGTAAGATTCCTCCATGACAAAATGGGCTCTCCAGCCACGCTGGACCCAAAAATGTGCCTTTTAGGACTCTTGCCAGACTCGACCGACAGGTACATGAAGACATTTCTACACGAGACGTTATTCACAGCACGAAAGACAATAGCTCGGAAATGGATGAGGACTTATCCCCCGAGCATTGCAGAATGGAAAGTAGAAATAAACAACACCCTCCCCTACAAAAAATTTATATACACCAATAGGGGATGTCCTGAGAAATACTACAAAATCTGGGACAGGTGGCTGCAGGAGTCTAGCACTTGTTCATAGCCGGTTTATGCATAATACATAGTTATGTAAATGACAAGTAGATCCTTCGGCCCCTGGGTAGTGAAGTAACCCAAACCACTGACACAAGGTACCTTTTTGCTTTATTTATTTCATGCATAAAACGTGATGTGACATTGAAGATTTGAGATGGTTATACAATTGTTATTTGAGGATCTGTACGATATGTAGCATTTTTGTAAATGTAATCTGTAACATGTATGCACTGTAAATCGCAATAAACCTGGTTGATTAAAAAAAAAAAAAAGAATGCTCGAGCTTGATGTCATTGAGGAGTCGCAGAGCGAGTGGTCAAATCCAATCGTGTTGGTACCCAAACCCAACGGCACACTCCGCTTCTGCAACGACTTTAGAAAACTTAATGAAATCTCCAGGTTTGATGCTTTTCCTATGCCACGGGTAGATGAGCTAATTGAGAGGTTGGGTCCTGCCAGGTATATCACCACGCCGGACCTCACGAAAGGGTACTGGCAGATTCCCCTGACCAAGGAGGCTAGGGAGAAAACAGCCTTCTCTACCCCGGAAGGGCACTTCCAATACAAAAGAATGCCATTTGGTCTACACTCTGCCCCCGCTACGTTCCAAAGGGCCATGGACAAAACTTTGCGTCCACATAAAACGGTACGCTTCTGTTTATTTAGATGACATAGTCATCTTCAGCACTGATTGGGAGTCCCATCTTACCCGAGTTCAGGCAGTCGTAGACTCCTTGAGAAGAGCAGGATTCACCATCAATCCGGAGAAATGTGCAATTGGGGTGGAGGAAGCCAAGTACCTAGGGTACATTGTGGGTAGAGGGCTGGTGAAGCCCCAAATGAGTAAAGTAAAAGCCATACAGGACTGGCCCCGTCCCCTAACCAAGAAGCAGGTGTCACATACCTTACAGCAGAGTCTGAATGCTGGGGGTGGCCTCTTGCATGGTTCCGGTCTCAATACCCCTGGAAGTGAGGACAGGGAGTGCTGAGGCAGCAAAAGGGTGCAGGTGCCTGCAGGTTGAAGATAGAGGCTTCAAGACACTGGATCCTCATGGAGGAAGAAGTATAGACTGGTCACCGGAGGTGTTCAGTGGAAGCCAAGCAGGTATGTGGAAAACACTGCATGTCAGGAACAGGTAAGGTTGGCAATTGGCTGGCAACGAGGTACAGGAACGGAAGGCAGGTTCGTAGTCAAGGACAGGCAGAGGTCTGGCAACGTGCTGGCAGCGAGGTACAAAGTCAGGAATCAAGCCGAAGTAGAGAGTCTGAGCCGAGGTCAGTATAATAAATCCAGGTAAGTAATAAGCAGGGATGATCCAGAAGAGTAGTCAAGCAAGCCGGGTAATCAGGAACAAGGTAACCGGTACAACAGCGGTCCGGTATTGCAGGAACAAGCTGAAGATGATCCAGCACTGGTATCAGGTCAGGACCCTATTTATATATGGTGACATGTGCCAGGATTGGTGGACGTGGTCGTGCGTGCACGAGTACGTACACACGTTCGGTTTGGCACGCGAGTGCGCCCACGTGTTTGTATTGGTGTGTGCGTGCGTTCGTTCCTTCCGGAACTCGTTCGCCTCTGACAGGGACACCGCGCATGGCCCTTGGAACGAAAATAAGCTGCTGCTATACGGGGACAGACAATCACACGGTGAGTTCCCTTCCCTGGCAGCAGGTCAGAGTGTTTTTGGGCATAGTTGGCTACTATCGGAGATTTGTCCCCAACTTTGCCACCATTGCTGCACCATTGACTGACCTGACCAAAGGCAGGAAGTCTGTGATGGTAAAGTGGAATGACGATGCCGAAAAAGCTTTTCGGAAGCTTAAGACGGCATTGTGCCAGGATCCGGTGCTCGCAGCTCCAGATTTTACTAAGGATTTTGTAGTACAGACAGATGCTTCAAGTGAAGGGTTAGGAGCAGTCCTGTCTCAAGTGATCAATGGGGAAGAGCACCCAGTAGTTTTTCTAAGTAGGAAGCTGACAGCAGCGGAGAAAAACTATGCGGTGGTGGAGCGGGAGTGTCTTGCCATTAAGTGGGCTTTGGACTCTTTACGGTATTTCCTCCTAGGTAGAAGGTTTCGCCTGGTATCCGACCACGCCCCACTGACCTGGATGAGGCAAAATAAGCACACCAATGCCAGGGTGACAAGGTGGCTCCTCTCTCTCCAGGAGTTTAATTTCGTGGTAGAACACAGATCCGGGAGACAACATCAGAACGCCAATGCCCTCTCCCGGGTCCATTGTATGATGCCAAGTGTTGCCTCCAACAACTCCGCGTTGAGGCAGAGGGGGGGGTATTTACAGGACACTGAGGTTGGGTCCTGGACAGGTGCTATGTAGCACCAGTATTCGGATTGTGGTCCCTTTAAAGGGAATCATGGTATACTTCAGGGGGTGTAGTCATCAGGAGAGGATTGTCTCGCAGTCCTCTCTATATTAAGAGAGAGTTAGTTGGGACCCGGAATTTGGGGGGCTCTGAAGTGATATTCGGGTGGGAAAGAGCCTCCCTCCCTGACCACAGGGATTCAGCACACGGGGTTAAAGGCCTCCAGGAAAACAGCTCATAAAAGACAGGAAGTAGTGAAGAGGTGGTGAGGAGGAGGAGTAGGTGATTTACACCTGTCTGATGAGCTGTGTTGCTGTTTTGGAGGCTGCAAAAGATTCAATAAGGACTCTCAAAACTTGGGGCCGAAGACCCGGCTACAGAACTGTATGTGTTTTATTTAATTTTTGCTTTTGTGCCAAAGATAAGCGGACTTTGGTTTTATATTTTGATCTGTGTGCTGAAGAAAGCCTTATTTTTGATTTACTTATAAATAAAAGTCTTTTGGTTTCACCTTTGAACGGTTTATGCACTTAGTCCTGCGGAGCTATTATCCCCAAAGTTTACTATATATATATATATATATATATATATATATATATATATATATATATATATATATACATATATACACACATACACACACACACACACACACACACAGTATCTTACAAAATGAGTACACCCCTCACATTTTTTTAAAGTATTTTATTATATCTTTTCTTGTGACAACACTGAAGAAATGACACTTGTCTACAATGTAAAGTAGTGAGTGTACAGCTGGTATAACAGTGTCAATTTTCTGTCCCCTCAAAATACCTCAACACCCAGCCATTAATGTCTAAACCGCTGACAACAAAAGAGACTACACCCTTAAGTGAAAATGTCCAGATTGGGCCCAAAGCGTCAATATGTAGTGTGGCCACCATTATTTCAGCACTGCCTTAACCCTCCTGGACATGGAGTTCACCAGAGCTTCACAGGTTGCCACCGGAGTCCTCTTTCACTCCTCCTTGATGACATCACGGAGCTGGTGGATGTTAGAGACCTTGCGCTCTTCCACCTTCCGTTTGAGGATGCCCCACAGATGCTCAATCGGGTTTAGGTCTGGAGACATGCTTGGCCAGTCCATCATCTTTACCCTCAGCTTCTTTAGCAAAGCAGTGGTCATCTTGGAGGTGTGTTTTGGGGTCGTTATCATGTTGGAATACTGCCCTGCAACCCAGTCTCTGAAGGGAGGGGATCATACTCTGCTTCAGTATGTCACAGTACATGTTGGCATTCATGGTTCCCTCAATGAACTGTAGCTCCCCAGTGCTGGCAGCACTCATGCAGCCCAGACCATGACACTCCCACCACCATGCTTGACTGTAGGCAAGAAACACTTGTCTTTGTCCTCACCTGGTTGCTGCCATACACGCCTGACACCATCTGAACCAAATAAGTTTATCTTGGTCTCATCACACCACAGGACATGGTTCCAGTAATCCATGTCCTTAGTAGGGATGAGCCGAAAACCCCCCACCCGAAAATTTGCACGAACTTTAGAACCTTTATGGGACTCGAACGTTCAAAATCGAATGTGCTATAAAAGGCTAATATGCAAGTTATTGTCCTAAAAAGGGTTTGGGGACCTGGGTCCTGCCCCAGGGGACATGTATAAATGCAAAAAAAGTTTTAAAAAAAAAACTGCAGTTTTTTCGGGAGCACTGATTTTAATGATGCTTAAAGTGAAAAAAAAAGTGAAACATTCCTTTAAATATCGTACCTGGGGGGTGTCTATAGTATGCCTGTAAAGTGGCACATGTTTCCCGTGTTTAGAACATGACATTTTTAAAGGAATAAAAGTTATTTAAAACTGCTTGCGGCTTTCATGTAATGTCTGGTCCTGGCAATATGGATAAAAATCGGTGAGACAAACGGCATGGGTACCCCCCCCCCCCCCAGTCCATTACCAGGCCCTTTGGGTCTTGTATGGATATTAAGGGGAACCCCACACACAAATTAAAAAAAGGAAAGGCGTGGGGCCCCCGGGCCCTATACTGTATACTCTGAAGAGCAGTATACAGGCGGTGCAAACAAGACAGGGACTGTGTAGTTTTGTTGTTAAGTTGAATCTGTTTGTAATTTTCAACTGGTACATTTTTAAAGTGTAGCTCCAGCCAAAAAATCTATTTTTAAGCTTTTTGGAAAACATAGGGAAGGGTTATCACCCCCCTAACATTTGTTTTGCTGTCCGTGCACCTTCACCTCACTTTCTGTCCTAATGACAAATGTTTTTTGAAAATTTTGGGGTTTTTAGTGAAACAAGGATTGACTATATAGCATCAGTGGAGAGAGGAGACACGTTTTTCCCATATCAGCTCTTGCAGGAGAGAATTTCCCTTCCTAGGGGTAGATTTCACCTCACTTCCTGTTGTCTCCCTCCGTTTGCAAGTAGGAGACGTTTGTAAGTTGGATGTTTGAAAGTAGGGGCCTGCCCTATATGCTCTGCAGAAATTTGGGTCTAAGGTGTTGGTGTTGCCACAACACTGTAAGACCTCACATTTACTCTTGGTGGGCGCTGGAGCGCCCTGCTGTGAACTATTATATCAAGAATTGTAATTACATGCCATTGTTGAACAGTGGTAGAAAAATTGGGCCTTTGGTGGTAGTGGTGGTGTTGCCACAACACTGTAAGCCCTCACAGTTACTCTTGGTGGGCGCAGGAATTGGCCCTGCTGTGAAATATTAGATCAAGAATTGTAATTACATGCACCTGTTGAACAGGAGCAGAAAAATTGGGCCTTAGGCACTGGTGCCACAACACTGCAACAGTATTGCATCAAAAATTTTAATTACACGCCCCTGTTAAATAGGGGCTGACAAATTGGGCCTTAGCACTGGTGCTGGTGCCACAACACTGCAACCACTCACAAATATTGTAGTTAAGCGCAGCAATGAACTCTCCTGCAAAATATTGCATCAAAAATTTTAAATTATCCGCCCCTGTTAAACAGGGGCTGAAAAATTGGGCCTTAGCCACTGGTGGCGGTGCCCAGAACCAAAAATATTCTTACAAGCTATCAGAATGATCATTGAGGAGGAAGAGGATAGTCACTCAGCATAACAGGCTATTCACTGAGCATCAGCATAGGCAGTCTTGAAGGGATCTGACATTTAAAAAAAAAAAAGATTTGTTTACATACATCAGCATAAGGTGCTTAGTAGCTGGTGGTGATCCAAGACTGATTCACTTTCATAAAGGTCAGACTATCAACCAAGTCGGTGGACAGGCGCACCCTGTGATCGGTTACAAAGCCTCCAGCAGCACTGAATGTGCGTTCTGAAAGAATGGTGGATGCAGGACAGGCCAGTAGCTCAATTGCATACTGTGCAAGCTCTGGCCAGTGATCCATCCTCAAGACCCAGTAACCCAGAGGATTTTCTGTGGGAAATGTGTCCAAGTCTGATCTTGCCCCTAGGTATTCCTGCACCATATAAATCAGACGCTGGCGATGGTTGCTGGAACCGATCATACCTTCGGGCTGCGGTCTAAAAAATTGTCTAAACGCATCGGTCAGACGGCCACCTTCTCCACCGCTCCTTCTGTGACTGCCTGAAGCCTCAGCAACACGTTGTCCAGGACCAGGAATTTGTAACCTCCCATTCTCTGGGAACACGTTGCACAGATCTTTCTGCAAGGCCTCCTGAAGATTTTTCATCCTCTGCTCCCTCTGCGACGACAAAATAAGGTCCGCAACCTTACCCTTGTAACGTGGATAAAGGAAGGTTGCCAGCCAGTAATGATCCCTCTCCTTGATCTGACGAATATGAGGATCCTTCCGCAGGCTTTGCAGGATCAGGGAGGCCATGCAGCGTAGGTTGGCTGAGGCATTCGGTCCGGAGTCCTCTGGGTCACGAAGGATGACATGATCCGCAGCCACCTCCTTCCAGCCATGTACAAGTCCACGGGTTTCTTGGGACTGTAAATGATCCCTAAAAGACTGCTGCTGATGCTGAGTGCCAGGCTCCACCTCCATGCTGACACAATCCTCCTCCTCCTCTTCCTGTGTGATCAGCGGGCCAGCAGGAACACTGTCTGGATAAAGTGGATCTTGAGAGGTAAGGCAGTTTTCTTCCTGCATCTGTTCTGCCTCAAGTGCCCTGTCCATTATTCCATGCAGTGTGTGCTCCAACAGGTGGACAAGAGGGACAGTGTCACTGATACATGTACTGTCACTGCTCACCATCCTCATGGCTTCATCAAATGGTGACAGGACAGTGCATGCATCCCTGATCATGGCCTACTGGCGTGGGGAAATAAAACAAGCTCCCCTAAACCTGTCCTGGTGCCGTAGTCACACAGGTACTCATTGATGGCCCTCTGGTACGTGTGCAGCCACTGCAGCATGTCCAACGTTGAGTTCCACCTGGTGGGCATGTCACAGATTAGGCGGCTCTTGGGCAGTTTAAATTCCTTTTGGAGGTCAGCCAGCTGAGCAATGGCATTATATGACCGGCGGAAATGCACACAGACTTTCCTGGCCTGCCTCAGGACATCCTGTAAGCTGGGTACCTGCCCAAGAACCGCCAAGTTAAGGACATGAGCCAAACAGGGCACATGGGTCAGTTGTCCCTGTCTGAGGGCGGAGAGGAGGTTGGTGCCATTGTCGCAAACCACCATTCCTGGCTTAAGCTGGCATAGCGTCAACCACCTATCAGCCTGCCCCTGCAGAGCTAAAGAAAATCTGCCCCAGTGTGGCTCCTGTCCCCCAAACACACCAGCGCATGCACCGCATGACATCTTTTTGCCTGCATACTTGCGCAGCTCCTTGAACGCCTACGGAGCACCGCTGGTTCTGAGGACAAAGCACAGGAAGAGGCCATGGAGAAAGAAGAAGAGGAGGGGGTGGAGGAGAGAGGTGTGTCAGAATCACCAGTAGTAGCATTTTGGAGGCGTGGTGGCGGAACAACCTCCAACACTACTGCACTTTGTCTTGCATCTTTCCCAGCTGCCAGCAGAGTCACCCAATGCGCCGTGAAAGATAGGTAGCATCCTTGTCCATGCCTGCTGGACCATTAGTTAGTGGTAATATGCACCTTACCACTGACCGCCCTGTCCAGCGAGGCCAAGACATTGCCTTCCACATGCCAGTAGAGAGCCGTAATCGCCTTCTGTGAGAAAAAGTGGCGTTTGGGAACCTGTCACTGAGGAAGCGCACATTCCACAAACTCATGGAAGGGGGCAGAGTCTACCAACTGAAAAGGCAGCAGTTAAAGTGCTAGCAATTTACTCAAGCTAGCATTCAACCGCTGGGCATGTGGATGGCTGGGAGTGAACTTCTTTTGGCGGTGCAGCAGCTGGGGCAGGGAAATTTGCCTGGTACAATCGGACGTCGGTGTACCGATAGCAGATTGCCCGCAAGTACTTGGCTGTGACACACCTAATTCTACACCTTCATTTCTCTCAGTGCAGGTTTCAGAGAGGACTGAAGGTATAGTGGGGTTGGAGATCCCAGCTGATGAGACAGTCCCAAAGACAGCCTCTGGATATGACGCTGAGAACATGCACTCAACTTCTTGGTCGAGCATGGCGAGGCCTGTTCTGAGTGGAACCTGTCCTGTTAAACCAGCGTACGGTCATGGCCACTGTGCTGCAGCTCAGTTTCAAGGTCTTGGCAATATTCTTATAGCCTAGGCCATCTTTATGTAGAGCAATAATTATTTTTTCAGATCCTCAGAGAGTTCTTTGCCATGAGGTGTCATGTTGAACTTCCAGTGATCAGTATGAGAGCGTGAGAGCGATAACACCAAATTTAGCACACCTGCTCCCCATTCACACCTGAGACCTTGTAACACTAACGAGTCACATGACACCAGGGAGGGAAAATGGCTAATTGGGCCCAATTTGGACATTTTCATTTAGGGGTGTACTCACTTTTGTTGCCAGCAGTTTAGACATTAATGGCTGCGTGTTTGAGTTATTTTGAGGGGACAGCAAATTTACACTGTTATACAAGCTGTACACTCACTAATTTACATTGTAGCAAAGTGTCATTTCTTCAGTGTTGTCACATGAAAAGATAGAATAAAATATTTACAAAAATGTGAGGGGTGTACTCATTTTGTAAGATAGTGTGTGTATATATATATATATATATATATATATATATATATATATATATATATATATATATATATATATATATATATATATATATATATATATATATATATATATATATATATATATACACACACACACATATACATATACATACACACACACACATATACATATACATACACACACACACACACACACTTAAAATACAAAGTAGACAGGAATAATCCACCTTATCCAAGAGCTGCAAATAACTCAGCTGCTTGTAAGGTAGGTATTCCTTTTTTTACTTTGCTCTGAGTGTTGTTATCTAAGTTGTCATAACAACTGGGCAGGATGTTCCTCCGTCGCCGACCATTGTTATGGCAAGGTTACAAACAATTGGCGCTACGGCTGCCGTTGAATCGCGATCTCGATTGGGCTTCACATGCCGACATTAATAATGGAAATGGCAAGCAGAGCAGGCGGGCACAGGATGTGAGGTCGCTGTGCGCGCCTGAGGGGAGGGGCTGACCTGTGCTGTCAAGGGGCGTGAGCACGGAGAGCGGAAGATGGAAGCCGCGTCCGTGCCCAGAGGAAGCGTGGAGCTCCGAACGGAGCGTTTACAATACCCCCTGAGACAACACGCCGCCTAAGCCGCAACCCCTTTGGCCACCATCGGAAACGGACCGCTACACGAAAGACCACCGGCGAGCGGCGATTCTACCCCCCCTCACCTCCCTCCGGCATTAGCAGGTCATCGGGATCAAACGCCGGAGAACATATGGTCATCGGAGAGCACGAATAGGACAACCACCCACGACAAACGGAGGACGGTATCGTAACTGTAAATTGGTAGAACCTACTGTCCGGGAACTGCACAGCCGAGCGTGGGGAGGGGATGCCCCTTGTCAAACGTAGGGGAGACAAACAGGGCCATTTTTAAGTAAGACCCTGTAACTCCCCTACCCAGATAAGGAGCTGAGTCTCCGAGGAGGGAGAGGGATAAACTCCCCTTGTGTTCCCCTCGTTCTCTTGTGCTCCCTCTCCTTTTAAGGTATATTATTCATAATCCCGTATGCATAAATGAAAGACACCAGGACACATGTTATACTACAAAGTTGCCTTGTATTGATTCTGTGCTAGCACGAGCCATCGGCGGGTAGTTTCTTAATACCAATGCTTTATAGTGAGTATAAGTGTAAGTGCCCTTCAGTGAACGGGTGAATAATCTGTTTATGCTGTGAAGGGGGGTAATATAAATGGGGTCCACATCGCCGAGGTGAAATATAAACAAATGTGAATAGCCTCAGAGGTATATATCGGCGAATTTGCCCTAGTATCAAAATCCCTCTCTCACAGACTTGCCCTCTACTCGTGGTGAATAAAATGGTGTAAGGACTGGCAACATTGATGTATAAATCCTGACTGAGTGGCAAAGGAAGGATACGCCCTTTTGGGTGGCTCTCTTTTTCCTTGTTGTTTTGTTCTTCTTTTCTTTTTGCGGATAGATGGTGCGTGCCTAAGGAGGAGTGCACATGGATAGGCGTTGAATGGTAGGCCCATATACAGCTTGCAAGACGACAAGAGTTTTAACGGCTGAAACAAATGCAAGGCCAGCCAAGTGGATTTTTGTTTTGTTTCTTAAACAAAGGCAACTGTTACCTGTCTTGGCATCGATATTAAAGTCGGATCAGACCACGATCAACACTGCTAGCGGGTCTTAAAGGGTGTTTTAGCATATAGGTATCCAGCTTAGTGGAAAAACCTGATTCCAACTTAGGATAAAGTAAAGGGGGTAAAAAATTCCCCTAGAAACTATAGACTTAACTTATTATGCACAAACACCTACAGTGAAGCATAGGGAAGTACAGGGGGAGTACTATAGCCCTAAAATTGTGAACTGCTTCTTAAAGGGCCATACCAAGCCATACTAAGCCTGAGGAAAGGAGGTGAGGAGAGAGAGGGCCAGGAGGAACACGAAGTGGTTAATAAGAGTGAATCAAAGACCCCACAAATTACTATGAGTAAATCAGCCAACAAAGCCGCTAAAAGCGGAACTTCGCGGTCTGCCAAAGAGAAAGGCTTAGACACCACCATACAACAATATTTAACGCAAGGAGGCAGCCCCAAGCATACAGGCACAGGGAGGAAACAACACTCTGAGCAAGAGCAGAGAAAAGGCCCAGGCAAACATCAGGAGGAAACTACCGCACATGTAGGAGTGGAGATCGGGATGGATAGCGATATTGACAACAGCAAAGTAGATGAGTCAAGGATTATAGACCTACCCCCTACAAAAGGAGAAATGCGGGAGATGCTCTTGAGTCTGGAAAATGCAATCAAAGGGGACATTCGTGGGCTCCGAGAGGACTTAGGGAGCCTGTTAGAGAGGGTAGAGGCAACGGAGAATCGCATTGAACATCAGACCCAGGAGGTAAACAAAATGAAGGAATTGGTAGAAACAATAAGACGTGAGCAGAGGGAGATATGGTACAAAATTGGAAGATCAGGAGAATCAAAGTAGAAGAAAAAATCTCCGGATCCGTTCCGTCCCGGAGGAAAAGGGAGAAGATCTGAAAAAAATACTTGAAAGTATATTCGATGAACACTGGAGAGAGGAAAGAGAAAACCCCCCAAAAATTGATAGGATTCATAGAATAGGCAAAATACGCCACCTTGATACAGAAAGACCAAGAGACATTATTGTAAGATTCACCTATTTTGAGGACAAGGCAATACTCTGGAGAAAGCTCAGAGGAAAAACCATACGACAGTATAAAGGCTGCGAGATACAAATTTTTTCTGATCTATCCTATGCGACTCTAGCGAGGAGACGGCTTTTGAAGCCGCTACTAGTAGAGATGACTGCACAAAACGTGAAATATAGTTGGGGTTTTCCAGCTTGTCTGATGGGGTTCAAAAATGGTCAATCAGCGAAGCTGATTTACCCGGATGACCTAGCAGATTTTTGCAAGAGACTGGATTTAAATATCCCGGAACTCCCAGGCTGGTTATGAGAAGGACGGGTTTAACATGGTCGGGTGGAATTGCGAGATAGAAGTTGGCTGGGCGGGAATAGGGGGGGAGGGGAAAAGAAAAGAGAAAAAAGGGAAAAGAAAAAAAAAGAAAAAGAGAAAAGGTGCGGTCTGCGAAGATGGTGGAAGGAGGGTGGGAGACTTGGGGGAGCGCCCTCTCTCCTGCCCAAAATGGAGAGGAGAGAGGAGGCATAGGTTAAGGAGCCCCAGACCCTCAGAACAAGTTGTCTGATAGATGGTAAGAGCATATACGACCATCTACCAGACAAGGGTCGAGTTTAGGCCACAGGAAGGGGGGGGATGGGGGAGGGGGGATGGGGTAGAGGGGAGGGAGGGAGGGTTTAGACTGGGTACAAGGGGGAAGGGGAGGGTATTGTGGGAGGGGGGTCGAGGGATAGGGAGGAATGGTAGATCAGTTGAAAAATTCAATAATAGTACCCAAATAAGAGTTGAGAGGTGCCAGGGAACTAGGAGGCCAAGGGACATATGAACAACATAAATTTTTTGACATACAATGTGAAGGGATTGAACACCCCAACCAAGAGGCATAAGATTTTGGCAGAGTTAAAGAGATACGAGGCTGACGTGGTGGCTCTTCAGGAGACACATATCTCCCTGACATCAAATATTAGACTATATTCGAAGCATTTCCCTAATTGGTATTATAGCGACACAATTTCTACTAGAAGTAGAGGGGTTGCGATAGGCTTTTCTAAAAAAATGAACTTCCGACTGGTAGATAGGATGAGCGATGTGGAAGGGAGATATCTGTTCCTGAAGGGTACACTAGCTGAGACAGACTGCACAATAGTGAACATCTATGCCCCGAATACTAACCCTATCGGGTTCCTACAGGCGATTTTAAACAAATTAACTAAGTTCAAGAAGGGATATGTGATATTGCTAGGGGATATTAATTTTTGTCTCAATCCGGGAGTAGACAGCTCGTCCGGGTTACAGAGGATGAGGAACGATCAGTTAAGAAATATTCAGCAAAAATTATTTACTGGCCAGCTAGTAGACGCGTGGCGAGTTATGAACCCAAAAAGTAGAGAGACTATTCGTTTTATTCCCCGGTACATGCGACATACTCCCGTATTGACTATATTTTTATAGATCACCGGTTATTAGATCAGATGGTTGATGCAAGAATAGAAGTAACTACCCTCTCAGACCACGCCCCCGTTAAAATTAAAATTAAGAATCTTAGCAATAGGATAAGATCCTCGACATGGCGGATCAATGAAGATCTGCTTTATAACGAAGAAGATAGAGTCAGGATTGGCAAAGAAATTGAACATTATTTTGCTTTGAATGATACCCCGGAAATAGCAGGCCCAATAGTTTGGGAAGCACATAAAGCTTATATAAGAGGGATACTGATTGCAGCAGGGTCAAAAAGGAAGATAATGAGGGCCATGAAAACGAAAAGGTTAAACGGAGGAAATTTATAATTTAGAACAAGAGCATAAAAAAAGTCAGCCCCAAAGGGATATTACATACAAAAAATTAGTAAAGACCCGCGAGGAATTAAAGGACCTTCTAGAACAAGAAACCAGGAGGGTATTAAACAGTAGAGCTCGCGAACGCTACCTCTGGGGAGACAAAACGGGTAAATATTTAGCTAAGAGAGTGCAAAAAGAAAAAACAAAAAATTTTATTGGTAAAATATTGAATAAAAACGGAAATATGGTTTTCTCAACAAAAGAAATAGCGGAAACCTTTAGGAAATACTATGAAGAGACTTACTCAGTTAGCGAGCAAAAGGTACAGGGTGAGTTCCGTGAGAAGAACATTGCTGCCTTCCTAAAAAAAATTAGACTACCCAAAATCAGTCCGGTAGAAAGGGAGTCCCTCGATCGACCAATTTCGGTCGAAGAAATAAACAAGGTTTTGACAAAATTATCTTTGGGAAAATCTCCAGGACCAGACGGGTTCACAATACTCTATTACAAAATCTATAGAGAAATTTTAATCCCAAAAATATGTCACTATTTCAACGGGTTGGGAGAGAAATTCAATATGACTAGTGAGGGTATAGCGGCCACAATTACACTGATACACAAGGACGGGAAAGACCCAACCCAATGCACCAGCTACAGGCCAATTTCGTTACTCAACACAGACACAAAATTATACGCAAAGATCATAGCTGAGCGATTGAGGGTCCTGATGAAGAGCCTGGTCCATCCAGACCAGGTGGGGTTTGTACCAGGAAGGGAAGGGAGAGACAATGGTCTGAGAACCCTGTTGTTGATACAACAGATGCAACAGAGGGAGACCCCCAGTCTACTTCTGTCCATGGATGCACAGAAAGCATTTGACAGAGTGGACTGGGGGTTTATATTCCAAACTATGGCGAAGATGGGATTTGGTCCGACAACAATCCAGAGGGTGAGAGTTTTATATAATCATCCCACTGCGCGAGTAAAAGTTAATGGACAGGAATCTGCTAAATTTGAACTGAAACGAGGGACAAGACAGGGATGTCCCCTGTCACCCCTCTTGTTTGTGTTGTCGTTGGAACCCCTCCTTGCATCAATCCGAGACAGTCCTGATATATCGGGGGTAAAAATGGAGAAGGAAGAACACAAACTATCAGCCTTCGCAGATGATGTATTATTTTATATAGGTAATCCCAAACGGTCTATCCCTAATTTAATAAGGTTATTAGAAAAATACGGAGAGCTGTCCAACTTTAAAATAAACAGATCAAAATCAGAAATACTAAACATAAATATTAACAAGAGCGAGGCGCAAGCACTTCAACAAAATTGGTGCTTCCCGTGGAGAAAGGAACTTAAATACCTCGGTATTAAACTGGCCAACTCTGAGAAGAGACTTTACCGCATCAACTACATACCATTACTAAATGAAATTAAGGCGGAGTGTAAGAGGTGCAGCAAAAGCTCGATATCCTGGCTGGGGCGTATCAACATCGTAAAGATGATAATATTCCCAAAAATCCTGTATCGTATGCAGATGTTACCGATAGCGCTATCCAATACATACCTGGTTAAACTGAAAGCAGTTCTATACAAATTTATATGGAAGCACAAAAAACCCCGAATAGCATTTGCGAGCCTGAGACAAACAAAAGATAAAGGGGGGTTGGCAATCCCAGACATTCAGCTGTATTATAAAGCGGTAGCCCTGTCTAGGGTGAGTGAGTGGACCAAAAGAGATAATACGGAAAAAAAATGGGTAAAACTGGAACACGAGAGTTGTGGAGCACAATTAGGCAAACAAATATGGAACCCCCCACATAAGAGGCAGAAATTAGGAGTAGGAAATAATATAACACGTAACACGTTTCGAATATGGGATATGGTATATAAACACGTTAATGGAAAATATAACTCACCCCTTATGGCACTAAAAGATAATAATTATTTTTTACCAGGATGCACGGAAATAGGAGGTAACTGGGTAAAGGAGGAAGCACAGCTTAAAGACGTAATGAAGGAAGGTAATATTGTACCTTTCCACTAATTAAAACAAAAAACAGATTTAATGGTGATTGATGAATGGAGGTATTGCCAGCTCTCCCGTTTTATAAAGACATTACCGCAACCAATCAGGACGGCGGATGAAATGACTACACTGGAACAGACGGCCATATCAAAGAATCCCAAGGGGACAGTCTCCAGATGGTACAAGTTACTGTTGTCGACGGGGGAGTGGGGAAAACCTCCATTCGTCAAAAAATGGGAAAGGGATTTAGGTTCACAAATGGATAAGGCAATGCTAGGTAAAATTTTTAAATTGGCCCATAGCTCAGCTATTGATGCGAAAACCGCAGAGATGAACTATAAATGTCTGTCGAGGTGGTATTATACCCCAGATAGAAAAAGCAAATTCCAAACAGATTCGACAGGAGAATGTTGGCGGGGATGTGGAGAAATAGGCACCATGGCCCACATTTGGTGGGGGTGTCCAAAGATTAAGATCTATTGGAACCAGATTTTATCGCATATTAAAATTATAACGAGCTCGGTAGTAAATGCAGATCCATGGGTTGTCCTGTTTCATGCCACAGAGGGTAGTATAAAGCAGTACAAGAAGTCATTAATCCCACATTTATTAAATGCGGGGAAAAAACTAATCCCAAAAAAATGGCAAGAGCCGGAAGCGCCTACGATGTGGGAGTGGGTGGATGCCGTAGAGGGGATCTATAAGATGGAATGTTCGGAGGACAGCTCGGGGGGTAGAAGCAATAAGTACACGCTGGAGAAATGGAAAAGTTGGCAGAAATTTAAAGGGAGATGGAGCACCTCAGAAGGATTAAGATCAATGATTTAAGTGGGTATTGAGAAGCATAACGTATTTACGCATATACCGATCTACCAGGGGGGGTAGGGGAGGTGGGGGGCGAATAAGTAGGGGAGGGTGGGGATGCATATCTAGTAAGGGAGGTATGAGGGAGCATAAATGGGAGGGTTTTGTGCCATGAAAATATGGTTTGGATTTTGCATATGTTATAAAAAAAAAAAAAGCCACCATGATGTAAAGAGATGAGAGGTAACCTGAGCACGCGGCGGACGTGAGGACTGGGTTTTCCTCAGAGATCAGTGGTTTTACTGAGTTGGCTACAAAAAAAAAAAAATAATGGAAATGGCCACAAACGGAGGAATGATATTTTACAGTAAGGAATTTATATCTTTTAATAATCTATCAAGATCATTGTATACTGTTATTTTAATTTCGTCTGCAATACTAGAACAAAAAAAAATTATAATTTTGCCGAAACTCAGCTTTAAGAGATTTTTTCCAAATTTAAGGAAGCAAGGGCCCTTCTTTCTATTTATGGAGGAAATCCCGGAATAAATGGAGGAACGAATGGGAGAAGTCGGAGAGAAAGGCGATAATCCAATATCGCTTTACTAAACTCTATCCCTTTAATCCATTGGATGCCTCTTTCTGGGAGTCGGTGCCAAGGATAGATGCAGCACTACAGCGCCTTGCAAGGCATGTCTCCCTCCCGCTGGAGGATTCCACCACATTTAGGGATCCAATGGATAGAAAGACAGACGCCGATCTTAAAATGATATACACTGTTGTAGGAGCAGCCCGTCGCCCATCCATAGCCCTAACATCGATCTCAAGAGCCCTAAAGGTCTGGGATACGAATGTGGAGACGGCCCTGTGGGCTGGAGTGGAGACTGCTAAAGTCATTGACGCTCTGGAGGAACTCAACCTGACATCAGCTTTTTTGGCCGAGCCTGCCATAGATCTAGTAAGAATACTGGCTAGGTTAATGGCACATACAGTGACTGCAAAAGGTGAAATCGACTGCAGGATAGGCAGCAAAAAAGACTTAGAAGCCTCCAGGTTGGAGTCAGGTTGGCAAGATACTGGAGGGAGTGGAGAACGAATGTGAAGGACCGCTGGATCCAACAGACCGTAAAGCATGGATACAAGATAAGATTTCAAATATCTTTGTCGAACACATTACCCACAGGATCAGAAGAAATGCAAGTGTTTGCAGGAATATGTTGCCAAATTATCTCGGAAACAAGCAATTATGTCAGTGCCACAGGATTGCCAGGGGAAGGGAGTATATTCTCCAATATTCCTAGTACCCAAAGCACCCGGAGAGCTCAGAACGGTGTTGGGCCCTGAGGTCCCTAAATATTTTTATCATTCCCAAAAGATTCAGGATGGAGTCAATATATACAATAGCATATGTGGTTCAACGAGGAGATTGGTTAATCTCAGTAGATTTGGCAGGTACCTATTTACACATTCCAATTAGGGATGAGCCCGATGTTCGAGATGAGCGTAAGTTTGACTCAAACATTGGGTGTTCGCCTGTTAGCCAAACAGCAAACATTATGCAGTGATCGCAGCAAATTCGAAAGCTGCGGAACACCGTTAAAGTCTATGGGACATTAACATGAAAAACCAAAAGTGCTAATTTTAAAGGCTTATATGCTAGTTATTGTCATAAAAAGTGGGGACCCATGTTCTGCCCCAGGGGACATGTATCAATGTAAAAAGAGTATTTAAAACTGCCATTTTTTCAGGAGCAGTAATTTTAATAATGCTTGAAGTGAAACAAAAAAAATGAAATATTCCTTTAACTATCATGCCTGGGGGTGTCTATAGTATGCCTGTAAAGTAGTGCAGTTTTCCTGTGTTTAGAACAATACCACAGCAAAATTACATTTCTAAAGGAAAAAAAGTCATTTAAAACTGATCGCGGCTGTAATGAATTGTCGAGTCCCGGTAATATAGATAAAACTCATTGAAAAAAAAAAAAAACGGCATGGGTTCCCTCTCTAATCCATTACGAGGCCCTTTGGGTCTGGTATGAATATTAAGGGGAACCTGGTCTGGTATGAATATTACCTCAAACCAAAATGTAAAAAAAAATTATGTGAGGGTCAACCTAAAACCCATATCAGGCCCTTCAGGTCTGGTATGGATTTTAAGGGGAACCCTGCGCCAAAAAGGCATAGGGGCCCCCCCAAAATCCATACCAGACCCTGATCCGAGCACGCAATCTGGCAGGCCACAGGAAAAGAGGGGGGATGAGAGAGTCACCCCAAAGCACCTTGTCCCCATGTTGATGGGGACAAGGGCCTCATCCCTACAACCCTTGCCCGGTGGTTGTAAGGGTCTGCGGGCAGGGGGCTTATCGGAATCTGGAAGCCCCCTTTAACAAGGGGACCCCCAAATCCCAGCTCCCCTATCAATTCACAAAAAAAAAAAAAGTGTCAAAAATAGTAAAAATGACAGGAGACACTTTGGGACAAGTCCTTTATTAAAAAATAAAAATGTCCCGCGTATCCATCTCACGTCGCCCAACGGACCGAAAAAAAACAAAAAACACAACAGCTCCGCCACCATGGGAGGCTCCCGCTGAGTGACACTTCTTCTCGTTGACAGCTGTTACATAGCCGAGGTCTGGGCTAACCGATGATCCCACACATTCCTCTGACATCATGCGGCACCAGAGGGGGTGGGGGTCATCCATTTACATCACCAGATGGCCTCACCCTCAGCTATACAACAGCTGTCAACGAGAAGAAGCATCACTCGGTGGGAGCCTCCCATGGAGGCGGAGCTGTTGAGGTTTTTTTTTTTTTTTGGTCTGTTGGGCGGCATGAGATGATCTACATTGCGGGACATTTTTATTTTTTTAATAAAGGACTTGTCCCAAAGTGTCTCCTGTCATTTTTACTATTTTTGACACTTTTTTTGTGAATTGGTAGCGGTACAATGTGCCCATTACCAATTCAGATAAGGGGGGGCGGGATCCGGGGGTCCCCTTGTTAAAGGGGTCTTCCAGATTCCGATAAGCCCCTGCCCACAGACCCCCACAACCACCGGGCAAGGGTTGTGGGGATGAGGCCCTTGTCCCCATCAATATGAACGGACCTGAAGGGTTTGATATGGATTTTAGATGGACCCCACGCCATATAAAAAAATAAATAAAAATGTTGCGGGGCTCCCCTTAATATCCATACCTGAAGGGCCTGTTATGGATTTTGGGGGGACCCTCACGCAATTTTTTTTTATAATTTTGGTTCAGGGTTCAAGGGCCTGGTAATGGACTGGGGGGGAACAATGCCATTTTTTTTTTTTAAACGAGTTTTATCTATATCGCCGAGACCCGACAATTCATTACAGTCACAATCAGTTTTAAATGATTTTTTTTCCTTTAGAAATTTCATTTTGCTGTGGTATTGTTCCAAACACGGGAAAACTGCTCCACTTTACAGGCATACTAAGGACACTGCTCCCGAAAAAACTGCAGTTTTTAAAACTTTTTTTGCAGTGATACATGTCCCCAAACCCTTTTTATGGCAATATCTTGCATATAAGCCTTTAATATTAGCACTTTCGATTTTTCATGTTTGTGTCCCATAGACTTTAATGGGGTTCGTCAGAATTTTTTGCCTGTTCGCAAGTTCTGGTGCGAACCAAACCGGGGGGTGTTCGGCTCATCCTTAATCCCAATCTACAAACACCATCAAAAGTACCTCAGATTCACAATAGAGGAAAGACATTATCAGTTCAAATTTCTGCCCTTCGGCATCAACACAGCTCCCAGGGGTTTTCTCCAAGATCCTGTTGGCGACCGTAGCATTTATCCGATTGCAGGCAATAAAACATTTTTCATAGTGTGCTAACGGGAGGACGACCAGGAAAACTGAATTTTTATTAATACTCAGCGTAATTTCCCCTTTTCTGGTCCGTCCTCACGTCAGCACAACTTTGCTTCCCTCCCTAAGTGGTGTGTTGCCACTACAAAATAACATGAATGGGAGGGGAGGACAGGGATATATAATGCTGGAAGAAGCTGGTCCCAAGGGTTTATGAAGAACAGTTAACCCATAGTTTGCTAACGTGAAGATGGACCAGGAAAGGAAAATTACAGTGAGTATTAATAACAATTTTCTGTTATCGTGCAGGGATCAAAGAACGTAATGTACAATAAATATTATGCAGTGTAAGGGTAAGGACTCATATTATTGGTATTCAGTAGTCAGTGGCAACAGGCTGATATCACCCAGTCCTTGCCCTATTCTGGACCAATCAGTGAGCAGTATGGGTGGAGGAATGTATTTAGTGTTAATGACCCACCTGTGCTGATCTCTATAAATGCCCCCGTTATTTCATTCCCCTCCATAGACTGCTGATTATCGATCACATACGTCTCTTCTTCTTCTGCTTTAACCTCAACTTTAGAATCTCCCAGATTTCTGCTCTGAATATAGAATAAAAATGACATCAATTGTAACAATGCAGATAATGTACAGATCCTAATGATACTATCAGTGATTGTTCCTCATCTACCTGATGATAGTGAGGGATGGTGTGATCTTCCTGTGTGGAATCCCAGGAATACAGAGGACGGGGACATCTCTCTGGTGGGTTCCTGGTATTAGGTGGCTCCATCATATCCTTGTGTCCTTCTGAAAACTCCTCCATCACTCCATACTCCTCATCCTCCTCTTTATACTCTTCTTTAACAACAATATTATAATCCCGGAGGTTTCCACTCTGAATATATAATAAAACATTAATTGTAACAAACATGCTGTGTATAAATCAGAACTACCAATAGTTATCAATCATCTACCTGATGATGGTGGGGGATGGTGTGACCTTTCTGTGTGGAATCCCGGGAATACAGAGGACGGGGACATCTCTCTGGTGGGTTCCTATAGCTGGATGACTCCACCATGGTGTCCTGGTACAGATCTTTGTGTTCTTTTAGAGACTCTGACTCCTCCATCACCCCATCCTCATCATCCTCCTCTTTTATCTCTTCTTTTACTTCAATTTTAGAATCTCTCAGGTTTCCACTCTGAATATAGAATAAAAATGACATCAATGGTAACAATGCAGATAATGTACAGATCCTAATGATACTATCAGTGATTGTTCCTCATCTACCTGATGTTGGTGGGGGATGGTGTGACCTTCCTGTGTGGAATCCCGGGAATACAGAGGACGGGGACATCTCTCTGGTGGGTTCTCATTACCGGATCCATCTGTAGGAAACACACACACTGACTGAATACATTGTTTCTATGTGTTTATCAGATGATGGGACCAAAAGAAAAAAAAAAATTTCGCCAAAAATCTGCGTAAAGAGATTTTTTTTCCCAAATTCAAGGAAGCAAGGGCCCTGCTTTCCATTTATGTAGGAAATCCGGGAATTAACGGAGGAACCAATGGGAGAATCCGGAGAGAAAGGTGAGAATCCAAAATCGCTTTACTAAACTCTATCCCTTTAATCCATCGGATGCCTCTTTCTCTGCGCCAAGGATAGATGCAGCACTACAGCATCTTGCAAGGCATGTCTCCCTCCCGCTGGAGGATTCCACCACATTTAGTGATCCGATGGATAGAAAGAAATATGATATACGCTGTTGCATGAGCAGCCTGTCGCCCATCCTTAGCCCTAACATTGATCTCAAGAGCCCGAAAGGTCTGGGTTACGAATGTGGAGACGGCACTGCGGGCTGGAGTGGAGACGGCTAAAGTCATTGACGCTCTGGATGAACTCAACCTGACAGCAGCTTTTTTTGGCCGAGTCTTCCATAGATCTAGTAAGATTACTGGCTAGGTTAATGGCAGCACATGCAGTGACTGCAAAAAGTGGTGCTATGGCTCTGCGGCATCTAAGCAGGCTTTATGCAGCATTCCTTATAATGGTAAGATGCTGTTCAAAAAGACCCTGGAGGAGGCAGTCAAGCAGGTCACAGGTGGAAACTACTGCGCTAAACCTGAAATAAGTAAAAAATAAAGCTGCTAACACTCAAAGTCAAGCAAACATGCGAAACATAAATGTGTAGCGCTTAAGAAAAAAAGACCATGCATATATACATGACAATAAGGTGAGAACCATACACATAAATGTGAAAAAATGTCCAGAAAATATGTGGAAAACAGAGTCACCCACGAGCAATCCCATATAGAACATTGATTAGAAGTAGTGAAATAAGTTCATGGGGGTCTCCCTTCCTGAACTCTTATGCAGACAGGAGTGTATCACTTGAATTCCAAAAAACTATAGGCACACAATAGGATACGCTTACCAGCGGTGATGGACACACATACCATACGGCAGTGGGTCAAATGCGCTTGTGATTCTCCTGTTGGTGTCACCTGGAGCGCGTGGAAAGGCTGATCTCAACCCCCGACCAGGAAGGCACACCGAAGACCAGGGGAACGTGGAAAAATCAGCCAGAGGTATCTCCAACATATCCAGGATCAAGAGTGGTAAAATGGAATATAAAAAATGGGAAGAAAAAGCTCCATATAGTGTAGATCAACCAATAATGTTTTATTGGAATAAATTCTCACAACGATTTGCTAGATGAAGACATAAAAAAGGAACAATCCAAAATCAAATACAGTAGAATAAAAACAATAAAAAAAGCAATGTGGGAGTCTCAAATGAGCAAATCCGACGCGGTTCGACACAAGGGGTCTTCAGCTGGGGCATCGATGTCTGTCTGCATCAGGAAGGGAGACTCCTATGAACTTATTTCACTGCTTCTAATCAATGTTATATATAGTCACAGCACCCACGGGATTGCTCGTGGGTGATTCTGTTTTCCACATATTTTATGGACATTTTTTCACATTTATGTGTATGGTGGTTCTCACCTTATTGTCATGTATATATGC
Source organism: Lithobates pipiens (assembly GCF_037356315.1). Taxonomy (NCBI): domain Eukaryota; kingdom Metazoa; phylum Chordata; class Amphibia; order Anura; family Ranidae; genus Lithobates; species Lithobates pipiens. Next base: position 626,219,282 of record NW_027507758.1, read on the forward strand.
ATGGTCTTTTTTCTTAAACGCTACACATTTATGTTTCACATGTTACCTCAGAACTCTAGGAAAAGGCAGCAACCCTTCCGGTCAGGCCGGTTCGATTCGAGAAGGGGCCACAAGGACAGATCATATAGGCCAAGCCAGGGATACAATAGACCTCAACAGAGGGGTACACAGAGCTCCTTCCTATGCAAGGTGAAATCGACCGCAGGGCAGGCAGCAAAAAAGACTAAGAAGTCTTTTCAACGGTCAATCCGTCCAAAGCCTCCAGGTTGGAGCCAGGTTGGCAAGATACTGGAGGGAGTGGACAACGAATGTGAAGGGCCGCTGGATCCAACTGACCGTAAAGCATGGATACAAGATAAGATTTCAAAAGAAACCTCTGAATATCTTTATCCGAACACATTACTCACAAGATCAGAAGAAATACAAGTGTTTATAGGAATACGTTGCTGAATTATCTCGGAAACAAGCAATTACGTCAGTGCCACAGGCATGCCAGGGGAAGGGAGTATATTCTCCGATATTCCTAGTACCCGGAGAGCTCAGACCGGTGTTGGGCCCGAGGTCCCTAAATCTTTTCATCATTCCCAAAAGATTCATAATGGAGTCAATATATAAAATAGCATCTGTGGTTCAACGAGGAGATTGGTTAATCTCAAAAGATTTGGCAGATGCCTATTTACACATTCCAATTAGGGATAAGCCCGATGTTCGAGTCGAACGTAAGTTCAATTCGAACATCGGGTGTTCGCCTGTTCGCCAAACAGCAAACATTATGACATGATCTTAGAAAATTCGAAAGCTGCGGAACACCGTTAAAGTCTATGGGACATTAACATAAAAAACCAAAAGTGCTAATTTGAAAGGCTTATATGCAATTTATTGCCATAAAAAGTGGGGAGCCGTGTTCTGCCCCAGGGGACATGTATCAATGCAAAAAAAGTATTAAAAACTGCAGTTTTTTCGGGAGCAGTAATTTTAATGATGCTTAAAGTGAAACAATAAAAATGAAATATTCCTTTAAATATTGTGCATGGGGGTGTCTATAGTATGCCTGTAAAGTGGCGCAGCTTTCCCATGTTTAGAACAATACCACAGCAAAATGACTTTTCTAAAGGAAAAAAAGTAATTTAAAACTGATCGCGGCTGTAATGAATTGTCGGGTCCCGGCAATATAGATAAAACTCATTGAAAAAAAAACAAAAAAAAAAAAAAACAGCATGTGTTCCCCCCTAGTCCATTACGAGGCCCTTCAGGTCTGGCATGGATTTTAAGGGGAACCCTGTTTCAAAAAAAAAAAAAATGGCTTAGGGGTCCTCCCAAAATCCATACCAGACCCTTATCCGAGCATGCAACCTGGCAGGCCGCAGGAAAAGAGGGGGGCCGCAAAGAGTCACCCCCAAAGCACCTTGTCCCCATGTTGATGGGAACAAAGGCCTCATCCCTACAACCCCTGCCCAGTGGTTGTGGGGGTCTGTGGGCGGGGGGCTTATCAGAATCTGGAAGCCCCCTTTAACAAGGGGACCCCCAGATCCCGGCGCCCACTATCTGAATTGATAAATTGTACCCCTACCAATTCACAAAAAAAGTGTCAAAAATAGTAAAAATGACAGGAGACACTTTGGGACAAGTCTCCATTATTAAAAAATAAAAATGTCCCGCTATGTAGATCCATCTCACGCCACCCAACGGACCAAAAAAAAAAAAAAAAATGCAACAGCTCCGCCACCATGGGAGGTACAATGTACCCATTACCAATTCAGATAAGGGGGGCCGGGATCTGGGGGCTTCCAGATTCCAATAAGCTCCCCGCCCACAGACCCCCACAACCACCGGGCAAGGGTTGTGGGGATGAGGCCCTTGTCCCCATCAACATGAACGGACGTGAAGGGTCTGGTATGGATTTTAGGGGTACCCCTACGCCATTTAAAAAAAAAAATGGTGTGGGGCTCCCCTTAATATCCATACCTGAAGGGCTTGGTATGGATTTTGGGGCCTTTACAACCACCGGGCAAGGGTTGTAGGGATGAGGCCCTTGTCCCCATCAACATGGGGACAAGGTACTTTGGGGGTGACTCTCTCATCCCCCCCCCCATCTTTTCCTGTGGCCTGCCAGATTGCGTGCTCGGATCAGGGTCTGGTATGGATTTTGGGGGGGGGGGGCCCTATGGCTTTTTTTTTTTTTTTTTTTGGCGCAGGGTTCCCCTTAAAATCCATACCAGACCTGAAGGGCCCGATATGGATTTTGGGCTGACCCTCACGTAATTTTTTTTTACATTTTGGTTCGAGGTTCCCTTTAATATTCATACCAGAATGGGTTCCCCTTAATATTCATACCAGACCCAAAGGGCCTGGTAATGGACTAGAGGTGAACCCATGCCGTTTTTTTTAATGAGTTTTATCTATATTGCGGAGAACCAACAATTCATTATAGCCGCGATCAGTTTTAAATTACTTTTTTTCCCTTTAGAAATGTCATTTTGCTGTGGTATTGTTCTAAACACGGGAAAACTGCACCACTTTACAGGCATACTAAAGACACCCCCCCAGGCATGATATTTAAAGGAATATTTCATTTTTATTGTTTCACTTTAAGCATTATTAAAATCACTGCTCCCCAAAAAAAACTGCTGTTTTTAAAACCTTTTCTTTTTGCATTGATACATGTCCCCCGGGGAAGGACCTGGGTCTCCAAACCCTTTTTTTATGGCAATATAGTGTGCTATTGGGAGGACGACCAGGAAAACTGAAAATTTTTATTAATACTCAGTGTAATTTTCCTTTCCTGGTCCGTCCTCACGTCAGCACAACTTTGCTTCCCTCCCCAAGTGGCCTGTCACTGCTACAAAAGAACACAAGGGGGGGGGGGGGGGGGGAGGACAGGGCTTTATAACACTGGAAGAAGGTGGTCCTGAGGGTTTATGAGGAAGTTAACCCATAGTGTGCTGACATTAAGACTGACCAGGAAAGGAAAATTACAGTGAGTATTAATAACAATTTTCTGTTATCGTGCAGGGGTCAAAGAATATAATGTACAATAAATATTATGCAGTGCAAGGGTAAGGACTCATATTATTGGTATTCAGTAGTCAGTGGCAACAGGCTGATATCACCCAGTCCTTGCCCTATTCTGGGTCAATCAGTGAGCAGTATGGGTGGAGGAATGTATTTAGTGTTAATGACCCACCTGTGCTGATCTCTGAAGGAGTGTCCTCCTCTATAAATGCCCCCGTTATTCCATCCTCCTCCACTGACTGCTGATCATCGATCACATACATTTCTTCTTCTGCTTTTACCTCAACTTCAGAATCTCTCAGGTTTCCACTCTGAATATAGAATAAAAATGGCATCAATTGTAACAATGCAGATAATGTACAGATCCTAATGATACTATCAGTGATTGTTCCTCATCTACCTGATGATGGTGGGGGATGGTGTGACCTTCCTGTGTGGAATCCCGGGAATACAGAGGACGGGGACATCTCTCTGGTGGGTTCCCATTACTGGATCCATCTGTAGGAAACACACACACTGACTGAATACATTGTTTCTATGTGTTTATCAGATGATGGGGGATCTAGGTGGAGCCTCCGTACTGCTCTCTCCTTTACAATAAAGTCTCCTCTTACCCGGTGATGTGAGGGGCGGCTGATTGTCCATCATGACGTCCTTGTAGAGATCCTTGTGTCCTTCTAAATACTCCCACTCCTCCATGGAGAAATAGACAGTGACATCCTGACACCTTATAGGAACCTGACACACACAATGATACAGTCACCATCCAGACACATCCCTTGTCTGTTACTGGATAATGTCCCAGAATTCCCAGCACCGCTCACCTCTCCTGTCAGCAGCTCCATCATCTTCTTGGTGACTTCTAGAATCTTCTCCATGTTGTGTCTCTCAGGTTTTAGGGAGTCACATGGAGGCACTGTGATGGTCATATGATCACCTGACTTCACAAGAGGAAATCTCTGTATTGGAGAACCAATAGGAATATCATGTTAGAATCCCAGAATCCTCCTCACCTCTCCGGTCAGGTCTGAGTTTTATTAATAGAGATGAGTGATGTCATGCGACCTCACAGAATCCTCCTCACCTCTCCGGTCAGGTATGTGTTTTATTAATAGAGATGAGTGATGTCATGCGACCTCACAGAATCCTCCTCACCTCTCAGGTCAGGTCTGTGTTTTTATTAATAGAGATTGATGTCATGTGACCTCCCAGAATCCTCCTCACCTCTCCGGTCAGGTCTGTGTTGTATTACTACAGATAAGAGTGATGTCATGTGACCTCCCAGAACCCTCCTCACCTCTCCTGTCAGCAGGTAGATGATCTCCAGGGTGAGGTTTAGTATCATCTCAGTCATGTGACTCCGGTCCTCCTCCATCCTCATTGGTGCCGTCATTTGATCTATACAGGTCTCCTTGTAGACGTATAACTTTTGGAAATGAAAGTGAGAATTATGTGGATGGTATTGGTCACACAATAATAGGATGCGGATGTGAGGAGGGTCATAGGTATGATGTACATTTAAGAACTACTGACCCCATGGAAACACATTTAGTTTGAACTGTTTAGTGTTTTATACAATTTTGACGTCCCAGGACCCTCTTGGCATAATGGATCAGAAATTCCCTTTTTTCTGTTGGGTTTGTTTTGTCTCTGAACTGGATTTGATTAGGTTTAGATCTGCAGACAAAGAATAATACGATTCTTGCTTTGACATGTTTGCTCTGAGGCAGTGCTGTGAGGTCAATTTAGGGTCATTATGATGTCCAGGAAGGGGAACTTGCTGACTTTTGGCCGGCGTTGCCCAGCTAATCAGGATAATTGCCAGAACTCCGGCTGCAGGGCTCCAATCTCCGGCAGCCTGCTGACTAATAGGAGTGATGTCACTGTCACCCTCTGCAGTAAGAGAAGGGATTGGATTGGTTTAGATAGCAGGAGGATGATGCTGGTGGAGTAGAGAACTGTAGGGGAGGAGTCTGTTCTCCTCCCTCCAATGGAAGTCCGGTGTGGGTAGGAGGGGACAGCAGGGGGAAGTTTTTTTTTTTTTTACTGTTAGTCTATTTAGTATCCTGCAACATATTTCCCGACCAGTAAGATGGCGAGGTGAAGGCTTCCTTCACTTGCTGGCAGGAGTTCTATAAAAAGGTCATAAAGGTGCAGGTGAACCCTAAAGCCCCCTCCTACCTCAGAGTCTTACAGTCCGACTACCCCCTCAGGGGCCCCCACAGCCCTTCAGCCTCACTAATTTCTCAGACATGTTCATCCCCATCTTTGACTAAAAGGCCCTCAAAGTCCTTCAGCTACAGCTCCTCCTCAGGGGTCCCAGAATCCTTCAGATGCAATAAACCGTCAGAGGCTCCCAGAGTCCTATAGTCACACTACCTCCTCAGAGACCCCTCAGCTCTTCTACTTTACTCAGAACCAGTGGTGGAACTGCCACAGTCGCAAATGTCATACCTGCGTATGAGCGCAGGGTGTTCCGCCAACGCATTTCTATTTATCCTCCTCAAGTCTTCCCTCTGCCATCAATGCCCATATCTCCCTCTGACTTGCACCCAGTTCAGACCCCCTTCCCCCCATTCCTGCACCTCATCCCACCTTTTGTCATCACTTGAAAACTTAGTGGCAGCATTGTGCCATGTTTGTGGTCGCAGAGAACAAAGTGCCTTGCTGGGTGCCCTGTAAAATCCGCGGTGGTGAGCCCCATGTGCGATATTTGGAGGTAAGCCCTGTGTGTACGATCTTTGGAGGTGAGCCCTGTGCGTGCAATCGGCGAAGGTGAGCCCTGTGCGTGCAATCGGCGAAGGTGAGCCCTGTGCGTGCAATCGGCGAAGGTGAGCCCTGTGTATGAGATCCATGGAGGTGAGCCCTGTTCGCGAGATCCGGGAGGTGAGGGGGATACAGGGAGGGGAGCACTGTGTGAGAGATCCAGAGAGGTGAGCCCTGTTTTCGAAATCAGTGGAGATGAGACAGTGGCGGAACTACCAGGTCGCAAAGGTCATACTTACGACGGGCTCCGACCGGGCTCTGGTATTCTTCTACCATGGGGAGCCCAAGACAGAAGGGTCCCACTGCGTAATTAAAAGGTCCATGGAATCAGTGGGAAGAGGCTCAGGACCGATGGACAGTGTCCTGGGACCAGTGGATCAGGGGGACCCTTCATAGTTTCTTACACAAGGGCCCTGAAGGTTCTAGTTACACTGCTCAGAACCCTCAGTATTTTCCTCCCTCTGACACCAATGATGGAACATTTTCTTCATGGCAGGCTGGGGAATGTTTTCTTCCTTCTGACCAGCAATGTAAGGGGCTCTATGCTCCATACTCCTGACCCCTGCACTCCATTATTGTGTTGACTGCATACTGTAATGATTGTCCATTGGCTGCCTGTGTAGAGTAATAATTGCCCTTTGTAGGCCATGTATGGTCAGGATGGTCATTGTCTTGTTTATTTATTGTCAGTGCTGTTTTTTTAGAGGAACATATCTCCAAAATGAAGAGAAAGTTCCGGCACCATAAATGGGGACATGCTCTGACCCTTAAAGGGGTCAATATACAAATAATAAATGTTGACAGTTCAGTGAGTGTAAGTGTAGTGCGACCACCATTCATCTTTACATTAACGTCAATGTAGGGATAGTTCAGTCATTGTGAGTGTAGTGACCGTTTAACACAGTTTTAGTTTTTTTTTCTGTGCGTTACTGCAAGTTTACGCCATATAGTTCTGTTCGTTGCTGCAAGTTTAACACCATATAGTTCTGTTCATTACTGCAAGTTTAACTCTATATATTTCATTGTGTTACTGCAAGTTTAATGCCATATAGTTCTGTGCGTTACTGCAAGTTTAACACTGTATATTTCATTGCATTACTGCAAGTTTAACACCATATACAATGTCTGGGACTGGCATTTGCTGACATCAATAACTCCCCTCATAGTACAGACCATAAATTCCCTCATTGTAATATACAGGGTTATTCTACATTTCCACACTATATATGTGTGTATCATCATCTGCTGGAGATAAAAGACGTACAGTGACTATGGAGGAAAAGGACGGACATGACGGGGGGGTTACTGGGTGTAAATAGAAAATTAGATCTTATTACCTCCTCTGCTGCCACTTCCAGAAATGTCTTCTATTTCCTGCCAGACTGAATTATCTTTCTTTGTTCCAGATGACTTCCTGCCTGTACCTGACATCACTTCCTTTCTGTTCCTGATATCAATTCCTGTCTGTATTCCAGAAAGACTTCCTGTCTGGATATGAGTGAGATCACCATCTTGTGGAGTTCAATGGAACTGCAGCCCCAAGAAATGTCTCAATGTCTCATAGTAACCACTACTTGCAGGGCTACCGCCGAAGTTCAAATATAACACAGAACACAAGAACACAACAAATGTGTAGCTAATAAAAAAGCTACCCCACAAAACTCATCAGTTTGGTGAAGAAAATGCAGAAATACATCCAAAAGCCTATATATATATATATATATATATATATATATATATATATATATATATATATAATGTGTCAATCCACTCATAATGAAGATGGTAAACATGCAAGCATATAATGGTCACTAAGGAATGGTGGTAGAGATCTCCCAAAGTAATAGTAATAGTAAAGTAAAATCCCCCCCCCCCCCCCAGTGCGTCAGTGCAGATTGCAGAAGAAGTAGCTATGTGTGCTCTAATTAGTGGCGCTAGTTGCGCCACCATCGCTGCACTCAGTACTGACACACACACACTGTGTTGTGTGCTGCCTGAGGCTGGCATGCTATTACACCGCCCGATCACTGTGGCACGCTGGCCCGGGCTACTGGGCTTAGCTTAGGCTGAGGGAGGCTATGTCAGCGGGGAGGGGCGGGGCCGAGAGCTTCACCAATGCTCTTCCCCACCTCATGCAGGCTCGGAGCAGAGAAACCAAGTGGGAGCGCCTCCCCCGGACAGCTGGGAGCTCCGCCCCAGGCCACTAAGAGCCCCGCCCCTGGCCGCTGAGAGCCCCACCCCAGCCGATGAGAACCCAGCCCGCGGTCACTGAGAGCCCCGCCCCCGGTTGCTGAGACCCCCAGTCTGAAGTCTCTGGTTATCTCCTGTAATCTATCCGCAGTCTCTGGTTATCTCCTGTAATCTATCCGCAATCACTGGTTATCTCCTGTAATCTACCCACAGTCACTGGTTATCTCCTATAATCTACCCGCAGTCTCTGGTTATCTCCTGTAATCTATCCGCAGTCACTGGTTATCTCCTGTAATCTACCCACAGTCTCTGGTTATCTCCTGTAATCTATCCGCAGTCACTGGTTATCTCCTGTAATCTACCCGCAGTCTCTGGTTATCTCCTATAATCTACCCGCAGTCTCTGGTTATCTCCTGTAATCTATCCACAGTCTCTGGTTATCTCCTGTAATCTATCCGCAGTCACTCTTTAGCCCCTGTGATCTATCCACAGTTATTGATTATCTCATGCAATCTATCCACAGTCACTGGTTATCTCCTGTAATCTACCTGCAGTCTCTGATTTTCTGTGCATTTGGCTTGTGGCTGTGGAAACTTAGACATCAATAGGAAAGTTTAACAGGGACGTCGTCTGTAAAACTTGACATGTCGTGTTTGCGGCACCGTGAAGCCAAGCAATGTGTAGTCAATGATGCAGCTGCTATATTCATTCAGAGGTAGGTGGTAAAGGGGTGGTTCTGTTTAATCATCCCCTTTGAGTCCCCATTCACATTGACTGCGGCTTTGAAATCGGGCAACTTCTTTAGAAATCGCTAAATTAAAATTTCTGGTGTGGCTTGGAAGACATCAGTGCGGCTTCATGTACAGGTGTCTATGCAAGTTGCACCTGAAATCACCAAAAGTAGTGCAGGAACTACTTTTTCAGATCGGTGCGGCATTTGAACATGGCCATTTCCGGCAATAGGGTGTGACTTGTTATGCAATTGGACAGGTCAACAAGTTGCTCCAATGTGAATGGGGGCTTAGGCCATTCTTATACGCAATCTGGTTATGCCCATTACTCTCCCAGCATGCTTAAAAGAACTTTGTCACACTGCTATAATCTCTAGCAACCAATCAGTGAGTGATGATGATAAGCAGTAATCTATGGCTATCAATCAGTTAGCAGAAATAGCATGCAGTAACCTCTAGCAACCAATCAGTGAGCAGTAATGATGTGTAGTTATCTCTAGCAACCACTCAGCTCTTGTACACACGGACAATCTGACAACCAAATCCGTTGGATTTTGTCCGACGGATTTTGTACGAAACTGTTGCATACACACGGTCGGACAAAGTTGCCAGAAAATCAGATTGTACAAAATGTGATGACGTTATTTCGTTACGACGGGACTACGTTCAGGCTAGTAGCCAATAGCTTTGGTCTAGGAATTTGTTCTGAGCATGCGTGGCACTTTGTCCGTCGGAGTAGGCTACACATGATCGGAGTATGTCCGATCAGGAGCATGTTGTCGGAAAATTTTATGGACAAGTTGGAAAACTTGGGCCATCGGATATTCAGACGGAAACAGTCCGATGGAGACCACACACAGTCGGATTATCCGACAATACGGTCTGATCGGACACATTCCGTCGGAATCTCCGACCGTGTGTACAAGGGCTCAGAAAGCAGAAATGATGAGCTGTAACCTCTAGCAAATAATCACTAAACCGTAACATGTGCGGTAACCTCTGGCAATCAATCGGCAAGCAGAAATGATTTGCTGTAATCTCTAGCAAATAATCAGTGAGCCGTAATGTGTGCCTCTGACAACCAATTACAATCGCTGCCAGATCTGCCATAGTAAACTGATTTTGAAAATGTTTGCCCAGGGTCCATTTAATTTTAAAGAGGGCCCTGGCTCTCGCTGCTCCACCTCCGCACCTCGGTGCCTCCAGGCTCCTTTATATGAGATCATGTCTTCTTGACTTGTCCAGCCTCAGCCTACAGGACAGGAGGCAGCACTGAGCAGAGTGGGAGTGGCCGGCACCCAGGGCCAATCCTGGATGGGCTGCATGGGGTGCAGTGCCCCCGGGCACCACAGAGCTGGGGGCGCTGAAGTGCCAGAGTGCTCCCCTCCCTCCCTCCTCCTCTCCTTGTCCATAGGTGGCTTTCTCCACCGGTGTTCTGCCGTATAGTGTCCGACCATCAAATAGTGTCCGCCCCGTACTGCGCATGCGCAGTACGGAGCAGACGAAGCTTCGTAAAATCTCTGAAGCTGAACGGCGCCTGCGCCGTGAGTGGAGGTGGTAGCCCCACCATCCAAGCGGACATAGGGTTTGGAATATTAGAGGGCCCCTCGCGGGCGAGCTTCGCTCGGCACGCTTCGGCCTCGGCCTCGCTGCGCTCGGCTCTTTTTTATTCCTACTCTATGTCCACTTGGATGGTGGGGCTAGAACCTGGACTCACGGCGCAGGCGCCATTCATCCTTGGCAATTTTCGGAATCTGTGTTGCTGTGTACTGCGCATGCGCAGTACGCAGCGGACACTATCGGATGGAGGACGTTATATGACAAGACACTGGTCACCACGGCCGCATCTCCCCTCCCTCCTCCTGTCAGAGGAGGAGAGTGGAAACTGCTGGAGATCGGAGCGGCTGTGTGTGTGCAGAGAGACCAGCTGTGGCCACGCACTGACATCATGGGGGGGGGGGGGGGGGGCGGTCCGTGCCCGAACCCGACTTGTTCCAGTTCTCCTCTGCCTGTGTGTAACTCCCACCTGCTGCCCAAGCCTTACACGCTCTGTTCTCCACCAGCTTAATGGAGGGGTTGGTTTGTCGGGGTCTATACTAATGGGGGGGCTTTGTCCTGGGGGTCTATACTAATGGAGGGGGTGTTTGTCCTGGGGGTCTATACTAATGGAGGGGGTTTGTCCTGGGGGGTCTATACTAATGGAGGGGGGTTTGTCCTGGGGGAGTCTATACTAATGGAGGGGGGTTTGTCCCAGGGGTCTATACTAATGGAGGGGGGTGTTTGTCCTGGGGGGTATCTATACTAACGGAGGGGGGTGTTTTTCCTGGGGGGGTCTATACCAATGGAGGGGGTTGTTTGTCCTGGGGGGTCTATACTAACGGAGGGGGGTTTGTCCTGGGGGGTCTATACTAATGGAGGGGGGTTTGTCCTAGGGGGGTCTAAACTAATGGAGGGGGGTTTGTCCTGGGGGGTCTATACTAATGGAGGGGGGTTTGTCCTGGGGGGGTCTATACTAATGGAGGGGGGGTTGTCCTGAGCGGGTCTATACTAATGGAGGGGGGTGTTTGTCCTGAGGGGGTCTATACTAATGGAGGGGGGGTTTGTCCTGAGCGGGTCTATACTAATGGAGGGAGGGTTTGTCCTGGGGGGTCTGTACTAATGGAGGGGGGTGGTTTGTCTGGGGGGGTCTGTACTAATGGAGGAGGGGTTGTTCTGGGGGTCTATACTAATGGAGGGGGGTTGTTCTGGGGGGTCTTTACTAATGGGGGGTGGTTTGTCCTGGGGTGTCTATACTAATGGGGGGGGGGGGGTTTTCCTAGGGAGTCTGTACTAATAGAGGGGGGTGCATAGTTGCCAACATTGTAAAAAACACTTTTTTGGCAGTAGGCGGAGTAGTGGTATAATTAGGGGGCGGGGCATGCGGTTATGGGTGTGGCATAGAAAACCGTGGCAAAATACGGGCGTGGTTTACGTAAAATAGTGGGCGTGGCTTACATTGGGCGTGGCTCAAGGGGGTGTGGTTAGAGTCTGAGATGAATGCGGGATGGAGAGGGAAAGGAGGGGGGAGAGGGAAAGGAGGGACAGCAGCCCCCCGATCCTACACCACAATAGAAATATGTGTAAATATGTTTGACAATCAGCAGATAAAGATACTCCAAATACCTAGTGTTAGCACTTCAATCATCCCGGCGCCGTGATTGTTATGGTGTCAGGATGATTGAAGCACATTATTTCTATTATTACATTGTAATATGAAATGAAATCATTCAACTCACAATAATCAGTGGGAGCCCTGAGCGCCTCACTAGCCACGTTGCCTGCTACCAGATGCCATCGGGTGTCCCAAGCGGAGTCTGTCCTTACATCAGGTGCCCCATCAGAGGTACCTTCCTCACATCTGTGTCCATCAGCGGAGCCCCTCCTTACATCTGGTGCCCCCCCACATACTCCACAGACCGCCCCCCCCACATACTCCACAGACCGGCCCCCGACATACCACTGGCCCCCGACATACCACTGGCCCCCGACATCCACAGACTGGCCCCCACATCCACAGACTGGCCCCCATATCCACAGACTGGCCCCCACACATCCACAGACTGGCACCCACACATCCACAGACTGGCACCCACACATCCACAGACTGGCCCCCACACATCCACAGACTGGCCCCCACACATCCACAAACTGGCCCCCACACATCCACAAACTGGCCCCCACACATCCACAGACTGGTCCCCGACATTATCTTGAAGACCAACTTCTGGTCTTCTTAAAAATGGCGGCCGGCGGCGACATTCTCTCCGCCGGCCGCGGACCTCTAGCGGCCGGCGGCAAAAAAACTGGAAATTCAATTTCCTGGGACAAACCAAATTTCCCGGGACATTTCCCGGGACAAAATTAATTCGGGACAAATGTCCTAATCCCAGGAATGTCCTGGGAAATTCGGGACAGTTGGCAACTATGGGGGTGGTTTGTCCTGGGGGTCTGTACTAATGGAGGGGGGTGGTTTGTCCTGGAGGGGTCTATACTAATGGAGGGGGGTGGTTTGTCCTGGAGGGTCTGTACTAATGGAGAGGGGGTGGTTTGTTCCGGGGGTCTGTACTAATGGAGAGGGGGTGGTTTGTTCCGGGGGTCTGCACTAATGGGGGGTGGTTTGTTTTGGGGGGGTCTGTACTAATGGAGGGGGGTGGTTCTGTACTAATGGAGGGGGTGGTTTGTCCTGAGGGGGGTCTTTACTAATGGAGGGGAGTGGTTTGTTTTGGGGGGTCTTTACTAATGGAGGGGGGGTGGTTTGTCCTGAGGGGGGTCTGTACTAATGGAAGGGGGTGGTTCTGTACTAGTGGAGGGGGGTGGTTTGTCCTGAGGGGGGTCTGTATTAATGGAGGGGTGGTGGTTGGTTTGTCCTGAGGGGGGTCTATACTGATAGAGGGGGGTGTTTTGCCCTGGGGGTCTATACTGATGGGGTGGTCTGTACTGAGGGAGGGGTTTATACTGATAGAGGGGGTGTTTTGCCCTGGGGGGTCTTTACAGAGGGAGGGGTTTATACTTAGTGGGGGGTCTGCACTGATGGAGGGGGGTCTATACTTAGTGGAGGGGGGTCTGTATTGAGGGGCGACTATAGTTGGTGGAGGGGGTGATACCATGTTTTACTGCACCAACCCTAGTGACGCCACTGCAGCCGCTGGCTCTTATTTCCCCTCTCCCTCTCCTCCTTGCGCACACTGCTGTACTAGTGAGCGGCACACTGTTTCTTCCCCCGCCTTCATATCGGCCAGGGAAGAAAAAAAAGGAGCAAAGAAGAGGATTGTGGGACATTTAGTCCCGAGGACTGGCAGCCCCAATGTAACATGAAAACTGCAGCCCACACAGCATGCTCAGCTGAATGGGAGAGAGAGAGAGAGAGAGACACACAGGAGCCCGGGAAAGCTTTCAGGGAAGCACACCAAGGACTCCAGAGGGAGAGGACAGTGCTGAGAGAACCCCGCTGCCCTGCGCCACCAGAGGGAATGCCACACAGCCTAGCGCCATCCCTGGTGGAGAAAGGAATGTAGTATGTCTACAGTCTCTGATCATCTCCTGTAGTATGTCTGCAGTCTCTGACCATCTCCTGTAGTATGTCTGCAGTCTCTGACCATCTCCTGTGTCATGTCTGCAGTCTCTGACCATCTCCTGTAGTATGTCTGCAGTCTCTGACCATCTCCTGTAGTATGTCTGCAGTCTCTGACCATCTCCTGTAGTATGTCTGCAGTCTCTGACCATCTCCTGTGTCATGTCTGCAGTCTCTGACCATCTCCTGTGTCATGTCTGCAGTCTCTGACCATCTCCTGTAGTATGTCTGCAGTCTCTGACCATCTCCTGTGTCATGTCTGCAGTCTCTGACCATCTCCTGTGTCATGTCTGCAGTCTCTGACCATCTCCTGTAGTATGTCTGCAGTCTCTGACCATCTCCTGTGTCATGTCTGCAGTCTCTGACCATCTCCTGTAGTATGTCTGCAGTCTCTGACCATCTCCTGTGTCATGTCTGCAGTCTCTGACCATCTCCTGTGTCATGTCTGCAGTCTCTGACCATCTCCTGTGTCATGTCTGCAGTCTCTGACCATCTCCTGTAGTATGTCTGCAGTCTCTGACCATCTCCTGTGTCATGTCTGCAGTCTCTGACCATCTCCTGTAGTATGTCTGCAGTCTCTGACCATCTCCTGTAGTATGTCTGCAGTCTCTGACCATCTCCTGTGTCATGTCTGCAGTCTCTGACCATCTCCTGTGTCATGTCTGCAGTCTCTGACCATCTCCTGTAGTATGTCTGCAGTCTCTGACCATCTCCTGTAGTATGTCTGCAGTCTCTGACCGTCTCCTGTGTCATGTCTGCAGTCTCTGACCGTCTCCTGTATTATGTCCACAGTCTCTGACCGTCTCCTGTAGTATGTTTGCAATCTCTCACCATCTCTTGTAACATGTCTGCAGTCTCTGACCATCTCTTGTATTATGTCTGCAGTCTCTGACCATCTCCTGTACTATATTTGCAGTCTCTGACCATCTCTTGTATCATGTCTACAGTCTCCGAATATCTCCTGTACTATGTCTGCCCTTTACTATGTCTGCAGTCTCTGACCATCTCCTGTACTATGTCTGGGGGCTCTTTCTAACAGACTCTCTAACAGAAGCCCTCTCTGTGTGCAGCAGAGAGACTCCCCTCCAGGTCTCATTAGTGTACGCTCTTCCTGTGTTTTCTTTATTGTTAAAAGATCATGGGAGGATCCCAGGGTAACGAAGACTTCTTAGGGGAGCATCTCTGTGTGAGTCGTTGCCATAGTAACATTTGTTAAGCGGAGGAGTTGGTAAGATGACCCCGCCCATGTGGGGGCGCCAGAAATATTTCTGCACCCAGGCGTCTGTGACCCTAGCCCCTACCCGCCCACCAATCCTCTCTATATCTATTGGTTCCACCTCCTTGCAGTGCCACTCACCTATGACTGACGCTTGGGTGAGGAGCTACACCCTCAAGGGTGCTGTTAGCCACCAGCATGCCACGTGGACGTGGATGATGTTCTAAAGTGCTGCTGGCTGCTGCTGTCCATTGACCCACCCAGTCCATCCCGGGTCACTAGGTGTGTCCCTCTTTCCCTTGTGTCCTCCTTAGTCAGATTTAAATTAAAAATAAATAAGCTGCGCTAAACCCAAAATGTGCCGTAAAAGGATAATACCTCCCGTGCATGTACTTAACATAGACAGTGATGATATCACATAAACCTTAGCCTTACCCTTTCCATATGGGTAATATAAAAAATGAAAGAAAAGTGAAAAGTAATCGTGAATCACAATCAAAAGTACAATAGTGCAATGAACACCCCAGTGTACAATTATTAAACAATATAAAAAAAACGAAAAACCAAAAGAGAAAGTCTTTCAAATAAGCTTGAATATAAATGAAGAAACAAATTCTTCCACTTGTGGATAGTGCCCAATCCGCCACCAAAGTGTATAGATCTACTTCTTACCAGAAGTTCATGACCCCCCACTACAGAGGGTCACAAAACACATGTAGATATAAATATGTCCCCCAATCCGAAATGGATCTTTGCTGCTCTCCTTAAACCACCTCTTCCGTCAGATGGATTAGTAGGCACACCTCTTCAGTATATCTCCCATATGGTTAAAACTCGAGGATACACATCATTTGCATGGAAGGAAAATAAAGCTCCAATAGTATAAAACCTTTTTTTTATTTCACTCCAATAAAATATAAGTTGCACTCACAGTGTACAGGGAAAAATCAGCCTCAAGTCCGCTGCGCCAGCCAGACGCACGCGGACAAACCCGTCCTTCCTGAATACAGACTACTCTACACGAGGTAACGCCAGCGCGTCGCTCCGCCCTACGCGTTTCATAACAAAATTACGTCATCCAGGGGCATGGGCGGCGCGCCGCGTCACCTCTCTTTTATGCTGCCACTACCCATCCAAGCCTCGCTCCGGGCTAACGGCGAGTTCCGCTCTAACCAAGCCTCGCTCTCAATAGTAAACAGGCTGTGTACCCTCCCAGTGTGCTTAAACTACTGTCAGTAAAATTCCATTCTTTTACTGATCAGTCAACTCCGGTCATGTTGATTAGAAGACAGATTTATTACAGATGTACAGTACAAACGGGTGATGGACCCTTCCAGCCAGAAGTTCCACAGCAAAATCACACCAGGAAATATGTACACAGTTACTTTATAGTAGTATTTGGCAACCTGCCATTGGCTAAGGCACACTGGTGACTCATGGTGTATTGTCAGCTTTATTGCCAAATCCAGAGTGCCTTTACAAGGTTTCCTATTATGGTAACATCTGCTAGTTTCTTAAGTATTGCCCCAGGCCTTGGTCAGGACTTAAGAAAGTTGCATAAACAATAAGCCAGCGCCTTTTTAGCTACACAAAGTACATATAAGGAACAAGGCAAATATCGATATCACCTGTAATTCTTATCAACCACCGCGAGGTCGTTACCCACCCAAGCCTCGCTCTGAACTACCAATGAGTTCCGCTAACACCGAACCTCATTCGTAGATGTAAACACATAATGTCTCTACCCAGTGCAACACCGCAACCGCAAGACTCAGAGCAGTACAGCACGGTAAATTCTAGCGTTATTCCCACATTTCTGTGTTACCGTAATGTCCGCCTTACAAATAAAATACAGTACTTATAAAATCATCATATCACTACATATAAGAAAATCGTTGTTCATACAATTCCGGAATAGGGATGCGCTATATATGGAGAAATCACCCTCAAAAACCCACCCCCCTCATCCGGCAGAGCATAAAAGAACTTGATACTTATTAAAATAAATAAAAAAATGCATCAAAATATTGTGCTCATAAAACGAGAGAAAACCAATTATAGGAGAGGAGAAGACTCAAAGACCTAACAGATAATTATTAAAAAATATAATTAGATATACTGTAGCCCCATTCAAAATTGGAAACCAATTTTATAGGGACCCCAAACTGGTAGCCTTCAATAGTCAAGTAACTATCCTAAATGTACCCCCTCATACCTCCCAAGTAATCCAGCTTAACAGGGGTATTCATATTATTATCTCCATAGATATCTCAAGGGGTACCACGAATACTTGGAGGGAGTGTATATAAACCGGCCACCTATTGGGTCACAGATAGAATATATAGTAACCAACCACCAAATCTATGGGGGTTGGCAACACAAAGGCTCACACAAAAATTCATTTCAAGGCCACCACCTCCTCAAAATGGGGGCATCCTCACATGCCCTAGCTCAACTCACCATACTCCAACAAACCACACCTTCTATCATGTACCCCACCCGCATACCAGCGGCCCAGAGCAAGCCGTCAAGGAGGGCTCACAAGAGTCATTTACAGTTATACATATCATTAACAATCCCAGTTATTCATTATTAAGTACCCAACCCCACAGTACATCAAAGAAATATATCATTTCCACCATCCCAAGCCAGCAGTACAACAGAGAAATGTATGATTCCCACCATCCCAAGTGTGAGAACCTATCAAATCATCACATCCTCCTCAGTCAGGCTAGCTTAGAACTGCAGTGCTGCAGAATTTCTTCCTGTCATTCTACTGGTACCTGAGATTGTGGCAACTGCTGGCAAAGTTGGTGATTGAGGCGCTGGACTGAGTCTTCCATAATTGCTGTTGTATCAGCCTGTTAGGCACATGTAGCATTTTGGGTTTGTGGGCAGAATATTGCTGTGAGTCTGCCCGCCACCGAGCCCCGATTCCAAATCACACTGCGCATGCTGGCAAAACGCAGCCCATGTGTTCGTTGTCCATTCGGTAATACTGGCACCACAATGTGTTGACTTTTTGCTGTGATTGTCGAAGCGATTTATCACACAACAAGCATCCAAAACCACACCGGGTTTTGGTGCCACTAAAAATGAATGGAACCCAAACACGCGTGCTGCGTTTTGCCAACATTGCAGTGTTATTTGGAATTGCGGACAGAGTCCCAGCGATTCTGCCCACAATCCCAAATCGTGAACAGTCAGGGCCTAATAGGCTAACACCACAACAGCAAGTATGGAAGACTCGGCCTCACCATATTTTATAGGTACAAGGAAGCCCAGGTTTTGTTTAACCATGTCCCTTAAGACCATCCCACTATCATATTTGGCCATACCCACTTTTTTGCAGTGGCGCGCTACGCACGCCGCAGATCACTGCCTCCATGTCATGCCCCTCATTCTCAATCTTGAAAGTTGAGAGGTACGTTCTGTATGTATGGACTTTGCACACTACCACTTACTTTGCCTTTTATGCTGTGTAAAAAAAAAAATAGGATCAAAGATGTGATTGCTTACTACGAGCAACACATAGGTTTTCCTTTTTCCAGTCTTTATGAATTTGACGCAATTTTTAAAAAGACTTTTACTAAGTACCTTCTGAACCCCCCCAGAAGAAGAAATTATCTACGGCCCTGATGTAGGATGACAGGAAAGTCTCCTGACTGGTGAGATCCTCCAAACATGGTGATTACATCCATGAACTGGAGCAAGCTCGTTGGGGTGATAAAGCCAATTTATAAACACTGTGTAGATCAGTGATTCTCAACCTGGGTTCTGTGGAACCCTAGGGTTCCTCCAGAGGTTGCTATGGGTTCCTTCAGCATGTGAACAGTCAGGGCCTAATAGGCTAACACAACAGCAGGGTATTTTTGTGATACCATCATCATTTTTTATTTTTTTTCCCACCTTAATGGATGCTATTTTCTCAACTTATTATAGTCATAGTCATGGCTTAAATGATTTATTAATATGTACTTATATTTATATATATTCCTTCCTTTTTTAATTTCTACCCACAGCCTACTCTGTGCAACGTGCCTCCCGTGTCCACCCCGGGGGTGGTAGATCCTAACATTGGGAGCCACCCATGCCTATTTGCGGGCCCTTCTTAGGGACCCCAGTGGTGAGCCATGCCATTATAATTTTTGTAAAATTACTCCATAACCTCAACTTTACAAGGTCATGAAATGTCCTATTGTGATAAATCTTGTATATCCTAATTATGTAAATATATCTACTCAACTTTAGATATGCACCAAGAGATCTCCCGAAGAAGCGACTTTGTCGCAAAACTAGTAGAGAAATTTCACCAACTTGGGCATAAGCTGTTGTATCCCTAGCTTCCCCCTCATAGGAGGCCGGGTACCATTTCATTGTAAAACTGTTTGTGTTATAATGTATAAATTTGTAACATGGTTATCAACAAATGTTTTTAATCTAAAAAAAATTCTAAATAAAATATATGTAATTTTTATTTTGCTTAATCTTTTTGGTATCAAGATAGTCCTCGATTCCACTGATGGTACATGGTAATCTATCTGGAGTAGTCCATGTTAAATCTTCCCCCTCTGTTTCTGTTCCAAGTAATGAGGATGAGGATACCAACTCATTAACCTTTACTGTTTAATCTATGAGGCACCACACTATCTACTAGGAAAGTCTCCTGACTGGTTAGATCCTCCAAACATGATGATTACATCCATGAACTGGAGCGAGCTCATTGGGGTGATAAAGCCAATTTATAAACACTGTGTAGATCAGTGATTCTCAACCTGGGTTCCGTGGAACCCTAGGAGTCCTCCAGAGGTTGCTATGGGTTCCTTCAGCATTGGGCAATTTCTGCCTCTCAGATAAGTTCCCACTCACACTATTGATCTTTTTAGCTATCTGTAAGGAGGTAATTCTTCCCAATGACCACAAGTGTAAGGACCATTCTTCCCACTGACCATCACACTAATGTATCATGAGTTGTAGATTTCTCATTTTTATCAGGGGTTCCCCCGAGACCAGAGAACTATTTCAAGGGTTCCTCTGAGTTGAAAAGGTTGAGAAAGGCAGGTGTAGACGTTATTCAAGAACTCGGCTCACTCCTGGTTTGGAGAAAGTCTCAAGGTGGATTTAGCCTGTTATTTATCATAGGTAGAAATGTCCACACATGGACTTCCACAGGGACCACCGAGACCAGATAGATTTACTTTATTGTCATAGTATACATACAACAAAATGTATCCGGATACTAGTTACAGCAGCAATAAAAACACTTCTCAACAATACCACACATGCATACTCCTAGCACATATGTATTTAACCACTTGCCGACTAGCCGCTGTCATTATACTGCGGCAACTCAGCACGATCCCGCAAGCCGTCGTAGCTGTACGTCGGCTCCTTTAAGCGGGATAGCAGACACGTGTGTGTAGACATGCGCCTGCTGCACTCAGGGGGTGTCGATGTTCGTGGCCGACAGTCTCGATGACCGCTGGCTATGAGCGATCACAGACACGAGAGGCAGAACAGGGACGTGTGTGTGTGTAAACACACAAATCCCTGTTCTGTTCTGTCAGGAGAGAGAGATTGTGAGTTCCTAATAGCTAGGAACCACGACCTGTCATTTCCTCTAGGGCAGTCCCCTCCCCCTACAGTTAGAACACACACTAGGGAACACAGTTAACCCCTTGATCGCCCCCTAGTGTTAACCCCTTCCCACAATCCCAAATCTCTACATGTGGACAGTCAGGGCCTAATAGGCTAACACAACAGCAGGGTATTTTTGTGATAACATCAGATACTTATTTGGGATGATGCTAGCTGGGATCTGGATCCACCATATTGGATAAATAGTTAGGCTTCTACCTATGGTCTTTTTTGTGACCTAAGGATCCTTTTTGATCTATTCACCATGGCCCACAGCACAGAACATCTCCCATCCAATATCCCCTGTTCAATAAGATTTTGATGATCAGCCCACAGGTGGCCTGTATAGGTTTAGGCGGTATTCAGCTTCGATTGCCCCTGAGCTTTCTCATATGTTTTTCTCTACTGGAAAACTTTTTTTGTCCAATCACTGATTGAGTAACACATATTTACATGATCCTCCTGCAAGATACCCTGTTTCCCCAAAAATAAGACCTAGTGTGATTGTCGACGATGGCTGCAATATAAGCCCTACCCCCCCAAATAAGCCCTACCCTGTTTCCCCAAAAATAATCCCTACAAGGACTTTAATTAGGGCTTATTTGGGGGGTAGGGCTTATATTTCAGCCATCACTGACAATCACGCTAGGTCTTATTTTCGGGGAAACAGGGTAGTGAGATCCT
This sequence comes from Lithobates pipiens, assembly GCF_037356315.1. Lineage (NCBI taxonomy): Eukaryota > Metazoa > Chordata > Amphibia > Anura > Ranidae > Lithobates > Lithobates pipiens. The sequence continues at coordinate 626,240,628 of NW_027507758.1, forward strand.
TCTCTTTTTTGCAATTTCTGAACCCCAAATGTGTCCTGAAGAAGTGTACAACGAAACGCGTAGACGCATTAGGGCTCACATCATGTATTGATTTCTCCATATCTCCATATATGTTTTGTATCATTATTTCTTTCATGTCTCTGGTCTTTATACTATATGTATTTTTCAATAAATGTTAAATATTTTTTGTACTCCCAGTGTTTGTTGTGCCTTTAAAGTCCGACCACAGGTTTTCTTTGAATTCCTTTTTTTGTTTTCTTTTTGCTGCCATTACTAGTAAAACAAATAATAATAATAAAAATGCTATAACTCTATCCCCTATTTTGTAGACGCTATCATTTTTGCGCAAACTAATCAATATACGCTTATTGCAATTTTATTTACCAAAAATATGTAGAAGATTACATATCGGCCTAAACGTAAAAAAAAAATTTCCTTTTTCTTTTTTTTTTTTTAAATCAGGATATTTATTATAGCAAAAAGTACAAAATATTGTGTTTTTTTTTTTTCAAAATTGTCGCTCTTTTTTTGTTTATAGCGCAAAATATCAAAACCGCAGAGGTGATCAAATACCACCAAAAGAAAGCTCTATTTGTGGGAAAAAAAGGACGTCAATTTTGTTTGGGTACAGCATTGCATGACCGCACAATTGGCAGCTAAAGCGATCCAGTGGCGTATTGCAAAAAAGAAAAAGAAGTGGTTAAATATAACAAAATATTTCTAAAACTATGTACCTGATGGGATTATGGACAATACAGGCCTAGAAGAAAATACTATACTTAAAGTGATTAGTGTGCGTTTCAATTGTCCTCTATCTTTTCCCTGATGGCAATGGGACAAACGCACTGTAACCTGGGTGGGTTGGATCAATACTAATATAGCTTTTGCCTGCTTTTTTAATCGGCTGGCATATGCTGTGTCCAAATTCGGTAGCTCTGTTCCTATGATCCACTGTGCTGTTTTTACCACGCGAGACCGGAACTTCTTATCCTCCACCCTGCAGCCGGCATACCCCTGCTACAGCGCCGTGGAGAAGAATACTCTCAACGGTACAATGAGAGAAATTGACCATAAGCCTTAAAAAGGCAAAAGCAAAAAACAAAAAACAAATGCAAAAAACAAAACAAAGAAAAAAACTTGAAAGACAAAGGCATGATGAGCTAGTATGCATGGCATTATGAAATACCATAGAACGATGCCCTGCAGTCCCACCCACACTCCGCCCCCCATGTCCAACATTTTTCATAAGAGTTACTTCCGGGTTCACAGGCTCCGGTGCTGTTATTGGCTGGAGCTGCGATGACATCACTCCCATGCAGGAAGCTGTCTCATCATTATCTCATATGAGCAGGGCCTTTTTTCAGCTGGAACTTGATGAAACTCAGTCCCACCACCTCTTGCTCAGGCCCTCTGCTGCCTGCCCACCACTGTCACTTGTAAAAACAGAAGTTCAGCTTCTGTGTTTACAAGTGACCGCTTGTCTCCCAATGGCTCCCACAGATCTGATCTCCCGAGTGGCTCCCACTGAGTGCAAGACGGGGGCAAGGGAGATGCAGGTGCCTGGGGTGCAGTGCAGATGCCAACAGCCCAGCTGAATACAGCAACAAAAGTAAGACATGTGGAAGATGGTGGAGCATTTAAGGAGGGGAGAGAAGATGGGGTGGGGCAGTGGGGGGATTGCACACCGAGGTCAGCAGAAGAGGAGTTAAGCAGTTGCGGAAGAAGACTGAACTCTGCATTATGTATAGAGTGCACCGCTGACCTCTGCACTATGTACATAGCGCACCCCTGAACTCTGCACTATGTACATAGAGCATCCCTGAATTCTGTAGTATGTACATAGCGCACCCCTGAACTCTGCACTATGTACATAGAGCATCCCTGAATTCTGCAGTATGTACATAGCGCACCCCTGAACTCTGCACTATGTACATAGCGCACCCCTGAACTCTGCACTATGTACATAGCGCACCCCTGAACTCTGCACTATGTACATAGCGCACCCCTGAACTCTGCACTATGTACGAAGCGCACCCCTGAACTCTGCACTATGTACGAAGCGCACCCCTGAACTCTGCACTATGTACGTAGCGCACCCCTGAACTCTGCACTATGTACGTAGCGCACCCCTGAACTCTGCACTATGTACGTAGCGCACCCCTGAACTCTGCACTATGTAGGTAGCGCACCCCTGAACTCTGCACTATGTAGGTAGCGCACCCCTGAACTCTGCACTATGTAGGTAGCGCACCCCTGAACTCTGCACTATGTAGGTAGCGCACCCCTGAACTCTGCACTATGTAGGTAGCGCGCCCCTGAACTCTGCACTATGTATGTAGCGCGCCCCTGAACTCTGCACTATGTATGTAGCGCGCCCCTGAACTCTGCACTATGTATGTAGCGCGCCCCTGAACTCTACACTATGTACATAGCGCACCCTTGAACACTGCACTATGCACATAGCGCACCCCTGAACTCTGCACTCTCTGTGTAACCCCCTCCAGAACTCTGCACTCTGTACATTTTGCACTCTTGATATTTAATGCCCCTTTAAGACCCTCCCACATTGAAAGGTGTGAGTGTGGGGGGAGTTTTTTATGGGGGGGTCGTGGTTGAGTTCCTGCACCTATTTTCTGATAAAAAAAGCCCTGCGTATGAGTCCCACTAAAGTGGTGTCATCAGCAAACTTCACTATAGTGTTAGACGCATGTATGGGAGTACAGTCGTGTGTAAGCAATGTAAACAGGGCCGGACTTAACACACATCCCTGTGGTACCCCCGTATTCACAATAATATTATTAGACATCTGATCTCCTATTTTCACCATTTGTGGTCTGTTTGTTAGGAAATCCATAATCCATGAGCGCAGCAATGGACAAAGGCCCAAAGATTTTAACTTTTTCACTTATTTGTCAGGGACTACTGTGTTAAATGCTGGGCTAAAATCAATGAATAACATCCTAACATATGTGTTTGAGAGCTCAAGATGTGTCAAGGCCTCCTACCCTGCTCAAACCACTCTGGCGTATGCTATCATGGAAGCGTAAACTCTGCTCGGAAAGGTCACCCCTAACCTCCTTTCTATATAATCCTGAACTGCCTGCTGGTCTCACAAGTCAGATGTCTCTTCCTTGGGCAACACGGGACCTCTTTCATTTCGGTCATTTGATTGACCCTAGATCCCGCAAGCTGCTATCCTTCACCCAACTTCAAGCGAAATATGACTTACCTCGCCAGGTTTTCTATGGCTATTTGCAAATAAGGCACTATGCCCAATCCACAACTTCGGATCTTCAATTCTCTGTGCCGTCCCCCTTCGAGAGCATTATATTGGAAGGATCGGCACGCCGAGGCATGATATCTGATATCTACCGGCTGCTCAATTCCTACTCTATTGCCACTCAGGGCAAACACGCTTATATGCTCCGTTGGGAGAGGGTGCTGGGAGAGGAGATCTTGGAAGCAACGTGGCAGACGATCTGGTCCCAGGCAGCCAAAAGCTCCTATTGTACCTTATACATCCTATCCTATCCTAGCATTGCATATGTGCCATAATGCTCAGCCTATTCTCAGTTACTGTTTGATAACTTCAATAAAATGTTATTTGAGAAAAAAAGAAATGGCCTCCTCTGTGCATCTATTTGCACAATAAGCAAACTGATACTTATCCAGATCATCCAGACAGTGCTGGCCTTAACCCCTTCATGTTAACGCTATAGCCGAATGACAGCTATGGTGACGGCCTACATTGCCGGGAGCCCGTCATATGACATTCTTTGCACACTCCCCGAGTGTCCCCTGCAGGGTGCGAGCATGGCGCACTCTGTGATCACCAAGTCACTCACTTTCTCTAATTGGCTACAGGCCTTTGCCATTTTGGCTAGCGTCATTGGGGAGAAGAGCCCGGAGCATTGCTCGGCGCTTTTCTGTTATATGGATGCGATTGGGGAGGCCCATCGGGTTTATGGGGGGGTGGCGTGGCTCCGGTACGATGAGCAATTCCGGCAGCGCAAAGCAGTGCGGCCGGAATTGCGCTGGGACCACAAGGACATCAGCCTCTGGATGAGGCTTATGTCGTCGGCGAGGGCCCCGCCTCAGTTTCTTCAGGGGGGGGCCGGGAGTGCGCCTACCTTGGGACTGCCGGCCAGAAAAAAGTGGGGGGTTTGCTGACAGTACAACGAGGGAGCCTGCAAGTTCGGGGGAGCGTGCAAGTTTAAGCACGAGTGTTCCGGTTGCGGTGGGGCTCACATGTTGTCCCGGTGCTTCCGTAAAGGGAAACGAGTCGGGGCTGCTGCTCAGAAGAGGGAGGACGCCGGTGATGCTGGCAAGGATGCTCCCTTTTCTAAGTAGGTATCCGGACGGGGCGGCGGCGCGCTTGCTGGCGGCGGGGTTTCGGGACGGCTTCAGGATTCCGTGTTGGAACATCCGGGGGTGGTGGATGACAAGCTGCGAAAGGAGGTGGCGCTCGGGCGCATGGGGGGGCCGTTTGGGGAAAAACCGTGGCCCGACTTGGTGGTTTCCCCGTTGGGGGTGGTCCCCAAGAAGGAGCCAGGGAAGTTTCGGCTCATTCATCACCTGTCTTTTCCAAAGGGGGGCTCAGTGAATGATTTCATTGACCCTGAGGTGTGCTGCTATGGCCATTTTACTCCAAAGCAAGGTGTGGTCTCATACTTTATGGGGTTAAAATGGGGTGGATGTTGGAGTGGAATGGGTAACAGGTAAAAAAGGGACCTTTAGACTACCCTGGTCATGTGATAGGTAGTCAGGAAATTGGACGTGTAATTTATGTACCGTATTTATCGGCGTATAACACGCGCCGGCGTATAACACGCGCCGGCGTATAACACGCACCCCAAGTTTAGGAGGGAATTTTAAAGAAAAAAACTTTTAGGAGGGAAGTTTAAGGAAAAAAAACTTACATTTAAATGCCCATCAATGCAGCCTTATCAGTGTCCATCTGAAGCCTTGTCAGTGTCATCTGCAGCCTTGTCCATCATTGCACGCTTGTCAGTGTCATATGCAGCTTTGTCATGCAGCCTTATTGCACCTTTGTCCATCATTGCAGCCTTGTCCATCATTGCAGCCTTGTCCATCATTGCAGCCTTGTCCCCTTGTCAGTGTCATTTTCAGCCTTGTCAGTTTTATTTTTAGCTTTTATTTTTAAAAATGGCGCCGCTGAGATGTCCTGTGTATCTCGGCGGCGCTCGGTAGTTGTCGGCTTTCGGCCGCTCTCGGCCACTGTCGGCGGTTTTCGGCTGCGAGAAGGGCCGAAGGTGGTCGAAAGCCGTCAAGAAGGGCCGAAGGTGGCCGAAAGCCGACGAGAAGGGCCGAAGGCGGGCGAAAGCCGCCGAGAGCCGCAGAAAGCCGCCGAGAAGGGCTGAAGGCGGCTGAAATCCGCCCAGAGGCTTCAAAATGGTGGAGGATCGGGGTATAACACGCACCCGCAATTTTCCCCTGATTTTAAGGGGAAAAAAGTATGTGTTATACGCCGATAAATACGGTAGCTAGAACTCCTGAAGGTACTCCTTGGGTTTGTGTTGGCAGGCTGTGAAAAAGTCTCACACATGTGGTATCACCATACTCATAAAAGGTAGCAGTATAAGCGTATATTGATTGGTTTGCACAAAAGTTGTGTTTGCACAAAATAGTGTCTACAAAATAGGAGATAGATTTATGGCATTTTTATTATTATTATTTTTTTTTACTAGTAATGGTGGCAATCAGCAATTTTTAGCGGGAAAATTTGCGGCAGACAGATCGGACACTTTTAACACTTTTTTGAGAACCAGTCACATTATTACATCAGTGCTAAAAATAGCCACTGATTACTGTATAAATGACACTGGCAGGGAAGGGGTTAACATCAGGGGCAATCAAAGGGTTAAATGTGCTCCCTGTTTGTGTTTTCCAACTGTGTGGGGGACTGGAGAAACACACAGACTCATATTCTTGCTTAGCAGGAGGACAGATCTCAGTGCCATCCCCTGACAGAACGGAGATCTGCCTTGTTTACATAAGCAGATCCCTGTTCTGCCTGGAATGATCGTGGATGGCCGGTCAGTGGTGGTACTTACCTGATCGCACACTCCGTATGCCTCTCTGCTGATGTCGGAGTTCTACTATCACTGTCAGCAAGGAGATCACGGCTCCCCACAGTCTGGTATAATTGCAGTGCCTGGTGACCCAGAGAATGTTCCATCCGTCATCCCCTCACTGACACTCTGAGTCCTGGAACCTGTGAGATGAGGACACGATATCGCTGTACCCAAAATCCTGGGACTGTCCTGTTATCAATGAACACTTGGCAATAATGACAGAGCTGTGTTCACACTACGAGGCCTTTCCCCTCCCCTTCCCTCCCTTCTAGATTGTAAGCTCTAACAAGCAGGGCCCTCTGATTCTTCTTGTATTGATTTGTATTGTAAGTGTACTGTCTTGCCCTCATGTTGTAAAGCGATGCGCAAACTGTTGACACTATATAAATCCTGTATAATGATAATAACTTCTCTGGGCTGCAGTTCCTCTGAGCTCCACAAGGTGGGGATCTCACCTCTATCCAGACTGGAAATCTCTATGGAATACAGACAGGAAGTGATGTCAGCTAAAGACAGGAAGTGATTTTAGGTATAAATAGAAAGTTCCGGGTGAGAGGTGAGTCGGGAGTACGTATCAAGAAGACGTCGCTGGAAGGGGCAGCAGAGGTGGTAATAAGATCTTATTTTCTATTTACACCCAGTAACCCCCCGTCATGTCCGTCCTCTTCCTCCATAGTCACTGTGATGTCTTTTATCTCCAGCAGATGATGATACACACATATATAGTGTGGAAACCTAGATTAACCCCTTCAGGGGCAGAACATTTCCCCACTTACAGGGTCGGAACATTCTCCGCATTGTAGAGATGTGTCACCTTTCCCACCAATCACCTTCTCACCTCATCAGTCTAAACCAGCCTTTCTCAACCTTTTAAACACAGAGGAACCCTTGAAAGAGTTCTCTGGTCTCGGGGGAACCCCTGATAAAAATTAGAAATCTACAACTCCTGATACATTAGTGTGATGGTCGGTGGGAAGAATGGTCCTTACACTTGTGACCATTGGGAAGAATTACCCCCTTACAGATAGCTGAAAAGATCAATGGTGTAGGTGGGAACTTATCCGAGAGGCAGAAATGGCCCAATGTTGGAGGACCCCTAGCAACCTCTGGAGAAACCCTAGGGTTCCACGGAACCCTGATTGAGAATCACTGGTCTATACTAAAGGATTATATGACTTTTTAGTGGTGGGGTTATTTAGGGGGGATTGGAATATGTATGTCTCTCTTTTATAAGATTCAAACTGGAAGGAAAAAGGGGAAAAATGTCATTTTGTAGGAAATGTCCTGAAAACGAATGTCTCCATAATGATCCCAGTCTCAGATATTCATCCTAAAATGTGATCAGTAAAGTCTCCGCAGAACACGGAGATCACAGAAATATGACGTGTCCTGGCAAAGCCCAAAGTCAACGTTCATCTTTCAGCACACCTCCCAACTTTTTAAGATGTGAATGAGGGACGCTATTAGAAAAAGTATGCAGTCATGGGACACCTCACTGCCACGCCTCCTTAAAGGAGACTTCTATTTAAAAAAAATCTAAGTTAAATCCACAAGTGGATTTTTTTTTTTACCACCATTATTGCTTTAGGCTCCATTCACACACTTGTGCTACTTAAAAATCAAGCAATTTCCATTGCAACTTTACTATGCGACTTTGGACAGGACAAGGGCGACCTTGTTACAACTTTGTCTTTGACCAATCTGATAGTTTTGTTTGCCCTCTACAAAGTCGCTAGACATGCGCAGAACGGAAACATTTGTTTAGCTTAGTTTGGTTTCTTTATTTTGTTACGAAATTCAAATTCTGTGTGAAGAATAACTGGTTGTTAAAGCGGAGTTCCACCCAAAAATTGACCTTCTGCTTTTCGGAATCCTCCTCCCCACCTCCGGTGTCACATTTTGGCACCTTTTCAGGGGGGAGCAGATACCTGTATAATCCAGGTATTTGCTCCCACTTCAGGGGCATATATAGCCGAAGTATCCGCGGATATCTATGCTATATCCGGCTCCTCCTCCGTCCCCCCTGCTGTCTTCTGGGAGACACACAGGTCCCAGAAGACAGCAGGGAACAGTGTAGTAGGGAACCAGTCTGTGAAGTCGCAAGGCTTCACTTCCTGATTCCCTTACCGAAGATGGTTGGTGCCTCCACCCAAGGGCTGAGGGACAGATTGTCTTCGGGTAACGACATCGCGGGCGCCCTGGATAGGTAAGTGTCCTTATTTTAAAGTCCGTAGCTGCAGTATTTGTAGCTATTGACTTTGAAAAAAAAAATTGGCGGAACTCCGCTTTAAGGAGCGGCCTGGGAAGCCGGCCGCCATGTCCTTATCAACTGATGACTCATCAGCTGTCAGCGGGTTTGCCCACTGACAGCTGAATGTAAAAAAAAAAAAAAATGCCACAATGAAAATGAAAGGGGGGGGGGGGGGGGATGGTGTGGGGTTCCCTCAATGCATACGAGGCCCTTTGGTCTGTTATGGATTATAAGGGGAATCGCACGCCAAAATCGATACCAGACCCTTATCTGAGTATGCAACCCGGCAGCGCGCGCCCCCCCCCCCCCCCTGAACCATACCAGGCCACATGCCTTCAACATGGGGGAGGTGTGCTTTTAGGCAGGGTGGGCTTTGCCCCCCCCAAAGCACCTTGTCCCCATGTTGATGGTGATAAGGGCCTCTTCCCCACAACTCTGGGTAGTGGTTGTGAGGGTCTGTGGGCAAGGGGGGCTTATCTGAAACTGAAAGCCTCCTTTAACAAGGGGTCCCCCAGATCCTACCCCCCTATATAAATGAGTATGGGGTACATAATACCCTAACTCATTCACCAAAAACGTCAATAACACAACACAAGTTTTCGACAATTCCTGTATTAATACTTTTTTTTTTTTTTTAAAGTCCCTCCCGGTGTACATCTCTCATCGCCACCACCGACCTGGCTGTTCCTTTCGTTATTTAAGAGCTGGAAGACAGCGGGAGCCTTCTTCAAGGTTTTCTTTTTTTTTTGGGACCAGCTGTGTGACGGGCGTCCTGATTAATGATGGATCTACAGCGGGGAAGACATTTTTAAAAAAAATTCTCTTTAAAAAGAAAAAGGAATTATTAAAAAACGCTTACTGTCATTTTTTACACTACACCTTTTTTTGTGAATGAGTAGGGGTACCATGTACCCCATGCTTATTCACATGGGGAGGGGAGGCAGGATCTGGATGCCCCCTTCCAGATTTCTGATAAACCACCAGCCTGCAGATCCCCACAACCATGCCCAGGGTTGTGGGGAAGAGGCCCTTGCCCCCATCATAAGGTGCTTTGGGGGGGCAGAGCCCCCCCCATCCAAAGCACCTCCCCCCATCTTGAGGACATGTGGCATGCTTGGATAAGGGCCTGGTATGGATGGGGGAACCCCACACTGTTTTTTTTTTTTTTTTTTTTTTTTTTTTTTTCTTTATGAATTTTTAATTGCTGACAATTTTTTTTATATTCAGCTGTCGGTGGGGATGCCCGCTGACAGCCGATGAGTCATCGTTGGAAAGGAGGTGGCGGCCGGCTTATTGGCTCACTCCTTAACAACCAGATATTCTTCACACAGAATTCGAATTCTTCTGAAAATTTGGAATTTGTTTGAAAATAAGGAAACAAATATCTTTTTTTCATTGCCTGCATTATTTTCACAATTGGCACAAAAGTTGCATGTATATCATGCAGGTGCAACCTTTTTGTGGCTTTTGAGGGTTTACATTGAAGTCTGTGGCCCACAAAACCCATGCAAGTGGGACCAAGTAGTGCAGGAACAATTTTAAAGTCGCTACGACAGATATGAACATTACTTATTAGAAAACATGAGGTGCAACTTTGGGGTCCAAAGTCACATGAAAAGTTGCACAAGTGTGAGTGGGACCTTTATACTAGCTTTTAAAATGTAAGCAATTTAATAATTGGATGAAAGGTTCAGCACTGGGAAACACTTTTTGAAAGATACATAGTGAATTTTATATACAACTATATAGACCAGACCAAAATGAGGGATAGATTAGGAGGAAAGAGGGAGTTTGTTCGAAATCGGGGACAGTTGGGAGCCTTGTTCCAGTTTGGGAGCGGTGGGACGCACCCGGAAGAAATGATTTTATGTACATAAATCACACCTCCTCCACATGTCCCTCCAACCAGAGTCAGAGAATCCTATGACATCACACTGACCTCAAAGCTCCTTTTCCCTCCCTGCCTGTAAAAAGTTTTCAACCTACGGGGGCGGGCTGTTTAGGTAAACAATACCCCAGCCTGAAGTTGGGAGGTCACATGACTTCGCTATTATCTATATTAATAAAACACAGACCTGACCAGAGAGGTGAGGAGGATTCTGTGAATGTCTATTGATTTTTTACTATTCAAATATAGAATTTTGAAGATTTGAAGTCTGGAGATCATATGACCATCACATTGCCTCCACCTCCCTCCCTGATAGAATAGAGAAATACAAAGAAGATTCTAGAAGTCACCAGAGAGATGATGGAGGAGAGGTGAGCGGTGCCGGGAATTCTGGGATATTATCAAGTAACAGACAAGGGATGTGTCTGGATGGTGACTGTATCATTGTGTGTGTCAGGTTCCTATAAGGTGTCAGGATGTCACTGTCTATTTCTCCATGGAGGAGTGGGAGTATTTAGAAGGACACAAGGATCTCTACAAGGACGCCATGATGGACAATCAGCCGCCCCTCACATCACCGGGTAAGAGGAGACTTTATTGTAAAGGAGAGAGCAGTACGGAGGCTCCACCTAGATCCCCCATCATCTGATAAACACATAGAAACAATGTATTCAGTCAGTGTGTGTGTTTCCTACAGATGGATCCAGTAATGGGAACCCACCAGAGAGATGTCCCCGTCCTCTGTATTCCCGGGATTCCACACAGGAAAATCACACCATCCCCCACCATCATCAGGTAGACGAGGAACAATCATTGATAGTTAGTTATAATTTATACACAATTATGTTTGATACAATCATTGATTAATCATATATTTAGAGTGGAAACCTCAAAGGTTATAAAATTGATGTTAAAGAAGAGTACAAAGAAGAGGATGAGGAGTATGGAGTGATGAAGGAATTTTCAGAAGGATGCAAGGATAAGATGGAACCATCTAATACAAGGAACCCACCAGAGAGATGTCCCCGTCCTCTGTATTCCCGGGATTCCACACAGGAAGATCACACCATCCCCCACCATCATCAGGTAGATGATTGACCATTATTGGTAGTTATGATTTATACACAGCATGTTTGTTACAATTCATTTTTTATTACATATTTAGGGTGGAATCCTCAGGGATGATAATATTGATGTTAAAGAAGAGTATAAAGAGGAGGATGAGGAGTATGGCGTGATGGAGGAGTTTTTAGAAGGACACAAAGATATGATGGAGCCACCAAATACCAGGAACCCACCAGAGAGATGTCACCATTCTTTGTATTCCTGGGATTCCACACAGGAAGGTCACACCATCCCCCACCGTTACAAGGTTGGAAGATTGGCGCATCTAGAACATGGACTTGTAGAGTTGATGTTTGGATTTTTTATGTGAGTTTATAGTTTACAGATGATATTCTTTCTCATTTTCTTGAATTAGAGTGGAAATCCAATCGATTTAAAATTTGAGGTTAAAGCAGAAGAAAAGTATGTGAGGGATGACCAGCAGTCTATGGAGGAGGATGGAATAATGGTGACATTTATAGAGGAGGACACTCCTACAGAGATCAGCACAGGTGGGTCATTAACACTAAATACATTCCTCCACCCATACTGCTCACTGATTGGTACAGAGTAAGGCCGGGCCTGGGTGATATCAGCTTGTAATACCCTGGTCAATAAGGATGAGCCGAACACCCCCCGGTTCAGTTCGCACCAGAACCTGCAAACAGACCTAAACTTCGTGTGAACTTTAGAACCCTATTAAAGTCTATGGGACTCGAACGTTCAAAATCTAAAGTGCTAATTTTAAAGGCTAATATGCAAGTTACTGTCCTAAAATGTCTTTGGGGACCTGGGTCCTGCCCCAGGGGAGATGTATCAATGCAAAAAAAAGTTTTAAAAACGTCAGTTTTTTCGGCAGCAGTGATTTTAATAATGATTAAAGTTAAACAATAAAAGTGTAATATTCCTATAAATTTCGTACCTGGGGGGTGTCTATAGTATGCCTGTAAAGGGGCGCATGTTTCCCATGCTTAGAACTGTCCCTGCACAAAGTGTCATTTCTGCAGGAAAAAAAGTCATTTAAAATCACTTGCGGCTATAATGAATTGTCGGCTCCCGTAATACAGAGAACACTCATTGAAAGTCATTGATTAAAAAAAAAAAAGCGTGGGGTTTCCCCAAATTCAATTACCAGGCCATTCAATGGATATTAAGGGGTTCCCCTTAATATCCATACCAGACCTGAAGGGCCTGGTAATTGAATTTTTTTTTTTTTTTTTTTTTTTTAATCAATGACTTTCAATGAGTGTTCTCTGTATTACGGGAGCCGACAATTCATTATAGCTGCGAGTGATTTTAAATGACTTTTTTTTCATGCAGAAATGACACTTTGTGCAGGGACAGTTCTAAGCACGGGAAACATGTGCCCCTTCACAGGCATACTATAGACACCCCCCAGGTACGAAATTTAAAGGAATATTACACTTTTATTGTTTCACTTTAATCATTATTAAAATCACTGCTCCTGAAAAAATTGCAGTTTTTAAAACTTTTTTTTGCATTGATCCATGTCCCCTGGGGCAGGACCCGGGTCCCCAAACACTTTTTAGGACAGTAACTTGCATATTAGCCTTTAAAATTAGCACTTTAGATTTCTCCCATAGACTTGTACAGGGTGTTCCAGGCTTTTCGAATTTGCCACGAACATCCCAAATTGTTCACTGTTCGGCGAACAGGCAATGTTCGACTCTAACATGAGTTTGACTCAAACTCGAAGCTCATCCCTACTGGTCACTTTCCTGAGCTGTGTTCCCCATCCTGTATTTCTCTTGGATAATCTTCCTTCTCTGTGCTGCAGACATAAATTATGTATCTAGACTGGATTTATGGAGATCCTGGGGTTCAGCTGGCAGCAAAATGTTCATTTTCAACATAGACATTACTAGACCTGGGTACCTGGGGTCATTATCACAGAAAGTGATAATGAGGGAGGAGTCAATAACCCAATGATGGGGGTCTTCAGGATCAGTCCAGCCTTCATCTTGGTTGTTCTCTCCCCATCCTCACTCTCTGACCTCTGGTGGGGCTCAGCCCCGCTGTTATTCATGACTAAATCATGGACTAAATAAGGAAGTGCAGGACTTCTTGTGTTGGGAAGATGGCAATGAGTGATAGAGGGGGAGGGGACACTCGTCCTATAATCCCCTCATCACTGTCACTCCTATAAAAGACAGTTCTTGTTGTTTCCTCACTCTCTGACCTCTGGCGGGGCCATATTTAGTCCATGATTTAGTCATGAATAACACCAGTCAACACCCAAAAGAGACAATCGTGAGCCTCCTCACCTTTTACTATTGGCAAATATTAGTAATCACGCTGTCACTTCACCTTGAAATCCAAGGCTGCTGCCGTAGCTAGAATATAATACATAAGAAAACTAGATCTCTCCCGGGGGGAACATAAGAAAGGTTCCCCTTAAAAGAGACCAAGGGAGAAAAACAGATAGCTACTATAGGCTGCAATAATGAAGTATAAGAAAATAAATAAATAAAAATATATTTTATTTAATCAGCGATAAATACCACATTTACCAAAAAATTTCATAAAAAACCCCATCCCATGAACAATTCATAGATAGTCCTGAGAAATGTTTCAATCTATGAATTGTTCATGGGATGGGGTTTTTTATGAAATTTTTTGGTAAATGTGGTATTTATCGCTGATTAAATAAAATATATTTTTATTTATTTATTTTCTTATACTTCATTATTGCAGCCTATAGTAGCTATCTGTTTTTCTCCCTTGGTCTCTTTTAAGGGGAACCTTTCTTATGTTCCCCCCGGGGGAGATCTAGTTTTCTTATGAATAACACCAGACTAAGGTCCATGAATAAAGAAATGATCTGGTAGGAGATCAGAGGACCCATTTACTAGTTACCTTGAGGGGGGAATTGTAAGATCCTCAGAGACAAAGCTGCCTGATGTGGGCGGAGTCCTGGTTTAGGGGAACCAATCAGCTCATGTCTAGTAGTAATCTTTTTATTTCTATTTTAGTAGATGGACGGGAGATGAGGAAAACCTCAGAGGATTGTCTCACTTTGTCTCCAGACTGTAAAGTAGAAGATGAGGACATCACACAGTATAGTCCAGGAGAAAACCCGACTACCTCAAATGTCCATCCGGCACCACACAGTGTAGATGGACCATCGTATTCCTCTTATCCTGAGGAACCTCAGACTGTGAGGGACGGTGCCGTCCTTCCAACAGATAAGAGGTTTTCCTGTACTGAGTGCGGGAAGAGTTTTAGTTCTAAATTCAATCTTAACGTTCATAAACGATCTCACACAGGTGAGAAGCCGTATTGCTGTCCTGAGTGTGGAAAATGTTTTATACAAAAATCACATCTTGTCACACATCAAAGGCTTCACACAGAGGAAAAACTGTATTCCTGTTCTGAATGTGGGAAATGTTTTTCGGACAAGTCCTTTTATCACATACATCAAAGACTGCACAAAGGTGAGAAGCCGTATTCCTGTCCTGAGTGCGGGAAATGTTTTGTAGTCAAAGCACAACTTGTCATACATCAGAGATCTCACACGGGGGAGAAGCCCTATTCCTGTCCTGAGTGCGGGAAATATTTTTCAGACAAGTCTAACCTTTACAGACATCAGCGACATCACAAGGGTAAAAAGCCATATTCCTGCTCCGAGTGCGGGAAATGTTTTGTACAAAAATCAAACCTTGTTACACATCAAAGGTCTCACACGGGGGAGAAGCCGTATTCCTGTCTTGAGTGTGGAAAATGCTTTTCACGAAAGTCCCATCTTTACACACATCAGAGATCTCACACGGGGGAGAAGCCACTTTCCTGTCCTGAGTGTGGGAAATGTTTTTCAGATAAGTCCAGTCTTTACAGACATCAGAGATTGCACACAGGGCGTAGCCATGTTCCTCTCCTGAATATGGGAATTGCTCCTCGCTGAAGTCCTGTCTTCCTGTACATCAGGGATCCCACACAACCCTCGAGGTGTATTGGTGCCTTGAGTGCGGGAAATGTCTTCTATATGAATGTTGCTGGACATCACAGCTCTCATGTGGGGAAGAAGCACACCCTGATATACACCTCAGATATACTCCATGGTTGATCTTCATCATGTAAGAAACAGTTCATAAGGAGATCAGAGATCACCAAAGTCATGGATGAAGTGTTATACCGTGTTGGCCATTCATAGCAGTAGAAAAATAAAAATGGAGTCATTACCTTTCATTGGCTGAGTACATTTTGTGGTGTAATCTCTCACAAACACTTAGAGGTCTGTTTTTTACAATTTATTGGATAAAGGTGACAATTATTTTTCCAGCCATGACAAATATTGTTTGTATTTTATTTCATACAGTGATGATGATAAGTATCATAGGAATTGGCTCCATCTAGTGGCTGAAGACATTATTTTTCATTTTAAATCATTAAAAACTATTCGGCCAGCTCAGCAAATAGCCTAACAGCTTTTTGTTTTACCCCCATTCACAGAATGTACACGGCCTATCACTGTGTGAATTGATATGCAAATCTTTTATGAATATACCCCTAAATGTCAGGAAATATTTATTTAACTGCTTGTCACCTGAACACAGTAGATCTAATGAGGACAGGTGGTACAGCCAGGCTAGCGTCCTGTACATCACCTAGCACGTGTGCACTAGCGCTCCTCCATGATTGCTGTGTTTGGTGGGCAGCTGATCTCAGTGCTCAGTACCCAGTCGCTGTGAGCACCCGGGGGGTATCATGTGATCCCTATGACTGATCATATTATGAAAGAAAACTTGTCAGTGGCTTTCATTTATGACCAGCTTGCTTACTGTTGTGATGGGCCCACAGCTATCACATGGTAGCTGGCACTCTGTACCATGTGATTAGCTGTAGCCAATCGTAGCATCCCAACAGTAAGCAAGCTGTTATAAATGGAAAGCCATTATAACATTGATCAGCAACAACAGTGTAGGAAAAAAAAAATCTGATCACCCCACACCAGTCATATGATGACACTACTGTACTGGTGACACCCTGATCACCGCACAGCAGTCATATGATGACACTGTACTGTATTGGTGATAGCCTGATCACCCCACACCAGTCATATGATGACACTACTGTACTGGTGACACCCTGATCACCCCACAGCAGTCATATGATGACACTGTACTGTATTGGTGATAGCCTGATCACCCCACACCAGTCATATGATGACACTACTGTACTGGTGACACCCTGATCACCTCACAGCAGTCATATGATGACACTGTACTGTATTGGTGATAGCCTGATCACCCCACACCAGTCATATGATGACACTACTGTACTGGTGACACCCTGATCACCCCACAGCAGTCATATGATGACACTGTACTGTATTGGTGACACCCTGATCACCCCACACCAGTCATATGATGACACTACTGTACTGGTGACACCCTGATCACCCCACACCAGTCATATGATGATGATGTACTGCATTGGTGACAGTATGCAAAAAACAAAATTAATTATTTTTCAAAAAAATTACAACTTCCAAAAACTTGCCATGCCTCTTATGAAATATCTCAGCCTGTCTTCTTTCCAACAATGGCTAATTTTGGGGGGTATTTGCACTGTGCTGGCATTTTAAGAGCATCAAGAAGTGAGATTGGCCATCAGTACCTGTCCTGAGATGGGTACAGTGGGGATTTCTGGGGATTCTGTCCTAAGATGGGATTTCTGAGGATCCTGTCCTGAGATGGGTACAGTGGGAATTTCTGGGGATACTGACCTAACATGGGTACATTGGAGATTTCTGGGGATCCTGTCCTGAGATGGGATTTCTGGGGATCCTGTCCTGATATGGGTACAATGGGAATTACTGGTGATCTTGACCTGAGATGGGTACAGTGGGGATTTCTGAGGATCCTGTCCGGAGATGGGTACAGTGGGAAATTCGGGGAATCCTGACCTGAGATGGATACGTTGGGGATTTCTGGGGATCCTGTCCTGGAGTGAAGAACAGGTGAAAAGTTCCCGGGGTTTGCAGAATGCAGACGATAACACAGGAAGCAGTTGGCTGGGTAGCCAAGTGATGGGAGAGCATCAAGATGTCCCCTAGGCAATGCTCACCCACCAGAACTGAGCCTCCACTTGGCACCAATCAGCTCCTCAGGCTCTCTCCTTCCAGTTCTTGCAGCTCTCCATACAGACATCTGTCAGGGTGATTCTCTAAGCCGGCCAGCTTCCTCAGTGAGGAGGTATGTGGACAGTGGAGGCATCAAGGGCATTTTAGGGACAACCAAAGGGCAGGATGTGGTTCTGGGACTGCAATTGTGCAGGCCAGCATACAGAGTGCAGTGGTCAAAAGTATATATTACACAGCTCAGTTATTATGTACCTGGTAAAGATTTTGTGGAGGCCTCTCTTGCACCTCCTACCCAACACTCCTGAATGTGTTTGTGGGTATGTAACAATATCACGAAAGCTGTAGCTAGTGGCCATGTTGTTTGAGAACCTTAGGGCAGCCATGACAGCTTGGCTAACCAGTAATATTACAGAAAAATCTGAACACACTCCCTTGTGTCTAGGAATTCATAGTTTTAGACTTCAAAGGGACTGTCATCTCAACAGAGAAAGCAGAACCAAGCTAGGTCTGTAAAAAAACAGCTAAGGTTGGCCTGGTAGGATGTCCAGGCCTGTCTTAAACCTGTCACTCTCTCAATTCAGAGAACCAGCAGACACCGGTCGTAAAATATTTTAGTGCACAATAAGCATAAACAGTGGAATAACCGAGCCCAGTTTGTGGAAGGGTTCCCTAGTACTCAAGAAATGCCCCTGGTGGGGGTTATAGTAGGGGAGGACCCCGCCAAGCTTATCTCAAATATATACACCTTACTTAGATCGCGCACGGTAACTGGGATTGCGGAGGTAGCTAAACATAGGTGGGAGGTGGATGTGGGCCCATTAGACACTGAAGACTGGGAGGACGTCCTCACCAATGTTGGACTGGTTTCCCCTAGACTGTCTGACCGGCTAACCCAACTCTATATTATACACAAGGCTTATCTCACCCCACTAAGACTGAGCAAGTTCCGCACGGCATATGACCCAGGGTGTCCGCGTTGTGGGGAGCACCCGTGCACATTTTATCATTTACTATGGGCCTGCCCGGACGTTCAAGCCTTCTGGTTGCAAGTCATCCGCTTTCTGCATGACCACATGGGCTCTCCGTTACAGGCTGACCCCAAACTTTGTCTACTAGGCCTTCTTCCTGACGCTCAGACCAACCGCTGTCATGCTGCCTTTCTACACGAGACCCTGTTCAGTGCTAGGAAGCTGATCGCTAAGCTGTGGTTACGCACAGTACCACTCACAGTTAGAGCGTGGATACTTGAGGTGAATCTGTCACTGCCTTTGAAGAAGGTCATATATGCGCATAGGGGCTGCCCCAATAAATATAATAGGATATGGGATAGGTGGCTTGCCAACCCAGACACATGTGTGGAGCCTGATTAATGGTGTACGGTTGGCACCCTGTTTACAATTGAAATCTAGAAATTATGTGGGCTCTACGTTCCCAGTCTATTGGCGAAACTGACCGGTGGGTGGTGGGTGGGTTGGTGGGGTGGTTTTTGAAGAGAGTTTGACCAACGTAGCTGTAAAGTTTCTCGTTGCTATGTATGACATCTGTATCTGTACACTGATAGCCATGTTACTCTCAAATGTTTTGTATGCTGTATGACTTGCTGATCTTGTCCACCAATAAACTTGTTGTTTTTGAAGAAACAGTGGAATAAGTATGAAATTTCAGCATGTTTCATAACGTCCGAAGTAATAATAGCACAGCCATAATATGGATATATTTAGTTTCCTCAGATAATTTGTAACATTTAAAGTCCAGACACCCCTATGTCAGGTCATATGGGAAACCACTGGTACTCCTTCTTCCTCCTAGGTAAACTAGACATTGGAGACATGGCATGTTTATATCTGTTTTTGAAGCAAATGTCACACTGAACAATAATATGGATATTTGGAGTCTGTAAACACTATAGGTGCCGAGATATGAATATGTATCACAAAGTGTATCTGGGACAGGGTCATGAGTGTAGACACCTCCCGGCAACCAACCCCTAAACAAGATGACCAGACGTTTGGTCACTGGTCGCTGTCAAGTGTCAACACCCCTTTGATCTGACAGAAAAGGGA
The DNA here is from genome assembly GCF_037356315.1 of Lithobates pipiens. Lineage (NCBI taxonomy): Eukaryota > Metazoa > Chordata > Amphibia > Anura > Ranidae > Lithobates > Lithobates pipiens. The sequence goes on from NW_027507758.1 coordinate 626,260,132, forward strand.
GCTGCCAAAACAATGGTCAGTTCTCCTTTTACCATCCAAGCAGGAAGATCTGCCAAGTTTGAGAACCAATTACCCAGCTCATCGATCGAACTCTGATCAACCCTCAGACATTAATTGCAAGTATCCTTCCTCCCCAATTCTACCTTATTTCTTTATGGCTGTATATTGTCGTTATGTCTTTGAAACATCTTTTTTTTCTGTAATTGTTTTATTTGCACCAACTTTGACCTTTTCATAATAAACCCTTATGTTGGAAAGTGTTAACCTTGTCTCTAAAGCTCTTAATGCAAGCTATAAACAAACCTGCCTCTTGAAGAGCGCTACTGTTGTAGAGTAAGGCCATGTACACACGACCGGACTTTCTGGCAGAAAAGGTCCGAAGGAACTTTCGGCGGAGTTTCTGACGGACTGCTGAACGAATGGACTTGCCCACACACCAACGGACTAAGTCCGTTCGTTTTGAACGTGATTGCGTAAGACGGGACTAATAAAGGAAGTTCAATAGCCAGTAGTCAATAGCTTCCCTAGCGTCATATTTGGTCCCGCCGGATTAGCCCACACACGATCGGAATGTCCAACGGACTGATTCCTTTGGACCTAGTCTGCTGGGAAGTCCAGTCGTGTGTATGCGGCATAAGGCCTCTGAGCAGACCTGTCTGTGGTGGCAGTGTGTGTTGCAGATGCTTATTCTGAAATCACAATTGGTATTGCTAAAATTACGAGTCTCCCCCGGCTCGGTCTTTTAAATCGGGGGTGGTGACAGTTAAAGGGTTAATTGCGTAATTAGCCCAGTGACAATCGCTCTCAGGCTGCTGGCACCTAGATTGTGGTCCCGCAAGAGGGAAAATCTTTGTGCTAAGCGCAGCTGAGTGTGGCATTGTTACGTAAGTGACAGCGTGCTGTGAGGTTGGCTGGTCCTTCATCGCCAGTTAGCGAGGAGGGCAGGGATCTGTCACCCACGTTCGTCACAGGGTAGAGCTGGTATTCACAGTCTAAGGATATGATTCAGGTACAGCTTGACACCAGAGCAGAAGATGGAAACAGGAGCAGGAAACAAGCAGAGCTCAGCAATGGCCAGGCAGTCATTGATCAAAGCAGGTAGACCAAGTCCAGGAGACAGGCCAAGGTCAGTAACAGCCAGGCAAAGCAGTACAGAAGCAACAATCAAAGACAAGTCCAGTAAACAGGCCAGGGTCATAGTAAACAGTTGAAGAAGGTTGGAGCAGAAGCAAAGTCCAAGGGCAAGTTGGGTCATACACAGATAAGCAGGTACAGCAGATCGGGTCTCAGGAACAAGCTGAAGACCATTCAGCAACTACTCATAGTGACAGACCAGTTTAATTAGGCCACTGGGTGCCAAGTGCACACGCTAACTTGTATGCACACATGCATGTTTGCGTGCTCGCACTGGCACAGCACATCTAACATTGCGCCTTTGCTTAGAAGAATGAGCATGTGTGCAATGTGCATGCACATGAGCATAGGTCCACACTGGTTTTCTGGTGCTGGGAATCTGATTTACCTTACGACTGTACAAAGTGTAGTAGTCAGGAATGTATCATACAGCCCGGCATACAGAGTGGAGTGGTCAGGGTTATATCACATGCAGCCCACCATGCAAAGTGCTGTGGTTGAGGTGATGTCATATACAGCACAAGGTACAGAGTGCAGTGGTCAGGAACATGTCATATACAGCCCTGTGTATAGAGTGCGGTGGTCAGGAACATGTCATATACAGACCTGTGTATAGAGTGCGGCGGTCAGGAACATGTCATATACAGCCCTGTGTATAGAGTGCAGTGATCAGGAATACAAAAAGGAGAAACAAGCAGCGCCAACCTAAGTGCAGTATATGCACTCACTCTGTGTTAGTTAAAAACAGGCACATCCTAGTGGTGAAGTCCAGGTTGGCAGTATAATGGGCGATCGGGCTCCAGAGAGGGTGATCCTTTTGTGCTGTGCAGTCCCGTCTGGCGGCGCCGGTGGATTCCAGTGTCCCAGGCTGAGGTCGGCAAGGAGCACTGGGGATTGTCAGTCTGTGGGGGCTCAGGTCGCATTGTAATGATACTAATAGCGTGCTAAGTGATCAGGAGCATGTCATATACAGCCCAAGGTACAGCGTGCAGTGGTCAGTAGAATGTCAAATATAGCCCAAGGTACAGAGTGCAGTGGTCTGGAACATGTAATATATATAGGTCAGGGTACAGTGATCAGGAACATGTCATATACAGCCCAAGGTACAGAGTGCAGTGGTCAGGAACATGTCATATACAGCCCTGTGTATAGAGTGCAGTGATCAGGAACATGTCATATACAGGTCCAGGTACAGAGTGCAGTGGTCAGGAGCATGTCATATACAGCCCAAGGTACAGAGTGCAGTGGTTAGTAGCATGTCATATACAGCCCAAGGTACAGAGTGCAGTGGTCAGGAACATGTCCTATACAGCCCTGTGTATAGAGTGCAGTGGTCAGGAGCATGTCATATACAGCCCAAGGTACAGAGTGCAGTGGTCAGGAGCATGTCATATACAACCCAAGGTACAGAGTGCAGTGGTCAGTAGCATGTCAAATATAGCCCAAGGTACAGAGTGCAGTGGTCTGGAACATGTCATATATAGCTCAGGCTGCAGAGTACAGTGGTCACCAGTCAGGAGTATGTCATATATGGCCTAGTATTCAGAGTGCAGTAGTTAGAAACATACAGTATACAGCCCATCATTCCAAGTGCAGTGGTTAGAAACATATAATTTAGATTTTCTTTAGGTTCAGAATGCGTGCTAACCATGGGAACTTTACTTTCTCTATCATCTGGTTTGAGGCCCCCTTCCTCCTGACTTCACCCCCATCTGTACAATCTGACCCTCGCTCATTGCCTGGTATTGTTTTCTCTGATCCCTCCCCTCCCTGACAAATTCAAAAGTTCCTCCAACCTTTTTACCATCTTCTTCCCAACACAGCTGCACCCTCCCCCTTTAGGTGTAATCCGTCCCTACAAAAGACCTGGTAACCAACCCCAAAGTCAGCCCAGTTCTCCAGGAACCCAAAACCCACATTCTTACACCAATTCCTCAGCCACTTGTTACATTTTTGAAGATCCTGCTGCTACCTCTCTGGTGTGACCTGAGGAACAGGCAGTATTTCTGAGAGTTCCACCTTGGAGGTCCTTTTCTTTAATATAGCCCCTAAGTCCCTGAAATCATTTTGGGTCCTCCCCAGCGCCACCCAACAATCTGTTCATCTGATCCGCAATAGTCTGAACCCAATAGCCTGGCAAACAACATACTGTTTGATGATCAGGCTCTTTGTTGCCCTATTATACTTCTAATAAATGAGTCCCCTTCCACCACTATTTGTCTTTCCTTTGTTGGAAAAGTTTTAATGTTTATTGTGTGACTATTTTATCTAAAATGGAGACTGATAATTCTAAAATGGCATCTAAGGACACATTGCTTTAACTTGTTTTCTTATCTGTTGTTTTAACTAACTGCCTAAGGCCAGAAAACCACAGGCTTTGCTATATAAGGGAATAAGATTGTAAGAAGCTCATTGTGAATTGGCAAATAAAGCTGTTATGCGTCATGAGCCACCAGTGAGCTTTTAGCCAATAGGTTTCTTTTTTGTTAATCTCATAAAAGAAAGTTGCATCCTGTATTCTGGATGACTTCTGCATTTTCCCTCAAACGTGTAAGAAGCTCATCCTTTTGTGTGGACATAATTTAAATAAATTGTTTGCTTTTCAATACATCTGAAGTTTGACTGATCACAGGTGAAGAATATTCCTAACATCCTTGCCTGTCTACTCCTGCCCCCCATCCACACTGTTTTAGTTGTTCCCCTGGCAGATAGGGGAGACATCCTGCTCCAGCAATGCTACTCCTTAGGTGACATTCCCATCATCATGAAACTTGGTATATTTGTTGGGATGTATTAACTCCAGACTAGCCTCTGCCACTCTTCCCTCTACCTCATCTTGTAACTGTAACTCAGCTACCTACCTCTGGAGCCTTTACCTCCCTATCTCCTCTCTCCTCTATACTGGCCCTAGCCAGCACCTGACAGGTAGGGGCCACGCTCCTATTCAAGTTGCTGTCAGTTGAGTCTTTAGATCCAAGGTCTCTGCCCTCCTTCAGTCTAATCAGATAGCTGACATCCTTCTGTATATGGTGGGTTGTGAGACATAGTGGGTGCTGTTGTGATTAAAATGGTATTTCTATATACCTGACAAACACCAGCTAGAGGTATAACTAACGCAATTACAATACTCACGAAACCCTTTACTTAACACTGCAGTATTAAGGAGACAACATCTTGTCAAACACAAGAAGAGATGAGTCAAGATTAAAGTTCAGGAGTTGTCTAATATATTGTGGGAGGGGCTGCATTTTATATGCACCCTTATCAGCCAATCATTGCATAGAACATGGGTGTGGTTAATACAGAGGCGTACATTACACATCATCATTACATATCATTACATATCATTACTCATGTCATCTGCTTCTGAATCACAGTCATGGGATATGTGGCCCAGACATATTGTGACACAATATCTTTATTTAGACAGCATAGAATAAAACCGCCTATGCAAGCTATATTTCCCTATGTGCATGTTTACAGAAAAACTGCTACAGTCTGCAGATACAGAATCTAAGCCAACTAGTAAAGTTAACCCAAGTTAATCCTATATGAACTTACAAAGATGGAGTCACTCTGGTTCAGCCATATTACTACAGGTGCAAGGTGGATAAAGTTATTGGACACCTGACACTTCTTGGATGCAAAAGAGATGTTTATTTCTCTTACAAACATTTTTGGGGGACATGGAAGTAGTTGCAAGTTTAAAGAGCAGACTCTGAGACTTCAATAGGAGGACAGCCATGCAGGGAAAGGCCTCCAGCAAGACGCCACATCTGCACATTCAGGAATGCTGTCTCCTATGGCAACAGTCTTTTAGTAGTTCCTAACCAGGGCCGTCCTTACACATGGGCACGCTGGGCAGTTGACCAGGGGCTCCACTTGCCTGGGGGGCCCCACCTGTCCAGCCTGGCCTACTGGCATACCTCCTAACCGTCCCTGAATGGGCAGGATTGTCACGCAAAGGGAGGGCTTTCCCGTTGTCCCGCATGTGCACAGCAGCCTGATACTGGTTTTCTCACTGTGCATGTGAAAATCTTCTTTGATTGGACCTTCTGGCTGCTTGCCCTCATGGTGATTGGCTGCAGCTCATAGTAATAATCCTGCACTCACACCGTGACTCACTCTGTGCGTGGGGCGGGGTCAGTTGCCGATCTGTACTGGAGACGAGGAGGTGCTTTCCAATGGAGGAGGGTAGATCAGTGTGTGCCTGATAGAAAAGTTGCTGCAGTTAAGCTGTGGCAGTGCCCTGACAGATGACAGACGGATTTCTGGCGAAGCCTGTGCCCAGAATCTTATCAGATTATTGGAAGACAGAAGCTGGGCTCAGGATGCCATCACAGAGCACCACTCGTTCTGTCTGCTTTATCTGTACAGAACTCTGCAGGAGATAAGGAGAATGTGTGCTGAGAACCGGGGGAAGTCTTCTATGTCTCAATCTGAATTGCACTCTTTATGGTTTCTCTCCTGAGCTCTGTCCACCCCATTCATCCTGAATCCTGCAATCTCCCCATCTACCCCCCATCCCATCCTGTGAACCCCCATCCCCCCCCATCCCAGACACCCTGCAATCCCCCCATCCATCCCTCATCCTAGCCATCCTGTGATTCCCCCCATCCCAGCCATCCTGCGATCTCCCCATCTACCCCCATCCCATCCTGTGATCTCCCCATCCACCCCCCATCTCATCCTGAAATCTCCCCATCCACGCCATCCTGTGATCCCCCCATCCCAGAAATCCTGCGATCCCCCCATCCCAGCTGTCCTGCAATCCCCCCATCCCAGCCATCCTGCAAACTCCCCATCCAACCCCCATCCTGCGATCCCCCCATCTCAGCCATCCTGCGATCCCCCCCATTCCAGCCATCCTGCGATCTCCCCATCCACCCCCTACCTGCCCTCTGCACATAGCTCATCCCAGAACCTTGCACTCTGTACATAGCTCATTCCAGAACCCTGCACTCTGCACATAACTCATACCAGAACTCTGCACATAGCTCATCACAGAACCCTGCACTCTGTACATAGCTCATTCCAGAACCCTGCACTCTGCACATAGCCCATGCCAGAACCCTGCACTCTGTACATAGCTCATCCCAGAACCCTGCACTCTGTACATAGTTCATCCCAGAACCCTGCACTCATGTATGCAGCTCATCCCAGAGCCCTGCACTCTGTATATAGCTCATTCCAGAACCCTGCACTCTGTACATAAAGTACTCCAAAACCTGCAGGCCTTTATCCTTTTTTTTAAATGAATGTGCTGGGGTTCGTATGTATCCATGAGACTCTTGCTTGTGAAACAATAAAAGCATATTTTATAGGTACAAGGAAGCCCGAGTTTTGTTTAATGATGCCCCTTAAGCTCCTCCCACTGTCATAAGTTTGACCACACCCACATTTTCATCGGCACGCTATGCAAGGTTACTTCCTTCCTCAAGTGTCCCTCATTCAGGAAGTTCAAAAGTTGGGAGGTATGCCTACTGGGATACCAGGAAATTTCCTGGTAGGCCGCCTGCCCTGGGGCTGCTTTGAGTTGTGGCTGCAGCGCTCTGTTCTTCCCCTCTATCCTCCTGTGTATCACGGGGTTGGCTGGGTCTGTGTCCACCGGCCACACTGTAACAAGGTCCCGGCCCCCCTATACTGGCTCGTGTAATAGTAGATTGAATCAGTGTTCCGCCTATCACATGAGCCAATCTAGGGGGGTGGGACCTTGTTACAGTGTGGCCGCAGGAACACAGACCCAGCCAGCTCCGTGATACACAGGAGATGCCCGCTATATGTGTGTTACCAGGCGATGGTGAGTCTGTATTAATTGGCACAGTGATGCTGCATTCATGGGCACAGTGAGACTGCATTCATGGGCACAGTGAGGCTGTAATGGTGGGCACAGTGAGGCTGTATTCATGGGAAAAGTGAGGCTGCAATGGTGGGCACAGTGAAGCTGCAATCATGGGCACAGTGAGGCTGTGTCAGGGCTGGCTCAGCCCTTCCTTCTCTGAGCTGGCTGCTAATTCGGCTAATTGCCAGCTCTCATCTCTCTCCACAGTTACCCAGCTGTTCCTGATCCTGCTTGTCTGACCTGCCTACTTAAAGCTGTCCAGCTAATTTCATCTCTGCCTTCGCCTTGGTTACATCACAAGAAACCATCTCCTGCGTACCTGTTTAAAGAATGGATTTGCTGACATCCCTTCTGGCTCCTTTGCCCACTTGCTGTTCCACTTGGATCCATGACTTCTGGCCTGGCTGATTACCCGATCTGGTTACTTAACTTTGGCTATGCTTTGACTACGCTTACTCTATTTACCTTTATATTTTTTATTAATAAACAAGTGTGATTTAATTGTACTTCTGTCTTGGTCTGATTCATGGTTTCTGACAGGCTGCAATGGTGGGTACAGTGAGGTTGCATTCACAGGCACAGTGAGGCTGCATTCATGGGCACAGTGAGGCTGCATTCAAGGGCACAGTGAGGCTGCATTTACAGGCACAGTAAAGCTAATTTGATGGGCAATCGTGCATGATTGTGTATACAGGGCCCCAGTGCACTGTATTGCCGGGGGCCTATAATGCTCTTAGGATGGCACTGGTTCTAACACAACGCATAACAGTTCTTTTACCTTCACTACAACTTCTCCTTGTAGTTCTTCAGCCCACTAAGCTCCCAGTCTCTCACTAGACCCTCTGATTCACTGCCACTGAATCCCTTGAGCTCCTCCAATCTTCATGGTGGTATCTTCCTCAAGTGTCACCTCCGCTTCTCTGCTGGGTCCCCTAGCTTGGCACTCCAGATACTTCTCCATCTTCACCCCACTGGCCTGTTTGGTCCCTAGCTTGGCACACAAGGCTGCTCTGCAAGCATCACTTCCACTGGCTGGGTCCCTGACTTTATCACCGCCTGAAGTTTCCAGATTCTTCACCGTGCCCGTTCAGTAAGAATACTGCTCCGATACTTGCTTCAGTTACTCACTGTGGTCCCTGGTAATAAAGTGGATGGTCCCTTAGTGGCGACAGCTTTCCCTCCTACCTCTGAGCACTGACAGTTGGACTTCTGGTTGGACTGCAAGCCACAATCCCAACACTGCGCTGCTCTCTTCTTGCTTCTGGATAGGCCCTCAGACATTCTAACAGCCAGATGCCTCGGGATAGGCTCAATCTCCAGCCTAGCAGCCTGGGGCAATAAGACACGCGTCCACCCAGACATCTGTCCAGGTGGCACAGAACACTAATCACCTGACTCCGCCCAAATATATAGGCGCTCCCAGCAAGCCATGGATTCAAAGGAACCTTTGCCCATTGGCTGAGATGCCCATAAACCCACAAATTGACCTTGTGTTACCCTTTTCATATCTAGCACCACCAATTACCCGGCCACCTAGTGGTAGTAGAGACAAGTGCAATCAGGACAAACTTAGGGAGAATCAATAGATCTCTTACATTTAACCAGGACAACTAGTGAAAAAGTAAATTTGTGAGGAGCATCCCTGCCTAAACACCAGGGTGCTACATCATCCCCCTGCCCAAAAAACTATGTCTCTGAGTTTGTATAAAAAAATTATTTGAGCTCCCAAGCCTCAGAGCAAATGTCCTGGCAAAAAACTGGGATGGGTGGGGAAAACAGGAAAGGGTTATGTGTGGGCCCCTCATCACCCGTCACGGTAGTGGCAGTCAATGTGCTGAAGGTCACAGTTCGCTCTTCAGGGTGGAACACCCCAAGAACTTCAGTTTTAGCCAACATGGCTTAAGATATCACTCCATGTATCTGCCGGCAGAACTCAGTCCAGCACAGTCCCGGCAGTACAGCTTTATGAAATGTTCCCCATTAGCAAAGAACTTTGTGCAAAGAAAGAGTGGCTTCAGCAAAGCATCCTTTGTGCCCATCAATTGCTCCCACTGTGTCCTAACAAACACAGCCACTGTGCCATATCAAATGCTGCCAGTCTGTACTTACCCTGTCTCGGTGGAACAGCTCCTCGATGTCTTCTTCCATCCTTTCTTCCCGTCCTCTGCTGGTGTCCAATCACAGCAACTGTCATTTCAGACAATCAGGTGATGGGTAATAGATCCGAGCTGTGGCATTACTTGAGTGAGAGGGAGAGTTATGCAAAACAACAAAGTCCGAAGAGGATTGTAATGGTTATTTTGAATCTTTGTTCAGTATTTTCGTTGTTTCTAGTTTTCATTCTTTTGCATTTTCGTTGTTTCTAATTTCATTATTTAGTAATTTCGTTGTTTCAAATATTCGTTCTTCTCAATCATTTGTTGTTTGTTCGAATTTGTAGTAAAACTTTTGTTCATTTGTATGTTTATGAATATAATGACTTTTTACAAATAACGAATGCGTAATGAAACTAATTGCATATGTCTAAAAATCATCACATAGGGGACTTTGTCCTCTATGTCAGTGTTTCTCAACCCTCCAAAATTATGAACGGAGTCCTCCAAAATTATGGACAAGCTTAAGGTGCCCTCCAAAATTATGGACAATCTTGAGGCACCCTCCAAGATCATGAACAATCTTGAGACACCCTCCAAAATCATGGACAGTTTTGAGGCACCCTCCAAAATTATGGACAGTCTGGAGATACTCTCCAAATTTATGGATAGTCTTGAGGCACCCTCCAAATTTATGGACAGTCTTGACGCACCCTCCAAAACTATGAACAGTCTTGAGGCACCCTCCAAAATTATGGACAGTCTTGAGGCGCCCTCCAAAATAATGGACAATCTTGAGGCGCTCTCCAAAATGATGGGCAATCTTGAAGCGCCCTCCAAAATGATGAGCAGTCTTGAGACGCCCTCCAAAATGATGGGCAATCTTGAGGCGCCCTCCAAAATGATGGGCAATCTTGAGGCACCTTCCAAGATTATGGACAATCTTGAGGCACCCTCCAAAATTATGGACAGTTACATAGTTAAATAGTAGGTGAGATTGAAAAAAGACACAGTCCATCAAATGTGTGTGATTATATGTCAGTATTACATTTTATATCCCTGTATGTTGCGGTCGTTCAGGTGGTTATCTAATAGTTTCTTGAAACTATCAATGCCCCCCGCTGAGACCACCGCCTGTGAAAGGGAATTCCACATCCTTGCCGCTCTTACAGTAAAGAACCCTCTACGTAGTTTAAGGTTAAACCTCTTTTCTTCTAATTTTAATGAGTGGCCACGAGTCTTATACTCCCTTTTGCGAAAAAGTTTTATCCCTATTGTGGGGTCACCAGTATGGTATTTGTATATGCATATTAGTGCCTCCTCATCAGTGTCCATCAGCGTAACCCCCATCAAATCATTCTCTGCAGCTATTACCTTTTGTACCACCACCCCCTCCCTTTAGAATGTAAGCTCTATGAGCCAGGCCCTCCTGTACCTTTTGTAATTGTGTTGTCCCCCCTATACATTGCAAAGCGCTGCATGAACTGTTGGCGCTATATAAATCGTGTATAATAATAATAATCAGTGAAGGATAAAAACTTACTTATATACAACATTTTAAAAACAGAAACAAAGAAAACATATTTTTTTCAGAATTTGTCTTTTTTTATTTCTAGCACAAAATTTTTTAAAACCCCAGGGGTGGTCAAATACCACCAAAAGAAAGCTCTATTTGTGGGGTAAAAAAAAGAACATCAATTTTATTTGGGTACAGTGTTACATGATCACGCAATTGTCAAAGTGTGAGAGCGGTGTTAGATGAAAATTGGCCTGGGCAGGAAGGGGGTGAAAGTGCCCGATACTGAAGGGGTACTTAACACATGGGAAAAAAAACTTGCAAAGCTAGCTCTGGCATTGAAAAGGTTAAAGGGAACATTCAACTTCAGGAACATGTTACATGTTCCTGCAGCAGCTCAGCGATCCGAGCCCTCTGTGTTATAGCAGTGCGGGGAGAAGTTCCCGGTACCGGCTGTCATTTTATGAAACGAACGCGGCCGTGCCATTCATTCACAGAGTTCTGTCCTTTGCCATTGTCAGCTTGTAGTTTTCAGTGAACTCCCACACCACTGCTGAGCTCTCTGGTAGATGAGGAACAAGGAGATTGTCATAAGGGACAAGGAGATTGGGACCCTGATTCAGTCCCTCAGACAAGTCATTAAAAAAAAAATGTCCACACCCCTGGAACTGTTTCTTACATGATAAAGAACAATTCCCTCACTCAGGACAGGAGTACGGCTACTCCCCTATGTGAGATCTCTGATGTCTGTAAAGATTGGACTTCTGTGAAAAACATTTCCCGCACTCAGGACAGGAATGCGGCTTCTCCCTCGTGTGAGATCTCTGATGTATGTAAAGATAAGAACTCCGTGAAAAAAATTTCCCACACTCAGGACAGGAATACGGCTTCTCCCCGGTGTGAGATCTCTGGTGTGTGTAAAGATTGGACTTTGCTGAAAAACATTTCCCACACTCAGGACAGGAATATGGCTTCTCCCCCGTGTGAGATCTCTGATGTTTGTAAAGACTGAACTTCAATGAAAAACATTTCCCACACTCAGGACAGGAATACGGCTTCTCCCCGGTGTGAGATCTCTGATGTGTGTAGAGATTGGACTTGGCTGTAAAACATTTCCCACACTCAGCACAGAAATATGGCTTCTCCCCGGTGTGAGATCTCTGATGTGTGTAAAGATTGGACTTCGCTGAAAAACATTTCCCGCACTCAGGACAGGAATACGGCTTCTCCCCCGTGTGAGATCTCTGATGTGTGGAAAGACTGGACTTCGCTGTAAAACATTTCCTGCACTCTGGACAGGAAAACTTCTTCTCTGTTGGAAGGACGGCACCGTCCCGCACAGTCTGAGGTTCCTCAGGATAAGAGGAATACGATGGTCCATCTACACTGTGTGGTGCCGGATGGACATTTGAGGTAGTCGGGTTTTCTCCTGGACTATACTGTGTGATGTCCTCATCTTCTACTTTACAGTCTGGAGACAAAGTGAGACAATCCTCTGAGGTTTTCCTCATCTCCCGTCCATCTACTAAAATAGAAATACAAAGATTATTACTAGACATGAGCTGATTGGTTCCCCTAAACCAGAACTCCGCCCACATCAGGCAGCTTTGTCTCTGAGGATCTTACAATTCCCCCCTCAAGGTAACTAGTAAATGGGTCTTCTGTAGGACGGCAACTAATGATTATTTTCAGAATTGATTAGTTGGCCGATTATTGTTTTGATTAATCAACTAATTATATAAAAACCTCAAAAAAAGGTTGATGTATAATTTAGTTAATATTCTTGAATATCTATATGCAGCGGTATATATAAATATCCAGATATATAGTTGGATATTTAATGCATTCTGAGAATAACAGACAGATAGATGTATTATTAGAGGGAGAATCTGCTACATATCAGAATCAGAGATCAACATTATTATAATGTCAAAAAGATGTAAAACACTGTTTTTCAGATTATCAGACAGGAGTGTAATATAATATAATATGATGGATGACAGACTGCCTTGTCATAGACAGGTAGGTGGGTACAAGCTCCCTGCACCTGATGTCACTTATGCTGGCCATACACAAACTCATTACTCTTTCAAAAAAAACATTCATCCAATTTTCTATCCATTAGCCCTTGTACACACGGTCAGAGAATCCGTCGGAATGTGTCCTATCGGACCGTGTTGTCGGATAATCCGACTGTGTGTGGTATGCATTGGACTGATTGCGTCTGAATATCCGTCAGACCCAATTTTCCAACTTGCTGGAAATATTTTCCGACCAACTGGTTCGATCGGACATACTCCGATCATGTGTAGAGGATTTTGATCGGCCCAAGTGCCACGCATGCTCAGATCAAATTCCTACATCAAAGCTATTGGCTACTAGCTTGAACGTAGTCCCATCGTAACGAAATTACGTCATCACGTTTTGAATGATCGGATTTTTCGACAACTTAGTCTGACCATGTGTATGCACAGTTTCGGACAAGATCCGACGGGCAAAATCCAACGGACAAAATCCAATTTGGTTGTCGAAATCTCCGACCGTGTGTACAGGGGCTTAGTGGGGTTAAATCGGCGTTCATTTCTGACCACAGTGACGGGAAAATTAGAAGGAGCAGAACAGAAAACTTTTCTTGATCGAACAAATTTTCAAATCATGTATGTGGGGTTTTTTTTTTAGAACTTACATTCATTTTAAAATGGAATGTTAAAAGCAAGTGGAATTTTCGAACTCATCCATTCATCGAATGTACAAATAATTTTCATACAAATATTTGTGTGAATATTTTCATTAAAAAAAAAATGAATCCGTGTATGGCCAGCATAGGACATATAGTAGCAGCAGCATGATTATTTTTAATCATCTGTTATGATGGGATTAAAAAAATAAATAAAAAATAGTCCTTTATAGTACAAAAAAAGCAGATAATCACTACTATAATGGATTCATTTATACTGTGGAATAGTGAAAGAAATATATCTTATATCATATATATATAATATTAAATATATCCAGAAGTAGGATATATGGGGATTTTACCTGGGAGTCACACATGAAGCTATATGGAGGTTAGAAAGGGGAGGGGGGGACTTTTATATTAAAGTAGTACTGGAAGCTGAGACTTTTTTCAGGGATATAATCATTTTATATATAATGCACAATACTAGTGTAGCGGTCATAACCCTTTGCAGGGCGGCCTTAACTTTTTGGGCTTACCGCTTGGCTTGTTCTTCCACGTCTAGGGGTTCCCAGGTTTGATACCCAACAACTTTGGATGCTGACACCAATAAAGTCCTTTTGAAAGGTTTTTATTTGCAGGGGTAACATCCAACAACACAGTCTCATATGGGAACAGAGGGCAAGGGTGAAGAACTCAGGCACCTTGAACTGCAGATATAACAAAGTCTCTAGTACCACCCAGAGAGTAGCCTCTCGCAGCTGGGCTTTTGAAGGCTGAACAAATCTCTAGCCAGAGATTATGGCAGTCAGCACTTTGACTCAGAATTTGTGAAATCTCTGACCTTGAACAAGTTGTAAATAAAAGTGAACAGGAACCTTTTTCCTCAGTACCTGGAACGTTCTCTGTCTCCTTGGTAGTACTGGAAAAATCATGAATTTGTCAGTGTCCTTCACAACTCAGGAACCAGGCACTTCTCAGGATGCCAGCTTGTTGGCCCTCCTCCGAAGAGTCCTCCCCCGGTCACTTGCAGGAGCTGCGGTGCCCCTCCAAGCCGAGAGCCCACCCGGACACCTTGAATCCTCCCTCAGTTACTGCACCTCAGACCAACCGGTACTGAGACTTGGGAACAGACGGATCCCCACCCCAGACCAGGCGGGTCCACTGGGGTTAGTCACCCGAAGCATGTTGCAGAGCGACGAACGCTCCCGTGACCGGGACCCCTCGCGGGGCTACCCCGGTCTAGAAACAGGAACAGACTGCTGGGGCCTAACAAACGAACCACCTGTAACACGTGACCTCAACCTCTTAAGTACCCTTCCCCAGACTCCTCAGCGGGGCCCGGCACACCCACTGATTGGCTCAGAGGAAGCCGATAACCAAAATGTCCAACCAGACCTGGTTCTGGCCTGTCAGGTGCACCTCACTGTACACATGACCAGGCAGAACTCTAACACAGCCCAGCCAAACTGATGTCAAAGTTAATGTACATAATTAACCCTCAGAACCCATTACCTTTCTGAGGCAAAAACTAAATTTACACACGAATGACACTTTGTCTAAAATGTCATCTGCTACACTAGTAAACTTTTACTTTATGTAATGATAATATCTTCTATTACCTCCAGTCTATCAGCCTCCACCTTGTCTGGGTTCAGATGCTGATCTTCCCTGCGCAGAGACCTTAAAGTCATTGTAAATGTTAGATTTTTTTTTTTCAAACAAAATTGTCATACTTACCTTCTGTGTAAAGGTTTTGTACAGAGCAACCCTGATTCTCCTCTTCTGGACCCCCCACCCACACTTCTAAATCCTCCTGCCTTCAGAGTTCCCCTATAGGAAGCCGCAAATTATAGTATAGCGTTCCCCTATAGGAAGCCACAAAGTATAGTATAGAGTTCCCCTATAGCAAGATAAAAAAAAACTGCCTATAGAATCACTTGCTTCCTTCTCTTGCTCAGGACTACATGTCCCATGAGACATCGCTCCTCACGCATTCAAATTCTCAGTCATTTACTGACATGTATGGATGTGTACTGAGTTGTATTTTCTGATATGTAAATAAATAATGCATTCTGTATGCAGGCCAATTAATCAACTGCCAACTAATTGATTATGAAAAGTTGTTTCAGCCCTACATCTCTGAATCCCCTACCACTTAATTTCTTTATTCACGGACCTTATTCAGAGAGTGAGAAAACAATGAGAACTGTCTTTTATAGGAGTGACAGTGATGAGAGGATTATAGGACGAGTGTCCCCACCCCCTCTATCACTCATTGCCATCTTCCCAACACAAGAAGTACTGCACTTTCTTATTTAGCCATGATTTAGTCATGAATAACAGCAGGCTGAGCCCCACCAGAGGTCAGAGAGTGAGGATGGGGGGAGAACAACCAAGATGAAGACTGGACTGATCCTGAAGACCACCATAATTGGGTTATTGACTCCTCCCTCATTATCACTTTCTGTTTAAGGTTCCGAAGTTTGAATATGTTATCACATTATTATAAACATGTAAATGTCTGTGCTCCAAATCATCAAATATAAAATGTCCAGCTGGTAGGAAATGGGTGCAAAAGAAGTCAGGACTATGTAATGTACAACTTATTATACAGTATAAGATACAACAGTTAGGATTTTATAGTATCAGACTTATGTAATTTACAACATAGAGTATATAGTGCAGGAGTCAGGAGTATGCAATATACAATATCAATTATATACTGTAAGGGTCAGGACTCATAATTTTGGTATTCAATAACCAGTGGAAGCTTAAATGTTTACTGAAGACAAGTTGCAGAGGTCCCACACAGCTGCCTCCCATCTCCTGAGACTGCACTCAGTGACTTGGGTCTGAGACTATACAGACATATCCCTCCACCCGGCACAGCCAGCAAACAACAGAGCAAGTAATCCTGGGAGAATTGTTCTGTCAGAGATCTTGCTAGACCCGGGTATGGGGCAGAAGACCCAAAGCACATACCCCAGGTGCCTAGGTCTAGTAACGCCTATGGTGAAAATTAACATTTTGCTATCAGCTGAACCCCATAATCTTCATAAACCCAGTCTAGATACATAAATTGTGTCTGCAGTACAGAGATGGAAGATTATCTGAGAGAAATACAGGAATACAGGACGGGGAACACAGCTCAGGAAAGTGACCAGGGGATTACAGGCTGATATCATCCAGTCCCCGCCCTACTCTGGACCAATCAGTGAGCTGTATGGGTGGAGGAATGTATTTAGTGTTAATGACCCACCTGTGCTGATCTCTGTAGGAGTGTCCTCTTCTATAAATGTCCCCGTTATTCCATCCTCCTCCATAGACTGCTGATCATCCCTCACATACCTCTCTTCTTCTTCTGATTTCACCTCAAATTCTATATCGATTGGATCTCCACTCTAAATCAAGAAAATGAGCGTGAATATCATCTGTAAGATATAAGCTTTAATATTGTGACATCACATAAAAAAATCCACACTCTATAAGTGTGTTTTATAACCTCTATCCCACCAACCTTATAACAGTGAGGGATGGTGTGACCTTCCTGTGTGGAATCCCGGGAATACAGAGGACGGGGACATCTCTCTGGTGGGTTTCTGTAGCTGGATGACTCCACCATGGTGTCCTGGTACAGATCTTTGTATTTTTTAAGATAATCTGACTGTTCCATCACCCCATCTTTATCACCCTCCTCTTTTATCTCTTCTTTAACCTCAACTTTAGAATCTCTCAGGTTTCCACTCTGAATATATAATAAAAATGACATCAATTGTAACAATGCAAATAATGTACAGATCCTAATGATACTATCAGTGATTGTCCCTCATCTACCTGATGATGGTGGGGGATGGTTAGATCTTCCTGTGTGGAATCCCGGGAATACAGAGGACGGGGACATCTCTCTGGTGGGTTCCCATTACTGGATCCATCTGTAGGAAACACACACACTGACTGAATACATTGTTTCTATGTGTTTATCAGATGATGGGGGATCTAGGTGGAGCCTCCGTACTGCTCTCTCCTTTACAATAAAGTCTCCTCTTACCCGGTGATGTGAGGTGCGGCTGATTGTCCATCATGACGTCCTTGTAGAGATCCTTGTGTCCTTCTAAATACTCCCACTCCTCCATGGAGAAATAGACAGTGACATCCTGACAGGGATCTGTGAAAGTAAGCTCTCATGTGATCAGGTGACATGCGGAGGAACGGAGTGTAAATAGCAGACAATTTTCCCCAGAGCTCCTTATGGTGGGGATGGATTTTGCTGAGTGGTGGTGCCAAGTTTCCACCCCCCAGGATCACTGCAGGTGTGGAGAAAAGCTGTGTAAGAGGATATGGAGGAGAGATGAGGAGGAGATCCAGGAATCAGGATAAAGGTCAGGACAAGCAACAGACGAGCGCATCCAAGAGATGAAGCCGGGGTCACTACACAGAAAATCAATCCAAGGAAACAACAGGCAGGACGAGGAATAGCAAGAAGGAGCTCAGAGACCAATGAGAATATTGCTCAGCCAATGGGAGATGATCTCAGCATGACTTACATAATGAAGGAGATGAGGGGGAGGGGAGGAAGTTACTTATGGTGACCATAGAGACATGGAAATTCAGCTGGTTCAGCAGGGATCGGTCACATTTCCATCCATGTGTGGTCACTGCCGGATAAAAGTCACTCCATCAGTGGCTGCAGCCAATAGCTTCATCACCGATCTGTGTATTCTGAGAGCGGAGGAGCGCCCCCCATTGTCAGAATACAATAGTGCAGCGGGGAGGATTCCCCCATCCCCCTCCAATGTGTGGATGGGGGAATCACTTCTGGTTTTGGTTGCTGGCAGAATGATAAAACTGAACCATGTATGGCCAGCTTTAGAAGCAAGATATATTAATCATCAACTGATCCCCCTGAAGGGGTTAATCTACATATTACCTCCTTTGCCGCCAGATCCAGCAATGTCTTCTCTCTACGTCTTAAAAAATGCAACTTCTTGTATGTATCTGACATCACTTCCTGTCTGTCTTCCATAGAGACTTCCTGTCTGGGTAGAAGTGAGATCTCCACCTAGTGGAGCTCAGAGAAACTGCAGCCCTAAGAAACGTCTCGTACTGTGAACACGGCCTTGTGCTATGTGTGTGTACTGTATATCCTTCCCCTTTCTCTCCTCCCTGAGTGTGTATGAAGAGGAGGAGCTCGGAGTGTGTATGAAGAGGAGGAGCTCTAAGTGTATATGAAGAGACGGAGCTCTGAGTGGGTATGAAGAGGAGGAGCTCGGAGTGTGTATGAAGAGGAGGAGCTCTAAGTGTATATGAAGAGACGGAGCTCTGAGTGGGTATGAAGAGGCAGAACTCTGTGTAAGAAGAGGCGGAGTTCCTGCTGGAACAGCGGTCGGAGGAGGAGGAGTCTAGGAGGGAGATGACAGAAAGTGCAGCAGACTTGCAGGAGTGAGCGAGGAGGATCCGGTTCCTTTGCCATCGGAGGTGAGGAGAGTGTGAAGGATGTGGGTGACTCTGGTAGATGAAAAGCTGGGAGTCATATTGCTCTGGTGAGTGGGGAAGTCCCACTAAGGGGGCGCCCTCAACATCCCTTGTGTAAGAGGTGGAAGAAGGCGTTGCTACACTACAGCTGCCACAGTTTGGAGCACCGAGAACTTTACACCTTATCAACTTTTCATTGGTTGGTGGGGTTTTTGAACAAAGAATGTTTGTTGAAATAGATGCAAAGTGGAAGCAGTGGTCTTGCAGAGAACACTATATTGAGTACAAACTATTGTATGATTACGTGGATTTACACAGATTTTTAGTTTATGTTATACAGCAGCAAATATTACAAAGTTAATGAAGTAGGTGCAAAGCAAACGCTGTGGATCTGCAGGGATCAGCATCTTGAGCATAAAGTACTATGAATTTGCACATGGATCAGTTTACTTCATTTATTGATAAACACCATAAGATAAATGAAGTAGGTGTAAAGTGGAAGCAGTAGATCCGCTGAGAATATTATTTGAGCCCCTAGCACTTTATATATGAATGTCTCCACATATTTTAGTGTATTTGTGATGATTTATGTGCACACACGATAGGACAGCGCTGTGACACATAATGCTCTTCTAGTTGATAAAGGGAATACTTACCTTTGTTACAGCAGCAGTCCGGTATAAGTGATTTCTGTAGGTATTTGAGTTGTTACACATAGCGCGGGTTTTATTCTATTTATATTGGTGACATAATTGCCCAAATCTGGGGATCAGGAGCCATTTCCACCCTTTACTCTCGGCTGGGGCTCTTTGTTTCCATATAACAGATGTTCTACATGACTAAATCTGACATCAATTTTACTGCAAAATCAAAGGGGCCAAAATGTCTCCCCCCCAGCAGTAATATATTTCTATCCCCCTTGGTGGGAGTGGAGATGACCCATCTATAAGGATATACAGTACATACACACACAGCACAAGGCCATGTTCACACTACGAGACGTTTCTCTGGGCTGCAGTTCCTCTGATCTCCACAAGGTGGTGATCTCACTTCTACCAAGACAGGAAGTCTCTATGAAAGACAGCCAGGAAGTGATGTAAGGTACATTAAGGAAGTGATGTCAGATATAAATAGGAAGTTCGGGGTGAGAGGTGAGTCGGGAGGAAGTAGAGAGAAGACATTGCTGGAAGTGGCAGTAAAGGAGGTAATAAGATCTTATTTTCTATTTACACCCAGTAACCCCCCGTCATGTCCGTCCTCTTCCTCCATAGTCACTGTGATGTCTTTTATCTCCAGCAGATGATGATACACACATATATAGTGTGGAGACCTAGATTAACCAATCCTGGGGAGGTCAGTTGATGATTATTATATTTTGCTTTTTTACATGGTTCAGTTGTTTCATTCAGCCAAAAGGCTGAACCCAAAAAAAAGACTAAACACATTGGAGGGGGATGGGGGAATCCTCCCTGCTGCACTATTGTATTCTGACAATGGAGGGGGGGGGGGCGCTCCTCCGCTCTCAGAATACACAGATCAGTGATGACGCTATTGGCTGCAGCCGCTGATGGAGTGACTTTTATCCGGCAGTGACCACACATGGATGGAAATGTGACCGATCCCTGCTGAACCCGCTGAATTTCCATGTCTCTATGGTCACCATAAGTGACTTCCTCCCCTCCCCCTCATCTCCTTCATTATATAAGTCATGCTGAGATCATCTCCCATTGGCTGAGCAATATTCTCATTGGTCTCTGAGCTTCTTCTTGCTATTCCTCGTCCTGCCTGTTGTTTCCTTGGGTTGATCCTCTGTGTAGTGACCCCGGCTTCATCTCTTGGATGCGCTCGTCTGTTGCTTGTCCTGACCTTTATCCTAATTCCTGGATCTCCTCCTCATCTCTCCTCCATATCCTCTTACACAGCTTTTCTCCACACCTGCAGTGATCCTGGGGGGTGGAAACTTGGCACCAGCACTCAGCAAAATCCATCCTCACCATTAGGAGCTCTGGAGAAAATTGTCTGCTATTTACACTCCGTTCCTCCGCATGTCACCTGATCACATGAGAGCTTACTTTCACACATTCCTGACAGATTCCTGTATGGTAAAGGTCAAAGTTCACTCTTCAGTTTAGGAGAGGAGGGACACACCCAGGAACAATGATTTGGTTTACATGGGAGCCTCATATAGAGGACCCCTCAAATCTCCCCATCCAAATGTCCCTCCATCCAGAGTCTATATGTCCTATGACATCACACTGACCTCACAGCTCCTCCTCCCAATGTCCCTCCATCCAGAGTCTATATGTCCTATGACATCACACTGACCTCACAGCTCCTCCTCCTAATGTCCCTCCATCTGTTTTTTTGTTTTTTGATGATCTTAGGATGTGAGCGGACCCTTGGCATCCTCACTAGCAAAGTAAGACTGTTGATCCTGCATTGTATGTAATGACATAAGAATGCCCACAGCAAGCTTTGAACCTACATAGTGGGGGTCCTGTGTGGGTAAATTATACCTCAGTCTTAGGTGGGGCTTTAAAAGAATGGAAACCTGGATGGTGAGGTGACGAGGATTCTGGGAATATCATTTGATTTTGCTCTTTGTGTTCAGATTTAGAGTTTTCCTCCTGTGAAGTCTGGAGATCATATGACCATCACATTGCCTCCACCTCCCTCCCTGATAGAATAGAGGAATACAAAGAAGATTCTAGAAGTCACCAGAGAGATGATGGAGGAGAGGTGAGGAGGATTCTGGGAATTCTGGGACATTATCCAGTAACAGACAAGGGATGTGTCTGGATGGTGACTGTAACATTGTTTGTGTCAGGTTCCTATAAGGTGTCAGGATGTCACTGTCTATTTCTCCATGGAGGAGTGGGAGTATTTAGAAGGACACAAGGATCTCTACAAGGACATCATGATGGACAATCAGCCGCCCCTCACATCACCGGGTAAGAGGAGACTTTATTGTAAAGGAGAGAGCAGTACGGAGGCTCCACCTAGATCCCCCATCATCTGATAAACACATAGAAACAATGTATTCAGTCAGTGTGTGTGTTTCCTACAGATGGATCCAGTAATGGGAACCCACCAGAGAGATGTCCCCGTCCTCTGTATTCCCGGGATTCCACACAGGAAGATCACACCATCCCTCACCATCATCAGGTAGATAAGGAATAATCACTGATAGTATCATTAGGATCTGTACATTATCTGCATTGTTACCATTGATGTCATTTTATTCTATATTCAGAGTGGAGACCTGAGAGATTCTAAAGTTGAAGTTAAAGAAAAGATTAAAGAGGAGGATGATGAGGATGGGGTGATGGAGGAGTCTCTAAAGGAACACAAAGATCTGTACCAGGACACCATGGTGGAGTCATCCAGCTACAGAAACCCACCAGAGAGATGTCCCCGTCCTCTGTATTCCCGGGATTCCACACAGGAAGGTCACACCATCCCTCACCATCATCAGGTAGATGAGGAAAATTCACAGATGGTTCTGATTTATATGTTTGTTACAATGAACATTTTATTATATATATTCAGAGTGGAAACCTCGGGGATGATAATATTGATGTTAAAGAAGAGTATAAAGAGGAGGATGAGGAGTATGGAGTGATGGAGGATTTTTCAGAAGGACTCAAGGATATTATGGAGCCACCAAATACCAGGAACCCACCAGAGAGATGTCCCCATCCTCTGTATCCCCAGGATTCCACACAGGAAGGTTGTACCATCCCTCACTGTTGCAAGGTTGGTGGAATGGAACATCCGAGCACATGGACTCATAGAGATGGTGTGTGTGCGTGTATTTTTATTTTTTTTTTATATAGGAGCTTATATTTTATAGATGATATTCTCTCTAATCTTCTTGATTCAGAGTGGAGATCCAATCGATATAGAATTTGAGGTTAAAGCAGAAGAGGAAGAGACATCTTTGAGGGACGATCAGCAGTCTATGGAGGAGGATGGAATAACGGGGACATTTATAGAGGAGGACACTCCTTCAGAGATCAGCACAGGTGGGTCATTAACACTAAATACATTCCTCCACCCATACTGCTCACTGATTGGTCCAGAGTAGGGCGGGGACTGGGTGATATCAGCCTGTAATCCCCTGGTCACTTTCCTGAGCTGTGTTCCTCGTCCTGTATTCCTGTATTTCTCTCAGATAATCTTCCTTCTCTGTGCTGCAGACACAGTTTATGTATCTAGACTGGATTTATGGAGATTCTGGGGTTCAGCTGGCAGCAAAATGTTCATTTTCACCATAAGTGAACTAGAGCTAGGCATCTGGGACATGTAATCTGCCCCATACCCGGGTCTAGTAAAATCTCTGACAGAGCAATTCTCCCAGGGTTACTTGTTCTCTTGTCTGCTGGCTGTGCCGGGTGGAGGGATATGTCTGTATAGTCTCAGACCCAAGTCACCGAGTGCAGTCTCAGGAGATGGGAGGCAGCGGTGTAGGACCTCTGCAACTTGTCTCATGTAAACATTTCATCTTCCACTGATTACTGAATACCATTATTATGTGTCCTGACCTTTAGACTATATAATTTACAGTATATTGTACATTACATACTCCTGACCCCTGCACTATATACTTTATGTTGTACATTACATTATTCTGATACTATATAGTGTTTACTTTTGTATCCTATATAATAAGTTGTACATTACATAGTCCTGACTTCTTTTTCACCCAGACTTTTACATGTTGATAATAATGTGATGACATCCTCCAACTTTGGAACCTTAAACAGAAAGTGATAATGAGGGAGGAGTCAATAACCCAATGATGGGGGTCTTCAGGATCAGTCCAGTCTTCATCTTGGTTGTTCTCCCCCCTTCCTCACTCTCTGACCTCTGGTGGGGCTCAGCCCCGCTGTTATTCATGAATAAATCATGGACTAAATAAGGAAGGTCAGGACTTCTTGTGTTGGGAAGATGGCAATGAGTGATAGAGGGGGAGGGGACACTCGTCCTATAATCCCCTCATCACTGTCACTCCTATAAAAGACAGTTCTCGTTGTTTCCTCACTCTCTGACTAAGGTCCATGAATAAAGAAATGATCTGGTAGGAGATCAGAGGACCCATTTACTAGTTACCTTGAGGGGGGAATTGTAAGATCCTCAGAGACAAAGCTGCCTAATGTGGGCGGAGTCCTGGTTTAGGGGAACCAATCAGCTCATGTCTAGTAATAATCTTTGTATTTCTATTTTAGTAGATGGACGGGAGATGAGGAAAACCTCAGAGGATTGTCTCACTTTGTCTCCAGACTGTAAAGTAGAAGATGAGGACATCACACAGTATAGTCCAGGAGAAAACCCGACTACCTCAAATGTGCATCCGGCACCACACAGTGTAGATGGACCATCGTATTCCTCTTATCCTGAGGAACCTCAGACTGTGAGGGACGGTGCCGTCCTTCCAACTGATAAGAGTTTTTCCTGTCCTGAGTGCGGGAAGTGTTTCCCTTTTAAATGCTATCTTGATCTGCATAAAAGATCTCACACTGGAGAGAAGCCGTATTCCTGTCCTGAGTGTGGGAAATGTTTTTCACAGAAGTCAAATCTTTACACACATCAGCGATCTCACACGGGTGAAAAGCTGTATTCCTGTGTTGAGTGCGGGAAATGTTTTTCAGTTAAGTCCCATCTTTACACACATCAGAGATCTCACACGGGGGAGAAGCCCTATTCTTGTCCTGAGTGCGGGAAATGTTTTTCACAGGAGGCCAATCTTTACACACATCAGAGATCTCACACGGGGCAGAAGCCATATTCCTGTCTTGAGTGCGGCAAATGTTTTTCAGAGAAGTCCAGTTTTTACAGACATCAGAGATCTCACACAGGGGAGAAGCTATATACCTGTCCTGAGTGCGGGAAATGTTTTTCAGAGAAGGCCAATCTTTCCACTCATCAGAGATCTCACACGGGGCAGAAGCCGTATTCCTGTCCTGAGTGTGAGAGATGTTTTTCACAGAAGTCCAATCTTAACAGACATCAGAGATCTCACACAGGCGTGAAGCCGTATTCTTGTCCTGAGTGCGGGAAATGTTTTTCAGTGAAGTCCAGTCTTTACACACATCAGAGATCTCACACTGGGGAGAAGCCGTATTCTTGCCCCGAGTGCGGGAAATGTTTTTCACAGAGGGCCAGTCTTTACACCCATCAGAGATCTCACAAGGGGCAGAAGCCAAATCCCTGTCCTGAGTGAGGGAATTGTTCCTCACTGAAGTCCTGTCTTCCTGTACATCAGGGATCCCACACAACCCTCGAGGTGTATTAGTGCCTTGTGTGCGGGAAATGTCTTCTATATGAATATTGCTGGACATCACAGCTCTCATGTGGGGAAGAAGCACACCCTGATATACACCTCAGATATACTCCATGGCTGATCCTCATCATGTAAGAAACAGTTCCAGGGGTGTGGACATTTAAAAAAAAAAGACTTGTCCAATTGGGGTCCCAATCTACTTCTCCCTTATGATAAAATAAAAAATAATTCTAACCAAAACCGTATATAAATCTGAGGTGCTTTTAGGAAGGTTGGGGACTTTTATAACTTGGGTGCTCAGTACAAACGCATGCTGAGCAGACAAATCAAGCTCCGGTTCACCTTTTATAAAAAATAATAAATGCACATTTTCTGCAAATAAAACTTTTTTAATTTACTATTTATTTTTAGGAGCCTGGAAAGCATTGCAGACATGATGTGCTGATGGCTTGTGCTATGCAGACTGTCCATGTAATCTGTCTGCCTGTACATTATACGGGAAGGCAGTTACAGTGACAGGAAGAACTAATCATCTACCAGAGAGTGGGAGTTCATTGAAAACTACAAGCCGACATCGGCAAAGGACAGAACTCTGTGAATGAATGGCACGGCCGCACTCTTTTCATAAAGTGACAGCCGGTACGGGGAACTTCTCCCTGCACTGCTGTCACACAGAGGCCTCGGATAGCTGAGCCGCTGCAGGAACATGTAACATCTTCCCGAAGGTCAACGTTCCCTTTAACCTTTTCACTGCCAGAGCAGTTTTTTATTTTGCCCACCTGTAGAAAAAAAAACATTTTAGGCCTGAAGATTACATACATCCACCAAAACATTACATATTTTCTGAAAGCAGACACCCTAGAGAATGGAATAGTGTTACTGAAAAAATCTACGAAACACAAAATTTCAGCAAAAAATCCGCTAAAGTTCATTTCAAGAGGTCTATAAACGCAATAAATTACTTATTTTTTTTATTTTTATTTTTTTATAAATCACTCGCACAGTGGCACGCAGGATTAAGCTTATGAAGCTATAAATGTTATTTAAGCAGCAAGAGTTGTGGGGGTGGGCACTGTCACAAGCAGACATGCAGGGAGAGGACACAGGAGACAGATAGCAGGCTGCAGATGACAGAGGCACATAAACTGACCACTGTGTCAGGGCTCAGCAGCCACGAAATACAGTGGTCAGTTTACATAGGTAAGGGTATAGCCAGGCAGGATTAGCCAGGTATTACGGGGTGGGGGCAAAGGACACAGCACAAGCACGGTGCTATATATAATGCTTTAAAGGAGCAGGATCTTTTTTTTTATTTTTTTGGGGGGGGGGGGGGTTAAAAAAACGCTTTAACTTTTTATCATGCACGTATATATTATCCCGCTAATCTTTATAACTCATGACCAGCTGACTGCGCAAGCTACTTTGACCCTGCCATTTATCACCGTCTCCTTGCTATGTCCCCCAAGCTTTGTGTAAGTGGCACAGATGATAATTTACAATGTTATAAAATGATGAGATTCCTATGTATTCATATTCTGTATGTTTTTTAGTTAGGCTGGTTTTCTTTGCTGCCAAGGCATAAAAGGTCCTGAGGAAGCTTATTGATGTGAAACACGTTGACCTCTTGGACAATTCAGCAAAGCTAAATGAGTCATTATGAATATATATGGCCTAATGTTTGATGGATTTTCTTTTATGTAGATTTAACGCATCATTTTCATATTTGTAAGAAAGATTTATATTTGATGTCATTTTTATGTTTGCCTTTTTTTTTTTGTAACAATAAAGTCCGACATACGATTCTTTTTGAAATGAGAAATATTTTGGGTGTTTGTACATTTATAGTAGCCAAATCTTCCTCCTTTTTTTTTTTTTTACTATATAAAAAAAAATAGTTGAATGAATGTGACCAGCATTGACCCACCTGTGATGAATATCCATCTAGTGGTCATAATGCAGTATTGTGCTATTTTTACTAATGGGGGTATGGCAGGAAAAATACCCCATTAGGTCACTAGATGAAGCTGACCATCATAGGGAAAAGCTGAGTAAAGGCCCATACACACGATAGGACTTTTTGACAACAAACATGCAAATCAGTTGTTTTAAGGCAAGATCCAACCGTGTGTACGCTCCATCGGACAAACTTTTTTGGTTTTCATCGTACTTTTGTTGGCTGTGCGAACGGACAAACTTTCCGGCAACAAAAGTCCGTTGGAGCAAAGACTGATCGCGTGTACAGAAAACCATAGGCCTTTTGTACAAAGTACAAACAGGCATGCTCAGAACCAATGCAAAAGATCAGACAACAATACAGAAGTTGACCAAAGGTGGCAGTAAACAGCAGAAAAACCATGTGATTTGGTGAAAGTTGGCTGAAAAAGTCCTGCCGTGTGTATGCTTAACAAGTTCACGGCCGATGCCCTTTTGTACAATAATCCACGGGAATGTTTGTACAAAGTCCTATTGTGTGTATGAGGCTTTAGACCTACCGGTAACTCTTTTTCTGAGAGTCTTCTAGGACAGCCCATGAGACCTAGGACTCCTCCTACCAGGACAGGAAACACGTTACCCCCACCAGATAAAAGGGCGGTCCTCCAGGCCTCTTGTCAGTCTTCTTAAGAACCGTAGGACATCCCTGCAAAACATATGCATAATACACATAACTTCAGACAAAGCCGAGTGGGAATCTGGCTGTCCTGGAAGGCTCTCAGAAAAAGAGTTACCGGTAAGTCCAACTCAGATTTTCCTCAAGCGTCTTCTAGGACAGCCCATGAGACGATGAGCCAGAACTTACCAGTCTAGGGAGGGACAACTGCCTGAAGGACCCCTTGCGACCAAATGCCTGCTCCTGAGCAGATAGGAGATCCAGGCGATTAATGTTTAATGAAGGTCGAAAAAATGGACCATGTGGCAGCCCTGCAAATTTGTTCCAGTGAGGCACCAGCCCTCTCAGCACAAGATTTAGACAAGGCAATTGTTGAGTGCGCAGTAACAAAAGGCAGAGCAATTTCCCTAATTTTTTAAGTTTCGGAGATAGCTTGCTTTATCCATCTAGCCAATGTGGCTTTAGATGCACTATTCCCCTTGTGTGTTCCTGAAAAGAGGACAAACAAGGCATCAGTTTTTCTGAAGGTCTTGGTGACCTCAAGATAGACAAGGAGAATCCTTCTCACTTCTAAAAAACTAAACTTTCTTTCTTGGTCGCCCTATGGCGAACTACAAAAGGTTGGCAGTACAATGTCCTAAATTCGGTGGAATTTACTGGCCACCTTTGTCAAAAAACCTGGATCAGTTTTTAAGACAACTCAATCCCCAAAAATCGTGAGGAAAGGTTCCCTCATTGATAAGGGCCTGCAACTTGCTTACCCTATGAGCTGAGGTAATAGCTACAAGAAAAATAGGTTTTTAATGTAAGTAATTTAAATGAAATATCCTCTAGGGGCTCAAAAGGAAATTCAACCAGAGTTTGAAGTACCAGGGACAGGTCCCAAGATGGACAACTTCTCACCACTACTGGCCTGGCCCTAGAAATTGATTTGAGGGAATTTCCAGGAGAGAAAACTGGAGGAAAACATCGATAGCTGCTGCCTGTACCTTTAAGGTACTAACAGAAAGACCTTTGTCGACACCCTCTTGAAAAAATTCCAAAATTGAAGGAATATCATGAGTTAATCTTTGATTTTCAGATAATCATGAGTTAAATCTTTTCCAAACCTTGGAATATATGGCTCCTAGTGGTTTTCTGCAATTTACCAGAGTCTTGACTACTTTGTGAGAGAACCCCTGGGCACTCAGTATCTTTTCTTCAGATACCAAGCCGTCAAGCTTAAGGAAACCACCTGTGGGTGTGACACTGGACTCTCCGATAGTAAGCCTTCTCTCTTAGGAAGACTCAGTGGAGACTCAGAGACCAGAGTCTGTAGCAGGAAAAACCATGGCCTCTCGGGCCGGAAAGCGGTGATAAGATCTGTTTCTTCTAGAAGAAACTTCTGGAATAAGTCTGATCAGCGGAAAGGCGTAACAGAGGCTGAAAGGCCACGTATTCACCAGAGCATCGATCCCCAATAATTGATCTGCTGGGTTCAGGGAAAAGAACCTCTCTGTCTTGCCGTTGTTCTGATTTGCGAACAGGTCCACTTTGGGACATCCCCATCTGTTGGTGAGATCTGCAAAGACTTGGGGATAAAGGGACCAATTGTCTCGATCTATCCAGTAGCGACTGAGATAATCTGCCAGACAATTTTGTGTCCCCTTCAGGTACACAGCTGTAATTGAAGCTAGATTCCCTTCTGCCCATGATAAAATCTCCTGGGCAATAGATTGAAGTATCCGGCTCTTCGTGCCTCCTTGTTTGTTGAGGTATGCAGCTGTCGCGATATTGGCGGATAGAATTTGGAGATTGTGACCCTTGATTTCCATCTGAAATGACTACAAGGCTGTCTGAACTGCTAGCAGCTCTCTCTGGTTCGATGAGCTCTTGCTTCCCTCGATGACCATTCTCCTTGTGCCACTGCGTTGCTGAGGTGGGCTCCCCATCCCCAGGAACTTGCATCTGTAGTGATCCTTTGGGATATAGGAATGGACCATGGGAGACCTCTTGTTAGGTGCAGGTTTATCCTCCACCACCACAAGCTTCTTTTTACCCTGGGGGTAACAAGACCCTTGATTCCAGGGACCTTGCGTCTCCATCCCAGCTCCATAATAGAAACAGCTGTAATGGACGTTGATGAAATATTGTCCATGGCACTGCAGGAAAGCAGGAGGTCATCAGACCCACTGCTCTCAAGGCAGCATCACCTGACCAGGTTTTAAGCCATAGGCTTCTTCTTGCCGAATTCACTAAGGCTGAAGTCCTGGCTGGCATTCTTAAGGACTCTGCGGAAGAATCAGCTAAAAAACCAACTGCACGAATAAGGAGAGGGAAAGTTTTCAAAAATCTAGCAGGGATCCTCAAACTATGGCCCTCCAGCTGTTGCGAAACTACACATCCCATGAGGCATTGTAAAACTCTGACATTCACAGCCATGACTAGGCATTATGGGAATTGTAGTTCCTGAACAACTGGAGGGCCATAGTTTGAAGACCCATGCTCTAGAGGTACCTGCCAACAAATGTGTTTTGTATTTGTTAAGAAGAAAGGGGCCAAAAAAAGGGCTGGGGAATCACCAACCCCAGGGACTTTAAAGGTATCAAATCAAGAAATATTAACAAAACCTTAATGTATAAAATATTACAATTTTATTCATGCTATACACAATTAGAAAAACATTCATAAAAACGATGATTTAACACCAGTTTGCAAACAAGAGCATGTAGATCATCTTTCACCAAACAGAAGAAGTGAAGGAAAGGCAAGCTGCAATCATTCTCAACAAGTTTCGCCCGGCATGGGCTTCTTCAGGAAAAACTGATTGAGCAGCCAAAGAGCTAGGATAATAAAAAATGAATGTTACTATAAATTGGTGTATAGAGCAACAACAGTTGATAGGATAAATAACAATAAAGGACAATAAATTGATAAGGATAATCATATTACGTAGATCAAATTGATAAAACAGATACTTAGTATATTTTGAATGGTTAAGTTATGGACTTATTACAATGAATGAGTATCTCACCGATATTGCCAATGCTCCAAAAGGAATTCAAAAATGTCAGACGAAAATCAGTTTTGAGACTTTTAAAAATCTATACTCAATTTTAGCGATAAAGTCGCAGGTCAGGAGAAATTGATCGCCTATAGGGAATCTGCAGAGAGAAATAAAACAATTCAAAGGGATATAAAGAAAAAGGAAAAGAGATCCATTGGACCCTTTGGGAGAAAAGAGCCAAATTTGAAATACGTGTATCATAGATATGATAATTACCCAGATAAAAATGTTGAATCAATGAGAGTTGCTGAAAAGGAGTTTTTTTTTTTTTTAAACTTCAAAGGTAAGTCAGAGTCAAAATCCATATAATGCTTTGGAAGCGGACGTTGATGATTAAAGCTAAAGTAAAAAGAAAAAATGCTCTTAGAAAAGAAGTCTATTGTAATAGAGAGGTATGCAGTCACATAGGAAAGCATCCAGTAAAGTCCACTGAAGTGGGTCAGTTGCATATTCATGTCTAGTGAGGGAATTGTGGCTGAAGTGCTCAAGCGAACTTACCCAGTAATCAGGTTGCGTTTGCAAGTATGCAACTCGTTCCATCAATTGCCAAGAGGCAACTGATGGAAGTAAAGGGTTTTAAGCCTCTCCAGCTCGGCGGCGTCTGACGTCACCGCCGAGCTGCGGGCGGAAATAAAGCAAGGGGAGAAAGAGGGCTGAAACCGGTATCCCTACAGTTATAACAAAGTGCGCATGTGCGGACATCGCGTCGCGACTCACATAACGGAGTGCGCATGCACGGACGTCACGTCGTGGGACGCATTACGTGCTGAAGCTTCAGCGGCCATTTTGGAAATTCCAGGAGACGGCAATGAGCTCGTGCGGTTAGACAACAATGTCCCGCACGACGTAGGAAGCCAAAGCGACCATTTTTAGACAGGTAACAAAGTCTAATTGAACAGGCAGATAGATGGAGAATAAGTGTGGCAAAAAATAATAAAGGACTAGCATATCATAAGCCTATTCCTACGCTCCCAACCAGGATCAATGATCTGCTTAAATCAAGCAGAGATGCGGCCAACACAAAAACTGCAAATTTCCAACGGAATGTAATGCATATATATCCCATATGCCTATTCACTGGAATGCTGAATAAATAAATACAGTCACAAAATAGAAACCACTCGTAAAGTTTGCCAAGGGAACTGTATTCCAAAGAAAATATAGAAAATTGAGAAAAAAAAAAAAAAATATTCAAATGAAAATAATTGAATGGAAATAAATAAATAATAGTGAATGAAAAAAATAATTATATAAATATAATAAGAAAAACCAGTAGCAGACCAACAAAGTCCCATTGATGTGGGGAACAATAAAGGGTTGGGACGCTGATTGATTAACAGGACCCAACAGAAGTGTTACTAGTTCCCCAGGGCGCCCATACAGAAACCCAAATTAAAGCATAGGCGGTAAGTCTCCAATTGACAGTTAAAGTTAGTGAAATAGTTTGAAATATTCAAAGTCTTAGGCTAATTGGGGCATTGACAAGTCCGGAGAGATTTACAATTTAAACAAAGCAAAACGAAACAGAAACATACTCCAAAAACAAAACAAGAACAAAACAAAACAAAACAAAGCAAAGCAAAGCAAAGCAAAGCAAAACAAAACAAAACAAAAAATAAATAAAAAGGAGAAAAACCCACCCTATAAGAAGGGTTTAAAACTAAAGGCTTCATTGAGGCCCGGTGCATCCGTGGCCCTAAGGTCAAAGATCCAGCGGGCCTCTCGTTGCAGAAGGATCTGATTGTAGTTACCTCCTCTGTCACCTGGACTCACATGTTCCAAAGCAAAAAAATGCATTTTGGTGTCATCGAAATTATGAAAGAGGCCCATATGGCGACTAATGGGGGTCTCCATTTTCTTTCCACGCACCAGGGAGACATGGTCCCTGATGCGGTGAAAGAAAGGCCTCTTTGTCTTACCTACATAGTAGGCACCGCATTCACACATCATGATGTACACAATGCCCACCGATGTACAAGTGACAGAGAATTTGGGTTTATACAATCGATTGTTCGGTAACAGAATTGAGTTTGAGGCAAAAATGTACCGACAGAAACTACATTTGTGACACGGCCTAGATCCCAAGACCAATCTAAAGGGTAAAGAAGTTGGAGGAACATAATGGCTCCTGACCAATGTATCTTTAATTGAACGCGATTTCCTAAAGGTTATCTCTGGGTGAGCCCTTAGGAATTTTGAAATCCTAGGGTCACCCAGTAAGAGATACCAATGTTTACTTAAGATGTCTCGTATCTGTGAATGCTGAGCACAATAACGAGTGATCAATCTCACTCCTTCATTCGGTTGGGGGGGTTTATTGTCATATAAGAGAGAGGGTCTAACATGTTTGTTGGCTCTAGCATAAGCCCTTTTCAAGCACTTATTACTATAGCCACGCTGCTGTAGACGCTTTTTTAGTTGTTTGGCCTCGTATTCAAAATCAGTTGCACTGCTACAGTTGCGTTTAAGACGGAGATACTGTCCATAGGGAATACTAGTCACCAATGGCTTGGGGTGCGAACTTGAAGCATGTAAAACGGTATTCGCAGCCGAGGGTTTCCTAAAAAGAGTAGAGCCAATTTCGCCTTGGTCATTGGCGTAGATTTGAATAGACAGAAAAGTAATGGACAACTTGCTTTTTACCATAGTGAATTTTAAATTATAATTGTTAATCATGAGTGCTTCCATGAAATTGGACAGCTCAACTTCAGTTCCTGTCCAGATAAGGAAAATATCGTCTATATACCTGCGCCAGACCGGAATCTGACAGAGATACTCAGCCAAATCCTCACGATGGAAAATGTGGCGCTCCCATCCCCCCAGGTACAGGTTAGCATAGGAGGGGGCACATTTGGTCCCCATAGCCACTCCCTGCACCTGGAGGTAATGGGAGCGCCCAAAAATAAAAATATTATTATTCAAAATGAAAGAAAGCAATTTTAAGACCAATTGATTATAGTTGGTTTGAACCTCGCCAGTCTCGGAAAGGAAACCCTCTACAACTCTCAGACCAAGGTCATGGGGTATAGAGTTGTAGAGGGCCTCCACATCGAGAGTGACGAGCCAAGAATTCTCGGGAATGCACATTCCGTCTAAAGCTCTAAGTAGATCTCTAGTGTCTTGTAAGTAGGAGGATAGACTCTCCACAAAAGGTCGAAGATAGTCATCCACAAGAGCATTAGCAGGTTCAGTAAGACATCCATTGCCCGAAACAATGGGGCGACCTGGTGGATTTTTAGCGTTTTTATGGATTTTCGGTAACGCATATATGGTAGGGGTCTTTGGATCAATTACATTTAAATATTCCCATGTTTTTTTGTTTATGACTCCCTGATGGTAAAATGTTCCAATTAATTTACGAAATTGGGTGAAGGTGTAATTTACATGACTCTCTGGGATTTTTCTGTACCACTCTTTGTTCTGAAGTATGTTGTTAACCATTTGTTCATATTGTGCCGTGTCCATGACCACCAAATTTCCTCCCTTGTCAGAAGGTTTAATAATTAAAAGGGACTGATTTTGTAAGGCAGTCAAAGCTGCTTTCTGTTGAATAGATAAATTTGATTTTTTTGAGGGCAACCACTGAGTTTTGCAGATCTCATTCGTTACCTGCTGCGTGAACGCCCATATATTGGGATTCCCTTGTAAAGAAGGGAACTTAGTTGATTTGGGTCTATATTCTTTAGGGCGTGGTGCAGCTAACAAAGGAGATGGTAGGATGAGACGGTGTGGATCAGGCTCATCATGAGCTAGATCAACAGCCTCCTCTAGATCTGTCTCATCAATATGTCCCTCCACCCATAGTTCCATCAAATCTTCCATGGCCTTGATATCTTTAAGAGTGGGTGCCGAAGAAGAAGATGGTAAAGTAGGGTTTTGTGGTAAGGGATTGGGTGGTCCCGATTGATCGTAAAGGGCACGGAAAGTCAATTTGCGAGCAAAAAGATTAAGATCCTTTACCAATTCAAACTTGTCTATATTTTGGGTTGGGCAGAAAGTTAATCCTAATTGTAAAACAGAGATTTGAGCATTTGTTAAAGGAGTAGAGGATAGGTTAATTATTTCAAGATGGCTTTGAGTTGTTTGGGGACAATCCCCGTTAAATCTTTTTTTGGATCGTGTACCGGTTGGGTGAATATTGGAGCTGTGCGAAAACCCGGGTCGGCGGTAGCCGCGGCCCGGCCCAAGGCACTATCGGGCGGGGTCGCAGGTAGCGCCGAATCAAGTGTGCCAATAGAGGTATCAAATGAAGTGTGTGTTTTCACGTTACCGGTCGATTTAGCGAGTGCGGCACGGGTGTTCATGGGCGTGCGATTCTGAGTGGACTTAGATTTGCTGCTTGAATCCTTTCCAGTACCATTCCTGCGATTCTGAGTGTAGGGTACATGTTGGCGGGATGTACCAGATTGTTCCGTGGCCTGTGAAAAGGAAACAGAAGCAGATGATTGAGATGATGTATCCGAATCTGAAAAGTCTGACCTACCAGATTTTGAATTAGAGGGTCTTTTGGGAAACAATATTTTCTTGGGTTTATTGCGTGGTGTCCAATTGTAGGCTTGGTGGTTATCATAGGCCAATTTATCCCTCATGAATTTATTTTCTTTGATTTTCAAAAGATCTGTAACATACTGTTTCAAATTAGTCCTTAATGTATTCTTACGTTCAATAAAAATTGCTTCATTAGTGATGGATTGATTTTCCTCATATAATTTTTTAATTTCTGCATCCACTATTCCCAGCTCCATGGAGTAGTGGTGCAGAGTAATTGCATCATACCTGTTGAGCAGTGTTGTAGATTTGCTTCCCACTGCATTCTAAAGTCTACTTCCAATTTGTGAATGGTAGGGAAAATTTGAATCCTCAAACCCCAAGGAGTCATATGGTCATCTATATATTTAGTGAAATATTGTTTGTTCCAATAAAGGCGAGATTTTTTTTCCAACATTCGTTGGAGTCTTTGAAAAAAATGATCCATCAACAGACCCCCCATTGTGGCATTTTGAGATTGTTGGAAGGAATCCATTAGGCCGGCAAAGGCGCTTCCACAATACTGAGCCATACCAAAAAAAAAACAAAAAAAAAAAACACACCTTTGTTTTAAAATATACTCAGACTGTAATACAAATATGTAGAAAGTCATGCAATATTATAAATTGAATTGTATCTGTTTACAAATTATTATATATATTATAGATCATAATGCAGTAAAAGGAAAATTAACCGAAAGAGTCCCACTCTCTACTAAGGTGAGGGGTGGATAACACCCAAAATTTAACAGACATTAAGAAAAGAAATTTTGAGAGAGAGGGAATCTTGGCGGATTACGGATACCGTAATCCGCCAAAATTCCCTCTCTCTCAAAATTTCTTAATGTGTGTTTTGTATTTGTGTCAACCACACTTACAAATTTCTGGATACACATGTGGAGGCCAGAGCGGGTTTAAGATTCCCAACAGCTGAATCCCAGGCTCTGTGGAGAAGGATATCCCCTCTTTTGTCCATCAGGTCCTTAAGCGTGCCCATATCGTCAAATGCTAGGTCCACGTTTTTTTTAAACCTTTGAAAGAGGTGCGTCCAACTTAGGATTTTTGTTCCACGGCTGCGATGTGTCCTCATCAAATGGAAACCTCCTTTTTAGGTTACCAGAAAAGAAAGGTTTTCTCTCTGGATTTTCCCACTCCAGTTTGATAGTATCAAGAAGGGAACTATGCACTGGAAAAACTCTAGACTTTTTCTTATGCAAACCCTTGTACATAAGATCATGTTTGGATAATTGTACCTCCTCCTTATAAATAAAAATAAAAAGATAAATAGGAAAAAGCGTAGTCAAACAAGCCAGAGTCCAGTAGCCAGATCGGGTAGTCAGCCAGTCCAAAGTTCATAAACCAGATCGGGTAATCAGCCAGTCCAGACGTCAGGGATCCACGGAGAGCAACTGCAAGCAGGATGGAAGCCAGGAGGGATGTTAGAAAGCCAGTCTTGAAACAACAGCAGGAGATGGTTCCTAGTGATGTGGCCAAACGTGAAGGCAAAGGAGAAATGAGCTGGAAGACTTTATATAGGCAGGCCAGACGAGCATC
Source organism: Lithobates pipiens (assembly GCF_037356315.1). Lineage (NCBI taxonomy): Eukaryota > Metazoa > Chordata > Amphibia > Anura > Ranidae > Lithobates > Lithobates pipiens. The sequence continues at coordinate 626,296,886 of NW_027507758.1, forward strand.
ATCGGGAACAGCTGGTAACTGAAGAGAGAGAAGAAAGCTGCCAATTAGCCGACAGCTGAGCGGCCAGCCCAGAGGAGGAAGGGCTAAGCCAGCCCTAACAGTACCCCCCCCCCCTCAATGACCCCTCTCCCTCGGAGGGCCACCGGGCTTGAGGGGAAACCGTCTATGGAACTCGTGGAGGACAGGGGCATGTACGTCAGAGGATGAAACCCAGGAGCGTTCCTCCAGACCGTACCCCTTCCAATGCACCAGCTACTGTATGCGCCCACGGAACCTACGGGAGTCAACAATGGATTGTACCTCATACTCCTCATGGTTCTCAACCTGAATAGGGTGAGGACGTGGCACCGAGGTGGTAAATTGGTTACAGACCAACGGTTTCAATAAGGAGACATGAAACACATTTGAGATGCGCATACTAGGAGGAAGTTCCAATGCGTAAGCTACTGGGTTAATCCTGCGAAGGATACGGAAAGGCCCAATAAACCAAGGTGCAAACTTCAGTGAGGGAACATGAAGCTGGAGGTTGCGAGATGACAGCCAGACCCTGTCCCCAACCTGGTAGGAAGGCGCTGACAGGCGTCTGCGGTCAGCATGGAGTCTGTACCTATCATTAGCATGACGCAAAGACTCCTGGACTTGTACTCAAGTGGAACGAAGACCACGGAGATGCTCCTCTAATGCAGGAATACTCTGCGGAACAAACGAGTCAGGCAACATGGAAGGTTGGAAACCATAATTCGCCATAAATGGAGACAATCGGGAGGCAGAATTCAAGGCACTGTTGTGAGCAAACTCTGCCCAAGGTAATAGGTCAGACCAGTTGTTATGATGGTCAGAAATATAGCAACGTAGGAATTGCTCCAAGGACTTATTGGCTTGTTCTACGGCCCCATTAGAGAAGAGAACGCAAGCTGGATTCCCAACTGTGCACAAAAGGCTCGCCAGAACCGGGAGACAAACTGACTGCCCCTATCCGAGACAATCACCTTGGGTAGCCTATGTAAGCGAAAGATCTCCCGAGCAAAAAATGGAAGCCAGTTCCTTAGAGGTGGGCAACTTCTTAAGTGGAATACAATGACACATCTTTGAGAACCGGTCCACTACCATAAGGATAAAAGTGTTGCCTTGGGAGTTGGGCAATTCCACAATGAAATCCATAGACAGGTGAGTCCAGGGCTTCTCTCCATTGGGTATGGGTTGTAGGAGGCCCACTGGAAGGTGTTGTGGAGTCTTACTCTGAGCACACACGGGACAGGCAGCTACGAAGGCAGTAACATCAGCCCGTAGACTAGGCCACAGGAATTGTTGGGAGATGGCCCAAATGAGTTGATTCTTCCCATGATGGCCAGCTGCCTTGGGAGAATGATAAGTCTTGAGCACTGCAGTATGGAGATTCTCTAGGACAAAGCAACGGTCACAAGGTTTATCAGGAGGAGCATGGACCTGAGCAGCAAGAATTTTGTCACCCAAAGGAGAAGTAAGACTGGTGCGAACCGTAGCTAAGATACGATCAGGAGGAATCATAGAAACCGGAACCGACTCCGACTTGGAAGTGGAGGAAAATTGTTGTGACAAGGCATCCGCCCTTACATTCTTAGTGCCGGGTAAGAATGAGACAATGTAATTAAAGCTCGACACGAAAAGAGCCCATCGCGCCCTTCTGGGAGAGAGTCGCTTAGCCTCAGTCAAGAATGTAAGATTCTTATGGTCAGTAAGAATAAGAACGGGCACAGTGGTACCTTCACGGAGATGTCTCCATTCTTTCAGGGCTAAAATGATCGCCAACAGCTCTCTGTCACCAATCTCATAATTGCACTCAGCAGGTGACAATTTCTTAGAAAAGTAGCCACACGGATGCATAGCGCTCTCAGAGTTAGGACGTTGAGACAGAAGCGCGCCAACTCCAGTCTCAGAAGCATCAACTTCTAGGATAAAAGGCAACGTAGGATCAGGATGTGCCAACACAGGAGCAGAAACAAAGGCAGCCTTGAGAGTCTCAAAGGCCTTAATGGACTCCGGAGACCAACTCTGTGGGTTGCCGTTCTTTCTGGTCATATCAGTCAGAGGCTTGACCAGAGACGAGAAGTTATGAATAAACTTCCGATAGTAATTGGCAAAGCCCAGGAAACGCTACAGGGGACGTAAACACACGGTTCGAGGCCACTGTAGGACTGCCGAAAGTTTCTCTGGGTCCATTGAAAAACCAGCAGTGGAAATGACATAGCCCAGGAATGTAACCTGTTCACGATGGAACTCGCACTTCTCCAGTTTACAATAGAGATTGTTCTCTCTTAGTTTCTGAAGTACACGACAGACATCTGTGTGGTGGCTCTCCAGGGACTTGGAAAATATGAGTATATCATCGAGATAGACTACCACACACAACTGCAACAAATCTCGGAGGACATCGTTAATAAATTCCTGGAAAACTGCCAGGGTGTTACAAAGGCCAAAAGGCATTACCAGGTATTCATAATGGCCTGTTCTGGTATTAAACGCAGTTTTCCACTCGTCGCCCTCCTTAATGCGCATGAGATTGTATGCCCCTCTCAGGTCAAGCTTCGTGAAAACCGTTGCTCCCTTGAGGCGGTCAAATAACTCAGTAATCAATGGAATCGGGTAGACATTCTTAATCGTGACACGATTGAGACCCCTATAATCTATACAAGGTCTCAGTAAACCGCTCTTCTTTTTCACAAAGAAGAAACCAGCACAAGCAAGAGACGAGGATTTGCGGATGAAACCTCGAGAAAGTGCATCAGCAACATACTCCTCCATGGCCTTATCCTCCAAGACTGACAAAGGGTAAACCCGGCCACGAGGAGGTATGGCACCAGGTTGAAGGTCAATTGCGCAATCATAAGGGCGGTGTGGAGGCAAACTTCCGGCTTGACCTTTATCAAAGACATAATCAAAATCACGGTACTCCTCCGGCAGGGAGGGGAGTGAAGCGGTGCACAGGACCTTGGATACCTTCAGGAAGCATGTCTCACTGCATTGTGGTGACCAGTAGAGAACCTCAGCACGGAGCCAATCAAAAGAGGGGTTGTGCCTCTGTAACCAAGGATAAACAATAACCAGCGGAAATTTGGGTGAGGAAATAACTTGGAATTGGATTATCTCATGGTGAAGAGCCCCTACGGCCATGGACAACGGAACTGTCTCATGAGTCACATGGGCAGGCTGTAAAGGTCTCCCGTCAAGAGCCTCAATGGCAAGTGGAGTGTCACGCAGCTGCAGCGGAATCGAGTGCTGCAAAACAAATGCAGCATCAATGAACAGGCCTGCAGCCCCAGAGTCGATTAGAGCCTGTATCTCGATGGACGACTCAGACCAAGAAAGAGTGACCAAAACCAGGGGCTTATCCTTCTGGATAACTGGGGACAAAACAACGCCACCTAAGGTCTGTCCATGACAGGACTTCATGGTTCGGGCGTTCCCTGGACGGGTAGGACAAGACTTCAAAAAGTGACCTGCCTGGCCACAATAAAGGCACAATCTCTCCCTCCTCCTTAAGGCTCTCTCATCCGCAGAGAGACGCGTGAAGCCCAGGTGCATGGGTTCATCTTCACTGACCAACTCGGTACCAGGAGGCATGGGAGGTGTTGGAGGCATGGGTGGGACTACAAAGCTCGGAGGCAAACATACAGGAGGCTTCCACAAGCGCTCCTTAAGAGAAAGTAATTTTCTGAGTCCGGAGTCAATGAGGATGGCAAACGAGATCAAGCTCTCCAGCTCAGTGGGTATATCTCGGGCTGCTATCTCATCCTTGATGGAATCCGAGAGTCCATGAGAAAAAGCAGCCACGAGGGCCTCATTGTTCCAAGCAACCTCTGCTGCCAGAGTACAGAATTCAATAGCGTAGTCGGCAACAGTTCTCGTACTCTGTTTGATGGACATGAGGCACTTGGCAGCAGAAGCGGAGCATGCGGGAACGTCAAAAACCCTTTTATAGGAGGCCACAAACTGAGGGTAACTCAAGACAACAGGTTTTTGCGTCTCCCATAGAGGGTTAGCCCAGGCCAAGGCTCTCTCAGAAAGCAAAGATATCACGAAACCTACTTTGCTTCTGTCCGTGGGAAACGCCTGGGGCAGCATTTCGAAGTATATCTCAACCTGATTGAGAAACCCTCTGCATTGAACTGGATCACCCCCAAATCGCTGGGGAAGCGGAGCAGAACCAGACATACCTATTATAGAGGTAATACTTGAGGCGGGTGCCTGCACAGAGACTGGCACAGCCACCGTGGGGGATTCCAGGTGAGCCGTGCGATTCAGGAGCGTTTGTAACGCCAAGGCAAACTGATCCATGCGGTGATCCTGCTCATCCAATCTGGAAAAAATATTACCAACAAGTGGATTGACTGTATCTTATGAATTCATGGCCTTCACGTACTGTCAGGAACCATGAAACAGACAGAGACAGAAGTACAATCTAATCACACTTGTTTATAAATAAAAATAAAAAGATAAATAGGAAAAAGCGTAGTCAAGCAAGCCAGAGTCCAGTAGCCAGAGCGGGTGGTCAGCCAGTCCAAAGTTCATAAACCAGATCTGGTAATCAGCCAGTCCAGACGTCAGGGATCCACGGAGAGCAACTGCAAGCAGGATGGAAGCCAGGAGGGATGTTAGCAAGCCAATCTTGAAACAACAGCAGGAGATGGTTCCTAGTGATGTGACCAAACGTGAAGGCAAAGGAGAAATGAGCTGGAAGACTTTATATAGGCAGGCCAGACGAGCATCATCTGGAACAGCTGGTAACTGAAGAGAGAGAAGAGAGCTGGCAATTAGCCGACAGCTGAGCGGCCAGCCCAGAGGAAGGGCTAAGCCAGCCCTGACACCCTGGGCCCTATATGTGAATCTGAATCTTCTGGAGAAGGACGGGTAGATCTGGCTTCAGAGTCTTCACTCTCCGCTTGCTGTGGAGTGCTACCGACTGAAGCCCTAATTGGAGACTGACCCTCTGCTGGAGCCTGAAGCGAGTCGCGCAGTGCAATGGGAATGGTCCGCGCTGTCTCTGGGACCTGTATGTGTCCCAGCAGACAGCGCGGGGGGACAGGAAGAAGCATAGACTCCCATGAAGTGGGTGCAAATACCTGTCTTAGACAGGTATCTGCACTCTCCTCCCCCTGAAAGGTGCCAAATATGGCACCGGAGGGGGGGAGGGTTCCGATGAGCGGAAGTTCCACTTTAGGGTGGAACTCCGCTTTAAGGCTGCTCACACACTGGAGCGGGCAGGCGTTGATGGTAAAACGCTGCTAGTTTTAGCAGCGCTTTACCATCATTTTAGCACCACTATTCAGCTGCTAGAGGGGCGCTTATAACCCAACTAGCAGGACTGTTTTTTTAACATCCTGCCAGCACATCGCCTCAGTGTGAAAGCACTCGGGCTTCCACACAGACTGCAGGGGAGCCGTTTTGCAGGCACTTTACAGGTGCTATTTTTAGCCCAAAAGCGCACGAAAAACACCCCAGTGTGAAAGGTATCTAACTGTTAGATTTTATGAGCTGAAGGGAAAAAAAAAAAAAAATCAGCCTAGCATATTGGCCCAAAAAAATCTGCATCATATATCGGCCAGAGAAATACCCCTATCAGTTGACCTCTAATCACAACGTCATTATTTTCTTGTTCATGAAAGGGAAAACCATACATTTTAAAGTGTACTATATATAGATAAGACAGATATGAAATCACATAGGGTTTTATATACAGTGGTGTGAAAAAGTGTTTGCCCCCTTCCTCATTTCCTGTTCCTTTGCATGTTTGTCACACTTAAGTGTTTCGGAACATCAAACCAATTTAAACAATAGTCAAGGACAACACAAGTAAACACAAAATGCAATTTGTAAATGAAAGTGTTTATTATTAAAGGTGAAAAAAAATCCAAACCATCATGGCCCTGTGTGAAAAAGTGATTGCCCCCCTTGTTAAAACATACTATAACTGTGGTTGTCCACACCTGAGTTCAATTTCTCTAGCCACACCCAGGCCTGATTATTGCCACACCTGTTCACAATCAAGGCATCACTTAAATAGGAGCTGCTTGACACAGTAAGGTCCACCAGAAGATCCTTAAAAGCTACACATCATGCCGAGACCCAAAGAAATTCAGGAACAATTGAGAAAGAAAGTAATTGAGATCTATCAGTCTGGAAAGGGTTATAAAGCCATTTCCAAAGCTTTGGGAATCCAGCGAACCACAGTGAGAGCCATTATCCACAAATGGCGAAGACATGGAACAGTGGTGAACCTTCCCAGGAGTGGCCAGCCGCCCAAAATTACCCCAAGAGCGCAGCGACGACTCATCCAAGAGGTCACAAAAGACCCCACAACAACGTCCAAGGAACTGCAGGCCTCACTTGCCTCAGTTAAGGTCAGCGTTCATGCCTCCACCATCAGGAAAAGACTGGGCAAAAATGGCCTGCATGGCAGAGTTCCAAGGAGAAAACCACTGCTGAGCAAAAAGAACATCAAAGCTCGTCTCAATTTCTCCACAACACATCTTGATGATCCCCAAGACTTTTGGGACAACATTCTGTGGACCGATGAGACAAAAGTGGAACTCTTTGGAAGGTGTGTGTCCAAGTATATCTGGCGTAGAAGGAACACTGCATTTCATAAAAAGAACATTATACCAACAGTAAAATATGGTGGTGGTAGTGTGATGGTCTGGGGCTGTTTTGCTGCTTCAGGACCTGGAAGACTTGCCGTGATAAAAGGAACTATGAATTCTGCTGTCTACCAAGAGATCCTGAAGGAGAATGTCCGACCATCTGTTCGTGTACTCAAGCTGAAACGAACTTGGGTTCTGCAGCAGGACAATGATCCTAAAAACACCAGCAAGTCCACCACCGAATGGCTGAAGAAAAACAAAATGAAGACTTTGGAGTGGCCTAGCCAAAGTCCTGACCTGAATCCTATTGAGATGTTGTGGTATGACCTTAAAAAGGCCGTTCATGCTCGAAAACCCTCTAATGTAACTGAATTAGGACAATTCTGCAAAGATGAGTGGGCCAAAATTCCTCCAGGACGCTGTAAAAGCCTCATTGCACGTTATCGCAAACGCTTGGTTGCAGTTGTTGCTGCTAAGGGTGGCCCAACCAGTTATTAGGTTTAGGGGGCAATCACTTTTTCACACAGGGCCATGATGGTTTGGATTTTTTTTCACCTTTAATAATAAACACCTTCATTTACAAATTGCATTTTGTGTTTACTTGTGTTGTCCTTGACTATTGTTTAAATTGGTTTGATGTTCCGAAACACTTAAGTGTGACAAACATGCAAAGGAACAGGAAATGAGGAAGGGGGCAAACACTTTTTCACACCACTGTATATATATATATATATATATATTGTAAGGGATCTTCCCGGGGTAGGGTGTGTTTGGAGACAGTTCACAGCAGACTTGGAATTTATAAAGCAGATCTTGGCATTTATTCGTGGTACAAACAGTCCAGCAAACAAAATATACAGCAACACCGTGCTTTCTAAGTACAACAAAAATAAAAGTCCTAGCCCGGCTGGGCGCTTACTAACAGGTTCTGCTCACCTATCTGACACTTACAAACACAGCGTCTTTCACCTGGATATCGCAGGGTGAGTTTTAGCTCCAGCAGTGGCAGTGCTTGCAGCTTCCTTCAACACACAGATTGTTCATTCCCTGGCTGAGAGCGATCACCTGCAGACTCTGCAGAGCCTTTAGCTTCCCAGGCTAATTAGGATCAAAGCTCACCTGATCCCAAACCCAGAACTGGATCGGGGGATGTGGAATGACAGGTCCCTCTACCAAACCTACCTGCCATTCCATATAAACCCAGGCCCGCTGCTGAGAAACTGATCCATCCTGGATTTACCATCTCACACTGTGTAGCAACCTAGGTGAGATGTACACCCCCTCAACCACTTCTCCAGTGACATGTCTACATATCCCCCCCCTCTTTTTCAGACCGGAGGGCTGAGCCTTTTGTCCCCACAGACAACTTACCCTTGACAATGCGTCAGCATTTGCCTGTAATTTCCCTGGCCTGTGTTCCACAGTGAAATTAAAGTTTTGTAGGGAGAGAAACCATCTAGTCACTCTTGCATTTCTCTCCTTGTTTAACTTCATCCATGTTAGGGGGGCATGGTCTGTCACCAACTTGAATTTCCTGCCTAGCAAGTAATACTTTAACGATTCTAGGGCCCACTTTACTGCCAAACATTCTCGCTCCACAATGGCATAATTTTTCTCGGCCGGGGTTAGTTTTCTACTCAAGTACGTCACTGGATGCTCCTCACCATTCACTATTTGTGAGAGTACTGCACCTAAGCCTGTGTTAGAGGCATCTGTCTGGACCAGAAATTCTCGCCTGAAATCGGGGGTAACTAAGACAGGTGGTTGGCACAAGGCAGACTTAAGGCTTTGGAAAGCCTTCTCGGCCTCTGGGGTCCACGTGACCATTGCTGTCTTTCCGCCCTTTGTCAAGTCAGTTAGTGGAGCAGCAACTGAGGCAAAGTTCGGCACAAATCTACGGTAATACCCCGTAATACCCAGGAAAGCTCTAACCTGTTTCCTTGTCAGGGGTCTAGGCCAATTCTGTATTGCCTCAATTTTATTTAGCTGTGGCTTAATCAACCCTCTCCCAATAATGTAGCCTAGATATTTGGCCTCTTCTAGGGCTAGAGCACACTTCTCGGCATTTATGGTCAACCCCGCATCACTTATGGCATCCAACACGGCCTGTACCTTACAGAGGTGACTTTCCCAATCAGGGCTAAAAATGACCACATCATCGAGGTAGGCAGCTGAGTAATCACGATGTGGTCGCAGAATCAAGTCCATCAACCTCTGGAAAGTTGCAGGCGCTCCATGTAACCCGAATGGCATCACTACATACTGGAATAGCCCATCAGGGGTGGAGAATGCAGTTTTCTCTTTAGCCTCACCAGAAAGTGGAATCTGCCAGTAGCCCTTTGTGAGATCGAGGGTGGTTATGTACCTGGCGTTACCCAACTTCTCAATCAACTCATCTACCCTGGGCATAGGATACGCATCGAACTTGGAGATCTCATTCAACTTTCTGAAATCGTTACAGAACCTCCAAGTTCCATTGGGCTTTGGGATTAGCACAATTGGGCTGGACCATTCACTCTGGGACACCTCAATTACCCCCAGATCAAGCATACGTTTTACCTCGCAGATACGGCTTCCCTACGTGCCTCGGGTATCCTATAGGGCTTAAGGTTTACTCTGCTTCTAGGCTCAGTTTCAATGTGATGATGGATGAGGTGTGTACGCCCTGGGAGGTCAGAGAACTTGTTTTTGTTTTTCTGTAAAAATTCCTGAACCTCCTGTTTCTGTGACACTGATAGAGTATCACCTACCTTGACTGGAGGGATTGGTGGTGACAAATTATTAACAGTATTTGTCGCCACCAAGGATTCCCTGTCTTTCCAGGGCTTGATCAAGTTTATGTGATAAACTTGGAAAGGCTTCCTTCTACCTGGTTGGTGCACCTTGTAGTTCACCTCACTGACCTTTTCAACAATTTCATAGGGACCTTGCCACTTCGCCAAGAATTTACTCTCAACAGTGGGGACTAGTATAAGGACCCTATCGCCTGGGTTGAATGTCCTGATTCTTGCGGACCGGTTGTAAATTCTACTTTGGGCCTCTTGAGCCCTTTGGAGGTGTTCCCTTACCAGGGGCATTACAGTGGCTATACGGTCCTGCATTTGTGCTACATGCTCAATAACACTCTTGTATGGGGTGGACTCATTCTCCCATGTCTCTTTTGCAATGTCTAGTAGACCCCTAGGGTGATGACCATAGACCAACTCGAATGGTGAGAACCCTGTGGACGCTTGGGGCACCTCCCTAATAGCAAACATGAGGTAGGGTAATAAATGATCCCAGTCACGACCATCTTTTGCCACCACTTTCTTCAACATATGTTTCAAAGTTTTATTAAATCTCTCCACCAATCCGTCCGTCTGGGGGTGGTACACAGAGGTACGGATGTGTGAGATTTTAAATAGTCTGCATAATTCCTTCATTACTTTCGACATAAATGGCGTACCTTGGTCAGTTAGGATTTCTTTGGGGATCCCAGTCCTAGAGAACATATAAAACAACTCACGTGCAATTGTTTTAGATGCAGTGTTTCTTAAGGGTACAGCCTCAGGATAGCAGGTCGCATAATCCAGGACTACCAAAATATACTGGTGTCCTCTAGCTGACTTTACAATGGGACCCACTAAATCCATGGCAATACGCTCAAAAGGCACCTCTATAATAGGGAGCGAAACCAAAGGACTGCGAAAATGTGACACTGGGGCACTAACCTGACATGTGGGGCACGACTCACAGTATTTTTTAATGTCATCATATATGGCCGGCCAAAAAAACCTCTGGAGAACCCTCTCTCGCGTTTTGTCAGTCCCCAAGTGTCCCCCAAGAACATGGTTATGTGCCATGTCAAGCACCTGACGCCGGTACGGCTTAGGTACCAGAAGCTGTTCCACAATCTCATCCTTAACCTTATTAACTCTATAGAAAAGATCATTAGTCACCGAAAAATGTGGAAATCTTTTTTCAGCATCTGGTTCCTGAGGTACCCCGTTCATAACAGCAACCTGCTCTCTCGCATTTTTGAGAGTGGGGTCCTGTAATTGTGCAGTCCCAAAATTATCGCTAGACACCTCTAAGTCTAGTATATTTTGCTCAGTGGGAGGAGCCTCCTCCTCCCCAGCCAGGACCTGCAAAGGAAAACAATCATTTTCATCCTGCACACTTTTATCATTCACAGTGGACAAGGCAACCACCTTAGAGGTATCCTCACTCCTTTTGGGGATTTTTCTTTTTTCCCAGAGAGCCCAGAATAAAGGAAAATCGCGCCCCAATATTACATTATGCATGAGGTTTTTAACCACACCCACTTCATATTGTATGGTGCCTTGTTCAGTCCCGACTTTAGCCAGCACTATAGGGTACACTTTTGTATCACCATGTATACACACAACGCTCATATGCTTTTTAGACTCTAAGTCCCCAGTCACCAGGTTGCCCGCATTCTCCACCAATTGTAATATCGCAGATTTGCGGTTCAGTCTCTAGTCCAGGAACTGCAGCACAAGATGGTTCCGCAAATAGCGACTGACGCCGGCTAGCGTCACATTCCATGGGTTCAGAGGTAAGAGGGCAATGGGCCGACACGTGTCCCGCCTCATGGCATCTCCAACACTGGATAGGGCCTGGTCTCTTTGGCAAGGAGTCTTTTCGAGAGCCCCTTAGCCACCCGGGACCATCACCAGTCTTTTGTCCCTGAGACACCACTTGAGCCCTTTTCCCCCCATCAGCACCCCTCCACACTCCCCCAATAGATGGAAGTCTCTTACCAGCCGACGGCACAGATCTGGCGCTCCGGGGAGGTGAAGATGCTGCAGGAACATCACGGAGGTAGTCCTCAGTCGCCTGGAACCTCTCCACAAGGTTGACAAGTTCGTTTGCATTCTTAGGATCACCTTGTCCCACCCAGCGTTGCAAGTCAGTAGGAAGGGCTCGGAGGTAGCGATCCATCACGACCTTCTCTAGGATTTGTGCAGGAGTAGAAGTGTCTGGCTCCAACCACTTTCTTGCCAAATGGATTAGGTCATACATCTGGGACCTCGCTGATTTGTCCAGACTGTAGCTCCAGTTGCGTACCCTCCGGGCACGGACTGCAGTAGTAACTCCTAGTCGGGCAAGTATCTCCTCTTTTAGCCGAGTATAGTCCTTAACCTCTTGCTCACTGAGGTCATAGTAGGCCTTTTGGGGTTCACCTGTTAAATAGGGCGCAATTACCTCTGCCCACTCAGCGGCTGGTAACTTCTCTCGCTCAGCCACGCGCTCAAATACTGTTAGATAGGCCTCAACATCGTCCTCAGCAGTCATCTTTTGCAGCGCTTTCTGCACAGTCCTTCTCCCAGAAAAAATCTCTGGAGCGGCTCCCATCACCACAGGCGCCTCTCGATTTGCTATCAGGTGCTCGATAAGTTGTTGTTGTGCAGCCATGGACTGTTCATGTCGTCTATTGGCCTCTATCTGAGCCTGCTGTTGTGCAGCCATGGACTGTTCATGTCGTTGCTGTTGTTGCAAACTCACTTGCATAAACTGCTTCAGCATCTCCTCCATGTTGCTGGACTGTTCCTGGAGTGTCATTGCAGCTTTCACCCAAGACATAAGCAGCTGTAGCCAAGTCTGTCCACACCGTTGCCCCTAGCAACCGACTTTGCCCGCATTCTCCACCAATTGTAAGGGATCTTCCCGGGGTAGGGTGTGTTTGGAGACAGTTCACAGCAGACTTGGAATTTATAAAGCAGATCTTGGCATTTATTCGTGGTACAAACAGTCCAGCAAACAAAATATACAGCAACACCGTGCTTTCTAAGTACAACAAAAATAAAAGTCCTAGCCCGGCTGGGCGCTTACTAACAGGTTCTGCTCACCTATCTGACACTTACAAACACAGCGTCTTTCACCTGGATATCGCAGGGTGAGTTTTAGCTCCAGCAGTGGCAGTGCTTGCAGCTTCCTTCAACACACAGATTGTTCATTCCCTGGCTGAGAGCGATCACCTGCAGACTCTGCAGAGCCTTTAGCTTCCCAGGCTAATTAGGATCAAAGCTCACCTGATCCCAAACCCAGAACTGGATCGGGGGATGTGGAATGACAGGTCCCTCTACCAAACCTACCTGCCATTCCATATAAACCCAGGCCCGGCAAAATTTAAATAACAACTCAGCAGCATATCGCTGCTGAGAAACTGATCCATCCTGGATTTACCATCTCACACTGTGTAGCAACCTAGGTGAGATGTACACCCCCTCAACCACTTCTCCAGTGACATGTCTACAATATATATATATATATATATATATATATATATATCAAATTCCAGTTAAAAGTGGTCAATCACCAGGAACTCAGGACGTGGGGGGGGGGTCTTTCCACAGAAAGAATACACTAAGGTATGGTGGGGGTGGGTTACTGATATAAGGGGGAAGCCCTGTATATCAGTGCCCCCTTACATTATTGTATTCACTCCCCCCTTACATCAGTGACCCCCCCCCCCCTTCAGTCTGGCCTAGTGGTGCCGTCACTGACCTACTCTCAGGTGCACCATGCAGGGATCCGTCAGTCAGCTCCAGCTCGGCAGCTCAGTGATTTTATCCTATAGTCTCCTCACCACAGTCCACACAAGTCTGACTTCTTCCATGAACCCCATCCCAGCAACACTTCCACTCTTGACTCCTCTCCAGACTCCCTCAGAGACTGCAAACATGATACAGGAGCTCAATGCAGCCTCACCAGTGCCCATCAAATGCAGCCTCATCAGTGCCAATCAAATGCAGATTTACTGTGCCATGAATGCAGTCTCACTTTGCCCATTATTGCAGCCCCTCCTGTGCCCCATGTCCCAGTCTGCAGTCCCTGTCTCTGGGAAGGTGTGTTGTTGATGCTCGGTACGGTACCTTGCATGCCAGCAGGATATCCATGATGGCCAGCAGCAGGCAGGGTCTGTTCTTGTTTTGGATGGGGACAGTGCTCCTTCAAGAGGATCTGTTTGCTGTGAGATGGAGTGATCCCTGGCCACTTGCACCTTCAGCCTTCCTCATTTTCCGGCCCCAGTCAGCCTGTCCTCTGGTCCTGGGGAAGTGGAGAGCACTGGGTGGGAGCTGGAGAGAAGGGGGAGCAGAGAGTACTGGCGGGGGTTGGAGAGCACATGGGTGGGGGCAAAGAGCAGGGGGAGTGGAGATCACAGGGGTGGGGAGTGGAGAGCGCTGTCAGGAGACTTGAGCGCACTGGGGGGGCCAAAAAGAACAGAAGTAGAGAGCACAGGAGGCAAAGAGCACTGGGGGGTACAAAGAGCAGGGGGGAGTGGAGAGCAATGGGGGGAGCTTGAGAGCACCAGTGGGGGCCAGAAAGAACAGGGGTGGAGAGCACGGGGGACTGGAGAGCACTATGGGGGGTGGAGAGCACTGGCGGGGTTGGAGAACACATGGGGACAAAATGCAGGGGAGTGGAGAGTACAGAGGTGGGGAGTGGAGAGTGCTGGGGGGAGCCAAAAATAACAGGGGTGGAGAGCATGGGGGGCAGAGAGCACTGGGGGGGGGGAGCTGGAGAGCGATGGGTGAAGCTTGAGAGCACCGGGGGGCCAGAAAGAACAGGGGTGGGGAGAATGGGGGCTGGAGAGCACTGTGGGGGGTGGAGTGTGATGGGGAGAGCACTGGGGGGAGAAAGAACAGGGGTAGAAAGCACTGGGGGAGAAAGAACAGGATTGGAGAGCACTGGGATGGTGGCTAGAGACAGATGGGGGGAGCTGGAGAGCACTGGGGGGAGAAAGAACAGGGGTGAAGAGCACTGGGGGGAGAAAGAACAGGAGTGAAGAGCACTGGGGGGAGAAAGAACAGGAGTGAAGAGCACTGGGGGGAGAAAGAAGAGGGGTGGAGAGCACTGGGAGGATAAGAACAGGGAAGGAGAGAACTGGGGGGAGAGAAAGAACAGGGATGGAGAGAACTGGGGGGGAGAGAAAGAACAGGGATGGAGAAAACTGTGGGGGGGGGGGGGTTGGAGAGGGTGGTGGGGAGGAGAGCACTGGGGGGCAGGGAGCACAAGGTGAACTGGGGGGGCAATAAAAGAAGTTGGGTAGGAGAATCGGCAGGGGGGCCACATATAGAGGAAAAGAGCTTTTTATATTCCTCCATGCAGCCGCTGAATGTTTGATTCTCCTCCTCTCCCTCTTGCAAGTATTCAGCAGCTGCATGGAGGAATATACAAGGCTCTTTTCCTCTATATGTGGCCCCCTGCCGATCCTCCTATCCAGGCACACAGGGCGGGCTGTACGGGCGGGCATCTCCTCCTATGGATCACGGAGCTGGCTGGGTTTGTGTTCAGCGGCGGCGCTGTAACGCGGTCCTGCCCCCTAAACTGGCTTGTGTGATAGGTGGAACACTGATTCTATCTACTATCACACGAGCCGGTCTAGGGGGGCGGGACCGTTTTACAGCGCCGCCGCTGAACACAGACCCAGCTCCATGATCCACAGGAGCAGGAGAGAGGGGAGCATTGCAGCCACAACTCAAAGCCAGGGCAGGCGGCCTACTGGGAAATCTCCTGGTATCCTGGTAGGCTAGTCCGGCCCTGTAAGCCACCCATCACTCCCTAACACCTCGTGCAGGAGGGAGGAAATGTGTCTGTGACGGAACCGATACCACACTCCGATTGAGTGCTTCCATCAGTATACCGCTTCCTAAGTCCTGGAACACAAGTCCAATGGATCTGGCTATAGGAACCCCCAAGAACTAGACGACACCAGTCTTGGAGGACATCAGGAATGGCCTTTATTTGAGATCTCACACAAAATATACACAGCGGGGTGACTAAAACCTAACCTAATTAGCATGAGCTAATTATCGAAATCAACACTCAGACTAGTTGACTGAGGGATAAGACTTTTCGGCTCCTAGCTCACTAACAATTCAATTGCAGGTTAATTAGCACAAACAACAAAACAACAATAGGTGAAATACTCTTTAGAATCGGTGTCAAGCCAGACTAGACTCATTTACATTATACAAGACAGACAGGTGGCTGGAGGTGATGATATTAGCATCTAAGAGTTTGTGTCCCAATAGTGTGATTCAGTCTATTGCTAACATGGCATTTACATATCCAGAGTCTGTGTGTCTTGGGGGGGGCACGGACCTGAATCCAAGTAACACCACCTCAGGGGTCCCCAGGCATACAGCTCACAAAGACCACCGTTGCCCCAAATGCGAGGGCCCATAATCACAAGGCAAGAGGCTCGCATTCAGTCCCCTCCAAGAGCCTCGGTCCCAGCTAGGTCTGTCACAGTGTCCCTTTACACCCTATTCTACAGACGGGGGAGGTAACACTCACAAGGATCGCAAGAGGGTGACAAAACACTCCAGTCTTACCTGTGAGGTGCTGGTGCAGGTGCTTTTCACCATAAAACACCCGTTGCCAGCATCCCCTGTGTGCACCGTTTATAAGACCGGAACCAGCGTCTCCAGCGCCCAATCATAATGTCATATGCCCCGGAAGTAACCCTTGCTGGGCACTTCCTGTGGGCCAGCTTGGAGCGCAGTAGCTCTGCCCATTTGAGCACCGCGGCTTCCTCTTTCTCCTGCACATACAAGCCATGCTGCCACGCTGTCATCAGGGAAAGGTTACCGCCGTGCTCTACCTCTGCTTGAGCCTTTGTGCTATGCACCGCACTTGGGACCTGACATCACCCCGGTCCAGTCCCTCTCCAGGCACCGAGAACAGGGGACAGCAGCACAGTCAACCTCCCCAGCGCAGATGCTGCTTCTGGCAGAGGATAAAAGTTAGTGACATACCCCAAACGACCATTTAGAGCCCCTGCTCATGAGACTTAGGGGACCAGGTTCCAGGAACATGTTACCCCCCGTCCGGAGGAAACACCAATATCTGACATGGGGCCTGGAGGATCGCCCTTTTATCTGGTGGGGGTAATGTGTTTCCTGTCCTGGTAGGAGGAGCCCTAGTTTTCATGGGCTGTCCTGGAAGACGCTTGGAGAAATCACTCTGCTACATTTATGGTCAGAATTTGTCACATCTGGATGATTATTAGGGCTATGGAAATTAAAGATTAATTCCTCGATTAATCTTTAATTTTTTTGATCAATCAAAATTCTTTTGATCGGTACTCATCTCTCCGCCGGCTCCTGAGTCTTCAATTAGTTGACGTCGATGTCCGTGACGTCACCGGACTTCTCCCCCCTTCCCCAAGTGCCTCCGTCTGCTAACAAAGGGAAGAGACTGGTGACGTCGAAAGTTCTAATTGAACGTAACGCGTACGGGGGAGGAGCTAAGCATGATGTCACTTGCTGCTGCCCTATGGAACTAACACGATTGTTGGCTTTACATGCTGTGTTTTTATCACCTTTATGTGAGTAGTTTGTGTTTAAACACAAAAATTAAATCTTATACTTAAGCGGTGAGCACTTGGATCTTTTCTTTCTACCCATGACCCGGCGTCCTTGCTGAGATCTAAGGAGACGTGAGAGAAGTTTATGGTCCGTGTTAACCCTTTTGATACCCGCTTGCATTATCACCTGTTTGCACAGGGGTCCATGCCATAAGGTGAGAGTGATTAGTTAGACCGGAGGTGGAGGGATTGTCATGCTACTGTGGAAAAAAAATGTAATTACGTCAGTGCTACAAGTTGAATTTAAAATGTATTTGTGTGAACTGTGAAGTTAAGTCATGGATTGTGGAAACTAACTAGTGTCGGGTGATTGCATATAGTGTATACCACATTTACCACTGACTAATGCAGAGTTGCAATGCAAGGAGATCCGCTAAAAGTAGTTGGATCTGTATGTGCGTTATAATTAAGCCAAATTAGTTGATTAATCGATTAAAATACAAAACGATTAATCGAACACGAAAATTTTAATCAGTAACAGCTCTAATGATTATCACATTTGTCCAATGAATTTTCTATAAGTAGACTCCTTAGTTTCCTTCATCAGACATGTTTTCATACAGATAAGTGGGCTCATCCTCATACACTGGTGAGCACAGTACACACTGAAGGATAGAAGATAATCAAAGCAACAATATTAAACCAACCATTGATTAAAACTGAAAATTTGCATTTGGCCATTAGATGGCGCTAAGTATCATAAAATTTATCGCCACCTAATGAACAAATGTAAAAAAAAAATATTTTAATTCAATGGAAAACTTTCAACCAACTCAGCAGACCTTTAATACCCCCATTCACACAGAAGGAATGTACATGCATTGTCACCGGGCAGATTGCTTTGTAAATTATTTATGTATAGACCCCTAAATGTCAGGAGATGTTTATATAAAGATGGGAAGTATGTAGCAGATAAATGAATAGACCTCCTAGCAATGGTATTACCAGGCTGCAGCTAGGGGGAGCTCTAATGTTTAGAGTGTGACCACAGCAGAGTGATCCCTTCTAGCTCACAATAACCCTTTCACTGCCAGAGCTGGGGTTTTTCATTATTTTTGCACACATGGTAAAATGCATATTTTGGGTCTGAAGATTAGATAAAACCCCCAAACATATATTTTCTGAAAGCAGAGGTCCTGGAGAATAAAATGGTGGTAATTGCTAAGGTGTTCCTCTTACACAAATCTCACCTTCATATCCGGGTTTATTTTCTACCCCCCCCCCCCCCCATTTTCTATGGTGAGATCTTTTCTACAATACTTTGTTATACATAAAATAGTGGACAAATTGAGTGTAATAACCACAGCAACATCTCTCCATTCACATTGGAACATATGAAAACATAAAAACAGTAAAAAAAGTGAAAAGATGTGCAAACATCACATTCCAAACATTCCTCAAAGTCCATTAACAAGTGTGAAAAAGAAATCGCTCAACTTCCTTATATATATATACACCACTTAGTGCTCGTGTCACCCCTCCCCCCTCTGGGCACCACTCACATTAACTATATGCCCCCACTTTCATGGGTGGGAACAAATACACAATTTTAGGGTAAAATATAAAAGATGAGGTTGTGATGAGTAAATAGATACCAAACATGTTAAAGCGGGAGTCCACCGGGACTCCGCGTTTTTTTTTTTTTTTTTTAAAAGTCAGCAGCTACAAATACTGCAGCTGCTGACTTTTAAATAGTGACACTTACCTGTCCAGCGCGCCCGCGATGTCGGCACCCGAAGCCGATCGCTCGCTCGGCTGCCGGGTCCCGCCGCCATCTTGGGTATGGAAATCAGGAAATGGAGCCTTTCGGCTTCATTTCCCGGTTCCCTACTGCGCATGCGCGAGCCGCGCGGCGCAATCCGGACGGTCCCCGCTGCCTCTGGGAGCTGTGTGTTTCCCAGCAGGCAGCGGGGCACTTGCTGAAGGGGGCGGGCGCTTGCGGAACGGGGGCATAACGTACGCCTCGTTCCGCAGAGAGCTAGCCCGGAAGTGGGTGCAGTTACCTGGATTATCCAGGTAACTGCACCCCCCTCCCCCCTGAAAGGTGCCGATTGTGGCGCCGGAGGGGGGGGGGGATTCCGATGAGCGGAGGTCCATTTTAGGGTGGACCTCCGCTTTAAGTAATAACATTGTGTGTGCCGGTGACATGGCAAAATACTACAGTACCTAAAAATCTCCGAAGGAGGCGCTTTCCTGCTCATCAGTTTAGAGATAAGTGTGATCTCTGGTGGTAGAATTATTCCTCTCACTCCGATATTCGTGGTGATTCCTCACATGTGCCTCAATCATGCTTTACATAAACATATACACCGTATGGGTGTGTTTACAGGTATGTGCGGGGCAATGAGGGTTACTTTTCATTATTATAATCATCATTTTATTTTATCATCATCATTTTATTTTTTTTAATACGTTTTATTATAATTCAGATTTTTTCACTTGTTTTTTTTCTTATTTCACTTTATTGCTATCACAAGAGGTAACAAACCCCTGCTCAAATGATGATATCAATGGGAAGGTGACAGCTCCTCTTTATGAGACATGGGGGATGTATTAGACTTCCAATGTCTCCTCTACCCTCCAATGCACAGATGCTTCCTTGGCGGTATTATCTGGGGAATGACGGCTCAGAAACGAGAAACACTCAAGCCCCATACACACTATCAGATTGTCTGCTGATTTTTTCCATCAGATTTACCAAAACCATATAATATGAGGTCAAACCTTAGGGGTTTCAATGTGTATGCAATCAGGCAGACCCTTCTACTACATGGTTTTGGTAAACCTGAAGGAAAAAATCAGCAGACAATCTGATAGTGTGTATGGGGCTTCAGAGCTGAGGACTACTGGCTTTATTCAGTACAAATGAGATCGGGATGGACGGTCACCAGTCTCCTCACTCTTGGCCTCCTAAAGCAACTGGATGTGATATCAGGGTACCAGGACAAGTGGGAGAGCCAAAATACCATGCTGAGGGGGGTCATGGTGGGGGGAAAAGGCCACCTGCAGTGTGAATGGGATGAGGCAGCTATACAGCCCCCCGATCACTCTTAACCCTTGTACAAACGGTCAGAGATTCCGTCGGAATGTGTCCTATCGGACCGTTTTGTTGGAAATTCCGACTGTGTGTGGTATGCATCGGACTGTTTCCGTCGGAATATCCGTCGGACCAAATTTTCCAACTTGCTGGAAATATTTTCCGACAAACTGGTCCGATAGGACATACTCCGATCATGTGTAGAGAATTCCAATCGGACAAAGTGCCACGCATGCTCAGATCAAATTCCTACATCAAAGCTATTGGCTACTAGCCTGAACGTAGTCCCGTCGTAACGAAATTACGTCATCACGTTCTGAAAGATTGGATTTTTCGACAACTTTGTCCGACCGTGTATATGCAACAGTTTCGGACAAGATCCGACGGACAAAATCTGACGGATTGGGTTGTCGAAATGTCCGACCGTGTGTACAAGGGCTTACTGTGCAGCTGGGAGCCGGCTGAAGAAAACAAGCACTGCTACTGCCGCCTTTAGCTTGTGATTAACCCTTCACTCTCTGGGTATACTATGTACATCCATAGAGCTGGACTGGTTAAATAACATGTCTAGGGGTGTCCTAACCCTGGGGGAGGGTCCTAATCCTGGATGGTATACTAATCCTGGGGGGGTCCTAATCCTGTCTGTGAAGGGACATCTCTGTGATGCACAGAAGGTGCTGTGGCTATGCTGGCATTTACAGAAGAAAAGGTGTCTTAAAATTTATCAAGACAGCACACATACCCCCCAAGGTTCTTCTATGTATTTGGGGGACATATAGCAGCTTGGGCTGGTTTAGCAGCTTTCAGTGTCCCAACAACTGATGATGTGTTCCCGTCCAGTCCATTCAGCTGTCACCTGGGGATTTGTGGGTTAGTGCAAATAACTTTGTGACCCTGTACTGTACTGTCTGGAGCACATTAGAGGATCCCCTAGATCTGACAGTAAAGCTGTTAGGCCAGAAATCTGCTTCATGATTGGACACAATCATATGAATCCTTCCTCATCTCATTCCTGCTTATGGAAATCTATGATATTACCAGTCAGGTATCAGAGTATCAGCAAACACAAAGATTATAAATTTTACAGGCATTGCCAATGGTGGAAATTGCCAAACACCAAATTACAATGTTCAAGGAAACCTTCCCAAACCTACCTACAATGGTGGAATCATTTGTCACAGAGACCAGCAGTACCCTTCTGGAACATTCTGGTGAAGACTAAATGTGCCCTCAGACATCCTCACAGGGTGAGCTTTCCAAACTGATGCTGGATGGTTTCCACATATGCCCACTATGTTGGGCTCCACTATTCCACCTACGGGCCTGGCATGATGAGTGCCACTGGGTAGAAGAAAGAGACCAGAGAACATCCACTCGCTGATCCCCATAGCTAGAATGGCCCACAAGTGATATCTATTAGGTGACCTCTCGGTTCATTGCTATCATTCCTGATCGCTGTGGACAGAGAATCTGTGAATTATTATTATAGATTATTTACTGTATATAACGCCAACAGTTTGCGCAGCACATTTTAGTCCTGGAGGTGAGTATGGGAGGAGGTAACAAGGGAGCTAGAGAGCAGGAGGTGTGGAGAAGACAATTTGGGTGATATCTGCAGATGAGGTTGGTGATTTAATTGGGTGTGATACTGTGGATGGCTTTGTATGTTATGGCTAGTGTAACGGAATCACTTCCTAATCTGATTTAGGCCTCTTTCACACGGGGCAGATCAGTAACGATCCGCCCCGTGATGATCCGCTCGCTCAGCGGGGATCGCTCCGTTGTCCCCGCTGAGCCGGCGGCAGACAGGGCGGTCTCCGCACACTGTGCAGGGACCGCCCTGTCAGCTCTCCGCTCTCCTCTATGGGGATCAGATGAGCACGGACCGTCTGTCTGTGTTCATCCGCTCTGCAGACGGATAGAAAAATAGGATTTTCATCCGTCTGCAGAATCGGACAGTAGCGGAGGCGGACGATATCGGATGTCTGCGGATGCTCATCCGCAGACACCCGCTATCCCATAGGGATGAATGTATGCCCGTATTTCATCTGCAAACGGATGGATGAAATACGGACATACCATCTGCATGTGTGAAAGGGGCCTAAGTCCTTCCGTCATCTACCACTTCCTCTAATCTGAAGATGGATATGAGATTTTTTGATTGAAAATGTATACTTTATTTTGCAAGAAAATATAAAAAAAAAAAAATACTTTAAACAGGGTACATTCCATTCTGTACTGCAACGCAGCGCATAAATGCACTACATAACAATACAGTTCCAAGCATACAAATAAATTACATTCATCCTGCGGTATGATGCTTGATGTGTTGCGCAGAGTAAACATCACATCATGCATGACGCCGCATTACCCTGAAACATGTCAGAAAAGTCAAGTCATACTGTCAAATCAAATGACATTTCAATGAGCAACAGGTGTGATGGGGGGGGGGGGGGTGGAGAAGGTGGGGTAGGGAGGGGGAAAAAGAGTTCACAGGCCCGAGTCTTTATTGAACTGCCAAAGGATACATAGTGGGGGGGGGGGAGAGTGGGGGAAGGGGAAATCTTCAGACCTCCTCTTCCTCCTTAAAATCCATCAAGTGATAGTCTCTGAGCAGACTGTGGACCAGTCTGTGACAGTCCTCGATGGACATCCTCTCCCTCTGGTGGATGAGGCGCTTTCTGGCGCACCAGACAGTGTCCTTAAAGCAGCACAGCACCCGGCAGGCACTATCAATGTCCTCCTGTAAATGAGTTCCACAGAAGAGTCTGTTCAACACACCAAAGTTTGTGATAGCAGTCTGTGGCACAAAGTCTTTGAGATCAGGTGCCAGAGCCCTCAACAGGCCCTGTGCAAAGGGACACTCCCAGAAAACATGCAAAGCAGTTTCCTCCTGGATGATGCAAAAGGGGCAGTGTCTGTATCTGCACAGGTTTCTGGCATGCATGAATGTCCTGAGCAGCAACCCCCCTTGGATTGCCATCCATGCCAGATCTTTGTGCCTGTTGGTGAGTCTCTTTGAAGAAACATTCCTCCAGACCACTTTGCAAGTGGCTGAAGGGAGGCCTGGAACAGTCTCAACAATGTCCGATGCTCTAATCAACTTGTGGATAGTTTTTGGCTTCCACAAGTCGGGCTTCACTCCATGTAGCCCCAGCTCCTTAAAAAAAACTTGAAAGTGTCCAAGTAGTACCAAGGAGTGTCCCAGTTGTAGGGGATGGAGCTGTCCCATTTGTCCCATCCAAGGGACCTCCAAAGAGGCAGGAGGAAAAACGGGACATGGAGTTACCACCAGAGTCTACAGTTCTGTCAACCAAAGTTCTGCAGATGCAGTTACAGGCAAAGAACACCCTCAGTAGAGTGGCAATGTCAGGCACGCCCTTACCGCCCTTGAGGGGTTCCTTGAACATAACCGCCCGCTTTACTCTGTCCATTTTGGAGCTTCAGATGAAGTGAAACACCGCCCTGGTGATGGCTTTGCAGGTGTTAACCCGGGGGAGCCAGGTCTGGGCGAGGTACTGCAACACAGGGAGGATCTCGCTGCGGAGTAACAGTGTTTTACCTTCAATGGTGAGTTCTCGGAGGCTCCAAAGTCCAAACTTTTGTCTCATTTTAGTCAGTCTTTCTTCCCAGGACTTCAGGGCTGCGCCCTCAGCTCCAAACCAGACCCCGAGTATTTTGATGAAGTCTGCTTTGATGCTGAAGGGCATGGGTGCAGAAGAAGGCAGGAACCATTTTCCGAAAGAGCATGACTTCCGACTTCCCGCAGTTGACCTTTGCCCCTGAAGCTTAGCCGAAGGCCTCATAGGTCTGGGTGAGTGTGTCGATGGAGCGCCGGTCGGCACAGAACACTGTCACATCATCCATGTAGAGTGAGCACTTGACCTCCAGTCTGTCTGGTCCTGGTGCGGTGATCCCTCTGATCTCTGGGTTCCGTCTGATGCTTCGGGCGAAGAGCTCTATACAACAGACAAAAAGCAGAGGTGAGAGAGGGCAGCCTTGTCTGACCCCAGACAACACTGGAAAGGGGTCAGTTTTCCAACCGTTCACCAACACCACACTACAGATGTCATTATACATTACATTTACATACGAACAAAATATTTCCCCAAGACCAAACCTGCGCAGAGCACTGCACATAAACTCACGGGAGACACGGTCAAAGGCCTTCTCCTGGTCAAGACTGACCAGGGCCGTGTGCACACGGGGGCCGTGAATGTACTGGACCGTGTCCCGGACAAGCGCAACGCTGTCCGCAATCCTGCGACCAGGAATGCCACAAGTCTGATCCGGGTGGATGATCTGTCCCATGACAGACTTCTAGAACCTTGGCGAGGATTTTGTAGTCCACGTTCAGAAGAGAGATCGGAAGCCAGTTTTTCAGGTCCGATCTCTCCCCTTTGCGCTTATACAAAATCGTGATCATCCCCTCCCTTAGTGTTGGAGGCATTCTCTACCACCATCTCCTCGTACAGCTCGAGTAGGTCCGGGCCCACAGCGTTACATAAAGTTCAACTGTGAGACCATCGCAGCCTGGGATCCTACCCCGCCTAAAGGATCTAGCGGCAGAGTGCAGCTCCTCCAACACCAAGGGGGCGCTGATGGCCGATGAACCTGCAGGATCAATTGGGTTAGAGATACCTGACAGGAACCTGTCGGCTGCCTGTGTGTCTGTTTTCGGGGAGTAGAGGTTGGTGTAGTAGTCGCTGACCACTTGCATCACAGCCTCCTTTCCCTTTTGGAGTGTTCCGGTCTCGTCACGCAGCTCTGACAAGGGTGTTTGTCCTGAGTGGAGTTTTCATTAAAAAAAAGTTACACTTCTCACCTTTCTCAAGATTCTCCACCTTGGCACGGAAGACAATGAGTCTGGATTCTTCCTTAAAGTGCCCTTTCGGGCTCTTCTTGGTGTCCTCTAGGTCCTGCCTAACATCCCAGTCGCAGTGATGAAGGCCCTGCAGGGACTGCAACTGACGTTGCAGTCTCCTGAGTTCCCTCTTCCTGGCACACACTTGCTGGCGTCCCCTTGCCCGAAAGAAGCTGCGTAGCTTGACTTTCACAAACTCCCACCAGTCACTTACCCTTCCGAACAATCTGTTTTCCTCTGTCCAGGTGGCATAGGCCTCCCGGAGTTCCCCCATCAATTCCTCATTTTCCAGCAGGGTACTATTCAGCTTCCAGGAGCCTGGTCCGCGGGCAAAACCCTCGCCCAGGTCACCCCGAAGGTGAATAGCCCTGTGGTCAGAGAAAAAGCAGGGGATCATAGAGAAATCACGATGCTTGACTGCTCTTGAAGTGAGCACGAAGTCTATCCTGGAACGCACCGATCCATCGGGTCGGCACCACGAATAGTTCACGGTACCTTTCCCTATGGATCCCATGGCGTCCTGCAAGGAAGCCTCCGAGATCATCTCCCTGAGCAGCCTGGATGTAGCATCAAGTTTTGCGTACATGCTGGAGCTGCGCCCATCCTCCTCTATCTGACAGTTAAAATCACAGCCGATTACTACTGCCCTGGTGGTGACGAGTTGGGTCCGCAGGGTCTGGAACAGTTCCAATTGCTCACTCTTATCTGGGGGGCGTACACATTGATGAGCCTAATTGGCTCTCCCACCCACAAGCTGTCTATGACCAGGCCACAGACTAGCTCATGGATGGAGTCAATCGTGAAGTGCCCACCCCTGATAAGAATGGCAACCACTGCAGTCTTGCAATCACTGCCCCGGACCAGTAGGAGGGACCAAGAGTCCACTGGGAGGTCAGATGTGTGTACCTCCTCAGAGGAGGAAGAGCGCACTCCTGGAGCATGTAGACATCACTCTGCTGAGTAGAAAGGAATGTCAGTGCCGCTTGCCTTCTAGATGTATCCTTGATATTCCTCACATTAATGGAAAAGATTGAGATCTCTGCCATAATGAAAAAGAGTATGAGGTCTAGTCAGCAAGGGACCAAACTTACCTCCCCGGAGGGGGTTCTTCCGTTGCATCCTCTGCCTGTCCCGTGTTCTGGGTCAGACCCAGCTCCTCCAGGACAGCCTCCATCATCTTTTGGTTGATGTTGAGGTCAGTCTCAGAGTCGGCCATGATCTCCTCCTCCCCCCTGATCCTCCTCCCCCGCAGACTCGAGGTCCTCCACTATTGGCTCTGGTCCATCGTTGTCGCGCTGGTCCCCATTGGGCTGTTTAGTGGAGGTGGCGGGTTCTTCTGCTGTTGGCTTCCGTTTCCGGCTTCCTGTTGGTCCACTGGTGGGGGTGGAAGGGAGGGCGGGGAAGTCCTCCAGGGAGGACAGGTCCAGGGTGGGTGGGGGAGGGTCTCCTCTGGCACAGAGGTGGTGGGTGGGGGTGTGCTGGAGGCAGGGGGGCCAGGGTTGGGGCAGGGGCTGGGGCCGGGGTGGTGGGAGTGGAATTACCAGTGGCCTTCTGAGGCTCCTTTGCCTTTTCCGGCTGCTTCCTCCCGGGGGTGGCGGATGGCTCCAGCGTAAGTCCGGGTCCTGTGTTTGAACACATGCTCGGCCGCTCCACAGAGGTTGCAGGCTTTGGACCTTGGACAATCCTTGGTCTTGTGGCCTGTGACCCTACAGAACCTGCAAGCAAGTTCTGTACAATCCTTACCCATATGTCCGGTGTGGCTACACCTGTTACAGGTGTAGGGTATCCCGGGATAGAATAGGATTCCTGCGGAGTTGCCCAGGGAGAAGCACGGCTGCAGGTGCTGAAGATGGATATCAGATATTATAGCCGCATATTGCAACCAAGAACTAGGCAGGTCTTGTTTGGCTGCAAAGCTGGAACACATTTACTTGAACAAACTAACACAGAATATACTGTATACACCATATGAGGACACATCCCTCCTGATCATATTACCCTAACAATACAACAAACTGCACACAGGTATATAATTAGAACAGACATATGCTATAAACATTACATTAATTAGCCACCTGGATGACTCAGAGGTTTTTCATTCCAGGTCAGACTTGCCGACTTTTACAATACCGAATACGGGACAATGTACATTATTACAAGCATAAACCCAACCCACAATGGTTTGTTTAGCAGACAGACAAAGGGTGAGTTAATTAGCAGAAATAACAATGGGTGAAAGACCCTTAAGAGGCACATTAGACCTACTTCTAATAAACACATTATAGCAGGCAACCCCAGACAGGTGGCTTGCTGATTAGTGATGGACGAACTTCTGACGGGACGTTTCACGAACGTGGCCAAAAGTTCGTGAACCGCAAGGTTAGCGGCGGACCCCATTGACTTTAATGTTAGGCGAACCTTAAAAATCTCCAGGTAATATTTTCAGCCACAAAATAATCAATAGCTGTGCACACATCTGGGATCGACAACGACAAGCATTCTTTTTTTATGTGAAATTTTGACAATTCAGGAGCGCATGAAGGCCATGGAGGAGAGGCAATGTCAGGGCAGGCTATGAAGGGGGTGCAGGAGATGATCAGTGCCACAGTCAGGGCAGTCCTGTGCCAGTGTCCCAACCTGTGCTTGAGCCCCTCCCTCTGCCCGGCCCTTACCCCCACCTATGCAGGGCTCCATTGCGGTGGTCCAGAAGTGCTAGTCCAGTGCTGATCCTCAGCCATGGTGCTGGCACTGCCTGCTGATTGGCTTCTCCGCTGCTATCTCCCTCACTGTCTGAAACCAGCACCGCGATAGAGACTGAGCACTGACACCAGCACCGCGATAGAGAGCATGGACACCAGCACCGTGATAGAGAGCACTGACACCAGCACCGAGATAGAGAGCACTGACACCAGCACCGAGATAGCGAGCACTGACACCAGCACCGTGATAGAGAGCACTGACACCAGCACCAAAATAGAGAGCACTGACACCAGCACCGAGATAGAGAGCACTGACACCAGCACTGATACCAGCAACTCACTGCGGGACCCAAAAATATGACACCGCTCAACCTCTTCAAACAGGAGGGTATGGGAATATAGTACGGTGTGCTTTTTTTGTACAAGGAAGTAAGCCAAAATGTGGAAAAAAGGTCAGTGTGCTCGATTAAATAAATTGTTTATAGAGTTATGCATATACATGGTCTACTGGTCACATGTGTTGAATTCCTCCGAGATCCATGCCTCATTCATTTTTATAAATGTGAGGTAGTCAACACTGTCGTGAGCTAGGCGAGTACGCTTATTGGTCACGATCCCCCTTGCTGCGCTTAAAGTCCTTTTGGACAGGACACTGGACGAGGGGCAAGCCAACAGTTCCATTGCAAATTGGGCAAGCTCTGGCCAGAGGTCAAGCCTGCCCACCCAGTAGTCCAGGGGTTCATCACTTCTCAGAGCGTCCAGATCGGCCGTAACCCGATATAGTCGGACACCTGACAGTCTAGGCGTTCCCTGATGCTGGATCCGGATGAGACCTGTCGATGGGTCGGCTGAAAGAATGACCTCATATCAGAAGTCACCAACACATCTTCAAACTGCCCTCTTCTCGCAGGTGCTGTTGGATTGGTACCCGTAACTTTTTCTCTGGGAGTGGGAATTCCTCCTCTGCCAACGTACGCAAAAGCAGAATGCAGCATTTTTCGAAGCAAGGCCTGGAAGTGCTCAATTCTGACAGCCTTCTGTGACGGTGGTAACATTTACGCCATTTTGTGTTTGTACCGGGGGTCTAAGTACGTTGCCACCCAGTACTGGTCCTTGACCTTTATGCTTTTTATACGGGGATCCCTGGTAAAACACTGGAGCATGAAGGCCCCTATTTGGACTAAACTGGAAGCGGTGTGGTGGCCTGGCTCCTGCTCATCATCCAGGATAATGTCGTCCTCCTCTCC
The DNA here is from genome assembly GCF_037356315.1 of Lithobates pipiens. Taxonomy (NCBI): domain Eukaryota; kingdom Metazoa; phylum Chordata; class Amphibia; order Anura; family Ranidae; genus Lithobates; species Lithobates pipiens. The sequence continues at coordinate 626,325,728 of NW_027507758.1, forward strand.
CCATCCACGCACAACAACAGGGATCCCAGAAAGGTTTAAAGCATGCTCTTCTTGCTTCTCCTCATCCGCCCCGGCACCATCCTCCTCTGACTCCTCTTCAGACTGCTGTTGTTGACTTGTCTCAGATAGAGTAGCCCCCCCCTGGGAATTCATCCAGCATTACGACTTCCTAATTTTCCTGCTTGATCAATGACACAACGCAATGCATGCTCCATTAAGAAGGCATAAGGTACGATGTCACTGATGGCACCATGGCTGCGACTGACCAGTTTGGTGATCTCATCAACTGGCCACAGAAGTCTGCATGCGTCACGCATTAGCAGCCACTGGCGCGGTGAAAAAACCCAAGCTCCCCAGAACCTGTTCTGCCGCAGAGTTCGTACAGGTAGTCGTTAACTGCACGTTTCTGCTGGAGCAGCCTATCAAGCATATAGAAGGTTGAAAGGGGGGGGGGGGTAGGGTTTGCTCTATGGAGACAAAAGATATTGAGATAAAAAGGCCAAAAATTACCAAGAATTAGTTAAATCGCTTTTATGGGAAGGGGCTGCCACTACCAAAAAATCCCAGCCTAATGGGCTGGAAAGAACTATAAATATCAAGGTGGTAGTTATGGCGCTCTCCTATGACAGTGCAAAAATCGCATACTATTTATGAGTTAAAAATTATTCCAGCCTTCTCAAGGTGCTAATGTTGCATATGTTCTTATGTGTTAAATCACAGTGCAAAAATATCTGCAAATTACTAAAAATATAAAGGAAACATATATAAAAAATGTATATTAAGAGTTAATAAAATTAACGACTGTGCAAAAAAGTGTTTACGTGCTATAGTGCAAAATACGTGCATATAGAGCCTATCAAATTTATATCATCTTCAAACAAACAAAAATTTAAAAAAAACTCAAAATAAAATCCATTTGAAATTTTTTTTGAAGAAAAATCCAAAAACCAAGAAAACAAAAATCCTTAGGAAAAGTCAGACGACGTCCAATGACGAAACGCGTAGGGCGTGGCCTAACGTACACACGCTCTCTTACAAGGCGGCGGTGGTGTTTTGTGATATTTACGAACGTTTTTAATCTGTGATCATGTGAGTAGCCACTTTTTGAATACAATAAAGGCGCTAATTTTAAACAGTACTGTACTATTGATGTTCTGTATTTCTTTATATAAACATGAGGAAATGAGCAGTAACTGAACACCAACCGGACCAGCTTTATACAGCGGCACAGGGGCTTACACTGTGGAGGTGAGTTAACCCCTGCAGGGGCAGGGGAGCTGGTGAGTGCGGCAATTTGCTTTATGCACGGAAAACGCACCGGTTGTGATTCAGAATACACCAGGCACTGAGCACAAGTGACTTTTATTGAACTTTTGTGAATTTCTTCTGAAAAAACTTTGAGAAAACTTTTCCTGAGGATTTTTGTTTCGTTTTCTTGGTTTTTGGATTTTTCTTAAATAATTTTTTCAAATGGATTTTATTTTGAGTTTTTTGAAATGTTTGCAGATGATATAAGCTTGATAGGCTCTATATGCACGTATTTTGCACTATAGCATGTAAATACTTTTTTGCACTATACATTTTTTATATATGTTTCCTTTATATTTTTAGTAATTTGCAGATATAGAAGGTTGAGTTCCATCGCGTCGGGCAATCGCAAATAAGACGTCTGACCGGCAGATTGTGTCGCCGCTGAATGTCAGCAAGGCGAGCCATGGCCGTGTAAGATCTTCTGAAATGGGCCGAGATTTTCCTTGCCTGCCACAAGATGTCCTGGACCCCAGGGTATTTGACAACGAATCACTGAACGACCAAGTTTAAGACGTGTGCCATGCATGGCACCTGTGTAATTTTGCCCTGTTTCAATGCGCTAAGCAGATTGGCACCGTTGCCACACACCACTTACCAACTGTCAAAAAGAAGCGGTGTTAGCCACTGATCTGCCAGTGAACGCAAAGCTGAAAGAAATGCAGGGCCAGTGTGGATCTTGGCTTCCAGGCACAACAGACGCAGCACAGCATGGCAACGTTTTACCTGGCATGTCGAATAGGTTCTGGGGATCTTGGGTGGCACAGCAGAAGAGATGCTAGCAGCCGAAAAGGAGGAGTCAGCCGAGGAGGAGAATGGAGTAGGAGGAGGAGAAGAAGAGCCAGGCCTGCATGCAATCCGTGGCGGTAAAACCAAATCTGCACGGGTGCCACGGGTTACATGCTTGACACCCATCAGAAGGTTCACCCAGTGGGCAGTAAAAGTTATATACCTTCCCTGCCCATGTTTGCTTGACCACATGTCTGTGGTCAAATGTATCTTGGCACCGACACTGTGTGCTAGAGATACATTCACTTGCTGATGAACATGGCCATATAGCTCTGGGATGCCCTTCTGTGAGAAATACTTCCGTCTTGGGACCTTCCATTGTGGTGTTCCAATGGCCACAAATTTTTCGAAAGGCCTCCAAGTCCACCAGTTTATTTAGCAGAAGTTGGCGGGCTATCAGTTCTGGCAATCCAGCCGTCAACCGTTGGGCAAGAGGGTTATCCGGCGTCATCATTTTTTTACGCTAGAACATTTGGCCCACGGAAGCCTGCCTTTTTCCAGAAAAACATGAGGAAGGCATGATGGAAGGTGGAGTGGAGGACAATTGTGAGGAGAGAGGAAAAGTAGAAGACAAGGCTGGACGGTGAGATCCTGGAGTGTGGCTTTGTGGTTTCCGTTGCTCCCACTGGGCTCGGTGATGGCAGATCATGTGCCTTCTTAAGGTGGTCATCCCTAGGTGAGTGTTGTGCCGCGTACACACGATCAAACAATCCGGTGGAAAAGTCCGGCAAACTCAAGTCCGCCAAACAATCCTGTGTGTAGCCTCCGGCATACTTTTTTGACCCGAAAGTACGGCGGACTTAGAATGCCGTGTTGCACTCCAATCTTCCCACCGGACTCGCATTTCGGCGGACAATCCGGCCGTGTGTATGCCAGTCCGCCGTACTTTTGAAATGAGCGGACTTTTCCCGCCCGGAGAAAAGTACGCTCATTTCGAGCGGGTCTCCAGGTAGGCGGGGCCCGCGAAGGAGACGTCGCTGGCCCCGCCGCCTGGTATGGACTTAAAGGGGACACCAACGCCGAAACAAATCGGCGTGGGGGTCCCCCCCAAGTCCACAAAAGACTCTTGTCCGAGCACGCTACCCGGCCGGCCAGGAAAGGAGGGGCGAGCGAGCGCCCCCCCTCCTGAGCCATACCAGGCCGCGTGCCCTCAACATGGAGGGTGCCTTGGGGAAGGGGGGCCGCGCGGCCCCCCCACCCCAAAGTACCTTGTCCCCATGTTGATGAGGACAAGGGCTTCTTCCCAAAAACCCTGGCCGTTGGTTGTCGGGGTCTGCGGGCGGGGGGCTTATCGGAATCCGGGAGCCCCCTTTAATAAGGGGGCCCCCGGATACCGGCCCCCCACCCTATGTGAATGAGTATGGGGTACAATGTACCCCTACCCATTTACCTGTAAAATAAAAGTACAAAAAAACACAACACACGATATAAAATACTTTATTGCACAGCTCCGGGGGTCTTCTCGCCGGACTCCTCCGCTATCTTCTTGTAGCTCTTTTGCTAGCGGAGGAGCCCGGGATTCTTCCTCGCCGCCGGCCTCTTCTTCCGACTTCGGGGGTCTTGTCCCCCTCTTCGGTTCTTCTGCCGGGCCACCGCGCCTTCTTCTAGCTCTTTTACAGGCGGTGGCCCGGTCTTCTGTCGCCGCCACCGCCTTCCGTTCTTCTTCTTCTTCTCCAGGAGATGCTGACTCGACGATCTCTCCGGCCGCAATGCCAGGGACGCGTTGCGCTGCCACTTATATAGGGACAAGGGGCGGTGTCACATGGGTTGGTCACATGGGTTGATGTCACATGGCGACAGTCCCAGCATCCTCCGGGACTGTGACATCGTAAGGGGGCGGGGTCACCATGTGACACCAACCCATGTGACATAAACCCATGTGACACCGCCCCTTGTCCCTATATAAGTGGCAGCGCAGCGCGTCCCTGGCATTGCAGCCGGAGAGATCGTCGAGTCAACATCTCCTGGAGAAGAAGAAGAACAACAAGAATGGAAGGCGGCGGCGGCGACAGAAGACCGGGCCACCGCCTGTAAAAGAGCTAGAAGAAGGCGCGGTGGCCCGTTAGAAGAACCGAAGAGGGGGACAAGACCCCCGAAGTCGGAAGAAGAGGCCGGCGGCGAGGAAGAATGCCGGGCTCCTCCGCTAGCAAAAGAGCTACAAGAAGATAGCGGAGGAGTCCGGCGAGAAGACCCCCGAAGACGGAAGACCCCCGGAGCTGTCCAATAAAGTATTTTATCTTGTGTGTTGTGTTTTTTTTGTACTTTTATTTTACAGGTGAATGGGTAGGGGTACATTGTACCCCATACTCATTCACATAGGGTGGGGGGGCCGGTATCCGGGGGCCCCCTTATTAAAGGGGGCTCCCGGATTCCGATAAGCCCCCCGCCCGCAGACCCCGACAACCAACGGCCAGGGTTGTCGGGAAGAGGCCCTTGTCCTCATCAACATGGGGACAAGGTGCTTTGGGGTGGGGGGGCCGCACGGCCCCCCCTTCCCCAAGGCACCCCCCATGTTGAGGGCACGCGGCCTGGTACGGCTCAGGAGGGGGGGGGGCGCTCGCTCGCCCCTCCTTTCCTGGCCGGCCGGGTAGCGTGCTCGGACAAGGGTCTTTTCTGGACTTGGGGGGGACCCCTACGCCGATTTTTTTCGCGTTGGGGTTCCCCTTTAAGTCCATACCAGGCAGCGGGGCCAGCGACGTCTCCTTCGCGGGCCCCGCCTACCTGGACACGCGCTCGAAATGAGTGGACTTTCCTCTGCGTGTGTGGGCGAGTCCGTTCACTTTAAAAGTAGGGCGGATAGTACGGCGGACTTAGTACGCCGTATTAGTCCGCTCAAAAAGTGCCATGTGTGGGCAAGTAGCCCGTTCGGAAAGTCTGACGGACAGTCTGGCGGGAAGTCCGCCAGACTAAGTACGTCGGACATACCGCTACGTGTGTACGCGGCTTTGGGCTTACCGCGACTTATGCATTGACTGCAAAGATTGCAGATGGCAACACTATTGTCAGCAGCGGACACGTTAAAAAAAGCCAACACTGCGGAGTCATGTGCCAGCGTCCTGGGAGCGCCAGATGTGACCGTACATGGTTGATGCCTCGCTCCTGATACATTAGCAGTCTGGTTTGTCCCTCATGTGCAATCTAAGTTCCGCCTGCTTCTCTTCCCTATCTGCTGGTCCATAGCTACCTCTGAACTCCCCTCCTTTTGTGGGCACCCACGTGACATCACTAGACACGTCATCATCGATGTCACCTTCCCCACCGCTATAATTAGAGATCTCGGAGTAGGCAGCAACACCGGGACGAACCTCCTCCTTGGGCTGATTTGGGTACTGTCGTCAGACTGCTGAGTGGCGGATGTTGCTACCTCCTCTTCCTGATCCAATGCCAAGAGTGGCTGCGCAACGGAAATGTCTTGTGATGGATCGGAAAATAATTCCTGTGACTTAAGCGGAGGGTATATGGTAGTGGTGTTGGTAGTGTCTTTGGGGGTGCACACAGCAGAGAGTGAAGAAGAGGGTGCAGATCGAGAGGATGAGGAGGGTGCAGAAGAGTAAGGCTGAGTGAGCCACTCAACCACGTCTGGTGCATCATTTGACGTAATCGAACACACCTTCTGCAATTTACCACTTTGGCTCAAGCCTGTTGCTCCTGCCCTACCACCCCTGCGGAAGGGCCTGCCTTTTCCTCTGCCTGTCATTTTTTAAATGACCCTGTGATAAAAGTCTCTAGAGAAGTGCAGTATGTATGTGGAAGAAGGTATATAACATCCTGCTTCAATCGGTCATTTTGGGGGGCCACTGGTCTATCACACCAGTTATAATACTTTTTTTTTTAATTGCGTTTGTCACTCTTTGTAGTATCGCTGCAGAACCGCTCAGCAGTCACAATGCTGCACAGTGGAAATACACTATACTATGCTTTCTATGTCTGACTATGTCTATGACTATAGTCTATGACCATGTTCTATGTCTATGTATGACTGTCCCTGCTCCAAACACCAAACTGTCCCTCAGTCCCTACACTGATAAAAGACAGCTGCAGAATCGGTCAGCACTCAGCAGAACAGCAGTCAGCAGTGCACCAGAATATACTTTGTATATTTGAAAGAAAGTATATTCTAAGCCCTTGTACACACGGTCGGAGAATCCGTCGGAATGTGTCCTATTGGACCGTGTTGTCGGATAATCCGACTGTGTGTGGTATGCATCGGACTGATTCCGTCGGACCCAATTTTCCAACTTGTTGGAAATATTTTCCGACCAACTGGTTCAATCGGACATACTCCGATCATGTGTAGAGAATTTTGATCGGACCAAGTGCCACGCATGCTCAGATCAAATTCCTACATCAAAGCTATTGGCTACTAGCCTGAACGTAGTCCCATCTTAACGAAATTACGTCATCACGTTCTGTATGATCGGATTTTTCGACAACTTAGTCCGACCGTGTGTATGCAACAGTTTCAGACAAGATCCGACGGACAGAATCCGACGGATTTGGTTGTCGAAATGTCCGACCGTGTGTACAAGGGCTAAGTGTATTACAACCCTATATACTGTACACCTATACCAGTCCTTAAAAGGACCTTTGTGGACCTAATAGTAATAGCTAGTGATTAAACTGAGTGTCCCTGCTCCACACAGCGTCCTGTCCCTACACTGACAAAAGACAGAATGTAAAATGGCCGCCAGATCAGGTCTATTTATAAGGTAGGGGGTATGTCCAATTGTCCATGTGCTGAAATGTCTCAATTGGCTGTCCTGTACCCCATGATGGATGTGTCATCATGGGTCAAAGTTCTTCAAAATGTAAACACATGTGTCCGCCGCACGAAGTCTGCCGGTTTGGCGAATCGCGAACTAGCAAAATTCGCTGTGAACCGACCGCCGGGCAAACCGCAAGGCCATCTCTATTGCTGATGACATCAACATCTGCTATGAGTCCCATAGTGCAGAGCCATCCTTGCTGGAAATGTGGCATCTAGGCCCTTAAAATTGAGCCCAGGCTTAGAGTCCCAGAGTCAGTGTGTCTTGGGGAGACATGCACTCAAATCCAAAGTAACAAGACCACTCCATGGATCCCCCAGGCATACACATTCCAAAGAGTAGCGTTCTCTTAAATGCCAGGGCTCATAGTCAGTGGGTAAGAGGGTCGCTCCCAGTCCTCTCCAAAAGCCCCGGTCCGGGCTAGATCTGTCACAGTTAGTATTTAGAATTTTATACGATGGGGAAGGGGAAGCCAGTGAAGGGATTGGCAGAGAGGAGCAGCAGTCACGGATCGGTTAGTGAGGTGTATTAGTCTACCAGCAGCATTCATAATAGACTGAAGGGGGAATAGCCTGTGTAAAGGTCAGACAATGATGGAACCCCCTCCCCGGTACTGAATATAGTCATGGGCGAAGACCCCACCAAACATATCAAACCTCTATTTCACTCTCAGACACCAGAGGCCTACAGCGATTACTCAAACAGCTAAAGCGGCATGGGAACAAGACATAGACCCGATAGAAGACACAGACTGGGAAGAAATACTTGAAGGAACTAAGACAGTATCCCCTAAATTATCAGATAGACTGACACAAATATATATTATACACAAAGCTTATCTAACGCCACTGAGAATGGTGAAGTTTCAACACACATACAGCCCAGTATGTCCTGTATGTCAGGCTGCTCTTGGCAGGTTCTATCATCTAAATATGGAGCTGTCCAAATGTACAGACATATTGGACGCAGGTTGTTCGCTTTCTACATGACAATATGGGATCCCCCGTAGTTCTTGACCCTAAGCTATGTCTGCTGGGATTATTGCCAGATGTAGAAGTTGATAAAGCTACATTATATATGAAACTATTTTTAGCACAAAAAGTAGTAGCCAAGCTATGGATGCAGGCACTGCCACCCACAATTCACATATGGAAGAAAGATGTCAATGATACACTGTCATTTAAAAAAACTTGCATACACTCACAGGGGATGCACACAAGTATTCCAAAGTATGGGATAGATGGCTGGAGGATGGCGAAACATGTACTTAACAATATCAAACTTTGGGGAATTCCAAATTACACTCTAATGCTGCGTACACACGATCAGACTTTCCGGCAGACTAGGTCCGACGGAATCAGTCTGTCGGACAATCCGATCGTGTATGGGCTAATCTGATAATTTTTCGTTAAATAAATCTGAAGGACCTAGAAATAGAACATGTTTCAAATCTGTCGGATGGCCTCAGTTCCTATCGGGAAAACCGTTTTTCTGTATGCTGGTCCGACAGACCAAATATGACGCAAGGAAAGCTATTGGCTACTGGCTATTGAACTTCCTTTTTTGGTCCCATTTTACGTCATCACGTTCAAAACGAACAGACTTAGTCCGTTTGTGTGTGGCCAAGTCCGTTCGCTCGGAAAATCAGTCGCAACTCCACCGAAAGTCCGTTTGGAAGACCATTGGATCTAGTCTGCCAGAAAGTCTGGTCGTGTGTTAGGGATGAGCCGAACACCCCCCGGTTCGGTTCGCAACAGAACTTTCGAACGGACCCCAAATTCGTACGAACTTTAGAACCCCATTGAAGTCTATGGGACTCGAACGTTCGAAATTTGCTAATTTTAACGGCTAATATGCAAGATACTGTCCTAAAAAGGGTTTGGGGACCTGGCTCCTGCCCCAGGGGACATGGGTCAATGCCTAAAATGTTTTTAAAAATGGCCGTTTTGGCGGGAGCACTGATTTTAATGACGATTAAAGTGAAAAAAAAAAGGTGAAATATTCCTTTAAATATGGTGCCTGGGGGGTGTCTGTAGTATGCCTGTGAAGTGCCACGTGTTTCCCGAGTTTAAAACAGTCCCTGCACAAAATGACATTAAACTGAAATAACATCATTGAAAACTGCTTGTGGTTTTAATGTTATATCTGGTTCCTGCAATATGGTTGAAAATCATTGAGAAAAATGGCATGGGTAGCCCTCCCTGCCCATTACCAGCCCCTTTGGGTCTTGTACGCATATTAAGGGGAACCCCGTACCCCTATTAAAAAAAGGAAATGCGTGTGGCCCCCAGGCCCTATATACTCAGAACAGCAGTATACAGGCGGTGCAAACAAGACAGGGACTGTGTAGATTTGTTGAATCTGTTTGTAATTTTCAACTGGTACATTTTTAAAGTGTAGCTCCAGTCAAAAAAACTATTTTTAAGCTTTTTGGAAAACATAGGGAAGGGTTATCACCCCTGTATAATTTGTTTTGTCGTCCATCTTTTTTCATCTCACTTGCTGTTGTCTCCTTCCGTTTGCAAGTAGGAGATGTTTGTAAGTTGGATGTTTGAAAGTAAGGGCCTGCCCTATATGCTCTGCAGAACTGGCGGAACAAGGTGTTGGTTTTGCCACAACATTGTAAGCCCTGAAAGTGACTCTTGGTGGGCGCTGGAGCGCCCTGCTGTGAACGATTATATCAAGAATTTTAATTACATGCCATTGTTGAACAGTGGTAGAAAAATTGACCTTTGGTGGTGTGGTGCTGGTGCCACAACACTATAAGTCCTCACAGTTACCCTGGGTGGGCACAGGAACGGGCCCCCCTGTAATTACATGTCCCTGTTAAACAGGGGCAGAAAAATTGGGCCTTAGGCACTGGTGCCACGACACTGCAACCTCTCCCATATACTCTAGTTTTATTGCAGGAATTAGCCCTGCTGCAAAGCATTGCATCAAAAATTGTAATTAAACGCCCCTGTTAAACAGGGGCAGAAAAATTGGGCCTTAGGCACTGGTGCCACGACACTGCAACCTCTCCCATATACTCTAGTTTTATTGCAGGAATTAGCCCTGCTGCAAAGCATTGCATCAAAAATTGTAATTAAACGCCCCTGTTAAACAGGGGCAGAAAAATTGGGCCTTAGGCACTGGTGTCACGACACTGCAACCTCTCCCATATACTCTAGTTTTATTGCAGGAATTAGCCCTGCTGCAAAGCATTGCATCAAAAATTGTAATTAAACGCCCCTGTTAAACAGGGGCAGAAAAATTGGGCCTTAGGCACTGGTGCCACGACACTGCAACCTCTCCCATATACTCTAGTTTTATTGCAGGAATTAGCCCTGCTGCAAAGCATTGCATCAAAAATTGTAATTAAACGCCCCTGTTAAACAGGGGCAGAAAAATTGGGCCTTAGGCACTGGTGCTGGTGCCACCACACTGCAACCTCTCCCATATACTCTAGTTTTATTGCAGGAATTAGCCCTGCTGTAAAGCATTGCATCAAAAATTGTACTTAAACGCCCCTGTTAAACAGGGGCAGAAAAATTGGGCTGATGGCATCACCCAGAACCAGAAATGTTCTTCCAACATATCAGCGGAGGAGGAAGAGGATAGACAATCAACATAACAGGACAGTCACTCAGCATCAGCATAGGCAGTCTTGAAGGGATGTGATATTTCAAAAAAAATTATTCGGTTACATCAGCTTCAGGTGCTTGGTAGCTGTGGGTGATCCAAGACTGATTCATCTTGATGAAGGTCAGTCGATCAACTGATTCGATGGACAGGCGCACCCTGTGATCGGTAACAAAGCCACCAGCAGCACTGAAGGTGCGTTCCGAAAGAACGCTGGATGCAGGACAGGCCAGTAGCTCAATTGCATATTGTGCAAGCTCTGGCCAGTGATCCATCCTCAAGACCCAGTAAGCCAGAGGATTTTCGGTGGGAAAGGTGTCCAAGTCTGACCTTGCCCCTAGGTATTCCTGCACCATGTAAATCAGACGCTGGCGATGGTTTCTGGAACCGATCATACCTTGGGGCTGCGGACTAAAAAATTGTCTGAAAGCATCAGTCAGACGGCCACCTTCTCCACCGCTCCTTCTGACCGATGCCTCAGCAACACGTTGTCCAGGACCAGGAGTTTGTAACCTCCCAGTCTCTGGGAACACGTTGCACAGACCTTTCTGCAAAGCCTCCCGGAGATGTCTCATCCTCTGCGATGGCAAGATAAGGTCGGCAACCTTACCCTTGTACCGTGGATCATGGAGAGTGGCCAGCCAGTAATGGTCCCTCTCCTTGATCCGAAGAATACGAGGATCCTTCCGCAGGCTTTGCAGGATCAGGGAGGCCATGCAGCGTAGGTTAGCTGAGGCATTCGGTCCGGAGTCCTCTGGGTCACTAAGGGCAACATGATCCGCAGCTACCTCCTCCCAGCCACGTACAAGTCCATATGTTTCTTGTGACTGTAAATCATCCCTACAAGACTGCTGATGCTGAGTGCCAGCCTCCACCTCCATGCTGACACAATCATCCTCCTCCTCCTGTGTGATGGGTGGCACAGCAGGAACACTGTCTGGATAAAGGGGGCCTTGAGAGGCAAGGAAGTCCTCCTCTTCCTGCCTCTGTTCTGCCTCAAGTGCCCTGTCCATTATTCCACGCAGCGTATGCTCCAAGAGGTGGACAAGAGGTACAGTGTCACTGATGCATGCACTGTCACTGCTCACCATCCTTGTGGCCTCCTCAAACGGTGACAGGACAGTGCATGCATCCCTGATCATGCCCCACTGGCGTGGTGAGAAAAAACCGAGCTCCCCTGACCCTGTCCTGGTGCCGTAGTCGCACAGGTACTCATTGATGGCCCTCTGCTGCGTGTGCAGCCGCTGCAGCATGGCCAACGTTGAGTTCCACCTGGTGGGCATGTCACATATAAGGCGGTTCTTGGGCAGGTTCAACTCCTTTTGGAGCTCAGCCAGCCGAGCACAGGCATTAAATGATCGGCGGAAATGCACACAGACTTTCCTGGCCTGCTTCAGGACATCCTGTAAGCCGGGGTACCTGCCCAAGAACCGCTGCACCACCAGGTTAAGGACGTGAGCTACACAGGGCACATGGGTCAGTTGTCCCTGTCGGAGGGCGGAGAGGAGGTTGGTGCCATTGTCACAAACCACCATTCCTGGCTTAAGCTAGCGTGGCGCCAACCACCTCTCGGCCTGTCCCCTGCAGAGCTGACAAAACATCTGCCCCAGTGTGGCTCCTGTCCCCCAAACAAACCAGCGCAAGCACGGCATGGCATCGTTTTGCCTGCGTACTTGCGTAGCCCCTGCAACGCCTACGGAGCACCGCTGGTTCTGAGGACAGAGCACTGGAAGAGGCCATGGAGGAAGAAGAGGAGGGGGTGCAGGAGAGAGGTGTGTCACAACCAATAGTAGCATTTTGGAGGCGTGGTGGCGGAACAACCTCCAACACTACTGCACCTTGTCCTGCATCCTTCCCAGCTGCCAGAAGAGTGACCCAATGGGCCGTGAAAGACAGGTAACGTCCCTGCCCATGCCTGCTGGACCATGAGTCAGCGGTAATATGCACCTTACCGCTGACCGCCCTGTCCAGCGAGGCAAGGACATTGCCTTCCACATGCCGGTAGAGAGCCGGAATCGCCTTCCGTGAGAAAAAGTGGCGTTTGGGGACCTGCCACTGAGGAACCGCACATTGTACAAACTCACGGAAGGGGGCCGAGTCTACCAACTGAAAAGGCAGCAGTTGAAGTGCTAGCAATTTAGCCAAGCTAGCATTCAACCGCTGGGCAAGTGGATGGCTGGGAGTGAACTTCTTTCGCCGGTCCAGCAGCTGGGGCAGGGACATTTGCCTGCTATAATGGGACGTGGGTGTACTGCTAGCAGAGTGCCCGGAAGCACTTGGCTGTGACACACCTAATTCTACACCTTCATTCCTCTCAGAGCAGGTTTCAGAGAGGACTGAAGGTCTAGTGGGGTTGGAGATGCCAGCTGATGAGGAGCAAGGAGAGGTCCGCTTTGTTCTTTGGTGTGGGTCTTTGAGGTACGCTTGCCAACGAGCTGCATGGCAGGTCAACATATGTCTGGTCAAGCATGTGGTGCCCAAGCGGCTGATGTTTTGGCCACGCGAGATACGCTTGAGACATATGTTGCAAATAGCAGCGGTGCGATCTGATGCACTCGTCTCAAAAAAGGCCCACACCAAAGAACTTTTAGAATAACGCGCAGAGGCAGCGCCCTGCAGAGGCGGAGCTCTGCGGTGTGATTCAGTCGGTGTGCTGCCCCCAAGCTGGCCCCCGGAGGGCATCCTGCCTCGTTGGACATGTGCCTCCTCCTCCCAGGCACCCACGTGGAGTCAGTGCCCTCATCATCCCCTCCCTCTTCATCGCTGTAGCAAACCTGGCAATATGCTGCAGCTTGTGGAACATGACTGCCAGATTGCTGTCCTTCTTGAGCATCCCCTCTCTCTGCATTCACGCTACTGTCTTCCTCTAGCTGAGTGTCATCATCAGAGCCTACAAAACACTGGGCATCCTCCTGGAGCATGTACCCAACACTGTGCTCAAAGAGTTCAGGAGACTCCTCAGGAGGACGTGGTGGGTCTAGGGAAGGAGTCACTGATGATGACATTGAGAGGAGGGAAGACGATGCGTTGGCAGCTGCTTTGCTAGTACCCTGAGACTGGATGAGGAGGATGAAGAGGGCTTGGTCATCCACTCTACCAAGTCGTTGGCATGTTGCGGTTCAACATGTCCAGCTGCCGAAAAGAAGGACAAGCGTGTCCCATGGCCACGTGCTGATGACAATGCACCGTGTCCACGACCAGCACTGTTGTCTCTAGACACAGAGCCTGCTTGCCCTCTTTTATCGTCTTGCGCCTGTCTGCCTCTCCTTGCTGGCCTTCCAGACATGGTAATGGCCTGAAGGGAGTTGGGTAAAACAGCAGTTGGGTAGTGTATATTGTGCTGGAGGCACACAACACCCACTAACTCCTGCAGATGCCTTTATTATAGAACACCAGAGATAAAGGGGTATACTGTAATGGAGTCACACAACACCCACTAAGCCCTGCAGATGGCTCTATTAGAGATCAGCAATAAAGGGTAGATACAGGTGTATATTGTGCTGGAGGCACAAAACACCCACTAACTCCTGCAGATGCCTTTATTATAGAACACCAGAGATAAAGGGGTATATACAGATGTATACTGTGCTGTGCTGGAGGCACACACAACTTCCAATAACTCCTGCAGATGGCAAGTGGGCTCAAATAGAGAAGAGCTATGTAGGTGGATATAGCGGTGTGTACTGGGTACAGAGCACGCAGACAGCACGCACTATCTCCTAACACTACTGACTGCAAGCTCTATTATAAAAGATAGATCACTAGCTATATAGGTGAGGTGAATATAGCGGTGTATACTGTGGTCAGGGCACGCAGACAACCACTACAGAAGAGCAAGATCGAAAATCGGCCGATAACGATCGGTGTGTACTGTGTTGAAGGTACACAGAACACCCACTAACTGCTTCAGACACCAACACACTACACAAGGCCGCCGCGCTGGCGGCCTTATATAGTGTGGGGCGTGTACTACACAGCCTGAGCTATGATTGGCCACAGGCATCCTGCCTGTGGCCAATCATGGCTCTCCTCGCTGCTGGCGCTGTGATTGACCAAGCATGCTGGGTCACAGTGCATGTTTGGCCAATCATGAGCTAGCAATGCACTGCGATGACGCAGTACATTGTGGGCCATGAGCGCCACACGAATTTGGCGCGAACGGCCCATAATGTTCGGAATTCGCCGAACGGGCGAACAGCCGATGTTCAAGTCGAACGTATGTTCGACTCGAACACGAAGCTCATCCCTATCGTGTGTATTCGGCGTTGGAAGGTACCACCATCACAGCAAACAGGAATATGGAACCCCTCTCTATACTTAAATTGAACAAGCATTAATGTCACTAGCAACTGTACCTATATTAACCTGTAATGTGCGATATATGTACAAACAAAACCATCGAGGCCACATGTAATAACTTACCTTTTTTTGACAAAAGTAAATGTATGCAATATATTCTGTGCTTTATTATTAATAAAGTTGTTTTTTTCCCCCCAAAAAAAGGTCGGCCAGTGAGGAGGGTGTTGCAATAGTTGAGGCAGGCAATATCCAAAGAGTGAATAAGATGTTTTGTGGTGTCATTAGTCAGGAAGGGGCGAATTCTGGAGATGTTGCAGAGGTTAAGGTGGCAAGTTGTAGCCAGTGATTGGATGTGAGGCCTGAAGGAGAGGTCAGAGTCTAGGATTACACACAGCAACCTGGAGTGTGTGGAGGGACCAATGGTTGTGCCGTTGATCTTGATGATAAAGTCATGGGGATGGAATTGGGGAGGTGGAAATATTACAAGCTCAGTTTTAGAAAGATTAGGTTTGAGGAAAAGGTGTGACATCCATACTGATCTGTCACACCAGGTTTGTGATATGTGAGGAGATTGAGGAATAAGAATGTAGCATGATCTGCTATCCATTATCTTCAGTGGAGGGCAGGAGAGACATGAGGGGTCTGATAGACTCCTGATGTCTCATGAAAGAGAACCGGTCACAAGAAAAACTATGACCCTTTTACTCTCCAGGAATTCTGCTTTCAGAAAATATATGTTTGGGGGTTCTAAACTAATCTTAAGGACAAAAATGTACATTTTAACATGAGTGCAAAAAAATACAAAAACAGCTCTGGCAGTAAAAGGGTTAATGTGAGCTAGATGAGATCACTCTGCTATGTTCAGTGTAATGTAACATCTCCATCAGTAAATTTGCCAATGATCATATGAAAAAAATATGACCAAAACTTGTCATAATTCTTTTTTTTTTTTTAAATTGACCTCTTATGCCACGTACACACGATCAGACTATCCGGTAGACTTGGTCCGGGGGACCAGAGTCTGCCTGACAATCCGCTCGTGTGTGGGCTCCGGCGGTCTTTTTCTTACCCAAAGTCCGGCGGACTTAGAAAGAAGTTTTGACTTAAAAAACAATCCGGCCGTCTGTGTGCTAGTCCGCTGGACTTTTGAAATGAACGTACTTGCCCACACACGGAGAAAAGTACGTTCATTTTGAATGTGGCTCCAGGTAGACGGGACTAGCGCAGGCAGTCAATGTCGCTGCCTCCATTGACACCTCGCTAGCCCCGTTACCTGGTATGGACCTAAAGGGGAAGCCCTACATCGAAAAAACGGCGTGGGGGGGCCCCCCCTCAAAGTCCATATCAGACCCTTATCCGAGCACGCAGCCCGGTCAGTCAGGAAAGGGGGTGGGAACGAGCGAGAGCCCCCCCACCTGAGCCATACCAGGCCACATGCCCTCAACATGGGGGGTGCTTTGGGGAAGGGGTCCGTAACCAAAGCACCTTGTCCCCATGTTAATGAGGACAAGGGCCTCTTCCCGACACCCTGGCCATTGGCTGTCAGGGTCTGCAGGTGGGGGGCTTATAGGAATCCAGGAGCCCCCAGATACCGGCCCCCCCACCCTATGTGAATGAGTATTGGGGTACCATGTACCCCTACCCCTTCACCTGGTAAAAAAAAGTGTAAAGAAAAAAACACAACACAATTTTTTAAAATAATTTATTGGACAGCTCTGGTGGTCTTCTGTCTTGGGGGGGGTCTTCTCGCCAGACTCCTCCACTATCTTGTGCTCTTTTACTAGCAGAGGAGCCTGGCTTTCTTCTTCGTCGTCGCTGCCGCCCAGAGGTCTTCTTCCGACTTCGGGGTCTTGTCCCGCTCTTTGGGGGTCTTGTCCTTCTCTTTAGTTCTTCTGCTGGGCCTCCGCTTTCTTCTTCCAGCTCTTTTAAGCATTGGCCCAACCTTCTGTCTCCGCTGCCTTCTCTTCTTCTTCTTTGAGATGTTGACTCAACGCTCTCTCTGGCCGCAATGACAGGGACGCGTTGTGCGGCGACTTATATAGGGACAAGGGGCGGGGTCACCCGGGGATGTCACATGGTGACCCCACCCCCTTATGATGTCACAGTCTTGGAGGATGCTGGGACTGTGACATCATAAGGGGGCGGGGTCACCATTTGACATCACCCGGTGACCCCGCCCCTTGTCCCTATATAAGTCGCCGCACAACGCGCCCCTGTCATTGCGGCCAGAGAGAGCGTCGAGTCAACATCTCAAGGAAGAAGAAGAAAAGAAGAGAAGGCGGCGGCTGCGACAGAACCCTGGGCCAACGCTAGTAAAAGAGCTGGAAGAAGAAAGCAGATGGCCCAGCAGAAGAACCGAAGAAGGGGACAAGACCCCCAAAGAGCGGGACAAGACCCCGAAGTTGGAAGAAGACCCCCGGACGGCGGCGACGAAGAAGAAAGCCGGGCGCCTCCACTAGTAAAAGAGCAGAAGATAGCGGAGGAGTCCGGTGAGAAGACACCCCAAGACCACAGGAGCTTTCCAATAAATTATTTCAAAAACTTGTGTTGTGTTTTTTTCTTTACACTTTTTTCACCAGGTGAATGGGTAGGGGTACAATGTACCCCATACTCATTCACATAGGGTGGGGGGCCAGTATCTGGGGGCCCCCTTATTAAAGGGAGCTCCCAGATTCCAATAAGCCCCCCGCCCGCAGAGCCCGACAACCAACGGCCAGGGTTGTCGGGAAGAGGCCCTTGTCCTCATCAACATGGGGACGAGGTGCTTTGGGGTGGGGGGGCCCCCCTTCCCCAAAGCACCCCCCATATTGAGGGCACGTGGCCTGGTACGGCTCAGGAGGGGGGGGGCGCTCGCTTGTGCCCACCCCCTTTCCTGACCGGCCGGGCTGCGCGCTCGGATAAGGGTCTGATGTGGACTTCGGGGGGCCCCACGCCGTTTTTTCAATGTAGGGCTTTCCCTTTAAGACCATACCAGGTGACGGGGCTCACGAGGTGTCAATCTCGCCGATGTAGGTGGCGACATTGACTTCCTGCGCTAGTCCCGTATACCTGGAGCTGCGTTCAAAATGAACGGACTTTTCTCCGTGTGTGGGCAAGTCCGTTCATTTCAAAAGTCCGGCAGACCTAGTCTGACCTAGTCTGACGGAAAAGTCCGCTTGTTTGGAAAGTCGGTTTGTCCGCCGGATAGTCCGATCGTGTGTACGCAGCATAAGTGTTTGTTGTGAAATCTTACACCACAAAATGTACTCAGCCAATGAAAGGTAATGACTCCATTTTTATTTTTCTACTGCTATCAATGGCCAACACGGTACAACACTTCATCCATGTCTTTGGTATGGAGTATACCTGAGGTTTATATCAGGGTGTGCTTCTTCCCCACACATGAGAGCTGTGATGTCCAGCAACATTCATATAGAAGACATTTCCCACACTCAAGGCACTAATACACCTCAAGGGTTGTGTGGGACTTCAGTGAGGAACGATTCCTTCACTTGGGACAGTAAAGTGGCTTCTCCCCATGTTGAGATCTCTGATGTCTGGTAAGATCAGACTTTTGTAAAAAAAACATTTCCCGCACTCAGTACAAGAATATGGCTTTTCTCCTGTGTGAGATCTCTGATGTGTGTTAAGACTAGACTTCCTTAAAAAACATTTCCCGCACTCAGGACAGGAATATGGCTTCTCCCCCATGTGAGATCTCTGATGTTTGGAAAGAGTGGACTTCATTGAAAAACATTTCCCACAACTAGGACAAGAATATGGCTTCTAACTTGTGTGAGACCTCCGATGTCTGTAAAGATTGGCCTTCTGTGAAAAACATTTCCCACACTCCGAGCAGGAATATAGCTTTTCCTCAGTGTGCAATTTCTTATGTTTTTCAAGATGGGACTGACCTGAAAAACATTTACCACACTCATAACAGGAATACGGCTTCTGCCCAATGTGAGATCTCCGATGTGTGTAAAGATACGAGGTCCGTGAAAAACATTTCCCGCACTCAGAACAGGAATATGGCCTCTCCCCCGTGTGAGACCTCTGATGTGTGGAAAGTTCTGATTTTTGTACAAAACATTTCCCGCACTCAGTACAGGAATACGGCTTCTTCCCCGTGTGCAATTTTTGATGTGCGTAAAGATGTGAGGTCTGTGAATAAGATTTTCCACACTCAGAATAGGAATGCGTTTTTTCTCCCGTATGAGATATTTTATGGTCATTAAGTTTTGATTTAAAAAGAAAACACTTCCCGCACTCAGAACAGAAATACGGCTTCTCACCTGTGTGAGAACGTTTATGCACATTAAGTTGGGATTTAAAACGGAAACACTTCCCGCACTCAGTACAGGAAAAGCTCTTCTCTGTTGGAAGGACGGCACCGTCCCTCACAGTCTGAGGTTCCTCAGGATAAGAGGAATACGATGGTCCATCTACACTGTGTGATGCCGGAAGGACATTTGAGGTAGTCGGGTTTTCTCCTGGACTATACTGTGTGATGTCCTCATCTTCTACTTTACAGTCTGGAGACAAAGTGAGACAATCCTCTGAGGTTTTCCTCATCTCCCGTCCATCTACTAAAATAGAAATAAAAAGATTATTACTAGACATGAGCTGATTGGTTCCCCTAAACCAGGACTCCGCCCACATCAGGCAGCTTTGTCTCTGAGGATCTTACAATTCCCCCCTCAAGGTAACTAGTAAATGGGTCCTCTGATCTCCTACCAGATCATTTCTTTATTCATGGACCTTAGTCAGAGAGGGAGGAAACAACGAGAACTGTCTTTTATAGGAGTGACAGTGATGAGGGGATTATAGGACGAGTGTCCCCTCCCCCTCTATCACTCATTGCCATCTTCATAACACAAGAATTCCTGCACTTCCTTATCCACTTGCCGACTGCCACCTGTACATGTATGTCGGCAGTATGGCATGGCTGGGAAAAGTAACGTACCTGTACATTACTTTGAATTTCCCGCCATGCGCGCAAGACGCCGGCGGCACTTGCCGCGAGCTCCGTGACCATGCCCGCGGGACCCGTGGACTCGACATCCAACCGGGTGCCGCGATCGTGGCACGGAGCTGAAGAACGGGGAGATACCGATGTAAACACAGCATTTCCCCGTTCTGCCTAGTGACAGAACACTGATCGCCTGCTCCTTCCCATCGGGAGCAGTGATCAGTGTCATGTCACTGCTAGCCCATCCCCCAGACAGTTAGAATCACGCCCTAGGACACACTTAACCCCGCCCCCTAGTGGTTAACCCCTTCACTGCCAGTGACATTTTTATAGTAATCAAGGCAATTTCATAGCATTGATAGCTGTATTAATGCCAATGGTCACAAAAAATGTGTCAAAATTGTCCGATGTGTCCACCATAATGTCGCAGTCATGATAAAAATCGCTGATCACCGCCATTACTAGTAAAAAAATATATTAATAAAAATTCCATAAACTATCCCCTATTTTGTAGACGCTATAACTTTTGCACAAACCAATCAATATACGCTTAGCTGGTACGGATCCCACGGAGCCACCAGCGCGTCTGACGCGTCTGTCCACGGATCTCCTGGACACGAATCTTGGCACCTTCCGATTGAGACGGGAAGCCACTAGATCCACATCTGGTGTTCCCCACTTCAGGCACAGCTGCCTTCATATCTCCGGGTACAATGCCCATTTTCCTGGGTCCAGCATCTGGCGGCTCAGATAGTACGCCTGCCAATTTTCCACCCCCGGGATGTAAATGGCCGACAAGGCCGGTATGTGTCGCTCTGCCCACCGAAGTATGTGAGCGACCTCCTGAGCTTCTTGTTGATTTATGTACGCTACAGCCGTGGCGTTGTCCGACTGTATCCTGATCGGAAGCCCTTGAAGACTCAACGACCATGTGTGCAGGCACAGCCTGATCGCTCTCAATTCAAGCAGATTGATCGGCAACTTGGATTCTTCCGTCGACCAGAGGCCCTGAGCCAACTGAACCCCCATCACTCCACCCCAGCCGGACAGACTGGCGTCCGTAGTGATCACCGTTCATTTCAGAGGAAAGAACGATTTTCCGGACTGAATCACCGGGGACCTCAACCACCAGATCAGAGAGTCTCTGACTGGTTGGTTCACCTGGATCCGTCGATCTAGGGACAACTGAGATTTGTCCCATTTCAAAAAAATCTCCTTCTGCAGGACTCTGGTGTGGAACTGGGCATCAGGTACTGCCTTGAAGGAGGCTACCATGAGCCCCAGTACTCTCATGCAAAAGCGGAGCGATGACCACTTGCAGTTCATCAGTAGTTTGACCGCCGATCTGAGATTCTGCAGTTTGTCTGAAGGGAGAAAAACTCTCGCTTCCCTGGAGTCCAATAGCAAACCTAGGTACTCCAGATGCTGGGTCTGTAAAATCACCAATTTCTTTAGGTTCAGCAGCCACCCAAATTCTTGCAGGGTCTGCATGGTGATCGCCACATCCACCTCTAATTCTGAGGCGGAAGATGCTCTCAGGAGGAGATCGTCCAGGTAGCCCACGATCGCGATCCCGCGTTGTCGCAGCAACGCCAATACTGGAGCCAGTACCTTGGTAAAGACTCGGGGGGGGCTGATGCCAGGCCAAAGGGAAGAGCCACAAATTCGTAATGGGCTTCCCCGACTGCCAAACTGAGAAATTTTTGATGCCGAAGGCATATGGGTATGTGCAGGTACACATCCTGGATGTCTAAGGACGCCAGGGAGTCCCCTTGATGGAGTGCAGCAACTACTGAGCGAACTGATTCCATTCTGAACCTCTGCACTTGTACAAAGTGATTGAGGTCTTTCAAGTCCAAGATCGGACGTACCCCTTCCTTCTTGGGAACCACAAACAGATTTGAGAAGAGTCCCTTCCAGAGACTTCCAGAACCGGTACAATCACCCCCTGATTCAGCAGGTCCCTTACCGCCCCCAACAGGGCCTCCCGGCGAAGCGGGTATGCTGGAGGGGAAGAATCTGTTTGGTGGCCAAGAGAGAAACTCTATCTTGTAGCCTGTGGAAATCAGATCGCAGACCCATTGGTCGGATAACCGGAAGGACCACTGGGCTGCAAACTCCCGAAGGCGACCCCCCACCCGAGACATGGGTGGGGGCACACCTTCATGCGGCAGCACCTTTGTTCGCAGGCTTAGTAGGCTTGCGGTTCCAGGGACCCTTGCCCATACTTAAAATAGCCGCCAAACAGTGCTATGAGGGACTAGAGAGAACATGTGGCAGGCACAGCGCTGCACCAACACAGGGGCATGAATACACAGGCATCCAGCGGGACTAAGCTTCAGGACCCAGGCACCCAGCACAGCTAAAACCCCCAGGTGAGAGCCCAGACACACCGCTCAGCACATGTACAGCCCCCCCCCCCCCCGTGAGGAGGGGAAAGAAGGGAGTTAGGGACCGGGGAGAGAAGAGAGGGGGTGAGGGGGCCCCCGAATCGACCTCCCAGGGAATGCCCAGCTGCTCCACCCTGTCAGGCAGGGAGAGCTGTACTTACCAGTCCTGAAGCTGGGAGACATTCCACGGTAGTCAGCTCCTGATCAGTACAGGGAAGACTACTGGCCCGGCATACTGTGACGCAGACATCAGTAGCCCGGTCATATGTATGCCCTGGAGCATAAAGCTCACCGACCACCTCTGAAACTGAGGTATGTCGTGGCCTGCTGAGCCTTAGCTGCGACCTGCACACGCTCGATGGCCGGACTGGGGAGACTACAAGGATAAGTGAACCAGCCTGTCACCCAGCCGGCTGTTGATAGAAGATCACAGGATCATTCATCTTGCGCAAAAAGCCAAGCTTCTACATCAAAAAACACGGACCTATGGGCCCACAGGGTTCCTAGGTCTTTCTCCTTCACTAGGCAAGAAAATACTGAGTTCTGCCTGAGCAGGCTGTGGGGTTGTGAGCCTAGGGACCGTCCTATGGGTGGAACTAAAATTTCTGAAGTGTTGTATTACAACTTGCCTAGTATCTCCAGTGGTAGGGCTAACAACCCATTTTGTTACAGAGAGGAGCTGTGTCGGTCATTGAATATAAGAGAAATACATTCTGCCACTCCCCCTGAGTATGTCAATACCACGTGTGTGACTTTTATACAGCCTGACGACATACAGAAGCCCAACATGCAAGTAGCACCTCCAGGCGTTATAGGGACATACATTTCAAATCTAATTTGACTACCTATTATACTTTTGTTAGGCATTGTGGGGCACTGTAGTGGCATAGATGAGAACTGATGTGGCATGGATAAGCATTGATGTGGCATGGATGTTTCATGAATGAGCACTGATGTGGCATGGATGAGTACTGATGTGGCACGGATGAGCACTGATGTGGCATGAATGAGCCATGGATGGGGATGGATGAGCCATGGATGGGGATGGATGAGCATGAATGACGATGGATGGATGGGCTTCAGAGCCAGCCCACAATGCCCCCCCCCCCCCGTCCTCACACACTGTACCAATCGGTGCGAGAAGAGTGGAGGAGCTGAACCGGACATGCTCCAGTTTGACAACCGACCGCTCTGTCATTGAACAGGGCGATCCCATGGTAAAGGGCCACTGTCATTGAACGGGGCGATCACATGGTAAAGGTCCACTGTCATTGGCCCTTTACCCTGATCCGTGAAGCGACGGGTCTGGAAGACCTGATTGTCAAGGACATTCCCGAGTGCGCGCAAGAGCGTGATTCTGGGAGGACGTCATTGTATGCCCTCCCAGAATTATCCGACCGCGCTGTAGCCGTCATTTGGCTATGGCACTTGGAAGTGCTGTCACTGTATATCTGAGGGGAACATACGAGGAAAATAAAAACATTTTTTGCTTGTACATGATTGGATGATAGAAATCAGAAGAGCTTGTCCTCATTTCAGATCTTCCCCTCAGATCTACAGCAACTGCACTTCCAAGTGCACAGTGGATTTGCCTTTAGTAAATCAACCCCTATGTGTTTATCAGATGATGGGGGATCTATGTGGAGCCTCCGTACTGCTCTCTCCTTTACAATAAAGTCTCCTCTTACCCGGTGATGTGAGGGGCGGCTGATTGTCCATCATGACATCCTTGTAGAGATCCTTGTGTCCTTCTAAATACTCCCACTCCTCCATGGAGAAATAGACAGTGACATTCTGACACCTTATAGGAACCTGACACACACAATGATACAGTCACCATCCAGACACATCCCTTGTCTGTTACTGGATAATGTCCCAGAATTCCCAGCACCGCTCACCTCTCCTGTCAGCAGCTCCATCATCTTCTTGGTGACTTCTAGAATCTTCTGCATGTTGTGTCTTGTAGGGATCAGGGATGGAGGTGGGGGGATGGTGAAGGGATTCTGGATTCTAGAATATCTTGTGGTCATATTAGGAGATCTCCTTCTTGTAGATGTCTTCATTATTACTGTACAGTTCTGTGTCATACAAAGATAAATATCACTCCCCCATAATCCCTCATCTTTATGGTCAGCTTTATACTTATTCGTCAGGGATTGGCTACAGTGTGCCGTTTCAGCAAAGGACAGACATCTCCATCCAATGATATGATTACAATGTGGTCAGATTTATAGATCCTTCTAGAAGTCATATAACAGAGTCGCTAATGTTTTACTAGTAAGTTTCAAATAATTGAAGAATGGGGCAAAGAGGTAACAAACCTCAGGACTTTGTAGGTGTTAAGTATAGAGATCAGAACCCATCAAGTAACATAGATTTTGAATTTTTTTACTAGTAAGGCTCACTGACCCACTAGGAAAGGTTACCCATGGAATTAGCGTTCAGTGGATGTTGCATGCTGGTAATCATGGGTCTCACTGATTGGACTAAAGCTGAAAACCTACGTTAGACTTACTGTTAAATTGCATTTCTATGAAGCTTCCAGGAGGGCACACTTGAGAGATGAGGGGCTCCTCCCTAGAGGAAACACAATCAATTGACAGCTTGTTATAATTCCCCACCTTTCCCCTTGCTGCTCAAGTTGTAAAAGTATTCCTGAAACAGGTTCAAAAGGGCAATCATTCCTCATAGGTACTCACCACCTAGTCCCTCCTCCAATGGGCGGGAAGTAGGCCTGCCATCCTGGAAGGTTCATAGAAATACCTTTACCGGTAATGCCGCGTACACACGATCAAACAATCCGGTGGAAAAGTTCGGCGGACAATCCGCCCGTGTGTAGGCTCCGGCTGACTTTTTTTTACCCAAAAGTCTGGCGAACTAAGATTGGAGTTTTGCACATCAATCTGTCCACTGGACTCGCATTTCGGCGGACAATAAGGCCCTGTGTGTACTAGTCCGCCATACTTTTGAAATGAATGGACTTTTCCCGCCCGGAGAAAAGTCCGCTCATTTTGGGCGCGGCTCCAGGTAGCTGGGACCAGCGGCGAAGGAGGCGTCGCTGGCCCGTCACCTGGTATGGACTTAAAGGGGAATTTCCTACGCCAAAAAAAACGGCGTGGGGGTCCCCCCCTAGGCCCATATCGGACCCTTATCCGAGCACGCTACCCGGCTGGCCAGGAAAGGGGATGGGGACGAGCGAGCGCCCCCCCCTTCTGAGCCGTACCAGGCCACGTGCCCTCAACATGGGGGGTGCCTTGGGGAAGGGGGGGCACACGGCCCCCCACCCCAAAGCACCTTGTCCCCATATTGATGAGGACAAGGGCCTCTTCCCGACAACCAACGGCCAGGGTTGTTGGGGTCTGCGGGCGGGGGGCTTATCGGAATCTGTGAGCCCCCTTTATAAGGGGGCCCCTGGATCCCGGCCCCCCATCCTATGTGAATGAGTATGGGGTACAATGTACCCCTACCCATTCACCTGTGAAAAAAATGTAAAAAAACACAACACACAAGGGTTAAAATAGTTTATTGCACAGCTCCGGGGGTCTTCTTCCGTGTTCTGGGGTCTTCTCCCCAGACTCCTCCGCTATCTTCGGCTCTTTTACTAGAGGAGGAGCCCGGCTTTCTTCTTCGCCACCACCCTCTTCTTCCGACTTCGGGGGTCTTGCCCCCCTCTTCGGTTCTTCTTGCTGGGCCACCGCACCTTCTTCTAGCTCTTTTACAAGCGGTGGCCCGGTCTTCTGTCGCCGCTGCCTTCTGGCCTTCTGTTCTCCTCTTCTTGAGCTGTTGCCTCGTCGCTGTCTCTGGTCACAATGACAGAGACATGGCGTGCGGCGACTTATATAGGGACATCGCCGGATGATGTCCCTGCCCATTATGATGTCACAGTCCCAGTATCGGCTCAGGAGGAGGGGGGGGGGGGCGCTCGCTCGTCCCCACCCCCTTTCCTGGCCGGCCTGGGTAGCGTGCTCGGATAAGGGTCTGATATGGACCTAGGGGGGACCACTGCACCGTTTTTTCGGCGTAGGGAATTCCCCTTTAAGTCCATACCAGGTGACGGGGCCAGCGACGCCTCCTTCGCTGGTTCCGGCTACCTGGAGCCGCGCTCAAAATGAACGGACTTTACTCCGTGTGTGTGGGCGAGTCCGTTCATTTCAAAAGTACGGCGGATAGTCCGGCGGACCTAGGCCGCCGCATAAGTGCCGTGTGTGGGCAGGTAGCCCGTTCGGAAAGTCCGGCGGTTTGTCCGCCAGACTAAGTCCGCCGGATAGTCTGATACGTGTGTATGCGGCATAAGTCTAACGTAGGCTTTCTCTTATCACCTTCCAGGACGGCACACCTGAGAGGATAATAAAGTAACCGTAGGCTTACCTTAGGATGGAACCATTGCCTGCAAGGCCTTTCTGCCAAATGCCAGGATCTACAGTGAGTTTTACCTCTACTCCATAGTGCATGATCTTAGCTGGTTAATGTAGCTGATCTGCAGGTTCGCTCCACCGGTGTCCCTGCCTTCTCCACTTCAGATGCAGGATCTAGGTGAAATGGGCTCTTAAAGATGGAATCTGAGAGCCTATGAATTTTGTAAGTTAGCCGGTGTCCCATCATATAAGGTCCCCCATCAGAAAGTGTCCACTGTGTACTGCGCATGTGCAGTACACAGCAACACAGATTCCGAAAATAGCCGAGGATGAACGGCGCCTGCGCCGTGAGTCCAAGCTTTAGCCCCACCATCCAAGTGGACATAGAGTAGGACTAAAAAAGAGGCGAGCGCAGCGAGGCCGAGCCCGAAGCGTGGCGAGCGAAGCTCGCCCGCGAGGGGCCGCCTAATTTTCACAACCCTATGTCCGCTTGGATGGTGGGGCTACCACCTCCACTCACGGCGCAGGCGCCGTTCAGCTTCGGAGATTTTCCAAAGCTTCTTCTGCCCCGTACTGCGCATGCGCAGTACGGGGCGGACGCTATATGATGGCAGGACACTATCTGCCAGAACACCGGGTTGACTGTCTCTACTTCTAGCAATCGTGCTCTATCATGCCTGTAACTGCTTTTCAGGACCACCAAAAAAAAAAAACTAATCAGAGGCTTGTTCTGTCAAACAAGGAACTACTTTGGTCAACAAAGAGGATCTGGTTTAAACCACTAATCTGCTCAGGAGAATGATTTATAAAAGGCTCTCTGATCCTTGTGGGTCCCCTTTTATTTATTTATTTGCCATAGCAACAATCAAAAGGAAAACCCACTTAAGGATAATAGCTTATGGGAAGCTTATTCCCTGGGCTCAGAGGACTGGACAGGTATGTACCCAAAGCATACCCAGCCTCTGGTTTTCCTCACATCTGAATGCTGACATGTCTATATATCACCAGGCTCCCTATACCCCTGCAGGTAAATGCATTAAAATTTAAGCAGAGAGGAGCAAGGGGAAGGGTGGGGACTTATAACAAGCACTCAATTGATTGTGTTTCCTGTGGGGAGGAGCCCCTCATCTCCTAGATGTGCTTTCCTGGATGGTGATAGGAGAAACTATTTTTTTTTTTTTAAATGCCGCCATCTTGTGCTATAACCAAATATCATAGAGTCCGTACACTTCATGTATTCATAGTATTTGTGTCGTTGTTTCTCAATCAGGGGTTCTGCTGCAATTCACCATTGTGGAGGATGTGTATATGTCCAATGCACACTGACAGTGAGTACTGACAAGGCACATTGATAGCCGATGCCTCCCCTGTGGTTCCGGCTACTGTGACATCACTGAAGAGGGTGGAGTGGGACTAGAGGAGGGAGTGCAGTGTGTGAGAATCATATTGTCCCCCTCTCTCATTAGTGACTATTAATTCCAGCAGGCATGGAATGCTGTAGTGAGGCAAGGACAATAGGTGACATGTGTACAGCATACCTGTACTCCCACTAGTCCTAACTGTATTCCAATGATTCCAACTGGCCCCCCGCTTCTGTCCATCCCAGGTACTTGTGTGTGACATCAACAGGGATGGATGAGAGAGGAGAGCTAGCTGGGACCAGCACACCATAACAGATATGTACAAGCAGCTTCCCTGTGCAGCTCTGCATGTGGGGCAAAATAAACAGTACTACAGACCCCCTGCGCCCTGACCTGGTGACCCCCCTGTGAACTGACCTTGTGAGTCCCCTGAGGATATCCCTGTGCCCTGACCTGGTGACTCCCCTGTGCCCTGACCTGGTATCTCCCCTGTGCCCTGACCTGGTAACTCCCCTGTGCCCTGACCTGGTAACTCCCATGTGCCCTGACCTGGTAACTCCCATGTGCCCTGACCTGGTGACACCCCTGTGCCCTGACCTGGTGACACCCCTGTGCCCTGACCTGGTGACACCCCTGTGCCCTGACCTGGTGACACCCCATGTCCTGACCTGTGACTCGCCTGTGTTCTGACCTGGTGACACCCCTGTGCCCGGACCTGGTAACACCCCTGTGCCCTGCCCTGGCGACATCCATGCCCTGACATGGTGACCTCCCTCTGCCATGACCTGGTGACACCCCTATGCTCTGACCTGGTGACACCCCTGTGCCCTGACCTGGTGACACCCCTGTGCCCTGACCTGGTGACACCCCTATGTCCTGACCTGTGACTCGCCTGTGTTCTGACCTGGCAACACCTCTGTGCTGGACCTGGTAACCCCCCTGTGCCCTGCCCTGGTGACATCCATGCCCTAACCTGGTAACCTCCCTCTGCCATGATCTATTGACTCCCCTGTGCCATGAACTGGTGTCCTCCTGTGCTCTGCCCTGGTGACAACCATGTACTCTGCCCTGGTGACAACCCTGTGCTCTGCCCTGGTGGCTCCCCTGTGCTCTGCCCTGGTGGCTCCCCTGTGCTCTGCCCTGGTGGCTCCCCTGTGCTCTGCCCTGGTGACATCCATGCCTGACCTGGTGACCCCCTGTGCCATGACCTATTGACTCCCCTGTGTTCTAAAATGGTGTCCTCTTGTGCTCTGCCCTGGTGACAACTCTGTGCTCTGACCTGAAGACTCTCCTATGCCCTGCCTTGGAGACATAACATGGTGATACTCCTGTGCTCTGCCCTGCTGACACCACTGTGCTCAACTTTGTGCCCTGCCCTAGGGATGTGACTCCCCTGTGAATTGACATGGTGACTACCCTGTGCTCTGTCCTGATGAATACCCCTGTGCCCAGACCTGGTGACCCTCTTATGGTCTGCCCTGGTGAAAATCCTGGGCCCTGATCTGGAGACTCTCCTGGTGACTCCCTTGTGCCCTGATCTGGAGACTCCCCTGTACCCTGCCCTGGTGATGTGACTCCCCTGTTCTCTGTCCTGATGACTCCCCTGTACCCTGCCCTGGTGACCCCTATCTAATTTCAGTTGAAGATTAATTTTGTGTGTGCATATCCAAATTCAACCCAAATTTTAGCTTCTATGCAGAAAAAAGCCAGCTTAAGTTTTACATTAAGGAAGTGAGTTTTAGTATTCATTAAATTATTTAATGCTGCTTCTAAAAATAATAATTGTTATATCAACAGTTTACTAATCACACTGATCTTCTGTGAGCTGTTGATATGAAAATTGTTTTAGGGGTTCCCCAAGATCTCACATTTTTTGCCAAGGTTTTCACACTGAATTAGAAGAACATCAGAATACTTAAAGTGCTTCTGAATACATCCCAGTGTACAGCGGAGTCAGATTTAACCTCTTCATTACACTCACCTCTCCAGTCAGCAGGCTGAGGATCTCCAGGGTGAGGTTCAATATCGTCTCATTCCAGGGAAATTCCTTCCTTATATGCTTCACAAAACTCAAATTCTGCTGATTGTCCATCATAACGTCCTTGTAGAGATCCTTGTGTCCTTCTAAATATTCCCACTCCTCCATGGAGAAATAGACAGTGACATCCTGACACCTTATAGGAACCTGACACACACAATGATACAGTCACCATCCAGACACATCCCTTGTCTGTTACTGGATAATGTCCCAGAATTCCCAGAATCCTCCTCACCTCTCCTGTCAGCAGCTCTATCATCTTCTTGGTGACTTCTAGAAGGTTCTCCATGTTGTGTCTCTCAGGTTTTAGGGAGTCACATGGAGGCACTGTGATGGTCATATCATCACCTAACTTCACAAGAGGAAATCTCTGTATTGAGGAACCAATAGGAATATCATGTTAGAATCCCAGAATCCTCCTCACCTCTCCGGTCAGGTCAATGTCTTATTAATAGAGATAAGAGCGATGTCATGTGACCTCCCAGAATCCCCCTCACCTCTTCAGTCAGGTCTGTGTTTTTTTAATAGCGATAAGAGTGATGTCATGTGACCTCCCAGAATTCTCCTCACCTCTCCGGTCAGCAGGTAGATGATCTCCAGGGTGAGGTTTAGTATCTTCTCAGTCATGTGACTCCGGTCCTCCTTCATCCTCATTGGTGCCGTCATTTGATCTATATATAGGTCTCCTTGTAGACGGATAACTTTGGGAAATGCAAGTAAGAATTATTTGGATGGTATTGGTCACACAATAATAGGATGTGGATGTGAGGGGGTAATAGGAGGGCTGATGTACATTCAAGAACTACTGCCTCCATGGGAACACATTTAGTCTGGACTGTTTAGCATCTGATTTTTTTTTTTTTTTGGGGGCTCCTTGGACCCTCTTGGCCTGCTGGATCAGAAATTTCACTTTCTCTGTTGTGTTTGTTTGGTTTCTGAACTGGATTTGATTAGTATTAGATCTGCAGACAAGGAATGATAAATAGGATCCTTCCTTTAACTTGTTTGCTCTGAGGCAGTGCTGCAAGGTCAATGTAGGGTCATTATGATGTCCAGGAAGATGAATTTGCTGACTTATGGCCCGGAGTTGCAGGCTAATCGCCAGAACTTCAGCTGTAAGGCTACAATCTCCGGCAGCCTGCTGACTGACGGGAGTGATATTACTGGATAGAAGGAGAATGCAGCTGGTGAAGTAGAGAGCTGTGAGGGAGGAGTCTGTTCTGTTCTCTCCAATAATAACCCAGTGTGGGTACAAGGAGGACAGTGGGCGAGGGGTTTGTTCTCTTGGTATTGGTCTAGTTTGTGTCCTGCAACAAATTTTTCCTGACCAGTGAGATGCTGAGGTGAAGGCTGCCTTCACTTGCTGGCAGGAGTTCTTTACGAAGGTCAGAAAAGTAGGGTGGGTTTGGAGAACCATCAGAGACCAAGAGCCCCTATGAGTCCTAAAGCCCCCTCTTACCGCAAGGTCTTACAGTCTGATTACCCCCTCCTAGGTCCCTTCAGCCCCACTAACCTCTGATGCCACGTACACATGATCGGATTATCCGGCGGACTTGGTCCTGCGGACCAGAGTCCGCCAGACAATCCGCCCGTGTGTGGGCTCCTGCGGACTTAGAAAGAAGTCTTGACTCAAAATTGTCCACCGACTTGCCCACATGGAGAAAAGTTCATTTATTTTGAACACAGCTTCAGGTAGACGGGCCAACCCCCCACCCACCCCAAAGCACCCTGTCCCCATGTTGATGCGGACAAGGGCTTCTTCTTCTTCCTCGTCCCGGAGGATGCTGGGACTGTGACATCATAAGGGGGCGGGGTCACCATGTGACATCACCCGGTGACCCCTGCCCCTTGTCCCTATATAAGTCGACGCACAACGCGTCCCTGCCATTGTGGCCAGAGAGAGCGTCGTGTCAACATCGCAAGGAAGAAGAGACGAAGGCGGCGGCGACAGAAGACTGGCCAACGCTAGTAAAAGAGTTATAAGAAGATAGCGGAGGCCCGGCAAGAAGAACCGAAGAGGGGGACAAGACCCCCGAAGAGCGGGACAAGACCCCGAAGTCGGAAGAAGACCCCCGGACGGCAGCAGCGATGATGAAGAAGAAACCCGGGCTCCCCCACTAGTAAAAAAGCTAGCAAAAGAGCAGAAGATAGCGGAGGAATCCGGCGAGAAGATCCCCAAAGACGGAAGAAGAGAAAACCACCAGAGCTGTCTAATAAATTATTTTAAAAACTTGTGTTGTGTTTTTTTTAATTTACACTTTTTTCACCAGGTGAATGGGTAGGGGTACATCGTACCCCATACTCATTCACATAGGGTGGGGGGCCGGTATCTGCGGGCCCCCTTATGTCAATTTCGCCGATGGAGGCCGCGACATTCACTTCCTGCACTAGTCCCGGCTACCTGGAGCCGCGTTCAAAATGAACGGACTTTACTCCGCGTGTGGGCAAGTCCGTTCATTTCAGAAGTCCCATAGTCCTGCGGAAAAGTCCGGTCGTGCGTGGGCAGGTCCGCTCGTTCGGAAAGTCTGGGGGACCTCCGCTGCAAAGTTGGATAGTTCGATCGTGTGTACGTGGCATCAGAGTTCCTCAGCCCTATCACTTCCTAGGAGACCCCCATCTTCATCCATCTTCATCAGTCCTTCATCTACACTTCCTCCTCAGGGGTCCCAGAGTCCTTCAGATGCAGTAAACCCTCAGAGGGTCCCAGAGTCCTTTAGTCCCACTACCTTTTCAGAGATCCCTCAACTTCTTTAGTTTACTCAGAACCAGTGGCAGAACTATTATGGTCGCAAAGGTCACACCTGCTACCAGACCCTGGTGTTCCACCAACACGGGGGGGTGGGGGCACCAAGACAGCAGGAAATGGCCTTGCTGTCGGAATAGAGCCCCAGGATCAGTGGAGGCTCCCACGGTGATTGCCAAGTAGGATTGCTGAGAACAGGGTGTGCAGCACATTCAGCCTTTGCCGAACACACTTGCCATCTCTGATCTACCCCTTACATAGGCAGAGCGCCCTCCAACATCAGTCAACTCCTCCCCCCTGCTCCTTCTCCTCCAGATACAAAGCTCCAAGTTCTCCATACTGAGCAGACTCTGTGCCCTGTGCTGGCTCTGTGGGACCCATCACTGATGCCAACTGCAGAGCCCAGAGCCTGGTGAGTGCCCGTATATGGGGTGGGGGACCTCGGTGTGTGTGGGGCCCTGGAGATGTGTGAGGGGGGCCAGGATCAGCTCTCTGCACATCTCAAACTCCTCTCCTACCTCTGGAAGCTGCTCTCTTGATTGTCTGTCCAGCCTGCTGCCCCCCTATCTCCCCCCCAACACCTATGTCCCTCTTCCTGGGCTGCCCATTTATTGCCCCTTCATCTGTCCCACCCATTCCTATCCATCCTCCTCATCTAATACCTCCGCCACCCCTGCCTATACCCCCCTCTGACTGGCACCCAATCTTTGTCATCACTTGGGAATCTCAGTGGAGGCATTGTGCCATGTTTGGGGTCACAGAGAACAAAGCGCCTCGCTGGGCCCTGCTGGAAGCGATTGGCGGAGGTGAGCCCGTGTTTGTAAATAGAAAATACGATCTTATTACCTCCTCTGCTGCCCCTTCCAGCAATGTCTCCTCTCTACTTCCTCCCAACTCACCTCTCACTCGGAAATTCCTGTCTGTACCTGACATCACTTCCTGTCTGTATTTCATAGATACTTCCTGTCTGGATTTGAGTGAGATCACCACCTTGTGGAGTTCAGAGGAGCTGCAGCCCCAAGAAACGTCTCATAGTAACCATTCATGTAAAATGTCTAAAGCCTTGTACACACGATCGGAGAATCCGTCGGAATGTGTCCTATCGGACCGTGTCGTCGGATAATTCGACTGTGTGTGGTATGCATAGGACTGATTCCGTCCGAATCTCCGTCGGACCCAATTTTCCAACATGTTGGAAATATTTCCCGACCAACTGGGCCGGTTGGACCTAATCCGATCATATGTAGAGCATTTTCATCGGACCAAGTGCCACACATGTTCAGATCAAATTCCTACATCAAACTATTGGCTACTAGCCTGAATGTAGTCCCATCGTAACGAAATTACGTCATCACGTTCTGAAAGATCGGATTTTTCGCCAACTTTGTCCGACCGTGTGTATGCAACAGTTTCGGACAAGATCCGACGGGCAGAATCCGACGGATTTGGTTGTGGAAATCTCCGACCGTGTGTACAGGGGCTTACAGGGGTACCACAGAAGTTCAAATGTGACACAAAAGAAGTAAGAAAAAATAGATACAGTTCTTATGTAACCAATTGTTTAACCACTTAAGAATCAAGCCTCTTTTTGAGATTTGTTGTTTACAAGTTAAAAACAGTTTTTTTTTTTTTTGCTAAAAAAATGTTTAAAACCCCCCAAACATTATACATTTTTTTTTTTTATCCATACATTTTTTATTTTGTCGAAAGAGAACATAACAATTAAGATTGTTGCAAATGGTACAAATCATTGTAATGAAAAAACATGGTAAATGCATATAAAATAGGCTTTGTTCAAATCTTGATGGTCCAAACCAGCCTACCTCTAATGGGTTCACGCTGTAGGTCTGGGAGGTCACCACGTTGAGCCGCTAGTCAGCCTGTACAACTATACGTAAGGGAATAACATTGGGAAGGTGGAGGGTAACACTATAGGAAATTCAGAGAGTAGAGGATAGCATAGATCAGTGATGGCGAACCTTGGCACCCCAGATGTTTTGGAACTACATTTCCCATGATGCTCATGCACTCTGCAGTGTAGATGAGTATCCTGGGAATTGTAGTTCCAAAACATCTGGAGTGCCAAGGTTCGTCATCACTGACATAGACCGTGTTCTACATCCGCTTATTACTTGTTAATTGAACAGATTATTTCAGGCTGTGGGGTAAGTTAGAATTTGCATTCTATTAAATAATTGGAGGCTCTAGGGTGGGATATCCAAGTCTTCCATTTTTTACTAAATGTGGTAATGGAATGATTTTTCTAAGCAAGCATTAATTCAATCTGGTTCAATCTGGTTATAACAGTAGATAGGTTGGGTGCTTCTGTAGATTAGATATACAGTATTAGATTATTAGATATACAGTAGATATAAAAAAAAATTTGAACACCCTAGAGAATAAAATGGCGGTCGTTGCAATACTTTCTGTCACACCGTATTTGCGCAGCGGTCTTACAAGTGCACTTTTTTGGGAAAAAAATACACTTTTGATTTAAAAAATAAGAGTAAAGTTACTAAGAGTAAAGTTAGTAAAGAAACAGTAAAGTTAGCCAATTTTTTATTTTATTTTATGAAAGATGTTGCGCCAAGTAAATTGATACCCAACATGTCACGCTTCAAAATTGCGCCCGCTCGTGGAATGGCGACAAAATTTTACCCTTAAAAATCTCCATAGACGACGTGTAAAAAATTCTACAGGTTGTATGTTTTGAGTTACAGAGGAGGTCTAGGTCTAGGGCTGGAATTATTGTTCTCGCTCTACCGATCCTGGCGATACCTCACATGTGTGGTTTGAATACTTTTTTCATATGCAGGCGCTACTCACGTATGCGTTCGCTTCTGCACATGAGCTCAGGGGGATGGGGCGCGTTTAAAAAAAAATGTTCTTATTTATTTTACCTTTTACCTTTTATTTTTATGCTGTTCTTTTTAAAAAAAAAAATGTTTTCACTTTTATTCCTATTACAAGGAATGTAAACATTTCTTGTAATAGAAAAAAGCATGACAGGTCCTCTTAAATTTGAGATTTGGGGGTCAAAGACCTCACATCTCATATTTACACAAAAATGCAATAAAAAAAAAATTATTTTGTCATTTAAAAAAAAAATTGGCCCTTTAAGAGCTGTGGGCGGAAGTGGCGTTTTGACGTCGCTTCCGCCCTGCAATGCTATGGAGACGGGTGGGGGCCATCTTCCCCTCACTCGTCTCCATGCCACAGAGGAGAAAGGATCCGATCGCCTCCGCCGCTACCGACGGCTCCTGTAAGCGGCGGAGGGGGGGCCTCTCCCATTGCTGATAAAAGTGATCTTGCGACGAATCCGCCGCAGAGACCACTATTATTGGAAACCGGACCACCAGCCGAAGAAGAGGATACTGGGGTTATGGCAGCTAGCTGCTGCCATGACAACGATATCCCTCTTCAAAGTTAGGACGTATATCGGTGTGCGGCGGTCCGGAAGTGGTTAACAAAGATATTTTTATTACATATAAAAAAAGTCTTAAAGACACAGAACATAAGTTAACAACAAATGTATAGCTAATAAAACAGGCACCCCCCAAAACTGATCTTTTTGGTGAAGAAAATGCAAAAATATATCATAAAGCATAAAAATATATATCAATCCGCTCATAATGAAGATTTTAAACATAAATTGCAAGGATGTAATGTTCAAAAAAAAAAAAAAAAAAAAAAAAAAAAATATATATATATATATATATATATATATATATATATAATTATTATGAAATACATACCTTAGAACAAAGCTGTTGCAGTGGCGCCCGACATCTTCCCAGGAGTTTCTTTCGGGTTTGCGGACTTCTGCACTGTAATTTGCCTGGAGACGTGATGATGTGCGGGCGCTGGCGTTCATGGCACGGGGTTCAGAAGGAACGACACCTGTGGCCATTCCTTCAGAGAACATGTGCCAGTGATGTCACTGGCTGCATGCAATACAAATATATAAAATGTACACGTTTAGCAGATACCCTGTCTCCCCGAAAATAAGACCTAGCGTGATTGTCAGTGATGGCTGCAATATAAGCCCTACCCCCCAAATAAGCCCTAGTTAAAGGGCTCCTTGTAGGTCTTATTTTCAAGGTAGGGCTTATATTCAGAGAAACAGGGTAGGGCTTATTTGGGGGGTAGGGCTTATATTGCAGCCATCACCGACAATTGCACTAGGTCTTATTTTAGGGGAAACAGGGTATTTACACTACCTATAGGTAAGCCTTATTATAGGCTTACCTATAAGTACATGTCAGCAGAGAAAGTTTACTTCCTCTTTAAGTTTTTATTGGAAAATAATAAATTCATGTTTGGTGATAAATGTTATTGCCAAGCACAAGGTACGGCAATGGGTAAAAACCTGTGCGCCCGCCTACACTAACCTTTATGTTGAAGAATGGGAGAAGTCTGTGTTTGGGGATGAGACCTTGTTAGGGTACCTGACCAACATCATTGGTTGGTTCGGGTTTAGTCACCCATAAAGAGTGTAAAAAATTAGAGATTTGGAGAAATCTGAACCTTTCTCTGTCAGGGACATATCCAGTCTACTTATACTACTACTTTTCTCAAGTTTTCATTAAAGCATTGAAAAATACTTAAAGTGACTGGCGCCTAAAATCTGTTCTAAATTCCCATTATAGCCATGGACTCAGCTCTGGGGTGAATGTAAGCTTGCTCCCTGTATCTTATAGCCATGGACTCAGCTCTGGGGTGAATGTAAGCTCGCTCCCTGTATCTGGAGGTACCTCTTTGCTACCAGTAGACCCAGAGGGGCTACACAAAAACTAAGAGAGATTGTATAGGATTGGTTTCTCTTACCAATCCTATACAACCCTTTGTTCAGCCACCATTTTGATGTCCATGCCTGGAGGAAATTGAGGGTTATGAAACAGATAGGCTAATGGGTGACGATCAGAGACCAACTCTGGGTGACCTAGAAGACCATTCTATAGGGTTACTGAATGAAAGAGAGATGAAGCTAAGATAGAGGGACAAGGAGGACATCACATTAGGTAGTCCAGAATGAACTGGGGTACTGCCTGTCATTCCATATGCACCAAATTGAGTTTAGTAACTCGGGAATATATGATTGAGATGTGGGCTAGTTGAGCAGCTTGATAGCACCATAATAGTTTTGGCAGACCAAGACCACCTTCATCACTAGTACGAAATAGGACCCTCTTAGCCAATTAATGTCCTTTTGAACCCCAGATGAAGTCAGTAATGTTGGCTTGAAAATGGTGTAGATGGTCTTTAATGATAGAGAAGAGTAGGGAGTGGGAGAAGTATAGTACACATGGGAGCAAAGTCATCCTAATGGAATGACCCTGGCCTCGCCAGGACAGGTGGCGTTGTGCCCATTGCTTTAGATCTTCTAATTTCTTGTATATCAGGGAGGGTTGGCTCCATACAGTTGGTCTATGCTGGTGGCTAGATTCACCCCCCAGGTAAGGAATAACTGAATCACTCCAAGCCAAGTCACAGCGATCTTTCACGCATGTGACTAGTGTGTGCGGGTCCGTGATATGTAATGCCTGAGATTTGGACATGATGGTGTACAGGCCAGAGATCCCACCAAAATCATCCAGTAATGGAGAGATGTTGGGGGTGGAGATTAAAGGGGAAGTGACAAATAAAAGGAGATCATCAGAGAAGAGGATTTATGATGTTGCAGGCCACACTGTACTGTGTTTATCAATGAGTTATTTAACCCAAACCATCTGCAAATTCATATACAACATAAAGTGCTTTGTGCTCAAGATGCTGTTCCCTGAAGATCCACTGCTTCCACTTTACACCTACTTCTTTAATATTATTTGCTGCTATTTTAAATAAACTGAAAACCTGTGCAAATTCATGTAATTATATAATATTTTGTGCTCAATATAGTGTTCTCTGCAAGTCCATTGCTTCTACTTTACATCTACTTCAGCAAACAGATTTTGCTCCAAAAAAACCAAGGGTGATATTTCTATCCCCCCTTGGTGGGAGTGGAGATGACCCCATCTACATAGTTGCCAACATTGTAAAAAAAAAAATTCGGGACACTTTTTTGGCAGTAGGCGGTGTTGTATTATAATTAGGGGCGGGCATGCGATTATAGGTGTGGCATAGAAAAAGGTGAAAATGCAGCAAATTATGGGCGTGGTTTGCGTAAAATGGTGGGCGTGGCTTACACAGGCGTGGCTCAAATGGGTGTGGTTAGAGTCTGAGATGAATGCGGGATGGAGAGGGAAAGGGGGGATGAAGAGGGAAAGGGGGGAGGGGGGGATGGAGGGACAGCAGCCCCCGATCCTACACCACAATAGCAATATGTGTTTTCCAGAGTTTGACAATCAGCAGATAAAGATACTCCAAATACCTGGTGTTAGCGCTTCATTCATCCCGGCGCCATGATTGTTATGGTGTCAGGATGATTGAAGCGCATTATTTCTATTATTACATTGTAATATGAAATGAAATCATTCAACTCACCATAATGCAGAATCAGTGGGAGCCATGAGCACGTCACTAGCCACGTTGCCTGCCACCAGATGCCAACAGGTGCCCCCAGCAGAGTCCCTCCTTACATCAGGTGCCCCATCAGAGGTACCTTCCTCACATCTGTGTCCATCAGCGGAGCCCCTCTTTACATCTGGTGTCCCCATCAGTCCTCCTAACATCTGGCGTCCCCATCAGTCCTCCTAACATCTGGTGCCCCTCTGACATCCCGACTGGCCCCCGACATCCCGACTGGCCCCCTCTGACATCCAGACTTGCCCCCTCTGACATCCAGACTGGCCCCCTCTGACATCCAGACTGGCCCCCTCTGACATCCAGACTGGCCCCCTGACATCCAGACTGCACCCTGACATCCATACTAGCCCCCCACATCCAGACTCTGACTGGCCCCCGACATCCAGACTGGCCCCTCTGACATCCACAGACTGGCACCCGACATCCAGACTGGCACCCGACATCCAGACTGGCACCTCTGACATCCACAGACTGGCCCCCGACATCCAGACTCACTGGCCCCTGACATTCAGACTGGCCCCTGACATCCAGACTGGCACCCGACATCCAGACTGGCCCCTCTGACATCCACAGACTTGCCCCCGACATCCAGACTCACTGGCCCCTGACATTCAGACTGGCCCCTGACATCCAGACTGGCCCCCGACATCCACAGACTGGCCCCCGATATCCATACTAGTCCCCCACATCCAGACTCACTGGCCCCCGACATCCACAGACTGCACCCTGACATCCACAGACTGGCCCCCGACATCCTCCAGACGCGGCACGCCGTCGTTGCCGCGCGGAAAGACTTTGAACTGCGGCGTTCTCTATTGAAGACCAGCTTCTGGTCTTCTTTAAAATGGCGGCCGGCGGAGACATTGTCTCGCCAGCTGCGGACCTCTAGCGGCAAAAAACGGGACAAATCGAATTTCCTGGGACAAAATTAAATTGGGAGAAAGGTCCTAATCCCGGGAATGTCCCGGGACAGTTGGCAACTATGCATCTATAAGGATATACAGTACATACACACGCAGCACAAGGCCGTGTTCACACTACAAGATGTTTCTCTGGGCTGCATTTCCTCTGAGCTCCACAAGGTGGTGATTTCACTTCTACCCAGACAGGAAGTCTCTATGGAATACAGGAAGTGATGTCAGGTACAGACAGGGTATTCCATAGCAAGTACAAAGGAGACATTGCTGGAAGTGGCAGTAGAGGAGGTAATAAGATCTTATTTTCTATTTACACCCAGTAACCCCCCGTCATGTCCGTCCTCTTCCTCCATAGTCACTGTGATGTTTTTTATCTCCAGCAGATGATGATACACACATATATAGTGTGGAGACCTAGATTAACCCCTTCAGGGAGATCAGTTGATGATGAATATATCTTCCTTCCACATCTGGCCATACATGGTTCAGTTTTATCGTTCATCCAGCGGGAAAAGAGGAAAAAACGGAAGTGATTCCCCCATCCACACATTGGAGGGGGATGGGGGAATCCTCCCTGCTGCACTATTGTATTCTGACAATGGGGGGCGCTCTTCCACTCTCAGAATACACAGATCAGTGATGAAGCTATTGGCTGCAGCCGCTGATGTAGTGACTTTTATCCGGCAGTGACCACACATGGATGGAAATGTGACCGATCCCTGCTGAACCAGCTGAATTTCCATGTCTCTATGGTCACCATAAGTGACTTCCGCCCCTCCCCCTCATCTCCTTCATTATGTAAGTCATGCTGAGATCATCTCCCATTGGCTGAGCAATATTCTCATTTGTCTCTGAGCTCCTTCTTGCTATTCCCCGTTAGGGATGAGCTTTGTGTTCGAGTCGAACATACGTTCGACTCGAACATCGGCTGTTCGCCCGTTTGGCGAATTCCAAACGTTATGGACCGTTCGCGCCAAATTTGTGTGGCGCTCACGGCCCACAATGCACTGCGCCATCACAGTGCATTGCTGGCTCATGATTGGTCAAGCATGCACTGTGACCCCCGCATGCTTGGCCAATCACAGCGCCGGCAGCGAGGAGAGCCATGATTGGCCACAGGCAGGATGCCTGTGGCCATTTATAGCTCAGGCTGTGTAGTACACGCCCCACACTATATAAGGCCACCAGCGCGGCGGCCTTGTGTAGTGTGTTGGCATCTGTAGGAGTTAGTGGGTGTTCTGTGTACCTTCAACACAGTAAACACCGATCGTTATCGGCCGATTTTTCGTTCTTGCTCTTCTGTAGTGGTTGTTGTCTGCATGCCCTGACCGCAGTATACACCGCTATCTTGCTCGTTTTAAATAGAGCTTGCAGTCAGTGGTAGGAGATTGTGCGTGCTCTGAACCCAGTATACACCGCTATATCCATCTATATAGCTATCTATCTTGCTCGTTTTAAATAGAGCTTGCAGTCAGTGGTAGGAGATTGTGCGTGCTCTGAACCCAGTATACACTGCTATATCCATCTATATAGCTAGCTATCTTGCTCATTTTAAATAGAGCTTGCAGTCAGTGGTAGGAGATTGTGTGTGCTGTCTGCGTGCTCTGAACCCAGTATACACCGCTATATCCATCTATATAGCTAGCTATCTTGCTCATTTTAAATAGAGCTTGCAGTCAGTGGTAGGAGATTGTGTGTGCTGTCTGCGTGCTCTGAACCCAGTATACACCGCTATATCCACCTATATAGCTAGCTATCTTGCTAGTTTTAAATAGAGCTTGCAGTCAGTGGTAGGAGATTGTGCGTGCTGACTGCGTGCTCTGAACCCAGTATACACCGTTATATCCACCTACATAGCTCTTCTCTAATTGAGCCTTCTGCAGGAATTAGTGGATGTTGTGTGTGCCTCCAGCACAATATACACTACCCAATTGCTGGTTTTCCCAACTCCCTTCAGGCCATTACCATGTCTGGAAGGCCAGCAAGGAGAGGCATACAGGCGCGAGCCGATAAAAGAGGGCAAGCAGGCTCTGTGTCTAGAGACAACAGTGCTGGTCGTGGATGCGGTGCATCGTCATCATCAGCATGTGGCCATGGGACACGCTTGTCCTTCTTTTCGGCAGCTGGACATGTTGAGCCGCAACATGCCAACAACTTGGTAGAGTGGATGACCAAGCCCTCTTCATCCTCCTCATCCTCTCTCACCCAGGCTCAGGGTACTAGCAAAGCAGCTGCCAACGCATCGTCTTCCCTCCTCTCAATGTCATCATCAGTGACTCCTTCCCTAGACCCACCACGTCCTCCTGAGGAGTCTCCAGAACTCTTTGAGCACAGTGTTGGGTACATGCTCCAGGAGGATGCCCAGTGTTTTGTAGGCTCTGATGATGATACTCAGCTAGAGGAAGGCAGTAGCGTGAATGCAGAGAGAGGGGATGCTCAAGAAGGACAGCAATCTGGCAGTCATGTTTCACAAGCTGCAGCATACTGCCAGGTTTGCTCCAGCGATGAAGAGGGAGGGGATGATGAGGGCACTGACTCCACGTGGGTGCCTGGTAGGAGGAGGAGGCACATGTCCAACGAGGCAGGATGCCCTCCGGGGGCCAGCTAAGGGGCAGCCTCTGCGCGTTATTCTAAAAGTTCTTTGGTGTGGGCCTTTTTTGAGACGAGTGCATCAGATCGCACCGCTGCTATTTGCAACATATGTCTCAAGCGTATCTCGCGTAGCCAAAACATCAGCCGCTTGGGCACCACATGCTTGACCAGACATATGTTGACCTGCCATGCAGCTCGTTGGCAAGCGTACCTCAAAGACCCACACCAAAGAACAAAGCGGACCTCTCCTTGCTCCTCATCCCCACTAGACCTTCAGTCCTCTCTGAAACCTGCTCTGAGAGGAATGAAGGTGTAGAATTAGGTGTGTCACAGCCAAGTGCTTCCGGGCACTCTGCTAGCAGTACACCCACGTCCAATTATAGCAGACAAATGTCCCTACCCCAGCTGCTGGACAGGCGAAAGAAGTTCACTCCCAGCCATCCACTTGCCCAGCGGTTGAATGCTAGCTTGGCTAAATTGCTAGTACTTCAACTGCTGCTTTTTCAGTTGGTAGACTCGGCCCCCTTCCGTGAGTTTGTACAATGTGCGGTTCCTCAGTGGCAGGTCCCCAAACGCCACTTTTTCTCACGGAAGGCGATTCCGGCTCTCTACTGGCATGTGGAAGGCAATGTCCTTGCCTCGCTGGACAGGGCGGTCAGCGGTAAGGTGCATATTATCGCTGACTCATGGTCCAGCAGGCATGGACAGGGACGTTACCTGTCTTTCACGGCCCATTGGGTCACTCTTCTGGCAGCTGGGAAGGATGCAGGACAAGGTGCAGTAGTGTTGGAGGTTGTTCCACCACCACGCCTCCAAAATGCTACTATTGGTTGTGACACACCTCTCTCCTCCACCCCCTCCTCTTCTTCTTCCTCCATGGCCTCTTCCAGTGCTCTGTCCTCAGAACCAGCGGTGCTCCGTAAGCGTTCCAGGGGCTACGCAAGCACGCAGGCAAAACGATGCCATGCCGTGCTTGCGCTGGTTTGTTTGGGGGACAGGAGCCACAATGGGGCAGATGTTTTGTCAGCTCTGCAGGGGCAGGCCGAGAGGTGGTTGACGCCACGCCAGCTTAAGCCAGGAATGGTGGTTTGCGACAATGGCACCAACCTCCTCTCCGCCCTCCGACAGGGACAACTGACCCATGTGCCCTGTGTGGCTCACGTCCTTAACCTGGTGGTTCAGCGGTTCTTGGGCAGATACCCGGGCTTACAGGATGTCCTGAAGCAGGCCAGGAA
Organism: Lithobates pipiens; assembly: GCF_037356315.1. NCBI lineage: Eukaryota > Metazoa > Chordata > Amphibia > Anura > Ranidae > Lithobates > Lithobates pipiens. The sequence goes on from NW_027507758.1 coordinate 626,369,618, forward strand.
AGTCTGTGTGCATTTCCGCCGATCATTTAATGCCTGTGTTCGGCTGGCTGAGCTCCAAAAGGAGTTGAACCTGCCCAAGAACCGCCTTATATGTGACATGCCCACCAGGTGGAACTCAACGTTGGCCATGCTGCAGCGGCTGCACATACAGCAGAGGGGCGTCAATGAGTACCTGTGCGACTACGACACCGGGACAGGGTCAGGGGAGCTCGGTTTTTTCTCACCACGCCAGTGGGGCATGATCAGGGATGCATGCACTGTCCTGTCACTGTTTGAGGAGGCCACAAGGATGGTGAGCAGTGACAGTGCATGCATCAGTGACACTGTACCTCTTGTCCACCTCTTGGAGCATACGCTGCATGGAATAATGAACAGGGCACTTGAGGCAGAACAGAGGCAGGAAGAGGAGGACTTCCTTGCCTCTCAAGGCCCCCTTTATCCAGACAGTGTTCCTGCTGTGCCACCCATCACACAGGAAGAGGAGGAGGAGGATGATTGTGTCAGCATGAAGGTGGAGGCTGGCACTCAGCATCAGCAGCAATCTTGTAGGGATGATTTACAGTCCCAAGAAACCCGTGGACTTGTACGTGGCTGGGAGGAGGTAGCTGCGGATCATGTTGTCCTTAGTGACCCAGAGGACTCCGGACGAATGCCTCAGCTATCCTATGCTGCATGGTCTCCCTGATCCTGCAAAGCCTGCAGAAGGATCCACGTATTCTTTGGATCAAGGAGAGGGACCTTTACTGGCTGGCCACTCTCCTTGATCCACGGTACAAGGGTAAGGTTGCCGACCTTATCTTGCTGTCGCAGAGGGAGCAGAGGATGAGACATCTCCGGGAGGCCTTGCAGAAAGGTCTGTGCAACGGGTTCCCAGAGACCGGGAGGTTACAAACTCCTGGTCCTGGACAACGTGTTGCTGAGGCATCGGTCAGAAGGAGCGGTGGAGAAGGTGGCCATCTGACCGATGCTTTCAGACAATTTTTTAGTCCGCAGCCCCAAGGTATGATCGGTTCCAGCAACCATCGCCAGCGTCTGATTTACATGGTGCAGGAATACCTAGGGGCAAGGTCAGACTTGGACACCTTTCCCACCGAAAATCCTCTGGCTTACTGGGTCTTGAGGATGGATCACTGGCCAGAGCTTGCACAGTATGCAATTGAGCTACTGGCCTGTCCTGCATCCAGCGTTCTTTCGGAACGCACCTTCAGTGCTGCTGGTGGCTTTGTTACCGATCACAGGGTGCGCCTGTCCACCGAATCAGTTGATCGACTGACCTTCATCAAGATGAATCAGTCTTGGATCACCCACAGCTACCAAGCACCTGAAGCTGATGTAACCGAATAATTTTTTTTTGAAATATCACATCCCTTCAAGACTGCCTATGCTGATGCTGAGTGACTGTCCTGTTATGTTGAATGTCTATCCTCTTCCTCCTCCGCTGATATGTTGGAAGAACATTTTTGGTTCTGGGTGATGCCATCAGCCCAATTTTTCTGCCCCTGTTTAACAGGGGCGTTTAATTACAATTTTTGATGCAATGCTTTGCAGCAGGGCTAATTCCTGCACTAAAACTAGAGTATATTGGAAAGGTTGCAGTGTCGTGGCACCAGTGCCTAAGGCCCAATTTTTCTGCCCCTGTTTAACAGGGGCGTTTAATTACAATTTTTGATGCAATGCTTTGCAGCAGGGCTAATTCCTGCACTAAAACTAGAGTATATGGGAGAGGTTGCAGTGTCGTGGCACCAGCACTAGTGCCTAAGGCCCAATTTTTCAGCCCCTGTTTAACAGGGACATGTAATTACAATTCTTGACATAATATTTCACAGGAGGGCCCGTTCCTGTGCCCACCCAGAGTAACTGAGAGGACTTATAGTGTTGTGCCACCAGCACCACAACCACCAAAGGTCAATTTTTCTACCACTGTTCAACAATGGCATGTAATTACAATTCTTGATATAATCGTTCACAGCAGGGCGCTCCAGCGCCCACCAAGAGTCACTTTGAGGGCTTAGGGATGTACTTTCAAACATCCAACTTACAAACATCTCCTACTTGCAAACGGAAGGAGACAACAGCAAGTGAGATGAAAAAAGACGGACGGCAAAAAAAATTATACAGGGGTGATAACCCTTCCCTATGTTTTCCAAAAAGTTTAAAAATAGTTTTTTTTACTGGAGCTACACTTTAAAAATGTACCAGTTGAAAATTACAAACAGATTCAACTTAACACAACAAACCTACACAGTCCCTGTCTTGTTTGCACCGCCTGTATACTGCTGTTCTGAGTATATAGGGCCTGGGGGCCACACGTATTTCCTTTTTTTAATATGGGTACGGGTTCTCCTTAATATGCGTACAAGACCCAAAGGGGCTGGTAATGGGCAGGGAGGGCTACCCATGCCATTTTTTTCCATGATTTTCAACCATATTGCAGGAACCAGATATAACATTAAAACCGCAAGCAGTTATTTCCGTTAAATGTCATTTTGTGCAGGGACTGTTCTAAACACGGGAAACACGTGGCACTTCACAGGCATACTACAGACACCCCCAGGCACGATATTTAAAGGAATATTTCACTTTCTTTTCACTTTAATCGTCATTAAAATCAGTGCTCCCGCCAAAACGGCAATTTTTAAAACTTTTTTTTGCATTGACCCATGTCCCCTGGGGCAGGAGCCAGGTCCCCAAACCCTTTTTAGGACAGTATCTTGCATATTAGCCGTTAAAATTAGCACTTTTAATTTCAAACGTTCGAGTCCCATAGACTTCAATGGGGTTCTAACGTTCGTACGAATTTGGGGTCCGTTCGAAAGTTCTGGTGCGAACCGAACCGGATGCTGAGTGCCAGCCTCCACCTCCATGCTGACACAATCATCCTCCTCCTCCTCTTCCTGTGTGATGGGTGGGACAGCAGGAACACTGTCTGGATAAAGGGGGCCTTGAGAGGCAAGGAAGTCCTCCTCTTCCTGCCTCTGTTCTGCCTCAAGTGCCCTGTCCATTATTCCACGCAGCGTATGCTTCAAGAGGTGGACAAGAGGTACAGTGTCACTGATGCATGCACTGTCACTGCTCACCATCCTTGTGGCCTCCTAAAATGGTGACAGGACAGTGCATGCATCCCTGATCATGCCCCACTGGGGTGGTGAGAAAAAACCGAGCTCCCCTGACCCTGTCCTGGTGCCGTAGTCGCACAGGTACTCATTGATGGCCCTCTGCTGCGTGTGCAGCCGCTGCAGCATGGCCAACGTTGAGTTCCACCTGGTGGGCATGTCACATATAAGGCGGTTCTTGGGCAGGTTCAACTCCTTTTGGAGCTTAGCCAGCCGAGCACAGGCATTAAATGATCGGCGGAAATGCACACAGACTTTCCTGGCCTGCTTCAGGACATCCTGTAAGCCCAGGTACCCGCCCAAGAACCGCTGCACCACCAGGTTAAGGACGTGAGCCACACAGGGTACATGGGACAGTTGTCCCTGTCGGAGGGCGGAGAGGAGGTTGGTGTCATTGTCCAAACCACCATTCCTGGCTTAAGCTGGCTTGGCGTCAACCACCTCTCAGCCTGCCCCTGCAGAGCTGACAAAATATCTGCCCCAGTGTGGCTCCTGTCCCCCAAACAAACCAGCGCAAGCACGGCATGGCATCGTTTTGCCTGCGTACTTGCGTAGCCCCTTGAACGCCTACGAAGCACTGCTGGTTCTGAGGACAGAGCACTAGGAGGGGGTGGAGGAGAGAGGTGTGTCACAACCAGTAGTAGCATTTTGGAGGCGTGGTGGCGGAACAACCTCCAACACAACTGCACCTTGTCCTGCATCCTTTCCAGCTGCCAGTAGAGTGACCCAATGGGCCGTGAAAGACAGGTAACGTCCCTGTCCATGCCTGCTGGACCATGAGTCAGTGGTAATATGCACCTTACCGCTGACCAACCTGTCCAGCGAGGCAAGGACATTGCCTTCCACATGCCGGTAGAGAGCCGGAATCGCCTTCCGTGAGAAAAAGTGGCGTTTGGGGACCTGCCACTGAGGAACCGCACATTGTACAAACTCACGGAAGGGGGCCGAGTCTACCAACTGAAAAGGCAGCAGTTGAAGTGCTAGCAATTTAACCAAGCTAGCATTCAATCGCTGGGCATGTGGATGGCTGGGAGTGAACTTCTTTCGCCGGTCCAGCAGCTGGGGCAGGGAAATTTGCCTGCTATAATCGGACGTGGGTGTACTGCTAGCAGAGTGCCCGGAAGCACTTGGCTGTGACACACCTAATTCTACACCTTCATTCCTCTCAGAGCAGGTTTCAGAGAGGACTGAAGGTCTAGTGGGGTTGGAGATCCCAGCTGATGAGGAGCAAGGAGAGGTCCGCTTTGTTCTTTGAGGTACGCTTGCCAAAGAGCTGCATGGCAGGTCAAACATATGTCTGGTCAAGCATGTGGTGCACAAGTGGCTGTTTTGGCCACGCGAGATACGCTTGAGGCCGCGTACACACGGGCGGACTGTCCGTCCAACTAAGTCCGTCAGACAATCCGACAGACAGTCCGTCCTACTTTTGAACGAACGGACTTGACTACACAGGACGAACGGACAGTCCGCTGAAAGCTTGCGCGATGACGTGTACAGCACGTACGACGGGACTAGAAATACGACGTCCAATACACTGCAATGCAACCTTCGGCCATGTAAATCCTTTCTGAGCATGCGCCATACTTAGTCCGTCCAACTTGCCTACTCACGAGCGGACTGTCCGCTGAAACCAAGTTTGGACGGACAATATTACGGAAATTCCGAAAGACTTAGCCTGCCAGACTGTCCGCTGAAAAAGTCAGCTGAAGCCCACACACGAGCGGATTGTCCGCTGAAACACGTTTCAGCGGACCAAGTCCGTCAGACAGTCCGCCCGTGTGTACGCGGCCTGAGACATATGTTGCAAATAGCAGCAGTGCGATCTGATGCACTCGTCTAAAAAAAGGCCCACACCAAAGAACTTTTAGAATAACGCGCAGAGGCAGCACCCTGCACAGGCGGAGCTCTGCGGTGTGATTCAGTCGGTGTGCTGCCCCTAAGCTGGCCCCCGGAGGGCATCCTGCCTCGTTGGACATGTGGCTCCTACTCCTCCTCTCTCCTATCAGGCACCCAAGTGGAGTCAGTGCCCTCATCATCCCCTCCCTCTTCATCACTGGAGCAAACCTGGCAGTATGCTGCAGCTTGTGGAACATGACTGCCAGATTGCTGTCCTTCTTTAGCATCCCCTCTCTCTACGCTCACGCTACTGCCTTCCTCTAGCTGAGTATCATCATCAGAGGTTACAAAACACTGAGCATCCTCCTAGAGCATGTACCCAACACTGTGCTCAAAGAGTTCAGGGGATGCATCAGGAGGACGTGGTGGGTCTAGGGAAGGAGTCACTGATGATGACATTGAGACGAGGGAAGACGATGCGTTGGCAGCTGCTTTGCTAGTACCCTGAGCCTGGGTGAGAGAGGATGAGGAGGATGAAGAGGGCTTGGTCATCCACTCTACCAAGTCTTCGGCATGATGCGGCTCAACACATCCAGCTGCCGAAAAGAAGGACAAGTGTGTCCCATGGCCACGTGCTGATGATGACGATGCGGCGCGTCCACGACCAGCACTGTTGTCTCTAGGCACAGAGCCTGCTTGCCCTCTTTTATCGGCTCGTGCCTGTCTGCCTCTCCTTGTTGGCTTTCCAGACATGGTAATGGCCTGAAGGGAGATGGGAAAACCAGCAATTGGGTAGTGTATATTGTGCTGGAGGCACACAAGACCCACTAACTCCTGCAGATGGCTCAATTAGAGAAGAGCTATATAGGTGGATATAATGGTGTATAGTGCGGTCAGGGCACGCAGACAACACGCACAATCTCCTACAACTGACTGCAAGCTCTATTACAGAAGAGCAATATAGCTAGCTATATAGGTGGATATAATGGTGTATAGTGCGGTCAGGGCACGCAGACAACACGCACAATCTCCTACAACTGACTGCAAGCTCTATTACAGAAGAGCAATATAGCTATCTATATAGGTGGATATAATGGTGTATAGTGCAGTCAGGGCACGCAGACAACACGCACAATCTCCTACAACTGACTGCAAGCTCTATTACAGAAGAGCAATATAGCTAGCTATATAGGTGGATATAATGGTGTATAGGGCAGTCAGGGCACGCAGACAACACGCACAATCTCCTACAACTGACTGCAAGCTCTATTACAGAAGAGCAATATAGCTAGCTATATAGGTGGATATAATGGTGTATACTGCGGTCAGGGCACCCAGACAACACCCACAAACAAGCTCAATTACAGAAGAGCAAGAACGCAAAATCGGCCGATAACGAACGGCGTATACTGTATTGAAGGTACACAGAGAACACCCACTAACTCCTACAGACGCCAACACACTACACAAGGCCGCCGCGCTGGCGGCCTTATATAGTGTGGGGCGTGTACTACACAGCCTGAGCTATGATTGGCCACAGGCATCCTGCCTGTGACCAATCATGGCTCTCCTCGCTGCCGGCGCTGTGATTGGCCAAGCATGCGGGGTCACAGTGCATGCTTGGCCAATAATGAGCCAGCAATGCACCGCGATAGTGCATTGTGGGCAGTGAGCGCTATACGAATTTGGCACGAACGGCCCATAACGTTCGGTATTCGCCGAACGTGCGAACAGCCGATGTTCGACTCGAACACGAAGCTCATCCCTAGTCTGGATGGTGACTGTATCATTGTGTGTTAGGTTTCTATAAGGTGTCAGGATGTCACTGTCTATTTCTCCATGGAGGAGTGGGAGTATTTAGAAGGGCACAAGGATCTCTACAAGGACGTCATGATGGACAATCAGCCGCCCCTCACATCACCGGGTAAGAGGAGACTTTATTGTAAAGGAGAGAGCAGTACGGAGGCTCCACCTAGATCCCCCATCATCTGATAAACACATATAAACAATGTATTCAGTCAGTGTGTGTGTTTCCTACAGATGGATCCGGTAATGGGAACCCACCAGAGAGATGTCCCCGTCCTCTGTATTCCCGGGATTCCACACAGGAAGGTCACACCATCCCTCACCATCATCAGGTAGATGAGGAACAATCACTGATAGTATCATTAGGATCTGTACATTATCTGCATTGTTACCATTGATGACATTTTTATTCTATATTCAGAGTGGAAACCTGAGAGATTCTAAAGTTGAGGTTAAAGAAGAGATAAAAGAGGAGGATGATGAGGATGGGGTGATGGAGGAGTTTATAAAAGAGCACAAAGGTCTGTACCAGGACACCATGGTGGAGTCGTCCAACTACAGAAACCCACCAGAGAGATGTCCCCGTCCTCGGTATTCCCGGGATTCCACACAGGTAGGTCACACCATCCCTCACCATCATCAGGTAGATGCATAATAATCATAGCAGTTGTTATTTATACACAAGTATGCAATGCTGTTTTATTAAACATTCAGAGTGGAAGTCTTGGAGATAATATTGATGTTAAAGAAGAAGAGGATGAGGAGTATGGAGTGATGGAAGAGTTTTCAAAAGGACACAAGGATATGATGGAGCCACCTCATACCAGGAACCCACCAGAGAGATGTCCCCGTCCTCTGTATTCTTTGGATTCCACTCAGGAAGGTCACACCATCCCTCACCATCATCAGGTAGATATGAATAAATCATAATTAATAATAATTGTTACAAAAGCATGTTTGTTACAGTGATTTTTTTATATCTTTCAGAGTGGAAATATCTGCGATTATAATATTGTTGTTAAAGAAGAGTATAAAGAGGAGGATGAGGAGTATGGAGTGATGGAGGAGTTTTCAGAAGGACACAAGGATATGATGGAGCCACCTAATACCAGGAATCCACCAGAGAGATGTCCCCGTCCTCTGTATTCCCGGGATTCCACACAGGAAGATCACACCATCCCTCACTGTTACATGGTTGGTGGGACGGAGGTTACAAAACACAGACTTATAGAGACAATGTGTGGATTTTTTATGTGATATCACAATAATGAAGCTTATAGTTTACAGATGATATTTTCTCTAATTTTCTTGATTTAGAGTGGAGATCCAATCGATATAAAAGATGATGTTAAAGCAGAAGAAGAAGAAGAGAGGTATGTGAGGGATGATCAGCAGTCTATGGAGGAGGATGGAATAACGGGGACATTTATAGAGAAGGACACTCCTACAGAGATCAGCATAGGTGGGTCATTAACACTAAATACATTCCTCCACCCATACTGAAACAATAACAAATTTAGGGGCGCTCTTATAACCTTAATATGTTAATGAATTTCACAAAAATTAAATAAGAGACTCATTAATCAACAACTGGTAACCAAAAGTGTAACACCAACAATAAAAATTATTGATAAATGTATATAACAAACAATAATACGTTCCCATTCGTGATCCAGTGACAATAGAAAAATTCTTCACAAATTATAATTCAATCATCAAAAAGTCTCATAAATGTGCCACTCCAGCTTCTTTAGTAAATGATCCCAAATTCACTACGTGCAGCAAATCTTGCAGACTGTGATAAAACGATAGATAGAAAACTTGCATATACCTCCACCAAAGGACACCGACACCCAATCGTGATATGCAAATATAATCTGCTTACCAGATTTGCTTGACCACTTTAATTAAAAAGTAAGTCAAACAACGCCTGTACAGGTATGTGCCTGTTCACATAAATATTGACATGGATACATAGGATGGTACGTCCCCCTTCAGACTTTCAGGCAGTATGTAGAGAAAGAGCATAGAAAATCCATAGCGTAATACTGATTTTATTATTAAAAAAATATAAAAAATACAGCCAAATGGCTCCTTACATTCATATGTGCCCGACCTGGGGCTGCTCGCCTTCAAAATAGAACAATCCGGTAGGTGCAATGTGTTCCCTCCGTACTGTCAATACGGCGTGCGTTCAAACCCGTGAAGCCGGCAACCAGGTAACCGGATATGGCGTCAAGAGCGTGACCAGGTACCTCTTTGACGTACGTTTCGTCATTAACGTCTTCAGGAAGCGTCAGTCACTGGGCACTGGGGGGCTTCTGAGTGACAGAAGGTTTTTCACCTTAATGCATAGAATGGATTCTGGTGAAAAACCTTGAGGGTTTACAACCACTTTAAGCTTTTTCCACTTGCCAAATGCGAGCAGGTGAGTGGAAATTTTATTCTATATTCAGAGTGGTCCTGATCCCAGCCCCCCCTTATGTGAATGAGTATGTGGTAATTAGCACCCCTACCAATTCACCAAAAAAAGTGTTCTTGACCTGCCAGGTTGCATACTTGGCTAAGGGTCTGGTATAGATTTTGGGGGGAACCTACGTCATTTTTTTCCACTTTTTTTTCCAGCAATTTTTTTTCTATTCAGCTGTCAGCAGGGAAGCCCATTAACAGTTGATGACTAATGGGTTGTTAAGGACCCAGTGGCCAGCATCCCAGCTCCGCTTCTTAACAACCAGCTATTCACTGCACCCTGCTTGGGTAAAGCTTTGCCCAAACAGGGCTTAGAATGCACTGTATTGCATACAGGGCATTGGGCAGAACAAACACCCACCAAACACCCTGCAAATTTGGGTGTTCGCCGAACAGAACTGTTCACCCAACTCTATTCCCCCCATCCTCACTCTCTGACCTCTGGTGGGGCTCAGCCCCGCTGTTATTCATGACTAAATCATGGACTAAATAAGGAAGTGCAGGACTTCTTGTGTTGGGAAGATGGCAATGAGTGATAGAGGGGGAGGGGACACTCATCCTATAATCCCCTCATCACTGTCACTCCTATAAAAGACAGTTCTCGTTGTTTCCTCACTCTCTGACTAAGGTCCATGAATAAAGAAATGATCTGGTAGGAGATCAGAGGACCCATTTACTAGTTACCTTGAGGGGGGAATTGTAAGATCCTCAGAGACAAAGCTGCCTGATGTGGATGGAGTCCTGGTTTAGGGGAACCAATCAGCTCATGTCTAGTAATAATCTTTTTATTTCTATTTTCGTAGATGGACGGGAGATGAGGAAAACCTCAGAGGATTGTCTCACTTTGTCTCCAGACTGTAAAGTAGAAGATGAGGACATCACACAGTATAGTCCAGGAGAAAACCCGACTACCTCAAATGTCCATCCGGCACCACACAGTGTAGATGGACCATCGTATTCCTCTTATCCTGAGGAACCTCAGACTGTGAGGGACGGTGCCGTTCTTCCAACAGATAAGAGGTTTTCCTGTCCTGAGTGCGGGAAGTGTTTCAACTTTAAATCTGGTCTTAATGTGCATAAAAGATCTCACACAGGAGAGAAGCCGTATTCCTGTCCTGAGTGCGAAAAATGCTTTTCAAATATTTCCCATCTTTACAGACATCAGAAATTTCACACTGGGGAGAAGTCACTTTCCTGTCCTGAGTGCGGGAAATGTTTTTCACAGATGTACAATCTTTACACACATCAGAGATCTCATAGTGGGGAGAAGCCGTATTCCTGTCCTGAGTGTGGAAAATGTTTTTCACGAAAGTCCAGTCTTTACACACATCAGAGATTGCACACGGGGGAGAAGCCACTTGCCTGTTCTGAGTGCGGGAAATGTTTTTTAGATAAATCCAGTCTTATTATACATCAGAGATCTCACACGGGACAGAAGCCATATTCCTGTCCTGAGTGTGGGAAATGTTTTTCACGTAATTCCAGTCTTTACACACATCAGAGATCTCATATGGGGGAGAAGCCATATTCCTGTCCTGAGTGTGGGAAACATTTTTCACGAAAGTCCGATCTTTACACTCATCAGAGATCTCACACGGGGGAGAAGCCGTATTCCTGTCCTGAGTGTGGAAAATGTTTTTCAGATAAGTCCAATCTTTACAGACATAAGAGAGCTCACACGAGGGAGAAGCCATATTCCTGTCCTGAGTGCGAGAAATGTTTTTCAGATAGGTCCAATCTTTCCAGGCATCAGAGATCTCACAAAGGGGAGATGCCACATTCTTGTCCTGAGGGACTTGTTCCTCACTGAAGTCCTGTCTTCCTGTACATCAGGGATCCCACACAACCCTTGAGGTGTATTAGTGCCTTGAGTGCGGGAAATGTCTTCTATATGAATGTTGCTGGACATCACGGCTCTCATGTGGGGAAGAAGGACACCCTGATATACACCTTAGATATACTCCATGGCTGATCTTCATCATGTAAGAAACAGTTCATAAGGAGATCAGAGATCACCAATGACATGGATGAAGTGTTGTACTGTGTTGGCCATTGATAGCAGTATAAAAATAAAAATTGAGTCATTACCTTTCATTTGCTGAGTAAATTGTTTGGTGTAAGCTTTCACAAATGCTTAAAGGTCATTTTTTAAAAAAAAGTATTTTTTGGAGAAATGTGAGAACCTACCAACCAGCCTTGACAAATGTTGGTTGAATTTGTTACATACAGAGATTTTCTATTATCTTTGGCTCCATCTAGTGACCATAAGGCAATATTGCACTATTCTTCCTTATTTCAGGAAAAATGCCACATTACAGTCACTAGGAGGAGCTGACTAACATAGGAAATCACTGTGAATATGACAAGAATTTGTTGTGGCTGGGTGAATGCTTATCATATTCTTTCAACAAGTTTTCTTCATAAATGGACCCTTTAAATTACTTCTTCAGGCATGGTTCCTACAAATAACAGTGAGATAATACTTATACAGTTACTTCATCAGGCATGATTCCTGCAAATAACTGAGAGATCGTACTTATACAATTACATCATCAGGCATGGTTCCTACAAATAACAGAGATCGTAATGATACAATGACTTCATCAGGCATGGCTCCTACGAATAACTGAGAGATGTTACTCATACAATTACTTGATCAGGCATGGTTCCTACAAAAAAACAGAGAACGTACTGATATGATTTCTTCATCAGGCATGGTTCGTACCAATAACTTTGAAATCTTACTCATACAATGACTTCATCAGGCATGGTTCCTACAAACAACTGAAATATTGTGCTCATACAATGACTTCATCAGGCGTAGTTTCTACAAATAACTGACAGATCATACTCATACAATGACTTCATCAGGCATGGTTCCTACGAATAACTGAGAGATCGTACTCATAAAATTACTTGATCAGGCATGGCTCCTACAAAAAAACAGAACGTACTCATATGATTTCTTCATCAGGCATGGTTCATACCAATAACTTAGAAATCTTACTCATACAATGACTTCATCAGGCATGGTTCCTACGAATAACTGAGAGATCGTACTCATACAATTACTTGATCAGGTATGGCTCCTACGAATAACTGAGAGATCACACTCATACAATTACTTGATCAGGCATGGCTCCTACGAATAACTGAGATATCATACTCATACAATTACTTGATCAGGCATGGCTCCTACGAATAACTGAGAGATCGTACTCATACAATTACTTGATCAGGCATGGTTCCTACGAATAACTGAGAGATCGTACTCATACAATTACTTGATCAGACATGGTTCCTACAAAAAAACAGAACGTACTCATATGATTTCTTCATCAGGCATGGTTCATACCAATAACTTAGAAATCTTACTCCTCATACAATGACTTCATCAGGCATGGTTCCTACAAACAACTGAGAGATTGTGCTCATACAATGACTTCATCAGGCATGGTTTCTACATATAACTGACAGATAATACTCATACAATGACTTCATCAGGCATGATTCCTACATATAACTGAGAGATCATACTCATACAATGACTTCATCAGGCGTGGTTCCTACAAATCACTGAGAAATCATACTCATACAATTACTTTATCAGGCATGGTTCCTACAAATCACTGAGAGATCGTACTCATACAATGGCTTCATCAGGCATGGTTCCTACATATCACTGAGAGATCGTACTCATACAATGACTTCATCAGGCATAGTTCCTACAAATAAATGAGAGACCTTACTGCCTTTGGACTGTCTGCTTGCAATGTACATCGAACGGGCAGCCCATGTACGCACAGCGATGTACCTGTACATTGCTGGCCTCTTCAGGGATTCAGGACACATGCGTACACATCCCAGTGCCAACCCCCTGCTGTGATTAGACACAGCATGTCATCTGTGTCCAATGACAGCCCAGAGTTCTGTCAACAAATCAGGGCCCTGCACAGAGGGAATGATATCCTTGTTCCTTCTCCCTGCAAAGAATGGAAAAAGGAACACATTAATTTGTAGTAATAATCAGCACATAATTAACCACTTCCGGTCCCCCCGCCGTTGTTTTACGCCACTACTTTGAAGAGGAATATCGTTGTTATGGCAGCAGCTAGCTACCATAACCTTGGTATCATCTTCTTCAGCGGGCGGTCTGCTTCAAGATAAAAGTGGCCTCTGTGGTCGATTCACCGCAAGATCACTTTAATCGGAGAGGGAGCCCTCCCGCCGCTCTCTGGTGCCCTCTGCCACTTACCAGAGCCGCCGGCAGAGGCGCTCTGGCTTGGCATGGAGACGAGTGAGGGGAAGATGGCCCCCATCCGTCTTCATATCATTGCAAACAAATTATATTTAATGTATTTTTTTAATTGCATTTTAGTGTAAATATGTGAGGTCTTTTTGACCCCAAATCTCATATTTAAGAGGTCCTGTCATGCTTTTTTTTTATTACAAGGGATGTTTACATTCCTTGTAATAGGAGTGTGACACAATTTTTTTTTAAACAACAGTGTAAAAAATAAATTAAAAAAAACTATTTTTTAAACGCACCCCGTGCCGCCGACCTCATACATACATACAGAAGTGGGCTCCCAATTCAGATTGGCAAATGCAGCAGGAAGGGCACTATGGGCTAGTCTTCTTGGTGGCAGTGGGACACTACTCATTCTAGCCACCTTGCCAGCTTGAACTGCACTTAATGGACTTGCCAGGTCACCACGTGCTAGTTTGACTACGAACAGGACGCTACTGGTGCTTGCCAGTTCACCAGAAGGATGAGTGGCACTAGTACTGGCTCTCTTCTCCATACGAGAGCCCTGCGGTTCTTGCACCTCAATAACAGCAGAAGAACGGGGTTGGGTATGCCTGACCTTGGCAGGGACAACTCCCTCGTCAGAGCTATCTGTCAGGGTGCCGCTGCTGTCTACAGGATCGTATTCTGAGCTTGAATCTGACAGATGTGACTTCCTCTTCACTTTAATCTGTCATGCTCAGAAACGTGTAGGCCTCTTCACTACTGTACCTTCGATTGTACATTTTGGCCTCTAAATTTACTGGTACACTAGTGAGACTCACAGGAAAAAAGAGCACCTGACTGTCAGAGACTGCTTCAAATGCTACCAAAAAAACTGTCAGTGTTTGCAGGGATCAGGCTTGACTCTGCGAACGCTGCAGTTATGTCTTTAGTGTTTTGGAAGTGACAGTGATCGATTGATACTGCACTTGGGTGGGCTGGGCTGGGCTGGGCGGAGGGGCTAAACGTAGGTGCTAGCAGGTATCTGGGCTGATCCTGCTAACACTGCATTTTTGGGAACCCTAAACTACTGGGGATGCTAGTATAGATCTGATCAAATCAGATATTGATCCGTTCAGACACTATACTACTAAGGGAGGTGCATGGTGCGTGCATGGGTGCTAGCACTACTGGCACTAATCTGACAGTGCCTGGGACAACGCAGACCCTGACTGTCGCTAAAACGTAATTGATATCACCCGACGTGTGATCAGGGGGTTAAACCTTTATTTAGGTAATATATGGCGGGCCCTGACTCCATAAAAAATAACTAACCACGGTCACCCCAACACTAATATGGTGATTACTGGTGACGGGGGGTGATCAAGCGGTTAAACCTTTATTAGGGGAATTCGGGGGTAACCTAAAGCTACCTGAGCCTACCACTAACTGCCTTAATTAGTGTCACGAATGACACCAGTACAATGATCAGTGAAAAATCTGACAACTGTACTGGGTGACACAGAGAAGGGGAGTGAAGGGGTTACTGGGGGGGCGAAGACCACCAGTGCCCATCAGTAATGTCTGTCAGTACCTCCTCATTATTGCCTCCTCATTGGTGCCCATCAGTGAAGGAGAAAACTTACTTTTTTAGAAGATTTTATAACAGTAACAAAACGAACATTTTGGAAAAAAAAATTTAGTCTTTATTTGTAGCACACAAAATAAAAACCTCAGAGGCAATCACATACAATGCAGTGAAAAAGTCTTCATTCCCCTTCCACATTTTGTCACGTTACAACCAAAAATGTAAATGTAATTTATTTGGATTTTATATGATAAACCAACACAAAGTGGCACATAATTGTGAAGTAGAAGGAAAATTATAAATGGTTTTCAATTTTTTTTTTAGAAATAAATATGTGAAAAGTGTGGTGTGCATTTGTATTCAGGCCCCCCTGAGTCAATACATTGTAGAACCCCCTTTCGCTGCAATTACAGCTGCAAGTCTTTTTGGGGATGTCTCTACCAGCTTTGCGCATCTAGAGTTACATTTTTGCCCATTCTTCTTTGAAAAATATCCTAAGCTTTGTCACACTGGATGGAGAGCGTCTGTGAACAGCAATTTTCAAGTCTTAGAAAACCTTGGTCCAAATGATGGAATGACAGACCAACATCTTACTGATGAATGGCTAACATTCTTCAATCAATGTGAACAAAACCTGTTGGGGGTAATTATACATAGGAGGAAATGCAAATTACAAACTATTGAACAAACAATCGCACAATTAAAGGGACTTATGTCTCCCTTTATGAATTTGACAGAATACAAGGAGGCGGTACAAAAAATAGAGAATGATACTAAAAATAAGAAATTAAAGAAGTACACCAGAGATAAAAAAGATTATGCCACTAATAAAATCTATAGATGGCAAGAGAACATGAATGCAGACATTAAGGGCGGCGAGATAGAATCCAGACAGACTCAAATTATACAAGATAGCTTCTCTAGACCTCAGCCAACAAACACGCATACTCCTCAAAGATAGTACCCACCCCAAATGGGCAGAGTCAACTCGCCACATTACTCTGTCACTACACAAAACAGATTTTAACCTTTACAACATGTCCAACACCAATCACCCAACTACTATAGAGGCCCACCATCCCACTCCAGACCATGGAGGGGCAGAGGGAGGGGTAGATGAAAAAACAATTACACTTATCAGAATAATGAATACCATTATACAAGAGACCCCCAAATGGGAAAGGGGGGGTGGAAGGAATGGAAAGAGCCATAAAACCATACCCCAATACCCCCAATCCACCATCCCAGTGAGAACAGGCATACCAGAACGCACCACAAAACGTAAACAAGGGTGCAGAGGGGGGAAATCTCGTAAAAAGGAAAAGAGGAAATTAGGAGAGGGGTCTTTCAACTTAACGGACATTATACTTACTGATCAAGAACTGTATGTTCTAGACCAAGGTTTAAAATTTGCATCCACCAAAAACATGCACAAATTTGAAACTTTTGTGGACTTGCAAAAATTTGGGAGGAAATTAAATATAAAAAAAACACTTTGCCACTAAGGAAGATACTGATAAAGCAATACTACCAGAAACATATACACAGTGGTTTACGTAATAAGTCTACATTTAATCCTAAAACACCTGGGCATCAGTTCATAGATGTATTCAAAAAGATGGTAGAAGCAGATATTAGAGATATCCCAATCAAAAAAAAAATCAGGGATAAATCAATCTTGGAAGGGATCAGACAAATTGAAAAAAGAAACAACATTGTAATCCGCCCTGCGGACAAAGGGGGAGGTGTTGTTATGCTAACCAAAGAAGATTATGATACAGAAATTATGCGGATTTTAAGTGATGATAGCACTTATAAAATCCTTTCACAAAAACCCCACCCAAGATTTGAAATTCCAACTACAGGAATTGGTGAACCAGGCAAGAGACAATCATATTCTCAATAAAAAAGAAAAACAGATATCTAGTTCCAGATGCCCATATTATGCCAGTATTGTATCAAGTTCCAAAAATACACAAGAATGCTACCAATCCCCCAGGCAGACCTATTCTGAGCGGTATTAATTTACTTTTTTCCCGACTGGGGGAATACATAGATGTTTACCTCCAGCCCCTTGTGGCTAAAAGTCAGTCTTACCTGAAAGATAGCAAAGATGCTACTAACCACTTACAACATGTGGAAATAAACAAGACTAGTTGTTTGGTTACAATAGATGTTGAATCTTTGTACACCAACATTCGCCAACCAGACGCCATGAATGCAGTCAAATGGGCCCTAAATAAGTTCACTAATTAAAAATACAGACAAAAACAATTCATCCTCAAGAGCTTGAGACTCGCTATGACCAATAATTTCTTTTGGTATGGGGATAATATTATAATCAAACAAAAGGTGTCTCCATGGGGGCTAAATATGCCCCAAGTGTTGTGAACATTTTTCTCAGTAAATGGGAAGAGCTAATTTATGGCAATCTTTGGCCAGAATTGCAGATGTACCGCAGGTACATAGACAATATTTTGGTGGTGTGGAAAGGAACAGAGTCCACCCTAGGAGCATTCATTGACCACATCAACAAAAACGTGGTATGAAATTCACAGTAAAAGTCCACCAACAAAACATATAAATGAATGAGTAACTTTTGTGCGTATAAATGAGTAACTTTTGTGCGTATAAAAAGAAACTGCACTCTATATCGCGACTATATGGAACAAACGGATATCTTGATTAAATGGTTTACAGACAAAGGTTATCCTCGCAATATATTATTAAAAGTAAGAGAGCAGGTAGGAGATAAGGACAGACAGTGCGTAGGCAGGACCACCAGGACATTAACTAAAAGAGTTAGTGAATATATAACGAATATCCATAGTGGATTTCCTAAACATAGTGTGTCCAACCACTTCAGGATGGTACATAATAGCTGGTGTATCATTTTATGCAATTGACACCATCAATAGACCCTGGAGGGGTGCCAATATGACCCAGAAGCTATCCCAGAATTAAACTAAATAGATTTTTGAATTACAAACTTTGACACCATTAGGGTTAAATGTAGAATAAGACTTAAATTGTTTCATTACAGATTATTAATGGTGGAGGTCACTTCCATTTATTTTATCAGTATTAGTTTCCCTCAGCGTAATTTGTAATCTGTTTTAGTAATTTTTTACCTCAAACCATCATTATTTGAATGTATAGTTTTTAATATATGATTAGTCAGTTATTTTATTTCTAGTCCACTCCCAGCAAACTATTTAATTACTTAAAACTATTTAATTTCATTTTTAAATATTCTCGTAATACCCAATTTTTTATATTTAATTGTGCGAGTGTTCATATGGGTCACTTTATTCACTTAACTTATCCATCTAACACTATATAATATGTCACGTTCTAATATTTAATATTATACCACCGATTTTCACTTAGCAATTTGTCCCACAACATCTACCTTTATCTCTTCACTTTATGTCCAATGTAATTTCACATCACTCCACTAGATGACGTCTTAAATGTGGGTGAGCAAGGGCTTATTTAACCACCTTCAGACCGGACTATTTTGCTGGTAAATGACCAGAGGTCTTTTTACAATTTGGCACTGCGCTGCTTTAACTGGTAATTGCGCGGTCATGCAATGTTGTACCCAAACAAAATTTGCGTCCTTTTCTTCCCACAAATAGAGCTTTCTTTTGATGGTATTTGATTGCCTCTGCGATTTTTATTTTTTGCGATATAAACGTAAAAAGACCGCAAATTTTGAAAAAAAATGATATTTTCTACTTTTTGTTATTAGAAAAATCCAATAAACTCAATTTTAGTCATACATTTAGGCCAAAATGTATTCAGCCACATGTCTTTGGTAAAAAAAAAGTCAATAATTGTATATTTATTGGTTTGCGCAAAAGTTGTCACATCTACAAACTAAAGTACGTTTTCTGGAATTTACGCAGCTTTTAGTTTACGACTGCCTATCTCATTTCTTGAGGTGCTAAAATGGCAGGGCAGTACAAAACCCCCCCAAATGACCCCATTTTGGAAAGTAGACACCCTAAGGAAATTGATAAGTGCCATGTTGAGCCCATTGAATATTTTATTTTTTTGCCTCAAGCGATTGAATAATGACAAAAAAAAATTTTTTTTTTTTTTTTTTTACACAAAGTTGTCACTAAATGATATATTGCTCACACATGCTATGGGCATATGTGAAATGACACCCCAAAATAAATTCTGCTGCTTCTCCTGAGTACGGGGATACCACATACGTGGGACTTTTTGGGAGCCTAGCCGCGTACGGGGCCCCGAAAACCAAGCACCGCCTTTAGGCTTTCTAAGGGCGTAAATTTTTGATTTCACTTCTCACTACCTATTACAGTTTTGAAGGCCATAAAATGCCAAGATGGCACAAAACCCCCACAAATGACCCCATTTTAGAAAGTAGACACCCCAAGCTATTTGCTGAGAGGCATTTTGAGTCCATGGAATATTTTATATTTTGCCACAAGTTGCGGGAAAATTACAAACTTTAATTTTTTTTTATTTTTTTTTCACAAAGTTGTCACTTAATGATATATTGCTCACACATGCTATGGGCATATGTGAAATGACACCCCAAAATAAATTCTGCTGCTTCTCCTGAGTACGGGGATACCACATATGTGGGACTTTTTGGGAGCCTAGCCGCGTACGGGGCCCCGAAAACCAAGAACCGCCTTCAGGTTTTCTAAGGGTGTAAATATTTGACTTCACTCCTCACTACCTATTACAGTTTTGAAGGCCATAAAATGCCAAGATGGCACAAAACCCCCACAAATGACCCCATTTTAGAAAGTAGACACCCCAAGCTATTTGCTGAGAGGCATGTTGAGTCCATGGAATATTTTATATTTTGCCACAAGTTGCGGGAAAATTACAAACTTTTTTTTATTTTTTATTTTTTTCACAAAGTTGTCACTAAATGATATATTGCTCACGCATGCCATGGGCATATGTGAAATGACACCCCAAAATAAATTCTGCTGCTTCTCCTGAGTACGGGGATACCACATATGTGGGACTTTTTGGGAGCCTAGCCGCGTACGGGGCCCCGAAAACCAAGCACCGCCTTCAGGCTTTCTAAGGGCGTTACAGTTTTGAAGGCCATAAAATGCCAAGATGGCACAAACCCCCCCCAAATGACCCCATTTTGGAAAGTAGACACCCCTAAATTTAGGGGTACACTAGTGAGACTAGGTAATAAATGGCGGGTGCCCTGAAACTATAAAAAAAATAACTAACCAACCAGCGTCACCTGTAACAGTTATATGGTGATCACTGGTGAAAGGGTTAACTAGGGGGCAATCAGGGGGCTTTATGCGGTAGTATATGGGGGTCCCTGGCGCTATAAAAAGCTGCGGCGAACCTAAATACCTACCTGCCTAACTAGCGTCACCTGTGACACTAATACAGTGATCAGAAAAACGATCGCTTATTAGGCTGGGTTCACACTGGAGCGATGCGGGAACGCCACAAATCCGCGGCGGGTTCCCGCATCACATGCCTCCCGGCGGCAGTTCACACTGCCCTATGCGAACTGCTGGGAGTGTCAGTGAAATGTTAATGACACCCCCAGATCAGTTCGCATATCGCAGTGCGATCTGCAAACTCGGATCGCATGGTGTGAACACCCATGCGATCCGATTCTGCTGCGGACCAAAAAAAGGGTCCCGTGCGAGTTTGCGGCGGGTGCGACACAAATTCAGCCATACTATCTGTATGGCTGGACTCGAATCGCACAGAGATCGGATGTGATTTGCACTGCAGTGCGAATCACATCCGTTCTCATAAACCGCTGCAATGTGAACCCAGCCTTAGTGACACTGGCGACGGGGGGTGATCACGGGGTTAAACCTTTATTGGGGGGGTTAGGGGGGTACCTTAGAACTAAAGGGGGCTAACCCTAACTGCCCTAACAGTTATTACAGTCACAAATGACACCCGCCGGGTGATCAGGGGGTTAAACCTTTATTAGGTAATAAATGGCGGGTGCCCTGAAACTATAAAAAAATAACTAACCAACCAGCGTCACCTGTAACAGTTATATGGTGATCACTGGTGAAAGGGTTAACTAGGGGGCAATCAGGGGGCTTTATGCGGTAGTATATGGGGGTCCCTGGCGCTATAAAAAGCTGCGGCGAACCTAAATACCTACCTGCCTAACTAGCGTCACCTGTGACACTAATACAGCGATCAGAAAAACTATCGCTTATTAGGCTGGGTTCACACTGGAGCGATGCGGGAACGCCATGAATCCGCGGCGGGTTCCCGCATCGCATGCCTCCCGGCGGCAGTTCACACTGCCCTATGCGAACTGCTGGGAGTGTCAGTGAAATGTTAATGACACCCCCAGATCAGTTCGCATATCGCAGTGCGATCTGCAAACTCGGATCGCATGGTGTGAACACCCATGCGATCCGATTCTGCTGCGGGCCAAAAAAAGGGTCCCGTGCGAATTTGCGGCGGGTGCGACACGAATTCAGCCATACTATCTGTATGGCTGAACTCGAATCGCACAGAGATCGGATGTGATTTGCACTGCAGTGCGGTGCGAATCACATTCGTTCTCATAAACCGCTGCAATGTGAACCCAGCCTTAGTGACACTGGTGACGGGGGGTGATCACGGGGTTAAACCTTTATTGGGGGGGTTAGGGGGGCACATTAGAACTAAAGGGGGCTAACCCTAACTGCCCTAACAGTTATTACAGTCACAAATGACACCAATTCAAAAAAAAAAAAAAAAAAGCAATTGGTGTCACTGTGACTGGGGGGGCAGGGGTAATTGGGGGGTAAAGGGGGGGTGTGAGTGTGCCTGGCATGTTCTACTGTATGTGTGGTGTGTTGGTGCAACTCACCGAACCTCTCTCCTCGGTGCCGGAACGAAAAATACCGACACGGAGGAGAGAATACATCACTTCCTCTCCTGTGTTTACATTACAGGAGAGGAAATGATGTCACGGGACATTTTCATTCGTCGGGAGCGATCGCGAGGGGGTGGCCATGAATGAATGGCCGTCCCCTCGTCCGGGATCGCTCCCGAACGAATACCGACCGCCGCAGGCACCGGGCGGGGGCCCGATCGGGCCCCCGACCGGCGGGCAGGCAAGGACGTACATGTAAGCCCTTATGCCTGCCCGTGCCATTCTGTCGACGTACATCGTCGTGCGGCGGTCGGCAAGTGGTTAATGTGGTTGAGCAAGAGCTCATTTACTGCCTATGACCAGCAGAGGGCCGTGTATTCTTTACCATCTCACTCATCCTAATTTAATTTTCGCCTTTTTATTTTCATTTTTACTTGTTTCTCCCTATGGACGTACATTTTTAAAAATAATCTTCATTTGGTAGATATCAATGTCAGCCCAGTCCTTATAGATATTATTTAAACCAAGATTGTACGCTCCCCGAGTATGCAGCAGGTGTTTATATTGATTCAACCAATCAGACCTGTAGTAAGGGTATAAATGCCCACAATAAATATGGCGAATTGACCCATTCCTGATGATGGTTTGTGACAGACCGAAATGTCAAAGGTTTCACCGCGCCATCGCGTTACTTCCACCCATACAAAACTACCTGGGAATCGAGCTGAAAGCTGCAAACAGCTTTGTGGCAGGCCGAAACGTCAAAGGTTTCACCACGCCATCGCCCTATCAGGGCTGATTACCCTTAATAATCACCTGCTACACACGCTGGGCCAGGACTATAAGGCACTTTTAAATGTGTGTGAATTATTTCAATTTGTGTATTTAATAAACCTGGTTTTATGGCATTGCACTATGAAGGTTCTCTTTTGTCATTTCCATCCATACTTATGAGGTGCATTCATGCATGAGATGTAATTTCAACAGGCTCCCTAGGGGTATCCCCACATGCCTAAACTACCATACTAGTGATAGTTGTTCAACATCCAGTGTGAGTGTACATCTACGTGGGGCACCCAGTCTGAACACCATTGCACAGAAGATGTCAATTTAACCACTTAAGCCCCGGACCAATTGTCAGCCTAAGGACCAGTGGTCTTTTTACAATTTCGCACTGCACTGCTTTAACTGGTAATTGTGCGGTCATGCAGTGTTGTACCCAAACGAAATTTGCGTCCTTTTCTTCCCACAAATAGAGCTTTCTTTTGATTGTATTTGATTGCCTCTGCGATTTTTATTTTTTGCGATATAAATGGAAAAAGACCGAAAATTTCGAGAAAAAAAAATATTTTCTACTTTTTGTTATAAGAAAAATCGAATAAACTAAATTTTAGTCATACATTTAGGCCAAAATGTATTCAGCCACATGTCTTTAGTAAAAAAAAAAGTCAATAAGCGTATATTTATTGGTTTGCGCAAAAGTTATAGCGTCTACAAACTAGAGTACATTTTCTGGAATTTACACAGCTTTTAATTTATGACTGCCTATCTCATTTCTTGAGGTGCTAAAATGGCTGGGCAGTACAAACCCCCCCCCCCCCAATGACCCCATTTTGGAAAGTAGACACCCCAAGGAAATTGCTGAGGGGCATGTTGAGCCCATTGAATATTTTTTTTTTTTGTCCCAAGGGATTGAATAATGACAAAAAAATAAAATAAATAAAATGTTTACAAAAAGTTGTCACTAAATTATATATTGCTCACACATGCCATGGTTATATGTGAAAGTGTAACCCAAAATACATTTTTCTGCTTCTCCTGAGTACGGGGATACCACATGTGTGGGACTTTTTGGGAGCCTAGCTGCGTACGGGGCCCCGAAAACCAATCACCACCTTCAGGATTTCTAAGGGTGCAAATTTTTGATTTCACTCCTCACTACCTATCACAGTTTTCGAAGGCCATAAAATGCCAAAATAGCACAAAACCCCCCCCCCCCAAATGACCCCATTTTGGAAAGTAGACACCTCAAGCTATTTGCTGAGAGTCATGTTGGCTGAATGAAAAAAAGAGATTGATCGGTGGGTATGCCCACCATTAGAATACCTCCCTTCATCCACCCACTTCTAATGATGGGCATACACGCATCATTTATATATGCCGAAGCATGGGGGCATCCTCCCACAAAAAAGTTATGCCACGTACACACGGTCAAACTTTTCCACGGGCAAGCCCTCCGTCGGAATTTCGACCGTATGTACGTGGCATTGGAGCAAAATCGCTCCTCCTCCCCTGCTGCCCCCATGCTTCGGCATATATGCTCTTTTTTTTTAACTGTGGTGGTGAAATCACCTCCTACAGCACTGGAGTCACAGCTTTATGTATCGTGGGAGCAAACGCTATTGCTGTCAAGATAAATAAATCCACGCTGCAGCTGAATGGCGCACCTGAAAAAAAAAATGGTTAACAATAAAACACAGTAAACAGTAAAGTATAAAAAAAATTACATACCTGGAAAGCAAGCATGATAAAACATAATAAAAAAACAGAATAGAATACAGTAAAAAAGAGCAACAATAGAGAGAAGAGAAAGAGAGAGAACAATAAAACGACAACTATTTTTGGTTTTTATATTTTATATATATATATATTTTTTTACACTTTTTTTTTAACTGTAAACTGTAACGGTTCGGGTCTCTCAAAATGCGATGGCATCTTGGGAGACCCTGTGTTAGTGTGTCCTAGCCTGTGAAATGCTGTACCCTATGCTAAAATTTCACTAGTGTGTGGTAGCATTCAAAACATTCACCAAGACAAAGACCAGGATTGCCAGGACAGCGTGGACAATAACAACGGGTGTCACGCCTATGTCCGCGCTTGGAACAGACACGACATCTTCTTTGGGGGGCTCGTTGGGTAGGGGTACTCTGGAGGGCATAAGGAAAATGCCTCTCATGCAGCCGGCTTACTGCATTTGGTTGGGAATGTTGAGGTGCAGAACCGTCTGGATACAGAAGGTCTGTGACAACCTTTCTACAAGGAATCTACAAGCCGCTGGGGAAAGCCCCGGCGATTAGGTCGCACGGTGCCACATGCTCCAATCTGATGATCAAACAAGTGACTAAACAGTGGCACGCTGGTGTAATAATTGTCCACGTACAAGTGGTACCCCTTTCCGAATAAGGGTGACACCAAGTTCCACACTATCTTGCCAGCGCTTCCTATGTAGTCAGGGCAGTTCTCCGGCTCTACGTAACTATCTTTTCCTTCATAAACCGTAAAGCTCCATGTATAGCCTGTGGCCCTGTCAGAACTTATAGAGCTTGCCCCCGTATCTGGTACGCTTGTTGGGAATGTACTGTTTGAATGACAAGCGACCAGAAAATTTAATCAGGGACTCATCAATGCAGACAACTTGATGGGGAATAAACAAGGCTGCAAAACGTTGATTGAAGTGGTTTATGAGGGGCCGAATTTTGTAGAGCCGATCGTATTCAGGGTCTCCACGAGGACGACAAAGTTCATTGTCATTGAAGTGCATGAAACGCAAGATCTGCTGGTATCGTTTCCTGGACATGGAGTTAGAGAACACGGGCATATGGTCAGTCGGATGCGTGGACCAATATGTCCGCAACGTCATGAATTTATGTATGCCCATGTTGAGGGAAAGGCCCAGAAAGGTCTTAAATTCGGAAACAGTAACTGGTTTCCAATCTCTGGCAAGGGAAGGCAACTGGGGATTAGGGGGGATGTGTTGACCAGCATATAAATTAGTTTGGTCCACAATAGATCTATAAAGATCTTCAGTGAAATACAGCGAATAAAAATCAAGTGGCATAAAATCAGCTGTATTCACCTGAATACCGGGTAGGCCAGTGAATGGGGGAATTACTGGTGCTGCAGAAGTGGTGGGCACCCAATCAGGATTGGCGAATTCTGCAGGAAGGGCATTATGGGAACAACGGGCCTGCCTTTGTCTTCTTCTTGGTGGCAGTGGGACACTACTTGTGCTTGCCACCTCGCCAGCTTGAACTGCACTTATGGGACTCGCCACGTCACCACTTGATACTGCAGTGCTGGATATACGTCCAGGGTGTACTAGGCCGCTGGTGCTTGCCAGTTCACCAGAAGGATGAGCGGCTCTAGTATATCTCTGCTCCATACGAGGGACATGCGGTTCCTGCACCTCAACAACATCAGAAGATCGGGGTCCGGTACACCTGATATTAGCAGGGACCTCATCTTTGTCGTCAGAGCTATCTGTCATGGAGCCGCTGTCCTCTACAGGATCGTATTCTGAGCCTGAATCTGACAGATCAGTGACTTCCTCTTCACTATCTGTCATGCTCAGAAACGTGTAGGCCTCTTCACTAGTGTACTTTCGCTTTGCCATTTTGGGCTCTAAATTTAGGGGTACACTAGTGAGACTCACAGGTAAAAAAGCACCTAGGCTGTCAGCGACTGTATAAAACGCTACCAAAAAAAACTGTTAGCGATCACAGGGATCAAGCCTGACTCTGCGAATGCTGCAGTTATGTGTGTTGTGTTTTGTAAGTGACAGTGATCGATCGATACTGCACTTGGGTGGGCTGGGCGGAGGGGCAAAACGCAGGTGCTACCAGGTATCTGGATTGATCCCGCTAACAATGCGTTTTTTGGAACCCTAAACTGCTGGGGACGCTAGTATAGATCTGGTCAGATATTGATCTGTTCAGATTCTATACCACTAAGGGAGGTGTATGCTTTGCGCGTGGGTGTTAGCTGTACTGGCACTAACCTAGTGCTGCCTGGGGCGACGCAGACCCTATCTGGCCCTAAAACCTAATTGATATCACCCGCTGGGTGATCAGGGGGTTAAACCTTTATTGGGTAATAAATGGCGGGTGACCTGATGCTATAAAAAGCGAACTAACTAATCAGCATCACCCGTAACACTTATATGGTGATCACTGGTGAAAGGGTTAACTAGAGACAATCAGGGGGTTAAAACCTTTATTAGGTAGTATATGGGGGTTCCTGACACTATATAAAAACCTGACAGGGAACCTAAATAACTAAATGGCTAACCAGCGTCACCAGTGACACTTATACAGTGATCGCTGGTGAAAGGGTTAACTCTAGGGGCAATCAGGGGGTTAAAACCTTTATTAAGTTATATATGGGGGTACCTAACACTATAAAAACCCGGCGATGAACCTAAAAAATAACTAGCTACCTAGCGGCACCAGTGACACTAATGCAGCGATCAGAAAAACGATTGCTTAGTGACACTGGCAAAAGGGGGTGAAAGGGTTAACTCTAGGGGAAATCAAAGGGTTAAACCTTTATTAGGGGGGGTAGGGGGCTACCCTGGACCTAAAGGGGCCTAACACTAGCTGCCCTGACACTTTTTACAGTCACAACTGACACTAAATGCAGTGATCAGTAAATAAATGATCACTGCAATCAGTGACACTGTGACTGGGGGGGGGGGTGACTGGGGTGAAAAGTGTGCCTATGTGTACCTACGTGCCAGTGTAGTGTTGGTGCACTTACTTGTATGTCTTCTCTCCTCGCCGTCCGGTCAAAAAGACCGCCATGTGGAGAGTGACATAACTTCCTCCTGCCTGTGTTTACACTTACACATGCAGGGGAAGCTTCTCATTCGCCAGGAGTTATCGAGAGGGGATGGCCAGAAACCAACGGCCATCCCCTCATCCCGGATTGCTCCTGAAGCGAAACGGACCACCGCAGCCAGCGGGAGGGGGTCCAATCGGACCCCCACCCGCTGGAAGGCAGGCACGTACGGGTACGTGATTGTGCCCATACATGCCATTCTGCCGACGTACATTTACATGCGGAGGTCCTTAACTGGTTAAGCAAGAGCACTTTGTTTCATCACCTAATGGGACTTTATACATTTTTTGTGTGTTCTGCATGTTTAGATGAATGTGATCAACCCTAAGCACAGAAAACTGTTTTTAAATTTTCAAGTCTTGCCACAGATTCTCAATAGGATTTAGGTCTGGACTGTGACTGGGCCATTCTAACACATGAATATGCTTTGATCTAAACCATTCCATTGTAGCTCTGGCTGTATGTTTAGGGTCGTTGTCCTGCTGGAAGGTAAAACTCCAACCCAGTCTCAAGTCTTTTGCAGACTAACAGGTTTTCTTCTAAGATTGCCCTGTATTTAGCTCTATCCATCTTCCCATAAACTCCGACCAGCCTCCCTGTCCCTGCTAAATAAAAGCATCCCCACACCATGATGCTGCCACCACGTTTCACGGCGGGGACGGTGTGTTCAGGGTGATGTGCAGTGTTAGTTTTCCGCCACACATAGCGTTTTGCTTTTAGGCTAAAAAAGTAAAATGTTGGTCTCATCTGACCAGAGCACCTTCTTCATAATGTTTGCTGCGTCCCCCCCATGGCTTCTCACAAACTACAAACAGGACTTCTTATGGTTTTATTTCAACAATGACTTTCTTCTTGTCACTCTTCCATAAAGGTCAGAATTGTCTAGTGCACGACTAATAGTTGTCCTGTGGACAGATTCTCCCACCTGAGCTGTGGATCTCTGCAGCACCTCCAGAGTTACCATGGGCCTCTTGGCTGATTCTCTGATGAATGCTCTCCTTGCCCGGCCTGTCAGTTTAGGTGGACGGCCATGTCTTGGTAGGTCTGCAGTTGTGCCACACTCTTTCCATTTTCTGATGATGGATTGAACAGTGCTCCGTGAGATGCTCAAATCTTGGGATATTTTATTATAACCTAACCCTGCTTTAAGCTTCTCCACAACTTTACCCCTGTCTTGTCTGGTGTGTTCCTTGGCCTTCATGATGCTGTTTGTTCACTAAGGTTCTCTCAGATACCTCTAAGGGCTTCACAGAACAGCTGTATTTATATTGAGATTAAATTACAGACATGTGGATTCTATTTACTAATTAGGTGATTTCTGAACGCAATTGGTTCCACTAGATTTTAGTTAGGGGTATCAAAGTAAAGGGGGCTGAATACAAATGCACGCCACACTTTTCACATATTTATTTGTAAAAAAAAATGTTTAAACCATTTACCATTTTCCTTCCACTTCATAATTATGTGCCACTTTGTGTTGGTCTATCATAAAATTCAAAAAAAATACATTTAAATTTTTGGTTGTAACATGACAAAATGTGGAACATTTTAAGGGTTACGAATACTTTTTCAAGGCACTGTACCACCAAAAGAAAGCTCTTTTTGTGGGGAAAAAAAGATAACAAATGTCATATGGGTACAATGTTGCTTGACTGAGTAATTGTCAAAGCGTGACAGTGCTGAAAGCTAAAAATTGGCCTGGGCAGAAGAGGGTGAAAGTGTCCGGTATTGAAGTGGTTAAAAGTGTGGGCAAAAAAGGCTATGGCAGTGAAGGGGTTAAAGGAAACCTTCACCTTCGGGAACATGTTACATGTTCCTGCAGCGGCTCAGCGATCCACGCCCTCTATGTGACAGCAGTGCAACAAGAAATTCCCCGTACCGGCTGTCACTTTATGAAAAAAGGTTGGCCGTGCCAATGTTGACTTGTAGTTTTCAGTGAACTCCCACACCACTGCTGAGATCTCTGGTAGATGAGGAACAAGGAGACTGTCATAAGGGGACAAGGAGATTGGGACCCCGATTTAGTCCCTTAGACAAGTAGTTTCTTTCAAAAAATGTCCACACCCCTGGAACTGTTTCTTACATGATGAAGATCAGCCATGGAGTATATCTGAGGTGTATATCAGGGTGTGCTGCTTCCCCACATGATGTCCAGTAACATTCATATAGAAGACATTTCCTACACTCAAGGCACTAATAAACTTTGAGGGTTGTGTGGGATCCCTGATGTACAGGAAGACAGGACTTCAGTGAGGAACAATTCCATCACTTAGGACAGGAAAGTGGCTTCTCCCCCGTGTGAGATCTCTGATGTCTGTAAAGATTGGACTTCCGTGAAAAATATTTCCCGCACTCAGGGCAGGGATACGGCTTCTCCCCCGTGTGAGATCTCTGATGTGTGTAAAGATGGGACTTACGTGAAAAAGATTTCCCGCACTCAGGACAGGAATACAGCTTCTCCCCCGTGTGAGATCTCTGATGGTTGAAAAGATGGGACTTCACTGCAAAACATTTCCCACACTCAGGACAGGAATACGGCTTCTCTCCCGTGTGAGATCTCTTATGTATGTACAGACTGGACTTCACTGAAAAACATTTCTCACACTCAGGACAGGAATACGGCTTCTCCCCCGTGTGAGATCTCTGATGTGTGTAAAGACTGGACTTCCGTGAAAAATATTTACCACACTCAGGGCAGGGATACGGCTTCTCCCCTGTGTGAGATCTCTGATGTGTGTAGAGATCGAACTTCTGTGAAAAACATTTACCACACTCAGGACAGGAATATGGCTTCTGCTCCATGTGAGATCTCTGATGTGTGTAAAGATATGACTTCACTGAAAAACATTTCCCACACTCAGGACAGGAATACGGCTTCTCCCCCGTGTGAGATCTCTGATGGATGGAAAGATGGGACTTCACTGAAAAACATTTCCCACACTCAGGGCAGGAATAAGGCTTCTCCCCTGTGTGAGATCTCTGATGGATGAAAAGATGGGACTTCACTGTAAAACATTTCCCACACTCAGGACAGGAATGTGGCTTTTCCCCCGTGTGAGATCTCTGATGGGTGAAAAGATTGTACTTCACTGAAAAACATTTCCCGCACTCAGGACAGGAATACGGTTTTTCCCCAGTGTGAGATCGCTGATGTGTGACAAGGTCTGATTTTTGGATAAAACATTTCCTACATTCAGGACAGGAATATGGCTTCTCTCCCGTGTGAGATCTTTTATGAACATTAAGATGAGATTTAGAATGAAAACATTTTCTGCATTCAGGACAGGAATACGGCTTCTCTCCCGTGTGAGATCTCTGATGTGTGTAAAGACTGGACTTTGCTGTAAAACATTTCCCACACTCAGAACAGGAAAACCACTTCTCTGTTGTATGGACATTTGAGGTAGCTGGGTTTTCTCCTGGACTATACTGTGTGATGTCCTCATCTTCTACTTTACAGTCCGGAGACAAAGTGAGACAATCCTCTGAGGTTTTCCTCATCTCCCGTCCATCTACTAAAATAGAGATAAAAAGATTATTACTAGACATGAGCAGATTGTTTACCCTAAACCAGGACTCCGCCCACATCAGGCAGCTTTGTTTCTGAGGATTTTACACTTCCACCCTCAAGGTAACTAGTAAATGGGTCTTCTGTAGGGCGGCAACTAATGATTATTTTCATAATTTAATTGCCGATTATTGTTTAAATTAATCGACTAATTGGATAAAAACCTAAAAAAAAAAAGGTTCATGTATAATTTAGTTAATATTCTTGAATCTCTATATGCAGCGGTAAATATAAATGTCTATATATATATAATTGGATATTTAATCGACTCTGAGAATAACAGACAGATAGATGTATTATTAGAGGGTGAATCTGCTACATATCAGAATCAGAGAGCAACATTATTAAAATATAAAAAACGTAAAACGCTGTTTTGCAGATTATCAGACAGGAGTGTAATATATTATGATGGATGACAGACTCCCTTTTTTTTTTTTTTTTTTGTAAATTTGTTTTTATTAACAGTTTTTCAACACAAACAACACATATAAACATATGACCCAAACCCCCCCCCCCTCCCACCCATGCCCCTGTGCAGCCCCCCAGTCAAATACAAATCACTAAACACATTCATAGTCATAGTCAACAACCGTATGCCCCAGAGAAAAACTGGCCCCCCAAAAAGTGATGCTGCACCCTGACTCCAAATGCACAACAGAAAAACCCACAGAGCACATAGCATCAATCTACCCCGTGCTCCCATTGGCTATCCAGGAGTCCTCTCCCCACTCAGCAAACTAATTCAAAGTATCTTTGGCGTCTAGCCAGCCCTGCCACACTTTCTCAAATTTTTTGGAGCATCCCCTACTAAGATACGTGGCCTTGTAAAGTGGGAGTGCTTTGTTAATCAGGCTTTTCCAATATGACACAGTAGGTGGTTCAGGTTTTTTCCAATACAACAGGATGGCTTTACGCGCATAGAACAAAGACAGAGATATCATAGTTCTTTGTGCCCTTCTAGGAGCCAACTCCTCCACCAGCCCCAGCAAACAGACCATGACCGTAAGAGGAATCGGCACCAAGAGGACTGTTTGGATGGTATCCGTCACTCCCCTCCAAAAGTCCCCAATCAGTGGGCACTGCCAAAATATATGATCGAAGCCAGCTCGGTCTTCCGTACACCTCCAGCACCCCGCCGCACCCGTACCATACATTCCAGCTAGCCTTGCAGGTGTGTAGTGTACCCTGTATAGAATTTTATATTGAATAAGTCTATCTCTGGCCGACACCAGAGTCTGGAAGGGATAGGCCCACATGTCGTCCCAGTCCTCCCCCCCAAAGTCCGCCACCAAAGCGCTCCATGTGTCCCTACACTTTTGTACCACACTGGGCCTATCAACGAACAGCTCTTTGTATACCGCGGATAAGGGCTTCAAAAGGTCCCCCGTCCGCAGCACCCTCTCCAGAGGAGACACACCCAACTCCAAAGCATCCGAACCAAACTGGGTGAGGAAGGCGTGTCTCAACTGAAGGTAGCGAAAAAAATACCAGTTCGGTAAATTGTATTTCGTTTTCAGTTGATCAAAAGTGTATAGCCTGGTCCCCCCCACTATGTGCACAAGTTGTTTGATGCCAACCCTGGCCCATATCACCGGGTCAGGAATCGCACCAAAATGCGGCAGCCTGGGATTAAACCAGAGAGGGGCGTCTGGCGACCAGCACCCCCCCCCCTGTTCTTCATCAGGACCTGCGCTCTGTCCCAAGCTCGCACCGTTACTCGCATGGAGACCGTCAGGGAGGGAGAGGCCCCCAGACCCCTATACACCAGGTAGGATAAGCTCTCATACGAGCCCATAAGGGCTGCCTCTAGTACCGTGGCAGAGTCCCCATCATCCCTCGTTAACCATCTCCTGGCGACCACCATCTGTCCAGCTATAAAATACTTAAAAAGATCCGGTAAGGCCAAGCCACCTTGACCCCAGGGCTCCTGTAAAACACGGAGACTTATCCTGGGATGCGCAGCAGCCCACAAAAACGAACTGAACAGACTGTTCACCCTTCTGAAAAAGGAGCAGGGGATCCAAACTGGTGTGTTTCGCAAATAGTATAAAAACACTGGTAAAACTTTCATTTTCAGTAGGTTAACCCTACCAATCAGGGACAGCGGCAAATGTTTCCAGGCATCCAGTTGTACCTTCACCTTAGCCAGCAATGGAAGAAGATTGAGAGACATATAATCACCCACTCTTGGGGACACCCTCACACCCAAATACCTAAACTCCTGCACCCATGCAATGGGGACCTTAGTGGTCACCAACGCACGAGCCCCCCCGTCAATAGCCATAACGTTTGACTTCTCCCAATTGACCCGAAGCCCGGAGTATGTGGCAAAGGTGTCAAGCACCCCAAACACAGCCTCCAAGGAAGGCCCTGCGTCCCGCAGAAACAGAAGCATGTCATCCGCATACAACGCTAAGCATTCCCTGATACCCCCTACCTCCAAAGCTCCAACCTCAGGGGACCTCCGCAAAGCTATAGCCAAGGGCTCTATTGCTAACGCAAATAAGGATGGAGACAGTGGGCACCCTTGACGCGTGCCCCTGCCCACTTCAAACTGAGAGGAGATCAAGGCACCTATTTTGATAACCGCCCGAGGGTTGCTATAAAGTAGAGAGATCCAAGTGACAAAAACCTCCCCGAAACCCATGTGCCGCAGAACTGCTAGCATATATCGCCAGTCTACAGAATCGAAGGCCTTAGCCATGTCGAGGGAAACCACCACTCTCTCGCCCGTCCTGTCATGTTCGACCTGCAGATGAGTAAACAGCCTGCGCAAATTGGTATCCGTAGACTTCTGCGGAATAAATCCCGTCTGATCAATGTCCACCAAGGTAGTGATGACTTGGGAGAGTCTGGTAGCCAGAATTTTTGTCAAGATTTTCAAATCTTGATTCAGCAATGCTATTGGCCTGTAAGACGAACATGACAGGGGATCCTTACCCGGCTTTGGCAGTAGAACAACCTGCGCCTCTAATAGGGAGTCAGGAAGACACTTGTGTTCAATACAGTAGTGAAAGAGACCCTTTAGCCGGGGTACCAAGTCCTCTAAATTTGCCCTGTACCATTCAACACAGAAACCATCAGGACCCGGAGACTTATGTGAAGGGAAGGACCTAATGGCCCTCTCAATGTCCTCCTCAGTTATAGCAGCGTCCAACATGTCCCTGTCCCCTTCAGACAGCACCGGGACACCCAGGGACGCCAACAACCCGTCCAGCTCGAGTGAGCTGTAAGCCGGGAGAGGAGCATACAGGGTTCTGTAGAATTCCACAAAAGTGTCCAAGATAGCCACAGGATCTGTGAGAATGTCCCCCCGAACGTTTTTGATGCAAGGTATGTTAGTCTGAACTCTCTGGTCCGCTACCAACATAGCAAGCAACTTGCCATTTTTGTCCCCCCGCTCAAAAAGGGATTCAGCCAGCTTTGTCCTAGACGTGTGAGCCAGCTCGGTGTAGTGGAGTGCCAAAACACGCCTCGCCTCCAGAAGTTCACCATACGTGACATCCGAATGGCTATTAGCATGTGCCAAAGCACACACCCTCTCCCTGTCCTGCAATTCCTGCTCTTTCTGATTATAGGACCTACGTGCCTGTTTAATAGCCGAGATATAGTGACCGCGCATGCAAGCTTTAAATGCATCCCACACCACGGTTGGGGCGGCAGATCCCACATTATCCTCCCAATACTTACCAAAGTGTGGCGCAACCTGAGTGGACACCTCCTCCACCTCCAGCCAGCCAGGGTTGAGTCTCCAGCCCCCCCCCCCTAGAACCTGAGGTGAGACCAATATGTATTGACAGGGGCGTATGATCAGACAAACCACCCGCTAAATATGTAGCTCCGCCCACCAGCTGCAACATTGATGCATTTGTGAACGCCAAATCAATCCTCGAGGAAGATCTATGCGTTTTGGATAGATGCGAGTAACCTCTAGTAGTAGGGTTCTTCCATCGCCACAATTCTGTCAGGGAAGCCGTAGCCGCCCAGGCAGAAAGGTCAGCCGATGCCACTCTAGACGCATTTGAGGAGTCCAAGGCGGCAGAGAGTATGGCATTGAAATCCCCAGCAATAAGGAGAGGGAGGTGCATGTAGGGCGCCAATCTACCCAAAATATCATACAAAATCTGAACCTGGAAAGGGGGTGGAATATAAACATTAACTAAGACCACCTTGTATGTGCCAATATCAGCAACAACAATCAGATACCTTCCCCCAGGGTCCGAGATCACACAATGTACGGTGCAGGGTACCGCCTTACTAATTAAGATTGACACTCCCCTGGAGTAAGTAGAGTACGTCGCATGTATCGCCCGTTGTACCCAGGCTCTACGTAAGGCCAGCACCCTGCTCCCGGATGACAGACTCCATTGTCATAGACAGGTAGGTGGGTATAAGCTCCCTACACCTGATGTCACTTATGCTGGCCGTACACAAACTTATTTTTCTTTCAAAAAAAACATTCATCCAATTTTCTAACCATTAGTGGGGTCAAATCATTCATTTCCGACCACAGTGACAGGAAAATTCGATGGGCCAGAACATAAAACTTTTCACGATCTAACAAATTTTCAAATAGTGTATGTGTATTTTTTGTTTTTTTTAGAAGTTACATTCATTTTAAAATTGAATGTTAAAAGCAAGTGGAATTTTCGAACTACTCATCCATTCATCGAATGTACAAATCATACAAATATTTGTGCAAATATTCTCATCTAAAATGTATGACCAGCATAGCATTTAGTAGCAGTAGCATGATTTTTTTTTTAATCATCCGTTATGATGGGGTTAAAAAAAAAGAGTCCTTTATAGTAAAAAAACAGCAGATAATCACTACTATAAGGGATTCATTTATACTATGAAATAAGGAAAGTAATAGATCTTATATCATATATATATACACATATATAATAAATATATATCCAGAAGTAGGATATATGGGGATTTTACCTGGGAGTCACAGATGAAGATATATGGAGGTTAGAGGGGGAAACAACCTTTATATTAACCACTTGCTTACTGGGCACCTAAACCCCCCTCCTGCCCAGACCAATTTTCAGCTTTTAGCACTGTCACTCTTGAACAACAATTGCGCTACAACAATTGTTGTCCTACAACACTGTATTCAAATGACATTTTTATCATTTTTCCCACAAATAGAGCTTTCTTTTGGTGGTATTTGATGACCTCTGGATTTTTTATTTTTTGTTAAAAAAATTTAAAAGACCAAAAAAAAAAAAAAAATACAAAACCGTTTTATATTTTGTTAATAAATTTTGCAAACATTTTGCATTTTTTCTCCTTCATTGATGTACGCTGATGAGGCTGCACTGATGGGCACCGCTAGGCTGCACTGATGGGCACTGATTAGGCAGCACTGATGAGCACTAATAGGCGGCACTGATAGGTGGCACTGATTGGCGCTAGTAGGTGACACCGATAGGCAGCACTGCTAGGTGTCACTGATGAGGCACTGATTGGCACCACTGGTGGTCACTGATAGGTGGCACTCATGGGCATTGATAGGTGGCACTGATATGTACTGGTGGACACTGATTCGTGGCACTGTAGCCACTGGCAAGCGTTACTGGTGGGCACAGATGAGGTGGCTTCACCTCTTTCTCTTCAGGATCGATGTCCATTCAACAGAAGCTGGTAATCGGCTTTTTTTTCTCTTCACAATGTCAGTGTGAGAAAAAAAAAAAAAAAAGATTACCGATCTTCTGTTTACATCACGTGATCAGCTGTCAAGGGCTGACAGCTGATCACGTGGTAAGGGGCCGAGATCGACCCCTTACTCCAATCTGTGATCACCCAAGTCTTATTAACTTGGTGATCACAGCGCGCGCCATGCAGGGGGCATGCGGGGAGCATGCAAAGGGGAGGATGTCTACTGACGGCCTCCCGGCAAAGTAAGTCCATGCTGTAGCCGTCATTCAGCTATAGCGTGGATCTGAAGGGATTTTTCATGGATATAATACATTTAAATATAATGCACAATACTAGTAAACATTTACTTTATATAACAGTAATGCCTTCTATCACCTCCAGTCTATCACCTTCTCTGGGTTCAGATGCTGATCTTCCCTGCACAGAGTCCTTAAAGTCATTGTAAATGTTGGATTTATTAAAAAAAAAAAGACCTGTCATTCTTACCTGCTCTGTGTAATGGTTTTGCACAGAGCAGCCCTGATTCTCCTCTTCTGGACCTCCTCGACACTTCTGGCTCTTCCTGCCTTCAGAGTGCCCCT
Organism: Lithobates pipiens; assembly: GCF_037356315.1. NCBI lineage: Eukaryota > Metazoa > Chordata > Amphibia > Anura > Ranidae > Lithobates > Lithobates pipiens. The sequence continues at coordinate 626,406,949 of NW_027507758.1, forward strand.
ATAGGTAGCCACAAAGTATAGTATAGAGTTACCCTATAGGAAGCCACATGGTATAGTATAGAGTTCCCCATAGGAAGCCACAAAGTATAGTAAAGAGTTCCCCTATAGGAAGCCACAACGTATAATATAGAGTTCCCTATAGGAAGCTGCAAAGTATAGTATAGAGTTCCCCTATAGGAAGCCACAAAGTATAGTATAGAGTTCCCCTATAACAAGGTACAAAAACGTCTGCCTTTATAATCATTTTATAATCATTTGCTTCCTTTTCTTGCCCAGGACTACATGTCCCATGAGGCATTGCTCTTCACACATTCAAGTTCTCAGGCATTTACTGACATGTATGGATGGTGTACCGAGCTGTATTCTATAATGCATTCTGTATGCAGGCCAATTAACCACTTGCAGACCGCCGCATCCCTATATACGTCTGCAGAATGGCACAGGTGGGTTCCTCCCCACGTGCGCGGGATGTGATTGCTTCCCCTGTGCCTGCAGCGGCGGGTTCGTTACAGAACCGATCAGTCCTCAGGTCCAGGCCAATGATTTATGGCCTGGACTTGCTGATTGGTCCTGATAAATGAAATCTTTCCCTGCCTGTGTAAGTGTAAACACAGACAGGGGAAGTGATGTCATCTCTCCTCGTGGAGTCTTTTCGATTCCAGTGAGAGGAGAGAGGATGTCTAAACGTGAGTTGCACAACACTACACTAACACCAGTACACATAGGTATACTTGTCACCCCCCAATCACCCCGTTAACCCCTTCACTCCCTGTAACTGTGTCACCAATTGCAGTTGTCAAATTTTTCACTGATTGCTGCATTGGTGTAATTTGTAACTGTAATAAGTGTTAGGGTAGTTAGTAGTAGGCCCAGGTAGGGCTAGGGTACCCCCTAATAAAGGTTTAACCCCTTGATCACCCCCAGTTAACCCTTTCACCCCGTCGCCAGTGTCACTAATAGATCTTTTTTCTGATCGCCGTATTTGTGTCACGGGTGACGCTAGTTAGCCAGTTTGTAGATTCATTTTACCATCAGGTTTTTATAGCATCGGGTACCCCTATATATTACCTGATAAAGGTTTTAATCCCCTGATTACCCCCTAGTTAATCCTTTCACCCCATTACCAGTGATCACCATATTAGTGTTACGGGTGGCGCTGGTTAGTTAGTTTGGTTTTTATAGCATCAGGGCACCTGCCGTATATTACCCAACAAAGGTTTACACCCTTGATCGCCCCGGCAGGTGATATCAGTTAGGTTTTAGCATCAGTCAGGGTCGGTGTCACCCCAGGCAGTGTCAGATTAGTGCCAGAAGTGCCTAACACCCCCGCACACACCATACACCTCCCTTAGTAGTATAGTGTCTGAACGGATCAATATCTTTGATCTGATGAAACCTATATTAGCATCCCCAATAGTTTAGGGTTTCCAAAAATGCAGCGTTAGCGGAATCAGCCCAGATACCTGCTAACACCTGCGATTAGCCCCTCTGCCCAGCCCACCCAAGAGCAGTATTAATCGATCACTGTCACTTACAAAAAAAAACCACACATAACTGCAGTGTTCGCAGAGTCAGGTCTGATCCCTGCGAAATGTTAATAGTTTTATTGGTAACGTTTGAAGCAGTCGCTGACAGTCAGGTGCTCTTTTTCCTGTGAGTCTCACTAGTGTACCTGTAAATTTAGAGACCAAAATGTCAAATTGAAGTTACACTAGTGAAGAGACCTACACATTTTTGAGCAGATAGTGAAGAGGAAGTCACCCATGTGTCAATTTCAGGATCAGAATACGATCCTGTAGACAGCAGTGGCACCCTGACAGATAGCCCTGATGACGGAGTTGTGGTCCCTGACAAAGTCAGGTGTACCCAACCCCGTTCGTGCTGCTCATCCTTCTGATGAACTGGCAAGCACCAGCGGCCTAGTACATTCTAGTCATAGTCAAACCAGCACTGCAGTATCACGTGGTGACTTGGTGAGTCCCATTAGTGCAGTTCAGGCTGGTGAGGTGGCTAGCACAACTAGTGTCCCGCAGCCACCAAGAAGACGAACACAGGCTCGTAGAGCCCATAGTGCCCTTCCTGCTGCATTTGCCAATCCGAATTGGGAGCCCACCACTTCTGCAGCACCCGTACTTCCCCCATTCACTGGCCAACCCGGAATTCAGTTGGAAACTGTTGATTTTATGTCATTTGATTTTTATGCTCTGTTTTTCACGGAAGATCTCTATAGATCTATTGTGGACCAAAGAAATTTGTATGCTGGTCAAGTCATCGCCACTAATCCCCAGTTGACCCTTGCCAGAGAATGGTGACCTATTATGGTTTCTGAATTTAAGACCCTTCTGGGCCTATCCCTCCTCATGAGCATAACTAAAAAGAGTGAGTTGCGGTCATATTGGTCCACTGATCCAATTCACCATATGACCGTGTTCTCTGCCTCCATGGCCAGGACACGATATGAGCAGATCTTGTGCTTCATGCATTTCAATGACAATGAACTCTGTCATCCTCGGGGTGACCCTGGATACAATCATCTCTACAGAATTCGGCCCCTTGTAAACCACTTCAACCAACAGTATGCAGCCTTGTTTACTCTGAATCAAGTTGTCTGCATTGATGAGTCACTGATTAATTTTTCTGCCTGCTTGTCATTCAAACAGTATATTCCCAGCAAGCGTGCCAGCTATTGGGTCAAGATGTATAAGCTCTGTGACAGGGCAACAGGCTAAACATATAGTTGTATGGTTTACGAGGGAAGAGATAGTTACGAAGAACCGGAGAACTGCCCAGACTACATAGGGAGCGCTGGTAAGATTGTGTGGGACTTGGTGTCACCCTTTTTCGGAAAGGGGTACCATTTGTGGACAATTATTATACAATGTGCCACTTTTTAGTCACTTGTTTGATCATGGACTAGGTGCATGTGGCACCGTGCGATCTAATCGCCGGGTCTTACCCCAGCGACTTGGAGATTCCCATCTTAGGCTGGGGGAGAGAGCCTGCTTGAGATGTAATAATTTGCTAGCTGTGAAGTTGAGGGATAATAAGAATGTTTTCATTCTGTCCTCCCTTCACGCAGACACGACGGTCCAAATTCCTAGTGACTGGTGTTGTGGAGAAACCCCTCTGTATCCATGAATATAACCTTAATATGGGAGGGGTGGACCTCAATGACCAGTTTTTGGCACCGTACCTAGTTGCCCGTAAGGCCAGACACTGGTACAAAAAAGTGTCTGTATACTTATTCCAATTGGCTCTGCTGAACACTTATGTGCTATACAAAGCGTCAGGATGAACTGGATCCTTCCTTAAATTCCAGGAAGAGATCGTCACAGCCCTTCTGTTTCCAGATGGTGCTGTGCCCCACCTTCCCAATGCAAATGCAGTAAGCCGGCTGCATGAGAGGCATATTCCTTATGTCCTATCTGGTGCTGTAGAAGGTGATTTCACCATCACAGTTGGGAAAAAAAGAGCATATATGCCGAAGCATGGGGTTAGGGGTGAAGGGGCGATTTGTCCCTAACATTAGGGGCGGATTGCCTCCATGCATCGGCATATATTTTTTAGGCACAGATTGCGTTAAAAAATTTTTTATTTTTACCATGTTTTATTGCATTTGCTTGGCAGGTATGGTTTTTCTTACTGTTATACTGTAATGTTATTTTGTTTTATTGTTAACCATCATTTGCTTAGCAGGTACACCATTCAGCTGCAGCACTGATTTATTTATCTTGGCAGCAACAGCGTTTGCTCCCACAATAGTAAATCAGCGCTGTAGGAGATGATTTTACCATCACAGTTAAAAAAAAAAAAAATGGTGCATGAATGCTCATCATTAGAAGTGGGTGGATGAAGGGCGGTATTCTAATGGTGGGCATACCCACCGATCAATCTCTTTTTTTTGTTCAGCCCACAGGCTGAATAATGCCTGCAGGTTTAGGTATCATTCTTTTCAGCCAGCGGTCAGCTTTCATGTAAAAGCAATCCTAGCGGCTAATTAGCCTCTAGACTGCTTTTACACAGTCTCAGGCTCTCCTGTGCCAACAGGGAACCTGAGAATGCAGCCGGTGGTTCCACCAGCTGACCATAGAGTTGATCAGAGACCAGAATGGCTCCAATCTTCTCTATGGCCTAAGACACTAGAAGCTTGGTATTTTTTTTTCTTTTTTCAAAATTTGTGACAAAAAGTGAGATATGCAAAATACTCAACATGCCTCTCAGCAGATGGCTTGGAGTGTCTACTTTCCAAAATGGGGTAATTTGGGGGTGTTTGTGCTATCTGGGCATTTCATGGCCACCGAAACTGTGATAGGCAGCGAGGTGCGAAATCAAAAATGTACGCCCTTAGAAATCCTGAAGGCGGTAATTTGTTTTTGGGGTCCTGTACGCAGTTAGACTGACAAAAAGTCTCACACATATGTATCACCATACATAGAAGAAGCAGCAGAATGTATTTTGGGGTGTAATTCCACATATAACCATGGCATGTTTAAACAATATATATATAATTTAGTGAGAACTTTGTGTAAAAAAATAAAATGCAATATTCTCGAAACTTGTGGCAAAATATTAAATATTCCATGGACACAACATGCCTCTCAGCATATAGCTTGAAGTGTCTTATTTCCAAAATGGGGTCATTTGGGGGGGGGGGGGGGGGGTGCTATCTTGTCATTTCATGGCCTCCAACACTGTGATAGGTAGCGAGGAAGGGAAATCACCATTTTAAGCCCTTAGAAAGCCTAAAGGCGGTGATTGGTTTTTGGGGTCCTGTACATGGCTAGGCCCCCAAAAAGTCTCACACATGTGGTATTCCTGTACTCAGGAGAAGCAGCAGAATGTATTTTGGGGTGTCATTTCACATATGCCCATGGCATGTTTGAGCAATATATCATTTAGTGACAACTTTGTGTAATTTTTTGTAATTTTTCAATCACTTGTGACAAAACAATAAAATATTTAATGGGCTCAACATGCCTCTCAGCAATTTCCTTGGGGTGTCTACTTTCCAAATTGGGGTCATTTGGGGGGGGGGTGTGTACTGCCCTGCCATTTTAGCACCTCAAGAAATTAAGCTGCGTAAATTCCAGAAAATGTACCCTAGTTTGTAGATGCTATAACTCTTGCGCAAACCAATAAATATAAGCTTATTGACATTTTTTTTACCAAAGACATGTGGCTGAATACATTTGGCCTAAATGTATGACTAAAATTGAGTTTATTGGATTTTTTTATAACAAAAAGTAGAAAATATAATATTTTTTCTAAATTTTCTGTCTTTTCCCGTTTATATCGCAATAAATAAAACTCAAAGAGGCAATCAAATACCATCAAAAGAAAGCTCTATTTGTGGGAAAAAACTGGAGTTAGACTTACCGGTAACTCTTTTTCTAGGAGTCTTCCAGGACAGCCCCAGGACCTCGGGGACCAGAAACACGTAGACCCACAATTGTTTAAAGGTGGTCCTCCAGGCCTCCCTCTTCAGTTTACACAAGAACTACCGGAAGGCTCTGCCAGACATAACACACTAACACAACGTCAGTACATACTTCCAACACCAGTCACGGGAAAAAACACCGGGTGGGAACCAGGCTGTCCTGGAAGACTCCTAGAAAAAGAGTTACTGGTAAGTCTAACTCCGGTTTTCTCCTTTCGTCTTCCAGGACAGCCTCTGAGATGATAAGCAAGAAACTTACTTTGCCAGGGTGGGACCACTGCCTGGAGGACTTTTTCATCTGAATGTCTGCTCCTTATCAGAAAATAAATCCAGACGATAATGCCTTGCAAATGTGGAGTAGTTGAACCATGTTGATGCTTTTCAGATATCCTCCGGAGAGGCATCAAATCTCTCTGCCCAAAAAGCCAAGATTGCCCTGGTCGAATGTGCCTTAACTAGGGGTACTTGCTTCCCGTCTAAAGCATATACCTCCATAATTGCCAGGTTGTTCCAGTCCCTGTTCTTCCAAGCAGGAACTGAACCTTCTTCACACCTTGGTATAAATTGCCCTGGTTACTGGCTTGCACCAGTTTGGAAGAGTCTCAATCATTCTCTCTGAAAACCCCTGAGCCCTCAACAACTGTTCCTCAGATACCAGGCTGTTAGTCTGAGGGTCACTACCTGAGGGTGCAGGATAGGACCCTGGGAAACCAGATCCTCCCTGACCAGAAGAGGTAATGGAGGATATATAGCAAGTCTTCTCAGGTTGGCAAACCAGGGTCTCTTCAGCTAAAACTGAGCTAATAGAATAAGGTCCATCGATTCAGTCAAAAATTTCTGGAGAACTGCAGCTATTAGTCTCCATGGGGGAAAGGCATAGCAAAGGCTAAATTGCCATGCATTGGCAAACGCATCTATCCCTCTAACTTGATCCAGTGGATGGAGGGAGAAGAATCGCGTGACTTTCTTGTTGCTTCCTGAGGCAAAGAGGTCCACCTTTGGCCTTCCCCAACATTGGACAATCTCCTTGAACACGTCTGTGTTGAGTGACCATTTGTTTTGTCTTGTTCCTTGGCGGCTGAGAAAACCTGCCAGCAAATTCTGAGATCCTTTCAGGTGAATGGCTGTTAACAAGGTCAAGTTTAACTCGGCCCAACAAAAAAACTTGTCTGCTATTAACTGCAGAGCGAGATGCCTGGTTCTTCCCTGCTTGTTTACATAAGCGACAGCCGCCACATTGTCTGTCCGCACCTGTAGGTGCTGTCCCTTTATCCAAGATGGGAAGGTCTCTATAGCCCTCTGAATTGCTAAGAGCTCTCTCTGATTCGACTATCGTCTGGCCTCCACTGGAGACTAGGTTCCCTAAGCTAAGGCTCCCTCCAGGTGGGCCCCCCAGCCGAAAGCACTGGCATCTGTCATCATCACTAGGGCTGAAGGTCTGGTCCATAAAAGACCCTTGTCTAAATTGTGATGGGCCCTCCACCACCACAGCGCCCTCATGACCCTGGATATAAGCTCTGATTACTGCCATCTTAGCAACGTACCTTGAAACCTTGTTGCGGACGCTGATGAAGTCTTGCCCAAGGGACCGCTGGGAAGCAGGATGTCATCCGACCTAGGACCCTCATGACCTCTCTGATGTGGGCTTCTTGATTAGCCTGAAGCTGTGCCACTGCTTGTCCAATTTTCTCAATCTTTTCCATAGGGAGAAAGATCTTCATCTCCACTGAAGTGATTTTGTACCCCAAATACTGGACTTCCTCTGTAGGGGTCAGTTGAGACTTGTCCCAGTTGATTAGCCAACCGAGGGACTGCAAGAAATCCTGTGCTTCCTGCAAATCCCTCGCCAGCTTCTGGAAGGGATGGGGGACAAATAGCAGATCGTCCAAATAGGGGATCACCATAATGGCCCTGATTCTTAACCCTTTCATGACTAAGCCTGTTTTTGGAATTTGGTGTTTACAAGTTAAAATCCATATTTTCTACTAGAAAATTACTTGGAACCCCCAAACATTATATATATTTTTTTAACAGAGAGTCTAGAGAATAAAACGGCGATTGTTGCAATATTTTATGTCACACGGTATTTGCGCAGCGGTGTTTTAAATGCAACTTTTTGGGAAAATGTACACTTTCATTAATTTAAAAAAAACAAAACAGTAAAATTATCCAATTTTTTTTGCATAATGTGAAAGATAATGTTACGCCGAGTAAATAGATACCAAACATGTCACACTTTATAATTGCACACACTTGTGGATTGACGACAAAGTACGGTACCTAAAAATCTCAATAGGCGACACTTTAAACATTTTTTACGGTTACCAGGTTAGCGTTACAGAGGAGGTCTAGTGCTAGAATGATTGCTCTCGCTCTGACGATCGCGGCGATACCTCACATGTGTGATTTGGACACCGTTTACATACGCGGGCGCGACTTCCGTATGCGTTTTCTTTGCTTTGCGAGCTCGCGGGGACGGCGGGCGCTTTAAAAAAAATTTTTTTATTTTTTTATTTATTTTATTTATTTAAAAATTACTAAATTGTTTAAAAAAAAATAATAATAATTTTGATCACTTTTATTGCTGTCACAAGGAATGTAAACATCCCTTGTGACAGTAATAGGTGGTGACAGGTACTCTTTATGGAGGGATCGGGGGTCTAAAAGACCCCCCACCCCTCCTTTACACTTCAGTGTATTCAGATCGCCGAAAACGGCGATTCTGAATACCGGATATTTTTTTAAAACCGGCGCCATTGGCAGCCGAGTAAACGGGAAGTGACGTCATGACGTCGCTTCCGTGTTTACTATGAGGAGACTGGAACGAAGCCGATTACGGCTTTGTTCCAGTTCCTCCCCAGCGGCCGGAGCCATCGGACATGCAATCGGTGCTCCCGATCGAGCGGGAGCACCGGTAACAGCGGCGGGAGGCGGCGGGAGGGGGGGACGTCCCCTCCCGCTCCTCCGGCATAACAGCCGAGCGGCTTTTAGCCGCATCGGTTGTTATGGCTGGATAGCCAATCGCCCGCTGTAAAAGACGGTACCGGGATGATGCCTGCAGGTGCGGGCATCATCCCGGTATACCCCCCGGAAGCCGAGTACGCATATCTGCGTACGCTCGGCGGGAAGGGGTTAATGGGCTAAGGTCTTTGCCAGGACCTTTGTAAAGATCCTTGGAGAGGACGACAGTCCAAAAGGTAGTGCCCGGAACTGAAAGTGAAGAACCTCCGAATTCACTCCGACTGCCAGTCTGAGAAATTTTTGAAAGTCTTGATGTATCGGGATATGCAGGTAGGCATCCCTGAGATCGAACGTTGCCATGTGGCACCCTGAAAACAGGAGATTTCTTATTGTGAAAATAGACTCCATCCTGAAGCATTTGTATTTCACAAACCTGTTTAGAGGACGGAAATTTAAGATCAACCTGAATTTTCCCCAGGGCTGTTTTACCACAAACACATGGGAATATAATCCCAGACAGCATTCCTTCTGAGGCACCTGCATAAGGACCTTCTGATCCACCAATTTCCCGAACAAAAGACTGAGAGCTTCTGCCTTCTCCCGATCCCTAGGTAACTGGGATGATCTGAAAACTGGGAGAGGGAATGGAATTGCACTCCAACTTGTAGCCGTTCTCTATGATGTCTAATATGAATGGGCTTGAAGTTGTAGCGGTCCACTGTGAGGGGAAGTTCCCCGGTTTCCCTCCCACTAGGACGCAGGAGTCACTGGGGCTTTGTGGTGGCTTGAGGAAGATTAAATAGGATTCCTCCTCTTCCATGCCCCTTGTGCCCTGTCCAATGTTTTTTGGGGCGGCCACCTCTCTCCTGTTGGGCCTGCTGCCTGTGGCCTCAAAAAAAACGATTACACTCCATACCATTCTTCTTTTCAGGGAATGCTTTTTTCTTATCCTGAGTACGGTCCAAAGCCTCCTGGAGGCCAGGTCCAAACAGGTGATCACCTGAAAAAGGTAACCCACAAAGCTTAAGCTTTGATGCGGCATCACCGGTCCAGGCTTTCAGCAACACAGCCCTTCTAGCGGCATTCACGAGAGCTGCTGATCTAGCTGCCAATTTTACTGATTCTGCAGAGGCATCTGCCAAAAATCCAACAGATTTAAATGACAATGGAAGAGATTTAAGAAGCTGTTGCCTGGACGTGTTGGCTGAAATGTTTGACTGCAACTGTATTAGCCAACATTCCAGATTCCTGGCCACGCAAGTAGCTGCTAAGGCTGGCTTTAAACCAATAAACGAGGCATCCCAAACCCTTTTAAAAAAAAAGTCCCATCTTTTGTCCATGGGATCAAAAATGTCCAAATCAGTCTTTCTAGATGTAGTAATATGACTGAACAGAAGTGACTCCATCTTTATATAAGTTCATATAAGTTTAACTTGGGTTAATCTGCTAGTTAATTAAAGTTTTGTATTCACAGACTGTAACAGTTTTTGCAAGGAACACACATAAGAAAATAAAGCTTACAGCAGCATCTTTGCTCTGTGCCTTTCTATATAAAGCTTCTGTGGTTGAAGAGCTGCCTAGGACATTTTCCTGTGTAAGGGGGAACACCAAAGGCTAACGGTGCATCCAATTTTGGAACTTTTTTCCAAGGGTGGGAAGCATCCTTCTCGAAAGGGAAACCTATGTTTAAGGCTACCCAAGGCTGCTCCCACTCCAGCAGGATTGACTTCACCAAAGATTTATGCACGGGAATACCCTGGCTTTCTGTGCACTAGACCCCTGGTACATCAGGTTGTGCTTAGAAAGTTGAACTTGCTCCTCACGGATTTCCAAGGTGTCATAGTGTCGCCTTGAGTAAGTCCCTCACATCGTCCAAAGACAACTTTTACTTGGACCCCCTGGAGGAATTTTCCTCTCCCTCAGAGTCAGATGCTGAGCCTGCTTGAGAGGAGAAGAGCAACCTAGGTTCCCTATCCCCCTCATCCTCCTGACTAGGTTCAGACAGGGAAGGCAGACTCACTGCCCTGGATAGGGATTATGAGGGACCCTGCATCCTATCCATCATCCCCTTGAAAGATTGAAACGTGGATGCAGTCTCGTCTTTAACAGATGCCAGGATCTTCTGACAAGCTGTCACAGAAACATCCTTGACCAGACTACTGACACATTCAGGGCAAAGCGGCTTTTACCAACTGGAACCTAACTATGACCCACATTCGGCACATTTCTTTCTAGGAGGCTGCATCTGGGTCCTGTCCTGGGTTTTAACCTGAAAGTCAAACACAGAGGAAAGACACCCATTAGTGCATGTCCTTGCCCCTCACCATCATTGTGCTTGGGGCTAGCCTAGCAGTGCCCAGCTCATCACCTGTGGTTCCCCACCCAGGGAGGGATCTTTTGGTCCTAGGACTCTAACCCCCCACAGTAAGCCATGGCCTCCCCTTACCACGCTTACCTGAGAGGTGCCGGTACCAGAAAAACCAAAGTCTACCGCCTGTGCTGCCATGCCCTCCATGGTTGTCGGTGTGTGCTTAGCCTCTGCTGAGCCCTTTTCATCACTTCCTCCCGTTGGAACACAGAAGCCACGCCTTGGACGCCGCATGCTTCCTTTACCCGGAATGACCCAGTGCAGTGGCCGGCAAAGTGCGTCTCTTGACCGCTGGCCACCCTGATCACAGCAGAATGGATGCAATCTTGTCCAGGTAACGATAGCGCTGGGCATGGAGGGCGGGATGCACACACAGGGGTCCTACTCTCCCCAAGCAAAATGGCAGCGGTGGGGCCAGTAACCCTACTCTTCCCCAGCAGCACAGAGGGGTGCTTGCAGGCAGAGGAGAGCTAAAATGGGAGGTGATCGCTTCAGGATAGCCCTGAGACATGGAACTCCCTAGGTTCCTAATATGCTCCATCCCATCTGGCAGGAAACACAAAAACTGAAGAGGGAGGCCTGGAGGACCACCTTTATACAATTGTGGATGTACGGGTTTCCTGTCCCGGAGGGAGGAGCCCTATGTCTCAGAGGCTGTCCTGGAAAACGAAAGGCCTCCTCACCCAGCACCGCTCATGTCACACAGTCCCGCCTCCTCGTCTGGCGCATTTGATAGACAGAACACCGGTCCAATGCCAGGAGGCACCGGGCAAGGAGGCGGCACTGTGTGATGTGAGTGGTGAGGAGGCGGGACTGTGTGACAGTGAACGGCATCGGGAACCCAGCAATTCAAACAAAAGCTGTTACAGTGGCCAGCTTGACTCTTCCTCTGCACAGGTGAGGCTGCATTGATGGGCACAGTTGAGACTGCACTGACGGGCACAGGTGAGACTGCACTGACGGGCACAGGTGAGACTGTACTAAAGGGCACAGCTGAGACAGTATTGACGGGCACAGGTGAGACTGTACTGAGGGCACTGGTCACACTGTATTGAGGGGCACTAGTGAGGCTGTGTTGAGGGGCACTGATAAAGTTGTTAATATTTATTTTTGGAACTTAAAGTGATTGTAAAGAATCTTTTTTTTTTTTTTAAATAACAAACATATCATACTTATCTCCACTGTGCAGCTCACTTTGCACAGAGTGGCCCTGAACTTTGATTTCTGGGGTCCCTGGCGGCTCTCGTGGCTCCTCCCCACATCAGATAACCCCCTAGGAGAAGTGCTTTCCCGAGGGGGTTACCTTGCGGATGCGCTACTGAGTCCAGCATTTGCATCCATAAACACAAATGCCGGACTCAGCCCTGCCCCCCGGTGCCCGTGTCATTGGATTTGAATGACGGCAGCAGGAAACAATGGCTGTGCTGCTATCAATCTATCCAATCACATTTTCGAGAACCCCGGGACAGAAAGACAGCACATCCTTGTCGTTGGAAACTCCAGGTCTCAGGTAAGTAAAACGGGGGGCTGGGGGGCCGGTGACTGACAGAAGTTTTTTTACCTTAATGCATAGGATGCATTAAGGTGAAAAAACACAAGAGTTTACAACCCCTTTAATTCTGCATAAAACATTTACGTGTAATTTCATGAGATAATTTATGAGGGTTGGTGTTTAGGCGTGGGGACTGGTTGGGTTGGGTGGGGCAACTGGTAGCATGTAACCCTTAAGGCCTGGCTAGTAGCTTAGGACTTGATATTTTGAGCTCTGGTGTAAGGGGCAGGACTCATAATATTGGTATTCTGTTATCAGTGGAAGGTTAATGTTTACATGAGACAAGTTGCAGAGGTCCCACACCGCTGCCTCCCATCTCCTGAGACTGCACTCAGCGACTTGGGTCTGAGACTATACAGACATATCCCTCCACCCGGCACAGCCAGCAGACAACAGAGCAAGAAACCCTGGGAGGTTTGTTCTGTCAGAGATCTTGCCATACCTGGGTATGGGGCAGAAGACCCAAAACACATACCCCAGGTGCCTAGGTCTAGTAATGCCTATGGTGAAAATTAACATTTTGCTGCCAGCTGAACCCCAGAATCTCCAAAAACCCGGTCTAGATACATAAATTGTGTCTTCAGCAGAGAAGGAAGATTATCTGAGAGAAATACAGGAATACAAGTTGGGGAACACAGCTCAGGAAAGTAACCAGGGTATTACAAGCTGATATCACCCAGTCCCTGCCCTACCCTGGACCAATCAGTGAGCAGTATGAGTGTTAATGACCCACCTGTGCTGATCTCTGTAGGTGGGTCCTCCTCTATAAATGTCCCCGTTATTCCATCCTCCTCCATAGACTGCTGATCATTCCTCACATAAGTCTCTTTTTCTTCTCCTTTAACCTCAAATTCTGTATCAATTGGATCTCCACTCTAAATCAAGAAAATTTGAGAGAATATCATCTGTAAGATATAAGCTTTACTATTGTGACATCACATATAAAATCCACACTCTATACGTGTGTTTTATAACCTCTGTCCCACTAACATTGTAACAGTGAGGGATGGTGTGATCTTCCTGTGTGAAATCCCGGGAATGCAGAGGACGGGGACATCTCTCTGGTGGGTTCCTGGTATTGAGTGATTCCATCATATCCTTGTATCCTGAAAACCCCTCCATCACTCCATACTGCTCTTTATACTCTTCTTTAACAACAATATTATCATCCCTGAGATTTCCACTCTGAATATATAATAAAACATTCAATGTAACAAACATGATGTGTATATATCAGAACTACCGATAATTGTCAATGATCTACCTGATTATGGTGAAGGATGGTGTGATCTTCCTGTGTGGAATCCCAGGAATGCAGAGGACGGGGACATCTCTCTGGTGGGTTTCTGTAGATGGATGACTCAACCATGGAGTCTTGATACAGATCAATGTGTTCTTTTAAAAACTCTGACTGCTCCATCACCCCATTCTTATCCTCCTCCTCTTTTATCTCTTCTTTAACCTCAACTTTAGACTCTCTCAGGTTTCCACTCTGAATATAGAATAAAAATGACATCAATGGTAACAATGCAGATAATGTACAAATCCTAATAATACTATCAGTGATTGTTCCTCATTTACCTGATGATGGTGAGGGATGGTGTGATCTTCCTGTGTGGAATCCCGGGAATACAGAGGACGGGGACATCTCTCTGGTGGGTTCCCATTACTGGATCCATCTGTAGGAAACACACACACTGACTGAATACATTGTTTCTATGTGTTTATCAGATGATGGGGGATCTAGGTGGAGCCTCCGTACTGCTCTCTCCTTTACAATAAAGTCTCCTCTTACCCGGTGATGTGAGGGGCGGCTGATTGTCCATCATGACGTCCTTGTAGAGATCCTTGTGTCCTTCTAAATACTCCCAGTCCTCCATGGAGAAATAGACAGTGACATCCTGACACCTTATAGGAACCTGACACACACAATGATACAGTCACCATCCAGACACATCCCTTGTCTGTTACTGGATAATGTCCCAGAACTCCCAGCACCGCTCACCTCTCCTCAATCTCCCTGGTGACTTCTAGAATCTTCTTTGTATTTCTCTATTCTATCAGGGAGGGAGGTGGAGGCAATGTGATGGTCATATGATCTCCAGACTTCACAGGAGGAAAACTCTAGATCTGAACACAAATAGTAAAATGAAATGATATTCCCAGAATCCTCCTCACCTCACCATTCAGGTCTCCATTTTTTTAAAGCCCCACTTCAAGCTGAGGTATTATTTTATCACACAGGACCCCCACACTCTACAGGTTAAAAGCTTGTTGCAGGTATTCTGACATCATTACATACAATGCAGGGCCATGTGAGGATGCCAAGGGACCGCCCACATCCTAAGAGCATCAGAAAAAAAAGCACATGGAGGGACATTGGAAGGAGGAGCTGTGAGGTCAGTGTGATGTCATAGGACATATTGAATCTGCATGGAGGGACATTTGGATGGGGAGATTTGAGGGGTCCTCTATATGACGTTCCCATGCAAACCAAATCATTTTTCCTGGGTGTGTCTCACCTCTCCTAAACTGAAAAGGGAAAAAGTTGACCTTTACCATACAGAAATCTGACAGGAATGTGTGAAAGTAAGCTCTCAGGTGAGCAGGTGACGTGCAGAGGAACGGAGTGTAAATAGCAGACAATTTTCTTCAGAGCTCCTAATGGTGAGGATAGATTTTGCTGAGTGCTGCTGCCAAGTTTCCTCCCCCCAGGGTCACTGCAGGTGTGGAGAAAAGCTGTGTAAGAGGATATGGAGGAGAGATGAGGAGGAGATCCAGGAATCAGGATAAAGGTCAGGACAAGCAACAGACGAGCGCATCCAAGAGATGAAGGTTCAGCAGGGATCGGTCAAGTTTCCATCCATGTGTGGTCACTGCCGGATAAAAGTCACTGGATCAGAGGCTTCAGCCAATAGCTTCGTCACTGATTTGTGTATTCTGAGAGTGGAGGAGCGCCCCCCATTGTAAGAATACAATAGTGCAGCAGGGAGGATTCTCCCATCCCCCTCCAATGTGTGGATGGGGGAATCGGTTCAGTTTTTTTGCTCAGCCCACTGGCTGAACAATAAGACTGAACCATGTATGACCAGCTTTGGAAGCAAGATCCATTAATCATCAACTGAGCCCCCCTGAAGGAGTTAATCTACATATTACCTCTTCTGCCGCCAACTCCTGCAGCGTCTTATCTCTGCTTCCTTCCAAATGAAATGTCCTGTCTGTACCTGACATCACTTCCTGTCTGTATTCCATAGAGACTTCCTATTTGGGCAGAGGTGAGATCACCACCTTGTGGAGCTCAGAGGAACTGCAGCCCCGAGAAACATATCACAGTGTGAACACGGCCTTGTGCTGTGTATGTGCTGTATATCCGTTTTCTCCTCCCTGAGTGTGTATGAAGAGGCGGAACACCTGCTGGAACAGCGGTCGGAGGAGAAAGCCGAGTCTAGGAGGGAGACAGACAGAATAAAAGTGGTAAAAAAAGACCATAGAATGGGAAGAATCTGTTATGACTCCGCCAAAATCGAGGAGATATTTCCCTCATCTCAAAAAGAAATCTTCAACTTTCCCCTTGATTGATGAAATCAAGGACGTTGATTCTGAAGAATGGAAGAAAGTCGACAAGAGACCAGTACCATTCGACCATTTCCAAAAGCTTTATCCCCTGTGTGATGCAGCTGTACAGCTGTTTGACGCAGTGCCCCACGATACTGCCACTAAAAGATGAGGCCTGCTTTAGGGATGCAGACCTGAAAAAGGCATAAAAAGCAGCGGGGGGTGCCTGCAAGACGGCTGTGGCTCTAACTTCAGTCTCCAAAGCAGTTAGAGCTTGGCCAGAGAATGTTGAATCAACTCAGCAGGAAGATGTGGATATAGAGCAAGTAATCAGAGCCCTGGATGAACTGAAGTTGGCCTCAGACTTCATGGCAGAGGCTGCTACTGACTCTCTGAAATACTCAGCAAGAACAATGCTATATTACATAACCGCTAGAAGGGCTTTCTGGCTGAAGCCCTGGGCAGCGACCCCTCTTCGACAGGGACATGGTGTTGCATACCATTCAGTGGGAAATCTCTGTTTGGGAGAAAAGCTGGATGCAGCAATTTCCAGAGTGACCAGTAGGAAGAGTGGGTTAATACCCCAAGACAAGACTAGGAGGAGGAAGTATTCCACAAAGAGTCCTTTTCAGCAAAAAACAAGAGATATGATGGGTTATCTTCCCAGCAGAGAATACAGGAAAGGCTGGAGGGGCTCCCAGTCAACCTTCCTGAAGTTGGCCAAGGCATCCACCTCATCACAAGATAACCCAAACCCTGCCCACCCACGCCAGCCCAGTGGGTACTTGTTTAAAAGCATTCCCTCAGGTGTGGGTGGAAAATTGTACAGATTGGTAGGCGGTCTCCACCATCCAGCTGGGTCATTTCTGGAAGTTCAAATGACAACCTCCTTAGGCATCCTTCCTCCCCACCAGGATTCCCAGGTCAATAGAGAAAGCAGGAATTTTGCGACAGTACAGATTGGTACTCAGGCTTTTATTCAGCTGTTTTTCTTGTGCGCAAAAAAAACGGGAGGATGGAGGCCAGTGTTGGATCTGAAGAGATTGAAAAGATTCATTCTCCTAGAACATTTCAAGAAGGAGTCACTAAATATGGTCATATTGGCAGTCCAGCTGGGTGACTGGATGGTCTCCATAGACCTCCAGGACGCATACTTGCATGTACCATGTCACCACCATTTTCAGGCTTGTCTTAGATTCAAAGTAGAGGACATCCACCTTTCGTTCCAGCGTCTCCCATTTCGTATATCTACAGCACCAAGAACCTTTACAAAAGTCCTTGTGGCAATTCTAGCACCACTCAGAGAATGGAGGATCAGAGTCCTGCACTCTCTGGACAATATTCTTGATATTATCTCAGTGCAGAGTAATGTTACTGGCGCACTTGCAGGAGGTAGTGGATGTCCTGACCAGGTTCGGTTGGATAATCAATCAATCCAAGAGCCAGGTCACTCCTACGCAAGAGATGATATACCTGAACTCTTTGTTCAACACCCAGAGCGGGTCAGTTTCCCTTCCACCGGCAAAATTCTCGGTCATCAGAGAGAAGGTGAAGCAGGCCCTGTCAAGCAAATCCATGTCAGCATCGAGATGCCTCAGCCTCCTGGGGACATTTGCCTCATGTATTCCAATGGTCAAATAGGCCTGCAGGCACCTCCGGACATTTCAGCAGGGATTTTTAGCCCAGTGGAGAAGGAGGTCACTGTCCCAGCAAGTTGTGGGGACTCTGAGGATGAAGAGCAGTCTCTGGTGGTGGACAAGTTTCCAAAGTCTCCAAAATCACTGCCATCTTGGTTCCATCTCCTAGACCATTCTTACATCCGACGTGAGTCAGTTAGGCTGGGGCACTCATTGCAGATCTGACATGGTCCAGGGTAGATGGCGGTTCAACACCAGAAATGTAGTATCCAATGTGCTGGAGCTGAAAGCAGCCTGGATGGCCATATCTCTTCTGGCCTCTTCTCTCAGAGGGAAATTGCTCCTGATACATATGGACAACAGAGCGGCGGTGTCCTATGTGCAAAACCAGGGTGGCACACAAAGCAGATCCCTGATGCAGGAAGTGGAGCCGATTGTGTCGGGGGCAGAGGGGAACCTACTGAACCTCACAGCAGCCTACATTCCAGCCTTTCAGAATCACCAAGCGGATCTGTTGTTACATAGTTACATAGTAGGTGAGGTCGAAAAAAGACACGAGTCCATCAAGTCCAACTATGTGTGTGATTATATCTCAGTATTACATTGCATATCCCTGTATGTTGCGGTCGTTCAGGTGCTTATCTAATTGTTTCTTGAAACTATCAATGCCCCCTGCTGAGATCACCACATGTGTAAGGGAATTCCACATCCTTGGCACTCTTACAGTAAAGAACCCTCTACGTAGTTTAAGGTTAAACCTCTTTTCTTCTAATTTTAATGAGTGGCCACAAGTCTTGTTAAACTCCCTTCCACGAAAAAATTTTTTATCCCTATTGTGGGGTCACCAGTAAGGAATTTGTGTATTGAAATCATATCCCCTCTCAAGCATCTCTTCTCCAGAGAGAATAAGTTCAGTGCTCGCAACCTTTCCTCATAACTAATATCCTCCAGAGCCTTTATTAGCTTTGTTGCCCTTCTTTGTACTCGCTCAATTTCCAGTACATCCTTCCTGAGGACTGGTGGCCATAACTGGACAGCATACTCTCGGTGCAGCCGCACCACAGTCCTGTAGAGTGGGAGAATTATCGTTTTTATCTCTGGAGTTAATGCCCTTTATAATGCATGCCAATATTCTGTTTGCTTTGTTAGCAGCAGCTTGGCATTGCATGCCATTGCTGAGCCTATCATCTACTAGGAACCCCAGGTCCTTTTCCTTCCTAGATTCCCCCTGAGGTTCTCTCCCAATGTATAGATTGCATTCATATTTTTGCCACCCAAATGCATTATTTTAAATTTTTCTACATTGAACTTCATTTGCCATGTAGTTGCCTACCCCATTCATTTGTTCAGATCTTTTTGCAAGATTTCCACATCCTGGGGAGAAGGTATTGCCCTGCTTAGCTTAGTATCATCCACAAATACAGAGATTGAACTGTTTACCCCATCCTCCAGGTCATTTATGAACAAATTAAAAAGGATTGGTCCCAGCACAGAACCCTGGGGGACCCCACTACCCACCCCTGACCATTCTGAGTACTCCCCATTTATCACCACCCTCTGAACTCGCCCTTGTAGCCAGTTTTCAATCCATGTACTCACCCTATGGTCCATGCCAATGGACCTTATTTTGTACAGTAAACGTCTATGGGGAACTGTGTCAAATGCTTTTGCAAAATCCAAATACACCACGTCTACGGGCCTTCCTTTATCTGGATGGCAACTCACCTCCTCATAGAAGGTTAATAGGTTGGTTTGGCAAGAACGATTCTTCATGAATCCATGCAGATTACTGCTAATGATACTGTTCTCATTACTAAAATTTTGTATATAGTCCTTTTTCATCCCCTTCAAGTGTTTACATACTATTGATGTTAGGCTAACTAGTCTGTAATTCCCAGGGATATATTTTGGGCCCTTTTTAAATATTGGTGCTATTTAGGCTTTTTATCCAATCAGCTGGTACCATTCCAGTCAGTAGACTGTCAGTAAAAATTAGGAACAATGGTCTGGCAATTACTTGACTAAGTTCCCTAAGTACCCTTGGGTGCAAGCCATCTGGTCCCGGTGATTTATTAATGTTAAGTTTCCCAAGTCTAATTTTAATTCTGTCCTCTGTTAACCATGGAGGTGCTTCCTGTGATGTGTCATGAGGATAAACAGTGCAGTTTTGGTTACTTCCCTCGTGAAGACTGAGGAGAAGAATAAATTCAGTACCTTTGCCATCTCCCCATCCTTTGTAACCAAATGTCCTTCCTTATTCTTTATGGAGCCAATATGGTCTGTCCTCCTTTTTTACTGTTTACATACTTAAAGAATTTATTGGGATTTTTTTTTTGCTCTCCTCCGCTATGTGTCTTTCATGTTCTATCTTAGCCGTCCTTATTGCACCCTTACATTTCTTGTTGCATTCTTTATAAAGTCTGAATGCTGATGATGATCCCTCTACCTTGTATTTTTTGAATACCTTCTCCTTTGCTTTTATATGCATTTTTACATTGGAGCTAAGCCATCCAGGACTTTTGTTCACTCTTTTAAATGTACTGTATTACCTAAATGGGATGCATTGGCTAATGCCCCTATTTAATATAATCTTAAAGAAAACCCATCTCTCGTCGGTGTTCTTTGTTCCTAAGATTTTTCCCAATTTATGGGTTGTAGTTTAGGGAAGTTGGCTCTTTTGAAAATTCTGTGTCTTTGTATTCCCTTTATGTTTCCTATTTGTGTGATTTATACCGGAGCCAATTGACCTGTGATTGCTGTTACCTAAATTGCCCCATATTTACACATCTGTGATCAGGTCTGTATTGTTGGTAATCAGTAGATCCAGTAACGCTTTATTTCTAGTTGGTTTATCTACCATCTGACCCATAAAATTGTCCTGCAAGACATTCAGGAACTTTCAAGCCTTAGATGAATGCATAGTTCCCTCCACCCAGTCTATGTCTGGATAATTAAAATCTCCCATTATGATAACACTTCCCATTCTTGCTGCTAATTTAAATTGTGATAGGAGATCTGTCTCCCCTTCCTCCCTCAGTTTAGGGGGCCTATAGACTCCCCATATTATTTTCCCCTTAGCTTCATCCCTTTGGAGCTCCACCCATAAGGATTCCACCTCCTCCCTAGCTCCCTTAGTGATGTCATCTCTCACATTCACTTGTACATTATTCTTGATATATAGGTATATCCCTCCCCCTTTTTTACCCTCTGTATCCTTCTTTGCGATAAAGGGTATACCCTTGAATGGTTGCCAGCCAATCATGAGAGCTGTTGAACCCAATTCTCTGAAATTCCCACAAAATCCAAATCCTCCTTGAACAGTATCTTTAGTTCACCCATCTTGTTCGCTAAGCTCCTGGCATTGGTAAACACTAGGATTGAGCTTTATGTTCGAATTGAGTTCAAACATTGGCTGTTTGAGCGTTCGTCGAAATGCGAAAACTAGCGGCGCGTCATGCCCCATAATGCAATGCGACATCGCAGTGCATTGCTGTCTGATGATTGGCCAAGCATGCACTATGACCCACATGCTTTGGCCAACCACAGCACTGTCAGCAAAGAGCCATACTTGTCCAAAGGCAGGGTGCCTTTGGCCAATTATGGCTCAGGGGGTTAAGTCCATGCCCCACACTATATAAGGCCGCCTGCATGTCGGCCCTGTGTAGTGTGTTGCTGGCATTGACCGAGAGAGTGTAATCTCATTTAGATTGAGCAGGCAGACGATTCAGTTAGCTGCAGTGTATATAATATATATATATATATATATATATATATATATATATATATATATATATATATATATATATACACAGTCAGTCTAATATATATATATATATATATATATATATATATCCACTGTATCCAGTTTAGCTAGATCTCACTGCAGTCCATTCCTGGTGTACTCGTTCTAATATACTTCAGGCAGGAAGGTGATTTAGTTAGCTGCAGTGTATTTAATATATATATACATACATACAGTCAGTCTCGTGTATATATATATATATCCACTAGGGGTGCAACGGATCGTCACCGAGCGTCACCCCGCTCGGATCGGCACATGCCGCGATCTGCGGAGCGCTTCGCGGTCTCGACCTTAGGAAAGGCCGCGGCTTCGGCCTAGCTCTGAAGCGGCGGCCATCTTTCTACACCCGGGCTGTTTACACTGTGATCGCTCCGACGGAGCGATCACTTGTAAACAAACCGGCATCATGTCATGACGCCGGTTCCTCTCTCTCCTCTCTGTACTAATCTGTACAGTGGAGGGGAGAGATCCAGAGATGGAAGCAGCCATCCCTCCATACCCTGCAGTACCCAGCAATACCCTGCCAATACTCTGCAATACCCTGCCAATACTCTAGCAATACTCTGCAATACCCTGCCAATACTTTAGCAATACTCTGCAATACCCTGCCTGCCAATACTCTGCGATACCCTGCCAATACTCAGCAAAACTCTGCAATACCCTGCCTGCCAATACTCTGCGATACCCTGCCTGCCAATACTCTGCGATACCCTGCCTGCCAATACTCTGCGATACCCAGCCTGCCAATACTCTGCGATACCCAGCCTGCCAATACTCAGCGATACCCTGCCTGCCAATACTCAGCGATACCCTGCCTGCCAATACTCAGCGATATCCTGCCTGCCAATACTCTAGCAATACTCAGCCATACTCTGCAATACCCAGCCATACTCTGCGATACCCAGCCATACTCTGCGATACCCAGCCGTACCCAGCCATACTCAGCCGTACCCAGCCATATTCAGCCATACCCAGCCATGCTCAGCCGAACCCAGCCATACTCAAACCAATATTACAATGGGGGAGATTGTGGATATTACAGTGGGGACTATATGGTGGTGGAATTTTCATAGGTTTTTTCAAATTAAATTATTATTTGCTGATCCGAAAAATGATCCGATCCGTAACTCTGATCCGAGGAACGATCCGATCCGTGAGTTTTTTGATCCGTTGCACCCCTAATATCCACTGTATCCAGTTTAGCTAGATCTGACTGCAGTCCATTCCTGGTGTACTCTTTCTAATATACTTCAGGCAGGCAGGTGATTCAGTTAGCTGCAGTGTATTTAACCACTTAACGATCAGCGCACGCCGATGTACGTCCTATTTTTGAAGAGGGATATCTCGGTAACGGCAGCTGCTGCTGCCACAACCGAGATATCCATCTCTTCAGGCGTTGGTCGTCTGTAAGATGAGATCACCGCTATCAGTGGCGGGAGAGGTGCCGAGCTCCCTCCTACCCCCCTCCCGCGTCCTCCACCGCTTACCGGAGCCGTCGGTAGCGGCGGAACTGATCGGGTCCTCTTCCTAGCTGGGTATAGAGATGAGTGAGGCTAAGATGGCCCCCACTCGTCTTTATACCATAGGAGGGCGGAAGCGACGTCAAAACGTCACTTCCACCCATACCTCTTAAAGGTATATTTTTTTAATGTCATTTGTGATTGACTTTTTTTTTTTTTTTTGCATTTAAGTCCAAATATGAGATCTGAGGACTTTTTGACCCCAGATCTCATATTTAAGAGGACCTGTCATGCTTTTTTCTATTACAAGGGATGTTTATATTCCTTGTAATAGGAATAAAAGTGATCCATTTTTTTTTTAAAAAAACAGTGCAAAAATAAATAAAATCAATTAAAATAAATAAGAAAAAAAAAAAAGGTTTTTAAAAACACCCCGTCACAACGAGCTCTCGCCCAGAAGCGAGCGCATACGCTAGTAGCGTCCGCATATGAAAACGGCAGTCAAACCTGTAGAATTTTTTAAATGTCGCTTATGGAGATTTTTTAGGCTAAAAGTTTGACGCCATTCCACGAGCGGGTGCAATTTTGAAGCATGACATGTTGGGTATCAATTTACTCGGCGTAACATTATCTTTCACAATATAAAAAAAAATTGGGCTAATTTTACTGTTGTCTTATTTTTTTATTCAAAAAAGTGATTTTTTTCCCAAAAAAGTGTGATTGTAAGACCGCTGCGCAAATACGGTGTGAAAAAAAGTATTGCAATGACCGCTATTTTATTCTCTAGGGTGTTAGAAAAAAAACAATATAAAATGTTTAGGGGTTCTAAGTAATTTTCTAGCAAAAAAAACTGTTTTAAACATGTAAACACCGAGTCTGAAAAAGAGGCCTGGTCCTGAAAAAGAGGCCTGGTCCTCAATGTGCTCTGTGTCTTTGCTGGTTTGTCTCTTCAGCTCCAGTGTTCCTGTGCCTTGTTTCCTGGGCCTACCTGTTGTGACCCGGATCGTACCTGACTACTCTTGGACCTCTCCTGCAATTGACCTTTGGCTTGATTCTCGAATCTCCTTCTCTGCTGTTCCTGTGTTTGACCCCCGGCCTTCCTCCTGGACTTGTCTCTGCCTATTCCCTGTATTTGATGCCTGGATCTATGGACTGACCTTCTGTGTATGACCTGGCTTGCTCTCGGACTCTGATCTAATCTCCCTGGTGTTTGACCTTCGTCCTCCTGCTGTTCCTAACTCCAGGTGTTAGAACCCCAGCTGGGCGTTCTCTTCAATCAAGTTCCAAGACCATCTTGCACGGGTAGCTCTTCTTCCAGAAGACCTTCTGCATACGTGTCACCTGCTGGCACATGTACTGTGCTGGGTGCACAGTACCCCTTCATGCCCTGTACTCGCTGTTCCACCCTCAGGGGTACTGTGCACCCAGTTGCAAGGGAAGCCGCTCTCAGCACTTCGGCCCTGGTGAGTACCTGACAGTACAAACCAGCCATGTCAGAGGCCGACAGAGCTGACTCACCCCTTGAGGCGACCTTGCAAGCAGGTTGCAGCCCTCACCCAGGCGGTGCAGCGACTCCAAGATGGCTACTTCCAGATTGAGGGCCATCAACAGCACCTGGCAATCTCTCCTAGTCCATCGTATCCTTCACCTTCTACAGCCAGCAGCTCTTCTGCTTTGCAAGCTCAAGGTGGTGCCACATCTGCAGTTGTCATGACCCTTCCAGAACCCAGGGTCCCTACTCCTGAGCTTTTTTCGGGCAACCGGAAGAAGTTTAGGGCATTTAAAAATGCATGCCTCCTGTACCTGGCTCTGCAGCCCAGGACCTTCCTCTCTGAATCGGTGAAGGTGGGGTTCATCATTTCTCTGCTATCAGACGAACCACAGTCCTGGGCTCCATTCACCCCTGATGAAAGACTTTGTTTGTCTTTGTCTATACTGTGGTGAAGCAGGACATTTTCTACGTAGCTGCCCTGTGAGACCCAGTAAGTGCTGACCTCGTGTTGCTGTGAATTCTCAAATTGCGGGTTCCACCCAGTCTCACCTTGTCCTCCCGGTTTCATTACAGGTGGTGGAAGAGGAGGTTCGGCTGGGAGCCATCATTGACTCTGGAGCCTGCAGTTGTTTCATGGACATAACCTTAGCCCGGAACTTGCACACCCCTCTCTGCACTAGGAAACAACATCTTCAAATCCACCTGACTGACGGCTCCCTACCCTGCTCCGTTCCCGTGACCAAGGAAACAGAACCTATCCTGACATCCACAGACTCTGGTCATCGTTAATTTCTTCGCTTTGACTTCATTAATTCTCCTATGTTTCCGATCATCCTCGGGTTCCCTTGGCTGCAAGCCCATGACCCACAGATTAACTGGAACAAGAAAGAAGTACTCTTTTCTTCTGTCTACTGTTCACAGCATTGTCTCCTGCTGACCTCCCACAAGTCCTCCTCTTGCCTAACGATACAGACTAGTTCTGATAGTCCTAAACATGTCCCTCCAGCCTATCATGATTTTTTGGACATTTTTGACAAGAAGAAGGCTGATACTCTGCCACCCCATTGGCCCTATGACTGCCGATTGATCTGCTACCCAGCTCCCGAAATTCCGTTTGGTCAGATTTTTCCATTATCAGAGACTGAATTGGAAGCCCTACGCTCTTACATAGATGAAAACTTGGAAAAAGGATTCATCTGACCATCATTTTCTCCAGCTGGCACAGGCATCTTTTTCGTTGAGAAAAAGGATAGTTCTCTCAGGCCTTGTGTGGACTACAGGGAACTTAATAAAATTACTATTAAGAACAGGTACCCTCTTCCTCTCATCCCTGAACTTTTTCAACGTCTAAGAACTGCCAAGGTATTCACTAAACTAGACCTTCGGGGAGCATATAATTTAGTCCGAATCCACGATGGAGATGAGTGGAAAACGGCTTTCAGGTCTAGATTTGGACATTTTGAATATCTAGTGATGCCCTTCGGGCTCTGCCCCGGCCATGTTCCAGCACCTCGTCAATGATATCTTGCATCAGTATCTAGACAATTTCGTGATTGTATATCTTGACGATATTCTGATTTTCTCCAACTCACTAGAACTACACCGTACCCACGTCAGGAAGGTCCTCCTCGTCCTCAGAGAACACGGGCTCTACTTAAAAGGAGAAAAATGTGAATTCGAAAGAGACACCATTCAATTCCTCAGGTTCATCATCACCACAGGAGGAATCTCAATGGACCCACAAAAGGTCAAAGCCATCCAGGAATGACCGGCACCTTCAGACAAGAAATCTGTTCAGCGATTTGTTGGCTTTGACAATTTTTATCGCAGGTTTATTCAGGGGTTCTCCACGATTATTTCCCCCATCACTCAACTGACCCGCCAGCAAGTCAAATTCCAATGGTCTCAGCAAGCCCAGGAAGCCTTTGATGAATTAAAGAGACTTTTTATCCTTCGACATCCAGATCCAAGTCTTCCTTATGTATTGGAGGTAGACGCCTCCGAATCCGCAACAGGGGCTATCCTTTCTCAAAGAAGTGGCCCAAAGGCTCTCCTTCACCCAGTCTCCTTCGCTTCCCAGAAACTCAGTCCTCAGGAGAAGAATTATGATGTCGGAGACTGAGAACTACTCGCTATAAAATTTGCCCTGGATGAATGGAGGTATCTACTGGAGGGTGCGTCTCAACCCATCATGATCTTTACAGACCACAGGAACCTGGAGTACCTCAGAGCTGCTAAACACCTCAGACCCCGACAAGCACGCTGGGCCCTCTTTTTCTCCAGGTTCAATTTCCATATCACTTACCGCCCCGGTTCCAAAAATGGGAAAGCAGACGCACTCTCACGAATGTTTCCAGAAGCTGAAGAACCATCTGAACCTGCAACTATTCTGTCTCCGCACAACTTTCTCCAAATCATCCAACCTGATCTAGAAACAGCCATTAAGCAAGCCACCGATCAATTCTCTGAAACGACAGCATCCTCCCTGGAAAAGAAACACAGTTTGCTATGGGCACACAGCAAGGTATTTATTCCTCCTTCAGTAAGACTCCAGGTTTTGCAGACCTTTCACGATCACAAGATGGCAGGACATTTTGGGATCCAGAAAACTGCCGATCTGATCAACCGTTCTTTCTGGTGGCCGGGTTGGAGGAGGGATTGCAAGAACTATGTCCTGTCTTGTGTTATTTGCCAACATAACAAGGGGCAAACACCAAAGCCTGGGGACTTTTGAGATCTTTGCCTGTTCCCGAACGTCCCTGGAGTGAGATCTCTGGATTTAATTGTTGACTTGCCATCTTCTGACAAGTTTTCCACGATCCTAGTAGTAGTGGATCGCCTCTTGAAGATGGCACATTTTCTACCCATGTGTGGTACTCCTTCTGCTGCGGCTACGGCAAGTATCTTTATCAAGGAAGTCATGAGGCTACATGGCGTCCCCTCCAACATCGTGTCTGATAGGGGAATCCAATTCATCTCCAAATTCTGGAAGGACCTCTGCAAGGCTCTGGAGATCAAGATCTCATTATCTTTCGCATACCACCCACAAAGCAACGGGCAAACAAAGACCAAATCAAACATTAGAGCAATACCTCCGTTGTTTCTGCTCCTGCTCCCAAGACAATTGGTCCTCTCTCCTGCCCTGCGCGGAATTTGTCTACAATAACTTTGTACTTTTTCCGCTACCAACCAAACACCCTTTTGGGCTAATTGCGGCTTCCACCCTTCCTTCCTGCCAGATTCCGTCCCCGAAGTCTCCGCTCCTGCAGTACAAGAACGGGTAAGGTCAATCCACGAAAATTTCCTACAAATCCAAGAGGCTATGAAAAAGGCTCAAAGGGATTATGAGGAATATTATAATAGAGCAAGAAAATATTGCCCGAGTTTCAAGATCGGGGAGAAAGTATGGTTATCCTCTGTTAACCTGAAATTGTCATACCCGTCACGGAAGCTCGATCCCAAGTTTATCGGCCCCCTTCAAAATCAAGAGGGTGGTAAACCCAGTGGCCTTTGAACTGGCACTACCTAGTTCATACAAGATTTACCCGGTGTTCCATGCATCCCTATTGAAACCAGTGATCCCAAGCTCCTTCACCGGAAGAGAAGTGGCACCATCTCCACCAATCGAAGGCGAAGAAGAATTCGAGGTGGAGGCCATAATGGACTGTCGAAAGAGGGGGAGACAGACTCAATACCTGGGATTTCCACCGGAGACACCCTGAGCTACCAGCCAGATTGGGCATCCAGGGGGCTGCCCCTTGGGGGGGCACTGTCAGAGGATCAACAGACTTCAGTGTCGGTGCTTCCCCGTGTGCCTGCGGGGTAGAACGGCGCACGCGAATCTGCGATGCGGTGGGTTTGCACACGCGGGTGCGCGAATTAGCGAGTCCGCGCGCACACAGTAGCACGGGTTGGCGCATGCATATGCACGATACGGCACAACGACGTGTGCGCACGCCTATGGGCACCACCTGATTGCTCTGACAGGCCTATAAAAGGCATCAATGTGCTCTGTGTCTTTGCTGGTTTGTCTCTTCAGCTCCAGTGTTCCTGTGATCCTGTGCCTTGTTTCCTCAGCCTACCCGTTGTGACCCAGATCGTACCTGACTACTCTTGGACCTCTCCTGCAATTGACCTTTGGCTTGATTCTCGGATCTCCTTCTCTGCTGTTCCTGTGTTTGACCTCCGGCCTTCCTCCTGGACTTGTCTCTGCTTACTCCCTGTGTTTGACGCTTGGATCTATGGACTGACCTTCTGTGTATGACCTGGCTTGCTCTCGGACTCTGATCTAATCTCCCTGGTGTTTGACCCTCGGCCTCCTGCTGTTCCTAACTCCAGGTGTTAGAACCCCAGCCGGGCATTCTCTTCAATCAAGTTCCAAGACCATCTTGTACGGGTAGCTCTTCTTCCGACCTTCTGCATACGTGTCACCTGCTGGCAACCCGTGCCCCTTCGTGCCCTGTACCCACTGTTCCACCCTCAGGGGTACTGTGCACCCAGTTGCAAGGGAAGCCGCTCTCAGCACTTCAGCCCTGGTGAGTACCTGACATATATATATATATACTGTATCCAGTGTAGCTAGATCTGACTGCAGGCTGTTCCTGGTGTACTTTTTCCAATATACTGTCACGTACCTTTAAGCAGAGCCCGGAGTGCAGGGAGTGGCCTCTCGTAGACCTCTGACTCGAGAGACCCTGGTAGTGGTGACAGGGGCTCAGGAGCACAGAGGGGCACAAGTGCCTGACTGGATAGCAGGTGGTAGAGGCAGAAGACCGTTGAAGGAGGAGGTGTATTGTAGTCCGGTGTCTGAATGCAGGCAAAGGTGAGATAAGTTCCAGCAGACAGCAGAAGGGTTCCTGTAGTCCAGCAACGGCATACAAGTGATTGCAGGAAGTGACAAACAAAGGAGGGGTATTGTAGTCCAACAACGGATGCAGGTGTAATGGATAAGCGGAAGCGGAAGATTCCAGTAGTCTGCGGCCAGAGGTAGAAGGCTACAAACGCAGAAGGAGTACAGCCAGATATAGCGGAGGACTGGGAGGTGTCCTGTAGTACAACAGCAAGCAACTTACAGTTGACGGATGGTGTAACAGTCCAGGTCAGGCACAGGCGGGCAGATCAGGTACAGAAACGGAATCCAGAAGAGTAGTCGGGTACAAGCCAAAGTCGGGGGGGCAGGCAGCAAACAGCAGAGTCGGGAACAAGCCGGGTTCGATACGGATCAGGATACAGGTACAGATACAGGTACAGGTTCAGGTTCAGATTCAGATATGGATCACCAGGACGCACAGGAACGCTGTTGATCAGGCAGCAAGGCAGTGAGGCATGGATCCAGTTTAAATAGCGCTATTGGCGCCAATTTGCGTCAAACGGCCGCGCGCGCACCCGCGTGCGCGCACCGCCGATCGCGGTAACGCTCCTGGAACTGGGCAAGAGATCTTCTGCGACTTTCGCCGCTCGGACGTCCGTGAGGAGGATCTTCCTGACATATACTGTCAGACAGGCAGGTGATTCAGTGAGCTGCAGTGCATAAAATATATATACAGTCTCCTACATATATAAATCCACTGCATTCCAGTCTAGCCAAGCCTATATCTGACTGAAGGCCATTCCTGGTGTACGTTTTCAAATATACTTGCAGGCAAGTAGGCATGCAGGTGATTCAGTGATCTGCAGTGCATAAAATATATATACAGTCTCCTACATATATCCACTGCATTCTAGTCTAGCCAAGCCTATATCTGGCTGCAGGCCATTCCTGATGTACGTTTTCAAATACACTTTCAATCAGGCAGGCAGGTGATTCAGTGATCTGCACGGCATAAAATATATATACACAGTCTCCTACATATATATATGCAATAGGAAAAAGAAAAAAACACTGCACTAATTCAAAATACAAAAGTAGTGAAACTACAATATTCCTGTGAAAAACACAGCCCGGCCACTAGCACACAAACAAACCAAGTCCAAATTAATATATGTAAATCAGTGCAGCGCTTAAAGGCACCTATCTTAATAAGTGAAAAAATATATTTCTAGCAAACAAACAAATAATAGTGATAGAGAAGTCCACAAATAATGTGTAAACAGTCCAAAAATTTATCGCTCAGGTGCATCTGGAGCTTTGTTAAGGTCATCAGATGGTATTCAAAGCTAAATAACTCCCGACATTCTCAGGCTTCAGACCTCTTGAGAATAGGCTTTACACAAATTAGAGAAGGTAGGTACTCTTACCGGATGGGTTGGACACATCCACCTTATAGTAATGTGTCTTACGAGCTTATGGGAGGGCTCCAGCCGCTCACCCCAATACACCGGCCAGATGATATTTTCCTCTCTCCAGCTCGTAAGACACACTACTATAAGGTGGATGTGTCCAACCCATCCAGTAAGAGTACCTACCTTCTCTAATTTGTGTAAAACCTATTCTCCAGAGGTCTGAAGCCTGAGAACGTCGGGAGTTATTTAGCTTTGAATACCATCTGATGACCTTAACAAAGCTCCAGATGCACCTGAGCGATAAATTTTTGGACTGTTTACACATTATTTGTGGACTTCTCTATCACTATTATTTGTTTGTTTGCTAGAAATATATTTTTTCACTTAAGATAGGTGCCTTTAAGCGCTGCACTGATTTACATACACACACATATATATATATATATATATATATATATATATATTATATATATATATATATATATGCATTCCAGTCTAGTCAAGCCTATATCAACTGCAGGCCATTCCTGGTGGACGTTTGCAAATACACTTTCAGGTAGGCAGGCAGGGGATTCAGTGATCTGCAGTACATATATATATATATATATATATATATATATATATATATATATATATATATATACATATATACATATATACATACATACATATACAGTCTCCTACATATATATATCCACTGCATTCAAGTCTGGCCAAGCCTATATCTGACTGCAGTCCATTCCTGGTGTAATTTTCAAATACACTTTCAGGCAGCAAGTGATTCCGTGATCTGAAGTGCATTTAATATATATACAGTCTCCTACATATATATCCACTGCATTCTAGTCTAGCCAAGCCTATATCTGACTGCAGGCCATTCCTGGTGTACATTTTAAAATACACTTTCAGGCAGGCAGGTGATTCAGTGATCTGTAGCGCATAAAATATCTATATCCACTGTATTCTAGTCTAGCCAAGCCTATATCTGACTGCAGGCCATTCCTGGTGTACGTTTTCACTTTCAGGCAGGCGATTCAGTGATCTGACAGCTGGGTCTTCCCCAGCCCCTCCCAGTAATCTGTCCACCAGATTCGAGATGTGTCGAACCCGAGCACCCGGTAGACAGCATACGTCGCTTCAGGTCTTTGTTACAGATTGCCCTCTCTGCCCTTCTAAGAATTGAGTCCCCTACCACCAGAATCTGTCTTTTCCTTCGCTTCCCCCCCACCACTCTCACTGGAGGAGTTCTTCCCCCAGCAGCTAGGAGAGTCCCTCAGCTCCAACAGTGCTGGTCCCTGACTGGTTTCACCAATGCCACTCAATGGAGCATACTTATTGGGATGCTCCAACCCTGTATTGGCCTCCCTGGCACTTCCCCCTCTACCCTCCCCGACTGTCACCCATCCACTCTTTCCTAGTGCCTGCACCTGTTTGTCTCCACCCAACTCTGTGCTGGCTCCTGCCGACATCTGCCGTGTACGTTTCTGACTCTCCTTTAGTATGGAGGTACTTCTCAGTGCTGACATTTGTTTCCCCAGATTCAGAACCTGGGCTTCCAGGGAAACAATGTGCTTACATTTTGCACAGCAGTATTCACCCTCCATCAGATGATCAAGGAACGCATACATGCCGCAAGATGTACGAGTCGCCTCTCCACACCCACTGGGCATCATACCTATTAAATTTAATGAGGATTGGGAATTATACCCTGTCCAAATTACCTAACAACTAGCTTCCTGACACTAATACTCAACAATACACAGGTACGCAACAAGACAATACACAGGAATTCAACAAGACAATACACAGGCACTCGCATGACCTATGTGCACTCGCAGACCTACATGCACCCGCAGACCTACGTGCAATCACAATACACAAGTACACAGTATACAAGTACTAACGATCCACACAAACAACTCTCAGGTACTCACACTACACAGGTACTATGACCCCTGTTATAACCTCCTGTTTTAAACTCTGGTTTTTAACTCAACACTTAGTTTGGACTAAGTTCCAGCAAGGGCTCAAACAATGAGTTCTACTGAAGGTTATATAGGCCTCAAGCACTCCACTTAATTAGTAGGCTGAAGGAAGCAAAGAAAAAGAAAGCTGTTTAAAAAGTGTCAGAAAAATGTCTTAAAAAGCTACAAGGAAAATCATGTATTCTGTTGTCCAGAAGTCTGATCGACAATGAGTGGTCTCTTTTTTTTATTTTTTAAATGGTATATTCTTTATTAAGATTGTTACCCTTTTACAAAACATCATATAAAAACATTACAGCAACATATTTTTCAGTGTGTTATTATTTTCACATTACAGTATGTACCTTCAAAACCTTGCCCTTTACCCCTTCCCATTACAAATATCAACCCCTTAATCCTTCCATCTTGTTCACCTCACAAAACTATAGCTGTTTATATATATACCTATACAGATTAACTGTTTTACTCTAGATTTCACATTTATTGTTCTAACCCACCTGTAGTAATTCACTGTAAATATTGTTTCTTTACCTATAAGGCTACTTCTAATCGTTTCTCTGATCTCTTTCCCCCCTTCTTCTCTCTAAGCCCTTGTACACATGGTCGGACATTCCGACAACCAAATCCGTCGGATTTTTTCCGACGGATTTTGTCCGAAACTGTTGCATACACATGGTCGGGCAAAGTTGTCGGAAAATCCGATCGTTCAGAACGTGATGACGTTATTTTGTTACGACGGGACTACATTCAGGCTAGTAGCCAATAGCTTTGGTGTAGGAATTTGATCTGAGCATGCGTGGCATTTTGTCCGATCGGAATTCTCTACACATGATCGGACTATGTCCGATCGGATCATGTTGTCGGAAAATTTTATAGACAAGTTGGAAAACTTGGTCCATCAGATACTCAGACGGAAACAGTCCGATGGAGACCACACACAGTCGGATTATCCGATCGGACACCTTCCGTCGGAATGTCCGACCGTGTGTACAAGGGCTAAGGGGGATAGCCCATCTTTTCCAGACATGGCTTCCACATCTTTTCAAATTCCTTTAAATTCTCTTGTTTGGTATAAACTATCCTATTCCTTCCATACTATCTCATCTACAATCTGAACCCATTCTCTCACTGACGTAGGCCTCAACGACTGTCATCTCTGTGCAATCAGTTTTCTTGCTTTGAATTTAAACTTTAGTACCACTACTGTAGTGCTTGCCGATTCACTATATTTCTCCCTATATCCCAGTACACAGAGTATGGCTTCCATATCTGTCCTATGGTATCAAGAACCTCTGCTCAATATCGGAATGACTTTGAGCATCGCCATACCATATGTATAAGGTCCCCATCTCCTGGCACCTGGGGCAATTGGCATTCGGTCTTCTGCCAAACAAGAACAGTCTCTTAGGGGTATAATAAGTTTTATGTAGCAACATCAGGTGTGATACTTTTTGTGATGGAGGAGACCAATACCAATGACCCCAGCTCCAATATCTTCCTCCACTATTCCTCAGTTATTTCCCCTATATCCTCTTCCCATTTCTTCCTACTGTTAAGGGACTCTGCTATGACTGTTGCATATTTGTATGTATCATTCAGAAATTAGCCCCTTAGTCGTATCCGACTTAATTATCTTTTGGAAAAGGTTGTTTTTTTTTCCATTCTTAAGACATGTCTAATCTTTAGATAGCTATAAAATGAACGGTTTGGAATATTAAATTATTTTCTAAGATCTACAAATGTTTTTAGAGTACTCTGTTCATATAGATGAGCCAGCCTATTTATATCCCTTATTTCTAGCAGCTCTTGCAGCTTCTTATTATTCCAAATGGGGGAGTATTCTGAAATCCCCTTATACCCTATTAATATCTTGACTGTTTTCCATAACCATTTTTATTGTTGGATTCCTAAAAAAGAATCCACCTCCAGTGCCTCTACTACTGTATTATTCGGTGTCCCTAAACATTATTCTCCCACTTGCATTTCCTCCTCCCTGAGTGTCACACCCTCCTAAACACTGCATCTGTGCTGCCAAGAAGTAACTCCGGGGATGTGGCACAGCTGGCCCCCACGCCTTTGTTGGTAGCTGCAACGTATGCAGCTGAATCCTAGCCTGACCCTTTTTTGCATATCCACACCGGAGAGTTATGTAGCAGGTACAGCAATTGTGGCATCCATATCATTTTGATCAAATTGGTATTATATTATTACTGATGTATTGGTTGGGATCTCTTGTCAGATATATACCTAGATATTTCATTGTTTCTACTACATCCAATTGGGGCATTTCGGGCAATACAGGGTTATCAATAGGGTCCACTAGTAAAAGTACCCATTTCTCCCAGTTTATAACTAAGCCTGAGAATCTTCCAGACCCCTGAGGGATTTCTCAGTGTCCCCAAGGAAAAAAAAGAACATCATCCACATACAGTGCAATACTTTCCTCCCCCGTCTTCCTTTGGAAATCTTTCATACCTGAACTTGATCTGACTGCAATTGCCAATGGCTCCATCGCCAAGGCAAAGAGCAAAGGCAACAATGGACACCCCTGCCTCCTCCCCCTTTCCAGTTGAATCTCTTCCGAGTATTCATTATTGATTCTAACTTTAGCAATTGGGTCATTGTACAGCATTTTTATCCACTCAATAAAAGAAGGTCCAAAACCAAATACCTCCAGAACTTGCCAGATATAGCACCATTCAAAGTTACCAAAAGCCTTAATTATATCTAGACACCAGCTCTCGATCCCATATTTTCTGTTGGAGTATGCAGGTTCAGGTTTGCCCTTCTGATATTCAGACTAGTGTATCTATTAGCAATAAATTCTGTTTGGTCTGGAATCTGGATGTATAAGTTTTTGGATCATTTTATTCAGCCTAGCTGCCAGCACCTTTGCCAATATTTTAACATCGGAACATATGCAACATTATTATAGTCGCCCATCGACATTGAACTGGGCAGCTTCCCCTCTACTATTGCCCCGTTTAGCTCCTTAAGCAGCTCCGGGAGTATTACTTCTCCATAATATTTATAAATCTCCACCGGCAGTCGATCCGGCCCAGGGGATTTTTGATTGACCATCCCAGCTACTGCCTGTTGTAAATCTCCAAGAGTTATTGGGACCTCAATACCCTCTCTGTACCCTTCTGTGAGGACTGGTATTGTAAGAGAACCAGTTGCTCCCTTCCATTGCGCACACGCGTTAACACGCGTGGGCGTTCGCACATACCTGTGCGTGCTAATGCGCACGCACGTGCACGACGGGCTGGGTGCACGCGTGGGCGTTTTGCACATTGCCTGCACACGCGGGCATGCGCCTATGGTGCAAATTGAAGCCAAAAGGCCTATTTAAAGGAGTGCTCTGACCCCAGATGGTTGTTGACTGATCTTCAGCTATTCCTGTTATCCTGCACCCGCTATTCTCTGCCTGAAACCTCCTGATGAACCCGGCGTGCTCTGACCCTGTTTCTGGATCCTGTTCTGGCTCTGACTTCCAGCTCCTGGCCCTGGCTATTCTTGTGACCTTGCTTCTGCCTGCTGACCTGTACCATGTTGCCCGCCTGTTGCCGAACCTGGCTTACTACAAGACCCTGCTTTCGCTGCTGCACGTCCTGCCGGTGCCTGCTACCCTGATCCAGCCACCTTCTATGATCTTCTGCTATAAGCCTATCAAGGACTTAACCACACCGCACATTCCAGTTCCACTGTTCCTGCGGAGTTTCCCTTTAAGTTCAGCTGATCCTGGGTACCAGACGATCCATCCAGCCCTGACGGCTCACCTGCCTGTCCAAGTTCACTTCATCTGCTGCAAAGCTCCAGGTCCACAGTTTCAGGCACTCGTGTTCCTTCTGGCCCTCAGTTCCCTCTGTACCACTCCCAGTGGGGCCTGGGCGGAAGATACATGAGAGGCCGACCTCGTCAATTCAGTCTCCTCCAAGGTACATGACAGGTATTTCCAAATTCCCAAGAATTATATAAAAGTGGTCTCTGAATCAGACAGTGTTCGATTGGATTTGTCAACAATGGGGTCACCCCCAAATAGACCTTTTTAGCTCGCCTCTGAACACCAAGACTCCTCTCTTTGTCTCGAGATATATCTGCCGGACATCAACAGGGGTGGATGCGCTAGCTCAGTCATGGGATTTCCGCTTGGCCTATGCCTTCCCTCCAGTCCCTATGATCCTATGTTTTCTCCAACGACTCAGCAAGGAGAGAGTGATCATGTTGGTAGTAATCCCTTACACAGACAGGGGAGGATTTCATTCACCAGAACCAATCAGCAGGTCCAGGCCATAAATCATTGGCCTGGACCTGAAGATTGATTGGTTCTGAAATGAATCCAATGGTCACAAGCACAGGGGGGCGCCGCCTGGAGGCGAGAGTGCGCCCTGTACAGGTAGGGGTTTTCGTGCAGCTGTGCCATTGTGCCACAGTAAATGTACGTGACACGGTCGGCAAGTGGTTAATATCACATTAAGGTTAGCTGTGTGTGGTGAAGGATATGCAATAGAAAAGTTTTATTTTATTTTTTAAATGAGTGTTCTGAGGTTTGCACTGTCTGATACATACTCGCTTGTGGCAGTCATTAAAGTAATTGGTCCTTTAAGCCCCTCCCACTGTTGATGCAATCTGACCACACCCACAGTTTTGGCACGGCACAGCTATATTGCCATATACCATTTTTCTTGGGAGGGGTGCAAAAAAATGACCAGCCCCAGGTGCCAGATGTGGCAACTATGCCACTGGGTAGAGGGGAGGGAGGAGAGAGAACACACATCTACTCTCCTTCCCTTCTTGTTCCTGACCCGGAAATTACATAAATGACATCACTTCTGGGTCCCCATTGACAGTTTCCTCGCCATTAAAGGCGTGAAAGAATACAGTGCAGTGCGATCTGCATTACATTACATCCAGTGGAACACAGGGGAAACATTTGGGGTCTTTTAGACCCTGGATGTCTAATTAAAGAGAACCTGTCACCAAAAAATGATCACATAGGGGACTTTTAGTCCTTTATGTCAGTGTTTATCAACCTTTTTTCAGTCAAGGTGCCCTCCAAAATTATGGACAGTCTTGAGGCGCCCCAATCTAAAATGTAAAAACTTTTCTAATAGTTCTACATAATGCAACAACAACAACACACGTAGGACTCCGAACATTATAAGTGATTTATTCTTCCATAGCAAATACACTTTTGCAAACTGGTACTGACTAGTGTTCCAATGTTTCTCTTCTCCCTCAGTTTTTCTCCATCACTCAGCTAATGACATCCCAAAGCTGATGGAGAGAGGCAAGGGAGGGCCACGCAAGGATGATATTCAGGCAACCGACATCCTCCTTATCAGCTCATGATGTCATTGGTCGTTAGGAGGTTGGCAGCTAGAAGTTTGTAATGGTATACAGTGAAAACATGTGGCTTTGTGTAACTGAAAGGCTTCATCCACCCTCCAGCTTGTATACAATTTTGAGGCAATTGTTTGGCATTTCACCAAGGCACCCCTGAAGAAACCTCTAGGCACCCTGGTTGAAAAAGGCTGCTCTATGAGATGAAAAAAAGGCCCCGCCCCCACATATACACATGTACAAAGATAAACTCACACATTGGGACGCCTACGTCTGAAAACGTTAATTGTGATACACGTTACATATCACCGTGCACATATGAGAGCAATAATTTTTTTTTTATAAATAAATATGTGAAAAGTGTGATGTGCATGTGTATTCAGCCGCCCTGAGTCAATACTTTGTAGAACCCCCTGCAATTACAGCTGCAAGTCTTTTTGGGGAGGTCTCTACCAGCTTTACACATAGAGAGTTACATTTTTCCCATTCTTCTTTGAAAAATATCTCTTTTAAATGTTTTTTTATTGAAGTTTTTATATAAGTACAATAAAGATGGAGTAGCAATAATATGCATGAATTCTACATACAAAACCATGTAAGGTCGATGACAGTATTTAGTGAACCATCATATAAACACATAACATGTGAAAGTTTAACATAACTTGGGGCAGTTATGCCTCTATATCCTTAAAGCGGAGGTCCACCCTAAAGTAGACCTTCCGCTCATTGGAATCCTCCCCCCCTCCGGCACCACAATTGGCACCTTTCAGGGGGGAGGGGGGTGCAGGTACCTGTACAGTACAGGTATCTGCACCCACTTCCGGCATAACTATCTGCGGAAAGGGGCGTAGATTACGCCCCTTTCCGAAAGTCCCCCGCTGCCTGCTGGGAAACACACAGATCCCAGAGGCAGCGGGACCATCCTTATTGCGCAGCGCGACTCGCGCATGCGCAGTAGGGAACCGGGAAATGAAGCCGAAAGGCTCCACTTCCTGATTCCCATACCCAAGATGGCGGCGGCAGCACCCGAGAGAGGATCGAGAGATCGGCTTCGGGTGCCGACATCGCGGGCGCGCTGGGCGGGTAAGTGTCCTTATTTTAAAAGTCAGCAGCTGCAGTATTTGTAGCTGCTGGCTTTAAAAAAAAGCGGTGGAACTCCCGGTGGACTCCCTCTTTAATGCTTACCCTCACCCCTAACGGGATCAAACTGTGAGTGGGATAGCCAACTTCAGGATACACAAACAATACATATTGCTCGAGGGCTGGATTCTGTAATGTTAGTATAAAAGTGAAAAATATAAGTATGTGGAACACTAACAACAGAATCTGAACAATGGAGGGAATAAAGAACAAAAAATAAAACAAATATATAGTTACCAATGCTTCAATCAAGTATTACAGTATTCAGTATATGAGTTGTGATACCAATATTTAGCTGCAACTACTATAGTGTTAATGTTTTAGGTCTTTAGCTGCTTCTGGGTGAAGGAACCAAGCTTGCCATTTTATTATAAATTGGGGTGCTTTAAGTTTTTTGAGTGCCTGTAATTTTTCGTATTGACAGTGTATTCTGATTCTCGTGCATATTTCTCTTCTAGTTGGGAGGTCAGAAGTTTTCCATTTACGCACTAAAGATGTGCTAGCTGCGAATAGTACATGAGCGATCACTGTTTTAACTGTGAAAGGGTAGGAATCTAGGCCTATGTTCAATAGTGCTAGCTCCGGGTTAAGTGATTTGTACTGGCCTGTGATTTCACTGATGATTCTACCAATCATTTCCCAGAAGGACACTATGTGAGGGCAGTTCCATCGAACATGGAATAGGTACCCTATATAGTTACAATTTCTCCAACAATATTTTGAGGAATCCTTAAAGTTGAAGTAAACCCTCCTATAGTTTTCAGCCAAGGAAGCTGCCATCTTGGCCTCCATTTAATCTTTAACTGCCATGAAGCTGCACATGTGATCAGTTATGACACCAGCCATTGGATGGTTTGACAGTTTGGTTGAGAGTACAACCAATGTGACAGTTAGCATTTCCGGCATGCCGGCAATGTAACTGTTTTTTCAAACTGTTAGATCGATGGGTTTACTTCCACTTTAAATATTTTTGACAGTCTGTATGGTGACAAATACCACCTATGATATATTTTTGGAAAATTTTCCTAATGCTCCACATAAGCCATCATACTAAAGCTCATTCATATAGGTTTCAGCTATTGTTCTAGGGAGAATTCTTTCTGCATATCTTTTTCCCATTTGTACATGTCTGGAGTTTTAGTCACTAATAAGGGGCCTGATAGAGAGTTATAGAAGAAAGAAATTCCACAGGTCGATTTGTTCAACTTCCCTTAGAGGAAATCCCAAATAGAGCTTGGAATTTCTATACATTCCATGCACTTGGTAGTTGAGTGATATTGTCTAATCTGCAGTGGCCTATAGGTATCAGTAGGTAGGCTGCTGAGGTGTAAAGTATTTGTGAAGTTTATACCTCATTTAAGGCAGTCTCTCGCAGCCAAGTCTTTAATTAGCCATTCATATGTTTTAACCAGGATATTTAGTTTGTATGTATTTTCTGTGTACTTTTTGCAGAGTAAAGTACGCCATGCTTTCAGAGTGGCTATGATTGTGGGGTGGAGAACCAAAGAGAGTACCTGGGGGGACATAAGAGAAGCTGATTGAATTGCCAGGGGCGTCCTGATGTTTCATAAAGCTTAGTTCCATGTCAACTCATAATATGTCCTCAGTCGGTTTGAGACAATTTTTAGCTTGATCTAGTAAGGACGCATTAAAGTAGCCCTACATATCTGGTAAACCAATACCACCGTTCGGTCTCATCAATTGTAGTGATGAAAGGGCAATTCTCAGATTTTTACCTTGCCAAATAAAGTTCCTTAAGAGGGAGTTACATTTTGTGAAGAATGGGATAGGAATAGGGATTGGGAGTGTTCTAAACAGGTAGAATATCTTGGGAAGTACCTGCATTTTAAAGGCAGCTGCTCTACCCACCCAAGACATTTGAGAATTACTCATCCATTTCATATCTTCAGAGATACTGGCCAGTGGGATAAGTAAACTAAATACATAAATATGTGATTGATTTAGCTCCACATGTATATGGGAATTCATTTGATTTATTTGGCATTGAGACAATCCCATGGCCAGTATTTGACACTTATTAGAATTGATCTTGTATTCCTCAATTAGTTGCTGGGTTCTATGTAGGGAATTAAGGAGATTTGCAAGAGACAAAATTATATTGTCTGCAAACAGGCCTATTTTGTGTTCACTGGCCTACTCGCAGGCTCTGAATCAGAGGATCACTCCTGATGGCTTCAGCAAAGGGTTTGCTGCCAAGGGAGAATATAATTGGAGAGGGGGGGCATCCCTACCTCGTTCCATTTGAAAAATCGAATGATCCAGACAGGGTACCGTCGACATATACTCTCGCTGAAGGATTTTTGTGTAATGTCATAATAGCAGAAAATAT
Source organism: Lithobates pipiens (assembly GCF_037356315.1). NCBI lineage: Eukaryota > Metazoa > Chordata > Amphibia > Anura > Ranidae > Lithobates > Lithobates pipiens. The sequence continues at coordinate 626,448,253 of NW_027507758.1, forward strand.
GGACCCAGACAACCCGAATTTAGATAGCACTTGCGACAGATCTTCCCAGTGAACTCTGTCGAATGCCTTCTCCACATCCAAAGCAAGAAGAGAAGGCACTCGACAAGCGTGTTGTATTAGGTTGATCATTCTTCTTGTACCATCTGGAGCCTGCCTCCCCCTGTGAGGGCTTACCTAGGTTGGAGTCCATGGTGCAGAGATGTACGCTCACCCTTGCAAATACACACAGCCCACGGTAACAAAGAGATAAGCTACCTGGGCTGTGAATCTGTGCATGGGGGCTTGACTGGAATAGCCAAGGGATCGTCGAAGTAAAGCCGTTGTCCAGGATTCCAGAAGTCAGCATAAACGATATACCATCCAGGGTCAGAAGTCGGGGTCAGTCTTGGAACACTGTAACTTTAAACACAGATACCTTTGGAGACAAGAGACAATGAACTGACCCAGCCCTCAGAGTGAGACAGTGTTTTATACCCAGCTGATTAGGTAACCTGCCTCAGCTCATCCAGGAGTGACAGGTACTAAAAAACAAGATCCAGAGTCTGGTCCCTCCCCTTAGGAATGCCCTCAGAGGATGGAACAGTCTATTTCCTTTGGGCTTTCTTTGTTTTAGAAGTTCCAGCTGGGGAGACTTTTGTCGGTCGCAAGGCTCTTTCGAAAGTCTTCAGGTCCTGCTTACGGACTATGGTGCCATTTGAGGCATACGTGCAGTCAGGAGGTAGTGGGGACACCGGCACTTCAAGCAGGGACACCGACACAGGAACTTCAAGCGGGGACACCGACACAGGAACTTTAATTGGGGGCCCAGGAACTTCAAGCTGGAACACCGCCACAGGAACTGGGGACACAGGAACTTCAACTAGGGACACAGGCACTGGAACTTCAATTGGGGACACAGGCACAGGAACTTCAAGCTGGATAGCAGGCAGAGATTCAGGGGTAGCAGGAAGGATCCTAGAAGTACCCACTTGGAGAACCTTTGGCTGAGGTGGGCGAATTGGACAGAGAGAGATAAGATGCCCTCTCCCCCCACAGTAAAAACAAAGACCACAGTCTCTCCACCGCTCTCTTTCACCTTGTGATAGCTTGGGCTGGATGGCCCCGAACTCCATGGGTTCCACATCTCCCAGGGAAGGTGTGCGTGTGACCCTAGAAGCGTCTAGGCTTTGTAGGGTAAGGACTTCAGCTTCATGGCTTGGAACATACTGTGATGGCATGGAGTCATATCTGTACCGGGTACTCCTGTCCCTGGATGCCCGCAGGCCACGTGAGCAAAGAGCAGACTTGGGAACTCTGGTTTTCTTAGAAACAGGAATGCCTCTCAGCTATCCAAGACTGGACTCCTCTCCTGTAAAAGCTGATGAGCCCATGTTTTGCATTGTCCAGTGAGCAGGTTGATGGAAGCACAAATCTTAATAAAGTCGGTGGCATAGGTCCTAGGCTTAAGGGCAAACAACAGCTCACAATCCATCTTAAAACAAAAGAAGAATGCACAATTACCATCAAACCTCTCAGGCATCAAAACAAACGGTTCCGGACATGCAGGTTCCAGGGTTGGGTGTACTGTGTCTTTAAACAAGCGGACTTCTTGCTGCAGCTCAGAAACGGTTTGGCCCAGGCTGGAGACTTGCAGAGCAAGGGAGGTGAGCATCCTGTACATCTCTGCGGACTCCATGGTGGTCAGTTCATTATGTGAGGGCTTACCTAGGTTGGAGTCCATGGTGCAGAGATGTACGCTCACCCTTGCAAATACACACAGCCCACGGTAACAAAGAGATAAGCTACCTGGGCTGTGAATCTGTGCACGGGGGCTTGACAGGAATAGCCAAGGGATCGTCGAAGTAAAGCCGCTGTCCAGGATTCCAGAAGTCAGCATAAACTATATACAACCCAGGGTCAGAAGCCAGGGTCAGTCTTGGAACACTGTAACTTTGAACACAGGTACCTTTGGTGACAAGAGACAATGAACTGACCCAGCCCTCAGAGTGAGACAGTGTTTTATACCCAGCTGATTAGGTAACCTGCCTCAGCTGATCCAGGAGTGACAGGTACTAATAAACAAGATCCAGAGTCTGGTCCTAGCATCTAATGCAGAACTGTGCAAAGCTGGAAAGCAGGCTGAATAGAACTGAGGTGTGGCTCAAAGGTAAAGGAGCAAGAACAAACAGTCATTAGTTCAATACCACCCAGAGCCACTTGGGGCGCGACCACGCCTGGCCGTCTAAAAGACACGGTAGGGACCGTGACACCCCCTCACAAACCCTGCTTGCTACGTCCCTAGTAGAAGTGGAGTTAAATCTAAGTGAGTCTGCTAGCAAGCAGCTTGGAGTATATTTTTAAATCAGAATTTAGAAGCGATATGGACTTGAAATTTTGTGGGTGGTCTGGTTCTTTTCCAGTTTTAGGGAGCAGCTTCTAACATTTCCTTCAGGAAGCAACCTGTGAAGACAGCTTGGTTGTATAGTTCAACCAAATAAGGATTTAAAAATGGATTAAGGGTTCTAAAATATTCTGAGGATAGTCCATCTATTCCCGGTAATTTTCCCAGTGTAAGGGATGTAATAACATTTATAATTTCTTGCCTTTCTATAGGGCGGTTACGGTGATTCAATGAGGCATCATCAAGTGCAGGTAAATTTATTAGTTTTTTAGGAACTTGGCTATTACCTCAGTGTTGGGTTGAGGGGTGTCATGATCTTCTTTTAGATTGTACAATGCTGCATAATAATCCCTGAATGTTTGTATTATATATGAAGGGTCAAGGTCGTATTTACCTGTTTTGTGGTGACAGTCGGGTCATTTTTTCCCTAGCTCTTTTTTGTTGCATGGCCATTCTTTTCCCTGCTTTATTATTTTGTGAGGAGTCCATGAGTTTAAGGCCCTTTATATATTTGTACTCAGAGTCACTCTGTGGATGATGAGGAAAGGAACAAAGAGCAACAAGGAAACAAAGACCTGAAGTGTGCCAAAGGTCACGTGGTCAGTATGCCTAAAGGGGGCATACCCAAGTATGAAATGTAAAGAATGAAATTAAAAGAAAAAGGGGAATGGGTGGGTGGGATACGAGACCCGACGTCCAACGAGAAGGAGGCAGAGGAGGGCAGGCTTTATGCAGCCTGACTCCTCCTACAAATACAGGCTTACCCTGCGGTCAGCCTTTACACTTGTACTCAGAGTCACTCTGTGGATGATGAGGAAAGGAACAAAGAGCAACAAGGAAACAAAGACCTGAAGTGTGCCAAAGGTCACGTGGTCAGTATGCCTAAAGGGGCCAAAAAATAACACAGTAGGAAGAAAGCTCAACAACCAGATGACCCAGTGAATAACGTCTAACCTAGAGTGGTGGCAAAGGAGTTATGCCTTTGCCGCAGAGAAGGAAACGCTAAGAAAGGCAGTAGCCCCTCCCCTGGCTTCAGAAATCACAAGGCCAGCTATAGCACCCCCTTGAGCCCAACCCAGCGACCAACGCAAGATAAACCTGAGAGTACGTGAACGTCATAAAATGAAACCCACCATGGAAAGTCAGCTAAGCACAGCAGGGAGTCCCCACCGCTGGAGACCTGGATGGCTTCAAACGGAAAAGCCGAAAATAAAACAACCTGACAGATCATTCAACATGAAATGCTGGGACTTAACTGGATACGCCCAGAAAGTGCTGAAGGCTGATACAAGCTGGAGGAGGCCAAAAAAGGAAACTAAAACAAAACAGAAAAGCAAAGGGAACTAGACATTTCACCATCAGGACTGGAAACCTAACCTGGAAACGTGCCAAGCAGTGTCATGGGCTTTCCTGGTATTTAAAACAAAACCCAATGATCAAGGCTGCAGTGCCAACCAAATGGAAAACCACAACTGGAACTGACAAGAAAGTGCGTCACTGGAAACCTGCTTCTGAGACCCGAGCCTACAGATACTAGCCCGGGCCCCGTGATCCACGAAAGCCCCTGAGCCAGTAGAAACCGTGGATCAGTGAAAAACTGACTAACCAAACTTCCATGCCCCAGGACAACTCCTGGCCGGAGACGCAGCTAGGAAAATTAAAGTAAATAGTGAGGAATGGCACCCAACTGATCAGGAACACAACTAGCGAGAGAATCGAGATCAAACAAAAACACCTGCGACAAAAACGAAACCTGCGATAAGGAAACGTGACTGAACCAAAACATGAGAAGCGTGAACTGATCACCGTGAGCGGCTTAAGAAACCGCGGCTGCTAGAAAACACGACCTGCCTAGGAAATGCAGGCTTCACAAATTGATGAAAAACACAAAAGAAAACCCTGGGGGGTACACAAGAGAAAAGAAAAGCATAAGACACAAAACGTGCGGCAAATCGGAATATGTAAGAACACGAGAAAAGGCAAGAAAACACGAGAAACAAAAGAAACATGGGAAACGCGAGAAGAAGCATGAGACACGTAAATAGCATCAGATACGTATGATACATCCGACACTAACAAGCATGAGGAACGTAAAAAGTCTGAGAATCATGAAACTACACAAGGGTAATGACATGAAAGGCATGAGACATGAAACGTGCGGCACATGGGAAATACGGAAGGAAACACCGGACAACACGTAAGGAAACATGTGAATACGTCAAAACCATGGAAATACGTCAGAAAATGCTAGAAAAACATGGGGAAACTTCAGAAACAAGGGAAACACAAGAAGTTGCATCACGTAAATAACAGCCATGAACAATACATCCGATACGTGAATTGCATGAGAAACGTAAAAAACCCTGATAACCATAAATTAATGAGAACCATAAAAGCGCAAGAACTGTAAGTCGTTTAAAAACCGTCAACTGCCAGCAAAACACACGAGAACGCAATTGTATGAGAAACTGTAAAATTGCATGGAAAACCATCAAATATATGAGAAACACCAACTTCATATGTAAATCACATGAGCGACCTAAATCACATGAAAAACAAAATTGCGTAAGAACCGTAACTTCAAGAAACACCAACTGCATGGAAACCGAGAATTGCATAAACTGAATTGCATGAGAAAACGGCAATTGCATGTAAAACCGTAAAACGAGTGAGAACCGTGCGTGAAAACAAAGCATGAGAACGTCAAATCGAATGAGAACATAATCGCATGAGAACGTAAAACGAAACGAGAACATAAAATGCATGAGAACGTAAACTAAACGAGAACATGAGTGTATGAGAATGTTAAAATGAAACAAGAATCTGGGTGCATGAGAACGTAAAACGAAACAAGGACATGAGTGCATGAGAACGTACAACGAAACGAGGACATGAGTGCATGAGAACGTAAAATGAAACGAGGACATAACTGCATGAGAACGCAAAACATGAAATGCCAAAAAGCATGAAACGCAAAATTCATAACGCTGGAACGCGATAGAGAAACCTGGAAAGCGATAGAGAAAACCTGGAAAGTGAGAGAAAACCTGGAAAGTGAGAGAAAACCTGGAAAGCGAGAGAAAACCTGGAAAGCGAGAGAAAACCATAAAAAGCATGAGAAACCGTAGTTGCCTGAACCGTCAACTGTACCACGGGAATACGTCAGAACCACGGGAAACGTCAGAAAATGCTATAAAAACATGGGGAAACGTCAGAAACATGGGAAACGCAAGAAGTTGCGTGAGACACGTAAATAACATCTAATACGTAAATTGCCTGAGAAATTTAACATGCCTGAGAACCATAAATTCATGAGAACCATAAATGCGTAAGAACTGTACGTCGTTTAAAAACCGCCAACTGCCTGCGAAACGCACGAGAAACGCAAATGCATGAGAAACCGTAAAATTGCATGGAAAACCATCAATTGTATGAGAAACAACAACTTCATAAGAAAAGTAAATCACATGAGAGACCCAAAACGCATGAAAAACAAAATTGTGCTTGAAACCAACAAGCATGAGAACGTCAACTCGAATGAGAACGGAAAATGAAACGAGAACATAACTGCATGAGAATGTAAATGAACGAGAACATAACTGCATGAAAACGTAATCGAAACAAAACGCAAATGCAAGAAACGCAAATGCAAGAAAAACGCAAATGCAAGAAACGCAAATGCAAGAAACGCAACTGCCTGAAGATGCAACTGCCTGAGAAACGCAACTGCCTGAGAAACGCAACTGCAAGAAGATGCCACTGCAAGAAGATGCCACTGCAAGAAGATGCAACTGCCTGAGAAACGCAACTGCTTGAGAAACGCAACTGCTTGAGAAACGCAACTGCAAGAAGATGCAAATGCATGAAAAACGCAACTGCAAGAAGCTGCAACTGCATGAAAACGCAACTGCCTGAGAAACGCAACTGCAAGAAGTTGCAAATGCATGAAAAACGCAACTGCAAGAAGCTGCAACTGCATGAGAAACGCAACTGCCTGAGAAACGCAACTGCAAGAAGATGCAAATGCATGAAAAACGCAACTGCAAGAAGCTGCAACTGCCTGAGAAACGCAACTGCCCGAGAAAACGCAACTGCTCGAGAAAACGCAACTGCAAGACACGCAACTGCAAGACACGGAACTGCAAGAAGATGCAAATGCATGAAAATGCAAATGCATGAAAAACGCAACTGCAAGAAGATGCAAATGCATGAAACGCAAATGCATGACAACGTAACTGCTTTGAGAACGTGACCGCTATGAGAACGTGAATGGCCTGAGACCGGAAACGCATGGGACCGAATCGCATGGGAAAACCATAAAATGCACCAGAATGTAAAACTGCATGAGAAAACCGTGAATAGCACGAGAATATCAATAGCACCAGAACGCAAATAAATTGCCCAAGAACGTAAATAGCACAAGAACGCAAATAGCACATGGTACGTGGAGCTCAGGTGGGGGGGAGGCATGCCACGTGGAGCTCAGGCGGGGGGGAGGCACGCCACGTGGAGCTCAGGCGGGGGGGGAGGCACGCCACGTGGAGCTCAGGCGGGGGGGGCACGCCACGTGGAGCTCAGGCGGGGGGGGGGCACGCCACGTGGAGCTCAGGCGGGGGGAGGCACGCCACGTGGAGCTCAGGCGGGGGGGGGAGGCACGCCACGTGGAGCTCAGGCGGGGGGGGGGGAGGCACGCCACGTGGAGCTCAGGCGGGGGGGGGGAGGCACGCCACGTGGAGCTCAGGCGGGGGTTGGGCACGCCACGTGGAGCTCAGGCGGGGGTTGGGCACGCCACGTCGAGCTCAGGCGGGGGTTGGGTAAACTGAAAGACCACTATATGTATATACAATGCAAATGCTGACACATAATCACACCCATAGGTTGGAATTGATGGACTTGTTTTTTTTTTTTTTTTTTCACTATTTGTGGCTTAGAAAGCTGTCCATAGGGACCAAGTGGTTAAATCACAAAAGCCGCAAGCAAGTCACACAATTTCGGGCTTGCAGCAGTGTAAACCGAGCCTTATAGTGATGGTAGACACATTCAACTATACCCGGGAGCACGGAACGAGCAAGGAAAAGCCAACAGAGCCAAATGATTCTTGATCCATGTAGGGCCAGCAAACATTAACTATTATCTTGGTAATTGGTTTCACCTAAGCATTTTAGGAAGATGGAAATTGGAAAGAACTTGTCATTGTGAAAAATAACAAGAACAAATATCCCTATTGCATATGGATATGCAACAATGGTCAGATGATCTGATCAAAACACAAAATGCTCTGTTCTGTATAAAGAATAAATAGAATTTTAGTGCACCTTAGGGAGTTTTGACAACATGGATTCCTAATAGGAGAAGCCTTCCAACCCCTGCCAGGTTGGAACACATGTGAGGGGAGAGGGGGAGCCGGCGGCCGATCACCTCCCCCTCCCCCCCAGGAGATAAAAGAAATGGTTAATCTTGACAGTAGGGATATAAACAGCAATGAAAACCTTCTTTACTGGGGGCGTGGCTGGCCATGGAGCAAGATTGACGTTTAACCCATAAGCTCCGCTCAGCTCAGCTCTGGGACAATAAGCAACCCTCCGTCTGCCACAGCAGCCTTCCTCCCCTCTCTCCTACACCGGAGGGCAAGTGCCTGTGGCCGAATCACACGGGGAAGCCTGGGACAGCAAACCTCCCTCCCTCCAGCCGAGGCGGGCCGGAAAAAACCTCCCTCGAGCAGACAGCCGCCGGCGGATGAAGCGCCCCCCCCCCCCCCCGCAGCATCACACGGGGGAAGCCTGTGGCTGGCACAGCGGGAGAAGGAGGCGGGCAGAAAGAAGGCTCCCCCGTGCAGACAGAAACTGCCACAAGCACCCCCGTCCATGAGCGCCAGAGCAGCAGAATGTCGTCATCCTCCTCCGACCCGCCGGAAGTGACGTCGGCCACACGAGACCCGACGTCCAACGAGAAGGAGGCAGAGGAGGGCAGGCTTTATGCAGCCTGACTCCTCCTACAAATACAGGCTTACCCTGCGGTCAGCCTTTACACTTATCATGTTCAAATATCAAAACTGTTCTAAGTTTCTCTCTAAGGATTACAAGGTGGGACAGTAATGTATGTTGGGGGGATTGTGCTGAGCTTCCACAGAGGCTATATCAGCCAGAGAAGTGGAAATTTGCAATTTAATCTTTTTCCGCTCCCTGGAGGCCATCTGAATTAGCACTCCCCTAACAAAGGCCTTATGCATACACCAGAGATTGAAAATACTACTAGAGGATTCTGAGTTGATGGATAAGAATTCATCCTAAGAATTAATCTTTTCAATGGACAACTTTGTCGGGAATTTCCATTTGTAGATAATATTGTTATTCCTCAAGATTTTGGTAATGGTGAGGAGATTTTTGCGGGCTTGAATAGTTACCTGTGATAGATCTATATATAGCGATATTCCGAATATGGTCCCGGTAAGAAGTCACGTTTGCGGGAGAAGTACATGAGCTGGTCCTTTATATGGAACTAATGAATCCTAGCTATCATATCTCTTGGTACGCGTTCCGGTAGGTAGGACGGCTTTGGCAGGCGGTAAGCTCTATCTATCGCCAATTTGTGGGATTTAGTCGCTGGGAGCACTTCTGCTATAATTTTCTGCAGATAGGGACGGAGTTCCCCTGGGGGGACCAATTACGGAACGACTCTAAATTTCACATTGTTCTGGTGGGAACGATCTTCAATGTCTGCCATTTATATTTTCAGGTTGCGGACTTCTTCTGCTAGGTCATCATAAGCATCTACTACCTCATTGTGTGCTGAAGTAAAGTCACTCATTTTGTTCTCTAAGTGATCCACTCTGTCACCTATAGCTCCTATTTCCCTGTTAGTTTGCCTCATGACGTTAGACATGTCATGCTGCAATGCTCCATGCAAGATTTTAAGCATATCTTTCAAAGCAGAGTCTAAGATAGGCTGGCCCTATGTAGGAAAGGCATCCAGCTTCTCACTGAAGCCATTACTGTCAGCCTGGTTGTCACTATCAATGGAGACATCATTACTGTGTTTTTCTCTGCTGTTAGCTTCCTTCTTTGTTTCACAGGGCTATTAAATGTAGATTGTGGATATCGGCTTCCATTATCTGCAACTGAAGGTTCACGCTGTTGTGACGTATTCCGCGCTGCAGCAGTCATCCCCGTACTCCTCTGTGAGGGAGCCATTGCTCTGGCGCCAGCTTGAGGAAATCGAGCGCCGTTAGGCTGTAGAAATCCGTCAGTATATGGAGCCCTTACTTTTCCCTCTCATGCCTCTCTGGCTCTGCATCCTGAGTCAGGTGATGATTTTAGTGTCCTGCTATCGCTAATAGATACCTATTAGATCCTGTGGAGCCGGAGCTTGGTCACAGTACAGCCATCTCCTCAGGCTGCCGGCCATGCCCCCCTTGAAAAATATCTCAAGCTCTGTCACATTGGATGGAGAGAGCATCTGTGAACAGCAATTTTCAAGTCTTGCCACAGATTGTCAATAGGATTTAGGTCTGTGACTGGGCCATTATAACACATGAATATGCTTTGATCTAAACCATTACATTGTAGATCTGGCTGTATGTTTACGGTCACTGTCCTGCTGGAAGGTGAACCTCTGCTCAAGTCTTTTGTAAACTCCAACAGGTTTTCTTCTAAGATTGCCCTTTATTTATCTCCATCCATCTTCCCATCAACTCTAACCAGCCTCTCTGTGCCTGCTGAAGAAAATCATCCCCACACCATGATGCTGCCACCACGTTTCACAGCGGGGACGGTGTGTTCAGGGTGATGTGCAGTGCTAGTTTTCCACCACACATAGCGTTTTGCTTTTAGGCTAAAAAAAAGTAAAATTTTGGTCTCATCTGACCAGAGCACCTTTTTCCACATTTGCTGTGTACCCCACATGGCTTCTCACAAACTGCAAACTGGACTTCTTATGGGTTTGTTTCAACAATGGCTTTCTTCTTGCCACTCTTTCATAAAGGCCAGAATTGTGGAGTGCACGACTAATAGTTGTCCTGTGGACAGATTCTCCTACCTGAGCTGTGGATCTCTGCAGCTCCTCCAGTTACCATGGGCCTCTTGGCTGCATCTCTGATGAATGCTCGCCTTGCTCGGCCTGTCAGTTTTAGTGGACATCCATGTCTTGGTAGGTTTGCAGTTGTGCCATACTCTTTCCGTTTTCTGATGATGGATTGAACAGTGCTCTGTGAGATGTTAAAGCTTGGGATATTTTATTATAACCTAACCCTGCTTAAAACTTATCCACAACTTTATCCCTGACCTATCTGGTGTGTTCCTTGGCCTTCATGATGTTGTTTATTCACTAAGGTTTTCTGAGATACCTCTAAGGGCTTCACAGAACAGCTGTATTTATACTGAGATTATATTACACACATTACTAATTAGGCAACTTCTGAAGGCAATTGGTTCCACTAGTTAGGGGTATCAGAGTAAAGGGGGCTGAATACAAATGCACACTTTTCACATATTTATTTGTAAAAAAATGTTTAAAACCATTTATCATTTTCCTTGCACTTCAAAATGATGTGTCACTTTGTGTTGGTCTATCACATAAAATCCCAATAAAATACATTTACGTTTTTGGTTGTAACATGACAAAATGTGGAACATTTCAAGGGGTATGACTACTTTTTCAAAGCACTGTACCACCAAAAGAAATTTCTATTTGTGGGAACAAAAAATATATAAAATGTCATACGGGTACAGTGTTGCATGACTGAGTAATTGTCTTTCAAAGTGTGACAGCACTGAAAGCTGGCCTGGGCAGAAGGGGCTGAAAGTATCCAGGATTGGAGTGATTAAACATGTGGGCAAAACCAGCTATGGCAGTAAAGGGGTTAAAAGGAAACGTTCACCTTTAGGAAGAAGTTACTTGTTCCGGATTCTGCAGCGGCTCAGCGATCCGAGCCCTCTTTGTGACAGCAGTGCGAGGAGAAGTTCCCCGTACTGGCAGTCACTTTATTAAAAGAGCGCGGCCGTGCCATTCATTCACACAGTTCTGTTCTTTTCCGATGTCGGCTTGTAGTTTTCAATGAACTCCCACACCACTGCTGAGCTCTCTGGTAGATGAGGAACAAGGAGATTATCATAAGGGACAAGGCGACTGTGTTAGGGGACAAGAAGATTGAGACCCGATTTAGTCCCTTGGACAAATTGTTTTTTCAAAAAATGTCCACCCCCCCCCAGAACAGTTTTTTACATGATGAAGATCAGCCATGGAGTATATCTGAGGTGTATATCAGGGTGTGCTTCTTCCCCACAGGAGAGCTGTGATGTCCAGCAACATTCATATAGAAGACATTTCCCACACTCAAGGCACTAATAAACCTTGAGGGTTGTGTGGGATCCCCGATGTATAGGAAGACAGGACTCCAGTGAGGAACATGAGGAACAATTCCTTCACTCAGGGCAGCAAAGTGGCTCCCCCCGTGTGAGATCTCTTATGTATGGAAAGACTGGACTTCTGTGAAAAACATTTACTGCACTCAGGGCAGGAATATGGCTTCTCCCCCGTGTGAGATCTCTGATGGGGGAAAAGATGGGACCTCTGTGAAAAACATTTCCCACACTCAGGGCAGGAATACGGCTTCTCCCCCGTGTGAGATCTCTGATGTTTGACAAGGTCTGATTTTTGGATAAAACATTTTCCGCACTTAGGACAGGAATACGGCTTCTCCCCCGTGTGAGATCTTTGATGGGTGAAAAGATTGTACTTCACTGAAAAACATTTCCCACACTCAGGACATGAATACGGCTTTTCCCCAGTGTGAGATCTCTGATGTTTGGAAAGGTCTGATTTTTGAATAAAACATTTTCCGCACTTAGGACAGGAATACGGCTTCTCACCTGTGTGAGATCTTTTATGAACATTAAGTTGAGATTTAGAGTGGAAACCTTTTCCGCACTCAGTACAGGAATGCGGCTTCTCACCTGTGTGAGATCTTTTATGAACATTAAGTTGAGATTTAGAAAGGAAACATTTTCCACACTCAGGACAGGAATGCGGCTTCTCCCCCGCGTGAGATCTTTTATGCATATTAAGATGAGATTTAGAATGGAAACATTTTCCGCAATCAGGACAGGAATGCGGCTTCTCACCTGTGTGAGATCTTTTATGCACATTAAGATGGTATTTAGAACTGAAACATTTTCCGCACTCAGGACAGGAATGCGGCTTCTCACCTGTATGAGATCTTTTATGAACATTAAGATTATATTTAGAAAGGAAACATTTTCCACACTCAAGACAGGAATGCGGCTTCTCACCTGTGTGAGATCTTTTATGAACATTAAGATTAGATTTAGAAAGGAAACATCTTCCACACTCAGAACAGGAATGCGGCTTCTCCCCCGTGTGAGATCTTTTATGAACATTAAGATGAGATTTAGAAAGGAAACATTTTCCGCACTCAGGACAGGAATACTGCTTTTCCCCCGTGTGAGATCGCTGATGTATGACAAGGACTGATTTTTGATTAAAACATTTTCCACATTCAGGACAAGAATGCGGCTTCTCCCCCGTGTGAGTTCTTTTATGAACATTAAGATTAGATTTAGAAAGGAAACATTTTCCACACTCAGGACAGGAATGCGGCTTCTCCCCCGTGTGAGATCTTTTATGCCTATTAAGTTTGTATTTATAATAGAAACACTTCCCGCACTCAGGACAGGAATACGGCTTCTCCCCTGTGTGAGTTCTTTTATGCACATTAAGATTGGATTTAGAATTGAAACACTTCCCGCACTCAGTACAGGAAAATCTCTTATCTGTTGGAAGGACAATCTGAGGTTCCTCAGGATAAGAGGAATACGATGGTCCATCTACACTGTGTGGTGCAGGATGGACATTTGAGGTAGTCGGGTTTTCTCCTGGACTATACTGTGTGATGTCCTCATCTTCTACTTTACAGTCTGGAGACAAAGTGAGACAATCCTCTGAGGTTTTCCTCATCTCCCGTCCATCTACTAAAATAGAAATACAAAGATTATTACTAGACATGAGCTGATTGGTTCCCCTAAACCAGGACTCCGCCCACATCAGACAGCTTTGTCTCTGAGGTTCTTAAAATTCCCCCCTCAAGGTAACTAGTAAATGGGTCCTCTGTAGAGCGGCAACTAATGATTATTTTTAGAATTGATTAGTTGGCCGATTATTATTTTGTTTAATCGACCAATTGGATAAAAACCTCAAAAAAAGGTTGGTGTATAGTTTAGTTAATATTATTGAATATCTATATGCAGCGGTAAATATAAATATCCAGACATATTGTTCAGGGCCGTGTGGAACATCTTGGATGGAGGGATGGGGATTGCATCTCCACACCCCCTGTGACGGCTGGAGTTACCGCGCCAGCTGGTCTCCATCCGTACATAACGCTGGGGGCGGGGCTTCTAGATCCATCTGGATGTCTGGCACGGCTGCAGTTCGCATTTGCGTTTTTTGGTCTGACGCAGTGGCCACAGGTTCGGGAGTGCACCATCTATGTGTGGGATTGCTTAACTGCTTTGGTAATATATACATTTTTTCACATTCGCTGTGTAGCTGGTACTATTTTCACCATACACAATGGAGTTTATTGATTCATTTTTGACTATTACCTACTCACATATATTTATTGTTTATATATATTTTAATCACTGCATACCCTGTAGCAAACCCCTCCTATACCATCTGTCGCCATATTGGTCACATATAATGCTATATTTTTCTAGACCAGTCCAACATATATATATATATTAGATATGTAACACAACAGGCTTTCAAACTTTTAAAACAGCATGTTAATTACAATAATCTGTAATCAAAATCATCACGAGTTAACATCTTATGCCTTTTTGTGTCTCCATTCTGTTTTTCGAGACTTGTGCATCTCTATGCACATTTTATACAGATATATTTTTTAGATATGCTTCTGGGTACATCCAAGACCCCTTACTAATGCCTCATGCAGTCCGTGCTGACCATTCTGATTGTTTTCCTGCTGTTAGCCACAGTGGTAACCCAGCCCAGTGGACTGGTAAGTATGAGGTCCCTTTCTCTCTGACCTCTCTTGCCTACCATTCCCCTTTTCTGACTTTTTTCATTTTTTCATTTATCAACATACACCCACGTTTTTTTAAATTAATTCTTGTTTCAGACATCACTACTATGGATCTTCCCCTGATGAGCGAGCAAAGACTCGTGAAACACGTAGGGAACCATCAATGCTTCTCATATGTTCACACTGCTGGGTGTTTTGTTTTGCAGTATTGTTTGTATATTGTTTCATTTCTGTATGTACAATCCTTTACTTATTATGATGTATGTATATTCACTGGCTCAGCAATTTACCATGCATTCTGTTGCTGTTTAATGGATGTTTTACAAGTGTAATGAATTGATATCTGTTTTTATTCTTGCTGCTTAACTTGGCCACTATGCCAGGTAATGCACATGTATTGCTATTCCCATTAGGTTATAAAGCATCATGAAAAAATAAATTGATTTTTTTACATTTTTTGTGAACTGGTGCCAATCTCTCCCACCTCATTAAAAGTCCCAGGGCTATCTGTTCTCTTCTTTGTGCTTTTTAGGGATGGAGGTGGCAGAGTGGTCACTCCAGACCTCAATCTCCCTTGCTCTGTAGTTGGATATTTAATCCACTCTGAGATTAACAGAAAGATGTATTATTAGAGGGTGAATCTGCTACATATCAGAATCAAAGATCAAATTATTAAATAGTAAAAGATGTAAAATGTTGTTTTGCAGATTATTAGACAGGAGTGTAATATATTATGATGGATGAGAGACGCCCTTGTCATAGACAGGTAGGTGGGTACAAGCTCCCTGCACCTGATGTCACTTATGCTGGCCGTACACAAACTCATTTTTCTTTCCCAAAAACATTCATCCAGAAAACTTTTCTCCATCGAACAAATTTTCAAAAAGTGTATGTGTTTTTTTTTAGAAGTTACATTCATTTTAAAATTGAATGTTAAAAGCAAGTGGAATTTTCGAACTACACTCATCCATTCATCAAATGTACAAATAATTTTCATACAAATATTTGTGTGAATATTCTTGTCTAAAAATCATTCCACGTATGGCCAGCATAGGACATTTAGTAGCATGATTTTATTTAGTCATCTGTTATGATGGGGTTAAAAAAATATTCCTTTATATTACAAAAACAGCAGATAATCACTACTATAAGGGATTCATTTATACTGTGAAATAGTGAAAGTAATATATCTTATAAAAAGTAAAGAAAGTAATATATCTTATATTATAATAAATATACCCAGAAGTAGGATATATGGGGATTTTACCTGGGAGTCACACATGAAGATATATGGAGGTTAGAGGGGTAAAAAACCTTTACATTAACCACTTGCTTACTGGGCACCTAAACCTCCCTCCTGCCCAGACCAATTTTCAGCTTTTAGCACTGCCACTTTTTTAACGACAATTGCGCCAAATACAACACTGTACCCAAATTATATTTTTATCATTTTTTTCCCACACAAATAGAGCTTTCTTTTGGTGGTATTTGATCACCTCTGGATTTTTTATTTTTTGTAAAAAAAATTTTAAAATAGACAGAAAAAAAAAAGACAAAACCGTTTTATATTTTGATTTCTCCTTGTGATCAGCTGTCTTTGGCTGACAGCTGATCACGTGGTAAGGGGCCAGGTTCGACCCCTTACTCTGATCTGTGATCACCTGAGTCTCATTGACTCAGTGATCACAACGCATGCTGCGCGCGCCCTGTAGGGGGAGCGTGCAAAGCAGAGGATGTCTATTGATGGCCTCCCATCAAAGTAGATCCACACTATAGCCGTCATTCAGCTATAGCGTGGATCTGAAGGGGTTAAAGTAGACTGAAAGCTGAGACTTTTTTTTCCATGGATATAATAATTTTAAATATAATGCACAATACTATTAACTTTTACTTTATATAATAGTTATGCCTTCTATCACCTCCATTCTATCAGCCTCCATCTTCTCTGGGTTCAGATGCTGATCTTGCTTGCGCAGAGCCCTTAAAGTCAATGTAAATGTTGTATTTCTTTTATTTAAACAAACTTGTCATACTTACCTGCTCTGTGGAATGGTTTTGCACAGAGCAGCCCTGATTATCCTCTTCTGGACCCCTCCGACACTTCAGGCTCCTCCTGCCTTCAGAGTTCCCCTATAGGAAGCCACAAAGTATAGTATAGAGTTCCCCTATAGGAAGCCGCAAAATATAGTATAGAGTTTCCCCCATAGGAAGCCACAAAATATAGTATAGAGTTCCCCCATAAGAAGTCGCAAAGTATAGTATAGAGTTCCCCTACAACAAGGTACAAAAACTTCTACCTTTAGAATCACTTGCTTCTTTCTCTTGCCCGGGACTACATGTCCCATGAGGCATTGCTCTTCACGCATTCAAGTTCTCAGGAATTTACTAACATGTATGGATGGTGCACTGAGCTGTATTTTCTGATATGTAAAAAAATAATGCATTCTGTATGCAGACCAATTAACCACTTGCCGGCAGCTGCATGCTATCGGCAAAATGGCACAGGTGGGCAAATGGGCAAACCTGTACGTCCCTCCTCCCCCCATGCCTGTGGTGGTCGGATTCGTTAGAAAACTGATCAGTCCTCAGGTCCAGGCCAATGATTTATGGCCTGGACCTGTTGATCAATCCCGATGAATGAAATCCTTCCCCTGTCTGTGTAAGTGTAAACACAGAAAGGGGAAGTGATGTCATCTCTCCTCGTGGAGTCTTTTCGATTCCAGTGAGAGGACATCTAAACATGAGTTGCACAACACTACACTAACACCAGTACACATAGGTACACTTGTCACCCCCAGATCACCCCCCAGTTAACCCCTTCACTCCCTGTCACTGTGTTATTAATTCCAGTTTTCCCATTTTTTACTGATCACTGCATTGGTGTCATTTGTGACTGTAATAAGTGTAAGGGCAGTTAGTAGTAGGTTTGGGTTACCCCCTAATAAAGGTTTAACCTCTTGATCGCCTCTCAGGTAACCCTTTCACCCCCTGTCACCAGTGTCACTAATAGATAATTTTTCTGTGTCATGGGTGATGCTAGTTAGTTGATTAGTTTCACCGTCAGATTTTTATAACATCAGTTACCCCCATATATTATATATAAATAGAAAAAAGAGAGCTGGGCCAATATATAAAAGTAACTGTCACAATTAAGAATAAACAGCACTACATTCACCATAAAGTCTCTGACTTATTATATTAATAAAAGTCCATAGTAGAAAAGTTCATAGTAGAAAAGATTCTTTAAGTTGGAAATGGATCACTCAGCTTCAAATGGACCCTCCACAGTGATTCCACACAAATATCAAAAATGTGCCCAGCCACCGACAAAAGATTGTGCTTACCAGATGGTAAAAGCGTAAGGAGCGTTATGGTAAGAGCCAATCGCAACCTCTCGCCTATACCAGATGTCTTGCTATCCCAGGGGCGACACTTCATATGCTGTAGATCATTAGGGTGCTCCACACTCCCATTCCCACACAATAAATATGCTCAGAAAAGAAAGAGAAGCTTCCCATAGTGACAATCCTTTAATTATAAACAAAATGCACTTACATAAAAAAAAATGTTCGATCGTATAAATACAAGCCGGCTGGCAAACTCGGGAGCCCGTACTCCTCTCATCCAGCATGGTGACGTCACAGCGTGCCCTACCAGACGCGTTTCGTCAGACATGATGTTTTCCATATATATATTACCTAATAAAGGTTTTAAGCCCCCTAAATTGCCCCCTAGTTAACCCTTTCACCCCGTCACCAATGATCACTGTATAAGCGTTACCGGTGATGCTGGTTAGTTTGGTTTTTATAGCATCAGGGCACCTGCTGTATATTACCCAATAAAGGTTTAACCCCCGATCCAAATTCCTACTGCAACTGGTGTTGTGGAGAAACCCCTCTGTGTCCACGAATAGAGGTTGACCAATATATCTGCCGGCCAAAATTTGGCGTTTTTTAATTAATCGGCATCGGCCGATTGTGCTGATAAAAAAGGCCGGTTATAACGTCAGCACGACTTGCAAATAACTTCTGTAATAGCAGTCAATGCAAGTTGCTTGAAGTCTTCTGTGGAGCGGCTTGTTTCTCCTCTCTGGGCAGCCTGCCAAGTCTGAGAAAAGAAGCTAAAGAGATACCATGTTTCTTCTTATCAATGAACTGAACTTCGTGTGTAGTTCTCAGTTTAACCATTTAAAGACTAAATCTTTTTTGACACTTGTTGCTTACAAGTAAAAATCCAATATTTTCTGCTAGAAAATCACGTAGAACCCCCAAAAAATATATATATATTTTAGCAGAGACCCTAAGGAATAAAATCGCGATTGTTGCAATATTTTATGTCACAAGGTATTTGCTCAGCAGTTGTTCAAATGCAATTGTTTTGGAAAAAATACACAAATGAATTAAAAGAAAACGAAAACAGTAATGTTAGCCCATTTTTTTCATCCAAAAGTTTTGATTACCTGTTTTTGTGTATTTAATACTTAAGATATCGTTTTTTTTTTATCTAAATTATACATACAAGTGAACTGATTGGAGGTTTGTTTTGTTTAATAAATGTAAGAAATTTTCTGTATCACTTATTACTTAAGGCTGCTTACACACTGGAGCGGGCAGGCGTCGATGGTAAAACGCTACTAGTTTTAGCAGCGTTTTACTGTCATTTTCGCTCTGCTATTCGGCTGCTAGCGGGACGCTTATAACCCAGCTAGCGGCCAAGAAAGGGGTTAAATGCGCCCATGAAACACCACTGCTGAATCACTTTGCAGGCGCTTCGGCAGCGGTGCCACTCATTTCAATGGGCAAGAGTGGTGGAGGAGCGGTATACACCGCTCCAAAGATGCTGCTTGCAGGACTCCAGCACATAGCCTCAGTGTGAAAGCACACGGGCTTTCACACTGAGACTGCAGGGGAGCCGTTTTGCAGGCACTTTATAGGCGCTATTTTTACCCCAAAAGCGCCTGAAAAACGCCTCAGTGTGAAAGGAGTATGGCAGATTTTATGAGATGAAGGAAAAAAAAAATCGGCCTAACATATCGGTCCAAAATAAAATCGGCATCATATATCAGCCATTGGCCGCCACAATTTCTAAATATCGGCATCGGCCAGAGAAAAACCCATATCAGTCGACCTCTATCCACGAATATAACCAAAATAAAGGGGTGGAGCTCAATGGCCAGTTTTTGGTGCCGTACCTAGTTGCCCGTAAGGCCAGACGTGGTAAAAAAAAGTGTCGGTATACTTATACCAATTGGCTCTGCTGAACGCTTATGTGCTATACAAAGCGTCAGGATGAACTGGATCTTTCCTTAAATTTCAGGAAGCGATTGTCAAAGCCCTTCTGTTTCCAGAGGGTACTGTGCCCCACCTTCCCAACGCAAATGCAATAAACCGGCTGCATGAGAGGCATTTTCCATATGTCCTCCCTGGTAATCCTACCCAACGAGCCCCCCAAAGAAAATGTTGTGTCAGTAGAAAACGCGAATATAGGCGTGACACTCATTATTTTTGTCCCTCCTGTCCTGACCATCCTGGTCTCTGCATCAGTAAATGTTTTGAATGCTACCACACACTAGTGGAGTATTAGCATAGGGTAAAGCACTGCACAGTCCTAGGGAACACTTACACAGGGTCTCCAAAGATGCCATCGTATTTTGAGAGACCCGAACCTGGAACTGAACTGTTACAACCACTACAACCGTTACAACCATTACAGTTACCAATAAAAGTGTAAAAAAAATATTTTTTTTAAATATATATATATATATATATATATATATATATATATATATATATATATATATAAAGTAAAAAAACAAAAATATTTGTTGTTTTATTGTTCTCTCTCTCTCTCTCTATTGTTCTGCTCTGTTTTACGGTATTATATGCTTAACTGCAATGTTTTATTGCAATATGTTTTATCAAGTTTGCTTTCAGGTATGTAATTCTTTTATACTTTACTATTTACTGTGTTTTATTGTTAACCATTTTTTTGTTTTCAGGTACACCATTCAGCTGCAGCACTGATTTATTTATCTTGACAGCAACAGTGTTTGCTCCCACGATACGTAAATCAGCAACTCCAGCACTGTAGAAGGTGATTTCACCATCACAGTTACAAAAAAGTTGCAGGTATGGTATGTCTTACGGTTATACTGTAATGTTACTTTGTTTTATTGTTAACCATCATTTGCTTAGCAGGTACGCCATTCAGCTCCAGCACTGATTTATTTATTTATCAAACAAACTCTTTTTTTCGTTCAGCCCACAGGCTGCATGAAAAAAAGAACATTACAATGTATGCCCAACAAGGACCAGAAACGTACTGGTATGTTACTGGACTTTGAGTGGTTATACCACAATGATGCCTGCAGGTTTAGGTATCATCTTGGTATCATTCTTTTCAGCCAGTAGTCGGCTTTCATGTAAAAGCAATCCTAGTGGCTAATTAGCCTCTAGATGGCATTTACAAGCAGTGGGAAGGAACATCCCCCTCCCACTGTATTCCATGGTTTTCTCGGGCTCTCCTGTACCAACAGGGAACCTGAGAATGAAGCCGGTGGTTCCATCAGCTAACCATAAAGCTGATCAGAGACCAGAATGGTTCCAATCATCTCTATGGCCTAAGAAACCGGAATCTATGAGCATTTCATGACTTAGGTTTTGCTGGATATAAACAGCGCCATTGGGAAATTGGGAAAGCATTTTATCACAATGATCTTGGTGTGGTCAGATGCTTTGAGGGCAGAGGAGAGATCTAGGGTGTAAAAGACCCCAATTTTTTCAAAATACCTAAAAGTACCTCTCACTACCTATTGCTATCATAGGGGATATTTGCATTCCCTGAGATAACAATAAAAATGATTAAAAAAAAAATTAAAAATGAAAGGAACAGTTTCAAAATAAAATAAAAAAGCAAAATAAATAATAATAATAAAAAAAGCACCCCTGTCCCCCCGTGCTCACACACAAAGGTGAACGCAAGCGTTGGTCTGGTGTCATATGTAAACAGCAACTGCACCATGCATGTGAGGTATCATCATGAAGGTCAGATCAAGGACAGTAATTTTAGCAGTAGACTTCCTCTGCAAATCTAAAGTGGTAACCTGTAAGAGCTTTTAAAAATGTATGTAGTTTGTCAGCGCTGCACATTTGTGCGCAATTTTAAAGCATGTCGTGTTTGGTATCCATGTAGTTGGCATAAGATCATATTTTTTATTTCATCAAACATTTGGGCAATATAGTGTGTTTTAGTGCTTAAAATTAAAAAAAGTGTTTCCCCCCCCCAAAAAAAAAATTGCAAAAGTCTTAATCACTCTCTCTGAAAACCCCTGAGCCCTCAACAACTGTTCAGAGACCAGGCTGTTAGTCTGAGGCTCTCTACCTGAGGATGCAGGATAGGACCCTGGGAAATCAGATCCTCCCTGAGCAGAAGAGGTAATGGTGGATATATAGCAAGTCTTCTTTGGTTGGCAAACCAGGGTCTCTTCAGGCCAAAATGGAGCTATTAGAATAAGGTCCGTCGATTCAGTCAAAAATTTCTGGAGAACTGCAGCTATTAGTCTCCATGGAGGAAAGGCATAGCAAAGGCTGAATTACCATGCATTGGCAAACACATCTATCCCTCTGGCTTGATCCAGTGGATGGAGGGAGAAGAATCACGTGACTTTCTTGTTGCTTCTTGAGGCAAAGAGGTCCACCTCTGGCCTTCCCCAACATTGGACAATCTCCTCGAACACGTCCGTGTTGAGGGACCATTCGTACTGTCTTGTTCGTTGGCAGCTGAGAAAACCCGCCAGCAAATTCAGGGATCCTTTCAGATGAATGGCTGTCAACGAGGTAAAAGAGAAAAAAATTACTGGAGAACTGCAGCTTTTAGTTCCACTGGGGGAAAGGCATAGAAAAGGCTGAAATGCCATGTATTGGCAAACGCATTTATATCCCTCTGGCTTGATCCAGCGGATGGAGGGAAAAGAATTGCATGACCTTCTTGTTGCTTCCTGGGGCAAGGAGATCCACTTCTGGCCTTCCCCAACATTGAACAATCACTTCCATGTTGAGGGACTATTCATCCTGTCTTATTAGTTGGCAGCTGAGAAAATCTGCCAGAGAACTCTGAGATCCTTTCAGATGAATGGCTGTCAACAAGGCCAAGTTTAACTCGGCCCAACAACAAATCTTGTCTGCTATAAACTGCAGTGCACGACTCCTGGTCCCTCCCTGCTTGTTTACATAAGTGACAGCTGCCGCATTGTCTGTCCACACCTGTAGGTGCTGTCCCTTTTATCTGAGACTGGAAGGTCTCTATAGCCCTCTGAATCTCTAAGAGCTCTCTCTGATTCGAGAATCGTCTGGCCTCCACTGGAGACCAAGTTCTCTGAGCCAAGGCTCCCTCCAGGTGGGCCCCCCAGCCAAAAGCACTGACCTCTGTCGTCATCACTAGGGCTGAAGGTCTGGCCCATAAAAGACCTTTGTCTAAATTGTGATGGGCCCTTCACCACCACAGCGCCCACTGGACCCAAGATGAAAGGGGCATATGCTGATCTAAGCTCTGTCTGCTGCCATCCCAGCAACGTAGCATAAGACCTTGTAGCGGACACTGATGAAGTCTTGCCCAAGGGACCGCTGGGAAACAAGACGTCATCAGACCTAGAACCCTCATGACCTCTCTGATGTGGGCTTCTTGATTGGTCTGAAGCTGTGCTACTGTTTGTCCAATTTTCTTGATCTTTTCCAGAGGGAGAAAGATTTTCATCTCCACTGAAGAGATTATGTACCCCAAATACTGGACTTCCTGTGTAGAGGTCAGTTGACACTTGTCCCAGTTGATCAGCCAACCGAGGGACTGCAAGAAATCCTATGCTTCCTGCAAATCCCTTGCCAGCTGCTGGAAGGAATGGGTGACAAATAGCAGATCATACAAGTAGAGAATCACTGAAATAGCCCTGATTCTTTATGGGGCTAAGGTCTCTGCCAAGACCTTTGTAAAGATCCTTGGAGAGGACAACAGTGCGAAAGGTAGTGCCTGGAACTGAAAGTAAAGAACCTCCGAATTCACACTGACTACCAGCCTGAGAAATTTTTAAAAAGTCTCAATGTATCAGCATATGCAGGTAGGCATCCCTGAGATCAACCTGAATTTTCCCCGGGGATTTTTTACCACGAACACATGGGAATATACTCCCTGACAGCATTCCTTCTGAGGTACCTGCATAAGGACCTTCTGATCCACCAATTCCCCTAAAAAAAGACAGGGCTTCTGCCTTCTCTTGATCCCTGGGTAACTGGGTGATCTGAAAACTGGGAGAGGGAATGGAATTGAACTGCAACTTGTAGCTGCTCTCTAATATGAACGGGCTTGAAGTTGTAGCAGTCCATTGTGAGAGGACGTTCCCCCCGGTCTCCCTCCCACCGGGAAGGAGGAGTCACTGGGGCTTTGTGATGGCCTGAGGAGGATTAAATAGGATTCCTCCTTATCCACGCCCCTTGTACCCTGTCCAATGCTTTTTTGGGGCAGCCACCTCTCTCCTGTAGGGCCTGCTGCCTATGGCCTCAAAAAAAAACGGTTACCCTCCATACCTTCCTTTTTTTTTCAGGGAATGCTTTTTTCTTATCCTGAGCACGGTCCAAAGCCTCCTGGAGGCCGTCCAAACAGGTGATCACCTGAAAAAGGTAATATATAAAGTTTAAGCTTTGATGCGGCATCCCCGGTCCAGGCTTTCAGCCACACAGCCCTTCTAGCGGCATTCACTAGAGCTGCTGACCTAGCTGCCAATTTTACTGATTCTGCTGAGGCATCCACCAAAAATCCAACAGCTTTAAATAACAACGGAAAAGATTTAAGAAGCTGTTGCCTGGACATGCTGGACGAAATGTGGGACAGCAACTGTGTTAGCCAACATTCCAGATTCCTGGCTATGCAAGTAGCTGCTAGGGCTGGCATTAAACCAATAGATGAGGCATCCCAAGCCCTTTTTAACAACACTTCCCCTCTTTTGTCCATGGGATCTCTGATGCCGCGTACACACGACCAAACTTTTCGATGGACTAGGTCCGAAGGTCTTCCTGATGGACTTTCGGAGGAGGTCCAACAGACTTTCTGAACAAACGGACTTGGCCATACACGTACGGATGAAGTCCATTCAAAAGTCTGTTCGTTTTGAACGTGATGACGTAAATGGGACTAAACAAGGAAGTTCAATAGCCAGTAGCCAATAGCTGCCCTTGCATTGTATTAGGTCCATTGAACTAGCACACAGACGAATGGTTTTCCCGATTTTTAGTCCGTCGGACAGATTCGAAACATGTTCTATTTTTAGGTCCGTCTGATTTTTTTAATAAAAAACAGTCGGACTATTCCACACATGATCGGATTGTCTGACAGACTGATCCTGTCGCACCTAGTCTGCCAGAAAGTCTGGTCTTGTGTACGCAGCATAAGTGACCCCAGGTCATCAAAAGCCAAATCAGTCTTTCTAGATATCTTGGCTAATGGTACATCAAATTTTGGAATTTTATTCCAAGGGGGGGGGGAGCATCCTTCTCGAACGGGAACCTACGCTTAAGGCTACCCAAGGCTGCTCTCACTCCAGCAGGATGGACTCCACCAAAAATGTATGCACAGGAATACCCTGGCTTTCTGTGCACATAAGGTTTTTCTTAGAAAGTTGAACCTGCTCCTCACAGATTTACAAGGTGTCATAGATCGCCTTAAGTAAGTCCCCAACATCGTCCAACGGCAACTTGTACTTGGACCCTCTGCAGGAATCTTCCTCGGAGTCAGATGCCGAGCCTGCTTGACAGGAGGCAAGTGACCTAGGTTCCCTATCCCCCTCATCCTCCTGACTAGATTCAGACAGGGAAGGCAGACTCACTGCCCGAGACAGGAATGACGAGGGACCCTGCATCCTATCCATTGTCCCCTTGAAAGATTGAAACGTGGATGCACTTTCGTCTTTAACAGATACCACGATCTTATGACAAGCTGTCACAGAATCATCCTTGACCAGACTACTGACACATTTAGGGTAAAGCGACTTTTCCCAACTGGAACCTAACTTTGACCCACATACGGGACATTTCTTTCCAGGCGGCTGCATCTGGGTCATGTCCTGGGTTTTAACCTCAAAGTCAAACACAGAACAAAGACATCCATTAGTGCATGTCCTTGCCCCTCACCACCACTGTGCTTAGGGCTAGCCTAGCAGTGCCCAGCCCATCACCTGTGGTTCCCCACCCAGCGCCTGTGCTGTTGTGCCCTTCATGGTTCTCTGTGTGTGCTTAGCCTCTGCTGAGCACTTTTCACCAGACACCAGATTCCTGTCTGTCCACCGCCACGCCCCAGAGACTGTAACCTCGTCTTGCGTTGCCGCCTGGCGACAAGGTTCCGCCGGATGTACTCATCGCTTCCACCCATTGGAAAGCAGAAGCCCCGCCTCAGACGCTGCACACTTCCTTTACCCAGAATGACCCAGAGCAGTGGCCGGCAAGGTGCATCACTCGCCCGCCAGCCACCCAGATCACAGCGGATGCAATCTTGTCCAGGAAACCATTGCATTGGGCATGGAGGGCAGGGTGCGCGCACAGGGGTCCTACTCTCCCCGAGCAAAACAGCAGCAGTGGGGCCAGTAACCCTACTCTTCCCCAGCAGGACAGAGGGGTGCTGCGAGGCAGAGGAGAGCTAAAACGCCAGGTGATCGCTTCGGGACAGCCCCGAGACATAAAGTTCCCTAGGTTCCTAACGTGCTCCTTCCCATCCAGCAGGAAACACAAAAACTGAAGAGGGAGGCCTGGAGGTCCACCTTTAAACAATTGTGGGTATATGTGTTTCCGATCCCAGAGAGAGGAGCCCTATGTCTCAGAGGCTGTCCGGGAAGATGAAAGGAGAAAAAGGACACAAATTTTGTTTGGGTACAGCATTGCATGACCGCGCAATTACCAGTTAAAGCAGCAAAATTCTAAACAGTGCTCTGGTCATTGAGCTGCCAAATCCTCCGGGGCTGAAGTGGTTAATCGACTGAACAACTAATCAATCATGAAAATAGTTTACAACTATTTTTATAATCGATTATAATCAATTATGATGATTAGTTGTTTCAGCCCTACATCTCTGCATCTCTTACCAGTTCATTTCTTTATTCATAGACCTTAGTCAGAGAGTGAGGAAACAATGAGAACTGTCTTTTATAGGAGTGACAGTGATGAGAGGATTATAGGACGAATGTCCCCTCCCCCTCTATCACTCATTGTCATCTTCACAACACAAGAAGTTCTGAACTTCCTTATTTAGTCCATGATTTAGTCATGAATAACATCGGGGCTGAGCCCCACCAGAGGTCAGAGAGTGAAGGTGGGGGCAGAACAACCAAGATGAAGACTGGACTGATCCTGAAGACCACAATCATTGGGTTATTGACTCCTCCCTCATTATCACTTTCTGTTTAAGATTCCAGTCTGAGGATGTTATCACATTATTATCAACATGTAAAAGTCTGTGCGCCAATCAAATCAACAGATATAAATTGTCCAGCTGGTAGAAAATGGGTGTAAAAGAATTCAGGCCTATCTAATATACAACTTAATTTATAGGATACAACATTTAGGATTTTATAGCATCAGAATAATGTAATGTACAACAGAGTATATAGTGCAGAGGTCAGGAGTATGTAATGTGCAATATAAATTATATAGTATAAGGCTCAGCCTTCAAATTTTCCACTCACCTACTCGCATTTTATGAGTGGAAAATGATGGCTGGTGAGTGTGGGCTGCCTCGGAGGAGAGAGGCGAGCACTGCCGGCAGACGGGGGTTGAGCGGGAGCCATTCTCCCAGCCAGGAGAAGAGAGGAGAAGAAGCTGGCCAATCATCAGAGAGGGGAGATTGCCCAACAGCTTTCATTTGAATTGCTTGGTTCCTGGCACCGTTCCCCGTCACATACAGCACACCTCCTCACCCAGCACCGCTCATGTCACACAGTCCCGCCTCCTCGCCCGGCGCATTTAATAGACAGAACACTGGTTCAATGCCGGGAGGCGCCGGGCAAGGAGGCGGGACTGTGTGATGTGAGGAGGCGGGACTGTGTGACAGTGAATGGCATTGGGAACCCAGCAATTCAAATCCCCGCTCTTTGATGATCGGCCAACTTGACTCTTCCTCTGCACAGGTGAGGCTGCATTGATGGGCACAGGTGAGACTGTACGGACGGGCACAATTGAGGCTGCATTGATGGGCACAGTTGAGACTGCACTGACGGGCACAGGTGAGACTGTACTGACGGGCACAGCCGAGACTGTACTGACGGGCACAGCCGAGACTGTACTGACGGGCACAGCCGAGACTGTAGTGACGGGCACAGCCGAGACTGTAGTGACGGGCACAGCTGAGACTGTAGTGACGGGCACAGGTGGGACTCTATTGATGGGCACTGGTTACACTGTATTGAGGGGCCCTAGTGAGGCTGTGCTAAAGGGCACTAATAAAGTTGTTAATATTTATTTTTGGAATTTAAAGTGATTGTAAAGGATAATTTTTTTTCCAAATAACAAACATATCATACTTACCTCCACTGTGCAGTTCACTTTGCACAGAGTGGCCCCGAACCTCGATTTCTGGGGTACCCCAGCGGCTTTCGTGGCTCCTCCCCACATCAGATAACCCCCTAGGAGAAGCGCTCTCCTGGGGGAGTTAACTTGCGCTCCCGAGTCCAGCATTTGTGTCCATGGACACGAATGCTGGACTCAGCCCTGCGCCCCTGACGCCAGCATCATTGGATTTAATTGACAGCAGCGGGAGCCAATGGCTGTGCTGCTATCAATCTATCCAATCACATGTGGAGAACCCCAGGCAAAGAGACAGCGCATCTTCGTCATTGGAAATTCTAGGATTTAGGTAATGAAACGGAGGGGCTGGGGGGCCGGTGACTGACAGAACTTTTTTCACCTTAATGCATAGGATGCATTAAGGTGAAAAAATACGAAGGCTTACAACCCCTTTAATTCTGCATAAAACATTCAAGTGTCATTTCATGAGATAATTTATGAGGGTGTGTTTAGGGGTGGGATTAGGGGTGGGGACTGGTTGGGTTTGGCAACTGGGGGCGTGTAACCCTTAAGGCCTGGCTGGTAGCTCAGGACTTTACATTTTAAGCTCTGGTGTAAGGGTCAGGACACATAATATTGGTATTCATTTATCAGTGGAAGGTTAATGTTTACATGAGACAAGTTGCAGAGGTCCCACACCGCTGCCTCCCATCTCCTGAGACTGCACTCAGTGACTTGGGTCTGAGACTATACAGACATATCCCTCCACCCGGCACAGCCAGCAGACAACAGAGCAAGTAACCCTGAGAGAATTGTTATATCAGACATCTTGCCATACCTGGGCATGGGGCAGAAGACCCAAAACACATACCCCAGGTGTCTAGGTCTAGTAACACCTATAGTGAAAATTAACATTTTGCTGCCAGCTGAACCCCAGAATCTCCATAAATCCAGTCTAGATATATAAATTGTGTCTGCAACACAGAGAAGGACGATTATCAAGGAGAAATACAGGAATACAGGACGGGGAACACAGCTCAGGAAAGTGACCAGGGGATTACAGGCTGATATCACCCAGTCCTTGCCCTACTCTGGACCAATCAGTGAGCAGTATGGGTGGAGGAATGTATTTAGTGTTAATGACCCACCTGTGCTGATCTCTGTAGGAGTGTCCTCCTCTATAAATGTCCCCGTTATTCCATCCTCCTCCATAGACTGCTGATCATCCCTCACATACCTCTCCTCTTCTTCTCCTTTAACCTCAAATTCTATATCGATTGGATCTCCACTCTAAATCGAGAAAATATCATCTGTAAGATATAAGCTTTAATATTGTGACATCACATATACAATCCACACTCTATAAGTGTGTTTTATAACCTCTGTCCCACCAACCTTGTAACAGTGATGGATGGTACAACCTTCCTGTGTGAAATTCCGTGAATACAGAGGATGGGGACATCTCTCTGGTGGGTTCCTGGTATTAGGTGGCTCCATCATATCCTTGTGTCCTTCTGAAAACTCCTCCATCACTCCATACTCCTCATCCTCTTCTTTATATTCTTCTTTAACAACAATATTATCATCCCTAAGATTTTCACTCTGAATATATAATAAAACATTCATTGTAACAAACATGCTGGTTATAAATCAGAACTACCAATAATTGTCAATCATCTACCTGATGATGGTGAGGGATGGTGTGACTTTCCTGTGTGTAATCCCGGGAATACAGAGGATATTTCTCTGGTGGGTTTCTGTAGCTGGATGACTCCACCATGGTGTCCTGGTACAGATCTTTGTGTTCTTTTAGAAACTCTGACTGCTCCTTCAGCCCAGCCTCATCATCCTCCTCTTTTATCTCTTCTTTAGACTCTCTCAGGTTTCCACTCTGAATGTAATAAAATTCACATCAATTGTACCAATGCAGATAATGTACAGATCCTAATGATACTATCAGTGATTGTTCCTCATCTACCTGATGATGGTGGGGGATGGTGTGACCTTCCTGTGTGGAATCCCGGGAATACAGTGGACGGGGACATCTCTCTGGTGGGTTCCCATTACTGGATCCATCTGTAGGAAACACACACACTGACTGAATACATTGTTTCTATGTGTTTATCAGATGATGGGGGATCTAGGTGGAGCCTCCGTACTGCTCTCTCCTTTACAATAAAGTCTCCTCTTACCCGGTGATGTGAGGGGCGGCTGATTGTCCATCATGACGTCCTTGTAGAGATCCTTGTGTCCTTCTAAATACTCCCACTCCTCCATGGAGAAATAGACAGTGACATCCTGACACCTTATAGGAACCTGACACACACAATGATACAGTCACCATCCAGACACATCCCTTGTCTGTTACTGGATAATGTCCCAGAATTCCCAGAATCCTCCTCACCTCTCCTCCATCATCTCTCTGGGGACTTCTAGAATCTTCTTTGTATTTCTCTATTCTATCAGGGAGGGAGGTGGAGGCGATGTGATGGTCATATGATCTCCAGACTTCACAGGAGGAAAACTCTAGATCTGAACAAAGATAGTAAAATCAAATGATATTCCCAGAATCCTCCTCACCTCACCATTCAGTTTTTCCTTTTTAAAGCCCCACTTCAGGCTGAGGTATTATTTTATCACACAGGACCCCCACACTCCACAGGTTAAAAGCTTGTTGCAGGTATTCTGAAGTCATTACATACAATGCAGGACCAACCGTCCCACTTTGTAAGTGAGGATGCCAAGGGTCCGCCCACCTCCTGAGAGCATCAGAAAAAAAAGCAGATGGAGGGACATTGGGAGGAGGAGCTGTGAGGTCAGTGTGATGTCATTGGAAATATAGACTCTGGATGGAGGGACATTTGGATGGGGAGAATTGAGATTCCCATGCACACCAAATCATTGTTCCTGGGTGTGTCCCTCCTCTCCTAAATGGAAGAGTGAATGTTGACCTTCACCATACAGACAGGAATGTGTGAAAGTAAGCTCTCATGTGATCAGGTGACGTGCGGAGGAACGGAGTGTAAATAGTAGACAATTTTCTCCAGAGCTCCTAATGGTGGGGATGGATTTTGCTGAGTGCTAGTGCCAAGTTTCCACCCCCCAGGATCACTGCAGGTGTGGAGAAAAGCTGTTTAAGAGGATATGGAGGAGAGATGAGGAGGAGATCCAGAAATCAGAGGAATCAGAATAAAGGTCAGGACTGTCAGGGCTGGCTTAGTCCTTCCTTCTCTGGGCTGGCTGCTCAGCTGTCGGCTAATTGCCAGCTCTCATCTCTCTCCACAGTTACGAGCTGTTCCTGATCATGGTCGTCTGACCTGCCTACTTAATGCTGTCCAGATCACTTCACCTCTGCCTTCGCCATGGTCACATCACAAGAAACCATCGCCTGCGGATCCGGTTAAAGACTGGCTTGCTGACATCCCTTCTGACTCCTTATCCTGCTTGCTGTTGCTCTACTTGGATCCCTGACTTCTGGCCTGGCTGTTTACCCGATCTGGTTATTGAACTCTGGCCTGGCTGACTACTCGATCCGGTTACTGGACTCTGGCTACGCTTACTATATTTACCTTTTTATTTTTATTTAACAAGTGTGATTTATTTGTACTTCTGTCTCGGTCTGATTCATGGTTTCTGACCAGGACAAGCAACAGACGAGCGCATCCAAGAGATGAAGCCGGAGTCACTACATAGAAAATCAATCCAAGGAAACAACAGGCAGGACGAGGAATAGCAAGAAGGAGCTCAGAGACAAATGAGAATATTGCTCAGCCAATGGGAGATGATCTCAGCATGACTTACATAATGAAGGAGATGAGGGGGAGGGGAGGAAGTCACTTATGGTGACCATAGAGACATGGAAATTCAGCGGGTTCAGCAGGGATCAGTCACATTTCCATCCATGTGTGGTCACTGCCGGATAAAAGTCACTCCATCAGTGGCTGCAGCCAATAGCTTCATCACTGATCTGTGTATTCTGAGAGCAGAAGAGCGCCCCCCATTGTCAGAATACAATAGTGCAGCGGGGAGGATTCACCCATCCCCCTCCAATGTGTGGATGGGGGAATCGCTTCAGTTTATTTTCCCTCTGAATGATAAAACTGAACCATGTGTGGCTAGATTTGGAAGGAAGATATATTAATCATCAACTGATCCCCCTGAAGGGGTTAATCTACATATTACCTTCTCTGCTTAAAGATTCTGTAGTGTCTCCTCACTACGTCCTACCAAATGGAACTTCCTGTCTGTCCCTATCACTTCCTGTCTGTATTCCATAGAGACTTCCTGTCAGGATAGAAGTGAGATCACCACCTTGTGGAGCTCAGAGGAACTGCACCCCGAGAAACATCTCGTAGTGTGAACACGGCCTTGTGCTGTGTGTGTGTGTACTGTATATCCTTCCCTCTTCTCTCCTTCCTGAGTGTATATGAAGAGGCAGAGCTCTGAGTGTGAATGAAGTAGGGTGACCACATTTCCAGACTACCATTCAGGGACAATTTTGCCAATGACCAGGGGGGAATGTAGTCTCAGGGTTGACGGGGAATTCAGTGGTGGGGGTGATTTGTCGGGCGAATGGCTGGTGCTAGCACTGAAAACATCCCAATGCCATGCTTAATATGGTGTCAGGATGATCAAATCACATTATTTCTATTAATACATTGTAATATATAATGAAATAATGGGATTTTTATATACAGCTTACCTGTAAAATCCTTTTCTTGAGAGTACATCACGGGACACAGGAGCTTCATTACATAGTGGGTTATATAGGCACCTCTGGTGATTGGACACTGGTTGACCCTAATTAAGGAGAATTCCTCCCCTATATAACCCCTCCCATCCGGGAGGCACCTCAGTTTTGTAGCAAAGCAATAAGAACCACGTAAAACCCAAGAGGGGCGGGAGCCCTGTGTCCCGTGATGTACTCTCAAGAAAAGGATTTTACAGGTAAGCTGTATATAAAAATCCCATTTTCTTGATCATACATCACGGGACACAGGAGCTTCATTACATAGTGGGATGTCCCATAGCAATGCTCAGGTTGAGGGGAGGGAGACACAGATCATAAACATAGACCGCCAGGGACCTGAGGACCTAAACTGCAGCCTGCAGTACACTGCGCCCGAAGGCGATATCCTCTTGCCCTCTGACATCCACCTGATAGAATCTGGTGAATGTGTGGATTGATGACCAAGTCGTGGCCTTACAGATCTGAGCCAGGGAGGCCTGGTGATGCACTGCCCAAGAAGCACTGACAGCCCTAGTAGAGTGCGCTTTCACCTGAAAAGGAGGAATCTTCCCCTTTAAGCTATAGGCCTGAGAAATAACCTGTCTGATCCACCTCGAGAGAGTGGACTTTGACGCTGCCTGACCCCTTCTAGGGCCTTCTGGCAGAATAAATAAGCAGTCAGTTTTTCTTATCTGAGCAGTTGCTTGAAGATAAAGACTGATTGCTCTAACCACATCTAAAGTGTGTAAGGACTCTTCCTCTATGGACTGAGGATTTGGAAAAAAGGATGGTAGGATTATATCTTGATTCAGATGAAAACCTGAAACCACCTTAGGTAGAAAGGACCTATTGGGACGCATAACCACCCGGTCCTTATGGATAATTAAATAGGGCTCTTTACAAGAAAGAGCTGCCAATTCTGATACCCTTCTAGCCGTGGATATGGCTACTAGGAAGACTAGCTTCTTTGTCAAGAGGACTAACGAAGCGAGATGCAAAGGTTCAAATGGTTGGGCTTCTAAGGCCGAGAGAACCAAATTCAGATCCCATGGGCATACCGGAGGTCTGACTGGCGGTCTTATCCGCATAGCCCCCTGGATAAAGGCCCGTACCAGGGAATGTGATGCAAGCGGTCTTTGAAAAAAGACCGACAGGGCCGAAATCTGCACTTTGATGGTGCTTATGGCCAAATTCAATTCAAGGCCTGATTGGGGAAAGGCCAAGATTCTGCTAATGACATACCTTCTGGGATGCCATCTCCTGGATTCACACCAGGAAACATATGCCCTCCAGATCTTGTAATAGATACGCCTGGAGGCCGGCTTTCTGGCATTGACCAGAGTGGAAAGGACTGGCCCCGAAAGACCACGGCCTTTCAATATGTGGGTCTCAGCAGCCAGACCGTCAAATTTAGACTGCGTAAAGCAGGATGGTAAATTGGGCCCTGTGAGAGCAGATCTGGCCGGAGAGGGAGGGTCCATGGCCTGCCCACTGCTAGCTTCATGATTTCTGCGAACCATGGTCGCCTGGGCCAAGCCGAAGCCACTAGAAGGACCGACTTCGCCTCCCTCTTGACCCTTCCCAGGAACCGTGACAGTAGCGGGCTCGGGGGAAGGCATAGATCAGATTGTACTGATTCCAGGGAACCGTCAGAGCATCTGACCCCTGAGCAAGTGCATCTCTTGTCCTTGACACAAACTTGTCCAGTTTACTGTTGAATCTGGACGCAAAAAGATCCACGTCTGGAGTGCCCCACTTGTAACATATGTCTCGAAACACATCGGGGTGCAGAGTCCATTCTCCTGGGCACAACTGCTGGCGGCTGAGATAATCCGCCTGCCAATTCTCCACTCCTGGGATGAAGACTGCAGAGAGGCACGGAACATGCTCTTCTGCCCAGACAAGTATGCGATTCACCTCCTTTTGGGCCACCAGACTTCTGGTACCGCCCTGGTGATTGATATAAGCCACCGCGGTGGCATTGTCGGACTGAATCCGAACCGGGAAGCCTCGCAGTCTGTGAGACCACTCTCTGAGTGCCATGTAAACTGCCCGAATCTCTAGGATATTTATGGGCAGCAGACTTTCGGTCGCAGACCATTTTCCCTGCGAGCATGTTCCCTCTAATACAGCTCCCCAGCCTGTCAGGCTGGCATCCGTTGTGACAATCTTCCATGAGAGGGGAAGAAAAGTTTTGCCTTTTAGCAAATTTCTGGTTTGTAACCACCAGACAAGACTCTTGCGTGCCCGGGGAGATAAACGCATAGGAAGATCCAGGGATTGGGGCTTCCTGTTCCAAATCGCAAGGATGCATCTTTGCAGGGGCCTTGAGTGGAACTGGGCGAATGGGACGGCCTCGAATGAGGCGACCATCTTTCCCAACAGTCTCATACATAGGCGAATAGAGGGAGATCTTCTGCCCAGAACTAGGCGCACCAGATCTCCAATGGCCAAAGCCTTTGGCCCTGGAAGGAACACCCTGCCCTGAGCGGTGTCGATAATGAGACCCAGGTAATCCAACCTGGTGGTCGGTTGCAGAGACGACTTTTCTAGGTTTATAATCCAACCTAGGCGGCCCAGATGTTCTAGCGTTTTGGTGACGCTGCGACTTAGGCTCGTTGTAGTTCTCTCTACGAGAAGCAAGTCGTCTAGGTAAGCCATGATGGCTATGCCCTGAACTCTTAAAGTTGCTAAGAGAGGGTCTAGAATCTTCGTGAAGACTCGGGGGGCCGTAGCTAGACCGAACGGCAGGGCCACAAATTGAAAATGGCGCTGCTCTACCGCGAACCTTAGAAACTTCTGGTGTGCGGGAAATATTGGCACATGGAGATATGCATCTTTGATATCTATTGATGCCATGAATTCTCCTCCCTGCAGGGAGGAGACCACAGTGCGTATTGACTGCATCCGGAAGGTCTGGATGTGTAGAAACCGATTTAAGTCTCTCAGATCCAAGATAGGTCTGACACTTCCGTTTGGTTTTGGGACGGTGAAGAGATTCAAATAAAAACCTGAACCCTGATCTTTCGGGCTCACCTCTACTATCACACCTTGGGATAGTAACTGATCTAAGGCCAGGAGTAGCGGTTTCCGCTCTATCGGATCCTTGGGGATCCTTGACCTTAGAAAACGAGAGGGTGGAATCTTCTGAAACTCTAGCCTGTAGCCCAGAGATACCGAAGAGATCACCCATTTGTCCTGAATCTCCTCCCGCCAGGCGCCTGCGAACCGCAGGAGCCTTCCCCCCACTCGGCCGAGCGGGGGCGCCCCTTCACAAGGAGGTCTTGGAGGTTTGCTTGGCAGGCTTCCGCCCCCAAGTCCTCTTCTGTCCCTGGGCTCGGCCCTGAGGCTTTCTAGCAGCGGAGGGCTGGGAAGGCCGTCGCCACTGTTTAGAGCTTGACGCTTCGGGAGAAAGAGTACGCCTGAATGAGGGACGCTTACTCTTCTTGACTGGAAGGAGTGTAGATTTACCTCCTGAAATATTTTGGACGAATTTATCTAATTCTTCTCCAAGCAAACGCTCCCCTTTAAATGGGAACCCAGCCAAATGCTTTTTGCATGACATCTCAGCGGCCCAATTTTTTAGCCATAGAGCCCTACGCATGTGTACCAACATGAGGGACAAACGTGATGCTTGTTGGACAGAATCCAAAATCGCATCAATTATGAAACATAGGATGTGAGGCATCTCTGCATATTTCTCTACTTCCTCGCTGGGGAGGAGTTCAAACATTTGTTTGACCTGTTCCTTAAGGAACTGACACAACCCCACGGCTGCGACTGTAGGTTGCACCACAGCGCCGGCCATGGAAAAGGAGGCTTTTAACAAGGTAAGAGTCTCGGGGTTATTTTAGACGCACAAATGTCAATGGATGCGCAAATAGGATCTGTAGTCAGTCGATCTCACCATCTACTGCGCATGCTTCGCAGACTCATCCCTTTTATCCCAAAGAATGACAAAGCAGTGGTAGTTGGAACAATCATTAATTCACGACTGGACTACGCAAACTCGCTTTACATAGGATTACCACAATATCAACTTGCGCGATTACAACTGATCCAAAACACGGCGGCAAGGCTGATAACAGGAAAAAAACCCTGGGAATCCATTTCTCCTTCACTGAGGAGCTTACATTGGCTAACCGTAAAAAATCGGATCACGTTCAAGACCCTTTGCCTCACCCACAAATGCGTGCATAGAGAAGCTCCGCAATACCTAATGGAGAAAATAAATCATTACACACCAAACCGCAGTCTTCGATCAGCCAACAAAAACCTCCTCCTCGTGCCCAAAGCCCGGTATAAATCCAAGGGTGATCGGAGATTCGCTGTCCAAGGGCCTCTGCTATGGAATGCTCTACCAATCAACATCCGCCTGGAAGAAAATCACCTGGCTTTTAGGAAAAAACTCAAGACCTTCCTCTTTTAGCAGATGATCAAAGCTCGCCACAGCGCCTAGAGGCGATTCAGTTCGCATTGCGCGCTATATAAGTATTTCATTCATTCATTCATTCATTCAAGGTTTCCAGCCTTTTGTCAGCTGGATCCTTAAATACCTGCGCATTATCCAAAGGACAAGTTAGGTTTTTATTCACACAAGAGATATCCGCATCAACAGATGGGGCCCCCCATTTCTTGGTGAAACTTTCCTCCACGGGATAATACATAGAAAACCTCTTGGGAGGAGTAAACAGTTTATCGGGATGTCCCCAGTCCTCATACATCAAGTCAGCCATTAAAGGATGAATTGGGAAGGAACAAGCAGTCTGTGGGGCTTTCCTGACTCCCAGGGAAGAGACAGAGGATGTAGCGACTTCAGCAGCTGGCATTCTGAACGTGGTACGCACCAATTCAGTGTAATACTGCACCTGCTTTCTGAGTGCCTGGGAGGAGGGGACTAACTCCTCATCCTCTGACTGATCCGACTGCTCATGATCCCTTTCCAAAGATAGGGATCTCTCCTCATTTTCAGAGCAACTGTCTGAGAGAGGGATTTCAGCAGAGGGAGGGGATCTACCCCTTTTTCTGCTATCTTTTAGGGAAGCAGAAATAAAATTCATTATCCTCCCTTCAAAACTCTCCAATGAAGCCCTAAGGGAGTCCTCAGTGACATAGACCGGGGCTGCGACATTAGGAGAGGCTGCAAAGCCTGAAAGGGGCACTGACTCGTCTTGAGATGCAGGCTCCACTCTTGCAGAGGGGGATGGTAATCTGCATGCACTTTTGGAACCCCTGGACCTAGGCGGTGATCTGCCAGTGCTTTTGTTACCTGCCCCTGAAACCCTCTTACGAGGAGACATAGTACTGAGCTACAAAGCAGAGTTACTAGTGTAAAATGCAATCACTTTGTTGTGCTTAAAGTCTCACAATAAATCAATATAAGCTTAACTGCACAATATGATGCCGAGTAGGTGTCTTAAGGTTCGCCTGGATCCAATCCCACGGATGCTTACAGCCCACAGCTCCTGTGTCTCACCTTACAGTCCCCTGACGCTCTGGGCTTTTAAAACGGCCGTTTTGGCGCCTGCACTGCAGCATAGAGCACCTGATTGTGCACAGCTGGCAACCACACCCCCCCCTTCCCCATTAGGCCGGGAGCGCGCCCGGTGCGTGTGCACGAGGACCGCGGGATCCGGGGGGGGGGAGGAGAACCCAAAAGGAGTGACATGGGACCCCCTGATTTGCGTGGGACTCCTCTTTTACCTTTATTGTGGCAGGGACTGCAAGGAGACGTGAGTAGCTGGGAGAACCAGGCATTTCACTGAGCGTGTTTGTATTGAAAGGCATGTAAGTATGCATCAGGCTGCTCTTACTCCCTCAAGTGGTGGAAACCAGGTAAGACATACAACTACTCACAATGAAGAAATCCATTCATATATTAAATATATAGGATGACTTCCCATACCTGTTCCCCGCCGCAGGAATTGCTGATTTCAGACCAATTCCAGCCTTCACCCATCACGGCGGGTATTGTTAGCCAACCTTCAGGCGTATCTGGGGTT
Organism: Lithobates pipiens; assembly: GCF_037356315.1. Lineage (NCBI taxonomy): Eukaryota > Metazoa > Chordata > Amphibia > Anura > Ranidae > Lithobates > Lithobates pipiens. Next base: position 626,486,960 of record NW_027507758.1, read on the forward strand.
CTTACGAAAAGATCCTCCTACCTGGGCCTTGTAAAAAACTCTGCCAGAAACTTACGGACGCCCTGAGTAAACAGTACCCCAAGTCTGGTTGTCCCAGAGTCCAGTCTTCCAATGGAGAGGACTTACAGGCAAAACCTCGTGTCTTCGGCAGACGAGGCCCGGGTACCATACCATCTTGGGAGTCAATTATCGGCCCGAGGTATGGATCCGGTTTGTTGTAGCCCTTCGGCCCTCGCCGGGACCCGCATAGAGCTAAGTTTTACGTGACCATCGACCAGACACTGGCGAAAAAACTGAGGTGCCTCCCGGATGGGAGGGGTTATATAGGGGAGGAATTCTCCTTAATTAGGGTCAACCAGTGTCCAATCACCAGAGGTGCCTATATAACCCACTATGTAATGAAGCTCCTGTGTCCCGTGATGTATGATCAAGAAAGTTCAATTTACCAGAATGCGGAATCAGTGGGAACCATTGCCTGTTACCAGATGCAGCATGTCATTTGCCACCGACACCTGTCACCGTTGTCTGCTGCCAGAGAGGGGGGGGAGAGAAGGAGGGGGAAAGGAAGGAAGAGACGGGGAGGGGCAGAAAGAGGGTGACAGGGAGAGAGAGGGGGGACAGGTAGAGGGGGGGCAGGGAGAGAGGGAGGAGAGAGAAGGGGACAGGGAGAGAGAGAAGAGTGGGCAGAGAAAGGGGAACAGGGAGAGAGAGAGGGGAGGGGGCAGAAAGAGGTGGACAGGGAGAAAGAGGGGGGACGGGGGAGAGAGAAGGGGGACAGGGAGAGAGAGAGGAGCGGTAGAGAGAGGGGGACAGGGATTAAGATAGGAGCGGGCAGAGAGAGGGGGACATGGAGGGAGAGAGGGGAGGGGGCAGAAAGAGGTGGACAGGGAGAGAGAGAGAAGGGGGACAGAGAGGAGAGAGAAGGGGGCAGAGAGAGAGGAGCGGGTAGAGAGAGGGGGACGGGATGGGGCAGAAAAAGGGGGGCGGGGGGAGAGAGAGGAGAGAGAAGGGGGATTGGGAGAGAGAAGGGGGATAGGGAGAGGGGAGGGGCCAGAAAGAGTGGGACAGGGAGAGAGTTGGGGAGAGAGAGAGAAAGGGGGACAGAGGGGGAGAGAGAGAGGGGGGACAGGGAGAGAGAGGGGAGGGGGCAGAAAGAGAGGGACAGGGAGAGAGAAGGGGAACAGGGGGAGAGAGAAGGGGACAGGGAGAGAGAGGAGCGGGCAGAGCGAGGGGGACAGGGAGAGAGAGGGGGGGAGGGGGCACAAAAAGGGGGCGAGTGAAGAAAGAAGGGGGACAGGGTGAGAGAGAGGGGAGGGGGCAGAGAAAGAGAGGGGGGGGAGAGACAAGGGGGGCAGGGAGAGAGGGGGGGGGCAGAGAGAGGAAAGAGAGGGGGGAGAGAGAGAGGAAAGAGAAGGGAGAGAGAGAGAGTGGAGGGGGCAGAGAGAGGAGAGGGGAGGGAGAGGAAAGAGAAGGGAGAGAGAGAGCGGGGGAGGCAGAGAGAGGAGAGGAGAGCTGGCAGAAAGAGGAAAGAGAAGGAGGAGAGAGAGAGGAAAGAGAAGGGAGAGAGAGAGCGGAGGGGGCAGAGAGAGGAGAGGGGAGGTGGCAAAGAGGAGAGACAAGTGGGACAGGCAGAGGGGAGGGGAGGGGGCAGAGAGAGGAGTCTGGGTCTCTACAGTGACGTGACAGTGCTCAGCTCACTCACTTCAATAGTTCAGAGGGGCTTTAATTAGGCTGTCGGCTACTTGCTCTTGCTCTTCATAGATGTAACGCACAGGCAGGGAGAGAGGGGCGGGACAAGCAGTGTGTGTCAAAAGCTGACTCAGGCGGGAGGAGGAAGACGTCGGAGATGTGGCGGCCAGGCTGCTGCAATGCACTGCGGGAGTTTTGACTGGGAACAGCCGAGCCGTGGAGCCATGGATCTAAGGCTAGCCAGCACTCAGCACTCAGCACTGGCACTGCAGAATGCCACTGCCCATCGACGCCGCCGAGAGGTCACTGGAGGTCGGAGTAGTCAGAATTTCAGAAATGACTGTTGTCTGCTGCTGCTGCCGTGGCCAGAGGAGGAGAGGTGGAGGTTGGTGGATTCGGAATCTGAGAGAGCAGTGCAGCACTGGATAAAGTCCTTTTCTTGATCATACATCACGGGACACAGGAGCTTCATTACATAGTGGGTTATATAGGCACCTCTGGTGATTGGACACTGGTTGACCCTAATTAAAGAGAATTCCTCCCCTATATAACCCCTCCCATTTGGGAGGCACCTCAGTTTTTTCGCCAGTGTCTGGTCGATGGTCACGTAAAACTTAGCTCTATGCGGGTCCCGGCGAGGGCCGAAGGGCTATAACAAACCGGATCCATACCTCGGGCCGATAATTGACTCCCAAGATGGTATGGTACCCGGGCCTCGTCTGCCGAAGAAACGAGGTTCTGCCTGTAAGTCCTCTCCATTGGAAGACTGGGCTCTGGGACAACCAGACTTGGGGTACTGTTTACTCAGGGCGCCCGTAAGTTTCTGGCAGAGCTTTTTACAAGGCCCAGGTAGGAGGATCTTTTCGTAAGAACCCCAGATACGCCTGAAGGTTGGCTAACAATACCCGCCGTGATGGGTGAAGGCTGGAATTGGTCTGAGATCAGCAATTCCTGCGGCGGGGACAGGTAAGGGAAGTCATCCTATATAGTTTTAATATATGAATGGATTTCTTCATTGTGAGTAGTTGTATGTCTTACCTGGTTTCCACCACTAGATGGAGTAAGAGCAGCCTGATGCATACTTACATGCCTTTCAATACAAGCACGCTCAGTGAATGCCTGGTTCTCCAGCTACTCACGTCTCCCTTACAGTTCCTGCCACAAGTTAAGGTAAAAAGGGGTCCCATGCAGGTCCAGGGGTTCCACGTTGCTCCCTTTGGGTTCTCCTTCCCCCCCCCCCGGATCCTGCGGTTCTCGTGCACGCGCACGAACGCTTGCACGCACGCCGGGCGCGCTCCCGGCCTAATGGAGGAGGGGGGGGTGTGGTTGCCAGCTGTGCACGTTTAGTGTGCTCAATGCTGTAGTGCAGGCGCCAAACGGCCATTTTAAAAAAGCCCAGAGCGTCAGGGGACTGTAACTGGACACACAGTAGCTGTGGGCTGTAAGCATCCGTGTGGGATTGGATCCAGGCAAACCTTAAGACACCTACTCAGCATCAGGTTGTGCAGTTAAGCATATATTGATTTATTGTGAGACTTTAAGCACAACAAGTGATTGCATTTGTACTAGTACCTCTGCTTTGTAGCTTAGGACTATGTCTCCTCGTAAGAGGATTTCAGGGGTAGGTAATTAAAGCACTGGCAAGTCACCGCCTAGGTCCAGGGGTTCCAAAAGTGCCTGTGAATTACCATCCCCCTCTGCAAGACTGGAGCCAGCCTCTCATAACGAGTCAGTGCACCTGTCAGGTTTGCAGCCTCTCCTAATGTCGCAGCCCCGGTTTATATCACTGAGATTCCCTTAGGGCTACATTGGAGGGTTTTGAAGGGAGGATCATGAATTTTATTTCTGCTTCCCTAAAAGATAGCAGGAAAGGGGTAGATCCCCTCCCTCTGCTGAAATCCCTCTCTCAGATAATTGTTCTGAAAATGAGGAGGGATCCCTATCTTTGGATAAGGGATCATGAGCAGTCGGATAAGTCAGAGGTAGAGGAGATAGTCCCCTCCTCCCAGGCACTCAGAAAGCAGGTGCAGTATTATACTGAATTGGTGCGTACCACATTCAGAATGCCTGCTGCTGAAATCGCTACATCCTCTGTCTTTTCCCTGGGAGTCAGGAAAGCCCCACAGACTGCTTGTTCCTTCCCAATTCATCCTTTAACGGATAAATTGATGTATGAGGACTGGGGACATCCCGATAAACTGTTTACTCCTCCCAAGAGGTTTTCTATGCATTATCCTGTGGAGGAAAGTTTCACCAAGAAATGGGGGGTCCCATCTGTCGATGCGGCTATCTCTTGTGTGAATAAAAACCTAGCTTGTCCTTTGGATAAAGCGCAGGTATTTAAGGATCCAGCTGACAAGGGGCTGGAAACCTTATTAAAAGCCTCCTTTTCCAGGGCCGGCGCTGTGGTGCAACCTACAGTCGCAGCCGTGGGGTTGTGTCAGTTCCTCACGGAACAAGTTAAACAGATGTTTGAACTCCTTCCCAGTGAGGAAGTAGAGAAATATGCAGAATTGCCTCACATCTTGTGTTTCATAACTGATGCGATTTTGGATTCTGTTCAACAAGCATCACGTTTGTCCCTCATGTTGGTACACATGCGAAGGACCCTATGGCTAAAGAATTGGGCTGCTGAGATGTCATGCAAAAAGCATTTGACTGGGTTCCCGTTTAAAGGGGAACGTTTGCTTCTCGTAGAGAATGGGGAGAATTAGATAAATCCGTCCAAATATTTCGGGAGGTAAGTCTACACTCCTTCCAGTCAAAAAGAGCAAACGTCCTTCATTCAGGCGTACTCTTTCTCCCGAAGCATCAAGCTCTAAACAGTGGCGACGGCCTTCCCAGCCCTCCGCTGCTAGAAAGCCTCAGGGCCGAGCCCAGGGACAGAAAAAAGACTTGGGGGCGAAAGCCTGCCAAGCAGACCCCCAAGACCTCCTTGTGAAGGGGCGCCCCCGCTCGGCCGAGTGGGGGAAGGCTCCTGCAATTTGCAGGCGCCTGGCGGGAGGAGATTCAGGACAAATGGGTGATCTCTTCAGTATCTCTGGGCTACAAGCTAGAGTTTCAGAAGATTCCACCTTCTTGTTTCTAAGGTCAAGGATCCCCAAGGATCCGATAAAGCAGAAATCGCTATTCCTGGCCTTAGATCAGTTACTATCCCAGGGTGTGATAGTAGAAGTGAGCCCGAAAGATCAGGGTTCAGGTTTACATTCGAATCTCTTCACCGTTCCAAAAACAAACGGAAGTGTCAGACCTATCTTGGATCTGAAAGACTTAAACTGGTTTTTACATATCCAGTCCTTCCGGATGCAGTCAATACACACTGTGGTCTCCTCCCTGCAAGGAGGAGAATTCATGGCATCAATAGATATCAAAGATGCATATCTCCATGTGCCAATATTTCCCGCACACCAGAAATTTCTGAAGTTCGCGGTAGAGCAGCGCCATTTTCAATTTGTGGCCCTGCCGTTCGGCCTAGCTACGGCCCCCCCGAGTCTTCACGAAGATTCTAGACCCTCTCTTAACAAACCTAAGAGTTCAGGGCATAGCCGTCATGGCTTACCTAGACGACTTGCTTCTCGTAGAGAGAACTACAACGTGCCTAAGTCGCAGCGTCACCAGAACGCTAGAACATCTAGGGCGCCTAGGTTGGATTATAAACCTAGAAAAGTCGTCTTTGCAGCCGACCACCAGGTTGGATTACCTGGGTCTGATTATCGACACCGCTCAGGGCAGGGTGTTCCTTCCAGGGCCAAAGGCCTTGGCCATTGGAGATCTGGTGCGCCTGATTTTGGGCAGAAGATCTTCCTCCATTTGCTTATGTATGAGACTATTGGGAAAGATGGTCGCCTCATTCGAGGCCGTCCCATTCGCCCAGTTCCACTCAAGGCCCCTGCAAAGATGCATCCTTGCGATTTGGAACAGGAAGCCCCAATCCCTGGATCTTCCTATGCGTTTATCCCCTCGGGCACGCAAAAGTCTTGTCTGGTGGTTACAAACCAGGAATTTGCTGAAAGGCAAAACTTTTCTTCCCCTCTCAGGGAAGGTTGTCACAACGGATGCCAGCCTGACAGGCTGGGGAGCCGTGTTGCAGGGAACATGCTCGCAGGAAAAATGGTCTGCGACCGAAAGTCTGCTGTCCATAAATATCTTGGAGATTCGGGCAGTTTACATGGCACTCAGAGAGTGGTCTCACAGACTGCGAGGTTTCCCAGTTCGGATTCAGTCCGACAATGCCACCGCAGTGGCTTATATCAATCACCAGGGCGGTACCAGAAGTCTGGTGGCCCAAAAGGAGGTGAATCGCATACTTGTCTGGGCAGAAGAGCATGTTCCGTGCCTCTCTGCAGTCTTCATCCCAGGAGTGGAGAATTGGCAGGCGGATTATCTCAGCCGCCAGCAGTTGTGCCCAGGAGAATGGGCTCTGCACCCCAATGTGTTTCGAGACATATGTTACAAGTGGGGCACTCCAGACGTGGATCTTTTTGCGTCCAGATTCAACAGGAAACTGGACAACTTTGTGTCAAGGACAAGAGATGCACTTGCTCAGGGGTCAGATGCTCTGACGGTTCCCTGGGATCAGTACAATCTGATCTATGCCTTCCCCCCGAGCCCGCTGCTATCGCGGTTCCTGGGAAGGGTCAAGAGGGAGGCGAAGTCGGTCCTTCTAGTGGCCTCGGCTTGGCCCAGGCGACCATGGTTCGCAGAAATCATGAAGTTGGCAGTGGGCAGGCCATGGACCCTCCCTCTCCGGTCAGATCTGCTCTCACAGGGTCCAATTTACCATCCTGCTTACGCAGTCTGAATTTGACGATCTGGCTGCTGAGACCCACATTTTGAGAGGCCGTGGTCTTTCGGGGCCAGTCCTTTCCACTCTGGTCAATGCCAGAAAGCCGGCCTCCAGGCGTATCTATTACAAGATCTGGAGGACATATGTTTCCTGGTGTGAACCCAGGAGATGGCATCCTAGAAGGTATGTCATTAGCAGAATCTTGGCCTTTCTCCAATCAGGCCTTGAAATGAATTTGGCCATAAGCACCATCAGGGTGCAGATTTCGGCCCTATCGGTCCTTTTTCAAAGACCGCTTGCATCACATTCCCTAGTACGGGCTTTTATCCAGGGGGCTATGTGGATAAAACCGCCAGTCAAACCTCCGGTATGCCCATGGGATCTGAATCGGGTTCTCTCGGCCTTAGAAGCCCAACCATTTGAACCTCTGCATCTGGCTTCTTTAGCTCTCTTGACAAAGAAGCTGGTTTTTCCTAGTAGCCATATCCATGGCTAGAAGGGTATCAGAATTGGCAGCTCTTTCCTGTAAAGAGCCCTATTTAATTATCCATAAGGACCGAGTGGCTATGCGTCCCAACAGGTCCTTTCTACCTAAGGTGGTTTCAGGTTTCCACCTGAATCAGGATATAATCCTACCATCCTTTCTTCCAAATCCTCAGAGGAAGAATCCTTACACACTTTAGATGTGGTTAGAGCAATCAGTCTTTATCTTCAAGCTACTGCTCAGATAAGAAAAACTGACTGTTTATTTATTCTGCCAGAAGGCCCTAGAAGGGGTCAGGCAGCGTCAAAGTCCACTCTCTCGAGGTGGATCAGACAAGTTATTTCTCAGGCCTATAGCTTAAAGGGGAAGATTCCTCCTTTTCAGGTGAAAGCGCACTCTACTAGGGCTGTCAGTGCTTCTTGGGCAGTGCATCACCAGGCCTCCCTGGCTCAGATCTGTAAGGCTGCGACTTGGTCATCAGTCCACACATTCACCAGATTCTATCAGGTGGATGTCAGAGGGCAAGAGGATATCGCCTTCGGGCGCAGTGTACTGCAGGCTGCAGTTTAGGTCCTCAGGTCCCTGGCGGTCTATGTTTATGATCTGTGCCTCCCTCCCCTCAACCTGAGCATTGCTATGGGACATCCCACTATGTAATGAAGCTCCTGTGTCCCGTGATGTATGATCAAGAAAATGGGATTTTTATATACAGCTTACCTGTAAAATCCTTTTCTTGAGAGTACATCACGGGACACAGGGCTCCCGCCCCTCTTGGGTTTTACGTGGTTCTTATTGCTTTGCTACAAAACTGAGGTGCCTCCCGGATGGGAGGGGTTATATAGGGGAGGAATTCTCTTTAATTAGGGTCAACCAGTGTCCAATCACCAGAGGTGCCTATATAACCCACTATGTAATGAAGCTCCTGTGTCCCGTGATGTACTCTCAAGAAAAGGATTTTACAGGTAAGCTGTATATAAAAATCCCATTATTCCCTCGGCCTCCCTCTGATATTGATCACTCTGCAAATGTGACATCACTGGTTGCTAGACGCCAGGCGGGACGGCCCTAGCAACCACTCAGCAATCGCCATGTGTCCTTATTTCATTCTGGGACCCGGGACACAAATATGAATTATGGGATAATCCCAGGCAATCCAGGACACGTGGGCACCCTAGTATGAAGAGGCGGAGCTCTCAGTGTGTATGAAGAGGCGGAGCCCTGAGTGTGTATGAAGAGGCGGAGCCCTGAGTGTGTATGAAGAGGCGGAGCCCTGAGTGTGTATGAAGAGGCGGAGCTCTGATTGTGTATGAAGAGACGGAGCCCTGAGTGTGTATGAAGAGGCGGTGTTAGGATTAAGTTCACCTACTGGTGGCACTATCCTACTCTGGGCTGTTTGCTGCAGTTCCATTGTCCACCAGGAGGTATTTCCCAGGAGCCAGCAGGCTGGTGTAATTAGGCTCCTCCCTTCCCCAGTGCGTCACAATTCTGGTCCCTTCCTTGCTGGCTGTGCCTGATGCCTAGCTTGATCCAGTCTGTACCTCCCTGCCTTGCTTCTATTCGAGTACCCTGTTGAGATCCCCCTTCCTTGCAACTAAGGATGGGTTTGGGCGTGTTCTCCCCCATCCATGTGCAGAGCCCGCCAGGAAGTCGGCACGGCGCTGTGCTAATCATAGGCAGTGAGACATTTTCCTGATGTGCGGCTGCAGAGATTGGGAAATGTCTCACTGCTTGTGATTAGCGCAGCATTGCGTCAACTTCCTGGCGGGCTCTGCACGTGGAGTGTGCGAAAAGCCCGAGCCCATCCCTACTTGCAACCTTGCATTGCCTGTACCCTTGTTCTTTACATGGTTTTTGTATAGTTAGTAGCTCCTTGTTATTTGTCTTTTTTTTTTTTTTTTGTTTATGTTCACGTTTACTGTGTGCTGTGTTTATGGATTGCTGTGTTTCACTATAAATAAATATCACTTTAAAGAAAATATATATATATATATATAAAATCTCTATCCTTTGTTGTGGTCTCAGTTCCCTTGTGTAGCTACGTGTCTGGTCTTCCTAGCCGCTGATCCTGACATAATCGTGACACCCACCAATGACCAGATCGGCTACACTTGGGAACTGGGAGCCAGTTGCTTTGGATTTTTGCTCTTCCTTTCACAATGCTGAGAGTGCAGGTTATTTGTTGTGTGCAACTTGCAGTAGAGGATAAGGATTTGTGTCATTCACTTTGGCAGGATCTCACTGAGGAAGAGCTGCTTGAAGGCATTTTGACTGCACATGCCTTAGCCGTTGAGGGTAGATTTTCACTTTGTGAAGTACCTTTCATTCAGGTCTGTTCTGAGCTTCTATTTCAGGTTACCCCTCAGGGCCATGATATTTTCACTCCTCCATTTACTTTGTACCAGGCTGGATTTTTGGGATAGTTGCTAAAGCACTGCGCATGTTTGTTTCTCCAGCAGTATTCAGCCTATCCACAACAGGTGGTGTTGGAATGTATTGCTTCTGTGCATCGTTTAATTGAGCAATGTGAGCAAGGGAGAGACAAACTGACTTCAGTTCAACCTCTACTACAAGCTTGGTCAGAGATCATATCCCCAGTGCAAGATGAGTCACATAAGTACCCTGCCACCAGTAAGCACACTTCCCCTGTATGCAATCCATAAAAAGCTCCCCCTGCAGTGCCGTTACCCATAGCAACATCTCAGGCCTCTTTCTAATACTCTTCCCTCTATTCTTTCTAGTACTGTTACTACCTTCACAACAGCAGTACAGTCTGGTCAGAAAGGCACGGAATGACACTGCAAGTGATAATGGAGGGCCGGGCATGACAGTGTGACTAAGGGACTCAGAGGGTTAATAGTGTGAGCAGGGAAGAGAGGAAGTCATGTGGCCGGATAACAAGATATCTTTGTGGAGGAAGGGGAGGAGCCTTATAAAGGGGGTGGGCGGAGTCAGAATCCAGTCCGTGGAGAGAATCTGAGAGAGGAGGCAGCTTTTACCACTGCTCCTCTCACAATGGCGGATGCGGCCGAAATCGTGGCGGGATTGAAGCGGGCAGCGGCGGTGATGGGTCCGGAGTGGCTGCGGGACCAGGTGGCATCGTTGGCGGCGGAGTCGGGGACCGTTCGGCGGCAGGGTGAGCGGACACACCGCGCGCGGAGGTCTCGGCCTCCGGCGCGTTATTCGCCCGGGCCTGCCTCTCGGCCACCTCGTGAGGTACGGAGCCCTGGTGAGGATGGAGCTGTCCCCCCTGCTAAGCGGGTTTTCTGTGATGCGGTGGGCTCTGGGCGGTCGGGACGCCGCCAGCCCATCGCGGGGGGCGGGGCCACGGGCCGTCATGGCGCCGCATCCCCACGGGGGGGGGTTGAGACTGGGGGTCGGGGTTTGGACTTGGCGGGCCCCAGCTCCGCGGGGGGGTCATCCGGTGGACTGGAGGAGGGAGGCCATGGCTCCCGGAGGATCACCAGCAAACCTGCGAGTTCCGCCCGCCCGGCGCGGGGGCGGAGCTTACCGGATGGTCGGTCGGCGGCAGCAGCGGTGGCGGGACCGTCCCGTGCTGCCCTCAGGTCTGGTTTGTCACGCCGGTCTGAGTCGCGGAGTTCAGTCTGCCGGAGGCGGGCCCTGTCGGATGAGGAGGAGGCGGCCTCGGGAGTCCCGTCGCTCGGGGGGCTTCGTGCACCGCTGGCTGAGGATCGTTCGGATCGGTCCGAGGGCGAACTTTCTGAGGAGGAGGAACAGACTGCGCCTGCGCGGGAGTGCAGCAGACCGGCTGTGGGGCGTCCCCCTGGTCAGCCTGGTAAGTCTCCTTTTCCGTTGTCTGTGTCTCATGCTTTGCAGGATTTGCTTGGGGTGGTGCGGGTAGACACTGGGGTACCGGTGGTTTCTGCCGCGGGGGAGGGGTCGGTGGCTGCGGTCGAGTCGTCGGCGGGGACTGCCCCTGCCGGTGACGGGGCCGCGGCACGGGTGCGCGATCTCTTGGAGGGTCTGCGGGGGTTGGTGGCTAAATTTGATGAGAGGCGGCCCTCAGCGGGGCCGGCGGCACCGTGGTCGGCGCCGGGGATGGGGGCCCCTGAGGGGGGCGATCGGCGGGCGGAAGGGGGGGCATCCTCTCTGGCCCCGGTCGTGGTTCCGGTGAGTGTGGGCTCGCCCGCTCAGCCGGCGGGGGAGGCGGTTGCCAAGGAGGCGGTCGTGCGGACCGACGTGGTCAGGATCGCGGATGCAGCCCGGTGCGAGGTTTATGTGTGCTTTGAGGGGCCGCTTGGGGCGCACTTAAAGCCGGAGGTTCGCACCATGATAGGGAAAGGTGAGTATGTTGAAATCTTCTCGCTGCTTCCCTTGGAGAAGTTTAACCTGGATAGGGTTAAGCCGGATAGTACTAAGAAGGATGATGAGGAGAAGCGGCGGTATCGGCTGATTCCGCGGACTTTTCCGAATTGGCTCCAGGCGTTCGCCATCTTGGCGAGCGTTATCGGCGAGACTCAGCCCGAGCAATGCTCGGCCCTCTTCTGCTACATGGATGCCATTGGGGAGGCGCATAGGGTGTATGGAGGCGTTGCGCGGCTGCGGTATGACGAGCAGTTCTGCCAGCGGAAGGCGGTCCGGGCGGAATTGCGCTGGGATCATAAGGACATCAGCCTATGGATGAGGCTTATGTCTTCGGCGCGGGCCCCGCCTCAGTTTCTTCAGGGGGGGGCCGGGAGTGCATCGTCCTCAGGGCTGCCGGCCGGAAAGAAATGGGGGGTTTGCTGGCAGTACAATGAGGGGGCCTGCAAGTTTGGGGGTGGGTGCAAGTTCAAGCACGAGTGCTCCGGGTGTGGGGGAGCCCACGTGTTGTCCAAGTGTTTCAAGCGAGGTAAGCGGCCTGGAGACGCTGCGCACAAGAGGGATGACGCCGGTGAAGGTGGAAAGGATGCTTCCTTTTCTAAGTAAGTATCCGGATAGGGCGGCGGCGAGTTTGTTGGCATTGGGTTTTCGGGATGGGTTCAGGATTCCTTGTTCTTTGGCGGGGGTTCCGCCGGAGGCGGGGAATTTGAAGTCTGCTTTGGAACACCCGGGGGTGGTGGACGAGAAGTTGGGGAAGGAGGTGGCGTTGGGCCGTATGGGGGGCCCCTTTGTGGTTAAGCCCTGGGGGGATTTGGTGGTTTCCCCATTGGGTGTTGTTCCCAAGAAGGAGGCTTCTAAGTTCCGGCTGATCCACCATTTGTCCTTTCCAAAAGGGGGTTCGGTCAATGATTTTATTGACCCGGAAGCGTGTACGGTTTCTTACACGTCGTTTGACGCGGCGGTTCGATGGGTGCGCCGGTATGGGCGGGGAGCGCTTATGGCGAAGGCTGACGTGGAGTCGGCGTTCCGCCTGCTTCCAGTGCATCCGGACAGCTTTCGGTTGTTGGGGTGCCGCTGGCGGGACTTGTTCTACGTGGACAAGTGCCTGCCGATGGGCTGTTCCATTTCGTGCGCGTTTTTTGAGGCATTTAGTACCTTTTTGGAATGGGTGGTGCGGGATGTGTCTGGTCTTGATTCGGTCATCCATTATCTGGATGACTTCTTGTGCATTGGGCCCCCTGCCTCCGCTGTGTGTGCGATTCTCCTTTCCACGTTGCAGCACATCGCGGGCAGGTTTGGCGTCCCCCTGGCTGCGGCGAAAACGGAAGGCCCGACCTCGGTCTTAAGTTTTTTAGGGATAGTGATAGACTCGGTGGCCATGGAGTGTAGGTTGCCGCAGGATAAGCTGGAGGATCTGCAGAGTGAGATCAACGCAATTCAAGGACGGCACAAGGTGCAGTTGCGGACGTTGCAGTCGTTGTTGGGGAAGTTGAACTTCGCTTGCAGGATCATTCCCATGGGGAGGGTGTTTTGCCGGCGGCTGTCGGCGGCTACAGTGGGGGTGACGGTCCCAACTCATTTTATTCGTTTGCGACGGGAGCACAGGGACGACCTGCGGGTGTGGCATTCCTTTTTGTCCACATACAATGGCAGGGCCATGTGGATGGCCGGCCCCGTGAGTAACTTTGATGTGGATCTGGTGACGGATGCTGCCGGATCCTCGGGTTATGGGGCGTACTTTCGGGGGAGGTGGAGTGCGGAGCCCTGGCCACGCTCTTGGAGCGAGGCTGGGTTTCTAGGGAACTTGGTGTTGCTGGAGCTCTTCCCCGTGGTACTGGTGTTGGAGCTGTGGGGGGAGGACTGTAAGGACCTGAAGTTGCGCATCAACTGTGACAACATGGGGGTGGTGCAGGTCGTTAATCGGATGTCGGCTTCCTCGCCTCCGGTTGTTCGGCTGTTGCGTCAGTTGGTTTTCAGGTGTTTACAGTTGAACATCTTTGTTTATGCTGTGCACATTCTGGGGGTGGAGAACTCATTGGCGGATTCATTGTCTCGTTTTCAGTGGGACAAGTTCCGGACTTTGGCGCCGGGAGCGGAGAAGACGGGCGTTCCTTGCCCGGCCTGGATGTGGGAGCTACCTTTGGACACGCCGTAGGATGGATCCGGCGGTCCGTGAGTGCTTCCACCTGGGCGGCTTATTCTAAGGTTTGGTCCGAGTGGGTTAACTTGGTGCAGGAGGTTGGGGCGTGTGATCGGGGAGCCGATCGGCATTTACTGGTGCTGTACTTGGTGGTGCGGCATATGGAATCGGGGGCGTCGGTTTCGGTCCTTGACCGAAAACTGGCGGGTTTGGCCTTCTTTTTCAAGCTGAGCGGGGGGGTGGATGGTACAAAAGATTTCTGGGTACGGCAGGCGTTAAAAGGTTATCGGAAACAGCATAGGACTAAGGACGCGAGGCGGCCGGTCACGTTTGCCAATTTGGTGGCTATGTGTGAGCGGTTGCAGTCTGTCTGTGATACACGGTATGAGGTGTTGCTATTTACTGCAGCATTCTCCTTGGCTTTTTACGGGGCGTTCAGGATTGGGGAGCTGGTTAGTCCTTCCCGGAGGGCGGCCGGGGGGTTGTTGGTGCAGGATGTGCGGGCGGCCGGGGATCGGGTTAGGCTTCGGTTGCGCAGGTCCAAGACGGACCAGCTGGGGAAGGGGGCGGTGGTGTCGCTGTTTGCCCTGCCGGGTTCTGGCGTCTGCCCTGTGGCGGCCGTCCGGGAGTTCCTGTTGGTTCGGCCAGGGGGGGATGGCCCCCTCTTGTGTCATGCGGACGGTTCGTTCCTGTCCCGGTTTCAGTTTGTGTCGGTTTTCCGGCGGTGCTTGTCGGAAGTGGGCTTGGAGGGCAAGGCATATGCGTCACACTCCTTCTGCATCGGGGCGGCTACTGAGGCCGCCAGGTTCGGGTTGGATGAGGCTGCGGTTCGCAGGATTGGGAGGTGGGAGTCACGGAGGTTCCGGTCTTATGTACGGCCGCAATTGGCAGTGGATTGAATTTTTCTTGCTTCCTGGGTTCAGTTGGGGCCGTGGGGGGGTCTTTGTTACTGGGGTGTGCACTTTTTTGTTTCGTGTGTCATGATTGTTGTTTTGTTTCGTTTTTGTTCCAGGTGGAGGTTCACAGCGCCTCGTCTGGATTTTGGGGCATTCTTATGTTTGTTGGGGGGCCCGGAGAGGTGACGCACGACCGGATGGACGGCAACTGGGTATTTCCAGGAGGGAGGCTTGTGTGAAGTGGCTGGGTTTTCCGGGGATGTTGTGGGAACGAGTGATGAAGGAGGTGGTGAGGTTTGCGGGGAGGGACAGACCCCCCGATGTGTTGGTACTCCATGCCGGAGGCAATGATTTGGGGCTTCGTAAAGTCAGGGACTTGATGGCGGACATAAAGGCGGACTTTACGCGCCTGCGGGCGCAGTTTCCGGATACTATACTGGTATGGTCCGATATTGTGGCCAGAACGGTGTGGCGGTGGGCCAGGTCGGCGGTGAGCATTGAGAAGACCCGCATTAGGGTCAATAAGGTGATTGGGCGGTTTGTGGTAAAAAATGGGGGGATTGTAGTCCGGCATCGGGAGTTGGAGGTTGATGTTGGCCTCTGTTTACGTAAAGACGGAGTTCACCTTTCCGATGTGGGCATTGACCTTTGGTCCCTCGGTTTGCAGGAGGGGATCAGGAAGGCCTTGCGGGTGTGGGGTTGCCCTCAAGGGTGAGGGGGTCCCCCTTTTGGGCTGTGGCGGTGTTCTTGGTGGTCTTTGACGGTTGACGGTAAATCAGAGGTGATCTGATGGGGTGGGGGGCTCATCAATAGTATCGGCCCCTCCGGTGTATTCCAGAACGGTGGATGGAATACTGGGTTGTGTCACTGCGGGAGGTTGTCTCCGACTGGCTACAGGTGGAGGCCTGGTAAAGTTAAATGGGTACCGCAGTGATTTTTGGTGTTTTGTGGAATTATTGGGTCACCGTCAGAGATCACCAGGATGGGCAGGTTATGGTTGTTGTGTTAATGTTGTGTTAATGTTGTATATATATATTTATTGATTATTTATATATATATATATATATATTGCTGGAGTATGGATAAGTTGTTAATAAAGGCTGTTGTGGCCATTTTACTCCAAAGAAAGGTGTGGTCTCATATGTTAATGGGTTAAAGGTATCGGAAAGGAAAAAGGGTGGGGGGAATAATGTAAGTTGGGGTTACAAGGGAACCTTTAGGCTACACGGGTCAAGAAAGGCACGGAATGACACTGCAAGTGATAATGGAGGGCCGGGCATGACAGTGTGACTAAGGGACTCAGAGGGTTAATAGTGTGAGCAGGGAAGAGAGGAAGTCATGTGGCCGGATAACAAGATATCTTTGTGGAGGAAGGGGAGGAGCCTTATAAAGGGGGTGGGCGGAGTCAGAATCCAGTCCGTGGAGAGAATCTGAGAGAGGAGGCAGCTTTCCCACCCTCCCTCCCTATAGATGTGTCGTTAAGGTTTTATTTTTGTTTTTTTGTCTGGTGTTGTCGCTCTGTTTGTTTCTTTCAGGTCGTTCGATGGACGTCATGACAGCAAGCCGTGGTCTTTTGATGTGGCGGTGTTCTTGGTGGTCTTTGACGGTTGACGGTAAATCAGAGGTGATCTGATGGGGTGGGGGGCTCATCAATAGTATCGGCCCCTCCGGTGTATTCCAGAACGGTGGATGGAATACTGGGTTGTGTCACTGCGGGAGGTTGTCTCTGACTGGCTACAGGTGGAGGCCTGGTAAAGTTAAATGGGTACCGCAGTGATTTTTGGTGTTTTGTGGAATTATTGGGTCACCGTCAGAGATCACCAGGATGGGCAGGTTATGGTTGTTGTGTTAATGTTGTGTTAATGTTGTATATATATATTTATTGATTATTTATATATATATATATATATATATATATATTTTGCTGGAGTATGGATAAGTTGTTAATAAAGGCTGTTGTGGCCATTTTACTCCAAAGAAAGGTGTGGTCTCATATGTTAATGGGTTAAAGGTATCGGGAAGGAAAAAGGGTGGGGGGAATAATGTAAGTTGGGGTTACAAGGGAACCTTTAGGCTACGCGGGTCAAGCACAAGGCAACTACATGCAGGACTCCATGACCAGTGTAGTTCAGAGGTACCCAACTTGCCTCTTACTGCTATACCACTTGTACTCCACCATCCCCATTTCTTACCCTTCTAAAATGATGAGACCACACCTTAATTTTGGAGTATAAATGGCCATAGCAGCCTATTTATTATTCACACCATATAAATAACTCCAATATCAAATATATACCAAAATATCACCTCCGTAACAACTTGTTCAACTCCAGTCTGTTGGTCTTTGACGGCACCCCGGAACTCAAACACATATTCCACCAATACACTGCGGGACCTTTTTCCACACGATAGGCCTCCAGCGGATAACCTGCTCGGAGACAACCCCCTTCCCGCAGTGCAACCATTACAGTATTCCAGCTAACCTTTCGCTGGAATACACCGGAGGGGCACATACTACCGATGAGCCCCCCACCCCTTTCCATCACATATGTTTACTGCCACCGTCAAAGACCAACAAAACACCGCCAATCCACAGCTGCCATGACGACCATCTGCCATGCTCCTGAAAGAAAGAAAACACATAAACCAACAAACACAGACAACATATAGGGAGGGTGGGTGGGAAAAACTGCCTCCTCATTTCTTTCTCCACAACTTTCTGTTTCCCAGCCCAGCCCCGCCTCCTCCTTATATATTACCACTCCCCCTTGGACTTTTCTCACTGTCCCCTCCCCTCTAATCTCTTCATATTAACCCATGCATTGTCTCCCCTAAACACATGGTCATGCCCGGCCCTGCACTACTTTTTCTTTTCTGTCTTTCCGTTCCGGGCCTCACTATATCTAAGCCAAAGAAAAACAAACAAAACTCGTCTCCTGCTCTTATACCTGTGCCACTATCCATGTTGCCTGCTGATCCTGTTCCCACCGATCTAGTACTTGATGCGATCCAGTCCTCCTCCATGAAGAAGACTGCTGCTGAGTGGATCCAGTCCTCCTCCATGCAGACCACTGCTGCTGATGCGATCCAGTCCTCCTCCATGCAGACAACTGCTGCTGATGCAATCCAGTCCTTCTCCATGCAGACGACTGCTGCCGATGCGATCCAGTCCTCCTCCTCGTTGCCGCCTGCTGATGTCCGTGCCTCCTCCATGTTGCCGTCTGCTGATAATGTCCATGCCTCCTCCATGTTCCCCCCTGCTGATGATGTCCATGCCTCCTCCATGTTGTCACCTGCTGATGATGTCCATGCTTCCTCCATGTTGCCGCCTGCTGATGATGTCCATGCCTCCTCCATGTTGCCGCCTGCTGATGTCCATGCCTCCTCCATGTTGCCGCCTGCTGATGTCCATGCTTCTTCCATGTTGCCGCCTGCTGATGGGGTCCATGCCTCCTCCACGTTGCCGCCTGCTGATGATGTCCGTGCCTCCTCCATGTTGCTGCCTGCTGATGGGGTCCATGCCTCCTACATGTTGCTGCCTGCTGATGGGGTCCATGCCTCCTCCATGCTGATGTCGCCTGCTGATGGGGTCCATTCCTCTTCCATGCTGCCACTTGCCGATGGTGTTCATTCCTTTTCCATGCTGCCATCTGTTGCCAAGCCTGCCGCGAGTGACCTGCTATCTGTTGCCAAGTTTGCCACGGTGGGTTCCCAGGCTGCCGCTGCCCCGCTGGACTATGCTGGTTCCCGGGCTGCTACCCAGTCTAATGTGCCTGCTGCCCAGCCTGTTGATCTGGTGCCTGCCACCCTTCTGGACTATTCTGATTCCGGGGCTTCCACCCCTCTGGACTATGCCAAATCCCTACTTGCTTTAAAGCTGTTAAACTCCCACCTACTGATGTGTCTGAGGCTTCTAAAAATCCAGTGTTATGTGGCCTGAAGGGGTTGTCTGGGTGGGTCAAGATCCCTACATTTGCTCATCCTTTTTGCAGCCAGAGGATCTTGTTGTGCCAAGGGCAGGAGGTCCAGATCTCCACTTTGAACTTGAGAGCCACGTTTACTATTACAGCCCCGGTGGTAGAGGTCCCATGGAAAAGGACAGTGTTCCATTTGAGCTTTGTCCTGACCCAGGGGTAATATCTGCGACCCCTGGTGCATTTGGGGATCCGAGTGGGGTAACCTATGTGCTGGGTAGACCCGAGGGACAGGTACAGTGCAAAGTGGCCTCTAGCAACAGAGGGAGAGAAGGTCCAGTCGTGAAGGATGCCCTGACATCAGGGTACCTGCACGGATCAGGGACTTTGGCATTGGGTGGTCAGGTGTCCTTTGGTGTCCCAGCATTGGGACACAGGCTGCTTTTGAGAATAAGCCTTTGGGGTTGCGCCTCCTTGGGGATCTGACCAGCAGAAAAACCCAGCCAGTTTTGGGACCCCGGTGGTGGGGTTCTCACCAGGCCTTCAGACATGGACAGTAGAGTGCTCAGTCAGCTTGCAGACCCTAGTGGTGGGACCCTATGGAGTGTCCAGAGGCCGCTCCTTAAGGGGGGGATTCTGTTAAGATTAAGTTCACCTGCTGGTGGCACTATTCTGCTCTGGGCTGTTTGCTGCAGTTCCAGTGTCCACCAGCAGGTATCTCTCAGGAGCCAGCAGGCTGGTGTTATCAGGTTAATTAATGTTCAGCTGCCTGGGGGGCTACTTAAGGCTTCTCCTCCCTTCTCCTGTGTCACGATTCTGGTCCCTTCCTTGCTGGCGGTTCCTGATGGCTAGCTTGATCCAGTCTGTACCTCCCTGCCTTGTTCCTGCCTCCCCCTGCCTTGCTTCTATTCGAGCACCCTGTTGAGATCCCCCTTCCTTGCAACCTTGCATTCCCTGTACCCTTGTTCTTTACATGTTTTTTGTCACTATAAATAAATATCACTTTAATATATATATCCTTTCTTTGGTCTCAGTTCCTTTGTGTAGCTACTTGTCTGTTTCTCTGAAGCCCCTAGAGACAAGGAGAAAGAGAAACAGGAGACAACGGCGTCTATGAAGAAAATGATCCAAGACTCGATCAAGGAGTAGGCCTTTTCTCAGAAGATAGCCGGGCCCTCAGGGATTGATGGACCAACAGACGCACCTTCCAACCAGGGGGGCTGTCATGGTTATGCAGTGATGTGTGTCTGTCAGCTTACCTTCTCCATGTGTTTCTTAAGAGGCCAGCCACTTCCACTTGGTGTTTTTTATAACCTCTCTTCTAAGCATGGCTCCACCCCAGGCCCTATCAAGGAACCCTATATTAACCTGTGCACTGGAAGCCAGCAGTGCTGATCAACCATTGTGTATTCACTGTGTGTCTGGCTTCCTGGTTCCTCCTTGCCGTTTGTCTCTTTTACCGACCTTGACGTGTTCTTGAATATTCCTGTCTGCTTGTGACCTTGACCTTTTGGCATGTCCCCGACCACTCCTGTCTGCCTGTGACCCTTAACCTTTGGCGTGTACGCTGTTGTTCCTGTCTGCTAGTTGCCCTGACCTCTGCCTTATCCCTTACTATCCTTGTTGTTCCAGCCTGCTTTTTCCTTCTCCTGTAGTCTACCGTGATCATGAGCTGTGAGACCCTATGGGTCGCGACCTGGAGCCAAACTGCAGCAAAGTCCATCCTCACCACTGGAAGCTCTGGTGAACACCTGCTAGCTCTTAGACTCCTCACCCTGGGGAATCTATGCTCTAGCTCCCACTGGGATCTGTGTTAGTGATCCAGTAGACTTGCTTCCTGAATCTCCCTGGGTACAATCCGTAGCAGTCAGTCCTAAGGTCCACTACCTTAGCGGTGTACTTCCGACTCCTACAGAGTGCATCTGTCACCTGGTCTCAGGTGACCTGACAGGGGCTCAGCTACAGCTTCAGAGGGTGAAGCAGCAGAGGATTCTTCTACATCCCTAGACTTTGCCATTATTGACCCCTTTATAATGGAGGTAAAAGAGACTATACAATGAGAAGAATCTGAATCTCAAGAAGAAATCTTTAACTTTCCCCTTGATTGATGAAATCAAGGACATTGTTCCTGAAGAGTGGAAGAAAGTCAACAAGACCGGTACCATTCAACAATTTCCAAAAGCTTTATCCCATCTGATGCGGATGCACAGCTGTTTGATGCAGTGCCCCCAGTGGATTCCTCGGTCATGAGCCTGGCAAGAAACGCGACACTGCCACTGAAAGATGTGGTTCTCCTTTAGGAATGCGATTGACAGCAGGATTGATGCAGACCTGAAAAAGACATACAAAGCAGCAGGGGGAGCCTGCAAAGGGCTGTGAACCTCAGTCTCCAGAGCAGTTAGAGCTTGGACAGAGAATGCTGAATCAGCTCTGGAAACAGGGCAAATAATCAGAGCTCTGGATGAACGGAAGTTGGCCTCAAACTTCATGGCGGAGGCTCCTATTCACTATTGACTCTCTGAAATGCTGAGCAAGAACAATGCTATACTCCATAACCGCTAGAAGGGCTCTCTGGCTGAAGCCCTGGGCAGCAGACCCCTCCTTGAAGCAGACATGGTGTCGCATACTGTTCAGTGGGAAAGCTCTGTTTGGGGAAAAGCTGGATGCAGCAACTTCCAGAGTGACAAGTGGGAAGGATGGGTTAATACCCCAAGACAAGACTAGGAGGAGGAAGTATTCCATAAAGAGTCCTTTTCAGCAAAATCCGAGAGATGCAAGGGGTTATCGTCCCAGTAGAGAATACAGCAAGGGCTGGAGGGGCTCCCAGTCGACCTTCCTGAAGTTTGCCAAGGCCAAGTCATCTGCCTCATTGCAAGGGAACCCAAAGGTATGTTGACTTCCTGTCCACCCATGCCAGCCCAGAGGGGGCTTGTTTAAAAGCATTCACAGGTGTGGGTGGAGAATTGTACAGATTGGTGGGTGGTCTCCACCATCCAGCTGGGTCATTTCTGGAAATTCAAACGACAACCTCCTTAGGCATCCTTCCTCCCCACCGGGGGTTCCCAGTAGAGATGGACGAGCTTCCGACGGGAAGTTTCGCGAACCGCGAATGCGGCTGAAAGTTCGCAAACCGCAAAGTTTGCAGCGGGCCCCATTGACTTCAATGGCAGGCGAACTTTAAAAACCTACAGGTCATATTTCCAGCCACAAAATAACTACTAGCTGTGCACACATAGTCCCACCACATGGCCACTGACATAACACATGTATGAAGTGAATCTGGGATCGACAACTACAAGCATTCTTTTTTATATGTGAAATTTTGACAATTCAGGACTCAGGAGCGCATGAAGGCAATGGAGGAGAGGAAAGGTCAGAGTAGGCTATGATGAGGGTGCAGGAGATGATCACCATCACCGTGATATAGAGCACTGACACCAGCACCATGATAGAGTGCACTGACACCAGCACCGTGATATAGAGCACTGACACCAGCACCGTGATATAGAGCACTGACACCAGCACCGTGATATAGAGCACTGACACCAGCACCGTGATATAGAGCACTGACACCAGCACCGTGATAGAGTGCACTGACACCAGCACCGTGATATAGAGCACTGACACCAGCACCGTGATAGAGTGCACTGACACCAGCACCGTGATAGAGTGCACTGACACCAGCACCGTGATAGAGTGCACTGACACCAGCACCGTGATAGAGTGCACTGACACCAGCACCGTGATAGAGTGCACTGACACCAGCACCGTGATAGAGTGCACTGACACCAGCACCGTGATAGAGTGCACTGACACCAGCACCGTGATAGAGTGCACTGACACCAGCACCGTGATAAAGTGCACTGACACCAGCACCGTGATATAGAGCACTGACACCAGCACCGTGATATAGAGCACTGACACCAGCACCGTGATAGAGTGCACTGACACCAGCACCCTGATATAGAGCACTGACACCAGCACCGTGATAGAGTGCACTGACACCAGTAATTTGCAGACTGTACCTCAGTCCCTACACTGATAAAGGACTGCTGCAGAATAGGGCAGCAATCTGCAGCAGTGCACCACAACCCTCCAAATAGTACACCTATACCAGTCCTTACAAGGACCTTTGTGGACCAAGTAGCTAGTGATTTGCAGACTGTACCTCAGTCCCTACACTGATAAAGGACTGCTGCAGAATAGGGCAGCAATCTGCAACAGTGCACCACAACCCTCCAAATAGTACACCTATACCAGTCCTTACAAGGACCTTTGTGGACCAAGTAGCTAGTGATTTGCAGACTGTACCTCAGTCCCTACACTGATAAAGAACTGCTGCAGAATAGGGCAGCAATCTGCAGCAGTGCACCACAACCCTCCAAATAGTACACCTATACCAGTCCTTACAAGGACCTTTGTGGACCAAGTAGCTAGTGATTTGCAGACTGTACCTCAGTCCCTACACTGATAAAGGACTGCTGCAGAATAGGGCAGCAATCTGCAGCAGTGCACCACAACCCTCCAAATAGTACACCTATACCAGTCCTTACAAGGACCTTTGTGGACCAAGTAGCTAGTGATTTGCAGACTGTACCTCAGTCCCTACACTGATAAAGGACTGCTGCAGAATAGGGCAGCAATCTGCAACAGTGCACCACAACCCTCCAAATAGTACACCTATACCAGTCCTTACAAGGACCTTTGTGGACCAAGTAGCTAGTGATTTGCAGACTGTACCTCAGTCCCTACACTGATAAAGGACTGCTGCAGAATAGGGCAGCAGTCAAGTATAATATTCTTTCTATATTTGGAAGAAAGTATATTATACGTGTACAACCCTATATACTGTACACCTATACCAGTCCTTAAAAGGACCTTTGTGGACCTAATAGTAATAGCTAGTGATTAAACTGACTGTCCCTTCTGCACACAGCGTCCTGTCCCTCCCTGCACTGACAAAAGACAGACTGCTGCAATCACCAGCACAGCAGTGCACGCAACCCTATATACTGTACTACACCTATACCATACCAGTCCTTAAAAGGACTTTTGTGGACCTAATAGCTAGCGATTTGTGTCACTACAGTCTCTCCCTGCTCCACACAGCGTCCTGTCCCTACACTAAAATAAGACAGAATGGAAAATGGCCGCCAGATCAGGTCTATTTATAAGGTAGGGGGAATGTCCACTTGTCCATGTGCTGAAATGTCTCAATTGGCTGTCCTGTACCCCATGATGGATGTGTCATCATGGGTCAAAGTTCTTTCACACTGTAAACACATGTGTCCGTCGGGCGAACAGCAGCAATAGTCCGCCGATCGGGCGAATCGCGAACACACAAAATTCGCCGCGAAACGACCGCAGGGCGAACAGTTCGGCCATCCCTAGTTCCCAGGTCAATAGAGACATCAGTAATTTTGCGACAGTACAGATCGCTACTCAGGCTTTTATTCTCCAGTTTCTCTTGTGCGCAGAAAAATAGGAGGCTGGAGGCCAGTGCTGGATCTGAAGAAATTAAACAGATTCATTCTCCTAGAACATTTTTAAGATGGAGTCACTAAATACGGTCATATTGGCAATCCAGCTGGGCAACTGGATGGTCTCTATAGACCTCCAAGACGCATACTTACATGTACCCATTCACCACCATTTTCAGGCTTGCCTAAAATTCAAATTAGAGGACATCCAACTTCAGTTGCAGTGTCTCCAATTCGGTATATCCACAACACCAAGAACCTTTACAAAAGTCCTTGTGGCAATTCTAGCACCACTCTGAGAATGAGGGATCAGAATCCTGTACTATCTGGATGACATCTTGATATTATTGAAGTGCAGAGTAATGTTATTGACATCTTTCCTGGTGCCTATTTGGATAGGCACCAGGAAAGGAAAATTACGGAAAAGGTCAGTATTCAATTTTCCATTTTCCTGGTGCCTTCATGGCAGCATATGCATGGTAAATAACTGGCTATTACAAAACAAAAAATTGTAAGGTCTTCCTCCCAAAATCCCGGGAGGTGAGACTAGCTGGATCTAGGCTGTAGTGAACCATGAATGTGGAAAACGAGGACCAGATTATAGATTATCTCAGGGGAGACCTTTGCCAAGGCTGCCCATGAAGATGAAATCCCTCTTGTCGAGTGTGCATTCACTTCCTTAGGAACAGGAAGCCCACTAGCCCGGTAAGCTCTGTGTATAATCCATACAATCCATCCCGCTATTGTGCGCTTTGATGCTGCTTGCCCTTTCCTTGCACCACTGGGAACTACAAATAATCTTTCAATCCTCATGGAGGTGTAGAGTAGCAGTGATGTAGGACTTTAAGGCTCTTGCTACATCCAATTCGTGCAATTTTGATGAATTATGTTCTTCCGGGAATGCTGGCAGGACCTATTCCTGATTGGAGTGATATGTGGAAGGGATCTTGGGTACGAATTGATGGATAGGCTGAAGGACTACTCTGTCTGGATAGAAAACAATATAGGGATCTCGAGAGCCCAGGGCTTGAATTTCTGAGACTCTGCGCCCTGATATAACAGCTACTAGGAAGGTCGGTTTCAGTGTGATATTTTCAAAGAACAGCCTTCCGTATGCGCAAAGGGAGGTGCTGCAAGAAAATTCAGCATTATCGGTAAGTCCCATATGGGGTATAGACTTCTTCTTGGTGGTTTTAGCCTAATTCCTGCCCTCAGAAAGCATTCTACCAGAGGATTTAGGGCCCAGGGTCTGGTGTCCGTGAGAGTGGAAAGGGCTGAGACGTGCACCTTCAGGGTATTAAGGCTTAATCCTAAATATAGGCCTGACTGGAGAAATTGCAGCATGTTCTAAACCTCTGGTCTTAGTGGGTCATACTGCTCTCTTTGTGCTAATACGAGAAATTTCTGCCAAATCCTGTAATAGTTATTGCTTGTGGAGGCCTCCCTGGCCTGAAGGAGAGTTTTGATAACCAATCTCTTCATTGGATAGATTGATAGCTGCGCAGCCATTGGCTCCTGCTGCTTTCAATCAAATCCAATGACGCGGGTGATGGGGGGCGGGGCCAAGTCATAAATTCGGCGGCTATGGGCGCCGAATGATGGAATCGGGAGCGTGCCCGCAGGGTATCCCCCCGGGAGAGCGCTTCTCCTAGGGGGTTATCTTATGTGGGGAGGAGACACGAGAGCCACCGAGGGACCCCAGAAGATGGTGTTTGGAGCCACGCTTTGCAAAACAAGCTTCACAGTGGAAGTAAGTATGGCATGCTTGTTGTTTTTTTTTTTAAATAATCAAAGCTTTACAATCACTTCAAAGGTACCTGCGCTAATATTCATTTCCACCATTCTCCATCCAGGTTTGAGATGTCTGTAGACCACCCTGTCCTGCCATAAAGCTGCAGAGTGCTCTAAAAGTGAAGCAGAAGAGACTAAAATAAAGAGGACATAAGACCTTTCTTATCCTTGCTAGTAGCTACTTGATCTATGAGTTGAGTGTCTAGCTGTAGGAGAGATGTGGACCTGGTTTGAATAGAACGTGGATGGTGAAGATGAAGGTATTGATAAAAGCTAGTTGTGTGTAAACTAAACTCAAGTTCTAAGTCTTTAAAGATTTTAGATGGCCATTGGTATATAATTGATACAGGAAGGCCGCGTACACACGCGCGGACTGTTCGCCCAACTTTGTCCGCTGAACAGTGTTTGGGCGGACAGTCCGCTCGTGTGTGGGCTTTCAGCGGACAGTTTCAGCGGACAGTTGGACGGACAAGGTTTTTCGGAAATTCCGAAAAACTGTCCGCTGAAACCTTGTTTGAGCGAACAGTCCGCCCGTGTGTAGGCTTGTTCGTCAAACAAAGTTGCGCGCATGCTCAGAAAGGATTTTCACGCCGAAAGCTATAATGCAGTGTATAGGACGTCGTATTTTTCGTCCCGTCGTACGTGCCGTTCACGTCATCGCGCACGGTTTCAGCAAACTGTTCGTTCGTCGTGTGTGGGCATGTCCGTCCATGCTAATTTTGAGCGGACTGTTTGCCGAAACTGTTGGACGGACAAAGTTGGGCGAACAGTCCGCGCGTGTGTACGCGGCCTAAATGTATATCCCTAGAATACCAGGCAGAAAAACCCTGTATCTCCTCTAGTTGGTCCCCTTTCCCAGATAGGATGAAATCTGGAAATGCCATCATAGCCCATAATAGATCACATCTCATCCCAGATCATAGCCATGAGGATCAAGGTAGGACATGTGGAACAATCACAAAACCCATCCGCCTGCAATTGGGCCAGCTGAGGATATTTATTAGACCTAGACAACAGTAGAGCTTGAATGGGGTCCCTACCATCAATAGGTAGGGACCACTGGTCCCTACCTATTGATGGTAGGTGTCACTGGTCCCCAAAAATTGTCATTTAGTGCCATATTTGTCCGTTGCAATGTCGCAGTCCCGCTAAAAATCGCTGATCGTCGCCATTACTAGTTTGTAGACGGTATAACTTTTGCGCAAACCAATCAATATATGCTTATTGGGATTTTTTTTACCAAAAATATGTAGAAGAATACATATTGGCCTAAACTGATGAAGAAATTAGATTTTTTACATTTTTTATAGCAGAAAGTAAACAAATATTTTTTTTATCAAAATTGAAGTTTTTTCTTTGTATATAACGCAAAAAATAAAAACCGCAGAGGTGATCAATTACCACCAAAAGAAAGCTCTATTTGTGGGAAAGAAAAGACATCAATTTTATTTGGGTACAGCGTCGCACAACAGCGCAATTGGCAGTTAAAATAACACCGGAGGGTAAGTAGTTAAACAAAAAAATACAGTTACACCCAAGTCCCGCCCCCCAAACATTTTTTGAGGCCACCCCACCCCCACCCAAACTAAAACACAAGCGTCATGGGCGCCTACACTTGAAAACATTTATTGCGATACACATGTTACATATCGCCGTTACATATACACATGTTACATTTCGCCACACACGCTGGAATGAGAGTGATAATTCTATCACCAGACCTCCTTCATAACGCTAAAACTGATACGTATAGGAGGCTTTTGCAGCGTATTGAACTTTGTTGCCATTTCACGAGCAAACGCCGTCTTGTATATTTTACCAAAATTTTACCAAAATTGGGTAATTCCTTGCATTTCTTTGTCCCGGAATTCACTTACTTTACTCTAGGGCAGTGATGGCG
This sequence comes from Lithobates pipiens, assembly GCF_037356315.1. NCBI lineage: Eukaryota > Metazoa > Chordata > Amphibia > Anura > Ranidae > Lithobates > Lithobates pipiens. The sequence goes on from NW_027507758.1 coordinate 626,514,360, forward strand.
AACCTATGGCACGCGTGCCACAGCTGGCACGCAGAGCCATCTCTGTGGGCACGCGAGAGGGTCCTGGTTCACGGTGGGGAGAACATGGCAGCAAACAGCGGCGAGGTGCAGGAAATTAACTGCATGAGTGAGTGGGTGGCTCCGCAGCCTCCGCGCGGAAGGCTACAGACCTGAGAGCAGGCGAGGGAGAGAAGCAAGCAGCGGCGAGGTGCGGGAAACTGTCTGCACGAGTGAGTGGGTGGCCCCACATTCTCCGCATGGTAGGCTACAGGCCTGACAGCACGCACGGGAGGGAGAGAAGAGCTTCACTGCTTCATTGTATGGCTGAAGAGGGGCGCAGCATCCCTGGCGCCTTCCGGAGCTTGGACTCCTCAAACCTCCTTCAACAGTGAGGCCCGGAGAACAGACTGACCTTGGGCCCAGAAGACAAGGACAGGCGAGAGGCGCAGACTGTGAGGGAGCCGCTGGATGGAACAGGGATGGAGACAGGTACCGGGCACAATTATACACTGAATACCTGCAGACAAAGACTGGGGCAGGGAGGCAGAGCAGGGATTGCAGATAAGGACAGAGCTAGAGGTCTCCCTTTCTCTCAGATCTCCTCTTTTTCAGCCCCCGTGTCCCCCTCTTTCTGCTCCCCTTCTCTGTGCCCCCCTCTCTCTGTGTCCCCCCTCTCTCTCTGTTCTCTCTGTGTCCCCCCCTCTCTATCTGTGTCCCCCCTCTCTCTATCTGTGCCCCCTCTCTCTCTCTCTCTGTGTCCCCCCTCTCTCTCTCTCTGTGTCCCCCCTCTCTCTCTCTCTCTGTGTCCCCCCTCTCTCTCTCTCTCTGTGTCCCCCCTCTCTCTCTCTCTCTCTGTCCCCCCTCTCTTTCTCTGTCCCGTATCTCTCTCTCTGCCTCCTCTCTCTCTCTTTCTGCCTCCTCTCTCTCTCAGCATCTCTCACACTCCTCCCCCTCTGTGTGCCCCCATCTCTCTGTGTGTGTCCCCCTTCTCTCTATATGTGTCCTCTCTCTCTCTCTCTCTGTCCCCTCTCTCTCTTTCACTGTGCCCTCCCCTTTATCTCTGTCCCATATCTCTCTCTGTCCCATCTCTCTCTGCCCCCTCCCTCAGCATCTCTCACACCCCACCCCCTCTGTCCCCCCTCTCCCTCTCTGTCCCCCCTCTCTGTGTGTGTTCCCTATCTCTATCTATCTGTCCCCCCCTCACTCTCTGTCACCTTTCTCTCTCTATGTGTCTCCTCTCTCTCTCACTCTCTCTCTCTCTCTCTCTCACTCTCACAAACCCCTATCTCCCAACCCCCTCTCTCTCTTACACACAACCCCCTCTCTCTCTTACACACAACCCCCTCTCTCTCTTACACACAACCCCCTCTCTCTCTTACACACAACCCCCCTCTCTCTTACACACACCCCCATCTCTCTCACACACCCCCTCTCTTTTGCTCAGCACCCCTCTCTCGCGAATTGCCGTGTTGGCACTTTACAACACAAAACCAACTTATTTATTTCAGTTTGGGCACTCAGACTCAAAAAGGTTCGCCATCACTGCTCTAGGGTGTCTGCTCTCCGGAAATATATCATGTATTTTTTTTATTTTTTGATGTAATCTTCAGGCCTACAAGGATTGTGTAACCACTTGCCTACCAGGCAATAACACCCCCTTCCTGCCCAGGCCATTTTTCAGCTTTCAGCGCTGTTGCATTTTGAATGACAATTGCGCAGTCATGCTACACTGTACCCAAACACAATTTTTTATAATTTTCCTCACACAAATAGAGCTTTCTTTTGGTGGTATTTAATCACTGCTGGGTTTTTTATTTTTTACAAAAAAAATGCAAAAAAAATTTTTTTAACTTTTTTTTCTGTCAGTAAATTTTGTAACTAAGTAATTTTTCGCCTTCACTGATGTGCGCTGATGAGGTGGCCCCAATGGGCACTGATAGGCTGAACTGGTGGGCATTGATGAGGCGGCACTTATGGGCACTGATGAGGAGGCACTAATATTCCGCACTTATAGGTTGCACTGATATGTGGCAGTGATGAGCACTGTTAGGTGGCACTGATGGGCACTAATAGGCGACACCGGTGGGCACTAATAGGCGGAACTGGCGGGCACTAATAGGCGGCACTGGTGGGCACTAATAAGCGGCAGTGGTGGGCACTGATATGCAGCAGTGGTGGGCACTGATAGGCGGCACTGGTGGCCATGGATAGGTGGCACAGATGGGCACTGATGGGCATTGATCACCAGCAGTGATGGACATTGATGGGCAGCACTGATTGCCAGCACTGACTGGCATGGCTAATGGGCACTGATTGGTGGCACTTGTGGGCAGCGATGGGCACCGATTGCTGCTACTGGTGGGCACTGTATGCTGGCATTGGTGGGCACTGATTTTTGACACTATATTTCTTTATTGTAATCAGGACACTGATGATTAGTGCCCTGGTTATATTCCTAGATGTCCCCCTGTGAGGAGATGCCACTGATCGTCTCTCTTCGCCACACACTCTGTCAGTGTGAGCCGAGGAGAGCCAATTACTGGTGTCCTATCACATAGTGTCCCCCATCGGATAGTGTCCGCTGTGTACTGCGCATGCAGTACACAGTACAGATTACGAAAATATCCGAAGATGAACGGCGCCGTGAGTCCAGGTTCTAGCCCCACCATCCAGGTGGACATAGAGTTAGAATAAAAAGAGCTGGCCGTGCCCGAAGCGAGCCCACGAGGGGCCCTCTAATATTTGCAGCCCTATGTCCACTTGGATGGTGGGGCTAGCACCTCGACTCACGGCGTAGGCGCCGTTCATCTTCGGAGATTTTCCGAATCTCCTTCTGCTCCGTAATGCGCACGCGCTGCGCCTGTGCAGTACGGGCGGACACTATCCAATGGACAGACGATATATGGCAGAACATTGGCATCACCGTGTTTACGTGTGACCGGCTGTGATTGGACAGTGGAGGACACATGTTTCCTGTCAAATGTAGAGCTCCACTCTATGGAAGACAGGAAGTGATGTCGGGTACAGACGGGAAGTTCCAAGTGAGAGGTGAGTCGGGAGGAAGTAGAGAGAAGATGTCGCTGGAAGTGGCAGTAGAGGAGGTAATACGATCTTATTTTCTATTTACACCCAGTAACCCCCCGTCATGTCCGTCCTCTTCCTCCATAGTCACTGTGATGTCTTTTATCTCCACCAGATGATGATACACACATATATAGTGTGGAAACCTAAATTAACCCCTTCAGCGGGATCAGTTGATGATGAATAGTGATGGGCTCAGACGTGTTGGAAACTCCACGTTCCCGATCCCACCAGGAAGCCGACACTGCACAGCGCTGATCACAGACAGTGAGACATTTCCTGGTCCTAAGCTGCACAGATCAGGAAAGGTCTCACTGCCTGTGATTAGAGCTGTGCAGTGGCGGCTTCCTGGCGGGATCGGGAACCTGGGGTTTTGAACGCGCCCATCACTAATGATGAATATATCTTCCTTCCAAAGCTGGCCATACACACATTGGACGGGGATGGGGGAATCCTCCCCGCTGCACTATTGTATTCTGACAATGGGGGGCGCTCCTCCGCTCTCAGAATACACAGATCAGTGATGAAGCTATTGGCTGCAGCCGCTGATTAAGTGACTTTTATCCGGCAGTGACCACACATGGATGGAAATGTTCAGAGCGGGACACAGTGGTGTAGCGATTAGCACTCTCATGTAGCAGTAAGAAGGGTCACTGGTTCCAATCCCAACCAAGTCACTACCTGCCTGGAGTTTGCATGTTCTCCCTGTGCCTGCATAGGTTTCCTCCGGGTACTCCGGTTTCCTCCTACACTCCAAAGACATGCAGGTAGGTTAATTGGCTTCTGTGCAAAATTGGCCCTAGTATATGAATGGGGACCTTGGATTGTGGGCTCCTTGAGGGTAGGGACCGATGCAAGTGTTTAATGTGCAGGGATAGGGACAATTCCAGACAATTACTCAGGTTGAACTGGATGGACTGCTGTCTTTATTCAACCTTACTAACTATGTAACCGATCCCTGCTGAACCAGCTGAATTTCCATGTATCTATGGTCACCTTAAGTCAGGGCACAACAAATCCCAGGTCACCACGGTGACTAGAAATGGTGTCCTGGCTCCTGGGCTCTTGTCAGACCATTCTCACTGTTGGTCTAAATAATGTTTCTGCCTGAAACCCGGACACATTATTCAGACAGGAATGTGGCTCGGAGCAGGGCCAGGCAGGAGGGTGAGGGCAGGACAGTGGCATGAGAGGACTCATCTCATTCAGCTCTCGCTGCCGATCTTTCTCCTTTCCATGGTGCATTACTGTCACCATCGGGCTCCTGCTTCCACCCCCAGCATAATTAAAATCACTGCTCCTGAATAAAAAAAGATTCTATTTAAAAAAATATTTTGCATGGATACATGTCCCCCAGGGCAGTACCCAGACCCCATACCCCTTTTACAGGCAATTACTTGCATATAAGTGTAAAAAGGTCTTTCGCCTTGTCCAGTCTACTGAGGACCTCCAAGGCCAAAGATGGGTGACATCCTTCAATATGTAGTGGGTTGTGAGGCATAGTGGGTGCAAAGATGGTGAAAGTCATTTGGCGCCAGACACTTCTTGGATGTAAAAAAAGTTTTTCTTTTGACAGTCCTTTTTGTATTTATGAGGGTAAGAGGGATAGGGCCAGGATACCCTTAACTAGATATAGATTAAATTGGTAGACTCCGAGACTTCAATAGGAGGACAGCCATGCAGGGAAAGGCCCCAGCAAGGTGCCACCTCTGCACATGCAGGAAAGCTGTCTCCTACGGCAACAGTTCTTTAATGTTTCCTAATGGAAATGTAAGTTCTTTCAGCTTCACCACAACTGCCTCTTGTAATTCTTCAACACAGATCTCTCAGTCTTTCACTAGACCCACTGATTCACAGACTCTGAATCCCTTGAGCTCCACCAAGATTGGCAATGGTATCCCCCCTCAAGCATCACCCAAGCTTTCCTGCTGGGTCCCTAGCTTGGCTCTCAAATACTCCTCAAGCTTCACCCCCGCTGACCGGCTCGGCCCCTGGCTTGACTCACAGGGCTGCCCTGCAAGCATCTCCTCCGCTGGTTGGGTCCCTGACTTGATCACCGCCTGAAGTTTCCCGTTTCTGCACCGTGTCCGTTCAGTGAAAATATGGTTCCAATACTTTCATCGGTTACTCACTGTGGTCCCTGGTAAAGGTGGATGGTCCCTTTGTGGTGGCAGCTTCCCTTCTACCTCCAACCACTGACAGAGTCTCTGGCTGACAGAACCATCACTTCTGGTTGGACTGCAAGATGCAGTCCCAAACCCGCGCTGCCCTCTTACTGCTGGATAGGCCCTCGCACAGCCTGGCAGCCAGATTCCCCCCCGGATAGCCCCAATCTCTGGCCTAGCAGCCCAGGGCATATGACACACGTCCACCCGGACAGCCATCCAGGTGGCACAGAACATCGATCACCTGACCTTACACAAATATATAGGTTCTCCCAGCAGGCCAAGGGATTCAAGAAAATCCCTGCCTATTGGCTGAGATACCCCACATACCCATAACCTGACCTTGGGTTGCCCTTCTCGTATCTAGTACCACCAAGTACCCGTCCACCTAGTGGTAGAAGAAAAAAGTGCAACAAGGCCAAACTTAGGGAGAAATCAATAGATCTCTATCATTCGACCAAGATGACTACTCTTGGCTAGGGCTTAGCTCCGGTGTGTTCGCATACGCCATGTGCAGAGCCCACCAGGAAGTTGGCACAGCATTGCGCTAATCACAGGCAGTGAGACATTGTCCGATCTCTGCAGCCGCACATCGGGGGCAATGTCTCGCTGCCTGTGATTAGCGCAGCGCTAGTTAACTCCTTACCGGAGATTCAGAAAACACTGGCCTGGTTTAGTAATATTTCTTATTATAAAGTATGCAAAACTAAATCATAGATCATAAACCTAGGAGTGAACACTGCCACAAATGACTGTCTTCAACAACAATTCCCTTATACCTGGGCAGATAAAAGTATAACCTACCTAGGTGTACAATTAACCAACTCAACTACATCACTATTTCATCACAACTATTTACCACTTCGCACTAAACTACAAAAGGACCTCACAAGGTTGGTGTCATTTGAATTCTCCTGGATAAAATGCTTAATTTCCCCCAAATCCTCTATCTATTTAGAACCCTCCCAATCCCAATTCCATCGACCTACTTTAAATCACTTCAAACTATACTATCTAAATTTATATGGCAGGGTAAAAGATCTAGATGCGCTCATGTAAAACTAATTAAGCACTGTCAAGCGGGAGGTACTGGTTACCTAGACTTTCAGGATTACTACTTGGCCCCTGTACTCACACAAATGAGAGAATGCTTTCTATCTTCTCCTCCACTTTATGGGGGAATATGGAAGCTTCCACTATCCCAGGTGGTCATTTGTCGACATGGCTATACTCCATTACACTTGGAGCAATAATCCCTCCTTGTATCTCCCCAACAATTTTAGCAACACTCAAAACCTGGGACCGATTTACAAAAAGTAGCTTGTCACACCCTCTCAAATCCACTCTCCAAATTCATCTAGAAGCACTGCATAATTAAGTACACTCAACATCAATTGCAATGTGGAAAGTGAAAGATATAACATTATATATATATATATATATATATATATATATATATATATATATATATATATATATATATATATATATATATATATATATATATATATATATATATATATATATATAATCTGACCTGCTCAGTAAGGAAAAAATTAGGGATGCACTGAAATTTCGGCGGCCGAAAATTAACTGCCGAAAATTGTGTTTTCGGCACATTGCCGATAGGAAAATGTTACAGATAATAGAGCCAAAAATGGGGCAGGACCTGGGCGGCCCCCGCCCCCTGGTGCTGCCCATTGCGGGGCGTCTTCCTGCCTCGTCCCAGTCCTCCCTCCTTCTCTCCTCCCTCCCACAGAGCGGCGATCTCCGTGTGTCACGGAGCTGAATGGCCCGGGCCTCAGTAACAATGTCCCGCCTCCTGTGACAGACGACACACTGATCCAGTGGTGTGACATGATCACAGGAGGCGGGACATTGTTACTGCAGCCCGTAGGGGTGCAACGGATCGTCACCCATCCATGATCCGAACAGGTCACCCCGTTTGTATCGGCACATGCCGCGATCCGCAGAGCACTCCGCAGGTCTCTGCCTTAGGAAAGGCTGCGGCTTCGGCCTAGTTCCGGAGTGGCGGCCATCTTGGTGCACCCGTCGCCGTTTACAATGTGATCACTCCGTCAAATGACAGAGTGATCACTTGTAAACAAACCAGCGTCATGATGATGCTGGTTCCTCTCTCTCCCCTCTGTGTACAGATCTGTACAGTGGAGGGGAGAGATCGGATGGCAGCAGCGCTGTGGGCTGCATCTGTAGTGCCCACTGCGCTGCTCTGTGACAATTGCAGTCACAGCCATCCCTCAATACCGTGCCAATACTCTGCAATACCGTGCCAATACCCTGCCAGTACCCTGCATTACTCTGCAATACTCGGTAATACCCAGCCATACTTGGCGATACCCAGCCGTAACCAGCCATGCTCAGCCAATATTACATTGTGGGAGATGACGTGAATATTACAGTGTGGGAGATTTATATTACAGTGGGGGCTATATGGTGGTGGAATTCAATTCACAGCTCCAGGACACACAGAGATTGACGCTCCAGACACAGGCAGGCTGCATAATGATGTGCACTGACCAACTGCATCTGGCGGGCACTGGCCGGCTGCATCTGCATCTGCATATGACAAGCAGGCTGCATCTGACAGGCACTGGTGAGGCTGCATTGATCTCTTGTATCATGTCTGCAGTCTCTGACCATCTCTTGTAGCATGTCTGCAGTCTCTGACCATCTCCTGTATCAGATGGTTAGAGAATGAGGACATGATACAAGAGATGGTTAGAGACTGCAGACTGAATTTTCTTGAAAAAGTCGAATATAATACAATTGTATATAGAAATATAAATATGTTATAAAAACCTGTTTATTTTTGGTTTTCGGCCTAGTGCATCATTCATTTTCGGTTTCGGCACCAAAGTTTCCATTCGGTGCACCTATGACTATTGATTGATATATATTATTAAATAATTTGTACATCCTAACATAATACGTGTATATAATTACTTTGAAAACATAGATTTACATGATTATGGTATACATTATAAGAGGAATGGAGTTGCCTTCAAACCGGACACAGTATTGCACCCACCGGGGTGTCCAGCATGGCTGTCAACCCTTCTGCCTCTGTCCTATACCGAAAACCTAATAAATAGCATGATAAACTATTATCCATCTCGATGTCGCTATACTATCTCATATGCAGGTATACAGAGGTGGTATATGATGCAAGCTAAGATTGATTGACAGAAACTGTAATTAAAGTGGTTGTAAACCCTTACAACACACTTTGACCTACAGGTAAGCCTAGATTAAGGCTTACCTGTAGGTCCAAGAAATATCTCCTAAACCTATACGGTTTAGGAGATATTTGCCCAAAGACAGGCACCGCTGTCTACGGCGCATGCGCCGTAGACAGCGGCGCACAGGCGCAGTGAGCGAGGCATTTTCAATGACGGAGCTGCCGCGCGTGTCGGCTCCCGTGCGCATGCGCGGGAGTGACCTCCTTGCGGCTTCGCTGAATGACAGCGGCGGAGCTGCGAGACCCCACCGAGAGGATGGATGTGCCGGACTACAGGGGACGGCGGTGACTGTGTCAGGTAAGTGACACATAATGCATAGTAGTCCATTATGCTTTGCCTTTGCAGGGAATGAAAAAGGAAGTAAACTCATCAGGGTTTACTTCCTCTTTAAATTGTTTATCTGTATGTTTACTTGTCTACTTATTCTTGACATATATGATGAATTTCAATAAAAATCTATTGAACACTGCAGCCAGCTAAGAGACCAGCCAGGGAGGGACATGCTGCTTTATGTACACAAGATGTCCTCTCCATCCACTCTGCTCTCACACACTGCTGGGGGAGATGTACAGGACATGCAGGAGGACACAGGGGGAGGGGAGATTGTATTACTGTCCTACACCACATGTCCTGTGTTCTGCACCCTTCTCCTGCACCCCAATGTCCTGAGGTGACCTGCAACCTTCACCCCGGGTCCTGCATTCAGCACCCCGCACACCATGTTCTCCACCCTGCCCCTCATCTTCTGCACCCTACACCACTGGTTCTGCACCCCATGATCTGTATTCTGCACCCATCTCCTGCACCCCAGGTCTGGCATTTGGCACGTTGTACCCTTCCCCTGCATCCCATGTCCTGCACCCTTCTTCCGGTATCCTGCATTCCATGTCCTGCGCCTCACAAATTACATGCCTTGCCCTGGGCGCTGACAACCCACGCTACATTAACAAAATCTGTCTGCTAACTTTTTTTAGCTGGCTCCTAGATTCAAACCAAATTTTTCAAGCCCCACCTTAAGTGACTTCCTCCCCTCCCCCTCACCCCCTTCATTATGTAAGTCATGCTGAGATCATCTCCCATTGGCTGAGCAATATTCTCATTGGTCTCTGAGCTCCTTGTTGCTATTCCTCGTCCTGCCTGTTGTTTCCTTGGATTGATTTTCTGTGTAGTGACCCCGGCTTCATCTCTTGGATGCGCTCGTCTGTTGCTTGTCCTGACCTTTATCCTGATTCCTGGATCTCCTCCTCATCTCTCCTCCATATCCTCTTACACAGCTTTTCTCCACACCTGCAGTGACCCTGGGGGGTGGAAACTTGGCACCGGCACTCAGCAAAATCCATCCCCACCATTAGGAGCTCTGGAGAAAATTGTCTGCTATTTACACTCCGTTCCTCCGCACGTCACCTGATCACATGAGAGCTTACTTTCACACATTCCTGACAGATTTCTGTATGGTAAAGGTCAAAGTTTACTCTTCAGTATAGGAGAGGAAGGACGCACCCAGGAACAATGATTTGGTTTACATGGGAGTCTCTAATCTCCCCATCCAAATGTCCCTCAGTCCAGAGTCTACTTGTCCTATGACATCACACTGACCTCACAGCTTCTCCTCCCAATGTCCCTCCATTTGGCTTTTATTGTACTGAACCTCTTAGGATGTGGCATCCTTACTAGCAAAGTGGGACTGTTGGTCCTGCATTGTATGTAATGACATCAGAATACCTGCAACAAGTCGTTAACCTGCATAGTGTGGGGGTCCTGTGTGGGTAAATTACATCTCAGTCTGATGTGGGGCTTTAATTAAATGCAGACCTGAATGGTGAGGTGAGGAGGATTCTGGGAATATCATTTAATTTTACTATTTCAGTTCAGATCTAGAGTTTTCCTCCTGTGAAGTCTGGAGATCATATGACATCACATTGCCTCCACCTCCCTCCCTGATAGAATAGAGAAATACAAAGAAGATTCTAGAAGTCACCAGAGAGATGATGAAGGAGAGGTGAGGAGGATTCTGGGAATTCTGGGACATTATCCAGTAACAGACAAGGGATGTGTCTGGATGGTGACTGTATCATTGTGTGTTAGGTTTCTATAAGGTGTCAGGATGTCACTGTCTATTTCTCCATGGAGGAGTGGGAGTATTTAGAAGGACACAAGGATCTCTACAAGGACATCATGATGGACAATCAGCCGCCCCTCACATCACCGGGTAAGAGGAGACTTTATTGTAAAGGAGAGAGCAGTACGGAGGCTCCACCTAGATCCCCCATCATCTGATAAACACATAGAAACAATGTATTCAGTCAGTGTGTGTGTTTCCTACAGATGGATCCAGTAATGGGAACCCACCAGAGAGATGTCCCCGTCCTCTGTATTCCCGGGATTCCACACAGGAAGGTCACACCATCCCTCATAATTACCAGGTTGATTGGACAGAGCATCTAGAACATGGACGTGTATTGACCGTTTTTTGATTTTTTTTCTTTATGTGATGTCACAATATTGAAGCTTATATCTTTCAGTTGTTATTTTCTATCATTCTGTTGGTTTAGGGTGAAGATCTGATAGATATAAAAGATGAGGTTAAAGCAGAAGAAGAAGAAGAGAGGTATGTGAGGGATGATCAGCAGTCTATGGAGGAGGATGGAATAACGGGGACATTTATAGAGGAGGACACTCCTACAGAGATCAGCACAGGTGGGTCATTAACACTAAATACATTCCTCCACCCATACTGCTCACTGATTGGTCCAGAGTAGGGCAAGGACTGGGTGATATCAGTCTGTAATCCCCTGGTCACTTTCCTGAGCTGTGTTCCCCGTCCTGTATTCCTGTATTTCTCCTTGATAATCGTCCTTCTCTGTGTTGCAGACACAATTTATATATCTAGACTGGATTTATGGAGATTCTGGGGTTCAGCTGGCAGCAAAATGTTAATTTTCACTATAGGTGTTACTAGACCTAGGTACCTGGGGTATGTGTTTTGGGTCTTCTGCCCCATGCCCAGGTATGGCAAGATGTCTGATATAACAATTCTCTCAGGGTTACTTGCTCTGTTGTCTGCTGGCTGTGTCGGGTGGAGGGATATGTCTGTATAGTCTCAGACCCAAGTCACTGAGTGCAGTCTCAGGAGATGGGAGGCAGCGGTGTGGGACCTCTGCAACTTGTCTCATGTAAACATTAACCTTTCACTGATAACTGAATACCAATATTATGAGTCCTGACCCTTACACTGTATAATTTATATTGTACATCACATACTCCTGACCCCTGCACTATATAATCTATGTTGTATGTAGTGCCACTCCCATTTGGGAGGCTGGAAGATGACTGTCCCCAAAGGTTGCCCCGACCTTGCAAGCCTCCCGACACCCTGGGATCAGACATGTTTCACAGCGATAATTACACAGACACCAGACTTTAGCAAAGTAAACAATTATTTTACTTCGGATTCTTGAAGCAGATAAGAACAAGAATAACTTAGGCAGATATCTTTCAGTAAATCCAATAATCTATCAGCACAATTCACTAATGAATAATAATATGATCTAAATACGGAGATAAAAAAAACTACATATTAACCACTTGCCGACCAGCCACCATCATTATACTGTGTCAGGTCGGAGCGATCTCACGAACCGTCGTAGCTATACTTCAGTCCCTTTAAGCAGGATAGCAGGCACACGCACGCCCACTGCACAGCGGAGGTGTAAAAGCGGTCACGATGACCGTCGGCCATGAACGGTCGCGGGCACGAGAGGCAGAACATGGACGTGTGTGTGTGTAAACACACATCCCAGTTCTGAGAGGAGAGAGAGATTGTGAGTTCCTACGAGCTGGGAACCATGATCTCTCATTTCCTATAGTCAGTCCCCTCCTCCCACAGTTAGAAAACGCACACAGGGAACACAGTTAACCCCTTGATCACCCCCTAGTGTCAACCCCCTTCCCTGCCAGTGACATTTACACAGTATTCAGTGCATTTTTATAGCACTGATAGCTGTATAAATGACAACGGTCCCGAAAATGTGTCAAAAGTGTCCGATATGTCCGCCATAATGCCGCAGTCCTGATTAAAAATCGCTGATCACCACCATTACTAGTAAAAAAATAAAAGTTTTTAGTTTTAAAAAAAAAACAAAGGCTATTTATTACAGCAAACAGTACAAAATATTGTGGTGTTTGTTTTTTTTTTAATTTTCAAAACCGCACTTTTTTTGTTTATAGCGTAAAAAATAAAAACCGCAGAGGTGATCAAATACCACCAAAAGAAAGCTCTATTTGTGGGGGAAAAAAAAAAGACGTCAGTTTTGTTTGGGTACAGCGTCGCGCGATGTGATAATATGCAAATATACAAAAATCAAAGTGCAGTATGAATGTCCTCCTCCATCTGGTTGCTGCTGACATTGAAAAAACATGTTCACTTCAAATGAATAAAAAAAATATATATTGTAATGTTCGGGGGACCAGGTAGATCGCAGGACACAGGCTTTTCATACAACAAAGGGTTTATTAACTTAAATAGCTTACAGCAGCCAAAAACAAAAGGAAAAAGGTTTGTAGTCTCACCGACTTGCAAAGTCCAGAACAGCTGTCCTTATCAGAAACAGAGCTTGATCTTGATGGCAAGTAGCTTCCCCTGCCAGGAGCCTTCCAAACAGGACACTGCTGTCCACTTCAGTTGCTGCAACCCAAAACAAACACCAAACACCATCCACCATGTGTTCTCCACTCCTCCACACACACCTACCACTTCCTGTCTTGTTTTTTTAAAGGCACTCCCTTAACAGGTGGGTTAATCAATTTTATTCATTTAAAAAGACCACAACCCAAACTGAGGGGAAATATAGCGTCCTTCCAGGACCCAGCCACGGCGTCCTGTACATATCCCCCCCCTGTGCCCCAACGCCAAGGAGGTGGAGGCAACAGTGGAGCTCAAACAATGGACTCGGGAGAGGGCATCTGCATTTTGATGCAGTCTCCCGGGCCTATGCTCCACTAAAAATTTAAATTTCTGGAGTGCCAGGAACCACCGGGTAACCCTGGCATTAGTCCCTTTTCCCTGTCTCAGCCATGTTAAAGGGGCATGGTCAGAAATCAACCTAAACTTCCTTCCCAAAAGGTAATATCTGAGGGATTCCAGAGCCCACTTAATGGCCAGACACTCTCGTTCAATTATGGCATAGTTTTTCTCCGCTGGTGTTAACTTCCTGCTGAGGAAGACTATCGGGTGTTCCTCGCCATGAATAACCTGTGACAACACCGCTCCCAATCCTACATCGGAAGCATCAGTCTGGACAACAAATTCTTTTGAAAAATTAGGTGCTACCAGGACAGGGTGTTGGCACAGCGCCGCCTTGAGCTCCAAAAAAGCCTTCTCAGCGTCTGCATTCCACTCCACCATGACCGATTTCCGACCCTTAGTCAGATCGGTCAACGGAGCCGCCAACGTGGCAAAGTTGGGTACAAACCTCCTGTAGTATCCCACCATGCCCAGGAATGCATGTACCTGCTTTTTTGTGAGGGGGCGGGGCCAATTCTGTATAGCCTCTATCTTGTTGACCTGAGGTTTCACTACCCCTCTACCCACGATATAACCCAGGTATTTCACCTCCTCCATTCCCAAAGCACATTTTTCAGGGTTTATTGTAAACCCCTCCTTCCAAAGAGAGTCCAGCACTGCCTGCACTTTGGGCAAATGGGATTCCCAGTCTTTGCTAAAAATGACTATATCGTCCAAGTATACTGAGGCATACTTCCGGTGAGGTCGTAAAATCCTATCCATTGCTCTCTGGAACGTGGCTGGAGCAGTTTGCAATCCAAAAGGCATCCTTTTGTACTGAAAACTCCCCTCTGGGGTAGAAAAAGCTGTTTTCTCTCTAGCGGCCTTAGTCAACGGTATTTGCCAATACCCCTTGGTAAGGTCTAACGTAGTGATATACCTGGCTAGACCTAGTCTCTCGATAAGCTCATCTACCCGGGGCATGGGGTAGGCATCAAACCGGGAAACTTCATTAAGTTTCCGGAAATCATTGCAAAATCGCAGAGTCCCGTTGGGCTTCGGTACCAACACAATCGGGCTCGACCACTCACTCTGCGATTCCTCAGTAATCCCTAGGTCTAACATCTTTTTTACTTCCTCTGAAACGGCCTTCCTTTGAGCCTCTGGGATGCGGTAGGGCCGGACAAAAACTTTGACTCCTGGTTCTGTGACAATATCATGCTCTATGACACTAGTGAGCCCTGGCAAGTCTGAAAATTTTTCTTTATTTCTCTGCAAGAACTCCTTTGCCTGCTGACTTTGGGTTTTAGACAGGGTATTTGCTACTTGGACACTCTCCACCCCAACCCGAGGCTCAAGTTTTGTACTAGCCAGGGAGGTCACTGGTTCCCTGTCTGTCCAGGGCTTTAACAAGTTTACATGATATATCTGGAAGGGTTTCCTCTTGCCTGGCTGGTGGACTCTATAATTTACCTCTCCCATTTTTTCTACAACCTCGAAAGGGCCTTGCCATCTGGCCAAGAACTTACTTTCCACAGTGGGAATCAACACTGCTACTCGATCCCCCACTTGGAAGTTCCTAATTTTGGCTGCCCTATTATAGACCCATCGTTGAGCCTCCTGGGCTTTTTGTAAATGTTCCTTAACTAGCGGCATTACAGTTCGGATCCTCTCCTGCATTTGAGAGACATATTCAAGAACACTTTTATGCTGAATTGGTTCACTTTCCCATTCTTCTTTAACAAAGTCCAGTAATCCACGAGGTCTCCGCCCATATACCAATTCAAAAGGCGAAAACCCAGTGGAGGCCTGGGGCACTTCTCGGATAGCAAACAGGAGGGCTGGTAACAGGCAGTCCCAGTCTTTCCCATCCCTTTGTACCACTCTCTTGAGCATAGACTTAAGGGTTTTATTAAAACGTTCTACCAATCCATCTGTTTGGGGATGGTAGACCGATGTGCGCAGCTGTTTAATCCGGAACAGTTTGCACACATCAGCCATAACCTTCGACATAAACGGGGTGCCCTGGTCTGTGAGAATTTCCTTGGGAAAACCTGTCCGTGTAAACAACTGGAATAACTCCCGTGCAATAGCCTTAGAGGAGGTATTCCGCAGGGGTAGCGCCTCAGGATATCGAGTGGCATACTCGAGGATCACCAGTATGTAAGAATGACCTTGAGCCGACTTTACCAAGGGACCCACTATATCCATGGCTATCCTCTCGAATGGGACCTCAATTATGGGCAGAGGGACCAACGGGCTCCGGAAATGGGTCGCCGGAGCGGTCAACTGACAGGTGGGACAAGAGGTACAGTATCTTCTTACCTCTGCTTTCAAGCCTGGCCAGTAAAACCGGTCGGCGATCCGTGCCTCCGTCTTTGTCAACTCCCAGGTGTCCCCCTAAAACATCATCATGGGCCAGTTCCAGGACCTTGCGTCTATACTGTTGGGGTACCAATAATTGTTCTACCACATTTTCTCTCACTTTAGTAACCCGATAAAGCAATTCATTACATATTGAAAAATGTGGCCACCGCTCATTAGCACCTGGCTCTTGGGGCTCCCCATTTATAACTACAACCTGTTCCCGTGCCCTGGCCAAAGTGTGGTCCTGCATCTGGGCAGTACCAAATGTCCCCTGGGGAACACCCAAATCTGGCAAGTCAGGGGTAGAGGCCATTTCCTCATCCTCTTCCCCCAGCATTACCTGAAGCGGGGAAGGTTCCCCCCCCTCAGTGTTCAGGTAGGTCTGAGAACCCCACATATTGACATCCTTAACAGTATCAGCACTATTTTCATCATTATTAACCAAAGTCTTGGCGTTTTTATCAACTGGGTCCATATTACAAATATGTGGCATCTCAGGGTTATTACCCTCAACAACAGGAACGGAGGGACTAGTTTCTTCCCAGTCTCTGGACCTTTCAGACAGTTCTCCTTGTCTCCAAAGTTTTGTAAATAACGGACAGTCACGTCCTATGATAACGTCATGTACCAAGTTCTTTACCACCCCGACCTCTTGAGTACCAGTGCCACATGCTGTGGAGATGGACACCGAGATGAGAGGGTACTCTCTAGTGTCCCCATGAATGCACACAACCCGCAACCTTTTGCTTACCGGACCGATCTTCCCAATTACTCTAGGGTGAACCAGGGTTATCATGCTTCCAGAGTCCAGCAAAGCCTGTGCAGGGTGGTGGTTCACTTGGACTTCACACTCAAACTTCCCCTCTCCAAGGTCAAGATGTGTTGTACATGCTTTATGAGCATAAAAAGACCCCCTCCAAAGAACCCCGCACTCCATGGGTTCTTCCTGCAATGGGCAATGGGCCTGGGTATGGCCCCAGGTATGACATCGCCAACATTGTACATCCCCTCCTCTCCGATCAGGAACAGGTCGCTGAGGGGGTAACGGGTGTGACTCTTGGCCTTCCGGGGTGTTGCTTCCAGGGCTCCTGGGGACATCCTTTCGAAGGGCGGCAGTTGGTCGGAAGGGCCGTGGCAGACTGGGCCCTTGACGCTTGGTGGGGCCAAGCAGATCCTCCACCACCGTATATCGTTCCACCATCTCAACAAGGCAGTTCGCGGTTTTGGGGTCTCCATGGCTGACCCACCGTTGAAGGTCATCTGGCAGTGACCTTAAGTATCGGTCCAGCACGACCCGCTCCACAATTTGGGGGCCAGACAACACTTCGGGCTGCAGCCATTTTTTTACTAGTTGCACCAGGTCATGCATTTGAGATCGCGGTGGCCGGTTTGAATGATACTTCCATTGGTGCACTCGTTGGGCCCGAACGGCCGTAGTCACCCCCAACCGAGCCAGTATTTCTGCCTTTAGTTTTTGATAATTTTTAGCATCTTCTGGTGGTAGGTCAAAATAGGCTTTTTGAGAATCTCCGGTGAGGAAAGGAGCAATTAAGCCGGCCCACTGGTCCTGGGGCCACCCTTCTCTCTCTGCCGTCCTCTCAAATGTTGCCAGAAACGCCTCTACGTCATCACTCAGGGACAACTTCTGCAAAAAATGGCTTGCCCTTATGGTCACCTGGTTGCCAGGGGCAACGGCCACTTGTTCACGGCCCTGAGAAAGCTGCTGCACTGCTTCTTTTAAGGCCGCCATCTGAGCCTGCATAACCTCTTGTTGGGTCGCTAGCTGGGCTGCTAACTGGGCCACCAACTCGTTGTGGTGCGTTTTTTTGTACCTCCAGCTGGGTTGCTAAGCGCTGATTAGCTTCCTCATGGCGAGTCTGCGCTTGTATATTAGCTAAGGACAGCTGTTTAATTAGCTCCTCCATTGTTTCAGCTTTCAACAGTTGTGCAGCTTTAACCCAGGACATAAATTCACTGTACTGTCCCTTTAAATGTCAGTTCAGATCCAATGCAAAAAAAAATAAAAAATAGCAAGAAAACGCCTGTTACTTTGTCCTGCCCACATTCTCCACCACTTGTAATGTTCGGGGGACCAGGTAGATCGCAGGACACAGGCTTTTCATACAACAAAGGGTTTATTAACTTAAATAGCTTACAGCAGCCAAAAACAAAAGGAAAAAGGTTTGTAGTCTCACCGACTTGCAAAGTCCAGAATAGCTGTCCTTATCAGAAACAGAGCTTGATCTTGATGGCAAGTAGCTTCCCCTGCCAGGAGCCTTCCAAACAGGACACTGCTGTCCACTTCAGTTGCTGCAACCCAAAACAAACACCAAACACCATCCACCATGTGTTCTCCACTCCTCCACACCCATCTACCACTTCCTGTCTTGTTTTTTAAAGGCACTCCCTTAACAGGTGGGTTAATCAATTTTATTCATTTAAAAAGACCACAACCCAAACAGAGGGGAAATATAGCGTCCTTCCAGGACCCAGCCACAGCGTCCTGTACAATATATATATATATAATATATATTGTATTGTCCCAGTGTAACTGATTGCAGATTTCAAATAAAATCAGGATTATACTCAAAAAGGAGTCATATAGTAAGGTGAGCAGTTAGAGCACATTGGTGGAGGAGAGCACCAGCACTTTTTGGATATGTTAAATTTTTGAGGATAATCTTGATTTTCTTTCGAATCTGCAATCCGTTACATTGGGACTATACACTTGGATGAACTAAATTTGTCACCTTTTTTTGTGACTTTTGATTACTTACAATTTTATGATGATTCACAAATTTTTTGAGATGTGTGTGTATGTATATGTAGCGCAGCACTGTGTTGATATTGCATATCTTTCAGTGTTAAACTCCTACTCAGTATGGAAAGGGTATGCAATGCAAATGTAGCACCCCTAGCGTTGCTAGAGTAGGACGTTTTTAGTGCAGGTACATTTTCAGGCTTGTCTGGCAGTCAAGCCTGTGTGTGTTTTTCTGGGTCGAATGAGTGACTCGGCTAGACTGGATGACTCAGCAGCAGCTTCTCTGGCAACTCCACCCTGTTTGCTGGAAACTTGGAGAAGGTTCCAGAAACAGTTAGGAGGAGTCTAGTATTCTGAGGGCCCTGATCGATCAATCCCCAAAATAAATATTGGCAGGGGGCAGGCCCCCTCATATACTCAGTGTCAGCCCAGCAGGGGCAGGGTGAGTTTGTGTGGAAGCTGGAGATGGAGTGTTAGGCTGTCGGTGGGCTTTGAGGGAGACCCCAGTCTGTAGGGGTGACCTTGGGCCCAGGCTTGGGGGCAGAAGGGACCCTCTGCATGACACACAGGTGTTCCGACCAGGAGGCATGGAAACAAGGGGAGAAAACTGCCAGGCAAGTCTCCAGGGAGAAAGACATCCAAGAGCTTTGAATATTTTTTTTATTTTTTTTATTTTATTGTGAAGCAAACAACAAATAGGACCAAATAACAGAAAAAGTCAATGTGCATAACTATTCATCCCCCTAAAGTCAATACTTTGTAGAGCCACCTTTTGCGGCTATCACAGCTCCAAGTTGCTTTGGATAAATCTCTGAGTCTTGCCACATCTTACCACTGGGATTTTTGCCCATTCTTCCTTACAAAACTGCTCCAGTTCCTTCAAGTTGGATGGTTTGCCCTTGTGAACAGCAATCTTTAAGTCTGACCACAGATTTTCTATTGGATTGAGGTCTAGGCTTTGACTAGGCCATTCCAACACATTTACATGTTTCCCCTTAAACCACTCAAGTGTTGCTTTAGCAGTGTGTTTGGGGTCATTGTCCTGCTGGAAGGTGAACCTCCGTCCTAGCCTCAAATCACACACACAGTAGTACAGGTTTTGCTCAAGAATATCCCTGTATTTAGCACCATCCATCTTTTCCTCAACTCTGACCAGTATCCCAGTCCCGACTGCTGAAAAGCATCCCAACATCATGATGCTACCACCACCATGTTTCACAGTGGGGATGGTGTTCTTTGGGTGATGTGTTGGGTTTGCTCCAGACATAGCGTTTTCTTGGATTACCAAAAAGTTTAATTTTAGTCTCATCAGACCAGAGCACCTTCCTCCATACATTTTGGGAGTCTCCCACATGCCTTTTCGCAAACTCAAAAACGCGACATTTTGTTTTTTGCTGAAAGTAATGGCTTTCTTCTGGCCACTCTGCCATAAAGCCCAACTCTATGGAGCGTATGGCTTATTGTCATCCTATGTACAGATACTCCAGTCTCTGCTGTGGAACTCTGCAGGTCCTGTAAGGTTACCTTAGGTCTCTGTGCTGTCTCTCTGATTAATGCCCTCCTTGCCTGGTCCATGAGTTCTGGTGCGCGGTCGTCTCTTGGCAGGTTATCTGTTGTGCCATGTTCTTTCCATTTGGCTATGATAGATTTGATGGCCCTCCTAGGGATCACCAAAGATTTGGATATTTTTTTTATAACCTAACCCTGACTTGTACTTCTCAACATTGTCCCTTACTTGTTTGGAGAGTTCCTTGGTCTTCATGGAAGTGTTTGGTTAGTGGTGCCTCTTGCTTAGGTGTTGCAGCCTCTGGGGCCTTTCAAAAAGGTGTGTATATGTAATGACAGATCACGTGACACTTAGATTGCACACAGGTGGACATCATTTCACTAATTATGTGACTTCTGAAGGTAATTGGTTGTGCCAGAGCTTTTTATGGGCTTCATAACAAAGGGGGTGAATAAATATGCACAGTATTTAAAAAAAATAAGACAACACTGTTAGCCACATTTTTTTCTGTATTGTGAAAGATAATGTTACTCTGAGTAAATTAATACCCAACATGTCACGCTTAAAAATTGTGCCCGCTCGTGGAATGGCGACAAACTTTGGCACTTAAAAATCTCCATTGGCGACGTTTAAAAATTTCTACAGGTTACCAGTTTTGAGTTGCAGAGGAGGTCTAGTACTAGAATTATTTCTCTCGCTCTGGCGAGCGCGGCAATACCTCACATGTGTGGTTTGAACACAGTTTTCATGCACGGGTGCGACTTGCGTATGCGTTCGTTTCGGAAAAAATACTGAAAATACCGGGTTATGGCAGCGAGCATCAAAGTACCGATGTGCAGATATGGCAATTTGTGTGAAGTGGTTAATGTAAAGAGATGGGATGGGGGTGTCTACATGCAGTGTCTCTGTAGGGTGTACACTCTGTGTGTGTTTTCCCACTCATCAATTATGATGATACCAAGGCTCAAGGGAATGGGATGTCCCGGAACAGGCTCTTGCAGAATCTGCAACCAATAAGGGGTGCTTGGCTGTGCGCCCAGCGAAACTATGATTTAGCTGGGTCTGTACCGGTGATGATGAGATTGGCCTCTGAACGTCACTCAGCCAACACGGAACTGACAATGGGGGATCTGCTCGCTCACTCTCCACGCCGTCTAGGTCGCGGCGCCTGCTTACATCCCCCAGCATGGCCAGATCCCTGCTCTCAGCTGTAGGCCGTGGTCCCAAGAGAAAGACCCCTCCCCCCCAATCAAGCTATTTATGTTCTCACTCAGAATTCTCTCTCTCTCTCTCCCAGCCAGCTGAAACTTGTAGTCTGCAGCAGTTTGGCTCCAATGCAAATCCTGGCTCCTCAAACCACATATCCCACGATCCCTTGCTCTCAGCTGTTAGCTCTGCTTGCTTGGCATTCAGGAGATGATGACACAGTTTCCAAGCTGAGCACTAGAGAGAAACAGGCTCACTGCAGCTGGTGTTACAGAATGTCCCATGATGACACCGGCAAAGTTAGCCAACACCTGGCTACATGTGCTTTACACACTCCTGACCCCTGCGCTATATAGATTTGTTGTACATTATATCATTCTTATATAATATAGTCCTATCTTCTGTATCCTATATAATAAGTTGTGCAATTCATGGCCCTTACTTCTTTTGCAAATATTTTCTACCAGCTGGAGATTTTAGATCTGATGTTTATGATAGATTATGATTGGAAATGTCGGCTTTTACATATTGATAATAATGTGAAAAAATCCTCAAGCTTTTAAATATTAAATAGAAAGTAATAATAAGGGCGATGTATTCAGTCAGTGTGTGTGTTTCCTACAGATGGATCCAGTAATGGGAACCCACCAGAGAGATGTCCCCGTCCTCTGTATTCCCGGGATTCCACACAGGAAGATCACACCATCCCCCACCATCATCAGGTAGATGAGGAACAATCACTGATAGTATCATTAGGATCTGTACATTATCTGCATTATTACCATTGATGTCATTTTTATTCTATATTCAGAGTGCAAACCTGAGAGATTCTAAAGTTGAAGTTAAAGAAGAGATAAAAGAGGAGGATGATGAGGATGGGGTGATGGAGGAGTCTCTAAAAGAACACAAAGATCTGTACCAGGACACCATGGTGGAGTCATCCAGCTACAGAAACCCACCAGAGAGATGTCCCCGTCCTCTGTATTCCCGGGATTCCACACAGGAAGGTCACACCATCCCTCACCATCATCAGGTAGATGATTGACAATTATTGGTAGTTCTGATTTATACACAGCATGTTTGTTACAATGAATGGTTTATTATATATTCAGAGTGGAAACCTCGGGGATGATAATATTGATGTTAAAGAAGAGTATAAAGAGGAGGATGAGGAGTATGGAGTGATGGAGAAGATTTCAGAAGGACACAAGGATATGATGGAGCCACCAAATACCAGGAACCCACCAGAGAGATGTCCCCGTCCTCTGTATTCCCGGGATTCCACACAGGAAGATCACACCATCCCTCACTATTGCAAGGTTGGTGGATGAAGCTTATAAAACACAGACTCATGGAGACAATGTGTGGATTTTTTATTTGATGTCACATTAATAAAGCTTATATTTTACAGATGATATTCTCTCTCATTTTCTTGATTTAGAGTGGAGATCCAATCGATATAGAATTTGAGGTGAAATCAGAAGAAGAAGAGAGGTATGTGAGGGATGATCAGCAGTCTATGGAGGAGGATGGAATAACGGGGACATTTATAGAGGAGGACACTCCTACAGAGATCAGCACAGGTGGGTCATTAACACTAAATACATTCCTCCACCCATACTGCTCACTGATTGGTCCAGAGTAGGGCAAGGACTGGGTGATATAAGCTTGTAATCACCTGGTCACTTTCCTGAGCTGTGTTCCTCATCCTGTATTCCTGTATTTGTTTCAGATAGTCTTCCTTTTCTGTGCTGCAGACACAATTTATGTATCTAGACTGGATTTATGGAGATTTTTGGGTTCAGCTGACAGCAAAATGTTGATTTTCAACATAGGCGTTACTAGACCTAGGCTCTTGAGGCATGTTCTTTGGGTATTCTGCCCCCATGTCCGGGTCTAGCAAGAACTCTGACAGAACAATTCTCCCAGGGTTACTTGCTTTGCTATTTGCTGGCTGTGCCGGGTGGAGGGATATGTCTGTATAGTCTCAGACCCAAGTCACTGAGTGCAGTCTCAGGAGATTGGAAGCAGTGGTATGGGACTTCTCATATGAACCTTTTAGAGTAGTTTTAAGCTCTTCCATATACCCAGTGAGGTGACTAACCACAGATGATACACAGGTTCAACTACAAGGCCATGAGCTTTATCTCCAGCTTCATATAAGGCTTATACAACCGGGTGATCTATTTATCCCTTGCATCAATTCAGACAATTTAACGTGATGAATAAACTCACATGTTGAGGAGACAGACAGTGAAGCCTTTCGAATGTTCCGTTTTATGAAGGATACTCGTAGGTAAAAAAAACATTGATGTTGTAAGGCACACGGGAATGATGTACAGTGCCTTGGAAAAGTATTCATACCCCTTGACATTTCCCACATTTTGTCATGTTACAACCAAAAATGTAAATGTATTTTATGTGATAGACCAACACAAAGTGGCACATAATTGTGAAGTGGAAGGAAAATGATGAATGGTTTTCCAAGTTTTTTTCTTTTCAAAAGTTTTATTGGTAACAATAAAAAAAAAAAAACAGTTGCTGTTACATACAGTTTTACATGGGAATAGTATTTTGAACAGAGTATATGTAAAATAGGTATTTTAACAGTAGCATACAGAAGTGTGAAATGCGTTCTTGAAGATAACAAACATTTATGCACATAGAGGTTGGCAGTGATGTTTGGGGTATTATTAGGGACGACGGTCTCTTGATAACAGATCAGATTGTTTAGGTCAATACTCTGCATGTGGCAAAGGGGGTAACAGCAAAAGCAACCGAACATTTAGAACGAACTTCGTTACCGATTGGTATATAAAGAATTGAGAGAAGTGTGGGGGGGGGGGGGGGGGGAAGGAGAGGTTGGAGATGAGGAAGAAAGGGAGAGGTGGAGGAAGACCAGATGTAGTGGGGGGTAAGAGAAGAGGGGAAGGTACAATGGTGGTCAGGTGGGTCGCCCGGATCGGAGATCTTCGGAATTGATCTCCACAGGTGAGAGGTGGAAAGTCAAGGCTCTAGGAGGCGTTTATCAAAATCAGGGGGGAGAAGCTGTTCAATCCATGGGCGCCAAATTTTAAGATGCTGGGGAATTTTGTCCAATAATGTAGCTTCAATTTTACTGTGTATCATAGCCTGGGTGACTCTATTCTTCACTTCAGTGATACTCAAAGTTGGAGTCTTCCAAGCTCTCGCTATCGCCTGCTTGGCAGCCGTGATAACCTGTAGGAGAAGGCGTAATTGTGCCCTAGTATAGTCCTGCAGGGAGTAATTCAATAACGCGAGAGAAGGGTCGGGTTCGAGAGTTTCTCGAAGCAAGGATGAGGCCATTTGGAATATTGTCGCCCAGAAGCATTGCACTATTGGACAAGTCCACCATATGTGTGCATGGGTGCCTTTTGCGCCGCATCCCCTGAAACAGTCAGGAGAGTAGGATGGAAAGAATTTGGCAATCCTTACCGGGACCAAGTACCACCTCCATAAGGACTTTATAGTTTGCTTCTGATGCGACAACATTCTGGGAAGAGATCTTGGTGTTTGCCCATATGTTCGACCAATCTCCTGCATCTAAGTCAATGGCTAGGTCTTTGGACCACAATGAAGAGTAGGATGGGAGCGAAGCTGGGGGAGACGTGAGGTGTGTGTAGAGGCGAGATATTATACCTGGGGCATGTGGGTCCGAGTCGCACACACCTTCAAATGTAGACAGGTTGTCCAATTCCTTATTTGGCCCTATAACAGCTTGGGGAAATCTGGAGGAATCTGAAACACTCCAGTGGAGGGAGTTGGGTTTGTGCCTGCAAGGCTGGAAATGTTATTAAGGTGTCATTAGAGACCAAATCGCGTATGCGGCTCAGACCAGCCCGGGCCCAGGCTTGAAAGGTTCGGTGTAGGCTGGATAGAAAAGTGGATGACTAAGGAAAGGGTTTTCCAAGTTTTTTTTATAAATAAATTATGTGAAAAGTGTGGGTGGCATTTGTATTCAGTCAATACCACCTTTAGCTGCAATTACAGCTGCAAGTCTTTTTGGAGATGTCTCTGCTCGGCTTTGTACATCTGAAGAGTGACATTGTCCGATTGGATGCAAAACGTCTGTTGACAGCAATTTTCAAGTTTTGCCACAGATTCTCAATTTGATTTAAGTATGGACTGTGACTGGGCCGTTCTAACACATGAAAATGCTTTGATCTAAACCATTCCATTGTAGCTCTGGCTGTATGTTTAACCAGTTGCCGACCGCCGCACGACGATGTACGTCGACAGAATGGCACGGGCAGGCATATGGGCGTACCTGTACGTCCCTGCCTTCCCGTGGGTGGGGGGGCCCGATCGGGCCCCCCCCCCCCCCCCGGTGCCAGCGGCGGTCGGAATCCGTTCAGGAGCGATCCGGGATGAGGGGGCGGCCATTCATTCATGGCCACCCCCTCGCGGTCGCTCCTGACGAATGGAAGTGCAGCGTGACATCACTTCCTCTCCTGTAATGTAAACACAGGCAGAGGAAGTGATGTAATCTCTCCTCCGTGTCGGTATTTTTCGTTCCGGCACCGAGGAGAGAGGATCGGTGAGTTGCACCAACACTACACTACACAGTAGAACATGCCAGGCACACTCTCACCCCCCCTTCACCCCCCCGATCACCCCCCCAATCACCCCTGCACCCCCAGTCACAGTGACACCAATTGCATTTTTTTTTTTTATTGCATTGGTGTCATTTGTGACTGTAATAACTGTTAGGGCAGTTAGGGTTAGCCCTCTTTAGTTCTAGGGTACCCCCCTAACCCCCCCAATAAAGGTTTAACCCCGTGATCACCCCCCGTCGCCAGTTCTACTAAGGCTGGGTTCACATTGCAGCGGTTTATGAGAACGGATGTTATTCGCACCGCACTGCAGTGCAAATCACATCCGATCTCTGTGCGATGCGAGTTCAGCCATACAGATAGTATGGCTGAATTCGCATCGCACCCGCCGCAAACTCGCACGGGACCCTTTTTTTGGTCCGCAGCAGAATCGGATCGCATGGGTGTTCACACCATGCGATCCGATTCCTGTCCGAGTTTGCAGATCGCACTGCGATATGCGAACTGATCTGGGGGTGTCATTAACATTTCACTGACACTCCCAGCAGTTTGCATAGGGCAGTGTGATGCGGGAACCCGCCGCGGATTCGTGGCGTTCCCGCATCGCTCCAGTGTGAACCCAGCCTAATAAGCGATCGTTTTTCTGATCACTGTATTAGTGTCACAGGTGATGCTAGTTAGGCAGGTAGGTATTTAGGTTCGCCGCAGCTTTTTATAGCGCCAGGGACCCCCATATACTACTGCATAAAGCCCCCTGATTGCCCCCTAGTTAACCCTTTCACCAGTGATCACCATATAACTGTTACAGGTGACGCTGGTTGGTTAGTTATTTTTTTTTATAGTTTCAGGGCACCCGCCATTTATTACCTAATAAAGGTTTAACCCCCTGATCACCCAGCGGATGATATAAGTTTGAGGGTCAGATAAGGTCTGCGTCGCCCCAGGCAGCGTCAGGTTAGTGCCAGTACCGCTAACACCCACGCGCAAAGCATACACCTCCCTTAGTAATATAGTATCTGATCAGATCTATATTAGCGTCGCCAGCAGTTTAGGTTTCCCAAAACGCATTGTTAGCGGGATCAGCCCAGATACCTGCTAGCACCTGCGTTTAGCCCCTCCGCCAAGCCCAGCCCAGCCCACCCAAGTGCAGTATCGATCGATCACTGTCACTGACAAAACACAACACACATAACTGCAGCGTTTGCAGAGTCAGGCCTGATCCCTGCGATCGCTAACAGTTTTTTTTGTAGCGTTTTGATACAGTCGCTGACAGCCTAGGTGCTTTTTTACCTGTGAGTCTCACTAGTGTACCCCTAAATTTAGGGGTGTCTACTTTCCAAAATGGGGTCATTTGGGGGGGGGGGGGGTTGTGCCATCTTGGCATTTTATGGCCTTCAAAACTGCGATAGGTAGTGAGGAGTGAAATCAAAAATTTACACCCTTAGAAATCCTGAAGGCGGTGCCTGGTTTTCGGGGCCCCGTACGCGGCTAGGCTCCCAAAAAGTCCCACACATGTGGTATCCCCGTACTCAGGAGAAGCAGCAGAATTTATTTTGGGGTGTCATTTCACATATGCCCATGGCATGTGTGAGCAATATATCATTTAGTGACAACTTTGTGAAAAAAAAAAAAGTTTGTAATATTCCCGCAACTTGTGGCAAAATATAAAATATTCCATGGACTCAACATGCCTCTCAGCAAATAGCTTGGGGTGTCTACTTTCTAAAATGGGGTCATTTGTGGGGGTTTTGTGCCATCTTGGCATTTTATGGCCTTCAAAACTGTAATAGGTGGTGAGAAATTAAATCAAAAATTTACGCCCTTAGAAAGCCTGAAGGCGGTTCTTGGCTTTCGGGGCCCCGTACGCGGCTAGGCTCCCAAAAAATCCCACACATGTGGTATCCCCGTACTCAGGAGAAGCAGCAGAACTTATTTTGGGGTGTCATTTCACATATGCCCATGGCATGTGTGAGCAATATATCATTTAGTGACAACTTTGTGAAAAAAAATAAAAAATAAACAAAAGTTTGTAATTTTCCCGCAACTTGTGGCAAAATATAAAATATTCCATGGACTCAACATGCCTCTCAGCAAATAGCTTGGGGTGTCTACTTTCTAAAATGGGGTCATTTGTGGGTGTTTTGTGCCATCTTGGCATTTTATGGCCTTCAAAACTGTGATAGGTAGTGAGGAGTGAAATTACAAATGTATGCCCTTAGAAATCCTGAAGGCGGTGCTTGGTTTTCGGGGCCCCGTACGCGGCTAGGCTTCCAAAAAGTCGACCACATGTGGTATCCCCGTACTCAGGAGAAGCAGCAGAATGTATTTTGGGGTACAATTCCACATATAACCATGGCATGTGTGAGCAATATATCATTTAGTGACAACTTTGTGCAAAAAAAAAAAAATATATTTTTTTTTTTGTCATTATTCAATCGCTTGAGGCAAAAAAATAAAATATTCAATGGGCTCAACATGCCTCTTATCAATTTCCTTAGGGTGTCTACTTTCCAAAATGGGGTCATTTGGGGGGGTTTTGTACTGCCCTGCCATTTTAGCACCTCAAGAAATGAGATAGGCAGTCATAAACTAAAAGCTGCGTAAATTCCAGAAAACGTACCTTAGTTTGTAGATGTGACAACTTTTGCGCAAACCAATAAATATACAGTTATTGACTTTTTTTTTACCAAAGACATGTGGCTGAATACATTTTGGCCTAAATGTATGACTAAAATTGAGTTTATTGGATTTTTCTAATAACAAAAAGTAGAAAATATAATTTTTTTTCAAAATTTGCGGTCTTTTTACGTTTATATCGCAAAAAATAAAAATCGCAGAGTCAGTCAAATACCTTTAAAAGAAAGCTCTATTTGTGGGAAAAAAAGGACGCAAATTTTGTTTGGGTACAACATTGCATGACCGCGCAATTACCAGTTAAAGCAGCGCAGTGCCAAATTGTAAAAAGAGCTCTGGTCATTGACCAGCAAAATGGTCCGGTCTGAAAGTGGTTAAGGTTGTTGTTCTGCGGGAAAGTGAACCTCTACCCCAGTCTCAAGTCTTTTGCAGTATCTAACGGGTTTTCTTCTAAGATTGCCCTGTATTTGGCTCCATCCATTTTCCCATCTTGCTGAAGAAAAGCATCCCCACAGCATGTTGTTCCACCACCATGTTTCACGGTGGGGATGGTGTGTTCAGGGTGATGTGCAGTGTTTAGTTTTCCACCACACATAATGTCTTGTTTTTAGGCCAAAAATGTTGGTCTCATCTGACCAAAGCGACCAAAAACGTCCACGTTTGCTGTGTCCCCCACATGGCTTCTCGCAAACTGCAAACGGGACCTCTTATGGCTTTCTTTTTGTCACTCTTCCATAAAGGCCAGATTTGTGGAGTGCATGACTAATAGTTGTCCTGTGGACAGATTCTCCCACCTGAGCTATGGATCTCTGCAGCTCTTCCAGAGTTACCATGGACCTCTTGGCTGCTTCTCTAATGAATGCTCTCCTTGTCCGGCCTGCCAGTTTAGGTGGACAGCCATGTCTTGGTAGGTTTGCAGTTGTGCCATACTCTTCTTCCATTTTCGGGTGATGGATTGAACAGTGCTCCGTGAGATTTTCAAAGCTTGGGATATTTGTTTATAACCTAACCCTGCTTTATACTTCTCCACAACTGTACCCCTGACCTGTCTGGTGTGTTCCTTGGCCTTCATGATGCTGTTTGTTCACTAAGGTTCTCTAACTAACCTCTGAGGGCTTCACAGAACAGCTGTATTTATACTGAGATTAAATTACACACAGGTGCATTCTATTTACTATTTAGGGGACTTCTGACGGCAATTGATTGCATTTGATTTTAGTTGGAGGTATCAGAGTAAAGGGGGCTGAATACGAATGCACGCCACACCTTTCAGATATCTTTTCTTTCCTTCCACTTCACAATTGTGTACCACTTTGCGTTGATCTATCACATAACATCCCAATAAAATACATCTACGTTTTTGGTTGTAACGTGACAAAATGTGGAAAATTTCAAGGGGTATAAATACTTTTTCAGGGTACTTGTATACACCACAACAGTAGACAGTAGAATGGTTCCAATGAGAAGGAAGGGGATATACAGAAGTCCAATATTGATGAATGTCCTGGAACCTGTAATGAGAAACATGCAACAAGCAAATATAAACATGAGTTCAACAGGATTGCAGAACATGTAGTAATCCTACATCTGACGTCTTCTAGGAATGCCAAAGTTCCAAGTAGAACCTTTTAGTTGGCAGCAATGTACTCCCCGCTGTGCAAATAGCATGGCTAGTCCTTGCAAAAGTCACTCACCTGGCAAAAGAAGTACTAACTCTGTAATTGGTTCGAGTAAAGGTTCATGTCGATCCTCCCTTGGTTACCTTAACCTTTTGATATCATCACTGGGCATAACTTTAGTAATAAGACCCATAGGCCATTCATTCTGACAAACTTCCTTGTCCTTTTAGAATGAGATTTTCAACATAGGTGAAGGGTGGATCTGTACTTGGGCGATCAGCTGGGAGACTTGTTGCTGTTGATGTTTTCCTCTTAACTTGTGGCACTTGATGCACCTGAAGAGCAAGGAAGAGACACACCTTTTCATACCAACAATCCACAAGCCAGTTGACCCAATGGCACGTTCTGTAAACTGACAGCCTTGGTGTTACACCCGTTCATGATGGTGATGAACCAGAAGGGTAGTAACATGATGTTGACCTTGTAGGATTATAGGATTCTGTTCTTTGCTGCATAGGTCAGATTTCCCGATATGGCCACCAACTCTCAGCAGCTGATTGGCATCAATTATAGGGTTTAGATTGAAGAGTGTACTATTTTTAGATAATTTGGTTCTATTTCTGATTCTCCCAGCTTCCTCCTGATATACCTCTTGTTGCACGCAATGTATAATTACCTCTTCTACATCTGCTGCTAGCATTGCTGCACATAGTTCTAGTCTTGGTATGGTATGTGCAGGTTTGGGAGTGAGTTTTGCCTTGCCTAAGACAAAACTACAGTGTGATTCTCCTAGAGGTCTTTAACCGGTGCCCGACCAGCGCACGCCAATGTACGTCGGCAGAATGGCAGGGGTGCTGGTCGGGACCCCCGTGAGTCCGGCCGCGGGTCTCGCGGACTCGATCGCTTCGGGCATACCCGCGATCGTCTCACGGGGCGGCTGAACTGAGAGATGCCGTTGTAAACAGCATCTCCCCGTTTTGCCTAGCAACTAGTGATGCTGATCTCTGCTCCATGTGAATTGGAGCAGAGATCAGTGTTCACTAAATGAAAGCCCAGCCCCCAACAGTTAGTAACACACCCCTAGGAACACTTAACCCCTTCACTGTCAGTGTCATTTACACAGGAATCACAGCTCAGGGATAGGCAGGCCAGGAAAGTCTGTGGTAATTTCTTCCAGTCATATGACAGTGCTCGGCTGGCTGACCTTCAAAGGGAATGCAAACTGCCCAAGAACCGCCTCATTTATGACATGCCCACCAGGTGGAACTCAATGCTGGCAATGCTGCAGCGGATGCACATGCAGCAGAGGGCCATCAATGAGTACCTGTGTGAGTATGGCACCAGGACTGTGTCAGGGGAGCTTGGCTTTTTTCGCCACCCCAGTGGCTACTTATAAAGGATGCATGCACTGTCATCATTTGAGGAGGCCACAAGGATGGTGACAGTGCATGCATCAGTGATACTGTCCCTCTTGTCCTCCTGTTGGAGCACACGCTTCATGGAATAATGGACAGGGCACTTGAGGCAGAACAGCGGCAGGAAGAGGAGGACTTCCTTACCTCTCAAGGCCCCCTTTATCCAGATAGTATTCCTGCGGGCCCGCCGACCACACAGAAAGAGGAGGGGGGGGGGGGATTGTGTCAGCATGGAGGTGGAGGATAACATTCAGCAGCAGTCTTCAAGGGATCGTTTTCAGTCCCCTGAAACCCAGAAACCCATGGAGTATGTGGCTGGGAGGAGGTGGTTGAGGATCATGTGATCCTTAGTGACCCAGAGGACTCAGGATCGAATGCTTCTGCAAACTTGCGCTTTATGACCTCCCTGATCCTGCAAAGCCTGTGAAAGGACCCTAGGATTCATGGTATCAAGGAGAGGGATCATTACCGGCTGGCCGCCTTGATCCACGTTACAAGGGTAAGGTTGCAGAACTTATCCAGCCTTCGCAGAGAGAGCAGAGGATGAAACATCTTCGGGATGCCTTGCAGAAAGGTTTGTGCAATGTGTTTCCAGAGCCTGGAAGGTTACAACTTCCTGGTGCTGGACAACATGTTGCTGAGGCTTCGTTCGGTCACAGAAAGAGCGGGGGAGAAGGTGGCCGGCTGACCGATGCCTGCAGACAATTCTTCAGTCCTCAGTGCTAAGGCCTGATGGGTTCCAGCAACCATCGCCAGTGTCTGAATTACATGGTGCAGGAATATCTGGGGGCAAGATCAGACTCGGAGACCTTTCCAACAGAACATCCACTGGGTTACTGGGTCTTGAGGATGGACCACTGGCCAGAGCTTGCTCAATATGTAATTGAGCTACTGGCCTGTCCTGCATCCAGCGTTCTTTCTGAACGCACATTCAGTGCTGCTGGAGGCTTTGTAACCGATCACAGAGTGCGCCTTTTCACAGATTCTGTTGATCGGCTCACATTCATAAAAATATATCAGTCTTGGATCACCAGCTACCAAGCACCTGATGCTGATGTAACTGATTTGATTTTTCTACGGATGTGGGATCCCTTGAAGACTGCATATGCTGCGTGACTATCCAATTATGCTGAGTGACCAGCCTATTCCTCCTCAATTTTCATGATGATAGCTTCTAAGAATATTTTTGGTTCAGGGCACCACCACCACTGCCTAAGACCCAATTTTTCTGCCCTTGTTTAACAGGGGCACGTAATTAAAATTTTTGATCTAATATTTTACAGCAGGGCTCGTTCCTGCTCTCAACAAGAGTATCTGTGAGGCTTTACAGTGTTGTGCCACCACCACCACCTAAGGCCCAATTTTTCTGCCCCCGTTTAACAGGGGCATGTAATTACAATTCTTGATATAATATTTCACAGCAGGGCCCCTTCCAGTGCCCACCAAGAGTAACTGTGAGGGCTTACAGTGTTCTGGTACCCCTAACACCTAAGTCCTAATTTTACGCAGAGTGTATAGGGCAGGCCGTATAGTATATACATTCAGTCCCCTATTTTCAAATATCCAACTTTCAAACTACTCCTACTTACAAACTGAGGGAGACAACAGGAAGTGGAGGAAATCTACCCCTAGGAAGGAAAATTTTCTCCTGTAAGAGTTAATATGGGAAAAAGGTGTCTCCACTGATGCTTTATCACCAATCCTTGTTTCCCTTATAACCCAACATTTTCAAAGTCCAATTGTCATTGAGACAGAAAGTGAGGTGAAATCTCCTGAACAGGGGGACAGACAGCAAACACTTGAAGAACTGACGAACCAGGGAGTGATTAGCCCATGAAATTCATGTAAATGCCGAGATGGCTGATATTTATACACTAAGTGACTTACTGCTAGAGACAAATCCAAACCTGATTGCAGAAAGCTAAGGATATCCTGGACTTCTGGAGAACCACAATGCTTAGGTCTAGGGCACATGTGTTCTGTGAACTTGGACCAGATACGCTCCTAAACTCTATTAGGCCCCTTTCACACTGAGGTGGTGCGGGTGTCGGCGGTAAAGCGCCGCTGTTTTTAGCGGCGCTTTACCGTAGTTTTAGCGGCGGTGTGCGGCCGCTAGCGGGGTGGTTTTAACTCCCGCTAGTGGCCGAAAAAGGGTTAAAACCGCAGTGCTGCCCCATTGATTTCAATGGGTAGGAGCGGTAAATGCACCGCTCCTTCACCGCTCCAAATATGCGGCTAGCAGGACTTTTTTCACCGTCCTGCCAGCGCACCGCTCCAGTGTGAAAGCCCTCCGGCTTTCACACGAGTGAAAGGGGCCGGTTTTTTCAGGCACTACACAGGCGCTATTTTTAGCGCTGTAGCGCCTGAAAACTGCCCGTGTGAAAGGGGCCTTAGTGCTTTTCCTTCTGGCATGAAGAAGAGTCGGAATGGTTTCTTGTGGACAACCCAAGTCTTCGAGCCTTCCCCTCTCAAAAACCAGACCGAGGTGTAGGTGAGCAGGACATGGATACAGGGTTGTGCCTTGGGACAGAAGATCCGGCCTGAGAGGCAGAGGAATTACATAGTTACATAGTTAGTCAGGTTGAAAAAAGACACAAGTCCATCCAGTTCAACCTTAAAAACAAATAAATAAAATAAAAAATAATCGTACAATCCAAATACTCAATTTTATGCCCACAATTGATCCAGAGGAAGGCGAAAAAAAACCCCAGCAGAGCATGCTCCAATTTGCTACAGCAGGGGAAAAAAATCCTTCCTGATCCCCCAAGAGGCAATCGGATTTTCCCTGGATCAACTTTACCTATGTTAGTACCCAGTTATATTATGTACATTCAGGAAAGTATCCAGGCCTTTCTTAAAGCAATCTACTGAGCTGGCCAGAACCACCTCTGTATGGAGTCTATTCCACATTTTCACAGCTCTAACTGTGAAGAAACCTTTCTGTACTTGAAGATGAAATCTCTTTTCCTCTAGACGTAAAGAGTGCCCCCTTGTCCTCTGGGTTGACCGTACAGAGAACAACTCAACACCAAGTTCACTATATGGACCCCTAATATATTTGAACATGTTGATCATATCCCCCCTTATTCTCCTCTTCTCAAGAGTGAATAAATTCAGTTCCTCTAATCTTTCCTCATAGCTGAGTTCCTCCATGCCTCTTATCAGTTTGGTTGCCCTTCTCTGCACTTTCACCAGTTCCCCGATATCCTTTTTGAGAACTGGTGTCCAAAACTGAGCTGCATATTCCAGATGAGGTCTTACTAATGATTTGAACAGGGGCAAAATGATATCTCTCTCTCTGGAGTCCATACCTCTCTTAATACAAGAAAGGACTTTGCTCGCTTTGGAAACAGCAGCTTGGCATTGCATGTTGTTATTGAGCTTATGGTCTACCAAAACCCCCAGATCCTTCTCCACTATGGATCCCCCCAGTTGTACTCCCCCTAGCATGTATGATGCATGCATATTCTTAGCCCCCAAGTGCATAACTTTACATTTATCAACATTAAACCTCATCTGCCACATAGTCGCCCAATTAGACAGTGTATTGAGGTCGGCTTGTAAATTGGAGACATCCTGTAAGGACGTTATTCCACTGCATAGCTTGGTGTCATCTGCAAAGACAGAAATATTACTTTTGATCCCAGACCCAATATCATTTATAAAGATATTAAAAAATAAGGGTCCCAGCACTGAACCTTGGGATACACCACTGATAACCTTAGACCATTCAGAGTAAGAATCATTAACCACTACTCTCTGAATTCTGTCTTTTAGCCAATTTTCTATCCATTTACTAACTGATATTTCCAAACCTGTAGACTTTACCTTACACATGAGCCGTGTGTGCGGAACTGTATCGAACGCTTTTGCAAAATCCAAGTATACCACATCCACCGCCACCCCTCTGTCCAAGGTTTTACTTACCTCCTCATAAAAAGAAATCTGATTTGTCTGACAACTTCTGTCTTTCATGAATCCATGCTGTCTGTTGCTTAAAGTGTTTTTGTTCAGCAAGAACTCGTCGATGTGGTCTTTTATTAATCCCTCCAGTATCTTCCCAGCTATAGAAGTTAAGCTAACAGGTCTATAGTTACTTGGTAAAGACTTAGATCCCTTTTTAAATATAGGCACCATGTTGAGAATTGAGTCTCGATAACTCAGGAGTGTTAAGAGGGGAAACAATGGCCTGTTGGGCCAGAACGGAATTATTGCTATGACTTCCACCTCCTCTGTTCTGAGCCTGCAGAGGAACTGGAGTATCACAGGTACCAGAAGGAAGCCACCCAAACTCTTGGAGAGTGGAAATTACTAGGCTTCTGTGCTTTAGAAGTTGACCTTTGTCTTGAGCTAGAAGGTGGAGGTCGTCTAAGTAGTGATGAAAATTAACTCCTTTGACTCTGAGCAGAGCAACAACAGCTAACAGAACCTTGGAGAAAACCCGAGGTGATGTCATGAGTCCGAACCGAAGGCAGGTAAACTGAAATTGTTGATCTCACACTGCGAAGCCAATAAACTTTTGGAAGTCTGTCACCACTGGAACGTGAAAGTAGGCATCTTTCAAGTCTATTGACACCAACCAGTCCCCTGGATGGACCGACTGCTGGATCATTAATAGTGATTCCATCTTGAATTTTCCCTTTCAAATAAACCGGTTGAGATGAGTCAAGTCTATGACTGGCCTCCATGTGCCGTTCTTTTTCTGCACCAAGAATAGAGGAGAATACATGCCTTCGCCTCGTTCACCATCTGGAACAGGAATGGCTGCGCCTTGATCCAATAAAGAGCTTGCGTAAGCTAACATAACTTTTGTTTCTTTTCCTCTGAACATGGAAGATTTGTAGGCATAAATCTTAGCCTGGGAGTGCTGTTGAAGACCCAGGTGTGGTCTGAGGAGACCGTCTTGATGGTCCAGAAATCCTGAATTGAGGCCGCCCAAACATGCCGGAAGTGGAGAAATTGAGCCCCCACCTGACATG
This sequence comes from Lithobates pipiens, assembly GCF_037356315.1. Taxonomy (NCBI): domain Eukaryota; kingdom Metazoa; phylum Chordata; class Amphibia; order Anura; family Ranidae; genus Lithobates; species Lithobates pipiens. Next base: position 626,550,930 of record NW_027507758.1, read on the forward strand.
TTTGAGCGGGCCAAATTTCAAAAGGACTTGGTGGAATCTTGGTTACCAGAAGAAGCCCCCTTTGAGGGCTTTTTAATAGAGGACTGCCTGGATTTCCAAGATCTTGTAAATTCACAACCAGGCCTGTAGGTGCATGCTTCCCTTGCACGATCAGTATTCTGTGTCGCTGGAAGGTACACTTCTGGTTCTGTAAACGCCTATCCTTAGGGAGGAACCCAGACTTCCCACCCGTAGCCCGGGTTATGATGCTATCAAGCTTCTTGCCAAAAAGAGACGTGCCCTCAAAGGGAATACGGCACCAGGCTTGTTTAGAAGCTGGATCCACCAAACAGAGACGGAGCCACAAGGCCCGATGGGCGGTGAACGCTGACAACATCACCTGGGCCACTAGGCGAATAACGTCAATAGAGGGCTTCCCCAGAAAGGCGGATGCCAGCGTGATTTTCCTGAATAGAGGAGAGCTCTTGGCTACTTCTTCAGAGATACCACTCGTCCACATTGTCTGACCATGCCTCTAAAGCTTTAGAGACTGCTGCTAAGGCCAGGACAGGCTTGCAAACTGTGCCTGCTCTCAAATAAACCCATTTTAGGTTGGAATCTTTCTGTCTCTCCAAAGTGTCTTTAAATGAGACCGTATCTTCCAGTGGAAGAGTCGCATACAGTACCTCACAAGTCTCATTAATGCTGCATCCATCAAGGGAGCTGACTCAAGGTGTTTAACTTCTTTTTCCTTGAAAGGATATAGTTTTGAAATTTTAGATTGCATAGAACTTTTTCTATCCATCTTGCCCCATTCTTCAGAAATTATGGCTCCTACTTCAGTGAGGAATGGAAAATATTGACGCTCCTTACTTAGCTGTTTGAAATTTTTTCTCTGTTTTAGGGGGAGAAATTGCTGGGTCTTCCCAATTCAGGGCTTCTTTCACAGCTTTCAACAGAGAGAGAACCAAGGCGTATTCAAAGCCCATCCCAGGATCATCTGCTTCCAACCTGCTATCTCAGCCTTTCTTAACCTTTTCAATACAGAGGAACCCTTGAAATAGTTCTCTGCTAAAAATTAGGAATCTACAACTCATGATACATTAGTGTGATGGTCAAAGACCCAAAGGGCCTGGTAATGAGCTGGGGGGAACCCTTGCCGTTTTTCTCAATGATTTTCATCTATATTGCCGGGGCCCGACATTACATTACAGCCGCAACCAGTTTTAATTGACTTTTATTCCTTTAGAAATGTCATTTTGTGCAAGGACTGTTCTAAACACGGGAAAAATGCACCACTTTACAGGCATACTATAGTCACCCCCCCAGGTACAATATTTAAAGGAATATTTCCTTTTATTGTTTCACTTTAAGCATTATTAAAATCACTGCTCCCAAAAAAACTGAAGTTTTAAAAATGTTTGCATTGATACATGTCCCCTGGGGCAGGACCCGGGTCCCCAAACACTTTTTATGACAATAACTTGCATATTGGCCTTTAAAATTATCACTTTTGATTTTTCATGTTCGTGTCTCATAGACTTTAACTGTGTTCGCACAAATTTATTGCATGCTCGCATGTTCTGCCTCAAACCGAACTGGGGGGCGTTTGGCTCATCCCTATCTGTGAGATGCAGTGTGCTGCAGCAGCTCAATCTTTGCATCTGCGTTTAATTTGGTTAGCTGGATAAAACTGTCACTTTTCTAGATTAAGAACCTGGAAGCTGTTTAATCCCTCCAGTGAATGATGTTCTGTGTTCATACGTTGTAAAACATTAATGAACTTATTGCTGATAAACTGATAAAGCTCATATGAGGCAGAAAGTTGTTTAGTGGCACCCTCTAGTGGCAGTAGCTCACATTCAACAGATAGTGTATTCGATTGAATAACAACCTTTTCCCATAATAACTTTAGGCTAGTTGTCAGTTCAGTTCTTAAAGTGGGGTACCCCCTAAAAAAAAAAAATTAAAAGTCAGCAGCTACAAATACTGCAGCTGCTGGCTTTTAATAATCGGACACTTACCTGCCCCAGGGTCCAGCGATGCGGGGGAACGAAGCCCCCCCCTCGCTCCCCGCTCCGCTCGCGGCGCCGTCATGCATACTGTGGGCACCCGGCTGTGGCTTCACAGCCGGGCACCCACTGCGCGAGCGGCGCAGGGCGCCGTGATACGCCGTACAGTCACCTGGGACACATGACAGGTCCCAGGTGAATGTGCGGCGCGAGGGGAAGTGATGTCACCAGCCCGGTATTTAGAGGTGAGTAAAAATTTTTTTTTTTGCCAATTTATTTTTTTTTATTTATTTTTTTTAGGAATTTTAAGCAGTTTTAATTTTTTGGTGGCAACACCACTTTAAGGCCTCATGCACACGAGAAGCAGTTAAACGCGCGTTCAGATGCAGTTGGACAGTTTTTTCAACTTCACCTGAACTCATTCAATGTTATCCTATGTGTCCATGCACACAGTCTCGTTTTTTTCCGTTTATATGCAGTTGCGTTTAATCTCGTTTTTCCAGAAGCAAAAAAATGCGTTCAGAAACAAAAATTTCTGCGTTTCAGACGCAAAACGCGGCTAAACGCGGCTGAACGCGGCAACCGCGTTTAGCCGCGTTTGCGTTTATATGCGTTTTTAAAGGAACCCAATTTTTGGTACCTGAAAATTCAGAAATATGATTGAAACTCATAGAAAACAATAAAAAATGTTAGGAAAAAGTTGTAATTACTTTATATAATTCATAGAGCGTATTTACTTTGTGACACAATCCCATAATATCTCTAGTGTTTCCATTAGCTTGGACAATGAGGAATTCCTCCACTTCTTTGCCCCAAATACTCATCCAATTTCTAATCTAATCAGTGACTCCACCTAGTCTGGCCAAGCCATAGCATTGTCTTATAAAAACTTAATGTCTAGTCAGCCCCCCTCCCCCACCATGTTTCCATGTAGAACACCCATCCTTCATGAAACTGAAACTTTTTTCCACAAGCCACCCCCCTTCCCCCAAGCTAGGCTTGTCCACACCTTGGATTGCCATCTTTGAAGACACATCTCTCAAAATGACGTCTGATGTGAGCCAAAACCAGTTAATTGAAGTGATTCAGAACCATGTTCAATTATGGGACAAATCCCATGAATTGTACCCTGACCGAATTGCAAAACAAAGAACATGGGAAAATGTTGCCAAAGAGTTGACCCCAAACTGGGAAGACCTCTCCAGATCCCAGCAAGAAAGTAGAGGTAAGTTCAATCTATATTTGGTCAAAATTTTGGGGTATGTTAATTAGTATTTTCAGTTTTTAAGTTGATTTTTAATCATTGCACAGTGGCATCATTTCAAAAGAGATGGAGATCTTTGTCGGACAGAGTCAGGAGAGATCTCAAAAAAGAAAAAGACTCTAACCGCAGTGGAGCCCAATCCACCTACAAAGCACACCCCTTGACCAACCAATTGTCTTTTTTGAGGGACAGTATAATTTCAAGAGCGTAAGTAAACTTAAATTTATTTATCAATTTATATTATTTTGTAACATTAATTTTTTTTTAAAAGTAACATTTTTAAAATTTCAACTTGAGAAATAAATTCTTTATTTTTTTATTTTAATATATGTTATTTATATTTTTAATTTTTCTATTATAATTTTTTCGGTATATTTTTTATATAATTTTCTCTATTTTTTGGGTTTAAAATAGATTATAATACATTTTATAAATTTTTTTTTTTTTTGAAGAGTAATTTTTGACTGGATAATATATTATCCGTTAACATATTAAATTTAATTGTTACATTATTTTGTTTTGTATGCATGTATGTATGTATTTATGTATGCATCTCAACCCACTGTCCCTCTCCATCACCCCCTCCTCTTCTCATATTCTATCTCACTCTGCCTCTCTCACTCCCTCCTCCATTTTTATTTCATTCACTGCCTCTCCACCTCCCTCTCTCCCTCTGCTGTTCTACTCCCTCTCCCCCTCTCTCACTCCCTCCTCCCTTTATAGTTGAGTCACTGCCTTTCCACCTCCCTCTCTCCCTCTGATCTTCTCTAACACTCACTCACTCACTCTAGTCCCCTCACCCTCCCCCTTCTTTCTTCCTACACCTCTCCTCCAGTTCCTCCTTTCTCTCCATCTCCCAACCATTAACCTTAGAGTTATGTTAGGGGTTAGTGCTTAAGGGTGACAGTAAGGCTAGGGCATTGGTTATAGCTAAGGTCAAGGTTAAGGGGTTAGGGATTCTGATTAGGTCCGGTGGTTAGTATTATGCTAATGGGGTATGGGTAGTGCTGAGGGTTATCAAATAGGGATTAGTGTTAGCAGGTAGGGTTATGGTTACCAAATAGGGGTTACGGTTAGCAATTAGGGTTTAGGGTTAGGGTTAGTAATTAGGGTTTAGGGTTAGGGTTAGCAATTTAGGTTTAGGGTTAGCGGTTAGGGTTAGTGTCAGCAATTAGGGTTTAGGGTTAGGGTTAGTAATTAGGGTTTAGGGTTAGGGTTAGCAATTTAGGTTTAGGGTTAGCAATTAGGGTTAGGGTTAGTGTCAGCAATTAGGGTTTATGGTTACCAAATAGGGGTTAGGGTTAGCAATTAGGGTTTAGGGTTAGGCTTATCAATTTAGGTTTAGGGTTAGCAATTAGGGTTAGGGTTAGTGTCAGCAATTAGGGTTTATGGTTACCAAATAGGGGTTAGGGTTAGCAATTATGGTTTAGGGTTAGGCTTATCAATTTAGGTTTAGGGTTAGCAATTAGGGTTAGGGTTAGTGTCAGCAATTAAGGTTTATGGTTACCAAATAGGCGTTAGGGTTAGCAATTAGGGTTTAGGGTTAGGGTTAGTAATTGGGGTTTAGGGTTAGGCTTATCAATTTAGGTTTAGGGTTAGCAATTAGGGTTAGGGTTAGTGTCAGCAATTAGGGTTTATGGTTACAAAATAGGTGTTAGGGTTAGCAATTAGCGTTTAGGGTTAGTAATTGGGGTTTAGGGTTAGGGTTATAAATTTACGTTTAGGGTTAGCAATTAGGGTTAGGGTTAGTGTCAGCAATTAGGGTTTATGGTTACCAAATAGGGGTTAGGGTTAGCAATTAGGGTTAGGGTTAGCAATTAGGGTTTATGGTTAGGGTTATCAATTTAGGTTTAGGGTTAGCAATTAGGGTTAGGGTTAGTGTCAGCAATTAGGGTTTATGGTTACCAAATAGGCGTTAGGGTTAGCAATTAGGGTTTACGGTTAGGGTTAGTAATTAGGGTTTAGGGTTAGGGTTATCAATTTAGGTTTAGGGTTAGCAATTACGCTTAGGTTTAGTGTCAGCAATTAGGGTTTATGGCTACAAAATTGGCGTTAGGGTTAGCAATTAGGGTTAGTAATTAGGGTTTAGGGTTAGGGTTAGTAATTGGGGTTTAGGGTTAGGCTTATCAATTTAGGTTTAGGGTTAGTAATTAGGGTTAGGGTTAGTGTCAGCAATTAGGGTTTATGGTTACCAAATAGGCGTTAGGGTTAGCAATTAGGGTTTACGGTTAGCAAATGGGGGTTATGCTTACTGAATAGGGGTTAGGGTTATCAATTAGAGTTTAGGGTTAGGGTTAGCAATTATTTATGGTTAGCAAAGAGGGGTAAGGGTTAGCAATTAGGGTTTACGGTTAGCAATTCTGGGTTATTGTTAAGTTTAGCAAAAATGGGTTAGGTTTAGGGTTAGCAATTAGGGATAGTTTTTGGTTTAATTTCGGGCTTAGGGTTTAGGGTTTGTATTGAGTAGTTGGGTTAGTGTTATGTCTAGGGTTTTTTTTTTAGGTTGGTGGGTGGGGGTTTGGTGTTAGGGGATAGGCTTAGGGTTGTGAAGAAAAAAATAATAACATTTTAAACTGTGCACATGTCTAACTGTACTTAAACATTATTATTTAAAGGACAACATCCAACATTTCTGAGGATGAAGGCAGTGTCCATCAGGATATTGTACCTGAAATGGAGGATGTGGCAAGTACGTCACAAGGGAGTTTGTCCACTGTTCCAATCTCACGCGACCGTGAAACACCTGTTGTTTCAATACAGGTATAACACAACCTATGGTCTCTGATTTTTTATAAAAAAAGAATGTATCATCATTACTTTTGGTCATATAAGTGCAAGATATATATGTCAATAACTGTATGTATTTTATTTTATTCTAGGGTGATCGCAGTAGATCTCCTGCAAGAAGCAGGCCAAGGGGGCGTCGGTCGCGTGAGATAGACCAGGAACCGACCAGGGTGGAAACAAACATTCTAAATTTGGTTGAAGAGCTACGCCAGGAAAGACATCGGAGTGATGTCTTCCTGGACTTAAACAATGGGCGCAGTATTTTTTGCCGTAGCCTGTATGTTATACTCGAACAGTTGTCTGAAGACCGCGAGCGTCAATGCCGTGAAAATATATATTGTTATATAGTGGCCTGTCTTAATGCAGAAAGGCAGTCGCGGCCCCCACCACCACTGAATATTGTCCAAGGGGGGATGCAGACTCCTTTCATGGATATATCAAGCCAACGAAGTTCAGCATATAGCCATGGAGTTCCAGCTAACGTGTTACATACACAGAGACCAACTGGACAATATGCTATGTCTTCAACGATGGCCACACCATTTATGCCACAGATAATGTCCCAGCTCCCACCCCTTCAGCAAAGGATGACTAATCCTTCCTCCGTTGAGGAAAGTTCCCAGGATACCTATGGGACATATCAGAATTTATAATTTAATTTTTACAATTTAATGTGTTTTTTTACCTTTATTGTTCATATTCTTAGTTATCACTTTTGCACATCCTTTTGCACTTAATTTTTTTATATTTGCACTGTTTGTAAAATGTTTGATTTTGAAGAAATATGATACTGTTTGCACTTTTTTGTTATAATGCATTTTATATTTTCTTTCATTTTTATATTTTAAATTTTCTTTTAATAAAGAAATAATATTTGAAAATTATGAATTGGTGTCCATGAATATTAGATGTGTGGTTAAGTTGAAATGTAATGAAATGTTTTATTTATATACATTTATATATATTTTTAGGGGCTCTATATTTAGAGAAGTGTTACATTATCACATCCTTTTTTTAATCTAAGACATTATACTCCCATAAGGTTTTACGAGATTACAGTATTCATGCCCATTCTCCATAATTTAAAGTGTTTATCGATGGTTATAATACAGTAACCTAGAAATTATATTAAAAAATAATTACCAAGTGAAACAAAGTAACATGCTTAAATTAAAAAATATAAATATAATAAAAAATTGGGACAAAGAAAAAATCCTTTATTTAAACTGAATGAACCACAGTAGCATTTTTCAAAAATGTCAATAACTTTGAGCTAGCAATCAGACTAAATATGGGTATCCTGCCAGGGCACGCTACCAACAGGTGAAACAAAGTATTCTGCAAAATTGTTTCGAATGGTCATTGCTCTGCCTGTTGGGCGTAGGTCCATGTATTGAATGTTCTGATTGGTGTTGGGAGGGGCAGGATCTGTGGATATTCTATCATTTTCAATTACAAAGTTATGGAGAACACAGCATGCAAGTACTACTTGGATAGCGTTTTCAACATCTAACTGCATTGTACTTAGTAGTACCCGCCAACTTATCCCAAATGCACATTCCACAACGCGTCTTGCACGACTTAGTCTGTAATTGAAGATTTTTTCTTGATAACTATGTCCTTGTCCACTGTATGGTCTCATTATATTTTCAGAAAGGCCGAATGCCTCATCAGCCACAATGACAGCAGGTAGTATGGGCTCTGTAGTGTTGGGAAGAGGCCTCCAACCCGGAATTCCAAAGCAACCTTCATGTATGCGACGGCCCATGGCCGATTCTCTAAAAATACGAGAATCCCCTTGACTGCCGTATGCTCCAACATCAACACATATAAATTTAGATTTGGCGTCAGCTAGTGCAAGCAACTCAATTGAAAAATATTTCTTATAATTAAAGTACATAGAGCCCGACTTTGGTGGCTTTTTGACGCGTACATGTTTGCCGTCCAGTGCTCCAATACAGTTTGGGAAGTTAGTTTTTTCCCAAAATTCATTAATTATGTTCTGCCACATACACTGTGTTGGAACTGGCATTACCTCTCTGTGTAGCACCTCCCAAAGTATAGTGCTGGTTTCTCGTACGACTTTGGAAATGGTGGAAACGCCCATTAAAAAATAATGATGTAGAGATGCATATGATTGACCGGTTGCCAGAAACCTAAATTTAAAAAAATAATAATTTATTAGATATAATGTGTTCATTAATAACAAGTATAAATATATATTTTTTCAATATAATAAAATGAATACTGTATATACGTGAATCAATGTTTTAAAGCACATTGTTTTGGTGCTGAATATGGCACCATAGGATTATACTGCAGTCATGCACTTTTCTGCATCAGCGAATGACATTTTGCGACCCGATTTTGGGGGCCCATATCTTGGGGCCACTTATTGCCAGGAACCCCAAATTCGGTATGCTGACACTGTGGATCTAGGACAACAACATATCCAAATTTGAGGATCCTCTCACTAAGTGGCCCCGAGATAGGAAGCCCCAAAGTCGGGTCGCAAAAAGTCATGCACTTTTCTGCATCAGAGAATGACATTTTGCGACCCGACTTTGGGGGCCCATATCTTGGGGCCACTTATTGCCAGGAACCCCAAATTCGGTATGCTGACACTGTGGATCTAGGACAACAACATATCCAAATTTGAGGATCCTCTCACTAAGTGGCCCCGAGATAGGGGGCCCCAAAGTCGGGTCGCAAAAAGTCATGCACTTTTCTGCATTAGAGAATGACTTTTTGAGACCCGACTTTGGGGGCCCATATCTTGGGGCCACTTATTGCCAGGAACCCCAAATTCGGTATGCTGACACTGTAGATCTAGGACAACAACATATCCAAATTTGAGGATCCTCTCACTAAGTGGCCCCGAGATAGGGGGCCCAAAAGTCGGGTCGCAAAAAGTCATGCACTTTTCTGCATCAGAGAATGACTTTTTGAGACCCGACTTTGGGGGCCCATATCTTGGGGCCACTTATTGCCAGGAACCCCAAATTCGGTATGCTGACACTGTGGATCTAGGACAACAACATATCCAAATTTGAGGATCCTCTCACTAAGTGGCCCCGAGATAGGGGGCCCCAAAGTCGGGTCGCAAAAAGTCATGCACTTTTCTGTATCAGAGAATGACATTTTGCGACCCGACTTTGGGGGCCCATATCTTGGGGCCACTTATTGCCAGGAACCCCAAATTCGGTATGCTGACACTGTGGATCTAGCACTACAACATATCCAAAGTCGGGTCGCAAAATGTCATGCACTTTTCTGCATCAAAGATACATGGCCTCAAAGTCAACTGTGACCATCAGCGGCAATATAATTTGGTCATTAGGGTTGGGTGTTAGGGTTAGGGTTATTGTTTATGATTTTTTGGTTGGATTAGGGTTGTTTAGGGTTAGGGTTTGTGTAAGGGATATGGTTAGCTGTTAGGGGTGGGGTTAGTGTTAGGGGTTAGGGTTAGGGTTATTGTTTAGGGTTAGGATGAATGGTTAGTGTTAGGATTATGGATATTTTAATAAGGCATTAAAAAATATAATAATACCATATACTGCAGCAATAAATTTAAATATATTAATCAGTACATATTTCACGATGAAAATATATTAAAAAGTTGGTCAAATAAATTGAAAACAATTATAAAAAATCTAATTAACATAGATTTGCTTTTAAATAAATCAATTTGAAAATAGAAAAAAAGAATAAAAACATATTAAGATTAAAAAATAAATAATTAACTATTTTAATATTGTTTTATATTAATATATTCTATGAAAACATGTTAAAAATTGGCAGAATAAAATTTTAGATATTTAAAAAAATTGGATAATTTACTATAAATAGACATAATTTTTTTTTTTAAAAGGACAGACAATTTTTTTTATCTGTGCATCTATAGATAAATATATTTTATAAATATATACACATACCTGATCGTTACCAACAGACGTTCCTCTGGTGACACACAGTTTCTCATATTGGTGTCCACGAATGTCAGACCAGGTCGTACTTTTTCTAACAGCAGATCAAATGTGACAATGGTCATCCGGCTAAAATTAAAAAACTTGTCGGGGTAGGTACGCAGCTGAACATACATGTTTGTGAAATATCCAAGGGACATTCGCTGTCCCATCAACGGATGGGTCCAATATCGACGAGCTCTGACTCTGGACCTCTCACGAAATTTGCGACGACGTTGCTGTCTCATCAAGAGCAACATCAGGAGCATTTCCTGACATATATTCAATATGGGATCCATTTCAAAATATATACCACAGAAAGAGAGGCAAATGCAAGTGTACAACTGCTCTCTATGCTGCTGCTGCTCACTCTGATCAAAATAGCAGAAATAGTTAAAAAAAATGCTTTGAGAGCTTGGGGAGGGTCTACATGATGTTATCTTTATAAACGCGTCTAAACGCGGCATGCAAACGCGGCAAAACGCGCGTTTCTAAACGCGCGTTTCTGCAGAGGTTTCATCTGCGTCTCGTGTGCATGAGGCCTAAAGCTTGATAATTCTCCATTGCTTTCCAAGTTGGTTTGACTGAGAGTTTGGGTAACTCAGCTGGCTCAGGGTCTTATACAGGGGCTGCTGTGTGTTCATATTCAGAGCCTTTGTAACTTATGCTGACACAGGCTGATAATGGCTGAGTGATAAGCAGGCAGGATCTGTGTGCTGTAATATGAAACCAGGCAGGCTGGAATCAGGTTATGAGGCTTACACATGCTTCTCCCTTGTTCTTTTTTGCAGAGGGCATTAAATCTTGTCTGTATCAGTACTGTCACCCAGAAATCTTGTAATTACCTTTAAAACTCAGTTTTTCTACTGTTCTGACAAATACAAGGCCATAAGTTTAGCTCCAGCTTCATATAGGGCTTATACAACCTGGTGATTGATTTATCCCTTGCATGAATTCATACAGCTTAAAGGGGTTGTAAAGGTAAATGTTTTTTCACCTTAATGCATTCTATGCATTAAGGTGAAAAAACATCTCACGGTGCCGGTGCCCCCAGCCCCCCCGTTTTTACTTACCTCACCCCTCGAAAGTCCCGCGCTCGCTCCCGACTTCCTCTTCACCACTCAGCCTGGCCACTGATTGGCTAGAGTGGATGGATTGAAGGCAGCGTAGCCAGTGGCTCGCGCTGCTGTCAATCACTTTCAATGACGCGGCTCACGGGGGTGGGGCCGTGTGATACAGCGAGCGGCTGTATCAAGGGAGCGCGCCCGCAGGTGCTTCTCACCATGCGAGGGAGCTCGCATGAACGTGAGAAGTACCTGCGGTAAGAAGCAGAGACAGCCGCCGAGGGACCCCAGAAGAGCAGGTTCGGGGCCACTCTGTGCAAAACGAGCTGCACAGTGGAGGTAAGTATAACATGTTTGTTATTTTAAGAAAAAAAAAATACCTTTTTACAATCCCTTTAACTCAATGAATAAACTCACATGTTGAGGAGACAGACGATGAAGCCTTTCGAATGTTCCATTTAATTAAAGATACTCATTGGTAGTAAAACTATGTAAGCCACATGGAAAGATGTATACCCCATGACCGGAAACAGAATGAATCCAGTAAGAAGGAAGGGGAGGGAAATACAGAAGTACGATGAGAGCGCTCAGCTTAGGCAAAAGAACACAGATTAAATACACAGAGCAATGATAGACAAAATACATGCCTGTAGTGTAACACAGCAGCTATCCCTGGACCATAGTATGACATTTCACAAACCAAACTAAAACGTATATTAAAACCAAAAATGTCGTCATATATTGCAGCTTACCAATTCTTAGATGTGGTGGCTGCATTACTTTTCTTTTTTAGAGCTTTTTGCCCTCTGTTTTCACCTGGTGATCTGGCCAGTAATTCACCTCCTCTATTAGAGTGCCCCCACTCTGAAGACAGCAGCATTATCAGTCTGGGGGGTGGGGAGTGTTAGATGTATTAGCAGATTTAAAAACGGTAACCAATTGAAGCCAAACTCCATCTCACACTTTATAATCTATTACAACAAACTGTTTTTTTTTCTTTTGGGATAAAGGTTTTACAAGAACAAATAAAAGCCGATTATTGTAAGCACCCCTGTTAGTGGTAAATGATCTGCCCCATGCCACTAACTGATACATTCTGCTTTTAAAGTTGGAGCTTTTATAGAACAGATTTACTGGCAAGATAACCAGATGAAAATAAAAGGAATCCTAAAAAACAAAACGAATGCAGCCATCACATCTAAGAATCGATAAGCCGCAATATAATAGCGGTTTTCTTTGGGTTTAATATGTCTTAAGTTAAGAATATTTATATTTCTTTCAGCCAATGCAGTAGGAGGGTTATGTCACTGGTGCATGCTGGGGAAGGAAATAAATATTTAAAGACAAGCCATGTGCCACTCTCCTCACCTGGGCTGGGGTCTAGGGAGGTGCTGCTGGATAGAGCTACGCTGTTAGGTCCAATAGCCTATTATAGGGCCTAACATGTCCTGAAATTATCCTAAAGCTGTCCTGCCTGGTCTGGAGCAAGCTGTGCCAAGGTAAGGCTCCTTGCTGGAGAGAGCCACAAAGAAAACCAGTCTCTCAGAAGAGCCTGGTGACTTGCTTGAAGGATGCGCTGAAATTTGGGAATGTGCTTACAGTGTAGCTCAGTCGGCTTAAATGTTCTGACACCGTGAAGCTGGACATTGATCTGGAGAGTCTGTAAGTTATCTACAGTATCTGATACCCCCAACCCTCACCTTCCTGAAATGTTCTGCAATAACACTTTAAAAAGACAAAAGTGACTGGCACCCACTAACCTTTCTTGGTCCCCATATTTATTCCATGGATACAGCTCTGGGGTGAAATGCTAGCCTTCCCTTTGGATGTCAGAGGGGTTTTAAAATGATATTACACATTACATAGTGCTGACTTCTACACTGTATACATTTGGTGTACTTACTCCTGACCCCTGCGCTATATACAATTGTTGTATGTTATAGAATCCTGACCCCTGCACTATATACTATGTGTTGTACATTACATAGGCCTTACTTCTTTTGCACCCATGCTCTACTAGCTGGACATTTTTATATGGTACAGTATGATTTGATTGGAGCACATTCTTTTGCATGTTAATAATGTGATAACATCCTCAAACTTAGAAACATTAAAGAAAGTCATAATAAAGGAGGAGTCAATAACCCAATGATGGGGGTCTTCAGGATTAGTTCAGTCTTCATCTTGGTTGTTCTCCCCCCATCCTCACTCTCTGACCTCTGGTGGGGCTCAGCCCCGCTGTTATTCATGACTAAATCATGGACTAAATAAGGAAGTGCAGGACTTCTTGTGTTGGGAAGATGGCAATGAGTGATAGAGGGGGAGGGGACACTCGTCCTATAATCCCCTCATCACTGTCACTCCTATAAAAGACAGTTCTCGTTGTTTCCTCCCTCTCTGACTAAGGTCCATGAATAAAGAAATGATCTGGTAGGAGATCAGAGGACCCATTTACTAGTTACCTTGAGGGGGGAATTGTAAGATCCTCAGAGACAAAGCTGCCTGATGTGGGCGGAGTCCTGGTTTAGGGGAACCAATCAGCTCATGTCTAGTAATAATCTTTTTATTTCTATTTTCGTAGATGGACGGGAGATGAGGAAAACCTCAGAGGATTGTCTCACTTTGTTTCCAGACTGTAAAGTAGAAGATGAGGACATCACACAGTATAGTCCAGGAGAAAACCCGACTACCTCAAATGTCTATCCGGCACCACACAGTGTAGATGGACCATCGTATTCCTCTTATCCTGAGGAACCTCAGACTGTGAGGGCCGGTGCCGTCCTTCCAACAGAGAAGAGGTTTTCCTGTACTGAGTGCGGGAAGGGTTTCCATTCTAAATTCAATCTTAATGTGCATAAACGAACTCACACAGGTGAGAAGCCGTATTCCTGTCCTGAGTGTGGGAAATGTTTTTCTCAAAAGTCTTATTTTCAAATACATCAAAGGTTCCACACAGGTGAGAAGCCGTATTCCTGCCCTGAGTGTGGAGAATGCTTTTCACAAAATTCTAATCTTAAAAAACATCAGCTGCTCCACACAGCTGGGAAACCATATTCCTGTCCTGAATGCGGGAAACTTTTTTCACAGAAGTCAACTCTTTACAGCCATCAGAGATCTCACACAGGGGAGAAGCCATTTTTATGTCCTGAGTGCGGGAAATGTTTTTCACGGAAGTCCCATCTTTGCAGCCATCAGAGGTCTCACACGGGGGAGAAGCCATTTTTATGTCCCGAGTGCGGGAAACGTTTTTCACAGAAGTACCATCTTTACAGCCATCAGCGATCTCACACGGGGGAGAAGCCATTTTTATGTCCTGAGTGTGGAAAATGTTTTTCACGGAAGTCCCATCTTTACACACATCAGAGATCTCACACAGGGGAGAAGCCATATTCCTGTCTTGAGTGCGGGAAATGTTTTTCAAAGGAGTTCAATCTTTACAAACATCAAAAATGTCACACAGGAGAGAAGCCCCTTTCCTGTCCTGAGTGTGGAAAATGTTTTTCAGACAAGTTTAGTCTGTACACACATCAAAAATCTCACACCGGGGAGAAGCCGTATTCCTGTCCTGAGTGCGGGAAATGTTTTTCAGTGAAGTCCAGTCTTTCCAGACATCAGAGATCTCACACGGGGGAGAAGCCGTATTCCTGTCCTGAGTGCAGGAAATGTTTTACACAGAAGTCCGATCTTACCAGACATCAGAAATCTCACATGGGGGAGAAGACACTTTCCTGTCCTGAGTGAGGGAATTGCTCCTCACTGAAGTCCTGTCTTCCTGTACATCAGGGATCCCACACAACCCTCGAGGTGTATTAGTGCTTTCAGTGTGGGAAATGTCTTCTATATGAATGTTGCTGGACATCACAGCTCTCATGTGGGGAAGAAGCACACCCTGATATACACCTCAGATATACTCCATGGCTGATCTTCATCATGGAAGAAACAGTTGATAAGGAGATCAGAGATCACCAAAGACATGGATGAAGTGTTGTACCGTGTTGGCCATTGATAGCAGTAGAAAAATAATAATGGAGACATTACCTTTCATTGGCTGAGTACATTTTGTGTTGTAAGCTTTCATAGACACTTAAAGATCTATTTAAAAAAAAAGTTCAACAAATGTAACCTGCATTCGCTGGCTGTGATGAATATTGACTGTGTTTTATTTAGCCAGATGTGGACCGCCCAACATACATTTACTGTGGTAGGCAGAATCAGGTACCTGTATGCTATTCTGCACCTTTGGGTCTGAGGCGCGCATGCGGACGACCCACTCCCGCTGTGAATGGACACAGCAGGAGCCAATCAGTTGGTCCGGCAAACCCGATATCCGCCGGTGCCCGCCAGTCATTCAGGACACAGAGAGAATGGCCATGTAAATAAGGCAAATTGCTGTTCTGTGACAAGGGAAGGCATTGATCCTGTGTTTCTGCTCAGCAGGAACATGGATCTCTGCCTTGCCATAGTACAAGCATCCCCCCCCCCACTGTTGGCAAGCACACATTTAACCCTTTGAAGTTAGCCACTTCTAGGCAAGTGTCAGTACAGTGATAGTTAACATTTTCAGCACTGACCACTGTATTGGTGTCTCAAAAACATGTTAGTTACCAATTTTGTCCACCGCATTGGCAAAGTCCCGCTATAAGTGACTGCCACCATTCCTAGTAAAAAAAAAAAAAATTCCATAAATTGATTCGGATCGTGAATATTTTTTTTTTTTTTTTAGAAAATCGCCCAGCTCTAATAAAGGTATACTGTGTATATATACACATAAGGTTAAGAGCTGATTTGTAATGTGTCTCTAAACAATACAATATCACTTAAAAATTAGAAATATCCATATACAAGATATAACATGAAAACACATAGTTGGAATGAAAAATTGCATCCAAGGCACATGGGCGGAGCCTGACTGAGCAGACATGACAGCTTAGAGCTCTGCTCCTGAAGGGATGTTTCTGCCATATTATGCCATGTCCCGCTCACCTTCACCCAGTAAATATTGTTACTCGGTCTGCTAATAACACCCGCCACTTAATGTAATGGTTCTTGGGAGTTCTCGTCTGAAAATGAAGCCCAAAAAACAACAAAAGTGTTGCCTCAGTCACAATGGCACTAGCTTCATCCCTTCCCCCGTTACCTCACACTCAGTGAAATCCCCTGAGAGCTCTAAGGTATCTGTGGCAACACAGGGGGAAATATGACTCAGTATCAGACTGCTACGTACCTGACCGGCAAGTCCGCTTGGGCAGAGGGAGGTCTCCATTACGTATCTGACTCGCATTCCCTGGTAGAGAGGTGAGGAAGCATAGGAGTACGGAGTAGTATGAGAGTCTGGTGATGTGGATCTTGATGCTGGAAGTGGAGAATCTTCAGACAGCAAGATGGTAGACAGGAACACAGGCAACAGGTGCTGAGTAGGAGCAGGCAAGTCCGGGTTCGGTAACGTTTCGTCAACGAAGTACAGAGGGGTAGGCAGGAGCAAAGTCAAACAAGCCGAGGTCAGGTGCAGGCAGAAATCCAGGGAGTCCGAGGGGCAAGCCGAGTCGCCAGGCAATCAGAGCAGAGATACTGGTACAGGAGCAAGGTCACGGGAAGCTGTTGATCAGGCAGCACCGGGCAATGGGTTCAGCTGAACTAAATAGGTCGGTCAGCGCCAAAACAGTGCGCACCGGCGCCCATAGAGGCACGCGAACCAGTGCTCACAGGCACCAGCGCACACATCAGAGCCAGCCGGTACACGCACACAAGTGCCCACAGGAGCGCACGTCAATGCGCATCGGCATGCACCAGAGCGGCCAGAAAGTCGTCCAGCCAGGTAACCTCTCTGACACTCAGATTCAGATATACAAACTTTACAAATGACATATTTTACAGACCTTGGTCATTCTTCTTCTGTTTTGAGGCAATTTGAAAAAATGCTTCGCAAAGCCCTTAAACAGACCTCAGATCATATTACAGACAGTCTGACAAGGGAAATTGGAGAACTGGGCCAACACACTGCAAACCTTGAACTGTGGGTTGATGAACTTAAAAATAACACCCAGACTTATGCAGATGAATTTGCAAAACTTCATTGAAGAAAACCTAGTTCTTCAATCTCATTTGGAAGATTACAAAAATAGGGCCCAGCGTTCCAATATCTATATACGAAGCATTGCATGGCTGGGTGCTGGGATGTGAGGCTGTCTCCTCTTTACTGCTTGATATACAAGTTGCTACGGGTGGCCTCACCTCAAATTTGGCTACCAGCTCTGCTGGTGTACCTCAAACATTAAAGTGGACCTTCCGCTCATTGGAATCCTCCCCCCCTCCGGCGCCACAATTGGCACCTTTCAGGGGGGAGGGGGGTGCAGGTACCTGTACAGTACAGGTATCTGCACCCACTTCCGGCGTAGATTCTGCAGAAGGTACGCCCCTTTCCGAAAGTCCCCCGCTGCCTGCTGGGAAACACACGGATCCCAGAGACACCGGGAACCATCCTTATTGCGCAGCGCGACTCGCGCATGCGCAGTAGGGAACCGGGAATTTAAGCCGAAAGGCTCCACTTCCTGATTCCCATACCCAAGATGGCGGCGGCAGCACCCGAGAGACGATCGAGAGATCTGCTTCAGGTGCCGACATCGCGGGCGCGCTGGGCGGGTAAGTGTCACTATTTTAAAAGTCAGCAGCTGCAGTATTTGTAGCTGCTGGCTTTAAAAATAAAAAATAAAAAAACGGCGGACTCCCGCTTTAACAGGGATTTTCCTATCTGGTCCCAGCTTATCCATCTGGCCGGCCATTGGCCTTGGAGTGTGGGGAGTTGACTCCCCCTCCCCCATAGAGACAGAAATATTGAGTCCATTTCTTAGACTCTCCTAACATCTCTCATGCACTGAGACAGTGGCCACACCGATACACCCTTCACATGCTGTTTTTTGTCTACAAAATGCTTTTAATGTTAACCAATGAAACACTGAAAAACCAGCCTGCTTATGAGTCCCTCCTTCTTTTGCACCCCTGAAGAAGGACTGCACTTTATCCCGAAACGTGTTGGGTGTAAGGAGGTTTTACTATGAAAACTCTCTATTATGGTGGTACCAACTGACTGCGTTCAGTTAATCAATGTTTCAAATCTTTCTATTTTTAATCATGTTTGATCTTTAATAAAATCTATTGTTATTATAGTATTGTGACATATTTTTACTTTGTATCTCTAGTTGCCTATGAAGTCCACCCAGGGGAATTCTTCAGTTTTTTCATTGTGTATTTTTGGATGTGGCACCTAGAGAAACGAGCGCATGTTTTTGCCATTCGCTCCTTTTCTCTTCCAATATCCGTATACGTGGAATACCTGAATCTGTCACTGATTTGCAAGCCACTATGCTATCCCTATTTCAAGAACTACAACCTTTCACACCAGTTGAACGAATGGAGACGGACAGGATTCAAAAAGCCCTCACACCTCGCAAAGCTGATGGACCACTGCGCAATGATATCGCCAAATTTCACTATTTCTGTACCAAGGAACAACTTCTAGCTTCAGCTAAAGCAAAAGATTCACTGATGTTCCAGGGACATGCCTATCAACTTTTTGCTGATCTATCTCAGCTCACCATCTCTAAGCGTCAGGCTTTGAAGCCACTTCTTCAAGTTTTACAGCGACATCAAATCACCCATCAATTGGGCTTTCCATTTTCTACTTTTCAATATGTTGATTGTTTACTTGAAGAAGGAATAACGATATAAGAATAGCATATCCGCCTGTAAGGCTTGAGAACATGACTATAACAATATATAAACAGGTTCCTATAATGTAAGAGCCAAAGTGGTTACAGCTTGGTTCAGAGAATAAGTTGTGTACATCTGAGGTAAGATAAAGGAGCTAAGATGATGTTGAGACCTATAGCTGAAGATCATTACCCATGTGCTTTAGCCCAGAGGGGCTTATTTAATTGCAGCATGTTGAGTGGACAAAAATCTCTGGTCCCCGCACGCGAGAGGGCAACCACACATCACCCCCGTGGGATCAATCTGTTAAAAGTGAAGTCACCTCCCCACAGTACAGGAGCCAAAGCCCCACCCCTAATGCTTCCAATACAGCAAGTGGGGCATGCCATGAGAGGATAAGCGCTTCATGTAAAAGTAAAGTAGGAGAGTCCGTAGGACATCTCCATTTGTACCTTGGTCTAGGTGGTACATATAACTCCAATTACTCACATTGGAGATCCATCAGCCCCAAGCAGGGGAGATAAAGTATCCTCCTTTGCATAGGGAGACCAATTTTAACCACTTGCTGACCAGCTCACACCAATATATGTTGGCAGAATGGCTCTGCTAGGTGAAACCCGGTATGGGTACGTTGTACCCTTTAAGAGCCACCAGGAGGCACGCATGCACGATTGCCGCCAGCTACCCATGATCGTGATCACGAGCGGCTGCACAGGGATTTATGTGTGTAAACATACAAATCCCTGTTCTGTCAGGAGAGAGGAGACATATCGTTTATTCCTACTAAGGTGAAACAACATGTCTCCTCCCCTAGTCAGTCCTATCCCCATACAGTTAGATACACTAACTAGGGAACACAGTTAACCTCTTGATCGCCCATAGTGTTAACCCCCTTCCCCGCCAGTGACATTTACACAGTAATCCGTAAATTTTTATAACACTGATCCCTGTATAAATGTCAGTGGTTCCAAAAATCTGTCGAAAGTGTCCGATCTGTCGCAGTACCGCTAAAAATCTCAGATCACCACCATTACTAGTATAAAAAAATGCTATAGATCTTTCCCATAGTTTGTAGATGCTATAAATTTTGCGCAAACCAAGCAATATACACTTATTGCGATTTTTTTTTATTATTTTTTTTTCCAAAAAATATGTAGACATTTTTGAGGATATTTATTATAGCAAAAAGTAAAAAATGTATTTTTTCCAAAATTGTCACTCTTTTTTTGTTTATAGCGCAAAAAATAAAAATGGCAGAGGTGATCAAATACCACCAAAAGAAAGCTCTATTTGTGGGGAAAAAAGACACCATTTTGGTTTGGGTACAGCCTTGCAAGACCGCGCAATTATCAGTTAAAGTGACGCAGTGCCAAATTGTAAAAAGTCAGTTGGTCAGGAAGGGAGTAAAATCTTCTGGGGCTGAAGCGGTTAAACAGAAGGGAAATATAGATATGAAAAGTGGGAGGGAAACAAGAGAGAGATATATCAAGGTATCCCTGAGAGAACAGCAGGGAGAAATTAAAGGAAGGGAAAAGAAGTCAGGGAGGTCCTAAGAGTCTGATGTAATGCCCGGACAAAGGGAGATGCCAGTATAGGTCGCCCAAGTTTCCCAAATAGTCTCAAACTTAGGAACTTTATCCTGAAGCTTAGCCACTACTTGCTCTTGAGTCATAATGAGATAGTAGTAGGTTTTTTTCCAGGCTTCAGCCTTGGCTCCCAAGAGAACGAAAAAAAAAACCTAAGGTTTGCATATGCTTATGTATACTATCAACTCTACGGTTTAGGAGAGCCATGGTGAAATATTGAGGTATTGCTACTCCCAAAATTTTCCTTAGGAGTTGAAAAACATTGTTCCAGTAAATTCTGATGCGAGGACAGGACCACCAGACATGGTACATGGTTCCAACTAGGTTACAACCTCTAAAGCATAGGGGAGAGACATCTGGATGCATTACTGCTAATCTAGCAGGAACATAGATCCATCTAGTAAGGCGTTTAACATTGGCTTTAATTAGTGGAATGTTAAGGATACCTTTTATAGGAGCGCTGTAAAGCTTGAAACCATGCATTACTGTCCCATGAAATCTCCATGTCATGTTCCCACGCCCAGCAATACAATGGCTTGTCATTCCTCCTGTATATGCCAGCAAGGAATATATAATCAAGATACCCCCCTCTGATCCATGAGATTAGAGCACCATTGTTTGTAGATTTAAGAGGCTCTGTTTTATCCAACCAGATAGATAAGAAAGTGCTCAATTTGGGAGAGCCTGAATTTCTCAGAAGCGGGCATTTCTAGTTGGCTTGTAGAGTAGCCCAGCATCCTCAAACAAGGCATCGTCAAACCTCTACTCGAGAAACCAAACCTGGACCCTCAGGATCCAAACAACTGTAGGCCAATTACAAGCCTCAACACCATTTCTAAGATCATGGAGAAAGCTGTAGTACATCAGCTACAACTTCACCTGGATACTCACAAACTCCTGGACCCGCTGCAATCAGGCTTCCGCCCGGGTCATGGAACAGAAACAGCTCTCCTCAAGATTTGGGATGACGCCCTCGAAGCAGCAGATGACGGAGAGCCGTGTCTCCTCGTACTGCTAGACCTAAGTGCAGCGTTTGATACAGTAGATCACAATACTCTACTCGTCCGCCTCACAGAAGTAGCCGGAGTCCAAGACATAGATCTCCAATGGTTCGCGTCCTTCCTAAGAAATCGGTCACAGACAGTGAAACTAGGAAAATTCCTCTCCGAAACTCAGGCAGTCACCTGCGGAGTCCCTCAAGGCTCTCCCTTGTCACCCGTTCTCTTCAACATTTACATTCGCCCACTCCTTCAAATCATCAGATGCTCAGATCTCTGCTTCCACTCTTACGCTGACGACGCGCAACTTTATTTCCGGATCAATGGAAAAAAAGATCACCAACAACAACTTGAAAACTGACTCAAATCAATAGAGGACTGGATGACCACTAACTCCCTCCAGCTGAACGAATCAAAGACGGAGCTTCTTATCTTACACCCAAATCATAATGCCGTAACCAAAACCTCCTGGTCTCCACCAACCGTCTTTGGGCAGACTATCTCCCCAAAGACCAAAGCGAAGAGTCTCGGGGTTATTTTAGACGCACAAATGTCAATGGATGCACAAATAGGAGCAGTAGTCAGTGGATCTCACCATCTGCTGCGCATGCTTCGCAGACTCATCCCTTTTATCCCAAAGAATGACAAAGCAGTGGTAGTTGGAACAATCATTAATTCACGACTGGACTACGCAAATTCCCTTTACATAGGATTACCACAATATCAACTTGCGCGATTACAACTGATCCAAAACACGGCGGCAAGGCTGATAACAGGAAAAAAACCCTGGGAATCCATCTCTCCTTCGCTGAGGAGCTTACATTGGCTAACCGTAAAAAATCGGATCACGTTCAAGACCCTTTGCCTCACCCACAAATGCGTGCATAGAGAAGCTCCGCAATACCTAATGGAGAAAATAAATCATTACACACCAAACCGCAGTCTTCGATCAGCCAACAAAAACCTCCTCCTCGTGCCCAAAGCCCGGTATAAACCCAAGGGTGATCGGAGATTCGCTGTCCAAGGGCCTCGGCTATGGAATGCTCTACCAATCAACATCCGCCTAGAAGAAAATCACCTGGCTTTTAGGAAAAAACTCAAGACCTTCCTCTTTTAGCAGATGATCAAAGCTCGCCACAGCGCCTAGAGGCGATTCAGTTCGCATTGTGCGCTATACAAGTATTTCATTCATTCATCCCTTCATGGGCTGACGTCAGTGCATGGAGGAATTTGCCTGACAAAATGCTCAACCAACTACTGCGCATGGCGGAAATCAACTAACGCTTATGTGTAAGGTGTACCAAGATGGCCTTAACAACATACATTTCATAAATGTTAGTTGATTTCCGCCGTGCGCATGCACAGTAGTCGGTCGAGCATTTTGTCAGGCAAATTCCTCCATGCACTGACGTCAGCCACTGAAGGGATGTATGACGCATTGCGCCTGCGCAGTTTGGAGCTACAGCTGATTTTCATGTCACAGGATGGGACGCTGGTTATACATTCTGCCCAGTTTGCTGCCCTGTTACTCAGTTTATCAGAACACCGGTCTGGGGTATGCAAGCATTGTGTCACATATGCTCTTAAGTCCACTTCTAAAGTGGAATCAGTTAATCTGCAGCGAGCAGCATCTTGAACACAGAGCACTTTACGTTGCATATGAATTTACACAAGGCAGTGGAGATGACCCCCATCTATAAGGATATACAGTTCATAAACACACAGCACAAGGCCATGTTCACACTAACAGATGTTACTCAGGGCTGCAGTTCATCTGAGCTCCACAAGGTGGAGATCTCACTTCTACCCAGATAGGAAGTCTCTATGGAATACAGACAGGAAGTGATGTCAGATACAGACAGGAAGTTACGGGTGAGAGGTGAGTCGGGAGGAAGTAGAGAGAAGACATTGTTGGAAGTGGCAGCAGAGGAGGTAATAAGATCTTATTTTCTATTTACACCCAGTAACCCCCCGTCATGTCCGTCCTCTTCCTCCATAGTCACTGTAATGTCTTTTATCTCCAGCAGATGATGATACCCACATATATAGTGTGGAGACCTAGATTAATAATTGCAGGGGGATCAGTTGATGATGAATATATCTTCCTTCCAAATCTGGCCATACATGGTTCAGTTTTATCGTTCATCCAGCGGGATGAGTGAAAAAACAGAAGTGATTCCCCCATCCACACATTGGAGGGGGATGGGGGAATCCTTCCCGCTGCACTATTGTATTCTGACAATGGGGGGCGCTCCTCCGCTCTCAGAATACACGGATCAGGGATGAAGCTATTGGCTGCAGCCCTTGATGGAGTGACTTTTATCCGTCAGTGACCACACATGGATGGAAATGTGACCGATCCCTGCTGAACCCGCTGAATTTCCATGTCTCTATGGTCAGCTTAAGGTGGGAGTAAACCCGCTGACATTTTTTTTTTCAGGCCTGCAAGGGAAAAGGCATAATGAGCTAGTATGCAATACCTTAGAACGAGGCCCTAAAATCTCACCCGAAAAGCTAAAACAAACATTAAGCTAAAATATCCCTTCAACCCCCTCTTGAGATTATGATTGCATGATCTCACTCATGATCTCTCTTCATTGCAGCACGATCTGCTTGTTTCTGATAGTGGGAGGTACGTGCTGACGTCACCACGCCGTTGACGAGGACGGGAGTTTGTGTTTTTTGTTGCCGGTCAGCTTCATTTTTAAGTGCATGTAATCGATTATTTTGTAAGTGCATTCTTTTTTTATACAAATAAACCAGCTAGACGATATTATGCCATGGTCTGCTATATCTCTCTTCTGGGTTAACAAATATTGATACAGACAAGAGTCACGGAAGTCTGTTTTTCTGCTTATTTGAACCAACCATCATCTGATTCCCCGTGTGTATTCAGCTGAGGATTTGTCTATTTTGGGAGCTTGTTTGCATCTTTGGGCTGGTTATCCGGTAAGGAGGCCCTCTATGTGGTGTTGGGACACTTGAATTCATCAGATTCACTGGGTGTTTACATTTATTGTTTGCATGCAACTTTGATTCACATTGTAAGTGCAATTATGTCGCTTAGTAGATTTTTTTTATCTTTTTTGACAATATTACGCTATGTCATATATTTTCTTTTCTTGGTGTCAAATACGTGTGTGGAGTCACAAGGTGTTTAAAGGGGTTGTAAAGGTTAATTTTTTATTTTCTAAATAGGTTCCTTTAAGCTAGTGCATTGTTGGCTGACTTACCTTTTCCTTCAATTTCCCTTCTAAATGTTTTTTTTCTTTGTCTGAATTTCTCACTTCCTGTTTCTCCTCAGTAAACTTCTCACCATCATCTGAGTGGTGGTTAGTCAGCCAGAACAGCTTACTGAGGAGGAACAGGAAGTGAGGAATTCAGACAAAACAAAGAAAAAAACATTTAGAAGGGAAATAGAAGGAAAAGGTAACTGAACCAACAATGCACTAGCTTAAAGGAACCTATGTAGAAAATAAAAAACGAACCTTTACAACCCCTTTAAGATCCAAAGTTTCCCTGCTGTCATATCCATTTGGGAATTAAAGGCCCGGGCTGGGTTTAAGCCAATTGCGTATTTGGCTTACTTTCTGGTAAGCAGAAAATTCATAAGGTGGTGGATATCACTGGTGTTTTTGTTTGGAAGTTATGGAAGTTTTTTTTAAAATAATTATCACTGTGGACTTATATTTGAGACTGCATATATATATATATATATATATATATATATATATATTTTGTTTTTTATCACTTATATTGAGGAATTTAATTATTGTAATTTTACTTTTTTACGTTTTTTTTTTTCACCTATTTTTCACAATATCACTTTGGTTTAGATCAAACATATAGGTTTCATGTTTTAGCGCAGCTTCTTCCTTCTATGTTTCTGATAATACATACTAAGATAAACTTTATTGTGAAGTGAGGGATCTGTAACGCAAGTGGCTCTGCTATTAAGGCACATAATAAGCTTGTATATAAGATAAAGGAAGATAAAGAAGAGTATGATCATGATTATCATTACTGCAATATCCCTCATCCAAGAGAATACTCCCCAAATCCTAGCTCAACATTTCCAAAGGGGCATTTTTATATCGGTATCTTGATCTACTGCAGCTTCTACTACTAAAACCTGAAACAATGTTTGAAAAGCCTTTTTACTACTATTTTTAGAGGCAAGAGTTTTTTATTCAACTCCATATTCACTCCAGTCTTGCTTGGATATGTCTGGTATAAAGAACAAGACTCTCCATTAAAGGCGCAACAATCAGAAATATTCAGAACTGAATGAGTGCAGGTACGGGCGTTTCTTGTAGAATTTCCTAAATTGAAACACCAGCTAGGATTATGGCTTCTACTAATAATGTGGAAAGAGACAGTGTCATTTACCGTAATCTCCTACTGACGTTCAAAAGGTCAAGGGGAGTTTTTCCTTTAAAAAAGGGGGTAATATTCAAAGGTATAGCCATTAAGGGTATTCTGACAGTGCTGGGATGCAGCTTACTACAAATCCAACATTTCTGAAATCCTGACCTCTGAGCATAAGAATATTTGAATTTTAGCAAAAGCATTTTATCACCAAAATTATCTTCAATGTCTCTCTTATTTATAACTTGTATCTCTGAAATGTTCTCGTGTGTGTGTGTGTGTTTGTGTGTGTGTGTGTGTGTGTTCCCACAAATACTTTTAATAGCACCCAAGTCCTCAGGGTGGTAAATACAGTTAAGGATGATCCAAGTAAGCGGGAACACTATCAGGGAAGCCAGGATCAGGAGGCAATATGCCTTGCCAGAAATCTGATATGAAATAAGCGAGGTCATCTTCTCTGGCCGGACCTGCATCTCCAGGAACTCCTCCTTCGTCTGCTTGGACTTCTGCTTGAGGGTCTCCTGTATCCAAGATCCCCTTCCCGCTCTTGGGTTACTGAACAATCTTTTTCACTTGGCTGGCATGGATCCAGGATTGGCAATTTTCCACCAGGATAGCTGTTCTGGTCACTGCAACCACCGTAATAGGAGGTCCAAAAGGGTACTCTCGCTTCTATGCAACTGCTGGACCACCACAGTATCTCCCACCTTGAAAGGATGGGTAGGTTCCTGTGAAGAAAAAGGAGAGGTGCGAGCGACATTTCTCTCGACTGTATCCAAAGTTTTGATTAGTTTCCTCACACATTCTGACTGTACCAAATCCAAATCCCCCTGCTCTATCATAAGAGGTGCTCTAGCCCAGGGAGTGGGGAAAGGATGACCTATTAGTACTTCAAAGGGAGAATAGCCTGTAGTCTTGGATGGAGTACTTCTCATCTCTGCCAAGACCGCTGGGAGAACCTTCTTCCAATGGACAAAGGTTCCTCCTGTTGCTTTCCTTATTTTATCTTTCCTTGTCCTATTTGTCCTTTCCACTATCCCTGAACTCTGGGGGTGATATGGAATGTGAAATTTCCATTCTATTTGGAGTGAATATACCAAATCCTGGCATACTTTTTCCAAATAACGTTTTATTAACTATCAGTGGTAGCATAGGTATACAGACAGTACAAAAGTACAATGAAAAACAAACATCTGTAGAGCTGTGCAAGAGTAAATATAGATATGCGATAAGCAGCAACAGATCACAGGCATGTGCAATAGAATCCAGTAGTTTGGGCGACAGAGTGCTAGGGGGCGGAGGACACCAAAAGTCGGCCGCCCACCCCACAATCCCCAAGGCCCAGTGTGAGCTGCCATGCGGCCCATGCAAAATACAAAATGCATAGCAGATGAGATCCGCTATAAAAACAGGAGAGGTGAGAAGGGAAAAGAGAGAGAAGAGAAAGAAAAGAAAGTGCCAGAGATCCAGGTCGCCATACCTTAACCATTTCGCCCCTAGTCTTCCCGCAGCCGCCATCTCTCCCATACTCGGTCAAATTCCTCCAGCCTGTCCCTCACTCTGGCCGTCATTTTCTCCATTAGTTCCACGTCCTTAATCCTGGAGTAGAGGGCCTCCATAGATGGGGCCAGTCGACTCTTCCAGTTAAGGGCTATTAGACAACGGGCTGCGGTAAGAATATGCCGCAGGAGCTGCCGGGACGGCTTAGCCATCCGCGGTTGGGACAGGCCAAATAGAAAGAACTTGGGCACAAACGGGACAGGCACCTCAAATACCCGGACAATGAGCTGTTGGATTGATGTCCAGAACGGGGCTATCAAAGGGCAAGTCCAGTATATATGGAATAAGGTACCCCTGTCCTGTAGACAGCGCCAGCATCGATCAGAGGTGGAGGGATACATTTTGTGGAGCACAGCTGGGGTCTGGTACCAGTGGTAGAGAATTTTATAAAAGTTTTCTTTATAAAGGGTACACAGGGAGGATTTGGCCGCCTGTCTCCATATCCCCCGCCAAGCTTCCAGTGGAAATTCCTCACCCAACCCTCTTTCCCATCGCAGCATATACTTGTGCTTGCCCTTTGCATGAAAGTGGTGCGAGTTAAGGATGCGGTAGAGGTCTGATATCATTCCCCTGCGGTTCCGTCCCTCGAGTATAATCAGTTCGAAGGGAGTGGGCGGGGAGAATTTAAGTTTCCGTGCTATGGTTTGCGCAAAATGTCTGATCTGTAGGTAACTGTAGAACGTCCGCTGGGGGAGGTCGTGTTTAGTCTGCAGCTCCGAGAAAGACAGCAGTTTTCTCGATCTGGGGTCCACTAGGTGTCCCAGGTGAAATCTGGCATACTTTTGATGTGAAAGCAGGGCCTTTGTCTGAATTGATTGGAATTGGACACGCCCACCAAGGAATATTTACCTGGGTGAGAATTTTCACTACTGTTTGTGCGTCTTCCTTGGTTACAAAAATTTCCACCCATCTGGAAAACATGTTCACAATCACCAAAAGATATTCCAGTCTTTTGCCTAGATTGGGCATGTGTGTGATATCAACCTGTAAATGTGTAAAAGGGGTTGTTGGATATATTAGGTGTTCATGTTTGGCTTTGTGTGAGTTATTTGGATTGTTCCTGATACATGTGATGCATCTTGATACATAATCCTTAACCCCCAACAATGCACATAAGGCAGAGCGGTAGGGGACAAATCAGTTCTGAGAGATGTGTCCTGGTGGGTGAGGTTGGTACAATCATATTGTGGCACCACTTCATCCTGTTCTCCTTTTAGTCCTAGTAAGGCATTTAAAATTGGAGCAGGGCCTGCATTTGGGGAAGCATATTTTATATGCAATTTTGGGTTTGACAACCGTATCACCTCATAGCCGCTCAACCTTTGAGCAGGCATGTGTTGCGTATGTATATTCCTCAATAATGTAGATACAGTATGAGTAGTATACAGGGTGTATCGTGGCCCAAAGTGAAAGTTGCGGCCATCTCCACCAGCATCGCACAAGATGCCAGAGCTCGGAGGCACACAGGCATGCCCTGAACCTGTACCGGTACCACCTTTGAAAAAAATGCTTCTGAGCAAGGATACCTGCCATTGTTGTACAATTTTCCCTGGCATACAAATGAAACATCATAGCATAATTGGGGAGGCCGAGCCCTGGGGCTATTACCATAACATTTTTCAAATACACAAAAGAATTACACCTTTCATCTGTCCATTTGATACAAGCCGGCATGTCTGAACCTGTGGCTTGTCTCAGGAGGTTGTCATAGTAAGAGCAGTCGGGTATCCATTGGCGGCAGTAACCAATCATACGCAGGAAGGTGAGCATGTCCTTCCTTTTGAGTGGGCGAGGAAGACCCATCAGAGCAACAGTTCTTTTGTGACTGACTCTTATTTCTCCTTTTGTGAACACAAAACCTAGGTGTTCAACTGTTTTCTGACACCTTTGCAACTTTTTCTTTGACACTTTATGACCACTTTCAAAAAGACATTTCAAAAAATAAAGAAAAGGAGAGTAGTGTTGCGCTTCCAGAAGGAGTGGAGCACTAGATTAGAACTAAAAGGAAACTAAATTATTAGAAATTAATAGAGTGTAACCTAATGGTGTGTGATCACCTTCGAAAGCTTAGAACCAGCCCCAAAAAACTATTTTGTTAAAATTAAACTCAAATATATAAAAAATATATATAAAAAAACCAGCACAGCGTGGGAAATAATATGACCCACAACTAAAGTGCCCGTATGGATCAAGCTGTGTATAAGCAAACAAAATTGGATATCAAGGTGCTAAGTGCATCTTATAACTGTGAAACAGATTTGTATCAAAAGTGCTAAGTGCATATAATAAACGTAAATCAATTCAAACACACACAGGAATCTAACTGTGAAACACATTTGAATAGAAAGTGCTGAGTGCATATAGTAAACATAAAACGATTGGAACACACACAATAAACTGACTGGGTGAACAAAATCCAGTGAGAGTATCAAATATCAATATAAAGTGACTTCGTGCTTGTAAAGTGCATAACGAGTCTTCCTCCACACAGGTGATTCCACGTGTTAGTGTACACACTGGGTATTTACCTCCCCTCTGTATAAAATACAGCGTGTATGCAGCCTCCTCAAAGATACACCAGGAATCAGAAGGGGGGAACTTCAAAGAACCACTCTCA
Organism: Lithobates pipiens; assembly: GCF_037356315.1. Classification (NCBI taxonomy): domain Eukaryota; kingdom Metazoa; phylum Chordata; class Amphibia; order Anura; family Ranidae; genus Lithobates; species Lithobates pipiens. Next base: position 626,580,837 of record NW_027507758.1, read on the forward strand.
GATCTCCGTCCATATAACCTCCATCAGTATGCTCTAAAATGGCTCAAAGAACAAATATAAAGGCAACCATAGTGTAGCAAGTTTTAAAATCGCCACTTCTTTATTTATATGAGTTAAAATTACTCACAAACAGATAGGGTGAGTCAGGCAGTACTAGCAGCAAACAATTCAAGCGAACCGCTCTGGTGCGAGCGTCACTTCCGGTCTCCGTATCCTACGCGTTACGTCACTTCCTGTGACTTCAACTGGGATTGGAATTTCAAAAAATACCTCCCATCCTCCAGGGCGGTCTCCCTTGTGAGACTGTGATCATCTGCGCACTGCAGCAGGACTGAACGATGCCTGGGTGTCCAAGCCCTGAGAGTTGTTTGGAGGACAATAGAATAGACAACAGGTGAATCTATATAACCCTGGAGCATTCTACACCAGGTCAATTTCTTGTTTTAAAACTGAATGCAAAGAGTGGCTATGTCTCCTCGTCCACAGGGACGTTAAAAAAGCATTTGATAAATCAATAATAGAGAAATATTCAGCATCGGGTGGTATGGAGGTGAGCAAAGATGGCACATCAGGCACTATTGGAGCAATTGGTACCACTAAGTTGTTTATGGCCCTAAGGTCCTGTACAAACCTGTAACTGCCGCCCGGCTTCTTAACAGGATTGATAGGAGTGTTGTATGGAGAAATTATTTCTTTTAAAATCCCTCTCTCTAGAAAGTCTTTTACAATTGGCTCTATGCCCTCTTTTTTTCTCTTGCAATGGGGTACTGTTTTTGATACACAAGTAAAACTCCTGGTTTCAAAGTGGCTTTATAGAGCATACAGGATATGAACCCTACATCCAGAGGGTCGACTGCCCATACTTCCTCTTCATTACATTTACCATCTTACTCTTCTGGGCATGATAGCAATGCAAAAAGGTGAATCTTATCAGATTTCACTCGCAAGCCTCCTTGGGTGGCGATTTTCATTATAATGCCCAATTTCCCCATTAAATCTCTTCCCAAGAGACTCAACGGGACAATCAGGAATGATCCTAAAACAATATTTTAAACCACAATTAGCACCTGTGGGGGTGCTTAGTGAAAGCGGAGGTGTTTTAAAAGTCTTGGTGAGTATCCCATTTATTCCCATTGAAGACTCAGCACCCATGACCTCTTCTCTATAAAAATCCCTGCTAAATTATCTACTCAAGGGTTAATATACAAATAATCAGTGCCACATATTTGGACTACATAACGTTTATATATCTCCCCCACATCTGGAGGAGGGATATCCTTATTTGAATGTTGGCCCATACCTTACCTTGCAGTGCCCAACAAAATCCACACAATACACAAACAGATTATCTTATTTGTCTCTAAGCAATATAAAGCAAGCAAAAGGGTTTGGGTTTTTCCGGCACACTCTACCAGATTTTCTTATTTAACTTCTTAGTCCCTGTACACACGGTCGGACATTCTGCCAACCAAATCTGTCGGATTTTGCCCGTCGGATCTTGTCCAAAACTGTTGCATACACACGGTCGGACTACGTTGTCGAAAAATTCGATCATTCAGAACGTGATGACGTAATTTCGTTACGATGGGACTAGTAGCCAATAGCTTTGATGTAGGAATTTTATCTGAGCATGCGTGGCACTTGGTCCGATCAAAATTCTCTACCCATGATTGGAGTATGTCCGATCAAACCAGTTGGTCGGAAAATATTTCCAACATGTTGGAAAATTGGGTCCGACGGAGATTCGGACGGAATCAGTCCGATGCATACCACACACAGTCGGATTATCCGACGACACGGTCCGATAAGACGCATTCCGACGGATTCTCCGACCGTGTGTACAAGGCTTTACAGTACTGTACTAACTTACTTGGGTTTCTCGGAACCCTTTACTTTGGGTTTCTCAGAACCCTGGAACATTCTCAGTTCCTCTTTTTGCCGTCACCCACATGGACTTATACCGAGGCACATATATTTACATACAATCTTACAATATTTAATTTAACACTACACCCTTTACTAGTCCCGTTGGGGATCAGTCTTTTAACTAGCGGTCACGGTAAGAGAAATAATAAATTAGATCAAACTTACCGGACTTAGATGACCATCCCAGACGAGCCCCCAGAATTGTTAGGCTGTAGAGTGGTCTAGGGGTGAGTGGAACCTCGGTTAAGGTATCTGCCTAGAGTATCCTTCAAACCCAGTAGGCCTGGAGACCACTCTGATAAGGAAGCATTCACACACACCATGCAGTGCTCAGAGTGATCTAACAAACAGCTTCTAACTTCAGCTCATAAGGGCAAAATGACCTCTCAAAGAAAGCCCAACCCTCCTCACATTGATATATGATAAAATACAGATATTAATTAAAACAAGCAGTGGAAAATTACATACAGAAACAATATACGCCCCCAAATTCATTTAGAAACTGGCCACAGGAAAGGCTAATAGAGAAAAATAGATTGTTCTCGATAACATTTGTTCTCAAAAAGAGGAACTTAACTTACCTCTTAACTTAACTCCTGGCAGACTCTATGTGAATATATTTATCTTAAAATGGATACTCATATTATAGGTTACAATATCTAAGATGGCTGGCAATAAGCTAAAACAAACAATAAGCTAAAATATCCCTTCAGGCGGATGACTCCCTGCTTTTTTCTGACATTTGTTGGTTTCAAGTTAAAATCATTTTTTTTTTTGCTTTAGAAAACTACTTTATTTTTTTAGTAGATGCCCTAGAATAAAATGGTGGTTGTTGCAATATTTTATGTCACACTGTATTTGCGCAGCGGTCTTTCAAATTAAATTTTTTTTTTTTAACCACTTGCCGACCAGCGCACGCCGATGTACGTCGACAGAATGGCACGGGCAGGCAAATGGGCGTACATGTACGTCCCTTTAAATTTGCCGCCCTGCCATCGGGAGCGCGCCACCGGTGGCGCGCTCCCGCGCTGGTTTGGGACCCCCGTGAGTCCGGTCGCGGGACCCGCGGACTCGATCGCCGCAGGCATACCCGCGATCGTCTCACGGAGCGGCCGAATGAAGAAATGCCGTTGTAAACAGCATTTCTCCATTCTGCCTAGCAACTAGTGACGCTGATCTCTGCTCTGTGATTGGAGCAGAGATCAGTGTTCACTAAATGAAAGCCCAATCCCCCACAGTTAGTAACACACCCCTAGGAACCCTTAACCCCTACACTGCCACCCCCGTGAGTCCGGTCACGGGACCCGCGGACTCGATCGCCGCGGGCATACCCGCGATCATCTCACGGAGCGGCCGAATGAAGAAATGCCGTTGTAAACAGCATTTCTCCATTCTGCCTAGCAACTAGTGACGCTGATCTCTGCTCTGTGATTGGAGCAGAGATCAGTGTTCAGTAAATGAAAGCCCAACCCCCCCACAGTTAGTAACACACCCCTAGGAACCCTTAACCCCTACACTGCCACCCACTGGTTAACCCCTTCACTGCCAGTGTCATTTACACAGGAATCACTGCATTTATATAACAGTGATTACTGTATAACTGACAATGGTCCCAAAAATGTGTCAAAAATGTCCGATGGGTCCCCCACAATGTCGCAGTCTCAATAAAAATCGCTGATCGCCGCCATTACTAGTAAAAAAAAAAATAATAAAAAATTATTAATAAAAATGCTATAAAACTATCCCTATTTTGTAAACGCTATAACTTTTGCGCAAACCAATCAATAATGGCTTATTGCGATTTTTTTTTTTTACCAAAAATATGTAGAAGAACACGTATCGGCCTAAACTGAGGGAAAAATTATTTTTTTTATATATTTTTGGGGGATATTTATTATAACAAAAAGTAAAAAATAATGCGTTTTTTTCAAAATTGTCGCTCTATTTTTTTTTTATAGCGCAAAAAATAAAAACCGCAGGGGTGATCAAATACCACCAAAAGAAAGCTCTATTTGTGGGAAAAAAAGGACGTCAATTTTGTTTGGGAGCCACGTCGCACAACCGCGCAATTGTCAGTTAAAGCGACGCAGTGCCGAATCACAAAAAGTGGTCTGGTCTTTGACCAGCAAAATGGTCCGGTCTGAAAGTGGTTAAATTACTTTAATGAATTAAAAAAAAAAAATAACTAGTAAAGTTAGCCCATTTTATTTATTTATTTATTTATTTTTTTGTATAATGTGAAAGATTTTACTTTGAGAGAATCGTGATCTTTTTATTCTAAGCAAAAAAAATTGTGATTCTCATTTTGGCTAAAATCGTGCAGACCTAGTCTCTGAGCTCCTTCTTGCTATTCCTCGTCCTGCCTGTTGTTTCCTTGGATTGATTTTCTGTGTAGTGACCCCGGCTTCATCTCTTGGATGCGCTCATCTGTTGCTTGTCCTGACCTTTATCCTGATTCCTGGATTTCCTCCTCATCTCTCCTCCATATCCTCTTACACAGCTTTTCTCCACACCTGCAGTGAACTTGGCACCAGGAGCAGCAAAATCCATCCCCACCATTAGGAGCTCTTTAGAAAATTGTCTGGTATTTACACTCCGTTCCTCCGCACTTCACCTGATCACATGAGAGCTTACTTTCACAGATTCCTGACAGATTTCTCTATGGTAAAGGTCAAAGTTCACTATTCAGTTTAGGAGAGGTAGGACACACCCAGGAACAATGATTTTGTTTGCATGGGAGCCTCATATAGAGGACCCCTCAAATCTCCACATCCAAATGTCCCTCCATCCAGAGTCTAGATGTCCTATGACATCACACTGACCTCACAGCTCTTTCTCTCAATGTCCCTCCATCTGGCTTTTTCTTCTGGTGCTCTTAGGATGTGGATGGAGCCTTGGAAAGTGGGACTGTTGATCCTGCATTGTATGTAATGATGTCATAATGCCTGCAACAAGCTTTTAACCTACTGAGTGTGGGGGGTCTTGTGTGGGTAAATTCTACATCAGTCTTAAAGCGAAGTTACACCCAAAATTGGAACTTCCGCTTTAAACACTTCTCGCCCCCTTACATGCTACATTTGTCATGTTATTTTTTTTGGTCTTTTTTTTGTTTTTTTTTTCGTCTGTTGCTTGTCCTGACCTTTATCCTGATTCCTGGATCTCCTCCTCATCTCTCCTCCATATCCTCTTACACAGCTTTTCTCCACACCTGCAGTGACCCTGGGGGGTGGAAACTTGGCACCAGCACTCAGCAAAATCCATCCCCACCATTAGGACAGTCTGACTGGAGATAGCTATTGTTTTGCTCTTTTTAGATTGTCCCTAAGGCTATTGTTGCTGGGGGGGGGTTCACATTGTTGGGGTTATTTTCTTTAGTGTTTCTCTCTCTAAGCCCTTGTACACACGGTTGGAGATTCCGACGGAATGTGTCCTATCGGACCGTTTTGTCGGATATTCTGACTGTGTGTGGTCTGCATCGGACTGTTTCTGTCTGAATATCCGACGGACCAAGTTTTCCAACTTGCCAGTAAAATTTTCCGACAAAATGCTCCGATCAGACATACTCCGATCATGTGTAGCCTACTCCGACGGACAAAGTGCCACGCATGCTCAGATCAAATTCCTAGACCAAAGCTATTGGCTACTAGCCTGAACGTAGTCCCGTCGTAACAAAATAACGTCATCACGTTATGTACAATCGGATTTTCCGACAACTTAGTCCGACCGTGTGTATGCAACATCACTTCCGGACCTCTTCCGGAATTAATCCGTCGGAATTACTCCGACGGATTTGGTTGCCGGAATCTCCGACCGTGTGTACAAGGGCTTAGTGATTCTTTATACAAGTGATGTGGACAAGCTCTGCCTCATCTGAATGTCTCATCTGAAGATTTCTTCTCTGTCCCTCCACAGGTATGTCCCAGCTGAGTCACATCCACCCATAACTGAAAAACTGGAAACTGTTGGCTTTCACTGTGTCTTTTGGTCATGTTGCCTTCACCATGTGTTGCCCTGTCTACATCATTATAAAGTGTTGATGTTGCTCTGTCGTGTCTTACCAAAGTTTTATATGCTGATCTTATCTCTACAACTCTGTCCTCTTGCTGGTCTGATGTTAGATGTGAAAGGCCTGCTCTGATTGTTTGCCATCCTTATATGTACTCATGATTCATTAATTACCAAACAACCATCCCCACCCATAACCGTATAAAACTAGAGCACCCTTATGGGCTCAGCACTTTGCTGGGGTTCTTTCCTTTTAGTGATTTTTTTTCTCTAAGTGATTCTTTATACAAGTGATATGCACTTCAGGTTCTGCACGTCAGTGAGTGCACAAAGTGAATATACATAGCAACCTGCACTGAAAAGCACCAAATAGCCTGCAGGTGACCCTGTCTCTCTATTAAGCTCTCCTTCCTCTCTGTAGCGTGCACTCTCCACCACTCTTTCTGGTAGTTGTCTCCTCTCTCTTTTCTTCCCCCCTCTTCTCCACCCACAGCTTATATATATATATATATATATATATATATATATATATATATATATATATATATATATATATATATATATATATAATCACCCTCTCTTCTGTCCTCTCACTATTACTGCACTAACCTGCTAATTCTATACTCACATGCTGATAACTCCTCCAGGATGCTGGGGCATGTCCCTTCATATAAATCACACTGCCACATTACCTCTCTCACCCTTCTACCTATCCTAACCTCTAGTGACATATCCCGAAACCCTGGGTCTTCATCATTTAACTGTGCCCAACACTCCCATCACCATACACCTTCTGCCAGCAGCCGCAATCCACAGAACTTGGTTTCCATTCCTCTTCTTCCCAAAACCAGACTCCCCTTCTCCTGCTCCCTTTGGAATGCCCCCTCTGTCTGAAACCAACTCACCTCCCTCCACTACCTCTTTATCACAAATTCTTTTAACCTACTTACCATTACTGAAACCTGACTTCATGAATCTAACACTGCTTCTCCTGCTTCCCTCTCCCATGGTGGCCTTCTCTGGACTCACTCCCCCAGACCCAGTGGACAGAAGGCAGGTGGAGTGGGAATCCTTCTAGCCCCACACAGTACCAGTCAGGTACTTCACACACCTCCCTCTCTGATACTCTCCACTTTCGAGGCACATTGTATTTGTATATTTTCTCTAAGAATTTATGTCATCTACCGGCCCCCTGGACCAGTATCAACCTTCCTTGATTACGTCTCTGCCTGGCTACCCTACTTTATCTCTTCTGAAATCCCCACAGATCGCTGTCCATACTTTGTATGAACAGACGATCTGTCACTTCTCGCCTCAGAGAACCGGGATCTGTGTGTTTACACACAGTTTCTGGTTCTTGCTGTGTCAAGAGCGATCGCATTGGCTTGGGGGGGCGAGCAGTGGGCACGCACATCCCTAGTGGCCACAGGGCGAAGTAACGTAGCGTAGTTTCGCCCCAGCCGTGCCAATCTGCCGCAGTAAAACTGCGACGGCTGGTCGGCAAGTGGTTAATTCAGTTTTAGCTTCACTTTGTTTTGGAGAAATTGCAGGTATGAGATATCCACACACACGCAGGGCATCTGTCAAGCTTCAACAAATATTCAAAAGAGCATCACGGAAGCACCACTGACACTCCACCAAAGCTTCATCGAAGCACCACTGAAGCATCAAAAACACATCATAAAAGTATGTTGAAGCCGTAGGCGCTTTAATGTGTGTTGAATCCAAAGCAAGTGTAAATGAGCCCTAAGTGACAATTGCAAGGTCATGTAAAGCTGTACCCAAATAAATAAAATGAATGTTCCCACAAATCTCTTTCTTTTGGTGGTACTTGATTGCCTCTGTGCTTCTTTTTTGCGCTATAAACAAAAAGAGACAATTTTGAAAAAACACAATGTTTTTTACTTTCTGCTATAAAACATATCCAATAAAAAATTTAAACACTGTAAATTATTGGCGTTATATAAACCTTGTATAATAATAATAATAAATGTTTTCCCATGGGGCAGTAATTCTTTAATATACAGCAACTCTTCTAGTACACACACACACACACACACACACATCCACATCCTATTATTGTGTGACCGATACCATCCAAATAATTCTTTCATTAATTTCCCAAAGTTATCCGTCTACAAGGAGCCCTGTATACATCAAATGACGGCACCAATGAGGATGGAGGAGGACCGGAGTCACATGACTGAGAAGATACTAAACCTCACCCTGGAGATCATCTACCTGCTGACTGGAGAGGTGAGGAGGATTCTGGGAGGTCACATGACATCACTCTTATCTCTATTAATAAAACACAGACCTGACCGGAGAGGTGAGGAGGATTCTGGGAGGTCACATGACATCACTCTTATCTCTATTAATAAAACACAGACCTGACCGGAGAGGTGAAGAGGATTCTGGAAATCTAACATGATATTCCTTTTGGTTCCTCATTACAGAGATTTCCTCTTGTGAAGTCAGGTGATGATATGACCATCACAGTGCCTCCATGTGACTCCCTAAAACCCGAGAGACACAACATGGAGAAGATTCTAGAAGTCACCAAGAAGATGATGGAGCTTCTGACAGGAGAGGTGAGCGGTGCTGGGAATTCTGGGACATTATCCAGTAACAGACAAGGGATGTGTCTGTATGGTGACTGTATCATTGTGTGTGTCAGGTTCCTATAAGGTGTCAGGATGTCACTGTCTATTTCTCCATGGAGGAGTGGGAGTATTTAGAAGGACACGAGGATCTCTACAAGGACGTCATGATGGACAATCAGCCGCCCCTCACATCACCGGGTAAGAGGAGACTTTATTGTAAAGGAAAGAGCAGTACGGATGCTCCACCTAGATCCCCCATCATCTGATAAACACAGAGAAACAATGTATTCAGTCAGTGTGTGTGTTTCCTACAGATGGATCCAGTAATGGGAACCCACCAGAGAGATGTCCCCGTCCTCTGTATTCCCGGGATTCCACACAGGAAAATCACACCATCCCCCACCATTATCAGGTAGATGAGGAACAATCACTGATAGTATCATTAGGATCTGTACATTATTTGCATTGTTACCATTGATATAATTTTTATCATATATTCTGAGTGGAAACCTGAGAGATTCTAAAGTTGAGGGTAAAGAAGAGATAAGAGAGGAGGATGATGAGGATGGGGTGATGGAGGAGTGAGAGTTTCCAAAATAACACAAAGATCTGTACCAGGACACCATGGTGGAGTCATCCAACTACAGAAACCCACCAGAGAGATGTCCCCGTCCTCTGTATTCCCGGGATTCCACACAGGAAGATCACACCATCCCCCACCATCATCAGGTAGATGAGGAACAATCACTGATAGTATCATTAGGATCTGTACATTATTTGCATTGTTACCATTGATATAATTTTTATCATATATTCTGAGTGGAAACCTGAGAGATTCTAAAGTTGAGGGTAAAGAAGAGATAAGAGAGGAGGATGATGAGGATGGGGTGATGGAGGAGTGAGAGTTTCCAAAATAACACAAAGATCTGTACCAGGACACCATGGTGGAGTCATCCAACTACAGAAACCCACCAGAGAGATGTCCCCGTCCTCTGTATTCCCGGGATTCCACACAGGAAGGTCACACCATCCCTCCCCATCATCAGGTAGATTAGCCCTAAAAATTTCGACTCGCCCGCTTGCGTTTGGCGAGTGGAAATAAGCTGAGGGCAAGTGTGGGGCTCCTCCCAGGGATCGGCCAGGAAACTGTGTGAAAGGGAGAGGAGAGGAAGAAGAGAGCCGGTTCAAGAGATGGGACTTTGATTGACAGCAGCCAGCATTTCAGATCCAAGCTGTGTCACAGTGTGAGTTCCTCTCTCTGTGTGTTATCCGGTCAGCTCTCCTCCCTGTGATCTCTGTGCAGTGATAGTCTGCATTGATGGGCACTGATAAGGCTGCACTGTTATTCTGCACTGATGAGGCTGCACCGATGGGCACTAATAACCTTATTGTTGTTAATATTTCTTTTTGGAACTTAATTATTCATAAAACCTTTAACAGTGTCATTTCATGACATAATTTATGAGGGCGTTTTTAAGGGCGGGGCAGAATAGGGGCTGGGTGGGGCAACTGGTAGCGAGTAACTATTAAGGCCTGGCTAATAGCTCAGGACTTGAAAATTTAAGCCCCGGGGTAGATGATTGACAATTATTGGTAGATTTGATTTGTACACAACATGTTTGTTACAATGAATGTTTTATTATATATTTAGAGTGGAATCCTCAGGGATTATAATATTGTTGTTAAAGAAGAGTATAAAGAGGAGGATGAGGAGTATGGAGTGATGGAGGAGTTTTCAGATGGACACAAGGATATGATGGAGCCACCTAATACCAGGAACCCACCAGAGAGATATCCCCGTCCTCTGTATTCCTGGGATTCCACACAGGAAGGTCACACCATCCCTCATTGTTACAAGGTTAGTAAGATGGAGCCTATAGAACATGGACTCGTGGAGATGATATGTGATTGTTTTATGTGAACTCATAGTTTACAGGCAATATTTTTTTTTTTCACATTTTCTTGGTTTAGAGTGGAGATCCAATCGATATAGAATTTGAGGTTAACGCAGAAGAAGAAGAGAGGTATGTGAGGGATGATCAGCAGTCTATGGAGGAGGATGGAATAACGGGGACATTTATAGAGGAGGACACTACTACACCAATCAGCACAGGTGGGTCATTAACACTAAATACATTCCTCCACCCACACTGCTCACTGATTGGTCAAGAGTAGGGAAAGGACTGGGTAATATCTTCCTGTAATCCCCTGGTCACTTTACTGAGCTGTGTTCCCTGTCCTGTATTTCTCTTGGATAATCTTCTCTGTGCTGCAGACACAATTGATGTATCTAGACTGGATTTATGGGGTTCAGCTGGCAGCAAAATGTTACTGTTAGCATAGGTGTTACTAGACCTAAGCACCTGGAGTAGGTGCTTTCAGTCTTCTTCCCCATGCCTGAGTCTGGTAAGATCGCTGACAGAACAATTCTCCTGGGATTACTTGCTCTGTTGTCTGCTGGCTGTGCCGGGTGGAGGGATATTTCTGTATATTCTCAGACCCAAGTCACTGAGTGCAGTCTCAGGAGATGGGAGGCAGCGGTGTGGGACCTCTGCAACTTGTCTCATGTAAACATTGAAGCTTCCACTGATTACTGAATACAAATATTATTAATACTGAGCCTTACACTATATAATTTATGTTGTACATTACATCATTCTGATACTATATAGTCCTATCTGTTGTATCTTATACAATATGTTGTACATCACATAGTCCTGACTTCTGCTCTCTCCCCTCTACCCACTGCTCTATATACACATAATATGTATTCTCTTTGGTTACATCCATTTTCTACCAGCTGGACATTTTTTATCTAATGATTTGATTGCAGCACAGACTTTTACTTGTTGATAATAATGTGATAACATTGGCAAATGTTGGAACTTTAAACAGAAAGTGATAATGAGGGAGGAGTCAATAACCCAATGATGGGGGTCTTCAGGATCAGTCCAGTCTTCATCTTGGTTGTTCTCCCCCCATCCTCACTCTCTGACCTCTGGTGGGGCTCAGCCCCGCTGTTATTCATGACTAAATCATGGACTAAATAAGGAAGTGCAGGACTTCTTGTGTTGGGAAGATGGCAATGAGTGATAGAGGGGGAGGGGACACTCGTCCTATAATGAAAAGGTTTTTATTCCGCACTGATAGAATAATGTGATGAATATGGGAGCTTATTTTTTTCTATTAATTAGTGATTACCTTTATTGGCTCAAGCCCCTGAGATTTATTTTAAACCCTTTCTTTTGGGACTGTTCATCTTACTCACTGTACACAGATTGCTTGCTTGATTTACTCTTATTTATTTATTTTTCGCTTTGTACATGTCAGCACCACAGATGGTTAGAACTTGGCACTTTAAATAATGATGATCAATCAAAAAATCAAATAAATTTTTTTCACTATAGAACAGCGCCATTACCACTAAAACCGTTAGACACTCTTTTACTCATCCTATAATCCCCTCATCACTGTCACTCCTATAGAAGACAGTTCTCGTTGTTTCCTCACTCTCTGACTAAGGTCCATGAATAAAGAAATGATCTGGTAGGAGATCAGAGGACCCATTTACTAGTTACCTTGAGGGGGGAATTGTAAGATCCTCAGAGACAAAGCTGCCTGATGTGGGCGGAGTCCTGGTTTAGGGGAACCAATCAGCTCATGTGTAGTAATAATCTTTGTATTTCTATTTTAGTAGATGGACGGGAGATGAGGAAAACCTCAGAGGATTGTCTCACTTTGTCTCCAGACTGTAAAGTAGAAGATGAGGACATCACACAATATAGTCCAGGAGAAAACCCGACTACCTCAAATGTCCATCCGGCACCACACAGTGTAGATGGACCATCGTATTCCTCTTATCCTGAGGAACCTCAGACTGTGAGGGACGGTGCCATCCTTCCAACAGAGAAGAGGTTTTCCTGTACCGAATGCGGGAAGTGTTTCCATTTTAAATCCAATCTTAATGTGCATAAAAGAACTCACACAGGCGAGAAGCCGTATTCCTGTCATGAGTGCGGGAAATGTTTTTCACAGAAGTCCGATCTTTACACACATCAGAGATCTCACACCGGGGAGAAGCCGTATTCCTGTCCTGAGTGTGGGAAATGTTTTTCAGACAATTCTAATCTTTACAGACATCAGAGATTTCACACGGGGGAGAAGCCGTATTATTGTCCTGAATGCGGAAAACATTTTTCACGGAAGTTTGATCTTTACATACATCAGAGATCTCACACTGGGGAGAAGCCGTATTCCTGTCCTGAGTGTGGGAAATGTTTTTCACGGAAGTCCCATCTTTACATACATCAGAGATCTCACACCGGGGAGAAGCCGTATTCCTGTCCTGAGTGCAGGAAATGTTTTTCACAGAGGTCACATCTTTACACACATCAGAAAACTCACACAGGGGAGAAGCCGTTTTCCTGTTCTGAATGTGGGAAATTTTTTTCACAGAAGTGTGATCTTTACAGACATCAGAGATCTCACACTGGGGAGAAACCATATTCCTGTCCTGAGTGTGGAAGATGTTTTTCACAGAACTCCTATCTTTACAGACATCAGAGATCTCACACAGGCAGAAGTCACTTTCCTGTCCTGAGTGAGCCAACTCCTGAAGTCGTTACAGCTTCATCAGGCCCTTCAAATGAATCAGCTGGTGTAGGCCAGTCATCAAATTCCAATGCCAATCGTCCACATATGTTTGGTGGGAAAGGACGCAATCGCAGGGACAGTTCCTCCCATCAGAGGGGACGACATCCCAGTATGCGCACCCCAACCAATTCATACAGTGGTAGAGGCAATAATTTTAGTAGAAGGGGTGGTAGGGGGTCACTCTAGAGGTAATCATCAAGATATTATGATCATTCAGCCCCCTATGACAACCGCCTTCCAGTGACCACTTATAATAGATTCTCCCCACTTCGGGATTCCTATAATGAAGACCCATATTCATATATGGATGGTGACTATGACCATTCTCTTTATGGATATAATCAATCTAATCCAGATTCCCAAGTGAATCCGGTTTTTCATGAGGAACTGCAAGAAAGAAAAAGAGGTCCAGACCAAAGAGAGGTTCCCAAGGGGGAGGAGAGTTTAGAGGAAAAAGAAGGAGAACGTAATCAGTCAAGGAGTATTCAACCTCAGTAATAAGGAGTTATATAAAGAGGAACAACTCATTTTGGATAAGAGTCTTAAATTTTCCCCTCTGAAAAAATTGGACAAATTTAATACATTCATAGATATACATAAGTATATCCAAAAAAATATATCCAGCGTTATCTTATCTCAACTCCTTATAAGAATCCATCTAGAGCAGCCATTTCTGGGACAATGCATTCTGGATTATCGAATACGTCTCTCTTCAATCTACCAACCCAGATGGCTCCGGCCATTAATATTTTTAGGGATTTAGTTCTTAAAGATCTCACTAATTTACCTCTCAAACAAATTTATGGTAATTCCTTGTCTAACGCTGGCCTTCGGTCTTTATGTGAAAGGAAGGACTTTTGCCCCACCGACAAAGGTTGGGGGGATTGTAGTACTGGGTAAAGTTGACTATGAAAATGAGATGTATAGGATTTTGAGTGATCAAGATACCTACAGTGAGTTACCAAATAACTGATTTCTAATTTCAAAAAGGATCTAGTGAGTCTAATCACAAAGGGTTTTGAGCTACAAATTTTAAATAAAAAAGAAAAATCGTATCTTGTACCTATAGCACCCAGAATTCGTACAATATATTATTTACTGAAAATCCATAAGGATTAATTGCACCCCCCAGGACGCCCATGAGTGGCATTGATTCTGTCACTTCACGTATAGGTCGTTATATAGACTTTTTTTTCTCCAACCTTTGGTCTGAGGAACACCCTTGTACCTTAAAGATACCAGGGATACTATCAGATTGTTGGAGTCGGTGAACGTGCAGGGAGACTACATAATGGCCACGGCTGATGTGGCTTCCCTGTCTACATGCATACCCCACTAGTTGGGGATAGAGGCGGTTCAACATTTTTTATGTCAAGACCAATCACTTACTCAGTCCCAATGTAACTACATTATAGAGTTAATCAAGTTCGCCACTCAACACAACTACTTCTTGTTTCGATAACCGGTTCTATTTACAACAGAAGGGGATGGTGATAGGGGCAAAACAAATCACCCTTACCAATCTGTTTATGGCCAAATGGGAGCAGGATATCATCTATGCCCACAACAGACCTCAACTTGTTGTATGGGCTAGGTAAATCAACGACATCCTCCTCCTATGGGATGTTAGTTCTGAGTACTTGGCTCAATTTTTCACCTCTCTGAATGGGAATGATAGAGGTATCGTTATATCTTATGAATCCAGTCAGGATAAAGTACACTTTTTAGACCTGGAGATTGAAATCAGCGCTCGCCAGTTTAGGTTTAGTACATATTTTAAACCTACTGACCGCAATGGCTTCATCCCTATGGAGAGCTGTCACCATAGATTATGGTTAAGTTCAGTTCCAAGGAGTCAGTTCCTGCATCTATGCAGAAATTGTACCAATATTGATACCTTTAAAGCACAGGCCAGGATCTTGAGACAGAGATTTTTAGATAAGGGTTATGACCAAGCTGAGGTTGATTTAGAATTACACAATACTTCAGAAGTGGATAGATCATCTCTGTTGGTTGATGGACCTCGTCAAGATTCCAATGAGTCCTTTAAAAGGTCACTGGATACTTCATTCTCTGTCCAACATAGAGAAGTTAAATCCATCATTAGTAAACATTGTAATGTGCTAAAAAGTGATTGAGTTTTGAGCACTTTATTGCCGAACAGGCAAAAGTGATTTATAGGGGTGCTCCTTTTCTACGTAGTAAGATTTCCCGTAATATTATCAATCTGCCAGTTCGAGCTTATTTTTTTTTACAATCTGATTGGTTACTACCCCTGTAAGAAGTGTGGTGTATGTCATAATATATGTGGTAGACACACAACCAAGGAGTTTAAATCCACAACTATCAAACGTGTGTATCCTATTAAACGTTTCTGTACATGTGCTACAAAAAATGTTGTGTATTTGTTGACCTGCCTTTGTGGCAAACAGTACATTGTTCGGATGATACGTTCGTTTACAACAAGGGTTAATGAACACATAGCCAAAATTAAAAGTGGTAGTATTCAACATCGTGTACCCAGACATTACTGACAGCACTGTAACGGAGCTCCAAGAGGGACGAAATGTCTAATTATAGATAGGTACATCCCCCCATGGTGGGGTGGTGCCACCACTAGGGGGGGGTCTCTGGCCTTGAAACGTTTTGGATTTATGACTTACAGTCCCATTCTCCATTCGGCATGAATGTAGAATGGGACATTAACACCTTTATCAACAAGGCGTAATGTTACTTAAGGGCTGTTCAATATTCATGTATTTCTGGGTAATTTTTTTGATGTATTTAATGGATTGATGTTTTGATAATAAAATTATTAAAAAAATTATGAATAGTTCATTTTTTTATTTTCTTTAGTTTATGTATATGTAAGTTTGTTATTTAGGAATTCTGGGTTATTTAACATTCAATTGTCTAATATTTTTACCAATAGATGTATTTACTCAAACCAATACACGCGATGGTTCTGTCACACATATATGACCATCTACCCTGCGGTGGCTTTTAGTTAAAAGATCTTTTTAATTAATTTTCTAATTTGAATGTTGCATATTCGGATAGCGCTACTAACGCATTTTTACTTCTTTTTTCCCTTTAAGACAACAGTGTATTGTCACTACCATATGTAGTATAGGATTTTTGGTTATTGATGCAGCTGACACACAGGCTTTTCTCGCTATTTTAAAGTGAGGCTTGACCCACAGATGACCATAACATTTGGATTAATGGTGTGATGCTGTGCAGCATGATGTCTTAATGCTGGGTTACTTGACGCTCGCTGTTTAAAGCGAGGCTTGTTCCACATATGTCATTGCGGTTTTGTCCATTGGACATTGTGCACTTCACAATGAGGCTTGACCCGCAGTGCGAGTTTGACCAATAGGGTGTCATTCCGACTTCAGAGGCCGAATAGAACTAATTTCTCATATCGAGGCTTGAATTGCATGCGCTGTCGCCATTTTTTACAACTGGAAGTAACCATAGTTCAATCAATGCAACGCGAGAGCACCGCCGGTGGGTATTTCATTTTGGAGTCACATTTTCTATTTACAGCAATGACTGTGGCAGGCTCATACCCCAGATGATGTCTCTTTAGACGAAAACGCGGCGGGACGTGCTATGCTAACGTCATTTCGTGACTACCATTATCTTTATAATCGCTTTTATCTCTACAGAAATGTGAGTGTTCCTAATTTTTATTTAATAAATACTCTATTTATCAACAATATAGGAACCGTTTTTTATTTCTGGGTGTGATTATATGGGTATGATATGACCCACCCCTCTGTGAGAATCTTTATCCAGTAAGGACATTGGGAACTAGTTGAAGGAAGGAGTGAATGCCCTCTATTGGTGAGAGTGGCTACAGATGTCAAGTTCTTGATCGTTTGTGGAAGATTCACCACAAGCCTTGAGGACTCAGGGGGCATATGCCCTTTGGAGTCCATTAACTCTGGTAAGCCTTCTTATTGTCGGTGGTGGTCATTTTCCATACTTCCTCTCCTCACCCGTCTTCCCTCTGATGTTCCAATGGTGTCATCCAGTTGACTCCACATTCAACTGCCAGGATTAATCTATGGACCCTATCCTCTTTTGGTTTCACTTATATGTGTTTTTGTACACAATATTCATCTATTTTTCACTCATCACGTTGGTGGATTATTCATCATCTTTATATTTTATTAATATAAGAGTTATATGTATTAGCATATTTATTAGTTATACGGTCTATTTTAATTTAGGGACTGTTTTTTCTAGCGCTGCACATTCATTAGTTATTATTTGTTTGCAATTGTCTGTTTGCTGTGCTGGCTGCTGTTTATATATTTTTTGAGCAACAGCGCGGTGTTTCACTTCCACTGAGCGAGGGAACTGTTTCTCACGGAAGTCCTGTCTTCCTGTACATGAGAGATCTCACACGGGGAGGATCCACGTTCCTGCCCTGAGTGAGGGAATTGTTCCTCACTGAAATCCTGTCTTCTTGTACATCAGGAATCCCACACAACCCTCGAGGTGTATTAGTGCCTTGAGTGTGGGAAATGTCTTCTATATGAATGTTGCTGGACATCACAGCTCTCATGTGGGGAAGATGCACACCCTGATATACACCTCAGATATACTCCATGGCTGATCTTCATCATGTAAGAAACAGTTGATAAGGAGATCAGAGATCACCAAAGACATGGAGGAAGTGTTGTACCTACCGCGTTGGCCATTGATAGCAGTAGAAAAATAAAAACGTAGTCATTACCTTTCACTGGCTGAGTAAATTTTGTGGTGTAAGTTTTCAAACATTTAGAGGTCCTTTAAAAAAAAAAATGAATAAATGTGACCAGCATTCACCCAGCTGTGATGACTATTGGACATATTTGATTTCATAACGCAATTTCCTTTGCTCCATCTAGTGGCCATAATGCGGTATTCATATACATTTTCACTCAGCGCTAAGTAATACAAATCAAACCCCAGATTCAAGATCCTAACGTGAAAATCTTCCCTGGTAATAAACCTACCCTAACCTATCTATATATAAAGGCCAGTATGGTGGCCTGGATTTATGGGAGGAGCTCGGGGGGTATTTAAGCAGCCCGCTCGCCTGTGGTCTTATTAGTTCCTGTGCACAATATCCACCCTCCCATCCCCTTTTCAGGGCATTTAATAAATTCATTTCTCTCCACAATTTCTATTACTAATCTTGGGTATGCCCCCTTATTTGGTATACCGACCAGCAGACATTTGAGGTCCATTTCATATTGTAAGTCTTAGGGCTTCGATCATAAATATATATATATATATATATATATATATAATATAGCGAGAGAGAGAGAGAGAGAATGACAGAGAGAGAGAGCTTATTTCATATGGAGCTAATAAAGTTTACCCAAAACAACAGTTCATGTCAGAAATTATAATACATTGTGAGATATATCACAGCAAGTCGATACCCAGAATTCTTAGACACCCCTCAATACAATCAATACACAACATAAACTGATAGAATGTGTCCTTATTAGCACAATCCAGCCCACGTAATGTGTAATACCTTGTACATACGATCGCACATTCCGACAACAAAATCCATGGATTTTTCCTGCGGATGTTGGCTCAAACTTGTCTTGCATACACACGGTCACACAAATTTTGGCGGAAATTCCGAACGTCAAGAATGTGGTGACGTACAAAACGTACGATGAGCTGAGAAAGTTCAATAGCCAGTGCGGAACTTCTGCTTGATTCCAAGCATGTGTGGAATTTTGTGCATGGGAATTGTGTACACACGATCTGGAATTTCCGACAGCAGATTTTGTTGTCGGAAAATTTGAGATCCAGATCCGCCGGAAAATGTCCTATGGAGCCTACACATGGTCGAAATTTTCGACAACAAGCTCCCATCGAACATTTCCCATTGGAAAAACTGATCGTGTGTACGTGGCATTACTCTTCATGCACATGCACCAATCCATCTTCATATATTTGTGTTCACCACTGTGACTTGAATACTGGAGTGCAGCCCACCATCCACTGAAGGAGTTACCCTCACCAGCCAAATATGCCCAAAATGTGAGGATTTGGGCTAAAACAGCATAAGAATCGGGAATGGATGAATGAGCCGAGCACGGCTTCCCAGTATATCCTCCTGCGAGCCTCAGAACTCCACTTGATCTCCAGCTTCTGATTTCCCTCCAGGTATATGACTGCTCCGTCTCATCATATATACGACACAGATCTTCCCTAAAAAGGAATTAAACCCACAATAGTGTGATGATGTAAAAACCTTATTGCTTTTATTTATAAAATACACTCACACAAGAACCATGGCATATCCCAGCAAACACTGGAAATGCAGCGATCCTCTCTCCCTGTCCAGCGGTTATCAGTGTGTTTATACGGTTGTTATCATTGCACCAGCTGCCTCGATCACCACCACTCATCTCTGCTGGCCCATACATGTAATAAAATCATGCCCCTAATGCATTTGACAGGGCTTTTTCAAAGGGTGTGGCTACACATTTCAGAGCATGCGGACTTCTTTCTCAAGCCTAGGCCTAAGAAAGAAATGCACATGCTCTGAAATGTGTAGCCACGCCCAGTTATTCTCCGATCATTATGTCACTTCTGCTCGGTGGGCCGTTGCTTTCCTGCATAGTTCTGAGGCAAGCAGAGGGACCTGTCAGCACTGGCACTGTGTGGCTTACATTCATGACGGCTTACTTACCATTGTGATTCTGTGATAGGCCAACCGCTATCACATGGTACCCGGGCAAATCATAGCACCCTGTACCATGTAATTATCTGTTCCCAATCACAGCATCACAATAGTAAACAGGCTGTCATGAATGAAAGACATTCATGACAGTTAAAACTATTGCTTATAACAGTGATTATCAGTGTTATAAGCAATAACAGTGTAAAAAGAATCCTCGATTAATCCTCCAGAGTAGTACAAGGTCAAATATGATGACACTGTACTGCACTGGTGACACCCTGATCACCTCACACCAGTCATATGATGATGCTGTACTGCACTTGTGACACCCTGATCACTGCCCCACCAGTCATATGATGACGCTGTACCACACTGGCGACACATTAATCACCCCACACCAGTCATATGATGGCACTGTACTGCGCTGGTGACACCCTGATCACCTCACACCAGTCATATGATGGTGCTGTACTGCACTGGTGACACCCTGATCACATCCAAACCAGTCATATGATGGCACTGTACTGCACTGGTGACACCCTAATCACCTCACACCAGTCATACGATGGCACTGTACTGCACTGGTGACACCCTGATCACCTCACACCAGTCATATGATAGAGCTGTACTGCACTGGTGACACCCTGATCACCTCCACACCAGTCATATGATGGCACTGTACTGCACTGGGGACACCCTGATCACCTCCACACCAGTCATATGATGGCACTGTACTGCACTGGTGACACCCTGATCACCTCACACCAGTCATATGATAGAGCTGTACTGCACTGGTGAAACCCTGATTACCGCCACACCAGCCATTTGAAGATAACTGCACTCTGTGTACTGGGCTGTATATGACATACTCTTGACCACCTCCCCTTTTCTTTTTTTCACTATAGTTGCTGGTTGCTCAGTAGTCAGTATGTTATTGAAGATCTTCCTGAAGGTTGGCTTAGTGTAGGAAAGCAAACGTGATGGAAGAGTTCAATTTTTACCAATGATTGTGCTGAGTAGAGATGGGTTTGGGCATGTGCCTGATCCCACCGGGAAGCCGACACTAAACATGGCTAATCGCAGGCAGTGAGACATTTCTTGGTTTGCAGCTGCACAGATCGGGAAATGTCTCACTGCCTCTGATTAGCCGTGTGCAGTGTCAGCTTCCTGGCGGGATCAGACACATGGTATTTCAAACACGCCCAAGCCCATCTCTAGTGCTGAGGTTTGTATGTGTCTGTTCGACTCTCCCTTGTAGCACAGTCATTGAATTATATTTTGTGGATATAAAGACTGTGCAATATGTTACCATGTTGTAACGTACTTGTTGGTGAAGCCTGAATCATTGAGGAAGGCCAATCTTACAGCCCTGGCTCTGAAGTTTCTGGTAGGGTGACAGGAAGCACCTGTAAAGTCTCTTGCTGGCAGGTGCTGGTGTGCGTCAGGAATGCAGGTATAACAGGACAAGATGGCGGAGGAGCAGGAGCCAGTGAAAGATACATATAGACTGGTGTGGATGCAGGATAGGCACAAGGTAGAGTTGGACAGCCCATGTCAGCAGTAGAGATGGGCCGAAAACCGCCCACCAGAACATGCAAACTGGCAAAAAGTTCTAGCGAATATGCAAACTCTATTAAAGTCTATGGGACACGAACATGAAAAAAAGTGCTAATTTTTAATGCTGCGTACACGACCGGACTTTTTGACAGCAAAGGTCCGAAGGAACTAGTCCGTCGGACAATTCGATCTTGTGTGGGCTCCATCGGACCTTTGCTTGCCAAAAATCCGGCAGACTTTAGAAATAGAACATGTTTTACATTTTTCCACCAGAACTCCGCCGGACCGAGAAATCCGTTCCTGTGTGTGCTAGTCCGACGGACAAAAACCGACGCTAGGGCAACTATTGGCTACTGGCTATGAACTTCCTTATTCTAGTCCAGTCGTACGTCATCACGTTTGAATCTGTCGGACTTTGGTGTGATTGTGTGTGGTCAAGTCCGTTCATTCGGAAAGTCCATCGGAAAGACCGTCAGACCTAGTCCCTCGAAAAGTCCGGTCGTGTGTACGCGGCATTAGGCTTATATGCAAGTTATTACCATAAAAAGTGTATGGGGACCCGGGTCCTGCCCCAGGGGACATGTATCACATTTTAATAATGCTTAAAGTGAAATAATAAAAATGAAATATTCCTTTTAAATATTGTGCCTGGGGGGGTCGCCTTAGTCTGCCTGTAAAGTGGCGCACATCTGTGGGATGTGTAGAACAGTGTCACAGCAAAATTCTATTTTTAAAGGAAAAAATGTCATTTAAACTTGCTCGTGGCTGTTATGTATTGCCGGCTCCTGGAAATATAGATTCAAAAAAATGGTGTGGGTTCCCCCCTGTCCATACCAGGCCCCTGGGTCTGGTATGGATTTTAAAGGGGAACTCCATGCCAAAAAAAAAAAAAAATTGGTATGTGCCCCTCCAAAATCCATACCAGACCCTTATCCAAGCATGCAGCCTGGAAGACAGGAAAGTGGGATGAGCGAATGCCCCCCATCCTGAACTATACCAGGTCACATACCCTCAACATGAGGATTGTGCTTTGGGATCCCCCTTGTCCCCATGCTACCTGCAAAATGAACTTACGTTTGATTCGAACATCGGGACCATCCCTACTCCACATTAGTTAAAATCATTCCTTTTATTTGCTGAGAAATTTGCTATCAATAAAGGTTAAATTAGCAGTATAATAACTAGGAATTCCTATCCCTGTAAAGGACCATTGTAAGCTGGAGGTAAAAAAGTCCTTTAGTTAGATGGGAACTAGCTTTATGCCCCTTGTACACACGGTCAGACATTCCGAGGGAAAATGTCCGATCGGACCGTGTTGTCATATAATCCGACCGTGTGTGGGTTCCATCGGACTGTTTCCGTCGGAATATCCGACCGTCAACAGCTGGGCTATAAAATTTATAGCTGGGCTATAAAATTTTCCGACAACATGATCCGATTGGACTTTGTCCGATCGTTTGTAGAGAATTTACGATCGGACAAAGTGGTAGGCATGCTCAGATCAAATTCCTAGACCAAAGCTATTGGCTACTAGCCTGAACATAGTCCCGTCGTAACGAAATAACGTCATCACGTTCTGAACGATCGGATTTTCTTTGTCCGACCGTGTGTATGCAACACCAGTTTCGGACAAAATCCGTCGGACAAAATCCGACGGATTTGGTTGTCGGATTGTCCGACCATGTGTACAAGGGCTATCACTATGAACCATCTAGTTTTTATCCCTGTAAATGACCATTGTTAGCTGGAGGTATAAAGGTCCTTTGGCTGGTTGGGAATCCTTTAACAGGCCTGACCACTATGGAAAAAAAGGTCCTTTAGCTGGATAGAAACTAGTTCTCTCAGTGTGAGTTGGGTAGTTCCAATCCCTGTACAGGACCTGACCACTACGGCGCTAAAAGGTCCTTTATTTGGATAGGAACTAGCTCTCTCAGTATGAGTTGGCTAGTTCCAATCCCTGTACAGGACCTGACCAATAGGGGGTTAAAAGGTCCTTTAGCTGGATAGTTCCTATCCTTTAACAGGACCTGACCACTATGGGAAAAAGGTCCTTTAGCTGGATAGGAACTAGCTCTCTCACTGTGCGTTGGATAGTTCCTATCCCGATACAGGACCTGACCACTAGGGGGCAAAAGGCCCTTTAGTTGGATAGGAACTAGCTCACTCACACTGAGTAAGTTATTTCCTATTCTGAGAAAGGACAGGGTCCTTCTATTGGATAGGAACTAGTCGCAACCCTTCTATTACTTGCCACGTGAAACTTCCTCTCTTTGTTCCAGATGATTTCCTGTCTTTACCTGTCATCATTTCCTGTCTGTCTTCCAATGTTTGAGTAGAAGTCAGATCACCATCTCGTGGAGCCCAGAGGAATTGTAGCCCCGAGAAATGCCTCATGTGATTACAGCCTTGTCATTGCTTCCAAATGATGGACAGTCCCGGGATTTAGACCACTGTTCTGTCATGTCCTCATCTCACAGGTTCCATGACTCAGAGTGCAGAGTGTCAGTGAGGGGATGACGGCTGGAACATTCTCTGGGTCCCATCACCAGGCACTGCAATTATAGCACATTTTGGGGAGTAGAACTCCGACATCCGCAGAGAGGCAGCAGGTGTGTGTAATCAGGTAAGTACCACCACTGACCACCAATGCTGGGCTGGGGTTACACTTTATTCTCACTGACACCAACCATGGGACTTATTTTATCTCACTGACACCAACCATGGGACTTATTTTATCTCACTGACACCAACAATGGGACTTATTTTATCTCATTGACACCAATAACAGGGCTTATTTTATCACAGGGACACCAATGATGGGACTTATTTTATTTCACAGAAGCCAACAATGGGGCTGATTTTATCTCATTGACGCATGTTAAAGAGGGATTCCACCTACAAAAAAGATATTAAAAGCCAGCAGCTATAAATACTACAGCTGCTGACTTTTAATAAATAGACACTCACCTGTCCCGGGGACCAATCGATCGCTCGGGATCACTCGCCATTCTAGGTGAGGGAATCAGGAAGTGAAGCATTGTAGCTTCACTTCCTGGTTCCCTACTGTGCATGCGCGAGTCGCGTAGCGTACTAGGAATGGTCCGCGCTGTCTCTGGGACCCATGTGTGTCCCAGCAGACAGCGTGGTGGGACAGGAAATGGCATAGACTCCTGTGGGAGTCTATGCCCGGAAGTGGGTGCAAATACCTGTCTTAGACAGGTATCTGCACCCCCCTCCCCCCCGAAAGGTGCCAAATGTGACACCGGAGGGGGCGGGGAGGGTTCAGATGAGAGGAAGTTCCACTTTAGGGTGGATCCCCGCTTTAAGGAACCATCTCTACCGGCATCACTTTGTTTCTACCCACTAGTTGGGTTTTAGAGCATATTTTTGATAATTTGTTATCTTTTACAAGAATCTTGCTATATATTTTGTTGTGATTGCATCTTTTATCCATTTTTTCTTCTAATAAGTGTATACCTTTAAATATAACCAGTGACAGCTGGTGAAGTTTTAGGATGGGGGGGTGCCAGACCCCGCCCTTCCTTTTTGACCACTCCCACTTGGTGAAAAGGGGCGTGGTTTCAGCAAAATCGTGGGCATGGCTCTAAGGTGGTGTGGTTAGTGTCTGAGATGAACGAGGGAGAGAGGGATGGAGGGACAGCGGGGACAGACCCTACACAACAATAGAAATATGTGTATTCTAGAGAGTTTAACAATCAGCAGATAAAGATATTTCAAACACCTGGTGTTAGCACCATGGTTGTTATGGTGTCAGGATGATTGAAACGCATTATTTCTATTATAACATTGTAATATAAAATGAAATCATTCAACACCATCAATTGCAGCAGTATGTGTCATCACCAAATTGCAGCAGTATGTGTCACCATCAATTGCAGCAGCATGTGTCATCACCAAATTGCAGCAGCATGTGTCCCCATCAATTTGTAGCAGCATGTGTCCCCATCAATTGCAGTAGCATGTGTCACCATCAATTGCAGTAGCATGTGTCACCATCAATTGCAGTAGCATGTGTCACCATCAATTGCAGTAGCATGTGTCACCATCAATTGCAGCAGCATGTGTCACCATCAAATTGCACCAGCATGTGTCTCACCAAATTGCAGCAGCATGTGTCACCACCAAATTGCAGCAGCAGCATGTGTCACCACCAAATCGCAGCAGCATGCATCCCACCAAGTTGCAGCAGCATGTGTCCCACCAAGTTGCAGCAGCATGTGTCCCACCAAGTTGCAGCAGCATGTGTCACCAAGTTGCAGCAGCATGTGTCACCAAGTTAGAGCAGCATGTGTCACCAAGTTGCAGCAGCATGTTTCCCACCAAGTTGCAACAGAATGTGTCACCAAGTTGCAGCAGCCTCACATCAAACCCCCCTACTTACCTTGCAGTGTGTTGTCCTCTCCAGCGATGTCTCCTTATACTTCCTGGTTCCTCTCTCCTTGGCGCAATTGGAGAGAAAAAACAGGAAATTACATCATCTTAGATGTCAATCAAACCACCCGGCCGTAGCAATATATACTACGAATGGGCGGAAGCTACTCGGCGCTTCACAAAGCACCACAAGGCGGGCCAGACGCCCCCAAATGAAGCGCCACGTCTGCAATCTCGTGATTGCATAGACGTGGTGCTTCCCATAGGTGCAATGTAGCCGGCGTCGGACTGTGTCCAGCGTCCGAACACAGTGCACTTAAGGACTTTTTTTTTTAAAGGGCCAGCTTTAAAAAAAATATATATTTTTTTGTTTGTTTTTTTTACTTTTTTTTTTTTTTTTGACTGCTTGGAGGGGGTGGTGCCCAGGCGCTCCCTATGGATGGGCCACCCCTGAATATAACCCTATGTATTTCCAATTAATGGGTACCGAGATAGTCCTTCCATCATTTTTGGCGTTACTGGGCAATAAGATATGGAGTAGCTCCAGTTAACCTGTCCCTTTTCTCAAACTTTACTAGGATGATGGTACCCACCCCTATTTGATGTTTACATACCAAGTGAGGCATTACAAAAATGAATTACTGATACCAATGTTGGATGTCAAGGAAATAATGCCCAATGTGACTTGCTAACTGCAGTGATGTTCTTGAATGGTGGAGGAGGAATGAGGGGAAAGCTTACTCTGGGAGGATAAAACCAACAATGATACAGATATCCCAGCCTGCAATACTGCTGACCACCACTGGAGGGACACTCTCCACATTTATCTGGCTGGACCCAGGCAGATACAAATTTTCATACAATCAGAAGCAATCTAAGGAGTGTGGAGCAGACAAGTGATCCCCACACACTTCAGAGAATCCCCCAAGCGATCCTTCCATCTAGAATCCTTAATTGAAGGACACATGACTTAGGGCAGATTGGCTGAAGTGTGTGATGGGAGTGTTGTGCCGGGCAGTGATACACACACACATACAGATCCCTGTCTGCCAGATACAATCACTTCCACACACTGACAAAAATCTGCAGTAGGGAGGAGCGCCATGTCTGAACAGAAGATTGGATAAACACTGGCTCCTCCCACATTCTTCTGAACATCCAACATTTGGTGCAGACAGATGTGATGCCTTCTGGCTGTCATTGGTTTATAGGGAAGCAACGGCTGCCTGCAACAGCTGCATCCTTAGCAACCGCCTACTTCAACCCACCCATTCCCTTACATGACCATGTAGGCAAATGGGTTGGGCAAAGATCATGACATCGTTGTCTGAATATGGCCATATCTGGGCAATGATGTCACCAATATCCCCGCCCCTTCCTTTATATAGCTGATGACAGCTCAGGACACTATCAGTCAGCGAGTGTTACCGTGAGAGATCGCTCCTGTGTGGCGGGTCATTGGTGAGTTAGTGGGGAAGTTGCCATCGGGATTGACGATGGATTTACAATGAGAGACTTTTCTGGGGGATTTTTAAAAATAAAGGACATTGAGAGTCTTTTCAGAATACTTTATTATTCCCAAGGGAATTGGGAAATTATTTTGACACAGACACACTAACAAAGACGGCACAAGATCACAACAATGACTGACCAAGATATAAAAACACAACAAAATTACCAATAATGGCCATTAGCACCAAATAAACAAAAAAAGTTTTTTTTGTACTCACCGTAAAATCCTTTTCTCTGTTATTCACCGACTGACACAGCTCCTTTCTTAGCCATTGGGTTGTTACGCCACCTTTAGGAGAAGACTAGGCATAACATGTTATGAAAAACACAGAACTTTAAGTTCTGCCCAAGGGGCGGTCCCTTAGGTAACAACCCCCCAGCCTTCCATGCAGCCTCAGTACGTCAACAAGCAGTATAACGTAAAGAAAAATAGGAGGGGCGGGTGCTATGTCAGTCGGTGAATTACAGAGAAAAGGATTTTACGGTGAGTACAAAAAATCAGATTTTCTCTTATATTCACCGACTGACACAGCTCCACTCTTAGCCATTGGGATGTCCCCAAGCAGTGCCAAAACGAGGGGTGGGAAAACAGCATAAAAACTTCATCCACCATGGCAAGTGGGAACTAGTATAAACTTTACCCACAAAAATGACAGTGTGTGGAAAAACCACCACAAACAGGGTGCTCCTCAACAGAGAGTCACTACCCTCAAACTGCACCAAAACTGCGGTAACAAATGCAACAGTGCATTAACTTAACTTAACGGTACTGCGTTTTTACCCAAAAAAACAGGAAAAAGGGAAAAATTGTATATGCAATTGCAACTATACAGCTGCCTGCAATACTTTTCGGCCAAAACAGGCATCAGCCGATGCACTGACATCTACCTTGTAGAATTTTATAAAGGTGTGAACAGATGATCAGGTCGTGGCTTTACACACTTGAGCGACAGACGCTTGATGTCGGAAGGCCCAGGACGTTCTCATTGCCCTCGTGGAGTGGGCCGTGACCGGAAAGGGTGGCACCTGCTCCTTCAAGGCATAGGCCTGTACTACACTCTGTCTGATCCACCTGGAAATGGTGGCCGACGAGACCGCCATGCCTTTTTTTGGACCAGTCACCGAAACAAACAGGGAGTCTGACTTCCGGTAGGGAAATACACCCTCAGAGCTCGAACCACGTCCTGGGATTGGAGGGCCATCTCCTTAGGATGTGTCGGCTTAGGACACAGAGATGGTAACACAATGTCTTCATTGATGTGAAACGCCGAGGCCACCTTCGGCAGAAAAGAAGGTTGCGGATGCAACACCACCTTATCCTTGTGGATAACCAGATAGGGTAACTTGCAGGACAAGGCCGACCACTTTCTGGGAAAGCGCCAACAGAGGGATCTCTCTGATATTTTCAAACAGCGGTTTTTGCAGCGCCGATAACACCAGGTTCAGATTCCACGGGGATAACGGTGGACACACCGGAGGAACTACATGCCGCACGCCTTGAACAAAAGTGCTCACTAGAGACGCCAGGGGTCGCTGAAAAAAGACAGCCAAAGCTGATATTTGTCCTTTAATGGTGCACAAAGCCACTTTCTGGTCTACTCCTACTCCTATTCTGGATATAGAAAAGGAGAGCGGATGCCATCCTTTCTCCTCACACATGGAGATGTAGGCCTTCCAGGGACTATGGTATATCTTCCGAGAAGAAGATTTCCATGCTCTCAGCATAGTTGGGATCACAGAGTCCGAAAGACCCCGGTTCCTCAACACCTCGCTCTCAATACCCATGCCATTAAAACCAGCGATGGTAAAGCAGGATGGAGAATCGGACCTTGAGACAGAAGGTCTTCTCGTAATGGCAGTCGTCAGGCACACTAGGTCTGTGTACCAGGGACGCTGGGGCCAATCTGGGGCAATCAGTATTACTGGGATCCCCTTGGCCTCCACTCTGCGAAGCAGACGTGGTAACAGTTTCAGTGGAGGAAAGGCATAGATCAGCTGGTACTGGTCCCACGGAGCCACCAGCGCGTCTAACGCATCTGCCCACGCATCTCTTGTCCTGTACACGAATCTCGGCACCTTTCGATTGAGACAGGAGGCCAGAAGATCCACGTCTGGTGTGCCCCACCGCAGGCACAGTAGCCTGAACACCTCCGGATGCAACGCCCATTCTCCTTAGATAGTCCGCCTGCCAGTTCTCCACTCCCAGGATGTAAATGACCAACAGGGCCGGTACATGTCGCTCTGCCTACCGAAATATGTGAGCGACCTCCCGTGTGGCAGCCAAGCTTCTTGTTCCTCCTTGGTGATTGATGTATGCCACAGCCGTGGCGTTGTATGACTGGATCCTGATCGGAATCCCTGACTAACTGGCTCACCTGAATCTGCCGATCCAGGGACAACTGAGATTTGTCCCATTTTGTCAAAATCTCCTTCTGCAGGACTCTGGTGTGAAAGTGGGCATACGGTACTACCTCGAAGGAGGCCACCATGAGTCCCAGGACTCGCATGCAGTAGCGTAGCGATGACCACTTGTGGTTCATCAGCAGTTTCACCGTGGCTCTGAGAGTATGCAGCTTGTCTGAAGAAAGAAACACTCTCACTTCCATGGAGTCCAGCAGTAAGCCTAGGTACTCCAAACACTGAGTCGGTACGATAACTGAATTTAGGTTCAACAGCCACCCAAATTATTGCAGGGTCTGCATGGTGATCGCCACATCCTCCTCTAACTCTGAGGCGGAAGATGCTCTCAGGAGGAGATCATGTAGGTATCCCACGATCGCGTTCTCTCGTTGCTGTAGCAACGCCAAAACAGGAGCCAATACCTTGGTAAAGACTTGGGGGGCTGATGCCAAACCAAAAGAGAGAGCCACTGGTAGTGGGCTTCCCCGACTGCGAATTGCAGAAACTTCTGATGCTGGAGGCATATTGGTATGTGCAGGTATGCATCTTGGATGTCTAAGGATGCCAGGGAGTCCCCTTGATGGGGTGCAACGACTACTGAGCGAACTGATTCCATTCTGAACCTCTGTACTTTTACAAAGCAATTGAGGGCTTTTTGATCCAAGATTGGACATACCCCTTCCTTCTCCGGGACTACAAACAGGTTTGAGTAGAACCCCTGTAAATGTTCCTAGTCCAGGAACAGGTACTATCACCCCACTCAGCAGGTCCCTTACCACCCCCAAAAGGGCCTCCCGGCGAGCCGGGAGTATGGGAATGCTGGAGGGGAAGAATCTGTTTTGCGGCCAAGAGAGGCCGTAGCCGGAGGAAATCAGATCGCAGACCCATTGGTCGGACAGCTGAGAGGTCCACCGGGCTGAAAACTCCCGAAGGTGACCCCCCACCCGAGTTGCGGGTGGGGGCAAACCTTCATGCGGTAGCACTTTTGCTCGCAGGCTTGTTAGGCTTGCAGTTCCAGGGACACTTTGGTCCTTCAGCGGTCCTCCTGTTGGGCTGGGGATGCTTGGTCGACACTCTGGGTAGATGAAAAAGCCGTTTGTGAGTGGAAAATGAGAGCCCTTGCCTGCGGCGTGGCTCCTTAGCCTTCCTGGCCTTTGGGAGTAGAGTACTCTTGTCCTGTGGCATTTTTAATAATGTCATCCAAAGAGCCGGTCGCCAAGGAAGGGAAGATCCCTCAGGGCTTTTTTGGAAGCCTGAACAGCAGACCAGCATTTTAACCAAATCAGGCGCCTCAGCACCACTGCTGACACTGAAGCCCTGGATAACAGAGGGAGAGTATCCAGGGCCATGTCACAAATGTACTTCAGGCCTTGCACTAGTTGGTCTGCTAGTTCCACGCAGACAGGAGAAGCCTGTTGTTCTCCCAATTCACGGTGCAACAGTTTTTCCCACTCAGTGTCTGTGACACAAGTGTGGATGCCATTACTGGTCGCATGGTTTATCCCACAACCGTAAACATGGAACAGGCCACTGCCTCAGCCTTCCTGTCCGTGGGGTCCTTAAATGCAGGAGACCCCTCTACCAGGATAGTGATTACTTTGTTTAACCTGGATACTGGGGGGTCCACGACCGGAGGAGCCGACCATTTTTTGAGAAGGCTCTCCTCAAAGGGGTAACGCACCGCCATATATTTGGGGACTGAAAAGGTCAGTTGCGGTCAACCCCATTCCTTGTAAATGAACTTATCAAAATAAGTCAGATACGGGAACACCTTAGGTGAACGGGCTGGCTTATCGGACCCAAAAGGGGCCGCTACATCAGCAGAGGGATCTGCCGGCTCCTGAATCTTCAGGGTATCACGCACAGCTGTGATAAGTGCTCCAACAAGCGCTTTGGTGGACGGGGACTCATCCTCACTGTCCGAACGGTCCTGGTCAGCGTCGTCTGAAAGGATAGAGCAGGGGTCGGTCTTTGCGTAGCCCCTTGAACACCTACGGAGCACCACTGGTTCCGAGGACAAAGCACAGGAAGAGGCCATGGAGGAAGAAGAAGAGGAGGGGGTGGAGGAGAGAGGTGTGTCACAACCAGTAGTAGCATTTTGGAGGCGTGGTGGTGGAACAACCTCCAACACCACAGCATCTTGTCCTGTATCCTTCCCAGCTGCCAGAAGAGTGACCCAATGGGCCATGAAAGATAGGTAACATCACTGTCCATGCCTGCTGAACCATGAGTCAGCGGTAATATGCACCTTACCGCTGACCACCCTGTCCAGCGAGGCATGGGCATTGCCTTCCACATGCCAGTAGAGAGCCGGAATCGCCTTCCGTGAGAAAAAGTGCCATTTGGGAACCTGCCACTGAGGAACCACACATTGCACAAACTCACAGAAGGGGGCCAAGTCTACCAACTCAAAAGGCAGCAGTTGAAGTGCTAGCAATTTAGCCAAGCTAGCATTCAACTGCTGGGCATGTGGATGGTTGGGAGTGAACTTCTTTCGATGGTCCAACAGCTGGGGCAGGGAAATTTGCCTGGTACAATCGGACGTTGGTGTACTGCCAACAGAGTGCCCGCAAGTACTTGGCTGTGACAGACCTAATTCTACACCTTCATTCCTCTCAGTGCAGGTTTCAGAGAGGACTGAAGGTATAGTGGGGTTGGAGGTCCCAGCTGATGAGGAGCAAGGAGAGGTCTTGCCTTGTTCTTTGGTGTGGGTCTTTAAGGTACGCTTGCCAATAAGCTGCATGGCAGGTCAACATATGTCTTGTCAAGCATGTGGCACCCAAGCGGCTGATGTTTTGGCCACGCGAGATATGCTTGAGCAATATGTTGCAAATAGCAGCAGTGCGATCTGATGCACTTGTCTCAAAAAATCCCACACCAAAGAACTTTTGGAATAACACGCAGAGGCAGCGCCCTGCACAGGCGGAGCTCTGCTGTGTGATTCAGTCGGTGTGCTGCCCTTAAGCTGGCCCCCGGAGGGCATCCTGCCTCATCGGAGATGTGCCTCCTCCTATCAGGCACCCACGTGGAGTCAGTGACCTCATCATCCCCTCCCTCTTCATCACTGGAGCAAACCTGGCAGTATGCTTCAGCTGGTGGAACATGACTGCCAGATTGCTGTCCTTCTTGAGCATCCCCTCTCTGTGCTTACACTACTGCCTTCCTGTAGCTGGGTATCATCATCAGAGCCTTCAAAACGCTGGGCATCCTCCTGGAGCACGTACCCAACACTGTGCTCAAACAGTTTGGGGGACTCCTCAGAGGACATGGTGGGTCTAGAGAAGGAGTGACTGATGACATTGAGATGAGGGAAGAGGACGCATTGGCAGATGCTTTGCCAGTACCCTGAGCCTGGGTGAGAGAGGATGAGGAGGGCTTGGTCATCCACTCTACCAAGTCTTTGGCATGATGCAGCTCAACATGTCCAGCTGCCGAAAATAAGGAAAAGCGTGTCCCATGGCCATGTGCTGATGACAATGCACCGCGTCCACGACCAGCACTGTTGTCTCTAGACACAGAGCCTGCTTGCCCTCTTTTATTAGCTTGTGACTGTCTGCCTCTCCTTGTTGGCCTTCCAGACATACTAATGGCCTGCAGGGAGATGGGAAAACCAGCATTGGGGTAGCTTTAGGTGCACACTGAGCAGATGACACAGTACACCGACTGTAATTACTGCAGCTGCCTGCCTGTGGTATAGGATCTGAAAAACACCAGCAATTGGGGTAGCTTCAGGTGTATACTGTGCAAGTGGCACAATACACCAACTGTAACTGCTGCAGCTGCCTGTGGTATAGAAACAGAACAACACCAGCAATAAAGGGTGGCTTCAGGTGTATACTGTGAAGGAGGCACAATAGACCCACTGCAACTGCTACAGATGCCTGTGTTACAGAAACAGAACAACACCAGCAAAAAGGGGTAGCTTCAGGTGTATACTGTGCAGGAGGCCCACTACACCCACTGTAACTGTTGCAGATGCCTGTGTTAGAGAAACAAAACAACACCAGCAAAAGGGGATAGCTTCGGGTGTATACTGTGCAGGAGGCACACTACACCCACTGTGACTGCTGCAGATGCCTGTGTTAGAGAAACAGAACAACACCAGCAATAAGGGGTAGCTTCAGGTGTATACTGTGCAGGAGGCACAATACACCCACTGTAACTGCGCTAGGTTAACAAGCAAAGATGACACTGTCCCTGCCTATCCTGCTCTCTCCCTGCACGCCAACACACTACACAAGGCTGCCTGTGGCCAATTATGGCTCTCCTCGTTGCCGGTGCCATGATTGGCCAAGCATGCTGGGTCACAGTGTATGCTTGGCCAATTATCAACCAGCAATGCACTGTGATGGCGTAGTGCATTGTGGGCCGTGAGCACCACACGAATATGGCGCAAACACCCCACAAGGTTCTAGATGCGTCGAACAGCCGGTGTTTGAGTGGAACATGCGTTCGACTCGAACACCGAGCTCATCCCTAGTGCCCATCAGTGAAGAAGGAGAAAACTTACTTATTTACAAAATTTTATAACAGAAACAAGAAAACTTTTTTTTTTCAAAACTTTGTATTTTTTTTTGTTTATTTGTAGCACATACCACCAAAAGAAAGCTCTACTTGTGGGGAAAAAAAGATAAAAATGTCATATGGATACAGTGTTACATGACCGCACATTGTCCTGGGCAGGAAGGGGGTGAAAGTGCCCAGTATTAAACATGTGGACAAAAAAAAAATTACAAAACAGTCTCTGGCAGCGAAAGGGTTAAAGGAAACCTTCCCTTTTTCCTGCAGCAGCTCAGCGATCCATGCCCTCTGTGTGACAGCAGTGCGGGGAAAAGTTCCCGTACCAACTGTCACTTTATGAAAAGAGCGCGGCCGTGCCATTCATTCACAGAGTTCTGTTCTTTGTTGATGTCAGCTTGTAGTTTTCAATGAACTCCCACACCGCTGCTGAGCTCTCTGGTAGATGAGGAACAAAGAGATTGTCATAATGGACAAGGAGATCGCCATACAGGACAAGGAGATTGGGACCCCGATTTAGTCCCTTGGACAAGTAGTTTTTTTCACAAAATGTCCACACCCCTGGAACGGTTTCTTACATAATAAAGATCAGCCATGGAATATTTCTGAGGTGTATATCAGGATGTGCTTCTTCCCCACATCAGAGCTGTGATGTCCAGCAACATTCATATAGAAGACATTTCCCGCACTCAAGAGACTAATACACCTCAAGGGTTGTGTGGGATCCCTGATGTACAGGAAGACAGGACTTCAGTGAGGAACATTTCCCTCACTCAGGACAGGAAAGCGGCTTCTCCCCCCGCGTGAGATCTCTGATGTCTGGAAAGACTGGACTTCTGTGAAAAACATTTCCTGCACTCAGGACAAGAATACGGCTTTTCCCCTGTGTGAGATCTCTGATGTGTGGAAAGATTGGACTTATCTGAAAAATATTTCCCACACTCAGGACAGGAATATGGCTTCTGCCCCGTGTGAGATCTCTGATGTGTGTAAAGACTGTACTTCCGTGAAAAACATTTCCCGCACTCAGGACAGGAATGTGGCTTCTCCCCCGTGTGAGATCTCTGATGTGTGTAAAGATGGGACTTGTCTGAAAAACATTTCCCGCACTCAGGACAGGAATATGGCTTTTCCCCAGTGTGAGATCTCTGATGTGTGAAAAGATTGGACTTCACTGAAAAACATTTCCTGCACTCAGGACAGGAATACAGCTTCTTCCCTGTGTGAGATCTCAGATGTGTGTAAAGATTGGACTTCACTGAAAAACATTTCCCGCACTCAGGGCAGGAATATGGCTTCTGCCCCGTGTGAGATCTCTGATGTATGTAAAGATTGGACTTTACTGAAAAACATTTCCTGCACTCTGGGCAGGAGTATGGCTTTTCCCCGGTGTGAGATCGCTGATGTATGACAAGGTCTGATTTTTGTATAAAACATTTCCCGCACTCAGGGCAGAAATACGGCTTCTGCCCCGTGTGAGATCTCTGATGTTTGTAAAGACGGGACTTCACTGAAAAACATTTCCCGCACTCAGTACATGAAAACCTCTTCTCTGTTGGAAGGACGGCACCGTCCCTCACAGTCTGAGGTTCCTCAGGATAAGAGGAATACGATGGTCCATCTACACTGTGTGGTGCCGGATGGACATTTGAGGTAGTCGGGTTTTCTCCTGGACTATACTGTGTGATGTCCTCATCTTCTACTTTACAGTCTGGAGACAAAGTGAGACAATCCTCTGAGGTTTTCCTCATCTCCCGTCCATCTACTAAAATAGAAATAAAAAGATTATTACTAGACATGAGCTGATTGGTTCCCCTAAACCAGGACTCCGCCCACATCAGGCAGCTTTGTCTCTGAGGATCTTACAATTCCCCCCTCAAGGTAACTAGTAAATGGGTCCTCTGTAGGGCGGCAACTAATGATTATTTTCATAACTGATTAGTTGGCCAATTATTGTTTTGGATTATTGGATAAAAACATAATATAATTTAGTTAATATTCTTGAATATCTATATACAGCGGTAAATATAAATATCCAGATATATAGTTGGATATTTAATCCACTCTGAGAATAACGGACAGATAGATGTATTATTAGAGGGAGAATCTGCTACATATCAGAATCAGATATCAACATTACTAAAATATAAAAAAAATATGTAAAACGGTGTTTTGCAGATGATCAGACAAGAGTGTAATATAATATGATGGATGACAGACTCCCTTGTCATAGGCAGGTAGGTGGGCACATGCTCCCTGCACCTGATGTCACTTATGCCTGCTGTACACAAACTCATTTTTCTTTCCAAAAAACATTCATCCAATTTCCTAAGCATTCGTGGGATCAAATCGGCGTTCATTTTTGACCACAGTGATGGGAAAATTAAAAAAGAGCAGAACAGAAAACTTTTCTCCATGGAACAAATTTTCACATTGTGTATGTGGTTTTTTGCTCAGAAGTTTCATTAATTTTAAAATTGAATGTTAAAAACAAGTGGAATTTTTTTAACTACACTCATCCAATCATCGAATGTACAAATAATTTTCATACAAATATTTGTGCGAATATTATCGTCCAAAAATAGATTCATGTATGATCAGCACTGGACATTTAGAAGCAGCAGCATTATTTTTTTAAATCGTCTGTTATGATGGGGTTAACAAAACAGGGTTATTACCTGTTAACACTCTTTTCCAGGAATCTTCCAGGACGCTTACAGAGAGAAAGGAAACACATGAGACACATTATAAAAGACCACCCATAGGCCATGGCCCCTCAGTATTAACAAATTGCTGAAGGCACAGATAAAATAATAAACACTTCCATTGGTGCAACCAAGTTGGCGTTACATAATTATTCCTTCGAAATAAGGGGGGAACTGACGCCATCCTGGAAGACTCCTGGAAAAGAACGTTAACAGAACAGGTAATAACCCTGTTTTTTCCCCAGTCATCTTCCAGGACGGCTTACAGAGAGGACCAAATAGAACTACCTGATCAGGCCGGGACCACAGCCTGCAGCACTTTCCTGCCAAAGGAACATTCAGCCTATAGTGCTTTACAAATGTATTAAAGCTGGACCAGGTTGCCACTTTGCATATCTAGAGGGGCCATGCTCCAGCCCTTTCAGCCCAAGATGTAGATACTGCTCTTGTGGAATGAGCGTTGACTACTGTCAATGGTGGTAGAGATGCTTGTATGCTTCTATGATTGCCGACTTCATCCACCCGTCGATAGTACTTTTTTATGCCCTTTTACCTTTATTGGGACTGGCGAACAGTACGAAAAGACTCATGGAGATCTCCACTCTTTGGTGCACTCGATATACGCAATCACACATCTTCTCACGTCTATATTATTAAACTTGGCCTCCTTATTTTTAGGATTACCACAAAAAAGACGAGATTACTATTTCTTCCAATCGGTGGAAGCTGGAAGCTACTTTAGACAGGAAAGCAGGGTCAAGAGAAAGGATAACTTTGTCCTGAGATATTATGCAAAATGGTTCTGACATTCAGAGGGCTTGAATTTCTCCAACCCTCCTAACGGAGACAAGTGCCATTAAAAGGACAATTTTTAAGGTCAAAAGTTTTATGGAGCAGTCTTCAAGTGGCTTGAATGGCTCCCTGCAAAGACTCTGTAGTACTGCAGATACATCCCAAGAGGGGAACCTCCTAGATTTGGGAGACCTTCTTTAACTTATGGCTGTGTGAAACCTTTAGATTAGGGGTTCTTCTACTAGCCTATGATTCAGGAAGCTCGATAGAGCAGATACCTGTACCTTGAGGGTACTGACTCCAAGGTTTAGGTCTACACCTGCTTGGAGGGATTCTAGAACCACTGGTATCATAGGGCCAGGGATTCTGTTGTTGATTGTATGCCAAACACCAAACTTTTTCCAGATCTTGTTGTATATAGTATTGGTGGTGGCTTTCTTGCTGCTAAGGATAGTATTAATTACTCTTCCTGACAGCCCCTTTCGCTCTAAAAGCTCCCTTTCAGTAGCCAGACCATCAGAGAGAGATGATCCACCTGCAGATGATTCACTGTTCCTGATGAATGAGGTCTGGCATGGAGGGGAGTCTGCAAGGATCCGTGGTGCTGAGTTTTAATAGTCCTGGGAACCTACCCCTCCGAGGCCAAAATGGGGCAATCAGAATGACTTTCGCCCTCGAGGCTCTTATCATTCATAGTATTTTTGGTGTGAGCGCAAACAGAGGAAACACATATGTTAGGTCTGTTCCCCAAGGTTGTGATAGGGTATCTAGGCCCATACGGAGCAGATCCCTTTGAAGAGAGAAGAACCGGCCCACTTTCCTGTTTACTCTGGTCACAAACAGGTCTATCTGAGGCATCCCCCATTTCTCCATGATCAGTTTGAACTCTGATACTGCCTGTTTGCATAATCTTTGTTCTGCCAACATCTGTCACCTCTGCTGCCACTTGCCCCTTGAAAGGGATGAAAATTCCTTTTTTGTTGCTGCTTTTTGGGGATAGGAAACCCCTTTTTCCTGTCCGCTTACCTTTCAAGTACCGACTCCCACTCTTTACTGAACAACAATTTTCCTGAAAAAGAAAGAGAACAGAGCTTAATTTTTGAGACTGTATCCCCTTCCCAGGATTTTAACCAGATAGCTCTCCTGGCCTCATTAACCAAGGCTATAGCCCTGGCCATAAATCTCAGAGACTTTGTGGAAGCGTCTGCTATAAAAGCCACTGACTTCTTTAAATGTTGGGTACAGCCTCCAGGATCTCTTCTTTTGGAGTATCTGATGCTAGAAGTGAGCGGAGCTGCTTTAACTACAAATCCAAAAAGATTATAGGAGCGCCCTAGCCCCCCTTTTCTTACCTTAGGGCCAAAGTCAAGTGATGACGCCTCCAGACCTGCACCCGTAGTCCCCTGCTCTTCCATGTCCACTGTCCAGGTAGCAACCCAGCATCATCTTCTGCCAGTGCCCTTTATTTATACTGGCATGGAGGACCCAGGATGGTGCAATGAATCAGGCGCCGTCCCTGTAGATAGATAGTGTGCCTGCCTTCCTCGGTGCAGGCTGGGTTTTCCCCTGTGGGTGTACCAAGATGGTCGCCACATGACCTCCGGGGACCGCATCACTTCCTGCCTGTGCACCGGAAGGGACATCATCCGCCCATGCCGGCGAGACGGATTCAGCCACACAAGGATGCCAGCATGGAAACAGGCTTACCGCTCCCCCCAAGCTCCAACATTGGCAGGAATGAAGAGGGAATGACCTGGGAGAAGTAGGCTAACCCCCGCTATGAGAGACCAGCCTGATGCTGGCATGCTACCACCAGGGATGGACTCATCTGAGCACACATCCTCCAACACCAAGAAGGCACCTTACACTGAAGGTACAACCAACAGGGAGATGGGAGGGGGTCCCTCCTTGCACATCCATGAATCCCTAGTGGAGGGACCCAGGATGACTCAAGCCAACCAGCTCTCCAGAAACACTGCCCATGTTAGAGGGACCTGGCCGCCGGAAGACCCCTGCTACCTAGCACGTAGGCCACACAAAATAACAAACAACTTACTTGAAGTTCCCGTCTGGTCAGAGAAAACACATAACACTGAGGGGCCATGGCCTATGGGTGGTATTTTATAATGTGGATCATGTGTTTCCTGTACTAGGTGGGAGGAGCCTCTCTCTCTCTCTCTCTCTCTCTCTCTCTAAGCCATCCTAGAAGATTACTGGGAAAAAATTGTCTTTTAATCGTACAAAAACAGCAGATAATCACTGGGATTCGTTAATATTGTGAAATAATGAAAGTAATATATCTTATATCTTATATCATGTATATATATATATATATATATATATATATATATATATATATATATATATATATACACACACACACACACATAAGTAGGATATACGGGGATTTTAACTGGGAGTCAGACATGAATCTATATGTGGGGTGGGGTGTGGACTTTTATATTACAGTAGTACTGAAAGCTGAGACTTTTTTTTTCATGGATATAATAATTTTAAATATAATGCACAATACTAGTAAACTTTTACATTATGTAATATTAATGCTTTATATTACCTCCAGTTTATCAGCCTCCACCTTCTCCGGGTTCAGATGCTAATCTTCCCTGCGCTTAACTTATTGTTAATGTTGGATTTCTTTTTTGTCAACTTTTCTAAACTTGTAATACTTACCTGCTCTATGTAATGGTTTTGCAGAGAGCAACCCTGATTCTCCTCTTCTGGACCCCCCATCAGCACTTCTCATCCTGCCTTCAGAGTTCCCTAAAGGAAGCCGCAAAGTATAGTATACAGTTCCCCTATAGGAAGCCGCAAAGTATAGTATAGAGTTCCCCTATAGGAAACTGCAAAGTATAGTATAGTGTTCCCCTATAGGAAGATAAAGGTCTGCCTTTAAAATTACTTGCTTCTTTCTCCTGCCCAGGACTACATGTCCCATGAGGCACTGCTCCTCACACATTCAAGTTCTCAGTCTTTTACGGTGATAAGAAATATGCAAAGAATTACAGGTGATTTCGATATTTGCCTTGTTCCTTATATGTACTTTGTGTAGCTTAAAGGGCGCTTGCTTATTGTTTATGCAACTTTCTTAAGTCCTGACCAAGGCCTGGGGCAATACTTAAGAAACTAGCAGATGTTAACATAATAGGAAACCTTGTAAAGGCACTCTGGATTTGGCAATAAAGCTGACAATGCACCATGAGTCACCTGTGTGCCTTAGCCAATGGCAGGTTGCCAAATACTACTATAAAGTAGTTGCTTACAGTTTTATGTGTGTGATTTTGCTGTGGAACTTCTGGCTGGAAGGGTCCATCACCCGTTTGTACTGTACATCTGTAATAAATCTGTCTTCTAATCAACATGACCGGAGTTGACTGATCAGTAAGAGAATGGAATTTTACTGACATACTGACATGTATGGCTGGTACTGAGCTGTATTTTCCAATGTGTAAAGAAATAATGCATTCTGTATGCAGGCCAATTAATAGTCTGACCAACTAATTGATTATGAAAATAGTTGACAACTATTTTCATAATCGATGCTAATCAAATTATGACGATTAGTTGTTTCAGCCCTACATCTCTGAATCTCCTACCAGTTAATTTCTTTATTCATGGACCTTAGTCAGAGAGTGAGGAAACAACAAGAACTGTCTTTTATAGGAGTGACAGTGATTGCCATCTTCCCAACACAAGAAGTCCTGCACTCCCTTATTTAGTCCATGATTTAGTCATAAATAACAGTGGGTCTGAGCCCCAACAGAGGTCAGAGAGTGAGAATGGGAGGAGAACAATCAAGATGAAGACTGGACTGATACCGAAGACCACCATCATTGGGTTATTGACTCCTCACTCATTATCACTTTCTGTTTAAGGTTCCTGTTTGAGGATGATATCACATTATTATCAACATGTAAAAGTCTGTGCTCCAATCAAATCATCAGATATAAAAATGTGCAACTGGTAGAAAATTGATTCAAAAGAGGTAAGGTCTATGTAATGTACAACGTATTATGTAGGATACAACAGTTAGGATTTTATAGTATCAGAATAATGTAATGTACAACATAGAATATATAGTGCAGGGGTAAGGTGTATGTAATGTACAATATAAATTATATAGTGTAAGGGTCAGAACTTATAATATTGGTATTCAGTAATCAGTGGAAGCTTAAATGTTTACTGGAGACAAGTTGCAGAGGTCCCACACCACTGCCTCCCATCTCCTGAGACTGCACTCAGTGACTTGGGTCTGAGACTATACAGACATATCCCTCCACCCGGCACAGCCAGCAGACAACAGAGAAAGTAACCCTGGGAGGAGCATTTTTCTGTCAGAGATCTTGCCATAACCAGGTATGGGGCAGAAGACCCAAAGCACATGTCCCAGGTGCCTAGGTCTAGTAATGCTTATGGTGAAGATTAACATTTTGCTGGCAGATGAACCCCAGAATCTCCTAAACCCAGTCTAGATGCATACAATTTGTCTGCAGCACAGAGAAGGAAGATAATCTGAGAAATTCAGGCATACAGGACGGGGAACACACCCCGTCCTGTGACCAGAGTATTACAGGCTGATATCACCCAGTCCCCGCCCTACTCTGGACCAATCAGTGAGCAGTGTGAGTGGAGGAATGTGTTTAGTGTTAATGGCCCACCTGTGCTGATCTTTGTAATAGTGCCATCCTCTAGAATAAGCCTCAATGTTCCATCCTCCTCCATAGATTGCTGATCACTGCCCACATAAGTCTCCTCTTCTTGTTTCACCTCAACTTTAGAATCTCTCAGGTTTCCACTCTGAATATACAATAAAAATGACATCAATTGTAACAATGCAGATAATGTACTGTAAGGGATCTTCCCGGGGTAGGGTGTGTTTGGACACAGTTCACAGCAGACTTGGAATTTGATAAAGCAGATCTTGGCGTTTATTCGTGGTACAAACAGTCCAGCAAACAAAATATACAGCAACACCGTGCTTTCTAAGTACAACAAAAATAAAAGTCCTAGCCCGGCTGGGCGCTTACTAACAGGTTCTGCTCACCTATCTGACACTTACAAACACAGCGTCTTTCGCCTGGATATCGCAGGGTGAGTTCTAGCTCCAGCAGTGGCTGTGCTTGCAGCTTCCTTCAACACACAGATTGTTCATTCCCTGGCTGAGAAGCAATCACCTGCAGACCCTACAGAGCCTTTAGCTTCCCAGGCTAATTAGGATCCAAGCTCACCTGATCCCAAACCCAGAACTGGATCGGGGGATGTGGAATGACAGGTCCCTCTACCAAACCTACCTGCCATTCCATATAAACCCAGGCCCGGCAAGATTAAATAACAACTCAGCAGCATATCGCTGCTGAGAAACTGATCCATCCTGGATTTACCATCTCACACTGTGTAGCAACCTAGGTGAGATGTACACCCCCTCGATCACTTCTCCAGTGACATGTCTACATATCCCCCCCCTCTTTTTCAGACCGGAGGGCTGAGCCTTTTGTCCCCACAGACAACTTACCCTTGACAATGCGTCAGCATTTGCCTGTAATTTCCCTGGCCTGTGTTCCACAGTGAAATTAAAGTTTTGTAGGGAGAGAAACCATCTAGTCACTCTTGCATTTCTCTCCTTGTTTAACTTCATCCATGTTAGGGGGGCATGGTCTGTCACCAACTTGAATTTCCTGCCTAGCAAGTAATACTTTAAAGATTCTAGGGCCCACTTCACTGCCAAACATTCTCGCTCCACAATGGCATAATTTTTCTCGGCCGGGGTTAGTTTTCTACTCAAGTACGTCACCGGATGCTCCTCACCATTCACTACTTGTGAGAGTACTGCACCTAAGCCTGTGCTAGAGGCATCTGTCTGGACCAGAAATTCTCGCCTGAAATCGGGGGTGACTAACACAGGTGGTTGGCACAAGGCAGACTTAAGGCTTTGGAAAGCCTTCTCGGCCTCTGGGGTCCACGTGACCATTGCTGTCTTTCCGCCCTTTGTCAAGTCAGTTAGTGGAGCAGCAACTGAGGCAAAGTTCGGCACAAATCTACGGTAATACCCCGTAATACCCAGGAAAGCTCTAACCTGTTTCTTTGTCAGGGGTCTAGGCCAATTCTGTATTGCCTCAATTTTATTTAGCTGTGGCTTAATCAACCCTCTCCCAATAATGTAGCCTAGATATTTGGCCTCTTCTAGGGCTAGAGCACACTTCTCGGCATTTATGGTCAACCCCGCATCACTTATGGCATCCAACACGGCCTGTACCTTACAGAGGTGACTTTCCCAATCAGGGCTAAAAATGACCACATCATCGAGGTAGGCGGCTGAGTAATCCCGATGTGGTCGCAGAATCAAGTCCATCAACCTCTGGAAAGTTGCAGGCGCTCCATGTAACCCGAATGGCATCACTACATACTGGAATAGCCCATCAGGGGTGGAGAATGCAGTTTTCTCTTTAGCCTCACCAGAAAGTGGAATCTGCCAGTAGCCCTTTGTGAGATCGAGGGTGGTTATGTACCTGGCGTTACCCAACTTCTCAATCAACTCATCTACCCTGGGCATAGGATACGCATCGAACTTGGAGATCTCATTCAACTTTCTGAAATCGTTACAGAACCTCCAAGTTCCATTGGGCTTTGGGATTAGCACAATTGGGCTGGACCATTCACTCTGTGACACCTCAATTACCCCCAGAGCAAGCATACGTTTTACCTCGGCAGATACGGCTTCCCTACGTGCCTCGGGTATCCTATAGGGCTTAAGGATTACTCTGCTTCTAGGCTCAGTTTCAATGTGATGATGGATGAGGTGTGTACGCCCTGGGAGGTCAGAGAACTTGTTTTTGTTTTTCTGTAAAAATTCCTGAGCCTCCTGTTTCTGTGACACTGATAGAGTATCACC
The DNA here is from genome assembly GCF_037356315.1 of Lithobates pipiens. Taxonomy (NCBI): domain Eukaryota; kingdom Metazoa; phylum Chordata; class Amphibia; order Anura; family Ranidae; genus Lithobates; species Lithobates pipiens. Next base: position 626,625,513 of record NW_027507758.1, read on the forward strand.
TACCTTGACTGGAGGGATTGGTGGTGACAAATTATTAACAGTATTTGTCGCCACCAAGGATTCCCTGTCTTTCCAGGGCTTGATCAAGTTTATGTGATAAACTTGGAAAGGCTTCCTTCTACCTGGTTGGTGCACCTTGTAGTTCACCTCACTGACCTTTTCAACAATTTCATATGGACCTTGCCACTTCGCCAAGAATTTACTCTCAACAGTGGGGACTAGTATAAGGACCCTATCGCCTGGGTTGAATGTCCTGATTCTTGCGGACCGGTTGTAAATTCTACTTTGGGCCTCTTGAGCCCTCTGGAGGTGTTCCCTTACCAGGGGCATTACAGTGGCTATACGGTCCTGCATTTGTGCTACATGCTCAATAACACTCTTGTATGGGGTGGACTCATTCTCCCATGTCTCTTTTGCAATGTCTAGTAGACCCCTAGGGTGATGACCATAGACCAACTCGAATGGTGAGAACCCTGTGGACGCTTGGGGCACTTCCCTAATAGCAAACATGAGGTAGGGTAATAAATGATCCCAGTCACGCCCATCTTTTGCCACCACTTTCTTCAACATATGTTTCAAAGTTTTATTAAATCTCTCCACCAATCCGTCCGTCTGGGGGTGGTACACAGAGGTACGGATGTGTGAGATTTTAAATAGTCTGCATAATTCCTTCATTACTTTTGACATAAATGGCGTACCTTGGTCAGTTAGGATTTCTTTGGGGATCCCAGTCCTAGAGAACATATAAAACAACTCACGTGCAATTGTTTTAGATGCAGTGTTTCTTAAGGGTACAGCCTCAGGATAGCGGGTCGCATAATCCAGGACTACCAAAATATACTGGTGTCCTCTAGCTGACTTTACAATGGGACCCACTAAATCCATGGCAATACGCTCAAAAGGCACCTCTATAATAGGGAGCGAAACCAAAGGACTGCGAAAATGTGACACTGGGGCACTAACCTGACATGTGGGGCACGACTCACAGTATTTTTTAATGTCATCATATATCGCTGGCCAAAAAAACCTCTGGAGAACCCTCTCTCGCGTTTTGTCAGTCCCCAAGTGTCCCCCAAGAACATGGTTATGTGCCATGTCAAGCACCTGACGCCGGTACGGCTTAGGTACCAGAAGCTGTTCCACAATCTCATCTTTAACCTTATTGACTCTATAGAAAAGATCATTAGTCACCGAAAAATGTGGAAATCTTTTTTCAGCATCTGGTTCCTGAGGTACCCCATTCATAACAGCAACCTGCTCTCTCGCATTTTTGAGAGTGGGGTCCTGTAATTGTGCAGTCCCAAAATTATCGCTAGACACCTCTAAGTCTAGTATATTTTGCTCAGTGGGAGGAGCCTCCTCCTCCCCAGCCAGGACCTGCAAAGGAAAACAATCATTTTCATCCTGCACATTTTTATCATTCACAGTGGACAAGGCAACCCCCTTAGAGGTATCCTCACTCCTTTTGGGGATTTTTCTTTTTTCCCAAAGAGCCCAGAATAATGGAAAATCGCGCCCCAATATTACATTATGCATGAGGTTTTTAACCACACCCACTTCATATTGTACGGTGCCTTGTTCAGTCCCGACTTTAGCCAGCACTATAGGGTACACTTTTGTATCACCATGTATGCACACAACACTCATATGCTTTTTAGACTCTAAGTCCCCAGCCACCAGGCTAGCATGCACCAAGGTTACGAGGCTTCCCGAGTCCATTAACGCTTTAACAGGAAAGTCATTGATTGTGATGTCGCAGATTTGCGGTTCAGTCTCTAGTCCAGGAACTGCAGCACAAGATGGTTCCGCAAATAGCGACTGACGCCGGCTAGCGTCACATTCCATGGGTTCAGAGGTAAGAGGGCAATGGGCCGACACGTGTCCCGCCTCATGGCATCTCCAACACTGGATAGGGCCTGGTCTCTTTGGCAAGGAGTCCTTTTCAGAGCCCCTTAGCCACCCGGGACCATCACCAGTCTTTTGTCCCTGAGACACCACTTGAGCCCTTTTCCCTCTATCAGCACCCCTCCACACTCCCCCAATAGATGGAAGTCTCTTACCAGCTGACGGCACAGATCTGGCGCTCCGGGGAGGTGAAGATGCTGCAGGAACATCACGGAGGTAGTCCTCAGTCGCCTGGAACCTCTCCACAAGGTTGACAAGTTCGTTTGCATTCTTAGGATCACCTTGTCCCACCCAGCGTTGCAAGTCAGTAGGAAGTGCTCGGAGGTAGCGATCCATCACGACCTTCTCTAGGATTTGTGCAGGAGTAGAAGTGTCTGGCTCCAACCACTTTCTTGCCAAATGGATTAGGTCATACATCTGGGACCTCGCTGATTTGTCCAGACTGTAGCTCCAGTTGCGTACCCTCCGGGCACGGACTGCAGTAGTAACTCCTAGTCGGGCAAGTATCTCCTCTTTTAGCCGAGTATAGTCCTTAACCTCTTGCTCACTGAGGTCATAGTAGGCCTTTTGGGGTTCACCTGTTAAATAGGGCGCAATTACCTCTGCCCACTCAGCAGCTGGTAACTTCTCTCGCTCAGCCACGCGCTCAAATACTGTTAGAAAGGCCTCAACATCGTCCTCAGCAGTCATCTTTTGCAGCGCTTTCTGCACAGTCCTTCTCCCAAAAAAAATCTCTGGAGCGGCTCCCATCACTGTGGGTGGATTAGCAACCACCGGCGCCTCTCGATTTGCTATCAGGTGCTCAATAAGTTGTTGTTGTGCAGCCATGGACTGTTCATGTCGTTGCTGTTGTTGCAAACTCACTTGCATAAACTGCTTCAGCATCTCCTCCATGTTGCTGGACTGTTCCTGGAGTGTCATTGCAGCTTTCACCCAAGACATAAGCAGCTGTAGCCAAGTCTGTCCACACCGTTGCCCCTAGCAACCGACTTTGCCCGCATTCGAACACCAATTGTAAGGGATCTTCCCGGGGTAGGGTGTGTTTGGACACAGTTCACAGCAGACTTGGAATTTGATAAAGCAGATCTTGGCGTTTATTCGTGGTACAAACAGTCCAGCAAACAAAATATACAGCAACACCGTGCTTTCTAAGTACAACAAAAATAAAAGTCCTAGCCCGGCTGGGCGCTTACTAACAGGTTCTGCTCACCTATCTGACACTTACAAACACAGCGTCTTTCGCCTGGATATCGCAGGGTGAGTTCTAGCTCCAGCAGTGGCTGTGCTTGCAGCTTCCTTCAACACACAGATTGTTCATTCCCTGGCTGAGAAGCAATCACCTGCAGACCCTACAGAGCCTTTAGCTTCCCAGGCTAATTAGGATCCAAGCTCACCTGATCCCAAACCCAGAACTGGATCGGGGGATGTGGAATGACAGGTCCCTCTACCAAACCTACCTGCCATTCCATATAAACCCAGGCCCGGCAAGATTAAATAACAACTCAGCAGCATATCGCTGCTGAGAAACTGATCCATCCTGGATTTACCATCTCACACTGTGTAGCAACCTAGGTGAGATGTACACCCCCTCGATCACTTCTCCAGTGACATGTCTACAGTACATAGCCTAATGATACTATAAGTGATTTTTCCTCGTCTACCTGATGATGGTGAGGAATGGTGTGATCGTTCTGTGTGGAATCCCGGGAATACAGAGGACAGGGACATCTCTCTGGTGGGTTCCTGGTATTAGGTGGCTCCATCATATCCTTGTGTCCTTCTGAAAACTCCTCCATCACTCCATACTCCTCATCCTCCTCTTTATACTCTTCTTTAACATAAATATTATCATCCCTGAGGTTTCCACTCTGAAAGATATAATGAAACATTCATTGTAACAAGAATGCTGTGTATAATCAGAACTACCAATAATTGTCAGTTATCTACCTGATGATGGTGGGGGATGGTGTGATCTTCCTGTGTGGAATCCCGGGAATACAGAGGACGGGGACATCTCTTTGGTGGGTTTCTGTAGCTGGATGACTTCACCATGGTGTCCTGGTACAGATCTTTATGTTCTTTTAGAAACTCTGACTCCTCCATCACCCCATCCTCCTCTTTTATCTCTTCTTTAACCTCAACTTTAGAATCTCTCAGGTTTCCACTCTGAACATAGAATAAAAATGACATCAATTGTAACAATGCAGATAATGTACAGATACCAATGATACGATCAGTGATTTCTCCTTATCTACCGGATGATGGTGAGGGATGGTGTGATCTTCCTGTGTGGAATCCCGGGAATACAGAGGATGAGGACATCTCTCTGGTGGGTTCCCATTACTGGATCCATCTGTAGGAAACACGCACACTGACTGAATACATTGTTTCTATGTGTTTATCAGACGATGGGGGATCTAGGTGGACCCTCCGTACTGCTCTCTCCTTTACAATAAAGTCTCCTCTTACCCGGTGATGTGAGGGGCGGCTGATTGTCCATCATGACGTCCTTGTAGAGATCCTTGTGTCCTTCTAAATACTCCCACTCCTCCATGGAGAAATAGACAGTGACATCCTGACACCTTATAGGAACCTGACACACACAATGATACAGTCACCATCCAGACACATTCCTTGTCTGTTACTGGATAATGTACCAGAATTCCCAGCACCGCTCACCTCTTCTCGATGATCTCTCGGGTGACTTCTAGAATCTTCTTTGTAATTCTCTATTTTATCAGGGAGGGAGGTGGGGGCAATGTGATGGTCATATGATCTCCACACTTCACAGGAGGAAAACTCTAGATCTGAAAACAAAGAGCAAAATCAAATGATATTCCCAGAATCCTCCTCACCTCACCATCCAGGTTTCCATTTTTTTAAAGCCCCACTTAATGTGGAGTTCCAGGCTTATTAAAAGTCAGCAGCTACAAAAAGTGTAGTTGCTGACTTTTAATAAACAGACACTTACCTGTTCCACGTTCCAGCGATGCGGCCGAACAGGGTGTCTCTCCTCTCGCTCTCCTCTCCCCCGGCGCCTCCATTGCCACTCTGGGCACCCGGCCATGACAGCTTTCAGCTTCACAACCGAGCACGCACGACGCATGCGCGAGTTGCTTTGTGCTCCCTGAGTGGATAGGCGATCTCCTGGGACCTGTCGCGTGTCCCAGGAGATCGCCTAGAGGGATGGACCGTCTAAGGCAAAAGGAAGAGTCGCCTTGGTGGTCCCTGGGCAGAAGGAGGAAGTGGGACAGGAAGTCCCCCTCTTAACAAAGCCCTCATCCCCCCCAAAAAAAATAACATGACAAATGTAGCATGTAAGGGGGCGAGAAGTGCTTAAAGCGGAAGTTCCAATTTTGGGTGTAACTTCGCTTTAAGACTGATGTAGAATTTACCCACACAAGACCCCCCACACTCAGTAGGTTAAAAGCTTGTTGCAGGCATTATGACATCATTACATACAATGCAGGATCAACAGTCCCACTTTCCAAGGCTCCATCCACATCCTAAGAGCACCAGAAGAAAAAGCCAGATGGAGGGACATTGAGAGAAAGAGCTGTGAGGTCAGTGTGATGTCATAGGACATCTAGACTCTGGATGGAGGGACATTTGGATGTGGAGATTTGAGGGGTCCTCTATATGAGGCTCCCATGCAAACAAAATCATTGTTCCTGGGTGTGTCCTACCTCTCCTAAACTGAATAGTGAACTTTGACCTTTACCATAGAGAAATCTGTCAGGAATCTGTGAAAGTAAGCTCCCATGTGATCAGGTGAAGTGCGGAGGAACGGAGTGTAAATACCAGACAATTTTCTAAAGAGCTCCTAATGGTGGGGATGGATTTTGCTGCTCCTGGTGCCAAGTTCACTGCAGGTGTGGAGAAAAGCTATGGAAGAGGATATGGAGGAGAGATGAGGAGGAAATCCAGGAATCAGGATAAAGGTCAGGACAAGCAACAGATGAGCGCATCCAAGAGATGAAGCCGGGGTCACTACACAGAAAATCAATCCAAGGAAACAACAGGCAGGACGAGGAATAGCAAGAAGGAGCTCAGAGACAAATGAGAATATTGCTCAGCCAATGGGAGATGATCTCAGCATGACTTACATAATGAAGGAGATGAGGGGCTGAAGGGGTTAATCTACATATTACCTACTCTGCCATAGATACAGCAATGTCTTCTCTCTACATCTTATCAAATGGAATGTCATCATTATCCTGTATGTACCTGACATCACTTCCTGTCTGTATTTCATAGAAACGTTTTGTCTCTGTAGAAGTGAGATCACCACCTTGTGGAGCTCATAGGAACTACAGAAACGTCTGGTAGTGTGAACACGGCCTTGTGCTGTGTGTATGTACTGTATATCCTTATAGATGGGTCATCTCCACTCCCACCAAGGGGGATAGAAATATATTACTGCTCGGGGGAGAGACATTTTGGCCCCTTTGATTTTGCAGTAAAGTTTATGTCAGATTTAGTCATGTAGAACATCTGTTATATGGATACAAAGAGCCCCAGCCAATCCCCAGATTTGGGCAATTATGTCACCAATTTAAATAGAATAAAACCTGCGCTATGTGTAACAACTCAAATACCTACAGACATTACTTATACCGGACTGCTGCTGTAACAAAGGTAAGTGTTCCCTTTATCAACTAGAAGAGCATTATGTGTCACAGCGCTGTCCTATTGTGTGTGCACATAAATCATCACAAATACACTACAATATGTGGAGACATTCATATATAAAGTGCTGGGAGCTCAAAATAATATCCTCTGAAGATCTACTGCTTCCACTTTACACCTACTTCACTGATCTTATGGTGTTTATCAATAAATTAAGTAAACTGATCCATGTGCAAATTCATATACAACATAAAGTACTTTGTACTCAGGATGCTTTTCCCTGCAGATCCACTGCTTCCAATGTACACCTACTTCTTTAATCTCCTAACATTTGCTGCTATATTAAATAAAGTAAAATATGTGCAAATTCATGTAATCATACAATATTTTGTATTCAATATAGTGTTATCTGCCAGTCCACTGCTTCCAATTTGCATCTACTTCAACAAACTTTCTTTGTTCAAAAACCCCACCAATCAGTGAAAAGTTGTTAAGGTGTAAAGTTCTCGATGCCCCAAACTGTGGCAGCTGTAGTGTAGCCACGCCTTCTTCCACCTCTTACACACGTGATGGTGAGGGCGCCCCCTTAGTGGTGCTTCCCCACTCACCAGAGCAATATGACTCCCAGCTTTTCATCTACCAGAGTCACCAACATCCTTCACATTCTCCTCACCTCCGATGGCAAAGGAACGGGATCCTCCTCGCTCACTCCTGCATCTCACATTGTGTAACTCCTTTTATTAAAAGCAAATACTAAAAACTGCACTCAGTGAAGAACAGATGTGACACAATGCTTGTATAACCAACACCAGGAAGTGCTGTGCACAGGCAGTAAGTGATTTCACCAGAACCAGAAGTTACATACATACACAGCACAAGGCTGTGATCACGCCACAAGATGTTTTTTCTGGGCTGCAGTTCCTCTGAGCTCCACAAGATGGTGATCTCACTTTTACCCATGATGGAAGACTTTATGGAAGACACACAGGAAGTGATATCAGGAATAGACAGGAAGTGATGTCGGGCATAAAGGGGAAGAGCCGAGCGAGAGGTGAGTCGGGAGGAAGTAGAAAGAAGACGTTGCTGGAAGTGGCAGTAGAGGAGGTAATAAGATCTTATTTTCTATTTACACCCAGTAACCCCCGTCATGTCCGTTCTCTTCCTCCATAGTCACTGTGATGTCTTATCTCCAGTAAGGATGAGCTCAGGCGCGTTCGCATAGAACACGTGCAGAGCCCGCCAGGAAGTCGGCGCAGCGCTGCGCTAATCACAGGCAGTGAGACATTGTCCGATCTCTGCAGCCGCACATCGGGGCAATGTCTCACTGCCTGTGATTAGCACAGCGCTGTGCCGACTTCCTGGCGGGCTCTGCACGTGGACCATGCGAACACGCCTGAGCTCATCCTTACTCTCCAGCAGATGATGATACACACACATATAGTGTGGAAACCTAGATTAACCCCGTCAGGGGCAGAACATTTCCCCACAAATTCTCCAAATTTTTTTCACTTTATTTAACGGCTTATATGACTTCTATTTAGGTGTGGGGGATGGGGTTTGTCTTTCTTTACCAGCAGATCAACAGCAAAACAGACTTTACATAGAAAAGAGACTTTGATCGGTCTAAGCAAAGGTAAGTGGTTCCCAGATCAAAAAACCCTAAACTGAACGTTCCTCTGTGTGTGATCCCACTGAGGTCGGTTCTTCCCCCATACTATCCCCCATACATCCCATCCTAATATTCTACAACCAGTACAATCTAGATCATTCTCTGTCATCAATTATTGGTTTACAGGGAAACCTGTATAGATCACATGACCAATGAGGATGGAGGAGGCCCGGAGTCACATGACTGAGCAGATACTAAACCTCACCCTGGAGATCATCTACCTGCTGACCGGAGAGGTGAGGAGGATTCTGGGAGGTCACATGACATCACTCTTATCTCTATTAATAAAACACAGACCTGACCGGAGAGGTGAGGAGGATTCTGGGATTCTAACATAATATTCCTATTGGTTCTCCAACACAGAGATTTCCTCTTGTGAAGTCAGGAGATCATATGACCATCACAGTGCCTCCATGTGACTCCTTAAAACCTGAGAGACACAACATGGAGAAGATTCTAGAAGTCACCAAGAAGATGATGGGGCTGCTGACAGGAGAGGTGAGCGGTGCTGGGAATTCTGGGACATTATCCAGTAACAGACAAGGGATGTGTCTGAATGGTGACTGTATCGTTGTGTGTGTCAGGTTCCTATAAGGTGTCAGGATGTCACTGTCTATTTCTCCATGGAGGAGTGGGAATATTTAGAAGGACACAAGGATCTCTACAAGGACGTCATGATGGACAATCAGCCGCCCCTCACATCACCGGGTAAGAGGAGACTTTATTGTAAACGAAAGGCCAGTATGGAGGCTCCACCTAGATCCCCCATCATCTGATAAACACATAGAAACAATGTATTCAGTCAGTGTGTGTGTTTCCCACAGATGGATCCAGTAATGGGAACCCACCAGAGAGATGTCCCCGTCCTCTGTATTCCCGGGATTCCACACAGGAAGATCACACCATCCCCCACCATCATCAGGTAGATGAGGAACAATCACTGATAGTACCATTAGGATCTGTACATTATCTGCATTGTTACCATTGATGTCATTTTTATTATATATTCAGAGTAGAAACCTGAGAGATTCTAAAGTTGAGGTTAAAGCAGAAGAAGAAGAGAGGTATGTGAGGGATGATCAGCAGTCTATGGAGGAGGATGGAATAACGGGGACATTTATAGAGGAGGACACTCCTACAGAGATCAGTACAGGTGGGTTCTTAACATTACATTCCTCCTCCCATACTGCTCACTGATTGGTCCAGAATAGGGCAAAAACTGGGTGATAGACTGTAATCCCCTGGTCATTTTCCTGAGCTGTGTTCCCCGTCTTGTATTCCTGTATTTCTCTCGGATAATCTTCCTTCTCTGTGCTGCAAACACAATTTATGTATCTAGACTGGATTTCTGGACATTTTGTGGTTCAGCTGGAATTAAAATGTTGATTTCACCATAGGTGTTGATTGACCTTGGCACCTGGGGTATGTTCTTTGGGTCTTCTGCCCCATTCCCAGGTCTAGCGAGATCTCTGACAGAAAAATTCTCTCAGGGTTACTTTTTTTTTTTAAATCGTCTTTATTATTTTCTTATATAAAATTCAGCAAACAATTACATTCAATCCTGAAGCATTGAGGTTTACACAGATCCCCCAATGTCTTCACATTTACATGCGTACTTTTCCACTTCATATCTATAACAATATTAGGTGGTGGCCCGAGAGGTGGGGGTATTTGGGGGAGAGTCAACCTGTGTGTAGGAGAGGGAAAAAAAAAAAAAAAAATGGGGGAGGTTTAAATTTCTCCCCTGTGTTATTTCCCTTCTTTATGTGTTTTTTTTGTGCCCTTGTGATTCCTTTTATTTATATATTTAAAAAAAAAAAAAAAGGAGAGTTTCTTTTAAAAAAAAAAAAAAATAATCTTTTCTCCTTTAATCATTATTACGTGCTTTTATTCCGTTTGTGTCCCCTTAGTGTGTTTGTGTTTTGTGCTTAGGAAAGTCCTCAGCTTCCCTTTATGTTTCCTAATAATTGTGTTGTTTGTTTTGGTGTCTCCCCCACTGGTTGTCTCTCCTCCTACCCCCCTCCCCCAGACCCCTCCAATTATATTTCCATCATTTATTCACTTCCCATATACCTTAAAACATACTACAAACAACAAAATTTATAAGTTGTGGTTCGGATTCATATTTCCCCTTTACCCTTTCTACGATGTACCTTTGGAGGACACGAGCTTGCGCAGCAGCTTTTTGATTTTTCTCTTTCCCTTCCTTTCTCCCTCTCCCTATCAGGGATCTCTGGGTGATTCCGGAGGGATTATCAAATTTTTTAATCTGGTATAACTTACTCTTTCTCTATTTCTCGGGAGTAATGCTTCCAGCCCGCCCATATATTTTTATATTTTTCTTGTTGTTCTTTTATATCATATATCCCTTTTTCAGCTTCCATTATTTTATCTACCTCCCCCTTCCATTCCAATAGAGTGGGACATGTTTTCTGCTTCCAATATCTAGGTATTAGTATTTTGGCTGCATTCAGCAGATGTGGTATGACTCCTTTTTTATAAGATTTAATGGATCCTTCTGTCCCGTGAAACAGATATTGTAAGGGTGTCATTTCTATTGATTTTGCTGTTATCCTCTCTATCCATTTAGCCACTCCCTCCCAAAAAATCCTAATTTTTGGGCAGTCCCACCATATGTGAAGGTATGTCCCCTTATCCTTACATCCTCTCCAGCAATGCCCATCCGCTGTTGGGTATATCTCTGCTATTCTGGCTGGGGTTCGGTACCATCTAGCTATAAACTTATATGACATTTCTTGTATTGCTGCGCTTATTGAAGTCTCATGCGTCATTTCCATAAGTTTTTTTATTTGTGTTGGTCTAAATGTGCATCCTAATTCTTTCTCCCACTCTCTTATAAAGTAAGGAATTGTGCTACTTTGTTCACTAAGAACTAATTTATACATCTGGGATAGCAAGTTATTTGGTTTTTCTATTTTCATACACATCTTCTCATATGTCGTAAGGGAGCTCAGAGGTCTTACTTGGGGTTCTAATTTATTAAAAAAATCTCTCATTTGGTAATATCTCCATTTTGACATGTATATTTCTCCTTGTGATGATATTAATTCTGTTAAGGGGAGTAAACTTCCTAATGGAGCGTATCTTAGGCACCTTGTATTTCCCCCTGAGCCCCAAGAACCTAATGCTCCCTTTTCTTCCCCTGGTGGAAACCATGGATATCCCCCTAATGGGGCCAGTGGTGATGTACGTGGGGCATATTTTCCATTTTTGTTCATTCTGTCCCATACTGCTAACGTATTCCGTGTTAGTGGTGATGTCCACTTTGCTAAAGCTCTATTCGTGGCCTGTATCCATGGGGCCCCTGCTAGATTTCTGCCCGCCATGCTTTCTTCTACCGAAACCCATGCCTTATTTAAGGAGTCATGGCACCAGTTTAGTATTCGTACCATAGACATTGCTTTATAATACATAAAGACATCTGGAAGCCCTATTCCACCTTCCTTCTTATTTCTACGCAGGATATCATATGCTATTCTAGGATTTTTATCGTTCCATATAAAGGATATAAACATTTTACGTATTCTCTTAAAAAAGACCTGAGGTACTGCTATAGGTACAGTATTTAAGATATATATTATTCTAGGTAATATATTCATTTTCAGAGTGTTTATCCTTCCAAACCATGTCAGTGAATAACCCTTCCATCTATTTAGATCTTTAGTTATTTCTGTTATTAGAGTTCCATAATTAAGTTCATATAAAGATTTAGCCTCCGCCGTAATATGTACTCCTAAATAATATAATGATTTTTTTTCCCATTTAAATGGAAGGTTATTCTTCATTACCATTGTCATCAATGGGGGTACATGACAGGGTAATATTATAGATTTTTCCATGTTTATTTTAAAATTGGACATTTTCCCATATCTCTGGACCTCCTCCATTAGTGCCATTATTGATCCCTGTGGTTCTGAAAGATAGAATAGTAGGTCATCAGCATATGCTGATACCTTATGCTCCTCAGATCCTATTCTTATCCCTTTTATTCTCTTATTTTCTCTCACCCTGCACAGAAATGGTTCCAGAGTCAAGGCAAATAGTATCTCTCAGGGTTACTTACTCTGGTGTCTGCTGGCTGTGCCGGGTGGAGGGATATGTCTGGATAGTCTCAGACCAAAGTCACTGAGTGCAGTCTCAGGAGATGGGAGGCAGCAGTATGGGACCTCTAAAACTTGTCTCCAGTAAACTTTTAAGCTTTCACTGATTACTGAATAACAGTATTATGAGTCCTGACTAGAGATGGGCTGAACGCTCCCTCATTTAGTTCACATCAGAACTCCCGAACAGGGAAAAAGTTTGGGCCCAAGCCACAAACTCTATTAAAGTCTATAGGACCTGAACATAAAAAATCAAAGGTCCCTATTTTGAAGGCTTATATGCAAGTTATTGGCTACAAAAATGGTATGGGGTCTGGGTACTGCCCTGGGGGACATGCATCAATGTAAACATTTTTTTTAAAAACCTATAATTTTTAAAACCGCAGTGATTTTATTGATTTAAAAAAAAAAATAACAAACATGTCAACCGTGCAGTTGGTTTTGCACAGAGTGGTCAGATTCCTCCTCTTCTGGGGTCCCTCAGTGGCGAGGTTTAGTGTAACGTATTGTAATGGGTCTGGAGTCACCTGAATGCCCAGCTAGTGAAAGGAAGTTACTATTTGGATCATCTCCACGCAAGCAGGCAGAGGGGAATCCAGGGGATCCAGTGGCAGCAGTACCGACTTTCCCCAGTTAATGGAGAAACCAGATAGCTCCCCAAAGGCTCTAATAAGGGTCATAACGGCCTGTAACGTTTTTTGGGTGTCCCCTAAATAAAGTATCATCTGCGTACATTGACACTGTGTCAATTTCTGTTCTCTGCTGAAACCCTATGATGTTGGTGTCTCCCCGTATTCTTGCTGCTAGGGGTTTCAGAGCCAGGGCAAACAGCAGGGGTGATAAAGGACACCCCTGCCTAGTACCCCTGAACAGTGTAAAGGATTCTGATAATTCACCATTGATTCTGATCCTAGCTGAAGGCTTGGCATACAGAAGCCTAACCCATCTAATAAAGTTATTTCCTAATCCCATATTCTTCAGTACTTTCCACATTTGACACTGTTGAAGGCCTTAGCTGCATCCAGCGAAAAAATTTCTCTGTTGTCAGTCTTGTCTACGGGCAGTTGCAGGTGCAGAAAGAGCCTCCTAATGTTTTGGGCTGTAGATCTTGTGGGTATGAACCCTGATTGGTCGCTATGTATTATTTTGTGAATCACCTTTGCCAGTCTGTTCACTAACACCCAGGCCAATAGTTTGATGTCTGCCGTTAGCAATGATATGGGTCTATATGAGTCCAGCGAATCAGCATATTTACCCAGCTTCAGCAGGACAATAATAATTGCCTCATTCATGGAGTCTGGAAAAGACCCGTCTTCAAGCGCCTCGTTGTAGACCTTTTAGCAGGATAAGAAGTAGTGTGCGTAACGTTTATAAACTTCAGATGGAAGACCATCCATACCTGGTGATTTGTTGTTTTGTGATTGTGATAAGGCTATAGCTAGTTCTTTTTCCTTCAATAGTGCTTTAAGCATAGCTGCATCCCCTTCTGTCAATCTGGGGAGTTCACATTTCTCCAGGAAGTCAGCTATTTCCATGTCAGTGGGCCTCACCTTGGAGGTGTACAGATCTGCATAGAAGTCTCTAAAGACCTGTACAATTTCCAAAGTCTGGGTCTTTTTATTACCCTGAGCATGGCCGAGATGAGGGAAGAGAACCTCTGTGCATGCGCCATCACCGCTAGCATGTGCCCAGTCGCCTCTGCCTTCAAAATTTGACTGTTGTAGAAATTTTTTTTTATTCTCAGCCAGCTGCAATGGCAGTTGACCATGGCCTGTGCACTAAACCAGGCTCTTTTTGTATCCTCTGTAGGATTAGTGGTGTATATGTCCTTTGTCTCTGTAACCAATTCCCGCACTGCTGTTTCCCATGCCTTTGTGTCCGTTTTGATATGATTTATTAGTCTTATAAATTGCCCTCTCATAAAGGCCTTTGCTGCATTCCACAACACTCCAAGTTTGGCTGTATTTATATTCTCTCGCAAAAATTATTTTAGTGTGTTTCGCATTTGGTCTGGTTCAGGAATCGGAGAAAGCCAGATTGGGTTAAGCCTCCAAACTGGTCTTTTAACCACTTCAGCCCCGGACCAATAAACACCTTAAGGACCAGAGGTCTTTTTCCAATTTCGCACTGCGCTGCTTTAACTGGTAATTGCGCGGTCATGCAATATTGCACCCAAACGAAATTTGCGTCCTTTTCTTCCCACAAATAGAGATTTCTTTTGATGGTATTTGATTGCCTCTGCGATTTTTATTTTTTGCGATATAAATGGAAAAAGAGCGAAAATTAAAAAAAAAAAGATATTTTCTTCTTTTTGTTATAAGAAAAATCGAATAAACTAAATTTTAGTCATACATTGAGGGCAAAATGTATTCAGCCACATGTCTTTAGTAAAAAAAATGTCAATAAGCGTATATTTTTTTGGTTTGCGCAAAAGTTATAGCGTCTACAAACTAGAGTACATTTTCTGGAATTTACACAGCTTTTAATTTATGACTGCCTATCTCATTTCTTGAGGTGCTAAAATGGCAGGGCAGTACTGACCCCATTTTGGAAAGTAGACACCCCAAGGAAATTGCTGATGGGTATGTTGAGCCCATTGAATATTTATTTTTTTTGTCCTAAGGGATTGAATAATGACAAAAAAAAAAAAATTTTTTTTACAAAAAGTTGTCACTAAATGATATATTGCTCACACATGCCATGGTTATATGTGGAATTGCACCCCAAAATATATTCTGCTACCTCTCCCGAGTATGGGGATACCACATGTGTGGGACTTTTTGGGAGCCTAGTCGCGCACGGCACCCCGAAAACCAATCACCACCTTCAGGATTTCTAAGGGTGCAAATTTTTGATTTCACTCCTCACTACCTATCACAGTTTTTGAAGGCCATAAAATGCCAAAATAGCACAAAACCCCCCAAAATGACCCCATTTTGGAAAGTAGACACCCCAAGCTATTTACTGAGAGGCACGTTGAGTCCATGGAATATTTTATATTTTGCCACAAGTTGCGGGAATATTACAAACTTTTTTTTTTTTTTGCACAAAGTTGTCACTAAATGATATATTGCTCACACATGCTATGGGCATAAGTCAAATTACACCCCAAAATAAATTCTGCTGCTTCTCCCGAGTACGGGGATACCACATGTGGAGGACTTATAAAATTAAATTATTAAATATAAAATGCTACCAAAAAAACTGTTAGCGATCGCAGGGATCAGGCCTGACTCTGCGATCGCTGCAGTTATGTGTTTAGTGTTTTGTAAGTGACAGTGATCGATCGATACTGCACTTGGGTGGGCTGGGCAGAGGGGCAAAACGCAGGTGCTAGCAGGTATCTGGGCTGATCCCGCTAACAATGCGTTTTTTGGAACCCTAAACTGCTGGGGATGCTAGTATAGATCTGATCAGATCAGATATTGATCTGTTCAGATTCTATACCACTACGGGAGGTTTATGCTTTGCGTGTGGGTGTTAGCGGTACTGGCACTAACCTAGCGCTGCCTGGGGCGACGCAGACCCTGATCCTAAAACCTAATTGATATCACCCGCCGGGTGATCAGGGGGTTAAACCTTTATTGGGTAATAAATGGTGGGTGCCCTGATGCTATAAAAAGCAAACTAACCAGAGTCACCCGTAACACTTATACGGTGATCAGTGGTGAAAGGGTTAACTAGGGGCAATCAGGGGGTTCAAATTTTTATTAGGTAGTATATGGGGGTCCCTGGCGCTATATAAAAACCTGACGGGGAACCTAAATAACTAACTGGCTAACCAGCGTCACCAGTGACACTTATACTGTGATCGCTGGTGAAAGGGTTAACTAGGGGCAATCAGGGGGTTAAAACCATTATTGGGTAGTATATTGGGGTACCTAGCGCTATAAAAACCTGGCGGTGAACCTAAAAAAAAACTAGCTACCTAGCGACACTAATGCAGCGATCAGAAAAATGATCGCTTAGTGACACTGGCAAAAGGAGGTGAAAGGGTTAACTCTAGGGGCAATCAGGGGGTTAAACCTTTATTGGGGAGGGGGGTAGGGGGCTACCCTGGACCTAACACTAACTGCCCTGACAGTTTTTACTGTTACAACTGACACTGAATGCAGTGATCAGTAAATAAATGATCAATGCAATCAGTGACACTGTGACTGGGGGGGGAGGGGGGGCGATCGGGGGGGGGGGGGGGTTTGTGTACCTATGTGTCAGTGTAGTGTTTTGGTGCCATTACTTTTTGTCTTCTCCTCGTAGTCCGGTCAAAAAGACCGCCCCGAGGAGAATGACATCACTTCCTCCTTCCTGTGTATACAATACAGTGGGAGGAAGCTTCTCATTGGCCAGGAGCGATCCAGAGGGGGTGGCCAGAAACCAACGGCCATCCCCTCATCATGGATCGCTCCTGCAGCGAACCGGACCGCCGTATCCAGCGGGAGGGGGTCCGATCGGACCCCCCCACCCGCTGGAAGGCAGGCACGTACATGTTCGTGCTTGTGCCTGCCTGTGCCATTGTGATGACGTACAATGGCAATACGGCGGTCCTTAAGTGGTTAATCGAGTCTGGCAGTGAGATGGACACCCAGAACGAGGAGTGGTCAGAGACATGTCTATCAGCTTATCCTGAAGCTACAACCAGCTGCAACATTATGTCATTACCTAGTCCCATATCTATCCTAGATAGCCCCCCATGTGAGGCCAAGTAGAATCAGTACTTTTTCAGTTCTGGTTGCACATTACGCCTTACATCTGTCTGTCTGAGTTCCCCAATCACTCTGGCAAAAGGTGTATGTCCTGCTCCATTTAATTTGATGTTAATGGGGACAGGTAATTTGTCCTTAAAATGATTCAGGTAGTTATTATAGTCTCCTACTGCTAGGAATGGGACCTGGATATTGTGCCATAAACCTTGCCACTTTAGGACCTCAGACAAACAAATATGGCAGCGGTACATATATGCCAGCTAATATACAGGCTAGTCCATGGATTTTGCATAACAGAAATATGTATCTCCCACTCCCCCCTCCCGTGTCAATGATTCTCTTGGAGCAGTGAAACCGTACATCCTGCCTTACTAGTATTCTCACCCTCCTGGAGTATGCAGAGTATGTGGAATGGAATTGTACCTCACATGTTTAAGGGCTTAAGCTAGGGGGTGGATCTGGGGAGAAGTGGGTCTCCTGCAGGCATACGATGCCGGCCCCCATTGATTTAAGGTGTCTATGGACTGCCATTCTCTTCATTGGGGTACCTTGGCCCTTAACATTCCATTTTAAAATTAACCGCATTATTATCATCATTAATATCAGCATATACGCCTTTTGAGAAGCCACAATGCTAGAGAGTATTTCGGTGATACATAGAGAGCGAACATTATCTTGCATACAAACGTTACCAGTGACATAGGTGGTGATCCATGCAAAGACCACGTTTATGGAAGTCCAGTGTTAAGGTATTAGTGGGTTAGAACAAAGACACATTATGCAGCAACAAGAAATCTTAAGTCTACCTGTCGTTTTTATAAGTAAAGCAACTTTTTGAGCCAACTGGGCTCCCAGTCAAATAGGCTGCGTAATGGACCATTCCCATGCATCCGCTATGGGAAGCGAAGGCCGTGGAAACGCCCATTAAACCCAGGGGTTGATTTAAAAAGGGGTTTCACACCTACAGCATGCGTAGGACACCCCCACGATTTAGGCACTTCCAGTGTTCTCTTTCAGTCGCCTTGGCAATAAGTAAAAGTGACTAAACATGCCAACTGTTAACGAAGTATAAGGCGAGGATCATGTGGTAAGAACCGTGGACCAACAACGGTGATGTGTGATCAAGCTGGGGCAGTTCACAACATTCTGGTAGTCATATATCAGGCTCAAGCATTGTCGTGCGCCTTAGCTGCTTTGAGTGCTCTGTCCTCTCGATCCAGCCATTGCGCTGCAGAGGTGGGGCAGTCAAAGAAGTGAACCTCCCCTAGTGCAACCACCCGAAGTCGGGCAGGGTACAGCATGGCATATTTCAAGTTGAAATCCTGCAATTTTTTTTTAACATCCATGAACTTTGCTCTGTGCTTTTGCAGCTCAGCCGAGAAGTCTGGGAATAGGGAAATTTTGGAGTTCTCAATGGCCATCACTCCACTCATGGTCCTGGCTTTAGATAGAATAGCATCTCTGTCCTTGTAATTTAGCAATTTAAAGAAGAATGCGTGTGGATGATTACCCGGTGGGAGCGGGTGGAATGGGACCCTGTGTGCCCGTTCAACTGCAAAGAGTGGGGAGAAGGCTTCTTTGTCAAAAGTGGAGATCAGCCAATTTTCAATGAAAGCAACAGGGTTTTTACCCTCAGCCCTTTCCGGGATGCCCAGGGCCCACACATTATTGCGTCTCATACAGTTTTCTAAATCGTCCAGCCGGGCAGCATGCTGATCTGTGAGTTGGCAATTATATTGTAGGTCCCTTTGCATGGGGGCTATATCATCCTTAACCACGCTTATCCTGCCCTCAATGGTGGCTGTGTGTTCCCGCAGTTTCTGAATGTCTTGCCTCACAAATGATATTTTCTCCTTAACCCCTTTAACTTAATTTGCTAATGAGGAGATAGATACATTACATGCTGTTACTGCAGAGAAAATGTCTCTGAGAGTGGGTTCTGTATTGTCTGATGGCAGGGAGGCAGATTGGGGCCCTGTGAATAAGTCTCTGGGTGTACTCACTGTGTTCCAAACTGGGGATGATCCACCGGTATCCTCCAGCGGGACTGTGTCATCCACTTCAGACTGGCCCCGTTAGTATCTTCCAGAGCAGATGAGGAAGGCTGCTGGTCCTTTGGAGCTTTTCCTCCGAAGAAGAGTCTCTTGGCTACCTCCTTATATTTCTCCTTAGAGGTCATCATGGAGGCCCCTGGTTCTCCTTATTCCGTTTTGCCATGTTTTCGAATGAGCAGGAAAGCGGCGTGACGGCTCGCTAACTCCGTGGGGCTGGTGTGGTTCATTTCTGTTTCTTTTTGACCCAGGATGGGCATTTTGTCAGGATGATCTCCCAGATTCTCGGCGGAGCGGAAGACAAGTGCAATCCTCTACACTCGCTGCTTAGCAACGCCCACGCCAATTATTTTAAATAATTGGCGTCTGCATAGAACTTCTCTACTTTTGACCTAGGTATAGCAATGTGCTGTATGTGATCACTTACAAACCACTGAGGTATGCTATAATCTGTATATCGTGAATAATTATTTATTTTGTAAGGCTGTGCTTTGTCTAGCCTATGTTATGCTCCAAAGGTGTCTGTATGCATCACTTTTTTCAGCAATAAAAGTTTTGTTGGAAAACAAAAACAAAACAAAAAAGGGGGGGGGGGGGGGGTCTCAGGGTTTGCTGCATGACAGAAGGTATTTCACCTTAATGCATAGAATGCATTAAAGTGAAAAACTAAAAGGGTTTACAACGCCTTTAAAGTAAAACAATAAAAATGAAAAATTCCTTTAAATATAGTGTCTGGAGGTCCCCTTTAGTCTGTCTGTAAAATGGTGCATCTGTAAAGAGTATAGAACCTGCTTCAGAAAAACTGATGTATACAAAGAAAAAAAATGACATTTGAATTGATTTTAGCAAGCTATTTCCCACAATATAAAAATGTTTTAAAAAAAACAGCGTGGGACCCCCCCCCAATCCATACCAGGCCCTATGGGTCTGGTGTGGATTTTAACCACTTGAGGACCGCCGTATTGCCAATGTACGTCAGCACAATGGCACAGGCAGGCATAATCACATACATCTACGTGATTGCCTTCCAGCGGGTGGGGGGTCCGATCGGACCCCCTCCCGCTGGATACGGCGGTCCGATTCGGTCCAGGAGCGCTCCGTGATGAGGGGATGGCCGTTGGTTTTCGGCCACCCCCTCTGGATCGCTCCTGGCCAATGAGAAGCTTCCTCCCCTGTGTATTGTTTACACAGGAAGGAGGAAGTGATGTCATTCTCCTCGGGGCGGTCTTTTTGACCGGACTACGAGGAGAACAGTAAAAGTAAGTGTGCACCAACACTACACTGACATGTAGGTACACACAGGCACACAAACCCCCCCCGATCCCCCCCCGCCCCCCCCCCCCCCCCCCCCCAGTCACAGTGTCACTGATTGCATTGATCATTTCTTTACTGATCAATGCATTCAGTGTCAGTTGTGACAGTAAAAACTGTCAGGACAGTTAGTGTTAGGTCCAGGGTAGCCCCCTATCACCCCCTAATAAAGATTTAACCCCCTGATTGCCCCTAGAGTTAACCCTTTCACCCCCTTTTGCCAGTGTCACTAAGCGATCATTTTTCTGATCGCTGCATGTGTCGCTAGGTAGCTAGTTATTTTTTTAGGTTCACCGCCAGGTTTTTATATCGCTAGGTACCCCGATATACTACCCAATAATGGTTTTAACCCCCTGATTGCCGCTAGTTAACCCTTTCACCCCCTTTTTCCAGTGTCACTAAGCAATCGTTTTTCTGATCGCTGCATTAGTGTCGCTACAGTCGCTAGGTAGCTAGTTATTTTTTTAGGTTCATCGCCAGGTTTTTATAGCGCTAGGTACCCCGATATACTACCCAATAATGGCTTTAACCCCCTGATTGCTGCTAGTTAACCCTTTCACCCCCTTTCACCAGCGATCACAGTATAAGTGTCACTGGTGACGCTGGTTAGCCAGTTAGTTATTTAGGTTCCCCGTCAGGTTTTTATATAGCGCCAGGGACCCCCATATACTACCTAATAAAAATTTGAACCCCCTGATTGCCCCTAGTTAACCCTTTCACCACTGATCACCGTATAAGTGTTACGGGTGACTCTGGTTAGTTTGTTTTTTATAGCATTTTATATTCAAATCCGGAAGGCAGTGCTTGGTTTTCGGGGTCCCGTACGTGGCTAGGCTCCCAAAAAGTCCCCCATATGTGGTATCCCCGTACTCGGGAGAAGCAGCAGAATTTATTTTGGGGTGTAATTTGACTTCTGCACATAGCATGTGTGAGCAATATATCATTTAGTGACAACTTTGTGCAAAAAAAAAAAAAAGTTTGTAATATTCCCGCAACTTTTGGCAAAATATAAAATATTCCATGGACTCAACATGCCTCTCAGTAAATAGCTTGGGGTGTCTACTTTCCAAAATGGGGTCATTTGGGGGGGGGTTTGTGCTATTTTGGCATTTTATGGCCTTCGAAACTGTGATAGGTAGTGAGGAGTTAAATCAAAAATTTGCACCCTTAGAAATCCCGAAGGTGGTGATTGGTTTTCGGGGTGCCCTGCGCGACTAGACTCCCAAAAAGTCCCACACACGTGGTATCGCCATACTCGGGAGAAGTAGCGGAATATATTTTGGGGTGCAATTCCACATATAACCATGGCATGTGTGAGCAATATATCATTTAGTGACAACTTTTTGTAAAAAAAATTTTTTTTTTTTTTTTTTTTGTCATTATTCAATCCCTTAGGACAAAAAAAATAAATATTCAATGGGCTCAACATACCCATCAGCAATTTCCTTGGGGTGTCTACTTTCCAAAATGGGGTCATTTGGGGGGGATTTGTACTGCCCTGCCATTTTAGCACCTCAATAAATGAGATCGGCAGTCATAAATTAAAAGCTGTGTAAATTCCAGAAAATGTACTCTAGTTTGTAGACGCTATAACTTTTGCGCAAACCAAAAAATATACGCTTATTGACATTTTTTTTACTAAAGACATGTGGCTGAATAAATTTTGCCCTCAATGTATGACTAAAATTTAGTTTATTCGATTTTTCTTATAACAAAAAGAAGAAAATATCTTTTTTTTTCAAAATTTTCGCTTTTTCCATTTATATCGCAAAAAAAAAAAATCGCAGAGGCAATCAAATACCATCAAAAGAAAGCTCTATTTGTGGGAAGAAAAGGACGCAAATTTCGTTTGGGTGCAATATTGCATGACCGCGCAATTACCAGTTAAAGCAGCGCAGTGCGAAATTGCAAAAAGACCTCTGGTCCTTAAGGTGTTTATTGGTCCGGAGCTGAAGTGGTTAAGGGGAACCCCACGCCAAAATGAAAAAAAAGAAGGCGTGGGGTCCACCTCAAAATCCATACCAGACCCTTATCTGAGCACGCAGCATGATGTAGATGCATATTCGGTCACAACGCTTGCCGCACGGCCAGACCAAAAAAAAATTAAAAATGCTCTACCGGCCCAAAATAGATAAGGAGTGGGGCCACCTGGTGACTGCACCTCCTGTGGCCCCTCCCCTTGTGATTGTCACCAACCTAATATGCACTGTTTGGTGATATCACAAAGAGGCGGGCCCCCAGGTGACTTCACCGGGTGTCCCCGCCCCTTACCTATTTTTTATTTTTTTACATTCAGCTGTCAGCAGGGAAGTCCGCTGACAGCTGATGACTCATTCTTTGTCCTGGCCCCGCTCCTTAACAATTCATTGACTGTGCACTTGGCGAGCGAACATCCCACCGAGCGCAAGAAAATTTGGGTACCATTCGACCCCCTTAACTAGTCCTGACCACTATCAACTGTATGTTGTACATTACATTATTCTGATACTGTATAGCCCTATCTTTTGTATCCTATATAATAAATTTTACATTATATAGTCCTTCTTTTGCACCCATTTCCTACCAGCTGGACATTTTATATCCAATTTGATTGGAGCACAGACTTTTACATGTTGATAATAATGTGATAACATCCTCAAACTTTGGAACCTTAAACAGAAAGTGATAATGAGGGAGGGGTCAATAACCCAATGATGGGGGTCTTCGGGATCAGTCTTCATCTTGGTTGTTCTCCCCCCATCCTCACTCTCTGACCTCTGGTGGGGCTCACCCCCGCTGTTATTCATGACTAAATCATGGGCTAAATAAGGAAGTGCAGGATTTCTTGTGTTGGGAAGATGGCAATGAGTGATAGAGGGGGAGGGGACACTCGTCCTATAATCCCCTCATCACTGTCACTCCTATAATAGACAGTTCTCGTTGTTTCCTCACTCTCTGACTAAGGTCCATGAATAAAGAAATGATCTGGTAGGAGATCAGAGGACCCATTTACTAGTTACCTTGAGGGGGGAATTGTAAGATCCTCAGAGACAAAGCTCCCTGATGTGGGCAGAGTCCTGGTTTAGGGGAACCAATCAGCTCATGTCTAGTAATAATCTTTGTATTTCTATTTTAGTAGATGGACGGGAGATGAGGAAAACCTCAGAGGATTGTCTCACTTTGTCTCCAGACTGTAAAGTAGAAGATGAGGACATCACACAGTATAGTCCAGGAGAAAACTCGACTACCTCAAATGTCCATCCGGCACCACACAGTGTAGATGGACCATCGTATTCCTCTTATCCTGAGGAACCTCAGACTGTGAGGGACGGTGCCGTCCTTCCAACAGATAAGAGGTTTTCCTGTACTGAGTGCGGGAAGTGTTTCTATTTTAAATCCCACCTTAATGTACATAAAAGATCTCACACAGGGGAGAAGCCGTATTCCTGTCTTCAGTGCGGGAAATGTTTTTCAGAAAGGTCCCATCTTTACAGGCATCAGAGATCTCACACGGGTGAGAAGCCATATTCATGTTCTGAGTGCGAGAAATGTTTTGCACAAAAATCAGATTTTGTCAAACATCAAAGATCTCACACGGGGGAGAAACCATATTCCTGTTCTGAGTGCGGGAAATGTTTTTCACAAAAGTTCAGTCTTTACAGTCATCAGAGATTGCACACAGGGGAAAAACCATATTCCTGTGCTGAATGTGAGAAATGTTTTTCAAACAAGTCACATCTTTCCAGACATCAGAGATTGCATATGGGTGAGAAGCCGTATTCATGTCCTGAGTGCGGGAAATGTTTTGTACAAAAATCAGGACTTGATGTACATCAGATGTCTCACACGGGGGAAAAACTGTATTCCTGTCCTGAGTGCGGGAAATGTTATTCAACGCATTCCAGTCTTTATAAACATAAAAGGTCTCACACGGGGGAAAAGCCATATTCGTGCCCTGAGTGTGGGAAATGTTTTTCAGACAAGTCTAGTCTTTCCCGACATCAGAAATCTCACATGGAGGAGAAGCCATATTCCTGTCCTGATTGCAGGAAATGTTTTTCACTGAAGTCCTCTCTGTATAATCATCAGAGATCCCACACGGGAGAGAAGCCGTATACCTGTCTTGAATGCGGGAAATGTTTTTCACGGAAGTCCAATCTTTACACACATCAGAGATTGCACACAGGGGAGAAGCCGTATTCCTGTTCTGAGTGCGGGAAATGTTTTTCACAGAAGTCGTATCTTTACCGCCATCAGCGATCTCACGCGAGTGAGAAGACATATTCCTGTTCTGAGTGCAGCAAAAGTTTTTCACAGAAGTCCACTCTTTACAAACATCTTCAGAGGTCTCACACAGCGGGGAAGGTCACTTTCGTGTTCTGAGTGTGGGAAAAATTAGAATTTGTTATACATCAGAGGTCTCACACATGTTTTATTACAGAAGTCCGATCTTTACAAATATCAGAGATCTCACAGGAGGGAGAAGCCACTTTCCTGTCCTGAGTGAGGGAATTGTTCCTCACTGAAGTCCTGTCTTCCTGTACATCGGGGATCCCACACAATCCTCAAGGTGTATTAGTGTCTTGAGTGTGGCAAATGTCTTCTATATGAATGTTGCTGGACATCACAGCTCTCATGTGGGGAAGAAGCACACCCTGATATACACCTCAGATATACTCCATGGCTGATCTTCATCATGTAAGAAACAGTTGATAAGGAGATCAGAGATCCCCCAAAGACATGGAGGAAGTGTTGTACCGTGTTGGCCATTGATAGCAGCAGAAAAATAAAAATTGATTCATTACCTTTCGTTGACTGAGTACATTTTGTGGTGTAAGATTTCACAAACACTTAGCCCTTGTACACACGGTCGGAGATTCCGACGGAATGTGTCCGATCGGACCGTTTTGTCGGATATTCCGACTGTGTGTGGTTTCCATCGGACTGTTTCCGTCTGACCAAGTTTTCCAACTTGTTGGTAAAATTTTCCTACAAAATGCTCCGATCGGACATACTCCGATCATGTGTAGAGAATTCTGCTCGGACAAAGTGCCACGCATGCTCAGATCAAATTCCTACACCAAAGCTATTAGCTACTAGCCTGAACGTAGTCCCGCCGTAACGAAATAACGTCATCGGGTTGGATTTTCCGACAACTTTGTCCGACCGTGTTTATGCAACAGTTTCAGACAAAATCTGGTTGTCGGAATCTCCGACCGTGTGTACAAGGGCTTAGAGGTCTATTTTAAAAAAAATATTAGTTGAACAAATGTGATTTACCCAGCTGTCATGAATTTGGGTCATATTTTTTTTTTTTTTCAAATCTTTTATTTATATTAAGGTCCAAGACACACGAAATACAACATCCATAAGAAACATAAGCACAGGGCATCATGGTATGCAATGAACTGGGAAATCCCACGTAGCATATGTGGGGTGTACAAGTATAATTAAAGAACAGTTAGTCTCTGAAGCGTCACTCAAACCCACCTGGGGCCTTGAGTTTCACCAGAGTAAGGAAGCGTATTAATTTCAATGGGCTCTAACCCAAGCTGTAGTTTGAGGTATTTTGCCTAGGGAACTCTTGAACCGCTGGATGGTTCAGTGAATCTCGTCCCTCATTTCCCATTTTTGTGTAGAAGCAGAGCAGCATAGGCCATGGGGCTCCCGGTAGGACCCCATACACTCAAGCCGCTAGCCACAAGTAGAAGAAGCAGAGAGAGAAAGAAAGGGAGGGGGGAAAGCATGAGATGGGGGGGAGGGGAAGCCAGAGGGAAAGTAAGGGGGGAGGGAAGGAAGGAAGGGGGCCAGGGGCGCAGCCAACGCACCCAGCTCCAGTCGCGGCGCAGGCCAGTACCTTCTGCCGTCAATCACCCTCCAATCTGAGCAACAAACGTTCTCTAAAGAAATGTTCTAATCTGATGTGTCACTCTCCAAAAGGGCCCGTCCTTCGTCTGAGAAGATAAACATGTTCCAAATGGACCATGTTTTGGTAAACCGTCCACTTTGGTGGCGGGCCGTGAGGATTAAATCTTGCATTTTTTTTTATCTCCTCCACCTTTCTAAGCCACAAGCCAATAGTTGGAGATTGCGTGGACTTCCAGCATAAGGGAATGCAGGCCTTGGCCGCGTCTAGTAAGTGGGGGATCAATGATTTTTTGTAGGTTTTGCATGAGCTAGTAGAGGCATGAAGTAGGAAAAGGGCTGGGTCTGCCGGTAAGGGGCGTTCAATAAACCTCCACACCGTAAGCTGTATGGTCTTCCAGAACTGCTCCAGACCGAGGCAGGTCCAGAAAATGTGGAGGATCGTCCCCTGTTCTGCCTGGCATCTCCAGCACCTGTAATGAGGAGGAAGGGAAGATCTGTAACTTTGCAGGGGTATTATACCATCTGGTGACTATTTTGTAATTGGTCTCTTGAGTTTTTGTGCAAATAGAGGATCTGTACGTAAAGTGAAGGATATTCTGTTTTTGACACGTCGTGAAGGTGCACTTCAACTCCTTCTCCCACCCATTTAGGCACCGAAGTTGGTGGTCATCTGGTGGCTTAATCAGCAATTGGTAGGTGGCAGAAAGGGTATGTGGCATAACACCCTCTTCTGAGCAATAGGTCTCAAAAGCGGTTAATGATTGGTCAGTACTACTGGGTGGGGGTATTGATTTAAGAAAGTGTCAGAGTTGGAGGGCCCTCCAGTAGTCCAAACAGAAGGGGCCTACCGGACTCATAAGATCACTCGCGGATGCCCATTGTCCGTTTACAATGAAATGGGAGGCTTGATAATGTCCAGGCGCCTTCAGGGAACGGAAGGTGGGATCTGTGTATTCCGGGGCAAACTCCGGGGTTCCCAAAATTGGGAGTATTGGGGAATCGAGTGACATAAGGCAGGAGCGTGTAAAGAAAGTTGAGCAGATTCGCGTGGTCGTACCTATCAGGGAGATGGAGCTGATGATCATAGGAAATCAATGTGTTAATTAAATTATGGCCAAACTTTGTCACAGCTGGACGAATGCTTGTTACCCTCATCTAGCAATTTTTTTTTTAAATTAGACCCCATAGTTTTTGTCGTTAGCCATGGTTTCATACTAATACCCAAGATCATACTCATGCACTTATGAGTACAGTAGACATCGAAGAACATACGTTAATTAAACCAACAGTATTAATCCAACCTTTTTTTAACATCAACAATGATAACCACTTACTGCTCACTGCAATTTCTTAGAACTCCCAGACATTGTACATTTTCTGAATGCAGAGGCCCCGGAGAATAATATTTGTGGTTGTTGCAATTGTTTATGTCGCACAATATACAGTGGTGTGAAAAAGTGTTTGCCCCCTTCCTCATTTCCTGTTCCTTTGCATGTTTGTCACACTTAAGTGTTTCGGAACATCAAACCGATTTAAACAATAGTCAAGGACAACACAAGTAAACACAAAATGCAATTTGTAAATGAAGGTGTTTATTATTAAAGGTGAAAAAAAATCCAAACCATCATGGCCCTGTGTGAAAAAGTGATTGCCCCCTAAACCTAATAACTGGTTGGGCCACCCTTAGCAGCAACAACTGCAACCAAGCGTTTGCGATAACGTGCAATGAGGCTTTTACAGCATCCTGGAGGAATTTTGGCCCACTCATCTTTGCAGAATTGTCCTAATTCAGTTACATTAGAGGGTTTTCGAGCATGAACGGCCTTTTTAAGGTCATACCACAACATCTCAATAGGATTCAGGTCAGGACTTTGGCTAGGCCACTCCAAAGTCTTCATTTTGTTTTTCTTCAGCCATTCGGTGGTGGACTTGCTGGTGTGTTTAGGATCATTGTCCTGCTGCAGAACCCAAGTTCGTTTCAGCTTGAGTACACAAACAGATGGTCGGACATTCTCCTTCAGGATCTCTTGGTAGACAGCAGAATTCATAGTTCCTTTTATCACGGCAAGTCTTCCAGGTCCTGAAGCAGCAAAACAGCCCCAGACCATCACACTACCACCACCATATTTTACTGTTGGTATAATGTTCTTTTTATGAAATGCAGTGTTCCTTCTACGCCAGATATACTTGGACACACACCTTCCAAAGAGTTCCACTTTTGTCTCATCGGTCCACAGAATGTTGTCCCAAAAGTCTTGGGGATCATCAAGATGTGTTGTGGAGAAATTGAGACGAGCTTTGATGTTCTTTTTGCTCAGCAGTGGTTTTCTCCTTGGAACTCTGCCATGCAGGCCATTTTTGCCCAGTCTTTTCCTGATGGTGGAGGCATGAACGCTGACCTTAACTGAGGCAAGTGAGGCCTGCAGTTCCTTGGACGTTGTTGGGGGGTCTTTTGTGACCTCTTGGATGAGTTGTCGCTGCGCTCTTGGGGTAATTTTGGGCGGCCGGCCACTCCTGGGAAGGTTCACCACTGTTCCATGTCTTCGCCATTTGTGGATAATGGCTCTCACTGTGGTTCGCTGGATTCCCAAAGCTTTGGAAATGGCTTTATAACCCTTTCCAGACTGATAGATCTCAATTACTTTCTTTCTCAATTGTTCCTGAATTTCTTTAGGTCTCGGCATGATGTGTAGCTTTTAAGGATCTTCTGGTGGACCTTACTGTGTCAAGCAGCTCCTATTTAAGTGATGCCTTGATTGTAAACAGGTGTGGCAATAATCAGGCCTGGGTGTGGCTAGAGAAATTGAACTCAGGTGTGGACAACCACAGTTATAATATGTTTTAACAAGGGGGGCAATCACTTTTTCACACAGGGCCATGATGGTTTGGATTTTTTTTCACCTTTAACCACTTTCAGACCGGACCATTTTGCTGGTAAATGACCAGAGGTCTTTTTACAATTTGGCACTGCGCTGCTTTAACTGGTAATTGCGCGGTAATGCAATGTTGTACCCAAACAAAATTTGCGTCCTTTTCTTCCCACAAATAGAGCTTTCTTTTGATGGTATTTGATTGCCTCTGCGATTTTTATTTTTTGCGATATAAACGTAAAAAGACCGAAAATTTTGAAAAAAAAATTATATTTTCTACTTTTTGTTATTAGAAAAATCCAATAAACTCAATTTTAGTCATACATTTAGGCCAAAATGTATTCAGCCACATGTCTTTGGTAAAAAAAAAGTCAATAATTGTATATTTATTGGTTTGCGCAAAAGTTGTCACATCTACAAACGAAGGTACGTTTTCTGGAATTTACGCAGCTTTTAGTTTACGACTGCCTATCTCATTTCTTGAGGTGCTAAAATGGCAGGGCAGTACAAAACCCCCCCAAATGACCCCATTTTGGAAAGTAGACACCCTAAGGAAATTGATAAGTGGCATGTTGAGCCCATTGAATATTTTATTTTTTTGCCTCAAGCGATTGAATAATGACAAAAAAAAAATTTTTTTTTTTTTGTTTTACACAAAGTTGTCACTAAATGATATATTGCTCACACATGCCATGGGCATATGTGAAATGACACCCCAAAATAAATTCTCCTGAGTACGGGGATACCACATATGTGGGACTTTTTGGGAGCCTAGCCGCGTACGGGGCCCCGAAAACCAAGCACCGCCTTCAGGCTTTCTAAGGGCGTTACAGTTTTGAAGGCCATAAAATGCCAAGATGACACAAACCCCCCCCAAATGACCCCACATTGGAAAGTAGACACCCCTAAATTTAGGGGTACACTAGTGAGACTAGGTAATAAATGGCGGGTGCCCTGAAACTATAAAAAAATAACTAACCAACCAGCGTCACCTGTAACAGTTATATGGTGATCACTGGTGAAAGGGTTAACTAGGGGGCAATCAGGGGGCTTTATGCGGTAGTATATGGGGGTCCCTGGCGCTATAAAAAGCTGCGGCGAACCTAAATACCTACCTGCCTAACTAGCGTCACCTGTGACACTAATACAGCGATCAGAAAAACGATCGCTTATTAGGCTGGGTTCACACTGGAGCGATGCGGGAACGCCACGAATCCGCGGCGGGTTCCCGCATCGCATGCCTCCCGGCGGCAGTTCACACTGCCCTATGCGAACTGCTGGGAGTGTCAGTGAAATGTTAATGACACCCCCAGATCAGTTCGCATATCGCAGTGCGATCTGCAAACTCTGATCGCATGGTGTTCACACCATGCGATCCGATTCTGCTGCGGGCCAAAAAAAGGGTCATGTGCGAATTTGCGGCCGGTGCGGCGGGTGCGATGCGAATTCAGCCATACTATCTGTATGGCTGAACTCGAATCGCACAGAGATCGGATGTGATTTGCACTGCAGTGCGGTGCGAATCACATTCGTTCTCATAAACCGCTGCAATGTGAACCCAGCCTTAGTGACACTGGCGACGGGGGGTGATCACGGGGTTAAACCTTTATTGGGGGGGTTAAGGGGGTACATTAGAACTAAAGGGGGCTAACCCTAACTGCCCTAACAGTTATTACAGTCACAAATGACACCAATGCAAAAAAAATAAAAAATGACATTGGTGTCACTGTGACTGGGGGGCAGGGGTAATTGGGGGGGTGATCGGGGGGGTGTGAGTGTGCCTGGCATGTTCTACTGTGTAGTGTCGCGTTGGTGCAACTCACCGATGCTCTCTCCTCGGTGTCGGAACGAAAAATACCGACACGGAGGAGAGAATACATCACTTCCTCTCCTGTGTTTACATTACAGGAGAGGAAGTGATGTCACGGAGCATTTTCATTCGTCGGGAGCGATCGCGAGGGGGTGGCCATGAATGAATGGCCGTCCCCTCGTCCGGGATCGCTCCCGAACGAATACCGACCGCCGCAGGCACCGGGCGGGGGCCCGATCGGGCCCCCGACCCGCGGCCAGGCAAGGACGTACATGTAAGCCCTTATGCCTGCCCGTGCCATTCTGTCGACGTACATCGTCGTGCGGCGGTCGGCAAGTGGTTAATAATAAACACCTTCATTTACAAATTGCATTTTGTGTTTACTTGTGTTGTCCTTGACTATTGTTTAAATTGGTTTGATGTTCCGAAACACTTAAGTGTGACAAACATGCAAAGGAACAGGAAATGAGGAAGGGGGCAAACACTTTTTCACACCACTGTATGCAAATTTATCAAGTGCAAATTTTCAGGGAAAAAAAAATCGCTTACATTTATTTTAAATCAAACACAATAACATACCTAATTTGTTGGTAAAATATAAAAGATGATGTTTCATTGAGTAAATAGATTCCAAACATGTCAAGATTTAAAATTGCGCACTCCTGTGAAATGGTGACAAACTGCGGTACCAAAAATTCTCCATAGGTGACATTGTAAAATCATTTATAGGTTATCAGTTTAGAGTTAAATGTGATCTCTGGCACTAGGATGATTGCTCTCTCTCTGATGTTCGTTGCGAGACCTCACATGTTTGGTGCAATCACTGTTTACATACGTGTGCTGGACCTACATTTGCGCAAGAGTATGGGGGATGGGCTGCCTTTAAGTTTTTATTTTATTTATTTCAGTGAAATCTTTTTTTTTTTTATTAAACTTTATTACTATCACAAGGTGTTTAACAACATCCCATCATCCCTTGTGATAGCTTGGACAGTGACAGGTCCTCTTTATTGAGAGACCAGACCCCTGATCCCTCCAAGAAGCCAATAAAACAGAACTCTGCAGCATTCCTGCCATATCGGCCAGATAAACACCGAACCAACACTGGAAGAGATGAAATCCTTGTCATTTCTGGCTTCATTCAACATAGAGGAGATGGAGACATGGATGTTGTTCTTTTTCCTTTTGGTGCAGCCGACCCGACCGCTTGCAGTGGTCCCAGACTCCCTGGTGGAACTGAAGAGCCCGGGACCGGTGGTTGGATGGGGGACCTTCCGTATGCTGTAAAAGTGATCTGCAGCTGTATAGAAGCTCGAATGACTTTTATGCTGTATTTTCCATTTTAAATCAATGAAAATCAGTCAGTCAAGCAACACAACAAATAGTCGAAATAACATTATTTTTTTTACCCGTATTCACACAAATGGAATGTACATGAACTTTTATTGGGTGAATTTCAATGCAAAGTTTTTATAACTAGGCCCCTAAATGTCAGAAGATGTTTATTTAACTAGTTGCTGCCCACCCGCCCGCCCGCCCACAATATACTGCAGGCAAACGTACCTGTACTTCACTCGATACTTCTAAATTCAGAGTGCACATGCATGTGCCCCCTCGCTGACCCCCACTGCCATTCCTTGCAGGAGCAGTTCACTGTATTACTGCCACTAGCAACATCAGATAGCATCAGAGTCAGTTAGTGCCCTTCCTAGCCAGAGTCAGCTAGTGTTAGATTTCCCACACACTATCGCACTCACGCTATAGGTCGCTCATCGCCATCATTACTACTATCCGTCTGTACGGATCAATATATTGATCACAATCAGAACTATATTGGTGACCTCTTAGTATAGTGTCCCCAAAAACGTAGTGTTAGCAGGATCAGCCCCGTTCACTGCCAGCACTTGCATTTAGCCCTTCCTCCCCACCCAACAAGTGTCGGTAGATCATGTCACCTGTGATACATTGCATACAAAACCACAGCATTAAAAAGATCAGGCCTGATCTCTGCTAGCACTAGCAGGTGACATTTATTTGTAGCAGTTCAAGCAGTACCTGACACTCAGGAGCTCTTTTTCCCATGAGTTGCACTAGGGTATCTATACATTTAGTGCCCAAAACTATCCCAACCAAGGTATACAAGTGAAGAGGCCTACATGATTCTGAGTATGTCAACTGATAGCGAAGGGGAAGCCTCTTTGACAGAATCAACCTCAGAATATGAACCTGTAGAGCAGTAGCAACCTGTCAGAAACCATGAATCAGACTGAGACAGAAGTACAGTTAAATCACACTTAATAATATTAATAGAAAGGTAAACAGGAACACAGGAGAACGTCTCTAGAGATGTGACCAAGGCAAAGGCTGAGATCCACTGGGCTGAACGGCTTAAGTAGGCAGGACTGACAAGCAGGATATCATCAACAGCTGAGTAACTGGAGAGATAGGAGCTGGCAATTAGCCGACAACTGAGTGGCCAGCTCTGAGAAGGAAGGGCTGAGCCCAGCCCTGATAGTACCCACTCCTGAATGACCCCTCCCCCTCGGAGGACCACCAGGCTTGAGGGGAAAACGTCTATGATAATCACGGAAGAGGACAGGGGCATGTACGTCCAACCATGAGACCCAAGCGCGTTCCTCTGGACCGTACCCCTTCCAATGGACCAGGTACTGTATGCGCCCATGGAACCTACAAGAGTCGACAAGGGACTGTACTTCATACTCCTCATGGTTCTCAACCTGTACAGGGTGAGGACATGGCAACAAGGTGGTAAAGCAGTTGAATACCAAAGGTTTTAATAAGGAAACATGAAATACATTTGAAATATGCATATTAGCAGGAAGGTCTAATGCATAAGCCACTGGGTTAATCCTGCGAAGAATACGGAAAGGCACAATAAACCAAGGTGCGAACTTCAGCGAGGAAACACAAAGTCGGAGGTTGCGAGATGACAGCCAGATCCTGTCCGCAAACTGGTAGGAAGGCGCAGGCAGGCGTCTGCAGTCAGCATGGAGTCTGTACCTATCATTAGCATGTCGCAAAGCCTCCTGGATTTGTGCCCAAGTGGAACGAAGACCACGGAGATGCTCCTCCAATGCAGGAATACTCTGTGGAACAAATGAGTCAGGCAACATGGAAGGTTGGAAACCATAGTTTGCCATAAATGGGGACAATCAGTAAGCAGAATTTAAGGCACTATTGTGAGCAAACTCTGCCCATGGTAATAGGTCTGACCAGTTGTTATGATGGTCAGAAATATAGCAACGTAGGAATTGCTCCAAGGACTGATTGGCTCGTTCTGCGGTCCCATTAGACTGTAGGTGATACGCAGAGGAAAAGGCAAGCTGAATTCCCAACTGTGCACAAAAGGCTCACCAGAACCGGGACACAAACTGACTACCCCTGTCCGAGACAATCACCTTGGGTAGCCTATGTAAGCGAAAGATCTCCCGAGCAAAAATGGAAGCCAGTTCCTTAGAAGTGGGCAACTTCTTAAGTGGAATACAATGAGACATTTTTGAGAACCTGTCAACCACCATAAGGATAACTGTGTTGCCCTGAGTAACTCCACAATGAAATCCATAGACAGGTGGGTCCAGGGCCTCTCTCCATTGGGTATGGGTTGTAGGAGGCCCACTGGAAGATGTTGTGGAGTCTTACTCTGAGCACACACGGAACAGGCAGCTACAGAGGTGGTTACATCAGCATATAGACTAGGCCACCAGAATTGTTGGGAAATGGCCCAAAAGAATTGATTCATCCCAGGGTGGCCAGCAGCCTTGGGAGAATGGTAAGTCTGGAGGCACAGCAGTACAGAGACTCTCTGGGATAAAACAGCGGTCACAAGGTTTCTCAGGAGGAGCATGGACCTGAGCAGCAAGAATTTTGTCACCCAAAGGAGAAGTGAGACAATCAGGAGGAATCACAGGAACCGGAATGGACTCCATCTTGGAAGTGGAGGAAAATTGTTGTGACAAAGCGTCAGCCCTTACATTCTTAGTACAGGGTAAGAATGAGAAAATGTAATTGAAACTTGACAAGAATAGAGCCCATCGCACCCTTCTGGGAGAGAGGCGTTTAGCCTCAGACAAAAATGTAAGATTCTTATGGTCAGTAAGTATGAAAACTGGCACAGTGGTACCTTCGAAGAGATGTCTCCATTCTTTCATGGCTAAAGTGATCGCCAACAGCTCTCCGTCATCAAGTTCAATCTCAATTGCACTCCGCCGGCAACAATTTTTTGGAAAAGTAGCCACAAGGATGCATAGCACTCTGAGGTAGGACGTTGAGACAGAAGGGCGCAAACACTAGTCTCAGAAACATCAACCTCAAGGATAGAAGGTAACGTAGGATCAGGATGTGCCAACACAGGAGCAGAAACAAAGGCAGCCTTGAGACTCTCAAAGGCCTTAACGGACTCTGGAGACCAACTCTGTGGGTTACCGTCCTTTCTGGTCATATCAGTCAGGGGCTTGACCAGAGACAAGAAGTTACAAATAAACTTCTGATAATAGTTGGCAAAGCCCAGGAAACGCTGTAGAGGATGTAAACCCACGGGTCGGGGCCACTGTAGGACTGCCGAAAGCTTCTCTGGTTCCATCGAAAACCAGCAGTGGAAATTACATTACCCAGGAATTTAACCTGTTAATGATGGAACTCGCACTTCTCTAGTTTACAATAGAGATTGTTCTCTCTTAGTTTCTGAACCACACGACAGACATCTGTGTGGTGGCTCTCCAGGGACTTGGAAAATATGAGGATATCATTGAGATAAAGCACCACACATAACTGCAACAAATCTCAGAGGACATTGTTAATAAATTCCTGGAAAACTACCGGGGCATTACAAAGGCCAAAAGGCATTACGAGGTACTCATAAGGGCCTGTTCTGGTATTAAACGCAGTTTTCCACTCATCACCCCCCTCCTTAATCCTTATGAGATTGTATGCCCCTCTCAAATCAAGCTTTG
This sequence comes from Lithobates pipiens, assembly GCF_037356315.1. Taxonomy (NCBI): domain Eukaryota; kingdom Metazoa; phylum Chordata; class Amphibia; order Anura; family Ranidae; genus Lithobates; species Lithobates pipiens. The sequence goes on from NW_027507758.1 coordinate 626,661,399, forward strand.
TGAAAACCGTTGCTCCCTTGAGACGGTCAAATAGCTCCATAATCAACGGAATTGGATAGGCATTCTTAATCGTGAAATGATTGAAACCCCTATAATCAATACAAGGTCTCAGTTCGCCACTCTTCTTCTTCACAAAGAAGAAACCAGCACCAGAAGGAGACGAGGATTTTTGGATGAAATCTCGAGAAAGTGCGTCTGCAACATATTCCTCCATGGAATATGAGTACGGAATTCAATGGAATTCAATCGCCAACAGTTCTCGTACTCTGTTTGATGGACATAAGGCACTTGGCAGCAGAAGCGGAGCGGGCGGGAACGTCAAATACCCTTTTAAAAGAAGCCACAAACTCTGGGTAACTCAAGACAACAGGTTTTGTGTTTCCCATAGAGGGTTTGCCCAGGCCAAGGCTCTCTCAGAAAGCAAAGATATCATGAAACATACTTTGTCTGTGGCAAACGCCTGGGGCAGCATCTCAAAGTATATCTCAACGTGGTTGAGAAACCCTCTGCATAGGACTGGATCGCCCCCATATCACTGGGGAAGCGGAGCGTAACTAGACATACCTCTTATCGAGGTAATACTCGTTGCAGGAGCCTGCACAGACGGCCTGCAACACAGGCTGTACCGGAACAGCCACAATGGGAGATTCCAGGTGAGCTGTGCGACTCGGGAGCGTTTGTAACGGCATGGCAAACTGATCCATGCGGTGATCCTGCTCATCCAATCTGGAAAAAATATTACTAACAAGTGGATTGACTGCATCTTCTGAATTCATGGCCTTCGCCTACTGTCAGAAACCATGAATCAGACTGAGACAAAAGTACAGTTAAATCACACTTGTTTAATGATAATAATAATAAAAAGGTAAACATAGTCAGAGTTCAGGAACTGGAACGGATAGTTAGACAAGCCAAAATGTCAGGGAGCAATAGGTGAGCATAGTAGAACAACAAGCAGGATCTGGATCCAGAAGGAATGTCAGCCAAGCAAGTCTTTAACAGGAACACGGGAGAGCGTCTCTAGAGATGTGACCAAGGTGACGGCAGAAATCATTTGGGCTGGGTGGCTTAAGTAGGCAGGACTGACAAGCAGGATATCATCAACAGGTAAGTCACTGTGGAGAGAAAAGAGCTGGCAATTAGCCGACAGCTGAGCCGCCAGCTTTGAGAAGGAAGGGATGAGCCCAACGCTGACACACCCTGACAGGGAGCTCAGGTGATGGAGAAGATGTCCCTGCTAAGGTCAGGAGTACCCGACCCCAGGTAGCTGAAGTGCTCAGAATGCATGACTAGTTCAAGTTTTAGTGCTTCTGGTGAACTGGCAGGTACCCGTAGTTTAGTACATCCAGGCATTTTACATACCAGCAGTCCAAGGTAGTGAGGTGGCGAGTCCCATTAGTGCAGTCCAAGCTGGTGCAGTGGATAGCACTAGTAGCATCCCTCAGCCACCAAGAATTAGAAGACAGACCCATAGAGCCTATTGTGTCCTTCCAATGTGCTTAAAAGTCCTGATTGGGAGCCCACTGATTCTGCAGTGCCCGTACTTCCCCCATTCACTGGCCAACCCGGAATTCAGGTGGAAACATTTAAATTTAACCCCCCCCCCTTATTTTTATTTTTTTGCTGTTTTTCATGGAATATCTTTATAATTTGATTGTGGGCCAAACAAAGTTATATATACAAACTTTACATGTCAACCCAAATTCAACCCTTGCCAGACAATTTGCATGGAAACCTATCAAGGTTTCCAAATGTAAAACTTTTTTGGGCCTAACCCTCGACATGGGTATTACAAAAAAGATTGAATTGTAGTCACGGGCATATTGGTTCATCATATGCCCGTGTGCTCTGTTGCAATGGCCAGGCATAGATACGAGACGATAATGCGTTTTATGCATTTTAGTGATACAATACTCTGTCATTAGGGATGAGCCGAACACCCCCCAGTTCGGTTCGCACCAGAACCTGCAAACGGACCGAAAGTTCGCACGAACGTTAGAACCCTATTAATTACAATGGACACGAACGATCAAAATCAAAAGTGCTAATTATAACGGCCAATATGCATGTTATTGTCCTAAAAAGGGTTTGGGGACCTGGGTCCTGCCCCAGGGGACATGTATCAATGCAAAAAGAAGTTTTAAAAACTGGAGCAGTCATTTTAATGATGCATAAAGTGAAAAAAAAGTGAAATATTCCTTTAAATATCGTACCTGGGGGGTGTCTAAAGTATGCCTGTGAAGTGGCACGTGTTTCCCATGTTTAGGACAGTCCCTGCACAAAATGACATTTGTAAAGGAAAAAAGCCATTTAAAACTGCTTTCGGCTTTAACCACTTCAGCCCCGGATCAATTAACAGCCTAAGGACCAGAGGTCTTTTTACAATTTCGCACTGCACTGCACTGCTTTAACTGGTAATTGCGCGGTCATGCAATGTTGTACCCAAACGAAATTTGCGTCCTTTTCTTCCCACAAATAGAGCTTTCTTTTGGTGGTATTTGATTGCCTCTGCGATTTTTATTTTTTGCGATATAAATGGAAAAAGACCGAAAATTTTGAGAAAAAAATATATTTTCTACTTTTTGTTATAAGAAAAATCGAATAAACAAAATTTTAGTCATACATTTAGGGCAAAATTTATTCGGCCACATGTCTTTAGTAAAAAAAATGTCAATAAGCGTATATCTGTTGGTTTGCGCAAAAGTTATAGCGTCTACAAACTAGAGTACATTTTCTGGAATTTACACAGCTTTTAATTTATGACTGCCTATCTCATTTCTTGAGGTGCTAAAATGGCAGGGCAGTACAAACCCCCCCCCCCCCCCAAATGACCCCATTTTGGAAAGAAGACACCCCAAGGAAATTTCTGAGAGGCATGTTGAGCCCATTGAATATTTTTTTTTTGTCCCAAGTGATTGAATAATGACACAAAAAAAAAAAAAAAGTTTACAAAAAGTTGTCACTAAATGATATATTGCTCACACATGCCATAGTTATATGTGGAATTGCACCCCAAAATATATTCTGCTGCTTCTCCTGAGTACGAGGATACCACATATGTGGGACTTTTTGGGAGTCTAGCCGCGTACGGCACCCCGAAATCCAATCACTGCCTTCAGGATTTCTAATGCCCCGTACACACGAGCGGACTTTTCAACATCCAAAGTCCGAAGGACCGAGTCCGTCAGACTATCCGATCGTGTGTGGGCTGCAACGGACTTTTGATTCGCCAAAGTCTGACGGACTTTAGAAATGAAGCCTGCTTCAAATTTTCCCGAAGGAACTCCGCCGGACCCGGTCCCCTTCGAAAACTCCGCTCGTGTGTATGCTACTCCGACGGACTAAAACCGACGCTAGGGCAGCTATTGGCTACTGGCTATGAACTTCCTTATTCGAGTCGGGTCGTACGTCATCACGTTCGAATCCGTCGGAGTTTAGTGTGATCGTGTGTGGCCAAGTCCGTTCGGCCGAAAAGTCTGTCAGAACTCCGTCGGAACTCCGGCGGAACTCCGGTGGAACTCCTTTGGAAGTCTGTCGGACATAAGTCCTCTCGTGTGTACGGGGCATAAGGGTGCAAATTTGTGATTTCACTCCTCACTACCTATCAGCTTCGAAGGCCATAAAATGCCAAAATAACACAAAACCCCCCCAAATGACCCCATTTTGGAAAGTAGATACCCCAAGGAAATTTCTGAGAGGCATGTTGAGCCCATTGAATTTTTTATTTTTTTGTCCCAAGTGATTGAATAATGACACAAAAAAAAAAAAGTTTACAAAAAGTTGTCACTAAATGATATATTGCTCACACATGCCATAGTTATATGTGGAATTGCACCCCAAAATATATTCTGCTGCTTCTCCTGAGTACGGGGATACCACATATGTGGGACTTTTTGGGAGTCTAGCCGCGTACGGCACCCCGAAAACCAATCACTGCCTTCAGGGTATCTAAGAGTGCAAATTTTTGATTTCACTTCTCACTACCTATCACAGTTTCGAAGGCCATAAAATTCCAAAATAACACAAACCCCCCCCCAAATGACCCCATTTTGGAAAGTAGACACCCCAAGGTATTTACTGAAATATTTTATATTTTGCCACAAGTTGCAGGAATATTACAATTTTTTTTTTTGCACAAAGTTGTCACTAAATGATATATTGCTCACACATGCTATGGGCATAAGTCAAATTACACCCCAAAATAAATTCTGCTGCTTCTCCCGAGTACGGGGATACCACATGTGGGGGACTTTTTGGGAGCCTAGCCGCGTACGGGGCCCCGAAAACCAAGCACTGCCTTCTGGATTTAAATATAAAACGCTACCAAAAAAAACTGTTAGCGATCGCAGGGATCAGGCCTGACTCTGTGATCGCTGCAGGTATGTGTTAAGTGTTTTGTAAGTGATAGTGATCGATCGATACTGCACTTGGGTGGGCTGGGCGGAGGGGCAAAACGCAGGTGCTAGCAGGTATCTGGGCTGATCCTGCTAACAATGCGTTTTTTTGGAACCCTAAACTGCTGGGGACGCTAGTATAGATCTGATCAGATCAGATATTGATCTGTTCAGATTCTATACCACTACGGGAGGTTTATGCTTTGCGTGTGGGTGTTAGCGGTACTGGCACTAACCTAGCGCTGCCTGGGGCGACGCAGACCCTGACCCTAAAACCTAATTGATATCACCCGCCGGGTGATCAGGGGGTTAAACCTTTATTGGGTAATAAATGGTGGGTGCCCTGATGCTATAAAAAGCAAACTAACTAACCAGAGTCACCCGTAACACTTATACGGTGATCACTGGTGAAAGGGTTAACTAGGGGCAATCAGGGGGTTCAAATTTTTATTAGGTAGTATATGGGGGTCCCTGGCGCTATATAAAAACCTGACGGGGAACCTAAATAACTAACTGGCTAACCAGCGTCACCAGTGACACTTATATGGTGATCGCTGGTGAAAGGGTTAACTAGGGGCAATCAGGGGGTTAAAACCATTATTGAGTAGTATATGGGGGTACCTAGCGCCATAAAAACCTGGCGGTGAACCTAAAAAAATAACTAGCTACCTAGCGACACTAATGCAGCAATCAGAAAAATGATCGCTTAGTGACACTGGCAAAAGGGGGTGAAAGGGTTAACTAGGGGCAATCAGGGGGTTAAAACCATTATTGGGTAGTATATCGGGGTACCTAGCGCTATAAAAACCTGGCGGTGAACCTAAAAAAAAAACTAGCTACCTAGCGACACTAATGCAGCGATCAGAAAAATGATTGCTTAGTGACACTGGCAAAAGGGGGGTGAAAGGGTTAACTAGGGGCAATCAGGGGGTTAAAACCGTTATTGGGTAGTATATCAGGGTACCTAGCGCTATAAAAACCTGGCGGTGAACCTGGGGTGATCGGGGGGGGGGGGTTTGTGTGCCTGTGTGTTATTTAGTGTCAGTGTAGTGTTTGGTGCAGACTTAGTGTCCTCTCCTCGTAGTCCGGTCAATAAGACCGCCCGAGGAGAATGACATCACTTCCTCCCTGCCTGTGTATACAATACACAGTGGGAGGAAGCTTCTCATTCGCCAGGAGCGATCGAGAGGGGATGGCCAGAAACCAACGGCCATCCCCTCATCCCGGATCACTCCTGAAGCGAACCGGACCGCCGCATCCAGCGGGAGGGGGTCCACTCGGACCCCCCACCCGCTGGAAGGCAAGCACGTACATGTATGTGCTTGTGCCTGTACATGCCATTGTGATGACGTACAATGGCATGCGGCGGTCGTTAAGTGGTTAATGTAATGTCTTGTCCTTGCAATATGGTTGAAAATCTTTGAGAAAAATGGCATGGCTACCCCATCAGCCCCCCTACCCCAGCCCATTACCAGCCCCTTTCGGTCTTGTATGGATATTAAGGGGAACCCCGCACCCAAAATATGTTATGTTAATGTTAGGCAGATGCCTGTGTTGCACAAATGAACTACACAACACCAGCAACGAGGGGGTAGATTCAGGTGCATGCTGTGCAGGAGGCACACTACACTGACTGAATATTAGGCAGATGCCTGTGTTGCACAAATCAACTACACAACACCAGTAATGAGGGGGGGGGGGTAGATTCAGGTGTATGCTGTGCAGGAGGCACACTACACCCACTGTAACAGCGCTAGATTAGGAAGCAAAGCAAAGCTGACACTGTCCCTGCCTAGCCTGCTCTCTATGAACGCCACAACACACTACACAAGGCCGCCGCGCTGGCAGCCTTATATAGTGTGGGGCGTGTACTAAACCCCCTGAGCTATAATTGGCCACAGGCATCCAACCTGTGGCCAATTATGGCTCTCCTCGCTTCCGGTGCTGTGATTGGCCAAGCATGCGGGGTCACGGTGCATGCTTGGCCAATCATCAGCCAGCAATGCACTGCGACTGGCGCAGTGCATTGTGGGCCATTCATATCACACGAATTTGATGCGAACGGCCCACAAAGTTCTGGTTTCGATGAATGGCCGATGTTTGATTCGAACATGGGTTTGAATCGAACACTGGGTTCATCCCTATCTGTCATACTCAGGGTGACCCTGGATATGATTGGCTCTACAAAATTCGGCCCCTTGTAAATCACCTGTCCCAGAAATTTGCAGATGTGTATATGCCCTAACAAAACATTTGTGTAGATGAGTCCCTCATACATTTCACCTGCCACCTTGCAATCAAACAGTATCTCCCCAGCAAGCGTGCCACCTTTTTTTTATGGGGTACCTTTTGTACTTGGACAACTAATATGCAAGCGTACCACTTTTCAGGCTTTTTTTTATTTAATTATGGAATTGGTTGCTGTGGTACCATGTGACCTAATCACCTGGGCTTCCCCCAATGGCTTGTAAACACCCAACTTAAAAGGGGGAGAAAGTCTGCTTGTGGACTGGTGAATTACTCACAGTGAAGTGGAAGGACTAATGGGATGTTTCTTCCTGTCTTCCATTCATGCAAACATGACAGTCACCCCCCCCCCCCCCCCCCCCCCATAGAACTACATCGTCCACATGCCTCTGTGCCAGGGATGACATGTTGGGGGGGCGTGGATGAGATGAGGTGGTGCTGCTGGGATGGAGGAAGTCAAACCGATACTGGATTCTGGAGTCAGGTGAGATTCTAATGTGCTGGTCTTAGTCTCAGACCATGCCTCTGTCTGTTCATGGTCTCAGCAGTTGCCCTTCACACTTATCACTCTGCTCAGGGCCAACAGGGGGTATATAGGGCATTGGTGCAGCAGGACGCTGAACTGTTTCTCTTCTTAAGCAACTAAAAGCTGGCTTCTTCCCCTTCAATCTCCTGCCAGCTGTCACAGAGCCTGTCACTATTACTGCCCAGTGCTACTACAGTGTGTACAGATGGTTGTTAAAAAAATAGCACATAATTAATATGAAAATAGTATAACTATATAGTATATATATATATATATATATATATATATATATATATATATATATATATAGTATAAATATTCCTGTGCTACCTATCGAGCTAACTGCTGCAAGCACAGAAAGGGTCAGTTCATAACCACAAGATGGGAATATATACAATGGATGGCGCTGCATGGTTACATGTAGTAAATGACCAAAAGGCTAAAACCTGAATACTAGATAAAAAAACTTGTGATAAAAAAGAGTCACAGTGAAACCATAAATAAAGTGCTAAGGTACTGTAATAAAGTCCATATTCCATGAATAAAAGTATTAAGAATAGTGGAGGGAGAGGGAAACCAAGTGCTGGGTCCCCTCTATGGCTTGTGCAAATAAAGACAATATATAAAGTGATAAATTATTAAAGATACACACACACCGAACCCTTTACCTAGTGTATCACCACAGCGCTTAAATGACACAAATTCTACACCTTAGCTGCCACTTGTTACAAACTGTCAAAATATATAAAGGTGCATACAAAACTAGTGCTAAAAATATAATTAACTAATTAGTTGCACGTGGCGCTGTTACCTGTGTGCCTTTCAGTCAACACTCCCTAATCTTCTAGAAAATCATATCCCACATCATGCAAAATGTGATAAATAATAAACACTTAGGTAAATACCCAAATTTACATTTAGATTAAGTATACAGTGACATAAATGAACAAACGTGAATATAGTCCATCCGCCAAATACCAAAAAAATCTAAAATGTATAAAAAAATATATTATCTATAAAAATAAACCAAAAAAAAATTATATATAATATCCAAATAATAAAGAGTCTTTTTATAGAAGCGTGAGCAAATCTCCAGTGTTTAAATCTCCTTATACACGTGACTCCTTCACCACACCATCCGTGCTTAATGACCCCCCTTCGTGAAAAAACTCACCAAATGCTAAGCCTTACACTCTCGTGTGAGGCAAAAGGGCTTGCAACAGATCTCTCAAGATGTAATTTAGATATCAGCACATCCGATTTTATCTTCTCCAATTGCGTAATTCAATGTGTATATATGAATACCTCAAAGAAAAATCACAGAGGGAGACCCCAATAGTGTAATACTGCAATCACTCTTTAATGTAAAAAATCGCACTCTTTATGCACTCACATGAACTTAAAAGGGTAAAATCACTTCAAAAGGATAAAGAAACTTGCTTCACAAATCCACTCCACAACAGCATTCTGAATACGTCGGGGCATTGGTGGTCACAGCGGACTTATTAGATACGGTACTGGATCACTTAATCTCACCCCTCCTCGTGCGTCCCGCCTGGTCCCACACAGCAGGTCCGTTCGAAAAAGGCGCCTTCAGATCAGATGATTCAGTTCACTTAGTCCTGTACCTCCTTCCCAGCTCCGTGTATGTCAGCTCAATGTTCACCAGATAGCCACGCCCCCGACATGTTTCGTCATATCAGACTTATTCATGGGATTGGCTATCTGGCCTAGCACCCCACCTTATATTCCCCCATCGTCCAATCAGCTCATCTCACTATCAGTCTCACATCCATATTGCTGGGATGTGTCCTGTCGTACACATTAAGCGCCGAAGCCAGAACTATGATTCGCGCATGCTCAAATCGCAGTATTCGATATCCCCCTTTTTCGAAAACTGGTGATCGAAATATTCGATCCGCCAATACGCTACGGTCTCCGGTGCGTGTATCAAAGTATACTAGGTACGTCGAAACATTCGACCATAGTTGTAATATTCGACATACGGTAAATTCCGCTCAGATGTCCACACAGGCTGCGTCCCACCAGGTCGCGCATGCGCCGAGATCGAAACCGCATGTCCCCGTCTCCACAATACTCAAGTGTGAGAATCCGTGTCACCGTCTTCTGGAACCAAATAAAGTGCGAAACCAATCACAATACCTATGGTGGTGTCAGTCCCCATCTATAGTATCTCTCCATCTATGAGGCGGTATCTTTCTAAATAACACCCTGTACCCAGTACACACTGCTTAATCGATGTGTTCTCACACAGTAGATGAACCAGTCTGTCTACAAATACAGACTGTTACACTTATCTACCGCTGTGTCACCAATGCGCCAACGTTTACACCAATGATTAACATATAATATAAACTAACCCATTAGTGCACATTTTCATTATTAACCTGGAACATTCGATATACAGCTCCAATTAAAAATCAAAATGGAGATGTATATATATCTGAAGCAACATCTAAAGTGTAAATACACAAATAAAACTCCAAATAAAAATCGTTTTAAAACAAATAGAACATCGTTTTAAAACAAATAGAACAGGAAACTACTACTATTAGCCCTAAAAGAGACATAATAGGTATTCTCATAATAATCTCAGAACTCCCCCATCAATAACTTCACACCTATTATACAGACATGAAGATTAATGATCGGCAGCCTCATAAACACTTCCATATCGGAGTGACACCCTTCCCTCTATAATGTTTAAAAGACAATACTTATGGCCTATTAGTGACTAAAAGTCACTAATATAGCAGTTCAGGTCCAGTTCTACATTCATACCCCTCGGATGAAGGCTCTTCAGCGAGAAGATCCACCTGGTTTCCCTCTGCGACAAATCTCTAACTCGATTAGAGCCCCTCCAAGAGGGATGAACATGGTCTATTCCACAGAACTGCAATAAATTCGGATTTTGTTGGTGATATTCTTTGAAATGTAATGATACGCTATGATACTGGTAACCTTTACGGATATTAGTCAAATGTTCTGAGATTCGTACTCTCAATAATCTCTTGGTGCGTCCTACATACAGTAAGTTACAGGGGCACCACAGTAGGTACACGACATGTGTCATATTACACGTCATGAATTCCTTAATGTCAAATGTTTCACCCTCACTGTTCGTTATTGAGGTGATTCCCCTGTTTACCTGCTGTACAGTCCTACAACAGATACACCTCCTACAAGCATAAAAGCCTTTCAGTTCCCCCGAAATAGTTGCTCGCTGAGGAGGGTCCAGGATCTTTTTTACGACTCGATCACCGATGTTAGGTGCCCGTCTGTAGATGAACCCCGGAGTTTTGGGTATCACACTCCCCAGATGTTTGTCCCTTCCCAAAATATGCCAATGTGTCCTGAAAATTTGCTCTACCTCTCTAAATTGATGATGGAAATTGGATAGGAATCTTAGTTGATGTTGTGTCCCCCCTTCTCCCTTTCTCCTCCCCTCCAGGCAAGCTTCCCTTGGAATATTCGCAACTGTCCCAATGGTTTCATCCAAGGTGGTCTCTGAATACCCTTTCTGTATGAACCTTTCTTTCAAAATTTGGGATTGGGCCACGAAATCTTCTCTAGTTGTACAGTTCCTGCGGACCCTTAAAAATTGTCCCTTAGGGATATTTCTAATCCAAGATGGATGATGTCCGCTCTTCGTTGTTAGATAGCTGTTCCTGTCTGTATTTTTAAAGTACACTGTGGTGTTAAATCTATCATCCTTTCTCTCTATCAAGAGGTCAAGGAAATTTACCACCGTGGGATTAATATTGAACTCCAACTTAATGTCGTTCGAGTTGGAGTTCAATCTCTCTAAAAAGTTTAAAACAGAAGCCTTAGTGCCCCCCCATATGAAAAACAGGTCATCTATGAATCTGCGATAGAAAATTAGCTGTGGGCATTCAATACCAAACACATATCTATCCTCCCACTCGGCCATAAATAAGTTGGCAAGGCTAGGGGCATATTTAGCCCCCATTGCCACGCCAACTCTCTGGGCATAGAAGGTCCCATCAAACCAGAAGTAGCTGTGGGTCATGCAAAACTCAAGTGCCTGGCCCACAAACACCTTCCGGGCATGTGGGATATCCTCCCTTCTGCTCATAGCCCAGTTAAGTGCTAATAGGGCATCTTGATGTTGAATGATAGTGTATAGGCTAGCTACATCAGCCGTAACCAAATACACTTCCATAGACGAGGGGATGGAGATCATATTGAGGGATTTCAGCAAATCTGTTGTGTCCTTCAGATATGCTCTTGTGTTTTTCACACTGGGTTGGAGTGATCTATCTAAATATTCTCCCAGTCTGGAGGTGACCGATCCTATCCCATTCACGATAGGACGTGGTGGAGGAGCCACCACATCCTTGTGAATTTTGGGCAAGGTGTAGATCACCGGTATCCTGCAGCTGCTAGGGACCAGATATTTCTTTTCTTTTAAACTGAGTACTCCCTTCCCATATCCCCACTCCACCAAAGCCTCTAATTGGTTCTTATATTCATCTGTAGGGTCAAAGTTTAATTTTTTGTAAGTGGTGGTGTCCCCCAACAGATCATTCAGCTGGTCATGATAAAATGATCTGTCGAGTATCACCACCCCCCCCCCTTTGTCTGCCGGGCGTATGATAATATCATTATTCTCCTCTAGGGATTTAATCCCCTCTTTAATATACCTTGGGTTCACGCCCTTGCTCACGGGGAGTTTTTCCAAATCATTTAACACCAAGTTTTTAAAAACCTCAACAAAATGATTACCAGTTAGCTGCGGATTAAATAGTGACCGATTTCTCAGTCCACTACCCATTTGACTACTAGGATTATCAATCACTACTTTCGAAGTATTGGGGTGTGACAAAAAATATTTCTTAATATTTAAGGTACGAAAATATTTATGTGCATCAATATACAAATCAAACTTGTTCATACTCTGTCGTGGAGCACATTTAAGTCCCATGTTCAGAATGTTTAATTCCCTCTTATTCAATATTGCCTTGCTTAAATTAAAGATACCACTATCTAAGTGTCCCTCAGTCTTTTTCTTGGATTGTTTCCTCCATCCTGCCCTGCACCCCCTCCTCCTCTCCCCATTGGACCTTCTTGTTGAATGGGCCAGTTTCTCTGTCCATTGGGCACAGCTGGAGTGTGTCCTCTCGGGGTTGTCCCTCCCCCTCTCCCTCCTCTCCCCCTCTGATTTAAAAAAGGGGGGGGTGGAAGAGTCCGAGATGGGAACCCAGGTTCATTCATCCTTCCATTTCCATCATCATATGCCAAAGGCATAAACCTGTTATATAATGGTATTGAATTACCCCTTCCTCGATTACCATCATATCCGTATTCCTGTCCCCATCTTTGATTACTTTGAGGTGCAAATTGTACTGGGTAGAGATTCCTATCTCCATAGGGTGGTGGGTAATCATAGTAGTTCCCTTGATGATCATTACCCCTTTCCCTTGAATGTGGCCCAGGTGAATAATACTCACCATAGGAATTTACTCTACCCTGTTGTGTGTTGTTATACCCTTGGCTAGGGGTCTGAATTAGGGGGGTTTTCTTATTATTCATCTTACTCTTACCTGCTTCCCCTTTATTCCCGTGCTTGGAGTTATAAATTTCCTTACTTGGGGGTTCATTAGCATCGGTAGATCCTTGAATGTTTATAGTCTGCCCTCCATTTGCCTGCCAAGCATAGATTTTGTTGTTTCTAAAATCAGTTGCATCTCTATTATATTTCTTAACCTTCTTTTTCTGAATATCCTTATCCCATTTTTCTAGTTTTTTCTTCATTGTCTCATTAAACTCTTTCATTTGGTTATTGTCTCCCAGAGGTTCCAGTTTTATTTTCATTAATTCAATCTGTTCCTTTAATTTAGCTAATTTAATCTCTTTCCTTTTTAGGACTAAAGCTTGTAGTTCCATCCCCATTTTATTAAAAAAGGTGAGCCACTCATCCATAAAAAGCTGGTCATTTAGACCATCTTGTGGACAAACTTCCCATCTTAAACTTCTGAAGATGAGACCCTCTTTTAGGTATTGTTCAAATGTGAGTACATCCCACCAGGTTTTAACCTGTTTCTCTATCGAATGTTCCAGGTTAATAATGTAAATGTGCACTAATGGGTTAGTTTATATTATATGTTAATCATTGGTGTAAACGTTGGCGCATTGGTGACACAGCGGTAGATAAGTGTAACAGTCTGTATTTGTAGACAGACTGGTTCATCTACTGTGTGAGAACACATCGATTAAGCAGTGTGTACTGGGTACAGGGTGTTATTTAGAAAGATACCGCCTCATAGATGGAGAGATACTATAGATGGGGACTGACACCACCATAGGTATTGTGATTGGTTTCGCACTTTATTTGGTTCCAGAAGACGGTGACACGGATTCTCACACTTGAGTATTGTGGAGACGGGGACATGCGGTTTCGATCTCGGCGCATGCGCGACCTGGTGGGACGCAGCCTGTGTGGACATCTGAGCGGAATTTACCGTATGTCGAATATTACAACTATGGTCGAATGTTTCGACGTACCTAGTATACTTTGATACACGCACCGGAGACCGTAGCGTATTGGCGGATCGAATATTTCGATCACCAGTTTTCGAAAAAGGGGGATATCGAATACTGCGATTTGAGCATGCGCGAATCATAGTTCTGGCTTCGGCGCTTAATGTGTACGACAGGACACATCCCAGCAATATGGATGTGAGACTGATAGTGAGATGAGCTGATTGGACGATGGGGGAATATAAGGTGGGGTGCTAGGCCAGATAGCCAATCCCATGAATAAGTCTGATATGACGAAACATGTCGGGGGCGTGGCTATCTGGTGAACATTGAGCTGACATACACGGAGCTGGGAAGGAGGTACAGGACTAAGTGAACTGAATCATCTGATCTGAAGGCGCCTTTTTCGAACGGACCTGCTGTGTGGGACCAGGCGGGACGCACGAGGAGGGGTGAGATTAAGTGATCCAGTACCGTATCTAATAAGTCCGCTGTGACCACCAATGCCCCGACGTATTCAGAATGCTGTTGTGGAGTGGATTTGTGAAGCAAGTTTCTTTATCCTTTTGAAGTGATTTTACCCTTTTAAGTTCATGTGAGTGCATAAAGAGTGCGATTTTTTACATTAAAGAGTGATTGCAGTATTACACTATTGGGGTCTCCCTCTGTGATTTTTCTTTGAGGTATTCATATATACACATTGAAGTACGCAATTGGAGAAGATAAAATCGGATGTGCTGATATCTAAATTACATCTTGAGAGATCTGTTGCAAGCCCTTTTGCCTCACACGAGAGTGTAAGGCTTAGCATTTGGTGAGTTTTTTCACGAAGGGGGGTCATTAAGCACGGATGGTGTGGTGAAGGAGTCACGTGTATAAGGAGATTTAAACACTGGAGATTTGCTCACGCTTCTATAAAAAGACTCTTTATTATTTGGATATTATATATAATTTTTTTTTGGTTTATTTTTATAGATAATATATTTTTTTATACATTTTAGATTTTTTTGGTATTTGGCGGATGGACTATATTCACGTTTGTTCATTTATGTCACTGTATACTTAATCTAAATGTAAATTTGGGTATTTATCTAAGTGTTTATTATTTATCACATTTTGTATGATGTGGGATATGATTTTCTAGAAGATTAGGGAGTGTTGACTGAAAGGCACACAGGTAACAGCGCCACGTGCAACTAATTAGTTAATTATATTTTTAGCACTAGTTTTGTATGCACCTTTATATATTTTGACAGTTTGTAACAAGTGGCAGCTAAGGTGTAGAATTTGTGTCATTTAAGCGCTGTGGTGATACACTAGGTAAAGGGTTCGGTGTGTGTGTATCTTTAATAATTTATAGCATTTAGATAACCACAAGCAGCTTGAAGGAGGGTGTTGTTTCCTGCACGCATTAGTGAAGGGATGGAAGCCATTAATTATCTAGCCTCACGGCAGATCAATCCAGCCAATATTTTCTCCAATAACCATGAAATGATGGAAGAGGAGGAAGACATCACAGGTCTTTTGAAAACCTTAGACCATCTGTTAGAGAAACAGGTTAAAACCTGGTGGGATGTACTCACATTTGAACAATACCTAAAAGAGGGTCTCATCTTCAGAAGTTTAAGATGGGAAGTTTGTCCACAAGATGGTCTAAATGACCAGCTTTTTATGGATGAGTGGCTCACCTTTTTTAATAAAATGGGGATGGAACTACAAGCTTTAGTCCTAAAAAGGAAAGAGATTAAATTAGCTAAATTAAAGGAACAGATTGAATTAATGAAAATAAAACTGGAACCTCTGGGAGACAATAACCAAATGAAAGAGTTTAATGAGACAATGAAGAAAAAACTAGAAAAATGGGATAAGGATATTCAGAAAAAGAAGGTTAAGAAATATAATAGAGATGCAACTGATTTTAGAAACAACAAAATCTATGCTTGGCAGGCAAATGGAGGGCAGACTATAAACATTCAAGGATCTACCGATGCTAATGAACCCCCAAGTAAGGAAATTTATAACTCCAAGCACGGGAATAAAGGGGAAGCAGGTAAGAGTAAGATGAATAATAAGAAAACCCCCCTAATTCAGACCCCTAGCCAAGGGTATAACAACACACAACAGGGTAGAGTAAATTCCTATGGTGAGTATTATTCACCTGGGCCACATTCAAGGGAAAGGGGTAATGATCATCAAGGGAACTACTATGATTACCCACCACCCTATGGAGATAGGAATCTCTACCCAGTACAATTTGCACCTCAAAGTAATCAAAGATGGGGACAGGAATACGGATATGATGGTAATCGAGGAAGGGGTAATTCAATACCATTATATAACAGGTTTATGCCTTTGGCATATGATGATGGAAATGGAAGGATGAATGAACCTGGGTTCCCATCTCGGACTCTTCCACCCCCCCCTTTTTTAAATCAGAGGGGGAGAGGAGGGAGAGGGGGAGGGACAACCCCGAGAGGACACACTCCAGCTGTGCCCAATGGACAGAGAAACTGGCCCATTCAACAAGAAGGTCCAATGGGGAGAGGAGGAGGGGGTGCAGGGCAGGATGGAGGAAACAATCCAAGAAAAAGACTGAGGGACACTTAGATAGTGGTATCTTTAATTTAAGCAAGGCAATATTGAATAAGAGGGAATTAAACATTCTGAACATGGGACTTAAATGTGCTCCACGACAGAGTATGAACAAGTTTGATTTGTATATTGATGCACATAAATATTTTCGTACCTTAAATATTAAGAAATATTTTTTGTCACACCCCAATACTTCGAAAGTAGTGATTGATAATCCTAGTAGTCAAATGGGTAGTGGACTGAGAAATCGGTCACTATTTAATCCGCAGCTAACTGGTAATCATTTTGTTGAGGTTTTTAAAAACTTGGTGTTAAATGATTTGGAAAAACTCCCCGTGAGCAAGGGCGTGAACCCAAGGTATATTAAAGAGGGGATTAAATCCCTAGAGGAGAATAATGATATTATCATACGCCCGGCAGACAAAGGGGGGGGGGTGGTGATACTCGACAGATCATTTTATCATGACCAGCTGAATGATCTGTTGGGGGACACCACCACTTACAAAAAATTAAACTTTGACCCTACAGATGAATATAAGAACCAATTAGAGGCTTTGGTGGAGTGGGGATATGGGAAGGGAGTACTCAGTTTAAAAGAAAAGAAATATCTGGTCCCTAGCAGCTGCAGGATACCGGTGATCTACACCTTGCCCAAAATTCACAAGGATGTGGTGGCTCCTCCACCACGTCCTATCGTGAATGGGATAGGATCGGTCACCTCCAGACTGGGAGAATATTTAGATAGATCACTCCAACCCAGTGTGAAAAACACAAGAGCATATCTGAAGGACACAACAGATTTGCTGAAATCCCTCAATATGATCTCCATCCCCTCGTCTATGGAAGTGTATTTGGTTACGGCTGATGTAGCTAGCCTATACACTATCATTCAACATCAAGATGCCCTATTAGCACTTAACTGGGCTATGAGCAGAAGGGAGGATATCCCACATGCCCGGAAGGTGTTTGTGGGCCAGGCACTTGAGTTTTGCATGACCCACAGCTACTTCTGGTTTGATGGGACCTTCTATGCCCAGAGAGTTGGCGTGGCAATGGGGGCTAAATATGCCCCTAGCCTTGCCAACTTATTTATGGCCGAGTGGGAGGATAGATATGTGTTTGGTATTGAATGCCCACAGCTAATTTTCTATCGCAGATTCATAGATGACCTGTTTTTCATATGGGGGGGCACTAAGGCTTCTGTTTTAAACTTTTTAGAGAGATTGAACTCCAACTCGAACGACATTAAGTTGGAGTTCAATATTAATCCCACGGTGGTAAATTTCCTTGACCTCTTGATAGAGAGAAAGGATGATAGATTTAACACCACAGTGTACTTTAAAAATACAGACAGGAACAGCTATCTAACAACGAAGAGCGGACATCATCCATCTTGGATTAGAAATATCCCTAAGGGACAATTTTTAAGGGTCCGCAGGAACTGTACAACTAGAGAAGATTTCGTGGCCCAATCCCAAATTTTGAAAGAAAGGTTCATACAGAAAGGGTATTCAGAGACCACCTTGGATGAAACCATTGGGACAGTTGCGAATATTCCAAGGGAAGCTTGCCTGGAGGGGAGGAGAAAGGGAGAAGGGGGGACACAACATCAACTAAGATTCCTATCCAATTTCCATCATCAATTTAGAGAGGTAGAGCAAATTTTCAGGACACATTGGCATATTTTGGGAAGGGACAAACATCTGGGGAGTGTGATACCCAAAACTCCGGGGTTCATCTACAGACGGGCACCTAACATCGGTGATCGAGTCGTAAAAAAGATCCTGGACCCTCCTCAGCGAGCAACTATTTCGGGGGAACTGAAAGGCTTTTATGCTTGTAGGAGGTGTATCTGTTGTAGGACTGTACAGCAGGTAAACAGGGGAATCACCTCAATAACGAACAGTGAGGGTGAAACATTTGACATTAAGGAATTCATGACGTGTAATATGACACATGTCGTGTACCTACTGTGGTGCCCCTGTAACTTACTGTATGTAGGACGCACCAAGAGATTATTGAGAGTACGAATCTCAGAACATTTGACTAATATCCGTAAAGGTTACCAGTATCATAGCGTATCATTACATTTCAAAGAATATCACCAACAAAATCCGAATTTATTGCAGTTCTGTGGAATAGACCATGTTCATCCCTCTTGGAGGGGCTCTAATCGAGTTAGAGATTTGTCGCAGAGGGAAACCAGGTGGATCTTCTCGCTGAAGAGCCTTCATCCGAGGGGTATGAATGTAGAACTGGACCTGAACTGCTATATTAGTGACTTTTAGTCACTAATAGGCCATAAGTATTGTCTTTTAAACATTATAGAGGGAAGGGTGTCACTCCGATATGGAAGTGTTTATGAGGCTGCCGATCATTAATCTTCATGTCTGTATAATAGGTGTGAAGTTATTGATGGGGGAGTTCTGAGATTATTATGAGAATACCTATTATGTCTCTTTTAGGGCTAATAGTAGTAGTTTCCTGTTCTATTTGTTTTAAAACGATGTTCTATTTGTTTTAAAACGATTTTTATTTGGAGTTTTATTTGTGTATTTACACTTTAGATGTTGCTTCAGATATATATACATCTCCATTTTGATTTTTAATTGGAGCTGTATATCGAATGTTCCAGGTTAATAATGAAAATGTGCACTAATGGGTTAGTTTATATTATATGTTAATCATTGGTGTAAACGTTGGCGCATTGGTGACACAGCGGTAGATAAGTGTAACAGTCTGTATTTGTAGACAGACTGGTTCATCTACTGTGTGAGAACACATCGATTAAGCAGTGTGTACTGGGTACAGGGTGTTATTTAGAAAGATACCGCCTCATAGATGGAGAGATACTATAGATGGGGACTGACACCACCATAGGTATTGTGATTGGTTTCGCACTTTATTTGGTTCCAGAAGACGGTGACACGGATTCTCACACTTGAGTATTGTGGAGACGGGGACATGCGGTTTCGATCTCGGCGCATGTGCGACCTGGTGGGACGCAGCCTGTGTGGACATCTGAGCGGAATTTACCGTATGTCGAATATTACAACTATGGTCGAATGTTTCGACGTACCTAGTATACTTTGATACACGCACCGGAGACCGTAGCGTATTGGCGGATCGAATATTTCGATCACCAGTTTTCGAAAAAGGGGGATATCGAATACTGCGATTTGAGCATGCGCGAATCATAGTTCTGGCTTCGGCGCTTAATGTGTACGACAGGACACATCCCAGCAATATGGATGTGAGACTGATAGTGAGATGAGCTGATTGGACGATGGGGGAATATAAGGTGGGGTGCTAGGCCAGATAGCCAATCCCATGAATAAGTCTGATATGACGAAACATGTCGGGGGCGTGGCTATCTGGTGAACATTGAGCTGACATACACGGAGCTGGGAAGGAGGTACAGGACTAAGTGAACTGAATCATCTGATCTGAAGGCGCCTTTTTCGAACGGACCTGCTGTGTGGGACCAGGCGGGACGCACGAGGAGGGGTGAGATTAAGTGATCCAGTACCGTATCTAATAAGTCCGCTGTGACCACCAATGCCCCGACGTATTCAGAATGCTGTTGTGGAGTGGATTTGTGAAGCAAGTTTCTTTATCCTTTTGAAGTGATTTTACCCTTTTAAGTTCATGTGAGTGCATAAAGAGTGCGATTTTTTACATTAAAGAGTGATTGCAGTATTACACTATTGGGGTCTCCCTCTGTGATTTTTCTTTGAGGTATTCATATATACACATTGAATTACGCAATTGGAGAAGATAAAATCGGATGTGCTGATATCTAAATTACATCTTGAGAGATCTGTTGCAAGCCCTTTTGCCTCACACGAGAGTGTAAGGCTTAGCATTTGGTGAGTTTTTTCACGAAGGGGGGTCATTAAGCACGGATGGTGTGGTGAAGGAGTCACGTGTATAAGGAGATTTAAACACTGGAGATTTGCTCACTCTTCTATAAAAAGACTCTTTATTATTTGGATATTATATATAATTTTTTTTTGGTTTATTTTTATAGATAATATATTTTTTTATACATTTTAGATTTTTTTGGTATTTGGCGGATGGACTATATTCACGTTTGTTCATTTATGTCACTGTATACTTAATCTAAATGTAAATTTGGGTATTTACCTAAGTGTTTATTATTTATCACATTTTGTATGATGTGGGATATGATTTTCTAGAAGATTAGGGAGTGTTGACTGAAAGGCACACAGGTAACAGCGCCACGTGCAACTAATTAGTTAATTATATTTTTAGCACTAGTTTTGTATGCACCTTTATATAATATATAAAGTGACTTGTCCTTCAACCCCTGATGAAGTCATGTGACTGTGATGATACGCATCGGGATAGACAGGCACCGGAAGTGACGATGGTGTGCGAGCTCGCCGCTCGTGGTGTTTTAGCTTGTTTACCTTTATTTGAAATGCGACTACTATAGCTGTTTTAGGAATAAAAGTTATTTGGTTTTACAAACGGCACCATCCGGAATTCCCCTTTTTTCCCTTACATTGAACATGTATTAACCTGGAGAGGAACGCCATTGCTGTGACTTCAAGGGAGTAGATATATATATACCTTCACAATCTATCAGGACAGGAAGGCCCCTTGGATGTTTACCTACAAGAAGCCACGATTGTGACCTATTCTACTACCCAAGATCTCCATTTTCATATATACACGCTGTTACCTTACAGCCGTAAGGTAAGAGGCCACCTTGCACAGAAGAGGACAATTCACCCTGCACATTGTCTTATTTGCACTAAATTTTTGCACGGAAGAGGACAAGTCACTTTATATATTGTCTTTATTTGCACAAGCCGTAGAGGGAACCCAGCACTTGGTTTCCCCCTCCCTCCACCATTCTTAAGACTTTTATTCATCGAATATGTTCTTCATTATAGTACCTTAGCACTTTATTTATGGTTTCACTGTGACTGATATTTATTACAAGTTTTTTTATTTAGTATTTAGGTTTTAGCCTTTTGGTCATTTACTACACGTAACAGCGCAGCACTATCCATTGTAAATATGAAAATAGTGTGACGTTCCCATGTAAACAGAGCACAATTTATATGTAAATAGAGGGGCATTCATATGTAAATAATGCAACCGCTTACCATCATCTCCTGAACGTTGCCCAAGAGGTGGATGCAAACAAATGGAAGCAGGCTTGAGAGTCCTGCTTGCCATTGCCTTGCTGGATGTTCCATCAGGTACAGCATTCAGGCGGTCGGAGATTTCCACAACCAAATCCGTCGGATTTTGTCCGTCAGATTTAGTCTGACGGATTGTGTCCAAAACTGTTGCATACACACGGTCGGACTAAGTTGTCGAAAAATCCGATCTTTCAGAACGTGATGATGTAATTTCGTTACGATGGGACTAGATTCAGGCTAGTAGCCAATAGCTTTGATGTAGGAATTTGATCTGAGCATGTGTGGCACTTGGTCCGATCAAAATTCTCTACACATGATTGGATTACGTCCGACCGGCCCAGTTGGTCGGGAAATATTTCCAACATGTTGGAAAATTGGGTCCGACGGAGATTCGGACGGAATCAGTCCGATGCATACCACACACAGTCGGATTATCTGACGACGCGGTCCGATAAGACGCATTCCGACGGATTCTCCGACCGTGTGTACGTGGCATAATACTTGGTCAGCAGTGAGCAGATGGAAGGCAGAGGGGGAGGGTTAACTATTTAGAGTGCACATGGGAGCAGTGGGCTGAAGTGCAAAGGTGGCCAAAGAGGCAGTGTGCAGCGGTCAGCAGCTTTGTAGGGGTGGAATAGTGAGCAGAGGAGGGCAAAAAGGGGGGCTACACAGAGGTGAGCAGCTGGGTTTGGTGCATTTATATATGCAGAAGCCCTTGCTGTCCCTCTGAGAAGCAATCCATGATGGATACATTTTCAGAAGGCAGTTAACAGGTGGCTGGGAGGCGATATATATCACCTTCTCACCACCGGTATTAACCCACTGGCACTTTGAAATAAACAAGTTGGTTATGTGTTGCAGTTTGGGCACTTGGGCTCAAAAAGGTTTGCCATCACTGATCTAGGGCACACATTCATACAGGGTCTCCAAAGATGTTAGATAGTCAGAAAACTGGCTATAGCATTTTAAAAGACACTAAAATCACAGCCTAGAAAGTATACAGTTACAGTTTTTATAAGTTACAAAAATAAAGCATAAAAAAGTCACAAAAATAGTTGTTGATTTATTGAGTTAATGTTCTGTTGTTACTGGTGTTTTATTGTTAACCGTTGTTTGCTTTGCAGAAATGCCATTCAGCTGCAGCACTGATCTGTGTATTCTGACAGCAGAAGGGTCTGCTTTCAGAATACATACGTCAGTGGTGCCACACAGTTTTGGAAAACTTACACAAAGTTGACACTTAAATGATATATTGCTCACACATGGCATAGTATATATAGAAGTACACCCCAAAATACATTCTCCTGCTTCTCCTAAGTATGGGGATACCACATGTGTGAGACTTTTTGGCAGTATAGCCACGCACAGGACTCCGAAATCCAATCACCACATTGGGGCTTTTAAATAATTTCCTCATTACACTTCCTGACTACTTATCACAGTTTTGGAGGCCCTGAAATGCCAGGATATAACAAAACACCCCCAAATGACCCCTTTATGGAAAGTGGGCACTCCAAGTAATTTTATAAGAAGCATGGTGAGTATTTTGCAGATCTCATTTGCTGGCGCAAGGTTTTGGAAAATGAAGAAAGAAAAACAAAAGGGTATTATTAATTTTCTTTTTCAAAACCTTGTGACAAAAAAATGAGATCTGAAAAATACTGACCCTGCCTCTTATCAGTTTCCTTGGGGTGTCTACTTTCCAGAAAGGGGTAAATTAGAGGTTTTTTGTTCTATTCTAGCATTTCAGGGCTTCTGTGATAGGTTGTAAGGAAGTGAAATGAGGAAATTTCGTACTTTCAGGATTACAAATGGGTCATTGGATTTCGGGCTTCAGTACATGGCTAAGCTCCCAAAAAGTCTCACACATGTGGCATCACCATACTCGAGAGAAGTAGCAAAATGTATTTTGGGGTGTAATTCCACATATAACCATGGCATGCAGGTGGCGCTCAAATACAGCAGCATTGCAGAGGGAAATGAAGTCAGGGGTAACTTACTCAAATATAGTTTCCTGTGACACTGGTGGCCATCTTGGGTCAGGCAGAGTCTATTTAAGACCCTGGCTCCCAGGCTGGGCATGCATTTTGCAAGTGGTTAGAATAGGAGCAGGTTATCCACCTGCTAGGGACAGTGAAGAACAGTAGTAAAAAATTCTGGATGAGTATGAATAAGTCAGGGACACGCTATCCTCCAGAAGAATCTTCCCAGGTTGGACACAGACACAGACTCAACAGGCTGCATTCCACCCTCTGAGGCAGATGCTGTCAGTGCATCAGAACCTGTTCCGCTTACTTTGCCTCACAGAACTGTAAGTGTCCCAGTCGGGTGTCTTCCACTGCACTGTTTATACCATTGAGCCATTACTTCAATACAAGTTTCATTATTTGAACTGGACTGAGAGTGATTACTGCCGTCGCACCATGCTGCACCCATCCACATACATATCACATATCCCAGGAGGCTGTAGGAGCAGAGATACAAAGCTCCTGGTGGGCAGAGGTTGGGTACATCATCAGGGGATGCCTGAACTCAGAAGAGACAGCTGGGCCCCTGATGATGTCAGAGAAGAAGATGGCTGCATGGGACCTGGGCTGTGGCACCTGAGCAGTAGAACATTGCTGGTTTTGCTTGGTAGGTGGGTATGTAGATCAATGGCTTTCCTTTATTGCAGATAAAGCAGGATTTAACAAAATCAGGAGGAGTGATATTCCATTTTATGTTAGTCCTCACATCCCTCCCAAAGACACAATTGTCTATTGCACTTCATTGTCTCCCTCCATTGGTCCAACTCCTTAATCTCTACATTGTAATCACCTCGGGACACCACCCATGTGCACAACTGGAGATCATCTTTCCATTGATGGAATGCACACTCTTAGATTAATACATGTGTACTGGTGGTCAAATAAGCACTGCAGCAGGCACCAGCAGTGCACACCCCCAGATTATTATGACACATGTACTGGTGGTCCAGTCAGAACCCTCCAGGCCGAGTGTACTGGTGTCCCCAGCAGTACACACCATCAGATTAATATGACACATGTACTGGTGGTCCAATAAGAATGCTCCAGGCCCCAGCAGTGCACACCCACAAATTAATATGAAGTGTACTGGTGGCCCAGTCAGAAAGCTCCAGGCCCCATTTGCACACCCCCAGTTTAATATGACTCGTGTATTGGTGGTCCAATCCGAACGCAGTAGTTTAGATTTTTTGTACAATAAACACCTACGTAGGAAACATTTCAGACTTTACTCCTTTTCTATGGGTGGCAAGAAGCAGGGGAGCCACAGGTGGATTGGTGCAGGGGGGGGGGCAATGGGTGTTGTGGGGGGACTTTAGAGCTGTGGGGGGCCATCTTAGAGGACAGGCAGAGGATTAGTGGATTGGAGGGAAGCTCAGAAGACCATGAGCTTATAGCAGAAGGGGAATGCCATAGATGTATGTCATACTGACCTGGTCAGTCGAAGCCGTTCTGTAGGTCAGTATGACATAAATCCATGGCAGTAAATGGGGTAAAGTGTCACCTATGGGATTTTTTTTGTAGCAAACTTTTTCATTGTTTCACTAACACACAATTTTTAAGACTGGACATGTTGGGTATTTACTCAGCACAACCTCATCTTTATATTTTACTATTAGGTAAATTATTGAATTTGTGTGCTCTACAATTACATTTAGTGTATTTTTTAATAAAATATACCCTTTATATCCTTTAGTATGTACTATACTCACAAGTGTATGAGTTTAACCTCAGGTATTGGTATGAAGCCATGTCTGACAAAGGAAACTAAGGGGTCTACTTATAGAAAAATATTTTGGATGAACGAGACAAGCATTTGTGCAGCCATGAAAAATTAGCACTGTATTTTAATTAACACAGTGATTTCCTATGGTGGTGAGGTCCATCTAGTGGCCATAAAATGGTATTTTTCCTGAAATACCTGCATCAGTAAAAATAGTGCAATATGACTTTAAAGCCACTAGAATAATCCAATGATCATATTGAATCAAACCTGGCTAGAACTTGTCACATTTATTCATACTAAGTTTTATAAAAAAAAGAAAAAAAAAAGAAATAGACCTCTAATGTCATGTACACACAATCGGATTTTCCGACAACAAATGTTGGATGTGAGCTTGTTAGCGGAAAGTCTGATCGTGTGTATGCGCCATCGAACATTTGTTGGCGGACTTTCCGCCAACAAATGTTGGCTAGCAGGATCTCAAATGTTCTGCCAACAAATTTTTGTTGTCGGACTTTCCGATCGTGTGTACACAAATTCGTCGCACAAAAGTTCACGCATGCTTGGAATCAAGTACGAGCCGGAAGCGCTCGGTCTTGTAAAACTAGCGTTCGTAATGGAGATATCACATGACTATTGAACTTTTTTTATACGTCTTGCACGTCACTACGTTTGTAATTGTTGGCGCTCGGTCTTGTAAAACTAGCATTCGTAATGGAGATATTACATGACTATTGAACTTTCTTTTTATACGTCTTGTACGTCACTACGTTTGTAATTGTTGGCCAACATTTGTGTGACCGTGTGTATGCAAGACAAGTTGGAGCCAACAACCTTCGAACAAAATTCCAGTGTTGTTGTCGGAAAGTCTGATTGTGTGTACGGGGCATAAGTGTTTGTGAGAGATTACACCACAAAATGTACTCAGCCAATGAAAAGTAATGACTCCATTTTTATTTTTATCCTGCTATCAATGGCCAACACGGTACAACACTTCATCCATGTCTTTGGTGATCTCTGATCTCCTTATGAACGATTTCTTACATGATGGAGATCAGCCATGGAGTATATCTGAGGTGTATATCAGGGTGTGCTTCTTCCCCACATGAGAGCTGTGATGTCCAGCAACATTCATATAGAAGACATTTCCCGCACTCAAGGCACGAATACACCTCGAGGGTTGTGTGGGATCCCTGATGTACAGGAAGACAGGACTTCAGTGAGGAACAATTCCCTCACTCAGAATGGGAAAATGGCTTCTCCCTCATGTGAGATCTCTGATGTCTGTAAAGACTGGACTTCACTGAAAAACATTTCCCACACATAGGACAGGAATATGGCTTCTTCCCCGTGTGAGACATTTGATGTATGACAAGATCTGCTTTTGTTACAAAACCTTTCCCACACTCAGAACAGGAAAGTGACTTTTCCCCCGTGTGAGATCTCTGATGTCTGTAAAGAATGTTCTTCCGTGAAAAACATTTCCCGCACTCAGGACAACAATACGGCTTCTCCCCCGTGTGAGATCTCTGATGTTTATAAAGACTGGACTTCTCTGAAAAACGTTTCCCACACTCAGGACAACAATACGGCTTCTCCCCTGTGTGAGATCTCTGATGTGTAAAAAGACTGGACTTGTCTGAAAAACGTTTCCCACACTCAGAACAGGAATACAACTTCTCCCCCGTGTGAGATTGCTGATGTCTGGTAAGATAAAACTTTCTTGAAAAACATTTCCCGCACTCAGAACAACAATACGGCTTCTCCCCTGTGTGAGATCTCTGATGTATATAAAGACTTGACTTCTCTGAAAAATGTTTCCCACACTCAGAACAACAATATGGCTTCTCCCCTGTGTGAGATCTCTGATGTGTGACAAGACTGGACTTGTCTGAAAAACTTTTCCCACACTCAGAACAGGAATACAACTTCTCCCCCGTGTGAGATTGCTGATGTCTGTTAAGATAAAACTTTCTTGAAAAACATTTCCCACACTCAGGACAGGAATACGGCTTCTCCCCCGTGTGAGATCTCTGATGTCTGTAAAGATCGGACTTCTCTGAAAAACATTTCCCGCACTCAAGACAGGAATACGGCTTCTCCCCTGTGTGAGATCTCTGATGTGTGTAAAGATGGGACTTCTCTGAAAAACCTTTCCCACACTCAGGACAGGAATATGGCTTTTCCCCTGTGTGAGATCTCTGATGTCTGTAAAGCCCTGAGTTTTGTGAATAACATTTCCCACACTCAGGACAAGAATATGGTTTCTCCCCTGCATGAGACCTCTGATGTCTGTAAAGGCTGGACTTCGCTGAAAAACACTTCCCGCACTCAGGACAGGAATGCGGCTTCTCTCCCGTGTGAGATCTTATATGCACATTAAGATTGTATTTAGAATGGAAACACTTCCCGCACTCAGTACAGGAAAAGCTCTTCTCTGTTGGAAGGACGGCACCGTTCCTCACAGTCTGAGGTTCCTCAGGATAAGAGGAATACGATGGTCCATCTACACTGTGTGGTGCCGGATGGACATTTGAGGTAGTCGGGTTTTCTCCTGGACTATACTGTGTGATGTCCTCATCTTCTACTTTACAGTCTGGGGACAAAGTGAGACAATCCTCTGATGTTTTCCTCATCTCCTGTCCATCTACTAAAATAGAAATAAAAAGATTACTAGACATGAGCACAGGGCTCAAAATATCAAGTCCTAAGTTACTAGCCAGGCCTTAAGAGTTACTTGCCACCAGTTGGCCCTTACCCTGCCCCTAATTCCACCCATGAATATGCCCTTTAAAATTAGCTGAGAGAGAGGGGGGCTGAGAAAGAGCGAGGACAGAGAGAGAGGGGGGCTGAGAAAGAGCGAGGACAGAGAGAGAGGGGGGCTTAGAGAGAGAGAGGGCTGAGAGGGAGTATGGCAGTGTGAAGTATGTGATGGAGAGGAGGGCAGAGTGTATGGCAGTGGGTGGTATGTGCAGGAGAGGGGTACGGAGTGTATGGCAGTGGGTGGTATGGGCAGAATAGGGGTGCAGAGTGTGTGGTATGTGCAGGATAGGGGTACAGAGTGTATTGCAGTGGGTGGTATGTGAAGAAGACCCTGCTGCCTGCATAGTACAAGTCCCAGCATGTCCAGGACTCACTCCATCCCCTCCCCCATACTGGCTCCTGCCACTTTCCCACACATGGGATATCCTGGAGAAGTCTCAGTCTCCCTCATTTTGTAGAAGTCCCTCAGCCGTGTGTCCTGGACTGTAGAATGTTGTCACATCCCCCCTCCTCCCCCCCATGCTCCACTCTCACCACTTGATGAACTTGCTGCTTTGCTGTAGCATCTCGGTCACCTGGACCGGCTCCAGCTGGTCAGCATGTACTCCCCATCCGGGCCCCCGCAATGACTGAGGACGGGGGGGGGGGGGGGGAGAAATAAAAGAAGAGGGAGGTGAAGAACGACCAGCGCAGACTGACTTGGAGGGACAGGTGAGGGGAATAGACAAGGGAGGAGAGGTGTGGTTGGTCTGCCCATCACATACTGGCCTCTCTGGTGACCCCACCACCCACATAGGTACAGTAACATAAAAGAGAGGAGACTGCATGGGCTCTGGTTTAACCCCATCTGATGGTGGCGCTCACCTCCCCCACCGTGGCTTCACGCTCGCCCTCACCCTTTTTCCACTCACCATCTGTGAGCAGGCAAGTAGAAACCAAGACTCAGTCCACATCAGGCAGCTTTGTCTCTGAGGATCTTACAATTCCCCCCTCAAGGTAATTAGTAAATGGGTCCTCTGATCTCCTACCAGATCATTTCTTTATTCATGGACCTTAGTGAGAGAGTGAGGAAACAACGAGAACTGTCTTTTATAGGAGTGACAGTGATGAGGGGATTATAGGACGAGTGTCCCCTCCCCCTCTATCACTCATTGCCATCTTCCCAACACAAGAAGTCCTGCACTTCCTTATTTAGTCCATGATTTAGTCATGAATAACAGCGGGGCTGAGCCCCACCAGAGGTCAGAGAGTGAGGATGGGGGGAGAACAACCAAGATGAAGACTGGACTGATCCTGAAGACCACCATCATTGTTTTTTTTGTATCAATAAATTTTTATTGAGTTTCACAAGACATACATGTTAATCCGCTGTGAGCAAACACACATGGAAGGTTACTCTCAGCATATTTAACAATAGAATAGGAACATGACTAACAACTCTTGTACAACAGCAATCTAATTGTCATGTACTTCTTGTCACAAAAAGAAACATGTCTACAACATAATATAGATACTCAAGAGGGTAACGTAATTTATTGGCATAGATGGACCAGGGTTCCCACAATGAGTCAAAGGTTGATGCCCAACCAAGCCACCACGCAAAAGTATGTTCACAAGAATGGTGGGGCTTGACAAGTGTATCTACCTCAGAGGGATTGGAGGCTTCCTGGGTTTTTGGCTATCATGAGCCTGACACCGACCAGGATGTGTGTGACAAATTCTTGAAAAGAACAGGGTACGTTGTCGATTTCAAGGCCCAAGACAGCCAAAGCCGGGTTGGGAGAGGTCACCACACCTGTCACTGAAGAGGAATCAAATGGTATTTCTGTATACCTGACAAGGCCAGCTAGGTATAATCACAGAGGAGCCGTCCCACACAGCGGCCGTAAACTAACGCTTTCACCATGCCCCAATCATTGGGTTATTGACTCCTCCTTTATTATCACTTTCTGTTTAAGGTTCCAAAGTTTGAGGATGTTATCACATTATTATCACCATGTAAAAGTCTGTGCTCCAATCAAATCATCAGATATAAAATGTCCAGCTGGTAGAGAATGGGTGCATAAGAAGTAAGGCCTATGTAATGTACAACTTATTATATAGGATACAAAAGCAAGGACTATACAGTATCAGAAAAATGTAATGTACAAAATGGAGTATATAGTGCAGGGGTCAGGAGTATGTAATGTACAATATAAATTATATAGTGTATTCAGTAATCAGTGGAAACTTAAATCTTTACATGAGACAAGTTGCAAAGGTCCCACACCACTGCCTCCCATCTCCTGAGACGGCACTCAGTGACTTGGGTCTGAGACTATACAGACATATCCCTCCACCCGACACAGCCAGCAGACAACAGAGCAAATAACCCTGGGAGAATTGTTCTGTCAGAGATCTTGCTAGACTCGGGCATGGGGAAGGAGAATCAAGGTCTATACCCCAAGGTGCCTAGGTCTAGTAACGTCTATTGTCAAAAATAAAATGTTGCTGCCAACTGAACCCCAGAATCTCCATAAATCCAGTCTAGATACCTAAACGGTGTCAGCAGCACAGAGAAGGAAGATTATCCAAGAGGAATACAGGACGACTGGGACGGGGACGAACACAGCTCAGGAAAGTGACCAGGGTATTACAGGCTGATATCACCCAGTCCTTGTCCTACTTTGGACCAATCAGTGAGCAGTATGGGTGGAGGAATGTATTTAGTGTTAATGACCCACCTGTGCTGATCTCTGTAGGAGTGTCCTCCTCTATAAATGTCCCCGTTATTCCATCCTCCTCCATAGACTGCTCATCATCCCTCACATACCTCTCTTCTTCTGCTTTAACCTCAAATTCTATATCGATTGGATCTCCACTCTAAATCAAGAAAATCAGAGAGAATATCATCTGTAAAATATAAGATTTATTATTTTGACATTACAAAAAAATCCACACATTGTCTCCATGAGTCTTTGTATTATAAGCTCCATCCCACCAACCTTGTAACAGTGAGGGATGGTGTGACCTTCCTGTGTGGAATCCCGGGAATACAGAGGAGGGGGACATCTCTCTGGTGGGTTCCTGGCATTAGGTGGCTCCATCACTCCATACTCTTTAACCTCAATATTATCATCCCCGAGGTTTCCACTCTGAATATATAATAAAACATTAATTGTAACAAATATGCTGTGTATAAATCGGAACTACCAATAATTGTCAATCATCCTCCTGAGGATGGTGAGGAATGGTGTACCGATCTTTGTGTTTTTTTAGACACTCTGACTCCTCCATCAACCCATCCTCATCATTAGTGATGGACAAACTTCCGACGGGACGTTTCGCGAACGCGGACCGCGAACGCGGCCGATAGTTCCGATAATCGGAACGTTCGCGGCGGGCCCCATTGACTTCAATGGGAGGCGAACTTCGAAAACCTACAGGTCAAATTTGCAGCCACAAAATAATTAATAGCTGTGCAAACATATTCCCACCACATGGCCAATGACATAACACATGTATGAGGTGAATCTGGGATCGACAACTACAAGCATTCTTTTTTATATGAGAAATTGTTGTGACAATTCAGGACTGTGGAGCGCATGAAGGCAATGGAGGAGAGGGAAGGTCAGGGACCAGGGTAGGCAAAGAAGAGGGTGCAGGAGATGATCACCAGCAGCGTGACATACAGCAATGACACCTGCACCGTGATAGAGTCATCTGACACCAGCACCATGATAGAGAGCACTGACATCAGCAGCGTGACATAAAGCACTAACACCAGCACCGTGATATACAGCACTGACAGCAACACCGTGATAGAGAGCACTGACAGCAGCACCGTGATAGAGAGCACTGACACCTGCACCGTGATAGAGTCATCTGACAACAGCACCGTGAGAGTGCACTGACACCAGCAGCGTGACATAAAGCACTAACACCAGCACCGTGATATACAGCACTGACATCAGCACCGTGATATACAGCACTGACACCTGCACCGTAAGCAGCCCCAGGAGGAAGTCAGCATAGCGCAGGGATGGTGGGAGCCCCTCATAATGAGCATAGCACAGGGATGGTGGGAGCCCCTCATAATGAGCACAGCACAGGGATGGTGGGAGCCTCTCATAATGAGCACAGCACAGGGATGGTGGGAGCCCCTCATAATGAGCACAGCACAGGGATGGTGGGAGCCCCTCATAATGAGCACAGCACAGGGATGGTGGGAGCCCCTCATAATGAGCACAGCACAGGCATGGTGGGAGCCCCTCATAAGAAGCAGCCCCAGGAGGATGTCAGCATAGCACGGGGATGGTGGGAGCCCCTCATAATAAGCAGCCCCAGTAGAAATATGACACCGCTCAACCTCTTCAAAGAGGAGGGTACGGGCATATAGTACTGTGTGCTTTTTTTGGACAAGGAAGTGAGCCAAATGAAGAAAGAAGGTCTCTGTGCTCGATTAAAAAAATTGTTTATAGACATATACATGGTCTACTGGTCACATGTGTTGAATTCCTCCAAGATCCATGCCTCATTCATTTTTAGAAATGTGAGGTAGTTAACACTGTCGTGAGCTAGGCGAGTACGCTTATCGGTCACGATCCCCCCTGCTGCGCTGAACGTCCTTTCGGACAGGACACTGGATGAGGGGCAAGCCAACAGTTCGATTGCAAATTGGGCAAGCTCTGGCCAGAGGTCAAGCCTGCCCACCCAGTAGTCCAGGGGTTCATCACTCCTCAGAGCGTCCACATCGGCCGTTAACCCGATGTAGTCGGACACCTGACGGTCTAGGCCAGCGATATGCAATTAGCGGACCTCCAGCTGTTGCAGAACTCCAAATCCCATGAGGCATAGCAACACTCTGACAGCCACAAGCATGACACCCAGAGGCAGAGGCATGATGGGACTTGTAGTTTTGCAACAGCTGGAGGTCCGCTAATTGCAGATCCCTAGTCTAGGCGTTCCCTGATGCTGGATCCAGATGACACCTGTCGATGGGTCGGCTGAAAGAATGACCTCATATCCGAAGTCACCAACACATCTTCAAACCGGCCTCTTCTTGCAGGCGCTGTTGGATTGGTACCCGCAACTCCTTCTCTGGGAGTGGGAATTGCTTCTCTGCCAGCGCACGCAAAAGCAGAATGCAGCATTTCTCGAAGCAAGGCCTGGAAGTGCTCCATTCTGCCAGCCCTCTGACGGCGGTAACATTTCCGCCATTTTGTGTTTGTACCGGGGGTCTAAGTACGTTGCCACCCAGTACTGGGTCTTGACCCTTATGCTTTTTATACGGGGGCCCCTATTAAAACACTGGAGCATGAAGGCCCCCCATTTTCACTAAACTGGAAGTGGTGTGGTGGCTTGGCTCCTGCTCATCATCCAGGATAATGTCGTCCTCTTCATTCTCCTCTCCCCATCCACGCACAACAGGGATCCCAGAAAGGTTTAAAGCATGCTCTTCTTGCTCCTCCTCATCCGCCCCGGCACCATCCTCCTCTGACTCCTCTTCAGACTCCTGTTGACTTGTCTCAGATAGAGTAGCCCCCCCTGGGAATTCATCCAGCATTGCGACTTCCTCATCTTCCCGCTCCTGCTCCTCCACAGCTTGATCAATGACACGACGCAATGCACGCTCCATAAAGAAGGCATAAGGTACCATGTCACTGATGGCGCCATGGCTGCGACTGACCAGTTTGGTGATCTCCTCAAATGGGCGCAGAAGTCTGCATGCGTCGCGCATGAGCAGCCACTGGCGCGGTGAAAAAACCCCCAGCTCCCCAGAACCGGTTCTGCCGCAGAGTTCATACAGGTAGACGTTAACTGCACGTTTCTGCTGGGGCCGCCTATCAAGCATATAGAAGGTTGAGTTCCATCGCGTCGGGCAATCGCAAATAAGACGTCTGACCGGCATATTGTGTCGCCGCTGAATGTCAGCAAGGCGAGCCATGGCCGTGTAAGATCTTCTGAAATGGGCCGAGATTTTCCTTGCCTGCCGCAAGATGTTCTGGACCCCAGGGTATTTGACAAGGAATCGCTGCACGACCAAGTTTAAGACTTGTGCCATGCATGGCACGTGCGCGATTTTGCCCTGTTTCAATGCGCTAAGCAGATTGGCACCGTTGTCACACACCACTTTACCAACTGTCAAATTGAGCGGTGTTAGCCACTGATCTGCCTGTGAACGCAAAGCTGAAAGGAGTGCCGGGCCAGTGTGGCTCTTGGCTTCCAGGCACAACAGACGCAGCACGGCATGGCAACGTCTCACCTGGCATGTCGAATAGGTTCTGGGGAGCTTGGGCGGCGCAGCGGAAGAGACGCTAGCAGCGGAAAAGGAGGAGTCAGCCGAGGAGGATGGAGTAGGAGGAGAAAAAGAAGAGTCAGGCCTGCATGCAATCCGTGGCGGTAAAACTAAATATACACAGGTGCCACGGGTTACATGCTTGACGGCCGTCAGAAGGTTCACCCAGTGGGCAGTAAAAGTGATATACCTTCCCTGCCCGTGTTTGCTAGACCACGTGTCTGTGGTCAGATGTATCTTGGCACCGACACTGTGTGCCAGAGATACATTCACTTGCCACTGAACATGGCCATATAGCTCTGGGATGCCCTTCTCTGAGAAATACTTCCTTCCTGGGACCTTCCATTGTGGTGTTCCAATGGCCACAAATTTGCGAAAGGCCTCCGAGTCCACCAGTTTATATGGCAGTAGTTGGTGGGCTATCAGTTCTGACAAGACAGCCGTCAACCGTTGGGCAAGAGGGTTATCCGGCGTCATCATTTTTTTACGCTCGAACATTAGGCCCACGGAAGCCAGCCTTTTTGCAGAAAAACGTGAGCTTTGCGTGATGGAAGGTGGAGTGGAGGACAATTGTGAGGAGAGAGGAGAAGTAGAAGACGAGGCTGGACGGTGAGAGCCTGCAGTGTGGCTTTGTGTGTTCCGTTGCTCCCACTCGGCTCGGTAATGGCTGCTCATGTGCCTTCTTAAGGCGGTCGTCCCTAGGTGAGTGTTGGGCTTACCGCGACTAATGCATTGACTGCAAAGATTGCAGATGGCAACGCTATTGTCAGCAGCGGACACGTTAAAAAAAGCCCACACTGCGGAGCCATGTGCCGGTGTCCTGGGAGCGCCAGATGTGACTGTACATGGTCGATGACTCGCTCCTGATACATTTGCAGTCTGCTTTATCCCTCCTGTGCAATGTAAGTTATTCCTGCTTCTCCTCCCTATCTGCTGGTCCATATCTCCCTCTGAACTCCCCTCCTCTTCCTCTCTTGTGGGCACCCACGTGACATCACTAGACACGTCATCAACGTCACCTTCCCCACCGCTATAAGTAGAGATCTCGGAGTAAGCAGCAACACCAGGGACCAACCTCCTCCTTGGGCTGATCTGGGTACTGTCGTCAGACTGCTGAGTAGCGGTTGTTGCTACCTCCTCTTCCTGATCCAATGCCAAGAGTGGCTGCGCATCAGAAATGTCCTCTTGATATGGATCGGAAAATAATTCCTGTGACTCAAGCGGAAGGTATGTGGTGGTGGTGTTGGTGGTAGTGTCTTTGGGGGTGCACATAGCAGAGAGTGAAGAAGAGGGTGCAGAGGGAGAGGATGAGGAGGGTGCAGAAGAGTAAGGCTGAGTGAGCCACTCAACCAAGTCTGGTGCGTCCTTTAAATGAATTGAACGCACCTTCTGCAACTTCCCACTTTGGCTCAAGCCTGTTGCTCCTGCCCTACCCCTACCACCCTTGCGGAAGGGCCTGCCTCTTCCTCTGCCTGTCATTTTTTAAATGACCCTGTGACAAAACTCTCAGTCCCTATACCGATGAAGGACTGCTGCAGTATAGGGCAGCAGTCAGCAGTAGTGCACCTCAACCCTATGTATTGTGGACCTATACCAGTCCTTATAGAATGGCAGACTGTACTTCACTCAACCCTATGTACTGTAGTACCCTATACCTTACCAGTCCTTATAAGGACCTTTGTGAAACAAGTAGGTTGTGACTGATTAGCAGACTGTACGTCAGTCCCTATACTGATAAAGGACTGCTGAAGTATAGGGCAGCGGTCAGCAGTAGTGCACCTCAACCCTATGTATTGTGGACCTATACCAGTCCTTATAGAATAGCAGACTGTACCTCACTCAACCCTATGTACTATAGCACCCTACACCAGGTTATTACCAGTCCTTATAAAGGACCTTTGTGGAACAAGTAGGTTGTGAATGATTAGCAGACTGCAGCAGTCAAGTATAATATTCTTTCTATATTTGGAAGAAAGAATATTATACGTGTACAAGCCTATTACCATACCACTGATACCAGTCCTGAAAAGAACCTTTGTGGACCTAATATAGTAACAGCTACTGATTAAACTGACCCTCACTGCCTCACACACTGCTTCCTGCCTGTCCCTATATAAACTGACAAAACAGAGGCTGCTGGAACAATAACTGGTTACTGGAATAGCACTTTTGTGGACCTGATAGTAACAGCTAATGATTAAACTGACTCTCCCTGCAGCACACAGAGTCCTGTCCCTTTCTCTAAACTGACAAAAGACACTCAGGCTGCTGCAACAATCAGTAGTACAGCAAACCTATATACACCTAACACCTATACCAGTCCTGAAAAGAACTTTTGTGTACCAAATAGCTAGCGATTTGGGTCACTGCAATCTCTCCCTGCTCCACACAGCAACCTCTCCCTATAGTGACAGAAGAAAGAATGTAAAATGGCCGCCGGATCGGGTGTATTTATAAGGTAGGGGGAATGTCCAAGTTTCCATGTACTGTAATGTTTCAATTGGCTGTCCTGTACCCCATGATGGATGTGTCATCATAGGTCAAATTTCTTTTTCACAGAAAACACAGAAGTCCGCCGGGCGAACGGCGGCAATAGTCCGCCGATCGGGCGAATCGCGAACAACCGAAAATCGCCGCGAAACGACCGCCGGGCGAACCGTTCGGCCATCACTACTCATCATCCTCCTCTTTTATCTCTTTTTTAAGTTCAACTTTAGAATCTCTCAGGTTTCCACTCTGAATATATAACAAAAATGACATCAATTGTAACAATGCAGATAATGTACAGATCCTAATGATACTATCAGTGATTGTTCCTCATCTACCTGATGATGGTGGGGGATGGTGTGACCTTCCTGTGTGGAATCCCGGGAATACAGAGGACGGGAACATCTCTCTGGTGGGTTCCTGGTATGAGGTGGCTCCATCATATCCTTGTTTCCTTTTGAAAACTTCTCCATCACTCCATACTCCTCCTCTTCCTCTTTATACTCTTCTTTAACATCAATATTATCATCCCAGAGGTTTCTACTCTGAATATATAATAAAACACACACTGTAACAAACATCATTGTTTAAAAATAATCACAAGGGATTGTTCCTCATCTACCTGATGAAGGTGAGGGATGGTGTGACCTTCCTGTGTGGAATCCCGGGAAAACAGAGGACGGGGACATCTCTCTGGTGGGTTCCCATTACTGGATCCATCTGTAGGAAACACACACACTGACTGAATACATTGTTTCTATGTGTTTATCAGATGATGGGGGATCTAGGTGGAGCCTCTGTACTGCTCTCTCCTTTACAATAAAGTCTCCTCTTACCCGGTGATGTGAGGGGCGGCTGATTGTCCATCATGGCGTCCTTGTAGAGATCCTTGTGTCCTTCTAGATACTACACAAAATAGATTATAGTGCACGCATGCAAAAATGACAGTTAAATCCTACAAGGCAATTTAAAAACACATGAACATATTCAAAAAAATATGGGGATTTGATCACACTGTATGGTTATATAGTGCTCAGCCCACTTACTCTGTCAAAGTACCCTTTTATCAGTGGGTCCTGCACTAGTAATAGAAAGACAGATCCTGTGTCTCAACCATGGGAGACAAACTCCACTTTATGGGAGAACTGAAGGGACTCCTCCTATCAACTGGTGGACACCAATAAGAGGTAACAAAGGAGGGGATACGGTGCTCAGGCCCAAGGAACCTGGTCAGAGTTCATACAATATATATATATATATATATATATAAAAAAAAAATCATACTTGGGGGGCACACCCTACAACTGCATTTACATTCAAGATAGTGCTGCTATAAGCTTCTCCTCCATGGAGAAATAGACAGTGACATCCTGACACCTTATAGGAACCTGACACACACAATGATACAGTCACCATCCAGACCCATCCCTTGTCTGTTACTGGATAATGTCCCAGAATTCCCAGAATCCTCCTCACCTCTCCTCCATCATCTCTCTGGTGACTTCTAGAATCTTCTTTGTATTTCTCTATTCTATCAGGGAGGGAGGTGGAGGCAATGTGATGATCATATGATCTCCAGACTTCACAGGAGGAAAACTCTGTATTAAAACACAAAGAGTAAAATAAAATGATATTCTCAGAATCCTCCTCACCTCTCCATTCAGGTCTCCATTTTATTAAAGCCCCACTTCAGGCTGAGATATAATTTACCCACACAGGACCCCCACACTATGCAGGTTCAAAGCTTGTTGCAGACATTCTGACATCATTACATACAACACAGGACCAACAGTTGCACTTTGCAAGTGAGGATCCAAAGGGTCCGCCCCACTCCCAAGATCATCAAAAAAAAAGGCCACATGATGAAACATTGGAAGGAGGAGCTGTGAGGTCAGTGTGATGTCATAGGACATCTAGACTGTGGATGGAGGGACATTTGGATGGGGAGATTGGAGGGGTCCTCTATATGAGGCTCCCATGGAAACCGAATCATTGTTCCTGGGTGTGCGCTACCTCTCCTAAACTAAAGAGTGAACTTTTATTATTATTACAATACACGATTTATATAGCACCAACAGTTTACGCAGCGCTTTACAACGTATGGGGGGACGGGGGGGGACGGACACAACACAATTAAAGTACAATACAAAAGGTACAGGGGGGCCCGGCTCGTACAGCTTACATTCTAAAGGGAGGGGGTGGTGGTACAAAAGGTAATAGCTGCAGAGAATGATCTGTCAGGAATGTGTGAAAGTAAGCTCTCATGTGATCAGGTGACGTGCGGAGAAACGGAGTGTAAACAGCAGACAATTTTCTCCAGAACTCCTAATGGAGGGGATGGATTTTGCTGAGTGCTGGTGCCAAGTTTCCACCCCCCAGGATCACTGCAGGTGTGGAGAAAAGCTGTGTAAGAGGATATGGAGGAGAGATGAGGAGGAGATCCAGGAATCAGGATAAAGGTCAGGACAAGCAACAGACGAGCGCATCCAAGAGATGAAGCCGGGGTCACTACACAGAAAATCAATCCAAGGAAACAGGCAGGACGAGGAATAGCAAGAAGGAGCTCAGAGACCAATGAGAATATTGCTCAGCCAATGGGAGATGATCTCAGCATGACTTACATAATGAAGGAGATGAGGGGGAGGGGAGGAAGTCACTTATGGTGACCATAGAGACATGGAAATCCAGCAGGTTCAGTAGGGATCGGTCACATTTCCATCCATGTGTGGTCACTGCCGGATAAAAGTCACTCCATCAGCGGCTGCAGCCAATAGCTTCATCACTGATCTGTGTATTCTGAGAGCCGAGGAGCGCCTCCCATTGTCAGAATGTGATGTGACACACAGTTCCCAGAACACAGCACGACCCATTACCCAGAAGACGCCGCACGGAGGAGAGAAGATAGAAGATCTCCGCGGAGGAGGAAGAGGCAGATTAGGATGATGTGCCTAGCAACAGGCATTTCTGGTAAGTTATAAAAAAAAATGTTTTTTTTCATTTTTT
This sequence comes from Lithobates pipiens, assembly GCF_037356315.1. Classification (NCBI taxonomy): domain Eukaryota; kingdom Metazoa; phylum Chordata; class Amphibia; order Anura; family Ranidae; genus Lithobates; species Lithobates pipiens. The sequence goes on from NW_027507758.1 coordinate 626,701,134, forward strand.
TTTTCTGATTTTTTTCTAATTTTTAATGTATTTTTTTTTTCAGGGTGGCCCTCCACTTTAACTGTGAAGTTGGCCCATTAGAATGCAGTTCACATAAAAACATTTTTCATTTAGGCTCCGTTTCCACTTGTGAAACTTGTCCTGTGACTTGGGACTGCAAAGTTGCATGACAAGTCATACTCAATGATTTCCAAGGAGTATTATTCATATCTGTGCAACTTCAAAGTAGTCCCTGCACTACTTTGGTCCCACTTTGATGCAACTTGAGGTCCATAGACCTCCGGAATACACAGGCATTGCTTTAAAGTCGCATCAAAATTGCGGCAGAATTGTGCAACTTTTAGGGTGGGTTAGCCTGAAAGTTGCACGATTCTGCCGTGACTTGAAGCAATGCCTGTGTATTCTGGAGGTTTATGGACCTCAAGTCACATTAAAGTGGGACCAAAGTACTGCAGGGACTACTTTGAAGTCGCTGTGACTTGAAGTCGCACAGATATGAATGGCACTCATTGGAAATCGGGTACTTCTTGTCATGCAACTTTGTAGTCCCAAGTCGCAGGACAGGTTGCACAAGTGAAAACGGAGCCTAAATGAAAAGCGGGGTTTGTGTGCATGTGAACTGCATTCTGGGCCAACTTCACAGTTAACATTGCTATCCATCAAATTTCTGGAAACCTTGGCTCAGGGCCGGTTCACACTGCTGTGTGGTGCAAAATCGCATGTGATTTGCACCGCACTGAAAAATCACATGCGATGTCCGTGCAATGCGATTTCAGCCATACAGATAGTATGGCTGAAATCGTATCGCATTCGGACTAAACTCACACCGGACCCTTTTTTTGGGCAGCACCAGAATCGGATCGCATGGCACCCATGCAACCCGATTGATGTCCGAACTGACACTTTGCAGTGCGACATGTGAGCTGAAATGGGGGTGTCGTTAACATTGTATGACACTCCCCAGCAGTTCGCATATTTCAGTGTGAGTCTGGTGCGATATGGGAACCCGCAGTGGAACCGCAGGGTTCCCGCATCGCACAAGTGTGAACCCAGCCTAAAACACCTGTTTGTATATTACCAAAATTAATGACGCCGGCTAATCTGACAAATTGTGGTCTGAACTAAATCAAAGTAAACATCCCCAGGAGGACCTGCTAACCTTCTGTGTGAATCAGTCTTCTGATTCTAATCATATGGTGGAGTCAGAGCATCGGTTCACTTGCTTGTCATCAGACTCAACAAGTGAACCGAAGAACCGATTCATTGAATCGGTTCATTTCAGTGAGCAGTTCGAAACGACCCGATTCACTTTAAAGATCCGGACTTCCCATCACTACATATTACCTCCTCTGCTGCCAGATCCAGCAACGTCTCCTCTCTACGTCTTATCAAATGGTATGCCTGTCTGTATCTGACATCACTTCCTGTCTGTATTCCATAGAGACTTCCTGTCTGGGTAGAGGTTAGATATCCACCTTGTGTAGATCAGAGGAACTGCAGGAGAAAAAATCTCGTAGTGTGAACACGGCCTTGTGCTGTGTGTGTATGTACTGTATATCCTTCCCCTTTCTAACTTCCCTGAGTGTGTATGAAGAGGAAGAGGCGAAGCTCTGAGTGTGTATTAAGGGGCGGAGCTATGAGTGTGTATGAGGAGGCAGAGCTCTGAGTGTGTGTGCGAAGAGGCAGAGCTCTGAGTGTGTATGAAGAGGCAGAGCTCTGAGTGTGTATACAGAGATGGAGCTCTGAGTGTGTATGAAGGGGCGGAGCCCTGAGTGTGTATGAAGAGGCGGAGCTTTGAGTGTGTATGAAGGGGCAGAGCCCTGAGTGTCTATGAAGAGGCTGAGCTCTGAGTGTGTGTGAGGAGGCGGAGCTCTGAGTGTGTATGAAGAGGCGGATGTCAGGGCTGGCTTAGCCCTTCCTCCTCTGGGCTGGCCGCTCAGCTGTCTGCTAATTGCCAGCTCTCGTCTCTTTCCACGGTTACCAGCTGTTCCCGATGATGCTCGTCTGACCTGCCTATTTAAAGCGTTCCAGCTCACTCTTTCGTTTGCCTTCGCGTTGGTCACATCACTAGGAACCATCTCCTGCTGTTTGTTTCAAGACTGGCTTGCTGACATCCCCCCTGGCTCCTTATCCTGCTTGCAGTTGCTCTCCTTGGATCCCTGACGTCTGGACTGGCTGATTACCCGATCTGGTTAATGAACTTTGGACTGGCTGACTACCCGATCTGGCTACTGGACTCTGGCTATTCTTAACTACGCTTTTTCTATTTACCTTTTTTTTTTTTTTTTTTTTTTTTTATAAACAAGTGTGATTTGATTGTACTTCTGTCTCTGTCTGTTTCATGGTTCCTGACAGTGGCTGTCAGGAACCATGAAACAGACAGACAGAAGTACAATCAAATCACACTTGTTTATTAATAGAAAAAAGCATAGTCAAGCATAGCCAGAGTCCAGTAGCCATATCGAGTAGTCAGCCAGTCCAAAGTTCATAAACCAGATCGGGTAATCAGCCAGTCCAGACGTCAGGGATCCAAGGAGAGCAACTGCAAGCAGGATAAGAAGCCAGGAGGGATGTCAGCAAGCCAGTCTTGAAACAAACAGCAGGAGATGGTTCCTTGTGATGTGATCAATGTGAATCCAAAGGAAAGAGTGAGCTGGAAGGCTTTAAATAGGCTGGTCAGACGAGCATCATCGGGAACAGCTGGTAACTGTGGAAAGAGAAAAGAACTGGCAATTAGCCAACAGCTGAGCGGCCAGCCCAGAGGAGGAAGGGCTAAGCCAGCCCTGACAGCGGAGCTCTGAGTGTGTATGAAGGGGCGGAGCTATGAGTGTGTATAAGGAGGCGGAGCTCTGAGTGTGTGTGCAAAGAGGCGGAGCCCTGAGTGTGTATGAAGAGGCGGAGCCCTGAGTGTGTATGAAGAGGTGGAGCCCTGAGTGTGTATGAAGAGGTGGAGCTATGAGTGTGTATGAAGAGGCGGAGCCCTGAGTGTGTATGAAGAGGCAGAGCTCTGAGTGTGTATGAAGGGGTGGAGCGCTGAGTGTCTATGAAGAGGCGGAGCTCTGAGTGTGTGTGAGGAGGCGGAGCTCTGAGTGTGTATGAAGAGGCGAAGCTCTGAGTGTGTATGAAGGGGTGGAGCTATGAGTGTTATGAAGAGGCGGAGCTTTGAGTGTGTATGAAGGGGCGGAGCTCTGAGTGTGGTGGAGGGAATACTTACCTTTGTTACAGCAGCAGTCCGGTATAAGTTATTTCTGTAGGTATTTGAGTTGTTACACATAGCGCAGGTTTTATTCTATTTATATTGGTGACATAATTGCCCAAATCTTGGGATCAGGAGCCATTTCCACCCTTTACTCTCGGCTGGGGCTCTTTGTATCCATATAACAGATGTTCTACATGACTAAATCTGACATCAATTTTACTGCAAAATCAAAGGGGCCAAAATGTCTCCCCCCGAGCAGTAATATATTTCTATCCCCCTTGGTGGGAGTGGAGATGACCCATCTATAAGGATATACAATACATACACACACAGCACAAGGCCGTGTTCACACTACTAAACATTTCTCTGGGCTGCAGTTCCTCTGAGCTCCACACTTCAACCACAGACACAAAGTCTCTATGGAAGACAGGAAGTGATGTCAGATACAGACTGGAAGTTCCAGGTGAGAGGTGAGTCGGGAGGAAGTAGAGAGAAGACATTACTGGAAGTGGCAGCAGAGGAGGTAATAAGATCTTATTTTCTATTTACACCCAGTAACCCCCCGTCATGTCCGTCCTCTTCCTCCATAGTCACTGTGATGTCTTTTATCTCCAGTAGAGATGGCCTTGCGGTTCGTGGCAAATTTTGCGTGTTCACGATTCGCCGAACCGACGGACTTCTGGCGCTGTTCGCCTGGCGGACATATGCGTTTACATTGTGAAAGAACTTTGACCCATGATGACATATACATCATGGGGTACAGGACAGCCAATTTCAGCACATGGACAATTGGACATTCCCCCTACCTTATAAATAGACCTGATCTGGAGGCCATTTTACATTCTGTCTTATGTCAGTGTAGGGACAGGACGCTGTGTGGAGCAGGGACAGACTGTAGTGACACAAATCGCTAGCTTTTAGGTCCACAAAAGTCCTTTTAAGGACTGGTATAGGTGTACAGTATATAGGGTTCTGGTGCACTGCTGTGCTGGTGATTTCTGAGTGCACCGCTGACTGATTCTGCAGCTGTCTTTTGTCAGTGTAGGGACATGACGCTGTATGGAGCAGGGACAGTCAGTTTAATCACTAGTTATTACTATTAGGTCCACAAAGGTCCTTTTAAGGACTGGTATAGGTGTACAGTATATAGGGTTCTGGTGCACTGCTGTGCTGCTGATTGCTGCCCGATTCTGCAGCTGTCTTTTATCAGTGTAGGGACTGAGCGCCAGTCGGCAAATCACTAGCTACTAGGTCCACAAAGGTCCTTTTAAGGACTGGTATAGGTGTACAGTATATAGGGTTGTACACGTATAATATACTTTCTTCCAAATATAGAAAGAATATTATACTTGACTGCTGACCGATTCTGCAGCTGTCTTTTATCAGTTTAGGGACTGAGGGACAGTCTGAAAATCACTAGCTACTAGGTCCACAAAGGTCCTTTTAAGGACTGGTATAGGTGTACAATATATAGGGTTGTGGTGCACTGCTGCTGACTGCTGTGCTGCTGATTGCTGCCCGATTCTGCAGCTGTTTTTTATCAGTGTAGGGACTGAGGGACAGTCTGCAAATCACTAGCTACTAGGTCCTTTTAAGGACTGGTATACAGTAGGTGTACAGTATATAGGGTTGTACACGTATAATATACTTTCTTCCAAATATAGAAAGAATATTATACTTGACTGCTGCCTGATTCTTCAGCTGTCTTTTATCGGTGTAGGGACTGAGGGACAGTCTGCAAATCACTAGCTACTAGGTCCTTTTAAGGACTGGTATACAGTAGGTGTACAGTATATAGGGTTGTACACGTATAATATACTTTCTTCCAAATATAGAAAGAATATTATACTTGACTGCTGCCTGATTCTTCAGCTGTCTTTTATCGGTGTAGGGACTGAGGGACAGTCTGCAAATCACTAGCTACTAGGTCCACAAAGGTCCTTTTAAGGACTGGTATAGGTGTACAATATATAGGGTTGTGGTGCACTGCTGCTGACTGCTGTGCTGCTGATTGCTGCCCAATTCTGCAGCTGTCTTTAATCAGTGTAGGGACTGAGGGACAGTCTGCAAATCACTAGCTACTAGGTCCACAAAGTTCCTTTTAAGGACTGGTATAGGTATACAGTATATAGGGTTGTACACGTATAATCTACTTTCTTTCAAATATAGAAAGAATATTACTTGACTGCTGACCGATTCTGCAGCTGTCGTTTATCAGTGTAGGGATTGAGGGACAGTCTGCAAACCACTAGCTACTAGGCCCACAAAGGTCCTTTTAAGGACTGGTATAGGTGTACTATTTGGTGTGCAGTATATAGGTGTGTAATACACGTATAAAATACTTGCACATATAGAAAGCATAGTATAGTGCATTTCCACTGTGCAGCATTGTAACTGCTGAGCGGTTCTGCAGCGATACTACAAAGAGTGACAAACGCAATAAAAAAAAGTATTATAACTGGTGTGATAGACCAGTGGCCCCCAAAAACGACAGATTGAAGCGGGGTGTTATATCCCTTCTTCCACATATACTGCACTTCTCTAGAGACTTTTGTCACAGGGTCATTTAAAAAATGACAGGCAAAGGAAGAGGCAGGCCCTTCCGCAGAGGTGGTAGGGGTAGGGCAGGAGCAACAGGCTTGAGCCAAAGTGGCAAATTGCAGAAGGTGCGTGAAATTACGTCAAAGGATGCACCAGACTTGGTTGAGTGGCTCACTCAGCCTTACTCTTCTGCACCCTCCTCATCCTCTCGATCTGCACCCTCTTTACTCTCTGCTGTGTGCACCCCCAAAGACACTACCACCACCACCACCACCACATACCTTCCGCTTGAGTCACAGGAATTATTTTCAGATCCATATCAAGAGGACATTTCTGATGCGCAGCCACTCTTGGTATTGGATCAGGAAGAGGAGGTAGCAAGAACCGCCACTCAGCAGTCTGACGACAGTTCCCAGATCAGCCCAAGGAGGAGGTTGGTCCCCGGTGTTGCTGCCTACTCCGAGATCTCTAATTATAGCGGTGGGGAAGGTGACGTCGATGATGACGTGTCTAGTGATGTCACGTGGGTGCCCACAAGAGAGGAAGAGGAGGGGAGTTCAGAGGGAGATATGGACCAGCAGATAGGGAGGAGAAGCAGGCGGAACTTAGATTGCACAGGAGGAACAAAGCAGACTGCTAATGTATCAGGAGTGAGGCATCAACCATGTACGGTCACATCTGGTGCTCCCAGGACGCCGGCACATGGCTCCGCAGTGTGGGCTTTTTTTTACTGTGTCCGCTGCTGACAATAGTGTTGCCATCTGCAATCTTTGCAGTCAACGCATAAGTCGTGGTAAGCCCAACACTCACCTAGGGAGGACCGCCTTAAGAAAGCACATGAGCTGCCATCACCGAGCCCAGGGGGAGCAACGGAACCCACAAAGCCACACTCCAGGCTCTCACCGTCCAGTCTCGTCTTCTATTTCTCCTCTCCCCTCACAATTGTCCTCCACTCCACCTTCCATCATGCCATCCTCATGTTTTTCTGGAAAAAGGCAGGCTTCTGTGGGCCAAATGTTCGAGCGTAAAAAAATGATGACACCGGATAACCCTCTTGCCCAACGGTTGACGGCTGGCTTGTCAGAACTGATAGCCCGCCAACTACTGCCATATAAACTGGTGGACTCGGAGGCCTTTCGAAAATTTGTGGCCATTGGAACACCACAATGGAAGGTCCCAGGAAGGAAGGAAGGAAGAATTTCTCACAGAAGGGCATCCCAGAGCTATATGGCCATGTTCAGCGGCAAGTGAATGTATCTCTGGAACACAGTGCCGGTGCCAAGATACATCTGACCAGTGGCATAACTAGAACCTTCAGGGCCCCGATGCAAGAAACCATGAAGGGCCCCCCTGAACCCCAGCCAGGGCCCTTCCCTCCGAGTCCGGCGGTGGAACTCCAGGGCGTGGTTACAGGTATGATCTTTGTGAGCCCTGTAGTTCCACCACTGGTATCAGTATTTTAATTTTTATTATTTTTTATTTTATTTTTAGGTGCCCCATTGGGGGACTGTCCCTAGGCAGGATGGGGTCCCCATCCCCAGCAGAGATGAGGTCCTTTTCTCCAGGGCAGATGAAGTTACTGCCCTCAGGTGAGAAGGGGTCCCTGTCTCCAGGGGAGGTGGGGGTCCCTGTCCCCACGTGAGAAGGGGTCCCTGTCCCCAGGGGGAGATGGAGGGGGTATGTAATGGTGTGTTGGGGATGGGGTCCTCTCACTCACCATGACCAAGCTGCAGGCCGCGCACTCATCCATGTTGGCCTGGGCTCCCATCCAGTGTGCTGGACGGGTGATCAGCATATCTTCCACAAAGACCTTTCATCATCTGTGTATGACGGGGGAGGAGGGGGGCTGGCAGACAAGCCTGCAGTGTCCTCCGGGGAGCCGTCTCTCATAGGGCTGCACTGCATCTGTGTGCTTAAAGTTTGTTTACCCGGGAGAAGTGTGCAGTGTGGGCCGGACTCAGGGGGGGCGGGACTCCAAGGAGCCGGCCGAGGACACAGGTCATGCGGGGAATGCACAACTAAGGAGCACCCAGTGCGATAGTCGAGCATGGAGCTCTGCTAGTCACCCTCCACCTCCAGCCACCCGTGTGCATGGTGCACTTGTACCCCTAGCTGCCTATGCTGCTGCCGGCCGTATGTAGAGGGGGCTGCGTGGGCCCCCTGCATCACAGGGCCCAGGTGCGGTCGCGACTGCTGCACCCCCTATAGTTACGCCCCTGCATCTGACCACAGACACGTGGTCTAGCAAACACGGGCAGGGAAGGTATATCACTTTTACTGCCCACTGGGTGAACCTTCTGACGGCCGTCAAGCATGTAACCCGTGGCACCCGTGTAGATTTGGTTTTACCGCCACGGATTGTATACAGGCCTGGCTCTTCTTCTCCTCCTCCATCTCCATCCTCCTCCTTCTCCATCCTCCTCCTTCTCCTCCTCGGCTGACTCCTCCTTTTCCGCTGCTAGCATCTCTTCCGCTGCGCCACCCAAGCTCCCCAGAACCTATTCGACATGCCAGGTGAGACGTTACCATGCTGTGCTGCGTCTGTTGTGCCTGGAAGCCAAGAGCCACACTGGCCCTGCACTACATTCAGCTTTGCATTCACAGGCAAATCAGTGGCTAACACTGCTCAATTTGACAGTTGGTAAAGTGGTGTGTGACAATGGTGCCAATCTGCTTAGCACATTGAAACAGGGCAAAATTGCGCACGTGCCAGGCACACGTCTTAAACTTGGTTGTGCAGCGATTCATTGTCAAATACCCTGGGGTCCAGGACATCTTGCGGCAGGCAAGGAAAATCTCGGCCCATTTCAGAAGATCTTACACGGCCATGGCTTGCCTTGCTGACATTCAGCAGCAACACAATCTGCCGGTCAGACGTCTTATTTGCGATTGCCCGACGCGATGGAACTCCAGGCCACCACACCGCTTCCAGTTCAGTGCAAATGGGGGCCTTCATGCTCCGTTGTTTTAACAGGGACCCCCATATAAAAAGCATAAGGGTCAAGGACCAGTACTGGGTGGCAATGTACTTAGACCCCCCGGTACAAACACAAAATGGTGGAAATGTTACCACCGTCACAGAGGGCTGTCAGAATGGAGCGCTTACAGACCTTGCTTCGACAACTGCTGCATTCTGCTTTTGCGTGCGCTGGCAGAGGAGGAATTCCCACTCCCAGAGAAAGAGTTGTGGGTACCAATCCAACAGCGCCTGCAAGAAGAGGGCGGTTTGAAGATGTGTTGGTGACTTCTGATATGAGGTCATTCTTTCAGCCGACCCATCGACAGGTGTCATCTGGATCCAGCATCAGGGAACGCCTAGACCGACAGGTGTCCGACTACATTGGGTTAACGGCCGATGTGGACGCTCTGAGGAGTGATGAACCCCTGGACTACTGGGTGGGCAGGCTTGACCTCTGGCCAGAGCTTGCCCAATTTGCAATGGAACTGTTGGCTTGCCCCTCATCCAGTGTCCTGTCGGAAAGGACGTTCAGCGCAGCGGGGGGATCCTGACTGATAAGCGCACTCGCCTAGCTCACGACAGTGTTGACTACCTCACATTTCTAAAAATGAATGAGGCATGGATCTCGGAGGAATTCAACACATGTGACCAGTAGACCATGTATATGCATAACTCTATAAACGATTTACTTAATCGAGCACACGGACCTTTTTTCAACCTTTGGCTCACTTCCTTGTACAAAAAAAGCACACCGAACTATATGCCCGTACCCTCCTGTTTGAAGAGGTTGAGCGGTGTCATATTTTTGGGTTCCACAGCGAGTTGCTGGTATCAGTGCTGCTGTCAGTGCTCTCTATCTCGGTGCTGGTGTCAGTGCTTTCTCTCTATCTCGGTACTGGTGTTGTGTCAGTACTCTCTATCATGGTGCTGGTGTCAGTGCTCTCTATTACGGTGCTGGTGTCAGTGCTCTCTATCACGGTGCTGGTGTGGTCTCAGTGCTCTCTATCACGGTGCTGGTGTGGTGTCAGTGCTCTCTAACTCGGTGCTGGCGTCAGTACTCTCTATCACGGTGCTGGTGTCAGTGCTCTCTATCACGGTGCTGGTGATCATCTCCTGCACCCTCTTCATAGCCTGCCCTAACCTTTCCTCTCCTCCATGGCCTTCATGCGCTCCTGAATTGTCAAAATTTCACAGATAAAAAAAGAATGCCTGTCGTTGTCGATCCCAGATTCACTTAATACTTTTGTTATGTCAGTGTCCATGTTGTGGGACTATGTGTACACAGCTAGTAAGTATTTTGTGGCTGAAAATATGACCTGTAGGTTTTTAAGGTTCGCCTGCCATTAAAGTCAATGGGGCCCGCCGCGAACTTTGCGGTTCGCAAACTTTTGGCCGCATTCGCGAAACGTCCCTTTGGAAGTTTGTCCATCACTAATCTCCAGCAGATGATGATACACACATATATAGTGTGGAGACCTAGATTAACCCCTTCAGGTGGATCAGTTGGTGATTAATATATCTTGCTTCCAAAGCTGGCCATACATGGTTCAGTTTTCATCCACACATTGGAGGGGGATGGGGGAATCCTGGATGGAAATGTGACCAATCCCTGCTGAACCAGCTGAATTTCCATGTCTCTATGGTCAAGATAAAAAACATGTTGTGTGTAGCAGCACGCAACTTTTCATTCATTTGTGGACTTTTTGGAGCAAAAACACTGTATTGTGTAGCAGCACACTCTAATTATTTACCTTAGCCCCTTCGCTCTCCATCAATGTCCACAAATGTCTAATTCATCTGGGACACTCCTCCTGATTGGCTGAGGCACAGCAGCAGCGCCATTGGCTGCCGCGGCTGTCAGTCAAAGTCAGTCAGCCAATCAGGGGAGAGAGGGGGTGGGGGCCAGGGCTCCATGTGTAAGTGAATACACAGAGCTGTGACTCGGCTTGGGTGCCCTCATAGAAAGCTGCTGGCTGTGGGGGCCCTCAATAGGAGGGAGGGGCCAGGAGCAGCAAAGATGGATCCGAGAAGAGGAGGACCCGGGCTGCTCTGTGCAGAACCAACTGCACAGAGGAGGTAAGTATAACTTTTTTTTGTTTTTTGAAAACAAGACTTTACAAGTCAGGGCTCAACAAATCTCAGGTTGCCATGGTGACTAGAAATTGCATCCTGGTGCCATTCTCACTGTTGGTCTGAATAATGTTTCTGCATGAAACCCGGACACATTATTCAAACTGGAATGTGGCTCGGAGCGGGGCCAGGCAGGAGGGTGAGGGGGGAGGAGGTGGTATCACCCGACCTATGAAGTCAGGGGTGGACTGGGCAGGACAGCGGCATGAGAGAACTCATCTCACTGACCTCCCGCTGCCGATCTATCTCCTTTCCACGGCCGTAATACTGTCACCATTGGCTCCTGCTTCCACCCACAGCTGCCAGTGTCCCTGCAGAGCCCTCCGGCAGAACAGAGAAGAGCCAATGTGGGATGAATGCAGCATCAGATCAATACTACATCCACCTAGGTGATTACAAGGGTTTACTTTTTCAACGTCCAAACTCTTTTAAAGTAGAACTTTAGGCAAACTTTTTTTTCATCTTAGATAGTGTAAAGGAGGGTTATAACCCCTGTTGTTTATTTTTGCCGTCTGTGTCTCATTGGTGAGATGTACCTTCACTTTCTGTCCCAAACAGGAAGTGAGAAGAAATCCTTGCAAATAATGGACTCCCTTGGGGACCTCCAGGTTACCAGAACTAGTGTCTCCATTTGCAAATTTCCTCTCTTTCTTTTCTGGGGACAGCCCAAATTGTGTGATTTCCTTTTACTTTCAATGATAATGGTAAACAGGACAAGTAGAGAGGGCAGATCTACCTAATGGGAGAAAGTTTTGCTTTTAGTTAAACTTTAAGGATGGTGGTTACAGTGGGGAGTAGATCGATGCCTGCTGTAGCCTCTGGGATCTCCCATAGTTTTGTGTCCTGCCTACTGCCATTCTTTAGATCAGCGGTCTCCAAACTTTCTGGAAGTAGAAAAGTCCCCATCATCAGTGGGAAAAAACTGTCAGATGTTTATACTGAAATATTAAAACAGTATTATATTTATGGAATTATGTAAAATCTGTGTTTAAAGCGGGAGTCCACCGGGACTCCGCGTTTTTTTTTTTTTTTTTTTAAATTCAGCAGCTACAAATACTGCAGCTTCTGACTTTTAAAATAGTGACACTTACCTGTCCAGCGCGCCCGCGATGTCGGCACCCGAAGCCGATCTGTAGATCGTTTCTCGGGTCCTGCCGCCACCATCTTGGGTATGGGAATCAGGAAATGGAGCCTTTCGGCTTCATTTCCCGGTTCCCTACTGCGCATGCGCGAATCGCGCTGCGCAATAAGGACGCTCCGCGCTGCCTCTGGGATCTGTGTGTTTCCCAGCAGGCAGCGGGGCACTTGCGGGAAGGGGCGGGCACTTGTGCCCCTTTCCGCAGAGAGCTATCCCGGAAGTGGGTGCAGTTACCTGGATTATCCAGGTAACTGCACCCCCCTCCCCCCTGAAAGGTGCCGATTGTGGCACCGGAGGGGGGGAGGGTTCCGATGAGCGGAGGTCCACTTTAGGGTGGACCTCCGCTTTAAGGAGATTTTCCACAATACAACCAATTCAAGTTCGTTTATCCATGCTAGTTTGAAGACAAGTGAGTACAACAATGTGGCAAACATATATATATATATATATATATATATATATATATATATATATATAAAATATATATATATATATATATTTTTTTTAATTAACTAAAAAGTCAGTGTAAAATAATAACAGATATAATTGGTGATATATCAAAAAGAAAATGCATACTTTCAAATATATGGGTGATAAAGATGATAATACATTTATACATTTTACCACAAGCTCTTGTTACAACATGTCATTTTTCAACACTTAGTAAACCTATACTAAAGCCGCGTACACACGTAGCCGTCTGTCCGACGTACTTAGTCTGGCGGACTTCCCGCCAGACTGTCCGTCGGACTTTCCGAACGGGCTACTTGCGCACACACGGCACTTTTTCAGCGGACTAATACGGCGTACTAAGTCCGCTGTACTATCCGCCCTACTTTTGAAATGAACGGACTCGCCCACACACGCGGAGGAAAGTCCGCTCATTTCGAGCGCGTCTCCAGGTAGGCGGGGCCCGCGAAGGAGATGTCGCTGGCCCCGCTGCCTGGTATGGACTTAAAGGGGAACCCCAACGCCGAAAAAAATTGGCGTGGACGTCCCCCCCAAGTCCACAACAGACCCTTGTCCGAGCACGCTACTCGGCCGGCCAGGAAAGGAGGGGCGAGCGAGCGCGCCCCCCCTCCTGAGCCGTACCAGGCCGCGTGCCCTCAACATGGGGGGTGCCTTGGGGAGGGGGGGGCCGCGCGGCCCCCCACCCCAAAGCACCTTGTCCCCATGTCGATGAGGACAAGGGCCTCTTCCCGACAACCCTGGCCGTTGGTTGTCGGGGTCTGCGGGCGGGGGGCTTATCGGAATCCGGGAGCCCCCTTTAATAAGGGGGCCCCCGGATACTGGCCCCCCACCCTATGTGAATGAGTATGGGGTACAATGTACCCCTACCCATTCACCTGTAAAATAAAAGTACTGTCACGTACCTGGTGGAAGGAGCCCGGAGTGCAGGGGGCGGCCTCTCGTAAGCCTCTGGCTCGAGATCCCCTGAGAGTGGGAACAGGGGGCTCTGGAGGGCAGAGGGCACAAGTGCCAAGTCCGTGTAGGTGGGCCTGGTCCAGGAACTGGCGTCAGACAGCAGTGGATAAAGGCAGGTGGTTCTGGAGTGGCTGGAAGTCAGCAGCTGGCAGCAAGTAGGTGGGCACACGGGAACGGCTGGCAGGCAGGCAGCAGCGGTCACAGAACACGGACTGGAACAGCAGGCAGAAGCGGGGTCAAACACAAGCCGGGTCGTCAACGGGCTGGCAGCAGAAGTACCGAAGGAGGAGGCAGAAGAATAGTCAGGAAGTCCGGGGGTCAGGGCTGGCAGCAAGCAGGATAATCAGGAACAAGCCGAGTAGATCAGAGACAGGAACAATCAGGTAATCAGAGACAACTCTCAGGAACGCTGTAGACAGGACAGCAACGGGCCACTAGAATGAATCACTTAAGAAGCCCTCTGGGCGCCAAGAACGGTCGCACGGCGTGCCCGTTCGCGCCCACGTAAAACCGTGCAACCGTCCGTGACCCCGCGCACCCGCGTGCGCACGTTCGCAACCTTGCGCACCCGCGTGCGCCCGATCGTTCCTGCTCGCACCCGCGTGTGTCCGTTCGCGCTAACGCGCGCCCAGGAAGACCTATTAGCGCTCAACGGACCAACACTGTGGGTAAGTCTTCCATGGGCTGCTGGAACTCGGAACCGACCATGACATTGCCCCCTCCCAAGGGGCAGCCTCCGGATGCCCAATTGGGCCATTTTACTAGGATGGGCCCTTCTGAAGGCGAGAATCAGTCTCCTGGCATGAATGTTGGATTCAGGTTCCCAAGAATTCTCTTCAGGTCCGTACCCTTTCCACTTTACCAGGAATTGAACTTGATTCCGTCTACGCCTGCAGTCCAAGATAGACTCCACCTCGTACTCGACTTCACCGTCGACGATCACAGGTTCAGGTGGGACAATCCTCCGACTGACAAAGGGATCCGGGACGGCTGGCTTGAGTAACGCCACATGGAATACGGGGTGAATCCGGAATGACTCTGGCAGTTTCAGCTCAAATGCTACATCGTTTATTTTCTTTACAATTGGGAAGGGACCCACAAACCTTGGTCCCAACTTCTTAGTAGGGCAGGCCATCTTTAGATTCAACGTGGAGAGCCACACCTGGTCCCCAACCTTGAGTTCAAGCTCCCCCCTTCTCCTCCTGTCAAAGACTTCTTTATTATGTCTTTGGGTCTTTGCCATGGTCTCCTGCAGAAGTTTGTTATTGGCACTAAAGAAGTCGATATTCTCCTGGACTGCTGGTACCGGGCTTTCAGGCAGGTCTTGGGACAAGAATGAGGGATGGAAGCCGTAATTGGCGAAGAACGGAGACTGACTTGTGGCAGAGTGGATGGAGTTGTTATAAGCGAACTCCGCTAACGGGAGCAAGGAAGCCCAGTTGTCCTGAGAAAAGGACGAGAAGCAGCGCAGGTACTGCTCCAGCGTCTGGTTCGTCCGTTCTGTTTGACCATTGGTCTGTGGGTGGTAGGCAGACGAGAGACAGAGATCAATTTTCAAGGCCCTGCAGAGTGCTCTCCAGAACTTGGACGTGAACTGCACACCCCGATCCGAGATAATGTTTGCGGGGACACCATGCAGCCTCACGATCTCTTTAATAAAAACCTCAGCGGTCTCTGCAGCGGAAGGGGTGCCCTTCATCGGCAAGAAGTGGGCCATCTTGGTTAGCCTATCTACTACCACGAAGATTGTGGAGTAGCCTTCTGATGGAGGAAGCTCTACGATGAAATCCATCGAAATCATCCGCCAAGGCCTCTCTGGAACAGGTAATGGTTTCATCAGGCCCCAGGCCCTGGACTTTCTGCTTTTATTACGGATGCAAATGGCACAAGCCTCCACGTATCTTTTACAGTCGGATCTCAACTGGGGCCACCAAAAGGTGCGCTGGACCAACTTGGTGGTCTTGAGGGCGCCGAAATGGCCGGCCAACGGGTGGTCATGGCATGCACTGAGGACTGGCACCCGAGCCTCCTGGGGGACAAAAATTTTGCCTTCATGCCAGAGAAGTTCATCGTGGGCCAGAAGTGTGACGTTAGGTGGAGGAGTGGCACCAACGGAGACTTGCTTAATCAGGGACAACAAATCAGCTTGAAGAAGAAGAAAGTTCCCTGAGGTCAGGATGGTATCCGGATGTGGAGAGGTCTCTGGCTCGTTGAACATTCGGGACAGGGCGTCCGGTTTGGTATTCTTGGAACCCGGGTGATAAGTTATGTGGAACAAAAACCGGGAAAAGAAAAGAGCCCATCTGGCCTGGCGTGGCTTCAACCTCTTGGCGGACTTCAAGTATTCCAGGTTTCTGTGATCCGTGTAAATGAGGATTGGATGCGTAGCCCCCTCCAGCAGATAGCGCCACTCCTCAAGGGCCACTTTAATGGCCAATAGCTCTCGATCTCCGACATCATAATTTGCCTCTGCTTCGGTTAGCTTGCGGGAGAAGAACGCTACTGGGTGCAAGCGGGCTCTAGGCCCATGTCTCTGGGAGAGAATCGCCCCAACCGCAATCTCAGAGGCATCAACCTCTAAGATATAGGGCCGGGTCGGATCAGGATGTTTGAGGATGGAAGCCGACACAAATAAGTCCTTCAGGGTAGAGAAGGCTTCCTGAGCCTCTGGGGACCATTGAAACTTCAGACCCTGCCTGGTCAGTCTGGTGATGGGGGCTATAATAGTGGAAAACCCCTTAATAAATTTCCTATAGAAATTTGCGAATCCCACGAAACGCTGGACCCCTTTTCTGTCAGTGGGAGCGGGCCAATCACGGATAGCGGAGACTTTCTGAGGGTCCATCTCGATGCCATCTACAGAAATTACCAGCCCCAGGAATTGAATACTTGACTGCTCAAAGGTACATTTCTCTGGCTTGGCATATAGCCCGTGCAGACGAAGTCGGGATAGTACTTTCCTGACATGCTCCCGGTGTTCTGCCAGAGAGGAGGAGAAGATCAGGATGTCGTCCAAATAGGTAATGACGAACAGGTCTAGGTAATCCCTGAAAATGTCATTGATAAAGTGCTGGAATGTGGCGGGAGCGTTGCATAAACCGAAGGGCATGACCAGGTACTCGAAGTGCCCGAAGCGAGTACGAAAGGCAGTTTTCCACTCGTCGCCATCACGGATGCGGACCAGATTATAGGCCCCCCCGGAGATCTAGTTTCGAAAATACTGCCGCTGACCCCAGTCTCTGGAAAAGCTCCGGCACAAGTGGTAGGGGATAACGATTCTTAATAGTTATTTTATTAAGGGCCCGGTAGTCAACGCAGGGGCGCAGGGTCTGGTCTTTCTTTTCCACGAAAAAGATCCCTGCTCCCGCCGGTGAAGTAGAGGGACGTATAAATCCCTTCCTGAGATTATCGTCCAGGTAGGACTTCAAGGTCACCAACTCAGTCTCTGATAGCGGAAAGATCCTCCCAAAAGGAATTTCTGCCCCGGGAAGTAATTCAATGGGACAGTCGTATGGCCTGTGAGGGGGTAAGGTCTCCGCACCCTTTTTGCTAAACACGTCCAGGTAATCATGGTAGGCAGATGGTACAATTTGGCGGGTTTCTGCATCAACTTCCAGGCAGAGCAAAGAAGAAGAGGCCTGGTCGGTTCCCGACAAACAGTGCTGGAGGCAGTAAGGTGAGGGGAATCTTAACTCCCCGGTGGTCCAGTCAACAAGGGGGTTATGTGCCCTCAGCCAGGGCATGCCGAGAATGATAGGGAAGAGGGGAGAAGTAATAATGTCCAGACAGAGTAATTCTTGATGGGTCCCGGCAATAGTGGTTAACAGGGGCTGAGTCTGCTGGGTTACAGGTCCGGACTTGAGGGTGGAACCATCGGCCAGATGTATAGAAAGTCCCCTTGCCCTGGGCCGAAGAGGGATGTTATGTTTAGAGGCGAAGGTTAGGTCCATAAAGCCACTGCAAGCTCCCGAGTCAATAATGGCGTTGGTCTGGACGTTCCCTCCTGGTAGCTGCAAGGAAATGGACACAGTCAAATGGGAGGCAGCACTAGGACAGTCTAACGTAAGGGCAGGAGATACGGAGAGGGACTTACGGAGCTTAGCAGGGCAATTGCGCACGAAGTGTCCAGACCCTCCACAGTAGAGGCAGAGATTTCCTTCCCGGCGGCATTGGCGTTCTTCAGGCGTTAAGGAAGGCCGGAGTAAGCCCAGCTGCATGGGCTCAGGGAGGTCTTGACTTGTCGTGGTGACAGCAGGAGGGGTGAGATGAGGAGAGCTGGGGACCTGAGGAAGCATCCATACCGGACGAGAAGTGGTTGAAGACCGCTCCAGGCGGCGTTCTCTCAGCCGCCTGTCTATTTGGATCGCCAGTTCCACCAAGGCTTCTAGAGTCTCTGGAATGCCCACTCGGGCGAGCTCGTCCTTCAACGGTTCCGATAGGCCCATACGGAACTGATAGCGTAATGCCGCGTTATTCCAGTCTGTGTCGGAGCTCCAGCGTCGGAACTCCGACACGTAGTCCTCTACAGGTCGGCGACCTTGCTGCAGCGAATGCAGGGCTGCTTCAGCGGTGGCGGTTAGTTGAGGATCTTCATACAACCGCGACATGGCCTGGAAGAAGATGTCCAAGGTTTCAAGGGAGAGATCCTTCTTTTCTAGTAGACGGTGGGCCCAAGACTGAGGTTCACCGGTTAGCAGAGAGATCACATAGCCCACCTTGGTAGCCTCGAGGGAGAAGGTCCTCGGCTGTAGAGCAAAGAACAGTTCACATGAGTTCCGAAAAGCCCGGAATTTCCCTCGATCTCCGGAAAATCTCTTGGGTGTAGGCACCCTGGGTTCGGGTGGCAGCATCACTACAGCAGGAGTAGCAGAAGTTCCGGAAGTAGCAGGAGAGGAGGTGGACAGGGCCTGGACCCGTTCCTCCAGTTGACTGTAACCCTCCTGTAAACTCTTCACTGCTTGAGTGAGGCCTGCGAGATGGCGGCAAAGTTCGTCCGTTGGAGAGGCTCCCTGCGTGGGCTCGGACATGGCTGTCCTGTACTGTCACGTACCTGGTGGAAGGAGCCCGGAGTGCAGGGAGCGGCCTCTCGTAAGCCTCTGGATCGAGATCCCCTGAGAGTGGGAACAGGGGGCTCTGGAGGGCAGAGGGCACAAGTGCCAAGTCCGTGTAGGTGGGCCTGGTCCAGGAACTGGCGTCAGACAGCAGTGGATAAAGGCAGGTGGTTCTGGAGTGGCTGGAAGTCAGCAGCTGGCAGCAAGTAGGTGGGCACACGGGAACGGCTGGCAGGCAGGCAGCAGCGGTCACAGAACACGGACTGGAACAGCAGGCAGAAGCGGGGTCAAACACAAGCCGGGTCGTCAACGGGCTGGCAGCAGAAGTACCGAAGGAGGAGGCAGAAGAATAGTCAGGAAGTCCGGGGGTCAGGGCTGGCAGCAAGCAGGATAATCAGGAACAAGCCGAGTAGATCAGAGACAGGAACAATCAGGTAATCAGAGACAACTCTCAGGAACGCTGTAGACAGGACAGCAACGGGCCACTAGAATGAATCACTTAAGAAGCCCTCTGGGCGCCAAGAACGGTCGCACGGCGTGCCCGTTCGCGCCCACGTAAAACCGTGCAACCGTCCGTGACCCCGCGCACCCGCGTGCGCACGTTCGCAACCTTGCGCACCCGCGTGCGCCCGATCGTTCCTGCTCGCACCCGCGTGCGTCCGTTCGCGCTAACGCGCGCCCGCGAAGACCTATTAGCGCTCAACGGACCAACACTGTGGGTAAGTCTTCCATGGGCTGCTGGAACTCGGAACCGACCATGACAAGTACAAAAAAACACAACACACGAGATAAAATAATTTATTGCACAGCTCCGGGGGTCTTCCGTCTTCGGGGGGTCTTCTCGCCGGACTCCTCCGCTATCTTCTTGTAGCTCTTTTGCTAGCGGAGGAGCCCGGCATTCTTCTTCGTCGCCGCGGCCTCTTCTTCCGACTTCGGGGGTCTTGTCCCCCTCTTCGGTTCTTCTGCCGGCCACCGCGCCTTCTTATAGCTCTTTTACAGGCGGTGGCCCGGTCTTCTGTCACCGCCGCCGTCTTCCGTTCTTCTTGTTCTTCTTCTTCTCCTTCTTCTCCGGGAGATGTTGACTCGAAGCTCTCTCCGGCCGCAATCCCAGGGACGCGCTGCGCTGCCACTTATATAGGGACAAGGGGCGGTGTCACATGGGTTGATGTCACATGGGTTGGTGTCACATGGCGACAGTCCCAGCATCCTCCGGGACTGTGACATCGTAAGGGGGCGGGGTCACCATGTGACACCAACCCATGTGACACCAACCCATGTGACACCGCCCCTTGTCCCTATATAAGTGGCAGCGCAGCGCGTCCCTGGCATTGCGGCCGGAGAGAGCTTCGAGTCAACATCTCCCGGAGAAGAAGAAGAAGAACGGAAGGCGGCGGCGACAGAAGACCGGGCCACCGCCTGTAAAAGAGCTATAAGAAGGCGCGGTGGCCCGGCAGAAGAACCGAAGAGGGGGACAAGACCCCCAAAGTCGGAAGAAGAGGCCACGGCGACAAAGAAGAATGCCGGGCTCCTCCACTAGCAAAAGAGCTACAAGAAGATAGCGGAGGAGTCCGGCGAGAAGACCCCCCGAAGACGGAAGACCCCCGGAGCTGTGCAATAAATTATTTTATCTCGTGTGTTGTGTTTTTTTTGTACTTTTATTTTACAGGTGAATGGGTAGGGGTACATTGTACCCCATACTCATTCACATAGGGTGGGGGGCCGGTATCCGGGGGCCCCCTTGTTAAAGGGGGCTCCCGGATTCCGATAAGCCCCCCGCCCGCAGACCCCGACAACCAACGGCCAGGGTTGTCGGGAAGAGGCCCTTGTCCTCATCAACATGCGGACAAGGTGCTTTGGGGTGGGGGGGCGCGCGGCCCCCCCTTCCCCAAGGCACCCCCCATGTTGAGGGCACGCGGCCTGGTACGGCTCAGGAGGGGGGGCGTGCTCGCTCGCCCCTCCTTTCCTGGCCGGCCGGGTAGCGTGCTCAGACAAGGGTCTGTTGTGGACTTGGGGGGGGACCCCACGCCGATTTTTTTCGGTGTTGGGGTTCCCCTTTAAGTCCATACCAGGCGGCGGGGCCAGCGACCTATCCTTCGCGGGCCCCGCCTACCTGGAGACCCGCTCGAAATGAGCGGACTTTTCTCCGGGCGGGAAAAGTCCGCTCATTTTAAAAGTACGGCGGACTGGCGCACACACGGCCGGATTGTCTGCCGAAATGCGAGTCCGGCGGGAAGATTGGAGTGCGACACGGCATTCTAAGTCCGCCGTACTTTGGGGTCAAAAAAGTATGCCGGAGGCTACACACGGGGGGATTGTTTGGCGGACTTCAGTTTGCCGGACTTTTCCACCCACTTGTTTGATCGTGTGTACGCGGCATTAGTAACACTTAGTAAATAGCTCTATAGACTTATGTAAACAAACCAGGTGTTGACTTTAACACTTGTGTATCCTTCTCAAAACAAAGAGATCTTCAAGCTTAAACCTCTTTTACAGTATATGGACAATTTTGTTAACATATACAAACTTGGTAATTTTAACCAAGTCTCATTTTAAAATCAAGATACATTTAGAATGAATCTATGGTTCAACACATACTATAACTAATCCAATTTCTCAGACTTTGCTGTCAGTTTTGTGAGATATAACAAGATATGTATCTCCCTTGGTTTAAAAGCAAAAAAAAAAATTGTACTGCAGTTAGAATTTAATTCACTTCAAAACTGAAGTACCAATATTGATTGGGTTAGTTAAAGTGGTTGTAAACCCTTACAAACCACTTTGACCTACAGGTAAGCCTAGATTAAGGCTTACCTGTAGGTCCAAGAAATATCTCCTAAACCTATACGGTTTAGGAGATATTTGCCCGAACACAGGCACCGCTGTCTACGGCGCATGCGCCGTAGACAGCGGTGCGCAGGTGCACTGAGCGCGGCACCCGTCAACGGTGATATGCCACGCGTGGCGGCTCCCGTGCACATGCGTGGGAGTGACGTCATCGCGGCTTCGCCGAATGACAGCGGCGGAGCAGCGAGACCCACCGAGAAGATGGATGCGCTGGACTACAGGGGACAGCGGTGACTTCGCTGGCTCCTGTGTCAGGTAAGTGACACATATTGGACTACTATGCGATGCATAGTAGTCCATTATGCTTTGCCTTTGCAGGGAATGAAAGAGGAAGTAAACTCATCAGGGTTTACTTCCTTTTTAAGCATATGCTCAAACAACTTCAATTACCCAAAAGGTAAAAAATATAAATGAATACATAACCAGAGATTTAAGAAATCTGTTTTGAGAAGCATCATTTAGGTGTCCCAAATGACTTATTTTAATCTCATTCCTACATCTCTGCACTCTGTTTTTCTCCTCATGTCTTTCTGTCTCAAAACTCAAGATCTTCTCCCTTCTCCAAATTCTTTCAGCCTCCCTTCACTGTCATGTATAACCCTCTATAATCTTCTAGAATGTGGGTGTGAAAATGCCTTTCACGTCAAAACACGTCATTTCCCGTACAACCCTTCTAGGGAAATTGTACTTTCCTTTATTAGCAGTAGCCAAAGGGGGCAGTATTGTATAAAAATGGGACTTTATTTAATACTTGAATAACCTTTTGACTTTACCTTTAACCACTTCAGCCCCAGACCATTTGGCTGGCCAAAGACCAGAGCAAAAATAAATAAATAAAAAAGGTGATCAGCGCAAACTATATACCAAATATTACTACAAAGATGGTTTTTCTATATCCAAAGACCAGAGCACTTTTTGCGATTCGGCACTGCGCCGCTTTAACTGACAATTGCGCGGGCATGCGACATGGCTCCCAAACAAAACTGACGTCCTTTTTTTCCCCACCTCTGTGGTTTTTATTTTTTTTTGCGCTATAAACAAAAAATAGAGACAATTTTGAAAAAAAAAACGCACAATTTTTTTACTTTTTGCTATAATAAATATCCCCACAAAATCTATAAAAAAAATGTTTTTCCTCCGTTTAGGCCGATACATATTCTTCTACATATTTTTGGTAAAAAAAAATCGCAATAAGCGTTTATTGATTGCTTTGCGCAAAAGTTATATCGTCTACAAAATAGGGGATAGTTTTATTGCATTTTTATTATTTTTTTTTTACTAGTAATGGCGGCGATCAGCGATTTTTATCACTACTGCAACATTATGGCGGACACATCGGACAATTTTGACACGTTTTTGAGACCTTTCACATTTATACAGCGATCAGATAAAAATGATGATAAAAATGCATTGATTACTGTGTAAATGTGACTGGCAGTGAAGGGGTTAACACTAGGTGGCGCTGCATGGGGTTAAGTGTGTCCTAGGGAATGATCCTAACTGTGGGGGGGAGGGGCTACGTGTGACACATCACTGATCACCGCTCCTGATTACAGGGAGCTGTGATCAGTGACAGTGTCACTAGGCAGAATGGGGAAATGCTTGTTTACAATAGTCCTGCTTCTCCGTGAGATGATTGCGGACATCGAGTCCGCAGGACCCCCCATCCTACTCACGGAGCTTGCGGTGGGTGTGTGCGTGCGTGAGCCGCTGTCAGCGCGCACGAGATGGCATGGCGGCAAATTCAAAGGGACATACAGGTACGCCCATTTGCACAGCCGTGCCATTCTGTCGACGTACATATACAGACGGCGGTCGGGAACCGGTTAAAAACACAATAAACTATCAAAAACTGTCAGACTAATGTCAACCTCTCCAGGCAGTGCCAATTCCTAAGATCTATTACTGTAAGAATATATACCCACACTAATTATCTTATCTTTAAATTCCTTAAGTTAGGTAATGTGGAATTTAACCCCATACAATACAATATTTCTCTCATATGAATAACATGAAGACTAATCGGTGAATACATAAAAAAAAAAAAAAAAAATATATATATATATATATATATATATATATATATATATATATATATATATATATACATATATATATATATATATATATATATTAATTAGGGGTGCAAGGGATCAAAAAACTCATGGATCGGATCATTCCTCGGATCAGCAAATAATAATTTAATTTGCAAAAACCTATGAAAATTCCACCACCATATAGTCCCCACTGTAATATCCACAATCTCCCCCACTGTAATATTGGCTGAGTATGGCAGAGTATGGCTGGGTGCGGCAGAGTATGGCTGGGTATCACTGAGTATGGCTGGGTATTGGCAGGGTATCGCAGAGTATTGGCAGGCAGGGTATCGCCGAGTATTGGCAGGCAGGGTATCGCCGAGTATTGGCAGGCAGGGTATCGCAGAGTATTGCTAGGGTATTGGCAGGGAATCACACAGTATTGGCAGGCAGGGTATCGCAGAGTATTTCTAGGGTATTGGCAGGCAGGGTATCGCAGAGTATTGCTAGGGTATTGGCAGGGTATCGCAGAGTATTGCTAGGGTATTGGCAGGGTATTGGCAGGGTATTGGCAGGGTATTGGCAGGGTATTGCCAGAGTATTGGCAGGGTATTGCAGAGTATTGGCAGGGTATTGCTGGGTACTGCAGGGTATGGAGGAATGGCTGTTTCCATCTCTGGATCTCTCCCCTCCACTGTACAGATTAGTACAGAGAGGGGAGAGAGGAACCGGCATCATGACATGACGCCTGTTTGTTTACAAGTGATCGCTCCGTCGGAGCGATCACAGTGTAAACAGCCTGGGTGTAGAAAGCTAGCTGCCGCTTCGGAGCTAGGCCGAAGCCGCGGGCTTTCCTAAGGCCGAGACCGCGGCATGTGCCGATCCGAGCGGGGTAACCCGTTCGGATCATGGATCGGTGACGATCCGTTGCACCCCTAATAAATATACATATATGAACAAACCAAAATATGTGACATTGTTTAGTTAATCATGCCTATAACTACTCCAATATAATTTATGAATCTATTGGGGATTATTGTTAATATGATTGCTTGCAGTGTATTAATATAAAGTATTTGAAAAACATAATTGGTTAATATATCTCTTCTACTTTCATTACTTAGTCAAAGAGATGATGTCTGTTCACTGTTATTTGAAACTTAGGAGTCACTTATCTTAAATTGCATATTTTTTATTGATTTTCTTTTCAATAACACACATCAAACATTATACATAAATAATTTTCCAGATACAGTTACAAACACATACAATAATCTCCCCCCAAAAAATAAATGAAAATAAAATAGTGTCGCCCCCCCCCCCCCCCAAAGCAAAACCAAATTTTCCCTCCTTCCTCCCCAAAAACTCTCTCCCCCCCTCATCTCCCCTCTGTATCCTCTAATCCCCTAACTAGGGACGATCATCTCACAGGGTCACATACCACCAACCAATCTTTCTAGATAGCTTTGACTTTTATCTTGATATTTCCTATGTAAATAAATGAATTTATCCTTTATTATAATTTCTCCTATCTGTGTTCTCCATTCCTTCAACGTTGGAGGATATATAGAGATCCATTTCTGGGCTATCAATTTCCGTGCCTGAAATAGGCATCTGGTTATCACACTATAAGTATTTGCTGATATATTACATTTCTTCACTATATTTAGCAGATATATTCTTGGATCTACTACAAATTTTATGTCCAGTATATCATTTAAATTTTTAATTATATCCTCCCAATATTGTTGGAGTTTGGGACATCTCCGAAGCATGTGATTAAGATTGGCTGTAGCGCCTCTACATCGAGGGCATAGGGGGGACTACCTGCATTTCCACTTGAATAATTTTTCCGGGGTATAGTAGGACCTGTGTAAGATGGACAATTGTGTTAATTTTTGGGTCGTGGAGAGTGAATTTAGGAGTCACTTATCTTAACATAACATTGGGCCTCCTTGGCTAATGCCTTAACTGATTAACTGACAAGGATTCATAATTTACAACTTAGTAAAATGTATGGTGGAGGCCTTTAAAACCTTTCTAGAAAAATCTCTTCTTTAAAGACAGTGAACTTAGTTTACATTTTTAACAAAATGGCTTCTGAGTTCATAAAATATATATGAAACATATACAACATAAACGCCTTGGAATTCATTCATTTTAACCCCAATAGTCCTGACAAAACAATGGCATATCTTTGGTGTCGTTGGGAGGAATTCTGCCCCATCGTTGGTGAGAGTGGGAGAAATTGTGTCCCATCATTAGTGTCATTGGGTCCCATTGTTGGTGTCATTTGGAGAAATAGGGGCCCCACCATTGGTGTCATTAGGAGGAATTGTGTTCCATCATTGGTCATTGAGCCCCATTGTTGGTGTAACTTGGAGAAATTGTGCGCCATTATTGGTGTCATGGGGAGGAACTGTGTCCCATCATTGGTGTCATGGGGAGGGGGTTGTGCCCCATCATTGGTATCAAGGGAAGGAACTGTGTCCCATCATTGGTGTCATTGTGTCATTGGGGGGAGATTGTGCCCATTGGTGTCATATTTGGTCATTTTGTTGTCATCATTGGTGTCAGTGGGCCTAATTGTTGATGTCAGTGGAAGGAATTGTGTCCCATCAGTGTTATCATTGAGCGGAATGGTGTCCCATTGTTGGTACCATTGGGAGTAATTGTGCCCCTTCAATATGCCCCATTGTTCATATCAGTTGATGGAACAGTGCCCCAAGTGCCAGCTAAAAGCAAGTAAAGTGCTTCATCTGGCTCCTGGGCAGTAGTTTGGAGACCAATGCTCTAGGTCATCTAAATAAAGCTGTGCTTGCACTTCTCATTGATGGGAATGGGTTTGCTGTTCAGGGAAGACCACTCTCTGTTCTAACAGGACTTAATTAGAGTCCTGGGTTGAGACTTTAGAGGAAAGGGTTATCAGTTCCTGTGTGGTCTCAGTAAGATCTGCTTTCAGAATAAATTGTATTTGGCTAGTTCTTCGCTGGTTGGTAGGGACTGCACAATGTGAGCTATCTCTGGAGATGAAAGTGTTAACTGCAGGGTGGTGTCAGGAGGTTGCTTACCAGACTGAGGGAGTCAGCTTGCTCTCGGTCAGCCAGGGCTCCTGGATGTGCTAGAGCATGTGTCCATCATGCTGGTGGATGCAGGAAGGTCTACTATGTGTGGGGAGAAGAAGAGATCCAGCAGGGTGCCCCATCAACCTAGACAGACTCTTTCCTGTATTTCGGCATGAAGAAGGAGAAGCTGGTCTGTAGCCAGGAAAGCAGCCCAGTACGGCAGAGCTCACATTCTGCACGCACTACTACTCCATAGCCAAACCATGCTGCCGGTGCCCCTCTCAATGGGGCACCTGAGGCAGGTTCCACCTGGTTTCAGCGCTGACAACCCACGCTACGCTTAAAAAAAACTTGTATCCTAATTTTTTTTTTTAGCTGGCACCTAGATTCAAAGCAAATTTGTCAAGCCCTGCCCAGGGGCGTACCTAGAGCATTTGGCACCCGGGGCGGATCCTATATCTGGCACCCCCACCTCAAAATGTAAAAACACCCCACTGTGCCCCCTGCATACCTCTGCATCCTTCAATATCTTTTTGTCACTACTGTGTACCCACCCCTCTCCACAACTGCACCTCTGGACCCCTTTAAATTACACATCACCCTGCACCTCTGGACCCCTTTACATTACACAGCACCCTGCACCTCTGGACCCCTTTACATTACACAGCACCCCGTACCTCTGGACCCCTTTACATTACACAGGACCTTGCACCTAAGGACCTCTTTACATTACACAGCATCCTGCACCTCTGGACCCCTTTACATTACACAGCCCTTGTACCTCTGGACCCCTTTACATAACACAGTACCCCGAACCTCCTGACCCCTTTACATTACACAGCCCTTGTACCTCTGGACCCCTTTACATTACACAGCTCCCTGCACCTCTTCACCCCTTTACATTAGACAGCACCCTGAACCTCTGGACCCCTTTATATCACACAGCCCTTGTACCTCTGGACCCCTTTACATTACACAGCACCCTGCACCTCTGCACCCCTTTACATTACACAGCCCCTCACAGCTCTGGACCCCCTGCATGTTACACAGACCCCCTACAGTGCAGACCTCCCTACCGTACAGGCCCCCCATCTACAGTGTAGAACCCCCTACAGTATAGACCCCCCCTACAGTACAGAATCCTCACCTACAGTGCAGACCCTCCTACAGTACAGACCCCTCCACCCTACAGCGCAGACCCCCCCTACAGCACAGACCCCCTTACAGTACAGAATCCTCCTCTACAGTGCAAACCCTCCTACAGTACAGACCCCTCCACCCTACAGCGCAAACCCCCCTACAGTACAGACTTCCCTACAGTACAGACCTCTCCCCCCTACAGTGCAAACCCCCCCTACAGTACAGAATCCTCCCCTACAGTAAGAACTCCCCTACAGTACAGACCCCCTTACAGTGCAGGCCCCTCCCCTGCAGTACAGACCCCCCCCCTACAGTGCAGAATCCTCCCCTACAGTACATACCCCCCTACACTGCAGACCCCCCTACAGTGCCAAATCTTCCCCTACTGTACAGACCCCTCCCCCTATAGTGCAGACCCCCTATAGTACAGACCCCCCTACAGTGCAGGACCCCCCTTACAGTCTAGGACCCCCCCTACAGTGCAGACCTCCCTACAGTGCAGGACCCCTCCTACAGTGCAGGACCCCCCCTACAGTGCAGACCTCCCTACAGTGCAGGACCCCTCCTACAGTGCAGACCCCCCCTACAGTGCAGGACCCCCCTACAGTGCAGGACTCCCCTACAGTGAAGGACTCCCCTACAGTGCAGACCCCCCTACAGTAAAGAACCCCCCTACAGTGCCAAATCTTCCCCTACTGTACAGACCCCTCCCCCTATAGTGCAGACCCCCCTATAGTACAGACCCCCCTACAGTACAGGACTCCCCCTACAGTGCAGGACCACTCCTACTGTGCAGGACCCCCCTACAGTGCAGACCCCCCCCCCACAGTGCAGAACCCCCCACAGTGCACAGACCCCCCTACAGTGCTCAGACCCCCCTAACAATACAGCCCCCCCCCCACAGGCCCATAATGTACCTGAACACACATGAAGAGCCCAAGGCAGTGACATTGCAGGGGGGAGGTGCGAGCAGCACCCGAGTGGAGTGACACCTGATGGCTCAGTGATCCGGGACCCGGCGCAATAATCCCCTTCTCTCTGTGGTCGCGTGACTCGCGTCGCGCCATTCTGATCAGTCTCAGCAGCGGCTGTCACTCACAGCCGAGCAGAGTGAAGCCGCCTCCCCCTCCTCCTTTACGTCTACACAGTGCTGTGCATGCAGGAGTAGGGGGAGGCGGCTTCACTGTGAGTGACAGCCGCTGCCGAGACCGATCAGAACGGCGCGACTTGACCACAGAGAGAAGGGGATTGTTGCGCCGGGTCCCAGATCACTAAGCCGACAGGTGTCACTCCACTCGGGTGTTGCTCGCACCTCCCCCCTGCAATGCCGCCCACTGCCAGTGCCTCGGGCTCTCTCTGTGTGGGCTGCGAACTCACTGCGCTGTCTCCTCTTCAGTTGCGGAGGGGGAGGGCGCTGGCCTGACACCCCCCCAATGTGTGGCACCCGGGGCGGCCCGCCCCCCACTTAGTCCGCCACTGGCCCTGCCTTAAGTGACTTCCTCCCCTCCCCCTCATCTCCTTCATTATGTAAGTCATGCTGAGATCATCTCCCATTGGCTGAGCAATATTCTCATTGGTCTCTGAGCTCCTTCTTGCTATTCCTCGTCCTGCCTGTTGTTTCCTTGGATTGATTTTCTGTGTAGTGACCCCGGCTTCATCTCTTGGATGCGCTCGCCTGTTGCTTGTCCTGACCTTTATCCTGATTCCTGGATCTCCTCCTCATCTCTCCTCCATATCCTCTTACACAGCTTTTCTCCACACCTGCAGTGATCCTGGGGGGGTGGAAACTTGGCACCACCATGCAGCAAAATCCATCCCCACCATTAGGAGCTCTGGGGAAAATTGCCTGGTATTTACACTCCGATCCTCCACACGTCACCTGATCACATGAGAGCTTACTGTCACAGATTCTTGACAGGTTTCTGTATGGTAAAGGTCAAAACTTCAGTATTCAGTTTAGGAGAGGAAGGACACACCCAGTAACAATGATTTGGTTTGCACTGAAGCCTCATATAGAGGACCCCTCAAATCTCCCCATCCAAATGTCCCTCACATCTCCCCATTCAAATGTCCATCCATTCAGAGTCAATATGTCCTATGACCCCACACTAACCTCACAGCTCCTCCTCCCAATGTCCCTCCATCCAGAGTCAGAGAATCCTATGACATCAAAATGACTTTACAGCTACTCCTCCTAGTGTCCCTCTACCTGGCTTTTTCTTCTGATGCTCTTATGTCCCATAAACACGGTCGGACATTCCGACCACAAAATCCGTCAGATTTTTTCAGACGGATTTTGGGCCAAACTTGTCTTGCATACAGACGGTCGCACAAAGTTGTCAGAAAATCCGACCGTTCAGAACGAGGTGACGTCAAACATACGTTGGGAGTATAAACAGGTCAGTAGCCAATAGCTTTCGTCTCTTAGTTTATTCTGAGCATGCGTGGCACTTTGTCCGTCGGAATTGTCCTACACGATCTGAATTTAAACGATCGGATTTTGTTGTCGGAAAATTTTAGATCCTGCTCTCAAACTTTGTACATAGAAAAATCCAAAGGAAAAAGTCCGATAGAGCCCCACACACGATCGGATTATCCGACAACATAATCCGATCTGAATTTTTCTGTCGGAATTTCCGACCGTGTGTATGGGGCATAAGGCTGTGGGTGAACCCTTCACATCCTCACTTTAAAAATGAGGACTGTTGTTCCTGCATTGTATATAATGACATCAGAATGCCTGCAAAAAGCTTTGACCCTGCGTAGTGTGGGGGTTCTGTGTGGGTAAGTTATCTCTTGGCCTGAAGTGGGGCTTTGATTAATTGTAAACCTGAATGATGAGGTGAGGAGGATTCTGGGAATATCATTTGATTTTACTATTTGTGTTCAGATCTAGAGATTTTCTCCTGTGAAGTCTGGAGATCATATGACCATCACATTGCCTCCACCTCTCTCCCTGATAGAATAGAGAAATACAAAGAAGATTCTAGAAGTCACCAGAGAGATGATGGAGGAGAGGTGAGGAGGATTCTGGGAATTCTGGGACATTATCCAGTAACAGACAAGGGATGTGTCTGGATGGTGACTGTATCATTGTGTGTGTCAGGTTCCTATAAGGTGTCAGGATGTCACTGTCTATTTCTCCATGGAGGAGTGGGAGTATTTAGAAGGACACAAGGATCTCTACAAGGACGTCATGATGGAGAATCAGCCGCCCCTCACATCACCGGGTAAGAGGAGACTTTATAGTTACATAGTTAGTCAGGTTGAAAAAGACACAAGTCCATCCATTTCAACCAACAAAAGAGAGAAAAACAAAATCATACAATCACACATACACAATTCTATACCCACAATTGATCGAAAGGAAGGAAAAAATCCCCAGCAAAGCTTGATCCAATTTGCTACAACAGTAGAAGAAATCCCTTCCTGATCCCCCAAGAGGCAATCAGATATTCTCTGGATCAACTTTACCTATAAATGTTAGTACCCAGTTATATGTACATTTAGGAAAGAATCCAGGCCTTTCTTAAAGCAATCTACTGAGCTGGACAGAACCAATTCTTGAGGGAGTTTAGGAGTAAAGGATAGAGCAGTACTGATAAACTGATAAACACATAGAAACAATGTATTCAGTCAGTGTGTGTGTTTCCCACAGATGGATCCAGTAATGGGAACCCACCAGAGAGATGTCCCCGTCCTCTGTATTCCCGGGATTCCACACAGGAAGATCACACCATCCCCCACCATCATCAGGTAGATGATTGACAATTATTGGTAGTTCTGAGCTATTCACAGCATGTTTGTTACGATTAATGTTTTATTATATATTTAGAGTGGAAACCTCGGGGATTATAATATTGTTGTTAAAGAAGAGTATAAAGAGGAGGATGAGGAGTATGGAGTGATGGAGGAGATTTCAGAAGGACACAAGGATATGATGGAGCCACCTAATACCAGGAACCCACCAGAGAGATGTCCCCGTCCTCTGTATTCCCGGGATTCCACACAGGAAGATCACATCATCCCCCACCATCATCAGGTAGATGATTGACAATTATTGGTAGTTCTGATTTATACACAGCATTTATTTTTTTTATTTTTTTTGCAATGAATGTTTTATTATCTATTTAGAGTGGAAACCTCGGAGATTATAATATTGTTGTTAAAGAAGAGTATAAAGAGGAGGATGAGGAGTATGGAGTGATGGAGGAGTTTTCAGAAGGACACAATGATATGATGGAGCCGCCTAATACCAGGAACCCACCAGAGAGATGTCCCCGTCCTCTGTATTCCCGGGATTCCACACAGGAAGATCACACCATCCCCCACTGTTACAAGGTTGGTGGGACAGAGCTTATAAAACACAGAGTCGTGGAGCCAATGTGTAGATATTTTATGTGAGGTCACAGTAATAAAGCTTATATTTTACAGATGATATTCTCTCTAATTTTCTTGATTTAGAGTGGAGATCCAATCGATATAGAATTTGAGGTTAAAGCAGAAGAAGAAAAGAGGTATGTGAGGGATGATCAGCAGTCTATGGAGGAGGATGGAATAACGGGGACATTTATAGAGGAGGACACTCCTACAGAGATCAGCACAGGTGGGTCATTAACACTAAATACATTCCTCCACCCATACTGCTCACTGATTGGTCCAGAGTAGGGGGCGGGGACTGGGTGATATCAGCCTGTAATCCCCTGGTCACTTTCCTGAGCTGTGTTCCCCGTCCTGTATTCCTGTATTTCTCTTGAATAATCTTCCTTCTCCGTGCTGTAGACACAATTTATGTATCTATACTGTATTTATGGTGATTTTGGGGTTCACCAGGCAGCAAAATGTTCATTTTCACCATAGGCATTACTAGGCTAAGGCACCTGGGGTATGAGTCTTGGAACATCTACCCCATGCCTGGGTCTAGTAAGATCTCTGCACATTATTTTATTTTATTTATTATTTTAACACAGGTTGGTCAGCATAGGTGTTAGGAAGAGGGCATTTTTAAGGCTAGTTAGGTTCAGGCTGGAATTCCACTTTCAGAAGCTACCAATGAAAGGGGGTTTAGAAAGCATAATGCCACTGACACCAATGCTGGAGTTATTTTTCCTGCTACTGACATCAGTGCTGGGGGTTCTTTTCCCTGCTACCGACACCGATGCTGGGGGTTATTTTCCTTATTACTGACACCAATGCTGGGGGTTATTTTCCCTATTACTGACACCAATGCTGGGGGTTATTTTCCCTATTACTGACACCAATGCTGGGGGTTATTTTCCCTGCTACTGACACCAATGCTTGGGGGTTATTATTGCGGAAATTGGCACTGATGTTGGGGGTTATTGTTACAGAAAATATAATTAATGATAATCATTGTGATTGCGTAAACTGGCACCAATGCTGGGAGTTGTTATTGCAGAAACTGGCACCAATGCTGGGAGTTGTTATTGCAGAAACTGGCACCAATGCTGGGAGTTGTTATTGCAGAAACTGGCACCAATGCTGGGAGTTGTTATTGCAGAAACTGGCACCAATGCTGGGAGTTGTTATTGCAGAAACGGGCACTAATGCTGGGGGTTGTTATTGCAGAAACTGTCATCTATGCTAGGGGTTATTAATACCTAAACTGACATCAATGCTGGGATTTTTTTTATTACATAAACTGGCACTGATGCTGGGGGTTATTATTCGAGAAACTGCCATCTATGCTAGCGGTTATTAATACCTAAACTGACATTAATGCTATGCTTTTTTCATTACATAAACTGGCACTGATGCTGGGAGTTATTATTAGGCCCCTTTCACACTGAGGCGCTTTGCAGGCGCTAGAGTGCTAAAAATAGCGCCTGCAAAGCGCCTTCAAACAGCCGCTGCTGTGTCTCCAGTGTAAAAGCCCGAGGGCTTTCACACTGGAGCGGTGCGCTTGCAGGACGCTGAAAAATGTCCTGCAAGCCGCATCTTTGGAGCGCTGTAGGAGTGATATATTTACCGCTCCTAAAACTCCCCTTCCCATTGAAAACAATGGGGCAGCGCTCCAAACCCGCCTGCAAAGCGCCGCTGCAGTGGCGCTTTGCGGGCGGTTTTAACCCTTTTTTGGCCGCTAGCGTGGGTTAAAACTGCCCCGCTAGCGGCCGAAAAGTGCCGCTAAAACGACGGTAAAGCGCCACTAAATATAGCGCCGATTTACCACCAGCGCGCCCAGCGCCTCAGTGTGAAAGTAGCCTTAGAGAAACTTCCATCTATGCTAGCAGTTATTACTGCCTAAACTGACACCAATGCCCGGCTTTTTTTTTTTACATAAACTGACACCAATGCTGGGGGTTATTATTGCGTTTGCATAAACTGGCACTGATGCTGGGGGTGATTTTCACAAAAATTTCCATTTATGTTTTGCGTTATTATCTCAAACTGGTTTTGAAAAGACACTGACTCTTTGCAATTGTCTCCCTGGGCACCATATGACCTTGTCCCGGCACTGCTCTGTGTTGTACATTACATAATTCTGATACTATATAGATCTGTTGTATGTTATACAATATGTTGTACATTACATAGTCCTGACTTCTGCTTTCTCGACTATACCCACTGCTATATATATGAAGGGGGATGTTCTGATATGTAACTAAAAATGGATGCAAGACCTAGGTGGTGAGATCTTGACATGTTCATAGTGACCCCCATTTATATCCATTCTTTAACCACCTCAATGCAGTGCACTTACGTCCCCTTCCTGCTCAGACTAATTTTCAGCTTTCAGTGCTCTCACAGTTTGAATGACAATTACTCAGTCATGCAACACTGTACCCATTTGAAACTTGCGCCCTTTTTTTCCCACACAAATAGAGCTTTCTTTTAGTGGTATTTAATCACTAGTGGGTTTTTTTTATTTTTTGTGCTATAAATAAAATAAAAAAACTTAAATTTTGTGAAAAAAATGCCTTTTTCTTTGTTTCTGTCATAAAATTTTTGCTAATTAGTAATTTTTCTTCATAAATTTTGGCCAAAATTTATACTGCTACATATATTTGGTAAAAATAACCCAAATTAGTGTATATTATTTGGTCTTTGTGAAAGTTATAGAGTCTACAAACTATGGTGCCAATCACTGAAAATTGATCACATCTGATCAGGCCTTCAGTACATCAGGTGTATCTCATTTCTTGAGACACTAACAAGTCAGGAAAATACAAATACCCCCCAAATGACCCCTTTTTAGAAAGTAGACACTCCAAGGTATTAAGTAAGTAGCATGGTGAGTTTTTTTAAGTTGTAATTTTTTCCCACAATTCTTTGCAAAATTAAGATTTTTTTTTATTATTTTTTTTTTCTACCAAATTGTCATATTATCAGGTTATTTGTCACACACAGCATATGCATACAACAAATTACACCCCAAAATACATTCTGCTACTCTGCTACCCGAATATGGTGATACCACATGTGTGAGACTTTTACACAGCCTGGCCACATACAGAGGACCAACATTGAAGTAGCACCTTCAGACGTTCTACGAGCAAAAATGACACATCTCATTTCACAACCACCTATAACACTTTTGAAGGCCCTGGAGTACCAGGACAGTGGAATTGTCCACAAAATTACCTCATTTTGGAAAGTAAACACCTCACCGTATAATCTATGAGGCATAATGAGTCTTTTGAACGGTTCATTTTTTTTTCCAGAAGTTTTTGGAAAATGTGGAAAAAAAAAGAAAACGCATTTTTTTTTTTTACACAAAGTTGTAAATTTATAAGATATTTCTAACACATAGCATGGATATAGCAAAAAATACACCCCAAAACACATTCTGCTACTCCTCACGAGTATGGCAATACCACATGTGTAGGACTTTTACACAGCCTGGTCACATAGAGAGGCCGAACATTGAAGTCGTACCTTCATGCATTCTACGAGCATAAATTACACATCTCATTTCATTCCTACCTATCACACTTTTGAAGGTCCTTGAGCACCAGGACAATGGAATTACCCTCAAAATGACCCCATTTTGGAAAGCAAACACCCCAACGTATATTCTATGAGGCATGGGCTGCAAATAGGTACTCGGGTACTCTGATGGGCTGTTGACAGGTACTCGGGTACTCTGATGGCCTGGTGACAGGTACTCGGGTACTCTGATGGCCTGGTGACAGGTACTCGGGTACTCTGATGGCCTGGTGACAGGTACTCGGGTACTCTGATGGCCTGGTGACAGGTACTCGGGTACTCTGATGGCCTGGTGACAGGTACTCGGGTACTCTGATGGCCTGGTGACAGGTACTCGGGTACTCTGATGGCCTGGTGACAGGTACTCGGGTACTCTCATGGCCTGGTGACAGGTACTCAGGTACTCTGATGGCCTAATGACTGGTATTCGGCTACTCTGAAGGGCGGTGATAGGTACTCAGTTACTCATATGGACTGTGACAGGTACTTGGCTACTCAGATGAACTGTGACAGGTACTCAGGTACTCATATGGATTGTGACAGGTACTCAGATGGACTGACAGGTACTCAGATGAACTGTGACAGGTGTTCAGATACTCGGATGAACTGTGACAGGTACTCGGGTACTCAGATGGACTGGGACAGGTACTCGGGTACTCAGATGGACCATGACAGGTACTCTGGTACTCTGATGGACTGTGACAGGTACTCGGGTACTCAGATGGACCGTGACAGGTACTCGGGTACTCGGATGGACTGTGACAGGTACTCAGATGGACTGTGACAGGTACTCGGGTACTCAGATGGACCGTGACAGGTACTCGGGTACTCAGATGGACCGTGACAGGTACTTGGGTACTCAGATGGGCCGTGACAGGTACTCGGGTACTCAGATGGGCCGTGACAGGTACTCGGGTACTCAGATGGGCCGTGACAGGTACTCGGGTACTCAGATGAGCCGTGACAGGTACTTGGGTACTCAGATGGGCTGTGATAGGTACTTGAGTACTCAAATGGGCTGTGACAGGTACTCGGGTACTCGGATGGACTGTGACAGGTACTCGGATGGACTGTGACAGGTACACGGATGGGCTGTGACAGGTACACGGATGGGCTGTGACAGGTACTTGGGTACTCAGATGGGCTGTGACAGGTACTTGGGTACTCAGATGGGCTGTGACAGGTACTCGGGTACTCGGATGGACTGTGACAGGTACTCGGATGGACCGTGACAGGTACTCAGATGGGCCGTGACAGGTACTCGGGTACTCAGATGGGCCGTGACAGGTACTCGAGTACTCAGATGAGCTGTGACAGGTACTTGGGTACTCGGATAGACTGTGACAAGTACTCGGGTACTCAGATGGACTGTGATAGGTACTCTGATGGACTGTGAGTGACAGGTACTATGATGGGTGGTGACAGGTCCTCTTTATTGGGGGGGGGGCAATCAGTGTGTGTTGGTGTACACTGTAAGCGGTAAGGAGATCTCCTCTTCACACACGATCGTGTGTGAGGAGGAGAACCCGGTAACATCTCGTTACCGCGGTTCGTTTACATTTAGTGATCGGCTGTGAAACGATCACGTGGGTGAACAGCTGGCCAATGGCTGTTTACCAGCGTCGGTGACAAGCAGTGTTCCCGGGAACACGCCGCCACCGATGTGCACGCACAGTGCACAGTGGCGGTGTAACCATCTGTGAGGGTAAATAGCTGAAGAATATTAATATTGTCTAATATTCTGTATCTCAGAGGCATTTTCGAATCAATAGCATTGATAGTCAAACTGACTTAAAAGAAAGTGTGCGTTTATTTGTCACACAGTTGGCATCATAAATACAATGTAAAAAGTATAATAGTTCAGTTCAGTGTAGGTAAAAATATATAAAATTGAATAATTTTATAAGCTGTAATAAGCTTATGGAAGCATTTCTGTTGCAATGGCTGCTGTCTTGCTGTCCTATGTGTCCTCGTGTGTGTCCTCCAAGAAGAAGCAGGAAATGACGTTCTTAGACTTCTGGCAGAATTCAGCTGTCCCAAGTCATCAGTCTCTGTGTGAATATGTCAGTATCATGTGTGGGTGTCTGAGTGTGAGTGCCCGTGTGAGTGTCTGTCAATGAGTGCCCTCCTTCAATCTCGAAACATCTCAGCTTTTATGCTACATGTGAACGTCATAACCTCACAAATTTAGTACCTTGTATGGCACACATTCATATCTGCTAACTTCTGCAATGTAAGTAGATACTCAGAGAGTCATATGGAGCTTGATTGACAAGCTCACATGTAACACTCCATA
This sequence comes from Lithobates pipiens, assembly GCF_037356315.1. Lineage (NCBI taxonomy): Eukaryota > Metazoa > Chordata > Amphibia > Anura > Ranidae > Lithobates > Lithobates pipiens. The sequence goes on from NW_027507758.1 coordinate 626,738,905, forward strand.
CGTGACATAATGGGCTGTTCATATAATGTCATAACCATACATTTACATAATATGAACACATATTAGCAACTTTACATTAAGTAACTATATACTAATATGTATTAACATGACTGAGACTACTCTAAACTTATTTTTACAAGATATAATCCACAATGTATCATTTCTTTGGCTACGTAGACACATGTCTATTTTTGTCTTCTCATGACATTCTGTACCAAGATACCATAAATGTCATGCTCAAATTGGTTACATCAGAAACTTATTACTAGCTCAGCTTTCGATGAGAATATGTTTCACTGAACACTTGATCAAGGTCATTCACACATACTATTTATTATGATTAATCATAAAACCAAATATGTTTTGCAAGCTTGCCATAAATATATTATAACGCCTATAAGGCTGGGTTCACACCGCTGCGGGGGGAGAACCGGATGTGATTCGCACAGCAAATCACATCCGATCTCCGTAGCGCTGCGAGTTCAGCCATACAGATAGTATGGCTGAACTCGCAGCGGTCCCGCAGCAAACTCGCACGGGACCCTTTTTTGGGTCCGCAACGGAATCGGATCGCATGGGGGTTCACACCATGCGATCCGATTCCTGTGCGAGTCGGCAGATCGCACTGCGATATGCCGACGGATCTGGGGGTGTCATTAACATAACATTGACACCCCCAGCCGTCCGCATAGGGCAGTGTGAACTGCCGGCGGGAGGTGTGCGATGCGGGAAAACGCCGCGGATTCGCGGCGTTCCCGCATCGCAGCAATGTGAACCTAGCCTTAGTGCCGAATTATGAATTTGGAATAATATTCTAACAATAGCCATACCCACTGAAGGAACAGGGATGTGCGCGCACGATTGCGCACATTCCCTGTTTAAATGAGAGGACTTCATATGACGGCCTCCCGCCACAAGAGCCGCGCCATCTGGCTGTCATTTGACAGCCGGCGGTCGACAAGCAGTTAAGGAGTCTATCCCTGACCGCAGGTCCCTTCTATGCCAACACACCCAACTCACTTGAAACGTAAAAAAAATTCTGATTATACTCTCCTTCTACAAGAAGAGGATTCTGTTTTGGACAGTTTTTCCTCCTTTACCTATTAGGAAGTTTTCAGACAACTATTTATTAACTGGCCCTTCCCGAATTGCAGCCACAATCTTTGTAATTGTGTCACTCATGAGCCCTGCTATGTCTGACGCGCTGCATATATCAGTATATATGGCAAAGAGTGGAAACGTCGGATGAGGTTCCTAATTATTTGAACTTGCTTCATCAGCGGACTACACAGCTCTACAGGAGTGAATGGCTGGATTTATGGGTGTGTGCGCACATGCTTTTCCTGTGTATTAGACAATGTTGTCTTTATTTTAATTGTGGTTGGTGAAGGTATCAAATGTTCGGCTAATTTGTATTGAATTTTAATCTTTTCATTAAAGCTGTCATTTTTATTCAACTTAAGTGTGCCCCTTAGTGACTGCTTGGAGAATATATCTCCCCTTGGTGCTGCTGCTATTCATGACTAAATCATGGACTAAGTAAGGAAGTGCAGGACTTCTTGTGTTGGGAAGATGGCAATGAGTGATAGAGGGGGAGGGGACACTCGTCCTATAATCCCCTCATCACTGTCACTCCTATAAAAGACAGTTCTCGTTGTTTCCTCACTCTCTGACTAAGGTCCATGAATAAAGAAATGATCTGGTAGGAGATCAGAGGACCCATTTACTAGTTACCTTGAGGGGGGAATTGTAAGATCCTCAGAGACAAAGCTGTCTGATGTGGGCGGAGTCCTGGTTTAGGGGAACCAATCAGCTCATGTCTAGTAATAATCTTTGTATTTCTATTTTAGTAGATGGACGGGAGATGAGGAAAACCTCAGAGGATTGTCTCACTTTGTCTCCAGACTGTAAAGTAGAAGATGAGGACATCACACAGTATAGTCCAGGAGAAAACCCGACTACCTCAAATGTCCATCCGGCACCACACAGTGTAGATGGACCATCGTATTCCTCTTATCCCAAGGAACCTCAGACTGTGAGGGATGGTCCCATACTTCCAAAAGATAAGGGTTTTTCCTGTCCCGAGTGTGGGAAGTGTTTTTCAAATAAGACTAATCTTTACAGACATCAGAGATCTCACACGGGGGAGAAGCTATATTCCTGTCCTGAGTGTGGGAAATGTTTTTCACAGAAGTCTGATCTTTATAGACATCAGAGATCTCACATGGGGGTGAAGCCATATTGCTGTCCTGAGTGTGGGAAATGTTTTTCACAGAAGTCCAATCTTTACATACATCAAAGATGTCACACGGGAGAGAAGCCGTATTCCTGTTCTGAGTGCGGGAAATGTTTTTCAGTCAATTCCATTCTTTACATACATCAGAGATCTCACACGGGAGAGAAGCCGTATTCCTGTCCTGAGTGTGGGAAATGTTTTTCACAGAAGTCTGATCTTTACACACATCAGAGATCTCACACAGGGGAGAAGCTATATTCCTGTCCTGAGTGTGGGAAATGTTTTTTGCAGAAGTCCGATCTTGACAGGCATCTGAGATCTCACACGGGGGAGAAGCCGTTTTCCTGTCCTGAGTGCGGGAAATGTTTTTCACAGAAGTCCCATCTTGACACACATCGGAGATCTCACACGGGGGAGAAACCGTTTTCTTGTCCTGAGTGCAGGAAATGTTTTTCAGATAAGTCCAATCTTTACAAACATCAGAAGTCTCACATGAGGGAGAAGCCCCTTTCCTGTCCTGAGTGAGGGAATTGTTCCTCACTGAAGTCCTGTCTTCCTGTAAATTGGGGATCCCACACAACCCTTGAGGTGTATTAGTGCCTTGAGTGTGGGAAATGTCTTCTATATGAATGTTGCTGGACATCACAGCTCTCATGTGGGGAAGAAGCACACCCTGATATACACCTCAGATATACTCCATGGGTGATCTTCATCATGTAAGAAACAGTTTATAAGGAGATCAGAGTTCCCCACCTTGATACCAATACATTGCTCATAGGTGACACTATAAAACCTTTACAGGTCATCAGTTAAAAGTGTTATGTAAATCTCTGGTTTGAACACTGAACATAAAACTTAACTCTGCATATGCAGTAACAGATTCACAGGACTGTGTTTTAAGTATCCATTCTGTCAAAACGTATTATTACATTCTATTTTATCCAGAAGATAAGAAAGGGGGACAAACATTCCGGCAACAAAAGTCCGATTGAGCAAAGTATGATCGTGTGTACAGAAAACCATAGGACTTTTGTAGACAGGCATGCTCAGAACCAATGCAAAAGATCAGACAACAATACAGAAGTTGATCAAAGGTGGCGGTAAAGAGCAGAAAAACCACGTGATTTGGTGAAAGTTGTCTGAAAAAGTCCTGCCGTGTGTATGCAATACAAGTTCACAGCCGACGCCCTTTGTACTGAAATCCACGGGAAAGTTTGTACAAAGTCCGATCATGTGTATGAGGCTTAACAGTTGTAAAACTAAAACCTTGAGTAAGGAGAGAGAGAAAAAACTTATAGGAAAGCTGTGTGATAGTCTGTGTACTTAGGTGAAGAACATGGAGACAGTGCAACATTGCGAGCAAGATGGAGTGTCTTGTGCTTAAATGAACAATACAGTGAAAGTCCATGTCATTTTCTGCCTTTTGATTATTTGACACCATTCTTCTCCACGTTACATTCAGCTGACTGCTGGCAGCTCCTGTTACATCGGCACAAAGAAATGGCATCCTGTTCAGCTCTCTCCTAGTTTTCTCAGAATGATGGGTTCATCGGTGGAGTTCACCAAAGACATGGATGAAGTATTGTACCGTGTTGGCCATTGGTAGCAGTAGAAGTCATTATCTTTCATTGGCTGAGTACATTTTGTAGTGTAATCTTTCACAAACACTTAGCCCTTGTACACACGGTCGGACATTCTGACAACCAAATCCGTTGGATTTTGTCCGACGGATTTTGTCCGAAACTGTTGCATACACACGGTCGGACAAAGTTGTCGGAAAATCCGATTGTACATAACGTGATGACGTTATTTCATTACGACGGGACTACGTTCACGCTAGTAGCCAATAGCTTTGGTCTAGGAATTTGATCTGAGCATGCGTGGCACTTTGCCCGTCAGAGTAGGCTACACATGATCGGAGTATGTCCGATCAGAGCATTTTGTCAGAAAATTTTACGGACAAGTTGGAAAACTTGGTCCGTCGGATAATCCGACGGAAACAGTCCAATGGAGACCACACACAGTCGGATTATCCGACCAAACGGTCCGATAGGACACATTCCGTCGGAATCTCCGACCGTGTGTACAAGGGCTTAGAGGTCTATTTAAAAAAAAATTGTTGAACCAATGTGACCAGCATTCGCCCAGCCATGATGAATATTGGCCATATTTTATTTCATACACTGATTTCCTTGGCTTCATCTAGTGGCCATAATGCGGTATTGTGCAATTTTTACTATTCAAGGTATTTCATGAAAAATACAGTTTTATGGCTACTAGATGGAGCTGAAATCAGTGTGTTAAATTATGGTTATAATTTGTAACAGCTGAATAAATTTTCTGTAAGTAGACCCCTTCGTTTCCTCGGTCAGACATGGTTTCATACTAACATCTGAGATCATACTCATACACTTATGAGTACAGTACACACATAGAGGGTAAAGTGTATGTAGGCCCTCACCTTGTAAAAAAAACACATTCAGTTTATCTGCTTTCTGCCCGCCATATAGTGAAATAATGGACAGGTGGGCACACTCTTGTTCTGGGAGGATGTTATACATCCCCCGTAAGGGAGCACAGTTTGGTTATCGTTGGTGTGCTGTGTCCCTGGGACAAGGCACATCCGGATCATGGTAAAGAGTATATGACGTAGGCTCTTTACCATTTGATCAGCTATGTCCAATCACAGCTAATCACAGTGGAAACAGGAAATGCTGTTAATCATCATTCCTCAGCAGGGGCATCTGTAATCAGGGCACTGATCATCACTGCAGTCCAACAGTGCCCACCAGCGCTGCTTGTCAGTGCCAACTATCAGTGCAGCCTAGCAGTACTCATCATTGCAACCTATCCATGCCACCTATCAGCATCCATAAGTGCTGACTATTAGTGCCTCCTCATCAGCGCACATCGGTGAAGGAGAAAAATTACTTATTTACTAAATTTTATTTAAAAAAAAAATGAAAAACTTTTTTTCCCCTCAAATATTCAGGCTTTTATCCTTTGTTTAGTAAATATTAAAAAAAAACAGAGGTGATTAAATACTACCAAAAGAAAGCTCTAGTTGTCTAAAAAAAAATTTTAATTAGGGTACAGTGTTTACATGACCACGCAATTGACATTCAAAGTGTGAGAGCGCTGAAAGCTAAAAATTGGCCTGGGTAGGAGGGGGTGAAAGTGTCTGGTAGGCAAGGGGTTAAAATAGAAAAGAAAGTCTAAACATTTGTGTATAGATATTTAAAAAAAACATTCTAAGAACTTTTTTCCCCCTTTTTTTTATGTGATCACATTCTCTCTGTTCTCAGCTGCATAAAAGCTGGAGGAGGAGAAACAGCAGTACACTGGTCTTCCCAGTGAATGGCTGTGTAGGGGAAGAGGCATGTCAGCACAAGCCTAATCACTGGAGTATAGCAGGCTAAGTTCCCAGCACAGCTAGAGAACTGACCACACTGTGCTCTCATTCTTAATGTGGTAAATTTTTAATAGGAAAGCAGTGGGACTATCACAAAGGAAGCAATACAAAGATAACAGGAGACTTCTTCATACCAGTACATGGGACAGCAGACACATATCAGGGAGAGGGAAAGTTGGGGGAACATATTTTGTACCCAATTCAGCTCCAGAAGATTTCATGACTAGGAACTTTTATGCTATTTAGCACTGCGCTACTTTAATTGGACGTTTGTGTGGTCATACAACGATGTACCCAAATTACATTTAAATCGTTTTTTCACACACATAGAGCTTTCTTTTGGTGGTAATTAATCACCACTGGGTTTTTAAATTTTTTTATAATATAAACAAAAAAATACAAAAAAACTAGAAAATAAAACAATATTTTTACTTTCCGCTATAAAACACCCAGCAGAAAAAATTAAAAATTTAATTTCTCCATAAATTTTGGCCAAAATGTATTCTGCTCCATGTCTTTGATAAAAAAATATATAAAATGCCAATAAGTGCTTATTGATTGATTTGTGTGAAAGTTATAACATCTACAAACTATGAGATATATTGGAATATTTTTCTTTATTTTTTTAAATCCTAGTAATGGCAGCGATCAGCGACTTATAGTGGGACTGGGAGAGTGTGGCGGAAAATCTGACACCAACTGATGCTGACATCGTTATGTGATTATACTAGACTCTGCTCTGACCCTGTATGTGCTGCATACGGTACAGGAAATCATCAATCCAGTAATTACCAGACATGTGTCTGCCAAGAGATGTGATGAGTACCGCTCTGATCTTTTTACTCCATCAAATTTAACAATCAATCGATGTGTGACTTTATCCCCTTGCCTACCGGGCACTTTCACCCCCTTCCTGCTGACATTCAAATTTCTAGATAGGCAACTCCTATCCTCATATTGATTAGTGGCTCCAAATTAATAACTACTGCAGTAGGGAACAGACCCAAAAGATACGCTCAGCCTCTTTCCAAATAACTGTTCTGCTGATGTTCATGATTATGTAGGTATCACATTAATATTACAATTGTACTTTTATGGTAACAAGGGGCGTAACATTGGCAGGCTAATTCTAATCAGGACTCGAAAGAATGCAAAACATGTAATGAAAACGTTATTAGTGCACAGTGAGGGCATTGTGCAATACATACAAAATAGGATACAATTATATACAGAACTTACAAATTTCCTTTACACTGCCCAGGCCAATTTTCAGCTTTCAGCGATCTCACACTTTGAATGACAATTGCGCGGTCATGCAACACTGTACCCATATGACATTTGTATAGTTTTTTTTTTCCACACAAATAGAGCTTTCTTTTGATGGTATTTAATCACCGCTGGGGGGGTTTATATTTTTTGTGTTACAAACAAAAAAAAGACCAAAATTATTCATATGAAATGTATGACATTCACGCCTTGGTAACGTGGAGTGATTATTTAGGCCGCTGCTGTGAATGCTGTCCCCCTTGAGGGGGAACAGAAGGGTGATTGAAATAGCTGCTTCACCACACCTCTTACTGAGTAATTAATCTATGCGTGTTTACTCTAGGTCCGTATCTGGACAAATAACTTTATGTGGACCATTCTGTGCTATTATAACCCATAAATATATAAAATGACTATATAATAAATTAGATAAATTAGTCCTGTGAATGTGTGACTAATAAACCAATATTAATAAACGATAAATCAAATAATTAATAGTGACTAGTGAAATCGATGTTAATAATATGGGTAAGAAATTATTATAGTGACTATTGATTAAATAAATGAATGGTGGCTAGTAAATACAATAATAAAGTGACATGTGATGGTACATGTGTAGACAAAGTCTATTAAAGTGCTCCAAGGGAGACTTTACATCCACCTCTTGTGAGGCTATATGGTTCCGCACTCACCAGATTGGTTGGAATCCTCTACCTTATGGCAAAAAGGAGTCAACTGTGCTTTTAGGTCTCTAAAGCCCCGTACACACGAGCGGACTTATGTCCGACAGACTTCCGAAGGAGTTCTGCCGGAGTTCCGACAGAGTTCTGACGGACTTTTCGAATGAGCGGACTTGGCCACACACAATCACACCAAACTCCGACAGATTCGAACGTGATGATGTACGACTGGACTCGAATAAGGAAGTTCATAGCCAGTAGCCAATAGCTGCCCTAGCGTCGGTTTTAGTCCGTCGGAATAGCATACACACGAGCAAATTTTTCGGTAGGAACTGGGTCCGGCGGAGTTCCGTCAGAAAAATTTGAAGCATGTTCCATTTTCTAAAGTCTGTTGGACTTTTGCGAATCAAAAGTCCGTTGCAGCCCACACACGATCGAAAAGTCTGATGGAATCATTCCGTCAGACTTTGGATGTCGAAAAGTCCGCTCGTGTGTACGGGGCTTTAGGGGGACTTATCTCACCTCGATATCCACTGGGTGCTCCCGCTGTGATGGCGTGTCTCCTATTGCAGCGCTCCTGGACCAAGGTGTGCAGGCATGTAATATGTAAAGACAGAACTCCTCATCTGGAGAAGAGACCCTTGAGAGGGGATATGATTTCAATGTACAAATACCGTACTGGCAGTGGCAGCTGGTGAAGTTTTAGGATGGGGGGGTGCCAGACCCCGCACTTCCTTTTTGACCCTTCCCATTTCTCATAAGCCCCACTCCTTCTAGAATCCACCCATTCTGTCCCCTGTATTCAACTTGCTTCCACCCCTAGTGTCAGGAGTATACAGCTCAGCATCACAGGACAGAGTATATGACTCAGCCTCACAGATCAGGGTGTGCAGATCAAGGTATACAGATAAAGGTCTACAAATCAAGGTATACAGATAAAGGTCTACAAATCAAGGTATACAGATAAAGGTCTACAAATCAGGGTATACAGATAAAGGTCTACAAATCAAGGTATACAGATAAAGGTCTACAAATCAAGGTACCGTATATACTCGAGTATAAGCCGAGATTTTCAGCCTCTTTTTTGAGGCTGAAAGTGCCCCCCTCGGCTTATACTCGAGTCATCGCTGTCTGCCCGCTCGATCAGCGTGTCGAGCAGACAGACAGCGGCCATTCTATGATTCAAAAGCCGCGCCTCCGGCTCCGCCTTCGCCTGTGATAGGCGGAACACTGAATTTCCCAGCAGCCTGTGTTCCGCCTATCACGGGCATCGTCTCATCCTCGTACTACGGACGAGGATGATACGACGTCTGTGATAGGCGGAACACAGGCTGCTGGGAAATTCAGTGTTCCGCCTATCACAGGCGAAGGAGGAGGCGCGGCTTTTGAATTTTACAATGGCCGCCGACGAAGAGGGCACGGGACGGAGGCAAGGCAAGGCACGGCACGGGACGGCACGGGACGGCACGGGACGGGACGGGACGAAGGCTCGGGACACAGGTAGGCTGGACACACACACACACACACACACACACACACACACACACACACACACACACACACACACACACACACACACACACACACACGGATGGAGACACACACACACAGGGATGGATGGAGACACACACACACAGGGATGGATGGATGGATGGATGGAGACACACAGGGATGGATGGATGGATGGACACACACACACACAGGGATGGATGGATGGATGGACACACACACACACAGGGATGGATGGACGGACACACAGGGATGGACGGACACACAGGGATGGACGGACACACAGGGATGGACGGACACACAGGGATGGACAGGCATGTCTCACCCTCGGCTTATACACGAGTCAATAAGTTTGCCAGTTTTTTTGGGGGTAAATTGGGGGCCTCGGCTTATATTTGGGTCGGCCTATACTCGAGTATATACGGTATACAGATAAAGGTCTACAAATCAGGGTATACAGATAAAGGTCTACAAATCAGGGTATACAGATAAAGGTCTACAAATCAAGGTATACAGATAAAGGTCTACAAATCAGGGTATACAGATAAAGGTCTACAAATCAAGGTATACAGATAAAGGTCTACAGATCAAGGTATACAGATAAAGGTCTACAAATCAAGGTATACAGATAAAGGTCTACAAATCAGGGTATACAGATAAAGGTCTACAAATCAAGGTATACAGATAAAGGTCTACAAATCAAGGTATACAGATAAAGGTCTACAAATCAGGGTATACAGATAAAGGTCTACAAATCAAGGTATACAGATAAAGGTCTACAAATCAGGGTATACAGATAAAGGTCTACAAATCAGGGTATACAGATAAAGGTCTACAAATCAAGGTATACAGATAAAGGTCTACAAATCAAGGTATACAGATAAAGGTCTACAAATCAAGGTATACAGATAAAGGTCTACAAATCAGGGTATACAGATAAAGGTCTACAAATCAAGGTATACAGATAAAGGTCTACAGATCAAGGTATACAGATAAAGGTCTACAAATCAAGGTATACAGATAAAGGTCTACAAATCAGGGTATACAGATAAAGGTCTACAAATCAAGGTATACAGATAAAGGTCTACAAATCAAGGTATACAGATAAAGGTCTACAAATCAGGGTATACAGATAAAGGTCTACAAATCAAGGTATACAGATAAAGGTCTACAAATCAGGGTATACAGATAAAGGTCTACAAATCAGGGTATACAGATAAAGGTCTACAAATCAAGGTATACAGATAAAGGTCTACAAATCAAGGTATACAGATAAAGGTCTACAAATCAAGGTATACAGATAAAGGTCTACAAATCAGGGTATACAGATAAAGGTCTACAAATCAAGGTATACAGATAAAGGCACACAGATCGTCTAATGCCATTTACATGAACACTGTATATCAACGCAGTAATGAAATGCATGCAATGAAAAGCAAATTCTACAAGGTCTGGTGTCCTGTAGTCTGAAGGTATAAGTCCTAGTTCCTGGTGTTTGATCATTGCACTTGGTGTGTATCCTTTATTTATATTATCTACTAATATGTATACCATCCCTGCATTCCCTGTACAGGCAGTCCCCTAGTTACAAACATCCGACGTACAAACGACTCCTACTTACAAACGGAAGGAGACAACAGGAAGCGAGAGGAAATCTACCCCTAGGAAGGGAAATTCTCTCCTGTAAGGGTCAATATGGGAAAAAAGGTATCTCCGCTGATGCTTTATCACCAATTCCTGTTTCCACAACAACCCAAAATTTTCAAAATCCAATCGTCATTGGGACAGATAGCGAAGTGAAATCTTCTGAACAGGGGCACAGACAGCAAAACACATGTTACAGGGGTGATAACCCTTCCCATGCTATCCAAAAAGCTTAAAAATATTTTTTTTTGGCTGGAGCTACACTTACAAAATATACCTGTTTCAAATTACAAACAGATTCAACTTAAGAACAAACCTACATTCCCTGTCTTGTTTGTAACCCGGGGACTGCCTGTATAATGGCCACTTACTGCTATACTTTTACTTAAAACTTCTGTGTGTACCCTAACATCTATCTATCTTCAGAGAAGCCTACCCTACCCGCACCTAACAACTGTATTTTCATTTTCTCCATCAGCTCATCCCCCACAGTTATTACCCTTTTGTTCCTCTTGACCCACCCTTCTAGATTGTAAGCTCTAACGAGCAGGGCCCTCTGATCCCTCCTGTATTTATTTGTATTGTAACTGTACGGTCTGCCCTCATGTTGTAAAGTGCTGCGCAAAATGTTGGCTCTGTATAAGTCCTGTATAATAAATAATAATTATTACTATCTATCGCTTTCCTTTACTTATTCCTCCCTTATTCCTCAACTTTCTTTTCCTTCCTTCCTTTTCTCTAGTCTCTCCTTTTTTTCCCTCCCCCCCATATTTTCCTTCCACTTTTATCTCTCTTTTTCTTTCATAGAGATTGCTATAATCCAATATAAAATAATACAGCTACATGATATGTTTGCGGTAAATATTTGTATCCACAGACTTTTACAAAAACAATAGTAAGTGACTGATAAAAATATGTACATTTTATGCACCCTGCAGTGGGGTGATTACTTTCTTATCTCCTACTGTCAAGCAATCCAAGCATTGCCATGGTAAAGAAGGGGCCAGTGGCGACCCATCCATAGGGGGCGCCCGGGCGCTGCCCCCTCTGCTGTGGTCACTAAAAAACAAAGTTTTTTTCTTTTGAAACTGCCCCTTTAAAAAAAAAATGTCCTTTAACTAAGTGCACTGTGTTCAGGCGCTGGACACAGTGCACTATGGGAAGCGCCACGTCAATGCAATCACGAGATTGCAGACCTGGTGCTCCATTTGTGGGCTTTTAACCCGCCTTGCGGCGCAATCGATTGCGCAGACCAGCATCCGCCCGGCCAGGTGCTTTGTTCTCAGTGCGATACCAAAGTCACTTCTGGCAGGCTACAAAAAGTTGGCTGCGGTGAGGTCTAATCCCCGTGTGTTCAGTGGAGAGGGGAGGCCCCTCCCCTCTCCACTGAGCACACGGAGAAAACCAGGAATTAATGGACACTGTACACAAAGCCATGCACTCGCATGTGATAAGCAGCCAGAAAGTTTATCATGTAGTGCCCAGCTGAAGTGTCTTGTGTTTCCTATTGGAAGTGCTTTGTGTGTTCATAAATGGCTGGAGTGGACTTTGCCCACTGATCTTCTATGGGGAGGTGTCCTCAGTGGAGGCCAGGACACAGCTATATGTGAACACAGCTGCACACCAGCTCTTTCCAAGCATTGTTGCTGTGCGCTTAATGTTTCTACATGTCTTCGTCTAGCACTCCCAAAGCAAGCCTGACCTCCTCAGGCTGAGCATCAGCTCATTCCTATGTGTGTCAAAGTTCGTCCTCCTTCATGTCACACTTGTAAAAGTTGTGCCTGTGGATGGCTGGACCAGAGGATGCATGATGCTTTGGAAGACAAGCAAAGAGGTGCTGCCAGGATTGCTGAAATGTTTGTGCCGTGAACACTTATTGGATAAAAACCTCCATCATCATTTAGACGGGAAATATGAGTTCTGGGCTCGGGATTAACTGTAAGGAGGAATCGAATGCTGAAGCCAGCGAGGTAAGCGTTATGTCATTATGCATTTTCAAGTAGTATGCAAATAAATTAGTACTATGGGACCTCTATGTTCTATAATGTAGCTTAGTATTTAGGCAAGAAGAGGTCAAAAGAAACCTATGTCTGTGTCTGAGTCATAAAACCACTTGGCTGCCCTTGTAACGACATATTCTGCGACCCATTGCAGTTTGCTACAGAAGTGATGGTCCGTTGCGGCCATCTTGCTACACCCCACACTCGTCCACAGTAGGGATACCCTAAGAAGGGAGAAAGCGGGCATCTTGTTACACCCACCGGAGTTTTGCATTTTACACGTATTTATAACAGTAAAGTGAGTTTATGTAGTGAAATACAGGACTTAGAACTCAACCCTGCTCATCTCACAGGTGTACTAATCTCACAGAAGTTCGCTGCTTTTAAAATTCAACATCTAACCAGCCAGACGGAGTTCTAAGTTCTGTATTTCACTATATAAACTCACTTTACTGTTATAAATATGTGTAAAATGCAAAACTGCGGTGGGTGTAAAAAGATGTCCGCTTTCCCCCTTCTTAGTGTATCCTAAGGGCTCTTTCACACGGGACGGATCCGTGATGATCTGCCCCGTGGACATCCGCTTGCTCAGCAGGGATCACTCCGTCGATCCCCGCTGAGCAGGCAGATAACAGGTCCATCTCTGCACGCTGCGCAGGGACAGACCTGTCAGAGCACCGCTCTCACCTATGGGAGATCGGATGACGACGGACCACAGAGTCGATGCCGGATGGAAAAGTAGGTTTTTCCTCCGTCACACTTTTTCGGATCGGAGCGGGGCGGATGTCAGAGGTCTATGGAGCATCCGTTCAGGTCCGCCTAAAAAACTGACAGGCAGACCTGAACGGATCGATCGTGTGAAAGAGCCCTTACTGTGGACGAGTGTGGGGTGTAGCAAGATGGCGGCAACGGAACGTCACTTCTGTAGCAAACTGCAATGGGTCGCCGAATATGTAGTTACACCCTTTCTGTGACCTCTTTTTTTTTTTTGCTTTGTACTAAAAAATAAAGAATGCAGGAAAAAAAAAGATGCATGCATGATAAAACTGGTGTCTCATTCTAGAAATCGGAATCGTATGAACAGGGTGATTGATAGAGCTTGCTTTCCAGATTGTAGCTGTCATTTTTCCGGTTCAGGTATCTCATGCTCACAAGCGATTAAAATCTGATGTCTAGCTGAGCTCTTCCCTAGCTGCAGGGAGCCATGGGCAGTGACTGGGGCTGGAGGGCTTTATTGAGCTGGAGAGGAAACTCTGGATGGAGTTAAAGCACATCACCTGAGGGAGGCAGGAAAGAGAGGGGAGCGAGGGGTAGGTGAGCATCCTTCTGTCTGGGGGGATTAAATGATCAGCGGGGATCTCATACTTATTATAATGAGCCTGTGCTGATCACATCCACTCTTCAATCAGACACACACACAGGGTGGTAGCAACACAACCGCACACCGACTTGGATTTCTTCAAACATGCTGCACTCTGGAAGTTTTACAACTTTTCTATAGAGCCAACATATTCCATAGCACATTGTAGCAAGATGGTGATCTGAATGTAATGAATGTCACTTGTAACTAGGGATGAGCCGAACACCCCCTGGTTCGTTTCGTACCAGAACCTTCGAACAGACCTAAAATTCGTACGAACTTTAGAACCCTATTAAAGTCTATGGGACTCGAACGTTCGTAATCAAAAGTGCTAATTTTAAAGGCTAATATGCAAGCTATGCAACAGACAACACCAGCAATAAGGGGTATCTTCAGGTGTATTCTGTGCTGGAGACACACAACACCCACTTTAACTCCTGCAGATGCCTGTATTAGAGAACACCAGCAATAAAGGGTAGATACAGGTATATACTGCGCTGGAGGCACACAACACCCACTAACTCCTGCAGATGGCTGTATTAGAGAACAACAGCAATAAAGGGTAGATACAGGTATATACTGCGCTGGAGGCACACAACACCCACTAACTCCTGCAGATGGCTGTATTAGAGAACAACAGCAATAAAGGGTAGATACAGGTGTATACTGCGTTGGAGGCACACAACACCCACTAACTCCTGCAGATGGCTGTATTAGAGAGCAACAGCAATAAAGGGTAGATACAGGTGTATACTGCGCTGGAGGCACACAACACCCACTAACTCCTGCAGATGGCTGAGAAAAGAACACACCGTCCCTGCCTAGCTCTTTCCCTGCACGCCAACGCACTACACAAGGCTGCTGCGCTGGCGGCCTTATATAGTGTTGGGCGTGTACTAAACGCCCTGAGCTATAATTGGCCACAGGCATCCTGCCTATGGGCAATTATGGCTCTCCTCACTGCCGGTGCTGTGACTGGCCAAGCATGCGGGGTCATAGTGCAAGCTTGGCCAATCATGAGCCAGCAATGCACTGCGATGGCGTAGTGCATTGTGGACCGTTCGTGCCACACGAATTTGGTGCGAACGGTCCACAAAGTTCTGAATTTGCCGAACAGCCGAACGGCCGATGTTCAAGTCGAACATGCGTTCGAATCGAACACCGAGCTCATCCCTACTTGTAATCAATGCCCCTAAATTGTGATCTGCTTTCCACTTCCAAAAGAGATCATCTCCTCTGCTAAGGATCAGGCTAAACTGCCTTTACAAATCATGGAGCTACATCGCTTTTCCTTGCTATGGATATGAAATCAGATGTTTTTAATTTTTTATTTTATAACTTAGTATATAATGTACAGCATTCAGTTATCTTCCCCCCTTCTTTTTTTTTATTTATTTTTATCACATTTTTATAGTTTTTTTTTTCTCTCAGATACAACAAAAACACATTACAACATAAAACATTACCATCAAATATCCCATATAACCCAAAAAAATTCATTTTCACTTTATGTTTCATCTGTATTAGTTTTAGGGCTCATTTTACATCAGATGCAGTTAGGTCAGTGAGACCTGCCTCCCTATTGGCCAAAGCATTAGGCGATCCTATTGGTTGCCACTTTGGCGGAAAGCGCCTCCGGACCGGCCACGCATGCACGGGGGGTGGGGGGGGGTTAGTGACAGCCGGGGGGGGACACACCTGGCTGCATTTGATTGGTACAAGTGGCTGCGTTTGGGGGGGTTGGTTCAGTATTTTTTCAATTTGTTTGCGGCCCCCCCCCCCAAAAATCTTTGAGCACCAGCCACCACTGGAAGGGGCTAGTAATCATTATTAGCGGAAACCTGCGTTGTGCCCCTAAATTCAATTAACGCTGTTTATCCCTTCAGATCAGATGGTAGAATGGTGGTTCAGCGTGGATACAGTTTACCATCATCAATGAGCACAACATACTGATGACCATCAGGCATTGTGCACACAGATGGATATCTGGTAATACTTTGAGTCAAACAATATCTAGTCCATCAGAGAAGAAAAAGTAGATTATTAGCCAGACATCTCTATGGGGTTCGATTTGATCCCAGTCCTGACTGCTGACAGTGATACAAGGATTGAATCGGCGTCAAACCTGATATGTCTGCTTATAGACTGGGGTATAATAATGTCTCATCTATGTCTGCTCAAGTGACAACCCCCTCAAAGGAGCCGCAGCTATCCAGTGAAACTTTCTGAGGGCTGGGGTGAACTCTATTATCGTGATTATACTATATTAAATACTAGACACAAAAAAAAGAAAACATATACATATTATATATATATATATATATCTATATCTATATATATATATATAAAACACACCCTTTTTGGTTGCAGGTTTTGGAGTGCCAAGAAAATTATGTTGATGCAAGAACCTACCTACTCAACCTTCTCTCCCTTCTTACAAAAAAAAAAATACACATATACAGTGTACGTATATATTGTGTTTCATTATTATATTTAGTCCTAGTGTAAGCTCTCGTGAGCAAGGGTTGTCTTGAACCATATTGGAGCTGTTCTGTCTCCTTTTTAATTCTGTAAAGGACTGCACAAAGTGCTATATAATTATATTAATAATAATAATAATAATAATAATAATTGCCCATATAAGCCAACCAGATTTTATCTTGTTAAATGGAAACTCAAAATGGATACTGTTTTCATAAAGTCCATCATATGATCTGAAATAAGATAGTTTTATTTATTCATTTTTTTAACCTTCTGATCATCCAATTTTGTTATTGCTTTTGATGAATTTTTATTTTTTACTCAGTCTATCTTTGAATCAAACACGACAAAGGAACAGTTATGCCGCGTACACACGATCGGACTTTGACAGACTTGGTCCGGCGGACTGGAATCCGTCGGACAATTTGATTGTGTGTGGGCTCCAGTGGACTTTTCCTTCCCAAAAGTCAGGCGGACCTAGAAATAAAACTTGCTTCAAATCTTTCCGATGGACTTGAGTCCGGTCGAAAAATCTGGTCGTCTGTGTGCTAGTCCGACGGAATAAAACCAACGCTAGGGCAGTTATTGGTTACTGGCCATGAACTTCCTTATTCTACGTCATCACGTTCGAATCTGTCGGACTTTTGGAGTGATCGTGTGTGGCCAAGTCCGATCGTTTGAAAGTCCGGTGGACCTCAGCCGCAAAGTCCGTC
Source organism: Lithobates pipiens (assembly GCF_037356315.1). Lineage (NCBI taxonomy): Eukaryota > Metazoa > Chordata > Amphibia > Anura > Ranidae > Lithobates > Lithobates pipiens. The sequence continues at coordinate 626,756,206 of NW_027507758.1, forward strand.
GGATAGTCCGTCGGACCAAGTCCGATTGTGTGTACACGGCGTCAGGGTCAGTGTATACTCATTCTACAACTATTGTATATACATGTACAGTATTTGATATGTGACTGATAACACTTTGGTTTATTTGTTAAATTTTTGCACCAAAGTATGATTTCTTGAAAGATGGATCAAGGGGACATTGAAGAAGAGTAGATTTTTTTTCTTGTCCATAGAATTTGCACTGATTGATCCCCATTGCCGGGAGATGAAGGATGAGTGGCAGTTGTCAGTTGTGTGACAGCCCCCCGCTGATGGCACCCCCCCTCTTGTGGCTTGGACAGCACCCCCCGTTCGCAGCTCTGAATGAAAGCCCCCCCGCTCATGGCACCCCCTGCTCGCGGCTTGGACAGCACCCCCCCACAGGTGGTCCGGCACTTACCGCCAGTCCTGAGTCCACCAGAGCAGCCGCGTCCTCGGGTCTCCTCTGTGCTTCCTCTTCCTAAGCACCAGGCATCCGATAGAGATGGAGCTTTGGCGAATTTGGAAACAGGACGACCTGTCTCCCTGATTGGTGGGGAGTAGCGTTAGTGTGAAAATAGCGAAAATTCATTCGCTATCGTCACATAATTGGGTGGGATCAGAGCACACTCTCTGCACCCCGAGTCCACCCTATTTTGAAGCCAAATAGAGCCTCTGGCTCTAATCAGGTGCTTTCAAAAAGTACCACACCCTCCCGTCCCTGCCATAGGCATCCATGAATCTGGCGTCCTTAAAGGGGCCAGGCACATGGATGGGAGGCATACTGGTGACCCCACAATAGAGATAAAACTTTTCTGTGAAAGGGAATTTAAAAAGACTCACAGCCATTCACTAAAATAAGAGGAAAAGTGGTTTAACCTTAAACTGCGTAGAGGTTTCTTTACGGTAAGGATGTGGAATTCTCTTCCACAAGCAGTAGTATCAGCAGGGAGCATTGATAATTTGAAAACTATTAGATAAGCACCTAAACGACCACAACATACAGGGATATACAATGTAATGCTGACATAAAAGCACACACACAGGTTGGGCTTAATAAACTTGTGTTTTTTTTTTTCAACCTTAACAAACTATGTACAGTAACTATGTAACTAAAGGGGAAACGTTTACACTGATAGCAGACGTGTGACGCGCATCAAAGTCCCCAGACCAGGAGGCGGGGCTGTATGTGACAGCGAGGGGTGGGAACACGGCAATTGAAATTAAAACTGTTACAGTGATGTTCCGCGGTGCTCTAATGATCCGGCCATCAATCCTCTTCCTCTCCTCTCTTCCCCTGAATAGGTAGGCTGCATTGATGGACACAGGCTGCATTGTTGGGCACAGGTTGCATTGTTGGGCACAGGCAAGCTGCATTGATGGACATAGGTAGGCTGCTTTGACCTGAAGTGCCTGGTATGGATTTTTGGGGGACACCCACACCATTTTTTTTTTAAAACGTTGGCGTAGAGTTCCCCTTAATATCCATACCAGACCCGAATGGACTAGGGGGGAACCTATGTATATTGCTGGGATCCGGCAATACATTACAGCCACAAGCAATTTTGCATGACATTTTTTTCCTTTAGAAATTTAATTTTGCTGTGGTACTGTTATAAACATGGGAAATATGTGCTACTTTATAGGCAGACGAAGGGGACCCCCAGGCACGATATTTAAAGGAATATTTCATTTTTATTGCTTCACTTCAAGCATTATTAAAATCACTGCTCCTGAAAAAAACGGCCATTTCAATTTTTTTTTGCATTGATACATGTCCCCTGGGGCAGGGCCCAGGTCCCCAAACACTTATGGCACTAACTTACATATAAGCCTTTAAAATTAACACTTTTGATTTTTCACGTCCCATAGACTTTAACGGTGTTCGCACAAATTTTTTTTGTTTGTTCGCATGTTCGGGTGCAAACCAAACCAGAGGGTGTTCGGCTCATCCCTACTTACTAATTTCCTTTACAGACATTTCTACTAGATGGAGCCAATGATCATATGAAATAAAATATGTCCAATGCTCATCACAGCTGGGCGAATGCTGGTCACATTCATTAAATTTTTTTTTTTTAATAGACCTCTAAGTGTTTGTGAAAGGTTACACCACAAAATGTATTCAGCCAATGAAAGGTAATGTCTCTATTTTTATTTTTCTACTGCTATCAATGGGCAACACAGTACAACACTTCATCCATGTCTTTGGTGATCTCTGATCTCCTTATCAACTGTTTTTTACATGATGAAGATCAGCCATGGAGTATATCTGAGGTGTATATCAGGGTGTACTTCTTCCCCACATGAGAGCTGTGATGTCCAGCAACATTCATATAGAAGACATTTCCCGCACTCAAGGCACTAATACACCTCGAGGGTTGTGTGGGATCCCTGATGTACAGGAAGACAGGACTTCAGTGAGGAACAATTCCCTCACTCAGGACAGGAATACGGCTTCTCCCCCGTGTGAGATCTCTGATGTTTGTAAAGATTAGACTTGTCTGAAAAACATTTCCCGCACTCAGGACAGGAATATGGCTTCTCCCCCGTGTGAGTTCTCTGATGGCTGACAAGAGCTGATTTTTGTACAAAACATTTTCCACACTCAAAACAGGAATACGGCTTCTCTCCTGTGTGCAATCGCTGATGACTATAAAGACTGGATTTTTCTGAAAAACATTTTCCACACTCCGGACACAAATATACCTTCTCTCCTGTGTGAGACTTCCGATGTCTGTAAAGATTGGAGTTCTTTGAAAAACATTTCCCACACTCAGAACAGAAATACGGCTTTTCCCCCGTGTGAGATCTCTCATGTATGACAAGTTCTGATTTTTTTAAAAAACATTTTCCACACTCAGTACAAGAATACAGCTTCTCACCTGTGTGAAATTTCTGATGTCTGGAATGAGAGTACTTGTTTGAAAAAGATTCCCCACACTCAGAACAAGAATACAGCTTGTAACCTGTGTGAGATTTTTGATGTCTGTAAAGATGGGACTTTTGTGAAAAACATTTCACGCACTCAGGACAGGAATACGGCTTCTCACCTGTGTGAGATCTTTTATGCCTATTAAGTTCAGATTTAAAATGGAAACACTTCCCGCACGCAGTACAGGCAAAGCTTTTATCTGTTGGAAGGACGGCACCGTCCCTCACAGTCTGAGGTTCCTCAAGATAAGAGGAATGCGATGGTCCATCTACACTGTGTGGTGCCGGATGGACATTTGAGGTAGTCGGGTTTTCTCCTGGACTATACTGTGTGATGTCCTCATCTTCTACTTTACAGTCTGGAGACAAAGTGAGACAATCCTCTGAGGTTTTCCTCATCTCCCGTCCATCTACTAAAATAGAAATACAAAGATTATTACTAGACATGAGCTGATTGGTTCCCCTAAACCAGGACTCCGCCCACATCAGGCAGCTTTGTCTCTGAGGATCTTACAATTCCCCCCTCAAGGTAACTAGTAAATGGGTCCTCTGATCTCCTACCAGATCATTTCTTTATTCATGGACCTTAGTCAGAGAGGGAGGAAACAACGAGAACTGTCTTTTATAGGAGTGACAGTGATGAGGGGATTATAGGACGAGTGTCCCCTCCCCCTCTATCACTCATTGTCATCTTCCCAATACAAGAAGTCCTGCACTTCCTTATTTATTCCATGATTTAGTCATGAATAACAGCGGGGCTGAGCCCCACCAGAGGTCAGAGAGTGAGGATGGGGGGAGAACAACCAAGATGAAGACTGGACTGATCCTGAAGACCACCATCATTGCGTTAGTGACTCCTCCCTCATTATCACTTTCTGTTTAGGGTTCCAAAGTGTGAGAATGTTATCATATTATTATCACCATGCTCCAATCACATCATCAGATATAAAATGTCCAGCTGGTAGAAAATGGGTGTAATAAAAGAGAATGCATATTACATTTATATATAGCAGTGGGGGGAGGGGAGAGAGCAGAAGTCAGGACTATGTAATGTACAACATATTGTATAAGATACAACAGATAGGACTATATAGTATCAGAGTGATGTAATGTACAATATAATGTATATAGTACAGGGGTCAGGAGTATGTAATGTACAGTATAAATATACAGTGTAAGCTTCAGGACCTATAATATAGGTATTCAGTAATAAGTGGAAGCTTAAATGTTTACATGAGACAAGTTGCAGAGGTCCCACACCGCTGCCTCCCATCTCCTGAGACTGCACTCAGTGACTTGGGTCTGAGACTATACAGACATATCCCTCCACCCGGCACAACCAGCAGACAACAGAACACATAACTCTGCGAGAATTGCTCTGTCAGAGTTCTTACTAGATTCGGGTATGGGGGAAGGAGGCCCAAAACTCATACGCCAGGTGCCTAGGTCTAGTAACGTCTATGATGAAAATCAACATTTTGCTGCCAGCTGATCCCCAGAATCTCCATAAAATCCAATCTAGATACATAAATTGTGTCTGCAGCACAGAGAAGGAAAATGATCTGTGAGAAATACAGGAATACAGGACGGGGAACACAGCTCAGGAAAGTGACCAGGGGATTACAGGCTGATATCACCCAGTCCCCACCCTACTCTGGACCAATCAGTGAGCAGTATGGGTGGAGGAAAATATTTGGTGTTAATGACCCACCTGTGCTGATCTCTGTAGGAGTGTCCTCCTCTATAAATGTCCCCGTTATTCCATCCTCCTCCACAGACTGCTGATCATCCCTCACATACCTCTCTTCTTCTTCTGCTTTACCCTCACCCTTTATATCGATCAGCTCATCATCCTACACCAAGAAAATATCAACTATAAAATATAAGCTCATATTAAAAAAATTCACACATCATCTCTAAAAGTCCATGTTCTAGATGCTCCATGCCACAAACCTTGTAACAGTGAGGGATGATGCGATCTTCCTGTGTGGAATCCCAGGAATACAGAGGACGGGGACATCTCTCTGGTGGGTTCCTGGTATTAGGTGGCTCCATCATATCCTTGTGTCCTTCTGAAAACTCTTCCATCACTCCATACTCCTCATCCTCCTCTTTATACTCTTCCTTTACAATAATATTATAATCTCCGAGGTTTCCACTCTGAAAGATATCAAAAAACATTCATTGTAACAAACATGCTGGGTATGAATCATATCTACTAATTGTCAATCATCTACCTGATGATGGTGAGGGACGGTGTGACCTTCCTGTGTGGAATCCCGGGAATACAGAGGACGGGGACATCTCTCTGGTGGGTTCCCATTACTGGATCCATCTGTAGGAAACACACACACTGACTGAATACATTGTTTCTATGTGTTTATCAGATGATGGGGGATCTAGGTGGAGCCTCCGTACTGCTCTCTCCTTTACAATAAAGTCTCCTCTTACCCGGTGATGTGAGGGGCGGCTGATTGTCCATCATGACGTCCTTGTAGAGATCCTTGTGTCCTTCTAAATACTCCCACTCCTCCATGGAGAAATAGACAGTGACATCCTGACACCTTATAGGAACCTGACACACACAATGATACAGTCACCATCCAGACACATCCCAGTCACCTCTCCTGTTAGCAGATGTCACAAATAACATGAATAGTAAAATTAAATGGCATTCCCAGAATCCTCCCCTCACCGAACTGTTTTAGTAACTCCCCCACACTTTGTAGGTTAAAAGCTTGGCATAAGGAATTCTGACACCATTGCTTAAAATACAGGATCGACAGTTCACCTTTGGTTGTGAGAATGCAAAGGGTTCCGCCCACATCCTAAGGGTATTGGAAAAGAGAGCTGGATAGAGGGATGGGGAACTGTGCGGTCTTGTGTGATGTCATAGAATTCTCCGACTACAGATGGAGGGACATTAGGTGAAGTTGTGAGGTAAGTGTGATGTCATAGGATTCTCTGACTCTGGATGGTGGGACATTGGGAGGAGGAGCTGTGAGGGGCGCACTGTGAAGTATCTGTACCCACAGCGTCATTTCTCCCGTGTGCGTCCCACCTCCTCTAACCTGAAAGATGAACTTTGTCTTTGCCAGGACACATCCTATTCCTGTGATCTCCATGTACTCCGGAGTCTTTACTGATCACATTTTAGGATGAATATCTGAGACTGGGATAACTATGGACACATTTGTTTTCAGGATATTTGCCACAAAATGACATTTTTCCCTCTTTCTTCTTATTTGAATCTTATTAAAAAAAAAAGACATACATATCCCAATCCCCCTAAATTACTACCCACCCACTCAGTAATAAAAGTGGTATAATCTGTTAGTATAGACTGATGAGGTGAGAAGATGATTGGTGGGAAAGGTGACACATCTCCAAAATGAAGAGAATCATCTCAAAAATGAAGAGAATGTTCTGATCCTGAAGGGGTTAATCTAGGTTTCCACACTATATATGTGTGTATCATCATCTGCTGGAGATAAAAGACATCACAGTGACTATGGAGGAAGAGGACGGACATGACGGGGAGGGGTTACTGGGTGTAAATAGAAAATAAGATCTTATTACCTCCTCTACTGCCACTTCCAGCAATGTCTTCTCTCTACTTCCTCCCAAAATGTATACCTGACATCACTTCCTGTCTGTACCTGACATCACTTCCTGTCTGTTTTCCATAGAGACTTCCTGTCTGGGTAGAAGTGAGATCACCACCTTGTGGAGATCAGAGGAACTGCAGCCCCGAAAAATGTCTCATAGTGTGAACACGGCCTTGTGCTGTGTGTATGTACTGTATATCCTTATAGATGGGTCATCTCCACTCCCACCAAGGGGGATAGAAATATATGACTTCCTAGTCCAGCCTTTCTTAGCCAGGATTCCTCTAAAGATATTCTGGAGCCACTTAGTAAGAGGATGATGGAGGTCTGCTGAGCGCACAATCTGATTGTGAGCACCAAGAGAGCACTGGGATTGGTGTTTGGGGAAGGAGGTGTTTTGTAGTCCATTACACACGGTTTGCTGAAGCGTATCACTGAGATTTGGAGCAAGAAGCTCTGGAGGTTTTGGAGATATTTATTGATGGTGATATCATTTATTGAAGTATAAAGGAGACGTTGGATGAACTTTGGTGTCACTTTATGGTTTTTCACTGGATACTGATGAGGTGAAATGCGTTGATAATTTATCACAGATGTTTTCACATCTTTTATTTTGATGATAAGAGGGTGGGACTTATGGATATAAGGGGAGGGGTCATTGTATTTATCACCCATTTCCTGATGCTGGATGATGCAAGAAGCTGACACTCTATAAGAAGTCTTGTCTCTGCCAGCTGGGTATATAGCGAGTGGGAAAACTAGTTGTTGAGGATTTGAATAGTAATCTCCTTCATTGTTCCTGGTGAGATGGGAAAATATTGACTCCCAGACCTTCCCAGCCAGAAAACTGCTTGGAGGATTGGAATAGTAAACTCCTTCATCGTTCTCAGCTGGGAGTGTCGGGTTTCATTGACTTCACTTCCACAACAAACTCTTCTCTAGTAAGGATGAGCCGAACACCCCCTGTTCAGTTCGCACCAGAACCTGCGAACAGACCTAAACTTTGTGTGAACTTTAGAACCCTATTAAAGTATATGGGACTCGAACGTTCAAAATCTAAAGTGCTAATTTTAAAGGCTAATATGCAAGTTACTGTCCAAAAAAGTGTTTGGGGACCTGGGTCCTGCCCCAGGGGACATGGATCAATGCAAAAAAAAGTTTTAAAAACGTCAGTTTTTTCAGGAGCAGTGATTTTAATAATGATTAAAGTAAAACAATAAAAGTGTAATATTCCTTTCAATTTCGTACCTGGGGGGTGTCTATAGTATGCCTGTGAAGGGGCGCATGTTTCCTGTGCTTAGAACTGTCCCTGCACAAAGTGTCATTTCACAAGGAAAAAAAGTCTTTTAAAATCACTTTGAATTGTCGGCTCCCGTAATACAGAGAACACTCAATGAGTGTTCTCTGTATTACAGAGCCGACAATTCATTCATTGATAAAAAAAAAAAAAAAAGCGTGGGGTTCCCCTAAATTCAATTACCAGGCCCTTCAGGTCTGGTATGGATATTAAGGGGAACCCCACGTCAAATTAAAAAAAAAATTGACGTGGGGTCCCCTTAAAGCGGGAGTCCGCCGGGACTCCGCGTTTTTTTTTTTTTTTTAAAAGCCAGCAGCTACAAATACTGCAGCTGCTGACTTTTAAAATAGTTACATTTACCTGTCCAGTGCGCCCGCGATGTCGGCACCCGAAGCCGATCTCTAGATCGTCTCTCGGGTGCTGCCGCCGCCATCTTGGGTATGGGAATCAGGAAGTGGAGCCTTTCGGCTTCATTTCCCAGTTCCCTACTGCGCATGCACGAGTCGCGCTGCGCAATAAGGACAGTCCCCGCTGCCTCTGGGATCTGTGTGTTTCCCAGCAGGCAGCGGGGCACTTGCGGAAAGGGGCGGGCACTTGCGGAAAGGGGCGTAATCTACGCCCCTTTCCGCAGAGAGCTATCCCGGAAGTGGGTGCAGATACCTGTACTGTACAGGTATCTGCACCCGTACAGGTATCTGCACCCCCCTCCCCCCTGAAAGGTGCCAATTGTGGCGCCGGAGGGGGGGGAGGGTTCCGATGAGCGGAAGGTCCACTTTAGGGTGGACCTCCGCTTTAAATATCCATACCAGACCCTTCAGGTCTGGTATGGATATTAAGGGGAACCCAGCATCAAATTAAAAAAAAAACTGACGTGGGGGTCCCCCTAAAAATCCATACCAGACCCTTTATCCGAGCACGCAACCTGGCAGGCCACAGGGAAAGAGGGGGGGACGAGAGAGCCCCCCCTCCTGAACCGTACCAGGCCACATGCCCTCAACATTGGGAGGATGCTTTGGGGGTCTGTGACCCCTCAAAGCACCATGTCCCCATGTTGATGGTGTTAAGTGCAATTCTCAAACCAATTGCTTTTCCTCTTTGTAATGCTGAGTTCAAATCTTATGCTTCTGATAGAAATGAAATACAGGAGACCTTTTCTGTAGCCCAAATCCAAGCTGAATGGCCAAAGGTTTATTGTTTTCACAGTTCTTATATACCCTCAAAATTGATGTGTCATACAAAACAAAAGTACCATAATAAGGGAAAAAACACAAAAATATCAGATAAGGAGTAAACAGCCTTTCTCCATCGTATGGTCAGCAGATGGGCGTAGTCTGAGTGACTTTACACTTTTCACAATACGTATCTTATAACATAGCAATTTTGTACAAATAATGTCAACTCATAACTTAAGCTAGAACTCTGATCCTATCAATGGGGACAAGGGCCTCATCCCCACAACCCTGGTCGGTGGTTGTGGGAGTCTGTGGGCGGGGGGCTTATCAGAATCTGGAAGCCCCCTTTAACAAGGGGACCCCCAGATCCCACCACCCGTTTGAAATGGTAAGGGGGTACAAAAGTACCCCTACCATTTCACAAAGAAAGTGTAAAAATGGTTAAATAAGACAAACACACTTTTGAAAAATTCCTTTATTAAAAATAAAAAAAAGATTCCAGCGGTGGTAATCCACTCTTGCTATCCAGCGATGGATGATCATCTCTCCGGGGTCCAGCGATGGCTGATCTGATCCAGCGACGGGTGATTTTCAGTCAAGTGCAGTCCATGCATCTGTCTTCTGTCTCCACTGAGGAGACACTGCGGGGATCCCAGCGCTGACGTTTCTTATATTAGGAGGACGGGGCCACCCGTCACCTCACCCCGCCCCCTCTGACGCTGGTGAGGGAAGCCAGGGGTTCCCCAATGACGTATGGGTGACTCCCCCCCCCCCTGATGTAACGCAGGTTTCCGTTTCCGTTGAATTTGCCACGAACAGCCCAAATTGTTCACTGTTTGCTGAACAGGCGAACAGGCAATGTTCGAGTCGAACATGAGTTTGACTCGAACTTGAAGCTCATCCCTATTCTCTAGGAATCTATGAACTGGGAGATAGATTGTGTCTGTGGACCAAAATTACCTTTACTGAGTTTTTTACTGACATTTTGTGTTTCCTAATAAAAATCTGGAAATACCACCATTTTATTCTCTTGGGTGCTAATAGGCTGCAGGAGATCTGATGAGAAAAAAGGGAGGGAGATAAAAAATAAGTAGATCTCCTACAGCTTATTAGCACCCCTCTTTTTTTCAACAGATCTTCTTCAGCCTATTAGCATCTGCTGAGAATATAATAGCGGTGGAATTATTTTTTCCTTTATTTCATTTTATTTTTCTCTACTAAGTTGTGTATTCATGTACCACCCACCATAACATTATAAAACACCCACCCGAACATTATACCCACCCACCAGAACATTAAGACAACCCACTATAACATTATACCCACCCACCAGAACACTATACCATCCACCGAACATTATATCCACCCACAAGAACATTATACCATCCACCGAACATTATATCCACCCACCAGAACATTATATCCACCCACCAGAACATTATAAAACACCCACCAAAACATTATAAAACACCCACCAGAACATTATATCCACCCACCAGAACATTATGACCACCCACCAGAACATTATGACCACCCACCAGAACATTATAACCACCAACGAGAACAATATAACCCCCATTACCAGAACATTATGACCACCCACCAGAACATTATGACCACCCACCAGAACATTATAACCACCAGAACATTATAACCACCCAGCAGAACATTATAACCGACCACCAGAACATTAGAAACACCCACCAGAATGTTATGACCACCCACCAGCAGTGTTGCCAATCTACCAGAGAAATTTGCTGACACAACACCTAAAATTTACTGGCACAGCCAAGTTTTTACTGGCATTTCCAAAAGTTACAAAATTACAGTTTTAAGTGGAAATTAGAGTATTTAGGTTACAAACAATATGTACAATATGCAATTAGCAATATGATTTAAGGTGGATAATAATGCCCCGTACACACGAGAGGGATTAAGTCTGACAGACCTCCAAAGGAGTTCCGCCGGAGTTCCGACGGAGTTCCGACGGAGTTCTGGCGGACTTTTCGACCGAACGGACTTGACCACACACCATCACACCAAACTCCGACGGAGTCGAACGTGATGACGTACGACTGGATTCGACGTAGGAAGTTCATAGACAGTAGCCAATAGCTGCCCTAGCGTCGGTTTTAGTCCGTCGGAGTAGCACACACACGAGCGAATTTTTCGAAGGGGACCGGGTCCGGCGGAGTTCCGTCGGGAAAATTTGAAGCATGCTTCATTTCTAAAGTCCGTCAGACTTTAGCGAAGCTAAAGTCCGTTGCAGCCCACACACGATCGGATAGTCTGACGGACTCAGTCCGTCGGAGTTTGGATGTCGAAAAGTCCGCTCGTGTGTACGGGGCTTTAGGCAAAAACATGTATTTCTTATTTTATTTTCAATATAGTAAGTAAGTAGCTCAGGGACAGGCCTCAGGAGGGCAAGAAATTAGAATGGACGGTACACACATATGAAGTTGACTCTCACAATGACACTGATACCAGTGTGCAGCAGCACAGATGATGATGAGACCTCACTGACACGTCCCCTTCTGATTCACAGTCTCTCTCCAAGCCAAGTGGTCCCTCCAGTCTAAACAGCACTGATGGTCCCAGTATGCCTTGCTCCCATACCCACACATGAGGCTCTGGCTGCTCTGCTCAGCTCCACTGCACTAGGACATCACACAACATGCTCAGGCACCGCCTCCGCCAGAGCCTCCCGATCACACTGTAACAGGCACTCCGGACCAAGCCGAGCGTACTGGCAACCTTTTACTTTTACTGGCATTTACTGGCAGGAGAAAATTTCCTTGATTATTACTAGCTGCCAGTAAAAATACTGACGGTTGGCAACACTGCCCACCAGAACATTATGACCACCCACCAGAACATTAGGACCACCCACCAGAACATTAGGATCGCCCCTCTAATATTGAGTTGGGCCCCCTTTTGCTGCCATCAAGGCATGGACTCCACCAGTCAAAGCATTACACTGCCTCCACCAGCTTGTCCTCTTTCTATACTGCATCCTGGTGCCATCTCTTCCCCAGGTTAGTGACACAAACACACCCAGCCATCCACAACAAACTGTAATGCCCATTTTATTTGCGTTCAACACATCAACTTCAGGGTTAACATGTTCACTTGCTGCCTAGTGCCATAGCTCCCAACAGTCCCTGATTTGGAACAAAGTCTCTCTTTCCTCCTCATTTGGGTCTGATCTATATAGTTGTATATAAAATGCAATATTTATCTCCCAGTGCTAAACATTTTCAATCAATTTCTACATTTCTGTATTTGTAAATTTCAAAAGCCAATATAAAGGAATTATAATGGTAAGAAAAAGCACTTGTGGGTTTAACTAATATATTATGTAGCACTGGCTCCTGAAGAGCACGCGCATGTGTTTTTGAAGTTTAAAGTTACCCTTAAACCGCAGTTTGGTTTCGGTCTGAGTACTCTAAATTTTGACCTCAGCATCAGTCTGACTGGACTGCCGGGTGTTCTGCCTGGCCATAGGTGGTGCTGTCACTTGCAGCAGGCATGGAAACACAGTCTAGATAGGTGCATTAAGGTTACTTTCTCTCAGAACCAGCCCAGTGGGAGTGTCACTCTTGCTGTGCCTTCTGGGAGAGGGTATTTAAAGTGCGGATGTCATGTGTTTCAGGGTTCTGGTCCAGAAGTATGTTCTGACTACATGGTCCTGGTCCTCCTGACCAGCCCCCAGGACTTCCATGGCCTGGGGTGCGGATCCACCCGACTTTACGTCTCGGAGCTGGCTGGCCTGTGGCGAGGAAACTGAAAGGAGGATTCGGAGGTGGTCCGGCGCCGTCTCGGTTAGTGGAGAGGCCCAGCGACTGTGAAGTTATCCAGGGGAGGACTCTTCGGGAGAAGTCCATGCAAGGGTTGGCTTCTCAAGAGCCTGGAAAAGCTGAAGGACCTAAGTGAATCCAGTCTTGTGCGGTATCGCTGGACCGGCTGCAAGATACTGGTACCACACGAGTGTTCTACAAACATTCAAGTTTCCCTAACGTGTTCTATAGCAAAGTCTGTGGCAGAGACTTATTCCTGACTCGAGTACCCTGTTGGCTGCTAGGCCTGGTGAGAGAAGAACTATCCAACTAGGGTGAGGATCCAGTTGTGAATGGCTATTCTCTGGATTTATTCAAAGTGAGAGACTGTTTCATACGGAATTTAACATTAAGAGTACCAGGACTTTTCACCTAGACCCTCTGATCCTACACTGAAAGACTGTTTGTTAACTACTTTTTTGCAAATAAAAATCCCTTTAAGTGGATCTGTCGTCAGTCTCTACAGTTCTTGGGCCATCTACCTCTGGAAACCCCTAGACGCATACGAGGTGAAGAAGGTAACGGTAAGCCCAATAAATTCAGCCGCTTCTTTGGGAGTCAGTGCTACATGTGTGGGCTGCGCCATTTTGTGAAAAATTATGGACATCCACTGTTGGCGCATAAGCGTGGGAGGAGCCTGGATAGAGCCCGCGAGTTGCGCAGCCAGAGGAACCAGTGGGAGGAGTCTAGCTTGTTTAGTTTCCCTGCACGAGGCACTGCGTGACTGTGTTGTGGGAGAGGAAGGAGCAAGTCGTGTTATCACGGTGGAGAGATAGAAAACCATTAACCCAGAAATGTTTAGTGTTCCGGGAATGTCGCCCAGCATGGGACCCCAGATCCCGTCAGTGGGAGTTCATATGGGTGTGAGACTCCCTGGAGCTGTGTTGACTGATACAGGGATCCGCCTTGCCCCTCAAGGGCGGTTCATCCTATATGCATCAGGAGACATCGAGGCCCTGGAGATGCTCTGTGGAAGATGTGAAGGACTGTTTGTGAACCCTCGGCCATTTGTTCACTGTCCTGGCTGTGGGGAATACCTCTTCAATGTAGAGCAGTGAATCACGCTACCAAAGGCCTACCGCGTGGACTGGGCCACAGGCGTGGCAACCGAGGAGCCTGCCATCTATGCTCCTGTGGTGAGGCCTTCTACAACAGCGATGCCTGATACTGCTAGTATCCCTAAGGGGGATGCCACCGCTTCCACTATTGCTACTGTGGGAGAAACCACTCTGGAGCTAATGGACATACATTTTTCCACCATTACTGATGTCACCATGCCCGCTTTGGAGAAAGTGGAGCGTACAAAATCTTCCCGGAACCACAATGGAAGACCACTACCAAGTCCGGCCGGACAAAATCCTAGACGCATACGAGGTGAAGAAGGTAACAGTAAGCCCAATAAATTCAGCCACTCTTTCGGGAGTCAGTGCTACAATTTATACATATATTTTTTTCTTTTTTATGTAGCCATGGTGTTAGGACCACTGACAAAACAATCTGCCCAATCACCCCACTGCCAGACTTCATACATCCCCTCCAGAGACAATGAGCAGTCATTTGGGAGCTTTGTTTTCGTTGTTTTATTGGGGGGATACAACTTGTATAGGGATTGGGATATGGGATGCCCATAGAATAAGTCATTGCCATCATATTTACAAGTTTCAATATACTTTGATCCATTAGAGCCTGAAAAAAGAATGTGCACACTTGAGTAAGCATAAATCTTCTCCTGTAGCTCCCTCTGTATCTCCTTTGCAGACTATTGCTCCCTGCATCTCCATGCAGACTACTGTTACTAATGCCGCGTACACACGACAGGACTTAAGTCCGGCAGACTTTCGACGGAGTTCTGACGGACTTTCCGAATGAATGGACTTGGCCACACACAATCACACCAAAGTCCGACGGATTCGAATGTGATGACGTATGACTGGACTAGAATAAGGAAGTTCATAGCCAGTAGCCAATAGCTGCCCTAGCGTCGGTTTTAGTCCGTCAGACTAGCACACACACGAGCGGATTTCTGGGTCCGGCAGAGTTCTGGCGGAAAAATTTGAAGCATGTTCCATTTCTAAAGTCTGTCAGACTTTTGTGAATCAAAAGTCCGTTGCAGCCCACACACGATCGAATAGTCTGCCGGAATCATTCCGTCAGACTTTGGATGTTGAAAAGTCCGGTCGTGTGTACGGGGCTTTAGAGTTCTCCATCCATCACCGTGTGAGGGACAGAAACATCACTTTTGACCGTGTAAAAGTAATGGTCTTAGTTCTCTTCACCTTCAGCCCAAACTTGCTTCTCCTTGCACACTTGGATTCCTCCTGCACAACTTGTAGTTACATGAGGGTATAACACATCCTCTTCTAATTGGTATGAAGAACTCACTCTGAATAAGCTCCTCTACTGGCTCTGGTGACTCGCTGCTACTAGGCCTGAGGCCTGCAGAACCTCTCCATAGAGGCCTAGTAGGTTGAAGTCTATGTTCTAGGAAATGGACTACTGCTCACAGCCAGTCCAACTTGCAAATCATGTGTTCCCTGGCCACACTGATTTGACACAGATCCCCACAGTCTCTTCTCTGATCCAGGATTCTCTATCATCCACCGTGTGTATTGATGCTGCAGACTCCATTAGTGACCATGTACTAACACAGTTCCCCTCACAGACTCCATGTCACCTCCGGCCATCCACTGTGGTAACACTCACGGATATTCCAACCTTGCAGCCCTGAGTCCTTGATGAGGAATTTGCCTGGACCATGCGTCCACAGCTTCTCCTGCCCTCTCTGCTCCAGGAGCTCCCTGCCACTGACCGTGTGGTGACAGAGACATTGCCAACGACCGTGTGAAGACAATGTTCACTCACAGTTCTCCCCAGGGCCTCCTCCTTCGATCCCACACCCCCCCCCCACCCCCGATGGGTGTATGGTCCTGCTCAGGGCCACTGTTAGAAATCATGGGGCCCCATACAGCCTACCTGACGGGGCCCCCATTGACCCCACCCACAACCCACCCTGGCTCCGCCCACAGCCCGCCCCTCATTCGGCCCCTGCCTCCACACTGTCCTTGTGGGAGGGGGGGGGGTCTGGAGGCAGGAGCTGGAACATGTAACATTTACAGTGCCCCACCAATCATAACTGCATCTGAATGGGAGAGATGTCAGTGTTTTGACATCTGTGCCCATTCAGTTTGTGTCTTCATACACCACCGACTTGTGTCCATTTACATCAGGCTACCTCTGATCTGTCACATTTAGGTCTGGAAAAATAGAAAAATGATATTCTTTTCCATTTTTTTTTCCCACCGAATGGACACAGAGGAAGGTGGATCTAAATGCACACAAGTCAATTCCTTATATACCTTAGTAATCAAGTGGGTGGGGGTTAATATAGTTATTTAGCTTTTTTTTTTTTTAGCTAGAAGTTAAAAGCTGCTCGGGCCCCCCCCCCTGCTGGCCAGGCCCGGTACAACTGGTTGTACTGCCCTATCAGCGGCCCTGGTCCTGCTGCTGTCTAGCACTCCATTCCTCACTTCACCCAGTCGACTTTCCTCCCCAGCAGCATGTGACCTCAGCATATATAGGAGGCCCGCCCCCTGCCAATGCCAGTTAAAGATTGTTTAGAGCTCCCACATGTGCTATCTGCTACTCCAGCTCTAGGCCCAGCCTCCTCTTCCAGAATATTCTTCCTGGAAGCAGGGGAGGCACCTCAGAGTGGAGTCCAGGTGGTCACACCCACTGCTACTCTAAACACTCCCAGCCCCAGAATCAAAATAGACAGGCCTAGCTGGCAGCACAAGCCTGCCTAAATTTGCCTGTGCTGAATAAACCTAGTAAAACAACCCTTATGCCGCGTACACACGACTGGACTTTTTGACATCAAAGGTCCGACGGAACGATTCCGGTGGACCATTCGATCGTGTGTGGGCTGCAGCAGACTTTTGATTTGCAAAAATCTGACAGACTTTAGAAATGGAACATGTTTCAAATTTTTCTGCTGGAACTCCGCCGGACCCAGTTCCTACCGAGAAATCCGCTCGTGTGTATGCTAGTCCGACGGACAAAAACCAACGCGAGGGCAGCTATTGGCTACTACTGGCTATGAACTTCCTTATTCTAGTCCGGTCACACGTCATCAGGTTCAAATCCGTCGGACTTTGGTGTAATTGTGTGTGGCCAAGTCCGTTCATTCGGAAAGTCCGTCAGAACTGCATCAGAACTCCACCAAAAGTCCGTCGGACCTAGTCCCTCGAAAAGTCCGGTCGTGTGTACGCGGCATAACTAGAACTTACCTTATGGTAGAGGATGCTACATTTATATAATTTGCCTTTATTTAAGAGGGCGCGGTAGCGTGTGTGTCCTACATCTACATACTTTTGCTAATAGCCGTCCCTTGTCCTCATCTCAGAAAGTATGGAGCTATGTAATATCTACCACCCACTTTCAGACGCCATTATAATGAGATAATCAATGCTATTCACCTCAACTGTTAGTGGTCAGAATGTTAGTACAGTACATACTGTACACACACAGCCAGGACAGGACTTAAGGGTGGTGAGGGCACCTGGGCATGAGTGACTTTCAGGCCCTACTTATATCATATCATATCTATACATTACTTTAACCTTTTCATGACTAAGCCTATTTTTGGCATTTGGTGTTTACAAGTTAAAATCCATATTTTTTGCTAGAAAATTACTTGGAACCCCCAAATATTATATATATTTTTTTAGCAGAGACTCTAGAGAATAAAACGGCGATTGTTGCAATATTTTATGTCACACGGTATTCGCGCAGCGGTGTTTTAAACGCAACTTTTTGGGAAAAGGGACACTTTCATGAATTAAAAAAAAACGTAACAGTAAAATTAGCCCAATTTTTTTGCATAATGTGAAAGATAATGTTACGCCGAGTGAATAGATACCAAACATGTCACACTTTATAATTGCACACACTTGTGGATTGACGACAAAGTACGGTACCTAAAAATCTCAATAGGCGACACTTTAAATCTTTTTCACGGTTACCAGGTTAGCGTTACAGAGGAGGTCTAGTACTAGAATTATTGCTCTCGCTCTGACGATCGCGGCGATACCTCACATGTGTGATTTGAACACCGTTTACATATGCGGGCGCGACTTCCGTATGCGTTTTCTTTGCTTCGCGAGCTCGCAGGGACGGCAGGTGCTTTAAAAAATATATATATATATATATATATTTTTTTTTTTATTAATAAATTGTTTAAAAAAAAAAAAATTTGATCACTTTTATTGCTGTCACAAGGAATGTAAACATCCCTTGTGACAGTAATAGGTGGTGGCAGGTACTCTTTATGGAGGGATCGGGGGTCTAAAAGACCCCAGATCCCTCCTTTACACTTCAAAGTATTCAGATCGCCGAAAACGGTGATTCTGAATACTGTAAATTTTTTTCAAACCGGCGCCATTGGCAGCCGAGTAAACGGCAAGTGACGTCATGACGTCACTTCCGTGTTTACTATAAGGATACTGGAACGAAGCCGATTACAGCTTCATTCCAGTTCCTCCCCAGCAGCCGGAGGCAGCGGATGTGGAATTGGTGCTCCCAATTGAGCAGGAGCACCGGTAACAGCGGCGGGAGGCGGCGGGAGGGGGGACGTCCCCTCCCGCTCCTCCGGCATAACAGCCGAGCGGCTTTCAGCCGCTTCGGTTGTTGTGGCTGGATAGCCAATCGCCCGCTGGAAAAAACGGTACCGGGATGATGCCTGCAGATTCGGGCATTATCCCGGTATACCCCCCGGAAGCCGAGTACGCACATCTGCGTACGCTCGGCGGGAAGGGGTTAAATAGAACAAAATGATACATAAACGTAAAGAAGATCCGTATTTTTCACTCCATAAGACGCACCTGACCATAAGACGCAGCTAGGTTTTAGAGGAGGAAAACAAGAAAAAAAATATTCTGACCCATACAGAAGCCTGACCAATAAAATGTACATTAGTCAGTGGACAGTACGTTAGCCAGTGATATATATTCGTATAATAAATAAAGATACACCAGTGTTTATGTGAGTATAATCTGAAGAGCAAGTAATTGGATCCTATAAGACCATACAGTGTAGATCTCCCATGTGTCTCCCATGTTCCTATGGATATATAGCTCAGTATGCACACACCACTGTCATAATACAAGCAAAGATATTTAAATAGTAAGAAAAGAAGGTGAGAAGCGGTGTAGTTAGCCATGTCTTGTCCCATCTATCTAAGCACCTAGCATGATTTCCAAATAAATACTCCCATAATATACATACTATAGATTTCAGCATTAAACACACGCCGCTTCTCCATCTCACTGCCCATCGCACTCATTCTGGCAGTTGGCCCTGCCTCACTCTGCCCCCATTGGCTCGCAGCAGCTCAGGAGGAAGGTGTCCCCAGAAATGTCATGGGGTCAATGGCCATGATTTGTAACACTAACAGCAGACTCTCGTGTTACCCCGGCTAGCGGCGCCGCGATTGGGAGTGGCACGGCATTGCCTTGGGCGGGGCCGGCTTCTGGTTAGCTGGAGCGAGTGAGGGCGGACCAAGTAGGTGGTGTGTGTGTGCACGGAGCGAGCGGCTGTGGCGGCGACTCCTGCTCAATATTCGCTCCATAAGACGCACAGGCACTTTCCCCAAGTCTTATTGAGCGAAAAATACGGTATTTAAAACGTAATCGGGTGGGGCCCCCTACTGGGCGGGGCCCATCGGCTTGAGCCCAGTCAAGCCCAATTGTAAGTCTGGCCCTGCACACAGCACAAGGCCGTGTTCACACTACGAGATGTTTCTCAGGCTGCAATTCCTCTGAGCTCCACAAGGTGGTGATCTCACTTCTACCCAGACAGGAAGTCTCTATGGATGACAGACAAGAAGTGATGTCAGTTACAGGCAGGAAGTTCCAGGTGAGAGGGGAGTTGGGAGGAAGTAGAGAGAAAACATTGCTGGAAGTGGCAGTAGAGGAGGTAATAAGATCTTATTTTCTATTTACACCCAGTAACCCCCCGTCATGTCCGTCCTCTTCCTCCATAGTCACTGTGATGTCTTTTATCTCCAGCAGATGATGATACACATATATATAGTGTGGAGACCTAGATTAACCCCTTCAGTGGCAGAACATTTCCTCACATACAGGGCCGGAACATTTTCTTCATTTTGGAGATAAATTCTAGTAATATGCTCCTTTAAACAAACCGCATTGACATTATTGTTTATTATTGTATATTTATATAGACAAGACGGTGACCATCCTGACCATACATGGCCTAGAAAGGGCAATTATTACACTACACAGGCAGCCAATGGGCAATCATTACAATATGCAGCCAACACAATGATGGAGTGCAGGGGTCAGGAGTATGGAGCATAGAGCCCCTTCCATGGCTGGTCAGGAGGAAGAAAACGTTCCCCAGCCTGCCACGAAGAATGTGTTTGAATGTTGGTGTCGGAGGGAGGAAAATACTGAGGGTTCTGAGGGAAGTAGAGAAGCTGAGGGGCTGTGAGGGTTTAGTAAAGCTGAAAGACTTTAAGGGCCTCTGAAGGGGTAATGTAGCTGAAGGACTCTGGGACCCTTTAGGGGGTAGTCAGGCTGCAGAGTTGAACTCTTGAGCTGGTAGTCAGGCTGGGTGGCTTTGAGGGATTAGGGGGCTGGAGAGCTCAGGGGGCTCTGAAGGACATAAGGGAGTGTCTCTAGGTCCGTGATGGCCCTCCCACCCCACCTGGACTTATTTTTCAGATCTTACAGAACTGTCAATCTAAACCATCTTGTTGTCTCAGTGGTCACGTGATTTGTTCTGGAATATCAAGTAAGACGATTAAGGGAATTCCTTCACTCATTGGTCAGAGTTCTGTTTTAGCTGCAAACCAGTTTTGAAAGAAAACAAAACTCAACAGAGAAAGGGGAATATCTGATCCGGCAGGCCAAGAGGGTCCCAGGTCCTCCGAGATGTAACAAATAGGGATGGGCAAACGGTTCGGGCCGAACTTTCGCTGTTCGGACGTTCAGTGAACAGTTTATTCAACCCCCAAACTGACCACAGTGGATTGCAAGCCCTGATTGGTTGAAGCAATGAAAGCTTCAGCCAATCAGGGCACAGAGCACTGTCAGAGTCATGATTGTACACTGTCATCATGACTTTATCCAATCATGGCTCATTTCCGCCCCACAGTATAAAAGTATTCTTTCAATCGCAGCCATTTTCAGTGTAATTTTCGGCATGGAGAGAGATAGAACAGGGCTCTGTTCAGGGCTATTAGTTATTTAGTGTGCTATACTGTGCTATTTTGCTTCAATTGTCAGTGCAGAATATTAGTTTGGTGTCAGTCTAGGGATAGTGTGAGTGTAGTGAGGAGGACCATCATTCAGCTTTGCATAGTGTGCAGCTAGAGTAGGGACAGCTCAAATAGTTTCACTGTAGTGTAGTGAGACCGTGTCAATAATCTTTACATTAGTGTACAGCTAGAGTAGGGACAGTTCCGATAGCGACAGTGTAATGACGGTTGCACACCGTCTATTTGATTGCACTGCCAGTTTAATGCCATTTACTTCTGTGTGCGTGACTGCTAGTTTAACGCCATATAGTTCTGTGTGCATTACTGCTAGTTTAACGCCATATAGTTCTGTGTGAGTTACTGCCAGTTTAACGCCATTTACTTCTGTGTGCGCCACTGCCAGTTTAACGCCATTTACTTCTGTGTGCGTTACTGCCTGTTTAACATCATATGGTTCTGTGTGAATTACTGCCAGTTTAACACCATATAGTTCTGTGTGCGTTGCTGCCAGTTTAACCCCATATAGTTCTGTGTGCGTTACTGCCAGTTAAACGCCATATAGTTCTGTGTGCGTTACTGCCAGTTTAACGCCATATAGTTCTGTGTGCGTTACTGCCAGTTTAACGCCATTTACTTCTGTGTGAGTTACTGCCAGTTTAACACCATTTACTTCTGTGTGCGCTACTGCCAGTTTAACGCCATTTACTTCTGTGTGCGTTACTGCCTGTTTAACACCATATGGTTCTGTGTGAATTACTGCCAGTTTAACGCCATATAGTTCTGTGTGCGTTGCTGCCAGTTTAACCCCATATAGTTCTGTGTGCGTTACTGCCAGTTTAACGCCATATAGTTCTGTGTGCGTTACTGCCAGTTTAACGCCATATAGTTCTGTGTGCGTTACTGTCAGTTTAACGCCATATAGTTCTGTGTGCGTTACTGCCAGTTTAACGCCATATAGCTCTGTATGCGTTACTGCCAGTTTAACGCCATATAGTTCTGTGTGCGTTGCTGCCAGTTTAACGCCATATAGTTCTGTGCGCGTTGCTGCCAGTTCAACGCCATATAGTTTTGTGTGTTACTGCCAGTTTAACGCCATATAGTTTTGTGCGTTACTGCCAGTTTAACTCCATTTACTTCTGTGTGTGTTACTGACAATTTAATGCCATATATTTTTGTGCATTATTGCTAGTTTAACACCAGTTACTTTTGTGTGCGTTACTCTAGGTTAACGCCATATAGTTCTGTGCATCACTGTACACTTGGTGCATTATATTGCAGTATATTATAGTGTATCTGTGTAGTGTGAGTACTCAAATGAAAGTGCACCAAACACCTATTTACATTGATTAAAGTGCATCTACGTACGGATTTCAACTTCTTCTTTACATTTGCTTATACACACCGCCCCCTCCCAATAATGTCCGGGAGGACCACAAGGAGAGGCAGGCGTTCCCTTGGCACTTGAAGGGGCCAGCAACAAATGTGTGCACAGACAAAGGTGGACATGGTGGGCAGTCCTCAGGCAGGGCATCATTTCCCCTGTTTAGTGAGTTAGCCTGTGCTATCCAGCCACACCAAGCAGAGGAGGTGGTGGACTGGCTTACTAAATCCTCATCCTCTGTCATGCATGCAGAGACATATGTGTCCTGTCCCCTGCAGTTGCCAGAGCGGACAAACCTGCCTCCTTGTCCACACCTATTTCTGCCATAGCCCTAACATCAGCCATTGAGGAGTCAGCTGAGTTATTTGACCACAGGGTCAGCCCACTCGCTCCTTCATGATGCCCAGCCATTACTGGATTCAGATGTTGGTTCTGAGGTTGAGTATGACAGGAACATGAGTCTAGAGAGAGGGAGGAACACTGGTAGACAAATTGGCATTCATGTTCCCCAAGCCATAGCATATTGCCAAGTTGTCTCCATTGGTAATGATGGAGGAGATGATGATGATGGGGTCACTGATGCGAATTGGGTGCCAGATAGAACAGAGGAGGAAACTGTAGGTGAGGCACACAAGCCCAAGGAGGCCGACATCAAGAAAGAGTAAAGAACAGCCACCCTATTTCATCACATTCTGCAGCTGTTATCTCCCGGCCCACTCCCCAAAGCTCAGCTGTCTGGGCCTTTTTCAGCACATCTGCAGCAGATCGCATTGTTGCTATCTGCAAACTGTGTCTCGGGCACATCAAACGTGGCAAAAGCACCAACCATTTAGGTACCACATGCTTAACAAGGTATTTAACGTCCAACTACTTAGCCCATTGGCAAGAGCACCTAAAAGCCACACAAAAGGGGCACAAATCTGTCCCTCCTCCTCTTCCTCCTTAACCACTTTAGTCTGCTCCTGCTATACTGAGTCATTACCTCTCAGCAGCCTCCACTGACAGGGATGATGGTATAGCACAAGGTGTCCCAGGTCCTAGCAGCACACCACCAGCTGTAGACTGTAGCTGGCAAAAAAATACAGTCCGTGCCATCCACATGCCCAGCGTCTAAATGCAATCTTGTCAAAGCTGTTGGCTCTCAAACGTCTGCCTTTCAGCCTGGTGGATTCTGCCCCTTCTGTGAATTCACAATGACAGTTTTCACGTAAGGCCATTCCACCTCTCTACTATCACATGGAAGGGAATTTTCTGGCATCGTTGGGCAAGGCAGTCAGTCGTAAAATCCACCTTACTGCTAACACGTGATCTAGCAAGCATAGACAGGGACGATATATTTTGACAGCACACTGGGTAACACTGCTTGCAACTTGAAAGGATGCAGGACAGGGCTTGGTGCTGAAGCTTGCTGTGCCCCCACATCACCATACAGCTGGTGGTGATGATGCCAGACCTGTGAGCGCTACCTCCTCCTCCTCCGCCACCTCCATGCCCTCCTCTGCAGTATTTTCCTATGAACATCAGGTACCCCTTAAGCGTTAAAAGAGCTATTCCCAGAGTCAGGCTAAAAGGTGCCATGCAGTGCTTCTGCTGGGGTGTTTAGGGGACAGGAACCACACCAGAGCAGAGATTCTGACAGCTCTGCAGGGACAGGTCCAGAGGTGGTCCACACCACGCCAGCTGGAGCCAGGAATGGTGGTGTGCGATAATGGCTGTCCGCCCTTAGACAGGAAAAGTTGACACATGTGCCATGCCTGGCACATGTCCTCAATTTGGTGGTGCAGTGTTTGCTAAATACATACCCAGGGTTGCAAGATGTGCTAAAGCTGACCAAAAGAGTCTGTAGCCATTTCAGACGGTCATACACAGCAAGTGCTCGGTTGGCTTAAATTCAGAAGGAAATCCAAGTGCCCGTAAACTGCCTGATTTGTAATGTGCCCATCAGGTGGAACTTGAGTTTGTCAATGCTGCTTCGGTTATACATGCAGCAGAGGACCATCAATGGAGTTGGAAATCATCCTTGGGAGTAGTACGTGGCTGGGAGGAGGAAGTTCCAGATGCTGTCATCCTGAGTGACCCTGAGGAGTCTGCTTCTCAAGCCTCATGCTTCAAAGCCTGTGAATAGACCCAAGAATATGTGGCATAAAGAAGAAGGATGATTACTGGTTGGCAACCCCCCTTGACCACCATTATAAGGGGATGGTCTCAGAACTCATCCTGTCCCCACAGAGAGTGCAGAAGATAAAATCTCTTGAGGACACCTTGAAGAGGATTTTATTGAATGTTTTTCCTTACTCCAGTAGGTTACAATGTCGTGGAAAACTTAGTTTTGAGTCTTCTGTTGGCCAAGAGAAGAGCGCTGGAGAAGGCGTCCGCCTAAGTGAGGCATTTCAGATTTTTTAGTCCTTGCCGCCCAGGGCTTTCAGCTTCCACATCCCATCGGCAGCGGCTGCATCACATGGTTAATGATTACCTCGGGGCCAAAACAGACATGGAGAGCTTTCCAGCTGACGATCCGCTGACGATCCACTGACTTACTGGGTCATGGGACTAGACCTCTGGCCAGAAATTGCCCAGTATCCTATTGAGTTGTTGGGCTGCCCTGCATCCAGCGTGCTTTCAGAATGGGTATTCACTGCTGCAGGAGGTTTCATTACTGATCGTAGAACGCATTTGTCCACAGACTCCGTGGACCTTTTGTCTTTTATAAAAAGGATTCAGTCCTGGATTACCAGCTATGAAGCCCCTGATGCTGATGTCACTGATTAAGTCATTTTGGGATGTGGAATCTCTGCAGGACTTCGAGGCTGCCTAGCTTTGAGGGTCTTCAATCATTTCATCTGGAAGAATGTTTTTGGTATAGGTTTCATGGGCACAATTAACAGTCAAAGACCAATTTTTTTATATTTTTATATCATTTACTTTATATTTTTATATCATTGCAATTTTTTTTACAGCAAAGCCAATTCTTGCTTTCATCAAGATTAATTCTATAGGGTTTACGGTGGAAAGACACCACCGACACCCAAAGACCAATTTCAGCAAAGGTCAGACGGAACGAATCTGCCGGACAATTCGATCGTGTGTGGGCTTCATCGGACCTTTGCTGTCTAAAAATCAGACAGACTTTAGATTTAGAACATGTTTCAAATCTTTCCGACGGACTCGAGTCCAGTCGAAAAATCCGTTCGTGTGTATGCTAGTCCAACAGACGAAAACCGACGCTAGGGCAGCTATTGGCTACTGGCTATGAACTTCCTTATTCTAGTCCGGTCGTACGTCATCACGTTCGAATCCGTCGGTCTTTGGTGTGATTGTGTGTGGCCAAGTCAGTTCGTTCAGAAAGTCAGTCGGAACTCCGCTGAAAAGTCTGCCGGAAAGTCCGATCGTGTGTACACAGCATAAGGGGAACCCCCCCCCCCCCCTGCACTATATTCAAAGGAATTTTTCATTTTTATGCTTTCACTTTAAAAATAAAAAATCACTGCTCGTTTAAAAATGACGTTTTTTCACAAACTTTTTTTTTTTTTTTTTGATACATGTCCCCCAGGGCAAGACCCGGACCCCTATAACCATTGTATGCCCAATTACTTGCATATAAGCCTTCAAAATGGGAACTTTTGATTTTTGACGTTCAGGTCCCATTGACTTTAATGGGGTCCGTTATTCGGGTCCGAAATTTTGCGGTGTTTTCTGGTGCGAACCAAACAGAGGTCCATTCGGCCTATCCCCACTGGTAACCCCACAATTTGGATAAAACTTTTTTGTGGAAGAGAGTTTAATAAAGACACATGGCCACTCACTAAAATTAGAAAAGAGGTTTAACCTTAAACTGCGTAGAGGGTTCTTTACTGTAAGTGCAGCAAGGATGTGGAATTCCCTTCCACAGCGGGTGGCATTGATCGTTTCAAAAAACTATTAGATAACCTGAACAACCACAACGTACAGGGATATACAATGTAATACTGACGTATAATCGCACACATAGGTTGGACTTAATAGACTTGTGTCTTTTTTCAACCTCACCTACTATAACTAGCTTCTTTAAAACACTGTCTTTAGGAACAGGTTTCTGGTTGGCAATGTAGTTCATTTCTTTGGCAAAAACTTCTCTCTGTACAGCAGAGATTATCCTGTTTTTAGATTGTTCTAGGTCAGCTACGGTGTAGACCTTTTTACAGTGGTGCCAACCTCTGCAGTTGTCATGAGATAGTTGATCACTTTTGTAGGACTGAGCCATGTGGAATAGGCAAGTGATAGCTCCAACAAGTGACTTCCAGGTGGAGAACCTGCTAAAACAGTGGATTTTAAACTGGTTGAGAAAAGTTATTGTAACTGAGGTAGAATCCTGAGGGTGGATTTCCTGATCCTTGTCTACATAAATTAAATGTGGCAAAGTCATTAGTGTTGCAGTCTGGACTGTGCAGAAAGGTTGGGACATGTGAACCATAAAGTACTTTCAAGGTGACTGGCTGCACAGATCTGGTTGCTAAGTCTACAGGATTGTAGTCTGTAGGAAAAAAATGCCATTGTTCTGGGTGGGTGGACCTCCTTATCCTCAACACTCTGTTATTGACATAGACATAGAAACGTCTAGCTTCATTGTAGATGTAACCTAGAACTACTTTACTGTCCGTGTAGAACTCAGCTTCTTGAATCTGTATGTTTGTCTCCTTTGCAATTAGTTCAGCTAGCTCTACAGCCAATACTAAAGCACAAAGTTCCAATCTAGGTATGGTGTGTATAGGTAAGTACCAGCATACCTCTAATGCCGAGTACACACAACCGGACTTTTCGAGGGACTAGGTCCAACGGACTTTCGGCGGAGTTCTGACGGAGCTCTGACAGAGTTCTGATGGACTTTCCGAATGAACGGACTTGGCCACACACAATCACACCAAAGTCCGACGGATTCTAATGTGATGACGTACGACTAGACTAGAATAAGGAAGTTCATAGCCAGTAGCCAATAGCTGCCCTTGCGTCGGTTTTTGTCCGTCGGACTAGCATACACACAAGCGGATTTCTCGGTAGGAACTGGATCCGGCGGAGTTCCGGCGGAAAAAGTTGAAACATGTTCCATTTCTAAAGTCTGACGGATTTTTGCAAATCAAAAGTCTGCTGCAGCCCACACACGATCGAATGGTCTGCGGGAATCGTTCAGTTGGACCTTTGATGTCGAAAAGTCCGGTCGTGTGTACGCGGCATAAGTCTTTGAGGTTTGGTGCTATCTCCACATGACCATTTTTTTATATTTTCTCCATGAAGGAAAAGAAATGTTCTCTCATCTCTGGCTTTCTTTGAAGATTGTGTCTTAGCGAAGTGTTTATATACTTGCTCCCTGTTGTTAGGCAAATGTTGTCTTTGTGGCCTGAAGGAAAGAGGTGCAACCCAGCTATTAGCCCTTGTACACATGGTCGGACATTCCGACAACCAAATCCGTCGGATTTTGTCCGACGGATTTTGTCAGACGGATTTTGTCTGAAACTGTTGCATACACACGGTCGGACATTCCGACAACCAAATCCGTCGGATTTTGTCAGACGGATTTTGTCCGAAACTGTTGCATACACACGGTCGGACAAAGTTGTCGGAAAATCCGATCGTTCAGAGCGTGATGGCGTTATTTCGTTACGACAGGACTACGTTCACGCTAGTAGCCAATAGCTTTGATGTAGGAATTTGATCTGAGCATGCGTGGCACTTTGTCCGATCGGAATTCTTTACACATGTTCGAAGTATGTCCGATCGGAGCATTTTGTCGGAAAATTTTACCAACAAGTTGGAAAACTTGGTCCGTCGGATACTCCGACGGAAACAGTCCGATGGAGACCACACACAGTCGGAATATCCGACAAAACGGTCCGATCGGACACATTCCGTCGGAATCTCCGACCGTGTGTACAAGGGCTTAGACTCATCTTTCTCTGCGCTCTTTTCCATAATCTCCACAAAGAGCCTATCCTCAATGGACATTACTACCTGATTGTCTTCCTTTGTTCTCCTGAACACTGTGCATTAGGGCTGCCACGACGAGTTGACGTAACTGATTACGTCGACTACAAAAATACATCGACGTGCGTGCAGGGCGTCAATGCGTCACATTGCTCCGTGTCTCCCGTTCTCCTCCGTGCTGCCGCCCCCCTCTCTTCTCCCCCTCCGTGCTGCTGCCCCCCTCTCTTCTCCCCCTCCGTGCATCTGTCCTCCTCTCTCTTCTCTGTCCCCCTCCGTGCATCTGTCCCCCTCTCTTCTCCCCCTCCGTGCATCTGTCCTCCTCTCTCTTCTGTGTTCCCCTCCGTGCATCTGTCCCCCTCTCTTCTCCCCCTCCGTGCTGCCGCCCCCCCTCGGTATCTCAGGATGGAGAGCGGGGGTAGAAGCCGGTAAACCCGGCTCCTTCATTTTCTGAATGGACAGAGTCAGTGACCACTGACTCTGTCCATTCACATAACTGAAACATTGCAACCTCCTGTGATTACGATGTCTCAGTTAATGAATGGAGAGAAGCCGCTATCTTCTCTCCATTCATTATCAGTGCAGCAAGAGGCAGCAGAGAAAGGGACTGGGGAATCTCTGTCCCCAGTCCCTTTCCCTGTCTCAAATGGGAGATGTCAGAGGCCCATAGCCCCCCCAACAGGGCTGATAAAAAAAATTGCAATAAATAATAACAAAAAAATTTGTAAAAAAAACAAAAAAAAAACACACTGGCACTGTCCCCACACACCCTCCCCCTTAAAAAAAAAAGAAAGCATTGTAAAAAATAAATTATAAACATTCATGAACTTCTGAACAGAAAATAAAAAGCTAAGATAAAAGAATATATATATATATATATATATATATTCTTTAATCTTAACTTGACAGTACATAAAAAAAGGTAAGATAAAAGAATATAACTACATACTTGTATATAATATATATGTATGTACTAGTTATATTCTTTTTATCTTACTTTTTTTTTTTTATGTACTTATCATTTTTTGTAAAGTTATCAAAAGGATTAATTAGCTAATCAAAAAAAAAAAAAACACTAGATTAAAAAAAAAAAATAATTGTATAGTTGATGACTAATCAAAAAAATAATCGATAGATTAGTCGACAAACAAACTAATCGTTAGTTGCCGATCTACTGTGCATCCTAAGTCATCTTGGTCATTGCCATAGGTATTGCTGTCACAGAGGGAACTTATGAAAGGAAGAGGTACAGGGTTGCTGTGTGGGAGCTCCTTTACGAGGATGGGATTTTGACAGGGCTAGAAAAGAGGACAACCATTCTCTAGTGTACTAGTGAGCAAGTTATTAACAGATGTTGGTTTGTGTGTGCCTCCCAAGCAAACGTCACCTATAATGACCCACCCAAGATCCAGTTTTTGGTCATATGGGGCATTGTGAGGGCCACTGATCTGTTTTTTTGCTTTGTGGGCTTGCAAGATATCTCTCCCTCGGAGCAAGATTATCTGAGCCTGATCATCTAGTTCTGGTATGAGATGTGCTGTGTAAGTCTGGTGAACTGCTGAATCTGGTGTGGGGGTCTCAGCTCTGTTGTCTGGGATCTGATTGCACTCTATTATGGTCGGTAAGGGTAGACATGTCTTGCCATCCAGAGTTTCTTTTTGTAGGCCGTTAGCCCTTCTCCCAACCGTTTCCACTGTACTTGCATAGGTCCTAAAGGAGTAAGGACTGCTTGGGCCCTTAATGTTTAGAATGTCTAAAAACACAGATCTAGCTAGTGATCATCCAAGATGGCATAGAGCTTGACTGCTTTGTCTCTGCGTCCTTTTGGGTAAACTCTTACTAGACCTGTAATTGCTTTGCAGACTTAGTACACTGTGAAGTGATTGCTATTACATCTGTACTAGAGTCCTTGGCCTCCCCGCCATGCTCATTGTCAATGTGGGTAGGTGGGGAGGTTCTTGGAGCTGGCCCTGGGTGCAGAGCTGTGTTGGTATCTGTGCTGCCACACACTGTACACTTAACACTGACCTTACAGTCTTTAGCGAAGTGTGTGGATGATGAGCAGCACTTGTAACAGATGTTGTTCTCTTGGAGGAAGGCCACACGATCCTGCGTGGTCTTTGCCCTGAAGGTTCTGCATTTCAGAAGGGAATGTAGCATCTTCCCTGCAGGATAGATCTAGACCACAGATGTCAAACTGGCAGCCCTCCAGCTGTTGCAGAACTACAAGTCCCATGAGGCATTGCAAGGTTGACAGTTACAAGCATGACTCCCACAGGCAGAGGCATGATGGAACTTGTAGTTCCGCAACAACTGGAGGGCTGCCAGTTTGACACCCCTGATCTAGAACTTTTGATTGCACTCTGGAAAGAAGATCGCCATGCTCTGTAATGCTGGGGGCTATCGCTGAATTTGACAAGTCCTTGAGTAACTCACATTTTGCAAAGAACCTGGCAAGGTCTACAGTAGCCTGGATGCGCAAATAGGATCTGTAGTCAGTGGATCTCACCATCTGCTGCGCATGCTTCGCAGACTCATCCCTTTTATCCCAAAGAATGACAAAGCAGTGGTAGTTGGAACAATCATTAATTCACGACTGGACTACGCAAACTCGCTTTACATAGGATTACCACAATATCAACTTGCGCGATTACAACTGATCCAAAACACGGCGGCAAGGCTGATAACAGGAAAAAAACCCTGGGAATCCATTTCTCCTTCACTGAGGAGCTTACATTGGCTAACCGTAAAAAATCGGATCACGTTCAAGACCCTTTGCCTCACCCACAAATGCGTGCATAGAGAAGCTCCGCAATACCTAATGGAGAAAATAAATCATTACACACCAAACCGCAGTCTTCGATCAGCCAACAAAAACCTCCTCCTCGTGCCCAAAGCCTGATATAAATCCAAGGGGGATCGGAGATTTGCTGTCCAAGGGCCTCGGCTATGGAATGCTCTACCAATCAACAGCTGCCCGGAAGGAAACCACCTGGCTTTTAGGAAAAAACTCAAGACCTTCCTCTTTTAGCAGATGATCAAAGCTCGCCACAGCGCCTAGAATCGATTCAGTTCGCATTGTGCGCTATACAAGTATTTCATTCATTCATTCATTCATTAGCATTGGGGTAAGCTGCTGGTGTGTTGTGATGTGGTGTATAGGCATACCTGGTAGAAGTCTCTTCTTTAGGCGGGCTCTGGTCAATCTTGTATGAGGTTGGCGGCTTGTGCCAGCTTGTTTTATACTCCCTTGAGTGAAAGCAGGTGCTTGATGCTTTCACTCAAATGTCCCTATTCAAAATGGGATGCATCAAGGATGTCCGCTGTCTCCTCTCCTGTTCGTTCTGGTAATGGAACATCTGGTAACAGCTCTTAGACAAAATCCTTGTATTACAGGCATACCAATCAATGGACATGAGGGGAAGTTAGCGGTATTTGCTGACGATTTTCTACTTTATGTTACCAACCCACATGTCTCTATGCCATCTATTTTGTATGAATTCCAGCACTTTAAGGTAAATCTGTCTAAATCAGAAATTCTTAATGTTTCCTTGTCACTTCATCAAGTTAAGGCTCTTAGGAACAACTTTCCATTTAAGATATGTACCTCGACGTTGAAATACTTGGGTATAAAAATTCCACAGGATCTTACTAAGCTATATATAGAAAATTATTATCCACTTATGCAGCGTACAATAAAAGACCTTAAAAAGTATGATCAAGCCCACTATTCGTGGTTTGGGAGGATTAATATCTTAAAAATGGACATAGTACCACGCTTTCTCTTTCTTTTTCAAACTATACCAATAGTGGTTCCCCGTTCTTTCTTCAATACGCTACAATCTGCCTTTACAAGGTTTATCTGGGGAAGCAATAGACCTAGATTACAGAGGAGAATTTTGTCTCTCCCTAAAGCAAATGGGGGTGTGGGGGCACCTGACCTATACCAGGGCTCGACAAAGCCCGGGCGCCAGGTCGCATTGGCGACTAGAAATAGCGACCTCGCACCTGGGGCAGCACAGCTTGGGGTATCCTGTCTCTGTGGACCCCCCCAGCGTGATCGCGTCGGGCCGTTCCGCCGGCGGCCGAAAATTTAGGCCGCGGCTTTGAGGCCTTCTGCGGTCCTATGATTCCTTATGGAATCTGGCGCTCTCTTGTGGTCGCCGTTGGTATGACAAGCCAGCAATGCTAGTGAAGCCTCCTCTGCCTGTTTTATATTACCTGCCTCTTCTTCCCTTTATTTAGAACCCCCTAAACATTATATATATTTTTTATTCTAACACCCTAGAGAATAAAATGGTGGTTGTTGCAATACTGTCTGTCACACCGTATTTGTGCAGCGGACTTACAAGCGCACTTTTGTTGGGAAAAATAATTTAGTTAATAAAAAAATAAGACAACAGTAAAGTTAGCCCAATTATTTTTTATATTGTGAAAGATAATGTTACGCCGAGTAAATTGATACCCAACATGTCACGCTTCAAAATTGCACCCGCTCATGGAATGGCGACAAACTTTTACCCTTTAAAATCTCCATAGGCGACGTTTAAAAAAATTCTACAGGTTGCACATTTTGAGTTACAGAGGAGGTCTGGGGCTAGAATCATTGCTCTCGCTCTACCGATCACGGCGCTACCTCCTATGTGTGGTTCGAACACCGATTTTATATGCGGGCAGGACAGGGCGCGTTTAAAAATTATTATTTTTTCTGCTTATTTTAACTTTTTTTTTTCCACTGTTCTTTTAAAAAAAATGTTGTGTCACTTTTATTCTTATTACAAGGAATGTAAAAATCCCTTGTAATAGAAAAAGCATGACAGGTCCTCTTAAATATGAGATCTGGGGTCAGAGAGACCTCGGATCTCATATTTACACTAAAATGCAATTGAAAAAAAAATTGTCATTTGAAAAAAATAAATAAAATGTCCCTCTAAGAGCTATGGGCAATGACTTAGAGTGGGGGGGGGGGGCGGCGTCGGCGCTGCTATCTTCCCCTCACTCGTCTCCATGTCAGGCCAGGGACAGGTCCGGATCGCCGTCACGGATCTGGCTCCTAACTTTTTAAGCTGGCTCCTAGATTCCAAGCAAATTTGTCAACCCCTGACCTATACTATTACCACGTGTCAGCGATATTAGTAAGACTAGTAAACTGGTTCCATCATTCGCATTTTAAACAATGGGTACAGATAGAACAGTTAATTGTCCCCTTTGATCTCCAGGTGCTTACCTGGTTAGATACCGCTGTCCGGGCCCACTTTCTTCCATGCCTCTTCTTACAGCACACTTATTGCGCATCTGGGATAAAATGCAAACCCAACTGGGGCTTTCTCCGAAAGTGGGAATAATGACACCCCTGTTTGGTAATCCAATGTTTCCCCCAGCAATGGCACAGAGAAATTATTTGGCATGGAGCAAGGGTACAGTCTTCTGAAGTCAACTTAACTTCATCTCAGAGGTCAGCAAAGATGTCACTGTTCTGTCTCTAGGACATACAGCTAAACCTATCTGCTCCATAAACTTCAGATACCATATTTCTTTGATCTTAAATTTATTAGAACAATCCAGGTGAAACTACAAATTGATAAAATAAACTTCAATCAGTACAATTTTGCATAGAAACAATGCTATATATCTCTGCTGTCCGCCTGATTACCGACCCGGCTTGCCCGACTACCCTCCTGCTTGATCCGCTGGTACCTCTGCTGACCGCCTGATCACCGACCTGGCTTGTCTGACTACCCTGCTTTCAGCATCCTGGTTCCTGGTGCCTGTCTGCTGTCCAGCTTCCAGTTGTTGGTCCAGCTCCTGCCTGCAGTCCAGTACATGTAGTCAGTGCTATGCACGGGGCCCCGCCCCCCTCTCCAAGCTCCGCTCTATCTCTCCCTCCCAGCAAGTCTACGCCCGCTTGAGTCCATAGTTTTTCTCAACTGCTAAACAAATATCCCGCGCATGCGCTGTTAATAGCAGCTTTTGTCCATAATTTTTCTTGACCGCTAAACAAATATCCCGCGCATGCGCGATTCGGGGGCATCTTAGTGGGGTAGGCGGGGCTGCTGCTGATGTTCTAACCATCTGTCCAGCTCCGCCCGCCCCCAAGTCTCCGCCCGCTTGAGTCCATAATTTTTCTCCACTGCTAAAGAAATATCCTGCACATGCGCTGTTAATAGCATTTAAGTGGCGC
Source organism: Lithobates pipiens (assembly GCF_037356315.1). Taxonomy (NCBI): domain Eukaryota; kingdom Metazoa; phylum Chordata; class Amphibia; order Anura; family Ranidae; genus Lithobates; species Lithobates pipiens. Next base: position 626,790,842 of record NW_027507758.1, read on the forward strand.
ATGCGCGGTAAAGGGCAGCCGTCAGCTGTTTCAGTGACGGAGCCGCACCGGAAGTGACGGGGTTATTTTTTTTTCATGGGTCGCAGAAAAATTTACAACAAATCTAACCTAATAACTAACTACTATCTATTAGATAGTAGTTAGTTATTATCTAATCCTATCTAAGCCTTTCCACTTGCTCGGCACAGCCACATTGTTTATTTAAATAAAAGGTATAACACTATCTCTCCCCCAATAAAATGCAGCTTATTACAAGCATATCACTGATGATTTGCGCCAAAAGGCGTCATCCCGGGACTCATCGCGGCGGTCTGTTTGGAGGAACTTTGATTGGTGGTGAGTTTGGCGCAAATCATCAGTGATATGCTGACTATGTTTTTATGCTTGTAATAAGCTGCATTTTATTAGGGGGGGGGGGGGGGAGATAGTGTTACTCCATCATTAGTGTTTTATTCTGCAGTTTGAGTGTAAGGCCCCTTTTCACACGGACGATCCGTTCAGGTCGTCCTGTGAGTTTTTCAGGCGGGCCTGAACGGGTGCTCCATAGAGGTCTATGAAACGTCGGATGTCAGCGGTGACAAGTCCGCTGACATCCGAGCCGCTCCGATCCGAAAAATTGTGACGGAGGAAAAAGCTATTTTTCCATCCGTCATCGGATCGGGTGACGACGGACACTACGGTCCGTCGTCACCCTATCTCCCATAGGGGAGAGCGGCGCTGTGACAGGTCCGTCCCTGCGCAGTGTGCAGAGACGGACCTGTCATCTTCCTGCTCAGCGGAGATTGCTCCGGCGATCCCTGCTGAGCAAGCGGATATCCACAGGGTCGATCAGCACTGATCCACCCCGTGTGAAAGGACCCTTACACTCCAGTTTTTTCATTATTACTTTTAAATAAATGGAAAAATGGCATATTACGTTTTTTTGTTTTTTAATATGATTTTATCCGATTAATCGAAAAAATTATCGGCCAATTAATCGAAAATAATCGTTCGTTGCAGCCCTACACCTATCAGTACCTACCAGTGTCCTCTGTGCCACCTACCATTGCCCACCAGTGCCATCTATTAATGCCCACCAGTGCTGCCACTCAATGCCCATCAGTGCCTCATAATCAGTGCCACCGATCATTGTTGCTTGTCAATGTCGCCTATCAGTGCCGCTTATCAGTGCCAACCATCAGTACCGCCTCATCAGTTCTTATCAATGCCACTAATCGGTGCCTATTAGTGCCTCCTTATCCGTGCCCATCAGTGCAGTCTCATCAGCGCACATCAATGAATGAGAAAAATTACCTGTTTTCAAAATTTTATAACAAACTATAAAACAGTTTTTTTTTTTTCAAAATATTTGGTCTTTTTTGTTTTTTATAGCAAAAAATAAAAAAATCAGCAGTGATTAAATGATAAAAATGTAATTTGGTTACCGTGTCGCATGATCTCGCAATTGTCATTCAAAGTGTGATGTCGCATACACACGATCAGACTATCTGGCGGACTTAGACAATTCGCCCGTGTGTGGGCTCCAGCGGACTTAGAAAGAAGTCTTAACCCAAAATTGTCTGCCGGACTCGGCAGTCTAGCGGCCAATCCGCCGGTCTGTGTGCTAGTCCGCCGGACTTTTGAAATGAACGGACTTGCCCACACACGGAGTAAAGATCGTTCATTTTGAATGTGACTCCAGGTAGATGGGACTAGCGAAGGAAGTCAATGTCGCCGCCTCCATCGGCGAGATTGACACCTCGCGAGCCCCGCCGCCTGGTATGGATTTTAAGGGGAACCCTACTCCAAAAAAACGGCATGGGGGTCCCCTTCCCCAAAGCATCCACCTCCCGATTTTGAGGGCACGCGGTCTGGTATGGTTCGGGGGGGGGGGGGGGGCGCTCGCTGTTCCCCACCCCCTTTCCTGACCAGCCGGGCTGCGTGCTTGGATAAGAGTCTCGGATAAAGGTCTGGTATGGACTTTGGGGGGACCCCCACGCTGTTTTTTCGGCGTAGGCGTTCCCCTTAAAATCCATACCAGGCGACGGGGCTCGCGAGGTGTCAATCTCGTCGATGGAGGTGGCGACATTGACTTCCTTCGCTAGTCCCGTCTACCTGGAGTCACGTGAAAATGAATGGACTTTACTCCGTGTGTGGGCAAGTCCGGTCATTTCAAAAGTCCGGCGGACCTCCGCCGAAAGCCCGGCGGATTGTCCGCCAGACCTAGTCCGCCGGAAAAGTCCGGTCATGTGTGGGCATGTGTGGGCAAGTCCGCTCGTTTCAGAAAGTCCGGCGGACCTCAACTGCAAAGTCCGCCGGATAGTCTGATTGTGTGTATGCAGCATGAGAGAGCTGAAAGCTGAAAATTAGTCTGGGCAGGAAGGGGGTTTAAGAGCCTGGTAGGCAAGTGGTTAAATAAACCATTGCTTCATACTACACCACAAGGAGATGTTTTTCTTATTGCATGTGCAATGACTATTGACATCTTATGGAGATTGCTTTAAAAATTTGATGCGCATAATTCTTGGTTTTGAGATGAGCAGCCATTGCACATGGCGGAGGATTTGTGCCCTTTTTGGAATTCAGCATTAACCACTTCCCGACCGCCGCACGACGATGTACGTCGACAGCATGGCACGGGCAGGCATATGGGCGTACATGTACGTCCCTGCCTTCCCGCGGGTCGGGGGCCCGATCGAGCCCCCGCCCGGTGCCTGCGGCGGTCGGTATCCATGCAGGAGCGATCGGTGATGAGGAGGCGGCCATTCATTCATGGCCACCCCCTCGCGATCGCTCCTGACGAATGGGAGTGAAGCATTGCATCACTTCCTCTCCTGTAATGTAAACACAGGAGAGGAAGTGATGCAATCTCTCCTCCGTGTCGGTATTTTTCGTTCCGGCACCGAGGAGAGAGCATCGGTGAGTTGTACAAGCACTACACTACACAGTAGAACATGCCAGGCACACTCACACCCCCCCTTTACCCCCCTTTACCCCCCCAATTACCCCTGCCCCCCCAGTCACAGTGACACCAATGCATTTTTTTTTTTTTTTTTTTTTTTTTTGCATTGGTGTCATTTGTGACTGTAATAACTGTTAGGGCAGTTAGGGTTAGCCCCCTTTAGTTCTAATGTACCCCCCTAACCCCCCCAATAAAGGTTTAACCCCGTGATCACCCCCCGTCGCCAGTGTCACTAAGGCTGGGTTCACATTGCAGCGGTGTATGAGAACGGATGTGATTCGCACCGCACTGCAGTGCAAATCACATCCGACCTCTGCGATTCGAGTTCAGCCATTCGCCGCACCCGCCGCAAATTCGCACGGGACCCTTTTTTTGGTCCGCAGCAGAATCGGATCGCATGGGTGTTCACACCATGCGATCCGAGTTTGCAGATCGCACTGCGATATGCGAACTGATCTGGGGGTGTCATTAACATTTCACTGACACTCCTAGCAGTTCGCATAGGGCAGTGTGAACTGCCGCCGGGAGGCATGCGATGCGGGAACCCGCCGCGGATTCGTGGCGTTCCCGCATCACTCCAGTGTGAACCCAGCCTAATAAGCGATAATTTTTCTGATCGCTGTATTAGTGTCACAGGTGACGCTAGTTAGGCAGGTAGGTATTTAGGTTCGCCGCAGCTTTTTATAACGCCAGGGACCCCCATATACTACCGCATAAAGCCCCCTGATTGCCCCCTAGTTAACCCTTTCACCAGTGATCACCATATAACTGTTACAGGTGACGCTGGTTGGTTAATTATTTTTTTATAGTTTCAGGGCACCCGCCATTTATTACCTAATAAAGGTTTAACCCCCTGATCACACGGCGGGTGTCATTTGTGACTGTAATAACTGTTAGGGCAGTTAGGGTTAGCCCCCTTTAGTTCTAAGGTACCCCCCTAACCCCCCCAATAAAGGTTTAACCCCATGATCACCCCCCGTCGCCAGTGTCACTAAGGCTGGGTTCACATTGCAGCGGTTTATGAGAACGGATGTGATTCGCACCGCACTGCAGTGCAAATCACATCCGATCTCTGTGCGATTCGAGTTCAGCCATACAGATAGTATGGCTGAATTCGTGTCGCACCCGCCGCACCCGCCGCAAACTCGCACGGGACCCTTTTTTTGGTCCGCAGCAGAATCGGATCACATGGGTGTTCACACCATGCGATCCGAGTTTGCAGATCGCACTGCGATATGCGAACTGATCTGGGGGTGTCATTAACATTTCACTGACACTCCCAGCAGTTCGCATAGGGCAGTGTGAACTGCCGCCGGGAGGCATGCGATGCGGGAACCCGCCGCGGATTCGTGGCGTTCCCGCATCGCTCCAGTGTGAACCCAGCCTAATAAGCGATCGTTTTTCTGATCGCTGTATTAGTGTCACAGGTGACGCTAGTTAGGCAGGTAGGTATTTAGGTTCGCCGCAGCTTTTTATAGCGCCAGGGACCCCCATATACTACCGCATAAAGCCCCCTGATTGCCCCCTAGTTAACCCTTTCACCAGTGATCACCATATAACTGTTACAGGTGACGCTGGTTGGTTAGTTATTTTTTTATAGTTTCAGGGCACCCGCCATTTATTACCTAGTCTCACTAGTGTACCCGTAAATTTAGGGGTGTCTACTTTCCAAAATGGGGTCATTTGGGGGGGTTTGTGCCATCTTGGCATTTTATGGCCTTCAAAACTGTAACGCCCTTAGAAAGCCTGAAGGCGGTGCTTGGTTCTCGGGGCCCCGTACGCGGCTAGGCTCCCAAAAAGTCCCACATATGTGGTATCCCCATACTCAGGAGAAGCAGCAGAATTTATTTTGGGGTGTTATTTCACATATGCCCATGGCATGCGTGAGCAATATATCATTTAGTGACAACTTTGTGTAAAAAAAAAAAAAAAAAGTTTGTAATTTTCCCGCAACTTGTGGCAAAATATAAAATATTCCATGGACTCAACATGCCTCTCAGCAAATAGCTTGGGGTGTCTACTTTCTAAAATGGGGTCATTTGTGGGGGTTTTGTGCCATCTTGGCATTTTATGGCCTTCAAAACTGTAATAGGTAGTGAGAAGTGAAATCAAAAATTTACGCCCTTAGAAAGCCTGAAGGCGGTGCTTGGTTTTCGGGGCCCCGTACGCGGCTAGGCTCCCAAAAAGTACCACATATGTGGTATCCCCGTACTCAGGAGAAGCAGCAGAATTTATTTTGGGGTGTCATTTCACATATGCCCATAGCATGTGTGAGCAATATATCATTTAATGACAACTTTGTGTAAAAAAAAAAAAAAAAAAAAAAAAAAATTTTTTGTCATTATTCAATGGCTTGAGGCAAAATAATAAAATATTCAATGGGCTCAACATGCCCCTTATCAATTTCCTTAGGGGGTCTACTTTCCAAAATGGGGTCATTTGGGGGGGTTTTGTACTGCCCTGCCATTTTAGCACCTCAAGAAATGAGATAGGCAGTCGTAAACTAAAAGCTGCGTAAATTCCAGAAAACGTACCTTAGTTTGTAGATGTGACAACTTTTGCGCAAACCAATAAATATACAGTTATTGACTTTTTTTTACCAAAGACATGTGGCTGAATACATTTTGGCCTAAATGTATGACTAAAATTGAGTTTATTGGATTTTTCTAATAACAAAAAGTAGAAAATATCATTTTTTTTCAAAATTTGCGGTCTTTTTACGTTTATATCACAAAAAATAAAAATCGCAGAGTCAGTCAAATACCTTTAAAAGAAAGCTCTATTTGTGGGAAGAAAAGGACGCAAATTTCGTTTGGGTACAACATTGCATGACCGCGCAATTACAAGTTAAAGCAGCGCAGTGCCAAAGTGTAAAAAGACCTCTGGTCATTTACCAGCAAAATGGTCTGGTCTGAAAGTGGTTAATATATGATCGTTGGCACTGGGATCTGTTTGTCAATCACTCACCATTTATCTTTGAAGAAGGACTGCACTTCACTGCTGTTTGATATTTTAATAATTTTTTTTTATTCACTTTACACCTTGGAAGAAGGACTGTATTTTATTGTTATTTGACTTTTACTAATTCGTGCACTGGACTTATAATCATATATATATTTATATATTCAACTTTTTTTGTCTTTGCATATGTGTTTTGAGCTTTATTATTTATATTGGTGTATTTAGATATAGCGCTGCTCCAACATATAATCTTTATTTACCTCATAAATAGACATGGAAAAAACAACAGTCGCCCATAGGACTTTAAATGAAGTGCTCATGATGATCAAGAGGTAAACAAGTATATAAGTAAAAAAGTAACAAGGTTTATTTAATGGTAACAATATCATTCAACACAGGATATGAGCATGGGTGACAGGTTCATAAAAACAGCAACATAGCATGATAGTCCTCTAAACATAGCCGTAATGATATAACATTGCAAAGTGTTCGTAATACAGATATGCATGGTACATCTCTAACCCGACGCGTTTCGCAAGCTTTCCTCGCTTCCTCAGGGGCTGATGTACATATCTGATGTCTGTAAAAACAAATAAGGTATATATTGGAGTATAGGTTAAGATTTGGACAAGTGTATGAAGCCTGAACTGATCATCCCATACTCACTTGGCAGACGATTGGCTTCAAAGGCTGATCTCAAGCAAGGGTCAGCGGAGGACATCTCCTCCGGGAGCTGAAGGGACGGAGACCACAGCATGGAGGACCAAGGACAGAGGCAGGGTAGGCATGGCAAAGATTTGGAAAAGACAGTGTGGGCCCAAACATTTCCCATAAATCTTGCAGGGCATACTCACTGTATAAAATATATGAATATAAGTATGTATATAAATCTAGGAAGGCTAAAATAGCAGTATCCTAAAAGTGTGAGGTTATGTCCTTAGTTTTTTCTATGTAATATAGGGATGGAGGTGTTTCATGCTAGGGGGCAGTTTTCAGACTTTCTCCTTTTTGTCATAAATAGAAATGAGTCATGCCAGCAGGGGCAGTCGAGTGCAAGATGGAAGATGGAGTGCTGAGGAAGCTGTCTTGGCCCTTGAGGGCGCCCCCAAGTCTGGGGGGTGACCACGGGTGCTGTTGGGTCTCTACCAAAACACACATAGGAAACACTTCCTGGGGCAAGTGAGAGGACAGCGGGAGAAGGTCTCCACGTCTGGGAGATCTCCTGAGAGTGAGCCGGGTGGGTTGCTGAGTGTCAGTTTGGAAGACTGTGTGGAGAAGTTAGCCTGGAGGGCTATTGCAGCCAGAAGGGCTGGCAGGACCCAAAAAGGCGGTGCTGGGATCAGTGACCACAGAGAGGAAGTGCTGGAAACTTGTTAGCTGTGTCACTCCACTGTTCCACAAGTATAGGGGCTGCAAGACCTTGCCTGTAATGGGCCTTTGCTACAATTACAACAGAGTAACACAGCTGGGAACTGAGCAAGTGTGTGCTGGAAGAAGAAGTTGGAGCTTAGACATGTGCAGAACGGAAAAAAATGTTTTGTTTCGTATACAGTTGTGCTCATAAGTTTACATACCCTGGCAGAATGTATGATTTCTTGGTCATTTTTCAGAGAATATGATAATAACACAAAACTTTTCTTTCACTCATGGTTAGTGTTTGGCTGAAGCCATTTATTATTAATGAACTGTTTAGTCTTTTTAAATCACAATGGCAACATAAATTAACCAAATGACCCTGATCAAAAGTTTACATACCCTGGTGATTTTGGCCTGAAAACATGCACACAAGTTGACACAAAGGTGTTTGATTGGCTATTAAAGGTAACCATCCTCACCTGTGATCTGTTTGCTTGTAATTAGTGTGTGGGTATAAAAGGTCAATGAGTTTCTGGACTCCTGACAGACCCTTGCATCTTTCATCCAGTGCTACACTGACGTTTCTGGATTCTGAGTCATGGGGAAAGCAAAAGAATTATCAAAGGATCTGTGGGAAAAGGTAGTTGAACTGTATAAAACAGGAAAGGGATATAAAAAGATATCCAAGGGACCGACTGAACGGTGTTATGTAACAATTCATCTTTATGACGGCCCATGACCGGAGGCTAACTATACAAAATCTTTATGCCAGAGATGAGGGCCAGTTAAGCCCAAGAGTCAACCATTACTATGAACAGGAGTCATAGCAACTATATCCGCCCCCCCCCAACACCTAGGGGTGTTAGGGATTGCCAGCTTTGGTTTACCAGATACTCTTGGGCGTGCCCGCCAAGGATTACTCTCCTACACCTAATGACAGTGAACTTAGAGTTCACATTCAACTACTCCTACTACGTATGATACGAATACGAATATAAAATGTATTTCAACTGTGCATGTGTGCTGTATATGAACTGTGCTTTTTATTGATGTCCCTACAGTTGAATTTAAGACTGTATACACCTGATATAATGTTTACAAATCAGTTTTTCTTGCTTTTATAATTTGATAATTCAATAAACTTTTGAAAGAAAAAAAAGAAAAAGATATCCAAGGAATTGAGAATGCCTATCAGCAGTGTTCAAACTCTAATCAAGAAGTGCAAAATGAGGGGTTTGAAACCAAACCACGGTCAGGTAGACCAACTAAAATTTAAGCCATAACTGCCAGGAACATTTTTCAGGATGCAAAGAAAAACTCACAAATAACTTCAAGTGAAATACAGGACTTTCTGAAAACATGTGGTGTGGCTGTTTAATATGCACAATAAGGAGGCACTTGAAGAAAGATGGGCTGCATGGTTCGAGTGGCCAGAAGAAAGCCATTATTACACACACTATCTGTTAGAAAAGTTTTAAATGTTTATTGTGTGACTATTAGAAAAACAATAGTCCTGAGACTGATTTGTTAAAAAGCTTACTTCTGAGCACATTATTGTATTAACTCATTGTATTGTTTTGTCCTAATTAACTCCATAGTAAGTAGGATGATTAGATTTAACTAAATATGATAGCCTAAGAATGCACGGAACATGTATAGCTTATAAAGTGCAAGCCTGTGCCATGACACGTTATTTATGTTCTTTCAGCCAATAGAAGCACGGAGATGTTATTCTTGTGGGATATGTGAGGGCGGAACACTTTCTTTTGTTGGGACTTTTTCTTCAGCTTTCGTCCTGTAAGCATGTCTCCCTGTTGTGGGCCACATCAGAAATAAATTTTCCTGCTTCTCAGAACACCTGAAGTTTTTACTGATTACAAGGGAATTTCCTAACATTTTTGGTCTTTCGAGCCGGGAGCAACACGCTGGTTTTCAGATCAGACGGCCCGACAAATCTTCGGTGAGTATTGGACTTTGAAGCTCACCGAACCTTACAAGTCCCCCCAATCAATGTTATTTGGTGAAAAAGGGGCGGGGCCATAGATCTGAATTCCACTGTCTGTTTCCGAACCTTGTGTGATCCAGTCCAGGTGTTTGAGAGGTAAGATAATTTAAATTATTCTTAATTCTTTCTAAGAGTCTTTTCTTCTCTTTCTCTTGCTTCTGGTTTAATGTGTTGTAATTGCCGACATTGGTATTGATCGTATAATATCTAGATGATCCAGTGCTCGTAGACAGAGACACTTGGGGACGTTGTCTAAGGTAAAAAATTACGTCGCCCGCTGTCCGGACAGATAACAAAAAGATTTGAGGTATACCGAATGTCAGAGGTTTATTGCCTGACTATTTAAAGCGCTGTTTAGTTAAGTGATCTACAAAGATCGCAAGGCTAATTTTCTTCTGTGTGTGTTTACTTTATCTTTGTTGATGTTTTTTTTTCTCTTGTATTGACATGGTTTTTGTGCTGGTATTTCTCAGCAGATAAGAAGGCAAATTCACTGAACTCTCTCCCCCTCCCCCTCCCCTCATGGAAGGATTTCTCCTGATCTTGCAAGACGTTGTAAAAGTTAACCCTTGATTAGCTATGACAATACAGAAGGGTTATATTGTATATATTGAAACTTAGCATAAAAGAAAAAGAAGGTAGATGGCATTTTGGAGTAAATAGAATGAATGTTGTAGAATTATCAGGTGGCTTGATGAATGTGAAAAGAAATGAAAAAAAAAAAAGGCTGAGGATTTTTTTCATTGCTACGAAGGTCAAGAAGCTGTTTCTCAGAAACAAGAAAATGCAGATTGCCTGACAGAGGTTAATTTGTGCATCTGTAAAAATATTAGGACTTTTGGTGGGAAAAAGAGTTTGAAAAATAGTCTTAAAGTAAATATTTATATTGGATTGGAGTTATTTTTAGAATTCATAGACTTTCAACTGTGAAGTGTTAATGATGCAATGCTGTTTATATTTGGGTACATTTATAAGTCAAAAGGCTAAGTTCTGAATCAGAATACTAAAAAAAAAAATTAAAAAGAAAGAAAGTTCTATTTTGGGGTCCTGTGGATAAGCTTAAAATATCAGGACCCAAAGTTCAAAAAGGGTATGGGTTAAAAATGGCGGAATATTGGCTTCAGCATGCTAGAATTAGGGTAGAAGGAAGAACAAAGGAAAAATGCCAAGCCCAATTGCCCCTAGTGGACAAAGAGGATGATCTCATCTGCTGTACCCAGAGACCACCTCTCTATGATGGTCCTCCCCCTCAGGTGCAAGTAACTGCCCAGAGTAACACCTTCCCTGTGACATCTACCCCTGTCAAAGGAACCGCCTCTGAACAAAACCCCAACTCCACTTCCTCAATCTCTCCAGACAGTAGTTTAGTCCTGGAGATGAACAGATCGATCCTTGAAACATTAACTGACGCCATAACTCATGTACTAGGTGCCCCAGCAGGAGCCAAGAGACTAAGTAAACCTCCTATTAGGTATGGTGTGGAGGACGGTGAGGAATACCCCTTGATAGAGGTCCCAAACCCAAGGGGAGGACAGAATGATGCACTGGGCCAGCCATATCCCTTGACTATGACTGTTTTTCGACCATGGACTGACAGTGATATACAAAAGGCTACAGAACACATAAAACATCCAAAATTAGGTCCAGCTGAATTCATTGAAAACATAGAGGGATTACGGAACAGTTATAAATTGAATGGGGTGGAAGTAGAGAGAGCCCTGAGGAGAGTATTAGGGTCAGATTGGGCTTCGGTAAAGGGGGATTGGGACCCCTGCGCCCCAGCAAATGCACATGGACGGGGGGATCCATTGCTTCCAGAAAGCCCAGACTTAGGAAACAGGTTGACTGCCCTACTGAACAGATGCCAGCTTAGATGGGTACAACGGACTGATTGGCAAAAAAAATAAATATATGACAGTACAAGAAGACAAAGAAAGTGTCAGTGACTACCTAAATAAATTACGAGAGATTTTTAGAGTGTTCTCCGGGCTCCCCGAAGCTGAAGATGTGAATAGTGCATATTAGCAACAGCTAAAGATTGCTTTTTTTAAATGGATTGAAACAGGATCATAAGGATTACATTGTTTAAAACATGGTTACTTACCGAACTGCATCAGTTTTAGATGTTTTACAATATGCTAAGCATTCTGAGAAGTATTTGAAAGCGAAAGCAAAAAAGAATGTGAAATTAAAGGTTCTTATGCAAGGTGATGAAAGGGAGGAGGATGCAGAAGAGTACACTGCTGAGGCAGAACTAGAGGGGTCTCATAGAGGAAGGATTACTCTACAGAAATAAACAGTGCAACGAGAGTACTTCCACCCTGTGTACAAGCACTGGTAGCATCAGCGGTGTAGTGGTTAGCACTCTCGCCTAGCAGTGAAGGGGGTCACTGGTTCGAATCCCAATCATGACGCTGCCTGCCTGGAGTTTGCATGTACTCCCTGTGCCTGTGTGGATTTCCTCCGGGTGCTCTGGTTTCCTCCCGCACTCCGGGGACATGCAGGTGGGTTGATTGGCTTCTGTTCCGGTTTGGCCCTAGTATATGAATGGGGACGTTGGATCCTTGGGGGTGGAGAACGATGTGGGTGTACAGGGGTAGAGGCTAGACACTCACTCAGGCTGAACCGGATGGACTGGTGTCTTTATTCAACTTTACTAACTGAAAAGGTACCACATGCAGTGTTTGTTATCCTGTTACAGCAAAAGAATATCACATTTGAGCCCAGCACGACACCTTTCCTGTATGACAATACTTTTGACACAACCTCACTTAACAATACAGAGGTGTACTACATTAAAACCATCCACACTACTACCACTTCCTACTGACGGGTATAAACATGACTGCACTGTTGCCATCGCTGAAAAGGTACTGCCACAAAGTGATCTGAAAGATGTACCATTATCTAACCCTGACATGATACTTTTTGTTGATGGTTCTAGTAAGAAAAATCCAGATGGCACAAATGCAACAGGATATGCAGTAGTGACACAGGATGAGATTTTGGAAGCGGGGCCACTACCAAAACATTATTCAGCACAAGTTGCAGAACTTGTAGCACTGACAAGAGCATGTATACTGTCAGAAGGAAATCTGTAACCATATACACTGACAGTCAATATGCCTTTTCAACAGTGCATGTTTTCGCACAACAATGGAAAAACAGGGGGATGGTCACCTCCAGTGGTAAACCAATTTCACATACGGACTTCATTTTAGAACTCCTAGATGCAATACAGTTACCAAAAAAGCTTGCAATCTGTAAATGTCAAGCACACACAAAATATACGGACCCCATCTCAAAGGGAAATAAAAGGGCAGATGAAGCTGCACATAAAATAATGACGAGAAATCATAGTGATAGACCATACAGTCCTTACTGATATGCAGCAAAATGCCCCCCCTGGGGAAAACAATATTGGAAAACAAAGGGTTGCACAATAATTGATGACATTTACACATCACCTGAAGGGAAACCGGTATTACCAAAATCTTTATTTGGGTATGCAGCAGTATTGACACATGGAGTAACGCATGTGTCAAACAGGGGGATGACTGAGATGTTAAATAAAGTATGTACAGCCTATGGATTCACAAATTATTTAAAAAAAACTTTTTGCTCTCAATGTCTTATATGTGCAAGACACAATGCTCAGGGAGGTATAAGACCACAGAAAGGGAAGTTCCCTACACCACAATATCCATTCCAACACATTTGCATGGATTTTATTGAATTAGACAAATGTGAAAGGAAGAAATATTGTTTGGTACCCAGGCACCCTGACCAAATGGGAGGAGATATTCCCGACAGGAAGTGCAGATGCACAGACTGTAGCCAAAGCATTACTAAGAGATATTATTCCTAGATTTGGAATCCCTGAAAGGATTTACAGTGATAATGGACCCCATTTTGTAATTAACAAATATACAACATTTGATAGAAGTGATGAGAATTAAAGGGAAATACCATTGTGCCTATCATTCCCAATCAGCTGGATTGGTAGAAAGACATAATGGCATTCTAAAAAGCAAACTGAGAAAAGCTATGGAAGAAATAGGTAAAAATAATTGGATGTATTGCCTACTAGTAGCTGTGACCAGTATGTATATCACACCCCCAAAAGAAGATGAAAAAGGTGCATGTGGGAGATTGGGTCTCAATAAAAAGTAATAAGAAAAAAGCAGTGGTACTCCCCAAGGTGGGATGGTCCTTTCAAAGTCCTTTTAACTACCCCTACTGTGATAAGGATTGCAGAGAGGTCTACCTGGATTCACCAGTCCCATTGTAAAAACGTTTTACAGGCAGAGTAGGGCCAGTTGGCTACAAGAGGTCCAGAAAGTCCGGCTACAAAGGGAGGTCTCACACAAGGTGGGACTTGTCTCAAACCGGTGAAGTCTCCCTCCCCTTCCAACTCCCCTATCCTATCCGCTGGAACTCTGTAGCTGGTTAGAATGAAAGGGACAGTAATTATCCTTGGGTTACTGGTGACACTAGGAGAGGCATCCATAAGAGGGGGTAGGCGCTATGGAAGAGTAGAGGAACTTTTGGATTGGGAAAGAACAGGAAAAGCATTAAATCTAACCTTTATAGAGGGAATAACTAGCACTATACTGGTAGACTTCTGTCAGATTGTAGATTGTGGGGATACAACTGGGGCTAGAGGACTTCTATGGGCAGATAAATATATCTGCTGGCTCTGGAATAAGGTAGGATGTCAAGCATGGGATCAGGCCCTGTGGACTACAGCGCATCAAGATTGGGGGTATAATCAACCAGGAGCTAAAAAGAGTGGTATAAAGGAGAGACTCGTAATCACAAAAGCGGCCAACTCCCCCTGCACAAATAGTAAGAACTGTAACCAACTATTAATAACATTAACGGAGCCGAGGAAGGAAGATCAGCGGTTGTATTCCATGGGAGCATGGGTGTCAGGAACTGACCCCTCAGGAACATTTTTCCTTGAGGTATTACCTCCTAATAAAATTAAACAACAGGAAAAAGTAGACTCAGAAGGGAAAGAAGAAGGCCATACTAAAATAGAAGTTCTGAGTAAAACTATAAGATTCACTAACCTAACAATAGAAGATGCCATAGCTTTGGAGACGGGCTACCAAGAAAAAAATGAGTGGTTAGAATGGTTGAGGTACACGGTTAGAACTCTGAAAAAGGAAAACTGTTTAGTTTGTGCCGGAGCCAGACCACATTTAGCAACAGTTCCTTTTCCTCTAGATCACAATACAGAACCAGAAGGTTTAAAATGTATGTTGCAATTGTATAATAAGAGCTATAAACCTGAAACAAATTCTACTTGTCACACATTGAGTTTGTTGTTTCCCCCAGTACAGAGACCTCAGATACCTCCAGTGGTTACCGCTTATCCGGGCAACTTTACTTGTTTTGCACTCCCAGGGAACCGTAGCGCGGTGGATCTTGGGTCATTACCTGATGACTACTGTGTGGAGAGGATTAACACGGACAACGGTGACTGGGTTGGACATGACATTCAGAGAGCTGATGTCTGGTGGATGTGTGGGGATAAGAAACTGCGAGATAGACTACCTGCCAATGCCCAAGGGGATTGCGCTATGGTCCAGCTGGCTATGCCCCTGAGAATCCTGTCAGAATACCCGTGGACTAAGAGTCACCGACAGCATCGTAGGGACACCTCTCCCTTGGGGTCTTTTGACTCTCAGATCTACATAGATGAGATTGGGGTTCCTCGCGGGGTGCCGGACGAGTTTAAAGCCAGGAATCAGGTGACAGCTGGGTTTGAGTCTCTTCTCTGGTGGGTGACTATAAATAAAAATGTTGACTGGATTAATTATATATATTATAACCAACAACGATTTGTAAACTATACTAGGGATGCTGTGAAGGGCCTAGCAGAACAGTTAGCCCCCACATCTCTAATGGCCTGGCAGAACCGAATGGCTTTAGATATGGTCTTAGCTGAAAGAGGAGGGGTATGCAAAATGTTTGGTAGCATGTGTTGTACATTTATCCCCAACAATACAGCTCCTGGAGGGACCGTGACCAGAGCCTTGGAAGGACTGACTGCGCTATCGAATGAATTGGCGGAAAACTCAGGTATTAATGATCCATTCACAACTTGGCTTGAAGGATGGTTCGGTAAATGGACTGGATTTATCATATCATGTTTGATCTCAATCGCTGTGGCTTTGGCTGTTTTGGTCACTTGCGGATGCTGCTGCATTCCCTGTATTCAAGGACTTTCACAAAAACTCATTGAAACTGCAGTCTCAAGAACAATGTATCAAACCCTCTCTACCTCTGAGGAGACCTATGTGGACATTGAAGCTCAACTTAATGACATACAGTCCGAAAGTGTATAACACAGGGACTATCATCAAAATGTGTGGAGATAAAATAGTCACACAAAGAGGAGGGAATGTTAGAAAAGTTTTAAATGTTTATTGTGTGACTATTAGAAAAACAATAGTCCTGAGACTGATTTGTTAAAAAGCTTACTTCTGAGCACATTATTGTATTAACTCATTGTATTGTTTTGTCCTAATTAACTCCATAGTAAGTAGGATGATTAGATTTAACTAAATATGATAGCCTAAGAATGCACGGAACATGTATAGCTTATAAAGTGCAAGCCTGTGCCATGACACGTTATTTATGTTCTTTCAGCCAATAGAAGCACGGAGATGTTATTCTTGTGGGATATGTGAGGGCGGAACACTTTCTTTTGTTGGGACTTTTTCTTCAGCTTTCGTCCTGTAAGCATGTCTCCCTGTTGTGGGCCACATCAGAAATAAATTTTCCTGCTTCTCAGAACACCTGAAGTTTTTACTGATTACAAGGGAATTTCCTAACACTATCCCGCTTACAATACGCCAAACCGCACAGAGACAAGCCTCAAACCTTCTGCCACAAAGTCATTTGGAGTGATGAAACCAAAATTGAGCTTTTTGGCCACAACCATAGATGCTACATTTGAAGAGGAGTCAACAAGGCCTATGATGAATGGTACACCATTCCTACTGTGAAACACGGAGGTGGATCGCTGATGTTTTGGGGATATGTGAGCTACAAAGGCACAGGAAATTTGGTCAAAATTGATGGCAAGATGAATGTTATCACAAAATACTGGAGGAACATTTGCATTCATCAGCCAGGAAGCTGCGCATGAGACGTACTTGGACATTCCAACATCACAATGATCCAAAACCCAAGGCCAAGTCAACCTGTCATTGGCTACAGCAGAATAAAGTGAAGGTTGTGGAGTTGCCATCTCAGTCTCCCGACCTCAATATCATTGAGCCATTCTAGGGAGATCTCAAACATGCAGTTATGCAAGACAGGCCCAAGAATTAACAGGAACTGGACGCTTTTTGCCTAGAGGAATGGGCAGCTTTACCATCTGAGAAGATAAAGAGCCTCATCCACAAATACCACAAAAGACACAGTATTAAGAACTGGGGTATGTAAACTTTTGATCAGGTAATTTGGGTAGTTTCTGTTGTTATTACGATTTAAAAAAGAGTAAACACAGTTGATTGATAATGGCGTCATCCAAACACTAACCATGAGTGAAAGAAAAGTTTTTGTGTTATTATTCATATTTTCGGAAAAATGGCCAAGAAATCATTAATTCTACCAGGGTATGTAAACTTTTGAGCACATCTGTATATTCATTGTGTTACTAATTTTGTTTAGTTTTCGGAATTCAATAAATTTAGTTTTGTTTATTAATTTTTAAAATGATTAGAATTGGGATCAGTCGAAAAAGGATTGACCAATTTGAATTGAACAATAGCTGGTTGTTAAGGAGCGTGCCAGGAAGCCGGCCGTCACGTCCTTAACAAACGATGAGTCATCAGCTGTCAACGGGCTTCCCCACTGAGGGCTGAGATGTAAACAAAACAATGCCGGTGTTCTGGCATATTCAATCCAGCCATCAGATACTGTCCGCCCCGTACTGCGCAGGCGCAGCGCTTGCACAGTACGGAGCAGAAGGATCTTCGGAAAATCTCAAAAGATGAACGGCGCCTGCGCCGTGAGTGGAGGTGCTAGCCCCACCATCCTAGTGGACATAGGGCTGCTGATATTACCTGATGATGGTGGGGGATGGTGTGATCTTCCTGTGTAGAATCCTGGGAATACAGAGGACGGGGACATCTCTCTGGTAGGTTCCCATTACTGGATCCATCTGTAGGAAACACACACACTGACTGAATACATTGTTTCTATGTGTTTATCAGATGATGGGGGATCTAGGTGGAGCCTCTGTACTGCTCTCTCCTTTAAAAATAAATTCTCCTCTTACCCGGTAATGTGAGGGGCGGCTGATTGTCCATCATGATGTCCTTGTAGAGATCCTCGTGTCCTTCTAAATACTCCGACTCCTCCATGGAGAAATAGACAGTGACATCCTGACACCTTATAGCAGCCTTTCTCAACCTTTTCAACACAGAGGAACCCTTGAAATAGTTCTCCGGTCTCGGGGAACCCCTGCTAAAAATTAGAAATCTACAACTCATGATACATTAGTGTGATGGTCAGTGGGAAGAATGGTCCTTACACTTGTGGTCATTGGGAAGAATTACCTCCTTATAGATGGCTGAAAAGATCAATGGTGTTGGTGGGAACTTATCCGAGAGGCAGAAATGGCCCAATGCTGAAGGAACCCCTAGCAACCTCTGGAGGAACCCTGGTTGAGAATCACTGCCTTATAGGAACCTGACACACACAATGATACAGTCACCATCCAGACACATCCCTTGTCTGTTACCGGTGTCTTGTCATATAACGTCCTCCATCCAATAGTGTCCGCTGCGTACTGCGCATGCGCAGTACACAGCAACACAGATTCCGAAAATTGCAGAGGATGAACGGCGCCTGCGCCGTGAGTCCAGGTTCTAGCCCCACCATCCAAGTGGACATAGAGTAGGAATAAAAAAGAGCCGAGCGCAGCGAGGCCAAGCCCAAAGCGTGGCGAGCAAAGCTCGCCCGCGAGGGGCCCTCTAATATTCACAACCCTATGTCCGCTTGGATGGTGGGGCTACCACCTCCACTCACGGCGCAGGCGCCGTTCAGCTTCGGAGATTTTCCGAAGCTTCGTCTGCTCCGTACTGCGCATGCGCAGTACGGGGCGGACACTATTTGATGGCCGGACACTATACGGCAGAACACCGGATAATATCCCAGAATTAACAGTAAAATTCTCCCACGCTCTAAATAATAGTGAGAAAAATATTTGTAATCAATGCTGCCACTTATAAAGGTAAATATCAAAACAAGTGAAAATAAACTCGATATATGCAGTGCAGTGCATATGCAGTGATATATGTAGTGCATACATAGGAATATTCACAGTAGCGCAAGAGTAACGCCTAATTTAGTGCTCAATACCAAAATACAATGATATTGAATATATAAACCATATTCTAAAAACAAAAATGAAAAAAGTCCCATAACGGTCCTCTTGAACCAAGGAAACCCCCCCCCCCCTTCTGATCATATTACCCTAGCAATACAAACTGTAACCAGAAACAGAATTAACATAGCTAATTAATTAGTCGCTTAACCAGTTAACAACCGTGCCATAGCCCAATGACAACTACAGCACGGCTCAATAATTCTTGGAGTGCTTACTATGATGTCCTTCCAGAAGTATGGCCGAATATAGCGGGCATTGTCAGGGTCGTTACCTGGATGGTCGCGGTGCTGCCCGTGTTGGTGCGCGCCGATGTCCTGCGGTGCGTGCTGGGGTGCGTGTTCCTGTGCGTGCGGTGTTGCGCGCTCCTGTGGGCGCTGGTGCGCGTCAGTGTGTGCCCTCGCGTGCCCCTGCTGGCGCTGGTGCGCGTCAGCGCGCTGTGGTGGGCACTTCGGGTACCGCTGGTGTGTCTGCCGGCGTTCAGGGGCGCGCAACCGCGGGTGCGCGCGCGCCCGTGCGCGGTGCTTGGCGCCAAACGGCCTATTTAGGTCTGCCACTGACATCTCCCAGGTGCTGCCTGATCAACAGCTTCTCGGTTCCTGTCCCGTTGTTCGTATCCTGTGTTCCTGTTTGCTTACCTCCTGACGACCCGGCTTTCCCTTGACACCGCTGACCTCTGCCTGCATCTGACCTCGGCCTGTTTGACCTCTCTTTTGCCTGCTCCTTCTGTGCCTCTGCTGCCCGCCTGTTGCCGTACCCTGCCTGCACCCGGACTTGCCTGCTCTGCTCCTGTTCTGTACCCAGTTGCCTGTGTCCTATCTACACACCTGCTGCCAGAAGCTTCCTGCAAGTTCCTGCTCCTGGAGCCATATCACAGGCTCTCTTACCACTCCGCACTCTCAGCCACCTGTCTGCTCTATCAGGGGTTGTAAGTCGGACACGTACGGGAGACCACCCTCTGCCCAAGCGGACTCATCGGTTCGGTAAGTGCCAGCCTGACAGTATCAGGCAGCCATGACTGAGTCCGGGCAGGGGGCCTCCCCTATGGATGAGTTATGCAGACATTTGGCCGGTCTGACCCAAGCCGTGAAGAGTCTCCAGGATGGCTACTCAAGGTTGGAGGAGCAAGTCCAAGCCTTGTCCTCCTCATCTAACCCTCAAGGAACCTCCCCCACCGGTCTTTCATCTGCACCCTCCGTAGTGATGCTTCCTCCAGAGCCAAGGGTACCTACACCCGAGAGGTTTTCCGGCGATCGCACCAAGTATCGTGCGTTTCGCAACTCCTGCGAATTGTACTTCGCACTGCAGCCCCGGACATTCTCTCTGGAGGCAACCAAGGTGGGCTTTGTGATATCCCTGTTGTCCGGCGAGCCTCAAACCTGGGCCCATCGTTTATTGGAGCAGAAATCTGGAACCCTGGATAGCCTTGACAACTTCTTCTTGGCCATGTCTCAGCTCTATGAGGACCCTCAGTTGACTGCGACTCCAGAAGCCGCACTACACTCTCTCCAACAAGGTCGCAGAGCGGCCGAGGACTATGCAGTGGAGTTTCGCCGTTGGAGCTCCGACACGGATTGGAATGACGCCGCCTTGCGTCACCAATTCCGGATGGGACTTTCTGACCCCCTTAAGGATGAGTTGGCACGGGTAGGAATACCACAAACCCTGGACGAGTTAGTCAACCTCTCCATTCAGATAGACCGCCGGTTAAGGGAACGCCGGTCGGAGAGGTCCTCCAGCCACTTCCGTCCCACCTGGGTGCTCCCCAAGGTTCCCAGTTCTGCTGGTCAGTTCTCTTCTACCTCTTCTGCTCCCGCTCAGGAAGCTCCGGAACCAATGCAGCTCGGGTTACTCCGGCCCTCGTTGACCCCTGAAGAAAAGCAGCGCAGACGTACCCTTAACTTATGTCTCTACTGTGGTGAACCTGGGCACTATGTCAGGGCTTGCCCCAACAAGACACGTAAGTGTGTTTCCTCTTCCTTCACGTGTGCCTCTGTTCTACGAAAACCCAGTTCTCACCTTGCCCTTCTCCTCACTTTGCAGCTTCCAGGAGGGAGTTTTCCAGTGTCAGCCATCATTGACTCCGGAGCATGCAGCTGCTTTATCGATCTGACTTTCGCTGCCAACCATCACATCTCGTTCATACCCAAGGCCCAGGGGCTTGCTGTACATCTAGCCGATGGCTCCGCCCTTAGTTCCGGTCCTGTCACTCAAGAGACTGTTCCTCTGCTGGCTACTATGGGCACCTGTCACCAGGAGCACCTGCGTCTGGATGCCATCTCCTCCCCCTTGTTTCCAATTATCCTGGGGATACCCTGGTTGCAGGCCCACAATCCAAGCATTAACTGGGCCACAGGAGAAATCAAGTTTCTCTCCGATTACTGTCAACAACACTGCTTGGCCCGACCGACATGCAACTCCTCTCCACTTCTCTGTTTGGATGTCGATCCAAAATTGCTTCAGACCGTTCCGGAACCCTACAAGGACTTTGTGGATGTTTTCAGCAAAAAAGGCGCAGATATTCTTCCCCCCCACAGGCCTTATGACTGCCCTATTGAACTGTTACCAGGTACCGAAGTCCCCTTTGGGAGAATTTTTCCATTAACGGAACAGGAGTTAGGCACGCTGAAGGAGTATATTGACGAAAACCTAAAGAAAGGGTTTATCCGTCCTTCTACTTCCCCTGCCGGTGCTGGCATTTTTTTCGTCGAAAAAAAGGACCATTCCTTACGTCCCTGCATTGACTATCGGGAATTGAATAAGATAACTGTCAAAAATCGTTACCCTTTACCCCTAGTACCCGAGTTGTTCCAGAGGCTGGGGTCTGCAGTCATCTTTTCGAAATTGGATCTTCGCGGAGCTTACAATTTAATCCGTATCCGAGAGGGAGACGAGTGGAAGACAGCGTTTCGTACTCGTTTTGGGCACTACGAGTACCTTGTCATGCCCTTCGGGCTGTGTAATGCACCCGCAACCTTTCAACATTTTGTCAACGATATCTTCCGCGACTACCTGGACCTATACGTAATTGCATACCTGGACGATATCCTAATCTTTTCCTCATCCTTGGAAGACCATCGTAGACATGTCCGTAGTGTGCTAGCTCGTCTCAGGGTACACGGGCTCTACGCGAAACTCGAAAAATGCGAGTTTGAACGCCAGTCCATCCAATTCCTGGGCCTGGTTATATCTGTGGAGGGCATCAAGATGGACCCCCAAAAAGTATCTGCCATCCTGGACTGGCCTGCACCTGTGGACAGGAAGGGCGTACAAAGTTTCGTCGGTTTTTCCAACTTTTACCGGAAATTTATCAGGGGCTTCTCTGCGATTATTGCTCCCATCACCGAACTGACCAGGCAGGGTACCCGATTCTCTTGGACCCCTGAGGCACAGCTGGCCTTCGAAAAACTTAAGATGCTGTTCACCTCTGCATCTATTCTAAAACATCCGGACCCAGCCTTACCCTTCGTTCTTGAAGTGGATGCTTCGGAAATCGCTGTGGGGGCGGTGTTATCTCAACGGCAGGGTGCCAAGGCCCTTCTTTTCCCGGTGGCGTTCTTTTCTCGCAAACTGTCATCATCCGAAAGGAACTATGATGTTAGGGACCGAGAACTTCTGGCCATTAAGGCGGCTCTGGAGGAGTGGCGTTACCTATTGGAAGGTGCTGCACATCCCATCCTGGTTTACACCGACCACAAAAACCTGGAATATTTGAGAACTGCCAAAAGACTTAGACCACGGCAAGCCAGATGGGCTCTTTTTTTTTCCCGGTTTCAATTTCATATCACCTATAGACCTGGTTCTAAGAATGTCAAGCCGGACGCCCTGTCACGTATGTTTTCTATCCCTGAAGAGACTCGGCCTCCTGATACTATTCTCCCTTCTGGGAACTTCTTGCTCCTCCAAGGGGACCTTATCTCCCGGATCAGACAGGCTTCTGTTGGAATGCCCCCGAGCCCCGAGGTCAGCTGTAGTGAGGGGTTGTTCTGGCATAAAGGCAAGATTGTAGTCCCTGAAGCCTTGAAGTTAAACGTGTTGGAACTCTGCCACGATCATAAGATGGCCGGACACTTTGGTACCCGGAAGACTGCCGAACTGATTCAGCGCACCTTTTGGTGGCCTCAACTTCTTAAGGACTGCAAGGACTATGTGGACTCGTGCAGCACTTGCTCCCGAAATAAAAACAGCCGGACGCGGGCTTGGGGCCTACTGAAACCTTTACCTGTCCCTGAGAGACCGTGGAAAATGATTTCGATGGACTTTATCGTGGAACTCCCCCTTTCCGAGGGGTTCTCTACTATCTTTGTTGTCGTAGATAGGCTGTCCAAGATGGCCCACTTCCTCCCGATGAGGGGCACTCCCTCGGCTATGGAGACGGCCAAGATCTTTGTCAAAGAAGTTGTAAGGCTGCATGGGATCCCGGCAAGTATTGTTTCTGACCGAGGCGCCCAATTCACCTCGAGGTTTTGGAAAGCGCTCTGCGGGTCTCTTGAAATTGAACTGGCCTTTTCCTCCGCTTATCACCCCCAGACAAACGGACAAACGGAGAGAACCAATCAGTCCCTGGAGCAGTACATCCGCTGTTTTTCTTCCTTCTCGCAGGATGACTGGGTCTCGCTACTACCCATGGCGGAGTTTGCTTATAACAACTCCTTGCACTCCGCCATCAACCAGACACCGTTCTTTGCCAATTACGGCTTCCACCCAGCCTTCTTGCCCAGCTCAGTCCCAGAATGCCTTGTTCCAGCAGTTTCCGAGACATTGGACTTCTTTTCTAAAAACAACCAACTCCTAAAGGAAACCATGGCCCGGTCCCAGGAATGCTACAAACGGGCGTTTGACAAAAGGAGACGGGGAGAACTCGTTCTGGCTCCCGGCAGCCAAGTATGGTTATCTACAGTCAACCTTAAGATGGCCTGTCCTTCCAGGAAGTTAGGCCCTAAATTCATGGGCCCCTTTTCTGTAAAAAGGAAGATAAACGAAGTGGCATATGAACTTAACCTGCCTGACTCTTTTAGAGTGCACCCGGTCTTTCACGTGACCCTACTGAAGCCCGTTACCCCAAATCCCTTTGCTGACCGCACCACCGACCCACCCGAACCTGTTATAGTGAACAATGAAGAGGAGTTTGAGGTTGAAGCAATCCTTGATTGCAGGAAGAGGGGTAATGTAACCCAGTACCTCATCAAGTGGAAGGGTTATGGACCTGAGGACAACTCCTGGGAACCCGAGGACAATCTACATGCTCAGGAACTTTTGCGGGCCTTCAAGAACCGTCAGGTTTCCAGATCGGCTCACCTGGGCAGCCGGAGTCTGCCCTTAGGGAGGGGGCACTGTCAGGGTCGTTACCTGGATGGTCGCGGTGCTGCCCGTGTTGGTGCGCGCCGATGTCCTGCGGTGCGTGCTGGGGTGCGTGTTCCTGTGCGTGCGGTGTTGCGCGCTCCTGTGGGCGCTGGTGCGCGTCGGTGTGTGCCCTCGCGTGCCCCTGCTGGCGCTGGTGCGCGTCAGCGCGCTGTGGTGGGCACTTCGGGTACCGCTGGTGTGTCTGCCGGCGTTCGGGGGCGCGCAACCGCGGGTGCGCGCGCGCCCGTGCGCGGTGCTTGGCGCCAAACGGCCTATTTAGGTCTGCCACTGACATCTCCCAGGTGCTGCCTGATCAACAGCTTCTCGGTTCCTGTCCCGTTGTTCGTATCCTGTGTTCCTGTTTGCTTACCTCCTGACGACCCGGCTTTCCCTTGACACCGCTGACCTCTGCCTGCATCTGACCTCGGCCTGTTTGACCTCTCTTTTGCCTGCTCCTTCTGTGCCTCTGCTGCCCGCCTGTTGCCGTACCCTGCCTGCACCCGGACTTGCCTGCTCTGCTCCTGTTCTGTACCCAGTTGCCTGTGTCCTATCTACACACCTGCTGCCAGAAGCTTCCTGCAAGTTCCTGCTCCTGGAGCCATATCACAGGCTCTCTTACCACTCCGCACTCTCAGCCACCTGTCTGCTCTATCAGGGGTTGTAAGTCGGACACGTACGGGAGACCACCCTCTGCCCAAGCGGACTCATCAGTTCGGTAAGTGCCAGCCTGACAGGCATTTACCACGTGATCGCGCCGTGATCACTTGTAAACAAACCAGTGCTTGTCTGTTTCGGATTCTCCCCTCTCTTCACGCTGATCGGTATAGCGTGTGAAGAGAGGGGAAGAGCCGGATGCAGCAGATCTGTGCTCAGCCATGGATCATCCATCCATGCTCCATCCGTGCTTCATTCATAGCTCATGCATACTCCATGCGTACTCCATCCATGTCTTATCCATACTCCATCCATGTCTCATCCATACTCCATCCATGTCTCATCCATGCTCCATCCATGTCTCATCCATACTCCATCCATGTCTCATCCATTCTCCATGCATGCTCCATCCATGTCTCATCCATGCTCCATCCATGTCTCATCCATGCTCCATCCATGTCTCATCCATGCATGCTCCATCCATGTTCCATCCATGCTCCATCCATGTTCCATCCATGCTCCATCCATGCCCCATCCATGTTTCATCCATGCTCCATCCATGTCTCATCCATGCTCCATCCATGTCTCATCCATGCTCCATCCATGTCTCATCCATGCTCCATCCATGTCTCATCCATGCTCCATCCATTCTCCATGCATGCTCCATCCATGTCTCATCCATCCAGCCATGCTCCGGATTTTTTCGCATTTTTTAATTTACTAATTCCAAAAATTAGGAATCCGAAAATCCAGAAATTTGAAAATCTGAAATAAAATAAAGAAAATCAGTAAAATTTGTGTTAAAAGTGAGTGTAAGAGAGTAAATACAAATGTAGTGTAAATGTCGTAGAAACTCTACATACTCACAGGGGCGTTTCTTAATGAATAGCAAAGTCTTTGTGTAATATGTGAATCAGTATCCCTTCTCCAAAAGGGTGTGTATAGTGGAGATATGTATTTCTTCATCAAAGGCATTTCAAACGTACTTTCAGGAGTAGAAATAGAAGAATCCTTCGTCCGTTCAATAGTTGGTTTATTGTTCAGAAAGAGATAAGCTAAGACAAGATTGACATCTGGTAACATATGGCATGGTGATGGCTTCTAAGGTGGTACTTCTGGTGTTACATTTTCAGAGTATAGCGTCCTTCTCTTCCCACCGATCTCCTTTTTCTCACATAATCTTACTTTCATCTTATACTTTTCATGATGCTATGTCAGCATATCCTAATAACTCCCACATTTGCATATATACCCAATATGGTTCAGTCTATAGATAAGTAGCATAACTCCACCCATTGTACTGACATAGTAACGCAAAAATAGAAATACCTACTCAACAAAACCACTCCTATCTATACGATCTGCTGTTGTGTGACCTTCAGAAACCATCACTTACCACCGAACATATAACTTACATATATTTTCAGAAACCCTTATTACTTAAAATATTAATTAACTCAACAACTTCTAACAATTTGTAAATAATAACTAACTATTAAATTCTAGGTATTGAAATTTTGCATTCAAATTTGGCTGTTTGTTAACGTAACAAATACAAATTTATCTGAAGTTACGGAATTGTCAGAAAATAACGAATGCTGCATCTAAACAAATGGAATGGAACAAATTTAATAAGAAATAATAAAAAGCTTTTATCGCAAGGGCGTCCTGCGATTTGCCATGATTCGGGATCGCGGGCAGAATCACTGAAATTAGAAATCTACAACTCATGATACAATAGTGTGATGGTCAGTGGGAAGAATGATCCCTACACTTGTGGTCATTGGGTATAATTACCTCCTTACAGATAGATAAAAAGATCAATGTTGTCGGTGGGAACTTATCCGAGAGGCAGAATTTGCCCAATGCTGAAGGAACCCCTAGCAACCTTTGGAGGAACCCTAGGATTCCACGGAACCCTGGTTGAGAATCACTGGATCGGGGGCTGCAGTGTAGTGTTATGTTCTTGCTCCACCCCTGAAGAGAAGCTCGTCCTGTGACAACCCCGATGGAGCCGGTGTTGTGTTGAATGCTGTCCCCCGTCAGATAGTGTCCGCCCTGTACTGCGCTTGTGCAGTACGGAGGACAAGGAGACGCCGAAGGTCTCCGAAGATGAACGGCGCCTGCGCACTGAGTCCAGGTTCAAGCCCCACCATCCAAGTGGACATAGAGTTAGAATAAAAAATTGCCGAGCGAAGCAAGGCCGCGCCCGAAGCATGGCGAGAGAAGCGAGCCCGCAAGGGGCCCTGTTACTAAGTGCTACCATATCTCCACTTGGGTGGTGGGGCTTGAACCTGGACGCCGTTCATCTTCGGAGACTTTCGGAGTCTCCTTGTCCTCCGTACTGCACAAGCGCCGTACGGGGCGGACACTATTCGATGGGGGGGCTGATTTTGGCAGAACACCGGCCAGACTGGGAGGAACTTGAGCCCGGACCGGGAGAGAGCATCCCTCTCCCTTCTGTAATAGGACATGGATATCACCGTACATAGGAGGCCAATATGGATGTGGGCGCATCCTTAGCTTGGCAGACCGGAGCAGCAACAGAGGATGCAGCATAGAGCGTGTGAAATCCCGACTATTTTGTAATTCTTATTACTGGCAACCCGGCACCCCTCCCGCACTCCGCCCAGGGCTCCACCCCCCCCCCCCCACCCCTTGAACCGGCCCTGCCTGCAGCTTTATCTAGCCAGTGACGTTCATCCGGGGCCATACACACACCTATGTGAAGAGTCCGCCACCAAATAGTAAGGTTTACTTCTTACCAGCTTCAGGTGATCCCCCATTACATGGGATCGGACAGCGCGTTTGGCTTAAACCCAGCCTGGGTCTTTCTCCCAATGAAAACGTACACCTGTCCACAGGGCGCCACTCACTCAACCACAAGGATGGATGGAGGGTTTTAAAAATAAACAAAAAGATCCATACACCCAGCCTGAGGAAGGTTTAGACTTGTTCTGATCTCTGTATAGAAAGAGGAAGTTGGAAGCTCCGAGCAATGAGTTGTGTAAGAAGACTCCGATAGAGGAAGTAGAAGAAATCCCCCTCCCCCGCCTCCTCTTCCTGCATTAGGAAATCATTGTACGCAAAGTTCAGAGTAACTTCTTATTCACACACATTTGATCTTCATACAGTAGAAGAAGTTGGACACTCCCAGTGCCGTGGTTCCAGGTTTCATCACCGTTCTAGAACTATTTTCAGGTCTCTCAGTTGTCGGGAAGTACAAACAGTCTGACTGGAGGATGTATGGGCAGATCTAACAAGGTGAGACCCCACCCAACCATTCTTCTGACTTCTACTCTAAACAAAGTCTATATCCATATAATGTATACATGGATGATGTATACTGTATATAGAGAGGAGAGTCTGTATCACTCGATATATCCCTGTGTATAACATCCCCCCACTGATATCATAGATCAGAAGTCTCTATATTGTGCAGTCTCAGATAATGTATACATGGATGATGTATACTGTATATAGAGAGGAGAGTCTGTATCATTCTATATATCCCTGTGTATAACATCCCCCTACTGATATCATAAACCAGAAGTCTCTATATTGTGCAATCTCCATATAGATAATGTATACATGGATGATGTATACTGTATATAGAGAGGAGGAGAGTCTGTATCATTCTATATTTCCCTGTGTATAACATCCCCCCACTGACACCATAGACCAGAAGTCTGTATATTGTGAAGTCTCCATATAGATAATGTATACATGGATGATGTATACTGTATATAGAGAGGAGGAGAGTCTATCATTCTATATATCCCTGTGTATAACATCCCCCCGCTGATACCATAGACCAGAAGTCTGTATATTGTGTAGTCTCCATATAGATAATGTATAAATGGATGATGTATACTGTATACAGATGGGCCGAACACTCCCCCAGTTCAATTCGCACTAGAACTCCCGAACAGAGGAAAAGTTCTGAGCCGAATGATGAACCCTATTAAACCCTATGGTAGCCAAACTTGAAAAATCAAAAGCGCCCATTTTGAAGACTTATTTGGCAATAAATGGTCATAAAAAGTGTATGAGGGTCTGGGTACTGCCCTGAGGGACATGTGGAGGGGAGGGGGTGTTCGCTTGTCCTCCCTTTCCTGAACTGCCAGGCTGTGTGCTTGGATAAGAGTCCAGCGGGGAAGCCCATTGACAGCTGAAGACTCATCGGTTGTTAAGGATGCCACGGCCAGCATGGTGTGATGCCCCCATAACAATCCATTGGGTCTGGTATGGATTATGAGCAGAACCCGCATACCAAAATTTGTAAAAAATATGGCGTGGGGTCCCCCCTAAATCCATACCAGACCCTTATCCGAGCATGCATCCTGGCAGGCCAGGAAAGGAGGGGGAAGAGTGAGTGCCCCCCCTCCTGAACCAAACCAGGCCACATACCCTCACTCTGCCTCTTCCCCACAACCCTGGGCTGTGGTTGCAGGGACCTGAGGGCAGGTGGCTTATCGGAATCTAGAATCCCCCTTTAACATGTGGAGGGGAGGGGGTGTTCGCTTGTCCTCCCTTTCCTGAACTGCCAGGCTGTGTGCTTGGATAAGAGTCCAGCGGGGAAGCCCATTGACAGCTGAAGACTCATCGGTTGTTAAGGATGCCACGGCCAGCATGGTGTGATGCCCCCATAACAATCCATTGGGTCTGGTATGGATTATGAGCAGAACCCGCATACCAAAATTTGTAAAAAATATGGCGTGGGGTCCCCCCTAAATCCATACCAGACCCTTATCCGAGCATGCATCCTGGCAGGCCAGGAAAGGAGGGGGAAGAGTGAGTGCCCCCCCTCCTGAACCAAACCAGGCCACATACCCTCACTCTGCCTCTTCCCCACAACCCTGGGCTGTGGTTGCAGGGACCTGAGGGCAGGTGGCTTATCGGAATCTAGAATCCCCCTTTAACAAGGGGTCCCCCAGATGCTGCCCCTCTATGCCAATGAGTATGGGGTACATTGTACCACGACTCATTCACTAAAAGAAGAAGTGTCAAAAATAAATAAAAACAAACACACAGTTTTTGACAATTTCCTTTATTAAAAAAAAAATGTAGTTTAAAGGGGGGGGGGGGGCTTTCAGATTCCACTATGCCTCCTGCCCACAGACCCCCACAACCACTGCCAATGGTTGTGGGGAAGAGGCCCTTGTCCCCATCCACATGGGCACAAGATGCTTTGGGGTGGGGGGAGGGCATGTGGGCACATGTGATCTGGTATGGTTTGGGAGGGCACTCCCTTGTCCCCCCTCCTTTCTTAGCCTACCAGGCTGCATGATACAATGCCTTTTTTAAATTTTGGCGTGGGGTTCCCCTCAAAAATTATACCAGACCTTAGGACTGGTATTAGTTTTGGAGGGGGCCCACCCCATTTATTTTTTAAAAATTTGGCTTGGGGTTCCCCTTAAAATCCATACCAGACCCAAGTCTAGCAGAGATTGGGGGGACTCCAATGCCATTAAAAAAAATCTATTGCCAGCAATGGGTTTTTTGCAGCTGCGAAAATCATTACAAAAATGTCAGTTTTACAAATGTCAGCTTTGCTGCAGCAGGTTCTTTACATGCTATAGATGTGCCACTTTACAGGTAGACTAAGGGGACCCCCCAGGAATTATATTTAACATTTTTTTATTGTTCCTGTTCACTTTAGGTATTATTAAAATCACTGCTCCTTTAAAACAATATTTAAAAAAATAATTCTGCATTGATATATGTCCCCCAGGGCTGTACCTGGACCCCCATACCCTTTTTATCACCAATAACTGACATATAAGTGTTCAAAATGGGGACTTTTGATTTTTCATGTTCGGGTCCCATAGAGTTTGCGGTTTTGGGTCCCAATGTTTTCCCTGTACGGGAGTGCTAGTGCAAACCGAACTGAGGGATGTTCTGCCCATCACTATTGGCAGGTGGGAGAAAGGAGTCCTATACACGATGACAGGCACTCTCTATTCGGTGCAGCAGTTCATGTAGCCCCAGGAAAGGGAAACACAACTTGGGGGGGGGGACCAAACAGCCTCAGCTGTCACCTGTGCTTCCTGTTCCAGCATGACCACTAGGGGGAGCAGGAGAGACAGCTGAGTGTGGGTCACTGCAGCAGGGCGGCTGTAGTCTGTGCTGTGTACAGTGTATTCGTGTTCCTCTCCTACAATCCCTGTTCCCCCCTCCCCAGCCTGGTGCCCTTATGGTAGCACCTGCTCTGCAAGTTGGTGAAAGTGGAAAGGGCAGTGGTCTGACCCATACTTTTTTGGGCCATCTGAGGATTCTCCAGCCGTCTGAACTATGGATCTCAGATCTCGCTTCTGAATCTCTGCATTCCCGGGGGGGGGGTCAAAGGCACCAAAAATGTAAAGGGAGTTGTGGATTTTCTCAGCAAATCCTGGAATCAGGATGGAGATGATCTTCCATCAGAGAAGACATTATTGTCCACAGAAGATAAGATGTGAAGGAATGAGATCCATCTCCATCCTCTAGGCTTTACACAGAACATTTTTATATGGTACAGTACATCCAGATAAGGAATTAGACTGGAATTATGATTGGTCAATTCATCTCCACATTCTGCCACAAATTATCCAATCACATGACAAGTATATTACCCCTTCTCTCCCGGAAGGTTTTACCGCCTTCATGCCCAGGGCATTCTTTGCTATTCAGCACTGCACTACTTTCACTGGTAATTGCGTGGTCATGTGACACTGTACCCAAATTACATTTATATCATTTTTTTATTTTTTTACACAAATAGAGCTTTTTTTTGGTGGTATTCGATCACCTCCAAAACAAATTCTTTATAAATTAGGCCAAAATGTATTCTGCTACATGTCTTTGGTAAAAAAAAAAAACCCAATGAGTGTATATTGACTGGTTAGCATGAAAGTTATACGTCTAAAAATGATGGTACATATACTGGCATTTTTATTTATCTTTTATATTAGTAATGGCGGTGATCAGTGACTTATAGTGGGACTGTGAAAGTGGGGTGGGAAATCTGACACTAACTGACCTAGGTATAAGTGATAATACACTGTCACTGTACTAATTACACCGGCTGAGAACTGACACTGACATCACCAGTGACACCAATACAGGAATCAGTGATAATAAGTGGTGGCTGGTGCTCCAAATTTTTTAGGGGGTCGCAAACAAACCTGAAAAATACTGACCCCCCCCCATACATTGCAGCCTCACTGTGCCCATCAAATGCAGCCGTTGTGCCCATCAAATGCAGCCACTGTGTCCATCATACGCAGCCATTGTGTCCATCATACGCAGCCACTTTTGCCCCATCAAATGCAGCCCCCTGTGCCCAGTATATGCAGCCACTTGTGCCCGTCAAATGCAGCCACTTGTGCCCGTCAAATGCAGCCACTTGTGCCCATCAAATGCAGCCACCCATGGCCATCAAATGCAGCCACTTGTGCCCCATCAAATGCAGCCACTTGTCCCCCATCAAATGCAGCCACCCGTGCCCATCTAATGCAACCACTTGTCACTTCAAATGCAGCCACTTGTGCCCATCTAATGTAGCCACTTGTGCCTATCTAATGCAGCCAATTGTCACTTCACTAACCCCCCCCCCCCACGCATGGCTGGTCCGGTGGCACGTACCACTCCTCTTCTCCTTGGTGGCTCTCCTCCTCGGCGGCTCTCCTCCTCGGCGGCTCTCCTCCTCGGCGGCTCTTCTCCTCGGCTGCTCTTCTCCTCGGCGGCTCTTCTCCTCGGCGGCTCTTCTCCTCGGCGGCTCTTCTCCTCGGCTGCTCTTCTCCTCGGCTGCTCTTCTCCTCGGCTGCTCTTCTCCTTGGCTGCTCTTCTCCTCGGTGGCTCTTCTCCTCGGCAGTTCTTCTCCTCAGCAGCTCTCTTCCTCGGCGGCTCTCGTCTCTTCCTCTGTGGTTTTCCTTGGCGGAAGCAGCAGCTGCGGCTCCTGTGTCTGCTCATCTCCTCTTCCGCCAAAGCGTTAGGCATTCAATAGGATTGCCTAATGCTTTGGCCAATTGGGAGACAGGTCTATCCCCGCCATAGTATTTCATGTGTCCGTCATCCTAAAAGTTGCCGGGCACATGAATAGGGAGGGCGGCAGAAGTGTTGGGGGGGGGGGGGCGTGCTCCCACAATGCACAGGGGCAATGAAAGGGTTAACTGTGTGCCTAACAATGTGTAATGTATGTATTGTGTGTGGCTTTTACTAATAGATGTGGCTGATTTTTCCAATTACTGCTCGGTGTACAGAGCTCTATGCTGTTATTAAACACAGAGCTCTGTGCTGTGATTCACAGGTTCCGGTCATAAATCATTGTTCGGGACCCGCTGACTGACTTGTGCTGTACCGAATAACAGTACAGATCGGGCAGCGGGCGCAAGCCCCCTACCTGGAGATGTGGATCACATACATGTGATTTACAAATCACATGTATGTGATTTAGAGCAGATTGGCCGGTTCATCATTGTATTTGTGTATGGGGCGTTCCGCAAGTGGTTAGTTCTTCATGGCTCTAATTGTCCCAAATATTAATTCCTAAAGCTGGCGCCTGGCAAGGTTCCAACAGGACTGTCCAGTCCACTTTAACCAGTAAAGATTGTAAAGCCATCCAGACAGGTCCCTAGCCATATATCTGTTGAACTCCAGACTAGGATTTATATATATTGGACGTATAGTGGAAGACTCTTCTATCACTCAAACATGGAATATGAGAAATCTCACTTATCTCCGTAAGAGTCTTATCTTACCCCATATGCACTTACGGTAGCTGTCTTATGTTTCACTGTTATGCAGTTATGATTATCTATTGCTTCACATTATTGGCTGTTACAAATCTGCTGATCAGAGACTAAGCAGTGCATTCTCCGCTATCCATCTACAGAGAAACCCGCATATGACCTCATCAATGAGGATGGAGGAGGACCGGAGTCACATGACCGAGAGGATACTAAACCTCACCCTGGAGATCATCTACCTGCTGACCGGAGAGGTGAGGAGGATTCTGGGAGGTCACATGACATCACACTTATCTCTATTAATAAAACACAGACCTGACCGGAGAGGTGAGGAGGATTCTGGGAGGTCACATGACATCACTCTTATCTCTATTAATAAAACACAGACCTGACTGGAGAGGTGAGGAGGATTCTGGGAGGTCACATGACATCACTCTTATCTCTATTAATAAAACACAGACCTGACCGGAGAGGTGAGGAGGATTCTGGGAGGTCACATGACATCACTCTTATCTCTATTAATAAAACACAGACCTGACCGGAGAGGTGAGGAGGATTCTGGGATTCTAACATGATATTCCTATTGGTTCCTCAATACAGAGATTTCCTTTTGTGAAGTCAGGTGATCATATGACCATCACAGTGCCTCCATGTGACTCCCTAAAACCTGAGAGACACAACATGCAGAACATTCTAGAAGTCACCAAGAAGATGATGGAGCTGCTGACAGGAGAGGTGAGCGGTGCCGGGAATTCTGGGACATTATCCAGTAACAGACAAGGGATGTGTCTGGATGGTGACTGTATCATTGTGTGTGTCAGGTTCCTATAAGGTGTCAGGATGTCACTGTCTATTTCTCCATGGAGGAGTGGGAGTATTTAGAAGGACACAAGGATCTCTACAAGGACGTCATGATGGACAATCAGCAGAATTTGAGTTTCGTGAGGAATGTAAAGAAGGAATTTCCCTGGAATGAGATGATATTGAACCTCACCCTGGAGATCCTCAGCCTGCTGACTGGAGAGGTGAGTGTAATGAAGGGGTTAAATCTGACTCCGCTGCACACTGGGATGTTTTCAGTAACTTTTAGTCTTCTGATGTTCTGCTCATCAATAACACGTACTATGAATACATGAAGTGTACGTACTCTATGATATTTGGTTATAGCACAAGATGGCGGCATTGGTTATAGAAGAGAACAATCTCAGGTTTAGTCCAATCAGAGAGACCTGTGATTATCAGCATGCCACGCCCACTGACCACTAAATCCATGGGTAGCATTTCCTGGTGGGTCAGTGAGCTATACTAGTAAAACATTAGTGACTCTATTATATGACTTCTAGAAGGATCTATACATATGACCACATTGTATTCATATCATTGGATGGAGATGTCTGTCCGTTGCTGAATCGGGAACATTGTGGCCAATCCCTGGAGAATAAATATAGAGCTGACCTTAGAGATGAGGGATTATGAGAGAGCGGAGCCATCTTAAAGAGGATCTCCAGGCTCCTTCAGAAAACAATAAAAGTCAGCAGGTACAAATACTGTAGCTGCTGACCTATAATATTAGGACACTTACACTCACCAATCCAGCAGTGTCATCACCCAAGTCGATTTTTCAATCAGCTCTTGGGTGCTGCCATCTCTGCTAAGGGAAACCGGCAGTGAAGCCTTTGCACAGCCAGTTCCCTACTGCGCATATGTGAAGCGCACTGTGCTTTGTGAATGGCTCAGCAGCGAGGGAGGGAGGAGGGGGGCCAAACTTCTGAGTTCATTTGTCAAAACTAGATACCCGCACCTCTCTGAAAGGTGCCAAATGTGGCGGGGGGGGGGGATGAGGCAAACAAGTGCTTCTTCCCCTTTTGGGTGGAGCTCCTCTTTAATGCATGGGCACTGCCCAGGGGTCCCTTGAGAATATTGCAATACATCATACCAATATTCCGGGACAGTCAGTCAAGCTTTTTACTAATCTGCCAGGATTGCCGTGTCCCCAGCAGTGTCCCAGAATCTGGTGTGTGCAGGTACAGCAGCAGCCTTGCCACCGGGTAAAATCTACAATCAGAATGACATCTCCCCCCCCCCCCCACTACTTTCCAGGAGTTAAGGAAGGACCCCCCAAGGTGGAGCATCTTACTACTGCTGCTGTTTCTGTGGGCGGGATTTGTACAGCACTGATCCTCGCCAGACCTCCTCTTCTATTTATCTCATGTGATCAAAGCAGTACACATCCCGACCACACGAGCAATAGTAAGATGCTCCACCTCGGGGTTCTTCCTTAACCCCTACAAAGTGCCGAAGTTGTGGGAGGAAGGCACAGGGGTGTATAGGGGAGAGATATTATTCCAATTATAGGTGTAGCCCAGTGACAGGTTGTCAGAACAGGTAAGATCTGTGACAGCAGCTTCCCTGTGCTGCTCAGCTACATTGCTGCACCCTATACTGTGCCCTCCCACCACCACCTGTACTGTGCACTCTTGCCTCCCTCCATATTGTGCTCTCTTGCCCCCTGTAATGTGCCCTACTGACCCCCTGTACTGTGCCCACCCTCACTTTTACTGCACACTCCTGCCCCCCAGAGTTGTGCCCTCCCACCCCGACCTATACTGTGCACCCCTGCCCCCCATATTTTACCCTCCTGCCCTCTGTACTGTGCCTTCTTGTACTGTGCCCTCCTCCTCCCCCTGTACTGTGACCTACTGCCCCCTATGCTGTGCCCTTCTGACCCTCTTGTATTATGCTCTCCTGCCCTACGTACTGTGCCCTCCTGAATTATTCTCTCCTGCCCGCTGTACTGTACCCTTATATACACCATGTACTGTGTTCTCCTGTACCCCCCCTCTATACTGTGCGCAAATTTTTCCCCTGTAATGTGCCCTCTTGCCCCACATGTACTGTGCGCTCCTACAGTATCCCCCCGTACTATACCCTCCTGCATCCCCAATACTGTACCCTCCTGCACCCTCTGAACTGTAACTTCCTGCCCCCTATACTGCGCCATCCTATACCCCCCTGTACTGTGCCTTCCTATACCCCCTCTGTACTGTGCCCTCCTATCCCCCTGTACTGTACCCTTCTACTCCCCTGTGCCCTGTGTTGATTAGTCTTTGATTTATGGCATGTATTCTCATTGTTTAAAATCTATTATATTAAAAGTACTAATAAATATCTGTTTAATTCTATCAACTATTTATACTTCCATTTTTGAGTGTAGGTGCATAAATTGGGGCAGGCTAATAGGGGCCCCAGTACATTACTTTACCCCGAAGCCCATGATGCTGTTAATACCTCCCTGTGGGAGATTGATGTTTATCTTTGTATAACACAGAACTGTACAGTAATAATGAAGACAACTACAGAAAATGACACAAGGAGATCTCATAATATGACCACAAGATCCTCGAGAATCCAGAATCCCATCACCATCCCCCCACCACCATCCCTGATCCCTACAAGACACAACACACAGAAGATTCTAGAAGTCACCAAGAAGATGATGGAGCTGCTGACAGAAGAGGTGAGCAGTGCTGGGAATTCTGGGACATTATCCAGTAACAGACAAGGGATGTGTCTGGATGGTGACTGTATCATTGTGTGTGTCAGGTTCCTATAAGGTGTCAGGATGTCACTGTCCATTTCTCCATGGAGGAGTGGGAGTATTTGGACGGACACAAGGATCTCTACAAGGAAGTCATGATGGACAATCAGCCGCCCCTCACATCACCGGGTAAGAGGAGACTTTATTGTAAAGGAGAGAGCAGTACGGAGGCTCCACCTAGATCCTCCATCATCTGATAAACACATAGAAACAATGTGTTTAGTCTCAGGAAATGGGAGGCAGCAATGTGGGACCTCTGCAACTTACTGACCCTTACACTGTATCACTTATTTTGCACATTAAATACTCCTGACCCCTGCACTATATATTTTATTTTGTACATTACATATTCCTGTCCCCTGCACTATATACTCTATGTTGTACATTAATGAATTCTGATACTATATAGTCCAATCTGTTGTGTCTTATACAATATGTTGTACATTACATAGTCCTGACTCTCTCCCCTCTACCTACTGCTATAGATAAACATAATAGGTATTCTCTTTTGTTACACCCATTTTCTACCAGCTGGACATTTTATATCTGATGATGTGATTGGAGCACAGACTTTTACATGTTGATAATAATGTGATAACATCCTCAAACTTTGGAACCTTAAACAGAAAGTGATAATGAGGGAGGAGTCAATACCCTAATTGTGACGGATCCTATCCCACACTCCGCTTGAGTGCTTCCGTCAGTATATCCCGCTTCCTCCAGTCTGACCATCAGAGAGATAGATTATTATAGCTGCATTGAATACAAGTCTAGCCGAAAATAGCTTGTAGAATCTTGAATGATTTATTGGACAGAATACAGCCTTTCTATACACTTTTAACACAAGGGGCTAGATAATGAGGTAGGGCTGCTCATGGATATTCCCCCCTCCCCTATAGCAACAACTTAAAAGACAATTACATAATTAACATGTTAATTAACACAGCACTTAAGGCAGCCTAGGTGACCAGACAGTCCGTCTCCGGAGGTCAATGTGATCAGTTCTTTCAATGACCATAAATTGTTCAGAATTAACAACAAAGAATAGTCTTTGGGCAAATCCAAGAAAACCTTCTCATAATAGCAGAGTTGATGACATCAGCATCTTCTATGAGCCTCAACGTTATGAATCAGTCACTATTTGTAATATGGCAAATTACAAGGTTCCCAGAGTGTGTGTCTTGGGGGGATATGAACCTGAATCCAAAGTAACACCACCTCCAGGGTCCCAAGGCATACAGCTCACAAAGAGCACCATTCCCCCAAATGCCAGGGCCTGTGATCGGTGGGCAAGAGGCTGGCATTCAGTCCCCTCCAAAAGCCTCTGTCCTGGTTAGGTCTGTCACACCAATGATGGTGGTCTTCAGGATCAGTCCAGTCTTCATCTCGTTTGTTCTCTCCCCATCCTCACTCTCTGACCTCTGGTGGGGCTCAGCCCCGCTGTTATTCATGACTAAATCATGGACTAAATAAGGAAGTGCAGGACTTCTTGTGTTGGGAAGATGGCAATGAGTGATAGAGGGGGTGGGGACGCTCGTCCTATAATCCCCTCATCACTGTCACTCCTATAAAAGACAGTTCTCATTGTTTCCTCACTCTCTGACTAAGGTCCATGAATAAAGAAATTAACTGGTAGGTGATTCAGAGATGTATGACTGAAACCACTCATAATTATAATCAATTATGAAAATATTTGTCAACTATTTTCATAATTTATTAGTTGGTCAGTTGATTACTTGGCCTGCATACAGAATGCATTATTTCCAAAACGACTTTCAGGACAGCCACCCGAGAGATCACGGCTCCTCCTCCCAAAAGGAAATCCCTCCTCCATCAGAGCTTTAAAGGAAAGCATCCACGCAGCCTCCTCAGTTTTTTGTGTTTCCTCTAACTAGAGGGACACCTCCGATGGGAGCCATGATCTCTCAGGCTGGTCCTGAGAAGGAGTTGGTTCTCACCTCTCTGGTTTTTGCTTGGAGCTGGTCCTCTCATCTGCCTTCTAGATGGACTGTGCTATGGGCTCTTTCTCCCCCTTCAGTGCTCGGGGAGAACCAGTACGTCCGTTTGTCCAGTACCCCTGTTTTTTTCTGCAGAGCAGGCGGCTGCGGTGTTTGGAATTCCTGCGTGCAGCGCACGCTGCATTGCGGAACTAGGTGGCCACCATTGTTCTGGTGGCCAGGAGAGCCTTTGGCCACGTCCTTCGGGGAAAGGGGCGGTACTTCTGGGTGGCGTGCGGCAGCATTTCCGGCCGCTGGAACACAGGGGGAGAGAGGAGGGCCACCTGGCGCCTTATTTCCAGTTCCGGGTCCACGCAGCAGTGATTTTGAATCCCGGGACCTGCGGTGAAATAGCTACTATGCTTCTGCTGAGCTGAAGATGGAGGGCGATACAGACAAGGGGGCAAGCCAAGGTGCCAGCAAGGTTAAGGTAAGGAGCTGTGCCTCTTGATTATCCGGATCCTTTGCTCCAGTAGGGGGAGGGAAGTGATCACCCTCCCCCCCCTGTTTTCCCTGCACCCCCCTTTTTCCGGGGCTTTTGGTTACCTGTAAGGCTCTTGGTGTTACCTCTGAGGCTGAAGGTGTTGGGGTGGTGTTGGCTTGCTGGGCACTGGGAATTGTGTGTTTTTTTTTTTTGTTTTTTTTTTCTAGATGCACCTGGGTGTCACATGCATTAATTTGCAGAGTTTTATAAATAGCGTGGTTTGTTTTTTCTTGTCTCTTTTCTGTGTGTCCAAGCCAAAAGTGCTGCCCAACCAGTTAAGAGGAGGTGCCCTGTTTGCAAGGAAAAACTAAGTGAAACATGTGTCAAAACGTTCTGTGCGTCTGATATTTCAAGTCTGGTTAGGGAAGAATCTCCATCCATTTGTGGCGATTTGCTTTTGACCATTAAGGATGAACTCAAGGCTACATTCCAGGCGTTCAGATCTAATTTGACAGAAGATCCGGGAACATCAGGGAAGCCTAGAACCCCGCAGCCATCCCTGGAGCTTCAGGGCAGTTCTCAGTTGATGATGGGGGGTGGGATATCCCAAGACACCTCTCAGGAGTCTGTCTCTTTGGCATTAGACGAATCTGATTCGGAGGAAGAGGAAAATGATTCGGAGGCCACCTCTACATATAAGTTATCCTTAGAAGAAGTGGGAAGACTTCTTAAGGTGATCTATATGACCTTAGGAATAGAGGAAGAAAAGAAAGAACTCTCTCTGCATGATCGTATGTATACAGGGCTAGGGGATTCCAGAAGTCGCACCTTCCCGGTCCATTCTGTGATTTCAGATATGATCAAGAATGAATGGTTAGAACCTGAAAAGAAGCCATTTTTTCCAGGGCACACAAGAGGAGGTTGCCTTTTGAAGACAATCCAGAATTTATTTGGAACAAGGTCCCAAAATTAGATTCTGCCTTTTCGCAAGTCTCAAAGTCGACGGACTTGGCATTCGAGGATATGGGCACATTGAAAGAGCCTATGGACAAAAAGATGGACCTCCTTCTAAAGAGAGCCTGGCAGTCGATAATGATTAATTTAAAGCCGGCCATTGCAAAGACCTGTGTGGCAAGGAATCTAGATCATTGGGTTAACCAATTAAAAGCGCACATTATGGCTGATACCCCAAAGCAGGAGATATTAGACTCCTTTTCTACCTTATCTGCTGTGATTGCTTATATTGCAGATGCCTCAGCCGAGTCGGTCCGCATGACAGCCAGATCAGCCGCCCTGACTAATTCAGTGAGAAGGGCCTTGTGGCTGAAAACATGGCCAGGGGATGCGGCGTCTAAAAATAGGCTATGTAGTATTCCCTTTGCAGGGGATCTTTTGTTCAACTCAGAGTTAGTCTATTCTTGACCAGACGGCGGACAAAAAGATATTGTTTCCGGTGAAGAAGAAGCCGGTGCAAACGCGTAGACGTGTTTTCGGACCCCAAAAGGGCAACCGGAAGATAGGTCGCAGAACAGAAGGAAGCTCTGGGCTGCACAGAAGTCCAAAGGTAGGAGTACTCCTCAATCCTCCTGCGACCACCACCAAACCACAATGACTCACCCCTCAAGGTGGGAGGGAGACTCCAGGAGTTCCTCCCGCAGTGGGGAGCCATTACTCATAACCAGTTTATTTTGAGAATGATCTCCCAGGGTTACTTGATAGAGTTCACAAGGGATCTGGTCAAGGCTTTTGCCATGAAGTCCCTCATTCAGGAACTGATAAATCAGAAGGTCATGGTGCCGGTCCCAACAGGAGAACTAGGCCAGGGGTTTTACTCACATGTGTTCCTGGTCCGGGAGCCTTCATGGAAGTTCCGTCTCATTTTAAATCTCAAGGCACTGAACAAATCTGTACAGTACAAGAGGTTTCGGATGGACTCCATCTTTTCCATAAGGAACTTCCTGAATCAGGGGTGCTATATGGCATCCATAGATTTGCAGGACACCTATCTCCACGTTCTGATTTCCGCCAGGTCACAGAGATATCTGAGATTGGCACTAAGGGAGGGGAGCAAGGTAGTACATCTACAGTCCAGGGCACTCCCGTTCTGCCTGTCTTCATCCCCAAGGGTGTTCACCAAGATTATGGCCCTCCTATGCCTAGAGAGAATCTCAGTGATTCCTTACCTGGACTACCTGCTGTTTTTTGCCCAGTCTAGGGATGGTCTGCAAAAAAACCTGGACAGAGCCTGCACCCACCTAAAAGAGGTAGGTTGAATTATAAATCTCCAAAAATCTAATTTGGTCTAAAAATCTAATCTCCCTGCTCAGGAGTGATCTTCCTGGGG
Organism: Lithobates pipiens; assembly: GCF_037356315.1. NCBI lineage: Eukaryota > Metazoa > Chordata > Amphibia > Anura > Ranidae > Lithobates > Lithobates pipiens. Next base: position 626,832,600 of record NW_027507758.1, read on the forward strand.
TTTCGTATCAGCTCTCTGGATCAGAAGATCTTCCTGCCAGAGGATAAGCAGGAGAAGTTGATACAATTAGTGTCTTAACTACAATCCAATCAGACCCTGTCCATCAGGAAGATTATGTCAGTGTTAGGAACCTTGACTTCTTCCATACCGGCGGTCCAGTGGGCGAAGCACCATCTCAGACCTCTGCAAACTTTTCTATTGAAGGTTTGGGACCACCAGCAGAGTTCGTTGTATTCTCTGGTAAGGATGCCCACCACAGTAAAGAGAAGTCTATGGTGGTGGAGGAACCGGAAAGAGGGTCTGTTGTGATCCTTCCCAATCCACGTTCGGCTGGCGACCACTGCCAGCTCCTGGGGTTGGGGGGCTCACATGGGCAGTCATTGGATTCAGGGCTCCTGGTCCGCAGAGGAGGCAAGGAGTTACTCATATTGGAGGTAAATGAAGGCAGTGGAAATGGCAATTTTTGCCTTTGCAGATTTTGTCCAGGGACAACATGTTCAGGTCCTGTCGGAAAACGCCACCGCTGTGGCTTACATAAACAGACAAGGGGGAACCAGAAGCTGGGCTCTACAGGACCTGGCAAGAGGTATTCTGGCTTGGGCAGAGCGGCATAATCTATCCTTGTCCACGGTCCAACTAAAGGGAACTCTAAACAAAATAGCAGATTTCCTCAGCAGGAACCAGATCTTAGAGGCAGAGTGGCAATTGAATACGGAGGTCTTCAGGTTGATCATAAAAAGATGGGGACAGCCAAGAGTAGATCTCTTTGCGACCCAGGGAAATGTCCAGGTCCCTCTCTTTCTTTCCTTGAACAGGCACAAGCAGTCACTGGGAGTAGATGCCTTTGCACACAGGTGGAGGTTTCGCCTATGTTATACCTTCCCCCATTTCAGTTGATAACTGGGGTCATAAGCAAAATCAGGAAAGAGGATGCAACGATAATTCTGATCACTCCATTCTGGCCCAAAAGGCCGTTGTTCTCGTCCCTGCTACGGATGCAGCTAAAACCATACTGGCATCATCCATTAAGGCAGGATCTCCTTCTGCAGGGCCCTCTGGTTCATCAAGATCTAGCAAAGCTAAGACTCCCAGCCTGGTTTCTTAGGAGCAGCTCCTGAAGAGAAAAGGTTTCTCAGATAAGTTGGTGGCTACACTGATTTCCAGTAGGAAAAGGGTCACAAGAGCAATATACTTTAAGTACTGGAAAGTCTTTAACTCCTGGTGCGCAACTTCTGCAAGATCGCCAAAACAAATTGCTTCAGTGTTGGAGTTTCTGCAAGAAGGGGCGGACAATGACCTAGCGATCAGCACCCTCAAGGTTCAAGTGGCTGTGCTAGTTTTTTTTTTTTGGAAAGGCCTATTGCTTCAGACCCTTTAGTGACCAGATTTTTTAAAGCACTCTCTCGGTCTAGACCAGTCGTGACTAGAAATTGCCCAGTGTGGGACTTGACTATTGTTCTACAGGCCCTGACCAGAGATCCCTTTGAACCTATTAATTTGGCCTCCCTGAAGTTGATTACGTTAAAAACTGTTTTTTTAGTGGCCATTACATCAGCTTGCAGAGTCGGTGAGTTGTAGGTCTTGTCAATCAGGGAGACGTTTTTTTTCAGTTTTTCCAGACAGGATTGTTCTAAAAACAGATCCTAATTTTTTTCCCAAAGTGGCATCAGTTCAGAACCAATCTCAGGTGATAATTCTTCCCACATTCTGCTCTAATCAATCGGGTAAGAAGGAAGAAGAATTCCATACTTTGGATGTTAGGTTACTTGGAAGCCACAAAGGACTTTAGAAGTGCGGATGCATTATTTATTTTATTTTCAGGCACTAAAAAGGGAAAGCAAGCTTCCAGAGTAACCATAGCAAGATGGTTAAGGATGGCTATTGCAGAAGCCTATTCCTTTGCAGGCCAGAAGAGTCCAGTAAGTATCCGGGCTCATTCCACAATGGCTACAGCGGTGAGTTGGGCAGAGAAAGCTGGCGCAACCCCCGAGCAGATATATAAGGCAGCTACCTGGACAAGCCTGACAACATTTAACCGCCATTACAGATTAGATCTCATGACAGCTGGGGATCAAGCTTTTGGAAGGAAAGTCTTACAGGCTGTTGTCCTGCCCTGAATGTACTAAGTCTCTGTAATCCTCTCGGGTGGCTGTCCTGAAAGTCATTTTGGAAAAATTCAAATTACACTTACCGGTAACTTGTTTTCCAATAGACTTTCAGGACAGCAGTAACCCACCCTGTTTATGCTGTTGCTGTAATACTATGATATAAATGTTACTTATGTGTTGCAGCTAGGGTTGGAGAGTCTCTACAAACAACTGAGGAGGCTGCGTGGAGGCTTTCCTTTAAATCTCTGATGGAGGAGGTGTTTCCTTTTTGGAGGAGGAGCCATGATCTCTCGGTTGGCTGTCCTGAAAGTCTATTGGAAAACAAGTTACCGGTAAGTCTAAATTGAATTTTTTTTACACATCAGAAAATAGAGCTCAGTACACCATCCATGCATGTCAGTAAATGCCTGAGAACTTGAATGTGTGAGGAGCAGTGTCTCATGGGACATGTAGTCCTGGGCAAGAGAAGGAAGCAAGTGATTCTAAATGCAGACATTTTTGTACCTTTGTCTAGGGGAACTCTATACTCTATACTATACTTTGTGGCTTCCTATAGGGGAACTCTATACTATACTTTGTACCGTCCTATAGGGGAACTCTATACTATACTTTGAGGCTTCCTATGGGGACACGCCCCAGAGATCCTAGATCAATTTTTGGATGAGAATATTCACACAAATATTTGTATGAAAATTATTTGTACATTCGATAAATGGACAAGTGTAGTTTGAAAATTCCACTTGCTTTTAACATACAATTTTAAAATGAATGTAACTTCTGAGCAAAAACCACATACACTATTTGAAAATTTGTTCGATGGAGAAAATTTTTCTGTTCTGTTCCTTCTAATTTTCTAAAATGAACGTCGATTTGACCCCGCTAATGGTTAGAAAATTGGATCTGTCTGTTATTCTCAGAATGGATTAAAATATCCAACTATATATCTGGGTATTTATATTTACTGCTTCATATAGATATTCAAGAATATTAACTAAATTATACATCAACCTTTTTTGAGGTTTTTATCCAATTGGTCGATTAAACAAAATAATAATCGGCCGACTAATCAATTCTGAAAATAATCATTAGTTGCCGCCCCACAGAGGACCCATTTACTAGTTACCCCTTAGTGACTGCTTGGAGAATATATCTCCCCTTGGTGCTGCTGCTATTCATGACTAAATCATGGACTAAATTAGGAAGTGCAGGACTTCTTGTGTTGGGAAGATAGCAATGAGTGATAGAGGGGGAGGGGACACTCGTCCTATAATCCCCTCATCACTGTCACTCCTATAATAGACAGTTCTCGTTGTTTCCTCACTCTCTGACTAAGGTCCATGAATAAAGAAATGATCTGGTAGGAGATCAGAGGACCCATTTACTAGTTACCTTGAGGGGGAATTGTAAGATCCTCAGAGACAAAGCTGCCTGATGGGGCGGAGTCCTGGTTTAGGGGAACAAATCAGCTCATGTCTAGTAATAATCTTTGTATTTCTATTTTAGTAGATGGACGGGAGATGAGGAAAACCTCAGAGGATTGTCTCACTTTGTTTCCAGACTGTAAAGTAGAAGATGAGGACATCACACAGTATAGTAAAGGAGAAAACCCGGCTACCTCAAATGTCCATCCGGCACCACACAGTGTAGATGGACCATCGTATTCCTCTTATCCTGAGGAACCTCAGACTGTGAGGGATGATGCCATCCTTCCAACAGATAAGAGGTTTTCCTGTACTGAGTGCGGGAAGTGTTTCCCTTCTAAATCCAATCTTAATGTGCATAAAAGAACTCACACAGGTGAGAAGCCATATTCCTGTCCTGAGTGCGGGAAAGGTTTTTCAGATAAATCCAATCTATACAGACATCAGAGATTTCACACAGGGGAGAAGCCCTATTCCTGTTCTGAGTGTGGGAAATGTTTTTCAGTGAAGTCCGATCTTTTCATACATGAGAGATCTCACACGGGGGAGAAGCCATATTCCTGTGCTGAGTGCGGGAAATGTTTTTCACAGAAGTCCCATCTTTGCAAACATCAGAAATCTCACACAGGGGAGAAGCCGTATTCCTGTCCTGAGTGCGGGAAATGTTTTTCAGTGAAGTCCAGTCTTTACACACATCAGAGATCTCACACAGGGGAGAAGCCGTATTCCTGTCCCGAGTGTGGGAAATGTTTTTCACAGAAGTCCCATCTTTGGAAACATCAGAAATCTCACACAGGGGAGAAGCCGTATTCCTGTCCTGAGTGTGGGAAATGTTTTACAGTGAAATCCAGTCTTTACACACATCATAGATCTCACACCGGGAAGAAGCCATATTCCTGTCAAGAGTGTGGAAAATGTTTTTCAATGAAGTCCAATCTTTACACACATCAGAGATCTCACACAGGGGAGAAGCTGTATTCCTGTCCCGAGTGTGGGAAATGTTTTTCAGTGAAGTCCAATCTTTACATTCATCAGAGATCTCACACAGGTGAGAAGCCATATACCTGTCCTGAGTGCGGGAAACGTTTTTCAGGGAAGTCCAATCTTAACACACATCAAAGATGTCACACGGGGCAGAAGCCATATTCCTGTCCAGAGTGCGGGAAATGTTTTTCACGGAAGTCCCATCTTTACATTCATCAGAGATCTCACACAGGGGAGAAGCCATATTCCTGCCCTGAGTGTGGGAAAAGTTTTTCAGTGAAGTCCAATCTTTACACACATCAGAGATCTCACACAGGGGAGAAGCCGTATTCCTGTCCTGAGTGAGGGAATTGTTCCTCACTGAAGTCCTGTCTTACTGTACATGAGAGATCCCACACAACCCTTGAGGTGTATTATTAGTGCCTTGAGTGCGGGAAATGTCTTCTATATGAATGTTGCTGGACATTACCGCTCTCATGTGGGGAAGAAGCACACCCTGATATATACACCATGGCTCCAGGGGTGTGGACATTTTTCAATAAAACGACTTGTTCCAAGGGACTAAATCGGGGTGCCAATCTCCTTGTCCCTTATAACAAACTCCTCGTCCCTCATCTACCAGAGAGCTCAGCAGCTGTGTGGGAGTTCATTGAAAACTAAAAGCCGACATCGGCAAAGGACAGAACTCTGTGAATGAATGGCACGGCCGCGCTCTTTTCATAAAGTGACAGCCGGTACGAGGGACTTCGCCCCGCACTGCTGTCACACAGAGGACTCGGATCGCTGAGCCATTGAGCCGCTGCAGGAACATGTAACATGTTCCCGAAGGTGAACGTTTCATTTAACCCTTTCAGTGCCAGAGCCAGTTTTCAGGGTTTTTTTGCCCACGTGTTTAACCACTTCAGTACTGGACACTTTCACCCCCTTCCTGCCCAGGACAATCTTTATCTTTTAGCGCTCTGACACTTAGAATGACAATTGTGCGGTCATGTAACACTGTACCCATGTTACATGTTTATCTTTTTTTTCCCACAAATTGAGTTTTCTTTTGATGGTATTTGATCACTTCTGGGGTTTTTATTTTTTTGTGCTACAAATAAAAATTACAAAAACTTTTTTTCTTTTTTCAAAATGTATTCTTTGTTACTGTTAGAAAATTGCGTAAAAAAGTAAGTTTTCTCCTTCACTGACGAGGAGTCACTAATATGTAGCATTTATGGGCACTGATAGATGGCACTGATAGGCAGCACTAATAAGCGGATACTGACATCCCTGATGGCCACTGATTGGCATCACAGGTGTGCACTGATTGGCTTCCCAGTGGGCCACTGGTGGTCATCACTGGCAATCATGGCTGATGGGCCTGTACTGATAATGCTGAATATCATTGCAGATCCCCCCTGTCAGGAGATCCGCTGATAGTCTCTCCTCTAATCGCGCCTTGTCAGTATGAATAAAGGAAAGCCGATAACTGTCATTTCCTGGTTACGATGTGATTAGCTGTGATTGGAAACAGCTGATCACCTGGTAAAGAGCATACATCATAGTTCAAGATTGGAGCTGACACACTGCACCACAGATTGTCACGTGCCCAAGCGGCTTATTCTTCTGGAAGTCATATGACGTCCAGTCAGGATAATGGAAACCCCGCCTGGCCGTCATTCTGCTGTAGGCCAAGCGGGAAGGAGTTAAAAAATTATTTTAGGCCTGAAGATTATATAACACCCACAAAACATGATATATTTTCTGAAAGCAGACACCCTAGAGAATAAAATAGCGGTAGTTCCAGTTTTTCATGTCACGCAATATTATCGCAAAAGTCTAGGAAACACAAAATTTCAGTACCCTATATTTTCTATAGGCGATGCTTTAAAAGCTCCCTGTAGGTAATCAGTATGATGTTACAGAGGAGGTCTGGTGTTAAAATGAATGCTCTCGTTACGGCTTGCATGGCGATATGTAACGTGTGTATTTCACTCAACGTTTTCAGGCATAGGCGTCCCAACGTGTGAGTTCATGTTTGTATATGTGGGGGTGGGGCCTCAGATTTTTTTGAGGGGAAGGGTTTTGTGCCTGGGTTTAAATTTAATTTTGTACAATTAAAAAAAAAAACATTTTTTCATCACATAGAGCAGCCTTTTTCAACCAGGGTGCCTTGAGGTTTCTTCAGGGGTGCCTTGGCAAAATGCCTAAAAATTGCCCCAAAATTGTATACAAGCCAGAGAATGGATGAAGCCTTTCAGTTACACAAAGTCACAGGTTTTCATTGTACATCATTACAATTGTGACAGATTTAGACCAGTGGACTCAAAATGAACTTTATAGGCACCGTTTGCTTATTTGCTCACAATTGTGGATTCCCTCACCATTGATCCCTTATTGATGCACATGTTCAATTTACACTTTTATGTTTTTAAACTATCTAGATAATTCTCGGCAGTTGAATACCACTTGCCACAATACTCACTTCAAGCTCCTGAAGAAAACAGGTAGAGCTCCAAGTTAGTCTACCCTCTACATCAACCTATACCAGGCCCACCATAATGATGGTGACCACTTCTATATGTAATTTATGTCAAGTTACAGTTTGGCCTATGTTTGGTTTATGGTGATGTATATGTGGTAGTTGTACATGCTGTTGTTGCTAGGATTTTTAATTCACTTTGTCCTTTTTAACTTTTCTGTGTCTTATACAAATAAAAATAACAGGATTTTTAAAACAGCTTACCTGTAAAAACATTTTCTTTGATGTACATCAGGGGACACAAAGCCATAGTATTTACTATGTTGGTTATAGGGCCACTGATAGGTGATGGACACTGGCACACCCTAAGGCACGACGTGTACTCCCTATATAACCCCTCCCACTACTGTTTTGTAGTCAAGCAATACAAGTGTATACAAAGAAGGGAAGGACCTCTGTGTCCCCTGATGTACATCAAAGAAAAGGATTTTATAGGTAAGCTGTTTTAAAAATCCTGTTTTCTTTTCTTACATCAGGGGACACAGAGCCATAGTACTTACTATGTGGGATGTCCCATAGCAATGGCAACTGAAGGGAGGGAGACAACAAAAAACAGGAGGCCAGAGGACTCATACTACAGCCTGCAGTATACTGCACCCAAAGACAATATCCTCATGATCTTTAATATTGATTTGATAAAATCTGATAAACTTATGAACCAAAGACCCAGTCGCAGCCTTACAGATCTGAGCCATAGAGGCCTGATGATGCACCACCCAAGAGGCACTAATCGCCCTGGATGAGTGTGCTCTAACATAAGAAGTAAGGAAGAATTTTCTTTAAGCTGAAGCTTGAACAATCACTTGACAACTCCATTTGGAAAATAGTGGATTTTGACGCTGCCTGTCCACATTTTGGACCCTTTGGCAGTACAAACAAAACCTCTGTTTTGCGAACCTGAGCGATCGCCTTTAGACTCTGTTTGCTCTTACTACATCAAGGGAATGCAGTGCTTTCTCTTCCCTAGATTGAGGCTCTGGGAGAAAGAAGGAAGTCTTGGTTTAAATGAAAACCTGTTACCACTTTTGGTAGGAATTCAGGATGAGGACATAAAACCACCTCATCCTTATGCATGATCACATATGTCTATTTACAAGACAGAGCCACTAGTTCCGATACTCTTCTAGCAGAAGAAATGGCAACCAGAAAGATTATCTTTCTTGTCAAAAAGAACCAAGGGAATTTCCCGTAAAGGCTCAAACGGCTGATTCTGCAAAACCGTTTAGACCAATTTTAAATCCCAAGGATTTAGAGGTGCCTTGATAGGGGAATTAATCAGTGTTACCCCCTGAATAAGCTACGTACCAAGAGTGGGGAGCAAGAGGCCATTGAAGAAACACTGACAAGGCCGGGATCTGGCTTTTGATAGAAGTCAAGGCCAGATCATTTCAGATCCCAAATGCAGGAAAACAGGCATCCTGCCTATGACATACTTCCTGGGGTGCCAAGCCTTGGATCCACACCAAGAAACATATGCCTTCCAGACTCTATAGTAAATGATTCTGGAAGCCGGCCTCGTGACATTAATCAAAGTAGACACTACCGAAGGAGATCACCCACGATCTTTTATAAAGTGGAATTCAACAGTCAAACCTGTTAAATTTTTCATCCATAAGGTAGGATGACATACCGGACCTTGTGCGTGAAGGTCTGGCTATAATGGCAGAGTCCGAAGGACTCCTACTGCAATCTTTCTGATCTCTGTAAATCAAGATCTTCTGGGACCCACTGGGGCCACCAGAATCACCTCCTTTCGTTCCTGCTTAAAGCGGAGGTCCACCCTAAAGTGGACCTTCCGCTCATTGTAATCCTCCCCCCCTCCGGCGCCACAATTGGCACCTTTCAGGGGGGAGGGGGGTGCAGGTACCTGTACAGTACAGGTATCTGCACCCACTTCCGGGATAGCTCTCTGCGGAAAGGGGCGTAGATCTACGCCCCTTTCCGAAAGTCCCCCGCTGCCTGCTGGGAAACACACAGATCCCAGAGGCAGCGGGGCAATTCTTATTGTGCAGCGCGACTCGCGCATGCGCAGTAGGGAACCGGGAAATGAAGCCGAAAGGTTCCACTTCCTGATTCCCATACCCAAGATGGCAGCACCCGAGAGACGATCGAAAGATCGGCTTCGGGTGCCGACATCGCGGGCGCGCTGGGCGGGTAAGTGTCCTTATTTTAAAAGTCAGCAGCTGCAGTATTTGTAGCTGCTGGCTTTTAAAAAAAAAAAAAACGCCGGAACTCCCGGCGGACTCCCGCTTTAATCTTGCGGAGAAGGCGCGGAAGTAGCAGAACTGGAGGAAATGCATAGATCAGTGAAAACTGATCCCATGGGAAGACTAATGCGTCTGTTCTGCCTGCTAGCAGATCCCTTGTTCTCGACACAAAGTTGTCGACTTTGTTGTAGAATCTGGACATGAATAGGTCCATGTCTGGAATACCCCATCTCTGACATATCGTAGGAAGATGTTGGGGCGAAGAGACCATTCTCCCTGAAATAATTGTTGGTGACTCAAGTAGTCTGCCTGCCAATTCTCTATTCCTGAAATGAAAATTGCCGTTAGGCAAGGAATGTTGTGTTCTGTCCAAGCTAGAACATCATTCACCTCTTTTTGGGCTGCACAACTTCTCGTGCCCCCCTGGTGATTGATGTAAGCCACCGCCATGGCCTAGTCGGACTGAAACCTGACAGGACGGTCCTGCAGTCTGACCGTTCTAGATTCTAGGGCCAGACGTACTGCCAGAATCTTCCAAAATGTTGATATGCAAGGTCCTCTAAGCTGGACCATCTCCCCTGGACAGAATGTTCTTCCAGGACTGCTCCCCAGCCTAGAATTTTTTGATATCGATTAAAGCCAAAAACGTTTTGATATCGATTAAAGCCAAAAACTCCCCTCCTTGCAGGATGGACACAACCGAACTGATTGTGCGAAAGGATCAGATGTTTAAGTGCCGATTCAGATCTTTGAGATCTAGAATGGGTCTTACCTCTCTGTTTGGTTCTGGAACTGTAAAAGGTTTGAATCAAACCCTGTGCCCTGTTCCACTAAGGGAACCTCTGATATCACCGACTGGGATAATAGATGATCCAGAGCCAGAAAGAGAGACTTCTTTTTCTCTGGATCCTTGGGAACATTTTCCCTTATAAAAAAACGAGGAGACAGAAACTCTCGGAACTCTAGTTGTAACCTACAGGAAAAAATTGCAGAAGCCACCCATCTGTCTTGACATTGTTCCTGCTAGATCTTGAGAATTGCAGGAGCCTTCCCCTCACTCGAACGAGCGGGGGCACCCCTTCATGAGGAGGCTTTAGCATTCTGCTTTGTGGGCTTTCTGCCCCAAGATCTCTTCTGACCCTGGTGCTGCCCTTGGGGACTTCCCCTTGAACTGTCGAGACTGCCTAGAGGCTGATGCCCCTGGCACAGGAGAGGAAGCATGATTAAAGGAGAAATATTTGAACTTCTTTACTGGTAAAAGAGAGCTTTTCCCATTAGAGGTCCTTTGGATGTACTTATCCAGATCGTCTCTAAATAGCCGTTCACCATGAAATGGAAAACTGGCTAAGAGCTTTTTACACGGTGCTTCAGCTGACCAATTTTTTAGCCCCAGAACTCTGCGAGAATGCACTAGTCCAAGCATAAGCCATGAGGCTTAAATGATAGAGTCTTTCATAGCATCTACTGTGAGACATAGTGCGTCTGATACACCAGCCCATTGCTGGGCCTGCTGATCAGGCAGAATTTCAAGTATCTCCACAAACTGGCCTGAGATACGCCAATTGCAGCAAGAACTGGCGGCGCTACTGAACTTGCTAAAGACATATTGTTTTTAGAAAGAAGTTCCAACTTTTTATTTGTTGGATCCTTTAACATTAGTGCGTTATCCACCGGACATGTGAGATTCTTGCTCACTGAGGCGATCGCAGCATCAATTGCTGGAACCCTCCATTTTCTTCAAAGAAATCCTCTTTCATAGGATAAAGTGTGGAGAATTTCTTGGGAGGATAATATTGTTTATCCAGATGTTCCCATTCAGAATACATAAGCTTTTTTAGCCATGCACAGTACACAAGCAACCTGTCTTGTGATGCTACTCCTTCCATATTAGGATCCTCAGAAGAGGATAAATAAGTATCTTCCAAATGTTTGGGAAGATCTACCTGATCCACAGCCTCCTGCACCTCAATAAGAAGGTTCTGAGCACTAGGTGGGAATATGCTATGCTTCGCCCCACTATGGAGAGACATCATAGCATCAATCTTCTTTCCAATTGCAAATGGTAGAAGAAAAAACCTCTTGTATGATATATACAGGGACTGAAGTGTTTATGCAACAACAGTTTCCCCTGACGACTCAATCTGACCAGCCGCATCCCTCTCAGAGGAGGATGACATTCTTTTGGAAATGGATTTAGTTTATAGTAAAAACCATTGACCCCTTTAGAGGAGTTCCTGGTCCCGTTACCACTCATAGCCTGAAGCATAAAGCAGAGGCACTACCAGCAAAAGAATGTACATTTCTAGGCTATAGTCCAGCACCATTAGCTGCTATTAATCCTAGCCTGGTAAAGTATAATGTGTCAAAGGAAAATGCCTGTGTCACTAACCTGAACAAGCCATCTTCCTCATGTGTCCCTCCACAGCCAGCAGCTACACATACACAGCGCTTAAACGCTTCCTCCATGTGTGGCCGGCGTCTGAAGCCGTTAGCCACGCCCCCTCCTTTCCTTTCAAAGAAAAGGGTTTTCCGGCTTGAGCGCTGGCTCAGGCGTCCTGTAAAAACACCGGCCTTGCCGGCAGGGGGGTAAATCCTCCGCTGAGCAGCCACGCGTTCTGTCCCTTTTTTTTTTTTAAAGAAAACTGCTTTTATATCAATCCCCCGAAGGGAAAAGGATCAATATGAGGGGAGCAGGAGGAGACCCAGACCCCCCTTTCTTACCGGAGAATCTGTTGTGGCCGGAGGAGAATGAGAAATGAAGGCTTCTGCGCCGTTTCCAGCATCAGGTCAGTGAGTGCTCAATACAGCCCCCAGTGGTGACACATAGGCATGACAGCATTATACATAGAAGGAGAAATTCCTGATAAAATCTCCCTTACCTTTTCTTCGCAGCAGGGTTATCTGAGATAAAAACCCAATCTTCACCCTTCGCAGTGGGCTCCGAGACCTTTAGGAAACCTTTAGGAACAGGGGAACCTCAGGTTACCCACAATCCTGGACCTGCAACAGCACCCTGCCAGTAAAAACTTTATGGCCTTACTACCAAAAAGTACTGGATCCCCAGGTCCAGCTCTCTAAAGAGAAGCGTTCACAAGCAAAACCTTGTTTCTTCGGACACAAGCCTGGGTACCATCCATTTAACCCATGAAATTACATCAGAACAGATCCAGTCAACATGGCTAGCCCCAGTAGCGAAGCTTCCAGTGGAGCTCAGCACAGCACATCTTTACTCGTGACCAACAACTTAGACACTGGCGAAAAAATGGAGGACTCCCAGTAATGGGAGGGGTTATAGGGAGTACACTTCTTGCCTTAAGGCGTACCAGTGTCCATCACTTATCAGTGGCCCTATAACCCACTTATCAAGTACTATGGCTCTGTGTCCCCTGGTGTAAGAAAATAAATATACTTTTAGATGACTTGGTGTGTTGTGTTGCCTATAAAGCCCATTTTGAATCCACTGATCTAAATTTGTCTATAATCTAGGATTATTATATTAGCATCCACAGTACCACCCTGTTGGGGATGCCTTCTTTAGCTATCAATGACATCACGAGTTGATAAGGAGGATGTCAGTTGCCTAAATATAAAACTTGTGTGACCCTCCCCTGCCTCTCCATCAGCTTTGGGGTCTCATTAGCTGAGTGATGGAGAAAAACTGAGGGAGAAGAGAAACATTGGAATACTAGTCGGTACCAGTTTGCAAAAGTGTATATGCTTTGGAAGAATAAATCGCTTATAATGTTGGGTGTCCTATGTGTATTGATGTTGTTGCATTATGTAGAACTATTAGAATAGTTCATACATGTTAGATTGGGGCGCTTCAAGACTGTCCATAATTTTGGAGGGCGCCTCAAGACTTTCCATAATTTTGGAGGGCACCTCAAGACTGTCCATAATTTTTTAGGGCACCTCAAGACTTTCCATAATTTTGGAGGGCGCCTCAAAACTTTCCATAATTTTGAAGGGTGCCTCAAGACTGTCCATCATTTTGAAGGGCGCCTCAAAACTTTCCATAATTTTGGAGGGTGCCTCAAGACTGTCCATAATTTTGGAGGGCGTCTCAAAACTTTCTATAATTTTGGAGGGTGCCTTGACTGAAAAAAAGGTTGAGAAACACTGACATAGAGGACAAAAAGTCCCCATGTGATGATTTTTTGGTGACAAGTTCTCTTTAATGAGACATCCAATGTCACCCCTGTGCTCCACTGAATGTAATGTAATGCAGATCACATAGCATTACATTCTTTCCCGGCCTTGATAGTGAGGAAACTGTCCATGGGGACCAGAAGTGATGTCATGCATGTAGGATCCGGGTCAGGAACAAGAAGGCGAGGAGAACGGATGTGTGTTCTCTCTCCCCCCTCCCCTCTACCCAATCAGTGGTGTAATTAGCACATCTGGCGCCCGGGGCTGATCATTTTTTTTCACCCCCCCCAAGAAAGATGGTATGTGGCAATATAGCGGTGCTGCGCCACAAGTGTGGGTGTGGTCAGATTGCATCAACAGTAGGAGGGGCTTTAAGGGCCATATGCTTTAATGACTGTGCCACAAGCGAGCATGTATCGGACAGTACAAACCTCAGCACACTAATTTTAATAAAATAAAACTGTTCTATTGCATATCCTTTACTACACACACCTAACCTTAACCACTTGCCAACCGGCCATAGCCAAAAGACGGCTGCAGCGCTGGTCGGCTTATTCTGGGAGGGCATCCATGGACGTCCTCCCAGAATATTGCTCCCGCGCACCCCCTGGGGTATGCACCCGGGAATATCCGCATCGCTGATCACGGTAAATCAGCTGTTTCACCCTGTCAAATGACGGAGCGATCACTTGTAAACATACCGGCACCATGTCCGGTTCATCTCTCCCTTCTGGGAGAGATCAGGTGCAGCAGCGCTGTGGGCTGGATGTGTAGTGCCCACAGCACTGATCTGTGCCCATTTCAGCACTCATCCATCCATCCATACTCATCCACGCTCAGCAATACTCATCCATCCATGCTTAACCAGCCATACCCACCCAGCCATACTCAGCCATGCTCACCCAGTCATCCTCAGCCATGCTCAGCCATCCACATTTATGGCTCAACCATGCTCAGTCATCCACATTCATGGCTCAACCATGCTCCGCCATCCCCATCCATGGCTCATCCATGCCACTACAGTGCCCATCAGTGCCACTACAGTGCCCCACAAAAGTGTAATAGGTAGTCAAATTAGATTTGAAATGTATGTCTCTAGAACACCTGATGGTGCTCCCTGCATGTTGGGCCTCTGTATGTGGCCAGGGTCAGGAAAAGTCTCCCACATGTGGTATTGCAATACTCAGGAGGAGTAGGAGAATCTATTTTGGGTGTCATTTTTGCTATGTACATGCTATGTGTTAGAAATATTGTATAAATGCACAACTTTGTGTAAAAGAAAATTCATTTTCATTTTCTTTCCACATTTTCCAAAAAAACTTGTAGAAAAAAATGACATGTTCAAAAGACTCATTATGCCTCATAGATTATACATTGGGGTGTTTTTTTTTCCAAAATTGGGTAATTTTTTGGGCGTTTCCATTGTCCTGATGCTCCAGGGCCTTCAAAGAGTGCAAGAGGTAGTCAAGTAGTCATTTTCCAAAAAAACTTGTAGCAAAAAATAACCTGTTCAAAAGACTCATTATGCCTCATAGATTATATATTGGGGTGTTTTCTTTCCAAAATTGGGTAATTCTTTGGGGTGTTTCCATTGTCCTGGTGCTCCAAGGCCTTCAAAGAGTGCAAGAGGTAGTCAAGAAATTATATGTGTAATTTATGCTCGTTATTTATGCCTGCATGTTGGGCCTCTGTATGTGGCCAGGCTGTGTAAAAGTCTCACACATGTGGTATTGCCATACTCAGGAGTAGTAGAATGTATTTTGGGGTGTAATTTGTGGTATGCATATGCTGCATGTGAGAAATAAGCTGCTAATATGACAAGAAATTTTGATTTTTGCAAAGAATTGTGGGAAAAAAATTATAACTTCAAAAAAACTCACCGTGCCTCTTACTAAATACCTTGGACTGTCTCCTTTCCAAAAAGGGGTAATTTGGTGGTATTTGTGCTGCCCTGGCTTGTTGGGGTCTCAAGGAATACGATAGGTCAGTGATGGCGAACCTTGGCACCCCAGATGTTTTGGAACTACATTTCCCATGATGCTCACCTACACTGCAGAGTGCAGGAGCATCATGGGAAATGTAGTTCCAAAACATCTGGGGTGCCAAGGTTTGCCATCACTGCGATAGGTCATCAGTACATCAAGTTTGATCAGTTTTCAGTGATTGGCAACATAGTTTGTAGACTCTATAACTTTCACACAGACCAAATAATATACACTGATTTGGATTATTTTTACCAAAGATATGTAGCAGTATACATTTTGGCCAACATTTTGGAAGAAAAGGTACTAATTTGCTAAATTTTATAACAGAAACAAAGAACATTTTATTTTTTTTACAGAATTTTCTGTCTTTTTTTTATTTATATCACAAAAAATAAAAAACACAGCAGTGATTAAATACCAAAAAAAGAAAGCTCTATTTATGTGAAAAAAAGGTCAAAAATTTCATATGGGTACAGTGTTGCATGACTGAATAATTGTCATTCAAAATGTGAGAGCACCGAAAGCTGAAAATTGGTCTGGTTAGGCAAGTGGTTAAAGTGATATTAAAGTCTTGTTTTTTTAACCACTTCCCACCCGGCCAATGTATATATACGGCCGGGTGGGAGCCGCCTGCTCCTGATAGGACGTTCAGGAACGTCCTTCAGGAGTAGCGGGATCGCGCGTGCGCGCGCCCGCGCAGCGGCGCGATCCCGATGTGCTCGTGTCACCCGGACACGGCACATCTCAGATCGGCAGGAGGGCTCTGTGATTGGCCCTCCTGATCACATGACGGCCGTGTCCAATCACGGCCGTCATGTGATGTAAACAAACAGCCGGTTGCTAGGCAATCGGCTCTCCTCTCCTCACACGGAAGTCACCGCTGAGGAGAGGAGAGCAGATCGCTGCAGCCGGCTGATGATCAGTGAGTATGGGCTGCTTTTCACAGCTTTTTACTCACTGATCATCAGTGTAGTGTAAACACACAACACACCACACAGTGAAAACACAGTCCCCACATATGTCCCCAAAACACACATGTCCCCAAAACATACATGTCCCCAAATAATAAAAACACATGTCCCTAATAATAAAAACTTGTCCCCCACATATGTCCCACTAAAATCACATGTCCCAATGATTATCTGCACACATATGTACGTGATCACCTGCACACATATGTACATGATCATTTGCGTACATATGTCCGTGATCACACAAACCAATTATTATACACTTAACGGAATTTTTTTTACCAAAAACATGTAGCAGAATACATTTTGGCTTAAATTTATGACAAAATTTGATTTTATTGGATTTCTTTTCAAATAGAAAAAAGAAAATATTGTTTTTTTCCCAAATTTCCGCTTTTTTTGCGCTTATATCGCAAAAAAAAAAAAACGGAGTCGTGAATAAATAACACCAAAATAAAGCTCTATTTGTGTGAACAAAATGATAACAATTTCATTTGGGTACAGTGTAGCATGACCGCGCAATTGTCACTGAAAGCGCTAGAGCGCTGAAAGCTGAAAATTGGGCTGGGAAGGAAGGGGGTGAAAGTGCCCTGTATTGAAGTGGTTAAATAACAAACATGTTATACCATACAGCAAAAGGAAGGGTGAGAGATATCACTGACACCTCTAACTGCTACCAGTATCCACTGTAACCACCAATGCCTTAAAGTGAAGTTTTGCTGATGTGAAGCATTGCAGTGAATTTGAAGTGCCCTTTACAAAGTTTTTTACATGTGAGTGCATTACTGAGTGGTTTTTTAGTGTGCCATTAAAGTTATTTTATAGTATTACACCATGGGAAGCCTCTGCTTTTCTTTTTGAGGAACCTTGGGAGATAACTATATTGGAGTCTACAAAGAGGAACTAATACTCTCTGGATATTCTGTGTTGGATTTCTGTGATTCCTAATTGAGCAATTTAAAACGCCTGTTGAGCCTGGTGCGAGAGTGCTAGGCAATCCGTCTGGTGAGTGCTCCATCCATAGGGGGTCACTGGTGGTGTGGTGAAGGAGTTTTTTCATCGATTGGGGACACTGATAAGAAGGCATATATGAGAAGGATGTGCTGATTTTTTATTAATTTTTTTTCACTACCTGATGTTCTGCTTTAGGACACTTTTATTTGAGGACGTTCTTTTTTTTTTTTTGTTCATGTGCTAAGAAATTGTGTTGTTTCACTTAAAAAAATGACCTGTTTTTTCTGGATGTTATAAACACATGTGGAGCGGGTATACACTTTTTGCACACATTTATATTATTTTCCCTTTTTTTCAATTTTTCACTATATTGTTTTTTTTGAGGGATATGCACATATTTTAAATGGATATGTAATTATTTGTTCATCTTTGCACTTAGAATGATCGAATGAATCAGGTCATTCGATACTGCATTTATACACCTGATTTGTTGATTTTCTACTTACATTCTCTATTTGAGGTGTATTTAACAAGGGTGGGATAGTCTACTCTGTACACCTCCATTATATAGTTTTGTATGTACTACGGAGAGAGTGATCTTACCCATTTTAGCGCCACAAGGTGATAGTGATTTAACACAGTGTAGGTGTGAGGTTATATTCACCTTCCAATTATTTGATTGATATTTATTTAAGTGGCAGCTGGGGGGGAGGCTGGGTGCTGGCGCAGTGTTGACACACTAGGTGGCGGTATTTCATGTGTGTAGTATTTATGTTATACCTACCTGCTCTGTGTAATGGTTTTGCAAAGAGCAACCCAGATCCTCCTCTCCTCGGGTCCCTAGCTGGTGCCCCTGACCCCTCCCTCCTGCTGGGTGCCCCCACAGTAAACAGGGGCACCCAAGCAGGTGTGCTCCCGAGCAGTGGCTCTGTGTGTCTATTCACATATGGAGCCATGGCTCAGCACCACCAACTCCGTCTCCTGATTGGCTGACTGTCTGTGATTGACAGCAATAAGAACCAATCAGCAGTGTGACCACTGTTGCGTTTGGATTCATGCATCCTTTCCTGTCTGCATGTCAAATTTTGATATTGGACTATGTCCATGCAGCTGCCGCATCCCAATTGACTTTGATGGACTGCCTGCACAGGGATGCACAGAACACCATGCATCCCCACACGGTACATGCACATCACATGGGGCATGGACGCATATGCTCCATGTGAATTTTGAATGAGGCCTAATTGTCATGTGGGCCAGATAAGAGGAGATGTCAGGTAATTGAAAGAGAAATATGGGAATTTTATTTATGAATCATACTTACCTGGGTGGATTCTGCATCTTTTCCCCCACCAGCCCTAAGGCTGAAAACTGAGTAATCAAACACCGCCGATCGCTTGGTTCTCACAGTTTCCTGAGCTGAGAGTTGGGGGCTGTCAGTCTCTTCCTCACTGCTCTGCCTCTCCCCTCACTGTAACACTGGGCTGTGGAGGTGACGGGACCTCTCTCACTGAGAGACTGAGCCGGGTGCCGGTCCAGGCATATGGGTGGATCCCGACCATATGGTTGCAATTTTTCCCCAGCCTGGACTGGCTCTGTAATGTCATGTCGATAGCGGACTTCAGCCCACACTCAGCTGAAAATGGATCACAGGAGTGCAATACAACCCTCCAGGACCCAGACAGGCTCTTCCTCAGCCCAGGCTTTAGATCTAGGCTTTCTCCCTGAAGCGGACAGGTCCTTTAGGCACCCTCTTTCCTAGTTCAGAGGGCCTCCACAATCCCCCTCTCATAGTCTAGGGCAGTGATGGCGAACCTTGGCACCCCAGATGTTTTGGAACTACATTTCCCATGATGTTAATGCTCTCTGCAGTGTAGAAGAGCATCATGGGAAATGTAGTTCCAAAACATCTGGGGTGCCAAGGTTCGCCATCACTGGTCTAGGGCCTTCAGAGGCCTGGTGCCTTAGTCCAGGACCTGCAGAGACCCCCTTTTCTAATCTGGGACCGCCTAATCTGAATGAGGGGGTGGAAGGGAGATACTCTGGATACACTCCCAGTACAGTGACTTGAAAAAGTATTCATACCCCTTAAAATTTTCCACATTTTGTCATATTACAACCAAAAACATAAATGTATTTTTTTGTGATAGACCAACTCAAAGTGGCACATAATTGTGAAGTGGAAGTAGAATGATAAACCCCCCAAAACAGTAACCATTTTTTTTTTTTTTTTTTTTTTTACAAATAAATATGTGAAAAGTGTGGCATGCATTTGTATTCATCCCCTTTACTCTGATGGAACCAATGGGGAAAAAAAATTAACCAATTGCCTTCAGAAGTCTCCTAATTAGTAAATAGAGTCCACCTGTGTGTAATTTAATCTCAGTATACAGCTGTTGCGTGAAGCCCTCAGAGGTTTATTAACCACTTCAGCCCCGGACCAATTGTCAGCCTAAGGACCTGAGGTCTTATTACAATTTCGCGCTGCACTGCTTTAACTGGTAATTGCGCGGTCATGCAATGTTGTATCCTAACAAAATTTGCGTCATTTTCTTCCCACAAATAGAGCTTTCGTTTGATGGTATTTGATTGCCTCTGCGATTTTTACTTTTTGCGATATAAATGGAAAAAGACGGAAAATTTAGAGGAAAAAAATATATTTTCTACTTTTTGTTTATAAGAAAAATCGAATAAACTCAATTTTAGTCATACATTTAGGGCAAAATTTATTCAGCCACATGTCTTTAGTAAAAAAAAATGTCAATAAGCATATATTTATTGATTTGCGCAAAAGTTATAGCGTCTACAAACTAGAGTACATTTTCTGGAATTTACACAGCTTTTAATTCATGACTGCCTATCTCATTTCTTGAGGTGCTAAAATGGCAGGGAAGTACACCCCCCCCCCAAATGACCCCATTTTGGAAAGTAGACACCCCAAGGAAATTGCTGAGGGGCATGTTGAGCCCATTGAATATTTTTTTTTTGTCCCAAGTGATTGAATAATGACACAAAAAAAAAAAAAAGTTTACAAAAAGTTTTCACTAAATGATATATTGCTCACACATTCCATAGTTATATGTGGAATTGCACCCCAAAATATATTCTGCTGCTTCTCCTGAATACGGGGATACCACATATGTGGGACTTTTTGGGAGCCTAGCCACATACGGCACCCCGAAAACCAATCACTGCCTTCAGGATTTCTAAGGGTGCAAATGTTTGATTTCACTTCTCACTACCTATCACAGTTTCGAAGGCCATAAAATGCCAAAATAGCACAAACCCCCCCCCCCCCCCAAATGATCCCATTTTGGAAAGTAGACACCCCAAGCTATTTGCTGAGAGGCATGTTGAGTCCATGAAATATTTTATATTTTGCCACAAGTTGCAGGAATATTACAATTTATTTTTATTTTTTTTGCACAAAGTTGTCACTAAATGATATAATGCTCACACATGCTAAGTGAAATTACACCCCAAAATAAATTCTGCTGCTTCTCCCGAGTACGGGGATACCACATGTGGGGGACTTTTTGGGAGTCTAGCCACGTACGGGACCCCGAAAACCAAGCACTGCCTTCAGGATTTAAATATAAAACGCTACAAAAAAAAACTGTTAGCGATCGCAGGGATCAGGCCTGACTCTGCGAACGCTGCAGTTATGTGTTTAGTGTTTTGTAAGTGACAGTGATCGATCGATACTGCACTTGGGTGGGCTGGGCGGAGGGGCAAAACGCAGGTGCCAGCAGGTATCTGGGCTGATCCCGCTAACAATGCATTTTTTTGGAACCCTAAACTGCTGGGGACGCTAGTATAGATCTGATCAGATATTGATCTGTTCAGATTCTATACCACTACGGGAGGTGTATGCTTTGCGCGTGGGTGTTAGCGGTACTGGCAAACCTGACGGGGAACCTAAATAACTAACTGGCTAACCAGCGTCACCAGTGGCACTTATACGGTGATCTCTGGTGAAAGGGTTAACTAGGGGCAATCGGGGAGTTAAAACCATTATTGGGTAGTATATGGGGGTACCTAGTGCTATAAAAACCCGGCGGTGAACCTAAAAAAATAACTAGCTACTTAGCGGCACCAGTGACACTAATGCAGCGATCAGAAAAACGATCGCTTAGTGACACTGGCAAAAGGGGGTGAAAGGGTTAACTAGGGGCAATCAGGGGGTTAAAACCATTATTGGGTAGTATATCGGGGTACCTAGCGCTATAAAAACCTGGCGGTGAACCTTAAAAAATAACTAGCTACTTAGCGGCACCAGTGACACTAATGCAGCGATCAGAAAAACGATTGCTATTGGGGGGGTAGGGGGCTACTCTGGACCTAACACTAACTGCCCTGACAGTTTTTACTTTTACAACTGACACTAAATGCAGTGATCAGAAAATAAATGATCACTGCAATCAGTGACACTGTGACTGGGAGGGGGGGGGGGGGGGGGGCGGGGGGTGATCGGGGGGTGATTTGTGTGCCTATGTGTGCCTACATGTCAATGTAGTGTTGGTGCACTTACTTTCACTGTTCTCCTCGTAGTCCGGTCAATAAGACCGCCCCGAGGAGAATGACATCACTTCCTCCCTGCCTGTGTTTACTATACACAGCGGGGGAAGCTTCTCATTCACCAGGAGCGATCGAGAGGGGATGGCCAGAAACCAACAGCCATCCCCTCATCCCGGATCGCTCCTGAAGCGAAACGGACCGCCGCAGCCAGCGGGAGGGGGTCCGATCGGACCCCCCACCCGCTCGAAGGCAAGCACGTACATGCCATTCTGATGACGTACATTGGCATGCGGCGGTTCTTAAGTGGTTAAGGAACCTTAGTGAAAAAAAGCATCATGAAGGCCAAGGAACACACCAGACAGGTCAGGGATAAATTTGTTGAGAAGTTTAAAGCAGGGTTAGGTTATAATAAAATATCTTGGCGATCTCATTCCCTCCTACCTCAGTCAAGGTCGCATCGGTTAACTATTTGCCGTGGGCTTACTTTCTTGACAGGAGGGTCCACCTAGATCCCCCATCATCTGATAAGCCCATAGAAACAATGTATTCAGTCAGTGTGTGTGTTTCCTACAGATGGATCCAGTAATGGGAACCCACCAGAGAGATGTCCCCGTCCTCTGTATTCCCGGGATTCCACACAGGAAGATTACACCATCCCTCACTATCATCCGATCAGAGCAATCACTGATAGTATCATTAGGATCTGTACATTATCTGTATTGTTACAATTGATGACATTTTTATTATATATTCAGAGTGGAGACCTGAGAGATTCTAAAGTTGAGGTAAAAGAAGAGATAAAAGAGGAGGATGGCAAGGATTTAGTGATGGAGGTGTCAGAGTCTCTAAAAGAAAACAAAGATCTGTACCAGGACACCATGGTGGAGTCATCCAGCTACAGAAACCCACCAGAGAGATGTCCCCGTCCTCTGTATTCCTGGGATTCCACACAGGAAAGTCACACCATCCCTCAATGTTACAAGGTTGGTGGGATGAAGCTTATAAAACACACTCATGGAGATGATGTGTGGATTTTTTATGTGATGTCACAGTAATAAAGTTTATATCTTACACATAATATTCTCTCTCATTTTCTTGATTCAGAGTGGACATCCAATCGATATAGAATTTGAGGTGAAATCAGAAGAAGAAGAGAGGTATGTGAGGGATCATACGCAGTCTATGAAGGAGGATGGAATAACGGGGACATTTATAGAGGAGGACACTCCTACAGAGATCAGCACAGGTGGGTCATTAACACTAAATACATTCCTCCACCCATACTGCTCACTGATTGGTCCAGAGTAGGGCAAGGACTGGGTGATAACAGCCTGTATTACTGGTCACTTTCCTGTGCTGTGTTCCCTGTCCTGTATTCCTGTATTTCTCTTGGATAATCTTCCTAATTTATGTAAACATAATTTATGCATCTAGACTGGATTTATGGAGATTCTGGGGTTCAGCTGACAGCAAAATGTTCATTTTCACCATAAGTGTTACTACACCTAGGCATCTGGGGTATGTGCTTAAGGTCTTCTGCAAGGTTACTTGTTCTGTTAGCCACTTTCTGCCCACAGATTCTGCAGAACCCATTACCCCCCGCCCCCATTCACTGGCCAACCCAGAATTCAGGTGGAAACAGCAAATTTAACTCCCTTTGGTTTTTTGGAGTGTTTTTTTTCACGGAAGATCTATATGGATCTATTGTGGACCAAAGCAATTGATATGCCAATCAATATATTGCCGCAACCCCAAATTAGAGCTTATCTGTCTGTCAACATGGGTGTTACTAAAACCAATGAGTTGTCGTCATACTGGTTCACAGACCCGATTCACCAAATGCCCCTGAACTCTGTTGCCATGACCAGAGTTAGATACAAAAAAAATGCGATTTATGCACTTCAACGACAATGAACTCTGTTGTCCTTGGGGTGACCCTGAATAAGATCAGCTCCACAAAATTCGGCCCTTCATAAATCATTTTAACCAAAATGTGCAACCTTGTATACGCCCCAACAAGCTGTCTGCGTGGATGAATCCCTGATTACATTTTCTGGCAGACTGTGAGGGACGGTGCCATCCTTCCAACAGATAAGAGGTTTTCCTGTACTGAATGCGGGAAGTTTTTCCATTCTCAGTACAATTTTAATGTGCATAAAAGATCTCACACAGGAGAGAAGCCGTATTGCTGTCCTGAGTGCGGGAAATGTTTTTCACAGAAGACCAGTCTTTACACACATCAGAGATCTCACACTGGCGAGAAGCCGTATTCCTGTCTTGAGTGCGGGAAATGTTTTTCATTGAAGTGCAATCTTTACATACATCAGAGATCTCACACTGGTGAGAAGCCGTATTCCTGTCCTGAGTGCGGGAAATATTTTTCACAGGAGACCAGTCTTTACACACATCAGAGATCTCACATGGCGTGAAGCCACTTTCCTGTCCTGAGTGAGGGAATTGTTCCTCACTGAAGTCCCGTCTTCCTGTACATCGGGGATCCCACACAATCCTCAAGGTGTATTAGTGCCTTGAGTGCGGGAAAACTGAAAATTTATATCAAATACTTACCGTAATTTTCCTTTCCTAATGGACTCCATGGCAGCCTACGTATGGGTTAATCCCGCCTCTCATACCTCATAGGACCCCACTCCCATAAATCTTTGCTTCTGAACAGAGACTGTGTTCCGTAACTTAGCCTACTCCAGCAAATGGGAGGGAACTCCTGCTGCCATGGAGTCCATCAGGAAAGGAAAATTACGGTAAGTATTTGATATAAATTTTCCGTTTTCCTGACAGACTCCATGGCAGCCTAGGTATGGGAAATAACTAGCCATACACACCCGGGTGTGAAATTGCTGGTTAACAGAAAAAAAGGTTTAATTGGCACCGTCAACAGATAAGACATGTAAACCAAAATTAACCGAAGATAAAGAAGCCGGCTCAACACAATAATGTGTCATAAAGGTATTAATTGATGACCATGAGGCCGCTTTACAGATCACTTCTGGAGAAACATGACGAGCAGCCGCCCATGATGTTGAAACGCTCCTGGTAGAATGAGCTGTCACCGCCTCTGGAGGAGCCAAACCCTTAGCTTTATAAGCCCCTTGAATAGCCTGAACAATCCAAGCTGCAATGGTTCTCGAAGAAGCACACAATCCCTTATTCTTTCCATGGAAGTAAACAAAGAGATGATCAGAAGTCCGAAAGGGAGCTGTGGATTCTAAGTACTGTTTTAGAACTTCTCCAACATCTAAAGGATGAATGTTAGAATCTCCGGAAGTCCGAAAAGTAGGAAGA
This sequence comes from Lithobates pipiens, assembly GCF_037356315.1. NCBI lineage: Eukaryota > Metazoa > Chordata > Amphibia > Anura > Ranidae > Lithobates > Lithobates pipiens. The sequence goes on from NW_027507758.1 coordinate 626,857,721, forward strand.
ACAATCTCCTGGTTCTCATGAAATACAGATGTGACCTTAGGATTTGACCCTAACATGGGAACCAAGACCACACGATCCGGAAAGAACGTCAGAAAAGGTTCTTTGCAACCCAGAGAACTGATCTCGGAGACCCTCTTGGCCGATGTTATAGCCACCAGGAAGGCAGCTTTGAGAGAAAGAGCCTTGATAGATGATTGAACCATATGCTCAGGCCTTTCCTCTGAAAAGGAATCCAGGACAAAAGGAAGATCCCATTTGGAGAATCTTGGTTTTTTCTGGGATCTGAGTCTTATTGCTCCCCTGAAAAACTGTCTGACAAGACAGTGTTTGGCCCAGGAAACGCCAGTAAATGCAGAAATTGCCGAAATTTGAACTCGTAAGGAACTCACTGATAGTGACAGGTCTAGTCCCGTCTGTAGGAAACCCAAAATGTCTTGAATCTTCGGATTACTACAGGAACTGCCAACGGAAGAAATATAGTCAGCGAACTTCGCCCAGATTCTTTGATAGACTTTATTAGTACCTGGCCTTCTAGCATTCAGTAGAGTAGCGATAGCAGTACTTGGACATCCTAATGCTTCCAACCTTCCCCTTTCAAGAACCAGACCATCAGATGAAGATGGGCCGGGCATGGGTGAAGAGATGTTCCCTGTAGCAGGAGATCTGCCCTGGAAGGGAGAGGAACTGGATCCCGAAAACTCAGCTGCATTAGGAGCGGAAACCACGGCCTGTTGGGCCAAAATGGAGCAACTGTCACCACCTTGACTTTCTCCCACCTGAGTCTTGAAAGGAATCACAGGATGACCGGAACTGGGGGAAAGGCATAAGCCGTGCGAAACCTCCACTGATCCGTCAGTGCATCCATACCGAAGGCCTGGGGACAACGACACCTCGTATAATATTTCTCCAGTTTGAAATTGCATGGGGAGGCAAACAGGTCCACTTCTGGCAGGATCCCCAGAGACAGAATCCATGTGAATATCTCGGGATGGAGAGACCACTCGTTGTTGTCCAGGGAGAACCTTGATAGGAAGTCCGCCTGGACATTCTGAATTCCGGGGAGATAAACCGCCTTCAGATTTGACAAGTTCATCTGAGCCCAAGACATGATTGGGCTTACTTCCTTCAGCAGAGAGAGACTGCGGGTGCCTCCTTGTCTCTTGATATAAGATACTGCTGTCGTGTTGTCCATCCTTAGGAGAACCGAGGTCCCCGAAATCAGGTGAGAAAAGGCTTGAAGAGCACGGAGAGCAGCACGAAGCTCTAGAACATTGGATACTACCTCTTGGGCTGGAAATTCCCATAAGCCCTGGGCTATTTCTGACAGACACAGGGCGCCCCAGCCCTTGTTGCTGGCGTCCGTCATTACTGTGATCCAAGAGACGGGAGCTATGGAATGGCAATTGAGGAGGTTCTTTCGTTGGAGCCACCAGAAGAGACTCTCCCGCATGGAGGGGGTTATCCTGACCAGATGGTCTCGAGACCCCTGGTCCCATTGTAGAAGAAAACCTTTCTGAAAGGGACGCATCCTCCATTGTGCCCACTTTATCATGGGGGCTGTGGATACCATAGTGCCAATTATCTTGAGGCACTGCGAGGCTCTGAGAAGAGGAGAATGTAATGCAGGCTGAATCCTGTCTCGGATCACTGGAATTTTCTCCACCGGCAGGGAAATGGTACTTTCGACCGTGTTGAACTGGGCTCCGAGAAAAATCAAAGACTGAGTTGGGTCCAGATGACTTTTTTCCCGGTTCAACAGCCAACCGAATTCCGTGAGTGTCGAGATGACTTGAGTTCGATGTAACAGTAGCTGTTCTCTGTCTTGGGAAAGCAACAGTAGATCGTCTAGGTAATGGTGTAATCATATACCTTTGATCCTGATTAGTGCTACCACAGCCAGTAAAAGCTTCGAAAACACTCGAGGCGATGTTGTAAGCCCGAACGGGAGACATACAAATTGAAGATGTAATTCGCCCACTGCGAACCGAAGGTACCTCTGAAACTCTTTTGCGATCGGAACATGGAAATAAGCATCCTTCAAGTCTATGGAAATCAACCAGTCGCCTGGTTGTATTGACTGACGTATTGTTAGTAATGTCTCCATCTTGAATTTTTCCTTCTTGATGAAGGAGTTCAGATGCGTTAGGTCGATGACTGGTCTCCAGGAGCCATTCTTTTTGAGGACCATAAAAAGGGGGGAGTAGACCCCTTGAAATCTCTCCTTGGTTGGGACCGGAATGGCAGCGCCTTGGGCCAACAGGGAATCTGTGTAAGACAGGAGTACCTTTCTTTTTTCTTCCACAAGTGGTAGGATTGTAGGAACAAACTGATAAATGGGCGGACTGTTGAACACCCAGGAATGACCTGAGGAAATCGTCTTGACAGTCCAATAGTCTTGAATCGAGGCTGCCCAGACGTGCCAAAAATTGAGTAGCCGAGCCCCTACTTGCTCCGTCTGGACAGGCCCCACATCAAAAGGACTTAGAAGCCTCTCTACCCCCTGATGTAGTTGACTTAGAGGATTTTTGGCCTGAAGACTGAGTTCTTCTCCAGTTTTTCCTAAATTCCCGACCAGGCCTGTAACGGCGAGCATCTCTAGCACGCTCTTGTTCTTGTCTGGGCTGAACTTTCCTCTGACTCAAGAGGCGACGATCCTGGGGTAAGAACCCTGATTTACCCCCAGTAGCACGGGTAATGGCAGAATCAAGTTTATTCCCGAAGAGGGAGGGCCCCTCAAAGGCAATCTTACACCATGCCTGTTTAGAGGCAGGATCTGCAACCCACGGACGAAGCCACAAAGCGCGCTTCGCAGTAACTGAGGAGAGCATGACACGTGCCACTAGGCGGATAATATCAAGGGATGCTTCCCCCAAAAAGACTGATGCTAACTTCAGTTCATGTACTGGTGAAGGGGAAATTCGGGCGATCCTTCTTAAGGTGCTTAAAGTACTTCCTCTGTTTAGAGGGTGCTTCAACTGGATCTTCCCATTTTAGAGCATCCTTGACCGCTCGACTGGAGCTGTAACGGAAGGAGGATTAAACATCCGATCAGACTCTGCTTTGTTCAGAGATTCTTGAACCACCTTCCTGACCAATGCTTCCACTTGCTGGTCTCCGGCTCCTCTTTCCTTCATAGCTCTGGAATAACAAGACTCACAGAGAGATTTACCCTCTGGAACGTGAGATTTACAACCCCAGCAGGCTTTCTCTGAGCGGCTGGAACGGTGGGTTGAATGACGACCAGATCCAGATCTTGACCGATCTCTATGGTGTCTGGAGGGTGATCTAGAGCATCTAGAACTTGACGTAGAATGACGATGTTGTAACCTAGACTGGTCAGTATCTTTGCGTGCCGACAAATGACGTTCAGACCTAGAAGGGCTAAATAGAGAAGAAAAGACTACAGCAAGAAAAAACAAAAGTAATTACCCAAAATAAAACCAGCAGAAGGAAATAATATTCCTACCTGCAGCGTAAGGGTTGGCCACTGGGGGGCGATGATACGTCCATAATGAAAAAGTCTGTATGCTGTAGAGATTCGAAACACCATAAGCATCCAACAGGAATCAAATAGTAAAGCTTACTGGCGAACAGAACATACCTCCAAGCAAGACACACAGCACACCGGGAAGCCGCCTTTCTCCCGCAGAGCAATCCCAACCATAGCTGTATCTGACAGCTATTTAAATGTTGGCGCCGATGGTGACGTCACCACGCCCCCCGGCGTCGGTCAGCGGAGTTCGCGCGCATGCGCGATCACCGCCGTCTTCCGAAAACTGCACACGTTCGGACCAAGCCTCGATCCGAACGAGGCATGCGCCTGCGCAGAACGAACAGAAGAGGCTGCGGACTGGAACGCAGATGCGCTCCAGCCACCATATGTACCAGGAAATGGAAAAAAAAAAGGAGATGACAACCAACACACAAAAACAGGCTGCCATAATGATAAATGATTAAATCAATACGATACCGCCACGGCACGATCCCGATCCATCCTGACTGGGGGTACTCCACCCACTGCACGAACGGGACATCAAAATGGAGGCCTCCTGCTAATAGCAAAGGATGTATGGCCAAATTTCCGCTTGCCTGCCAATGGCAGGTTAGTAAGCTCTTCATGGCATTGCATATATCGCCCGTCTCCACCCGGCTAATAGCTGGGACTGCTGGAATCCATAATCACCCTCAGGATCTTCATGCAAACAGGACTGGACCGGAACTCTTCATAAGGAAAGCAAACACCTTGGTCCTGGGAGGAGGACAAAAAAGGAACACAGTCTCTGTTCAGAAGCAAAGATTTATGGGAGTGAGGTATGGGAGGCGGGATTAACCCATACGTAGGCTGCCATGGAGTCTGTCAGGAAATGTCTTCTATATAAATGTTGCTGGACATCACAGCTCTCATGTGGGGAAGAAGCACACCCTGATATCCACCTCAGATATATTCCATAGCTGATCATCATGTAAGAAACAGTTGTTCTTTGAAGGCAGTGATGTCTTTATTTAATATATGGCTCCTTATCAGGCTTTACAATCAAATGGGATAAATTGGTTGTTCTACCTGAAGACTCCCTGGTGACCAATCTGTCAAATTCAGCCTCTCCAATAGCTGTAGTCTCTACTTTTAAATATCTAGGCGTACAAGTTACATCACAAGTAAATACATATGTAGAGAGGAATTTAGTCCCATTATTTAAGCGGTTTAAGCAAGTGGGGAATAGTTGGAGTAAACTCCCTTTAACGATAATAGGTAGAGCAAATTTTATAAAGATGAAATGAATGCCACAATTATTATATTTGTTGCATACCGTATATACTCGAGTATAAGCCGAGATTTTCAGCCTCTTTTTTGAGGCTGAAAGTGCCCACCCTCGGCTTATACTCGAGTCATCGCCGTCTGCCTGCCCGATCAGCGTGTCGAGCAGACAGACGGTGGCCATTCTACTATTCAAAAGCCGCGCCTCCCTGTCTGTGATAGGCGGAACACTCAATTTCCCAGCAGTCAGTGGTCCGCCTATCACGGACATCCGCTCATCCTCATACTACGGGGATGAGAGGATGTCCGTGATAGGCGGAACACAGACTGCTGGGAAATTGAGTGTTCCGCCTATCACAGACGGAGGCGCGGCTTTTGAACAGTGGAATGGCCACCGAGGCGCCGACGCCGTCTGTCAGACGAGAAGAGCGGTGATCCTGGCATGGCAGAAGCACACAGGCTCGGGACGCAGGCTCGGGACGGAGGCGGGACGCAGGCTCGGGACACAGGTAGGCTGGACACACAAGGCTGCACACACAGGGATGGACGAACACACACACAGGGATGGACGAACACACACACAGGGATGGATGGACACACACACAGGGATGGATGGACACACACACAGGGATGGACGGACACACACACACACAGGGATGGACGGACACACACACACAGGGATGGATGGACACACACACAGGGATGGATGGACACACACACAGGGATGGATGGACACACAGGGATGGACGGACACACAGGGATGGACAGGCATGTCTCACCCTCGGCTTATACACGAGTCAATAAGTTTCCCAGTTTTTTGGGGGTAAATTGGGGGCCTCGGCTTATATTCGGGTCGGCCTATACTCGAGTATATACGGTAACTGTCCAGTATGGCTCCCTCTGAAATGTTTTAAACAAATAGATACCCTGTTTAGAGAACTTATTTAGAGATATAAACACCCCCGGATTAGATTGGAAAGCTTGCAGCTGCCCAAAGATGAGGGAGGGCTGGCTGGTCCGAATGCCAGATTGTACCATCTGGCATCCCAACTTCAGCAATTAAATGGATGGAGTGGTATAGAGTATGAGGATCCCATACAGCAAATAATATTAACTCAGCTGCCAATAGATCCACCGGTACAGTTAATAGTAGCTTAACATTTCTATAGTAAACGTAATTATTCTACGTATAATTTGATACATAAGATTTGGACTATTATTCAAAAAGAAACTCATTATAAGGGATATACCCAATACATGCCTATATGGGATCATTTGCAATTGCCTGAGGTTGCGAAGCTTAAAAATGTTGATCCATGGAAGAAGGCTGTAATTCTGCTTCTTTGTCAACTTTTTGATAATGATGTTTTGCAACCATTTCATAAACTGGCAGAAAGATATCATTTGTCTAATAAATGATTTTTTCAATATCTACAACTATGACATGCTTTGCAGAATCAAGCAAGGACTTTTTTTATTAAAATGCGATCCTTCATCCATTTTAACTCTGGCAGTAACTGCAAAACATTCTAAACAGGAACTTATAGGGAGTATATATTCTTCTTTTCAAATGAACGATTAATCCACTAGAGAACAGCTTAGGGTGGGGGTGTAGGGATCTAACAGCTATGTATTATCCATACAGCCCACTATACCCCTTTTAAATGTATACTCTTGGGGTAAAGCAGATACACCAAACTGTCCAAGGTGCATCTCTGATACAGGTACACATATACATATGCTTTGGTGATGTCCTAAATCAGATGACTGATGGGAGGGTGTTTTTTCTGCAGGTTAGTTATTAGAGACTTCAATATATCAAAGCAAAGGATTGTTGAACTTGTGTGCGGATAGCATGACTTCTGTCCCCAGACATACTGAAACAGATTACATTTCCCAGAAGAGAGCAGAAGGGATGGAAGCATCTATAAAGAAAAGCCTGGGGAGTTCTGGGAGAGGAAAGAGGGAGACTGTGAGAGGGGAAGATTGATGTGTGTTAAAGCAGAGTGTCGATCCAGAAGGCCTTAGACTGAACCGGAGAGCCAAGAAGAGAGTTCCCTGAGTGCTGATTGTACTGAGAAGCAGGATAGTTGGTCCTGCCTGCAGGTAGACTGGGTCATTGCCAGCAGCTCCACTATCTCTGTGTGAGGACATTGAGGAAAGAAGGCTCCCCAGCAACAGGGCCATCATTCTGCACTGCTGCTCTCCAGGACTGGGTGAGAGGGTTCCTAACCCGTACCACACCACTACACATTACAAGTTCAGAAGTAATAGTTGTTGCCAGTTATTTCAGTCTAGGACTCCTGCAATACAGGCTGCCACATAGAGACACAGACTTTGTAGTCCAAATTGTGCTGCAGCCTATAAACATCAGTGGCCCACGCAAGCGCCACACAATGTCTGTTAGCTTTAATAGATTCTGTTTGCTTGATTGGCAGGAACTGAAGAAAAGTATATTGCTCCAAATCCTTCTTACACAAAGAAGCAAAAAGTTGCACCCACCAAGTTCTTCACTCAAAGGTATATACTTCTGCTATACTTCCATCCATCTTCAATTTGAATACCTTCTATACCTTTGTTGAACACAGTTTAAACTCCCAGTTTTATTGCCTTTACTAAAGGGGAACTCTGCCTACTGTGTACTGTACTGTGTGCTAGCAAAGTGCTAGCAAAGTGACTGTTGGAAGGCAATATGCTATATCATATATTTCTGGATTTTTACTGCCTGGTTAATGAAGCCAATTGGCTTGTTGGAAGTCTTCTTGGAGTGCCAGTAAAGCGAGTTTACCCAGCAACGTGTGTGCGACTAAAGAATGCTTATCAGAATCTTCATCTGGTAAAAGGATTCACGCATACCCCCTGGCAGTGGGGTATGGGAGTAGGAGAGTTTTGCCTCACACCACCTGGTGATGGAAAGATTAAAGTGCCTAATTGCCATGCCTGCAAACAGAGCTTCAAAAGGCCAGCTGTTGCTGGAATGTTGACCTTGGTTCATAGACCAATGCTGCCCCCTTGTGGAAGAACACTCTTCCAGGTAGATGTTCGGGGAATAATATACTTCCTGGTAATTAGGAAGAATGGCCTCTTATAGCTTCTCATTGGACAGAGGACTACATGGGCAGGCATAAGGCGTTTGTGTGGGTTGTGTCTCAGTGCACTTTAACCGCTTGCCGACCAGTGCACGCCGATTTATGTTGGCAGAATGGCACTGGTAGGCAAAAGGGCAAACAGGTACGTCCCCTTTAAAGTGGAGTTCCGCCCAAAAAAAAAAAAATTTAATTTATGTGCATGAAAAACACAAACATTTGGAGAAAATTTTTGCCTGTTGCTAGGCGGTCTCTCGTAATCTGCCTCCTTCAGCGCGTGGGCTCATGACTTCACTTCTCTCGGCACAGAAAGGGAGATCAGCTCTGCCCCCTCACTCTTGTCAATTATCTGGGACATATCACAGGTCCCAGATGATTGCGCAGCCCATCACGGCGCGCGGTGCCGCACTCACATGCTCAGTGGGTGCCCAGCTGTGAAGCCACAGCCAGGCACTCACAGTTACAATGCCGGCGCTGATGAGTGGAGGGGGAGATGAGTGGGGCTTCGATCCCCCGCATCGCTGGACCAGGTAAGTGTCCGATTATTAAAAGTCAGCAGCTGCAGTATTTGTAGCTGCTGACTTTTATGTATTTTTTTTTTTTTTAAGCGGAACACCACTTTAAGAAGCGTTGTCACAGGCGCGCGCTGTGACTCGCGCTCTGTGACTGCGGGTCCCGCAGACTTGATGTCCGCCGGTTGCCCTTGATCGTTTCACGGAGAGGAAGAACGGGGAGATGCTTTTGTAAAGAAAGCATTTCCCTGTTCTTTCTAGTGACAGGACAGAGAATGAGATCACTGCTCTCTGTTTTTGAGAGCAGTGATCAGTTTCCTGTGTGTTGAAGCCCAGTCCCCTCACAGTTAGAATCACTCTCTAGGACACACTCAACCCCTTCACCGCCCTATGGTGGTTAACCCCAGTGACATTTACACAGTAATCAATGCATTTTTATAGCACTGATAGCTGTATAAATGGCAATGGTCCCAAAATAGTGTCAAAAGTGTCCAATCTGTCCGCCATAATGTTGCAGTCCCGATAAAAATCGCAGATCTCCGCCATTACTACTAAAAAAAATTATTAATAAAAATGCCATAAAACGATCCCTTATTTTGTAGACGCTATTTTATTTTTTTTGCAAACCAATCAATATACTCTTATTGTTTTTTTTCTTTTTATTTTTTTCTTTCTAAAAATATGTAGAAGAATACATGCCGGCCTAAACTGAGGAAAAAAATTTTTTTTTAATATATTTTTGGGGGATATTTATTATAGCAAAAAGTAAAAAATATTGCGTTTTTTTTCAAAATTCTCACCCTTTTTTTGTTTATAGCGCAAAAAATAAAAAACGCAGAGGTGATAAAACACCACCACAAGAAAGCTCTATCTGTGGGAAAAGAAGGACGTCAATTTTGTTTAGGTGCAATGTCCCACGACCACCCAATTGTCAGTTAAAGAGATGCAGCGCGAATTGCAAAAAAGTGCTCTGATCAGGAAGGGGGTAAAATCTTCCGGGGCTGAAGCTGTTAAAAAGTGAGGCTCTCTATTTTCCCATTGAACCCAGCCGAGATACACCGAATAATGATTATGACCTTACAGAAAGTATCATCTATGCTCTTTTTGTTTTATATGCTCTGTAGTATTCTTTTAGTGTTTAATGTTAGTATTTCTGCTTTCTTTATCAATAAATGAGACCTTTACGTATTTGAGCATTGTGTTTATTTCTATAGCTAACTTTGTTATTGTATCACCACCATTAACCTTAGAGCTTTGATAGCCCTTGTACACACGGTCGGAGATTCCGACAACCAAATCCGTCGGATTTTGTCCGTCGGATCTTGTCCGAAACTGTTGCATACACATGGTCGGACAAAGTTGTCGAAAAATCCGATCTTTCAGAACGTGATGACGTAATTTCGTTACGATGGGACTACGTTCAGGCTAGTAGCCAATAGCTTTGATGTAGGAATTTGATCTGAGCATGCGTGGCACTTTCTCCGATTGGCATTTTCTACACATGATTGGAGTATGGCCTATTGGACCAGTTTGTCGGAAAATATTTCCAGCAAGTTGGAAAATTTGGTCCGACGGATATTCCGACGGAAACAGTCCGATGCAGACCACACACAGTCAGATTATCCGACAACACGGTCCGATAGGACACATTCCGACGGATTCTCCGACCGTGTGTACAAGGGCATAGACTATAGGAATAGACAAGGTCATACATATATATAATAAATAGTGGAGATCCAAAACTGCCCCATGTTTATTTCATTGACATTCCTCACTCAAAGGGATTACATGTACACTGTGCACCAACGTAAAGAGCTCCACCAAAGAGTCTCTCCTGCATACTATGGTAGGTCATATATGGACTTTTTGTTTGACGAAAACTCAGAGAGTTAAAGACTGCTTCTGCTTACTGGGAGCCCAGTGCAAGCTAGCATCCCTTCTTCATAACTCCCTTTTTGCTCCTTTGGGGGAAATTCTCTCGATAAGAGAGCTCTGATTAAACTTTGAGTCCTGCAGGACAATTTGGTTTATTTAAAGTGGCATTGTACTGTATTATTCTTTTAAAAAAGGTAAAAAAATGTGCTTTTATTATTTTTTATTAGGAGCCTGTAAACCATTGTACCTGCGATCAGCAGATTGTGGGTGCAATGCAGGTCTACTGATGGATGTCAGTGTAAGCTGTCTGTTTGTACCTCACACAAGCAGGTAGTTATACAATGACAGGAACCATTAATGAACTACATAGAGCGCTCACAGCATCCTGATTGTTTGTTTGTTGAAAATTATAGGCCATCAGCCACAAAGGATGACACTAGTTGTAAGTTTCCTATTCACAGAACTCTTAATATGACATACAGTAACTACTCAATAATTAATACACCTAAAAATGTCAACCTAGGAACTTAGGATGACTTAGAGAATTACATTTTCATTCAGAAGGTACCATTTCCGCTGTCTCAGAATACAAGCGGTTGGACTATACCAGCAGACAACAAGGTCCACCGAATCAGACCATCCCCTCAGTTCCAGTGTACTGTATGTCTTTGGAAATCAACTCTCCAAAAATCTCCTATTGTATCTTGTAACACTTGTGATACTAAGTTCATCGGAAGTTCATTCTGCATCTCTTAATAAGAATCCATGTTATTTATAATTTCAGTAACGGTACTTGTTATAACAGCTCCAGTAGTAGAGGTCCTCTGGGGAAGGGCAGAGTTGCATTTGAACATTTCTCTGACCCAGGCATAATCTCTACAAATACAGATGTGTTAGGGGACCTGGGAAGGGTAACCAGTGCCTTGGCAGGTCATTAAAATGCAAAGCAGTTTCTAGAAATCAAACTTGTAACTAAGATGGGGAATGTCAAGTTTCCCATGGGACACCCTGGTGTCAGGGTACTTGTATGGACTAGGGACCCTAGTGCTAAACCTTCAGATGGCCAATAGGATACCAGTATTGGGATGTAGCATTAGAATGTAGCATTGAAACGTAGCACCTTTTAAAGGATCTGATCTATGGGACACTCAGCCAGTTTCCAGACCCTGTCACTTGGGTATCCTGCAGGTTGAAGGACTATGGCTTTAAGAAATTGGGAAAGTCATCAGATACTGTTGCATGCATTAAAAGGGATAGATTTCTGGACAGCCGACCGCCCTCTTATCCTGGTAAATTCATCATGACCTCAATTAGAATTCTGGAGACCTCAATGACACACACACACACAGACAACGTGCAAAGCAAGTCTGAAATCTTTATTAAGGGCTACAGTTTATAAAGAAGAAAACAAAAGGGGAGGGGTAGACCCACTCCTAGACATGGTTGGTCGCTAGGATCTACGTCAATGTAACTATCCATAAATCTGATACCTGTTCTACAACCAGATAAACTTGATTATTCCCAGAATTCCTATAAGTTCATTAAAATTATTTATAACTGGTTTTGTCCAATTAAGAACACCTGTGTAGAGACCGTCTGGCACCCAGCTGTGTTAAATCAAACCCTCCTCATCTTGATAAGGTTTTACTATCTTCAGGAATAACAGATTTACGACTCTGGAAGAATGAACTTTCAATAACCCCACCAAATGTGTTAAGTTGTTTTTCACTATACAATCCTGTGTGTATATATACATGAGGTACTGTATTACTTACAGTATATATATATATATATATATATATATATTTACACAATCCAATTACTTTATTCAATATTGTCTGATTATTAATATATATACTTACACATTTAAACCGGTATTTTAACAGTTTTAATGAGGCACAAGTAGACCTTTCTTTGACCCTGTCAAACTTAATGTACTGTACATACCTTTTCCAAGCCACCTGTTGTAAGGAGTTTTTATTGCTTGTCCTTGAAGACTTTTTATCTTATCTCACCAAGCTATATTTCAACTATTGTCAGAATGTTCCTTGTCTAATTAGTGAATTTACAATGAACTATCATAATACATTTTCGAGAACACCTGTGTACAAGTACTTGTCATAAAGAAGAGGTCATTTAAAGTTTAACACTTACAAGAACTGTAAAATGGAAGACAAAAGACAAAATGGAGTTACAGTTGATCATATGCTCTATAACATGCATTTTCTCCTTTCTGGATTTATCCAGCTCAAGGGTCTCTCACATGGATATTTATGTTCAAGGCCAAGTGGAGCATCTGGAGGTCGCTCCTTAAGAGGGGGACCTTTCATGGCCTGGATAACCTGTTGGCAGCAATGTGGTTCCCAGAGGTGAAGGATGTGGTTTCCGGTGGCCACCAGCGGGTATCTCCCAGCAGACAGAAGATCTCAGTAATTAGTCTCCACCTAAAGCTGACTGCTGTACTCAATGGCTGAAGATCAGCCATGGAGTACAGCTGTGGCCAAAAGTTTTGAGAATGACACAAATGCTAACTTTCACAAAGTCTGTTACCTCAGTGTTTTTAGGACTTTTTGTCAGATGTTTCTATGGTATATTGAAGTATAATTACAAGCATTTCATAAGTAACACCCTGACTGATGGCAGCCCATTCTTGCATAATCAATGCTTGCCGTTTGTCAGAATTTGTGGATATTTTTTGTTCACCTTCCTCTTGAGGATTTACCACAAGTTCTCAATGGAATTAAGGTCTGGGGAGTTTCCTGACCATGGATCCAAAATTTCCATGTTTTGTTCCCAAAGCCACTTAGTTATCACTTGTGCCTTATGGCATGGTGCTCTATCATGCTGGAAAAGGCATTGTTCCTCACCCAACTGTTCTTGGATGGTTTTAAGAAGTTGCTCTCGGAGGATGTTTTTGCACCATCCTTTATTCATGGCAAATTATGAGTGAGCCCACTCTCTTGGCTGAGAAGCAACCCCACATATGAAATGTCTCAGGATGCTTTACTGTTCGCATGACACGACACAGGACTGATGGTAGTACTCAACTATTCCACTCTGGACCAGGTTTTTCTGGATGCCCCAAACAATGAGAAAGGGGATTGATCACAGGAAATGACTTTACACCAGGTCCTCAGCAGTCCAATCCCTGTGCCTTTTGTAGAATATCAGTCTATCCCTGATGTTTTTCCTGGAGAGAAGGGACTTCTTTGTTGCCCTTCTTGACACTAGGCCATCCTCCAAAAGTCTTTGCCTCACTGTGTGTGCAAATGCACTCAAACCTGCCTGCTGCCATTCCCAAGCAAGCTCTGCACTGGTGGTCCCCCAATCTTGCAGCTGAATCAACTGTAGGAGACAGTCCTGGCGCTTGCTGGACTTTCTTGGGTGCCCTGTAGTCATCTCCACAAGTGCAGTGGAAATGGTTTTTATGGGATTACGTTTATTTTCATGGCAAAGAGGGACTTTTCAATGAATTGCAATTCATCTGATCGTGCTTCATAACATTCTGGATGATATATGCAAATTGCCATCATAAAAACTGAGGTAGCAGATTTTGTGAAAATTAACATTTGTGCAATTCTCAAAACTTTTAACCACAGCTGTATATCTGAGGTGTATATCAGGGTGTGCTTCTTCCCCACATGAGAGCTGTGATGTCCAGCGACATTCATATAGAAGACATTTCCCACACTCAAGGCACTAATACACTTTGAGGGTTGTGTGGGATCCCTGATGTACAGGAAGACAGGACTTCACAGAGGAACAATTCCCTCACTCAGGACACGAAAATGGCTTTTCCCCCATGTGAGATCTCTGATGTGTGTAAAGATTGGACTTCCTTGAAAAGCATTTCCCGCAGTCAGGACAGGGATATGGTTTCTCCCCCGTGTGAGATCTTTGATGTGTATAAAGATTGCACTTCAGTGAAAAACATTTACCACACTCAGGACAGGAATATGGCTTCTCCCCCATGTGAGATCTCTGATGTGTGTAAAGATTGAACTTTAGTGAAAAACATTTCCCGCACTCAGGACAGGAATATGGCTTCTCCCCTGTGTGAGTTCTCTGATGTGTGTAAAGATGGGACGTCCTTGAAAAGCATTTTCCGCACTCAGAACAGGTATACGGTTTCTCCCCTGTGTGAGATCTCTGATGTGTGTAGAGACTAGACTTCTGTGAAAAACATTTCCCACACTCAGGACAAGTATAGGGCTTCTCCCCCGTGTGAGATCTCTGATGTCTGTAAAGACTGGACTTCTGTGAAAAACATTTCCCACACTCAGAACAGGAAAATGGCTTCTTCCCCGTGGGTTCCTCAGGATAAGAGTAATATGATGGTCCATATACACTGTATGGTGCCGGATAGACATTTGAGTTAGTCAGTTTTTCTCCTGGACTATACTGTGTGATGTCCTCATCTTCTACTTTACAGTCTGGAGACAAAGTGAGACAATCCTCTGAGGTTTTCTCCTGTCTATGTACTAAAATAGAAATACAAAGATTATTACTAGACATGAGCTGATTGGTTCCCCTAAACCAGGACTCCGCCCACATCAGGCAGCTTTGTCTCTGAGGATCTTACAATTCCCCCCTCAAGGTAACTAGTAAATGGGTCCTCTGATCTCCTACCAGATCATTTCTTCATTCATGGACCTTCAGTCAGAGAGTGAGGAAACAACGAGAACTGTCTTTCTTAGAAGTGACCAGGGGATTATAGGATGAGTGTTCCCACCCTCTCTATCACTCATTGCCATCTTCCCAACACAAGAAGTCCTGCACTTCCTTATTTAGTCCATGGTTTAGTGAATAACTGAGCCCCACCAGAGGTCAGAGAGTGAGGATGGGGGGAGAACAACCAGGATGAAGACTGGATTGATCCTGAAGACCACCATCATTGGGTTACTGACTCCTCCCTCATTATCACTTTCTGTTTAAGGTCCCAAAGTTTGAGGATGTTATCACATTATTATCAACATGTAAAAGTCTGTGCTCCAATCAAATCATCAGATATAAAGGGTTTAATTTACTAAAGCTAGAGTGGGAAAAAATTGTCACAATTCTGCAGTGAAGAATATCAGCTTCCAGGTTTTATTGCTAAAGCTTAATTAAACAAGCTGAGGTTTGAAGATGACTGGTTTCTCTGCAGAACTGTGACTAATTCTGCCCTCTCTAGCTTTAGTAAAAACCCCATAATGTCTAGCTGCTGGAAAATGGGTGTAACAAAAGAGAATACATATTATGTTTATATATATAGCAGTGGGTAGAGGGCAGGGAGCAGAAGTCAGGACTATGTAATGTTCAACATATTGTATATGATACAACAGATAGGACTATATAATATCAGAATGATCTAATGTACAACATAGATTATATAGTGCAGGGGTCAGGAGCATGTAATGTACAACATAGAGCAGGGCTCAAAATTTCAAGTCCTGAGCTACTAGCGAAGGGTTACTCGACACCCGTTGCCCTACCGAATCCCTACCCTGCACTGTCCCTAATTATGCTCCTAAACACGGCCTCATAAATGATCTCATGAAATGACACTTAAATGTTTTATGCAGAATTAAATTCCAAAAATAAATATTAGCAACAACTTTATCAGTGCCTATCAATGCAGCCTCACCAGTGCTCATCAGCACATCAATGCAGGCTCACCTGTGCCTATCAACGCAGGTTCATCAGTGCCCATCAATGCAGGCTGGTCAGTGCCCATCAATGCAGAGTCGTCAGTTCCCATTAATACAGCGTGACCTGTGCCAATCATTGCAGTGGGACATATACCCACCATTGCAGCCTCACCTGTGCCCACCATTGCAGCATGACCTGTGACCATCATTGCAGCGTGACCTGTGCCCACCATTGCAGCCTCACCTGTGCCCATCATTGCAGCGTGACCTGTGCCCACCATTGCAGCGTGACTAGTGTTCACCATTGCAGCCTCACATGTGCAGAGGAATAGAGTGGGGATAGCCTGTTGTAACAGCTTACATTAGAATAGCCATCCGCTTGTGGTCACACACAGCCCTGCCTTCTGACCCCACACCTGTGATAGATAGAACACATCCCAGCATTGAACTGGCGTTCTGTTTATCACAGGCGCAGGTCAGGAGGTGGGAGAGTGTGTGACCATGAGCGGACGGCTATTCTAATGTAAACTCTTACGCTATGTGATCCAGTGGCTCTCCTCTTCCTTCATGCTCTCTTCCCTGGGGGATCTCAGGGAGAATGGCTCCCTGCCGGCCGTGCTCGGCCTCCTCTCTGAGGCAGACTGCGCTCACCAGCCCTCATTTTCCACTCGCAAAATGTGAGTAGGCGAGTGGAAAATTTGAGGGCTGACATAGCGTGCATAGCGCAGGGGTAAGGAGTATGTTATTTACAATATAAATTATATAGTGCAAGGGTCCGGACTCTTAATATTGGCATTCAGTAATCAGTAGAAACTTAAATGTTTACCTGAGACAAGTTGCAGAGATCATACACCGCTGCCTCCCATCTCCTGAGACTGCACTCAGTGACTTGGGTCTGAGACTATACAGACATATCCCTCCACCCGGCACAGCCAGCAGACAACAGAGCAAGTAATCCTGGGAGAATTGTTCTGTCAGAGATCTTGCTAGAGGAAGAAGACCCAAAGCTCATACGCCCAGGTGCCTAGGTCTAGTAACGTCTATGGTGAAAAAGAACATTTTGCTTCCAGCTGAACCCCGGAATTTCCATAAATCCAGTCTAGATACAAAAATTGTGTCTGCAGCACAGAGAAGGAAGATTATCCGAGAGAAATATAGGAATACAGGACGGGGAAAACAGCTCAGGAAAGTGACCAGGGGATTACAGGAAGATATCACCCAGCCCCCGCCCTACTCTGAACCAATCAGTGAGCAGTATGGGTGGAGGAATGTATTTAGTGTTAATGACCCACCTGTGCTGATCTCTGTAGGAGTGTCCTCCTCTATAAATGTCCCCGTTATTCCATCCTCCTCCATAGACTGCTGATCATCTCTCACATACGTCTCTTCTTCTTTCACCTCAACTTTTATATCTATCAGATCTTCACCCTAAACCAAGAGAATTAGAGTGAATATCATCTGTAAAATATAAGGCCACATAAAAAAAATCACACATCATCTCTATGAGTCCATGTTCTAGATGTTCCACCCCACCAACCTTGTAACAGTGAGGGATGGTGTGATCTTCCTGTGTGGAATCCCGGGAATACAGAGGACGGGGACATCTCTCTGTTGGGTTCCTGGTATTAGGTGTCTCCATCATATCCTTGTGTCCTTCTGAAAACTCCTCCATCACTCCATACTCCTCATCCTCCTCTTTATACTCTTCTTTAACAACAATATTATGATCCCCGAGGTTTCCACTCTGAACATGTAATAAAAATTACATCAATTGTAACAATGCAGATAATGTACAGATCCTAATGATACTATCAGTGATTGCTCTGATCGGATGACGGTGAGGGATGGTGTGATCTTCCTGTGTGGAATCCCGGGAATACAGAGGACGGGGACATCTTTCTGGTGGGTTCCCATTACTGGATCCATCTGTAGGAAACACACACACTGACTGAATACATTGTTTCTATGTGTTTATCAGATGATGGGGGATCTAGGTGGAGCCTCCACTGAAACAATCCTCCTCCTCCCCTATGCTATTTATGTTGTCCATATGGCAAAAAAATGTTGCACACTGTATTTTCTCTCTTCACCATGTCTCCCCTGCTTAATCTTTTGTATAATCCTTCAATCCCAGTCTCTCTGTCCCATGGAAGGATCATTCTCTGGGCTGAAGCAAAAAGATTTCAGTGGCATAATTTTGTATATCCAGTCACACAAAAACACAGACCCTTTGGGGAAATTCCACACAACCTCTTTTATTCTTTTATTCAACGTAAGCCTTTTTTTCTCCACCTTCTTTCCATCATTAGCTTTAGATCACCCAAACAATTTTGAACGCATATGAATCCAAGGCCCGCACCAACTACACCTCATATCCTCCATCTACAAACTATTACAGGAGGCGCTCCTGGTTACATATGTGTAAGTGGGCCCAAACGCTCCAACACCATATCCCTGTGAAACCTTGGGAGGGAATGTGGCTTCTAAATCCTCCAAATGTGTGGTAAATAGGGAGAACATATACAAAGTTATGATGAACTGGTACAAGACGTCCAAGGTCTGAGGTGCTCCACGCCACCAACCCTCCTTTACCTGACTCCTGCTGGAGGTGTGGCTGAGACAAAGGTACTTTATTTCACTTACTATGGACATGTCCTGGTCTCCATTTTTTGGCTTTATGTTAATTCCATGCATAAAAAAGATCCCTAATGCCTCCTTGACTGATAACCCCAGAAGGTAGGGGCTGATGTCATCTTTTTTAGGCATTTCTAAACAATCAAAGAAGTTGGCCAATCATATCTTAACAGCAGCAGGAAGGGCAATCTCTAAGTGTTGGCTTTCCACTGTCCCCATCCCAATGCCAACTCATAGATACTATAACTATTGTTCGAGGTCTGGAGCATCTCATCACAACCCTAACTGACAAATTGGATCTATCCTATAAAGGATGGGAAGCCTGGAACCAGTCAGAATATGGCTCTCCATCTCTTCCTAACCCACTACTCATGTAATTGCTTAATGCCGCGTACACACGAGCGGACTGTATGGCATACTTAGTTCGTCATACAATCCGACGGACAGTCCGTCGTACTTTCCACTGAACGGACTTGACCACACACGGATGCACAAACAGTCCGTCAAAAGCTTGCGCGATGACGTGTACAGCACGTACGACGGGACTAGAAATAGGAAGTCCAATACACAGCAAAGCACCCTTCCGCCGTGTAAATCCTTTCTGGGCATGCGCCATTCTTAGTCCGTCGAACTAGCATACTGACGACCGTACTGTCCGCTGAAACCAAAGTACGACGGACAGAATTTCGAAAAAAACGAAATACTTAGTACGCCGGACTGCACGCTGAAAAAGTCAGCTGAAGCCCACACACGAGCAGATTGTCCGCTGAAATGTGTTTCGACGGACTAAGTACGCCATACAGTCCGCTCGTGTGTACGCGGCATTAGCCTTTCCCAGTATGATTAAGTCTCATTTAATTCATTCTGGTGTGGGGGTTATTTTATCAAACCTGTTCATTCCAGTTATCCGATATTCACTGGATAATTGTGATGTTGCTCATGTTCTATCCAGCACTTTGCGGGTTGATTTGACTTATTTCAATTTATTGTGTATACTGTCCGAGTATACTGTATATCTATTGGCTATTGCAAGCTGTAATATCTATATACCCTCTTCATGCTGTAATATCTACTGTATATACCCCCTTCATTAGGGATGAGCCAAACCCCCCCTGTTTGCAGAAGAACTCTCGAACAGGGGAAATGTTCTAACCCGAATGGCGAACCCAATTGAAGTTTATGGGAGTCAAACAGGAAAAATCATAGGTGCTCATTTTGAAGGGTTATATGCAAGTAATTGGCCACAAAAGGGGTATGGGGGGTCTGGGTACTGTCCTGGGGGACATTAATATGTGTATTTTTTAAACGTTTGTTTTTATAGGAGCTGTGATTTTAATTATACTTAAAGTGCAACAATAAAAATGAAAAATTCCTTTAAATATTATGCCGGGAGGGGGGGGGGGGGGCGGGTTGGATCATGCTGTAGTAAAAATTACATTTCTAAAATAAAAATAAAAAAGTCAAATCCCATTTAAAATGACACACTGTTACAATTGTTTTTTAAAATGGTATGGTGTGGGGTCCCCTCAAAACTCATATCAGACCCTTATCTGAGCATGCAGCCTGGCAGGTCAGGAAAGAGGGGGGGCGAGTGAGCATCTCCCATCCTGAACCATACCAGGCCACATGCCCTCAACATGGGGAGTGGGTTCTTTGGGGCAGGAGGGACTCTGCCCCCTGCCCCAAAGCACCTTGTCGCCATGTTGATGGGGACAAGGGCCTCTTCCCGACAACCCTGGACTGTGGTTTTTGGGGTCTGCGGGTGGGAGGATTATCGGAATCTGAAAGCCCCCTTTAACATCTGAAAACCCCCCAAGATCCTGCTCCCTCATGTGAATTATACCCCTACCCATTCTGCAAAAAAGTGTATAACAGTAATAACCACACAATACTGTTTTTGACAAACACTTTATTAAAAAAATTGTCCCTTGATGTAAATCCATCATCAATCATACCAATCAAAATCATGAAAAACGCTCTTACCTCCTGGGAGGCCTCCCACCGTATGCCCCCTTTACGCTTTGACATTTCTTTGAGAAATGTCAAAGCGCTGAGTGGGCATATGGCGTGAGGCCCAATTTTTCAGGTCCGGCGGGCAGCGTGATTGATGATGGATTTAGATTACACTATTTTTTAATAAAGGATTTGTCAAAAACTGTCTTGTGTGGTTATTATTGTTGTACACTTTTTGGTGAATGGGTAGAGGTACACATAGGTGGGTGGGATCTGGGGGGCCACCTTGTTAAAGGGGGCTTCCAAATTCCGATAAGCCTCCTGCCCACAGACTCCGACAACCGCAGCCCAGGGTTGACAGGAAGAGGCCCTTGTCCCCATCAGCATGGGGACAAGGTGCTTGCTCGCCCCCCCTTTCCTGACCTGCCAGGCTACATGTCCAGATAAGTGTCTGTAATGGATTTTGGGGGGGACCCCATGCCTTTTATTTTATCTTTTATTTTGGCATGGAGTTCCCCTCCAAATCCATACCAGACTCAATGGGCCTGATATGGACTGGGGGGACCTCAAGCTGTTTTTCTCTTTCTTTTTTTTACTACCACTTTGTTTTTTATTCAGCTTTCGGCAGGGAAACCCACTGACAGCTTATGACTCATTGGTCGTTAAGGATGCAGCGGCCAGCTTCCTGGCCCCACTCCTTAATAACCAGCTTACACTGCGCCCTGATTGGGAAAACTCGGGTGTTCGGCGTAAAGCCAAACAGGCAAATGTTCAGCCTGATCTCATGCTCGGGCGGAACCGTTTTCCCATCCCTACTGTTCATGCTGTAATAGCTATATAATCCTCTCCATGCTGTAATATCTATATACCCTCTTGAAGTTGTAATACCTATATACCCTCTTCGTGCTGTTTGTGTTGCTTGCGTAATTCAAACTATTGACTATTCTTCACTACTGTTTTGTGAAATTCAATAAAAATACATGTACAAAAAAGGATTCCCAGCACCGCTCACCTCTCCTGTCAGCAGGTCCATCATCTTCTTGGTGACTTCTAGAATCTTCTGCATGTTGTGTCTCTCAGGTTTTAGGGAGTCACATGGAGGCACTGTGATGGTCATATGATCACCTGACTTCACAAGAGGAAATTTCTGTATTGAGCAACCAATAGGAATATCATGTTAGAATCCCAGAATCCTCCTCAACTCTCCTCACTTCTCCGGTCAGGTCTGTGTTTTATTATTAGAGATAAGAGTGATGTCATGTGGCCTCCCAGAATCCTCCTCACCTCTCC
This sequence comes from Lithobates pipiens, assembly GCF_037356315.1. NCBI lineage: Eukaryota > Metazoa > Chordata > Amphibia > Anura > Ranidae > Lithobates > Lithobates pipiens. The sequence continues at coordinate 626,879,457 of NW_027507758.1, forward strand.
GGTCAGGTCTGTGTTTTATTAATAGAGATAAGAGTGATGTCATGTGACCTCCCAGAATCCTCCTCACCTCTCCAGTCAGGTCTGTGTTTTATTAATAGAGATAAGAGTGATGTCATGTGACCTCCCAGAATCCTCCTCACCTCTCCGGTCAGGTCTGTGTTTTATTAATAGAGATAAGAGTGATGTCATGTGACCTCCCGGAATCCTCCTCACCTCTCCGGTCAGGTCTGTGTTTTATTAATAGAGATAAGAGTGATGTCATGTGACCTCCCAGAATCCTCCTCACCTCTCCGGTCAGCAGGTAGATGATCTCCAGGGTGAGGTTTAGTATCTTCTCAGTCATGTGACTCCGGTCCTCCTCCATCCTCATTGGTGCCATCATTTGATCTATACAGGTCTCCTTGTAGATGGATAACTTTGGTAAATGAAAGAATTATTAGGATGGTATTGGTCACACAATAATAGGATATTGATGTGAGGGGGTAACAGGAAAGTTGCTGTACATTCAAGAACTACTACCCCCATGGGAACATTATTATAACATTTATTATTATTATATAGGATTTATATAGCAGCAACAGTTTGCACAGCACTTTACAACATGAGGGCAGACAGTACAATTACAATACAATTTAATACAGGAGAAATCAGAGGGCCCTGCTCATTATAGACTACAGTCTAGGAGCGAGGGTCAAGTGATACAAAGGGTAATAGCTGTAGTGGATGAGCTCAGGGAGAAAAAAAAGTGGAAGCATGGGAGGAGATGACAAAGGAGCTAGATAGAAGGAGGTCTTGGAAGGAATGAAGATTGGGTTGGTATTTAGAGACTAGATTAGTGATGTAGCTGGGGTCAGAGTTGTGGATGGCTTTTTAAGTTATTGTTAGTATTTTGAATTTAATTAGTTGGGTGAGTGGCAGGCAGCGAAAGGATTGGCAGAGAGGGGTAGCAGACGATGAGCAGTATGTAAAGTGGATGAACCTTGAAGCAGCATTCATAACGGACTGAAGGGGGGGGGGGGGAGCTTATGTAAAGGTAAGCTAATGAGGAGGGAGTTGTAGTAGTTGAGGCAAGAGATGACCAGCCCACACCTAGAACCTTGGTCGGTGGGAATGGGTTGGTAGTTGTGTCATCATTCATGGCTAGGGATGAGCCGAACACCCCCCAGTTCGGTTCGCACCAGAACTTTCGAACGGACCGAAAATTTGTGCGAACTTTAGAACCCCATTGAAGTCTATGGGACTTGAATGTTCAAAATAAAAAGTGCTAATTTTAATGGCTAATATGCAAGATATTGTCCTAAAAAGTGTTTGGGGACCTGGTTCCTGCCCCAGGGGACATGGGTCAATGCCTAAAATGTTTTTAAAAACTGACATTTTTTCGGGAGCACTGATTTTAATGACGATTAAAGTGAAAAAAAAAGTGAAATATTCCTTTAAATATAGTGCCTGGGGGGTGTCTATAGTTTTCCTGTGAAGTGCCACCTGTTTCCCGTTTTTAGAACAGTCCCTGCACAAAATGACAATTAACGGAAAAAAAGTAATTTAAAACTGCTTACGGTTTTAATGCAATATCTGGTTCCGGCAATATGGATGAAAATCATTGAGAAAAATGGCATAGGTAGCCCCCCCTGCCCATTACCAGCCCCTTTGGGTCTTGTACGGATATTAAGGGGAAACCCATACCCATATTAAAAAAGGAAAGGCGTGGGGCCCCCAGGCCCTATATACTCAGTACAGGAGTATACAGGCGGTGCAAACAAGACAGGGACTGTATAGGTTTGTTGTGTTAAGTAGAATCTGTTTGTAATTTTGAACTGGTACATTTATAAAGTGTAGCTCCAATCAAAAAATCTATTTTTAAGCTTTTTGGAAAACATAGGGAAGGGTTATCACCCCCGTATAATTTGTTTTGCCGTCCGTCTTTTTTCATCTCACTTCCTGTTGTCTCCTTCCGTTTGCAAGTAGGAGACGTTTGGAAGTTGGATGTTTGAAAGTAGGGGCCTGCCCTATATGCTCTGCAGAAATGGTGGAACAAGGTGTTGGTGTTGCCACAACACTGTAAGCCCTCAAAGTGACTCTTGGTGGGCGCTGGAGCGCCCTGCTGTGAACAATTATATCAAGAATTGTAATTACATGCCATTGCTAAACAGTGGTAGAAAAATTGGGCCTTTGGTGGTGGAGGTGGTGGTGGTGCTGGTGCTACAACACTATAAGTCCTCACAGTTACTCTCAGTGGGCACAAGAACGGGCCCTGCTTTGAAATATTATATCAAGAATTGTAATTACATGCCCCTGTTAAACAGGGGCTGAAAAATTGGGCCTTAGGCACTGCTTTCTGGTGCCACAACACTGCAACCTCTCCCAGATACTCTAGTTGGAGTGCAGGAATGAGCCCTGCTGCAAAGCATTGCATCAAAAATTGTATTACATGCCCCTGTTAAACAGGGGCTGAAAAATTGGGCCTATACACTGCAACCTCTACCATATACTGTAGTTGGAGTGCAGGAATGAGCCCTGCTGCAAAGCATTGCATCAAAAATTGTAATTACACGCCCCTGTTAAACAGGGGCTGAAAAATTGGGCCTTAGGCACTGGTGCTGGTGCGACGTCACTGCCACCTCTCCCATATACTCTAGTTGGAGTGCATCAAAAATTGTAATTACAGCGGCTGAAAAATTGGGCTGGTGGCATCACCCAGAACCAAAAATGTTCTTCCAAGATATCAGCGGAGGAGGAAGAGGATAGACAGTCAACATAACAGGACAGTCACTCAGCATAGGCAGTCTTGAAGGGATGTGATATTTCAAAAAAAATTATTCGGTTACATCAGCTTCAGGTGCTTGGTAGCTGGTGGTGATCCAAGACTGATTCATCTTTATGAAGGTCAGTCAATCAACCGAGTCGGTGGACAGGCGCACCGTATGATCAGTTACAAAGCCACCAGCAGCACTGAAGGTGCGTTCCGAAAGAACGCTGGATGCAGGACAGGCCAGTAGCTCAATTGCATACTGTGCAAGCTCTGGCCAGTGATCCATCCTCAAGACCCAGTAAGCCAGAGGATTTTCGGTGGGAAAGGTGTCCAAGTCTGACCTTGCCCCTAGGTATTCCTGCACCATGTAAATCAGACGCTGGCGATGGTTGCTGGAACCGAGCATACCTTGGGGCTGCGGACTAAAACATTGTCTGAATGCATCGGTCAGACGGCCACCTTCTCCACCGCTCCTTCTGACTGAAGCCTCAGCAACACGTTGTCCAGGACTAGGAGTTTGTAACCTCCCAGTCTCTGGGAACGTGTTGCACAGACCTTTCTGAAAGGCCTCCCGGAGATGTCTCATCCTCTGCTCCCTCTGCGACGGCAAGATAAGGTCGGCAACCTTACCCTTGTACCATGGATCAAGAGAGTGGCCAGCCAGTAACGGCCCCTCTCCTTAATCCGAAGAATACGAGGATCTTTCCGCAGGCTTTGCAGGATCAGGGAGGCCATGCAGCGTAGGTTAGCTGAGGCATTCGGTCCAGAGTCCTCTGGGTCACTAAAGACAACATGATCCGCAGCTACCTCCTCCCAGCCACGTACAAGTCCACAGGTTTCTTGGGACTGTAAATCATCCCTACAAGACTGCTGCTGCTGAGTACCAGGCTCCACCTCCATGCTGACACAATCATCCTCCTCCTCCTCCTCCACCTGTGTGATGGGTGGGACAGCAGGAACACTTTCTGGATAAAGGGGGTCTTGAGAGGCAAGGAAGTCCTCCTCTTCCTGCCTCTGTTCTTCCTGCCTCTGTTCTGCCTCAGGTGCCCTGTCCATTATTCCACGCAGCGTATGCTCCAACAGGTGGACAAGAGGTACAGTGTCACTGATGCATGCACTGTCTCACCATCCTTGTGGCCTCCTCAAACGGTGACAGGACAGTGCATGCATTCCTGATCATGCCCCACTGGCGTGGTGAGAAAAAAACCAAGCTCCCTGACCTGTCCTGGTGCCATAGTCGCACAGGTACTCATTGATGTCCCTCTGCTGCGTGTGCAGCCGCTGCAGCATGGCCAATGTTGAGCTCCACCTGGTAGGCATGTCACATATAAGGCGGTTCTTGGGCAGGTTCAACTCCTTTTGGAGCTCAGCCAGCCGAGCACTGGCATTAAATGATCGGCGGAAATGCACACAGACTTTCCTGGCCTGCTTCAGGACATCCTGTAAGCCCGGGTACCTGCCCAAGAACCGCTGCACCACCACGTTAAGGACGTGAGCAACACAGGGCACATGGGTCAGCTGTCCTTGTCGGAGGGCGGAGAGGAGGTTGGTGCCATTGTCGCAAACCACCAATCCTGGCTTAAGCACCAATCATGGCGTCAACCACCTCTCGACCTGCCCCTGCAGAGCTGACAAAATATCTGCCCCAGTGTGGCTCCTGTCCCCCAAACAAACCAGCACAAGCACGGCATGGCATTGTTTTGCCTGTGTACTTGCGTAGCCCCTTGAACGCCTACAGAGCACCGCTGGTTCAGAGGACAGAGCACTGGAAGAGGCCATGGAGGAAGAAGAAGAGGAGGGGGTGGAGGAGAGAGGTGTGTCACAACCAGTAGTAGCATTTTGGAGGCGTGGTGGCGGAACAACATCCAACACTACTGCACCTTGTCCTGCATCTTTCCCAACTGCCAGAAGAGTGACCCAATGGGCCGTGAAAGACAGGTAACGTCCCTGTCCATGCCTGCTGGACCATGAGTTCCACATGCTGGTAGAGAGCCGGAATCGCCTTCCGTGAGAAAAAGTGGCGTTTGGTGACCTGCCACTGAGGAACCGCACATTGTGCAAACTCACGGAAGGGGGCCGAGTCTACCAACTGAAAAGGCCGCAGTTGAAGTGCTAGCAATTTAGCCAAGCTAGCATTCAACCGCTGGGCAAGTGGATGGCTGGGAGTCAACTTCTTTCTACGGTCCAGCAGCAGGGGCAGGGAAATTTACCTGCTACAATCGGACGTGGGTGTACTGCTAGCAGAGTGCCCGCAAGCACTTGGCTGTGACACACCTAATTCTACACCTTAATTCCTCTCAGTGCAGGTTTCAGAGAGGACTGAAGGTCTAGTGGGGTTGGAGATCCCAGCTGATGAGGAGCAAGGAGAGGTCCGCTTTGTTCTTTGGTGTGGGTCTTTGAGGTAAGCTTGCCAATGAGCTGCATGGCAGGTCAACATATGTCTGGTCAAGCATGTGGTGCCCAAGCAGCTGATGTTTTGGCCACGCGAGATACACTTGAGACACATCTTGCAAATAACAGCGGTGCGATCTGATGCACTCGTCTCAAAAAAGGCCCACACCAAAGAACTTTTAGAATAATGCGCAGAGGCAGCGCCCTGCACAGGCGGAGCTCTGCGGTGTGATTCAGTCAGTGTGCTGCCCCTAAGCTGGCCCCCGGAGGGCATTCTGCCTCGTTGGAGATGTGCCTCCTCCTCTCTCCTACCAGGCACCCACGTGGAGTCAGTGACCTCATCATCCCCTCCCTCTTCATCACTGGAGCAAGCCTGGCAGTATGCTGCAGCTTGTGGAACATGACTGCCAGATTGCTGTCCTTCTTGAGAATCCCCTCTCTCTGCACTCACGCTACTTCCTTCCTCTAGCTGAGTATCATCATCAGAGCCTACAAAACACTGGGATGTCTCTTGGAGCATGTACCCCACACTGTGCTCAAACAGTTCGGGGGACTCCCCAGGAGGACATGGTGGGTCTAGGGAAGGAGTCACTGATGATGACATTGAGACGAGGGAAGAGGATGCATTGGCAGCTGCTTTGCTAGTACCCTGAGCCTGGGTGAGAGAGGATGAGGAGGATGAAGAGGGCTTGGTCATCCACTCTACCAAGTCTTCGGCATGATGCGGCTCAACGCGTCCAGCTGCCGAAAATAAGGACAAGCGTGTCCCATGGCCACGTGCAGATGACAATGCACCACATCCACGTCGGTAGTTACAGGTGTATACTGTGCTGGAGGCACACAACACCAACTAACTCCTGCAGATGGCTCAATTAGAGAACAGCAATATAGGTAGATACAGGTGTATACTGCGCTGGAAGCACACAACACCCACTAACTCCTGCAGATGGCTCAATTAGAGAACAGCAATATAGGTAGCTACAGGTGTATACTGCGCTGGAAGCACACAACACCCACTAACTCCTGCAGATGGCTCAATTAGAGAACAGCAATATAGGTAGCTACAGGTGTATACTGCGCTGAAGACAAACAGACAACACCCACTAACTCCTGCAGATGGCTCAATTAGAGAACAGCAATATAGGTAGTTACAGGTGTATACTGAGCTGAAGGCACACATACAACACCCACTAACTCCTGCAGATGGCTCAATTAGAGAACAGCAATATAGGTAGCTACAGGTGTATACTGCGCTGGAGGCACACAACACCAACAAACTCCTGCAGATGGCTCAATTAGAGAACAGCAATATAGGTAGATACAGGTGTATACTGCGCTTAAGGCACACAGACAACACCCACTAACTCCTGCAGACACCGGAACACTACACAAGGCCGCCGCGCTGGTGGCCTTATATAGTGTGGGGCATGTACTAAACAGCCTGAGCTATAATTGGCCATAGGCATCCTGCCTGTGGCCAATCATGGCTCTCCTCGCTGCCGGCGCTGTGATTGGCCAAGCATGCGGGGTCACGGTGCATGCTTGGCCAATCATGAGCCAGCAATGCACTGCGATGGCGCAGTGCATTGTGGGCCGTGAGTGCCACATGAATTTGGCGGGAACGGCCCACAGAGTTCTGGCTTCACCAAACGTGCGAACAGCCGTTGTTCGAGTTGAAAATGCGTTCGACTCGAACACCAAGCTCATACCTAATCATGGCAAGGAAATCAAGGGAAGAGGCATGTAGGTGAGGAAATATTATGAGTTCGGTGTTGGATAGATTGAGTTTAACCACTTCAGCCCCGGAAGGATTTGCCCTCTTCCTGATCAAGCCAATTTTTGCGATACGGCACTGTGTTGCTTTACAACGCTGTACCCAAAGAAAATTGAGGTCCTTTTTTTTCCCCACCCAATAGAGCTTTCTTTTGTTGGTATTTGATCACCTCTGCGGTCTTTATTTTTTGAGCTATAAACAAAAATAGACTGGCAAGTTTAAAAAAAAAATATTTTTTACTTTTTGCTATAATAAATATCCCCCAAAAAATTAAAAAAAACAAATTTCTTCATCAGTTAGGCTATATCTATTCTTCTAAATAATTTTGTAAAAAAGCAAAATAAGCGTATATGGATTGGTTTGCACAAAAGTTAAAGTGTATACAAAATAGGGGATAGATTTATCGCATTTTTATTATTTATTTATTTTTACTAGTATTGGCGGCGATCTGGGATTTTTATCAGGACTGCAACATTTCGCCAGATAGAACGGACACTTTCTTTCTCACAAATTTTTTTATAATTGGTATTTTATTGTTATTTTCAAAATTTAACAAAAAGAAGGAGAAACAACACAAAAAATCAACATACATTGGGAAAATAAGGGGAAGAGAAAAAAAAAAGGGGGGGTTCCATGGGGTGGGGGGATACATACAACCTAGTCAAGTTACACGTAAGCATACATGGTGGCAGAGAGTTACTTCCATTCAACAAAACCAGGGCATCACCCTTCCCACTCCAGACATTCGATCCACATGAGCGGGTCCCTCTCCCATACTAGAAGAGGGTGGGGAGCCCCCTTAACACTGTTAAAGCTTTACAAGTGACTCCTACCGCATAGTAAGAAGGGAAGAACATATTAAGTCAACCAAAACCAAACATCTTCCATTAGAGTATGTATAGAGGAAAAGGGGAGACAGAAAGAGAAGAGAGTTGGGATGGGGGTGGGAAAGGAAGTGTGAACCTCATGCCTCACTGGATTATGTGTTCAACTCACCAGCAGAAGGTGCGTTCGGAGGAGGAAGGTTCGCCTGGACAAGTCTCCCAAATTCAGGGTCTGCTAGGGCAAGAAGCGCGACATCTAAACTAGAGGTAACCAGTTGCGGTCTGGACATGGGCCTTCCATGGTGCCCACGTATGCTCAAATTTCTCCCTGGTGTCCCTTCAAGTGGCCATCCAGCTCTCTGCTTCCATTATCTCCCCAACCATTCCTGCTCGCTTGGAATTTGCGAGCTCTTCCAATATAGTGGTACTAAGCGTTTGGCTGCATTGAGGAGGTGGGGGAGTACACTCTTTTTATAACGTGATGGAGGCATAGTGGGTATGTGGAGCAAGAAGTGCTTAGCCAGGGCTGGGATATCAGTACCCAGACTGTCTGACACGTGTTTGCGAACCATATTCCAGAATGGTGCTAGCACAGGGCACTCCCACCAAATATGGAGGAAGGTGCCTTTCATTCCACATCCCCTCCAGCATACATCCGGAGTGTTTCGGAAGATTCTAGCCAGGGTGACGGGTACCCTGTACCACCTGGATAGAATTTTATAGTTATTTTTTTGAGTCTTAGAGTCTATCGAGCTGGTATGTGTTAGGCGGTATAAACAATGTAACTGGTCGCCTGTAAATTCATGTTGGAGGTCCTTTTCCCAGTCCGTAATATAGTGTGGTTTGGGAGTAGGTGTGGTGGACTATAACAGCCCATACATCTCTGAGATCACATGTGTCAGAGGCTCCGCGGATGCCCACATGGTCTCGAAGGTTGTCAGCGTGGCCCGAAGTGGTGTCTGTCTACGGTGCTTGGTTATAAAGGCCTCCAGTTGGCGATGCCTCCAGAAATCAAAGGGGAAGCTGCCATATCGCTCCCTTAAAGTAGAAAGTGGCACCACCGCCCCTCCCTCCACAAATCTGTCCAGGCTGACCTTCCCATCCCGTATCCACGAACCGAACGCGGCCATCTGTTTCCCTGGGGGGAACCACGGGTACCCACTCACCGGTGTCAGAGGGGATAACTGTGGTGCTAGTGCAAAGCGTATGTTAACCCTATCCCACGTTTCCAGGGAGTGGACTGTAAATGGGGAAACCCACCCTGAGAGCCCCCTGTCCCCGGCCAGGACCCAGGGCGCGTAGGCCAGGTCTCTGCCCGCCATAGTCTTTTCCAGAGGGACCCATAGCTTATGTAGCGTATGAAAATTCCAATTTAAAATGCGTTGTAATGCGATCGCTTGGTAGTATTGGAGTATGTTAGGTATGCCCAGGCCGCCGTTCAGCTTAGCGCGTTGGAGCGTCGCTATGGCCAAATGCGGCTTCTTCCCGCCCCACACGAATTTAACAAAAAGGCTACGTAGGTTCGAGAAAAACCCTTGCGGCAGGTGTATCGGTATCATTTGTAGGAGAAACAAAATGCGAGGTAGAATCGTCATTTTCAAAATATTTGTTCGACCCACCCAGGTAAAAAGTGATTTGTCCCAAGTGGACAAATCCGTTGAAATCTTCTGCATTAGGGGCAAATAGTTGTGTGCATACAGGGAGTCAGTACTATCCGTGAGCTGGACACCTAGATATTTCAAGGAGGGGGCAGCCCATGTGAACGGAATGAGCCCTTCAAGGTGTCCCCCAAAGCCGGGGGAACGGCGATCGGCAGTATCTCTGATTTGGAATAATTTATCCGAAAATTGGATACCTCTCCGTACGCCTGTAGTTCTCCCATCAGATTCGGCAACGAGACCAGAGGGTCCACCACATGAAACAAAATGTCGTCTGCATAAGCAGAAAGTTTGTGCTCTAAGGAGCCCGCCATCACCCCCTTGACACTGGGATTGTCTCTGACCCTCTGTAGTAATGGTTCCAAAACCAGTGCAAATAGAAGGGGCGAGAGCGGGCAGCCCTGTCTCGTGCCGTTACGAATAGGGAACGATGAGGAGAGGCCACCATTCACCTTAACCTGGGCCGTAGGAGACACATAAAGAGCCGAGATCCATCGCAGCATGCGTGGGCCCAGCCCCATACCCCTAAGCACTGCGTACTGAAACTCCCAGTCCACGCGATCGAATGCCTTCTCCGCATCTGTAGACAACACCAGGTATGGAGGCATCCGACCGCGTGTACGTGCCCAGTGGATAAGCTGGACAGCTCTATTGGAGTTGTCTCTAGCTTCTCGCCCCGTTGTAAAACCTGTCTGATCAGCGTGGATCAACTCCGGTAATAGCGGTTTCAGGCGATTGGCAATAATTTTGGAAAAGATTTTAAGATCCGTGTTCAGGAGGGAGATTGGGCGATAACTTTGCGGTTGGGATGGGTCTTTCCCGTCCTTCGGGAGCACGGTAATATGCGCCAGCGAGGTCTCTTGTGGTAAGACCCCGCCTGAGGCGAGGGAGTTGAAGAGGGCACACAAAGGGGATTGCAGTTTGTCAAAGAACTTTACATAGTAGGCCCTGATAAAACCATCAGGGCCGGGGCTCTTGCCTGTAGGCATAGACTTAATCGTAGCTAAGATTTCTTCCCCTGTAATTGGGCATTCTAATTCAGTTGCCTGATCCGTAGTAAGGGTGGGGAGTCCTACGGAGGAGAGGTATGACTGTATGCGTGTCTTCTTAAGGGCTATGTCGGCCGGGGAGGAGGCCTGGTCTAAGTGGTATAGGTTTGCGTAATAATCGCGAAACATAGAGGCTATCTTGGATGTGTGCTGTGTATAGTCCCCAGTAGGAGAGCACAATTTATGTACATGAGCCAGGAGTCTCTTCTTTCTAAGCGCTCGGGCCAGTAGCCTGCCGCACTTGTTGCCGTGTTCGTAGTAAGTGTGGACCAGGTAGCGCAGTTTCCGGTTAATTTTCCGGTCCATCGGTTTAGAAAATATTTGTCTGAGTTCTGTCAAATGCCTGAGCTCCGTAGAGCCCGACGTTCTTTTATGTGCAAGCTCAGCGCGTTTCAGCTCCTGCAACACCCTCAGGAAGCTCGCCCGCCTCTCTTTGTTAAGTTTAGCTCCCAGTGCAATAAAGGTGCCCCGGACCACGGCTTTATGTCCTTCCCAGAGAATGCCCTTGCTCACTTCCCCATTATCATTCTTCGCAAAGTAGTGTGTCAGAGTCTCCTGCTCCCCCGTCACTACCGCCAGGTCATCTAACAAGTTCTCGTTCAGTCTCCACGTCCTTGCTTTAGTCGAGGCCTGTGCCAGTGAAAGCGTAAGCGTCACCGGGGCATGATCAGAGATGGTTATGAGGTCTATGGTTGCTCCCAGGATAAAATCCAAGGTGTCCTGGTCCACTAGCAGCAAATCAATTCTAGTGTACACCTTGTGTACTCCAGAGAAGTAGCTATAGTCCCTTTCAGATGCATGTATTGCTCTCCAGCAGTCCACCAGGGTATAGTTCTGGAGGGATCTGCGGAAATGTCTCAGGAAGGCATGGGAATGTGACGATCTACTTGCGGAGGTGTCAAGTGTGGGGTCTGGGCTGACATTAAAGTCCCCTCCCAGAATTAATCTACCTTCCCTAAAGTCCGCCTGTGTAAAGAGGGTTTGATCTATAAATGTAAGTTGTTGGGTGTTAGGGGCATAGAGCGTAGCAAAGGTGTATGTCTGTCCGAGGAGGGTGCCTTTCAGGAACACATAGCGTCCCTGGGGGTCTACCTTATGTTCCTGGGGTTGGAACGGGCAATTTTTGTGAATGGCTATAGCCGTGCCCCTGGATTTGGGCACAAGCGAGTTACTCAGGAACCATTGCGAGAATAGGTGTGAGGGCAATTTAGGGAGAGACGTATCGGTAAAGTGGGTCTCCTGTAAAAACACCACTTGAGCCTCCAGGCGTTTCAGTTCTAACCATAGCCTATTTCGCTTGTTAGGGGAGCACATACCCCTCACATTGTAAGACACTACCTTAAGCGTAGCCATGTTGTGTCTGAGGGTTCCGTCCAGGCGACCTTCCTAGATCTGCGGTGTCCGGTGAGACAAGATTCCGGGAGCTCCAACCTATCAGGGAGCAACAAGGTAGGCTGGAATGAAGGGAAGCAAGAAGGGGGGGCAGAGAGGAGGATGGGAACAAAAAACTGAAAAACAGAAAAAATGAGGGAAAGAAAAAGGAAAGCATTAGCACATCGCATAAAACAAATAACATCCTGTGGTCTAGGTCCACCTGCACCACAACAATGCAGCACAGGGGTATCAAAAACTGTTTGCCCGCCGCCCGCCGCCCCCCCATTACAGGGAAGCAGCCAGCGCCCAGCAAAGCGCCCAATCCTGGGCTATTACCCAATACGGGTAGTCCTACGTGGGGAACATAACTGGACATGGACAACCCGGAAAACCCCGCCCCTCACTACTAAAAATGCTGTAAGTGTCCGGGGGATAAAAAACCTTTTAAGTCACTGATATGCCATAAAACTTGTAGTGCACAATAAACAACTGTGATCTCTCACGGCAGTTCCTTCGGCCTTGCGCCGTGCAAATTCTGCAAAAAGTGCTGTCAGCACCCCCCAAAAAAAAAAGAAAAGGAAAAATAAAACTGAAAATAATACTGACAACTAGAGGAGCCGCAGACTAAGCAAATAAGGCACACTTCCCCCATGCGTATACTGTTGGTAACTCTGCCGTAAGCTGTGGGCTCTTGGTCAAAAGTCATCCAAGGGTTAACATGAAGAAGATGACGGCAAGTGGGGCGCCGCTAATTCCCTGCCATGGGCTCTTGTCGCGTTGCCGTCGAGGATGAGCGTTTGCGGTGCCGTGGAGGTCGGTTGGGTCGGGCCTGCTGCCATGGTGGGGGAGCTTGCACTGTCTGTATATTCGTGGAGAGCCTCCAATCAGGAAAGTCCACGGGGTCCAGGTTCAGTTGCAACAGGAAACGCTGAAGGTCGTCCTTAGTACGCAGAGTGGCCGACTTCCCATCTCGTTTAGCATGGAGGATAAAGGGGAACCCCCATCTATAAGTAATGCCTGCTGTGCGGAGGGAGTCCAAGAGAGGGTGTAGTGCCCTGCGCTGCATTAATGTGCGCCTGGACAGATATTGATAAAAGTACAGGCGTGCACCATCAAAGTCAAAGAAGGGGCGTTTGCGCATGAGTTGCATTATTTGGTCTTTCACCGTGTACTTATGCAATTTGCAAATGATATCCCAAGGGTTATCAACATCCTGTGACGGGGGGCGAAGGGCCCTGTGTGCCCTGTCAATTTCCACGGTTGCTGTGGGGGGGAGGCCTAAGAGCTCTTTAAAGATGCCTTGCAAGGTGGGGACAATGTCCTTAGCTCCTGTTGCCTCTGGCAACCCCCGTATGCGGATGTTGGACCTGCGGCTGCGATTCTCATAATCATCGATTTGTGAAATCAGTGCTTCTATCTGTTGATCCTGTGCTGCGCACTTGTCCCTTAACTGTGTTATCACTGGCAAAGCTTCCTCCACTGTCTGTTCAAGGGTTTCCAGCCTATTCCCCAACTGAGTTGTGTCCTCCTTCAATTGCTCTATGTCCTGCTTAAAGGCCTTCTCCACTCTAGTGGCAAAGCGGTCTAGGTCCTCTCTTGTGGGGAGAGACCAGATATGCTGCTTCAAGTCCCTATCACCCATCAATGCTGAGGCTTCAGAGCCCTGATCGAGAGAGGCTGAAGAGCCAGGGGAGTCAGGGGGTGCGGCATCTCTTACCAGCTGCGGCGTCTGTATAGGAGATCTGGCCGACTGTGGCTGAACACATGTCTCCGCCAGAACGTTCGTTCCACGTCCCTTCAAGGCCGCCATCTTGGGAGACTCGTGCTGCCCGCCTTTGCTGCCGAAATATTCCCCTATAGAGCCGCTTCCAGGCTGCGAGGTACCCCGATGTCTGGAGGAGGCCCTCCGGCGCTGGGACATGCCAGTGAGGATGATTATGGGGCGATATATCCGCCGGAACAGGCTAATTTAGCTTCCGTGTGTGAGGAGCTCTGGGATCCTGCTTCCTCACTCGGCCATGCCCAAGCCACGCCCCAGAACGGACACTTTTTTGGGACCATTGACATTTATACAGTGATCAGAGCTAAAAATAGCCACTGATTTCTGTATAAATATCACTGGCAGGGAAGGGGTTAACACTAGGGGGTGATCAACGGTTTAAGTGTTTCCTAGGGAGGTGTTTCTAGCTGTATGGGGGATGGGCTGCCTGGAAGAAGAGAGAAAATGCTGATCCTAATCACTAGGAGCAGCAGATCCCCTTTCTTGCCCCTTGACAGAATGGGGATCTGTTTATTTACACTGACAGTTCCTTGTTCTGGCTCCCTGTGAAGCGGTAGCCCACCAGCCACTGGCCATGAGCATCGCCTCCGGGAACCCACTGCCGGCGTGCGCGCACCTGCGATAGCAGTTTAAACCAATGACATACAATGACTGTGATTTGAGTAGCCATGCCAGCCTGCCGCAGTACAACTGCGGTGGCTGGTTGGCAAGTAATTAAGGAAGTGGTTTGACATCCAGACTGATATGTGGGGGTGTGGCCTGGGTGGAGTCCAGGCCAAGGTTGCCACTCCATCCATTCACTGCAGCAGGACACCATAGGTGTCTTCCAGGGGTCACCCTTCCTTCTTGAACCTTTGCAGGAGCCAGCTCCATCCCTGGTCAGCACTCTAGCAGCAGCTGCAGATGCACTTTCTACATACCCCTCCCTATCGAGCCTGAGCTGCGCACACACTTTTCCCAGGTCCCAGACTGATATGTCTGTTAGTAAATTAGTCATACATGAGAAGTGTGAAAGAGTGGGCTGAGAGTTAGAGAGATAAATTTGGGTGTCGTCAGCATAGAAATGCTATTGGAAGCCATCAGAGGCTAGCAGCTTACCCAGGAAGGAGGTGTAGATGAAGAATAGGAGAGGTCCAAGAACAGAACATTGAGGGACCCTGACAGAGAAAGGAAGAGAAGGAAGTAGAATTATAAGTAACACTAAAGGTGCAGTTGGATAAGTTAGATGAGAACCAGTGAAAAACACAATCACGGAGACCAAAGAAGTGGAGTTTTTTTTTTTTTTTGAGGAGGGGATGGTTCACTGTATCAAAGGCAGCAGAGAGGTCCAGAAGGAGGAGTACAGAATAATGTCCATTGGTTTTAGCCATTAGTAGTTCATTTGTGAGTTTAAGGAGAGCAGTTTCTGTGGAGTGTTGGGGGCGAAATCCTGACTGAAGGGAATCAAGACATTTGTTTTCTGTCAGATGATCGCTCAGTCGGTTGTAGACCAGACGTTCAAGGAGTTTGGAGGAAAAGAGAAGTAAGGAGTTGGGGCATAGGTTGTTAAAATTTGTGGGGTCCAGTCAGGGCTTTTTAGGAATGGAGGTGACTAATGCATGTTTTAGAGAGTTGGTGAACATGCCAGAAGAGAGGGAGAGGTTGAAGACGTGAGCTATAGAGTTTAGACTGGAGCCAGAGGGTGACCATAGCATTTGTGAGAGAGTGGTATCCAGGGGACAGGTGGGTAGGTGGGTGTTAGAAAAAAGTTTGGCAACCTTGTCTATATTAGTGGGGTTGAATAAGGGAAGTAATTTTATCTGGGGTTTTAAATGGGGGAGTTATCTGCGCATTGGAGATCTCCTCACGTATTGTATCACTCTTATGTTTGAAGTGATTGGCGATGTCCTGGGCAGTGAGTGAGTTAGTGGGTGGAAGAAGTGGAGGACAGAGTAGAGAGTTAAAGTGTAATACCCTGGAGTTTAGGCAGGGACGCTTCTCACAAATTTACTTGCCAGGAATAATTATCCTGGTTGATTATTAGAGATCTATTGATTTCTCCCTAAGTTTAGCCTTATTGCACCTTTCTCTTCTACCACTAGGTGGCCGGGTACTTGGTGGTACTAGATATGAGAAGGGCAACTCAAGGTCAGGTTAAGGGTATATGGGGTATCTCAGCCTATGGGCAGGGGTTTTCTTGGATCCTTGGCCTGCTGGGAGCACCTATGTGTTTGGCTGGAGTCAGGTGGTCTAAGTTCTGTGCCACCTGGATGGCTGTCTGTGTGGACATGTGTCGCGTTGCCCTGGGCTGCTAGGCCAGAGATTGGGCCTATCCCAAGGGCATCTGGCTGCTAGTCAGTAACAGAGAAGAGAAGGTTTGAGGTGGCAAAAGTTTCTACGAGTAATGCCTCGTACACACGATCAAACAATCCGGTGGAAAAGTCCAGCGGACTCAAGTCCGCCAGACAATCCGCCCGTGTGTAGGCTCCGGCTGACTTTTTTTACCCAAAAGTCTGGCGGACTAAGAAAGTAGTTTTGCACTCCAATCTTTCCGCCGGACTCGCATTTTGGCGGACAGTACGGCCGTGTGTGTGCCAGTCCGCCGTACTTTTGAAATGAACGGACTTTTCCCACCCGGAGAAAAGTCTGCTAATTTTGAGCGTGGCTCCAGGTAGCCGGGACCAGCGAAGGAGGCGTTGCTGGCCCTGTCACCTGGTATGGACTTAAAGGGGAATCCCTACGCCGAAAAATCGGCGTGGGAGTCCCCCCAGGTCCATATCAAACCCTTATCCGAGCACACTACCCGACCGGCCAGGAAAGGGGGTGGGGACGAGCGAGCGCCCCCTCCCCTTCTGAGCCGTACCAGGCCGCGTGCCCTCAACATGGGGGGTGCCTTGGGGAAGGGGGGCCGTGAGGCCCTCCCACCCCAAAGCACCTTGTCCCCATGTTGATGAGGACAATGGCCTCTTCCCGACAACCCTGGCCGTTGGTTGTCAGGGTCTGCGGGCGGGGGGCTTTTCGGAATCCGTGAGCCCCCTTTAATAAGGGGGCCCCCGGATCCTGGCCCCCCCATCCTATGTGAATGAGTATGGGGTACAATGTACCCCTACCCATTCACCTGTGAAAAAAAGTTAAAAAAAAACACAACACACAAGGGTTAAAATAGTTTATTGCACAGCTCCGGGGGTCTTCTTCCATCTTCGGGGGTCTTCTCGCCGGACTCCTCCGCTATCTTCTGCTAGCTCTTTTACTAGCGGGGGAGCCTGGCTTTCTTCTTCGCCACCGCCGCCCTCTTCTTCCGACTTCGGGGGTCTTGTCCCACTCTTCGGTTCTTCTTCAATTTTAACCCTTGTGTGTTGTGTTTTTTTTTACTTTTTTTCACAGGTGAATGGGTAGGGGTACATTGTACCCCATACTCATTCACATAGGGTGGGAGGCCGGGATCTGGGGGCCCCCTTATTAAAGGGGGCTCACGGATTTCTATAAGCCCCCCGCCCGCAGACCCCGACAACCAACGGCCAGGATTGTTGGGAAGAGGCCCTTGCCCTCATCAACATGGGGACAAGGTGCTTTTGGGTGGGGGGGCCGCGCGGCTCCCCTTCCCCAAGGCACCCCCCATGTTGAGGGCACGCGGCCTGGTACGGCTCAGAAGGGGGGGGGGCGCTCGCTCGTCCCCACACCCTTTCCTGGCCGGCCGGGCAGCGTGCTCAGATAAGGGTCTGATATGGACCTAGGGATTCCCCTTTAAGTCCATACCAGGTGACGGGGCCAGCGACACCTCTTTCGCTGGTCCCGGCTACCTGGAGCCGCGCTCAAAATGAGCGGACTTTCCTCCGTGTGTGTGGGCGAGTCCGTTCATTTCAAAAGTACGGCGGATAGTCCGGCGGACTTAGTACGCCGTATTAGTCCGCCGCAAAAATACCGTGTGTGGGCAGGTAGCTCGTTCGGAAAGAGAGAGAGAATCTAATAAGGTGGTGATCAAAGAGAGAAAAAGGATTGTTGGAGAGGTTGCATGGGGTGCAAATATAGGAGAATACAAGGTCAAGGATGTTGCCATCGGAGTGAGTAGGGAACAGGAGAAAATGGACAAATACAATGTGCCTCAAAAGAACTTAATGGGCTTACCGGTTACCTTCTCTTGGCCTGCTCCTCCAAATCTAGGGGTTACCAGGGTTGATACCCAATGACTTGTACACTGACACAGATGAAGTCCTTTCAAAAAGGTTTATTTTGCAGTAGAACTTTCACAAACACAGTCTCTTAGGGAACAGAGGGCACGGGTGAAGAACTCAGGCACCTTGAACTACAGGTTTAGCAAAGTCTCTATTTCCACCCAGAGAGTAGCCACTCGCAGCTGGGTACTTCAAGGCTGAACAGATCTCTAGCCAGAGATCATGGCAGTCAGCATGTTGACTGAAAACTTGAACAATCAACTGAGGGTATACAGGAACCTTTTTCCAACCCTACCTGGAACATTTCCTGCTTCCTTTATGGTACTGGAAAATTGTGAATTTATCAATGTCCTTCTTAACTCAGTAACCAGGCACGTCTCAGGATGCCACTTGTCGGCCCTCCTCCGTAGAGTCCTTCCCCGGTCACTTCCATGAGCTGTGGTGAACCTCCAAGCCGAGAGCACACCCAGACACTTTGAATCCTTCCTCAGTTACTGCGCCTCGGACCAGCAGGTTCCGAGACTCGGGAACAGACGGATCCCTACCCCAGACCAGGAGGGTCTATCAGGGGCCATTGACAGGAACATGTTGCAGGATGATGAACACCCCGTGATTGGGCCCCTCCCATGGCTACCCCAGTCCTGGAACCAGACCAGACCACACGGGTCTCAGGAACAACTCCGGAACTCTGAATACGTGACCCACACCTGTTTAAGTACCCCCTCCCAGACTCCTCAGCGGGCCCAGGAACTCCCGCTGATTGGCTCCGAGAGGGCCGATACCAAAACATCCAACCAGACTTGGTTCTGGCCTGTCATGTGCACCTCACCGTTCACATGACCAGGCAGAACTTCTTAACACAGCCTGGCCAGACTGGTGTTACGCCTACCTACAATATTTAACCCTCAGAACCTTTATTGTCCTGAGGCCAAAAACTAAATTTACAATGTGTGTGACATTTGATCCCAAATGTCATCCGCTACATAATTAACCCTCAGAACCCATTACCGTTCTGAGGCAAAAAAATAAATTTAATTTGGCATGATTTGGTCGGGTGAATGGTTGGTGTTAGCACATAAATCATCCCCACACCATGCTAGATATGGTTTTTAGGATGATCAAATCACATTATATTGTATATTGTAATATATCATGAAATAGTTCAACTCACCATAATGCAGAATCAGTGGGAACCCTGAGCTTGTCACTTTCCACCAGATGCAGTGTGTCACTTGCCACCGATAGCCTACCACCATATACAGTGTGCCATTTGCCACCCGTAGCCTGCCACCAGATGCAGTGTGCCACTTACCACCCGTAGCCTGCCACCAGATGCCGTGTGCCACTTTCCACCTGTAGCCTGCCACCAGATGCAGTGTGCCACTTGCCACCGATAGCCTACCACCATATACAGTGTGCCATTTGCCACCGGTAGCCTGCCACCAGATGCAGTGTGCCACTTGCCACCCATATCCTGCCACCAGATGCAGTGTGCCACTTGCCATCTGTATCCTACCACCAGATGCAGTGTGCCACTTGCCACCGTATCCTGCAACCAGATGCAGTGTGCCACTTGCCACCAGATGCAGTGTGTCATTTGCCACCAATAGCTTGCCACCAGATGCAGTGTGTCATTTTCCGCCCATTGCTTGCCACCAGATGCAATATGCCACTTGCCTCACACAGCTGTGTCACTTGCCACCCATGTTCCCGTGTGTCACCTTCATTACTGTCCAATGTCCACTTGTGTGACTATCACCTTCTTCTGCATTACTTTTTTCCCCTCACCTTCCAAGTTCCAATATTCCCTCTGGTCCCTCAGACAGTGAAACGGGCTGTGGGCTAAAGGAGGAGAAGTCAGGCACTTGGGAAGCCATCGATCTGATCCAGCAGAAGCACACAGAACAGACACCAGGTGACCAGTCCCTACTGCTGTCACTCCCTCTGTTTGCTGCTGGGTGCCAGAGAAGGAGGAGGTGCAAAGGAGGGTGGAGACAGCAGTGCAACACTAAATGCGGGCTTTGCTTCCAGCCTTGATGTCTGAGAAATTGAGAGTCTGTGGTGTCACCGGTTGCTAGATGCCAGGCGGGCCTGCCCTAGCAACAAGTTCCAGAAGTGTAGACAAATGTAATTACTAGTTAGTAGGTGGTGGATGTGACCTCAATTTCATTCCGGGACACTGTATTGTCCTGGAATGAAGGTGCCCAGGACCAGGGACAGAGATGGCAATTGGGGACATTCCCGGGCACTCCGGGACACGTGGGCACCCTAGTAAGGACAAGTAACAGATGAGCGCATCCAAGAGATGAAGCCGGGGTCACTACACAGAAAATCAATCCAAGGAAACAACAGTCAGGACGAGGAATAGCAAGAAGGAGCTCAGGGAATATTGCCAGAATGGCAGATAGTAATGGTGGGGGCAGAATGGGGGATTGTGATAAGGATGACGGAACGGTGAACAGTGATGAGGGGGATTAAATGGGATGACAGTGATGAGGGGGACGGAATGGGGACAGTAATGGGAGTGATGTAATGATGGACAGTGATGATGGGGACAGAATGGAAGACAGTGGTGAGGGGGACGGAATGGCAGACAGTAATGAGAGGGACAGAATGGCAGACAGTAATGAGAGGGACAGAATGGCAGACAGTAATGAGAGGGACAGAATGGCAGACAGTAATGAGAGGGACAGAATGGCAGACAGTGATGAGGGGGACAGAATGGCAGACAGTGATGAGGGGGACAGAATGGCAGACAGAGGCGAGGGGGACAGAATGGCGGACAGTGATGAGAGGGACAGAATGGCGGACAGTGATGAGAGGGACAGAATGGCGGACAGTGATGAGAGGGACAGAATGGCGGACAGTGATGAGAGGGACAGAATGGCGGACAGTGATGAGAGGGACAGAATGGCGGACAGAGGTGAGGGGGACGGAATGGCAGACAGTGATGAGGGGGACAGAATGGCAGACAGTGATGAGGGGGACAGAATGGCGGACAGTGATGAGGGGGACAGAATGGCGGACAGTGATGAGGGGGACAGAATGGCAGACAGTGATGAGAGGGACAGAATGGCGGACAGTGATGAGGGGGACAGAATGGCAGACAGAGGTGAGGGGGATGGAATGGCGGACAGTGATGAGGGGGACAGAATGGCAGACAGTGATGAGGGGGACAGAATGGCAGACAGTGATGAGGGGGACAGAATGGCGGACAGTGATGAGGGGGACAGAATGGCAGACAGTGATGAGAGGGACAGAATGGCGGACAGTGATGAGGGGGACAGAATGGCAGACAGAGGTGAGGGGGATGGAATGGCGGACAGTGATGAGGGGGACAGAATGGCAGACAGTGATGAGGGGGACAGAATGGCGGACAGTGATGAGAGGGACAGAATGGCGGACAGTGATGAGGGGGACAGAATGGCAGACAGTGATGAGAGGGACAGAATGGCGGACAGTGATGAGAGGGACAGAATGGCGGACAGTGATGAGGGGGACAGAATGGCAGACAGAGGCGAGGGGGATGGAATTGGCAGACAGAATGGCAGACAGCGATGAGGGGGGACGGAATGGCGCACAGTGATGAGGGGGGACAGAATGGCGGAGAGTGGTGAGGGGGACGGAATGGTGGACAGTGATGAGGGGGACGGAATGGCGGACAGTGATGAGGGGGATGGAATGGCAGACAGTGGTGAGGGGGACGGAATGAAGGACAGTGCTGGTGGGGACAGAATGGCGGACAGTGATGGGAGTGACGGAATGGTGGACAGAATAGCGGACATTAATGAGAAGGACGGAATGGTGGATAGTAATGAGGGGAACGGAATGGTGGACAGTGATGAGGGGGACGGAATGGTGGATAGTAATGAGGGGAACGGAATGGTGGACAGTGATGAGGGGGACGGAATGGCGGACAGTGATGAGGGTGACAGAATGGGGGACAGTGATGAGGGTGACAGAATGGGGGACAGTGATGGTGGGGGGAGAAAGGTGGACAGAAATATTGGGGAACAGAATGACGGACAATGATGAGGGTGACGCCATTCTGTCAGTATTCTCATCTGTCTCTAAGCTCCTTCTTGCTATTCCTCGTCCTGCCTGTTGTTTCCTTGGATTGATTTTCTGTGTAGTGACCCCGGCTTCATCTCTTGGATGCGCTCGTCTGTTGCTTGCCCTGACAGGGGAGACATCAGATGTCAGTCTCGGTGCAGTCCATGTGAATGATGTGTCCGGGGTCTGGAGCAGGTGAAAACACATACACATCATTCAAAAACCGAGACTGTCTGGGAGAAAACCGTACAGGTGGCAACCCTACTATACAGTATACAACCTCCATTTATACATTATCTATATGTAGACTACACAATGTACAGACTTTTGGTCTATGATCTCATTGGAGGGATTTTATACACAGAGATATATAGAATGATACAGACTCTCCTCTCTATACAGTATACATTATCCATTTATACATTATCTATATGGATATAGACTTTAGAGTAGTCAGAAGAATGATTGGTGGGGTCTCACCTCGTTAGATCTGCCCATTCATCCTCCAATCAGATTGTTTGTACTTTCCAACAATGAAGAGATCTGAAAATAGTTCTAGAAATGTGATGAGTCCAATCACAGAAGATTCTGGAAGATAAAACCTGGAACCACGGCACCAAGAGAGTCCAACTTCTTCTACTGTATGAAGACCGAATGTGTGTGAATAAGAAGTTAATCTGAATTTACAATGATTTTCTAATGCAGGAAGAGGAGGTGGGGGAGGGGGATTTCTTATACTTCCTCTATTGGAGTCTGCTCTGCCTTCTGTTACTTCTTTCACAACTCATTGCTCGGTGCTTCCAACTTCCTCTTTCTATACAGAGATCAGAACAAGTCTAAACCTTCTTCAGGCTGGGTGTATGAGAGGTACTGATCACACACAGTCTCTAAGTACCTCTCTCAGGTGATGACCTGGTCAGACCTGATCTATGTCTCTCCTTGTCTAAACGGAAAGGAGCCCTGAATCATGGACAACCCCTTGTCACTAGGGGAAGGAGACCTGAATCATAGACAGACCCTTGTCCCCAGGGGAAGAAGACCCTAACCATAGTTGGCCTCTTGCTCAAGGGGAAGAAGCCCTGAACCATAGACAGCCCCTTGTCTCCAGTGGAAGGAGCCCTGAACCATAGGCAGCCCTTGTCTCCAGGGGAGGGTGCCATAAACAAAACAATGTTCTTTGTTTGCAGGAGAAGAAGCCCTGAACCATAGACATCCCATTGTCTCCAGGGGAAAAAGCCCTGAAACACGGGCATCCCATTGTCTCCAGGGGATGAAGCCCTGAACCATAGACATCCCATTGTCTCCAGGGGAAGAAGCCCTGAACCATAGATAGCCATTGTCTCAAGGGGAAAGAGCCCTGAACCATAAACAGCCCATTGTCTCAAGGGGAAGAAACCCTGAAACATAGACAGCCCCTTGTCTCAAGGGGAAGGAACCCTGAAACACAGATAGCTCCTTGTCTCAAAGGGAAGGAACCCTGAACCCCTGACACCCTATAAATATAAGGGCTGTGCACACCTGTACAATCAGGATGCCGGTTTCCTGTAAAATGTGGATACAGAGTTAGAGGCTTCACCCCTCACAAGTCTCTACAAAGCCTCTGGACTACAGAACCCAATCCAGGAAAAAAGTGCAAAATCAGAACCCCTCAACCTGCATAAGTGAGAACCCTGTGTGACCTCTATCCCCTCTGACACAAGACACAGCACTGTCAATATATCCCCCCTTGATTCATTCCAGGGGGGGCACACAAGCCTGTATTCCCAGTCTTGGCACCTCTGTGCCAGTGACCACGTACCTTGGGACATTCACATTATACAGAATTTATATAGCACCAACAGTTTGCCCAGCACTTATACCCCAGCAGAAGTCTACAAGGATGAAACACGTAGGGTGAATACGCTAGTCGAGCCACTTTTTTACTGCACATAACCTGTTCAATTGAACCTATTTTTACTGCTATTTTTATTGACTGTTGAAAGATACATTTTTTGAATACATTTTTTATCTGTTTATTGGATTTACACCATGAGGAGGCTCTTTTTTTCTTTTACCATATACCTCGGAAACCTCCATTTTGGTTGAGAGGATTGCAGAGGATACCTGAGGCACTTACCATCCTCGATACCATCATACATTGGTTGGGTGAGTACCGGTTGGTTTACACCTGCGGATTGGAATACTCCGTCACCCAGAATCGGATTTATACTCATCGCATGTTGGTATAAGCTCGTTTGACTCACGGCTACTGGCTTGTGAGTCCACCGCGGTCGTAAGAGTATCCCATCTCTTTCTTTTATTTTGTGTACATGAAGGCATCACTCAGAATGATGGTCTAATACCTGAAGGCAATGTAGTGACCCAGAGGGAATTACATCTATATATATATACATTTATATCAACTCTCTTTGCATACAATAATATAGACTGTATATGTTAAATATTTATATTACTGTGGTCATTCCATAGGAATCATAGATACGTATTTATTATTTTTAGAGGTTTTTTATTTACCATTGTGATTTACCACTCGTTTGCTAATGCACAGGAGGTGGATGGTATACTCATTTGTGTGCATGCATACACGTCTACATTTATTCACAGAGTTCATATATTTTATGTGTCCTATGACTTTTTGCAACTGACTCCAGGGTAATTTCAGTGAAACATATTCACGTAGTAATGAGTCTATTTAGGATTTACATAGTTAGCACAGCTTTTTCATATTTATTCTGAACTGAGCACTTTCTATTAGTGCAATTTGTGTGCGATTTCGTAGTCACTTCATTGCTGTACTAAGTTCATTGTGTTTATATTATTTTCGTTGCACATCTCCCATGGTTGAATATATATATGTGGGAGCCATATATTCCGTTCATATATATATCACATCTTTTTCATAGGCACTTAGGTTGAGTCACCTTTAATACATCTGGTATATGTTTTCCTTTATATATACATTGTTTTTTTCACTCAGTTAGGCTCGGTTCACACAGGGGCGACTGCGATCCGACTTGAGGTCGCCCCTGGTCGCCTCAGGTCGGACAACATTTAAAAATCAATGTAAGTGAATGAGAGCTGTCTTAATGCACGCGACTGAAGTCGCCTCTGACTTCAAAAGAAGTTCCTGTACTACTTCAATCCGACTTGTACCCATTGATTTCAATGGAGGTCGCCTCCAAGTCGGATCTCTGTCTATAAGGAGGAGACTTTGACAGAATTACTAGCTCTGAAGGGGGAACTCCACGCCAAATTTCTGAAAAAAATTTGGCATGGGTTCCCCCTCCGAGAGCATACCAGGCCCTTAGGTCTGGTATGGATTCCAAGGGGAACCCCCTACGCCGAAAAAACGGTGTGGGGGTCCCCCCCAGAACCACACCAGACCCTTATCCGAGCACGCTACCTGGCCGGCCAGGAAAGGGGGTGGGGACCAGCGGGCGCCCCCCCCCTCCTGAGCCGTACCAGGCCGCGTGCCCTCAACATGGGGGGTGCCTTGGGGGAGGGGGGCGTGCGGCCCCCCCACCCCAAAGCACCTTGTCCCCATGTTGATGAGGACAAGGGCCTCTTCCCGACAACCCTGGCCGTTGGTTGTCGAGGTCTGCGGGCGGGGGACTTATCGGAATCCGGGAGCCCCCTTTAATAAGGGGGCACCCGGATACCGGCCCCCCACCCTATGTGAATGAGTATGGGGTACAATGTACCCCTACCCATTCACCTGTAAAATAAAAGTACAAAAAAAAACACAACACACGAGATAAAATACTTTATTGCACAGCTCCGGGGGTCTTCCGTCTTCGGGGGTCTTCTCGCCGGACTCCTCCGCTATCTTCTTCTAGCTCTCCGGCTTTCTTCCTCGCCGCCGGCCTCTTCTTCCGACTTCGGGGGTCTTGTCCCCCTCTTCGGTTCTTCTGCCGGGCCACCGCGCCTTCTTATAGCTCTTTTACAGGCGGTGGCCCGGTCTTCTGTCGCTGCCGTCGCCGCCTTCCGTTCTTCTTCTCCAGGAGATGTTGACTCGACGCTCTCTCCGGCCGCAATGCCAGGGAAGCGCTACGCTGCCACTTATATAGGGACAAGGGGCGGTGTCACATGGGTTGATGTCACATGGGTTGGTCCCATGGGTTGATGTCACATGGTGACCCCCGCCCCCTTACCATGTGACATCAACCCATGTGACCAACCTGGTACGGCTCAGGAGGGGGGGCCGCCCGCTCGTCCACACCCCCTTTCCTGGCCGGCCGGGTAGCGTGCTCGGATAAGGGTCTGGTGTGGATCTGGGGGGACCCCCATGCCGTTTTTTCGGCGTAGGGGGGTTCCCCTTGGAATCCATACCAGACCTAAGGGCCTGGTATGCTCTCGGAGGGGGAACCCACACCAAATTTTTTTCAGAAATTTGCCGAGGAGTTCCCCCTTCAGAGCTCATTCTCTGATTGGCCACGGCAAAAGTCGCCTGGCCTGGGGCGACTTGTAAGTTGCGCTGTTAAGTAGTGCCAAGTCGCGCTGTCAATCATTCACAAGTCGTCTCCAAGTTGCCTTCCCAAAGTCGTGTCGCCCCTAGTCGCCCCTGTGTGAACCGAGCCTAACACAGAGTGTTTTATTATTTTATAAAGCACAAGTTGCATTCAGATTTACATTCCGATATGTCTTTGTGAAATAGACA
Source organism: Lithobates pipiens (assembly GCF_037356315.1). Lineage (NCBI taxonomy): Eukaryota > Metazoa > Chordata > Amphibia > Anura > Ranidae > Lithobates > Lithobates pipiens. Next base: position 626,905,917 of record NW_027507758.1, read on the forward strand.
CATTCTTAAGCCTCATACACACGATAGTACTTTGTACAAACTTTCCCTTGGATTTTTGTACAAAGGGCGTCGGCCGAGAACTTGTATTGCATACACACAGCAGGACTTTTTCAGCCAAATTTCACCAAATCACATGGTTTTTCTGCTCTTTACTGCCACCTTTGGTCAACTTCTGTATTGTTGTCTGATCTTTTGCATTGATTCCGAGCATGCCTGTTTGTACTTTGTACAAAAGTCCTATGGTTTTCTGTACACACAATCAGACTTTGCTCCATCGGACTTTTGTTGCCAGAAAGTTTGTCCTTTAGCACAGCCAACAAAAGTCAGGTGAAAAACAAAAAAGTTTGTCCGATGGAGCGTACACACGGTCGGATGTTGCTCCAAAACAGCTCATTTGCATGTTTGTTGTCAAAAAGTCTGATCGTGTGTATGGGCCTTTAGCGCTACACGTTTTTTACTGCACTTTACAAAATGAAGACAGACATTACAGCTACAATACAATTCAATATAGAGGCCCATACACACGATCAGACTTTTTGACAACAAACATGCAAATTAGCTGTTTTGGAGCAACATCCGGCCGTGTGTACGCTCCATCGGACAAACTTTTTTGGTTTTCATCGGACTTTTGTTGGCTGTGCGAACGGACAAACTTTCTGGCAACAAAAGTCCGATGGAGCAAAGTCTGATCGTGTGTACAGAAAACCATAGGACTTTTGTACAAAGTACAAACAGGCATGCTCAGAACCAATGCAAAAGATCAGACAACAATGCAGAAGTTGACCAATGGTGGCGGTAAAGAGCAGAAAAACCACGTGATTTGGTGAAAGTTGGCTAAAAAAGTCCTGCTGTGTGTATGCAATACAAGTTCTTGGCCGACGCCCTTTGTACAAAAATCCAAGGGAAAGTTTGTACAAAGTCCTATCGTGTGTATGAGGCTTAAGAGGGGAGGTCAAGTGATACAAAAGGTAATAACTGTGGTGGATGAACTGATTGAGAAAATAAAAACACATTGGGGTTGATTTACTAAAAATGGAGAGTGCAGAATCTTGTGCGGCTCGGCATAGAAGCCAATCAGATTCCAGGTTTTTTGTCAAAGCTTCAGTGAACAAGCTGAAGTTAGAAGCTGATTGGCTACCATGCACAGCTGCACCAGATTCTGAATGCTCCAGTTTTAGTAAATCAACACCAATTAAAGCACCTCAATACCAGGCACTTAAGGCCCATACACACGATCAGACTTTTTGACAACAAACATGCACATTAGCTGTTTTGGAGCAACATCCGACCGTGTGTACGCTCCATCGGACAAACTTTTTTGGTTTTCATCGGACTTTTGTTGGCTGTGCGAACGGACAAACTTTCTGGCAACAAAAGTCCAATGGAGCAAAGTCTGATCGTGTGTACAGAAAACCATAGGACTTTTGTACAAAGTACAAACAGGCATGCTCAGAACCAATGCAAAAGATCAGACAACAATACAGAAGTTGACCAAAGGTGGCGGTAAAGAGCAGAAAAACCACATGATTTGGTGAAAGTTGGCTGAAAAAGTCCTGCTGTGTGTATGCAATACAAGTTCAGGGCCGACGCCCTTTGTACAAAAATCCAAGGGAAAGTTTGTACAAAGTCCTATCGTGTGTATGAGGCTTTATACACCTTCCTGCCCAGACCAATTTTCAGCTTTTAGTACTGTGGCCCTTTCCACGACAATTGCGCGGTCATACAACACTGGACCCAAACTAAATTTTTATCATTTTGTTCCCACAAATGGAGCTTTCTTTTGGTGGTAATTGATCACCTCTGGGATTTTTATTTTCTGCTAAACAAATGAAAAAAGACCCAAAATTTTGAAAATACATTTTTTTTTGTTTCTGTTACAAAACGTTGTAAATAAGTATGTTTCTTCTTTACTAATGTGCACTGATGGGGCTGCACTGATGAGCATTGATGGGCACCGATGAGGTGGCACTGATGGTGGGCACTAATATGAGGCACTGATATGCAGCACTGATGGGTACATATAGGCGGCACTGATGGACACTGAAAGGCAGCACTGATGGGCACTGAAAGGTAGCACACTGATGTACACTAATGGATGGTGCTGATGGACATCACTGATTGGCAGGCATTCATTGTGGGCACTAATTGGCATCCATTATGGGCACTGATTGCCATCCATTGTGGGCACTGATTGTTATTTATGTGCTCACAGTGGCCATGGGTGTCACCAGTGACACCGCCAGGACCACCATAACGGTGGTCCTGGCGGTGTCACTGGTGGTCCAGCGTGGGCATCCTGGGGGGGCTGCACTGATAATCAATCAGTACAGACCCCCCCCTGTCAGAGGAGCAGCCAATCGGCTCTCCTCTGCTCGCATCTGACAGACACCAGTGAGTAAAAGCCGATCAACGGCTCTTCCTGTTTACACTGTGATTCGCCTTGATTGGATATGGCTGATCACGTGGTAAAGAGTCTCCGTCAGAGGCTCTTTACCTAGATCGGTGTTGCGGTGTGTCAGACTGACGCACCGCAACAACGATCGCCGCGATGCGCGCCCCCGAGGGCACGCAGCGGCTTGTTATCCTGAAAGATGCTATATGACATCTGGTTAGGATAACACAACCACTTTGCCGACGTCATTTTACTATATGGTGGGCGGCAAGTGGTTAAAGCGGAGGTCCACCCTAAAATGGACCTTCCGCTCATCGGAATCCTCCCCCCATCCGGCGCCACAATGGGCACCTTTCAGGGGGGAGGGGGGTGCAGTTACCTGGATAATCCAGGTAACTGCACCCACTTCCGGGATAGCTCTCTGCGGAAAGGGGCGTAGATTACGCCCCTTTCCGCAAGTGCCCGCCCCCTTTCGCAAGTGCCCCGCTGCCTGCTGGGAAACACACAGATCCCAGAGGCAGCGGGGACCGTCCTTATTGCGCAGCGCGACTCGCACATGCGCAGTAGGGAACCGGGAAATGAAGCCGAAAGGCTCCATTTCCTGATTCCCATACCCAAGATGGCGGCGGCAGCACCCGAGTACCGATCTAGAGATCGGCTTCGGGTGCCGACATCGCGGGCGCGCTGGACAGGTAAGTGTCACTATTTTAAAAGTCAGCAGCTGCAGTATTTGTAGCTGCTGGCTTTTAAAAAAAAAAAAAAAAAACGCGGAGTCCCGGCGGACTCCCGCTTTAAAGAGAAGAGTTTTCCAGGATCATCTAAAGATGAATAGATTAGGAGATAGTCGGACAGATTTGGGTAGGGAGTACCAGAGGATAGGAGTGAAGGAGGAGTCCTGCAGGCAAGCATGAGAGGAGGTGACAAGAGAGCAGGAGGTATTACTGCCTATGACCACTATTCCTCTTATCGCTAAAGGGGAACTCTAGTCTATGCCTCCATTTGTGTCACTCTGCTATTACCTCTACAGAGACAATCCCAAGTCTTTTTCTGGATATGCTTCCCCTAAAGTCTCTCCCTAAACCTTATTGGCGACCCTCTGATCTCTTTAACAATCTTTCTATTTTTCTTCTGCTTTGGGTTCCTGGTGCACTCTTAGTTTCCTGGTGTGTCTTATGCCGCATACATACGATCGGACTATCCGGCGGACAATCCGCCTGTGTGTGTGGGCTCCGGCTGACTTAGAAAGAAGTTTTGACTCAAAATTGTCCGGGCCAACACTAGTAAAAGAGCTATAAGAAGATAGCGGAGGCCCGGCAAGAAGAACCGAAGAGCGGGACAAGACCCCGAAGTCGGAAGAAGATCCCTGGACAACGGTGACGACGAAGAAGAAAGCTGGGCTACTCCGCTAGTAAAAGAGCTAGCAAAAGAGCAGAAGATAGCAGAGGAGTCCAGCGAGAAGACCCCCCCCCAAGACGGAAGAAGACCCCCGGAGCTGTCTTATAAATTATTTTAAAAACTTCTGCTGTTTTTTTATTTACACTTTTTTCACCAGGTGAATGGGTAGGGGTACATCGTACCCCATACTCATTCACATAGGGTGGGGGGCCGGTAACTGGGTGCCCCCTTATTAAAGGGGGCTCCCATATTCCGATAAGCCCTCCGCCGCAGACCCCGACAACCAATGGCCAGGGTTGTCAGGAAGAGACCCTTGTCCTCATCAACATGGGGACAAGGTGCTTTGGGGTGGGGGAGCCGCAGGGCCCCCCGTTCCCCAAAGCACTCCCCCATGTTGAGGGCACACGGCCTGGTACGGCTCAGGAGGGGGGGCGCTCGCTCGTCCCCACCCCCTTTCCTGACCGGCCGGGCTGCGTGCTCAGTCTGCTATGGATTTTGGGGGGGCCCCACAGCAATTTTTCGGTGAAGGGGTTCCCCTTTAAATCAATACCAGGTGACGGGGCCAGAGAAGTGTCAATCTCGCCGATGGAGCCACGTTAAAAATGAACTGACTTTTCTCCGTGTGTGGGCAAGTCTGTTCATTTCAAAAGTCTGGCGGGTATTTCCGCCGGACCTAGTCCGGTCATGTGTGGGCAGCTCCGCTCGTTCAGAAAGTCCGGCAGACCTCAGCTGCAAAGTCCGGAGGATCGTCCGCCAGACTAAGTCTGCTGGATAGTCCGATCGTGTGTACGCGGCATTTTAGGAACCCTCTTGCACAACTACCATCCTGAAGTTGAAGGGGGAATACTTCCCTAATTGCCCCACCTTGGGAATATGTGACACCAGTAATTTCTCTTGCTTCTTCCGTCTCAGTATTCCATATGTTTGGGATCTGCTCACATGCCTGGACCGGCACCCAGCATATGGTTGTGATCTTTCCCCAGCCTGGACGGATTCTATGACATCAGCTGAGAGCAGACTTAAGCCCGATGTCATCTGAAAATGGGTCACAGGAGAGCAAAACAATCTGCAATGATGTGATCAAGTACAACCAAACAGGCATCCCAAGTCTCCTGCGAGTGACGGGAGTCTCCCGCATTTGGCTGTGGGCTCCCGGACAACCGTGAGCGCTGGGCACAATCCCGGCTGGGCCTGTCACTCAGCCACAGACAGGAGACAGAGTAGCCCAAGCGGCCAATTTGAGTACAGCCACTCGGGCTACTATGTCTTCTGTCTGTAGCTGAGTGACAGGCGGATGCAGGCTTTTTTGTTCAGGCGGAACGGCGTCACGCCACCTCCAGCGCTGATCCCTTGCTCCTCCTCACTGCTGTCACTTATAAACAGGAAAAGCCCAGCTTCTCTGTTTACAAGTGACAGCACTCCTCTTCTGGCGGCACAAAACCCTCCCTGCTCTGGTTAGCCTTCAGTGCGGTTGCCTTTCTGAGCAAGAACATCTACTCCTGTCTCCTATGCAGGGCCAGATTCCCCACAAGGCCACCAAGGCCAGGCCTCAGGGCGGCAGTGGTGACAGGGGCGGCCCATGCTACTTGCAAATTGGGGCCCCGATGATAGCTTTGCAGAGTGCGAGGCTGTAATCCCGATCTAGCCAGCAGTGAGGGGGCGGGGCCGGGAGCTCCACTGATGAGCTGACTCCGCCCCATGTAGCCTCGGAAAAGAATGGCTGTAGTTAGAGCAGTGATCGGAGCGGGCGCATGAGTGGAGCTCCCGGCCCACCCCCTCTATACTGGCTGGGGAATACAGAGGTCCGGGGGCCAGAATCTCCACGGACACGCCCACTCTGATCACTGCTCTAACTACAGAAGCTCTGTCCCAAATGGAGCTCCCGGCCCCGCCCCCTCTCTGCTAGCTAGTGCGCAAATACAGCCTCCTGTGTCCTCTGTGCACTCTCTCTGCAAGGCTGTCATTGGGGCCCGTTGAAGCACCTGCCACCTGGATTATCCATTATATGCCTGTATTCACTCTGCTTTTGTGAGTAGCCATTTGGCTTTGGTTTTTACACTTATTAAACAGTGATTTTATATACTGCACTTAGTTTGGCGCACCTGGCCTCATCTGGTAATCTCATGCAGTATGTCCGCAGTCTCTTATAATCTTGTGCAGTATGTCCGCAGTCTCTTTTAATCTTGTGTAGTATGTCTGCAGTCTCTTATAATCTTGTGCAGTATGTCCGCAGTCTCTTTTAATCTTGTGCAGTATGTCCGCAGTCTCTTTTAATCTTGTGCAGTATGTCCGCAGTCTCTTATAATCTTGTGCAGTATGTCCGCAGTCTCTTATAATCTCGTGCAGTATGTCCTCAGTCTCTTTTACTCTTCTGCAGTATGTCCGCAGTGTTTTATAATCTTGTGCAGTATGTCCGCAGTCTCTTATAATCTTGTGCAGTATGTCCGCAGTCTCTTATAATCTTGTGCAGTATGTCCGCAGTCTCTTTTAATCTTGTGCAGTATGTCCGCAGTCTCTTATAATCTTGTGCAGTATGTCCGCAGTCTCTTATAATCTTGTGCAGTATGTCCGCAGTCTCTTATAATCTTGTGCAGTATGTCCGCAGTCTCTTTTAATCTTGTGCAGTATGTCCGCAGTCTCTTATAATCTTGTGCAGTATGTTCGCAGTGTTTTATAATCTCATGCAGTATGTCCGCAGTCTCTTTTAATCTTGTGCAGTATGTCCGCAGTCTCTTATAATCTTGTGCAGTATGTCTGCAGTCTCTGATAATCTCATGCAGTATGTCCGCAGTCTCTTTTAATCTTGTGCAGTATGTCCGCAGTGTTTTATAATCTTGTGCAGTATGTCCGCAGTCTCTTTTAATCTTGTGCAGTATGTCCGCAGTCTCTTTTAATCTTGTGCAGTATGTCCGCAGTGTTTTATAATCTTGTGCAGTATGTCTGTAGTCTCTGATAATCTCATGCAGTATGTCTGCAGTCTCTGATAATATGTGTATTAATGTGTCACTTTACTTGCTTAATTATTTGGGATTGCTCCACTGCTCAGTGAGTGGTAATGATGTGCATTAACCTATAGCAATCAGACTGACCAGTTTAGCTTTAGTCATTGAGTCAGAACAATACTTTGTCCAATGAAGATATTATTGATGAGTTTGCCAAAAGAAAAGTTAGAACTAAAAAATTGTAAGGATTTTCTTACTGCTATAATCTTTAAAAGGCATTTTCTGCATTACTGAGTGTTTTCAGTCTGTACAATTAAAGCCAGTTATTTTCAGTGTTCTCGTGTGTGGCGATATGTTTTTAATTGAACTATTGTAGCAGTCATCAATAAATAACGAGAATGGTGGTGTGTGTGTGGGTGTGTGTGTGTATAGGGGGGGCGGCATTGAAGGACCCGGCCTTGGGGCAGCAAAGGGAGTAAATCCGGGCCTGCTCCTATGAGCAAACATCCCCCTTTTAATCTCCTATTGCAGCCAGCCCTACCCAGCAATCTACTGCCACTAGTCATCCTCTGCAATGTGAACATCGCCTCTCTGCCCACAAACAGTGCACACACCCCTTCCTATTGGAAGTCAGCCCGGAGCAGTGTGCCGCCTCCAGTTCATGCAGCATGCTGGTCAGAGCTGTGTTCCTCTGCTGTTCCAGGGACGGGTGTGCTGCTCTACCCCACCTGTAAGGGACATGTCCGGAAATCAGTACTCCATGTAAACCAAATGCACTGTGGTATATGACACTCAACATGCACAGAAAAGTCACACAGGGCACACTGCACTCACACAGTACATCACACCCCCCCACACACACACACATTGATCCCTACTGTCCCCTCTCTACACACTGATCCCTAATGTCTCCTCTCTACACACTGATCCCCAATGGTCCCTCTCTCCACACTGATCCCCAATGTCCCCTCGCCACACTGATCCCCAATGTCCCCTCGCAACACTGATCCCTAATGTCCTCCTCTCTCCACACTGATCCCTAATGTCCTCCTCTCTCCACACTGATCCCTAATGCCCGTCTCTCCACACTGATCCCTAATGCCATCCTCTCTCCACACTGATCCCTAATGCCCCCCTCTCTCCACAATGATCCCTAATGCCCCCCTCTCTCCACAATGATCCCTAATGCCCCCCTCTCTCCACACTGATCCCTAATGTCCCCCTCTCTCCACAATGATCCCTAATGCCCCCTCTCTCCACAATGATCCCTAATGCCCCCCTCTCTCCACAATGATCCCTAATGCCCCCCTCTCTCCACACTGATCCCTAATGCCCCCCTCTCTCCACACTGATCCCTAATGCCCCCCTCTCTCCACACTGATCCCTAATGCCCCCCTCTCTCCACACTGATCCCTAATGCCCCCCTCTCTCCACACTGATCCCTAATGCCCCCCTCTCTCCACACTGATCCCTAATGCCCCCCTCTCTCCACACTGATCCCTAATGCCCCCCTCTCTCCACACTGATCCCTAATGTCCCCCTCTCTCCACACTGATCCCTAATGTCCCCCTCTCTCCACACTGATCCCTAATGTCCCCCTCTCTCCACACTGATCCCTAATGTCCCCCTCTCTCCACACTGATCCCTAATGTCCCCTCTCTCCACACTGATCCCTAATGCCCCCCTCTCTCCACACTGATCCCTAATGTCCCCCTCTCTCCACACTGATCTCTAATGTCATCTCTCTCCACACTGATCCCTAATGTCCCCCTCTCTCCACACTGATCCCCAATGTCCCCTCTCTCCACACTGATCCCCAATGTCCCCTCTCTCCACACTGATCCCCAATGTCCCCTCTCTCCACACTGATCCCTAATGTCATCTCTCTCCACACTGATCCCTAATGCCCCCCTCTCTCCACACTGATCCCTAATGTCCCCCTCTCTCCACACTGATCCCTAATGTCCCCCTCTCTCCACACTGATCCCCAATGTCCCCTCTCTCCACACTGATCCCTAATGTCCCCTCTCTCCACACTGATCCCTAATGTCCCCTCTCTCCACACTGATCCCTAATGTCATCTCTCTCCACACTGATCCCTAATGCCCCCCTCTCTCCACACTGATCCCTAATGTCCCCCTCTCTCCACACTGATCCCTTATGCCCCCCTCTCTCCACACTGATCCCTAATGTCCCCCTCTCTCCACACTGATCCCTAATGTCCCCTCTCTCCACACTGATCCCTTATGCCCCCCTCTCCACACTGATCCCTAATGCCCCCCTCTCCACACTGATCCCTAATGTCCCCTCTCTCTCTCGAACAGCTGCAGCTGGGAGCAAGTTCATCACTCGCTCAAAGAAAGAAAGTCAAGCAACCCTTCTTATACAATTGCTTGACCATAAAATAAAATACATTTCAAAATTATGGTTGTAACAAAATAAAAAATAGTCAGTGTCAGGATACAATAGGCCTCTGGCAAGCATTTCAGGGCAACCTACAAAGCAATGGCTCCTACACTATCATTATTATCTAATGACATAATTTAGTGCGTTCCTTTCACTTCTATAGCATCCACTAAAATAATATACATGTATCTATATAGTTGTATCATAATACAATACTCTAATGCCCCGTACACACGATTGGACTTTCCGACAACAAAACTGTGGAATTTTGTTTCGAAGGTTGTTGGCTCCAACTTGTCTTGCATACACAAACGGTCAAACAAATGTTGGCCAACAATTACAAACGTGGCAACGTGGTGACATTCAACGAGCCGAGAAAAAGGAAATTCAATAACCAGTGCGGCTCCTTCTGCTTGATTCGAGCATGCGTGAAATTTTGGGCGTTTTCGGACTTGTGTACACATGATCGGAAATTCTGACAACAAAGTTTTGTTGGCGGAAAATTTGAGAGCCTGCTAGCCAACATTTGTTGGCGGAAAGTCCAACAACAATTGTTCGATGGAGCTTACACACGGTCAGACTTTCAGCCAACAAGCTCACATCCAACATTTGTTGTTGGAAAATCTGGGGCATTCGAATATTTCTCAACATTATTAGTACATTTTTTCAGTATGAAGTATTTTATATAGATTATTCTTTTACATTTAATCTCATCCTCACTGTGCCCCTCCTCAACATCATTGTGCTGCCACCTCACTGTGTCCCCTCCTCAACTTCTGTGCCCTCTCCTTATCATTACTGTGTCCCCTCATCTTCTGTGCCCCCCTCTTCACTACTGTGTCCCCTTCCTAATCATCACTGTGCCCCCTCCTTATTATCCCTTATCGTCACTGTGTCCCCTTGCTCATCATCACTGTGTCCCCTTCCTCATTATCACTGTGCCCCCTCCTTATCATTACTGTGTCCTCTCCTCATCTTCTGTGCCCCCTCCTGATCATTACTGTGCCCCCTCTTTATCATTATTGTGTCCCCTTCCTCATTATCACTGTACCCCCTCCTCATCATCACTGTGTCCCCTCCTCACTGTACCCCCTCCTCATCATCACTGTGTCCCCTCCTCACTGTGACCCCTCCTCATCATCACTGTGTCCCCTCCTCACTGTGCTTCCTCCTTGTCATCACTGTGTCCCCTCCTCATAACTGTGTCCCCTTCTCACTGTGTCCCCTCCCCATCATTACTGTGCCCCTCCTCATCATCGCTGTGTCCCCTCCTCACCATCATTGTGTCATCTCTTCACTGTGCCCCGTCCTCATCATCACGGTATTCCCTCCTCACTGTGCCACCTCCTCCTTATCATCACTGTGTCCCCTCCTCACTGTGCCCTTTCCTCATTATCACTGTGCCCCCTCCTCATCACCACTGTATCCCTTCCTCGCTGTTCAACCTCCTCCTCATCCTCACTGTGTCCCCTCAATAAACCCCTAGAAACCTTTGGAGGATCCCTGGCTGAGAAAGGCTGGACTAGGCAGTAATATATTGCTATCCCCATTGGTGGGAGAGGAGAAGACCCCATCTATAAATATATACAGTACACCAGCCTTTCTCAACCTTTTCAACACAGAAGAACCCTTGAAATAATTATCTGGTCTCAGGGAACCCCTGATAAAAATGAGAAATCTACAACTCATGATGCATTAGTGTGATGGTCAGTGGGAAGAATGGTCCTTACACTTGTGGTCATTGGGAAGAATCACAGATAGTTAAAAAGATCAATGGTGTCGGAGGGAACTTATCTGAGAGGCAGAAATTGCACAATGCTGAAGGAACCCCTAGCAACCTCTGGAGGAACCCTGGTCGAAAATCGCTGCAGTAGTAGTACACACACACAGCACAAGACCGTGGTCACACTACGGGACATTTCTTCAGGCTGCAGATCCACAAGATGGTGATCTCACTTCTTACCAGGCAGGAAGTCTCTATGGAAGACAGGAAGTGGTGTCAGGCACAGACAGGAAGTTCCGTGTGAGAGGTGAGTCAGGAGGAAGTAGAGAGGAGACATTGCTGGAAGTGGCAGTAGAGGAGGTAATAAGATCTTATTTTCTATTTACACCCAGTAACCCCCCCGTCATGTCCGTCCTCTTCCTCCATAGTCACTGTGATGTCTTTTATCTCCAGCAGATGATGATACACACATATATAGTGTGGAAATGTAGAATATCCCCGTATATTACAATGAGGGAATTTCTGTACCACGAGGGGAGTTATTGATGTCAGTAAATGTCGGTTGCAGACATTGTATGTGGGGGGAATGAAATGATAATAAAGGTCGGGATTAGGGAAGATTTCTGTAAGATTTTACATGGAAATGATCAGCGATCCCTCCAGAGACACTATGATGAGTCTCACAATAGGGGTCTGAAAGGGACGGGATTTTGGGGGGAGGAGATGGTGAACTGGGAAAGATTTTTTATCAAAAAGATGTCCAGATGGAAATCAAAATGAGTTTTTCAGCTGAATACAATTGCTCCGGCTGGACTGAATATTGATATTGAGCTGTTTGCTTTTTATTCATATGTTTTATGCTTTTTTATATAGTTTTACAAGTTATTGATTATAAATAACATTTTGTATGAATTTAGTGATATATTTATTTAGTGATATATGATGATATAGAACAGGGATATGCAATTAGCGGACCTCCAGCTGTTGCAGAACTACAAGTCCCATGAGGCATAGCAAGACTCTGACAGCCACAAACATGGCACCCAGAGGCAGAGGCATGATGGGACTTGTAGTTTTGCAACAGCTGGAGGTCCGCTAATTGCTTATCCCTGATATAGAAGATATTTATGTTATTCTGTGCTATAAATGGTTAAGGAATCTGGGCGGGGGTAGCAGACCTTTTTAGGACCTCTTCATCTGCCAGTAGTCGTCCTGGACAAAGATTGGCATTTTCCAATTGGAACACATTGGATGTCACCAGGTTAGGAGAGGCGCCCTCTCTGATTACATCGAATGCCGCGTACACATGACCGGACTTTCCGGCAGACTCGGTCCGACGGTCTTCCCGACTGACTGTTCGGCGGAGTTCCAAAGGACTTCCGAACAAACGGACTTGGCCACTGTCAGAAACCATGAATCAGACTGAGACAGAAGTACAATTAAATAACACTTGTTTATGTGACCAAGGCGAAGGCAGAGGTGAAGTGAGCTTGAAGGTTTTATGTTGCAGGATACAAAATAGAGCAAGATCAAGAAAAAAAAAACCTCCCTCTGCTGTCCCTAGCCTACCCACACTGGGCTGCAATTGGAGGGAAGAGAACAGACTCCTCTCCGCAGCTCTCTACTCCACCATCAGCATCCTCCTGCTATACAATCCAATCCATTCTCTTACTGCAGAGTGACAGTGATACGACTCCTGTTCTTAAATGTACAGCAACCCTCCTATTACCCCCCCTCACATACACATCCTATTATTGTGTGACCAATACCATCCAAATAATTCTTACTTTCATTTTACCAAAGTTATCCATCTACAAGGAGACCTGTATAGATCAAATGACGGCACCAATGAGGATGGAGGAGGACCGGAGTCACATGACAGAGAAGATACTAAACCTCACCCTGGAGATCATCTACCTGCTCACCAGAGAGGTGAGGAGGATTCTGGGAGGTCACATGACATCACGTTTATATCTATTAATAAAACACAGACCTGACCGGAGAGGTGAGGAAGATTCTGCGATACTAACATAATATTCCTATTGGTTCTCTAATACAGAGGTTTCCTCTTGTGAAGTCAGGTGATCATATGACCATCACAGTGCCTCCATGTGACTCCCTAAAACCTGAGAGACACAACATGGAGAAGATTCTAGAAGTCACCAAGAAGATGATGGAGCTGCTGACAGGAGAGGTGAGGAGAATTCTGGGAATTCTGGGACATTATCCAGTAACAGACAAGGGATGTGTCTGGATAGTGACTGTATCATTGTGTGTGTCAGGTTCCTATAAGGTGTCAGGATGTCACTGTCTATTTCTCCATGGAGGAGTGGGAGTATTTAGAAGGACACAAGGATCTCTACAAGGACGTCATGATGGACAATCAGCCGCCCCTCACATCACCGGGTAAGAGGAGACTTTATTGTAAAGGAGAGAGCAGTACGGAGGCTCCACCTAGATCCCCCATCATCTGATAAACACATAGAAACAATGTATTCAGTCAGTGTGTGTGTTTCCTACAGATGGATCCAGTAATGGAAACCCACCAGAGAGATGTCCCCGTCCTCTGTATTCCCGGGATTCCACACAGGAAGGTCACACCATCCCCCACCATCATCAGGTAGATGAGGAGCAATCACTGATAGTATCATTAGGATCTGTACATTATCTGCATTGTTACCTTTGATGTCATTTTTATTATATATTCAGAGTAGAAACCTGAAAGATTCTAAAGTTGAAGTTAAAGAAGAGATAAAAGAGGAGGATGATGAGGATGGGGTGATGAAGGAGTCAGAGTTTCTAAAAGGACACAAAGATCTGTACCAGGACACCATGGTGGAGTCATCCAGCTACAAAAACCCACCAGAGAGATGTCCCCGTCCTCTGTATTCCCGGGATTCCACACAGGAAGATCACACCATCCCTCACTGTTACAAGGTTGGTGGGAAAGAGCATCTAAAACACAGACTCATAGAGATGTTGTGTTGATTTATTTTATTTTTTTACCGTTTCCTCTCCACCCACAGCCTATAAACAGCTGGACAGGAGGTTAGAGCGCATCCAGGAGCCCGGTGATCCATGTGTCACCCAGACACAGAAGATCCCATTACTGCTGCGTCCAGGAAAACATATTGGTTTGGTACCATGTGACTGCTGTGTCCAATCACAACAATCATATAGTAAACTCACTGTTCTCACTGTGAGAGCAAAGAGAACTGTTGCTGCATCTGTGATTAAAGCAGCCTGTCACACTGCATGTAAACTCACAGACTGCATCATCAGCCTGCCCCAGTGTCCCTGATCACTACCCCCAGTGTAGTAATAATAAACAGTGCAGCCAGCCCCACACACCTGTCCCAGTGCTCACAGTTACACACCTAATACCATACCAGCATCCTGATAACCACCATACCCTATGCCAACATCTTTATTCCTGCCATACCCCATACCAGAGTCCTGATCACCGACATACCCCATACCAGCATCCTGATCACTATCATAACCCATACCAGCACCCTGATCACCGTCATACCCCATGCCAGCATCCTGATAACCACCATTCTCCATGCCAGCGTCCTGATAACCACCATTCCCCATGCCAACGTCCTGATCACCACCATTCCCCATACCAGCATCCTGATCACTACCATACCCCATACCAGCACCCTGATCACCGTCATACCCCATACTGGCATCCTGATAACCACCATTCTCCATACCAGCATCCTAATCAATACCATACCCCTTACCAGCATTCTGATCACCACCATACCTCATAGCAGTGTCCTGATCATTGTCATGCCAGTGTAATGCTCACCACCATACCAGTACCAGTGTAATTAGAGCCAGTGTCCCCAATGTCCTGATTCTCCAGTTCCTCCAAAAATGTGACAGAGTGTCAGGAAATGAAATGCCTAATTTCTGCCCCCCTTAACCACTTCCCGTTACATAGAATCAGATTTGGGCATCTTACTTTAAAAAAGTAATTAGTTAAGTTACAAATTACTTCTCCCAAAAAGTAATTGCGTTAGTAACTTGGTTACTACATTGGAAAAGTAATTAGTTACTCAGCAAAGTAACTGTGACAGAGGTGGCAGCGGTGGTACTTGAGGGGGTGGCAGCGGTGGTACTTGAGGGGTGGTAGTGGTGCTACTTGAGGGGGTGGCAGTGGTGGTAGTGTACTTGGGGGGCGAGGCAGTGGTGGTGGTGTACAGTACTTGGGGGGTGGGGGGTGGCATCCTCTCTCACCACCACCTCTGCCTCTTACTGATCCCACCCCCCACCACCAAAACTGATCTCATCCCTTCTGTGTCCCCCCTACCACCTCTGTTGTAGAAGTGATGGTGGGTTGGTAGGGATGGGATCAGTAAGAGAAGCAGAGGTGGTGGAGGCCATGGGATGGATCGATTGCACCGCAATTCGAAACGTCAGACAGTCACTTTCTTGAATGCCTCCAAGGATGCCTTTCCTCATGGGGAGAGAGAGAGACCCTTCCCTTCACTTGATTGGTGTCAGCTAGTCAGCTGACTTCATTTTTCAGTGTCCGCCCCGCCTCCCTACATTCTTCCTCTCTGGATAGGCGGGGCGGGATGGGGCGGTCCAGACAGTCTCTCTGAGTCTCAGCCTTTGCTCAGCGGGTGAAAGCCCCTCTCCCTGCGGCGGGACGAACGGCTAGGCAGCGCGGCCACGGCGGGCCTCCCGGGCGGTAGAAGTAATTGCGGTAACGCCGCCCAAGTAATGGGAACTGAGTTACCATGAGGGGAAGAGTAATCAGTTAGATTACTCTTTACCCTCTAAAGTAACTGCGTTAAGTAACTCCGTTTATTTTAACTTTTACTTACATCACTGCATAGAATACACCCGAATGTCCTTGGGCGGGAAGGGTGATATCTTGGTCCTCTCTGCAGCTGCAGTAATGACCAATATATCATTCTTTACAGCCAACAATTCTGTGGCTAAAGAGCTGATGGATTACTTTTACATGTGGCGGAAGGGGTTCTCCCCCTCCCACCATCACCCTTACTGAGCTCTCCAGTAAAATCGAGGAGCCTGGTAAGGATATGACTGGCAGGATCCCATTCCTGAGACACAGTGGGAGGACTAGATGTTGTTCCTCCCACTGTGTGACATCAGAAACCGGAAACGTTGAGAATCTTGTCACTTCCGGTTACGGGTCTTTGCTTAAAAGCTAATTTTAGCTTATGAAAGCATTGGATCGAATCAATCCAAGTTTTTTTCCAATGCTTTCATGTGCAGCGGAGACATCTAGGGTCTAAAGAGGGCCTGTCACTGCTTATTGTTATCACAAGTGATGTTTACATATTTAGCGATAGCAATAAACGTGATCCGAGAGCCAGTGTAGCAATAAAAAAATAAAATAAATAATAAAATGAAAAAAAAGGTTTTAAAGTGCCCCTGCCCCACCGTGCTCACGCATAAAGTCAATCAAAAGCATGTGTTGGTCCCTCATGCATACTTAATCAGCAATTGCACCACACGTGAGGTATCGCCACAAATGTCAGAGTGAGAAATAATTCTACCACCAGACCTCCTGTGTAACTAAACTGGTAACCTGTAAAGGCTTTTAAAGTGTCGCCAATGGAGATTTTTAAGTACCACAGTTCGGCCCCGTTTCATGAGTGTGCGCAATTTTAAAGTGAGACCTGTTATGTATCTGTTTACTCGGCGTAACATCATCTTTTATATTTTACTAAAACATGGGTATTAGAGTTCTTTTTTGTGCATTGAAAT
The DNA here is from genome assembly GCF_037356315.1 of Lithobates pipiens. Lineage (NCBI taxonomy): Eukaryota > Metazoa > Chordata > Amphibia > Anura > Ranidae > Lithobates > Lithobates pipiens. The sequence goes on from NW_027507758.1 coordinate 626,922,526, forward strand.
TCATTAAAGTGTATTTTTTCTAAAAAAAAAAAAAATTGCATTTGAAAAACTGCTGTGCAAATACCGTCTGACATGAAAAATTGAAAAACCAACCATTTTATTGTCTAGGGCCTCTACATAAAAAATATATAATGTTTGGGGGTTCTAAGTCAGAATTGGCCCCGACTGGAAGTGGTTAAGGTGCTTCTTGGATGTCGGGTCCCTCTGTGTGGTTAAGCTGTATAAGTCTCACACATGTGGCATCACCATACTCAGGAGGAGTAGCGGAATGCGTTTTGGTGTGTATTTCTAAGTATGCCCATGCTGTGCGCTAGAAATCTTATTAAATTAACACCTTTGTCTAAAAAAAATATATATATTCCATTCCATTAAAAAAAAATTTATTGACGATAAGTAGAGATAATTTTACAGGTTGTCAAGATACAACGGTATATGCAAAATTACATTGTATTAAGCATGCATACATGTTATACAAGTTCCAGAGTAACCGTAATAATATCAGCTGTAAAGATCATATAACATGTGATCGTGTTTACATGAGAGAGTTGTCTTGTACGACCAAAGGTGATAGTTGAATTAACAGTGTGGTAGAGTATTTCGCATTCTGTGAGTATATGTATGTGTTTGTAGGCTGTCGGAGTCTCGATTTAGATTCTGATTCAGAGGGATGTGTCACATAGGTCTTTAGAGTGTTTGTGGTAAGGTAGGATGGATAGACATCCGTCTGGGATTCGGTCCAGAGTTTTGTGTGCCTCATGCTTTGTAGAAGCATCTAGGTAACCAGTCCAGCTGGCTTATTTGGTTATATCCGTTGGATGAGTAGGGGGGACTTGGTGAAGGGGGGGGTGGGGTGAGGGAAGAAATCTTTCGCACTTAAGAATTAGATTTGTAGAAGGGGTGTTAGTATGATTAGAAGGTGGGAGCAGATGGGGGGAAGAGAGGGAGGAACCGGACAGGTCAGGAGGGGGCAATAGCCTCCAATCTCGGCCCAGACTTCGACCCGTAATATATATATTTTTATATTTTCTTTCTGCATTTTCCAAAACCTTGTGGCAAACAAATAAAGTCTTCAAAAGACTCACCATGCCCTTAGAAAGCCTGAAGGTGATCCTTAGATTTTGGGCCTCTTTATGTGACCAGGCTGTGTAAAAGTCTCACACATTTGGTAAGGAGTAGCAGAATGTGTTTTGGGGCATATTTCTAAGTATGTCCATGTTGCTGGTTAGAAATATCTTTTTAACCACTTGACCACTGGGAACTTAAACCCCACTTTTTTTAAAGTCAGCAGCTACAAATACTGCAGCTGCTGACTTTTAATAATCGGACACTTACCTGTCCCAGGGTCCAGCGATGCGGAGGAATGGAGCCCTCCCTCGTTCCCCGCTCCGCTCGCAGAGCCGGCATTCTTACTGTGGGCACCCGGCTGTGGCTTCACAGCCAGGCACTCACTGCGCATGCGCAAGCGGCTCCGGGCGCTGTGATACGCCTCAGTCATTTGGGACACGTGACAGGTCCCAGATGACTGTGCGGCGCGAGGGGAAGTGATGTCACCAGCCCGGGCATTGAAGAAGGCAGACTACGAGGGACCCCCTAGCAACAGGCATTTAGAGGTGAGTAAAAAAAAAAAAATTTCCAATTATTTTTTTTATGAATTTTGAGCTATTTTTTTTTGGTGGCAACACCACTTTAATAACCAGACCAATTTTCAGCTTTCGGTGCTCTCACATTTTGAATGACAATTACTCAGTAATGCGACGCTGTACCTATTTGAAATTTTTGTCCTTTTTTTCACACAAATAGAGCTTTCTTTTGGTGGTATTTAATCACCACTGGGTTTTTTATTTTTTGCGCTATAAAAGAAAAAAGACCGAAAAATTCTGTAAAAAAAATGAAATTTTCTTCTTTTCTGTTATAAAATTTTGCAAATTAGTACTTTTCTTCATATATTTTGGCCAAAATGTATACCACTACATATCTTTGGTAAAAATAAACCAAATCGGTGTATATTATTTGGTCTTTGTGAGAGTCCACAAGCTATGGTGCCAATCTCTGAAAATTGATCACACCTGAAGTACTGACGGCCCATCTCAATTCTTGAGACCCTAACAAGCCAGGAAAGTACAAATACCCCTCAAATTACCCCTTTTTGGAAAGTAGACATTCCAAGGTATTTAGTAAAAGGTATGGTGAGTTTTTTTAAGTTGTAATATTTTCCCACAATTATTTGCAAAATCAAGATTTTTTTTGTTTTCACAAACTGTTTATATTAGCAGGTTATTTCTCACACACAGCATATGCATAGCGCAAATTACACCCCAAAACACATTCTACTACTGCTCCTGAGTATGGCGATACCACATGTGTGAGACTTTTACACAGCGTGGCCACATACAGAGGCCCAACATGCAGGGAGCGCCATCAGGCGTTCTTGGAACATAAATTACACATATAATTTCTTGACTACCTCTTACACTTTTGAAGGCCCTGGAGAACCAGGACAATGGAAATGCCGAAAAAAAAGGGCCCCATTTTGGAAAGAAAACAACCCAATGTATAATCTATGAGGCATATTGAGTCTGTTGAACATGTCATTTTTTTTCTCCAAGTTTTTGGAAAATGTGTAAAGAAAATGAAAACTTTTTTTTTTTTTTTACACAATATTTCTAACACATAACATGTACATACCAAAAATTACACCCCAAAATAGATTCTCCTACTCCTCCTGAGTATGGGGATACCACTCGTGTGAGACTTTTCCACAGCGTGGCCACATACAAAGGACCAACATGCAGGGAGCACCATCAGGTGTTCTAGGGACATACGTTTCAAATCTAATTTGACTACCTATTACACTTTTGTGAGGCACTGTAGTGGCATGGATGAGCATGAATGGGGATGGTTGCGCATGAATGAGTATGGCCGGTTACTGCTGAGTATGAATGGGTACGGTTGAGTATGGCTGGGTATAGATGGGATGGCTGGGTACTGCTGAGTATGGCTGGGTATGACTGAGCACGATTGAGTATGGCTGAGGAAGGCTGAGTATGGCTGGGTACGGCTGAGTATGGATAGGTATGGCTAATTATGGATGGGGGTGGATGGTATGGCTGAGCATGGATGGATGAATGGATTAGTGTTGCTGAGGATGGATTGATGGATGGATGAGTATGCTAAGTATGGATGAGGATGGATGGATGAGTATGGATGGGTGATCATGGATGGATGGATGAGTATGGATGGATGGTTATGGAGAGTATGGATGGTTAAGCAGAGTATGGATGGTTAAGCAGAGTATGGATGGGTATGCAGAGTATGGATGGATGAGCATGGGTGGATTGATCGATGGATCTGTCACTGAGCAGCGCTGTGGGCACTACACATGCAGCCCACAGCGCTGCTGCCATGGATCTCTCCCCTCTCCGCTCACACTGGACAGAGAGGGAAGGGAGGAACCGGAAATCACATCGATTTGTTTACATGTGATTGCTACGTCAGCGGCCATTCACTGCGATCCGTGATGCATGGAAGTTCTCGGGTGCGCGCAAGAGTGGAATTCTGGGAGGACGTCATAGTACGCCCTCCCAGAGTTTAGCAACCGCCCTGTAGCCGTTTTTCCAAAAACCTGTAGTAAGAAATTACATTTTCAAAAGACTAAGTATGCCTTTCAGGAAATACATTGGACTGTTTGTGTTTCAAAACTGAGGTACTTTGTGGGTGTTTCTATTGTCTTGGAAATTAGATGCATAATTTATGTGTCATTATTTCCCCTGGAACGCCTAAAGGTGCTCCATGGATTTTGGACCTTATGCATCTAGGCTGTGTAAAATTCTCACACATGTTGTATCCCCATATTTGAGAGGCATAGCAGAATCTGTTTTGGGGTGTAATTGCAAGTATGCCAATGCTGTGTGTGAGAAATAACTTGTTACAATTACAACTTTGTGAAAAAAAACGAATGATATTTAATTTCTTAATTTTACAACAAATTGTGATGAAAATTACAACTTTGAAAAAACTTGCCATGCCTCTTAATAAATACCCTAGTCTGTCTAATTTCCAAAGGGGTTATGGGGGGTGGGGGGTATTTGTATTGGACTGGTGTTTTAGGGCCTCAAGAAATGAGATGGTCTGTCAATAGATCAGCATTGATACATTTTCAAATATATCTATACACCATAGTTTGTGAACTCTCTAACTTTCCTATAGACTAATATGCACAAATTTTGGTTATTTATTGAATAAATGTTGGCCAACATTTTAGAAAGATTAGAAAGACTAATGACACCACCAAGCTTCTAATTCATTCCCTGGTCATCTCTCGCCTCGACTACTGCAACTTCCTCCTCATTGAATTACCTTTACATAGACTATCCCCCCCTTCAGTCCATAATGAATGCCACTGCCAGACTCATCCACCTTACCAGCCATTCAGTGTCCTCCACCCCTCTCTGCCAATCCCTCCACTGGCTTCCACTCACCCAACGAATAAAATTCAAAGTACTAACAATTTACAAAGCCATCCATAACTCTGCCCCCAGCTACATCACTAACCTAGTCCCAAAATACCAACCAAGCCGCTCTCTTCGGTCATCCCAAGACCTCCTGCTCTCTAGCTCCCTTGTCACCTCCTCCCATGCTCGCCTCTAGGATTTCTCCAGAGCTTCTCCCATCCTTTGGAACTCGCTACCCCAATCTGTCCGACTGTCCCCTAATCTATCCATCTTTAGACGATCCCTGAAAACCCTTCTCTTCAAAGAAGCGTATCCTGCTTCTAACCCCCACAGCTATTACCTTTTGTATCAATTGATCCTTCCTTTTTAGATTGTTAGCTCTAATGAGCAGGGCCCTCTGATTCCTCTTGTACCAAATTGTAATGTAACTGTAATGTCTGCCCACATGTTGTAAAGCAATGCGCAAACTGTTTGCGTTATATAAAACCTGTTTAATAATAATAATTTGATTATTTACAAAATTTTATAACAAAAACAAAAAACATTTTTTCAATTTTATATATATATATATATATATATATATATATATATATATATATATATATATATATATATGACGACAAAAAGAAAGCTCTATCTGTTTAACAAAAATTATAAAAATTTAATTGAATGACAATCACTTTGGGATGCAACATTGTACAGAAAATGTGAGAGCTCTGAAAACTGGCCTGGACTGGAAGATGGAGTCTGGTAATCAGGTGGTTAAATGTGATATCACTTTTTGAAGTGTCTTTTGAAGATATCACAGTATTGAAACTTATGTTTTGCAGATGATCTCTTCTACTATTTTCTTGGTTTAGGGTGAAAACCCAATGGCTATAAAAGTTGAGGGTAAAGAAGAAGAAGGGATGTATGTGAGGGATCACACGCAGTCTATGGAGGAGGATGGAATAACGGGGACATTTATAGAGGAGGACACTCCTACAGAGATCAGCACAGGTGGGTCATTAACACTAAATACATTCCTCCACCCATACTGCTCACTGATTGGTCCAGAGTAGGGCGGGGACTGGATGATATCAGCCTGTAATCCCCTGGTCACTTTCCTGAGCTGTGTTCCCCGTCCTGTATTCCTGTATTTCTCTCAGATAATCTTCCTTCTCTGTGCTGCAGACACAATTTATGGATCTAGACTGGATTTATGGGGATTCCGGGGTTCAGCTGGCAGCAAAATGTTAATTTTTACCATAGGTAGTACTCAACCTGGGAACCTGGGGTATGTGCTTTTGGTCTTCCGCCCCATGCCAGTATCTAGCTAGATCCCTGACAGAACAATTCTCCCAATGTTACTTACTCTATTTTATGCTGGCTGTACCGGGTGGAGGGATATGTGTGTATAGTCTCAGACCCAAGTCACTGAGTGCAGTCTCAGGAGATGGGAGGCAGCGGTGTGGGATCTCTGCAACTTGTCTCATGTAAACATTTCATCTTCCACTGATTACTGAATATCAATATTATGAGTCCTGACCCTTACACTGTATAATTTATATTGTACATTACATACTCCTGACTCCTACACTATATACTCTATGTTGTACATTATTATACTGTATAGTCCTAACTTTTGTATCCTATATAATAAGTTGTATATTACATAGGCCTTACTTCTTTTGCACCCATTTTCTACCAGCTGGACATTTTATAGTCAATGATTTGAAGCACATACTTTTACATGTTGATAATAATGTGATAACATCCTCAAACTTTGGAACCTTAAACAGAAAGTGATAATGAGGGAGGAGTCAATAACCCAATGATGGTGGTCTTCAGGATCAGTCCAGTCTTCATCTTGGTTGTTCTCCCCCCATCCTCGCTCTCTGACCTCTGGTGGGGCTCAGTCCCGCTGTTATTCATGACTAAATCATGGACTAAATAAGGAAGTGCAGGACTTCTTGTGTTGGGAAGATGGCAATGAGTGATAGAGGGGGAGGGGACACTCGTCCTATAATCCCCTCATCACTGTCACTCCTATAAAAGACAGTTCTCGTTGTTCCCTCACTCTCTGACTAAGGTCCATGAATAAAGAAATGATCTGGTAGGAGATCAGAGGACCCATTTACTAGTTACCTTGAGGGGGGAATTGTAAGATCCTCAGAGACAAAGCTGTCTGATGTGGGCGGAGTCCTTTTTTAGGGGAACCAATCAGCTCATGTCTAGTAATAATCTTTTTATTTCTATTTTAGTAGATGGACGGGAGATGAGGAAAACCTCAGAGGATTGTCTCACTTTGTCTCCAGACTGTAAAGTAGAAGATGAGGACATCACACAGTATAGTCCAGGAGAAAACCCGACTACCTCAAATGTCCATCCGGCACCACACAGTGTAGATGGACCATCGTATTCCTCTTATCCTGAGGAACCTCAGACTGTGAGGGACGGGGCTGTCCTTCCAACAGAGAAGAGGTTTTCCTGTACTGAGTGCAGGAAACGTTTCCATTCTAAATCCCATCTGAACAGGCATAAAAGGTCTCACACAGGAGAGAAGCCGTATTCCTGTCCTGAGTGTGGAAAATGTTTTTCCCAGAAGTCTGGTCTTAGCACACATCAGAGATCTCACACTGGAGAGAAACCATATTCCTGTCCAGAGTGTGGGAAATGTTTTTCGCAGATCTCCCATCTTTCCATACACAAGAGATCACACACGGGGCAGAAGCCACTTTCCTGTCCTGAGTGTGGGAAATGTTTTTCACAGAAGTCCAGCCTTAATACACATCAGAGATCTCACACAGGGGAGAAGCCATATTCCTGTCCTGAGTGCAGAAAATGTTTTTCACAGATCTCCCATCTTCACACACACCAGAGATTGCACACGGGAGAGAAGCCACTTTCCTGTTCTGAGTGCGGAAAATGCTTTTCACAAAAGTCTGATCTTTACAGACATCAGCGACTGCACACGGGGGAAAAGCCACTTTCCTGTTCTGAGTGTGGTAAATGTTTTGTACAAAAATCAAACCTTGTTACACATCAAAGGTCTCACACGGGGGAGAAGCCGTATTCCTGTCTTGAGTGTGCAAAATCTTTTTCACGAAAATCTTATCTTTACACACATCAGAGATCTCACACGGGGGAAAAGCCGTATTCCTGCCCTGAGTGCGGGAAATGTTTTGCAGAGAAGCCCAGTCTTTCCAAACATCAGAGATCTCACACAGGGGAGAAGCCATATTCCTGTCCTGTGTGTGGGAAATGTTTTGCAGATAAGTCGAATTTTTACAAACATCAAAGATCTCACATTGGGGAGAAGCCACTTTTCTGTCCTGAGTGAACAAATTGTCACTCACTTGTCAGAACTTTTATGAGAAAATACACCTCTATGTGTGTACAGGTAGACTTGTGGACACAACAGATGAACAAGCCTGGTTATCCAGTGACCCAACCATTGTCTCTGCTCTGAGAAAGACAAACACATGACGAGACCCATTTCATAGAATTGGGCTGGATATATTTCACTATATTAAATAGTGATAAAGTTTATGCACTTTACATGCATATATATTGCGAGTTATAAAGGTCAAGACTGTCATGACACTGCACTCATCTATATTATATATATATATACATTTATAATATATACACACTATATTGGCAAAAGTATTGAGACACCTGCCTTTGCACGTGAACTTTAATGTCATCCAAGCCTTAGTCCGTGGAGTTCAATATTGAGTTGGTCCACCCTTTGCAGCTATAACAGCTTCAGCTCTTCTGGGAAGGCTGTCCACAAGATTTAGGAGTGTGTCTATGAGAATGTTTGACCGTTCTTCCAGATGCACATTTGTGAGGTCAGCCACTGATGTTGGATGAGAAGACCTGGCTCACAATTCATCCCAAAGGTGTTCTGTCGGGTTGAGGTCCAGGCCAGTCAAGTTCCTCCACCCCAAACTCGCTCATCCATGTCTTTATGGACCTTGCTTTGTGCACTGGTGCACAGTCATGTTGGAACAGAAAGGGGCCATCCCCAAACTGTTCCCACAAAGTTGAAAGCATCCAAAATGTCTTGGTATGCGGATGCCTTAAGAGTTGCCTTCACTGGAACTAAGGGGCCAAGAACAACCCCTGAAAATCAACCCCACACCATAATCCCCCGTCCACCAAATGATTTGGACCAGTGCACAAAGCAAGGTACATAAAGACATGGATAAGAGAGTTTGGGGTGGAGGAACATGACTGGCCACCACAGAGTCCTGACCTCAACCCAATAGAACACCTTTGGGATGAATTAGAGTTAGGCCTTCTTATCCAACATTAGTGCCTGACCTCACAAATGGTCAAACATTCCCATAGACACACTCCTAAACCATGTGAAGAGACTTCCCAAAAACGTTGAAGCTGTTATAGCTGCAAAGGGTGGGCCACCTCAATATTGAACCCTACGGACTAAGACTGGGATGCCATTAAAGTTCATTTGTGTGTTCAGGCAGGTGTCCTAATACTTTTGGTAAAATAGTTTGTGTGTGTGTGTATGTATGTATATATACATACAATGTATATATACATATCTGTGCCTGCTTACAAGCCGATATAAAGGATTATAAACTATTTTACTAGCCAAAATATAATTATCATGAACATCTTTATAAGTACAGTATATGATTTTAAATCATAATACAATGTTTCAAGTTATCTATAAAATATTTATCCTGACACAATATCCCATTGCCATAAAAATGATTTCTAAATAATAATATGGGTTATGCATGTGTAATATGCATTATTAAAAATGTGTGTCATAGGGAAGTGATAATCTCATTATGTGCATAGAGTGCTGGATTTTTAGCATTATTATTAGAAATATTGTATGTGTATAACAGAAAAATGAGGGCAGAGACGACAAACTTTGCACCGCATCCCTGAATGAATAATAATAAAGAAGGGGACAAAGGGGTAAGCAAGACCCCCCGGGACTTTTAAGGTGCTTGGTACTATGTAGTAGGTAAATATTCACAGAGTATGTATCATAAAATAACAGATTTTTTATTTAATTTACACAATTTACAAAACAATATTTACAATTTATTAAAATTGTTATCCACATCAATATTCTATAATAAAGCAAAAACAGAATATCACTCAGAGTATACCACTCGACATGTTTCGCTCATCTGAGCTTCTTCAGGAGTTTAAGGTACACTTTGTGGATAGACAAGTATATGCCAATTGAGAAGTTGCACTGCGGTAAATACAGCAGCCACCAAATGTAGATGATACCAAGACAGGGTTCTGAATCACGCACAAATATGCCTGAGTCCAAGGGGCCACAGGAGGACATATGATGAAAATATTGATCTGAACACTAATTAAAGTAGAATCAGAAAGGTCCTATGTTCAAGAAATATCCTCATATATATAGATATACACCTATTGGTCACTCCATACAGGCTTATCCCATTTTTGGGTAAAAAATTGAAATTAGAAAACACCCCAAAGAAAACTATTCTGTTAGGATATGGCAGTAAAGCTGGCAGGTCACTGGGCGATAGATGGACACACCACCCCAATAGTGCACTGGCAGAGGCACTATTTGGGGTGGTGTGTCCATCTATCGCCTGGTGACCTGCCAGCTTTACTGCCATGATTAAGCACTACAGCTAGTGCGAAACGTCAGCAATTTTTCCTTGTTCGCTGTATTTGTTGAGCTGTGATGTGATTTTCCAATAAAAGAAAGTGGTTTTCTGAAGAGTGCGGCAGTCCAGAGCTTTCAAGTCTTCGAATACCAAACATTATGGGGCCTTTGTGGCAAATTAGAGCGCCGCGGAATGCTCCATAATGCACAAGGAGATCGCAGTGCATTGATGTCCTATGATTGGCCAAAGCATGCACAGCAGGCTCTGCTGAGAGAGCCATTGGCAGGGTGCCTTTAGTCAATTATGGCTCAGTGGGCTAAGTCCACGCCCCACACTATGGGGGTCATTTACTATAGTGCCGTGGCGCTAATCGCGCTAAAACTGTAATTTACTATAGCGCTGGTAAAAAATACTCCCAAAATCGAATTTACCATAGTTCCCTGAAAACAAATAGTGCCCAAACCCTTACTCTGCTTAAACCAGGAGTAGTGCACATGGAAATAATGTTTGGAGCATGATATAATTGTCTAAATGGTACTGAAATATGCAGCATATTGTTTAATGATAATTTGCTTTTAAACTGTGTGAAAAAATGATTTCTACACTGAAATATCTTTAACCACTTCCCACCCGGCCAATGCATATATACGGCCGGGTGGGAGCCGTCTACTCCTGATAGGCCGTTCAGGAACGTCCTTCAGGAGTAGCGGGATCGCGCGCAGCAGCGCGATCGAGATGTGCCGTGTCACCCGGACACGGCACATCTCAGATCGGCAGGAGGGCTCTGTGATTGGCCCTCCTGATCACATGACGGCCGTGTCCAATCACGGCCGTCATGTGATGTAAAAAAACAGCCGGTTGCTAGGCAATCGGCTCTCCTCTCCTCACACGGAAGTCACCGCTGAGGAGAGGAGAGCAGAATGCTGCAGCCGGCTGATGATCAGTGAGTATGGGCTGCTTTTTACAGCTTTTTACTCACTGATCATCAGTGTAGTGTAATACACAACACACCACACAGTACAAACACAGTCCCCACATATGTCCCCAAAACACACATGTCCCCAAAACATACATGTCCCCAAATAATAAAAACACATGTCCCTAATAATAAAAACATGTCCCCCACATATGTCCCACTAAAATCACATGTCCCAATGATTATCTGCACACATATGTACGTGATCACCTGCACACATATGTACATGATCATTTGCGTACATATGTCCGTGATCACACAAACCAATTATTATACACTTAACGGAATTTTTTTTACCAAAAACATGTAGCAGAATACATTTTGGCTTAAATTTATGACAAAATTTGATTTTATTGGATTTCTTTTCAAATAGAAAAAAGAAAATATTGTTTTTTTTCCAAATTTCCGCTATTTTTGCGCTTATATCGCAAAAAAAAAAAAAACGGAGTCGTGAATAAATAACACCAAAATAAAGCTCTATTTGTGCGAACAAAATGATAACAATTTCATTTGGGTACAGTGTAGCATGACCGCGCAATTGTCACTGAAAGCGCTAGAGCGCTGAAAGCTGAAAATTGGGCTGGGAAGGAAGGGGGTGAAAGTGCCCTGTATTGTAGTGGTTAAAAGTCTGAAAAGAGATAAATTCCCCGTCTCTGTACAACTAGGTGCCAATACAACTGAGCATGCTCAGACCTGCAAACAGCTCTCATTTTTGCTCCCATGGCTTTTTTACAGGGCACTATAGTAAATACCAAAATTCGTGCTGGACTAAAATGCGTTTTTTAGAATGAAAATCAGCGCTATTATAGTCCAATGCAAGTTTCAGCCATTGATTCTAATGGCACAATTGTAACTTCCCCAAATAAATACTTTTAATGTTGAGATGGAATGTATCTTTCTCCAAAATAAATGTTCCTTGCAACAATGTTGCTGCTTCTATTTTGTTTTTTCTCATCTATTTTGTTTTTAAGAATGCTAGAATGTGGAATGTTTTGATGTTTTGGTAAAATATTTTTTTTCTTTTTGTCACTCACTTGTTACTCTCCATCTCACAAAAATCATTACTCAAACTCACACAGGTGTCTTTATAAACCACAAACAATACCATTGCTGATGCAAATTTAAATCGAGTCACAATTTTGTGTGTTTTTTTATATTTCCAAATAATCATAATTTGAGCCCAAAAAATGTGATATGTGTACCAACATCAGAAATCAAAATGTAATTCCCCAAAATTAGAGGGTAACATCACTATTCTACACTCACCCACCAAGAACCACAAAATATCACAGAATAAATCAAGAAGCTCTTGAGTAATGTAATTCCACCACCTATATGTCCAAAGAGATGCTATATTTATGTGTAGGAGGTTTCCACGTGTGGAAGCTCTGTGGCTTAGAGGTTATAACTTCTGCTTAGCATCCCTGAGGGACTGTGTTCTAATCCCAGCATGCCGCTTCATGTACAGAAGTTGTCTCATCTCCCTATGTTGTTAAACATAACTCTATGTCTATGTATAAATGTAGTATTTATGTGTAGGAGGGTTCCACCACCATTGTAAATCTTGCCAGATACAGTATCTAGTAGACATGTGCAATTAGTTTATTTCTGAGTTCGTTTAACGAATTTTACAAATTCATTAATTCCAAAATGTCCAAATTTCGGAATTTTTCAATTTACAAAATTTCAAGTTTTTGAAATTTCCATATTTTCAACATTTACGAAATTTCGGAATTTCCAAAATTTCAAAAAATTCAAAATTGGAAAATTTCAAATTTCTGAAATATAGAATTTTTGAATTTTAAAATTTCGGAATTTTCAAAAATTCTGAATTTCTGAAATTCTAAATATATGGTTATACAAGTCAATGACCCCTAAAGTACATTTATAATGAGGTTACAAGAGTCAACAGGCCATCTGGTTATGAGTCACAAGTCATTCATCCTGTCTCATGGCCTACAGAACAGAGAACAGGAAAGGACAAACCAACCCACAATGATATATATAGAGTACAGTGCTTGTGCAAGCATCTTTCTAACCATTCTTTCATACTTGAACTAGAAACCCATGTCAAAATGAAGTCACAAAGGTTTGGGCATATTATTACAACTAACTAATAATAAATATTAAATTATAGGTATTGGAATTTCCTTTCAAATTTGGCTGTTAGTGAACGTAACGAATACAACTTTATCCGAAGTTACGAATTATGTGAAATAACGAATGACGTATCTAAACGAATGGAACGTAACAATCTAATAATAATAAATATTAATAATAAAACCTTTATATTATTATTATTAATTTGTTCCATTCTATTTGTTTAGATTCATTATTTCAGACAATTCGTAACTTCAGATAAATTTGTATTCGTTACGTTCACAAACAGCCAAATTTGAAAGGAAATTCCAATATCTATAATTTAATAGCTTGTTATTATTTCAAATTTTACTGATTTTCTTTTTTTTTTTCGGATTTTCAAAATTTTTAATTTCCGAATTTTCAAATTCCGAAAATTCGGAATTCCAAAATTTGGAAATTCGGAAATTTCAAAATTCGAAAATTTGAAATGCGGAAATTTGAAAATTCAGGCCCGTTTCAGCCCCTCATTGGGTGCCACTTCATGTACATCAGCACGATCCGGTCACGCAGGGCTCGGCTCCAGGGCCCTCAGTCCTGGGTACGTCACTGGTGCGACTCGGGCAGTCCACTGTGTCACATAGCTTGGTGGCCACATTAGCCCCTCATTGGGCTGCCACTGCACGGGCCTTTGCACCATGTCACAACTCACAGGGGGGTCGGGCCATGCCTCTAAAGAGGAGGTTTAATTATGTTCTTTTTCTGCTGCACATTCACCATTCTTTATCCCAACCACAGAGCTCAGCTTCACTCTGTTTAGGTGGTCTCTTATTTTGTTGCTTTTAAAGCGGGATTCCACCCTAAAGTGGAACCTCCGCTGATCGGATCCCTCCCCCCCTCCGGTGTCACAATTGACACCTTTCAGGGGGGAGGGGGGTGGAGATACCTGTCAAAGACAGGTATTTTCACCCACTTCCGGGCATAGACTCCTGTGGGAGTCTACGCCATTTCCTGCCCTGCCGCGCTGTCTGCTGGGACACACACGGGTCCCAGTGACAGCGCAGAGATTTCCTATTGCACGGCGCGGCTCGCGCATGCACAGTAGGGAACCGGGAAGTGAAGCCGATTCGCTTCACTTCCTGATTCCCTCACCTAGAATGGTGGCGACAGCAGCCGAGGGCCGAGCGATCGATCGGCCTCGGCTGCCGGCATCGCTGGAACCTGGGACAGGTGAGTGTTCATTTATTAAAAGTCAGCAGCTGTAGTATTTATAGCTGCTGGCTTTTAATATTTTTTTTTTGGTGGAATCCCTCTTTAAGTTTTGATTTTATGTTTGTTCATTCCATCATTCTATTTAGTGTGTACCTCATTAAGTTGTTTCAGGTGGATTCCACATTTTACATTCAGGGACAGCAAGGTGTGTTCTGTGCATCTTTCGGTCAAGGGTCATAGCTAGTGGCACTACATACCAGGATCTGTCATGTCTAGAGATCCGTGCGTGCTGAGGTTGCATTTTTAAATGATTGTAATACTTGCAGTCTTCTCGCCTGTACTTCATAGTCATACATTGCACGTTACTTACATTAGTATTTCTACCTACCACGGTCTTTAGGTTACAAGCTCTGAGTTTTCGTTTCTAATTACCTGTCTGCTGCAGGTTGCTCAAGCTTGCTTACTACATACACACAGGGGGTTATGGTCACTAGATTCACCATTATGCGCTGTTTTTGTTTGTTTACTTTGTTTCACTGCACCTTTATTTTATTCAGTTAGTCATGGTAGGGTGTCTTTGTTTGTTCAGGATTTGATTTTCCTTGGGTCCGATAGTCTGAAGTTGGGTTTTTCCACAGATTCAGACATGTCACATGTTTCGGAGAGCGACAAATTTGCCTTCATCCCTCCTACATCTGTTAGGGGTTCAGTGCATGGCAGTGCCCCATCTCTGAGAAAGTGTACTATACCGGAGCTCATTGCAGAGCTCCAACACCGGGGAAATTCCATTCTCGGCTATGGCCAGGAAAGCGGAGCTGTTCCGGCTGTTGTTTTCTAGCCCGTCCTAGCCACAGCCATCCACTAGTGCAGAGAATGTGTCATTGCTTACGTCACTAACCCAGATTCCCAGATAGTCCTAAACACACTCTCCACTTCTGTTCAACTGCTGCAAGATAGGATGGATGTGATGGAGGCCCGCCCAGCAAGGGCGGAAGTTGCTGCTGCTCCCACAGCCTCTATACTGGCTGGCACCTCTGCAGGTAATACCAGAGGGCCATCACCTGTAGCCTTTTCCTTCGCCACTAGCAGTGCTGCCATCCGTGTCCCCTGTGCACTTTATACCTGCCAACCTCAAAAAAGATATCTTAGAGGGGAAGGACATAAATCTGGCATCCCTGCTCATAGCATCACAAGATGTGGTCGAAAACAAGTCTTATGCTTGCAGGGAAGTCTCTGTGGTTCTCAAAGCTAGAGACTCAAGGCTCAATCGTAAACTCAGCATAGTGGAGTTCATCATTTGTGCTGTTAGTTCAGGCAGGAGGGAGGACCTATATCTACACAAGGTGGTGGACCTGGCTCACAAGTACGGTGGCTCGACGTTCTACGACTATCACCGGTCTTTTTCAGCGAAGGTTGCAGCTTCTTGGGTGCAGTTTCAAATGGTCACATGTTGGAGCAACATTGACATGGAACTGTTCTGTAGGCACTTTGCCAATCAGAAATCTCCAGCATGTGGTCATTGTCGGGCATCAGCCCACACCACCAATCTGGAGCATTCCCTGCCATCGTGTTCTGCCAGGCAGGTGTCCAGTGGATCCTCTACAGTGCCATCGGGTCAGGTAGAAAAATTCGGCAGACCCATTCATTTTCTAGGCAAGGCTCAGCTGTGCAACAATTTCAATTATGTGACCTGTAACTATAATCAGTGCAGACTCTTTCATGTTTGCACCAACTGCTTCAGGGCACACCCCAAATCCTCTTGTTCCCCTTAAGTCACCCGGTCCTTCTTGACTAAGCCAAGTCAGTGTTTTCAGATTAGAGTTGTGGTTGTTACACCACCCATCCTCACCTCTCAGGCAATTCCTCGCAGGGGGGTTTTCTGATGGTTTTCACACGGGCCTCATTACTTTACCTTCGCAGACTTTTGAATCTGCTAACCTATTATCTGCCACCAGCAATCAATTAGTAGATGAATTGTTACAGGTCGAGTTAGCCAAGGGGTTTGTCATAGGGCCATTTCTTGCTGCACCTTTTTGTATGTGGAGGGTCAGCCCCATCGGTGTGGTTAAGGCAGTGTTTCTCAAATCCAGTCCTCAGGCCCCCCCAACAGGTCATGTTTTCAGGTTTTCCATTATTTTTCACAGGTGATTTGATCAGTTTCACTGCCTTAGCAATTACCACAGCCGTTTCATCTGAGGGAAATCCTGAAAACATGACCTGTTGGGGGGGCCTGAGGACTGGATTTGAGAAACACTGGGTTAAGGGTACATTTTCAAATAAACATCGGATAATCTATGACTTGTCTGCTCCTCATTCCTCACATATACCTAGTCTTAATTCTATCATTCCTTCAGAAGAATTTTCCCTGCAATATTCGTCAGTGGACTTGGCCATTCAGCATATTTTGCAGTCAGGTCGGGGCACATGGTTATCCAAAGCTGATATTTTGGATGCCTTTAAACTCCTCCCCATTAATTCGACCCTCTGGCAGTGGCATGGGTTCAAATGGTGGGAGCGGTATTATTTTGCCACGAAGCTGGCGTTTGGGTACAAGAGTAGTCTGTGGCTCTGCAACACTTTTGCCTCTGCTCTCAATTGGATATTGTCCAATCGCAAAGGGTGTCAGAGGGTCATTCATTATTTAGACAATTTTTTGCTAATACCCCTACGCAGTCTCCCAAGCAGTGGCGGCCCATCCATAGGGGGCGCACGGGCACCGCCCCCCAAAGCTAGTGACGAAAAAAGGGGGCCCTTTAAAAAAAAAAAAAAATTAAGTTCACTGTGCTCGGGCGCCGGCCACAGTGCACTATGGAAGCATCATGCCAATGCAATCCCATGATTGCAGGCGAGATGCTACATTTTCAGGGTTTTGTGTTGCTTTGTGGCGCAAAGCTAAGTGACACTCTACTCTCATTGGGTCAGTCTTCTGTCTGCCTGCCTATCTGACCATTAGCACAGCTGTAGAACTTGGGCGGTGCTTTCCCCCCGGGCAGCCGTGTCACTTTTGGTTTCTGTGCCAGTGGGAAGTCTGTTCCATGAAGTAAGAATCAAGGTAATGTGATCTCACACTCTGTCAGTGTCTGTCCGTCCACATACCTTGTAATATTCTCATCCTGTGATTGTTATCTGTGATCAGACTAAAGAACAAAAACCCCTAGTGATGGACTGTTAAGGCACACAGAGAGTAAAAAGGTATTTAAATATAAAGATAGTTTATTAAATATGTTGTATAAAAGAGTATTGACTGATCTGAGATGGTGGAGGGAGGGGGACGGGGTGTCCTGCTTCTTCTGTGCCCGGGAATTAACCTCCATTCATACAGCAATCTGCAGGAGCATTTCATGATACATGATCTCCTGTATGTGTACCATGAGGGGTCCCAGCACTGCGTCCTGCTACAGCCATCGTATACAGTATATCCTCTTCTTCACCAGGTCTCTATCAATCTATCTCTCTCCTTCTCTCTTCTCACTCTCTCTGTCTATCTATCGATCTTCCTGCCTATCAATCTGTCTGTCTATTTATCTGTCTGTCTATCGATCTATCTGTCTGCCTGTCTGTGTACCTATCTGCCTGCCTATTGATCTGCCTGCCTATCGATCTGTCTGTCTGTGTACCTATCTGCCTGTCTATCGATCTGCCTGTCTATCGATCTGTCTGCCTATCAATCTGCCTGCCTATCGATCTGCCTGTCTATCGATCTATCTATCTGCCTGCCTGTCTGTGTACCTATCTGCCTGTCTATCGATCTGCCTGTCTATCGATCTGTCTGCCTATCAATCTGCCTGTCTATCGATCTGCCTGCCTATTGATCTGCCTGCCTATCAATCTGCCTGCCTATCAATCTGTCTGTCTATCGATCTATCTGCCTGCCTGTCTGTGTACCTATCTGCCTGCCTATTGATCTGCCTGCCTATCGATCTATCTGTCTATCGATCTGTCTATGTACCTATCTGCCTGCCTTTCTATCGATCTGTCTATCTGTGTACTTATCTGCCTGCCTATCGATCTGCCTGCCTATCGATCTGTCTGTGTACCTATCGATCTGTCTGTCTGTGTACCTACCTGCCTATCGATCTGTTTGTGTACCTATTGGTCTGTCTGTCTGCCTATCGATCTGTCTGTCTGTGTACCGATCTGCCTGCCTATCGATCTATCTGTCTGTATACCTACCTGCCTATCGATCTGTTTGTGTACCTATTCGTCTGTCTGTCTGCCTGCCTATCAATCTGTCTGTCTGTGTACCTATCGATCTGTCTGTGTACCGATCTGCCTGCCTATCAATCTGTCTGTGTACTTATCGGTCTGTCTGTCCGTCTGCCTATTGATCTGTCTGTATACCTATCTGCCTGCCTATTGATCTGTCTGTATATTGATCTGTCTGTGTACCTATTTGCCTGCCTATTGATATGTCTGTCTGTAGGCCCTGTCAAGGGTGAGTGACAGGGGGGTGTTGTTGGTTGGGGCTCAGTTTGCGCCCTCCCCCCCAAAAAAAATTGAGCACCAGCCGCCACTGCTCCCAAGGATCTTGAATCGCTCACAGAACTGTTTGCTGATTTAAACACCCCCTTAGCTGCCCACAAGGTGGAAGGGCCTTCCACAGTGATTACTTTCCTAGGTATTACCCTTGACATAAATACAATTAGGGCTGCGCTTAAAGGCACCTATTTGAATAGGTGAAAAAAGTGAATAATGTGTGTAACTGAAAATACAAGCAAGTGAATACAAAAGTTCATGAAATATTTGAGAACAGTCCCAAAATTATTCACTCTGGTGCGTCCAAAGCTAAATTACAAGTCCACAGATGGCATTCGAGGTGAATTATCCTGCTACGTTCTCAGCCCTCGGCAACTCTTGGAATTGGATTGTAAGCAAGTAGAAAGAATAAGTACCCTTACCGGATGGGTTGGACACATCCACCTTATAGTAGTGTGTCTTGCAAGCTTATGGGGGGGCTCCAGCCACTCACCCCAATACACCGACCCGATGTTGTTTTCCTCTCAGGGTTCCTCATGGTCTCCAGATAGAAAAGGTGAGTGGGATTTCCGTGCCATACACTGCGATCGAACTTGATGCCAGACATCTCGTAAGAGTTCACCATAAAAGGAATAAAGCATAAAAAAAGCTTCGCATGGTGAAATACAACCAATGATGGTTTATTGAAAAAAGTTTTCGATGAACAGAACTAACAATATAAAATCACGTGATACATAAAAAATAGCAATGTGGGGAGCAGACAACTGCTAGCCCTACGTGTTTCGACCTCAAAGTCTTCAACAGGGGCATAGCCTTGACACCAATTGCATGATCGCTAGTTTGCCTCAAGAGAAGCTGGATAGGATTTGTGGCACTATTCACAATCTTGTCAGGTCCCCTGTTTGCTCTAGGAAGCATTTGCAGTCTCTGTTAGGCAGGCTCAACTTTGCCATGAGGATTATTCCTCAGGGCAGGTCATTTGTGTCTAGGTTGTTGGCTCTCCTACCTCTGTGCCAGGACACAGACTCAGGCGTGAGGTTGCAAGCCGATGCGGCTGCTGATCTGCTCACCCGGGACCAATTTTTTGGTATATCCATGTTTATCCATCTTCCTACGGCCATGTCCCCCAGAGTTTTTCAGATGCCGCAGCCTCAGTGGGTTTTGCAGCAATTTGTGGATGTCAATGGTTGGCTGGTCCATGGCTCACCAAGGTTTTCAACATTGCTGGGATTTCTCAGACTTCTGCTCTGTTTGAGATTTATCCAATAGCCACAGCAGCTGTCACTTGGGGTCCCACTTGGTCTGGCCACACAGTCCTTTTCATTACCGATAATTAAGCCACAGCCAAAATCATCAATAAGGGTAGATCCAGGTCGCTCATCATAATGTCCTTCATGCGCAGGCTGACGTGGTTTGGTCTCTTGCATAATTTTCATTTTCAGGGAGAGTTTATCAGTGGTGTCTGTAATGTGGCTGCTGACGCCTTATATTGTTCTGATTTTCGGCATTTCTTCCTACAGCATCCGGAAGCAGATTGGGTGGGCATGCCGGTACCTCCTTTTTCCACAAACAATTTCCATACTTTTCTTTAAATTACCCGACATCTCCTCTTTCCTGCTATCTGGCCCACATGACAATTAGGGCTCATTCACATTGAACATACGTGTCCATGCCCAGTGTGATGGCCGTGTACCGTGTGGGGATGCATGGTGTTCTGTGCATCCCTGTGCAGGCAGTCCAGTCACAGTCAATTGGGATGCTGCAGCTGCATGGACATAGTCCAATATCAAAATTTGACATGCAGACACGAAGGAATGCATGTATGCAAAACGCACAGTGGTCACACCCCTGATTGGCACCCGCTGCTGTCAATCCCAGCCAGTGAGCCAATCAGGAGATTGAGCTGGCGGGACCGAGCCATGGCTCCATGTGTGAATGGACACACAGAGCAACGGCTCGGGAGCACGCCTGCTTGGGTGCCCCCGTAGCAAGCTGCTCCTGTGGGGGCATGGGGCCCGGCAAGGGACCCGAGGAGAGGAGGATCCGGGCTGCTCTGTGCAAAACCACTGCACAGAGCAGGTATGACATGTTTGTTATTTAAAAAAAACAAGACTTTAATATCACTTTAAGGTTAGCTGTGCATAGTAAAGGATAAGCAATAGAACAGTTTTATTTTATTGAAATAAGTATACTGAGGTTTGTACTGTACAGTATCTCTTCATGGCGCACTGGGAGGAAGAAGCCATATTCAAGAATAAAACCCCCGAGCTAGTCTGCTACCAGAGATACATTGATGATCTTATAATGGTGTGGAATGGCAATGAGGCTGGTCTTGATACATTCATGCAGAAGTTGAATGCCAATAATAAAAACATTGTTTTAACATGTAATGTCAGTACAGACTGGATAGTGTCCTTAGACTTATCAAAAGAAGGGGATCAGGTTAAGATGACCAACTATTTTAAATCCACAGACCTTAATGCATTTATTCCAGTAGAGAGCTGCCTCCACAGCAAGTGGCTTTGTAATAACCCTAGGGGACAATTTATACGTCTGAGGCGTAATTGTACATATAAAGGGGATTATAATTCCCAACCCCAAATGTTGGCCTCTTGCTTTCTACAAAAGGGTTATGATAAAGGTTCTCTGGGTAGAGAAATTGAGACAGTTCGGAATTTGGATAGGAAGACCTTGGTGTCGAATGTCCCTAAAGTTAATCATAACTTATCTATGAATATGAGAATGACCTTGGATTTTAATGTTCAATATAAAAAATTTGAAAAAATTATTCAGAGACATTGGCCTGTTCTGAAACAAGACCGAGCTCTGGGCACTGTACTAACTGGAACGCCCTTAATTCATATACAGGAGAGCACCCTCCCTTAGGGACAAACGAGCTCCAGGAGTTATTGACCCTCCGGTAGACTTGTGCAATCCGTTTCGTAGTGAATCGAAATTCGACCGAATTTTGCATCTTTCGGACATTCGGATGCATCCAAATGTCCGAATAAAAAAATAACGAATAACAACGAATACGAAAGAAATATAACGAATGAATTCGAATGAATTCGACATGATTCGGTAATTCTTTAAAGATCTAATGAAACAAAAGGTCAGCTCAAAGTAAATCTTATAGTCCAGTCAGCTAATTAATTTTGTGCCGGAGGATGGATTACTGGCAAAGTGCATTCCTGAGAACTGAGTGAGAAGGGTGTTGTATTGTATTTGAGCTGAAGAGAAGAGACGTTGTCATTGTGTGTGTTAAAAGACAAACAAACGACTTTCCAAACTACGAATCATTATCACGAATGTCTATACATACATAAATAGCGAATTTCAACGAATACGAACGAATGCATTCGACACTCTACGAATAATAATGAATTATCCGAAAATGTATTAACGTAACATAACGAATATAACAGAACGAAATTATGTATTTTACGAATGACAACGAACCGAAACTAAACAAAATTTTCCGTTGTGCACAAGTCTACCCTCCGGTACATTTTGAGAACCAGATCTTCAATTTCCTGACTGTTTTTTATGCATGTGGTCAAGTGTAATATCAAGAAACGCAAAGACTTTGTAGCATCTGCTACCAATAAAAGTTATCAAATTAAAGAGTTAATAATATGTAATACAATGGGGGTCATTTACATGTTGGAGTGCGAGGTGGTGTGGTGGCGGTGTGGTCTACAGTATGTAGGAAGGACCTCGAGACCCTTATGCCGCGTAAACAAGGTCGAACTGTTTGACGTACTTAGTCCGTTGAAACACATTTCAGCGGACAATCCGCTCGTGTGTGGGCTTCAGCGGACTTTTTCAGCGTGCAGTCCGGAGTACTAAGAATTTCGGTTTTTCCAAAAATCTGTCCGTCGTACTTTGGTTTCAGCGGACAATACGGTCGTCAGTATGCTAGTCCGACGGACTAAGAATGGCGCATGCCCAGAAAGGATTTACAGGGCTTTGCTGTGTCTTGGACTTCCTATTTCTAGTCCCGTCGTACGTGCTGTACGTCATCGCGCAAGCTTTCGTTGGACTTTGTGTATCCGTGTGTGGTCAAGTCTGTTCAGTGGAAAGTACGCCGGATTGTCTGTCGGATTGTATGACGGACTAAGTATGTCAAAAGTTCGACCGTGTGTACGCGGCATTACATGTGAGAATTGGAGAACACGTGAATAATATTAAAAAAGGTCTTAAAAAGCATAATGTCTCCAAACATTTTTGTTTGTTCCATAATAGAAACCCCGCTGGGTTGAAATTTTGGTGGATCGAAAAAGTGACCAGTCATTGGAGAGGAGGAAATTATATCCGGTAATTGAGCTGCCAAAAATCCTTTTGGGTATATGAGACCAAGGTAGGGGTCCCCAAAGGGTTGAATGTAGAGTTCAATCTGAATTACTTCATTTCAGATCGGTGAAGAATAGGATTGAGTTGAATATAGGGAATATTGGGTTTCTTAATTCATTTTTTATTATATGTGAATGTTGATTCTGTATTATTTTGTACTTAGGAAGGGTGGCTGTACTGACTTTTATTTGAATTTTTTAATGTTAATCATAACTTTTTTTTTATGGAATGTATGCAATATTTACATCCATAATTATGGTAATTTTTAATTATTGCCATAATTTTAAATATTTTTGTTGTTGCTCCCCTTACAGACACGTGGTATCACTAAGGGGTTAAATGTGCTCCATCATATGCCTTTTAGCTCTGGTGTCCGTGTTACTGAGCATGATGAGCATTTGGAGCATGTCGATCGACTCTGTGACTTTCCAGATAAATGTGTCAGTTGGGGAAC
Source organism: Lithobates pipiens (assembly GCF_037356315.1). Taxonomy (NCBI): domain Eukaryota; kingdom Metazoa; phylum Chordata; class Amphibia; order Anura; family Ranidae; genus Lithobates; species Lithobates pipiens. Next base: position 626,946,145 of record NW_027507758.1, read on the forward strand.
ATATATCATAGTGAGAATAGTGCTGAGGTTAGCTGCATCCGTTGTGTTTATCAGACTCTATGGCAACAAATGAGGTTATGGGGGGAGCGCTGGATATTTACCACGTCCCTCAGGGGGTTGATTCTGGATGCCCTGCATTCCTTTATGTGGATTCCAAGTCAACAGACTATACGGAGGGCAGCGCCTCAGATGTTCACCACGCCCTCTGGGCGTCTGACTGCTCAGCCGATTCAATTTGAGAGGGTAGGCCTCGGATGTTGGCCATACCTCTCCGCATGTTAATGTTGTTGTTGACATGGTGGGGAGTGGGCGTTTGTCCGGAGGTTAATCACGCCCCCCTGAGCATCTGTAATCCATCCAAATCACTATGGTAAGGGTATTTTTGGATGCTGGTCACGCCCCCCGCACGTTTCTGTTGCTACAGACGTGGGGAAAAGTGTGTGTGTGTGTCCAGAAGCTAGCCACGCCACCTAAACATTTGTAATGCTCTTTCAGTGTTTGGAGGGAGGGTGGGGGTATGGCTGTAGCCTTGACCCCATACATTCTGATATTGTGATAGTGCATTCAGGTGGGGCTGGTTTACTAATTATAGTAAGGTGGACTATATTTATATATATATATATATATATATATATATATATATATATATATATATATATATAAAGCAAGGAGAAGTCATGAGCCCACAGAGTTCGCTAGTGAAGTCTCACCCACAGGACGATAGGTGTGCGTCAAAGGGTTCCGTGACGTCATTACAGCCACCTTCTTGATTCATGCATTTTATGCTGTATGCCTCATATCCTAGCACTGGGTTTGTAAGTAACAGATAGAGATAAAACGATAATTCTCCCGCTCTACAAGACTCTGGTCTGGCCGCACCTGGAGTATGCTGTCCAGTTCTGGGCACCAGTCCTCGGGAAGGATGTACTGGAAATGGAGCAAGTACAAATAAGGGTAACTAAGCTAATAAAGGGTCTGGAGCATATTAGTTATGTGGAAAAGTTGTGAGCACTGAACTTATTCTCTCTGGAGAAGAGACACTTGAGAGAGGATATGATTTCAATATACAAATACCGTACTGGTGACCCCACAATAGGGATAAAACTTTTTTGCAAAAGGGAGTTTAACAAGACTCGTGGCCACTCATTAAAATTATAAGAAAAGAGGTTTAACCTTAAATTACGTAGAGGGTTCATTACTCTAAGCCCTTGTACACACGTTCGGAGATTCCGACAACCAAATCAGTCGGATTTTGTCTGTCAGATTTTGTCCGACGGATTTTGTCCGAAACTGTTGTATACACGGTCGGACAAAGTTGTCGGAAAGTCCGACGTGATGACATTATTTCGTTACGACGGGACTATGTTCACGCTAGTAGCCAATAGCTTTGGTGTAGGAATTTGATCTGGCACTTTGTCCGATCGGAATTCTTTACACATGATCGGAGTATGTCCGATCGGAGCATTTTGTCGTAAAATTTTACCAACAAGTTTACCAACAAACAACAATATCCGACAAAACGGTCCGATCGGACACATTCCGTCGGAATCTCCGTGTGTACAAGGGCTAAGAGCGGCAAGGATGTGGAATTCCCTTCCACAGGCGGTGGTCTCAGTTGGGGGCATTGATAGTTTCAAGAAACTACTTTACATTACTGAAGCTAGATTTCGATTGTTGGATCAGCCGTTTAACAGATTTGTATCTTATGATTACCCCGGTAGGGACTGCTTGTATGACCTGTTAAATCAGAGGTCCATACACCAAGGTGAGCGGCCTGTACTTGTGGTGGTGGAAGCACAGATAAGATCATACACGGTTTACGATCATCTTGAGCACCCTGGTTACCATTGAGGATTTTTCTTCCTGATTGCTGGTGTACTTATCATCCTTTGGCTTTACAGCATTTCGTATATCTGGGACTTTTATGCCTTTGTATAGCAGTTATATGCATTTTAGTCCATGTTTCAGTGCTGCACTATTTTTGTATTACCTTTCTGGGTGGCAGCTTCCATGGAGGTTCTGCGGCCAGGTTTAGTGTCGCATGAACCAGGATCTTTTTGGCCAGAAGGGAGTGACCGGGATCAGATTTTTTTTTCTCTCTGAATTTCCTTAGAACCAGGGGTGAAAGGCGTAGCACAGCTGGTAATACTGATGGGCGAGAGCATCTATGCCTACTGCCTCATCTTCTTGGTGGAGTGAGAAGAACTTCTGCACTTTTGAGTTCTGTTGGATGGCGAACAGATCTATTTGGGGATGCCCTCATGTTTTGGAGATCATCAGGAAAATTTCTTGGTTTGGACTGCACTTTGCTTCCACCACTCTCCTTCTACTTAGTAGATCTGCTAGCAGATTCTGGGATCCATTCTGTTCCGCCCAGGTAAGTAGCTCACTAGTCAGTTCAAGGTTGCTCCTTGTTTCAATATATAAGCTACTGCAGTTGTATTGTCTGAGAGAACCTGAATGTGTTGTCCCTTTAGCATTTGTTGAAAAGCTATGAGACCAAGAAAAACTGCCTTCAGTTCCCGTCATTTGAGGACTTTCGGGCTTCTGCTTTAGACCAGGCCCCTTGAGAGGTTTGACCATCCAGATGGGCTTCCCAGCCCCAAGATCACATGTCTGTTATTAGTCTGGCTTGTCTAGGGGAAACACCCAGGAAAGACCTTTTGTCCGGTTGGTTGAATTCCTCCACCACCAGAGCACCCGTTTTACATTTGAGGTAAGTTTGATCTGCTTTTTTAGCGACTCCTGGTGCAGCCATCTCTGTAAGATATTCATCTGGAGGGGTCTGGAATGTAATCTGGCCCACTGAATAGCTGGGATCAATGCTGTGAGAAGGCCTAAGACTGCCATGGCTGATCATACTGATAGATTGGTCTGAACTTTTTTCTGTCTGTATGGTCTTATGGCTGCACCATCTTTAATGCATTTTTTATGGTGTTCCCCCCAAATCTTTGTTTGCCTAGTATATGGATTCTGACCAAATACCTTTGGGCTGGAGCACCCCCCCCCCCATCATTGCCTTTTATTAGTGTCCACTTATTAGTGTACACACCTCATATAACCAGTGTTATAGGAGGTGTACTTTCAATTCTCCAATATAGAGGAGTGTATTCTCCCATGGTTCAGAGAAGCAGGATCTTCCATTCTATGGATAGCGTAGGACCCACTGATATTGAGGTACTTTGACGTAGTAGTGGGCTTAGCGCTATATAGCCATATGGTGTAACTAAATCCCCATATTTTCTGAATATGCTCAGGTGTTTTTTTTAAATAGCCTTGCAGGAGTTAAATGTAATTTTTTGTATGTGTGTGCTGTAATCTTTTTTTCTATTGGTGTGAACCTGTCTCACCGCAGACTGGATCTTCTCCATCTTCTCTTGTGGCAGAAAAACTTTTTAAAGTACCAAGTTTATCATAAAGCCCAGGAATTTCAACTCCTGTGTGGGCTCTAGATTTGATCTTTCTAGATTCAAGAGCCAGCCTAAGTCCTTGAGGTGAGCCTAAGACACCTGGAGATTTGTCAAGACTTTTTATTTGGAGTCCGCAAAAAAAACAATAAGTCGTCCATATATTGGATGACTGAAATTCCTCTTAGCTTCAGAGGTTCCAGAGCTTCCACCATTATCTTTGCAAAGATTCTGGGGGAGGATGAGAGCCCGAATGACAGAGCTCTGAATTGGAGATGCCAGACTGAAGTCCCCAAGTTGAGAGCCAGATGTAGAAAGCATTGGAAGCCTGAGTTATTGGGACATGCAAATAGGCATTCCTTAGACACATTAGGGATGCCATGAAACAGTCTGGAGTCAGTCATTTTGTGATTGAATGTATTGTGTCCATCCTGAAATTTTTGTAGCAGATCGATCTGCTCAGGATCTTTAAAGTTCAGAATCAACCGATAATTTCCCGAAGGCTTTTTCACCAGGAAGATGTGGAAAAGAAGCCTCGGCCTTCCTGATTTCTTGGGAACTGTATAATCACCCCCTATTGAATCAGATCCTGCAGCAGGATCATTGCAAAAGCTTTCCTGACAGACTCCATGGCAGCCTACGTGTGGGTTTAGTCCCGCCTCCATTACCCTATACGACACTCCCATAAATCTTTGCTCCCTGCCAGAGGCCGTGTTCTTTTTTTGTCCTCCTCCATAGGACCTAACATGTGTCTTTTTACCCTGAAGACTTGCATTTTTTTTCTGCGATACGGACCGGCCGTGCGACTTGGAGTCGCAAATTTCCAATAAGCTCTAGCTACTAGCGGAGTATGGAAAAGGGGCATATGGAAGAGGCGCTGAAGAGGTGTATGCCTGGTCACTGACAGGTGAAGCCGCGTGGTTAGTCGTGAGCCTAGCTACTAGCAGGTGACTTTCGCCCTCCCCTCCTCCCAGAAGTCCGGCATGTGTGGGGACCTACCTCGGCTGGTGTCCGTCTACAGGAGTGGTGAGCTGTTTCTTTTCCATGGCAGCCTTTATGTGTCATTTCTGTATGTTTTTTCCTCTTGTGCAGTGCCCCTTTCGGTTCCCCATACAGCGCCGTGCGGTGTATCTGGCTTGCTGGTGTGGCTGGTTTCCGTGCATTCCAGCCGCCCAGTTACTTCTTCGTTCGCCGCTCGGTAGTTCTGCGCATGCGCGAGACCGGCGCGAGGACGAGGCTTGGTTCGGGCTTCGCGCATGCGCACTAGCTTTTTCATGACGAAAATCGTGACGTCATTAAGGTGGCAATTTTAAAAACGGAAAACAGCTTGCAGTGTTTCTGGGATGTTTGTGAAGCCTGCAGCACCATTCCTAAGCCCTGGTTCTTCAGTATTAGGTATGTTTCTTTGATGGGATCAGTTTTTTCTCTGCCTCCTTAGCTGTTTTCTGTATTTAAATTAGTCTGTTTTTTCTCCAGCCCTGATGGATCCTTTGGATGCCTCACCGGCTGCTAGTGGCCAGCCCTCTCGGAGAAGGTACTTTTTTTGGGTTACCTGCCGGGGGGGGGGGGGGGAGCAGTGGAACATTAGGGAATGTTCCACTAACACTGCTGGTTTTTTCTACCTTTTCAGCCCTTCTAGGTCTACTCAACGACGTAGTTCTCACCGAGGAAGTGACTCGTCTAAGTCCCACCGCCGGCATTCCTCTTCCAGATCCAGACGACATGATTCTCCTGTGAGAACCAGTCTCCATAGCCGGGAATCTTCCCGCCCTTCAACAGCTTGCCCAAGTCACGTAGCTGAAGGTGTATGCTGGGGGTGCAAGACGCAGGTTCCTGCTGACAAGTCCCTTTGTGATGCCTGTTATATTAAAGCGACGGGTGAAAGGAGTGACTCTGACCAACAGCTAAAGTCTATGGTGGAAAGATTGGTTAAAGACAGTCTTAAGAAATTTGAAGCCCCCCAGTTGTCTCCCATAGAGTCTCCAAGGTCTCCGGGGAGGGATGCTCAGGCCCAGGACACATGGGATTCCTCGTTGCCTAGCCACCCGTCTGCTGTCCTCTCAGAGAGTGAGTCTGAGAAAGAAGAGTCTGGTTCAGGTTTTGACTTTGCCCTGCTCCCTCCCTTGGTCAAAGCCATTAAGGAAACACTGAACTGGGAAGAGTCGGTAGTGGCCCCGGCAAAACAAAGAAAGTTTTTTAAGCAATTAAAGAAAGAGCGTATTAGCTTCCCTTTCCTCTCAGAACTGGGAGAAGTGATCTCGGATGAGTGGAGTAAGGTAGAGAAAAATAATTCTCTTCTATCTAAGATTCAGAGACTTTACCCTTTTAAGGAGGAAGAAGTTAAAAACTTGGAATCTTCCCCTCTAGTGGACGCAGCAGTAATGCAATTGGTCAGACATGTGACCCTTCTTCTTGAGGACACAGTCTCTTTCAAGGACGCTCTGGATAGGAGAATTGATTCTGACCTTAAGAGGATCTATCTTACGGCTGGCATGGCCTGTAAGCCGGCCCTGGCCTTAGCAGCTCTGTCTAGAGCAATGGAAGTTTGGTCCGATAGTGTTGATGAAACACTCAGGAATGTTTCTGAAGATTTGGCCAAGAGTTCTCCCATTCAGGAACTGAGACTGGCTTCAGCCTTCTTAGGAGAGGCCACAATCGACATTATCCATCTGGTGGCTCGAGTTATGCTCTCATCTGTAACTGCCAAGCGTGCCCTTTGGCTCCGTCCTTGGTTGGCCGATCCCGCTTCTAAGCAGGTTTGGTGCCGTATTCCTTTTGATGGTTCTTCCCTTTTCGGCAATAAGCTGGATAGTGCTATAACTCGAGCCACTGGGGGTAAGTCGGGGTTTCTCCCCCAGGATAGACGCCTGCAGAATCAAAGAAGATCGTTCCCTAGGAAGCAGGGTCAAGATCGTGCCAGGGAGGCACGCACTTACAGGCCTGGACGGGAATTTTCCAGATCTTCGAGGTCCAGACAGACATCTCTCAAAAAATCTGCAAAGGGCAGTTCGATGGGGGAAAAGGAGCCTGCTAAGCCTTTTGAGATCGAGCCCGTCCAGGCGGTCCGGGTAGGAGCACGTTTGTTCCACTTTCGGTACGTTTGGGCGGCCTTGATCCAGGACTTTTGGACCGTCAAGACGGTTTCCTCCGGGCACATGTGGACGTTCAGCAGTGTCCCCAAACTCAAGTGTGTTCCCACATCCATTCCAAAGTCAGAAGAAAAAAGACAAATTCTTCTAACTTACATAAAATCTTTGTTGGATCAAGGCACCGCTATTCCTGTTCCAGATGTCCAGCGCGGCATGGGAATGTATTCTCCTCTTTTCCTGGTCCAGAAGAAGAACGGTACATGGAGACCCGTAATAGACTTGACGCGTCTAAATCGCTTCATAAGAAAGGAAAAATTCAAAATGGAAACGCTGTCCACGATTCAACAATCAGTGCAGCCAGGGGACTGGCTTGTCTCAATAGACCTCAAAGACGCCTATTTTCACGTTCCGGTGGCCAGAGTTCCAGCAGTTTCTTCGTTTTTCCATTGGCCAGCTTCATTTACAGTTTACTTGCCTTCCTTTCGGTCTGTCAACCTCCCCTCGCACTTTCTCGAAGGTCCTTCTAGCAGTCGTAGCATTGTTGAGAGTCAGAAAAATCCGGATTCATCATTATCTGGACGATTTGCTTCTTCTCGCTCAGGACATGGATTGTCTCTTGAATAACAGGGATCAAGTCATCGCAACCCTCAAGGAATTCGGTTGGCTCCTGAATTTAGAGAAAAGCCAGTTGGTTCCTACACAGTCTCTCGTGTTCCTCGGCGCCCTGTTCAATACGGCAAAAGGTACCATCTCTCTGCCCGAGGAGAAGATTGCAGTAGTACGGGACAGGATCCACCTGGCTCTCTCCTCATCTCGTCTCAGTGCTCTTCACTGCCTAAAGATCATAGGCACCTTGGTGTCTACTATACCGATGGTGAAGTGGGCACAATGGAGGATGCGCCCCTTTCAAATGGGATTTCTTCGCCAATGGTCGAGGAGAAAAGGCCCAGTCCATCGAGGTTACTCAGACCATGAGAGGTTCCCTCTTCTGGTGGCTTAGTCGGGAGAACCTATTGAATTGTCACTCTCTTCTGCCAATCAAATGGATCTCAGTAATGTCAGATGCCAGCAACAAGGGCTGGGGGGCACATTGTCTTTCGGAAGTGGCTCAGGGCATTTGGGACTTTCCCTCTCGGGGAATAGTGTCAAATGTGTTGGAACTACGAGCAGCCTTCCTAGCGCTGTTGGCGTTTGCACATCTGATAGTGGGTGCATCCGTAGTCCTCAGGCTGGACAATACGACTGCGGTCGCATACGTAAGGAAGCAAGGGGGCACCAGAAGTCGGTCTCTGCTGAAGGAAGTGGATCCAATAATGCGTTGGGCCCAGAGGAACCTGGCCAACCTAACAGCAGTCTATGTGCCTGGAGTCCTCAATGTCCAAGCGGATTTTCTATCACGAGTCCACTTGGACAACAACGAGTGGACCCTTCACGAAGATGTGTTTCAGTGGGTTCTATCCCTGGGGATGTCTCCAGAACTGGATCTATTCGCCTCTCGTTTCAACAGGAAGCTAACGAGGTTCTATTCAAGGTTCAAGGATCCACAGGCCTATGGGATAGATGCCCTAACAGAGCAGTGGCGGTTCCACAAGGCATACGCCTTCCCTCTAACTCCAATTATCTTCCAGTTCCTGAAGAGACTCAGATGGGAAGAAGTAGAAGTATTGGCAATAATTCCGTATTGGCCCAACAGGCCCTGGTTTCCTCTCCTATCCCTCCTCAGCTTTCGGGACCCAGTTCCTCTTCCATCCAGACGGGACCTGCTCTCCCAAGGGTCGGTTCTCCATCCATGTCCGGCTCACCTTCGGTTGAAGGTCTGGTTCTTGAGAGGGGAAGGCTGGAAGCACTAGGGTGTCCTAAGGAAGCCATTTCCACCCTCTTAAGTGCGAGGAGAAGAAGCACTAATAAGGTGTATGAACGGATCTGGGCCAAATTTGTATCTTATGTGTCCTCCAGAACCAGTTCCTACGTTTTACCCACAGTTCAAGACGTGTTGGGGTTCCTGCAATCAGGCTTGGACTTACCCTTGTCAGTTAGCTCCCTTCGGGTTCAAGTCTCGGCTATTTCCGCATTTACAGGGGTTCAGTGGGCCAAGCATGCCCTTATCCAGCAGTTTTTCAAGGGCGCAGTAAGATTGAGACCCCAGAAAAAACCCAGATCCCCAAATGGGATCTGCCTCTAGTTCTGGACTTCTTTTCTCTGCTCAGTAAGGCTCTTTCCATCAGAGAACTCACCTTGAAAACCGCGTTCCTGGTGGCGGTCACCTCGGCGAAACGAGTGTCAGAGATTCAAGCTCTAGGAGTCAAGGAGCCTTTTTTTTCCGGACAGAGTGGTCCTAGTTCCAATGTTGGGGTCAAACCCTAAGGTCACTTCGGTTTTTCATGAAAATCAGGAAATCTCTCTACCCTTATTCAGATCCTCGGATTCTTCAGAAATTCATCCTCTTGACGTTGGACGCTCATTGAGGCTCTACTTGGAAGCTACAGCTCCGTTCCGGCAGTCGGACTTCCTGTTCGTTCTGTTCTGTGGGAAGAACAAGGGCACTAGAGCATCGGTCAGGGCAATTGCGGCATGGATAGTTCAAGCAATCCAGTGGGCATACAGAGAAAAGGGCTTGGCTCCTCCTCAGGCGGTGACGGCGCATTCGACCAGAAGTCTTTCTACCTCATGGGCAGCTTCTCGCCATGTGGCTCCTGACGTGATATGCAAGGCGGCCTCGTGGTCTTCTATTCACACCTTTATGTCTCATTATTGTGTTGAGCCAGCGGCTCTATCCTCAGTTGACTTTGGAGTTAAAGTTTTGTCAGTTGACGGTGTCAAATAAATCTTTGTTAAGCAGCATTTTTGCCCACCCGGGTGTGTCTTGGCGAGTTATTTCCCACACGTAGGCTGCCATGGAGTCTGTCAGGAAAACGGGAAATTTATGTCAAATACTTACCGTAATTTTCCTTTCCTGATGGACTCCATGGCAGCAGGAGTTCCCTCCCAAATGGCTGGAGTAGGATAGTTACCGAACACGGCCTCTGGCAGGGAGCAAAGATTTATGGGAGTGTCGTCCTATAGGGTAATGGAGGCGGGACTAAACCCACACGTAGGCTGCCATGGAGTCCATCAGGAAAGGAAAATTACGGTAAGTATTTGACATAAATTTTCAGTTTTTTCCTGATCCCGTGGCAGGGCCATAAAATAGAATCTGCTCGAGGGGGGCTCTGGAAACTCCAGACTAACTCTGGCAGATGACATTTTTCAGGAAAAGGCTTGTAGTTGGTCTTGTTCCACTGTAGGTGAAAGGCAGACAGACAATCTCCCCCTACTGGGATAGGACTGTCATTTGTTTTTAGGGGGCTGGTCTAGGGGAGATCTGAAGAGAACTCCTCCTCTTCCCTTACCCCTTTGGAAAAACCAGCAGCTCTTGTGGTCTTGATCCAAATTTTTGTGGTTGCTGTTGAACAGCATGAAGATTCTTTTTAAACGGTGGTTTCTTCTTGGAACGGAAAGCTTTTTTCTTGTCGGCTGGACCAAAAAGAGGAACACCCGAAAACGGTATGCCACACAGCTTAATCTTGGAAGCTGTGTCACCAGACCAAGTTTTTAGCCAGATAAAACATCTGGCCGAATTTACCAGCGTGGTGACCTTGCTGACATGTTAACTGATTCGGCAGCAGCATCAGCCATGTACTTTATTGCCTTCAGTATCAGTATGGAAAGGACTCCAAAAGATCTTTCCATGACGTGCCTGCCTCTACGTGGCTTTACAGCTTCTCAACCCAGCATTCAAGGTTCCTTTGCGACAACTGTTGAAGCCATAGCGAATTTGAGGCTGGCTGATGTGGAATCCCATGCTTTTTTCAGGAGGAAGTCCACTTTTTTATCCATTCCATTCTTTAGTACTCCCATGTCCTCGAATGCTAGGTCTGTGCGACGGGAAACCTGTTAGAACGTGGCATCTACCCGTGGCTCCTTATTCCATACATCTGACTCCTTATCTTCAAAGGGAAACCTTCTCCTAAGGGATTTGGAAAAGGAGGCGCCTCTCTCAGGGTCCTTCCATTCTTTCTTTACTGTCTCTGAGAGGATTCTATGGACTGGGAACACTCTGTTTAGTTTAATCTAGTCCTTGGTACATTTTTTGTGAACCGACAGTTGCACCCTTTCCTCCTGGATTTTGACGGTAGTGTAGATTGCACTCAAAAGGTCATCCACTTCCTCCAAAGATAGCTTGTATCTAGAGGCTTGGCTATCGTCTTCCTCCTCCTCATCTGAATCTCTGAGGGAGGGAAGAATACTTGCGACCTCTACTGCTCTAGGGGGGCCCTTGGGCTGGATAGGACTCAACCTGGACTGCAGGGCTCTGTACCAGCATGGACTTAACTGAAATCAGTGAGTTTGTAAGTTCCCGCACTGAAATGAACAAGTCCTTGTATTGCTGGGATGTTTCCTCTTCAACCAAGTCTTTAATACAGGACCTGCACATTGCCTTCTACCATGAATCTCTAAGGAGGTTCTTGCAGGAGGGACATTTCCTCTGACTTGGTGGTTTTGATGCTTGGACTTCCCAAAGCTTTTCCCTGAAATGAAAAAAATGTAACTCGCCTAGGGGCCCCTAACACAATTTATCAACCCCTAGTGCACAGCTAGACCACCACCAGACAGAAAGGAAACAGTGCCCCGGATAGTGCAATCCCCCTAAAGGCACCACTTTACCCCTCTTACCTGGGCCTGACTGGTGCCTGCTTCTGCCGTAGCTGTCGGTCTCTCCTCCATCTTAGCAGAGAGCGCAGCGGGGGTACTGAAAAAGCCATCTGGCTTCTGAATTACCTGGCCCCGGCATCATCCATGAGGCCTGGAACCCGAAGTGATGGTCGACAGACCCCGTCCCCTAGCCTCTGCATTTCAGGCGCTTGGAACCACTTGAACCATGCCCCCGAAGGAATCTGTGTCACCGGTTATCCGCCAGACAGGAGCCAGAATAGACAAGCGGGACACACCCCCGACCAGCAGACCGGGGCACATAGATGCCAATGCCTCCTGCAGGTCCTTGCATCCTCTGATCTGGAAAGACCGGGGACTGCGGAACACCCACCCGCCCATACTGGGGGGTTTTGGGATGGTCACTGTATGAAAAAAAAGACACAAAGGTAAGCCGTCTCCACCATGGCGGAGAAAACACAGTAACTGAAGCCATGGTGGAAGAGGAGGGATTTAAAAGGCTGCATGCGTTTTCTGGAATATGGGGGGAGCTGCACTCTCTCCAAGGTTGTCCTGAAAGGTGATTTGAGAAAAAATTGTAACTACCACTATTTTATTCTCTAGGGTGTCTGCTTTCAGAAATTATATCATGTTTTGGAAGTTTTATATAATCTTCAGGCCTAAAATGATTTTTTTAACTCCTTCCTGCCCGGCCTATAGCAGAATGACGGCCAGGCAGGGGTTCCATTATCCTGAGTCGATGTCCTATGACGTTCCAGAAGAATAAGTCACTTGGGAGTGTGGTGATCGGTGGTGTGGCGAGTCGCTCTGACACACCGCATCTCCAATCTCGGTAAAGAGCCTATGATGTAGGATCATTACCATATGATCAGCTGTGTCCAATCAGAGCTAATCACATGATAACCAGGAAGTGCCTGTTATCAGCTTTCCTTTATTCATGCTGACAAGGTACGAGTAGAGGAGAGCCGATCAACGCATCTCCTGACGGAGGATCTGCACCGATATTCAGCATTGATTACCAGTACAGGCCCATCAGTGATCGCCAGTGATGCACAGCAGTGCCTATCAGGTATGCCAATCAATGCCCACCAGGAATGCTTGTCAGTACCTTCTCATTGCTACCCAGTGCTGTATATTAGTGTCACCTCATCAGTGCCCATATGTGAAGGAGAAAACTTACTTATTTACAAAATTTTATAACAGAAAGAAAAACTTTTTTAAAATTTTTTCAAAATTTTCTGTCTTTTTTATTTATAGCACACAAAAAATGCAGAGGTGATCAAATACTATCAAAGGAAACGCTATTTGTGGAAGAAATAAATAAAAATGTCAGATGGGTACAGTGTTATGTGACCATGCAATTGTCATTCAAAGTGTGAGAGCGCTAAAAGCTGAAAATTGGCCTGAGCAGGGGGGAAGTGTCCGTAATTGAAGTGGTTGAACATGTGAGAAAAAAAAAAGCAAAAACAGCTCTGGCAGCGAAAGGGTTCAAGGAAACGTTCACCTTCGGGAACATGTTACACGTTCTTGCAGTGGCTCAGCGATCCGAGCCCTCTGTGTGACAGCAGTGGGGGAGAAGTTCCCCGTACCGGCTGTCAGTTTATGAAAAGAGTGCGGCCGTGCCATTTATTTACATAGTTTTGTCCTTTGTAGTTTTCATTGAACTCCCACACCACTGCTGAGCTCTCTGGTAGATGAGGGACAAGGAGATTGGGACCCCCATTTAGTCCCTTGGATAAGTTGTTTTTTTTCAAAAAATGTCCACATCCCTGGAACTGTTTCTTATATGATGAAGATCAGCCATGGAATATACCTGAGGCTTCTTCCCCACATGAGAGCTGTGATGTCCAGCAACATTCATATAGAAGACATTTCCCACACTCAAGGCACTAATACACCTCGAGGGTTGTGTGGGATCCCCGATGTACAGGAAGACAGGACTTCAGTGAGGAACAATTCCCTCACTCAGGACAGGAAAGTGGCTTCTTCCTCGTGTGAGATCTCTGATGTGTGTAAAGACTGGACTTCAGTGAAAAACATTTCCCGCACTCAGGACAGGAATACGGCTTCTCTCCTGTGTGAGATCTCTGATGTTTGGAAAGACTGGACTTCTCTGAAAAACATTTCCCACACTCAGGACAGAAATACGGCTTCTCTCCCGTGTGAGATCTCTGATGTTTGGAAAGACTGGACTTCTCTGAAAAACATTTCCCGCACTCAGGACAGGAATATGGCTTCTCTCCCGTGTGAGATCTCTGATGTTTGGAAAGACTGGACTTCTCTGAAAAACATTTCCCACACTCAGGACAGGAATACGGCTTCTCCCCCGTGTGTAATCTTTTATGCACTTTAAGATTGAATTTAGAACGGAAACACTTCCCGCACTCAGGACAGGAATACAGCTTCTCTCCCATGTGAGATCTCTGATGCGTGTAAAGACTAGACTTCAGTGAAAAACATTTCCCGCACTCAGGGCAGGAAAAGGGCTTCTCCCCCGTGTGAGATCTCTGATGTTTGGAAAGACTGGACTTCTGTGAAAAACATTTCCCACACTCAGGACAGGAATACGGCTTCTCCCCCGTGTGTAATCTTTTATGCACTTTAAGATTGAATTTAGAACGGAAACACTTCCCGCACTCAGTACAGGAAAAGCTCTTATCTGTTGGAAGGACGGCCCCGTCCCTCACAGTCTGAGGTTCCTCAGGATAAGAGGAATACGATGGTCCATCTACACTGTGTGGTGCCGGATGGACATTTGAGGTAGTCGGGTTTTCTCCTGGACTATACTGTGTGATGTCCTCATCTTCTACTTTACAGTCTGGAGACAAAGTGAGACAATCCTCTGAGGTTTTCCTCATCTCCCGTCCATCTACTAAAATAGAAATAAAAAGATTATTACTAGACATGAGCTGATTGGTTCCCCTAAACCAGGACTCCGCCCACATCAGGCAGCTTTGTCTCTGAGGATCTTACAATTCCCCCCTCAAGGTAACTAGTAAATGGGTCCTCTGATCTCCTACCAGATCATTTCTTTATTCATGGACCTTAGTCAGAGAGTGAGGAAACAACGAGAACTGTCTTTTATAGGAGTGACAGTGATGAGGGGATTATAGGATGAGTGTCCCCTCCCCCTCTATCACTCATTGCCATCTTCCCAACACAAGAAGTCCTGCACTTCCTTATTTAGTGCATGATTTAGTCATGAATAACAGCGGGGCTGAGCCCCACCAGAGGTCAGAGAGTGAGGATGGGGGGAGAACAACCAAGATGAAGACTGGACTGATCCTGAAGACCCCCATCATTGGGTTATTGACTCCTCCCTCATTATCACTTTCTGTTTAAGGTTCCAAAGTTGGAAGACGTTATCATATTATTATCAACATATAAAAGTCTGTGCTCCAATCAAATATAAAAATGTCCAGCTGGTAGGAAATGGGTGCAAAAGGAGCAAGTCCTATGTCATGTACAACTTATTAAATAGAATACAACAGTTAGGATTTTATAGTATCAGAATGATGTAACATACAACATATAGTATAGAGTGCAGGGGTCAGGATTATGTAATGTACAATATAAATGATATAGAGTAAGGGTCAGGACTCATAATATTGGTATTCAGTAATCAGTGGAAGCTTAAATGTTTACATGAGACAAGTTGCAGAGATCTCCTGAAACTCCACTCAGTGACTTGGGTCTGAGACTATACAGACATATCCCTCCACCCGGCACAACCAGCAGACAACAGAGCAAGTAATCATGGGGGGATTGTTCTGTCAGACATCTTGTCATACCTGGGTATGGGGCAGAAGACCCAAAGCACATACCCCAGGTGCCTAGATTGAGTAATGTCTATGGTTAAAATGAACATTTTGCTAGCAGATGAACCCCAGAATCTCCATAAATCCAGTCTAGATACATAAATTGTGTCTGCAATAAAGAGAAGGAAGATTACCCTAGAGAAATACAGGAATACAGGATGGGGAACACAGCTCAGGAAAGTGACCAGGGTATTACAGTGTCAGGGACCTACCAGCGGTAGACAGGCACATTTGCTTCTTCGCGAACTGAGCAACTGGGCCCACTGAGTACATAAAGGTTATCCAAGTGTGCTGGTGCGGTGCAGTTTCATCTCAGCTTCTGTGTTCCTGATTACCTGTATCTGATTATCTGCTGTTGAACTGACCCGACTTTGTTTGACCTCTCTACTCTCTCCAACCTGACCCGGCCTGCCTGACTCTGCTACTGCCTCTACCTGTGATCCGTTGCCGACCTCTGGTTGTTTTACCGATGCTTCCTTTGCCTGCTGTTTTCCACCTGCCTGATTGCCTGCTGACCCGGACCGTCTGACCTTGCTTCAGTCTGCTGCCCTGTCCAGTGTTCTGCTGTACCTCCGGCTCTCCTCACAGGCTCCTGTGACGGCTGCCCTGCACTCATCAGCTCTTCAGTCTTCTGCCAGCCCTGGTCCATTATCTCCTGCCGTCCAGCCATCCCAGAGGGATCTCTACTCCGCCACCGACACTAGCGGATCCTACACCAGCAGGCACTCCTACCCACTGTGCTCTCGAGACCACTGCTCCCATTCCAGTGGCTCCTGAACCAGAGTTGTAAGAGAGGTCTCCTCCTACAAGTCGGGCTTCACCACCAGGTACCTAACATACAGGCTGATATCACCCAGTCCTTGCCCTACTCTGGACCAATCAGTGAGCAGTATGGGTGGAGGAATGTATTTCATGTTAATGACCCACCTTTGCTGATCTCTGTAGGAGTGTTCTCCTCTATAAGTATCCTTATTATTCCATCTTCCTCCATAGACTGCTGATCATCCCTCATAAATGTCTCTTCTTCTTCTGCTTTAACCTTAAATTCTATATCAGTTAGATCTCCACTCTAAATCAAGAAAAAGAGAGACTATCATCTGTAAATATGAGTTTAGTTATTGTGACATCACATAGAAAATCCACACATTGTCTCCATGAGTCTGTGTTTTATAAGCTCCATCCCACCAACCTTGTAATAGTGAGGGATGGTGTGATCTTCCTGTGTGGAATCCCAGGAATACAGAGGATGGGGACAACTCTCTGGTATGTTCCTGGTATTAGGTGGCTCCATCATATCCTTGTGTCCTTCTGAAAACTCCTCCATCTTTCCATCCCCCTCTTTATACTCTCCTTTAACATCAATATATTCATACTTGAGGTTTCCACTCTGAAAGATGTAATAAAACATTCATTGTAACAAACATGTTGTGTATAGGGGCGTATCCAAGCCGCAGACCAAGATGGCCACTTGGCTCTAGAACTCCCTGCCACACCGGGTTTTTATCGTGGCTCACAGTGCACTAGACAGACACTTTCATCCCCCAAACAGGGACACAAACATCAGGGAACAACCAGGCTATGTCCCGCTGAATAAATCAGACACCGGGACCTCGCCGCCTAACAGATATCATGCACATGACCAGCAAGCATGCATAAGATGCCACCCGGGATAATGGCCGCTCTCTTCCTCATCACACAGAGTCTTTACCTCCTACAACCTCAGATGATCTTTATGACATGGAGGACTCCTCACAGCAGCAAGACAACCCCACAGCTTCTGATAAGGTGATTCTACAGCTCCCTTACCTCTAACAGTCTCCACAGAAACTTCCCTCAGCTAAGACGCATCACTGGGCAGACATCCCTGAGTCAGCAGCAGACACTCCAGCACAGCACATGGCATCACTAGCTACCTTCCCTGCATCAGATGCTTCTGTCTCTAAAAACACCATTAAGGCTATGTTATTATCCCTCCAGGCTGGTCTGCATTCTGAGCTCAGTGTCACACCTTACTCACAGAATAAATGGCATTGAAGACCGCACAGATCACCTAGAATCACAGTTAGAAGTGATCATAAAAGCACATGATGAAATGGTGGATGCGCAATGAATAGACGGACATCATCCGTAAACTACAAATTGAAAGTTGCAGATTTAGAGGATCGCTCCTGCCACAATAATTTAAAGATAAGATGAATCCCTGAAGCTGTTAAACCACAAGAGCTCATACCTTACTTGCAGCAGCTTTTCCTAAAGCTTATCCCAGATCTCACACCTAGAGATTTACTAATGGATAGAACACACGATCCCCAAACCAACACATCTGCCTGGCACAGTCCCTAGAGACGTGCTAACGAGGATTCATTTTTATCATATCAAAGAAAACCTGCTCAGAGCAGCCAGATCCTCCCGCACACTCTCCTCTCCATATGCAGGGATAGCCCTGTACCAGGACCTGTCTGCAGCAACCTCAAAATTGAGAAAAGTATATACCCCCAGCACTGCGATTTTGAGAGACCCCAATATAGTTTACCACTGGGGCTTCCCCACCAAACTGACGATCACATATCAGAACCAACAAATCATCATCACATCCCCTAAAGATGGCTAAAAGATGCTCCATAACTGGGGCCTAACACCTTCATAATCTACAAGTTGCCCAAGTAACAATGCAATCTGTAAATCCTGAGAGATATGCTGCATAGCAATTGCAAAACCTACCTGATGCTCTCATGACCACAAAGTCTACCTACTTCCCCCTCAGATAAGATGTCTAGTTCCTCATTACCCACTCCACCTGAGGCCCAGAATGTGGACCAAAATGTTATAGCTTGTTCATCTGTTTGATCTTTTTCTGGTTATCACATGCCCTGGCAAGAAGTGTGCTACACACAGCCTACATTCACTGCAACTGTTTCTATTATTTTTTTGTATTACAACTGTTTGTTTAATCATAACCTACTGCTTATTGAATTAAAAATTGCATTTACATATATGAAGTGATGAAGCCGGCTTGCAATCGCCCGTCCACCCCTATGCTGTATCACGATTACGTCAGCACGTCTTCTTTCCGACGTACGTTTCGTCGTAAAAATACTTATTCGTGGGGAACAGCCAACGCACTGACTCATTGCTTTAAATAACATTCCCAGAAACCAAGCCGGAAACATAAGCGGCCCGTCAAGATTAACTGATTTGCCAAAATAAGAAATAAAAATAAATCGCTGATAATATTTTTATCTGAATTTGTTAGGTTATCAGCGATTTATTTTTATTTCTTATTTTCTTATTCTTATTTCTACAACTTGGTGGTACTTCTAACTCTTCATTTTGCATCCTTCGAACGATACTATAACTAATCAATATGTCCATTCGCATTGCCACTATCAATACAAATGGCCTTAATAACCCCTACAAAAGGTCTAGAATGTGGCGAGAAGCCATCACTCAAAGAACAGACATACTTTGCATTCAAGAAACACACTTTATGCAAGACAACGCTTCTTCATGTCAACACCACCTATACCCCCATACTTACTTTTGCACATGCTAAAATGAGGGTTGTCATGATTGCTATACGTAAATCCCTATCTTTCCAGCTCTGTCACCCGGAGGCTGATCCCTATGGCAGAAACCTAATACTAGATGCCTTCTTTGACAATATACCATATGTTATAGCCAACATATATGCTCCCAATTCTCATCAAAAACCAATACTGAATAAGCTATCTCATTACCCAAAGGAATGCATAATTTTATGCAGAGATTCTAATGACACGCTTGATACCACTCTTGACTCCTCTAACCAACACAAAGATCCATGGCCCTTTCCACACTCACACAACTGGAAGACGATTATGATCCCTGGCGGTGTTTACACAGGATGGAAAAGGGACTATACCTTCTACTCTGCTGCACAAAAATCATACTCCAGAATTTACCTTTTCCTGTTACAGAAAAGTACCCTGCAAACTATATCCCATGCAAATATAGGCTTAATTACATGGTTGGACCACGCACCGGTTGAGATGAACATTTTCAATCAATTGTATCACCTATGCCTTATGATGCGCTCATAAGTAAAAGTTTGTAAAATTTGCAAAACTTTAATAGTATAAATCAGAACTACCAATAATTGTCAATCATCTACCTGATGATGGTGAGGGATGGTGTGATCTTCCTGTGTGGAATCCCGGGAATACAGAGGACGGGGACATCTCTCTGGTGGGTTTCTGTAGTTGGATGACTCCACCACAGTGTCCTGGTACAGATCTTTGTGTTCTTTTAGAAACTCTGACTCCTCCATCACCCCATACTTATCATCCTCCTCTTTTATCTCTTCTTTAACCACAACTTTAGAATCTCTCAGATTTCCACTCTGAATATATAATAAAATTGACATCAATGGTAACAATGCAGATAATGTACAGATCCTAATGATACTATCAGTGATTGTTCCTCATCTACCTGATGATGGTGGTGGATGGTGTGACCTTCCTGTGTGGAATCCCGGGAATACAGAGGACGGGGACATCTCTCTGGTGGGTTCCCATTACTGGATCCATCTGTAGGAAACACACACACTGACTGAATACATTGTTTCTATGTGTTTATCAGATGATGGGGGATCTAGGTGGAGCCTCCGTACTGCTCTCTCCTTTACAATAAAGTCTCCTCTTACCCGGTGATGTGAGGGGCGGCTGATTGTCCATCATGACGTCCTTGTAGAGATCCTTGTGTCCTTCTAAATACTCCCACTCCTCCATGGAGAAATAGACAGTGACATCCTGACACCTTATAGGAACCTGACACACACAATGATACAGTCACCATCCAGACACATCCCTTGTCTGTTACTGGATAATGTCCCAGAATTCCCAGAATCCTCCTCACCTCTCCTCCATCATCTCTCTGGTGACTTCTAGAATCTTCTTTGTATTTCTCTATTCTATCAGGGAGGGAGGTGGAGGCAATGTGATGGTCATATGATCTCCAGACTTCACAGAAGGAAAACTGTAGGATATGAACACAAACAGTAAAATTTAATGATATTCCCAGAATCCTCCTCACCTGTCCATTCAGGTTTCCATTTCAGACTGAGATATAATTTACCCACACAGGACCCCCACTCTATGCAGGTATTCTGACATCATTACATTCAATGCAGGACGAACAGTCCCACTTTGCTAGTGAGGAAGTCAAGGGTCCGCCCACATCCTAAGCCCTTGTACACACGGTCGGACATTCCGACAACAAAATCCTTCGGATTTTTTCTGACGGATTTTGTCCAAAACTGGAGTTGCATACACACGGTCGGACAAAGTTGTCGGAAAATCCAATCGTTCAGAACGTGGTGACGTTCATTCGTTACGACGGGACTACTTTCAGGCTAGTAGCCAATAGCTTTGGTCTCGTAATTTGATCTGAGCATGCGTGGCACTTTGTCCGATCAGAATTCTCCACAAACAATCGGACAAAGTCCGATCGGATCATGTTGTCGGAAAATGTTATATCCAGCTCTCAAACTTTGTTGGTCGGACATTCCGACTGAAAAAGTCAGATGGAGCCCACACGGTCGGATTATCCGACAACGCGGTCCGATTGGACATTTTCCGTCGCAATTTCTGAGTATGTGTACAAGGGCTAAGAGCATCAGAGAACAAAAAGAGATGGAGGGACATTGGGAGGAGGAGCTGTGAGGTCAGTGTGATGTCATAGGACATATAGACTCTGGATGGAGGGACATTTGGATGGGGAGATTTGAGGGGTCCTCTATATGAGGCTCCTGTGCAAACCAATTCATTGTTCCTGGGTGTGTCCTTCCTCTCCTAAACTGAAGAGTGAATGTTGAACTTTACCATACAGAAATCTGTCAGGAATGTGTGAAAGTAAGCTCACATGTGATCAGGTGACGTGCGGAGGAATGGAGTGTAAATAGCAGACAATTTTCTCCAGAGCTCCTAATGATGGGAATGGATTTTGCTGAGTGCTGGCGCCAAGTTTCCTCCCCCCCGGGATCACTGCAGGTGTGGAGAAAAGCTGTGTAAGAGGATATGGAGGAGAGATGAGGAGGAGATCCAGGAATCAGGATAAAGGTCAGGACAAGCAACAGACGAGCGCTTCCAAGAGATGAAGCCGGGGTCACTACACAGAAAATCAATCCAAGGAAACAACAGGCAGGACAAAGAATAGCAAGAAGGAGCTCAGAGACAAATGAGAATATTGCTCAGCCAATGGGAGATGATCTCAGCATGACTTACATAATGAAGGAGATGAGGGGGAGGGGAGGAAGTCACTTAAAGTGATTGTAAAAAACAAACATATTATACTTACCTCCTCTGTGCAGTTGGTTTTGCTCAGAGTTGCCCTGATCCTCCTCTTCTGGGGTCCCTCCGCTCCTCCTCGCATCGAGTGCCCCCACAGGAAAGCGCTTCCCTGGGGGACACTTGTGCAGGCATGCTCCCGAGTCCTGCTGCTGCGTCCATTGACACAGAGAGCAGGACTCAGCCCCGCCCCCCACGTCATTGGATTTGTCTGACAGCAGCGGGAGCCAATGGCTGTGCTGCTATCAATCTATCCAATCAGGATCCAAGACACTGGATGGAGCGGATGTGCTTGTGCCTGGCGCTGGAAAGACAGGATTCAAGTAAGTACAAGGGGACTCTGGGGGGCTGCTACACTAAGGGAGGGTTTTCATCTTAATGGATAGTATCCATTAAGGTGAAAAACCCCAAGGGTTTACAACATCTTTAATGTGACCATAGAGACATGGAAATTCAGCTGGTTCAGCAGGGATCGGTCACATTTCCATCCATGTGTGGTCACTGCCGGATAAAAGTCACTCCATCAGCGGCTGCAGCCAATAGCTTCATCACTGATCTGTGTATTCTGAGAGTGGAGGAGCGCCCCCCATTGTCAGAATACGATAGTGCAGCGGGGAGGATTCCCCCATCCCCCTCCAATGTGTGGATGTGGGAATCATTTCAGTTTGTTCACTCAGCCCGCTGGCTGAACCATAAAACTGAACCATGTATGGCCAGATTTGGAAAGAAGATATATTAATCATCAACTGATCCCCCTGAAGGGGTTAATCTACATATTACCTCCTCTGCCGCCAGTTCCTGCAGTGTTTTCTCTCTACGACTTACCAAATGTAACGCCCTCTCTTTACCTGACATCACTTCCTGTCTGTATTCCATAGAGACTTTTACTTACTGGGTAGAGGTGAGATCACCATCTTGTGGAACTCAGAGAAACTGCAGCTCAAAAAACATCTCTTAGTGTGAACACGGCTGTTTCAAGTATAGAAATGAAAAAAAAAAGAAATGAAGACACTGCAAGCTGTTTGAGGAGTCGTGTTGAATTGTATAACAGGAACAGCAAACACAGAACAGGAAACAGGAAGTATAAGCAATGCATTATTACCATAGAGTATATTACCATAGAGTATATTACAATAGACTCACTGTATTTGTATAAGAACTCCATATCGCCTTCCTTTTTTTTATATTCAATCCAAAAATATGTAAATAACCTAAAAACTGATTTTGAACAGTCTTAAACATAACATACAGTGTTACTGGTAGATACACTACAGATGGAGTCTATTTGGCGATCTTGAAACTCGACCTCTGTGCAAGACCACAGTGATTTTGCTAGGGGAATGCTGTTCAGCTCCAGAAGGTGTTGAAGAGCCGCTCTCTTTCCTGGCTGGTGTGTTGGGTACAGAAGAACTTGCTGGTATATGTGGCTTCATTATGTCATCCTCATGATATCCTACAGATCATGGGTGTCCGCAGGTAGGGCCAAGTGCCCCCCCCCCCCCCCCGACAAGGCTGTAGGCAAGTCTCTGACCATGATGACATTATCGAAAAGGGGTGGAGTATGAGTGACCTTGAAATTATGCCCCCTCCTAAAAAAAGTTCTGCAAACGCCCATGCTTTAGATATGACCGTAGTATTGTCTCTGCCTTGCTTACATGGTCCAGTAGGACAAGGGGCATTGTAGGACTAGGGGCATTGAGTACCTCAGAAGGATCATGTGTAGGATCATCATAGGCTTGTGTTTTGAGTTGTTATGACACTTGCAGGTCCAATCGATTGCGGCAGTAGAGATTGCCTTCCACATCCACAAGATATGAATGAGGAGCAACTCTCTGAACAGAGGTGCCCAGTCTCCAGTGACCAGTCCTGTCATCAGGCAGCAGGCTCCTACAAATTGTCTCTCCAATGATAAGTCTTTGGCAGACACATCATATGTCAGTTTGGAGATCTGTTTCCTATGTCAGTTTCTCCAGTACACCTGTAACCACATAAGGTTCAAGCAATTTGTTTGCCACAGGTAATGAAGTCTTCAGTCTCCTTGATATCAAGCGCTGTGCAGGACTACTGTCCATGCCTTCAGTTGGGGTGTTCCTCCAATGTAGAATGGCTTTCCACGGGTCATTACCATCATATTGGAACTTCTTACAAAGATTCTTTACTCTCTTTACAGAAACCCCCGGAGCAGAAAGAAAAGAAAATAAATAGGCGGAGGGGCTACATGACATGTGCTGGCCGCTTTAAAAGTAGTTCCCCTTTTAAGAAAAATGGGAGGAGCTGAGAGCGGGCAGGGTGTGGAGAATACTGTGAGGAGAAGGGGGAAGTGACGTCAGTCTCAGAGCGGCAGAGGAAGAGATTACAGTACCCTCGCCGCTCTGATTCCCCTTCTCCCTCTACACTAATGGCCATGGCGGTGATGGAGGCATTTCTAGAGCAGCTGAGAGTGGCAGTCGCTGACCAGGGGGCTGACTGGCTACAGGCACTACTGTGGCAGACGGAGGAGCCACGGTGAGCAGGGGGGATCGGTAACACCACGTGCGCGGCGGTCCCGGCCACCAGAGAGGTTCAGCCCGGAGACAGGTCCAGGAGGGTCCCAATGGAGGTGTCTGCAGAAAGGGGCCCTCAAAACAGACGTACACCTCAATTTTCGCTCAGTCTGCCAACCTGACCGAATCAGCCTTTTTCTCCCCTGCTTTTCCTTTGCCCTCTGACGTCGCCGTACTGGCCTGCAATCCGGGAGGCTCAGCGGCCACTGACATCATTACCGTGGTAGCTGTGGGCGCTACGCCCGTTGCCCCGGAACCAACTGCCGTTGCCCTGGAACCAACTGCCGTTTTAAGCACTTGTGTTCAGGCTGCGGGGGATCCCATGCGCTGTCCAAGTGCTTTAAGAGAGGAAAAGGACATGCCGGAGAGTCTGCGGGTAAGAGGGACGACGCTGGTGCAGGTGGGAAGGATGCTTCCTTTCCTCAGTAGATACCCCGACCAGGCCGCGGCGAGCTTATTGGAATCAGGTTTCACTAGGGGTTTTCGCATACCTTGCTCCTTGCATCTTGGTCCCGCTGGAAGCAAGGAACTTACGGTCAGCACTGCTGCACCCAACGGTGGTTTCCAAAATCTGGGGGGACTCCTTCCGCAACTTAAAAGTTTGCTTTAACTGTGATAACTTGGGAGTGGTGCAGGTTAGTGATGGCCGAACGGTTCGCCCGGCGGTCGTTTCGCGGCGAATTTCCGACTTTCGCCGTCCGCGGGTTCGAACGCCTTTTTCCGTCGTTCGCCCCGGCGGACTTACGTGTTTAATGTATACAAGAACTTTAACCTTTCGTGACACGTTTATCATGTGTTACAGGACAACCAATTGAGACATGACAGCTCATGGACACTTGGACATTCCCCCTAACCTATAAATACACCCGATCCGGTGGCCATTTTACATTCTTTCTTCTGTCACTGTAGGGAAAGGATCCTGTGTGGAGTAGGGACAGAGAAAACGCTAGCTATTTGGTACACAAAAGTTCTTTTCAGGACTGGTATAGGTGTTAGGTCAGCAGCCTGAGTTTCTTTTGTCAGTTTAGATAAAGGGACAGAGCGCTGTATGCTGCTATTTTAGGGACAGCTCAGCCAGATTAGTCTTTCTTCATCATCATCATCATCATCATCATTAGCTGTTACTATCAGGTCCACAAAAGAGCTGTTCCAGCTAATCGTTCCAGCCTACTCTTTTTTGCCAATTTGTATAGGGACAGGCAGGAAGCAGTGTGTCAGGCAGTGAGGATAATTTTAAAGACTTGCTGTTACTATTAGTTCCACAAAGGTTCTTTTCAGGACTGGTATCAGTGGTACGGTAATAGGCTTGTACACGTATAATATTCTTTCTTCCAAATATAGAAAGAATATTATACTTGACTGCTGCCCTTCTGCTGCAGTCTGCTAATCATTCACAACTCACTTGTTCCACAAAAGTTCTTATAAGGACTGGTAACTTGGTCTGTCTAGGGTGCTACGGTACATAGGCTTGGGTGCGGTACAGTCTGCTGTTCTGTAAGGACCGCTATCGGTCCACAATAGATAGGGTTGCCGTGCACTACTGCTGACCGCTGCCCTATACTGCAGCAGTCCTTCAGCGGTATAGGGACTGACGCACAGTCTGCTAAACACTAATACACAACCTGCTTGGTCCACAAAAGTTCTTATAAGGACTGGTAACTTGGTATAGGGTGCTACGGTACATAGGCCTGAGTGCGTTACAGTCTGCTGTTCTGTAAGGACCGCTATCGGTCCACAATACATAGGGTTGACGTGCACTACTGCTGACCGCTGCCCTATACTGCAGCAGTCCTTCAGCGGTATAGGGACTGACGCACAGTCTGCTAAACACTAACACACAACCTGCTTGGTCCACAAAAGTTCTTATAAGGACTGGTAACTTGGTATAGGGTGCTACGGTACATAGGCCTGAGTGCGTTACAGTCTGCTGTTCTGTAAGGACCGCTATCGGTCCACAATACATAGGGTTGCCGTGCACTACTGCTGACCGCTGCCCTATACTGCAGCAGTCCTTCATTGGTATAGGGACTGACGTACAGTCTGCTAATCACTAACACACAACCTGCTTGGTCCACAAAAGTTCTTATAAGGACTGGTAACTTGGTATAGGGTGCTACGGTACATAGGCCTGAGTGCGTTACAGTCTGCTGTTCTGTAAGGACCGCTATCGGTCCACAATACATAGGGTTGCCGTGCACTACTGCTGACCGCTGCCCTATACTGCAGCAGTCCTTCAGCGGTATAGGGACTGACGCACAGTCTGCTAAACACTAACACACAACCTGCTTGGTCCACAAAAGTTCTTATAAGGACTGGTAACTTGGTATAGGGTGCTACGGTACATAGGCCTGAGTGCAGTACAGTCTGCTGTTCTGTAAGGACCGCTATCGGTCCACAATACATAGGGTTGCCGTGCACTACTGCTGACCGCTGCCCTATACTGCAGCAGTCCTTCATTGGTATAGGGACTGACGTACAGTCTGCTAATCACTAACACACAACCTGCTTGGTCCACAAAAGTTCTTATAAGGACTGGTAACTTGGTATAGGGTGCTACGGTACATAGGCCTGAGTGCGTTACAGTCTGCTGTTCTGTAAGGACCGCTATCGGTCCACAATACATAGGGTTGCCGTGCACTACTGCTGACCGCTGCCCTATACTGCAGCAGTCCTTCATTGGTATAGGGACTGACGTACAGTCTGCTAATCACTAACACACAACCTGCTTGGTCCACAAAAGTTCTTATAAGGACTGGTAACTTGGTATAGGGTGCTACGGTACATAGGCCTGAGTGCGTTACAGTCTGCTGTTCTGTAAGGACCGCTATCGGTCCACAATACATAGGGTTGCCGTGCACTACTGCTGACCGCTGCCCTATACTGCAGCAGTCCTTCAGCGGTATAGGGACTGACGCACAGTCTGCTAAACACTAACACACAACCTGCTTGGTCCACAAAAGTTCTTATAAGGACTGGTAACTTGGTATAGGGTGCTACGGTACATAGGCCTGAGTGCAGTACAGTCTGCTGTTCTGTAAGGACCGCTATCGGTCCACAATACATAGGGTTGCCGTGCACTACTGCTGACCGCTGCCCTATACTGCAGCAGTCCTTCATTGGTATAGGGACTGACGTACAGTCTGCTAATCACTAACACACAACCTGCTTGGTCCACAAAAGTTCTTATAAGGACTGGTAACTTGGTATAGGGTGCTACGGTACATAGGCCTGAGTGCGTTACAGTCTGCTGTTCTGTAAGGACCGCTATCGGTCCACAATACATAGGGTTGCCGTGCACTACTGCTGACCGCTGCCCTATACTGCAGCAGTCCTTCATTGGTATAGGGACTGACGTACAGTCTGCTAATCACTAACACACAACCTGCTTGGTCCACAAAAGTTCTTATAAGGACTGGTAACTTGGTATAGGGTGCTACGGTACATAGGCCTGAGTGCGTTACAGTCTGCTGTTCTGTAAGGACCGCTATCGGTCCACAATACATAGGGTTGCCGTGCACTACTGCTGACCGCTGCCCTATACTGCAGCAGTCCTTCAGCGGTATAGGGACTGACGCACAGTCTGCTAAACACTAACACACAACCTGCTTGGTCCACAAAAGTTCTTATAAGGACTGGTAACTTGGTATAGGGTGCTACGGTACATAGGCCTGAGTGCGTTACAGTCTGCTGTTCTGTAAGGACCGCTATCGGTCCACAATACATAGGGTTGCCGTGCACTACTGCTGACCGCTGCCCTATACTGCAGCAGTCCTTCATTGGTATAGGGACTGACGTACAGTCTGCTACTCACTAACACACAACCTGCTTGGTCCACAAAAGTTCTTATAAGGACTGGTAACTTGGTATAGGGTGCTACGGTACATAGGCCTGAGTGCGTTACAGTCTGCTGTTCTGTAAGGACCGCTATCGGTCCACAATACATAGGGTTGCCGTGCACTACTGCTGACCGCTGCCCTATACTGCAGCAGTCCTTCATTGGTATAGGGACTGACGTACAGTCTGCTAATCACTAACACACAACCTGCTTGGTCCACAAAAGTTCTTATAAGGACTGGTAACTTGGTATAGGGTGCTACGGTACATAGGCCTGAGTGCAGTACAGTCTGCTGTTCTGTAAGGACCGCTATCGGTCCACAATACATAGGGTTGCCGTGCACTACTGCTGACCGCTGCCCTATACTGCAGCAGTCCTTCATTGGTATAGGGACTGACGTACAGTCTGCTAATCACTAACACACAACCTGCTTGGTCCACAAAAGTTTTTATAAGGACTGGTAACTTGGTATAGGGTGCTACGGTACATAGGCCTGAGTGCAGTACAGTCTGCTGTTCTGTAAGGACCGCTATCGGTCCACAATACATAGGGTTGACGTGCACTACTGCTGACCGCTGCCCTATACTGCAGCAGTCCTTCATTGGTATAGGGACTGACGTACAGTCTGCTAATCACTAACACACAACCTGCTTGGTCCACAAAAGTTCTTATAAGGACTGGTAACTTGGTATAGGGTGCTACGGTACATAGGCCTGAGTGCAGTACAGTCTGCTGTTCTGTAAGGACCGCTATCGGTCCACAATACATAGGGTTGACGTGCACTACTGCTGACCGCTGCCCTATACTGCAGCAGTCCTTCATTGGTATAGGGACTGACGTACAGTCTGCTAATCACTAACACACAACCTGCTTGGTCCACAAAAGTTCTTATAAGGACTGGTAACTTGGTATAGGGTGCTACGGTACATAGGCCTGAGTGCAGTACAGTCTGCTGTTCTGTAAGGACCGCTATCGGTCCACAATACATAGGGTTGCCGTGCACTACTGCTGACCGCTGCCCTATACTGCAGCAGTCCTTCATTGGTATAGGGACTGACGTACAGTCTGCTAATCACTAACACACAACCTGCTTGGTCCACAAAAGTTTTTATAAGGACTGGTAACTTGGTATAGGGTGCTACGGTACATAGGCCTGAGTGCAGTACAGTCTGCTGTTCTGTAAGGACCGCTATCGGTCCACAATACATAGGGTTGACGTGCACTACTGCTGACCGCTGCCCTATACTGCAGCAGTCCTTCAGCGGTATAGGGACTAAGAGTTTTGTCACAGGGTGATTTAAAAAATGACAGGCAGAGGAAGAGGCAGGCCCTTCCGCAGGGGTGGTAGGGGTAGGGCAGGAGCAACAGCCTTGAGCCAAAGTGGGAAGTTGCAGAAGGTGCGTTCAATTACTTTAAAGGACGCACCAGACTTGGTTGAGTGGCTCACTCAGCCTTATTCTTCTGCACCCTCCTCATCCTCTCGATCTGCACCCTCTTCTTCACTCTCTGCTATGTGCACCCCCAAAGACACTACCACCAACAACACCACCACCACCACATACCTTCCGCTTGAGTGCAAATGGGGGCCTTCATGCTCCAGTGTTTTAATAGGGACCCCCGTATAAAAAGCATGAGGGTCAAGGACCAGTACTGGGTGGCAACGTACTTAGATCCCCGGTACAAACACAAAATGGCGGAAATGTTACCGCCGTCGCAGAGGGCTGTCAGAATGCAGCACTTCCAGGCCTTGCTTCGAGAAATGCTGCATTCTGCTTTTGCGTGCGCTGGCAGAGGAGCAATTCCCACTCCCAGAGAAGGATTTGCGGGTACCAATCCAACAGCGCCTGCAAGAAGAGGCCGGTTTGAAGATGTGTTGGTGACTTCGGATATGAGGTCATTCTTTCAGCCGACCCATCGACAGGTGTCATCCGGATCCAGCATCAGGGAACGCCTAGACCGTCAGGTGTCCGACTACATTGGGTTAACGGCCGATGTGGACGCTCTGAGGAGTGATGAACCCCTAGACTACTGGGTGGGCAGGCTTGACCTCTGGCCAGAGCTTGCCCAATTTGCAATCGAACTGTTGGCTTGCCCCTCATCCAGTGTCCTGTCCGAAAGGACGTTCAGCGCAGCAGGGGGGATTGTGACCGATAAGCGTACTCGCCTAGCTCACGACAGTGTTAACTACCTCACATTTCTAAAAATGAATGAGGCATGGATCTCGGAGGAATTCAACACATGTGATCAGTAGACCATGTATATGTCTATAAACAATTTTTGGAATCAAGCACACAGACCTTCTTAATTCATTTGGCTCACTTCCCTGACCCAAAAAAGCACACCGTACTATATGCCCCTACCCTCCTCTTTGAAGAGGTTGAGCGGTGTCATATTTCTACTGGGGCTGCTTATTATGAGGGGTTCCCACCATCCCTGTGCTGTGCTGACTTCCTCCTGGGTGTTCTTATTATGAGGGGCTCCCACCATCCCTGTGCTGTGCTGACTTCCTCCTGGGGGTTCTTATTATGAGGGGCTCCCACCATCCCTGTGCTGTGCTGACTTCCTCCTGGGGGTTCTTATTATGAGGGGATCACACCATCCCTGTGCTGTGCTGACTTCCTCCTGGGGCTGCTTACGGTGCTGCTGTCAGCGCTGTATGTCACGGAGCTGCTGTCAGCGCTGTATGTCACGGAGCTGCTGTCAGCGCTGTATGTCACGGAGCTGCTGTCAGCGCTGTATGTCACGGAGCTGCTGTCAGCGCTGTATGTCACGGAGCTGCTGTCAGCGCTGTATGTCACGGAGCTGCTGTCAGCGCTGTATGTCACGGAGCTGCTGTCAGCGCTGTATGTCACGGTGCTGCTGTCAGCGCTGTATGTCACGGAGCTGCTGTCAGCGCTGTATGTCACGGAGCTGCTGTCAGTGCTGTATGTCACGGAGCTGCTGTCAGCGCTGTATGTCACGGAGCTGCTGTCAGCGCTGTATGTCACGGAGCTGCTGTCAGCGCTGTATGTCACGGTGCTGCTGTCAGCGCTGTATGTCACGGAGCTGCTGTCAGCGCTGTATGTCACGGAGCTGCTGTCAGTGCTGTATGTCACGGAGCTGCTGTCAGCGCTGTATGTCACGGAGCTGCTGTCAGCGCTGTATGTCACGGAGCTGCTGTCAGCGCTGTATGTCACGGTGCTGCTGTCAGCGCTGTATGTCACGGAGCTGCTGTCAGCGCTGTATGTCACGGAGCTGCTGTCAGCGCTGTATGTCACGGAGCTGCTGTCAGCGCTGTATGTCACGGAGCTGCTGTCAGCGCTGTATGTCACGGTGCTGATGTCAGTGCTCTGTATTACGGTGCTGCTGTCAGTGCTCTGTATCTCCTGCACCCTCTTGTTTGCCTACCCTGGTCCCTGACCTTCCCTCTCCTCCATTGCCTTCATTAGCTCCATAGTCCTGAATTGTCAGAACAATTTCCCAAATAAAAAAAAAATGCTTGTAGTTATCGATCCCAAATTCACCTCATACATGTATTATGCTATTGTCCAGGTGGTGGGACTACGTGCTACCCCCTAATAATTACCCCGTGGCCGCAAATTCGACCTAAAGGTTTGCGAAATTCGCCTCCCATTGAAGTCAATGGAGCCCGCGGCGAACGGTCGTTTTCGCGAACGTTTGTGCCCGTTCGCGTTTCGCGTTCGCGAAACGTCCCGTCGGAAGTTCGTCCATCACTAGTGCAGGTGATTAATCAGCTGACAGCAAGCGGCATCCGTGCCGGTGGTCAGGCTTCTGCAACATTTGGTTTTACGCTGCTTGCAAGTGAATGCATTCCTCTATGCAGTACATTTACCGGGGATTGACAACACTTTGGCTGACGCTTTGCCTCTTTTTCAGTGGGACAAGTTTCGGGAAATGGCACCAGAAGCAGAGCGACAGGGGGTCGCCTGTCCCACCTGGATGTGGAAGATAGCTTTGGGACTGCAGCAAAGTGGATCCGGGGATCAGTGAGTATGGCAACTTGGAATGCCTACTCAAAGGTATGGGATGAATGTTTTACTTGCCTGGACAGGATTGGGTTGGCCACAGGGGAGCAGGAGATGGCTCAGGCAGTCCTATATTTTATTAATTTGGGACTCGAAAGGGGCATCTTGGCAGCTGCCATTGACTGAAAGTTGGCAAGCTTGGCCTTTCTGTTTAAATTAAAGGGTCAACGGGACCACACTAAACATTTTTGGGTGCGACAGGCAGTAAAGGGATATAGGAGGGCACACAGGCAGAGGGAAGCACAGTGTCATTTGGAAAGTTACAGGTTTTGCAGGCGAAGTTGGAAGAGGTCTGTAGTTCTGCCTATGAGTGCGTTTTGTTCCAGGCCGCTTTTGCAATGGCTTTCTTTGGGGCATTAAGGGTAAGTGAGCTGGTCAACCCGTCCAAAAAAGTGCACGGTGGGCTGTTGATGGGAGATGTCTAATGCTCACAGCAGTCTATTAGAATTTGGATTAGGCTGTCTAAAACTGAGCAGACCGGAAAAGGAATGCAGATTGAAGTCTTCCGGATTGGGGAATCGCCCATTTGCCCAGTAAGGGGTGGTGGAAGCCTTTCGGGTCAGACGACCGCTGGTTGAGGGTTCTTTCTTAGTGCACGAGGATGGGTCGGCACTGTCTAAGTTTCAGTTTATTGCAGTGTTTCACAGGTGTGTGTCATTAGGTGGCTATGACCCAAAATGTTTTTCTTCTTATTCCTTCCGCATAGGGGCAGCAACTGAGGCGTCTAGGGCAGGTCTGAGTCAGGAAGCAGTGAGGCACATTGGGAGATGGGATTCAAGTAGTACATCCGCCCCCACCTCATGCCATAAAGGGGGGTCAGAGAAGTTGCTGGTGGTTGTAGTATTAAGCATTCGTTATTGATGTTTTATGGGGTTGTGTTGTAATTTTTTCTTTCACAGGTCGAGAGGTGGGGCTGGTTTGGATACTCGGCACTCATACATGTATTGGGGGGCCAGAAGAGCTGACGTTCAGCCGAACGGCAGGCAGTTACGCATCCCCAGGCAGGAGGCTCGGGTCAGGTGGATTGGAATGCTAGGAATGCGGTGGAACAGGGTGTTGGGTGGGGTACATTGGTTCTCACGGTTAGACAGAGCTCTGGACGTATTGATATTACACGTAGGGGGCAATGGTATGGGGGCCAGATCGATGAGGGACCTGATTCGGGACGTGAAATTCGTTTTTTTTACATCTACGAGCGGTTTATCCAGGGATTGTCTTGATTTGGTCGGAAATGGTAAGCAGGATGTAGTGGCAGTGGGCATGGTCGGCTAAAAAGGTTGATAGGGCAAGGATAAAAGTTAACAAAGAGGTCAGCAGGTTTTTCATAAAAAATGGAGGTATCTTGGGAGCAATGGGGTGCATCTTAATGAGGTGGGCACTGACTTGTGGGCGCTCGGCCTGGAGGATGGGGCCCAGCACGGGCTAATGGTGTGGAGGTGCACGCAAGGGTAAGGGGTTACCCCTCCTGTGCTGTGGCAGTGTTGGGTTGCTGGAGGAGAAGTTTGGGTACATGTATGGAACATGTTGTACCCATCCATGAGATCTCATGGATGGGAGGTTTTTGGGTACTTCCTAGGTTAAGAGGGGTTAACCTGGAAGGGTAAAAGGTAGGTCACTGTGATGGTTGGGTACCGCCTCCGAGTCCGGGGTTTGCCGACTGGAGAGATAAAGTTAAAAAGTTGTTTCAAAGTGACCAGTTGGATGTGGTTTTTTTACATGGACCACAAAATACAGTAAAGTTTATGGTTATTGATAATTTGTTATTTATTATATATTTTCAGAGTTTAATAATAAAATTAGGCCGTAAAGGCCATTTACTCCAATAACCTGGTCAAGTTGTTCTTGAGGGAGTTGGAGGGGTGGGTTTAAGTTATGCTGTGATCCGGACATTGGGGCTTAAGGCCTACAAATGTCAAGCTGATTCTGCTTTGACATTAGCTTGTGGGTGCCACAGGGATGAGGTAAGATGTTCAAACCCCCAATCTGTAGAGAACCGTCTGAATTGCTCACATGCAAAGTGAGGTTCATTATCCTAAATTACCCTGTCTGGCAGGCCATAATGTGCAAACTGTACTTCACAACGCTTGATTGTAGTTTCAGCAGACAAGTGAGGAAGATGCTCAATCTCCCAAAGATCAGAATAGTGATCCACAATCAGTAGAAAATTTTGCCCAGCATAATTCAGTAAATCCATACTGGGTGGGCTACACATGTGACATTATGGTCTCTTTCTGTTGTGCCTGTGCATATTCATTGCATACTGAGCAATGGTTAACAAAATATATAATCTCATTTTGCATGTTGGGCCAATATAAGGTACCTCGTGCCTGCCTATTGCATGCTGACTGCCATGAATGTGTGTCACAGATCTTAAGAGATTTAGGAATGATGACTCTTGACCCCTTGTAAAGTATGCAATCCTGAAAGTCGATTTCATCTCTGAAAGCCCAATATTCTCTCACAAGTAATGGCACTTCCATCTTTGTGTAGCAAGGTCTCTGGCCTCCTTCAGTCTAATGAGAACCTCCAGGGCCAGAGATAACTGACACCCTCCTGTATATGGTGGGTTGTGAGGCATAGTGGGTGCAAGGTGGATAATGTTATTGGGCGCTAGACACTTCTTGAATGCAAAAGAGAGGTTTATTTCTCTTACAACCATTTTTGGAGGAAAGAGCGGAAGGGCCACGACACCCTTATGTAGTTGCAAGTTCAATTGGAAGACTGCAAGACTTCAATAGGAAGACAGCCATGCATAGAAAGGTCCCAACAAGACACCATATCTGCACTGGCAAGATTACTGTCTCCTATGGCAACAGTCTTTAACAGTTCCTAACACAAAGCATAACAGTTCTTTCACCTTCTCCTTGTAGTTCTTCAGCCCACTGAGCTCCCAGTCTCTCACTAGACCCTCTGATTCACTGTCTCTGAATCCCTTGAGCTCCTCCAATCTTCACAGTGGTATCTTCCTCAAACGTCACCCCCGCCTTTCTGCTGGGTCCCTAGCTGGGTCCCTAGCTTGCCACTCCAGATACTTCTCAAGCTCCACCCCACTGGCTTGCTCGGTCCCTGGCTTGATACACAAGGCTGCTCTGCAAGCCTCACCTCCACTGGCTGGGTCCCTCACTTGATAACCGCCTGAAGTTTTCCAATTCTCCACCGTGCCTGTTCGGTGAGAATGCTGCTCCGGTACGTGCTTCAGTTACTCACTGTGTTCCCTGGTAATAAGGTGGATGGTCCCTTAGTGGCGACAGTTTACCCTCTACATTTGACCACTGAGAGGTTCTCCGGCCGACAGCACCGTCACTTCTGGTTGGACTGCAAGCCGCAATCCCAACCCTGCGCTGCTCTCCTGCTTCTGGATAGGCCCTCAGACAGCCTAGCAGACAGATGCCCCTGGGATAGGCCTAATCTCTGGCCTAGCAGCCCAGGGCTGTATGACACACACCCACCCAGTCATCCATCCAGGTGGCACAGATCACTGATCACCTGACTACACCCAAATTTATATAGGTGCTCCCAGCAGACCATGGGATTTAAAGAAATCCTTGCCAAGGGTCACTTGACCTTGTGCTGCCCTTCTCATATCTAGCACCGCCAAGTACTTGGCCACCTAGTGGTAGTAGAGACAAGTGCAACCAGGCCAAACTTAGGGAGGAATCAATAGATCTCTAACAATCAACCAGGATAACTAATCCTGGTAAGTAAATTTGTGAGGAGTTCCATATCTTAACTCCAGGGTGCTACATCTGAATCTGGCCAACCATTCAGAACAGCAGATTTACATGCTTGCAAACTCTCGTCAATTTATGTGGGCTGTTTTATCTTAAGCAAACGCTGGTCTGTGACGTTTGGATAGTCTGAATGATTGATCTGTGACAGGACATGTGTGTCACCTGCTGCTGTAGCTCTGCTAAGAACATCACTAATGAACATTTCAATCATTTTGTAATGTTACCACCATACTCTGTATGCGTTTGGGTGCACACAAATGTGTTTTCTTGAAAATTGAAATCAGAGGCTTATGGTCAGTTTCTATAGAGGTAGTGATGAAAGTGCTGGCAGACAAACACAATATTCAGACATTCCTTTTCAATAGGCAATACCCAAATCCACTTTTTCTCATAACACTTTTGATAGTTACAGGTTCTGTAACATTATAGTATTTAAGGACAGGTGTATCTGTGAGCAAACGTTTAATTTCCTTCACTGCATTGTCATGCTTAGGAAGCCAATGCCAAGCCACATCCTTGTGCAGAAGATGAAGAAGAGAGACGTGGTAAGAATTTTTCTTAAATAAGTAACAACTCCTATGAAGCACTGCAGAGATTTCACATTAGGCCGCGTACACACGGGCGGATTGTCTGCCCAACTTAGTCCGCTGAACAGTGTTTCAGCGGACAATCCGCTCGTGTGTGGGCTTCAGCGGACTTTTTCAGCGGACAGTCTGACGAACAAATTCTTACGGAATTTCCGTAAGACAGTCCGTCCAAACTTGGTTTCAGCGGACAGTCCGCTCGTGTGTAGGCACGTTGGACGGACTAAGTATGACGCATGCCCAGAAAGGATTTACAGGGCGGACAGGGCGGAAGCGCTCGGTCTTGTAAAACTAGTGTTCGTATTGAAGCTAGCATATTCGTCATGCTGCTAATTTTGTGGTTTTTTAATATAGCCCGTTCTTTTCTTCTTCGTAATGCAAGAAAAGTGAAGCAGCTTTGCTGCTTATATTCACACAGAGTTATACCAAATGTTTTTATTCATCCTCATCCTATGATTAATCTTCCAATTATAGAAAAATATATTCAAAATTATTTTTTTAAAAAAAACCAAAAACAAAAAAAAACAAAAAACAAAAAAAAAAAAAAAAAAATATATATATATATATATATATATATATATATATATAATTTTTTTTAATAAAACCCCCCCAAAAAAATAAAAAAATTATATATATATATATATATATATATATATTAAAAAAATATAGAATTTATCTATTACTATTACTATATATTTTTGGAACTACTATTGTCATTTTTTTTTTTGTGGGGGGGGGGGGGGTTGAAACAAGATGGACTTGCATTTTTTTTGGCCAAGCAGGACTATGCAAGTAGAGATAGATAGATAGATAGATAGATAGATAGATAGATAGATAGATAGATAGATAGATAGATAGATAGATAGATACCCAAACCAGCATTTTAGCCTACACATGATTGCATGTTCAAAATCACCAGAGCTTCCCCTCATTTCAAATGTTAAGCCTCAAATTTACAGCGACTGCACTTCCAAGTGCACTTGCAGTGCTTTAAAAATTGCACTTGAAGTTAGCATATTTACATGAACGTGTGTTTTGTAAATAACCCCCAGAGTCTTTTGACATGTATCTGCCTACTCACAAATAAACTTTGTTTTTTAAGCCAAAATTAAAAAAAAAAAAAAAAACAACAAAAAAAAAAACATACAATATTTTTTGAAATAATAAATTTTTATTTTTCCTCAGAACAAAACTAAATCAAGAGGGAGGCAACACTGGAGACAATTTTGACGTTTGTGAAGCCTTTTGTCCCCCAGGCACACATCAAGTGAGTGGCCACCAAAATTCAGAACCTGTGTAGCATGTAAATAGGGAGCACAACATGGTCCTAGAATCCCAAAGACCAGGAACAGCAGCAGATGAGATCTATGTCCCCAGACTGTGGTACTACAACAGCCTGCGTCTTCTTTCAGAGCAGACTGAAGCCAGGCAGTCACTTCCGACTCTTGCGTCTAGCCTTCCCTCCACGCTTCGCTGGAGGCTGTGCCTCTGGTGGTGGACTTGTGGTAGGAGGAGGAGGAGGAGGAGGAGCAGTAGGGTCTGCGTTATACAGCTTGGTGGTCGGTGTGAGCTCACCCTTCAGACCCCGTTGAATGGCATCAAAAAATATGGCTTCGCACAAGTTGCGCTGTGCTTTTTCCATTTCGAGTAACTTACTAGCCAAATAAGTGCCATAGGCCTCCTCAGGATTGGGGGGTTTGCTGAGAACTTGGGTGGCTTGGCGTATAAGTGCCAAGGACTCCTCCTCTGTACGGGTCATCTTCCTGGGCCTTTTGCTGGCTAGGCGGAGGGGAGGGACCTGGCTTTCCGTCCGACTCCTGCTGGGCCCAGCTAGCTCCTGTGTGTGGCTGGTCCCGGCCTCCTCCTCCATACCACTGGTCCCGGCCTCCTCCTGGGTGAGCTCATCCTGTGTAAAAAACAAAGAAATCAATAACTAAAATATGTCTATATTTTGAAATCATCAATCACTAACAATTTTACAGTTCTCACTTGCAAATACATTTGTCTTGAAATACAAAAGGCTATCATTTTGACACCATCATTTTTCCATCAGTTCACCAAGATTTGAGCCACATTTGTGTAAACTACTGTATCCTTCTATCTAATTTAATTTGTGATGAAATCCTAGATTTGGAAGCAATTCAAACCTTGAACTTTACATCATTAATATTTGAGCAATCCAAACTTTAGAAAATAAAATATACCTGGCTCCAGCTGGGCGCATCAACTTCGTCCAGCAAGGAAGGGTCTGGATCTTCCAGGGATGGCTCACCTGAGGTGGAGGGAAGGGTGGAGGGAAGGGTAGACGGAAGCGTAGAAAGTGACTGCCTGGCTTCTGACGTGTCATCCAGAAAACGCAGCCTGTCATAATACCACAGCCTAGGTACATAGACCTGACCTGCTGCTGATCCTGATGTTTGGGACTCTAGGATCTTTCTGCGCTCCCGCCTATACACGCTACGCAGGTTCTGAATTTTGGCGTTCACAAAGTCAGTGTCTGCCTGGGGGAGTCGGGTTTTCACAAACGTCAAAACTGTCTCCAGTGTCTTCTTCCGGCCAGAACGGCTAGAATATTGTGGGTGTTTGGCATCCCAAAGACTCCTGTGCGACTCTATTAAATCAAGAAATGTGGAGAGGAAGGCCTCCTCCTTAAAGGGGTCTGGGTTATACCTTTGCATTTTATGTTTATGTTGTTTTCTGAAAAACAAAAACAAAATAAAATAAGTAAATAAATACTAAAAAAAAAAAAAAAAAAAATGTCAGACCAAATGCACACTATTTATATTGTGACAATGTAGGCGAGACACACACTACCACACACGCTACCCCCCACACACACACTACCCCCCACACACACACACACTACCCCCCACACACACAAACACTATCCCCCCCCCCACACACACACACACACACACACTACCCCCACACACTACCCCCCCACACACAAACACTACCCCCCCCCCCACACACACACACACACACTACCCACCCCCCCTATACACCCACCCCCACCCCCACACTACCACACAAAACACCAACCCCACTCAACCACCAACCCACATAAAAATCAATTAACCATCAATAAGGTTAAATTTCAATATACACATTCCTAACGCAGGCTTAAAATTAAGATAAAATAAAACGATAACTATCTTACCGTCTCGTGTAGCACTCGCTGCTTCCGTTCGGACAAGCGTACGACCTCGCGGTAACGCTTTATATACAGCGCATGCGTTCAAGCTCCGCCTGAGTCGCCCGCCCCTGACGTTCCGTGTGACCGTATTTCCCCGCCCCTTTTACCCTCGTTCCGCTGTGGGTGATTGATAGGTGAAAATGGCGGACGGAAATTCAGTGAGCAGCGTGAGCAGCGCGGAGGAAAGCCATGGACCCCATGCTTCCAGAGCAAGGAGGAGATATAAGGCCACCAACATGGCCTTTGAAGAGATGGTGGAGATGGTGAATATATTAAGAAGGGAGGACTATGATGGGGAAAATGGCTCGTACCCCAAACCCAATGTCCGGAAAAGCGGCATCTTGGATAAGGTCGTCACAACTTTGTATAACAAATTTGGGGTATGAAGAGGCAAGGACCAGCTCCGGAAACGATGGTCCGACATCAAGTCCAGGGAGCCGGACCAATATCATCGCATCAAAAAGGCCCTGAAAAAAAGTGAGTAAACTCCGCGTTTATCGTGACTGTCGGACATAATCGTTCGTATAGGTATTATATGTAAATCTGGCGAATTTGATCGTGAGCGTCGCCCATAATCGTTCGTATAGGTATTGTCTGTAAATTAGGGATGAGCTTCGTGTTCGAGTCGAACGTACATTCGACTCGAACATTGGTCGTTCGGGCGTTCGGCGAATTCCGAACGTTTGGGCCGTTCGCGGCAAAATTCGTGTGGCCCACAATGCACTGCGATGGCGCAGTGCATTGCTGGCTCATGATTGGCCAAGCATGCACTGTGACCCCGCATGCTTGGCCAATCGCAGCGCCAGCAGCGAGGAGAGCCATGATTGGCCACGGGCGTCCTGCCTGTGGCCAATCATAGCTCAGGCTGTGTAGTGCACGCCCCACACTATATAAGGCCGCCTTTGAGGCGGCCTCGTGTAGTGTGTTGGCATCTGAAGCAGTGGGTGTTCTGTGTACCTTCAACACAGTTACACACCAATCGTTTTTGGCTGATTTCCTATCTTGCTCTTGTGTAGTGGTTATTGTCTGTGCCCTGACCGCAGTATACACCACTATATTCACCTCACCTATATAGCTAGTGATCTATCTTTAATAATAGAGCTTGCAGTCAGTAGTGTTAGGAGATAGTGCGTGCTGTCTGCGTGCTCTGTACCCAGTACATACCGCTATAATCCACCTACATAGCTGTTCTCTATTTGGGCCCAATTGTCATCTGCAGGAGTTATTGGAAGTTGTGTGTGCTTCCAGCACAGCACAGTATACATCTGTATATACCCCTTTAACTCTGCTGTTTTCTGGTTATTATCTGCGTGCCCTGAACGCAGTATACACCGTGATATTCACCTCACCTATATAGCTAGTGGTCCATCTTTAATAATAGAGCTTGCAGTCAGTAGTGTCAGGAGATAGTGCGTGCTGTCTGCGTGCTCTGTACCCAGTACATACCGCTATAATCCACCTACATAGCTGTTCTCTATTTGGGCCCAATTGTCATCTGCAGGAGTTATTGGAAGTTGTGTGTGCTTCCAGCACAGCACAGTATACATCTGTATATACCCCTTTAACTCTGCTGTTTTCTGGTTATTGTCTGCGTGCCCTGAACGCAGTATACACCGTGATATTCACCTCACCTATATAGCTAGTGGTCCATCTTTAATAATAGAGCTTGCAGTCAGTAGTGTCAGGAGATAGTGCGTGCTGTCTGCGTGCTCTGTACCCAGTACATACCGCTATAATCCACCTACATAGCTGTTCTCTATTTGGGCCCAATTGTCATCTGCAGGAGTTATTGGAAGTTGTGTGTGCTTCCAGCACAGCACAGTATACATCTGTATATACCCCTTTAACTTTGCTGTTTTCTGGTTATTGTCTGCGTGCCCTGACCGCAGTATCCACCGTGATATTCACCTCACCTATATAGCTAGTGGTCCATCTTTAATAATAGAGCTTGCAGTCAGTAGTGTTAGGAGATAGTGCGTGCTGTCTGCGTGCTCTGTACCCAGTACATACCGCTATAATCCACCTACATAGCTGTTCTCTATTTGGGCCCAATTGTCATCTGCAGGAGTTATTGGAAGTTGTGTGTGCTTCCAGCACAGCACAGTATACATCTGTATATACCCCTTTAACTCTGCTGTTTTCTGGTTATTGTCTGCGTGCCCTGAACGCAGTATACACCGTGATATTCACCTCACCTATATAGCTAGTGGTCCATCTTTAATAATAGAGCTTGCAGTCAGTAGTGTCAGGAGATAGTGCGTGCTGTCTGCGTGCTCTGTACCCAGTACATACCGCTATAATCCACCTACATAGCTGTTCTCTATTTGGGCCCAATTGTCATCTGCAGGAGTTATTGGAAGTTGTGTGTGCTTCCAGCACAGCACAGTATACATCTGTATATACCCCTTTATCTCTGCTGTTCTATAAAAAGGCATCTGCAGGAGTTAGTGGGTGTTGTGTGCCTCCAGCACAATATAAACTACCCAACTACTGTTTTACCCAACTCCCTTCAGGCCATTACCATGTCTGGAAGGCCAGCAAGGAGAGGCAGACAGGTGCGAGCCGATAAAAGAGGGCAAGCAGGCTCTGTGTCTAGAGACAACAGTGCTGGTCGTGGACGCGGTGCATTGTCATCAGCACGTGGCCATGGGACATGCTTGTCCTTCTTTTCTGCAGCTGGACATGTTGAACCGCAACATGCCAACGACTTGGTAGAGTGGATGACCAAGCCCTCTTCATCCTCCTCATCCTCTCTCACCCAGTCTCAGGGTAGTAGCAAAGCAGCTGCCAACACATCGTCTTCCCTCCTCTCAATGTCATCATCAGTGACTCCTTCCCTAGACCCACCACGTCCTCCTGAGGAGTCTCCTGAACTCTTTGAGCACAGTGTTGGGTACATGCTCCAGGAGGATGCCCAGTGTTTGGTGGGCTCTGATGATGACACTCAGCTAGAGGAAGGCAGTAGCGTGAGCGCAGAGAGAGGGGATGCTCAAGAAGGACAGCAATCTGGCAGTCATGTTCCACAAGCTGCAGCATACTGCCAAGTTTGCTACAGCGATGAAGAGGGAGGGGATGATGAGGGCACTGACTCCACGTGGGTGCCTGGAAGGAGGGAGGAGGAGGAGGCACATATCCAACGAGGCAGGATGCCCTCCGGGGGTCAGCTTAGGGGCAGCACACCAACTGAATCACACCGCAGAGCTCCGCCTGCGCAGAGCGCTTCCTCTGCGCGTTATTCTAAAAGTTCTTTGGTGTGGGCCTTTTTTGAGACGAGTGTATCAGATCGCACCGCTGCTATTTGCAACATATGTCTCAAGCGTATCTCACGTGGCCAAAACATCAGCCGCTTGGGCACCACATGCTTGACCAGACATATGTTGACCTGCCATGCAGCTCGTTGGCAAGCGTACCTCAAAGACCCACACCAAAGAACAAAGCGGACCTCTCCTTGCTCCTCATCAGCTGGCATCTCCAACCCCACTAGACCTTCAGTCCTCTCTGAAACCTGCTCTGAGAGGAATGAAGGTGTAGAATTAGGTGTGTCACAGCCAAGTGCTTCCGGGAACTCTGCTAGTGGTACATCCACATCCGATTATAGCAGGCAAATGTCCCTGCCCCAGCTGCTGGACCGGCGGAAGAAGTTTACTCCCAGCCATCCACATGCCCAGCGGTTGAATGCTAGCTTGGCTAAATTGCTAGCACTTCAACTGCTGCCTTTTCAGTTGGTAGACTCGGCCCCCTTCCGTGAGTTTGTACAATGTGCGGTTCCTCAGTGGCAGGTCCCCAAACGCCACTTTTTCTCACGGAAGGCGATTCCGGCTCTCTACCGGCATGTGGAAGGCAATGTCCTTGCCTCGCTGGACAGGGCAGTCAGCGGTAAGGTGCATATTACCGCTGACTCATGGTCCAGCAGGCATGGACAGGCACGTTACCTGTCTTTCACGGCCCATTGGGTCACTCTTCTGGCTGCTGGGAAGGATGCAGGACAAGGTGCAGTAGTGTTGGAGGTTGTTCCGCCACGCCTCCAAAATGCTACTATTGGTTGTGACACACCTCTCTCCTCCACTCCCTCCTCTTCTTCTTCCTCCATGGCCTCTTCCAGTGCTCTGTCCTCAGAACCAGCGGTGCTCCGTAGGCGTTCCAGGGGCTATGCAAGTACGCAGGCAAAACGATGCCATGCCGTGCTTGCGCTGGTTTGTTTGGGGCACAGGAGCCACACTGGGGCGGATGTTTTGTCAGCTCTGCAGGGGCAGGCCGAGAGGTGGTTGACGCCACGCCAGCTTAAGCCAGGAATGGTGGTTTGTGACAATGGCACCAACCTCCTCTCCGCCCTCCGACAGGGACAACTGACCCATGTGCCCTGTGTAGC
This sequence comes from Lithobates pipiens, assembly GCF_037356315.1. NCBI lineage: Eukaryota > Metazoa > Chordata > Amphibia > Anura > Ranidae > Lithobates > Lithobates pipiens. Next base: position 626,989,775 of record NW_027507758.1, read on the forward strand.
TCACGTCCTTAACCTGGTGGTGCAGCGGTTCTTGGGCAGGTACCCCGGCTTACATGATGTCCTGAAGCAGGCCAGGAAAGTCTGTGTGCATTTCCGCCGATCATTTAATGCCTGTGCTCGGCTGGCTGAGCTCCAAAAGGAGTTGAACCTGCCCAAGAACCGCCTTATATGTGACATGCCCACCAGATGGAACTCAACATTGGCCATGCTGCAGCGGCTGCACACGCAGCAGAGGGCCATCAATGAGTACCGGTGCGACTACGTCACCAGGACAGGGTCAGGGGAGCTTGGTTTTTTCTCACCACGCCAGTGGGGCATGATCAGGGATGCATGCACTGTCCTGTCACCGTTTGAGGAGGCCACAAGGATGGTGAGCAGTGACAGTGCATGCATCAGTGACACTGTACCTCTTGTCCACCTCTTGGAGCATACGCTGCGTGGAATAATGGACAGGGCACTTGAGGCAGAACAGAGGCAGGAAGAGGAGGACTTCCTTGCCTCTCAAGGCCCCCTTTATCCAGACAGTGTTCCTGCTGTGCCACCCATCACACAGGAAGAGGGTGAGGAGGAGGAAGAGGAGGAGGAGGATGATTGTGTCAGCATGGAGGTGGAGGCTGGCACTCAGCATCAGCAGCAGCAGTCTTATAGGGATGATTTACAGTCCCAAGAAACACGTGGACTGGGAGGAGGTAGCTGCGGATCATGTTGTCCTTAGTGACCCAGAGGACTCCGGACCAAATGCCTCGGCTAACCTACGCTGCATGGCCTCCCTGATCCTGCAAAGCCTGCGGAAGTATCCTCGTATTCTTCGGATCAAGGAGAGGGACCATTACTGGCTGGCCACTCTCCTTGATCCACGGTACAAGGGTAAGGTTGCCGACCTTATCTTGCCATCGCAGAGGGAGCAGAGGATGAGACATCTCCGGGAGGCCTTGCAGAAAGCTCTGTGCAATGCGTTCCCAGAGACTGGGAGGTCACAAACTCCTGGTCCTGGACAACGTGTTGCTGAGGCATCAGTCAGAAGGAGCGGTGGAGAAAGTGGCCGTCTGACTGATGCTTTCAGACAATTTTTTAGTCCGCAGCCCCAAGGTATGATCGGTTCCAGCACCCATCGCCAGCGTCTAATTTACATGGTGCAGGAATACCTAGGGGCAAGGTCAGACTTGGACACCTTTCCCACTGAAAATCCTCTGGCTTACTGGGTCTTGAGGATGGATCACTGGCCAGAGCTTGCACAGTATGCAATTGAGCTACTGGCCTGTCCTGCATCCAGCGTTCTTTCGGAACGCACCTTCAGTGCTGCTGGTGGCTTTGTTACCGATCACAGGATGCGCCTGTCCACCGAATCAGTTGATCGACTGACCTTCATCAAGATGAATCAGTCTTGGATCACCCACAGCTACCAAGCACCTGAAGCTGATGTAACCGAATAATTTTTTGGGAAATACCACATCCCTTCAAGACTGCCTATGCTGATGCTGAGTGACTGTCCTGTTATGTTGATTGTCTATCCTCTTCCTCCTCCGCTGATATGTTGGAAGAACATTTTTGGTTCTGGGTGATGCCAGCAGCCCAATTTTTCTGCCCCTGTTTAACAGGGGCGTTTAATTACAATTTTTGATGCAATGCTTTGCAGCAGGGCTAATTCCTGCAATAAAACTAGAGTATATGGCAGAGGTTGGAGTGTGGTGGCACCAGCACCAGTGCCTAAGGCCCAATTTTTCTGCCCCTGATTAACAGGGGCGTTTAAGTACAATTTTTGATGCAATGCTTTGCAGCAGGGCTAATTCCTGCAATAAAACTAGAGTATATGGCAGAGGTTGCAGTGTGATGGCACCAGCACCAGTGCCTAAGGCCCAATTTTTCTGCCCCTGTTTAACAGGGGCGTTTAAGTACAATTTTTGATGCAATGCTTTGCAGCAGGGCTAATTCCTGCAATAAAACTAGAGTATATGGCAGAGGTTGCAGTGTGATGGCACCAGTGCCTAAGGCCCAATTTTTCTGCCCCTGTTTAACAGGGAAATGTAATTACAATTCTTGATATAATATTTCACAGGAGGGCCCCTTCCTGTGCCCACCCAGAGTAACGGTGAGGACTTATAGTGTTGTGGCACCAGCACCACAACCACCAAAGGTCAATTTTTCTACCACTGTTCAACAATGGCATGTAATTACAATTCTTGATATAATCGTTCACAGCAGGGCGCTCCAGCGCCCACCAAGAGTCACTTTCAGGGCTTACAATGTTGTGGCAAAACCAACACCTTGTTCCGCCATTTCTGCAGAGCATATAGGGCAGGCCCCTACTTTCAAACATCCAACTTACAAACATCAGACAGCAGCAAGTGAGATGAAAAAAGATGGACGAAAAAACTAATTATACAGGGGTGATAACCCTTCCCTATGTTTTCCAAAAAGCTTAAAAATAGTTTTTTTTGACTGGAGCTACACTTTAAAAATGTACCAGTTGAAAATTACAAACAGATTCAACTTAACACAACAAACCTACACAGTCCCTGTCTTGTTTGCACCGCCTGTATACTGCTGTTCTGAGTATATAGGGCCTGGGGGCCACACGCATTTCCTTTTTTTAATATGGGTACGGGGTTCCCCTTAATATGCGTACAAGACCCAAATAGGCTGGTAATGGGCAGGGAGGGCTACCCATGCCATTTTTCTCAATGATTTTCAACCATATTGCAGGAACCAGATATAACATTAAAACCACAAGCAGTTTTAAATGGTGTTATTTCCGTTTAATGTCATTTTGTGCAGGGACTGTTCTAAACACGGGAAACACGTGGCACTTCACAGGCATACTACAGACACCCCCCAGGCACCATATTTAAAGGAATATTTCACTTTTTTTTTTCACTTTAATCGTCATTAAAATCAGTGCTCCCGCCAAAACGGCCGTTTTTAAAACCTTTTTTTGCATTGACCCATGTCCCCTGAGGCAGGAGTCAGGTCCCCAAACCCTTTTTAGGATAGTATCTTGCATATTAGCCGTTAAAATTAGCACTTTCCATTTCGAACGTTCGAGTCCCATAGACTTCAATGGGGTTATAACGTTCGTTTCGAACGCGGGGTCCGTTCGAAAGTTCTGATGCGAACCGAACCGGGGGGTGTTCGGCTCATCCCTACTGTAAATATTTGAATTTGATCGTTCGTGTAGTTAATAGACCATGTAATGAGCGAATATGCTTGTTCGTATATGTGGTCGTAAATAGCATGAATTTGTATATGGTGTAAATTTATCTGGTGTTGGATTAGATTTTAATTCGTTATTAATTTTTTTGTATTGTTCATGATAAACTGAATTGTCACACTCAGTTTATAGGATATTAATTTTTAATAAAGTTTCATAAATGTATTCAGTGCAATGTAGACTCAATAAAAAAAATGAGATAGATAGATAGATAGATAGATAGATAGATAGATAGATAGATAGATAGATAGATAAAATGCTGGTTCAACATCTGGACTGGGAAACATTTAGTGTAGTTTGGGACATCATAGAACATTTTTTGACATAATCACACACAGGTACTCCAGGGGATGATTCGAGTGTGTCCGTCTGTGAAACTTGGACAAAAGATATAAAGTATCACAGTTTGGTTAAAGGCTAGGTTCACATTGCTGCAATGTACGAGATCAAATGTGATTTGCACCGCACTGCAGTGCAAATCACATGTGATCTCTGTGTGATGTGATTTCAGCCATACATATAGTATGGCTGAATTCGCATCGCATCCGGTCCAAACTTGTACATGGCCCTTTTTTTAGTCCACAGCCGAATCGGATCACATGGGTGTTCACACCATGTGGTCCGATTCCTGTCCGAGTTTAAAGATTGCACTGTGATATGAGAACTAATTTGGAGGTGTCAATAAAACTTTACACTGATACTCCCAGCAGGTCACATAGGGCAGTGCGAACTGCCTCCGGGAGGCATGCGATGCGTGAAACCACAGTAGATTTGCAGCGTTCGCACATCGCAGCAGTCTGAACACAGCCTAACTAAAAAAAATTCATTTTAATGATGTATTAAACTAGGAGCTTGTAATAACCAGCTAATAATTGTACACCACTTCAAACCAATGTTTCATATTCAAATTTCTGAACTCAAATATCACTATGCTTAAATGTATCCTTTTTTTTTTTTTTTTTTTCATTCTCATAGGGGAACAAAGACTCAGACAAGAGGCGGAGCAGCCCAGGACCCCCCGACCTCGCCAGCCTGATTGGGCAATTAGCCCCAGCCCCGTGTCGGTATTGGAGCTGCCCAGCCCTGTGTCTGTGAGGGAGCAGCCAAGCTCCGTATCCGAGCTGGATCAGCCGAGCCCAGGGCTAGATGTGGAGGAGGAAGAGCTGATGGAGATACACACCCCACAAAGTGAGTGTCTGACAACCCAGCTTAAGGTAAACAATTAATGGCTGTATATTTTAACCAATTTTTTATCTACACATGTTTTTAGGTGATGATCTGGTTGTGGTAGGACAAGCCGCGGAGCCATTTACCACTGATAGTGCCCAGAGGCTGATTGGTGACATCATGGCCTGGAATGGCCAGATTGATCGGATGGAGAACCAAATTATAAACATCCAAAGAGAACTGGTCACTATGAGGCAGGGAATGAAGAACATGATCGATGTTTTAGGGAGAATCTAAGCCCCTTTTCCCTAAAACCCAATCGATCATGTTCTTCATTCCCTTGGAAAAAAAGTTTTTAATGTTTTTACAATATTGTTTTTAGAGGCCAAATTTTGAAGATGCACACGGTGTGTCAACATGTGCTATGTGCCATCAGAGGATCGCAATGTACGCATTTGGTGTTTGCAAACCCTTCCTCATTCTAGTATGTGAGAGGAAGGGATTGCACACACCAAACACGTCCATTGATCACTCATGATGGTACATAGCACATGTTGACATTACCAATTTTTGGTGTGCATCTTCAAAATTTGGCTTTACCCCTTGTTTTCTGTAAATAGTTAAAAATATGATTTTATTTTTTTTATTTTGGATAATTGTATTTTATATATAGATATATCTATATATTTCTATGTTTACAAAAAAAGAAAAAAAAAAAAGAAAAAAATTACAAAAAAACAAAAACAAAAAGAAAAATATCTAAAAAAGAGGCACTGGTTGGAATGTGCACTATTAAAAAATCAAAAAAAAGATGTGTGTGTGTGTGTGTCTACTTCTTTCAATACTCAATACTAGTTTGGGAAGTCATTTTGTGTTTTCTGTCACAAAGGGCCTTATTTCCTATTGGCAAAAACCACTTTGCTATACAAATGCACTAGGACAGGAATATGCAATTAGTGGAAATCCAGCTGTTGCAGAACTACAAGTCCCATGAAGCATAGCAAGACTGACAGCCACAAGCATGAGACCCAGAGGCATGATTGACTTGTAGTTTTGCACCAGCTGGAGGTTGGCCAATTGCATATCCCTGAATTAGGACAATGTAGGAGACAAGCAACGTGAAAAGCAAACAAGAACCAAACTTAAAAATTTGAACAGACAATACATATTTCAAGAAAAATAAATTTTTATTGCTCAGCTGGCATTGGAATAGCCCCCCTACCATTAAAATAGCTGACGTAGCTCACGTGCTGTTTGGGGGGGCTAAGCCAGGAAGGGCATGATCCAGCCCTGTGAGTTCTCTGAATATTAGTCTGGCCTCAGGCCCAATAGGCTGCAGGTACTGGTTACCTGAAAATTTACGTAGAAAATTGTACAGAATGCAGCAGCACAGGATCACATAGTTCAGTTTATATTCTGCAAGGTTGATCGCTGTCAGTAACAGACGGAACCGGCTGGCCATAATGCCAAAGGCACTCTCCACAACCCTTCTTGCTCTGGCCAGCCGGTAATTAAAAACCCTCCTCTCCGGGGTGAGGGTCCTTTGGGGGAAGGGTTTCATAAGATGGTCACTCAGACCAAACAGCCAGAAACACAAACGGTAGACCCTCCACATTCTCGGCATCTGGTGGCAAGTCCAGGCCACCAGTGATAAGACGGTGGCAGAACTCGGTCTGCCTAAAGACTCCTCCGTCAGACATTCGGCTGTTCTTCCCCACATCCACATAAAGAAAGTCACATTGTGCCGACACCACCGCCATTAGCACCACACTATGGAACCCCTTATAATTCCAATAGTAGGACCCCGAATGGGGTGGGGGCACAATCTTCACATGTTTCCCGTCGATCGCCCCTCCGCAGTTGGGAAAGTCCCAACGGGCAGCGAATTGGGAAGCCACAGTCTGCCATTCCTGTGGCGTGGAAGGACACTGGGGAGTCAAACACAGGAAAAAAAACAAAATTAGTCATTAAATAAAAACAATTCATAACAAATAAAACTCAAAAACATTTTGGAACAACAGTTAAACAGAAATATTGCAAATTTTTTTCTGCAAAAAACCCCCCAAAAAAATAGGCGGACCAATTCACAGATTAATCAGCCCTCTGATGGACCAGGGGACATAAGTTAGGTGGGTAAGTGGGGTGGGGGGACTAATTAATGAGTATCCAATACCTGCAAGCAATTTGATTGGGGTGGGGGACTAATTAATGAGTATCCAATACCTGCAAGCAATTTGATTGGGGTGGGGGACTAATTAATGAGTATCCAACACCTGCAACCAATTTGAGTGGTGTGGGGGGACTAATTAATGAGTATCCAATACCTGCAAGCAATTTGATTGGGGTGGGGGACTAATTAATGAGTATCCAACACCTGCAACCAATTTGAGTGGGGTGGGGGGACTAATTAATGAATATCCAATACCTGCAAGCAATTTGATTGGGGTGGGGGACTAATTAATGAGTATCCAATACCTGCAAGCAATTTGAGTGGGGTGGGGGGACTAATTAATGAGTATCCAATACCTGCAAGCAATTTGATTGGGGTGGAGGACTAATTAATGAGTATCCAACACCTGCAACCAATTTGAGTGGGGTGGGGGGACTAATTAATGAGTATCCAATACCTGCAAGCAATTTGATTGGGGTGGGGGACTAATTAATGAGTATCCAATACCTGCAAGCAATTTGATTGGGGTGGGGGACTAATTAATGAGTATCCAACACCTGCAATCAATTTGAGTGGGGTGGGGGGACTAATTAATGAGTATCCAATACCTGCAAGCAATTTGATTGGGGTGGGGGACTAATTAATGAGTATCCAACACCTGCAACCAATTTGAGTGGGGTGGGGGGACTAATTAATGAGTATCCAATACCTGCAAGCAATTTGAGTGGGGGGACTAATTAATGAGTTGACAATCCATATATATCAATCCATATCTATCTATATATATCTATCTATATATCTATCTATATATATCTATATATCTATATCTATCTACACACACACACACACACACACACACACACACAGGGTGTATACAAAGAGCATACAAAGGGTGGGGGGGGGGGGCAAGTAAAATAGTACAATGGAGCTGACAATATGAATTATAGAGAAAAACAGTCTCGGCTGTGGGTGTATATGGGGCCCAGGATTGAATGCTGAGGACGTTAGTGAAAGCAAATATGCACGTGGGACACAAAAAGGTAAAAAGCTCAAAAAAAATGACACAAAAAAAATTGCATTCATATAAAGGGGACATTCACATCATATTCCTGTCATGGATATTAAAAGTCATGATGAAATGAATATACAAACATACAATGCATATAACACATTTAATGCAATATTAAAAGAACAAACTTACCTTCATATATTCCTTCTGCAGGACCCGAATAATGGCAGAACAGGTCTCTGGAATAATGATCCCCAGAGCCTGGGGGGAGATGCCTGTCGAGAACTTGAGGTCCTGAAGGCTTCTCCCTGTCGCCAAGTAGCGCAACGTGGCGACGAGCCTCTGCTCCGGAGTGATGGCTTGCCGCATGCAGGTATCCTGCCTGTTGATATAAGGGGTCAGCAAAGCCAGCAGACGGTGAAAAACGGGGTCTGTCATCCTGAGATAATTCCTGAAATCATCAGGATTATTCTCATGGATCTCACGGAGTAAAGGCATATGCGAGAATTGGTCACGCTGGCGCAACCAATTCTTTGTCCATGAACTCCTCCTCACCCTGTTCACAGACTGGGCTCGGGTCAAAGTATTAACCCCAACACCAAGCCCCAATATAGCACGAACTCGTTCCCGAGTACGTCCACTCTCCATGGCTTTGAAACGGTCGGCTGAACAAACAAGCTCAACTGAACGCACTGAAGAACAGCCAGACCTATGAAGAACGACCTGAAACCCAGAAACGAGCGGACCAGAAGCGCCTAATAACAGGTACAACTGATCCACGCGTACCGAAAGACAGATACAAACCTCACAGGTAGACTGCGCCGCAGTGAACGGACAAATTAAGCTGAAGTCTGAAAAGCGCGAATCGTCTCTAACCAAACTTCTACTAACGCAAAGTCAGCAGAAGGAGCCCAAAGGGTGCTTTGCTGTGTCTTCGACTTCCTATTTCTAGTCCCGTCGTACGTGCCGTACGTCATCGCGCACGCTTTCAGCGGACTGTCTGTTCATCGTGTGTGGTCAAGTCCGTTCATGCAAATTTTGAACGGACTGTCTGTCGAACTTAGTTGGGCAGACAATCCGCCCGTGTGTACGCGGCCTTAGAGAGCTGTGGCATATCCAGTATAGCCCTGTTTTTTCTGGGTCAGCCTTCAAACCCTCCAAATATAGCATACAGTATGTCCATGGAAGGGAACCTCTTTGATCTTGAATTGCATTTTTTTCATGCCAAGTCTTAGCCCTTGTACACACGGTTGGAGATTCCATCGGAATGTGTCCTATCGGACCGTTTTGTCGGATATTCCGACTGTGTGTGGTCTGCATCTGCATTCCAACTTGCCGGTAAAATTTTCCGACAAAATGCTCCTATCGGACATACTCCAATCATGTGTAGCCTACTCCGACGTACAAAGTGCCACGCATGCTCAGATCAAATTCCTAGGCCAAAGCTACTGGCTACTAGCCTGAACGTAGTCCCGTCGTAACGAAATAACGTCATCACGTTGTGTGCAATCGGCTTTTCCGACAACTTAGTCCGACCGTGTGTATGCAATATCACTTCCGGACCTCTTCCGGAATGAATCCGTCGGAATTACTCCGACCGATTTGGTTGTCGGAATCTCTGACCGTGTGTACAAGGGCTAAGTTTCACCTGCCTACAATGATTCATCAATTCCATCATTTTGCCATCATGATCTTGCTCTGCTTCTCCAGTCGTATCCCCATAGCCTACCACAAGTATGTCATCAGCAACTGGTTCAATACCATTACGTCCAGCCAATAGTTCATGTTGTTTATGTTGATACACCTCTGGTGCAACTGATCCTCCAAAAGGCAGATTAAGCCACCTTTTTCTGAACCAGGGAGTCCAGAATGTTGTCATGTAGCTACTTAAAGTATCCAAATTACATTGTAAAAATAGGATTTTTTTTTACAGCTTACCTGTAAAATCCTTTTCTTGGAGTACATCATGGGACACAGAGCAGCCATAATAAGTAACTGGTTATTCACCACCTATAGGTGAAAGGACACGGCAAACCAAAACGACAGGAAGTCCTCCTACACAGGAAGTACCTCAGTTTTGTAGCAAGAGTAAACTTCCCAGACAAGAGGGGAGGGAATCTCTGTGTCCCGTGATGTACTCCAAGAAAAGGATTTTACAGGTAAGCTGTAGAAAAAATCCTATTTTCTTTATCGTACATTACAGGTAGAGATGGGCTGGCTGTTCGAGTCGAACATGAGTTTGACATGAACATCGGCTATTCAATCATTCGATGAAGATCAAACATTATGAGCTGTTCATGCCAAATTTGAGTGGCGCGTCACAGCCCATAATGCACTGTGTCATCGCAGTGCATTGCTGGCTGATGATTGGCCAAGCGTGCACTATGACCCACATGCTTTGGCCAATCACAGCGCTATCAGCCATAGCGAAGAGAGCCATAGCGAAGAGAGCTCTTGTCTACCTGTTGGAGCACACGCTACATATAATAATGGACAGGGTACTTGAGGCAGAACAGAGGGAGGAAGAGGAGGATTTCCTTACCTCTCAAGGCCCCCTTTATCCAGACAGTATTCCTGTGGGCCCGCCAATCCCACAGGAAGAGGAGGAGGATGAGGATTGTGTCAGCATGGAGGTGGATCCTACCACTCAGCATCAGTAGCAGTCTTTAAGGGATCGTTTCCAGTCCCCAGAAACCCATGGACTTGTATGCACCTGGCAGGAGGTGGCTGCGGATCAGGTCTTTCTTAGTGACCCAGAGGACTCCGGACCAAATGCCTCAGCAAACCTACACTGCCTGGCCTCCCTGATCCTGCAAAGTCTGCGCAAGGTCCCTCAGATTCGTGATATCAACGAGAGGGATCAGTTCTAGCTGGCAAGCCTTCTTGATTCACATTACAAGGGTAAGGTGGCGGAACTTATCCAGCCATCGCAGAGGGAGCAGAGGATGAAACATCTCGGGAGGTCTTGCAGAAAGGTTTGTGCAATGCGTTTCCAGAGCCTGGGAGGTTACAATTACCTGGTACTCCTGGACAACGTGTTGCTGAGGCTTCGATCAGTCATGGAAGGAGTGGTGGAAAAGGTGACCGTCTGTCTGATGCGTTCAGACAAGCCCCAAGGTCTGATCGGTTCCAGCAACCATCGCCAGCCTCTGTTGTACACAATGTACCTGTTCCAAATTACAAACAGAGTCTACATAAGAACAAACCTACAGTCCCTGTCTTGTTTGGACTGCTGTTAATAGTATATAGGGCCTTTTCTTTTTTTAATTCGGGTGCAGGGTTCCCCTTAATATCCATACAAGACACAAAGGGCCTGGTAATGGGCTTGGGGGGTACCCATGCCGTTTGTCTCACAAATTTTCATCCATATTGCCGAGACTCGACATTAAATTAAAGCCTCAAGCAGTTTTAAATTACTTTTATTCCTTTAGAAATGTTTGTTCTAAGCACGGGAAGCATGTGCCAATTTACAGGCATACTATTGACACTCCCCAGGTACGATATTTAAAGGAATATTTCGCTTTTATTTTTTCACTTTAAGCATCATTAAAATCACTGCTCCCGAAAAAACGTCAGTTTTTAAAACTTTTTTTCCATTGATACATGTCCCCTGGGGCAGCACTCGGGTCCTCAAACCCTTTTTAGGATAATAAATTGCATGTTAGCCTTTAAAATTCGCACTTTTGATTTCTCATGTTCGAGTCTCATAGACTTTAACTGTGTTTGAATATTCGCGCAAACTTTCGGTCTGTTCGCATATTCTGGATGCAAACCAAACAGGGGGGTGTTCGGCCCATCCCTAATCACAGGACACATAGCAGACATAATAACTAACTGGGATGTTCCCAAGCAATGCTTTTGAGGGGAGGGAGCCCATTATGACCAAAGAAACACCATCAGAACAACAGGATCTATATTGCAGCCTATAGCACACTGTGTTCAAATGCCACATCCTCAATGGTCACACAATAACAGGATGTGGATGTGAGGGGATAATAGGAGGGTTGCTGTACATTTAAGAACTGTCCTCATGGGAACATAGTTAGTCTGGACTGGTTAGCGTCTGATTTATTTTTTAGCTCCTGGGACACTTTAAGGTGCTGACATCACGTGCTTCAGGGGTTCCAGTCCAGAAGATCTGTCTGTTTGGTTCTGGTCCTCCCGACCAGCCCCCATGGGTCTCATGGCCTTGGGTGCGGATCCATCCAATTCCGAGTCTCGGGGAGGATTCAAAGGTGGCCCGGTGCCGTCTCATCTGAGGAGAGGCCCAACAACTGGAGAAGCACTCAGGGGAGGACTCTTCAGGAGAAGGCCATGCATAAGGCTGGCTTCTCAGAAGGAGCCTGGAGGCTCAGTTGAAGGACACCAAATGGATCTACACTCACACGGTATCGCCGTACCAGCTGCGAGATACTCGTACCGTATGATAGCTCTTTAAGTTTACCTATGTCCCTCAGTTACATCCAAGTCTGTGGCAGAGACTTTGTTCAAGTGTTCTACATTCAAGTCTGTGGCAGAGACTTTGCTTTACTTAAACACCCTATTGGCTGCTAGGCCTAGTGAGAGGAGGTCTATCCGGTAGCTGTGAGAATCCAGTTGTGAAACGGTAATTCTCTGGATTTCTATAGTGAGAGACTTCCTATTTTTGCAGTTCCAAATGTACATGAACTACCTTCCCTAACCCTCTACCCTTCATTAAAAGGCTGTGTCATCTATCGTTTCAAATAAATATCCCAAAAAGAGGATCCAGTGTCAGTTTCTACAATTCTTTGGGCCATCTACCACGTGAAAACCCAGACGCACACCAGAGTCAAGAAGGTAATGGTAAGCCCAACAAAACCAGCAGCTCCTTCGGGGGTCAGTGCTACACTAACAATTATATGCAGATGCTGTATTATTTTTGAGAGCGGAGTTCCACAAATTTTTCAGTTTATTAAGTCAGCAGCTACAAACGTGTAGATGCTGACTTTCAATAAACAGACACTCACCTGGGACTGGGAACACTATGGTTAGTGTCATCTAGTCCTTGGTACATTTTCTCTTGAACCAACAGTTGCACCTTTTCCTCCTGCATTTCGAGGGTAGTGTAGATCGCTCTGGAAAGGTCGTCCACTTCCTCCAAAGATAGCTTGTACCTAGAGGCCCAGGTATAGTCTTCCTCCTCCTCGTCTGAATACCTGGGGGAGGGAAGAGTACTTGACTCCTCACCCCCTGAGTTTGTGACCTCTACTGCTCTAGAGGTGGATGCCCTTTGGCTGGATGTTGCATGCTGGGGCTCAACCTGGACTGCTAGGCTCTGCACCAGCATGGACTTAACTGAACTCAGTGAGTTTGTAAGTTCCCGCACTGAAGAGAACAAGTCCTTGTATTGCTGGGATGATTCCTCTTCAATCAAGTCTTTAATACAGGACCTGCACATTGCCTTCTGCCATGAATCTCTAAGGGGGTTCTTGCAGGAGGGACATTCCCTCTGACTTTGTGGGTTTGAATGCTTGGACTTTCCCAAAGCTTTTTCCTGAAATGAGAAAAGAATGAAACTCACCTAGGGGCCCCTAACACAATTTATCAACCCCTAGTGCACAGCTAGACCACCACCAGACAGAAAGGGAACCTTCCCCCGGATAGTGCAATCCCCCCAGTCCAACACTGCAGGGTCTGAGCGGAGTAACCGTGCAGTCACAGGCTCCCTGCAGGGAGCAAAAACAGCCAAAACATAAGCCCATATGGAGAAGAATAAAGGCACCACTGTACCCCTCTTACCTGGGACTGACCGGTGCCTGGGGTGCCTACTAGCTGTCGGTCTCTCCTCCATCTTAAGAAAAGCACAGCGGGGTACTGAGAAAGCCATCTGTTTTTTTAATTACCCAGTGTCATCCACGAGGACTGGAACCGGAAGCACCGGTCGACAGACCCGTGCCTAGTCTCCTCGTTCCAGGTGCTTGGAACAACTTGCGACAAGGCCCCACAGGAAGCCCCGTCACTGGTCACCCGCCGGCCAGGACCCAGAACCAACATGCGGGATGCACTGCTGACCAGCAGCGGCACCCTCCCAGCCACCAGAGCCATGTCAGCAGACCCCGGGCACATAGACGCCAATGGCTCCTTTGGGTCCTTGCATCCCCTGAGCTGGACAGACCAGGGGCTCTGGAACACCCCCCACCTGTACTGGTCACTGCATGAAAAAAAGATACAAAGGTAAGCCTTCTACCTCCACATTGGAGAGAGAGCAGCTCCCTGTTTCCAGCATGTGCTTCCACATGCTGGCGGAGGAAACACAATAACTGAAGTCATGGTGGAAGAGGAGGGATTTAAAGGCTGCATGCATTTCCTGGAAAATGGGGGGGGGGGGGGGGGGGGGGTGCTGCACTCTCTCCAAGATTGTCCTGAAAGGCGATTTGAGAAAAAAATTGTAACTATCACTATTTTATTCTCTAGGGTGTCTGCTTTCAGAAAATATATCATGTTTTGGGGGTTTTATATAATCTTCAGGCCTAAAATAATTTTTTAACTCCTTCCTGCCCGGCCTATAGCAGAATGACGGCCAGGTGGGGGTTCCATTATCCTGAGTGGATGTCATATGACATTTCAGAAGAGTAAGTCTATCGAGAGCATGGTGATCGGTGGTGTGGTGAGTCGCTCTGACACACATCTCCAGTCTCAGTAAAGAGCCTATGATGTAAAAGCTTTACCATGTGATCAGCTGTGTCCAATCAGAGCTAATCACATGATAACCAGGAAGTGCCTGTTATCGGCTTATCCTTTATTCATGCTGAAAAGGTGCGAGTAGAGGAGAGCCGATCAACGGATCTCCTGACGGAGGATCTGTACTGATATTCAGCATTGATTACCAGTACAGGCCCATCAGTGATCGCCAGTGATACACAGCAGTGCCCACCAGGAATGCTTGTCAGTACCTTCTCATTGCCACCCATCAGTGCTGCATATTAGTGTCACCTCATCAGTGCCCATATGTGAAGGAGAAAACTTACTTATTTACAAAATTAGAAAAACTTTTTTTTCTGTCTTTTTTTATTTGTAGCACAAAAAATAAAAATCCCAGAGGTGATCAAATACCACCAAAAGAAAACTCTATTTGTAGGAAAAAAAAGTCAAATGAGTACAATGTTATGTGACCACGCAATTGTCAAAGTGTGAGAGCGTGAAAATTGGTCTGGGCAGGAAGGGGGTGAAAGTGTCTGGTAATGAAGTGGTTAAACACGTGAGCAAACACCCCCCCCCCCCCACACAAAAACAGCTCTGGCAGTGAAAGGGTTAAATGAAACATTCGGGGACATGTTCCTGTAGTGGCTCAGCGATCTGAGCCCTCTGTGTGACAGCAGTGTGGGGAGAAGTTCCCCGTACCAGCTGTCACTTTGTGAAAAGAGTGCGGCCGTGCCATTCATTCACAGAGTTCTGTCCTTTTGCTGATGTCGGCTTGTAGTTTTCAATGAACTCCCACACAGCTGCTGAGCTCTCTGGTAGATGAGGAACAAGGAGATTGGGACCCCGATTTAGTCCCTTGGACAAGTTGTTTTTTTTTTAAAAAATTCCACATCCCTGGAACTTTATCTTACATGATGAAGATCAGCCATGGAGTATATCTGATGTGTATATCAGGGTGTGGTTCTTCCACACATGAGAGCTGTGATGTCCAGCAACATTCATATAGAAGACATTTCCCGCACTCAAGGCACTAATACACCTCGAGGGTTGTGTAGGATCCTTGATGTACAGGAATACACAACTTCAGTGAGGAACAATTCCCTCACTCAGAAAAGGGAAAGTGTCTTCTACCCCATGTGAGATCTCTGATGTTTGGAAAGATGGGACCTGTCTGAAAAACATTTCCCACACTCAGTACAGGAATACGGCTTCTCCCCCGTGTGAGATCTCTGATGTGTGTAAAGACTGGACTTCTTTGAAAAACATTTCCCGCACTCTGGACAGAAATACGGCTTCTCTCCCGTGTGAGATCTTTGATGCGTGTCAAGATGGGACTTGTCTGAAAAACATTTCCCGCACTCAGGACAGGAATACGGCTTCTCCCCTGTGTGAGATCTCTGATGTGTGTAAAGATTGGACTTATGTGAAAAATATTTCCCACACTCAGGACAGGAATACGGCTTCTCTCCTGTGTGAGATCTCTGATGTATGTAAAGACTGGACTTATGTGAAAAACATTTCAAGCACTCAGGGCAGGAATACGGCTTCTCTCCTGTGTGAGATCTCTGATGTTTGGAAAGACTGGACTTCTCTGAAAAACATTTCCCGCACTCAGGACAGGAATATGGTTTCTCTCCCGTGTGTGATCTCTGATGTGTGTAAAGACTGGAATTCAGTGAAAAACATTTCCCACACTCAGGACAGGAATACGGCTTCTCTCCCGTGTGAGATCTCTGATGTGTGGAAAGATGGCACTTCTGTGAAAAACATTTCCCACACTCAGGACAGGAATACGGCTTCTCACCTGTGTGGGATCTTTTATGTACTTTAAGTTTGGATTTAGAAGGGAAACATTTCCCACATTCAGTACAGGAAAACCTCTTCTCTGTTTGAAGGACGGCCCCGTCCCTCCCAGTCTGAGGTTCCTCAGGATAAGAGGAATACGATGGTCCATCTACACTGTGTGGTGCCGGATGGACATTTGAGGTAGTCGGGTTTTCTCCTGGACTATACTGTGTGATGTCCTCATCTTCTACTTTACAGTCTGGAGACAAAGTGAGACAATCCTCTGAGGTTTTCCTCATCTCCCGTCCATCTACTAAAATAGAAATAAAAAGGATTATTACTAGACATGAGCAGAATGGTTCCAATAAACCAGGACTCCACCCACATCAGGCAACTTTGTCTCTGAGGATCTTAAAAGTCCACCCTCAAGGTAACTAGTAAATGGGTCCTCTGATCTCCTACCAGATCATTTCTTTATTCTAGGACCTTAGTCAGAGTGTGAGTGCTGCAGCTCCTCATTTAATCCATGATCACATGAATAACGCAGGGCTGAGCCCCACCAGAGGTCAGAGAGTGAGGATGGAGGAAGAACAACCAAGATGAAGACTGGACTGATCCTGAAAACCCCCATCATTGGGTTATTGACTCCTTCCTCATTATCACTCTCTGTTTAAGGTTCCAAAGTTGGAGGATGTTATCACATTATTATCGACATATAAAAGTCTGTGCTCCAATCAGATTATCAGATATAAAATGTGCAGCTGGTAGGAAATGGGTGCAAAAGGAGCAAGTCCTATGTCATGTACAGCTTATTATATAGAATACAACAGTTAGGATTTTATAGTATCAGAATGATGTAATGTACAACATAGAGAATATAGTGCAGGGGTCAGGAGTATGTAATGTAAAATATAGAGTATATGGTGCAGGGGTCAGGATTTGGTAATGTACAATATAAATTATATGGTCTAAGGGTCAGGACTCATAATATTGGTATTTGGTTATCAGTGGACGATTAAATGTTTACATGAGACAAGTTGCAGAGGTCCCACACCGCTGCCTCCCATCTCCTGAGACTGCACTCAGTGACTTGGGTCTGAGACTATACAGACATATCCCTCCACCGGGCACAGCCAGACGACAACAGAGCAAGTAATCCTGGGAGAATTGTTCTGTCAGTCATCTTTCCATACCCTGGTATGGGGCAGAAGAACATACCCCAGGTGCCTAGCTCGAGTAACGTCTATGGTGAAAAATAGGATTTTTGTACTCACCGTAAAAAACCTTTTCTCTGAAGTTCATTGACGGACACAGCTCCTTTAAATCTTGACCGCAGGGTTATCACGACACCTTCAGGAGAGGACTAGGCAGAACATGTAACACATGTAAAAACAGCAGAACTGCATAGTTCCACCCAGGGGGCGGTCCCTCTGACTATAACCCCTCAGCCTGCTTCCTGCAGCTCAGTATGTCAACAAGCAGCACAGCGTAAAAATAGGAGGGGTGGGTGCTATGTCCGTCAATGAACTTCAGAGAAAAGGATTTTAAGGTGAGTACAAAATCCTATTTTCTCTTTCGTTCATTGACGGACACAAAAATCTTTAAACCTTTAAATATTAATCGTAAGGACGTCCCCAAACAGTGTCATAATGAGGGGTGGAAACAGCAAACACATAACTTCACCCACAACCAGAGGCACGCCTCAACGGAGGAGTGGCCATCTGAAATGACCACATCAGAACTTGCGGCCAACGCATGCATCAAAAAAACTGTAACTTTAAGAAAAAAAGAGTGTAAATGGCAACTTTTACACAGCCGCCTGCAAAACTTTGCGGGCAAAGCAAGAATCCGAAGATGCACTTACATCAACTTTGTAGAACTTCATAAAAGTGTGAACGGATGACCAAGACGCCGCCTTACACACCTCGGAAACAGACGCTTGATGTTGGAAAGCCCAAGAGGTCCCAATTGCCCTGGTGGAATGGGCCGTGACAGGAAAGGGGGGCACCTGCCCTTTCAAGGCGTAAGCCTGGACCACGATCTGTCTGATCCACCGGGAAATGGTGGTCGACAAAACCGCCAGACCTTTTTTCGGACCAGCCACCGAAACGAGTCTGATTTCCTGTAGGGAGCTATGGCAGACAGATATACCCTTAGAGTCCGGAACACATCCAGGGAGTGTAGGGCAACTTCTCTTGGATGTGTCGGCTTAGGACAAAGGGATGGTAACACAATGTCCCCATTGAGATGAAAAGCTGAAACCACTTTTGGAAGAAAAGAGGGCTGTGGACCAAGCACTGCCTTATTCCTGTGGATAACCAGATAGGGCGACTTGCAGGACAATGCCGCCAACTCAGAAACCCTCCTGGCAGATGTAATAGCCACTAAAAAGACAACCTTCTGAGAAAGAATCAACAAAGGAATTTCCCTGATGTTCTCAAATGGCAGTTTCTCAAGCGTCGATAGCACCAGGTTCAGATCCCACGGAGGTAGAGGTGGTCAAACTGGAGAGACTACATGCCGAACCCCTTGCACAAAGGTGTTTACCAGTGAGTGAGATGACAAGGGGCGATGGAAAAAGACAGCAAAGGCTGATATCTGTCCCTTGATGGTGCTTAAAGTGGTTGTAAACCCTTACAAACCACTTTGACCTACAGGTAAGCCTAGATTAAGGCTTACCTGTAGGTCCAAGAAATATCTCCTAAACCTATATGGTTTAGGAGATATATTCCCGAAGACAGGCACCGCTGTCTACGGCGCATGCACCGTAGACAGCAGCGCGCCTGTCGGCTCCCGTGCGCATGCGCGGGAGTGACGTCATCGCGGCTTCGCCGAATGACAGCGGCGGAGCTGCGAGACCCACCGAGAAGATGGATGCGCCAGACTACAGGGGAAAGCGGTGACTTCGCTGGCTCCTGTGTCAGGTAAGTGACACATAATGGGCTACTATGTGATGCATAGTAGTCCATTATGCTTTGCCTTTGCAGGGAATGAAAGAGGAAGTAAACCCATCAGGGTTTACTTCCTCTTTAAGGCAAATTTCTGATCCACTCCTCACTGTAAAAACAGCAGGATCCTGAAAAATGGAATAGGTGCGCGGACGCCATCCCATCTCCTCACATATGGAGATATAGGCCTTCCACGTACAATGGTAAATCTTCCGAGAAGGCGATTTCCGTTCCCTCAGCATAGTGGAAATAACTGAGTCTGACAGACCTCTGTCCTTTAGCACCTGGCTTTCAACAGCCATGACGTTAAAACCGGCGACGGTAAAGCAGGATGGAGAATCGGACCTTGCGATAGGAGGTCTTCTCGCATCGGCAACCGCCAAGGAGTTTCCGCCACCAGGCGTACTAGGAGCCAACACCTTGGTAAAGACTTGGAATCCTGACGCCAGTAGTGCTCTTTCCCAACTGCAAATCACAGAAACCTCTGATGCCTGGGGCATATGCAAGTATGTGTCCTGGATATCCATAGACGCCAGGAAGTCCCCCTGATGGAGTGCAGCGATCACTGAGTGAACTGATTCCATCCTGAACTTTTGCACTTTCACAAAGCAGTTGAGGGCTTTTAAGTCCAGGATTGGACATACCCTTTCCTTTTTGGGGACTACAAACAGATTGGAGTAGAATCCCTGAAACCTTTCCAGCTTTGGAACAGGCACCATCACCCTGCATAGGAGCAGGTCCTTTACCGCCCCCAACAGGGCATTCCGGCGATAAAGGTATGCTGGAGGGAAAAAAAAATCTGTTTGGTGGACAAGAAAGAAACTCTATCTTGTAGCCCGATGAAACCAGTTCGCAGACCCATTGGTTGGACAGCAGTGAGGTTCACCGAACTGCAAACTCCCAAAGGGGACCCCCCACCCGAGTGTAGCATTTTTGTTCGCAGGCTTATTGGTCTTGCGGAACGGCTTTTGTCCATCAGCAGATGCCCAATCGGACTGGGAGCGCTTAGCTGTCATCCCAGGCGGGCGAAAAAGCCATTTGAGTGGAAAAGGAGGGCCCTTGCATACAGGGTGGATCCTTACCCTTCCTGGACTGTGTGAGTAATGTAATCTCCCTTCCTGTAACATTCTTAATGATGTCGTCAAGCGGAGCTCCAAATAGCCTCCCACCAAGGAAGGGTAAATCCGCCAGAGCTTTTTTTTAGATGCTTGATCTGTAGACCAGCATTTCAGCCAAATCAGGTGCCGTACCACCACTGCTGATACCGATGGTCTAGAGAGCAGGGGGACTGTATCCAGGGCATCACAGACATACTTAAGGCCGTGCACCAACTGGTCTGCTAGTTCTATGCAGACTGGGGAAGACTGTTGCTTCTCCAACTCCCTGTGCAATAGCTTTGCCCACTCAGTAAGCGTCTGCGACACCGGGGGCCATGGCCAGTACAGGTCGTAATCCTGATCCCACTACTGTAAACATGGACCGGGGCACTGCCTCGGCTCTCCTGATGGTAGGGTCCTTGAATGCAGGAGTCCATTCTACCGGAATCGTGGTTACTTTATTCAACCTGGATACCGGCGGGTCAAAGACCGGAGGAGCCGTCCATATTTTAAGGAGGATCTCCTCAAAGGGATAATGCACCGCCATTCTTCTTGGGACTGAAAAGGCCCGTTGCGGGCTTCCCCATTCATTGTAGATGAACTTATCGAAGTAAGTCAAATATGGAAACACCTTGGGTGTACGGGTCGGTTTTAAGGGACCCAAAGGGAACTGACACCTCAGCAGAAGATCCTGCTGCATCCTGTATTTTCAGGGTATCCCACACAGCAGTGATAAGTGCTCCAACTAGCGCCCTTTCCTGCGCTGACCCGGACACGGAATTGTCCTCACTGTCTGAATGGTCCTGGTCTGCATTCTCTGACACGTCAGAAACGGGGGCCACCAGTTACTGTGGGGCCCGAGTCTGAATTAGAGCTTTTCCCAGAGGACAGGGGGGCAAAAGACCTTTCTTACCCCCCTGGCGCAAACACGCCGCCTCCAGCCTGGCAACAAACGTTTCCAGGACTGCCGACAAAGCGTCCATTGGCACTGCGTTGTTTGCAGGTAAGCTGGTTGCAATTACAGGGATATCTGGGGAAGAAGCGCCAGCTTCTGACACCATGCTGACCCACCTCATCTGCCACATTTGGGGACTTAGGACAAGGTATGCAATCCCACCCTCCTAGCTGATCACAGACTGAGGGGCCCCACCACAGGACTCACCACCCTGACCGTGTGCTGCACCATGCTGCTGCTGACCGCTATGTACTGTGCCTTGTCACAGGTGCCCAGAGAGAAAAACCCCTTCAGAGGTGAAATGACCCAGCACTGGAGGCAAAACCGCTCTGAGGATACAAGAAAATGTCCGCCGGCTGTTCTGTATACAAAACCACCAAGAAAATGGCTGACAGCCATGTTCTGCAAGAAAACGAAGGGAAAATGGCGGCGGCCGCTGGAAAATGACGCCAGCACATGCAGAGGAAAAGTTCTCACAGGCACTGCAGACACAGAGAATAAAAACACAGTACACGGACCCAAACAGCCAGCGCAGCCCCTGTCAAGGCCCAGAGCCCCCCCCCCCCCCCCCCCCCGGAGGACCCCTGGCCCAGGTACACGCTCTGCACCTCATGCCCAGTC
Organism: Lithobates pipiens; assembly: GCF_037356315.1. Classification (NCBI taxonomy): domain Eukaryota; kingdom Metazoa; phylum Chordata; class Amphibia; order Anura; family Ranidae; genus Lithobates; species Lithobates pipiens. The sequence continues at coordinate 627,011,398 of NW_027507758.1, forward strand.
ATGCAGCACCCCCGGCAGGGAGAGAACGGAAAACAGGGATAGGGAGAGAAGAAAGAGAGAGTGAGAGACCCCCTAATCGACCTCCCTGGGAATGCCCAGCTGCTCTATCCTGCCAAGGCAGGGAGAGCTGTACTTACCCGTCTGGTCAGAATAGCTGGAGGCATTCCATCACAGACCCATTGCTCGAGCAGTACGGGGTGGCTGCTGGCCACGGCACACTGTGACACAGACAACAGCAGCCCGGTCATATGTGAGCCCCGGAGCATATAGCTCACCGGCCGCCCCTGGAGCAGAAAGGGCATGTCGTGGCCGACCCAGCGTGTAGCTAGGGCCTGCTCATGCTCGATGGCCAGGCTGGGGAGACTACAAGGATCTATATTATCCAGCCTGTCACCCAGCCGGCTGATAGAAGATTACAGGATCAAAATCTTGCGTACAAATCCAAAAATTCCCAGGACCAATAGTCCCTTCAGGGAGCCTAGGTCCTTCACTAGGCAGAAAAAAAACTGAGCTGCAGGAAACAGGCTGAGGGGTTATAGCCAGAGGGACCGCCCCCTGGGCAGAATTATGCAGTTCTGCTGTTTTTACATGTGTTACATGTTCTGCTTATTCCTCTCCTGAAGGTGGCGTGATAACTAGGGATGCACCGAAATTTCGGCCACCGAAACATATCGGCCGAAAATGGCCCTTTCGGCAAAAAGCCGAAAGAGAATTCCTGCTGATACTGGTGCGGAAAATGGGGCAGGGCTCCGCCCCCAGCCCCTGGTGTCGCCTATCAGGGGGGCTTCCTATATCGTAGAAAAGAGGAGAGCCGCCGCCTGTTTCATTATAGCGCCGGGAACATCACAGCTTTCAATAGCTGTGTGTTCCCTGCTGCACGCCGTCATATACAGCCACTCCCCCTTGTCCGGGCACTTTGATAGACAGATCACCTGTCCCAGGATTGGACTGGTGATCTGTCTAGTGCTATAATGAAACAGGCGGCAGCGGCTCTCCTCTCCCTTCACAGGCTGCAATGGGGACACTGGCTAAACTACTGGGGACACTGGCTTTGCTGCAATGGGGACACTGGCTAAACTACTGGGGACACTGGCTGCACTGCAATGGGGACACTGGTTAAACTACTGGGACACTGGCTGTGCTGCAATGGGGACACAGGCTTAACTACTGGGGACACTGGCTGCGCTGCAATGGGGACACAGGCTAAACTACTGGGGACACTGGCTGCACTACTGGGGACACTGGCTGGCTGCATCTGATGGGCACTGGTGAGGCTGCATTGATCTCTTGTATCATGTCCGCAGTCTCTGACCATCTCCTGTACCATGTCCCCAGTCTCTGACCATCTCCTGTACCATGTCCTCAGTCTCTGACCATCTCCTGTACCATGTCCTCAGTCTCTGACCATCTCCTGTACCATGTCCTCAGTCTCTGACCATCTCCTGTACCATGTCCTCAGTCTCTGACCATCTCCTGTACCATGTCCTCAGTCTCTGACCACCTCTTGTATCATGTCAGCAGTTTCTGACCATCTTTTGTATCATGTCAGCAGTCTCTGACCATTTCCTGTACCATCTCTGCAGTATCTGACCATCTCCTGTACCATCTCTGCAGTCTCTGACCATCTCCTGTACCATCTCTGCAGTCTCTTACCATCTCCTATACGATTTCCCCAGTCGCTGACCATCTCCTGTATAAAAATATTTTTAAAAACAGTCACTTTCGGTATCAGTGTTGTTTCGGTATAGGTTTTTTCGGCACCAAAAAAACAATTTGGTGCATCCCAAGTGAAAACCCTACAGTCAAGATTTAAAGGAGCTGTGTCCGTAAATGAACAAAATAAAAATCAACATTTTGCTGGCAGATGAACCCCAGAATCTCCATGAATTCAGTCTAGATATATAAATTGTGTCTGCAATACAGAGAAGGAAGATTACCCGAGAGAAATACAGGAATACAGGATGGGGTCAGGAAAGTGACCAGGGTATTACAGGCTGATATAACCCAGTCCTTGCTCTACACTGGACCAATCGATGAGCAGTATGGGTGGAGGAATGTATTTAGTGTTAATGACTCACCTGTGCTGATCTCGGTGGGAGTGTCCTCTATAAATTTCCCTGTTATTCCATCCTCCTCCATAGACTGCTGATCGTCCCTCATAGATGTCTCTTCTTCTGCTTTAACCTCAAATTCTATATCAATTGGATCTCCACTCTAAATCAAGAAAATGAGAGAGAATATCATCTGTAATTATAAGCTTTGTTACTGTGACATCACATTATTATTATTAAAGATTATACACGATTTATATAGCACCAACAGTTTACGCAGCGCTTTAAAATGTATAGGGGGACAACACAATTAGGCCGCGTACACACGCGGAGACTGTTCGCTCAACTTTGTCCGCTGAACAGTGTTTCAGCGGACAGTCCGCTCGTGTGTGGGCTTTCAGCGGACAGTTTCAGCGGACAGTTTGACGAACAAAGTTTTTCGGAAATCCCGAAAAACTGTCCGCTGAAACTTGGTTTGAGCGGACAGTCCGCCCGTGTGTGGGCCAGTCCGCTGTACTTTCGAAATGAGCGGACTGTTCCCGCCCGGAGAAAAGTCTGCTCATTTCGAGCGCGTCTCCAGGTAGGCGGGGCCTTCTTATAGCTCTTTTAGAGGCGGTGGCCCGGTCTTCTGTCGCCGCTGTCGCCGCCGCCTTCCGTTCTTCTTCTTCTTCTCCAGGAGATGTTGACACGTCGCTCTCTCCGGCCGGAATGCCAGAGCCGCGCTGCGCGGCCACTTATATAGTGACAATGGGGCGGTGTCACATGGTATATGTCACATGGGTTGGTCACATGGGTTGATGTCACATGGGGACTATGACATCGTAAGGGGGCGGGGTCACCATGTGACCAACCCATGTGACATATACCATGTGACACCGCCCCATTGTCACTATATAAGTGGCCGCGCAGAGCGGCTCTGGCATTCCGGCCGGAGAGAGCGACGTGTCAACATCTCCTGGAGAAGAAGAAGAAGAAGAACGGAAGGCGGCGGCGGCGACAGAAGACCGGGCCACCGCCTCTAAAAGAGCTATAAGAAGGCGCGGTGGCCCGGCAGAAGAACCGAAGAGGGGGACAAGACCCCCGAAGTCGGGAGAAGAGGCCGGCGGCGGGGAGGAAGAAAGCCGGACTCCTCCGCTAGCAAAAGAGCTACAAGAAGATAGCGGAGGAGTCCGGCGAGAAGACCCCCAAAGACGGAAGACCCCCGGAGCTGTGCAATAAAATATTGTATCTCGTGTGTTGTGTTTTTTTTTGGGTACTTTTATTTTACAGGTGAATGGGTAGGGGTACATTGTACCCCATACTCATTCACATAGGGTGGGGGGCCGGTATCCGGGGGCCCCCTTATTAAAGGGGGCTCCCGGATTCCGATAAGCCCCCCGCCCGCAGACCCCGACAACCAACGGCCAGGGTTGTCGGGAAGAGGCCCTTGTCCTCATCAACATGGGGACAAGGTGCTTTGGGGTGGGGGGGCCGCGCGGCCCCCCCTTCCCCAAGGCACCCCCCATGTTGAGGGCACGCGGCCTGGTACGGCTCAGGAGGGGGGGCGCGCTCGCTCGCCCCCCTTTCCTGGCCGGCCGGGTAGCGTGCTCGGACAAGGGTCTGTTGTGGACTTTGGGGGGACCCTCACGCCGATTTTTTTCGGCGTTGGGTTTCCCCTTTAAGTTCATTCCAGGCGGCGGGCCCCGCCTACCTTGACACGCGCTCGAAATGAGCGGACTGTTGCCTCGTGTGTGGGCGAGTCCGTTCGTTTCAAAAGTTGCGCGGACTTAGTACGACGAACTTAGTTTGCCGTATTTGTCCGCTCAAAAAGTGCCGTGTGTGGGCAAGTTCGTTCATTCAAAAGTTTGAGCGGACTGTTTGACAAACTTAGTTTCGGCAGACAGTCCGCCCGTGTGTACGCCGCCTTACAGTACAGTTCAATACAAAAGGTATGGGAGGGCCCGGCTCATAGAACTTACATTCTAAATGGAGGGGGTGGTACAAAAGGTAATAGCTGCAGAGAATGATTTGATGGGGGTGGCTCGGGAACAGTTAGGTGGGTGTGGGATAGGCTTCCCTGAATAAATGAGTTTTTAGGGATCTCCTAAAGGTGGACAGATAGGGGCTGATCGGATATACTGGGGCAGGGAGTTCCAGAGGATGGTAGAGGCTCTGGAGAAGTCTTGAAGGCGAGCATGGGAGGAGGTAACAAGGGAGCTAGAGAGCAGGAGGTCTTGGGAGGAGCGGATGGGACGATTTCTGCAGATGAGGTTGGTGATGTAGATGGGGGCGATGTTTTGAATGGCCTTGTATGTTATGGTTAGCATTTTGAATTTTACATGGTGAGGTAAGGGGAGCCAGTGAAGGGATTGGCAGAGAGGAGCAGCAGTCACGGATTGATTAGTGAGGTGTATTAGTCTAGCAGCAGAATTCATAATAGACTGAAGGGGGGGATAGCCTGCTTAAGGGCAGCAGAGAGGTCTAAAAGTATGAGTATGGAGTAGTGCCCATTGGTTTTAGCAGTTATTAGGTCATTGGCGAGTTTTAGGGGGTCAGTTTCAGTAGAATGTTGTGGGTGGAAGCCAGACTGTAGGTAGTTGAGAAGGCTGTTGTCCGGTAGGTAGCAACTCATTCGGTCATAGACAAGGCATTCAATGAGCTTGGAGGCAAACGGGAGCAGGGAGATGGGTGTTAAGTTATTCCAACAAGTGGGGTCTAGTGAGGGTTTTTTGAGTATGGGGATAACCAGTACATATTTGAACAGGGAAGGAAAAGTGCCGTAGGAGAGGGAGAAGTTGAAGATGTGGGTTAGGGAGTTTAGGATAGAGTGGGAAGGTGGTCGCAGTGATTGAGAGGGGACAGGTAGTGAGGTGGGCCATGGAGAGGAGTTTATCAACTTCATCTATGGTAACTGGGCAAAAGGAGGAGATTATTGAGTTTGGTGTTGGACCCGATGTGTTGGGTAGGGGAGGAATTTGAATGCTGGATATCTCCTTGCCAATTGTGTCGATTTTGCTATTGAAATGGTTTGCAATCTGTTAAGCGGTAAGAAAGTTGGTGAGTGGGGCCAGTGGGGGGGTGAAGTAAGGAATTAAGGGTAGAAAAGAGTTGACGAGGTTTGGATGAGAGGGTTTTGATGAGAGTATTGTAATAGGTTTGTTTAGAAAATCATAGAAACATAGAAAACATAAAAAACATAGAAAATCCACACATTGTCTCCATGAGTCTGTTTTATAAACTCTGTCCCACCAACCTTGTAACAGTGAGGGATGATGTGACCTTTCTGTGTGGAATCCCGGGAATACAGAGGATGGGGACATCTATCTGGTGGGTTCCTGGTATTTGGTGGCTCCATCAAATCCTTGTGTCCTTCTGAAAACTCCTCCATCACTCCATCCTCCTCTTTAAACTCTTCTTTAACATCAATATTATCATCCCTGAGGTTTCCACTCTAAAAGATGTAATAAAACATTCATTGTAACAAACATGCTGTGTATAGGGGGCATGACCAAGATGGCCACTTGGCTCTAGAACTCCCTGCCAAAACCGGGTCTCTATCGTGGCTCACAGCGCACTAGACAGACACTTTCAGCCCCCAAACAGGGACAAAAACAGACAGGTGACATCCCAAAAGAATACTTAGAGGCCCTTATTGTCATGATTCCCAAACTGGGTAAACCTCATGACTACCCAGCCTATTATAGGCCTATCTCACGCCAAAACACTGATCTTAAAATCTATGCAAAGATACTAGCCTCCCGTATATCACGTCACATCCTTTTACTAATACATGCAGACCAGGTCGGATTTATTCCAAGACACCAAGCATCTGACGGCACTAGGAGAATCTTATACCTCATACAATGGGCAGAACTCCACAAAATGCCTTCTGTGCTCCTCTCTTTGGATGCAAAGAAGGCATTTGACAGTGTCAATTGGTCCTACCTTAACTCAGTCCTCCAAAAATTTGGATTTGCAGGCAACATCAGCACTGCAATACTAGCTTTGTATTCGCACCCAATAGCAAGGGTTTGGATGTCTGGTATGACCTCTGACCCTTTCACTATTTCCAATGGAACAAGACAGGGATGCCCCCTCTCCCCATTAATATTTGCTCTAGTGATGGCACCTCATCGCAGCAGCCATAGGAGCCCACCCAATAATCTCATGATTACAAATCCGAGACACTACCCACAAATTAGGATTCTGCGCTGATGATGTCATTGTAATTCTGACCAATCCTCTTCAGTCCCTACCAGCACTTCATGACCTAGTGATACAGTTTGGCCAGATATCCTTCTACAAAATCAACTGCTCCAAATCAAATTTGATGGGCATATGCCTCAATCAAGGTAAAACAAATCTCACTTTTTCCATGGGCCCCAACCTCAATGCTTACTTACCTAGGGATACAGTTAACTGTCCCCTCCTGCAACACCCTCCATACAAATTATGAAGCACTTAAGAAGCTGCAGGATATCGGCACCTCCCTCCGAACCACCCGGGCTTCCTGGGCTGGGAAGGTAGTGCTATCCAAAAGGTTCCTCTTGCCTCAACTGCTATATATGTTCCAAACTCTCCCAGTACCGCTACTCTCTTCTCAACTGGATACACTACAACACACCATCAACAACTATATCTGGGATGGCAAACGCCCCAGAGTTAAACACTTCACCATGTGCACTGCAACGGCCAAAGCAGGAATGGGAGCTCCTAACCTCAAGAACTACTACAAAGCAGTTCTAAACCAAACCCAACATTGGTGGTCACCCGCATATTACCCTCTGTGGGCGCAAATAGAAGAATCCTCCCTTCGCTACTCCACCAAATCTCTGCTAGCGGCCATATGGCTATAACATCGACCAACGCCATCTTTCTTAAGCACAGTAAAAGCAACGCTCAAATTCTGGAGTTCAATTCATCATCAAAATAACGGTCTCTCTGAAAAAGCAATGCAATCTCTTCCTCTGGCTGCGCTGGAAATAATATTCTCTCATGTGTCCCTAGCCTCCTGGATAACAGCGGGCATTACCACAATTGGAAACATTCTACATGAAGGGAAGCTATGCCCCTTCCAACACCTACATGAAGATTACAACATTCCCAATGAGGACTTCTTCAAGTACCTAAGAGTGCAACATGCTTTGTCCTCTATCACAAAATCGGATCAACCCATCACAACCGACCTTATACAAATCTATGACTGCCCTGCATCACTCCTAAAGGGATCCTTTGTTTTCTAAAAAATGCTGGACTCTACACAAACCCCAGAGAAGACTCCATTGATGAAAACAATGGGAATATACCCTGGACTTTTTCACAGACTTAACATCTTGGCACCTCTGGGAAACAGCGCAAAAAAATACGCCACCATTGGTATTACACGCCAACCAAATTATCCCGCTTTTTGCTATCCTGTTCACCTGCTAGCTGGAGAAATTGCGGAGGCACAGGGTCCACGGTACATGTCTGGTGGTCCTGCCCTCTGCTCCTTCCCTTCTGGCAATCTGTTCAAACACTCATCACCAGCAACACCGGCAACTCTACAAAAATCACACCCCAACTGGCATTGCTTGGCTTGGGAATGGGAACCTGGGATTTTTCTCATTGTATTATCCTTACCTACATCCAAATTGCAGCTAGACTTTCCATAACAAGGAACTGGAATATCATATCTCCACTTTCTTCTCAACTAGTCCCCCGACTCCTTAAAAGGTGTTGTTCTACCATGTGAGGGAGCTCGTATGAAGGTGAGAAGTCCTTGTGGGGGGGGGAGCCGAGACATCCGCCAAGGGACCCCAGAAGACCAGGTTCAGGCCATTCTGTGCAAAATGAGCTGCACAGTGGAGGTAAGTATAACATGTTTGTTATTTAAAAAAAAAATTACCTTTGCAACCCCTTTAATCAACATCTACAGATGGAATTTATGTTCGCCAAAGCAAACCCAACCCTGCCTAAATTCCAGAGCGAATGGGTCCCATGGCTCAATTGCTTCAATATTGACACTACCGCCTTACTTTGTTGATTACACAGTACTACGCTTGGTTGAACCTGCCTACCCTATTTGCTGAACACAATCCTCTCTTTCTGCCTAATTGCTTAAGTATAAAGTTGTCCACTACCTCATCATAACACTCCCCCCCCCCCACCCCCCCATGTACCCGGATCTGAAATCTGGTCATAAGAATTCTGCTTTGAAATATTTGTATTTCTTGGTTGTCATATTGTATATTGCATCACCTATGCGTTATCATGTGCTCATAAGTAAAAGTTAGTAACATTTGCAAAACTTTAATAAAAAAACAAAAGCAAAAAACATGCTGTGTATAAATAACAACTATCAATAAATGTCAATCATCTACCTGATGATGGTGGGGGATGATGTGACCTTCCTGTGTGAAATCCCGGGAATACAGAGGACGGGGACATCTCTCTGGTGGGTTTCTGTAACTGGATGACTCCACCATGGTGTCCTGGTACAGATCTTTGTGTTCTTTTAGAAACTCTGACTTCTCCATCACCTCATCCTCATCATCCTCCTCTTTTATCTCTTCTTTAACTTCAACTTTAGAATCTCTCAGGTTTCCACTCTGAATATAGAATAAAAATTACATAATTTGTAACAATGCAGATAATGTACAGATCCTAATGATACTATCAGTGATTGTTCCTCATCTACCTGATGATGGTGAGGGATGGTGTGATCTTCCTGTGTGGAATCCCGGGAATACAGAGGACGGGGACATCTCTCTGGTGGGTTCCCATTACTGGATCCATCTGTAGGAAACACACACACTGACTGAATACATTGTTTCTATGTGTTTATCAGATGATGTGGGATCTAGGTGGAGCCTCCGTACTGCTCTCTCCTTTACAATAAAGTCTCCTCTTACCCGGTGATGTGAGGTGCGGCTGATTGTCCATCATGACGTCCTTGTAGAGATCCTTGTGTCCTTCTAAATACTCCCACTCCTCCATGGAGAAATAGACAGTGACATCCTGACACCTTATAGGAACCTGACACACACAATGATACAGTCACCATCCAGACACATCCCTTGTCTGTTACTGGTTAATGTCCCAGAATTCCCAGCACCGCTCACCTCTCCTCCATCATCTCTCTGGTGACTTCTAGAATCTTCTTTGTATTTCTCTATTCTATCAGGGAGGGAGGTGGAGGCAATGTGATGGTCATATGATCTCCAGACTTCACAGGAGGAAAACTCTAGATCTGAACACAAACAGGAAATGATAAATGATAAATTTCATTCCCAGAATCCTCCTCACCTCTCCATTCAGGTCTCCATTTTATTAAAGCCCCACTTCAGACTGAGGTATAATTTACCCACACAGGACCCCCAAACTACACAGGTTCAAAGCTTGTTGCAGGCATTCTGACATCATTACATACAATGCAGGACCAACAGTTGCACTTTGGTAGTGAGGATGCCAAGGGTCCGCCCAACATCCTAAGAGCATCAGAAACCAAAAAGAGATGGAGAGATATTGGGAAGAGGAGCTCATTGTGATGTCAAAGGATTCTCTGACTCTAGATGGAATGACATTGGTAGGAGGAGCTGTGAGGTCAGTGTGATGTCATAGGACATATAGACTCTGGATGGAGGAACATTTGGATGGGGAGATTTGAGGGGTCCTTTATATGAGACTCCCATGCAAACCAAATCATTGTTCCTGGGTGCGTCCTTCCTCTCCTAAACTGAAGAGTGAACTTTGACCTTCACCATACAGAAATCTGTCAGGAATGTGTGAAAGTAAGCTCTCATGTGATCAGGTGACGTGCGGAGGAACGAAGTGTAAATAGCAGACAATTTTCTCCAGAGCTCCTAATGGTGGGGATGGATTTTGCTGAGTGCTGGTGCCAAGTTTCCACCCCCCAGGATCACTGCAGGTGTGGAGAAAAGCTGTGTAAGAGGATATGGAGGAGAGATGAGGAGGAGATCCAGGAATCAGGATAAAGGTCAGGACAAGCAACAGACGAGCGCATCCAAGAGATGAAGCCGGGGTCACTACACAGAAAATCAATCCAAGGAAACAACAGGCAGGACGAGGAATAGCAAGAAGGAGCTCAGAGACAAATGAGAATATTGCTCAGCCAATGGGAGATGATCTCAGCATGACTTACATAATGAAGGAGATGAGGGGGAGCGGAGGAAGTCACTTAAAGTGATTGTAAAAAAACAAAAAAAAACATATTATACTTAGTGTCTCTGTGTAGTTGGTTTTGCAGAGTTGCCCCTATCCTCCGCTTCTGTGGTCCCTCTAATTCTCCCTGGGGACACTCCTGCAGGCGCGCTCCCGAGTGCTGCTGCTGCGTCCACTGACACCGACAGCAGGACTCGGCCCCACCCCCCACATCATTGGATTTGTCTGACAGCAGTGGGAGCCAATGGCTGTGCTGCTATCAATCTATCCAATCAGCACCCAAGACACCGGATGGAGTGGTTGTGGTCGTGCCTGGCGCTGGAAAGACAGGATTCAAGTAAGTACAAGGGGACTCTGGGGGGCTGCTACACTAAAGGAGGGTTTTCATCTTAATGGATAGTATCCATTAAGGTGAAAAACCCTGAGGGTTTACAACCCCTTTAAGGTGACCATAGAGACATGGAAATTCAGCTGGTTCAGCAGGGATCGGTCACATTTCCATCCATGTGTGGTCACTGCTGGATAAAAGTCACTCCATCAGCGGCTGCAGCCAATAGCTTCATCACTGATCTGTGTATTCTGAGAGCGAAGGAGCGCCCCCCATTGTCAGAATACAATAGTGCAGCGGGGAGGATTCCCCCATCCCCCTCCAATGTGTGGATGGGGGAATCACTTCTGTTTTTTTCCCTCAGCCCGCTGGCTGAACGATAAAACTGAACCATTGGAAACGAGATATATTAATCATTAACTGATCCCTCTGAAGGAGTTAATCTACATATTACCTCCTCTGCCTCCAGTTCCAGCAGTGTTTTCTCTCTACGTCTTACCAAATGGAACGCCCTCTCTTTACCTGACATCACTTCCTGTCTGTATTCCATAGAGACTTTTTTTTACTGGGTAGAGGGGAGATCACCACCTTGTGGAACTCAGAGGAATTGCAACTCAAGAAACATCTCGCAGTGTGAACATGTCTGTTTCAAGTATAGAAATTAAGACACTGCAAGCTGTTTGAGGAGTCATGTTGAATTGTATAACAGGAAACAGGAAGTACAAGCAATGCAATATTACCATAGAGAATATTACAATAGAGTCACTGTATTTGTATAAGAACTCCATTTCATCTCCCTTTTTTTACATTCAATCCAACAATGTGTAAACAACCTAAAAACAGATTGTGAATAGGGATGAGCTTCGAGTTCGAGTCAAACTCATGTTCAACTCAAACATTGCCTGTTCGCCTATTCAGCAAACAATTTGGGGTGTTCACGGCAAATTCGAAAAGCCGCGAAACACCCTGTACAAGTCTATGGGGGAAATCTAAAGTGCTAATTTTAAAGGCTTATGTGCAATTTACTGTCTTAAAAAGTGTTTGGGGACCTGGGTCCTACCCCAGGGGACATGTATCAATGCAAAAAAAGTTTTAAAAACTGCAGTTTTTTTCGGGAGCAGTGATTTTAATAATGCTTAAAGTGAAACAAAAGTGTAATATTCCTTTAAATTTCGTACCTGGGGGGTGTCTATAGTATGCCTGTGAAGGGGCGCATGTTTCCCGTGCTTAGAACTGTCCCTGCACAAAGTGTCATTTCTGCAGGAAAAAAAGTCATTTAAAATCACTCGCGGCTATAATGAATTGTCGGCTCCCCGTAATACAGAGAACAGTCATTGAAAGCGATTGATAAAAATAAAAAAAAAGCGCGGGGTTCCCCCAAATTCAATTACCGGGCCCTTCAGGTCTTGTATGGATATTAAGGGGAACCCCATGTCAAATTTAAAAAAAAATGGCGTGGGGTTCCCCCCAAATATCCATACCAGACCCTTCATTGCCTCCAGAAAGACGAAAAGAATGGGAAACGTGGAAGGATTCTTGACGTTCCTTGTGACACTTCAGGAACGTCGCAAATGGCAAGCTGTCAAACAGAACATTCAAGAAGGAGATGTCGTTCTGTTAAGAGACAAGTGGTCTATAGGTCTCATCATTAAATCCCTCCATAGCACAGATGGGAAGGTCCGCAAAGTCGAAGTAAAAATTGTCAAACAAGGGACTGTGAAAATCTTTACAAGGCCCATTACAGAAACCATCCTTTTAATGGCCAAAGCGGACTATAGCAAAGAAAAGGACTAAAAACCCATTCTGGGAATCTTCAAAGATATTGTGGTGCACTCAAGCATCCTGAACAGTGCACCTTGCTGGCCTCAATTGCTGGAAGGGACTTTGGAGACTTGATATTGCATTATTATTTGTACATGATGTTATGCACTGTTGTCCTATTTTCACATATGTACCACATAGTTAGTAATAGTGGTATCTCCAGATCCCAGACGGGGAGTATCATGGAACAAGAGTCCCTAGTTTGTTTGCCCTGTCTCTCTTTTTGCAGTTTTTAATTTGTGTGGTCTACTACAGTCTGTTGCCATAGTAACCTTTCAATTCTCTGGTTGAGAGAATGGATTAGCCCACTCTCCCTGTCTAAATTCATTAGTTGGTTTCTCCCTGTTCCTTTTCCTGTTTAGCCTTGTCCTCTGGTCTTTTTTACTCGCGGAAGGCTCTGTAAGTATAAGCTGGCAAACCTTGCAATAAGCATTCTGTTTTTACCTCCTTCCCTGGATAAGCACTTCACATAGAGAAGCTCTCTCTTAACACCCTGCAACATCTACAAACTCTACAAACGCTCTGCTGTTATTTCACAAATAAAGTTAAGAAAGTTAAAGGACTTTGTTGTGCTTTGATAGGAAGGCGAGTTAAGCTATCTGGTCTTATTCATATCCTCGCATATGACACTGGGGTTGCAGAACAATCTCTATTGTAAACTGGAGAATTGTGAGCTCCATCGTGAACAGGTTAAATTCCTGTCATTTCCACTGCTGTTTTTTTGATGGACCCAGAGAAACTTTTGGCAGTCCTACAGTGGCCTCGACCCGTGTGTTTACGTACTCTGCAGCGTTTCCTGGGTTTTGCCAACTACTATCGGAAGTTTATTCGTAACTTCTCATCTCTGGTCAAGCCCCTGACTGATATGACCAGAAAGGACAGTAACCCACAGAGTTGGTCTCCAGAGTCCATGAAGGTCTTTGAGAGTTTCAAGGCTGCCTTTGTTTCTGCTCCTGTGTTGGCACATCCTAATCCTACGTTACCTTTTATCCTTGAAGTTGATGCTTCTGACACTGGTGTTAGCGCCCTTCTGTCTCAACGTCCCACCTCTGAGAGCGCTATCCATCCTTGTGGCTACTTTTCCAAGACATTATCACCCATGCAGTGCAATTACGAGATTGGTGACAGAGAGCTGTTGGCGATCATTTTAGCCCTGAAAGAATGGCAACATCTCCTCGAAGGTACCACTGTGCCGGTTCTCATTCTTACTGACCATAAGAATCTCACATTCTTGTCTGAGGCTAAACGCCTCTCTCCCAGAAGGGCGCGATGGGCTCTTTTCTTGTCAAGTTTCAATTACATTGTCTCATTCTTACCCGGTACTAAGAATGTAAGAGCTGATGCCTTGTCACAACAGTTTTCCTCCACTTCCAATTTGGACTCAGTTCCATTTCCAAAATTCTTTCTGCTCAGGTCCATGCTCCTCCTTAGAAACCCTGTAACCGTTGCTTTGTTCCAGAGTGTCTCCGTACTGCCATGCTCCAGACTTACCATTCTCCCAAGGCAGCTGGCCACCCTGGGAAGAATCAACTCGTTTGGGCCATTTCCCAACAATTCTGGTGGCCTAGTCTATGTGCTGATGTAACTGCCTTTGTAGCTGCCTGTTCCGTGTGTGCTCAGAGTAAGACTCCACGACACCTTCCAGTGGGCCTCCTACAACCCTTACCCAATGGAGAGAGGCCCTGGACCCACCTGTCTATGGATTTAATTGTGGATTTGCCCAACTCCCAAGGCAACACTGTTATCCTTATGGTGATTGACCGGTTCTCAACGATTTGTCATTGTATTCCACTTAAGAAATTGCCTACTGCTAAGGAACAGGCTTCTATTTTTGCTCGGGAGATCTTTACATGGGATACCCAAGGTGATTGTCTCGGACAGGGGCAGTCAGTTTGTCTCCCAGTTCTGGTGATCCTTTTGTGCACAGTTAGGAATTCAGCTTGCTTTCTCCTCTGCGTATCAGCCGCAGTCTAATGGGGCTGCAGAGCGAGCCAGTCAGTCCTTGGAGCAATTCCTACATTGCTATATTTCTGATCATAATAACAACTGGTCAGATCTATTACCATGGGCAGAGTTTGCTCACAACAGTGCCTTGAATTCTGCCTTCCGATTGTCTCCGCTTGTGGCGAATTATGGTTTCCAACCTTCCATGTTGCCTGACTCGTTTGTTCCACAGAATATTCCTGCATTAGAGGAGCATCTCCGTGGCCTTCATTCCACTTGGGCACAAGTCCAGGAGGCTTTGCGTCATGCTAATGATAGGTACAGACTCCATGCTGACCGCAGATGCCTGCCTGCGCCTTCCTACCAGGTTGGGGACAGCGTCTGGCTGTCATCTCGCAACTTCTGACTTTGTGTTCCCTCACTGAAGTTTGCACCTCGGTTTATTGGGCCTTTCCGTATCCTTCGCAGGATTAACCCAGTGGCTTATGCGTTGGACCTTCCTCCTAGTATACTCATCTCAAATGTGTTTCATGTCTCCTTATTGAAGCCGTTGGTCTGCAACCGATTTACCACCTCAGTGCCACGTCCTCTCCCTATACAGGTTGAGAACCATGTGGAGTATGAGGTACAATCCATTTTTGACTCTCGTAGGTTCCGTGGGTGTATACAGTACCTGGTGCATTGGAAGGGGTACGGTTCGGAGGAATGCTCCTGGGTCTCATCCTCGGACGTCCATGCCCCTGCCCTCCTCCGTGATTTCCATAGACGTTATTCCCTCAAGCACAGTGGTCCTCTGAGGGGAAGGGGTCATTGAGGAGGGGGTACTGTCAGGGCTGGCTCAGCCCTTCCTTCACTGAGCTGGCCACTCAGCTTTCGGCTAATTGCCAGCTCTCATCTTATCTCTCTCCACATTTACCCAGTTGTTCCTGATCCTGCTCGTCTGACCTGCCTACTTAAAGCTGTCCAGCTCACTTCATCTATGCCGTCACCTTGGTCACATCACAAGAAACCATCTCCTGCATTTCTGTTTAAGACTAGCTTTGCTGACATCCCTTCTGGCTCCTTATCCTGCTTGCTGTTCCTCTACTTCAATCCCTGACTTCTGGCCTGGCTGATTACCCGATCTAGTTACTGAACTCTGGCTTGGCTGATTACCTGATCCGGTTACTGGACTTTGGCTTGGGTGACTACCCGATCTGGTTACTGGACTCTGGCTATGATTTGACTACGCTTACTCTATTTACCTTTTTATTTTTATTAATAAACAAGTGTGATTTTACTGTACTTCTGTCTCAGTCTGGTTCATGGTTTATGACATGGTGGTGTACACAGTGCACAATACAGTGCAGCCGTAGTACAGTTTCTACTATTTTTCTGTTGGTGTACACAGTATCTAATGTACAGTTTCTACTACACTTCTGGTGGTATACACAGTACACAATACAGTGCAGCCATAGTACAGTTGCTAATCCAGTGCAGGCAGTGTACACAGTATCTAATACAGTGTGTACAGTTTCTACTACACTTCTGGTGGTATACACAGTACACAATACAGTGCAGCCATAATACAGTTGCTAATCCAGTGCAGGCGGTGTACACAGTATCTAATACAGTGTGTACAGCTTCTTTTACACTTCTGTTTGTGTACACAATACAGTGCAGCCATAGTACAGTTGCTAATACAGTGCAGGCAGTGTACACAATATCTAATACAGTGTGTACAGTTTCTACTACACTTCTGGTGGTGTACACAGTATCTGACATTGTGTAGTGTGGTGCTGCTAAAACAAAATATACATGTCCAGAAGGCAACCAAGGAGAGGCAGATGCTCACAGGCCACTAAAAGAGGGCAAGCAGCCTCTGTGTCTACAGTCAACAGTGCTGGTCGTGGACATGGTGCATCCTCTGCAGGTGGCCGTGGGGCACGCTTGTCCTATTTTTCTGCTGATGGCCATGTTATTGAGCCAGAACATGCAGAAGAGTTGGTGGAGTGGATAACAAAGCCGTCCTTACCCTCTGTCACCCAGGCTCAGAGTAGTATGCCTTCCAACGCAGATCCTATTCCACTGACTCCTTGTCCACAGTCACTCCTTCCGTAGCCCCAACATCATGCACGGTGGAGTCCCCAGAATTATTCGACCAGAGATTCTGTTACATGCTGCTGGAGGATGCGCAGTGATTTGAAGGCTCCGATGTTGGTTCCTAGAGCCTAGAGAGAGGGAGTGCCCAGGAAGGACAAGAAACTGGTAGTCATGTTCCCCCAGCTGCAGCATACTGCCAAGTTTTCTCCTGTGATGAGGAGGGAGGGGATGATGAGGTCACTGACTGTACTTGGGTGCCTGAGAGAAGAAAGGAGGGGGAGGCAAAACTCCAATGAGGCAGGATGTCCTCTAGGGGGCAGCTTAAGGGCAGCCATCCTATGGCATCACACTGCAGAGCTACGCAGGTGCATTGTGCTGCTGACTCCCCACTGACTTCTAAAAGATCCTTGGTGTGGGCCATTTTTGACATGTGTGCAGCAGATCGCACCATTGCTGTTTGCAACCTGTGTCTGAAGTGGATCAAGCATGGCCAGAACAGCAGCCGCTTGGGCACCACATGCTTGACCAGACATATGAGGATGTGCCATGCAGTCCATTGGCAACAGCACTTTAAAGACCCACATCAAAGAAAAAGGCGAACTTCTCCTTGCTCCTCATCTGGGATCTCCAAACCTACTATACCTCTAGTCCTCTCAAAAACCTACACTGAGAGGAATGAAGGTATAGCAATAGGTGGCCCAAATTCTTGCAGCAAATCTGCTAGCAGTACACCACCATCTGATTTTAGAAGGCAAATTTTCCTACCCTAGTTGCATAGCTCCCAACTGTCCCTGATTTCAAGGGACTGTCCCTGATTTGGAACAAAGTCCCTCTGTCCCTCTTTCCTCCTCATTTGTGCCTCATTTTGGTCTGATCTATACAGTTGTATATAACATGTACATTTCTTTTAAAATGTGTTTACCAGTGCTAAAGCTTTCATTCAATTTTTAAATTGCTGCATTTGTACATTTCAGAAGCCAAAATAAAGGAATAGTAGAGGGAAAAAAAGCACTTGTGGGTTTAACTAATTTTTTTCTCCTTTAAGGGGGTGTGGCATTGTGTGTTTCCTATGTCTACATACTTTTGCTAACAGGTGTCCCTCGTGCCATCTCAAAAAGTTATGAGGTATGCAGTTGCTGAACCGTAAAACGAAATTTGGTCCCAGCCATCCACATGCTCAGTGTCTAAATGCTAGCTTGGCAAAAATGCTAGCACTGCAACTGCTGCCTTTTCAGCTGGTATACTCTGCCCTCTTTTGTGAATTTGTGGAATGTGGTGTACCTCAGTGGCAGGTTCCCAAATGCCATTTCTTTTCACGGAAGGCCAATCCGGCATGTGGAAGGCAATGTTTTGGCCTTGTTGCACAGGGCGGTCAGCAGTAAGGTGCATATTACCACTGACTCATGGTCCAGCAGGCATGGGCAAGGACATTACCTTTCCTTCACGACACACTGAGTAACTCTGCTGGCACCAGGGAAGGATGCAGGACAGGGTTCAGTGTTGTTGGAGCTTGTTCCGCTACCACGCCTCCAAAATGCTAGTGGTGATTCTGCCACAGCTTTCTGCTTCACCCACTCCTCTTCATCTTCTTCTATGGCCTCTTCTGCAGATTTGTCCTATGAACCAGCGGTGCTCCGTAAGCGTTCAAGGGGCTATACAAGCAGTCAGGCAAAAAGATGCCATGCGGTGCTTGAGTTGGTCTGCTTAGGGGACAGGAGCCACACTGGGGCAGAGATTCTGTCAGCTGTGCAGGGGCAGGATCATAGGTGGTTGACGCCACACCAGCTTCAGCCAGGAATGGTTGTATGCGACAATGGCACCAACCTTCTCTCCGCCCACTGACAGGGACACTTGACCCAGGTTCCATGTTTGGCACATGTCCTGAATTTGGTGGTGCAGCGGTCCTTGAGCAGGTAACCAGGCTTTCAGGATCTCCTGAGGCAGGCCAGAAAAATCTGTGGTCATTTCCACCGGTCATACAATTCCAGTGCTCAGCTGGCTGACATTCAAAGGGAATGCAACCTGCCCACCAACCACCTCATTTGTGACATGCCCACCAGGTGAAACTCAACATTGGCAATGCTGCAGTGGCTGCACACACAGCAGAGGGCCATCAATGACTACCTGTGCGAGTATGGCATCAGGACAGGGTCAGGGAAGCTTGGCTTCTTTTCGCCATGCCAGTGACTACTGATCAAGGATGCATGCACTGTCCTGTCTCCACTTGAGGAGGCCATAAGGATGGTGAGCAGCGACAATGCATGCATCAGTGACACTGTCCCTCTAGTCTTCCTGTTGGGGCACACGCTTCATGGAATCATGGACAGGGCACTTGAGGCAGAACAGCGGGAGGACTCCCTTACTTCTCAAGGCCCCCTTTATCCAGATAGCGTTCCGGCGGGCCCACCAAACATACAGGACAAAGAGAAGGAGAAGGAAGAGGAAGATTGGGTCAGCATGGATGTAGAGGATAACACTCAGCAGCAGTCTTCAAGGATTGTAGATCACAGATATTCCCCCCTCTACTCCATGATCTGGCCACATCATTGTTCACAGGCCGTGATTCTAGGAGGTTCAGTTTTAGTCACCCATAAAGAGTGTAAAAAAATGGGAGATTTGGAGAAATCTAAACTTCTCTGTCAGGGGCAAATCCAGTCTACTTATACAAAAGCTAAGAGAGATCATATCTGAAGACTTTGCACGATAGCATCTATTATAAAAGAAAAAAATATTAGAAAAAAATATGCATAGATAAAAATCGCATTAACAGCGCTAGCTAATTATGGTGAGTGCATCACCAAAGAGGTGTTCATGTGGTGGATCGGTGATGGTATTTGGGAAAAGAACGTTTTAAAACGTCTGATGGGACACCGTACATTGATTTAAGGACTTTTGCATGGACTTTGATGTCGCTCACTTTATGTGTGTTGGATGTTTTTAGCCCATTGAATGCTATCATATTGCACTGAATATTTTAGGCTATTCTGCTAACGCTGTCAATGCTTATTTTTTTCCAAATTCTATACAACCCTTTGTTCAGCCACCATTTAAAATCTTTGATGTCCATGCCTAAAGGAAATTGAGGATTATGAAAAAGATGGGCTAATGGGTGACTATCAGAGACCAACTCTGGGTGACCTCTAAGTCCACCCCATAGGATTACTGAATGAGTGAGAGTTGGAGCTAAGATAGAGGGACAAAGAGGACACCACATTAGGTTGTCCAGAAAGAACTACCACCTGTCATTCCATATCCACCCAATTGGGTTTAGTAACTCAGGAATACTGTATATGATTGAGATGTGGGCTAGTTGAGCAGCATGATAGAACCATAATAGGTTTGGCAGACCTAGACCACCTTTATCACGAGCGTGAATAAGAACCCTCTAAGCCCTTGTACACACGGTCGGACATTCCGATAGAAAATGTCCGATCGGACCGCGTTGTCGGATAATCCAACCGTGTGTGGGCTCCATCGGACTGTTTCCATCGGAATATCCGACCGACAAAGTTTTAGAGCTGGGCTATAAAATTTTCCGACAACATGATCCGATCAGGACTTTGTCCGATCATGTGTAGAGAATTCCGATTGGACAAAGTGCCACGCATGCTCATATCAAATTCCTAGACCAAAGCTATTGGCTACTAGCCTGAACGTAGTCCCGTTGTAACGAAATAACGTCATCACGTTACGAACGATTGGCTTTTCCGAAAACTTTGTCCGACCGTGTGTATGCAACACAAGTTTCGGACAAAATCCGTCAGACAAAATCTGACGGATTTTGTTGTTGGAATGTCCGACCGTGTGTACAAGGGCTTAGACACTCAATGCCCTTCCGAATACCAGGTGAAGTCAATCATTTTGGCCTGGAAATGCAGTAGATGGTCTTTAATCATAGGGATAGGTAGAGAGCGGAAGAGGTATAGTACACGTGGGAGAAAAGTCATGTTAATCGAATTAACCCGGCCTAGCCAGGACAGGGGGAGCTGTGCCTATTGCTTTAGATCTTCTTCCAATTTTTTGTGTATCGGGGGGAGGATGCATGCAGTTAGTCTATGCTGGTGGCCAGATTCACCCCCAGGTAAGGAATGACTGAATCACTCCAATCCAAGTCACAGCGGTCTTTCATGCGTGCGAGTGTGTGCGGGTCCGTGATATGTAGTGCCTGAGATTTGGACATGTTGATGTACAGGCCAGAGATCCTACCAAAATCATCCAGTAATGGAGAGATGTTGGGGGTGGAGATTAAAGGGGAAGTGACAAATAAAAGGAGATCATCGGAGAAGAGGGCGCATTTATGATTTTGTACTGTGTTTATCAATGAATTATGTAACCTGAACCATGTGAAAATTCATATACAACATAAAGTGCTTTGTACTCAAGATGCTGTTCCCTGCAGATCAACTTTTTTCACTTTACACCTACTTCTTTATTCATATAATATTTGCTGCTATATTAAATAAACTGAAAATCTGTGCAAATTCATGTAATCATACAATATGTTTTACTCAATATAGTGTTCTCTGCAAGTCCACTGCTTTTGCATCTACTTCAACAAACTGATTTTGCTTCATAAAAATCCACCAATCATTGAAAATTTGATAAGGTGTAATGTTTTCGGTGCTCCAAACTGTGGCAGCTGTAGTGTAGCCACGCCTTCTTCCACCTCTTACACACGTGATGGTGAGGGCGCCCCCTTAGTGGTGCTTCCCCACTCACCAGAGCAATATGACTCCCAGCTTTTCATCTACCAGAGTCACCAATATCCTTCACACTCTCCTCACCTCCGATGGCAAAGGAACCGGATCCTCCTCGCTCACTCGTGCAAGTCTGCTGCGCTTTCTGTCAGTCTCCCTCCTCCGACCGCTGATCCGACAGGAGCTCCGGCCCTTCATACACGCTCAGGGAGGAGAGAAAGGGGAAGGATATACAGTACATACACACACAGAACAAGGCCGTGTTCTAGTGATGTCCAGTTCATGAACGAATCGTTCTTTTGAATCGGTTCTTTTCAGTGAACTGATTCGTTTGAAACAGTAAACTCTGCACTCAGTACATAGCAGAGCAGCAGAGCTGGCAGTGGTAATATGATCCTAGAGTGAGAGAGCTCCGCCCCTCCCTGCAACCAATCAGCTGACTCAAAGCACAGTGACACTCAGGAACTGGATACAAACTTAAAACAAGAGCCAGGAGTTCACAGTACACCGAGTTAAAGAATCATACAAGTTACCGAGTTAAAGAATCATACAGTACACCGAGTTAAAGAATCGTACAAGTTACCGAGTTAAAGAATCATACAGTACACCGAGTTAAAGAATCGTACAAGTTACCGAGTTAAAGAATCGTACAAGTTACCGAGTTAAAGAATCAGATCAGTTTTTAGAACACAGTACACTGAAAGAACCACGAGTCACCACCAGTAAAACAATACACTAAACCAATGAGGTAGCAGCAGTGATCAGGTGGTACGGACAGCCTAAGGCCCTTTCACACTCATGCGACTTGAGACTGCAAAGTCACATGACAAGTCACACCCCATGATTTCCAACGAGTTCAGTTCATATCTGTGCGACTTCAAAGTAGTTTTTGTACTACTTTTGTCTGACTTTGATGCGACTTGTGGCAGAGACCTCCAGATTACACAGACATTGCTTCAAGTCATGGCAAAAATCATGGCAAAAGCACTTGACTTTCAAGTCGCACAAGTGTGAAAATAGCCTTAACGATTGGATTTTACTACCAGGGGTACTTCGCCCATGGTAGTGGTAGTAAAATCTGATCATCATTCCTGCGCATGCGCTGTAAAGACTATGGGAAAATCTGATGGCTAGCAATGTTAACTGGGAAGTTGGCCCATCAGAATGCAGTTCACATGCACAAAAACCCACTTTTCATTCAGGCTCCATTTCCACTTGTGCAACTTGTCCTGCGACTTTCTACTCTGATTTCCAATGAGTATTATTCGTATCTGTGCCACTTCAAAGTAGTCCCTGCACTACTTTGGTCCCACTTTGATGCAACTTGAGATCCATAGACCTCCGGAATACACAGGCATTGCTTTAAAGTCGCATCAAAATTGAGGCAGAATTGTGCAACTTTCAGGCTGCGTTAGCCTGAAAAGCCAGAAAGTTGCACGATTCTGCCACGACTTGAAGCCATGCCTGTGTATTCTGGAGGTTTATGGACCTCAAGTCACATTACAATGGGACCAAAGTAGTGCAGGGACTACTCTGAAGTCGCTGTGACTTGAAGTCGCACAGATATGAATGGTACTCATTGGAAATCGGGTACTTCTTGTCATGCAACTTTGCAGTCCCAAGTCGCAGGACAAGTTGCACAAGTGGAAACAGAGCCTAAATGAAAAGCGGGGTTTGTGTGCATGTGAACTGCATTCTGGGGCAACTTCACAGGTAACATTGCTATCCATCAAATTTGCGGAAACCTAGGCTCAGGGCCGGTTCACACTGCAGCATAGTGCAAAATCGCATGCAATTTGCACTGCAGTGCAAATCACAGGCGATGTCCGTGCAATGCGATTTCAGCCATACAGATAGTATGGCTGAAATCGTATCGCATTCGGACTAAACTCGCACAGGACCCTTTTTTTGGTCCGCACCAGAATCAGATCGCATAGCACTCATGCTATCCGATTCATGTCCAAACTGACACTTCTCAGTGCGACATGCGAACTGAAATGGGGGTGTCATTAACATTGTATGACACTCCCCAGCAGTTCGCATATGTCGTTGTGAACTGTCGTGCAGGTTGGGTGCGATGCAGGAACCCGTCGTGGAATCGCAGGGTTCCCGCATCGCACAAGTGTGAACCCAGCCTAACACAGCTGTTTGTGTATAACCAAAATGCATGACACTGCGCTAATCTGACAACAATGGAATAATTGTCAATTGACAACAATTGTGCTCTGCGCCGATGAACTAAATCAAAGTAAACATTACCAGGACCTGCCAACCTTCTGTGTGAATCAGTCTTCTGATTCTACTCATTTTCGAAAGTTGAATCAGAGCTTCGGTTCACTTGCTTGTCAGTAGACTCAGCAAGTGAACCGAAGAACCGAAGAATCGATTCATTGAATCGGTTCATTTCAGTGAGCAGTTCGAAATGAACCGATTCATTTTAAAGATCCGAACTTCCCATCACTACCGTGTTCACACTACAAGATATTTCTCGGGGCTGCAGTTCCGCTGAGCTCCACAAGGTGGTGATCTCACTTCTACCCAGACAGGAAGTCTCTATGGAATGCAGACAGGAAGTGATGTGTGATACAGGCAGAAAGTTCCATTTGATAGGACATAGGTGTCCTTTTATGAAGCAGTGAAATCTATTCACTGCTTCATTCTTCGGCATTCACATAGGAGATCTTTCTCCTCTGTGTGCCACTTTATGAAGCGGAGTAGATCGCTTCACACTTGGAGGAGTGAAGCGATCTACAAACGCTTCTAACACTGGAGAACGGCCCCTAATACTGGAATCTCGTGAGACTTTACGAGATTACAGTACTAGAAATTCACAGATACACAGAGAAGAGAAGCACGGATTATGAATGCAATGATATAAGGAGTGCTGGACATGACAGTGTGGATGAGGGACACAGAGGGTTAAGCTTTATGGGTGGAGTTCAGGAAAAGGTTTGCAGGAAACAAGTTCAGTGTAGGGGAGGGGTCACATAAAAGGGAGAGGTGTGGCTTTAAGGAATCATTCGGAGCCCAGTGTGACACAGAGGAGGCAGTTTTTTCGCTGCTCCTCTGCTATGGCGGACCTCGAGGGACTCTTCGCGCGGCTGCGACGGGCGGCGGAGGTGCACGGTGCGGACTGGCTGCGGGAACGTGTGGGTGACCTGACGGACGGCGATGTGGACGGCGGCGGGACAGGTGAGGTTCCACTGCGCGCGCGGAGGTCTCGGCCTCCGGCGCGTTTTTCTCCTGGGCCTACTCCTCGGCCGCCTCGTGACTCCCGGAGCCCGGGGGTGGACCGATCGGTCCCCCCGGCAAAACGACAGGTTATCGGCTCCCCCCGGTCCGGGCGGTCGTTACGCCGCCGAACGGAGGGGGGCGGGGCTTCACGGCCGCATGCAAATGGCGCCGGGACCGCACGGGGCCCGGTGGAGGTGGGGGGGAGTGTGGATGGCTCTGGGTCGGCAGGCCAAGGGGGGGGGGTGCACGTGGCGGGGGATCTGCGGCAGGCTGGGTCTGGGGCCAGCATCCGCGCGGTGGGGGGGAGGGGGGCGCTCCGGGGGGGTCGCGTGCCGGAGGGGGGGGAGGGTGGGTCGCAGAAGGCTGCCAAGGTGCCTGGCAGGGCTGGTTTTAGACGCCGGCATGCCGGGGGCGGCGGGGGGAGGAGGACATTGCCTGCAGTCCCGGATCGCAGGGACCGGATGGACCGCGCGGAGCACAGGGGGATTGCCGCGTCCCCGGTGCGCGTTGGAGAGGTCGGTTCGGAGAGCGAGCTGTCCCAGGAGGAGGAGGGGTCCTTTTCTACACCCGGACCGGTACCGGTCGCCGAGGCCCCTGGGGGCCCGGGTAAGTTGCGGGAGTCTACATTGCTGGCGGATGCCTTGCGGGATCTGATGGGGGTGGCGCAGGGGGGTGCGGTGCCCACGGGATCCCGGGATGTAGTGGGGGGGGTTGCGGCAGGTTCAGCGCAGGGGGCGGGGCCTGTGGCCCCGGGGGGGCCGTCAGGTCAGTTGCAGGAGCTGTTGGGGGGGGCTGCAGGCCCTGGTTGGTAAGTTTGCTGGGGGCTCCGGGTCGCCTCAGGTGGCCCCCTGGATGGGTACTGTGGGGGGGGCCGGGGGGGCGGAGGTCATTCCTGCGCGGGATGCACCGCCTGCCGCGGTGTCGGGGAGCACGGATGCGGGGGCTGTGGGCCCGGGGGTCCCCCCGGTGCCCGCGGACCCGGGGGCGCGGTCTGACCTGGTTAGGATCGCGGATGCTGCCCGGTGCGAAGTCTATGTTTGTTTCGAAGGCCCATTGGGGGCGCATTTGAAGCAGGAGGTGCGGGACAAGATCGGCAAGGGTGAGTATGTGGAGATTTTCTCCTTGCTCCCCCTCGAGAAATTTAATTTGGACAGGGTTAAGCCGGACAGTTCCAAGAAGGACGACGAGGAAAAACGTAGGTATCGGCTGATCCCGCGCACATTTGCAAATTGGCTTCAGGCGTTCGCTATATTGGCTAGCGTGATAGGGGAAAAGAACCCCGAGCATTGCTCGGCGTTATTTTGTTACCTGGACGCGATTGGGGAGGCTCACCGAGTGTATGGAGGGCTGGCTTGGCTGCGCTATGATGAGCAGTTTCGTCAGCGTAAGGCAGTGCGGGCTGACCTGCGGTGGGATCACAAGGACATAAGCCTCTGGATGAGGCTTATGTCTGCTCCGCGGGCCCCCACTCCGTTTCTTCAGGGGGGGGCCGGGAGTGCGTCTTCCTCGGGACTGCCGGCCGGAAAGAAGTGGGGGGTGTGCTGGCCCTTTAATGAAGGGGCTTGTAAATTCGGAGGCGCGTGCCGCTTCAAGCATGAGTGCTCCGGGTGCGGCGGCACCCACCCCCTGTCTCGCTGTTTCAAAAAAGGTCAGCGTGCCAGTGCCGCCGGTCACAAAAGGGATGACGCCGGTGAACCTGGGAAGGATGCTTCCTTTCCTAAATAGGTATCCGGATGGTGCGGCGGCGCGTGGGTTAATTCTGGGTTTTCGGGACGGTTTTAGGATTCCCTGTTCTTTGGGAGGGGTGCCGCCGTTGGCCAGGAATTTGCGATCGGCTTTAGATCACCCGGGGGTTGTGGATGAAAAATTGGGTAAAGAGGTGGCGCTGGGCCGGATGGGTGGCCCTTTCGAAGTGCAGCCGTGGGGGGACCTGGTGGTCTCCCCGTTGGGTGTAGTTCCTAAGAAGGAGCCGGGGAAGTTTCGCTTGATTCATCACCTGTCTTTTCCGAAAGGGGGGTCGGTCAATGATTTCATTGACCCGGAGGCGTGTACGGTTTCCTACACTTCTTTTGACGCGGCGGTACGGTGGGTCAGGCGGTATGGTCGTGGGGCTCTCATGGCCAAGGCGGATGTGGAATCGGCGTTTCGCCTTCTGCCGGTCCACCCGGACAGCTTCCGGCTGTTGGGATGCCATTGGCGGGGCAAGTTTTATGTGGACTTGTGCCTGCCCATGGGTTGTTCCATTTCATGCGCCTACTTTGAAGCTTTTAGTTCATTCTTGGAATGGGTGGTGAGAGATGTTTCGGGCCTGGAGTCGGTCATCCACTATTTGGATGATTTTCTGTGCGTGGGCCCGCCTGCCTCCAGTGTGTGTGCGATTCTTCTGTCCACGTTGCAGCACATTGCGGGCAGGTTCGGGGTGCCGTTGGCGGGGGATAAGACGGAGGGCCCGGTGACGGAATTGAGTTTTCTGGGAATCGTGATTGATTCTGTGGCAATGGAGTGTCGATTGCCAGAGAATAAATTACGGGATCTGCAGGCGGAGTTGGCAGGCATGCAGGGCCGGCCGAAGGTTCAGCTTCGGGCCCTGCAGTCCCTGTTGGGCAAGCTGAATTTCGCTTGCCGGATCATCCCTATGGGCCGTGTGTTCTGCCGACGGCTGTCGGGGGCCACTGCCGGGGTAACCGCCCCTACCCACTTCGTGCGTTTGCGAAGGGAACACCGGGAGGACCTGCGGGCTTGGCATGAATTTTTGGAGTCGTATAATGGGCGGGCTATGTGGATGTCGGGGCCAGTGAGCAACTTCGATGTGGAGTTGGTTACTGACGCGGCTGGCTCAACGGGTTATGGGGCATTTTTCCGGGGTCGGTGGAGTGCGGAACCTTGGCCACGCTCATGGGAGGTTGCGGGGTTGTTGGGCAATTTGGTTTTGCTAGAATTGTTCCCGATAGTGGTGGCATTGGAGTTATGGGGGGCGGAGTTTCGTAATTTGAAGTTGCGCATCAATTGCGATAACATGGGGGTGGTCCAGGTCCTCAATCGGATGACTGCTTCTTCCCCCCCGGTCATCCGGCTGCTGCGACACCTGGTCTTTCGATGTTTGCGGCTCAATGTTTACGTTTATGCTGTGCACATACCTGGGGTGGAGAATTCTTTGGCTGACTCGCTCTCTCGTTTTCAGTGGGACAAGTTCCGGCAGCTGGCGCCGGGAGCGGAGGAGTCGGGGGCGCCATGCCCCGGGTGGATGTGGGAACTTCCCTTGGAATCGCCGCAGGTTGGTTAAAAAGGTCGTTGAGTGAGGCTACATGGTCCGCTTACTCTAGAGTGTGGGCGGAATGGTGGGCGTTCCTGCGGGAGGTTGGAGTGGCTGGTCGGGGCTCCGACCGGCGCTGGGTGGTATTGTACTGGGTTGCCCGGAACATTGAGACGGGCCTGTCTCCCGCATCTATTGAGCGGAAGCTGGCGGGGTTGGCCTTTTTGTTCAAACTGTGGGGGGAGCCGGACGGGACGAAGGATTTTTGGGTGAGGCAAACGTTGAAGGGGTACAGGAGGGATTGGAAGGGTAGGGATGCGCGCCGGCCGGTGTCATTTGACAATCTGGTGGCAATTTGTTCTCGGCTGGTGGACGTTTGCTCGTCTGCTTACGAGACCGTCCTGTTTACGGCAGCGTTTTCGCTGGCGTTTTATGGGGCTTTTAGGATTGGGGAGTTGGTGTGTCGCTCAAAACGGGTGGCTGGGGGTCTGTTGGATCAGGACGTGCAGGTGGTTGCGGATCGGGTGAGTATACGGTTGCGTAGGTCTAAGACTGATCAACGGGGCAAGGGAGTGGCGATTACGCTGCTCGCCCTGCCGGGCTCGGTAGTGTGCCCGGTGGCGGCGGTACGGGCTTTCCGGGCGGTGCGGCCTGGGAGGGCGGGCCCCTTTTTGGTGCACGAGGAGGGCTCTTTTCTATCCCGTTTTCAGTTTGTGTCGGTCTTTCGGCAATGCCTGAGGGCGGTGGGTTTGGATGAGCGGGACTACGCGTCCCACTCTTTTCGGATTGGGGCGGCCACGGAGGCGGCTCGATGTGGGCTGGAGGAGGCGGTGGTTCGCCGGATTGGTAGATGGGAGTCCCGGAGGTTCCGGTCCTATGTCCGGCCGCAGTTGCTACTGGGGTAAGGATGGTGCGGCTGGGGGTTGTTTGCTGTGGGATTTATGGGGGGGAGGACTGTGCTTGTAACATTCCTTTGGTTGTTGTGTTATTTCTCTTGTTTTCATTCCAGATGGAGGTTCTCAACGCCTCGTTTGGATCCTGGGGCATTCGTACGTCTGCTGGGGGGCCAGGAGAGGTGATTCTCTACCAGCAGGCAGGCAATTAGGTATCCCCAGGGAGGTAGCTAGGGTGATGTGGTTGGGTTTCCCGGGCATGAGGTGGGAGCGTGTCATGAGGGAGGTGGAGCGTTTCGCTTTGAGGGATAGGCCCCCGGATGTGCTGGTCGTTCATGCGGGGGGCAATGACCTGGGAGTTCGAAAAGTGAAGGACATTTTGGCGGATATCAAGGCTGATGTGTTGCGCATGCGAGTCCTTTTCCCGGGCACCATTTTGGTGTGGTCAGACATTGTGGCCAGAACGGTGTGGCGGGGGGCCAGGTCTTTAGCCAGCCTTGAGAAAACCAGGATTAGGGTTAATAAGGTTGTTGGGCGGTTTGTAGTGCAGAACGGGGGCATTGTGGTAAGACACAGGGAATTGGAGGTGAATGTAGGGCTTTATCTTAGGCGGGATGGCGTTCATCTATCGGATGTGGGGATTGACCTCTGGTCCTTTGGCTTACAGGAGGGCATACAGAAAGCTCTTCGGGTGTGGGGCGGCCCTCAAGGTTGAGGGGGTCACCCTTTCGGGCTGTGGCGGTGTGTTTTCTGGTGGTTTCTGACGGTAGACAGGTACTCAGAAGGGATCTGAGGGTGTGGGGGGCTCATCTAACGATCGGCCCCTCTGGGTATTCCTGAACGTTGGAGGGAATACGGTTATGTTCACTGGCGGAAGTTGTCTCCGACCGGTCACAGGTGGAGGCCTTTGGGAAGTTGGTCAGGTGTACCGCAGTGATTGGGTATTGGCTTAAGTGTGGTCACCGTCAGAGATCACCAGAATGGGCAGTTAATGTTAATTTAAATGTGGTTTAATGTTAATAAAGTTATTTATATTTATATATTTATATATATATTTATATATTTATATATTTTCATATTTACAAGTTATTGGAGTAATTTTGAGTTATGTTTAATAAAGGCTGTTGTGGCCAGTTTACTCCAACCTATGGTGTGGTCTCGTTTCTAATAGATAAGGAATAGTATAAGGGGAACATTCAGACTACACTAGTCAAGAGAAGCACGGATTATGAATGCAATGATATAAGGAGTGCTGGACATGACAGTGTGGATGAGGGACACAGAGGGTTAAGCTTTATGGGTGGAGTTCAGGAAAAGGTTTGCAGGAAACAAGTTCAGTGTAGGGGAGGGGTCACATAAAAGGGAGAGGTGTGGCTTTAAGGAATCATTCGGAGCCCAGTGTGACACAGAGGAGGCAGTTTTTCCCACCCTCCCGCCCTATTGTTATGTGTTTGTTTTGTGGTGTTTTGTTGCTGGTCTTTTTCTTCTTTTGCAGGTTTCATCGGTTGTCACGGCAGCTGAAAGTTTTTCGTGTTGGCGGTGTGTTTTCTGGTGGTTTCTGACGGTAGACAGGTACTCAGAAGGGATCTGAGGGTGTGGGGGGCTCATCTAACGATCGGCCCCTCTGGGTATTCCTGAACGTTGGAGGGAATACGGTTATGTTCACTGGCGGAAGTTGTCTCCGACCGGTCACAGGTGGAGGCCTTTGGGAAGTTGGTCAGGTGTACCGCAGTGATTGGGTATTGGCTTAAGTGTGGTCACCGTCAGAGATCACCAGAATGGGCAGTTAATGTTAATTTAAATGTGGTTTAATGTTAATAAAGTTATTTATATTTATATATTTATATATATATTTATATATTTATATATTTTCATATTTACAAGTTATTGGAGTAATTTTGAGTTATGTTTAATAAAGGCTGTTGTGGCCAGTTTACTCCAACCTATGGTGTGGTCTCGTTTCTAATAGATAAGGAATAGTATAAGGGGAACATTCAGACTACACTAGTCATGTCAATTTATTAAGCAGTGATAAATTTTCACAGCTCAATACACTGACACGCGGTGTGATTAATGTTAGTGAAATAAAGCGTCCCCCTACATAATATATACATGTATACACACACAGACATTATATATATATGTATATACACACACATTATATATATATATATATATATATATATATATATACATATACACATTATATATATATATATATATGTATATATATGTATACACATACATATGACAGGGGGACATGGTTACAGTGTTGGGGGGTCTGAACGAGGCATAAGGAAGTTAATTATCTTCCTCTTTCCTCCTCAGATCCCCCCACATTCCCTCTTCACTCCCCGGTTTTCCACCTCTGAGTTGGTGAATCGGGGAGTGTGAATTCTGACACAGATCACCAGTGAAGCGCTGAGATCGCAGCTTCATAAAGTGACCGTTACTGTGTCAGTCTATGAGGATTCTCAGTGTGTGGAGATAATTGGCGGGTGAACAAATTCAAACACTTCTCCCCCGGTTATCTCTGGTTTATATACTGTTTATGGGCTGTGATCAGCGGCGATCCTCTGGATCTCCACTGATCACTCCTTCATAAACGGACACCATAGAGAGAAGACGTTGCTGGATGTGGCAGCAGAGGAGGTAATACGTAGATTATCCCCTTCAGGGGGATCAGTTGATAAATAATATATCTTGCTTCCAAAGCTGGCCATACATGGTTCAGTTTTATCGCTCAGCCAGCAGGCAAAGTGAAAATAACTGACGTGATTCCCCCATCCACACATTGGACGGGGATGGGGGAATCCTTCCGGCTGCACTATTGTATTCTGACAATGGGGGGCGCTCCTCCGCTCTCAGAATACACAGATCAGTGATGAAGCTATTGGCTGCAGCCGCTGATGGAGTGACTTTTATCCGGCAGTGACCACACATGGATGGAAATGTGACCGATCCCTGCTGAACCAGCTGAATTTCCATGTCTCTATGGTCACCATAAGTGAATTCCTCCCCTCCCCCTCATCTCCTTCATTATGTAAGTCATGCTGAGATCATCTCCCATTGGCTGAGCAATATTCTCATTTGTCTCTGAGCTCCTTCTTGCTATTCCTTGTCCTGCCTGTTGTTTCCTTGGATTGATTTTCTGTGTAGTGACCCCGGCTTCATCTCTTGGATGCGCTCGTCTGTTGCTTGTCCTGACCTTTATCCTGATTCCTGGATCTCCTCCTCATCTCTCCTCCATATCCTCTTACACAGCTTTTCTCCACACCTGCAGTGATCCTGGGGGGTGGAAACTTGGCACCAGCACTCAGCAAAATCCATCCCCACCATTAGGAGCTCTGGAGAAAATTGTCTGGTATTTACACTCCATTCCTCCGCACGTCACCTGATCACATGAGAGCTTACTTTCACAGATTCCTGGTAAAGGTCAAAGTTCATTCTTCAGTTTAGGAGAAGGGGGACAATGATTTGGTTTGCACTGGAGCCTCATATAGATGAACCCTCAAATCTCCCCATTTAAATGTCCCTCCATCCAGAGTCTATATATCGTATGACATCACACTGATCTCACAGCTCCTCCTACCAATGTCCCTCCATCTGGCTTTCTTTTTTTTTTCTGATGCTCTTAGGATGTTGGCGGACCCTTGGCATCCTCACTAGCAAAGTAGGACTGTATGTAATGACAGAATGCCTGCAACAAGCTTTTAACCTGCGTAGAGGGTCCTATGTGGATAAGTTATAACTCAGCCCAAAATGAGGCCTTATTAAAAATGGAAACATGAATGGTGTGGTGAGGAGGATTCTGGGAATATTATTTGATTTTACTATTTGTGTTTAGATCTAGAGTTTTCCTTCTGTGAAGTCTGGAGATCATATGATCATCACATTGCCTCCACCTCCCTTCCTGATAGAATAGAGAAATACAAAGAAGATTCTAGAAGTCACCAGAGAGACGATGGAGGAGAGGTGAGCGGTGCTGGGAATTCTGGGACATTATCCAGTAACAGACAAGGGATGTGTCTGGATGGTGACTGTATCATTGTGTGTGTCAGGTTCCTATAAGGTGTCAGGATGTCACTGTCTATTTCTCCATGGAGGAGTGGGAGTATTTAGAAGGACACAAGGATCTCTACAAGGACGTCATGATGGACAATCAGCCGCCCCTCACATCACCGGGTAAGAGGAGACTTTATTGTAATAGAGAACACTACGGAAGGGTCCACCTAGATCCCTCATCATCTGATCATCATCATCTGATAAACACATAGAAACAATGTATCATGTCAGTGTGTGTGTTTCCTACAGATGGATCCAGTAATGGGAACCCACCAGAGAGATGTCCCCGCCTCTGTATTCCCGGGATTCCACACAGGAAGGTCACACCATCCCCCACCAACATCAGGTAAATAGGAAACAATCACTGATAGTATCATTAGGATCTGTACATTATCTGCATTGTTACCATTAATGTCATATTTATATATATATATATATATATATATATATAT
This sequence comes from Lithobates pipiens, assembly GCF_037356315.1. Classification (NCBI taxonomy): domain Eukaryota; kingdom Metazoa; phylum Chordata; class Amphibia; order Anura; family Ranidae; genus Lithobates; species Lithobates pipiens. Next base: position 627,044,360 of record NW_027507758.1, read on the forward strand.
ATATATATATATATATATATATGTATATATATATATATATATATATATATATATATATGTATATGTTGTAGACATGTCACTGGAGAAGTGATCGAGGGGGTGTACATCTCACCTAGGTTGCTACACAGTGTGAGATGGTAAATCCAGGATGGATCAGTTTCTCAGCAGCGATATGCTGCTGAGTTGTTATTTAATTTTGCCGGGCCTGGGTTTATATGGAATGGCAGGTAGGTTTGGTAGAGGGACCTGTCATTCCACACCCCCCGATCCAGTTCTGGGTTTTGGATCAGGTGAGCTTTGATCCTAATTAGCCTGGGAAGGTAAAGGCTCTGTGGGGCCTGCAGGTGATCGCTCTCAGCCAGGGAATGAACAGTCTGTGTGTTGAAGGAAGCTGCAAGCACAGCCACTGCTGGAGCTAAAACTCACCCTGCGATATCCAGGCGAAAGACGCTGTGTTTGTAAGTGTCAGATAGGTGAGAAGAACCTGTTAGTAAGCGCCCAGCCGGGCTAGGTCTTTTATTTTTGTTGTACTTAGAAAGCACGGTGTTGCTGTATATTTTTGTTTGCTGGACTGTTTGTACCACGAATAAACGCCAAGATCTGCTTTATAAGTTCCAAGTCTGCTGTGAACTGTGTCCAAACACACCCTACCCCGGGAAGATCCCTTACAATGTGTATATATATATATATATATATATATATATATATATATATATTTATATTTATTAATTTTTTTCAGAGTGCAAACCTGAGAGATTCTAAAGTTGAGATTAAAGAAGAGATAAAAGAGGAGGCTGATGGAGTGATTGAGGAGTCAGAGTCTCTAAAAGGACACAAAGATTTGTACCAGGACATCATCGTGGAGTCATCCAACTACAGAAACCCACCAGAGAGATGTCCCCGTCCTCTGTATTCCCGGGATTCCACACAGGAAGGTTACACCATCCCTCATCATCATCAGGTAGATGAGGAACAATCACTGATCGTTCTGATTATACACAGCATGTTTTTTACAATGAATGTTTATTTATATATTGCAGAGTGGAAACCTCAAGGATGAAAATATTGTTGTTAAAGAAGAGTATAAAGAGGAGGATGAGGAGTATGGAGTGATGGAGGAGTTTTCTGAAGGACACAAAGATATGATGGAGCCACCTAATACCAGGAACCCACCAGAGAGATGTCCCCGTCCTCTATATTCCTGGGATTCCACACAGGAAGATCGCATCATCCCTCACTGTTACAAGGTTGGTGGGACAGAACAGCCAGAAAATGGACACGTAGAGATGATGTGTGGCTTTTTTATGTGATGTCACAATAATAAAGGTTATATTTCTTTATCGTACATCATGGGACACAGAGCCTTAAGTAATTACTTAATGGGTTATAGGCCACCTTCAGGTGATGGACACTGGTTATACCCAATCCAGGAAATTAACTCCCTATATAACCCCTAGTCCTTCCAGGAGCACATCAGTTTTTTTTGCCAGTGTCTAAGGTGTTGGTCACGAGTGAAGATATGCCCTGAGGAGCTCCAGGAGGGATCCATGCTGGATTTAAATAGCCTCCATAGACCAGATCCATCCAAAGTGCTATTGAGGCCTAAAAGGATGGTACCTGGGGCCTTGTATCCGAAGCACAAAGTTTTTGCCTGTAATGCCTTTCTTTGTAGGGCTGGACCCCAGAAACCCAGGGCTTTGGTCTTGCTACATTACCTAGCTTTCCTGGTGGGGTGCTTTACAGGTCCAAGGGAATTGGAGCCCTGATATCTAGGGACCCGGTTCTTGAAGATTTGCTAAATGCAGCCTGCCATGATGGGTGAAGGTTGGATTGTCTGTTAATTCAGCAAATCCTTCCAAAGCTGGCCATACATGGTTCAGTTTTATTCTAGTACATATGAATCCTGTGGTTAAAAAATTGGTCAGCTGAAGCACCATGTAAAAACCTCCTAACTGGATTCCCTTTTCATGGGGGGCGACTATTTGGAGAAGACTTGGACAAATATATCCAAACAATTTCTAGTGGAAAAAGTACTCTTTTGCCATTCAAAAGAAAGTATAAATGCCCTTCATTTAATTGGGCTCTTTCCCCAGCGGCAGGGGGTGCTGGCACCACCTCTAGCCAGGTTTTGGGCATAGGACATAACAGTTATTGCATACCTAGATGATCTATTACTAATAGATCAGTCGGTGGTTTGTTTTGGAGCAAAGCGTATGCACTACAACCAATTTTCTGGAAAGTTTGGGTTGGATTCTCAACCTAGAGAAATCTTCCTTAATACCGCTAAAAAGGCTGGAGTACCTGGGTCTGATCATAGACACAGCCCAGGAAAAGGTGTTCTTGCCTCAGGCAAAAATCAACTCCATAAGAGAGCTGGTGCGGATGGTCTGGTCAAAAGGCGATCCCTCCATTCGCCTTGCATGAGGTTGCTAGGACCCATGGTGGCTTCCTTTGAAGCAGTTCCCTATGCCCAGTTTCATTCAAGACTGTTGCAAAACAGTATCCTGTCTACTTGGAACAAAACGATTTAAGCTTTAGACTTGCCAATGCGGCTTTCCCTAAGAGTGTCCCAAAAGCCTCACTTGGTGGTTATGAAGGAAAAAAAAAAAAAAGAAAAAGAAAAAAAAAAAATGGAGGAACCTTCACACAAAAGACCTCAAAGAAAAGTGTAGGTTCAATTGGACTTTTTAGGCAAGAGAAAGAGTTGTAAAAACAACCAATATATTCAAAAATATTATTTATTATTTAGAAAAAAGTAAAATTACTATAGTTAAAAATCTAAATTAAAAGAAAGAAAGGGATTATAAATATACATCAAGTCCCATTTGATATCCTGTCAACATTAGTACAGTCTACACATAATTCATATTCATATACAAAGATTAGCAGTTTGTACAATAATACAAGATGTAGAGGATATCAAATATATAATTGAAACTTAAGTATGTTCTTGTATGTTCTTAAGTATGTTCTTGTGCTCTACATGAACATACTTACTAGAAAAGACAACTGTCCAGGGACAGTGGTCAAGAACCGAAAGAACCTTGCCAATCAATATCCTAGAGATTCGGGCAGTGCATCTGGCTCTGAAGGCCTCGACTTTCAGGTTACGGGATTGTCCTGTCAGGATTCAATCTGACAATGCCACAGCTGTGGCCTATATCAATCACCAAGGGGGCACCAAAAGTCTCTCAGTGCAGAGAGAGGTGAACCATACTCTAACTTGTGCAGAAAGGAATGTTCCGTGCCTATCGGCAGTCTTCATTCTGGGAGTAGAGAATTGGCAAATGGACTACTTGAGTCACCAGCAGTTATTCCCAGGGGAATGGTCTCTTCACCCCAACATATTTTGGGCTGACAAAGATGGGGGACTCTGGACGTAGATCTTCTAGTGTCAACATGAAGTTAGTCATCTTTGTGGCAAGAACAAGGCATCCACGCGCATGCAGAACGGATGCATTGGTGACCCTGTGGGATCAGTTCTCACTGATCTATGCATTCCTCCCTATTCAGTTGCTGCCTCGACTTCTTTGCAGGATCAAGCTGGAAAGAAAATCGGTAATTCTGGTGGCACCAGCATGGCCCAGAGGGCCTTGCTATGCAGAAATCATAAAGATGGCAGTGGAGGGCCCATGGTCCTTCCCACTATGGCCAGATCTGCTCTCACAGGGACCGATATTCCATCCTACCTTATGGTCTATATTCAATGGCTTGGCTATTGAAACCCACATTCTGAAGAAACGTGGGCTTTCCGGGTCAGTTATCTCTACCCTGATTAACGCAAGGAAGCCAGCTTCCAGAACTATATATTATAGAGTCTGGAGGGCTTATGTTTCCTGGTGTGAATCCAAGGGTTGGCACCCTCGGATATATCATAGGCAAAATTCTTGCCTTTCTACAATTAGGGGTAGAAATGAAATTGGCCTTGGGTACTATTAAAGGCCAAGTCTCAGCTTTATCGGTCTTATTTCAAAGACCACTTGCCACACATTCTTTAGTCTGGAGTTAATCCACCGGTCACACCTCCCTTGAACCCTTGGGACTTGAATTTAGTTTTGTCTGTGTTACAAAAACAGCCATTTGAACCAATACAAAAGATTCCCCCTTTTAAAGTCAAGGCGCACTCTACCAGGGCGGTTAGTGCTTCTTGGGCTGTGCGTCATCAGGCCTCCATGGCTCAGATCTGTAAGGCCACAAGTTGGTCTTCAGTGCATACATTCACAAAATTTTATCAGCTGGATGTAAGGCGGTATGAGGATATTGCCTTCGGGCGAAGTGTGCTGCAGGCAGCAGTATAGGTCCTCAAGTCTGGGGGTACCCTCCGGGTTGTGACTCCCTCCCCTAAAGTAGCATTGCTATGGGACGTCCCATTAAGTAGTTACTTAAGGCTCTGTGTCCCATGATGTACAATAAAGAAAATAGGATTTTTATAACAGCTTACCTGTAAAATCCTTTTCTTGAATTACATCATGGGACACAGAGGTCCCGCCTCTCTTTTTTGGGATTTAAGTATATTGCTTTGCTACAAAAACTGATGTGCTCCTGGAAGAAGGAGGGGTTATATAGGGAGTGAACTTCCTAGATTGGGTATACCAGTGTCCATCACCTGAAGGTGGCCTATAACCCATTAAGTAATTACTTAAGGCTCTGTGTCCCATGATGTACTCCAAGAAAAGGATTTTACAGGTTAGCTGTTATAAAAATACTTTTTACAGATGAAATTCCCTCTCATTTTATTGATTTAGAGTGGGGATCCAATCGATATAGAATTTGAAGTGAAAGCAGAAGAAGAGACGTATGTGAGGGATGATCAGCAGTCTATGTAGAAGGACGGGATAACGGGGACAATTATAGAGGAGGACACTCCTACAGAGATCAGCACAGGTGGGTCATTAACACTAAATACATTCCTCCACTCATACTGCTCACTGATTGGTCCAGAGTAGGGCAAGGACTGGGTGATATCAGCCTGTAATCACCTGGTCGCTTTCCTGAGCTGTGTTCCCATCCAGTATTTCTCTCGGATAATCTTCCTTTTCGGTGCTGCAGACACAATTTACCTATATAGACTGGATTTATGGAGATTCAGGGATTGTGTCACTGATGCATGCAGTGTCACAGCTCACATGTTGTGGATGAACCCATTGACTGTGGATATGTGCTTTGGGTCTTTTGCCCCATGCCTGGATCTAGTAGGATCTCTAACAGAATTCTCCCAGAGTTAGTTGCTCTGTTGTCTGCTGGCTGTGCTGGTTGAAGGGATATTTCTGTATAGTCTCAGACCCAAGTCACTGAGTGCAGTCTCAGAAGGTGTGTAGGGATGGGCTCAGGCTGTTTGGATTCTAGTTTCAACCCACATGAGCAATCCCACCAGTGAGCCGACACTACTGACAATCATAAGCAGTGAGGAATTTCCTGGCCTGCAGCTGCACATACACATGCCCTGACTAGGTTTCTCATGATTGGTGGTGTGCAGTGACGGCTTCCTGATGGGATTGCACAGGTATGTGGGTTGTTACTACGATCTGAACACATTCCTACTCTTCTTCTGAGACTGCGCTCAGTGACTTGGGTCTCAGACTATTCAGACATATCCTTCCATCCAGCACAGCCAGCAAACAACAGAGCAAGTAACCCTGGGAGAATTGTTGTGTTAGAGATCCTACTAGATCCAGGCATGGGGCAAAAGACCCAAAGCACATATCCACAGTCAATGGGTTCATCCACAAGATGTGAGCTGTGACACTGCATGCATCAGCGACACAATCCCTGCTGTGTTCCTGCTGGAGCAGACTCTGCATGGCATTATGGACAGGGCACTTGAGGCAGAGCATCGGGAGCAGGCCTATTCTATGCAGACACCATTGTTCCTACTCCACAGAACACAGAAGAGAAGAGGGAGGAGGAGCAGGATTCTTTCAGTTTTGGAGGCATTGAAGCAGAGGAAGACATAGGTCAAACAGTAAGAGATGGTTTTTCACCCCAGAACCCTTTGGAGTGCATGGCAGAGAAGAGGCAGTTCCAGATACTGTAATCCTCAGTGACCCTGAGGAGTCTGCTTCTCATGCCACCGCAAATTTGCAGGGCATGGGCTTCCTCATGCTTCAAAGCCTTGCGAAAGGACCCAAGAATATGTTGTTACATGTTGTTCGGCCCATCCCTACTCCTGACCACTGCACTATATACTCTATATTGTACATTACATCATTCTGATTCTATAAAATCCTAACTATTGTATCCTGTACAATAAGTTGTACATTACATAGTCCTGACTTCTTTTGCATCCATTTTATAGCTGATGATTGGATTGGAGCACATACTTTTACATATTGATGATAATAATGTGATAACATCCTCAAACTTTGGAACCTTAAACAGAAAGTGATAATGAGGTAGGAGTCAATAACCCAATGATGGTGGTCTTCAGGATCAGTCCAGTCTTCATCTTGATTGTTCTCCCCCCATCCTCACCTTCTGACCTCTGGTGGGGCTCAGCCCCACTGTTATTCATCACTAAATCATGCACTAAATAAGTAAGTGCTGTACTTCTTGTGTTGGGAACATGGTAATGAGTGATAGAGGGGGTGGGAACACTCATCCGATAATGCCTTCATCACTGTCACGCCTATAAAAGACAGTTCTCATTGTTTCCTCACTCTCTGACTAAGGTCCATGAATAAAGAAATGATCTGGTAGGAGATTCAGAGATGTAGGGCTGAAACCACTAATCGATTATAATCGATTATGAAAATAGTTGTCAACTATTTTCATAATTGATTAGTTGGTCAGTCGATTAATTGGCCTGCATACAAAATGTATTATTTCTTTACATATTGGAAAATACAGCTCAGTACACCATCCATACATGCCAGTAAATGCCTGAGAACTTGAATGCATGAGGAGCAATGCCTCATGGGACATGTAGTCCTGTGCAAGAGAAGGAAGGAAGTAAGTGATTCTAAAGGCAGATGTTTTTTTACCTTACTATAGGGGAACTCTATACTATACTTTGCAGCTTACCATAGGGCAACTCTATACTATACTTTGTGGCTTCCTATAGGGGAACTCTATACTATACTTTGCAGATTCCTATAGGGGACTCTACACTATACTTTGCGGATTCCTATAGGGGACTCTACACTATACTTTGCGGCTTCCTATAAGGGCACTCTGAAGGCAGGAGGAGCCAGAAGTGCCAGGGGTCCAGAAGAGGAGAATCAGGGCTGCCCTGTGCAAAACCATTACACAGAGCAGGTAAGTATGATAAGTTTGTTTAAATAAAAGAAATCCAACATTTACAATGAATTTAAGGGCTCTGGGCAGGGAAGATCAGCATCTGAACCCAGAGAAGGTGCAGTCTGATAGAAGGTATTGCTATTACATAAAGTAAAAGTTTACTAGTATTGCGCATTATATATATTATATATATTATGATTATAGCCATGAAAAAAGTCTCAGCTTTCAGTACTACTTTACTATAAAAGTTTTCTCCCCCTCTAACCTCCATATATCTTCATGTATGACTCCCAGGTAAAATCCCCATATATCCTACATCTGGGTATATCTATTTTATATATATATATATATATATATATATGATATAAGATATATTACTTTCGCTATTTCACAGTATAAATTAATTCCTTATAGTAGTGATTATCTGCTGTTTTTGTACTATAAAGGACTATTTTTTTAATCCCATCATAACAGATGATTAAAAAAAATCATGCTGCTGCTAATAAATGTCCCATGCTGGCCATACACGGATCCATTTTTGGACAAGAATATTTGCGCAAATATTTGTATGAAAATGATTTGTACATTCAATGAATGGACGAGTGTAGTTTAAAAATTCCATTTGCTTTAAACATTCAATTTTAAAATGAATGTAACTTCTGAGCAAAAACCTGTCACATACCTGGTGGGTGAGCATGATGTGCGGAGGAAGGCCCTCGTACAACTCCGTTTCAAGAACCACTGATGGTGAGACAGCAGGCTCAAGAGCACAGTGGGGTAAGGGTGCCTTCATTAGTCCAGAAGTCTGTACCAGTAGAGGCCGGGATCTCAGGAACAGGAAGCTGAAACACAACAGGTAGCAGGCTGAGGAGTCGGCAGATGGCTGGCAGAGGACAAGACAAGTTGCACCATCGGAAACCGTAGCTGGAAGTAGGCTGGCGGCAAGGAGCAGTGTCAGACAGGCCGGGTAGATAACAGACAGGCAGGTCAGGCAGAGATAGCAGACAGGAGCACAGTCAATCACAGACAGGCTTCGGCAACAGACAGGCAAATCGGGCATAAACAGCAGGCAGAGGCGTAATCGGGTCACAAGCAAGTTCGGCAACAGGTGTAGGTAACTGGAGAAAGGGATCAGTCCGGGGGAAGCCAGAGATCAGGGCAGGAGGCAGGCAGAGGTACTCAGGAGCAAGCCGGTTCGGTATCAGAAGTCACACACAGGAATCAGGGTTCAGGTAACGATGTTGTCAATAACGAGGTAAGGAGGCCGAGATGCTGAGAGGGCTCCCCTTGCGGCCGAGTGCAGTACAACCCTGAAGATGACACAGGGATGCAGTGCCCACAGTAGCACAGGTTGCCGGATAGCAGCTGTAGATGGAAAAGCTGAGAAGACCAGTCTCTGGAGGCAACTGTGCAAGGAAGTCCAAAGGCAGGGTCAAAGCCAGGCCGAAGGTCAAACACGGGAGATCAATCCGGAGGTCAGAGCAATGGGTCCTGAGCTGGGGACCGGGAAGCAGAAGCCAAGCCAAGCCGAGGTCGGGTGCCGAGAGCAGACAAGGAATGTCGGGTACAAGCCAGAGGTCGGAGCCAGGAGCCGGGTCGGTAAACAGGAGATCAAACAGCAGGGATAACAGGCACAGGTACACAGGAGAAGCTGACGATAATCCAGCGATGCGGCACTGTCAGGTGAACGTTTAAATAGGCACGGTGCTTGGGTTACGTCGTGAGCGCGCCATCGCGTTCGTACGCCTACGACGTGCAACGTTATGCGTTCGTCCTGCCCCGCGTACTCGCACTCGATCGGACGCAACATCAGGCGTTCGTCTGGGAACCACATTGCGCCTCCGTGAGCGCTGACGCGCGTTAACACGATCGTACCTCGCAAGGTTACGCCTATTTCCCTGACAGATGTAGACCAAGCAGCAGCTTGTCACTTCTTGAAGCTCAGTTTAAATAGCCTAACTGGCGCCAGTTCTAATGACAGGTGCGTGCGTGCTAGTGCGCGCGCCAATGCGTGATCGTGCACGCAGGTTCACACAGGCACCAGTGGCCACTCTGGGCATTCTTGGTGGGTGCCTGCACACAGGTATGTGCCCAGGGGCGGCATCTGTAGACTGCAGACGTCTTCCCTGACATTGCCCCCCCTACAGGCAGCCTCCGAATGCCCAGTTGGTTCTTCTTCTGAGGGTGACTGCAAAAAAAAACACGTACCAGGTCCATGGCGTGTAAATTCTGCTCGGGTTCCCAGGAACTTTCCTGTGGTACATAGCCTTTCCATTTGACTAGGTATTGCAGCCGACCCCTTCTCCTCCTGCAGTCTACAATTGCCTCCACCTCTAACTCCTCATCTACGTTGACGATCACTGGCGGTCTAGCCTCACGGTTAGGAAAAGGATCCGGCACCGTGGGCTTTAATAAGGATACGTGGAACACTGGATGTATCCCGAAAGAATCTGGCAGGGACAGTTCATAGGAAACGTTATTAATCTTTCTTTTTATAGGAGATGGTCCCAAAAACGTTGGAGCAAGCTTCTTCGATGGGCAAGCCAATCTTAGGTTAGTTGTGGCCAACCAGACCCGATCTCCTGGCTGCAGGTTCAGCTCTCCCCTCCTCTTTCTGTTGAAGGCTCTCTTGTTGTCTTCCTGAGCTTTGGTTACAGCTTCTTGTAACAATTTATTATTGCAATTGAAAAAGTCCAGTGTATTCTGAAAGGCTGGCACTGAGGACTCAAGAACAAGGTCGGGCAAGAAGGTGGGATGAAAGCCATAGTTTGCGAAGAAGGGAGACTGTTTGGTAGCTGAATGACATGAGTTGTTATAAGCAAACTCGGCTAATGATAGGAGGGATACCCAGTCATCTTGGACAAATTACATGAAGCAATGGATATATTGTTCTAACGTCTGATTAGTCCGTTCAGTTTGTCCGTTGGACTGTGGGTGGTATGCGTATGACATTGAGCATTTAATCTTCAGGGCCTCACAGAGTGATTTCCAGAACCTGGACGTAAATTGGACCCCTCGGTATGAAACAATATCAACAGGTACCCCATGGAGTCTAACAACTTTCCCGATGAACACTCGGGCAGTCACTGCAGCAGTAGGTGTGCCCTTCAAGGGTAAAAAGTGGGCCATCTTGGACAGACGATCAACGATAACAAAGATGGCCGTACAATCTTCAGAAGGTGGTAGCTCTAGTCCATTAAAATCATGGACCAAGGCCTGTCAGGTACAGGCAGAGGTCTGAGCAAGCCCCATGCCCTGTTTCGGGTGCTTTTACTCTGGATACAGGTGGTGCATGCACCCACATAGCTCTTACAGTCCCTTTCAAGATTAGGCCACCAGAAAGTGCGTTGCACCAGCTCTGTAGTCTTGCAAACCCCAAAATGCCCTGCTAATAGGTGGTCATGGCAGAAACTCAAAACCTGCATTCAAAGTTCTTCCGGAATGAAAACTCGGTCCCTTTTCCAAAGAAGTCCTTCTCTTGCCTGGAGGGTATCCCTGATAGGGGCAGGGATGACTGTAGATGCCTGCTTCAGTTGTAACATGAGATCAGTCTGTAGTAACAAGAAGTTCCCTGCTGGCAGGATGGTGTCTGGCGCTGGTAAGTCTTTTGGATCCTCAAACATGTGCAACAGCGCGTCTGGCTTGACATTCTTTGAGTCAGGTTTGTACGTGATGTGGAAAAGGAACCTCGAGAAGAAAAGTGCCCATCGGGCCTGGTGAGGTTTCAGCCATTTAGCAGTCCGTAAGTACTCAAGGTTCTTATGATCTGTGTAAATCAAAATTGGGTGAGTAGCTCCCTCTAGCAAATATCTCCTCAAGGGCGGCTTTTATGGCAAGGAGTTCACGGTCACCGACATCGTAGTTCCTCTCAGCGGGGGCAAGCTTCCGAGAGAAAAAGGCTACCGAGTGAATCAAGTTCTCAAGACCCTGGCGTTAGGACAGGACCCCACCAATGGCACTTCTGGGAAGCGTCTACCTCCAGGATGTAAGGTAGCACTGGGTCAGGATGGCATAGTACAGGAGCAGAAGAAAACAGTCTATTAAGAGTCTCAAAGGCAGCTTGGGCTTCAGGGGCCAGAGGAAACAGACATGCTGCTTGGTAAGTTGTGTAATGGGTGTAATGATAGCCGAGAAATTCTTGATGATTCTGCGGTAAAAATGAGCAAACCCCACAAACCGCTGGATCCCCTTCTTATCAGAAGGGAGCTGGCCAGGACAGAATTACTGAGACCTTCTGAGGATCCATTTCAATTCCACTGGGGGAAATGATAAACTCCAAGAACTGGATGCTTTGCTGCTCAAACTCACACTTCTCCAGTTTGGCATAGAGTCCATGTAAGCGGAGATGGTGAAGAACACTCTTGACATGTTCACGATGACTCTTGAGGGAAGTGGATAACACAAGTATGTCTTCTAGGTAGACGATAACAAAAATGTCTAAATAGTCCTTAAAAACATCATTGATGAAGTGCTGAAAAGTGGCAGGCGCATTACACAGGCTAAAGGGCATTACAAGGTATTCGTAATGGCCAAAACGGGTACGAAAGGCTATCTTCCATTCATCTCCCTTTTGTATACGGATGAGATTGTATGCTCCTCTTAGGTCTAATTTTGTGAAGATAGAAGCTGAACGGAGTCTTTGGAAGAGTTCTGGAACTAAGGGAATAGGGTAGCGATTTTTCACTGTGATCTTGTTTAACCCGCGGTATTCTACGGAGGGGGGTATCGAGTGGTCTTTCTTTTCCACAAAGAATATTCCCACTCCGGCAGGTGAAGTAGAAGGGCGAATGAACCCCTTTTGAAGACTCTCATCAATGTAATCCTTCAGAGCACCCAGTTCCTTACCGGTTAGCGGAAAGATTCGGCCGAATGGAATTGCAGCCCCAGACAGGAGCTCGATGGGGCAGTCATAGGCTCTGTGTGGGAGTAAGGTGTCTGCTCCCCGCTTACTAAAAACGTCCAGAAATTCATGATAAGCCCTAGGCACCCTTTCGTAAAGTTCAGCTTCTATGTCCATACAAAGTAGGGCAGTGGGTGGTGTAGTGGGCTTGGGCAGGCAATGTTCCTGATAGTATAAGGACTGATAAATGATGCTGCCAGAACTCCAGTTAATCAACGGGTTATGAGCCTGGAGCCATGGTAGGCCCAAAATGACAGGATACAAGGGAGAGGAAATAGCATCTAAACATAAAAGTTCCTTGTGATTGGCAAGAGTCACAGTTAGCAATGGAGGGGTTTCCTTAGTCACGAGTCCAGACTTCACACAGGAGTCATCGGCTAAGAATACAGTAAGTCCCTGCTTCTTGGAATGAAGGGGTATATGTTGTAGGTCTGCAAATGCCAAATGCATGCATCGGAGTCCACAATTGCAGTAGTTAACACGCTTCTTCCTGGGAGCTGGAACGTGATAGGCAGTGCCAGGTGAGCAGAAGTTGTAGGCAGGACCGCCTGGGTAACTGAGGAGGCTGTCAGACCCTTATGTTTCTTAGCTGGACAGTTCTGTACATAGTGGCCGGTCCCACCACAATAGAGGCAGAGGTTGGCCTGGTAGTGCCGTGAGCTTTCTTCATGGGAGAGAGGAGGGTGGATCAGGCCAAGTCATGTAGAAGTTCCTGTTGCCGGTTCAGAAGAGGGTGAATTAGCAGACGTTGGCTGGGTGCGAACAGAGAACTTAGGCATCGTCTCCACAGGCCAAGAAAACCCAGCTGACCTCTCTCGCCTGCATTCCCGAAGGCGTCGGTCGCTCTGGATCGACAATGAAATTAAATCCTCCAGAGAACTTGGTACCCCCACACGAGCTAGTTCATCCTTTAGATCTTCCGCTAATCCTAAGCGGAACTGATGTCGCAATGCTGTATTGTTCCAAACCGTGTCTGCACTCCAGCATCGGAAGTCCGTAACATAGTCCTCGACCGCTCTGCGGCCTTGCTGGAGTGCATGGAGAGAGGACTCAGCAGTAACAGTCTGAAGGGGGTCCTCGTATAATCGGGACATAGCCTGGAAGAAGGAGGACATTGTATTAAGTTGTGCGTCCTTTACCTCCAACAGACGATGAGCCCAGGTTTGGGGTTCACCCTGGAGCAGAGAAATGATGAACCCCACCTTGGTAGTCTCGGCAGAAATAGTCTGTGGTTGGAGAGAAAAGTAGAGCTGGCAGGCGTTGCGAAAGGCTCTAAACCTGGACTGGTATCCGGAGAACTTCTCAGGACAGGGTACACGTGGTTCAGGAGCAGACATCACTGTGGCAGGTGCAGCAGCAGGAGTGGTAGGAGAAGGCAGAACTGGTACATGTTCCTCAAGTTGAACGAACTTCTCCTGCAGGATCTTAATTGCTTGTATCAGGCCGGCGATGCTCTGGCAGACTTTAGATGTAAGAGAGGTTCCTCCCGCAGGCTCAGTCATGGCTGCTTGGTACTGTCATGTACCTGGTGGGTGAGCCTGAGGTGTGGAGGAAGGCCCTCGTACAACTCCGGTTCAAGAACCACTGATGGTGAGACAGCAGGTTCAAGAGCACGGTGGGGTAAGGGTGCCTTCATTAGTCCAGAAGTCTGTACCAGTAGAGGCCAGGATCTCAGGAACAGGAAACTGGAATGCAGCAGGTAGCAGGCTGAGAAGTCGGCAGATGGCTGGCAGACTGGCAGAGGACAAGCCGAGATGCACCATCGGAAACCGGAGCTGGAAGCAGGCTGGCGGCAGGGAGCAGGGTCAGACAGGCCGGATAGACAACAGACAGGCAGGTCAGGCAGAGACAGCAGACAGGAGCGTAGTCAATCACAGGCAGGCTTCGGCAACAGACGGGCAGATTGGGTATAAACAGCAGGCAGAGGCGTAATCGGGTCACAAGCAAGTTTGGCAACAGGTGTAGGTAACTGGAGACAGGGATCAGTCCGGGGGAAGCCAGAGATCAGGGCAGGAGGCAGGCAGAGGTAGTCAGGAGCAAGCCGGTTCGATATCAGAAGTCACACACAGGAATCAGGGTTCAGGTAACGCTGTAGACCAGGCAGCAGCTTGTCACTTCTTGAAGCTCAGTTTAAATAGCCTAACTGGTGCCAGTTCTAACGACAAGTGCGTGCATGCGCACGCTAACAGAAGCGCCAGTGGCCACTCTGGGCATTCTTGGTGGGTACCTGTGCACAGGTATGCACCCGGGGGCGGCAACTGTAGACTGCGGACGTCTTCCCTGACAAAGCCACATATTTTCCCATCACTGTGGTCGCAAATGAACGCTGATTTGACTCCTTTTTTTTTTTCACAATCAAAGGTTTTATTAAGAATAAAGTCAGGTTTACAATTAACATAAGATTATAAATGTAGTCAACAGTGGTATGTATACATACATTGGTACAGATAGATAGCAGTAGTGTTGTAACCATATAGCACAATTAGAACAAAAGATAAAGTATTATCCAATAGCTAAAGTAATAACTAAAGATACCACTGGGTGAATTGTGTATTAGAAGGAGGGTGAAAGAGGGTACAAGGTAAAGGGGGATGGAAGTCGAGGGGGGGGAGGGGAGGGGTACCATCGCACTGGGATTCGATTCCTTAAGGTAAGTGTACATCTAATAGAGGCATGTATAGCTCAATCATTCTGTTTCTCCTTTCTATTTCCTGTTCTTCTGAGAATAATGGGGAAGGGAAGTTCAGCCCATAAGTGATTGGTAATCTGAAGAGAGGGTAAAAGCCAGCCAAGGTTGCCAAGTTTTGTTAAAGGAAGTGCTATTCTCTTTTTTCATTGCCACTATTTCCTCCATTTTATAAATATATTGCACTCTATTTAACCAGTCCCTAACTCCTGGGACTCTGGGGGTTTTCCAATAGATGGGTATGAGTGTTTTAGCAGCCACAAGTAAGTGTCGAGAGAGTGATTTTTTGTAGCGGCTCAAGGTAATTGGGACAAGATTAATCAGGCACGCTGCTGCGTCTAGCTCGAGATTAGTTTCTGTTATATGTTTTATCCAGGTCCTAATTTCGTCCCAGTAGGTGCGGATGAGAGGGCATTCCCACCAGATATGTATAAAGGAGCCTACACAAGTTTTACATCTCCAGCAATCATCCGAGGCTGAATGAGACCATCTCCCGGTCTTTTGCGGTGTCAGATACCACTGGGTGAGGACCTTATAGGAAATCTCCTGATATTTGGAGCTTAATGAGCATTTATGTGTCAAAATACACACCTTTTCCCATTGCTTCTCAGAGATTTTCAGTTGAAGGTCAAGTTCCCACTTCTTCTTGTGATTATTATTATCCATGTGTGGCGTACTTATCAGCCATGAGTATGCAAGGGACGTGGTGTGTGCTACCGGTGATCTTTTTAAGCATATAGATTCCAGCTGTGTCAACGGGAGGCTAAATTTAGATTTATGCTTACTGTTCACCACAAAGTCCCGTAATTGCATGTAAAACCACAGACCAGGAAATGTCTCACCCACCTCGGAGCTAAGAGCTTCAAATGTTTTGATTTTCGAGTTTGCTATACAGTGGTAAATGAGGAGATCATGTGGTAGTTTATGGTGCATACCCGGTGGGAAAGCAGGATTATTGGTGAGCGGTGTCAGCGGACCCGGGACGGATGCGATCTTGTAAAGACTCGCTACTTTGTGCCAGATATTGATTGTGTTTTCAATCAGTGGGTGTCCTATCTGTTTGTCCTTCTTGGAGTGTATAGACCATGGATAGTAAAGTGTTTTATGTAGGGTTAGATTGCTTTCTAGTTGGACCCAATCTTTGTTTGGGCCATGACAGTGCCAATCTATGAGTCTGGTGATATGTGCAGCCTGAAAGTATTTTTTGAAGTCAGGAAGACCCATGCCTCCTTCACTTTTGGGAAGCGTTAATAGAGTGAAACTGATTCTGGGTTTTCTATCTGCCCAAAGGAAGGCTCTCTGTGCTTTAAGGAGAGTGCTAAAAAAGGTTTCCGGAATTTTTATGGGTAGAGCATTAAATAGGTACAATAGTCTAGGCAGTATCGTCATCTTCAAGATGGACGCTCTGCCAAACCATGAGAATTTCTTTGGTTTCCATCTCATCAGGTCTTTAGTTATTGCAGATAATAAAGGTTTAAAGTTGTAGCGGTATAGAGTGTCAAGGCTGTTAGTTAAGTTTATTCCCAGGTATTTGAGTGTGGTCTGTTCCCATTTATAAGGGTAGTTGTCTTTCAGCCTCTTAAATTGTTCAGGTGATAATGTAAGGTTGAGTGCTTCAGATTTCGACTGATTCACTTTAAAATTGGAAATGAACCCGAAGGTTTGAAACACTTTTTGAAGATTTGGTAAAGATATATGTGGGTTGGTGATGAAGAGTAAAAGGTCATCCGCATATGCGGCTATTTTGTATTCTCTATGGTTTACTACGAAGCCCTGGATATCTCTGTGTAGGTTAATTGTTCTTATTAGGGGTTCTAAAGTGATAATAAAGAGAAGTGGTGATAGGGGGCATCCTTGGCGTGTTCCATTGTGGATCGATATGGGGTCTGAGAGTATGTTATTTACTTTAATTTGGGCCTGGGGATTTCGATAGAGGGCTGAGATCCATGATAGCATATTCTCTTTTAGTCCAATGTGGGCACAAGTGTCCATCATGTAGTCCCAGGAGACCCTATCGAAAGCCTTCTCTGCGTCAGTGGAGAGCAAGATGCCGGCTGTTTTGGAGGTTTGAGCAAAGTGGATAAGATTCAGTGCCTTAGTGGTATTGTCACGGGCTTCCCTACCTGGCATGAATCCTACCTGCTCAGGGCCTACGATCTTTGCCAAGAGGGGTTTCAATCTATTGGCAAGTATCTTGGCCAAAATCTTGAGATCAACATTTAAGAGTGATATGGGCCTAAAATTTGCGCAGTCAGAGTGGTCTTTGTTAGGTTTCGGGATAACAGCTATGTGTGCCATTAAGAATGAGTTGGAGTTGTTTCTGTGTTTTGCTAGGAAGGTAAAGGCTGCCTGTAAAGGTTTTAAAAGGGAAATTATGTAAGTCTTATAATATTGGGACGTGAAGCCATCCGGTCCAGGGCTTTTACCTGTGTTTAGATCAAATATTGCGTCTGAGATCTCTGATATAGCTATAGGGTCATCTAATTTGTTTGCCTCTTCACTTGCCAGAGAAGGCAAGTTACTGTTTTCCAGGAAGTCTTTAATTGCTTCTTGTTTTGTCTGAGTTATGTGGGACGGTTTGTGTTGGGCTGGTAGGTTGTATAATTTGGCATAGTAAGCATGGAACAGGTCTGCCATTTCTTTAGATTTGTATTGCAGTGTCCCCTTTTTGTCCTTTATAGCATGGATATGACTAGATAATGTTGCTTCCTTCAGGGCCTTAGCTAGTTGTTTCCCACTTTTGTCCCCATGTTCATAAAAAATATTTTTCCTGAAAAAGAGTGATCTTTTGATTTTGAGATCCAGCAGGAGGCGTAGTGCCTTTCTGCGTTCAGTCAGTTGATCTTCTACCTGGAGAGATTGGGATTGTTTATGTTGTAGTTCCAAATTAGAAATTTGTTGGGATAGTTTTGTAATTTCACCCTCTCTCTCTCTTTTCTTCCTGGCGCCCCATTTTATCAGTTCACCCCTCACCACTGACTTGTGGGCTTCCCAATTGTTTAGTGGGTTTGTATCAGCGTCAATGTTATTGCGAAAGTATGTATTAATAGTGTTTTGAATGTCATCTCTCACTATTTGGTCAGTAAGGAGTGTAGGGTTAAGTCTCCAATTAAATGCGGGTTTGCGGTGTGCACCCAGTTCAACTGAGATAGCCGTGGGTGCGTGGTCAGAAAGAGCAATAATGCCAATCTCAGCTGCAAGTAAGTTACCCAAGTCTCTTTGTGAGACAAAGATCATGTCAATTCTTGAGTATCGTTTGTGAGGTGCGGAGTAAAAGGTGAAGTCCTTCTCCGATGGGTGCATGGATCTCCACGCATCCACCAGAGTCAATGACTGCAGTAGTGTTTTCATTTGTTTAAGGAGCCTGTAACTAACATGGGTGTGTCCAGAAGAGGTGTCCTTCAGGGGTGAAAGAGGTATGTTGAAATCCCCACCCAGAAGAACACAACCCTCCGCAAACCATTTAAGTTCTTCGATTATTTTGCCACAGAATGGCACATGGGAGGTGTTCGGGAAGTACACATTAGCAAGTGTTATAGGGGATCCCTCCCAGGTGCCCTTCAGGAACAAATATCGTCCCTCAGGGTCAATAAGTTGGTGTTTTAGTTCAAAGGGTGCGTCTTTGTTCAGTAGGATGGACACTCCTTTCGTTTTGGCAAGGGGATTGGTTGAGTGATAAGCTTTGGTGTATATGTTGTCAGTGAGTTTAGGAATATTTTTGTCCTTGAAGTGGGTTTCTTGTAGAAATACCACAGAGGGACGCACTTTTTTAAGTTCTCTTAGCAATCTAGACCGTTTCTCAGGGATATTCAGGCCATTCACATTATGTGAGACAAGAGTTGGCTTTTTCCCTAGAAAAGCATATGCCATCTTGACCGTTGGTATAGGATGGATGGGTTCTGAAAAAGCTACTTCCGTGAATGAATGTCACAGGAGTTGTAGTTGGTATAGCGTGGTAGGGTAGGGTGCTGTGGGTTAGGAGAGGAGAATGCGTATGTGCGTGAGGTACGGAAGGGGAGTGGGGGAAGGGGGTGGGGGGGTAAGGTAAGGGGAGAGAGGGGGATGAAAGACTGAAGAATGTAAGGTATTAAAGAAAAAAATATAAGTACCCACCAGACACTAGTCGGTGGTGGGTCTGTTTGGGATTCAACCAATATGCGTTTGCGTTGGTATTTTCCCTTTGGGGGTTAGTGGGAGGTGATCAACAAGCAATCAAACTGTGACTGTTTCTTTGGACTGCTTTGTGGCAGCGGTGTAGGTGACCAGAGGTGGGGCCCAGCGTAGTGCATTGTGTCTAATCCTCAACAAGAGGACATCTGTAAGTAAGTTATCTGAGACCAGTCAGTGGCATCTATAGTAGGCTATAGTGTATTTGAGTGGTGGGGGAGGAGGGAGATGTACAAGTTATCATTAATCGGTTTGCTAGAAAGGTTAACAATATAAACACTTTATAAACCATTCAAAAGAAGCTAAGGTCTAGGCACCAAGCTGTAGAACGAAAACTGTCAGAGAGAAAGGAAAAACCCACCACACACAAAAAAAAAAAAAAAAAAAAAAAAAAAAAATATATATATATTTAACCCAAAGCCTAAGTGATAGAGTGTTCAACTGTCAACTCTTCCGGATTGCATTACTAGGTCCAGGCATCTCCGTGTATTCTAGGGGTAGCCTAGTCCCTCGGCTGTTAGCCCCAATTATGCGGAGGGGGGCCTAGTCCAGATGGACTAAATAATGTCCACAGGGTCAGCCTGTTATTGATTTCTGCTGTTAGTTGCAAGGGTATACCATCCCTCATGTTATGTTGGGGGGGGAATATACAGTAATGGGTCATGCAATGTAACTCACTGTTCTGTAGTCAGGTAAGATACACCATCTCTGGAGATGTAGGGGAGCATCTCATGCACCCATAGCGATATTAGGTGCTTAGCCCTTTGCCCTTCTCAGAGCCTAAATAAAAGACAAAAAGTTAAAGCATAACAGAATAAAAGTCAACGTTGTTGCTGCAGAATGTTATAATCTCTCCGCAAGGAACTGAAGTCTAACTATGTTAGGGGAGGGGGAGGTGAAAAGGGGGAGTCTCCAGCTTTTAGAGTTGTGTGCCGCTCTATTGCAACCGGATAGTAACAACTGAATAGTGGGTGAGTTTTCCATAAACAAAACAAAACAAGGTGGGTTGTTCCAGTTCATGATGCCGTACTAGAAAGCTGGTAGAAACTTGCATCAGGACAGGAATTATGTTGTAGAGGGTTCGGTCATTTCAGTAGCCTCTTGATTCTCTCCCTCTCGGGCTTCTAGCACTTTTGGAGGAGGCTGGGGACTCTAAATTGTGTCTGTCAGCGCTTCTGCGGTGTTTGCCTAGCTGATAAGGCGATTGTGCCTGGGTGAGACCTGCTGAGAATTGTGGGTTGTTGATCGCCGGCGGCACGAGGAATTCTGCATACCACTCCGGGAGTTCCACCGGTGTAATCTGTAGCTCCTCACAGAATTTTTGAAGGTCTTCAGGTACTTTTAGCATATGCTGTTTCCCCAGAAAGTTTGCTTGTAGTGCGAACGGGAACTTCCATCTGTAGTTGATTCCTTTTTGCTTCAGTACTTCTAGAAGCGGGCGTAACGCTCTTCTATTTTTAAGCGTAATGGGCGACAGGTCTTGAAAAAGTTGGATCTCAGCTTCTTCATGCACTATCCTTTCCTTCATCCGTGCTTTGTGGAGGATGTCTTCCTTCAGGCTGAAGTTCGATAGACAACAGATGATGTCCCTCGGGGGTAGTCCATCTTGCGCTCTGGGTCTGAGAGCCCTATGCGCCCTGTCAAATTCAATGGGCGATTGCTCCGGCCGTTCGATGAGAGTGTTAAAGATGGCAGTTAGGGCTGGTCTGATCTGATCTGGGGGTACCGATTCAGGCACTCCTCTGACTCTGATATTGTTTCGCCTGCCTCGATTGTCCAGGTCTTCAATCTGCCTGTTCATAGCGATCAAATGTTGGGAATGCGAGTTAGTGATGTCGTCCAGCCTGATCAGTGCCCTGTCCCTCCGTTTCCCAGCTCTATCCGTGATTGCCATTTGCTCAGATAGTCTCATTAGCTCGGTTTTAATATCTGTGATGGCTGCAGCAAAGGAGCTTTTGATATCAGCGGCAATGTCTGTCATAGCTGCGTAGGTAAGGAGCTGGTCTGTCTTGCCACGTCCTGCGGTTGAGTCTTCAGATGCCGATAGGGAGACTTCATCATCTTCCATATCTTCCGCAATACTGTTTCTTCGTGACATTGCCATTTTAGGGCTTTTGCTCTCTCCACAATATTTAAATTTGCTAAGGTTTGCTGGCGAATTCTTTTTCTTCTTCTGGGGTGTCCCCACAGAGCGGAGAATATGGCTGTGTGTGCTTCTCTTTGATTGTGTGGACATATTCGTGTCAGGTCTGTTTTCAGTGTACAGGCCCTTCTGGTCACCAGAGTTTCTCTACATTACAGTCATGTGTGATGTTCACCAGGCCACTGCCCCTATGGTAGAGTTAGGCAGTTCTTGGGTAGGAGAACTGTATTGTCGGTGGGGTGTGCACCTGTGCTGGGGTTATGCTGAGGAAGGGTTGGGTGATTTCAGTCCAAGCTGAGCTAGTTAGTTAGAGAGGTACAGGGTGTACTTGGAGTAGCAAGATGGCCGCCTTCTGCATTAAATAGGCCTGAACCTCAGGTTTTCCCTGCTCTGCTGGACCTAGCTTCCTGAGCCCCCAAATTCTGCCCCCAGATCTGTTTGTGGTGTAGGTTCCCACTAAGAATGGTGGAGTTAGTCCGCTGTGGGGGGGGGGGGGGGGATGCTGTGCTGGTACTCACTGCGGCCTGGTGGAGATGGAGGCCGGATCCAGGGCCTGGATGGTCGCTCCGGGAGACCTCCGGACACTGTACTCTGCTGACCAGGCCGTGCTGTGTCCGGTTGGACAGGGATGTATGTCCGCTGGGCAGGCTCCACACTCCGGCGGCGTGATGGCAAATGTTGGCGCGGACCTGCGTTTCTGTAGGCCGCAATATGGCGCCCGGGGCTCTGCAATGCGGTCGGATGGAAGTATACCGCTCAGGATGGGTATTTTTCCCGCCGGCAGCCTCCGGGAGACAGCTCCCCAGACCCCAGGTATGTTGTGTGTGGATTCCAGGGGTGGGTAGCGGTGGATGGCTGGCGTTCTTTGTCCGGGCTTCGTAGGCCCCAAGATGGCGGCGCCGCGTCCTCGGGTGGCGGCCTGCCACGGCCCGGAGGTCGGTGTTTGCGGCGGTTTCGGAGGACAATATTGGTAGCAGGTTGTGCCCCGCACTAGCGACTACCCCGATGGGCGGTGGGGAACCGCGGAGAGGTTCGTCGGGCTCGGATGGCCAGCGATTACTAGTAGGCCTCGGCGGAGCTCCTCAGATTCGCGTCCGCTTACTTCCGCTTCCGGACACGCCCCCCTTGACTCCTTTTTTTGAGGTTTATCTCCAGACAGTCGAATAATAAAAACAGTAATCAGCCAACTAATCAATTATGAAAATAATCATTAGTTGTCGCCCTACAGAGGACCCATTTACTAGTTACCTTGAGGGGGGAATTTAAGATCCTCAGAGACAAAGCTGCCTGATGTGGGCGGAGTCCTGGTTTAGGGGAACCAATCAGCTCATGTCTAGTAATAATCTTTGTATTTCTATTTTAGTAGATGGACGGGAGATGAGGAAAACCTCAGAGGATTGTCTCACTTTGTCTCCAGACTGTAAAGTAGAAGATGAGGACATCACACAGTATAGTCCAGGAGAAAACCCGACTACCTCAAATGTCCATCCGGCACCACACAGTGTAGATGGACCATCGTATTCCTCTTATCCTGAGGAACCTCAGACTGTGCGGGACGGGGCCGTCCTTCCAACAGAGAAGAGGTTTTCCTGTACTGAGTGTGGGAAGTGTTTCCGTCGTGAATCCAATCTTAATGTGCATAAAAGATCTCACATAGGAGAGAAGCCGTATTCCTGCACTGAGTGTGGGAAATGTGTTGTACAAAAATCACATCTGATAACACATCAGAGATCTCACAGGGGGGAGAAGTCGTATTCCTGTACTGAGTGCGGGAAATGTTTTGTACAAAAGTCACATCTTGTCACACATCAGAGATCTCACAGGGGTGCAAAGTCATTCCTGTACTGAGTGTGGGAAATGTTTTTCACATAAGTCTCATCTTTACAGACATCAAAGATCTCACACAGGGGAGAAGCCGTATTCCTGTGCTGAGTGCGGGAAATGTTTCCCTTTTAAATCCAATCTTGATGTACATAAAAGATCTCACACAGGAAAGAAGCCATATTCCTGTACTGAGTGTGGGAAATGTTTCTTAGTGAAGTCCCATCTTCTCACACATCACAGATTTCACACGGGGGAGAAGCCATATTCCTGTCCTGAGTGTGGGAAATGTTTTTCACAGAAGTCCAATCTTTACACACATCAGAGATCTCACACAGGGGAGAAGCTTTATTCCCGTTCTGAGTGCGGGAAATGTTTTTCACAGAGGTCCGATCTTTATACACATCAGAGATCCCACACGGGGCAGAAGCCGCATTCCTGTCCAGAGTGCGGGAAACTTTTTCACGGAAGTCCATTCTTTTTTTTTTTTTTTTTTTATCAGAAAAAGTTTTTTATTAGAAAACATAATGGTACAAGACAACCATGACAATGGCCACACAATATACCAACGCACATATTATGAAATCAGAGTAACAATCATATTCTTCCCATGAGTAGCAAATCAAGGAGGTACATTAAATGAGAATAAGTGAGACCAGGGCGTTGTTGTACAAACAAAATAAACAGGGTGTCAGCAAACATGACATCAACATAATAAGCAAGAGGGAAGAAGGAGAAATCTTCCGTGCAGTCACAGTACCTGATTTTTTCATTTTCTGTTTAAAAGAAACAAAATAAAAGAGTAAAAGAAAAAAGAAAGCAGAATAGAATAGGGGGAGGGAGAGAGAGTCAGATCCCTGAGAGCCAGAATACATGGAAGTAGTACCGTACATAATACCCACATCTATCAGTATTCAATATCATGCTTCAACAGTTGTATACAAAAACTCTAAGCAGGTAAGTTATAACCCATGGCAGATGTCGAGGTCAGATTAGCCCTGCAGCAACCTATTTTGAATCAACTGGTGCGGTGCCAGGCCTGGTAAGTCCAGCCAGTCCTGCCACATATTATAAAACTTTTGGGGGGTGTTCCTATGTTGGTATGCCAGCCTCTCACGTATCAGCATCCTATTAACCTGATCAATCCACTGTTGCCTGCTGGGTACCCTGGGCGTGATCCACATCTGGGCTATCAATTTACGAGCTACATAAAGCAACCGGAGGATTGCCGTGTGGACGGCTGGGGTAAGGGACTCCTCGTCCAGGGCCCCCAGCAGGCAGATCACCGGGCTTGTGGGAATCACGATTCTGAACACCTGATGAATAGTCTCCAAAATCGCAGTCCAATAACGAATCAGTTTAGGGCACTTCCAGAACATATGGAGAAGATCTCCATGGTCTCTTTTACATTTAGGGCACAAGGGGGAGTCCCGAAGGCCCCAATCATACAGTTTAGCCGGTGTCTTATAGGCTCTATGTAGCAAATAAAGATGTGAAAGTCTCTGGGAGGCCGACACTGATACCCGGTGGGCAGAAATAAGACAGAGATCCCAGGTCTCTCCATCTAGAGGTCCTAGGTCCCCCTCCCATACGGAAGTCCATTCTTTACACACATCAGACATCTCACACCGGGGAGAAGCCGTATTCCTGTCCTGAGTGCGATAAATGTTTTTCAGCAAAGCCTAATCTTTACACACAGAGATCTCATACTGGGGAGAAGCCGTATTCCTGTCCTGAGTGCGGGAAATGTTTTTCACGGAAGTCTTATCTTTCCACACATCAGAGATCTCACACGGGGGAGAAGCCATATTCCTGTCCTGAGTGCGGGAAATGTTTTTCACGGAAGTCTTATCTTTCCACACATCAGAGATCTCACACCGGGAAGAAGCCATATTCCTGTCCTAAATGCGGGAATTTTTTTTCACAGAAGTCCAATCTTTACAAACATTAGAGATCTCACACGGGGAGAAGCCACTTTGCTTTCCTGAGTGAGGAAATTGTTCCTCTCTGAAGTCCTGTCTTCCTGTACATCAGGGATCCCACAAAACCCTTGAGGTGTATTAGTGCCTTGAATGCAGAATAGCTGATTTTCATCATGTAAGAAACAGTTCCATGGGTGTGGAATTTTTTTGAAAAAAACTACTTGTCCAAGGGACTATATCGGGTTCCCAAACTCCTTGTCCCTTATGACAATCTCCTTGTTCCTCATCTACCAGAGAGCTCAGCAGCTGTGTGGGAGTTCATTGAAAACTACAAGCCGACATTGGCAAACGACAGAACTCTGTGAATGAATGGCACGGCCGCGCTCTTTTCATAAAGTGATAGCTGGTACGGGGAACATCTCGCCACATTGTTGTCACACAGAAGGTTCGGATCACTGAGCCGCTACAGGAACAGGAACATGTAAAATGTTTGAACACAAATTTCCCAATTTTTGGGTAAAATATAAAAGCCGAGGTTACACCAAGTAAATAGATACCTAACACATGAAACCTTAAATTTGTGTGCACCTGTGAAATGATGACAGACTTCAGTACCCTATATTTTCTGTAGGCGATGCTTTAAAAGCCCCCTATAGGTCCTCAGTTTAGTGTTACGGAGGAAGTCTGGTGATAGAATTATTGCTCTCATTCTGGTGTGTGTGGCGATATGTAAAATGTTTATCACAATCAATGTTTTCAGGCATAGGCGCCCCAATGTGTGAGTTTGTATATGTGGGGGCGGGACCTCTGATTTATTTTTGGGGGGGTATGTGCCTGGGTTTAAATTAAATTTTGTACAATTAAAAAGAATATATTTTTTTCATCACATAGAGCGGCCTTTTTCAGCCAGGGTGCCTTGAAGTTTCTTTAGGGATGCCTTGGCAAAATGCCGAACAATTGCCCCAAAATTGTATCCAAGCCGGAGGGTGGATGAAGCCTTTTAGTTACACAAAGCCTCAGGTTTTCATTGTACACTATTATAACCTTCTAGCTGCCAACCACCTAACGACCAATGACATCATGAGCTGATAAGGAGGATGTCAGTTGCCTGAATATCATCCTTGTGTGACCCTCCCCCGCCTCTCTCCATCAGCTTTGAGGTCTCATTAGCTGAGTGATGGAGAAAAACTGAGGGAGAAGAGAAACATTGGCATACTAGTCAGTATTAGTGTGCAAAAGTGTATTTGCTTTTGAAGAATAAATCACTTATAACGTTGGGTGTCTTAATTGTATTGATGTTGTTGCATTATGTAGAACTATTAGAATAGTTTTTACATTTTAGATTGAGGTGCCTCAAGACTGTCCATAAGTTTGGAGGGCAAAAAAAGGTTAAGGAACACTGTCATAGAGGGCAAAAAGTCCCCTAGGTGATGATTTTTTGGCGGTAGGTTCTCTTTAATGAGACATCCAGGATCTGGAAGACCCCCAATGTCTCCCCTGTGTTCCACTGAATGGAATGTAATGCAGATCACACTCCATTATATTTTTTCCCGGCTTGATAGTCGGGGAAACTGTCAACATGGACCCGGAAGTGATGTCATACATGTCACTTCTGGGTCAGGAACAAAAAGGGGAGAAGAGCGGATGTGTGTCCTCTCTCCTCCCTCCCCTCTATTCATCATCACCTGCTATGCTGGTCCCGGATCCACAGATGGGCAAGATGAGCCCGGGATACATAGCGGGTGTGTGTCGGGATGGGGGCACTTTACCAGAGGGGTGGGGAAACATTCGCTCAGCCACCCGAATGCTTCCATCCGGCAAGGAAACCTGCCCCCTGCTTGCCCACAGCAGGGCTAAATGTTAAAAAAAAGACCTGTCCGGCCCTCAGAACTGCATGTCCCGGGTATCAGGCGATAGGAATTCTTCATCCCTGGGTTCATAAGGAGATCAGAGATCACCAAAGACATGGATGAAGTGTTGTACCGTGTTGGCCATTGATAGCAGTAGAAAAATAAAAATGGAGTCATTACCTTTTATTGGCTGAATACATTTTGTGGTGTAAGCGTTCACAAACACTTATGCCACATACACGCGATCGGAATTCTCGTCGGAAGAAGCTCTGATGGTTTTCCCGACGGAATTCCAACGGAATTCGGCTCAAACTGTCTTGCCTACACACGGTCACATCAAATTCTGATCATTTATAACGCGGTGACGTACAACACGTATGACGTGACTAGAAAAAGGAAGTTCAGTAGCCAATAGCTTCTGTCTCGTAGTTGAATCTGAGCATGCGTGATTCTTGGCGTGTCGGAATTGCATACACACGTTCGGAATTACCGATAGAAAGTTTTTCCGTCGGGAAAATTGAGAACACGCTATCATTTTTTGGCTGGTGGAAATTTGGACAGCTAAATTCCGATGGAGTATACACATGGTCGCATTTTCCGATGAAAAGCTCTCATCGGTCTTTTTCTGGACGGAATTTCCGATTGTGTGTACGCGGCATTAGAGGCTTTGTTTATTTTCAGTTGGTTGAATGAATGTGAGCAGCATTCGCCCAGCTGTGATGAATATTGGATGTATTTATTTCATACGCTGATTTCCTTGGCTCCATCTATTTACTAATAGAGTTAGGCAATTTAAACTGATTATTTTTTCTTTGTAAATTTCACTTTTATTTAGTAAGAATAAGAAAATGTATAGGGCCCCCCAAACAGACAGACCAGACCCACTGAATCTAAGGCCGCGTACACACGCGCGGACTGTTCGCCCAACTTTGTCCGTCCAACAGTTTCGGCAAACAGTCCGCTCAAATTTAGCATGGACGGACATGGCCACACACGACGGACGAACAGTTTGCTGAA
This sequence comes from Lithobates pipiens, assembly GCF_037356315.1. Classification (NCBI taxonomy): domain Eukaryota; kingdom Metazoa; phylum Chordata; class Amphibia; order Anura; family Ranidae; genus Lithobates; species Lithobates pipiens. The sequence goes on from NW_027507758.1 coordinate 627,072,102, forward strand.
ACCGTGCGCGATGACGTGAACGGCACGTACGACGGGACGAAAAATACGACATCCTATACACTGCAATGCAACCTTCCGACGTGGAAATCCTTTCTGAGCATGCGCGAGACTTAGTTGGCCGAACAAGCCTACACACGAGCGAACAGTCCGCTGAAACCTTGTTTCAGCGGACAGTTTTTCGGAATTTCCGTAAGACCTTGTTCGGCCAACTGTCCGCTGAAACTGTCCGCTGAAGCCCCACACACGAGCGGACTGTCCGCCCAAACACTGTTCAGCGGACAAGGTTGGGCGAACAGTCCGCGCGTGTGTACGCGGCCTTAGATGGATATTAAAGAGGTATGGGGGACCCCCAAGGCAAAGAACCTTGTCCTCATGTTGATGAGGAAAAGGGACTAATCCTCGCAACCCTGGCCTGGTGGATGTGGGGGTTGGTGGGCAGGGGGGGCTTATCAGTATCTGGAATTGCCCAGATACTACCCACTACATGAATGAGTTTGGAGAACATAGTACATAGCAGATAGCACCCCTACTCCTTCACAAAAAGTAAAATAAAGTAATAAAAACACTCAATGTCCTTTATTTACAAAAAAAAAGGCTCTCATTATAAATCTTGATGCCAAACCCCCCACTGACCCGCCACACAGGAGCGATCTCCGACGTTAACACTCGATGACAGATGGCGCCCTGAGCTGTCATCAGCTATATAAAGGAAGGGGCAGGAATATTGGTGACATCATTGCCCAGATATGGCCATATTCAGACTATGATGTCATGATCTATGTCCCACCCATTTGCCTACGTGGCTATGTAAGGGAATGGGTGTGGTGAAGTCAGCGGTTGCTAAGGACGCAGCTGTTGCAGTCAGCCGTTGCAGTCAGCCGTTGCTTCCCTAGAAACCAGTGACAGCCAAAAGCCGCTACATTCATCTGCACCAAATGCCGTAAACGTTGGATGTTGAGAAGAATGTGGGAGGAGCCAGTGTTCATACAATCTTCTGTTCAGACACGGAGCTCCTCCCTAATGCAGATTATTGTCAGTGTATGGAAGTGATTGTATCTGGCAGACAGGGATCTGTATGTGTGTGTGTGTAACACTGCCTGGCACAACACTCCCATCACACACTTCAGCCAATCTGCCCTAAATCGTGGGGGTGGGGGAAGAAGTCATCGCACCAGGATTTTAGATTGAAGGATCACTTGGGTGATCCTCTGAAGTGTGTGGGGATCACTTGTCTGCTACACACACACCTTAGATTGTATGAAATATTTGTATCTGCCTGTGTGTGTCCAGCCAGATAAATGTGGAAGTCTCCCTCCAGTGGTGGTCAGCAGTATTGCAGGCTGTATTATAGCTGGTTTTATCTTCCCAAATAAACCAACCCCTCATTTCTCCTCCACCAGTCAAGACTCTCACTTCAGTTAGAAAGTCACTGTGGGCATGATTTTCTTTGACATCCAACATTGGTGTCAGTGGGAAAAAAATAAGTCTCATTATTCATGTCCCTGTGATAAAATAAGCCCCATTGCTGGTGTCAGTGGGATAAAATAAGTCACATTCTCGGTCTCAATGAGATAAAATAAGACCCATTGTTGGTGTCAGTAATTAATATAAGCCCCATTGTTGGTGTCAGTGAGAGAAAATAAGCCCCATTGTTGGTGTCAGTGAGATAAAATAAGTCCCATTGTTGGTGTCAGTGAGATAAAATAAGCCCCATTGTTGGTGTCAGTGAGAGAAAATAAGCCCCATTGTTGGTGTCAGTGAGAGAAAATAAGCTCCATTTTTACTGCCAGTGAGAATAAAGTGTAACCCCAGCCCAGCACTGGTGGTCAGTGGTGGTACTTACCTGCTCACACGCTCCCGCTTCCTCTCTGCTGATTTCAGAGTTCTACTATCACTGTCAGCAAGGAGATCACGGCTCCCCACAGTCTGCTATAATTGCAGTGCTTGGTGATGCGACCCAGAGAGTGTTCCAGCCGTCATCCCCTCACTGACACTCTGAGTCCTGGAACCTGTGAGATGAGGACACGATGGGACAGTGGACTAAATCCCGGGACTGTGCTTCATCATCTGGAAGCAATGGCAAGGCTGTAATCACATTATGAGATATTTCTCAGGGCTGCAGTTACTTTGAACTCCACAAGATGGTGAGCTTACTTCTCAAACAGGAAGTAGCAGATTGGAGACAGACGGGAAGTGACGTCAGGTACAGACAGGAAGTTTCCGGGTGAGAGGTGAGTTGGGAGGAAGTAGAGAGGAGACATTGCTGGAAGCGGCAGCAGAGGAGGCATATCTTCCAACTTTTTGAGCTGGGAATGAGGGACACCTATCAGCACAAGTATGCAGGCATAGGACAAACCTCCTGCCATGCCCCCTTAAAGAAGAATTGTACAAAAAAAAAAAATATTGGTTACAACCACAAGTGCTTTTTTTTACCACTACTATTCTTTTATATTGGCTTTTGGAATTTACAAATGTACCAATTTAGAGATCAGATGAAAGGTTTAGAGCTGGAAAACACTTTTTGATAGATAAAATGTGAATTTTATATACAACTCTATAGATCAGACCAAAATGAGGAGGAATGGGGGACAGAGGGACATTGCTCTGAATCAGGGACAGTCCCTCGAAATCAGGGACAATTGGGAGCTATGGAGGAGGTAATAAGATCTTATTTTCTATTTACGCCCAGTAACCCCCCCCCCCCCCCCCCCCGTCATGTCCGTCCTCTTCCTCCATAGTCACTGTGATGTCTTTTATCTCCAGCAGATGATGATACACACATATATATAGTGTGGAAATGTAGAATAACCCCGTATATTACAATGAGGGAATTTATGGTCTGTATTGATGTTGGTAAATGTCGGTTCCAGACATTGTATGTGGGGGGAATGAAATGATAATTAAAGGTCGGGATTACTATGGCCCTACAGTTGTTCAGGAACTACAATTCCCATCATGCCTAGTCATGTATGTGAATGTCAGAGTTTTACAATGCCTCATGGGATGTGTAGTTCCGCAACAGCTGGAGAGCCGTACTTTGAAGATTCCTGGTCACTCTAGCATGTCTTGAAAAAAGGTGGGTTCTCATGTACCTTATATAATGCCCAAGAAATATCATTTGGAAAATACAAGTGGGTCATGGCACATCTACATTCCAAATTTGGCACTTAAGATATTCATCCACTATGCAATCTGATTAGCCAATCTCTGTACAACTTGATATTGAGGCAAAATAGGTAATAGGAAGACGCCCTTGAACAATTAATTAAAATTATAGGAAATCAAACAGGCTCTTGCACTAAATCTCATTTATTTAAAGCGGTAGTAAACCCGCAAAAATTATTATTATTTTTTTTAACACCTGCAAAGCAAAAGGCATAATGAGCATACTAGCTCATTATGAAATACTTCCCTTAGAACGAGGCCCCGACATCTGGCCCGATCCACACCGAGGGAGCTGACATGCTCCCTCTGCGTTTTTTCCGGGTATTGCGGCTCCGGCGCTGTGAGTGGCCGGAGCCGCGATATCATCACTCCCGCGCATGCGCGCAGGAGATTTCATCCTCGCCGGGCCGACCACTGCCGGTCTTTCAGCCGAGAATCCCCTTGTGCGCATGCGCCGCTGCAGTCAGCGGCGCATACCGAGGGGAATATCTCCTAAACCGTACAGGTTTAGGAGATATTTTTTTTACATACGGGTAAGCCTTATTATATAAAAAATGAGTATACAACCGCTTTAAGATCTAACTGATTGCAGTGTATGGTCACCTTTAGAGATCAAGATCTGAAAATATTAATTTATTAGGTTTAGAAAAACTGAAAACTTTGTAATACATTGAAAGATTTGGGTAAAAAAAAAAAAATAATTTCAAAGATATATTAGAAGTAATAGGAATGAGATTAGCATCAAAAGGGTTTATTAACTGAGAACACCTACTAATTGCCTAACAAGACACATCCAATGAGATGAAATTAACCAATTGTATTGGGCGTGCGCTATTATCAATGAGAAAACCTGATCCTGCAAAGCCTGCGGAAGGATCCTCGTATTCTTCGGATCAAGGAGAGGGACCATTACTGGCTGGCCACTCTCCTTGATCCACGGTACAAGGGTAAGGTTGCCGACCTAATCTTGCCATCGCAGAGGGAGCAGAGTATGAGACATCTCCGGGAGGCCTTGCAGAAAGGTCTGTGCAACGCGTTCCCAGAGACTGGGAGGTTACAAACTCCTGGTCCTGGACAACGTGTTGCTGAGGCATCGGTCAGAAGGAGCGGTGGAGAAGGTGGCCGTCTGACTGATGCTTTCAGACAATTTTTTAGTCCGCAGCCCCAAGGTATGATCGGTTCCAGCAACCATCGCCAGCGTCTGATTTACATGGTGCAGGAATACCTAGGGGCAAGGTCAGACTTGGACACCTTTCCCACCGAAAATCCTCTGGCTTACTGGGTCTTGAGGATGGATCACTGGCCAGAGCTTGCACAGTATGCAATTGAGCTACTGGCCTGTCCTGCATCCAGCGTTCTTTCGGAACGCACCTTCAGTGCTGCTGGTGGCTTCGTTACCGATCACAGGGTGCGCCTTTCCACCGAATCAGTTGATCGACTGACCTTCATCAAGATGAATCAGTCTTGGATCACCCACAGCTACCAAGCACCTGAAGCTGATGTAACCGAATAATTTTTTTGAAATATCACATCCCTTCAAGACTGCCTATGCTGATGCTGAGTGACTGTCCTGTTATGTTGATTGTCTATCCTCTTCCTCCTCCGCTGATATGTTGGAAGAACATTTCTGGTTCTGGGTGATGCCATCAGCCCAATTTTTCTGCCCCTGTTTAACAGGGGCTTTTAATTACAATTTATGATGTAATGCTTTGCAGCAGGGCTAATTCCTGCAATAAAACTAGAGTATATGGGGGAGGTTGCAGTGTGGTGGCACCAGCACCAGTGCCTAAAGCCCAATTTTTCTGCCCCTGTTTAACAGGGGCATTTAATTACAATTTTTGATGCAATGCTTTGCAGCAGGGCTAATTCCTGCAATAAAACTAGAGCATATGGGGGAGGTTGCAGTGTGGTGGCACCAGCACCAGTGCCTAAGGCCAAATTTTTCTGCCCCTGTTTAACAGGGACATGTAATTACAATTCTTGATATAATATTTCACAGGAGGGCCCCTTCCTGTGCCCACCCAGAGTAACGGTGAGGACTTATAGTGTTGTGGCACCAGCACCACAACCACCAAAGGTCAATTTTTCTACCACTGTTCAACAATGGCATGTAATTACAATTCTTGATATAATCGTTCACAGCAGGGCGCTACAGCGCCCACCAAGAGTCACTTTGAGGGCTTACAATGTTGTGGCAAAACCAACACCTTGTTCCGCCATTTCTGCAGAGCATATAGGGCAGGCCCCTACTTTCAAACATCCAACTTACAAACATCTCCTACTTGCAAACGGAAGGAGACAACAGCAAGTGAGATGAAAAAAGATGGACGACAAAACAAATTATACGGGGGTGATAACCCTTCCCTATGTTTTCCAAAAAGCTTAAAAATAGTTTTTTTGACTGGAGCTACACTTTAAAAATGTACCAGTTGAAAATTACAAACAGATTCAACTTAACACAACAAACCTACACAGTCCCTGTCTTGTTTGCACCGCCTGTATACTGCTGTTCTGAGTATATAGGGCCTGGGGGCCACACACATTTCCTTTTTAAATATGGGTACAGGGTTCCCCTTAATATGCGTACAAGACCCAAATAGGCTGGTAATGGGCAGGGAGGGCTACCCATGCCATTTTTCTCAATGATTTTCAACCATATTGCAGGAACCAGATATAACATTAAAACCGCAAGCAGTTTTAACCACTTTCAGACCGGACCATTTTGCTGGTCAATGACCAGAGGTCTTTTTACAATTTGGCACTGCGCTGCTTTAACTGGTAATTGCGCGGTCATGCAATGTTGTACCCAAACAAAATTTGCGTCCTTTTTTTCCCACAAATAGAGCTTTCTTTTAAAGGTATTTGACTGACTCTGCGATTTTTATTTTTTGCGATATAAACGTAAAAATACCGCAAATTTTGAAAAAAAATGATATTTTCTATTTTTGTTATTAGAAAAATCCAATAAACTCAATTTTAGTCATACATTTAGGCCAAAATGTATTCAGCCACATGTCTTTGGTAAAAAAAAAGTCAATAACTGTATATTTATTGGTTTGCGCAAAAGTTGTCACATCTACAAACTAAGGTACATTTTCTGGAATTTACGCAGCTTTTAGTTTATGACTGCCTATCTCATTTCTTGAGGTGCTAAAATGGCAGGGCAGTACAAACCCCCCCCCAAATGACCCCATTTTGGAAAGTAGATACCCTAAGGAAATTGATAAGAGGCATGTTGAGCCCATTGAATATTTTATTTTTTTGCCTCAAGCGATTGAATAATGACAAAAAAAAAATTATTTATATTTTTTTACACAAAGTTGTCACTAAATGATATATTGCTCACACATGCCATGGTTATATGTGGAATTGTACCCCAAAATACATTCTGCTGCTTCTCCTGAGTACGGGGATACCACATATGTGGGACTTTTTGGGAGCCTAGCCGCGTACGGGGCCCCGAAAACCAAGAACCGCCTTCAGGTTTTCTAAGGGCGTAAATATTTGACTTCACTCCTCACTACCTATTACAGTTTTGAAGGCCATAAAATGCCAAGATGGCACAAAACCCCCACAAATGACCCCATTTTAGAAAGTAGACACCCCAAGCTATTTGCTGAGAGGCATGTTGAGTCCATGGAATATTTTATATTTGGCACAAGTTGCGGGAAAATTACAAACTTTTATTTTTTTTTATTTCTTTTTCACAAAGTTGTCACTAAATGATATATTGCTCACACATGCTATGGGCATATGTGAAATGACACCCCAAAATAAGTTGTGCTGCTTCTCCTGAGTACGGGGATACCACATATGTGGGACTTTTTGGGAGCCTAGCCCCGTACGGGGCCCCGAAAACCAAGCACCGCCTTCAGGCTTTCTAAGGGCCTAAATTTTTGACTTTACTCCTCACTACCTATTACAGTTTTGAAGGCCATAAAATGCCAAGATGGCACAAAATCCCCACAAATGACCCCATTTTAGAAAGTAGACACCCCAAGCTATTTGCTGAGAGGCATGTGGAGTCCATGGAATATTTTATATTTTGCCACAAGTTGCGGGAAAATTACAAACTTTTTTATTTTATTTATTTTTTTCACAAAGTTGTCACTAAATGATATATTGCTCACGCATGCCATGGGCATATGTGAAATGACACCCCAAAATAAATTCTGCTGCTTCTCCTGAGTACGGGGATACCACATATGTGGGACTTTTTGGGAGCCTAGCCGCGTACGGGGCCCCGAAAACCAAGCACCGCCTTCAGGCTTTCTAAGGGCGTTACAGTTTTGAAGGCCATAAAATGCCAAGATGGCACAAACCCCCCCCCCCAAATGACCCCATTTTGGAAAGTAGACACCCCTAAATTTAGGGGTACACTAGTGAGACTAGGTAATAAATGGCGGGTGCCCTGAAACTATAAAAAAATAACTAACCAACCAGCGTCACCTGTAACAGTTATATGGTGATCACCGGGGAAAGGGTTAACTAGGGGGCAATCAGGGGGCTTTATGTGGTAGTATATGGGGGTCCCTGGCGCTATAAAAAGCTGCGGCGAACCTAAATACCTACCTGCCTAACTAGCGTCACCTGTGACACTAATACAGCGATCAGAAAAACGATCGCTTATTAGGCTGGGTTCACACTGGAGCGATGCGGGAACGCCACGAATCTGCGGCGGGTTCCCGCATCGCATGCCTCCCGGCGGCAGTTCACACTGCCCTATGCGAACTGCTGGGAGTGTCAGTGAAATGTTAATGACACCCCCAGATCAGTTCGCATATCGCAGTGCGATCTGCAAACTCGGATCGCATGGTGTGAACACCCATGCGATCCGATTCTGCTGCGGACCAAAAAAAGGGTCCCGTGCGAGTTTGCGGCGCGAATTCAGCCATACTATCTGTATGGCTGAACTCAAATCGCACAGAGATCGGATGTGATTTGCACTGCAGTGCGGTGCGAATCACATCCGTTCTCATAAACCGCTGCAATGTGAACCCAGCCTTAGTGACACTGGCGACGGGGGGTGATCACGGGGTTAAACCTTTATTGGGGGGGTTAGGGGGGTACCTTAGAACTAAAGGGGGCTAACCCTAACTGCCCTAACAGTTATTACAGTCACAAATGACACCCGCCGGGTGATCAGGGGGTTAAACCTTTATTAGGTAATAAATGGCAGGTGCCCTGAAACTATAAAAAAATAACTAACCAACCAGCGTCACCTGTAACAGTTATATGGTGATCACTGGTGAAAGGGTTAACTAGGGGGCAATCAGGGGGCTTTATGCGGTAGTATATGGGGGTCCCTGGCGCTATAAAAAGCTGCGGCGAACCTAAATACCTACCTGCCTAACTAGCGTCACCTGTGACACTAATACAGCGATCAGAAAAACGATTGCTTATTAGGCTGGGTTCACACTGGAGCGATGCGGGAACGCCACGAATCCGCGGCGGGTTCCCGCATCGCATGCCTCCTGGCGGCAGTTCACACTGCCCTATGCGAACTGCTGGGAGTGTCAGTGAAATGTTAATGACACCCCCAGATCAGTTCGCATATCGCAGTGCGCTCTGCAAACTCGGATCGCATGGTGTGAACACCCATGCGATCCGATTCTGCTGCGGACCAAAAAAAGGGTTCCGTGCGAATTTGTGGCGGGTGCGGCGCAAATTCAGCCATACTATATGTATGGCTGAACTCGAATCGCACAAAGATCGGATGTGATTTGCACTGCAGTGCGGTGCGAATCACATCCGTTCTCATAAACCGCTACAATGTGAACCCAGCCTTAGTGACACTGGCGACGGGGGGTGATCACGGGGTTAAACCTTTATTGGGGGGGTTAGGGGGGTACATTAGAACTAAAGGGGGCTAACCCTAACTGCCCTAACAGTTATTACAGTCACAAATGACACCAATGCAAAAAAAAAAAATGCAATTGGTGTCACTGTGACTGGGGGGGCAGGGGTAATTGGGGGGGTGATCGGGGGGTGAAGGGGGGGTGTGAGTGTGCCTGGCATGTTCTACTGTGAAGTGTCGTGTTGGTGCAACTCACCGATCCTCTCTCCTCGGTGCCGGAACGAAAAATACAGACACGGAGGAGAGATTACATCACTTCCTCTCCTGTGTTTACATTACAGGAGAGGAAGTGATGCAATGCTTCACTTCCATTCGTCAGGAGCGATCGCGAGGGGGTGGCCATGAATGAATGGCCGCCCCCTCATCCCGGATCGCTTCTGAACGAAAACCGCCCGCCGCTGGCACCGGGGGGGGGCCCCGATCGGGCCCCCCACCCGCGGGAAGGCAGGGACGTACAGGTACGCCCATATGCCTGCTCGTGCCATTCTGTCGACGTATATCGTCGTGCGGCGGTCGGCAAGTGGTTAAATGGTGTTATTTCCGTTTAATGTCATTTTGTGCAGGGTCTATTCTAAACACGGGAAAGACGTGGCACTTCACAGGCATACTACAGACACCCCCCAGGCACCATATTTAAAGGAATATTTCACTTTTTTTTCACTTTAATCGTCATGAAAATCAGTGCTCCCGCCAAAACAGCCATTTTTAAAAACATTTTAGGCATTGACCCATGTCCCCTGGGGCAGGAGCCAGGTCCCCAGACCCTTTTTAGGACAGTATCTTGCATATTAGCCGTTAAAATTAGCACTTTTAATTTCGAACGTTTGAGTCCTATAGACTTCAATGGGGTTCTAACGTTCGTACGAATTTGGGGTCCGTTCGAAAGTTCTAGTGCGAACCGAACCGGGGGGTGTTCGGCTCATCCCTACTCTCCACCTTTCTAAGTTGGGCATTTACAAGCCATTGGGTGAAGCCCCATGATTAGGTCACACAGAGCCACATGTGCCAATCCTGAATTCAAAAAGGTGTGTAAAAAGTGTCACGCTTGTATAAAAAATTGTCCACGTACAAGTGGTACCCCTTTCCGAATAGGGGGACACCAAGTCCCAAACAATCTTGCCACTGCTCCCTATGTGGACTGGACACAAGTCCATCTAGTTCAACCAATAATAAAAAAAAATTAAATACAATGCCGTATACACAATCCTTTACCCACAGGTAATCCAAAAATTCCTTCCCGATCCCCTGAGAGGCAATCGGATATTCCCTGGATCAACTTTACCTATATAAATGTTAGTATCTGGGTATATTGTGTACATTTAGGAAAGAATCCAGGCCTTTTTTAAAGCAATCTGAGTTGGCCAAAACCACCTCTTAAAGGAATCTATTCCATGTTTTCACAGCTTTTAATGTGAAGAAACCATTCCGTATTTCAAGACAAAATCTCTTTTCTTCTAGACATAAAGAGTGCCCCCTTGTCCTCTGTGATGAACATAAAGTGAATAACTCCCCTGTTGACCTATCACAGAGCTTATACATTTTGACCCCAGCCAGAAAAATTTGTGAGGGAGTCCCCTACGCAGAAATATTGTTAAGGCATATACAAAAATATAAAACGAAAAATCAACCAGCGCTAAACACAATAAGATAAGTGAAAAAGTGAAAAAATGCAGCTAGAATACTATAGGTCAAAATACCAAATCCCACATTACAAAGTAAAAAAGTAACAGTACAGCGCAAATATATAATATAAATAATTAAATAATTCAACAACACAAAGTGCATAAAACACAAAAGTCCATAGGTGAGAGAAAAGATGCAGTAATCATCTGCACAAGCGGACTCTTCCTGATTACTGCATCTTTTCTCTCACCTATGGACTTTTGTGTTTTATGCACTTTGTGTTGTTGAATTATTTAATTATTTATATTATATATTTGCGCTGTACTGTTACTTTTTTACTAAGGCATATACAAGTCTGAAAATTTTTGGTTAAAGTGATTTGCAAGGGGCCGAATTTTGTGGAGCTGATCATATTCAGGGTCACCCGAGGACCCCAGAGTTCACTGTTGCTCAAATGCATTAATCGCATTACATTCTCGTATCTACGCCTGGTCATGGCAGCAGAGAACACAGACATATAATGAATTGAGTCTATGGTCCAATATGACCACGACTCATTCTTTTTAGTAATGCTTATGTTGAGGGTTAGGCTCAAAAAAGTCTTAGCCCTTGTACACACGGTCGGACATTCCGACAACAAAATCCGTCTGATTTTTTCCCAACGGATTTTGTCAGAAACTGGTGTTGCATACACACAGTAGGACAAAGTTGTTGGAAAATCGGATCGTTCAGAACGTGATGACATTCATTTGTTAGGACGGGACTACCTTCAGGCTAGTAGCCAATAGCTTTGGTCTCGTAATTTGATCTGAGCATGCGTGGCACTTTGTCCGATCGGAATCCTCTACAAACGATCGGACAAGGTCCGATCGGATCATGTTGTCGGAAAATTTTACAGCCAAGCTCTCAAACGTTGTCCATCGGATATTCCGATGGAAACAGTCCAATGGAGCCCACACACTGTCGGATTATCTGACAACACGGTCCGATCGGACATTTTCCGTCGGAATGTCTGACCATGTGTACAAGGGCTTAGGCTGGATTTACATATATGATTCATGACAGGAGAATGTGGGTCTTTGGTTCCGATTCATGTGCAAATTCGGGCCTGATTTGCAGCTGAATTGGTGAACAGGGAAGCGCCAGACCCCCTGCTGTGAACAGCGCCCACAGTATTTGTGAACCCAGCCTTAAATATGGAAACCATATTAAGTTTCCATTCAAATGGTCTGGCAAGGTTTGAATTTGGGATTGTGGTGATAAACTGATAAGCATATAAATTGCTTTGGTCCACAATAGATCTATGCAGATCTTCAGTGAAAAACAGCTGCAAAAAATTTGCTGTTTCCACCTGAATTCTGGGTTGGGCAGTTAATGGGGGAAGTAAGGGTGCTGCAGAATCTGGAGGCTCCCAATCAGGATTTGCAAGTACAGCAGGAAGGGGCATGTGTTCTAATTCTTGGTGGCTGCGGGACACTACTTGTGCCAGCCACCATACCAGCTTAGACTGCACTTATAGGACTCGCCACATCACCAAGTGGTACTGCAGTGCTAGTATGTACAGGATCAAAATGTACTAGGCCGCTGGTTCTCACCAGTACACCAAAAGGTAGAAAGGTATTGGTATTCTGCTGCATACAATCATCATGCGATTGTACCATCAGCAACGTGGGCATGGGGTCGGGTACGCCTAACCTTAGAAGGGGCCACCATGCCATTGTCTGAGCTATCTGTCAGGGTGTCACTGCTCTCTACAGGTATGTATTCGGAGCCTGATTTTGACAGTGAGGACTCCCCATCACTCTCATCTGTCATGCTCAGAATCCTGTAGGCCTCTTCACTAGTGTACCATTCGTTTGAAATTTTGGCCACTAAATTTACAGGTATCTAGTGTGACTCACAGGTAAAAGAGCACCTGGCTGTCAGGGACTATTTGAACCACTAAAAATAAAATGTACCTTTCAACACTGCGTTGTTTTTGTGTATCAGAAGTGACAGTGATCTACTGACACGCCACTTGTTGGGGGGCTAAACACAGGTGCTGGAGCTGATTCTGCTAATTCTGCATTTTTGGGAACACTAAACTATACTATTGGGGGACGCAAGTATAGTTCTGATCTGATGAAATTATATATATATATATATAAATAATATCCCAGTACTGTCTCCCTAAATTTCACAATTCATACATATACACCATAAATCATAAAAAATGATTAGTACATATAATTCAGTTGTGCAAAAAAAGTCCTCCCAACATTTAACCCTTTGATTGCCAGTAACACTATCACTCACACATACTATAAACCTTGATTACTAGTATGGTGTCTGAATGGAGCAATCTCTCTCATATATATATATATATATATATATATATATATATATATATATATATACACATTTTTAAACAGACCTCTAAATGTTTGTGAAATCTTCCACCACAAAATGTACTCAGCCAATGAAAGGTAAAGACTCCATTTTTATTTTTGTACTGCTATCAATGGCCAACACGGTACAACACTTCATCCATGTCTTTGGTGATCTCTGATCTCCTTATCAACTGTTTCTTACATGATGGAGATCAGTCATGGAGTATATCTGAGGTTTAATTGAATTTAATCTTTTGGTTGAGTGGCAGCCAATAGAGGGATTGATGGAGGGGGGTAGCAGATGCCGATCAGTTTGTGAGGTGGATGAGCCTGGCAGCAGCATTCATGATGGACTGAAAAAAGGAATAGCCTATGTAAAGGTAAGCCAATGAGCAGGGAGTTGCAGTAGTCGAGGCGAGAGATGACCAGGGAGTGGATTAGAAGCTTTGTGGTGTCGTTGAGGTGGTGTCGTGAGGTTGAGGTGGCAAGTTGTGGACAGTGAATGGATGTGGGGCCAAAAGGATAGTTCAGAGTCCAGGATTAGGGCTAGCACCCTTGGCATGTGGGGATGGGTTGGTAGTTGAGCCGTTAATTTTTGACAGAGAAATCGGGGGAAGAGGCAAGTAGGGGAGGAAATATTATGAGCTCGGTTTTGGGTAGGTTGAGTTTGAGGAAGTGATGTGACATCCAGGCTGATATGTTTGTTAGTAGGTTGGTGATGCTCGAGGAGACTGATGTTGTGAGTTGAGGGGCAAAGAGATATATTTGGGTGTCATCTGCATAGAAACCGTATTGAAAGACATGGGAGGCAATCAACTGACCCAAGGGAGGAGGTGTAGATTGAGAAAAGAAGATCAGGGGATTGCTATTGTACAGAAAGACAGGACTTCATTGAGTAACAATTCCCTCACTCAGGACAGGAATACGGCTTCTCCCCCGTATGAGATCTCTGATGTCTGTAAAGAATGTACTTCTGTGAAAAACATTTCCCGCACTCAGGACAGCAATATGGCCTCTCCCCTGTGTGAGACCTCTGATGTCTGTAAAGGCTGGATTTCCTGGAAAAACATTTCTCGCACTCAGAACAAGAATACGGCTTCTCACCTTTGTGAGATCTCTGATGTCTGCAATAATGGGACTTGTCTGAAAAACATTTCCCACACTCAGAACAGCAGTACGGTTTTTCCCCTGTGTGAGACCTTTGATGTGTGACCAGATGTGATTTAGATATAAAACATTTTCCACACTCAGAACAGGAAAATGGCTTCTCTCCAGTGTGAGATCTTTTATGTCTATTAAGTTTGGATTTAGAACGGAAACACTTCTCGCACTCACTACAGGAAAACCTCTTATCAGTTGGAAGGACGGCACCGTCCCGCACAGTCTGAGGCTCCTCAGGATAAGAGGAATACGATGGTCCATCTACACTGTGTGGTGCCGGATGGACATTTGAGGTAGTCGGGTTTTCTCCTGGACTATACTGTGTGATGTCCTCATCTTCTACTTTACAGTCTGGAGACAAAGTGAGACAATCCTCTGAGGTTTTCCTCATCTCCCGTCCATCTACTAAAATAGAAATACAAAGATTATTACTAGACATGAGCTGATTGGTTCCCCTAAACCAGGACTCCGCCCACATCAGGCAGCTTTGTCTCTGAGGATCTTCCAATTCCCCCCTCAAGGTAACTAGTAAATGGGTCCTCTGATCTCCTACCAGATCATTTCTTTATTCATGGACCTTAGTCAGAGAGCGAGGAAACAACGAGAACTGTCTTTTATAGGAGTGACAGTGATGAGGGGATTATAGGACGAGTGTCCCCTCCCCCTCTATCACTCATTGCCATCTTCCCAACACAAGAAGTCCTGCACTTCCTTATTTAGTCCATGATTTAGTCATAAATAACAGCGGGGCTGAGCCCCACCAGAGGTCAGAGAGTGAGGATGGGGGGAGAACAACCAAAAAGACTGGACTGATCCTGAAGACCACCATCATTGGGTTATTGACTCCTCCCTCATTATCACTTTCTGTTTAAGGTTCCAAAGGTTGAGGATGTTATCACATTATTATCACCATGTAAAAGTCTGACCTCCAATCAAATCATCAGATATAAAATGTCCAGCTGGTAGAAATGAGTGTAACAAAAGAGAATACATATTATGTTTCTAAAACCAAGAAATCCTGCAAGCTACCATAAATATGTAACACCTCCTATCAGGACAACTGCTAGCACTGATCACAACCTATACAACCAGGCAGAAGTAATTATATATATATATATATATATATATATATATATATATATATATACACACACACACTGCTCTATCTGGATGTTTGCATGAGTGCCCTATTACAATGACACAAAATAAATAAAATATTTATGTGCATTATTTCCATAAAGCGTGTGATCAAAAACATTATAAACCTTATAATCCAAATATATACTGAAATGTATAAGGTTCCTCAGTGCTAATAAATACATAGTTATTGTGAAAACTCCAAAAAAATCATAAAATATAGGATCGAAACCTTCATGTATCAAATATAGTGATCCAAATACATGCGAAAATAATTAAAGTGATCCGATGAACAAAAGTGCTAAGTGCAAACACACTGGATGTCAAAATTTCATATAAGTGTCATTAAATAATGAAGTCTATTCCAAAATTATTCACGGTTTGTACTAGTGATGCAACTCGTGTTCATTTAGGTGCTCCCCCTTATGTGTGTACACTTACCTTTAGTATGTAAGTTCAGTCAGAACACGCTTTTGATAATAATAATAATGAATTCATAATAATAACACGCTTTTGATAATAATAATAACAACACGCTTTTAAACCACCCCTGGGTTCTGTGTCCGTGATGGAGTCCTGGGCTGCTCAGTGGTGTTGCTTCCACACTCGCATAAAACATAGAAAAACTTGATAGTGTGATATCGTTTTTTTAAAATGATATAATTTTATTAGTAAACCATAACTCCTCTGATGGGGTACTCACATTTGCTGGGTGCTTCAGTGCACCACTCTATAAAAAGCCAAAAAACGCAAAAAAAAGCTGAAATAGTGTGTCTCTCCGTTCTGAGACAGATCAGCTGTCTCCTGCACCGTCCTATCCCCTCCCCAATGCGTGTTGATACAGGAATAAATAATCATTTAAAAACAAAAAAACTGTATCACACTGAGGCACTTTATACATTCCGGTATATATTTGGATTATAAGGTTTATGATGTTTTGATCACATGCTTTCTGTAAAAAAAAATTTTTTGCACATAAATATTTTATTTATTTTGTGTCATTGTAATAAGGCGCTCATGCTAACATCCAGATAGCGCAGCATTTTTTAATATATACATATTATGTTTATATATAGCAGTAGGGAAGAGAGCAGAGGTCAGGACTATGTAATGTACAACATATTGTATAAGATACAACAGAAAGAACTACAGTGTATAGGATCATAACTATATAATGCACAACATAGTGCATATAGTGCAGGGGTCAGGAGTATGTAATGTACAATATAAATTATATAGTGTAAGGGTCAGAACTCATAATATTGGTAATCAGTGGAAGCTTCAATGTTTACGTGAGACAAGTTGCAGAGATCCCACACCGCTGCCTCTCATCTCCTGAGACTGCACTCAGTGACTTGGGTCTGAGACTATAAAGACATATCCCTCCACCCGGCACAGACAGCAGACAACAGAGCAAGTAACCCTGGGAGGAGAATTTTTCGGCCGGAGATCTTGCCAGAAGACCCAAAGCACATTCCCCAGGTGCCTAGGTCTAGTAACACCTATGGTGAGAATCCACATTTTGCTTCCAGGTGAACCCCAGAATCTCCATAAATCCAGTCTAGATACACAAATTGTGTCTGCAGCACAGAGAAGGAAGATTATCGGAGAGAAATACAGGAATACAGGACGGGGAACACAGCTCAGGAAAGTGACCAGGGGATTACAGGCTGATATCACCCAGTCCCCGCCCTACTCTGGACCAATCAGTGAGCAGTATGGGTGGAGGAATGTATTTAGTGTTAATGACCCACCTGTGCTGATCTCTGTAGGAGTGTCCTCCTCTATAAATGTCCTCGTTATTCCATCCTCCTCCATAGAATGCTGATCATTCCTCACATACCTCTCTTCTTCTTCTGATTTAACCTCAAATTCTATATCGATTGGATCTCCACTCTAAATCAAGAGAATGAAAGAAAATATCATCTGTAAGATATAAGCTTAAATATTGTGACATCACATAAAAATCCACACATAGTCTCCATGATTCTGTGTTTTATAAGCTCCGTCCCACCAACCTTGTAACAGTGAGGGATGGTGTGACCTTCCTGTGTGGAATCCCAGGAATACAGAGGATGGGGACATCTCTCTGGTGGGTTCCTGGTATTAGGTGGTTCCATCATATCCTTGTGTCCTTCTGAAAACTCCTCCATCACTCCATACTCCTCATCCTCCTCTTTATACTCTTCTTTAACAACAATATCATTATCCCCGAGGTTTCCACTCTGAATATATAATAAAAAATTCATTGTAACAAACATGCTGTGTATAAATCAGAATTACCAATAATTGTCAATCATCTACCTGATGATGGTGAGGGATGGTGTGACCTTCCTGTGTGGAATCCCGGGAATACAGAGGACGGGGACATCTCTCTGGTGGGTTTCTGTAGCTGGATGACCCCACCATGGTGTCCTGGTACAGATCTTTGTGTTCTTTTAGAAACTCGGACTCCTCCATCACCCCATCCTCATCATCCTCCTCTTTTATCTCTTCTTTAACTTCAACTTTAGAATCTCTCAGGTTCCCATTCTGAACATAGAATAAAAATGACATTAATGGTAACAATGCAGATAATGTACAGATCCTAATGACACTATCAGTGATTTTTCCTCATCTACCTGATGATGGTGAGGGATGGTGTGACCTTCCTGCATGGAATCCCGGGAATACAGAGGACGGGGACATCTCTCTGGTGGGTTCCTGGTATTTGGTGGCTCCATCATATCCTTGTGTCTTTTTGAAAACTCCTCCAGCACTCCATACTCCTCATCCTCCTCTTTATACTCTTCTTTAACAACAATATTATCATCCCCGAGGTTTCCACTCTGAATATAGAATCAACGTGATATCAAAGGAAACAATGCAGATAATGTACAGATCCTAATGATACTATCAGCGATTGTTCCTCATCTACCTGAAGATGGTGGGGGATGGTGTGATCTTCCTGTGTGGAATCCTGGGAATACAGAGGATGGGGACATCTCTCTGGTGGGTTCCCATTACTGGATCCATCTGTAGGAAACACACACACTGACTGAATACATTGTTTCTATGTGTTTATCAGATGATGGGGGATCTAGGTGGAGCCTCCGTACTGCTCTCTCCTTTACAATAAAGTCTCCTCTTACCCGGTGATGTGAGGGGCGGCTGATTGTCCATCATGACGTCCTTGTAGAGATCCTTGTGTCCTAAATACTCCCACTCCTCCATGGAGAAATAGACAGTGACATCCTGACACCTTATAGGAACCTGACACACACAATGATACAGTCACCATCCAGACACATCCCTTGTCTGTTACTGGATAATGTCCCAGAATTCCCAGAATCCTCCTCACCTCTCCTCCATCATCTCTCTGGTGACTTCTAGAATCTTCTTTGTATTTCTCTATTCTATCAGGGAGGGAGGTGGAGGCAATGTGATGGTCATATGATCTCCAGACTTCACAGGAGGAAAACTCTAGATCTGAACACAAAGAGTAAAATAAAATGATATTCTCAGAATCCTCCTCACCTCACCATTCAGGTCTCCATTTTATTAAAGCCCCACTTCAGGCTGAGGTATAATTTACCCACACAGGACCCCCACACTATATAGGTTAAAAATGTGTTGCAGGCATTCTAATGTCATTACATACAATGCAGGACCAACAGTCCCACTTTGTTAGTGAGGATGCAATGGGTCCGCCCACATCCTAAGAGGAGCAGTAAAAAAAAAAAGCCAGATGGAGGGAGCTGTGAGGTCAGTGTGATGTCATAGGACATATAGACTTTGGATGGAGGGACATTTGGATGGGGAGATTTGAGGGGTCCTCTATATGAGGCTCTTATGCAATCCAAGTCATTGTTCCTTGGTTCTTAAGGTGGATGCTTAATAACGTTATCTAGTTCTTTAACCACTTGCAGACCGGACCATTTTGCTGGTCAAAGACCAGACCACTTTTTGCGATTCGGCACTGCGTCGCTTTAACTGACAATTGCGCGGTCGTGCGACGTGGCTCCCAAACAAAATTGACGTCCTTTTTTCCCACAAATAGAGCTTTCTTTTGGTGGTATTTGATCACCCCTGCGGTTTTTATTTTTTGCGCTATAAACAAAAATAGAGCGACAATTTTGAAAAAAAACGCATTATTTTTTACTTTTTGTTATAATAAATATCCCCCAAAAATATATAAAAAAACATTTTTTTCCCTCAGTTTAGGCCGATACGTATTCTTCTACATATTTTTGGTAAAAAAAATCGCAATAAGCGATTATTGATTGGTTTGCGCAAAAGTTATAGCGTTTACAAAATAGGGATAGTTTTATAGCATTTTTATTAATAATTTTTTATTATTTTTTTTTTTTTCTAGTAATGGCGGCGATCTGCGATTTTTATTGTGACTGTGACATTGTGGGGGACCCATCGGACATTTTTGACACATTTTTGGGACCATTGTCATTTATACAGTAATCACTGCTATATAAATGCAGTGATTCCTGTGTAAATGACACTGGCAGTGAAGGGGTTAACCAGTGGGTGGCAGTGTAGGGGTTAAGTGTTCCTAGGGGTGTGTTACTAACTGTGGGGGGGCTGGGCTTTCATTTAGTGAACACTGATCTCTGCTCCAATCACATGGAGCAGAGATCAGCGTCACTAGTTGCTAGGCATAATGGAGAAATGTTGTTTACACAGCATTTCCTCCATTCAGCCGCTCCGTGAGACGATCGCGGGGATGCCCGCGGCGATCGAGTCCGCGGGTCCCGCGGCCGGACTCACGGGGGTCCCGACCAGCGCGGGAGCACGCCGCCGGTGGCGCGCTCCCGATGGCAGGGCGGCATCGAATATTGGACATACCTGTACGCCAATATGCCTGCCCGTGCCATTCTGTCGACGTACATCGCTGCGCGCTGGTCGGGAAGTGGTTAAGCCGGTATTTTCTCTTTGAAGAGTATCTTTGGGAATCTTCCTGATTTTTTGGTTATATGCATTTATATACTCAGAGGATTAATACCCTGGAGTTTTTTGATTGGAAAATATCTCCAGGTGACGATGTATCTAAAATTATAGTTGGGTGGTCAGAATTCAACAGGAAATCATTTCCGAAACCCATATAGGGCTAGTTTGGATGAGCATATGTGTCCATTTTTTTCCTCTTTTCTATTGTTCCTGGGTGTGTCCCTCCTCTCCTAATCTGAAGCGTGAAGTTTGACCTTTACCATACAGAAATCTGTCAGGAATGTGTGAAAGTAAGCTCTCATGTGATCAGGTGACGTGCGGAGGAACGGAGTGTAAATAGCAGACAATTTTCCCCAGAGCTCCTAATGGTGGGGATGGATTTTGCTGAGTTCTGGTGCCAAGTTTCCACCCCCCAGGATCACTGCAGGTGTGGAGAAAAGCTGTGTAAGAGGATATGGAGGAGAGATGAGGAGGAGATCCAGGAATCAGGATAAAAGGTCAGGACAAGCAACAGACGAGAGCATCCAAGAGATGAAGCCGGGGTCACTACACAGAAAATCAATCCAAGGAAACAACAGGCAGGACGAGGAATAGCAAGAAGGAGCTCAGAGACAAATGAGAATATTGCTCAGCCAATAGGAGATGATCTCAGCATGACTTACATAATGAAGGAGATGAGGGGGAGGGGAGGAAGTCACTTATGGTGACTACAGAGAGATGGAAATTCAGCGGGTTCAGCAGGGATCGGTCACATTTCCATCCATGTGTGGTCACTGCCGGATAAAAGTCACTCCATCAGCGGCTGCAGCCAATAGCTTCATTACTGATCTGTGTATTCTGAGAGCGGAGGAGCGCCCCCCATTGTCAGAATACAATAGTGCAGCGGGGAGGATTCCCCCATCCCCCTCCAATGTGTGGATGGGGGAATCACTTCAGATTTTTTCACTCATCCCACTGGATGAACGATAAAGCTGAACCATGTATGGCCAGATTTGGAAGGAAGAAATATTATTTATCAACTGATCCCCCTGAAGGGGTTAAAGCGGAGGTCCACCCTAAAGTGGACCTTCCGCTCATTGGAATCCTCCCCCCCTCCGGCGCCACAATTGGCACCTTTCAGGGGGGAGGGGGGTGCAGGTACCTGTACAGTACAGGTATCTGCACCCACTTCCGGCGTAGATTCTGCAGAAGGTACGCCCCTTTCCGCAGAATCTACGCCCCTTTTCGAAAGTCCCCCGCTGCCTGCTGGGAAACACACGGATCCCAGAGACAGCGGGGACCATCCTTATTGCGCAGCACGACTCCCGCATGCGCAGTAGGGAAACGGGAAATGAAGATGAAAGGCTCCACTTCCTGATTCCCATACCCAAGATGGCGGCGGCAGCACCCGAGAGACGATCGAGAGATCGGCTTCGGGTGCCGAGATCGCGGGCGTGCTGGGCGGGTAAGTGTCACTAGTTTAAAAGTCAGCAGCTGCAGTATTTGTAGCTGCTGGCTTTTTAAAAAAAAAAAAAAAAAAAAAACAGCGGAACTCCGGGCGGACTCCCGCTTTAATCTATGTATTACCTCCTCTGCCGCCAGATCCAGCAGTGTCTTCTCTCTACGTCCTTCCAAATGGAATGTCAGCAGCTGACATCACTTCCTGTGTCTATACCATGGAGACTTCCTGTCTGGGTAGAGGTGAGATCACCATCTTGTGGAGGTCAGAGGAACTGCAGCCCCAAGAAACCTCTCATAGTGTGAACACGGCCTTGTGCTATGTGTGTATGCAGTGGTGTAACGTGGGTTGTCAGCACCCAGGGCAAGGCAAGTAATTTGCGCCCCCTAACCTGTGGACTTTTAGCACTCCCTGAGTCCTGTACCTTCCCTACCTATAATAGTACTGACCAGCCTGATTCCTATACTGACCACTACACTGAACCTTACAATAAACTACATGATTCCTACACTGACCTACCTGACCACCGCACTAACCTACTTGATTCCTATACTGGCTACTACACTGACCTACCTGTCCATTACCCTGACCACTACACTGACCCTTAAACTGACCTAACTTATTCCTACACTGTCCACTACACTGATCTACCTGTCCACTACACTGACCTATCTGATTCCTACACTGACCACTACACTAACCTACCTGATTCCTACATCAACCACTACACTGACCTACCTGATTCCTACAACAAACACTACACTAACCTCTACACTGACCTACATGATTCCTATACTGCCCACTACACTGATCTACCTGTCCACTATACTGACCCTTACACTGACCTATCTGATTCCTACACTGACCACTACACTAACCTACCTGATTCCTACATCAACCACTGCACTGACCTACCTGATTCCTACAACAAACACTACACTAACCTCTACACTGACCTACCTGATTCCTATACTGACCACTACACTGACCTACCTGTCCATTGCACTGACCTAACTGTCCACTTTACTGACCTACCTGATTCCTATACTGACCACTACACTGACCAACCTGATTCCTATACTGACCACTACACTGACCTACCAGTCCGCTACACTGACCTACCTATTCACTAAACTGACCACTACACTACACTACACTGACCACTACACTACGCTGTCCATTACACTGACCACTACACCATCCATTACACTACACTGTCCACTATACTACGCTGTCCACCACTACACTGACCACTACACTGTGCTGGCCACTACACTGACTACTACACTGTCCATTACACTACATTGGCCACTATACTACACTGGCCCCTACACTACACTGACCACTGCACCGCACTGTCCACTACACTATGCTATCCACTACACTACACTGACCACTACACTATGCTATCCACTACACTACACTGACCACTACACTATGCTGTCCACTACACTACACTGGCCACTACACTGTCCACTACACTGTGCTATCCACTACACTATGCTGTCCACTACACTTCGCTGTCCACTACACTACACTGGCCACTACACTGTCCACTACACTGTGCTGTCCACTACACTGACTACTACACTGTCCATTACACTACATTGGCCCCTACACTACACTGGCCCCTACACTACACTGACCACTACACTATGCTATCCACTACACTACACTGACCACTACACTATGCTATCCACTACACTACACTGACCACTACACTATGCTATCCACTACACTGACCACTACACTATGCTGTCCACTACACTACACTGGCCACTACACTATGCTGTCCACTACACTGTCCAAGACACTACACTGACCACTACAATATCCACTCCACTACACTATGCTGTCCACTACACTATGCTGTCCACTACACTACACTGGCCACTATACTGTCCACTACACTACACTGACCACTACACTATGCTGTCCACTACACTGTCCAAGACACTACACTGACCACTACAATATCCACTCCACTACACTACGCTGTCCACTACACTACGCTGTCCACTACACTGTCCACTATACTATGCCGTACACTACACTACACTACACTACACTGTCCACTACACTACACTGTCCACTACACTGACCACTACACTGACCACTACACTGTCTACTACACTACACTATGCTGTCTACTACACTGCACCATGCTTTCCACTACACTACATTGACCTACCTACAGTATTCCTATACTGACCACTACATGGCGTGACTCTCTCTGGCTGGCTGCTCCCTAGTCCACTCCCCCGGGGCCAGCAACATGACTCTACTCTCAGGAGGGAGTCCCATCTTCTTTTTTTTGTCTTCTATTATTTTGGAGGAGAGGAGGAGGAGTCGACAGTGGCGGCTCACACTCACAGCAAGGCTGAGTCAGGACTCCTGAAGCAACCATGATTGCGGACAGGCGAGCCCTGCCACTGCACATGACCCAATTACAGGGCACCGGAGACTGAACATGGCGGCCGGAGCGCGGGGACACAGGAAATGGAAATTAGGAGGAAGAAGACAGTAGCGACAGCCACTGGCGTGGGATTTCCCCCCCTAAATGTTGCGCCCGGGGCCATTATCCCCTCCGCACCCCCCACGCTATGCCACTGTGTGTATATATATGTATATACTGTATATCCTCCCCCTTTCTCTCCTCCCTTGCAGAAGTGAGCAAGGAGGATCCAGTTCCTTTGCCATCGGAGGTGAGGAGAGTGTGAAGGATGTTGGTTACTCTGGTAGATGAAAAGCTGGGAGTCATATTGCTCTGGTGAGTGGGGAAGCACTACTAAGGGGGCGCCCTCACCATCACGTGTGTAAAAGGTTGGAGAAGGCGTGGCTACACTACAGCTGTCACAGTTTGGAGCACCAAGAACTTTACACCTTATCAACTTTTCATTGGTTGGTGGGGTTTTTTGAGCAAAATGAGTTTGCTGAAGTAGATGTAAAGTGGAAGCAGTGGTCTGGCAGAGAACACTATAATGAGTACAAAATATAGTATGATTACATGAAATTGCACAGATTTTTAGTTTATTCAATATAGCAGCAAATATTATAAGTGTAGCACTGACTCCTGAAGGAGCGGCTGGCTTTATTGGGCTTACCGTTATTTTCTGCACCTCGTATGCGTTTAGGGGTTTCCCGTGGTAGATGGCCCAAGAAATATAGAGACTGACGACAGATCCGCTTACAGGGGTTTTTATTTGCGACGAAACTTAGTTAAGCAACAGTCTCTCAGTATAGGATCAGAGGGTTTGGGTGGAAAGTCCAGGTACTCTTAGTGTCAAAAACGGTATGAGAGAACTTTCTTACTTTGAATAAATCAAGAGAATAGCCATTCACAGCTGGATCTTCGCCCTAATTGGATAGTCCTTCTCTCACCAGGCCTAGCAGCCAACAGGGTGCTTGAGTCAGGAACAAGTCTCTGCCACAGACTTTATGATAGAACACGTGTAGGAATAAATCTCTGCCACAGACTTTGTTATAGTACATGAACAAGGAAACTTGAATACTTGTAGAACACTCGTGTGGTACCAGTATCTTGCAACCGGTCCGGTGATACCGCACAAGATTGGATTTACTTAGGTCCTTCAGCTTTACCAGGCTCTTTTTGAGAAGCCAACTTTTGCGTGGCCTTCTCCCGAAGAATCTTCCCCTGGATGACTTCGTAGTTGCTGGGCCTCTCCACATCTTGAGACGGCACCGGACCACCTCCAAATCCTTCCTCTAGTTTTCTTGCCTCGGGCTAGCCAGCCCCGAGACATAAAGTCAGGTGGATCTGCACCCCAGGCCATAGGGATCCTGGGGGCTGGTCAGGAGGACCAGGACCATGTAGTCAGAACATACTTCTGGACCCCGAAACACGTGACATCCGCATCTCAAGGACCCTCTCCCAGAAAGCACAGCAAGAGTGACACTTCCACTGGGCGGGCTCCGAGAGAAAGTAATCTTAAAGCACCCAACCAGACTGTGTTACCATGCCTGCCAGAAGTGGCAGTGCCCCCCATGGCCAGGCAGAACACCCTGTAGTCTAGTCAGACTGATGCTGAGGTCAAAATTTGGAGTAATTAAACCCAAACCAAACTGCGGGCCAGGTGTAACATTAACTTTCAAAAACACATGCTCTTCAGGAGCTGGCGCTACATAAGAATAAAGAAGTAGGTGCAAAATCTAAGCAGTGGATCTGCAGGGAACAGCATCTTGAGCACAATGCATTTTATGTTGTATATGAATTTGCACATGGATCAGTTTACATAATTTATTGATAAACACCATAAGATCAATAAAGTAGGTGTAATCTGAAAGCAGTAGATCCGCAGAGAATATTATTTTGAGCCCCTAGCACTTTATATATGACGGGACGGCTCTTTGGAAGACAGGAAGTGATGTCAGGAACAGACAGGAAGTGATGTCAGGTATAAATAAATTCCGGGTGAGAGGTGAGTGGGGAGGAAGTAAAGAGAAGACGTTACTGGATTAAAGAATCAGCAGAGGAGGTAATAAGATCTTATTTTCTATTTACACCCAGTAACCCCCCGTCATGTCCGTCCTCTTCCTCCATAGTCACTGTGATGTCTTTTATCTCCAGCAGATGATGATACACACATATATAGTGTGGAAATGTAGAATATCCCCGTATATTACAATGAGGGAATTTCTGGTCTGTACCACGAGGGGAGTTATTGATGTCAGTAAATGTCGGTTGCAGACATTGTATGTGGGGGGAATGAAATGATAATAAAGGTCGGGATTAGGGAAGATTTCTGTAAGATTTTACAATCGAAATGATCAGCGATCCCTCCAGAGACACTATGATGAGTCTCACAATAGGGGTCTGAAAGGGACAGGATTTTGGGGGGATGAGATGGTGAACTCAGGGGGAGGGGCAATTTTATTTTTAAAAAAAACATTCCTTCATCCACCAGAGTATCTGTGACCGGGACCCTGGCGGTGGATTATCGCTTCTGCTCCTTATGCCGGTATTCCCCATTTACTGCTATAGAGGTGTCTATTGTTTTACAGGCACTATAGAACTCTGTGGGACTACAGGGCCCAGCACACCTAGTCATCTACAGCCAGGGGTTGTAAGTAGGGATGAGCTCAGGCGTGTTCGCATGGAACACGTGCAGAGCCCGCCAGGAAGTCGGTGCAAAGCTGCGCAAATCACAGGCAGTGAGACATTGCCCCTGATCTCTGCTGCCGCACATCGGGGAAATGTCTCACTGCCTGTGATTAGCGCAGCGCTGCGCCGACTTCCTGGTGGGCTCTGCACGTGTTCCATGCGAACACGCCTGAGCTCATCCCTAGTTGTAAGTGCTGCCAGGCTACCCCAGGAGTTGTCTGACACTTTTTTATCAGAAAGTTTTTTTGGAACTCTCGTGTTGTGGATTCCGATATTTTGTCCATAGTACGAGCTCTGCCCGAATATTTATTATTTGTAGAGTAACCCCTTCAGGGTCAGAACATTTCCCCATTTATGGGGCCGGAACTTTCTCTTCATTTTGGAATTATATTCTAGTAATATGTGTTATTGTGTCCCCGATCACCTCCACGCCAGTTATTGTGTCCCCGATTAACACCACACCAGTTATTGTGTCCTCGATCACCTCCACACCAGTTATTGTGTCCTCGATCACCTCCACGCCAGTTATTGTGTCCTCGATCACCTCCACGCCAGTTATTGTGTGCCTCGATCACCTCCACGCCAGTTATTGTGTCCCCCCGATCACCTCCATGCCAGTTATTGTGCCCCCCCCGATCACCTCCACGCCAGTTATTGTGTCTGCCCCGATCACCTCCACGCCAGTTATTGTGTCCCCCCGATCACCTCCACGCCAGTTATTGTGTCCCCCCCGATCACCTCCATGCCAGTTATTGTGTCTGCCCCGATCACCTCCACGCCAGTTATTGTGTCCCCCCGATCACCTCCACGCCAGTTATTGTGTCCCCCCCGATCACCTCCACGCCAGTTATTGTGTCCCCCCGATCACCTCCACGCCAGTTATTGTGTCCCCCCCGATCACCTCCACGCCAGTTATTGTGTCCCCCCGATCACCTCCACGCCAGTTATTGTGTCCCCCCGATCACCTCCACGCCAGTTATTGTGTCCCCCCGATCACCTCCACGCCAGTTATTGTGTCCCCCCGATCACCTCCACGCCAGTTATTGTGTCCCCCCGATCACCTCCACGCCAGTTATTGTGTCCGCCCCGATCACCTCCACGCCAGTTATTGTGTCCCCCCCGATCACCTCCACGCCAGTTATTGTGTCCCCCCCGATCACCTCCACGCCAGTTATTGTGTCCCCCCGATCACCTCCACGCCAGTTATTGTGTCCCCCCGATCACCTCCACGCCAGTTATTGTGTCCCCCCGATCACCTCCACGCCAGTTATTGTGTCCCCCCCGATCACCTCCACGCCAGTTATTGTGTCCCCCCCGATCACCTCCACGCCAGTTATTGTGTCCCCCCGATCACCTCCATGCCAGTTATTGTGTCCCCCCGATCACCTCCATGCCAGTTATTGTGTCCCCCCCGATCACCTCCACGCCAGTTATTGTGTCCCCCCCGATCACCTCCACGCCAGTTATTGTGTCCCCCCCGATCACCTCCACGCCAGTTATTGTGTCTGCCCCGATCACCTCCACGCCAGTTATTGTGTCCCCCCGATCACCTCCACGCCAGTTATTGTGTCCCCCCCGATCACCTCCACGCCAGTTATTGTGTCCCCGATCACCTCCACACCAGTTACAGTGTTGCCCCTGCCTGCCACTTTTACCTACCCTGACCTTTTTATTGACCATGAGTCTGCCTGCTACCTGGACCAAATATTTTTTCTGCTTGCTGACCGTGTCTCTGCCTGCATCCTGAACTGACCCATCTGCACATCCCATTGACTACATTCCTGCAAGACACCACGCCAGAGAACATCACATTTGTGGGGGCAGCCATGTACCAGTAGGCTAAACTTGCTTGACTTGTAGGAACTGAGACTGCTATAGATGACGCTACACTAAGCTACATTCCCTGGCCATTATGCCCCTTACACACGATCAGATTTTCCAACAACAAATGTTGGATGTGAGCTTGTTGGTGGAAAATCCGACCGTGTGTATGCTCCACCGAACATTTGTTGCCGGACTTTCGCCAACAAATGCTGGCTAGCAGGTTCTCAGATTTACCGGCAACAAATTTTTGTTGTCAGACTTTCCGATCGTGTGTACACAAGTCCGTCGGACAAAAGTCCACGCATGCTCAGAAGCAGAAGCGGCCGGTATTGTAAACTAGCATTTGTAATGTCGAATTAACATTCGTGCCGCGGCAAATTAGGGAATCTCCAAATGCAGCGGACAATTTTCTTCTTCTTCTTTAATGGGATAATAATGAAGCTGCTTTGCTGGTGATACTGATTATTGCAAACACATTTTCAAAGGCTTTTTTTTTCAAGTGATATCAATAATAATAATAATGATGGCGCAAAAAGAAAAGCGCAAATCAACACTCGTCAAACTTCTACTAACATGAAATTAGCAGAAGGAGCCCAAAGGGTGGCGCTAAAGATCTGAAAAACCATGTAGTACGTCACTACGTTCGTAATTGTTGGCCAACATTTGTGTGACCGTGTGTATACAAGGCAAGTTGGAGCCAACAACCTTCAAACAAAATTCCCTGGTTTTGTTGTCGGAAAGTCCAATCGTGTGTACGGGGCATTACACTACATTGGCTTTTACACAATTGGTTGATTTGTGTGATAGACAAGATACAATGGGCTCCATTCTCTAAAGCAGATCACATGCGGTATTTAGGTGATCTGACACATTTCCCAAATACGGCATGCAATGCTAAATATGTCAATTCACTTTCCATTTATGCTGTTTTTACCTTTCAAAAGCAAAAACGTTCAGTAAATATGGCATAAAACAGCATGAAAGTAAATTCACAGCAGGAAATAAATAAATAAATGCATGTGGTAATGAAGTAGTGATCGAGACATGCAATATTTAAGGAATGTGTTTGATTTTAACCAATTGTTAAGACGCCAGCAGGTGTTGGCATCCTTAACGATCAGTAAACAACATGGTTGTTAAGAAGCAGGCGGCCGCCATGTCATTAACAACCATGAGTCGTCTGCTGAATGTAAACAAATAATTTGCCTGCATTTAAAAATTAAGAAATATGGTATGCATTGTAAGAGGAACCCCACGCTAAATACATTTTAAAAAATGGTATGGGGTCCCCACCAAAATCCAGTCTTTTTTCTTTTAAACTTAAGCATTTTTATTAAGTTTTAATAGGATTACAGATTGCAAGGAAGTGAACAACACAGTAATGTATATATGAATTTACAAATCTCATCAAACTTCCACATAGGTTGGACTTTCTTCAACTTCATCTACTATGTAACTTTGTTTAGAGAGATCTTATATAAAAGAGGGTAATCACACTTAGTGTTGAGCTTATAAAGTTGGTTTACAATATGACAACAAATGAAAACAAGATTTGAGTTCAGACTGTAGTTGATTGGAGTATAAGGTTAGAGTGTTAAGTGTAAAGGAATCAGTGTTTAGTTGAGGACCCAGCGGGAACGAGACCTCGGGCAGATGAAAATATCTTTTAAGGGAGCTTTTACAATAGGTTGGTCATTTAAGTTCACCAGGACCTTTCAGGTGTAGAAGCCAGGACTTCCAATTTTTTGTGAAAGATTGGATTTTTATGTTTGCCTTGGCATAGGCATATTCGAGCAGGCAGTTTTCGTTCAAAGTTTAGAAAATGAATTAATTAAGCCATTGTTGGTGGTTGAGTGCATTTCCACTTTCTTGCAATGGCGAAGCAAATGGAAATGAAGATATGTGTTATGAGGGTGTTAAGGTTGAGAGGTCAGAGGTGAGAGTCCATGCCGAATAACAGCATCTGAGGAGTCAAAGAGAGGGCTAGGTTTGTAGAGGAAGTGATAAATGTTGCTATTTCAGACCAGAATCTCCTCAGCACCGGGCAGCTCCACCAAATGTCAAACAATGAACCATGGTGGCCACACTGCCTCCAGCAGGTGGATGGAGCCGTTGAGTACATGTGAGCCAGTCTGGCCCGGGTCAAATACCAGTTATGAAATATTTTTTGTGCAGTTTCCCAATGAGAGATGCATCATGAGCCTTTAGAAGTGGCGTTCAGGGCTGAGTGCCATTGTTCCTATGGTGTGGGTGTGGTTTATCCATTGTTTCCAGCTGAAGATTTACTGTGAAGAAGAGGGTTCAGGAGGAGTTTGCAGATATAAGATATTCTTTGGAAGATGATCGTGCAATGGTGCAGAAGTGTATTAAGTTCAAAATAACAGTATCACAAGAGAGCTGGAGCAGATGAAGCGCAGACTGCAGTTAAAGGTACATGTAAAATTGCTTGGGGTTGGGTGGTTATGACAGACATAGTCGTTGAAACGATTTGAGTACAGAGTTAGCATAAAGTGCTCCTAGGTTGTCGAGGCCAACTTTAATCCAGGAGGTAAAGGATGTATTTGGGATAAGAAGTACTAGTGTGTTTAGGGGATGGTAGGAGAGTAGTGCAGTTGGAATGCCATTGGATTTTTGATAGATTGATTTCCATACTCGAGTCGTAGCTGTGACAGTGTCCAAAAAGGATCTAGGCGGTTGCATGTTTTAGGAGGATGGCGCTAAGTAGACTTTTGGGGATGTTATCAGGGCTGTACACTTGCTTTGAAGCCAGGTTTGTTGGTGGAAGGGGGTCCACCATACTTTAGCTTGGTCCAGTATCAGGGCCGTTTTTAGGGCAGGGCAAAAGGGGGAAGCTGCCCTGGGCCCTGTCATTGTTGTGGGGCCCAAAGCAGCTGCCTCATACTTGCCAACTATCCTGGTTTAAATGCCCTTGTCCCTTGAGCTTTTAGTTCTGTGCTGTGTCCCGGTATCTCAATGTGAAGTGCTGCTACTAATGCTGCCCAGCTCTGCCCATTTGTAGGGAATGTTGCGGACAAATTCTTTGCTGCATTGAGCAGTATCTGCAGATATGTTGGCGTATAGAGAGAACCATATGTAGGTAGTCGGGAGAGACTGTGAGGTTGTGGCTGCTCTGAGGATCTGAAAAGTGGATACCAGTACATCACAGGGAACATCATTAGGTAGGTAGGCTGGCTTAGGAAACCTGTGGGCTCGATCTATGGTAAGATCGGGTATGGTGAGATGTGGAAGCAGTTTTAGAAACAGATGTTGTGTGTATACTGTATGTATTCAGGTCAGCAGGTTTAATGTTCTCAGGTATGCCGCAAAATGTCATGTTATTACGTAGCGACCTATCTTCAAGGTCCGCCATCTTTACTTGCAGGTATCGGAGCTCTTGTGACTGCTGCTCCAATGCAGAGACCATGTCATTGTATGCTTTAGTGTTGTCAGAGATCTGCTTCTCAGCTTCAGCACGCTCCTCAATGTGGTCTACTCTCATAGTAAGATGAGCAATTGAGGAGCGGAGTTCCCTTTGAATTTCTTTGTGGTGGGAGAGCAGCATGTGCTCAGATGCAGGCTTCTCACTAGTAGGGAGAGCTGCCAGTGATTCCTGAGTGTCTTCCTCAAAGTGAGGTTGTGGGGGAGGGGAGCATAGAGTATCAGGCTCTGCTTCTTCCATTCGCTGGTTGTGGGGTGGGAGAGCCTCGTGTCTGCTGCTCTGTGTACCCATCGGCGCCATCTTGGAATGCCTGTGAGGAAGAGACAAGAGGAAAGAACTATGTGAGGCAGCGCAGGGTGGTGCATACAGAGTGTCTGCACTTTGTGTTGGGATGTGTGTCACCTGTGATCGCTGCTGCTGCAGGCCGCCTTGTGTTGGTGTGGAGTGGAGCTGCCCATGTATGCAGCGATCTCAGTCAGCTGCTTGTTTTCTCTCTGGAGTGTCAGGGGTGTTAGGAGTGACAGCTCTGCAAGGTGGGGTGTGTGTTCACCTGTTTCCCATCGCCGCTGTGAGCTGCTGTGTCCCGATGTGGTGCGGAGTTCCATGATCAAGCAGTCACCTCAGTCCACCACTTGGCCACGCCCCCCATACCAGTCCCTTATCCGAGCATGCAGCCCAGAAGGCCAGGAAAGGGGGGACAAGTTAGTGCACCCCCTCCTGAACTATACCAGAGCACATGCCATCAACATGTGGCGTGCTTTGGGGCAGGGGCTCTCCCCCCAGGGAACTTGTCTCCATGTTGATGAGGACAAGGGCTTAAACCCTAGTCAGATGGTTGTGGAGATCTGCAGGTGGGGGGCTTATTGGAATCTGGAAGCCTCCTTTAACAATGGGGGAGATCCTGCCCCCAGGTGAATGAATATGGGGTACATAGTACTCTTCACCAAAAAAGTGGCAAAAGTTATTAAGTTATTATTCAACCCCCCAAAAATAAATAAATGTCCCTAGAAGTAGATCCAATATCAGTCACGATGAACGCCAGCCGCTGACCCAAACGGAATAAAAACTCACACTGACGCTTGGCTCCCACCGAATGACAACTCACCACTAAATAAAGTAAGGGGCGGGGCCACCCAATGACATCACTGGGTGACTCCGCCCCCTTACAACATCATTCACCCAGAATGCCACTGCCAATGGGGGTCTAGTATGGATTGGGGACCATGCTGTTTATTTTTTCTTAATTTTTAGCCACATCCTCTGCAAACAAGCCTGGCAGCGTATCCATGCCCAGATAGGAGGTCAATTCTTCTGGAGAGTACATAGCCCTAGAGTGATAGAGATCCCCATAAAAGTCGGTAAAGATACATCCCTTAGACACAGATTTTTTTTTTTGCTACAAGCAATGGTATCCCTGGGCCCTTGTATGGTCTGGCATTGAGGCCAATCACAATCACACTCATGACATTCCCCTCTGATGTAAGCATCTTTGGATTCATTAGTCACCAGGAAAAAACAATAAAAAAACCAAACATAAACTGCATTCCAGCCAGACACTGTGAAATATCCCACCCACCCTGCTTGCAAACCCAATCTTCACAAGCTTTCTCTCCAAATGACAAAACCAGCAACGGGGATAGAAAGTTTTGCCTTTTTACATAAAAAAACTTTAGCGGAGGGTATGGACAAAAAGGAAAATAAGAGAATTTGTTGTTTGAGTACAACGTAGTCCTTCGGGACTGCAAACACTTATGAAAACAGTAGTCCCCCCTGCACCGAGGGAGAGGTAAACAAATGCTTTAGCAACATGGCTGATTTACAGCATCAGAAGCAGTAGGCAACATGGTGGTAATCAACACTATCAACTCCCACAAAAGAAGGCAATGAGGAAAGAAATTGAAGTAGGGAGGATATCAGGATCTGCCCAGTGATTCCAGCCATTGGTTGGCCTCCGTCAGAGTTGTGAAAAATTGTACCTGGCCTTTATGCACCACCCTTAATCTAGCTGGGTATAGCATGCTATATGAAAAGTGTTTTTCCCGCAGATGCCTCTTTACGCCAAATAAGGATGCTCTCTGGTTCTGCATTATGGTGTAAAAATCCAGGAAGATGGTGATCGCATTATTATTATAATATTTAAGATCCTGAAAATGCAGAATACGCACCAACATGGGATGAGGCTGTTCTCCCGGGGGGGGGGGGGCTCTCTTGGGGATTCTATGAGCCCATTTAGTGGTGAATAATGGGAAGAATGCATCCTCCCCAGAGCTTCTTTCACCCAAGCAGTAAGGAATTCCTCCGATTGTTTCCCCTCCGAGAACCCCAAAAAACTGTGTTTATTGTGACTCAGGTGGTTTTCTAAATCCCCCAGCTTTGCAGCTTGGGATCTCTGTTCCATCTTAATATCTCTGATAGCAGCTGGGACAGGGAACAGATCATCTTCCACTGAGCTGATACGTTGCTTGGCATTTGATACAGGATGCCTCAGAACAGCCAGCTCTGGAAATGCAGGGGAGTCATGCCATTCGTAGCCTCCCACCTGCCAGGTCTCAGCAGCAGTGTGTGCAGGGCAGCCACATGAAAGCATGCTGCTGTTGCCACCATCTAGGGCCACCTGGGATGTTTGGGCCAGCTGCTCCTTGGGTGTCAGCGGTATATCCTTCCCATGTTTGACCATTTCTGAGTGTGAAAGGAAGGTCAGGGTACCTGCAGGAGAAATTTGTGGATCTCGGCACAGAGGTAGGCAATCCAGGATTATGGCAGGATGTGCGGCAACGGAGCTCAGAGAGAAAGTTCCTTACACCTTGGAAGTCGGACATGCCCCGTCTTCATAAATTTAAGCCAAATTGTATTCTGATACATTTCTTTGGTAAAAATAACTAAAATCCGTGTATATTATTTAGTCTGTAGGATAGTTATAGAGTCCACAAACTATGGGATACATATATCTGAAAATTGATCAGTCCTGATGTACTGACTATCTAATAACTTGTTGAGGCCCTAAAATGCCAGGATGGTACAAATATCCCCTAAAATGACCCCCTTTTTGGAAAGTAGACAGTCCAAGGTGTTTAGTAAGAGGTATGGTGCGTTTTTTGCAGCTGTCATTTTTTTGTCACAATTTTTTTTTGTTTTCAATGAGGAAATGATTATAATTTTTTTTTTTTTTTTTCAAAAAGTGTGAGAAGCAGGTTATTTCTCACACACAGCATAGGCATACTTAGAATTGCACCCCAAAACACATTCTGCAATGTTTACAAAATATGAGGGTACCACATGTGAGACTTTCACAGCCTAGATGCATAGAGGGAGCCAAAATGCAAGGCGCACCTTTTGAGCTTTTATGAAGCATAAATTATGCATCTAATTTCCTGACCTCCTATAACATTTTTGGAGGACCAGGACAGTGGAAACGCCCACAAAAATTACCTAATTTTGGAAAGTAAACACTCCCACATATTTCTGAAAGGCATAGGGAGTTTTTTGAACATGTCATTATTGGCCACAAGGTTGTTGAAAATGAAAGTTATTTTTTCTTACATAAAGTTGTTAAATAATAAGGATATTTATAATACAAACCACATGGATATACCTAGACTTACCCCAAAACACATTCTACTTAATTTAAGGAGTATGGTGATGCCACATGTGGGGGTCTTTTTCACAGCCTGCCAACACAAATCCAAGGAGCACCTTCAGGTGTTCTAGGTACATACATTACACATCTAAATTCCTAACTATCAAATTTTTGATGGCCCTTGAGCACCTGGACACTAGAAACACCCACAAAATGACCCTATTTTGGAGAGTAAACACCCAAGGTATTCTTTAGGAACCATGGTCAGTCTTTTTATGACTTAAATTTATTATTGCAAGTTTTTGAAAAATACGGAAAGAAAATGAAAATAATTTTTCTTTTACACAAAGATGTCAGTTTAATAAGATATTTCTCCCACACAACATGGACATACTTAGAATTACAGCCCAATGGGAAAGAGATCTGCAAGAATTTTGGGATTTGGAAGAATGGCATAAATCCTTCTCTAGATCCTTCAAAAGAATATTTAATATCTCTTTAATAGAAGCCAACCTAAAGCTAAAGATCATCACTAGATGGTACCTGGTCCCTACCCGAACAGCTGCCATTTCTTTATCGTACATCATAGGACATAGAGCCTTAAGTATTTACTTAGTGGCTTATAGCTGCCTTCAGGTGTTGACACTGGCACACCCAATACAGGAAGTTTACAGCAGTATCCTGCAATGAGGAAAAGGTAAGTGGAAAGCATAGTAACTGCAAAGTTCACCGATGACTTTTCTTTCAATTATATTGTAAAATGCCTTAAAAACTTCTCTAGAGGGAGTAATAGTGTATAAACCCTGTTTAAATCTGTGCTAATACAGCGTGTGTCTCAGCAGCTGGAGCGCAGGGGGTCTCCTCTGCCCCTAAATGGGCAAACTGAGTGAATAGGGATACATGTTATGTTTAAACAAGCATAAAGCTGATAAAACGGCTGTGTAAATCCCCTTCCCCGCCTCCCCTCTGACCTCTGTCTCTTGCTAAAGCACAGGAAAGGGTGTGGCGCATAAACAATCGGACTCACACCTGAAAAAGCTTAAAGCTGATACTCTGGGAAACAGACAGTGTCTATCAGAGCAGCTGAAGCAAGGCTGCCACAAGACACAGAAGCGCTGGTGCATGTAATGGGTTTACACAGGCATTTGCAGTACAGGAAAAAAAAAACATATTGTTTAGCATTAGATCATTCTATGCTACCACTGTTTTTCCTACTATTGTTCAAATAAATAGAACAGTTCTTAGAGTACCTTTTGCTTTTTGTACTTTGCACTATGGCTTCAAGGATTACTACTAAGGCACCAAAACCACCCCCAGGTGCTGGGAACTCCAGACATGCCTCCACATTGTCTTCCTCTCTGGAGATACCTGACATGGCAAGCCAGGGTGAGTCATTGGAAGCAACTGGTAGTGCAACTGCTTCTCAAACTTCAGCCCCTGTATATGTGATTGAAGATGAATTTTCCTCTGCCCTGCAGGGCTTAGAAGGAAGATTAGTGGCTTTAATCGCATCCTCCAAGGGGATAAGAAGCGTGCTGGATCCCTCTCTCTCACTCCAAACCCCTTACCAGGGGAATAGTGGGGACAGGATGCAGTATTACCCTCAAACGATTGGGATAAACAAACAAATTACTCCTCTGCCGAGGAAACAACAGTTGAAGTTTCAGCTTCATAATCTGAGGTACAAATCCTTACGGATATGGTTTGCTCCACTTTCATGCTACCCCTAACAGAGTCAGCTGAAAGTCTGGTTTCTTCTTTGGGTTCCTTGAAACTTTCACAACCAGTGCATGCGTTTCCAGTCCACACATTACTAGAGAAGCTTATTTATACCGAATGGGATCCTCCGGATAAGCATTTTCTCCCTTCAAAGAGATTCTCAGTTCTCTAACCTATGGAGGAAAAATTCACCAAAAAATTGAAAGTTCCAGCAGTAGATGCTGCGATTTCCAGTGTGAATAAAAGTTTAACTTGTCCAGTGGACAATGCACAAATGCTAAAGGATCCAACAGATAAAAAGTTGGAATTCCTGTTAAAATCCTCTTTTTTTTTTTTTTTTTTTTTTCTTTAGCAAGTACTGTTGCTCAGCCTGCAATTGCAGCTATAGGCATCTGTCAGTCCTTAAAAGACCAGTTCACAGAGGCCCTTAACGAGCTCCCTGCACAACAGGCCAGTGAGTTGGCCAATTTACCAAAAGCATTATGTTCTGCCATAGATGCTATAAAGCAGTGGTCATCAACCCTGTCCTCAGGGCCCACTAACAGGCCAGGTTTGCAAGATGACTGAAATACATCACAGGTGATATCATTTGCTGCTCAGTGATTGCAGTATTCTAGTCTGCATCTCCCCAAGGTAATACATAAAACCTGGCCTGTTAATGGGCCCTGAGGACAGGGTTGATGACCACTGCTATAAAGGATTCTATTCACCAGGCGTCTCGCCTTGCACTTGTCCTAGTACACATGTGTAGGACCCTTTGGCTAAAGGCTTGGTCAGCCGAAGCACCCTTCAAAAACCTACTGTCTAGTTTCCCATTTCTGGGAAGCGACTATTTGGCAATGATTTGGATAAATACATCCAGACAATTTCCAGTGGAAAAAGTACTCTTTTACCAGTCAAAAGAAAGTATAAACGTCCTTCATTTAAACAGACTTTGTCTCCTGCGTCAAGCACATCCGCCTCTAGGCAGCAGCGATGGCTTCCATCGTCAGATTCCAGAAAATCGTAGGGTCAGGCCCAGGCTCAAAGGAAGGCCTGGAGCCACAAGACTACAAAGCAGAATACTAAGACCTCTTCATAAAGAGGTGTCTCCCCTCACCAAGGTGGGGGGAAGACTTCTGCATTTTGCAGAAGTCTGGCAGAGGGAAACTCAGGACAGGTGGGCTCTCTCCACAGTGACTCTAGGATACAAACTAGAGTTTTGGGAGTTTCCACCATCTCACTTTCTGAGATCAAACATTCCCAAGGATCCAGGGAAAAGGCAATCCCTGTTTCAAGCATTAGACCGATTATTGACTATTGACCCAAATGGAGATGTCAGGCCCATTCTGGATCTAAAAAATCGAAATCGGCTCCTAAAAATTTGCTCATTTCGAATGGAGTCGATCAGATCAGTGGTCTCCATCCTACAAGGCGGAGAATTTCTGGTGTCCATCGACAATAGGGATGCATATTTGCATGTCCCTATATTTCCCCCTCACCAAAGGTTTCTGCTATTCGAAGTGGAACAATGGCACTTTCAGTTCGCAGCCTTACACTTCGGGCTAGCCACAGCACCACGGGTATTCACAAAAATACTGGCCCCACCTCTAGCCAGGTTGAGGGCACAGGGCATAACAGTGTTGGCGTACCTAGACGATCTATTGTTAATAGACCAGACAGTGACTCGCTTAAGGAAAGCGTACGCATTACAACTTGTTACCTGGAAAGTCTCGGTTGGATCCTCAACCTAGAGTAGCCTTCCTTAAAACCAATAAGAAGGCTGGATTACTTAGGCCTGATCATAGATACAGCCCAGAAAATGGTGTTCTTGCCTCCAGCAAAGATCAGCTCCATACAAGAGCTGGTATGGACGGTCAGGTCAAAAGCAAATCCTTCAATTCGCCTTTGCATGAGGTTGTTAGGAAAGATGGACTGCTTCATTCGAAGCAGTCCCCTATGCCCAGTTCCATTCAAGACTGTTGCAAAACAGAATCCTCTCTGCTTGAAACAAGATGACCCAAGCTTTTGACTTGCCAATGCAGCTGTCCCCAAGAGTGTCTTAATGCCTCAGTTGGTGGTTACCAAGCCAGAGTTTGCTGAAGGGGAAATCCTTCAGACCAATAATCTGGAAAGTAGTAACAGATGCCAGCCTCTCAGGCTGGGGAGTGGTACTAGAGGAGACGACTGTCCAGGCACAGTGGTCAAAAATCAAAAGAGCCCTGCCCATCAACATCCTAGAGATTCGGGCAGTGTATCTGACTCTGAAAACCTGGACCTCCCAGGTTAAAGAATTGTCAAGTCCGGATTCAATCCGACAATGCCACGGCTGTGGCCTATATAGATCACCAAGGGGGCACCAAGAGTCACTCGGCTCAGAGAGAGTTGAACCATATCCTAACTTGGGCAGAAAGGAATGTCCCATCCCTATCGGCAGTTTTCATTCCGGGAGTAGAAAATTGTCAGGCGGACTATCTAAGTCGCCAGCAGTTATTCCCAGGGGAATGGTCTCTACACCCCAAAGTGTTTTGGGCTGTTTGCCAAAGATGGCGGACTCCGGACATAGATTCTCTAGCGTCAAGATTCAACATGAAGTTAGTCAACTTTGTGTCCAGAACAGGGGATCCACTCGCATATGGAACAGATGCGATGGTAACTCCATGGGATCCGTTTTCACTGGTCTGCGCTTTTCCCACAATTCAGTTGCTGCCTCAACTTCTTTGCAGGATCAAGCTGGAAAGGAAGCCAGTAATTCTGGTAGCACCAGCATGGCCCAGAAGGTCATGCTACGCAGAGATCGTAAACATGGCAGTGGAGGGTCTTTGGCCTCTCCCACTAAGGCCAGACCTGCTATGACAGGGACCGATATTCCATCCTACTTTACGAACACTAAATTTAACGGCTTGGCTATTGAAACCTACATTCTGAAGAAGCGTGGGCTTTCCAGGTCTGTCATCTTAACTTTAACCACTTCAATACAGGGCATTTATACACCCTTCCTTCCCAGACCAATTTTTAGCTTTCAGCGCTCTCACATTTTGAATGGCAATTACTCAGTCATGCAACACTGTACCCAAACAAAATTGTTATCATATTTTTTTCATACAAATAGAGTTTTCTTTTGGTGGTATTTGATCATCACTGTTTTTTTTATTTTTTGCGACATAAGTGACAAAGAGCGAAAATTTTGAAAAAAAAAACACTTTTTTTTTTAGTTTCTATAATAAAATTTTGCAAATAAGTAATTTTTGTTCATAAATTTGGGCCAAAATTTATACTGCTACATCTCTTTGGTAAAAATAACCCAAATTAGTGGATATTATTTAGTCTCTTTGAAAGTTACAGAATCTACAAGCTATGGTGCAAATTGATCACATCTGATCACACCTGATGCACTGACGGCCTATCTAATTTTCTTGAGGCTGTGAAATGTCAGGACAGTACAAATACCCCCCAAATTACCCCTTTTTGAAAAGTAGACAGTCCAAGGTATTTAGTAAGAGGCATAGTGAGTTTTTTGAAGTTGTAATTTTTTCCCACAATTCTTGGGAAAATTAAGAATTTTTTTTCCCCATAAAATTGTTATAACAAGTTATTTCTCACACACAGCATGTGTATGACGATACAACATGTGTGGGACTTTTAAACAGCCTGGCCACACAGAGAGGTCCAACATGCAGGGAGCACCGTCAGGTGTTCTAGGAGCATAAATTCCACCTCTAATTTCCTAACGACCTATTACATTTGTGAAGGCCCTGGAAGCACCAGGACAGCGGAATTACCCACAAAATTACCCAATTTTGGAAACCAAACACCCCAACGTCTATTCTATGAGGCATAATGAGTCTTTTGAACAGTTCATTTTTAATTTTTTTTATTTCCACAAGTCTTCGGAAAACGTGGAAAGAAAATGAAAACCTATATTTTTTTTTTTTTTTTTTTTTTACACAAAGTGGTCAGTTTATAAGATATTTCTAACTCAAAGCATATACATAGCAAAAATAACACCCCAAAATTCATTCTTCCTACCTATCACACTTTTGAAGGTCCTGGAGCACCAGGACAATAGAATTGCCCATAAAATGACCTAATTTTGGAAGGCAAACACCCCAACGTGTATTGTTTGAGGCATGGGCTGGAGACAGGTATTCGGTGACTCCGATGGGCTGAAGACAGGTATTTGGTTACTCCGATGGGCTGGTGACAGGTGCTCGGGTACTCTGATGGCCTGGTGACAGGTACTCGGGTACTCTAATGGTCTGGTGACAGGTACTCGGGTACTCGGATGAACTGTGACAGGTACTGGGATGAACTGTGATAGGTACTCGGTTACTCAGATGGGCTGTGACAGAGGATGACGGGTACTTTGGCTGGTGACAGGTCCTCTATATTGGGGGGGTAATCAGTGGGCTGTGACAGGTACTCTGGGACTCAGATGGACTGTGACAGGTACTCAGATGGGCTGTGACAGGTACTCAGGTATTCTGGGACTAAGATGAGCTATGACAGGTACTCGGGGATTCAGATGGACTGTGACGAGTACTCAGATGGGCTGTGACAGGTACTCGGGGACTCAGATAGACTGTGACAGGTACTCAGGTATTTGGGTACTCAGATGGGCTGTGACACGTACTCAGGGACTCAGATGGGCTGTGACGGATGATGACAGTTCCTCTTTATTGGGGGGGGGGGTAATCAGTGTGTGTGTTGGTGT
Source organism: Lithobates pipiens (assembly GCF_037356315.1). Classification (NCBI taxonomy): domain Eukaryota; kingdom Metazoa; phylum Chordata; class Amphibia; order Anura; family Ranidae; genus Lithobates; species Lithobates pipiens. The sequence continues at coordinate 627,114,167 of NW_027507758.1, forward strand.
ACACTAAGCGGTAAGGAGATGTTACCACAATCTCCTTCTCACACACGATCGTGTGTGAGGAAGAGAACCCGGCAACATCTCATTACTGTGGTTTGTTGACATTCTGTGACTGGCTGTGATTGGACACAGCTGGTCACGTGGTAAAGAGACAATTTTTTACTGCGATCGGGGTTGGGCTGTGTCAGGGTGACAAGCCTCGTCCCAGATCGCCACTCTGCACGCACCTTAAGGATGTGCACGAGCGCCGTGCATGTAGCCAGTACAAGTGACCGGCTGTAATTGGGCATAGCGGGTCACGTGGATTGGGGAGGCAGATCACACGGATCGGAGATGGGCTGTGTCCAAGGGACACATCTCATCCACGATTGCCGTGCTGCGGAGGCCCTCAGGAGAGGCAAAATACCGAGGACGTCATATGACGCCACTTCTTTGGTCCGGGGTTTTATGGAAGGGGTGATGCGGATTAATCTGCCAGTTAAATCACCTTTAACCCCTTGGGACTTGAATTTAGTTTGGTTAGTGTTACAAAAACCGTCATTTGAACCATTACTGGATGTTCCCTTAATCCTTATGACTAGGAAGCTGATATTTTTGGTTACTATATCCTCAGCAAGGAGGGTTTCAGAATTGGCTGCTCGCTCTTGTAAAGAGCCATATTTGATTATTCATGAGGACAGAGTGGTGTTACGCCCTCGTCCAAGCTTTTTGCCAAAAGTGGTTTCAGGCTTTCATCTGAATGAAGATGTTGTCCTGCCATCGTTTTTCCCAAAACTATGTTCCAGGGAAGAAAAGTCAATACATTGTCTTGATGAGCAGTGAAAATCTATTTAAAGACAACTGCTCAGATTCGTAAGACTGATGTCTTATTTATTCTGCCAGATTATCCTAAAAAAGGACAGGCAGCGTCGAAATCCACTGTTGCCAAGTGGATTCGGCAAGTTATAATTCAAACTTATGATTTAAGGGGTAAGATTCCCCCTATTCAAGTCAAGGCACACTCTACCAGAGCGGTTAGTGTTTCTTGGGCAGTGCGTCACCAGGCCTCCTTTGCTCAGAACTGCAAGGCTGCAACTTGGTCTTCGGTCCACACATTCACAAAATTTTACCAAGTGGATGTAAGAAGGAACGAGGATATCGCCTTTGGGTGCAGTGTGCTACAGGCAGCAGTATAAGTCCTCAAGGTCCTGGGGTGCCCTACGGTTGTGTCTCCCTCCCCTCAAGTAGCATTGCTATGGGACGTCCCGCTAAGTAAATACTTAAGGCTCTGTGTCCTATGGTGTACAGTAAAGAAAATAGGATTACCTGTAAAATCCTTTTCTTGGAGTACATCATAGGACACAGAGGTCCCGCCCCTCTTTTTTATGGGGTTTAAGAATATTGCTTGGCTACAAATACTGAGGTACTCCGGGAAGGAGGAGGGGTTATATAGGGGAGTCAACTTCCTGTATTGGGTGGGCCAGTGTCAATGCCTGAAGGTAGCTATAACCCACTAAGTAAATACTTAAGGCTTTGTGTCCTATGATGTACTCTAAGAAAAGGATTTTACAGGTAAGCTGTTCTAGAAAAAATCCCAATTCCTTCTTCCTCCCCATTATGCTTCAGGGAATGTCACATACTAGGTACGATTATTCATGTATGGTGGGAATGCCCGAAAATAAAGGGGGTTTTGGAATAAAATGTTTAATCTCATCAGCAAAGTAACTGGCCACTCGGTCCCAAAGACCCTGTCTATAGCTCTGCTAAATACCCCCATATGAAAAATCCCCAAACATAACCAAAAATGAATCTTCTTTATGCTGCTAGGAGCAAACATCACTATAGATAAGGCCTGGAAGCAAACCAAGGTCTCCATTTCAGCAACCAAAAGAAAGATCTCTTGGATAATGACCCAGGAAAAAATAGTCAGCTCTATCCTAGACACACAAAAAAAATTTGAAGCAATTTGGGAAGCATGGGGCCAACATGTGGGGATCTCCTTACCTCCTGGTACCACTTCTGCATAAATTGGGGGGGTTCTGGCTAGCTTACATCTACTTTCTTCTATTCTCTCTCATCTCTTTATCTCTCTCCTATACCTGTTCCTATCTTAATTTGTAAGTTTACAAGAATTCTTGACGTTGACTTAACCACTTTCAGACCGAACCATTTTGCTGGCTTAAGACCAGACCACTTTTTGCGATTTGGCACTGCGTCGCTTTAACTGACAATTGCGTGGTCGTGCGACGTGGCTTCCGAACAAAATTGACGTCCTTTTTTTACCACAAATAGAGCTTTCCTTTGGTGGTATTTGATCACCCTTGCGGTTTTTATTTTTTGCGCTATAAACAAAAAAAAAAGCAACAATTTTAAAAAACGTATTAATTTTTACTTTTTGCTATAATAAATATCCCCCACAATTATATAAAAAAAAACATTTTTTTCCTCAGTTTAGGCCGATATGTATTCTTCTACATATTTTTGGTAAATAAAAATCGCAATAAGTGATTATTGATTGGTTTGCGCAAAATTTATAGCGTTTACAAAATAGGGGATAGTTTTATGCCATTTTTTTTTTTTACTAGTATTGGCGGCGATCAGCGATTTTTTTTATTGTGACTGCGACATTATGGTCGGACACATCATACATTTTTGATGCATTTTTGGGACCATTGTCATTTATACAGCAATCAGTGCTATACAAATGCACTGATTCCTGTGTGAATGGCAGTGAAGGGGTTAACCAGGCGGTGGCAGTGTAGGGGTTAAATGTGTCCTAGAGGCGTGTTACTAACGGTGGGGGCGTGGCTGTGTGTTGGTGAACGCTGATCTCTGCTCCAATCACAGGGAGCAGAGATCAGTATCACTTGTTGCTAGGCAGAATGGGGAGATGCTGTTTACTTCCACATCTCCCCATTCAGCCTCCCTGTGAGATGATCACAGGTATCCCCACCGCGATCGAGTTTGCGGGACCCGCGACCGGACTCCCGGGGGTCTCAACCGGCACACGCGCATGCAATGGCAGGGTGGTAATTTAAAATAGACGTACCTGTACGCCAATTTGCCTTCCCATGCCATTCTGCCAATGTACATCGCCGTGCGCCGGTCGGGAAGTGGTTAATAGTTTGGAGTCTTTACCATTTAGACAAAACCAAGATCCTACTGGTTATAGGCAAGTTTTAAGCATATTGCATGTCTGCAGGAGGCAAATGTACTTTGTCATATATATAACTCAACTCACAGCCATTAATGTCTAAACCTCTGGCCACTAAAGTGAGTACACCCCTAAGTGAAAATGTCCAAATTGGTCTCAAAGTGTCAATATTTTGAATGGCCACCATTATTTTCCAGCACTGCCTTAACTCTCTTGGGCATGGAGTTCCCCAAATCTTCACAGGTTGCCACTGGGGTGCTCTACCACTCCTCCATGATGACATCACGGAGCTGGTGGATATTAGGGACCTTCCGCTCCTCCACCTTCCATTTGAGGATGCCCCACAGATGCTCAATAGGGTTTAGGTTTGGAGACATTTTTAGCCAGTACATCACCTTTACCTTCAGCTACTTTAGCAAGGCAGTGGTCGTCTTGGAGGTGTGTTTGGGGTCTTTATCATGTTGGAATACTGACCTGTGGCCCAGTCTCCAAAGGGAGGAGATCATGGTCGGTATCAGTATGTTACAGTACATGTTGGCATTCATGATTCCCTCAATGAACTGTAGCTCCCCAGTGCTGGCAGCACTCATGCAGCCCCAAACCATGACGCTTCCACCACCATGCTTGACTGTAGGCAAGACATGCTTGTCTTTGTACTCCTCACCTGGTTACCTCCACACACGCTTGACACCATCTGAATCAAATAAGTTTATCTTGGTCTCATCAGACAACATGACATGGTTCCAGTAATTCATTCCCTTAGTCTGCTTGTCTTCAGTAAACTGTTTGTGGACTTTTTTGTGCATCATCTATAGAAGAGGCTTAGCAATGCAGACCAATTTGATGCAGTGTATGGTCTGAGCACTGACAGGCTGACCCCCCCCCCCCCCACCCCTTCAACCTCTGCAGCAATGCTGGCAGCACTCATACGTCTATTTCCCAAAGGCAACCCCTGGATATGATGCTGAGCATGTGCACTCAACTTCTTTGGTCGATCATGGCGAGGCCTGTTCTGAGTGGAACCTGTCCTGTTAAACTGCTGTATGGTCTTGGCCAACGTTCTGCAGCTCAGTTTCAGGGTCTTGGCAATCTTCTTATAGCCTAGGCCATCTTTATGTAGAGCAGCAATACTTTTTTTCAGATCATCAGAGAGTTCTTTTGCCATGAGGTGCCATGTTGAACTTCCAGTGACCAGTATGAGTGAGTGAGAGTGATAACACCAAATTTAACACACCTGCTCACCATTCACACTTGAGACCTTGTAAAACTAAAGAATTACATGACACTGGGGAGGGAAAATGGCTAATTGGGCCCAATTTGGACATTTTCACTTAGGGTTGTAATCACTTTTCTTGCCAGCGGTTTAGACATTAATGGCTGTGAGTTGAGCTATTTTGAGGGGACAGCAAATTTACACTGTTATATAGGCTGTACACTCACTTCTTTACCTCTTGCAAGACAAGCTGCTGAGTCAGGGACCCCTCCTTCATCCCAGTGTAGGACATCTCAAGCTAGCAGCCTGGATACTGAGGAGCAGATATTGAAGAAAAAGGTTTTGTCCAACAAATTAATTTCAACACTGCTAGACAGCAGGAAAAAGGTCACACGGCTATTTATTTTAAAAACGTGGAAAGGTTTCAACCCCTGATGCACTTCCAAATTTTTTTCCACAGGAGGTCATTTCTGTCCTTGAGTTTCTCCATGACGGAAAAGAGAAGGGTTTGGCGACCGTTGTCTTGAAGGTTCAGATGACCGTTTTGTCAGTATTTTTAGAGGGACAGTCCAGGCCAGTGCTGTTTAAATTCCTTCCCACATGGGATTTGTCCGTGATTTTAGAATCTGACTAAAAGACCCTTTGAACCACTGATGCTACGATTAAGGATTAATCTTTAAAACTAGCTCTATTAGTGGCAGTTACTGGGGCTAGAAGGGTCAGCAAGCTTCAGGCCTTATCGATTATTGAACCTTTTTTTGACTTTTTTCCAGACCTGAGGACAGACCCAATTTTTTTTTTGCCAAAGGTCTCTTTCGTTTTCCATAGATCCCAGGAGATAATTCTGACAACTTTCTGTCCATCACCGTCCTGTCCTAAGGAAAGGGTGTTCCAAAGTTTGGATATGAAAAGATGCTTGTTACATTATCCGGAGGTACAAAGGGGTTTAGAAAATCAAATTCTGTTTTATACTGTTCTCGGGGCAGCGTAAAGGTTGCAGAGCGTCTAAAAACAATATAGGAAGATGGTTTTTGGATGGCTATGGCTATGAAAGATGCTTTTAGGGCTACGGAAGTAGAATCTCCCGCAGGTGTGGCGACTCATTCAACCCATGTTGTGGCAGTATCCTGGGCAGAACGAACTGGTGCTTTGCCAGGACAAAATTGCAAAGCAGCCACGTGGATGAGTTTCTCCACTTTCAACCGTCACTCTAGGATGGACTTGCTCTCAGCCGCAGAGCAGTCTTTCAGCAGAAAAGTCCTGCTGGCGGTGGTCTCATCCTAGAGTAAGTACTTGCTTATCATCTCCAGGTGCTGTCTTGAAAGGCCATTTGGGAAAACCTTAGTTAGGCTTACCGGTAAAAGTATTTTGAGGAATCTTTCAGGACAGCACCTATGACCCTCCCTTGATTGTGATTTTTACTATGCCATTATTGCTATGTTTTGTTTATATTTTTCAGCAACTGAGGCCATGGTGGAAGTGTCCAGAATTTATAGTGGTGACTGCAGTGTTTCCTGGGAAATTGGGTGGAGCTGCACTCTCGCCAGGTGCTGTCCTGAAAGACTCCTGAAATACTGTTACCGGTAATGCTACGTACACACGATCGGACTATCCTGCGGACTTGGTCTGGCAGACCAGAGTCCACCAGACAATCCGCCTGTGTGTGGGCTGACTTTTTCTTTCCAAAAGTTGAGCGGACTTAGAAAAAGCTTTGACTCAAAATTGTCCACCGGACTCGGCAGTCCGGCAGACAATACGCCTGTCTGTGTACTAGTCCGCCGGACTTTTGAAATGAACAGACTTGCCCACACGGAGAAAAGTCCGTTCATTTTGAACGAGGCTCTAGGTAGACAGAACTAGCGAAGGAAGTTAATTTCGCCGCCTCCATTGGCGATATTGACACCTTGCTGGCCCCGTCACCTGGTATGGATTTAAAGGGGAAGCCCTACGCTCCAAAGTCCATAGCAGACCCTTATCCGAGCACGCAGCCAGTCAGGAAAGGGGGTGGGGACGAGCGAGCGCCCCCCCCCCACAAGCCGTACCAGGCCACATGCCCTCAACATGAGGGGTGCTTTGGGGAAGGGGAGGCCCTGTGGCCCCCCCCACCCCAAAGCACCTTGTTCCCATGTTGATGAGGACAAGGGCCTCTTCCCGACAACCCTGGCCGTTGGTTGTCGGGATCTGCAGCTAGGGGCTTATCGAAATCCGGGAGCCCCTTTAATAAGGGGGCCCCCAGATACCGGTCCCCCATCCTATGTGAATGAGTATGGGGTATAATGTACCCATACCCATTCACCTGGTGAAAAAAAGTGTAAATAAAAAAAAAACACAAGTTTTTAAAATAATTTATTAGACAGCTCCGGTTGTCTTCTCTTCTTCTGTCTTGGGGGGTCTTCTCACCGGACTCCTCCGCTATCTTCTGCTAGCTCTTTTACTAGAGAAGGAGCCCGGCTTTCTTCTTCATCGCCGCTGCTGCCGCCGTCTGGGGGTCTTCTTCCGACTTCGAGGTCTTGTCCCGCTCTTCGGTTCTTCTGCCGGGCCTCCGCTATCTTCTTATAGCTCTTTTACTTGCGTTGGCCCGGTCTTCTATGGCCACCGCCTTTTTATCTTCTTATTCTTCCCTGCAATGTTGACACAACGCTCTCTCTGGCCGCAATGGCAGGGACGTGTTGTGCGGCGACTTATATAGGGACAAGGGGCGGGGTGATGTCACATGGTGACCCTGCCCCTTATGATGTCACAGCCCCGGAGGATTCCTGACCGGCCGGCTTGCATGCTCGGATAAGGGTCTGCTATGGACTTTGAGGGGACCCCCACACCGTCTTTTCGGCGTAGGGCTTCCCCTTTAAATCCATACCAGGCGACGGGGCTAGCGAGGTGTCAATCTCGCGGATGGAGGCGGCGACATTCACTTCCTTCGCTTGTCCTGGCTATCTGGAGCCACGTTCAAAATGAACGGACTTTTCTCTCTGTGTGGGAAAGTCCGTTAATTTCAAAAGTCCGACGGACTCCCGCCATAGTCCACCGGACCTAGCCTGCCAGAAAATTCCGGTCGTGTGTGAGCAGGTCCACTCATTTGGAAAGTCCGGCGGACCTCAGCTGCAAAGTCCAGCGGTTTGTTCTCTTGATTAAGTCCGCTGGATAGTCCGATCGTGTGTATGCAGCTTTAGTCTAACTAAGGTTTTGTTTTCTGATGCTCTTAGGATGTGAGTGGACTCTTGGCATCCTCTCTATCAAAGTGGGCCTGTTGGTCCTGCATTGTATGCAATGGCATCAGAATGCCTGCAACAAGCTTTTAACCTGCAGTGTGTGGGGTTCCTGTTTGAATAAATGATACCAAGTGGAAGTGGAGCTTTAATAAAATGGACACCTGATCGGAGAGGTGAGGAGGATTCTGAGAATATTGTTTGATTTTACTATTTGTGTTCAGATCTAGAGTTTTCCTCCTGTGAAGCCTGGAGATCATATGACCATCACATTGCCTCCACCTCCCTCCCAGATAGACTAGAGAAATAAAAAGAAGATTCTAGAAGTCACCAGAGAGATGATGGAGGAGAGGTGAGGAGGATTCTGGGAATTCTGGGACATTATCCAGTAACAGACAAGGGATGTGTCTGGATGGTGACTGTATCATTGTGTGTGTCAGGTTCCTATAAGGTGTCAGGATGTCACTGTCTATTTCTCCATGGAGGAGTGGGAGTATTTAGAAGGACACAAGGATCTCTACAAGGACGTCATGATGGACAATCAGCCGCCCCTCACATCACCGGGTAAGAGGAGACTTTATTGTAAAGGAGAGAGCAGTACGGAGGCTCCACCTAGATCCCCCATCATCTGATAAACACATAGGAATAATGTATTACAGAATACTTTAATAATCCGAAAGGGAAATTTGGAAGTTGTTACGACACAGACACACGTAACAAGACAACACAAGATCACAACAATAAAGTGAACAAGATGCAAAAACACAACAAAATTACCAATACCAGCCATTAATAATAAACAATAAACAAAATTATAACTATACTACAAATAAAACATCCATACAATTAAAATACAACATAGAATAAATAACAGACAATAAAACTATCAAATACAAATAATATACCACTTTCTCTAACACGACCCAAAATCATAACCAACACAATACCAACATACTATAAAAACATCACAAAATATTGATCATAAACCAAAAATAAATCTTCACCTCCAGCCCTCACAGAAAATAATTATATATCTTGATCGCCACAGGAAAAAATTATTCGTGGTGCATCGTTGGTGTAACAATCTATCACTGATGGTACTCCGCAGACTAACCAGCATATTGTAGAGTGGGTGGCAGGAGTTGTCTAAGATTGAATGTAACTTGAACAACATTCTCCTCTCCAACACGGTTGTAAAATACTCCAATTTCAATCCAAAAACATCACAGGCCTTGTGAATCGGTTTGTTGAGTGAATTGGTGTCAGACACCCTAAGCCGGCTTCCCCAGCATGCCACTGCATAGAGGAGGAAGCTGGTAACCACAGACTCGTAAAACATCTTCAGCATCGTCTAGCAGATGTTAAAGGACCTCAGTCTCCTAAAAAGTAGCCTCTGGCCCTTCCTATAGAGCATCTCAGTGTTCTTGCTCCCATCCAGCTTATTATCTATGTGCACCTCCAGATACTTGTAAATCTCTACTACCTCCACAGCCACTCCTCGGATGGAGATTGGGGTCACTGGTATTCAGTAAGTGTGTGTGTTTCCCACAGATGTATCCAGTAATAGGAACCCAGCAGAGACATGTCCCTGTCCTCTGTATTCCCAGGATTCCACACAGGAAGGTCACACCATCCCTCACCATCATCAGGTAGATTGAAAATTATTGGTAGTTCTGATTTATATACAGCATGCTTGTTACAATTAATGTTTTATTATATATTCAGAGTGGAAACCTCAGGGATAATAATATTGATGTTAAAGAAGAATATAAAGAGGAGGATGAGGAGTATGGAGTGATGGAGGAGTTTTCAGGACACAAGGATATGATGGAGCCACCTAATACCAGGAACCCAACAGAGAGATGTCCCCGTCCTCTGTATTCCAGGGATTCCACACAGGAAGATCACACCATCTCTCATTGTTACAAGGTTTGTGGGACAGAGCCTTTAAAAAACAGACTTATAGAGACAATATGTGGATTTATTATGTGATATCACAAAAATAAAGCCTATGTTTTACAGATGATGATGAGGATGATGATGATGATATTCTCTCTCGTTTTCTTGATTTAGAGTGGAGATCCAATTGATATAGAATTTGAGGTTAAAACAGAAGAAAGAGAGAGGTATGTGAGGGATGATCAGTGGTCTATGGAGGAGGATGGAATATCTGGGATATTTATAGAGGAGGACACTACTACACCAATCAGCACAGGTGGGTCATTAACACTAAATACATTCCTCCACCCATACTGCTAACTGATTGGTCCAGAGTAGGGCAAGGCCTGGGTGGTAGCAGCCTGTAATCCCCTGGAAACTTTCCTGAGCTGTGTTTTCCATCCTGTATACCTGTATTTCTCTCTAAAAATCTGCTGGGGACACAATTTATGTATCTAGACTTGATTTATGGAGATTCTGGGGTTCAGCTGGTAGCAAAATGTGGATTTTCACCATAGGCATTACTAGACCTAGGCACCTTAGTCATGACGGAATGTTGCCTTCACTCTTTTAACAAAAGAAAAAACTACAATAAGAAAAACATGAGAGCAGCTCGAAAACCTTGCATGGGCCAGCCACACAAAGTTGAAAAACAGGCGTGAGAATTTTAACCACACAAACGTGTACTACACATCCATCAACCCACTCATTACAGATTTCTGAAGCCTCAGTCAAGCTACTTTCAAGGTATTTTTATTCTGGGATCTCGTACCTTCAGACATCAAAAGTACCTTCCAAAGGAATACACCTTATGCCACGTACACACGATCGGACTATCCGTCGGACTTAGTCCAGCGGACAAGAGTATGCTGGACAATTTGACCGTGTGTGGGCTCCGGCGGACTTTTTTCTTCCCAAAGGTCCGGCAGACTTTGAAAGAATTTTTGACTTAAAATTGTCTGAGTCCGCCGGACATTCCACTCATCTGTGTGCTAGTCCGTCTGACTTTTCACGTGAATGGACTTGCCCACACACGGAGTAAAGTCCATTCATTTTGAACGTGACTTGAGGTACAACGGGACTAGCGAAGGAAGTCAATGTCGCCGCCTCCATCGTCGAGATTGACACCTTGCTAGCCCATCACCTGGTATGGATTTTAAGTGGAACCCCTACACCGAAAAAACGGTGTGGGGGGTCCCCCCATAGTCCATAGCAGACCTTTATCCGAGCACGCAGCCCGGCCGGTCAGGAAAGGGGGTCTTCTTCCGAGTTCAGGGGTCTTCTCGCCGGGCTATCTTCTGCTCTTTTACCGATCTTTTACTAATGGAGGAGCCCAGCTTTCTACTTTGTCATCCAGGGGTCTTCTTCCGACTTCAGGGATCTTCTTCCAACTTCTCCCGCTCTTCGGTTCTTCTGCCAGGCTCCTCCACTATCTTCTTCCCCAAAACACCCCCCCATGTTGATGGCACGCAGTCTGGTACGGTTCAGGGGGGGGAAGGGGCGCTCGCTCGTCCCCACCCCCTTTCCTGACCGGCCGGGCTGCATGCTCGGATAAGGGTCTGGTATGGACTTTGGGGGGACCCCCACTCCATTTTTTTGGTGTAGGGGTTCCCCTTAAAATCCATACCAGGTGACGTGGATAGCATGGTGTCAATCTCGCAGATGGAGGCGGCAACATTGACTTCCTTCGCTAGTCCCGTCGTACCTCAAGTCAAGTTCAAAATGAACGGACTTTACTCCGCGTGTGGGCAAGTCTGCATGTTCGGAAAGTCCGGCAGACCTCCGCTGCGAATTCCAGGGGATTGTCCGCCGGATAGTCTGATCGTGTCAATCTTTAAGGGGTCTCATGTCTGGAGCCCCAACCCCAGACCTCATGTGCGGTGCAGCTGTCTGACTGGTGTGGAGCCTCTTCTTTTTTTTTTTTTCCTCCAAGGCATAGACAGCCAACATTACCCATGACAATTTCCCTGCGTCCAGGGCATCCTTGCACTAGCTTTCGGAGCACTACTGCCTAGTGCCCAATTATACAGTACTGGCACCCAGCATTTCTGATTCTTATACACGGCCTCCCGATATGCTAGAATCTACTCCTCACATTATGCTAATACAATCGTGCACTGGAATTCCGACTATTATACACGGCCCGATGTCACGATATACAGCCCTATAATGTGTTCATCAGACAAACTACAAAGCACCATGAAATCATCCACTATTCAAAACAATATTATGGCTTCTATCTGTACCTAGATGTTACAACAATAACGTGAATGCCTCCCGTTTACTCGCTACCCAAAACTGTATTACAGTATATAACTTTGCAAAACATCTGGAATTAATTTTAAAAACCAAAGTGATTTCCATCCTCCTTCCAAACACAAATCCCTTTTGTCCACATGCTTGTTTAAAAAAAAAACAAGCCCACCAACTTCCTGTTGATACATCACATCCTGCAAAGAACTTCCTGTTCTCTAGATCTCTAAAAACTCTAACTGGTTTATTTACATATCAATGGACAGGAAGGAGAGGGGGAGCCTGGCTTCCCTGAACTTCATATTCTGTCTATTAAACACAAAAAAAATAGCTATGGCTATCCCCTCTGGACTTTATAACATCATATAGGAAACCTCAACATGTCTAAAAACCTTTTGTCCAGGAAAGGGTGGAATAAATGCCATATTGCAAATGGGAGGGAACCCTCCTCGACTCCCCTGGGCAGTCAGACCACTGAAACTCCTGCAAAAAGATGACTCAACCTCGCTAAATGCTGAAACCTGGCCCAAAAGCAGAGAAATTCCACCAGAACCAAAACTCAGCAGAAACAAAATGGCAGTTGCAACAATCGAAAATCAGACCACAACAGCATGGTGGATGAAATCCGGACTACAACGAAATGGCTGACAACAATCGGACCATGACAAAATGGTGGCATTAACACATGAAATGCAGTCGCTGATCCCACCGAAACCAGCACAAAACAAAACTTCTTCACTAGAAAACTGAAATTTCTCCCCTACAAAAACTGACTACACGATTGAGAAACCAAATGAACACTTAACCGTAGACAAAAACTTTAGGCTACAACAGCTAGGGCCCATAGGAGGACTAAAACACAGGCTATCCAACTAAACAACACATCCAAAAACGCCAAAGTTACATACTTAACTCTGGCATCAGCTTCCACAGGAACAAGACCTTGAGAAATACAAACATGCATGATCTTTTCATCGCAAAAAAAGAGGCACTTCCCCATGCTTTTGCCCAGAAACCTGAGACAGTCCACAGGGCGTAGCCCTTTCAACAAACAGCTCCTATTGTAAGTGTTGCCCCAGCAATGCATGGCCGCCCTCCCCCCCCTCAGCCACATGACCACTTGAATATGCGGCAACCATTTAAAAAAAAAAAAAACTTCCTACAAAGTAATTTCAAAACAACTTCAAACCAAACCTAAACAACCTCAAAGTTCATTAAACCATTTGTAGGTGAAAAATATTACATTTATGGGGACATGTGTCTTGTATCAGTTAAAAAATATACACAGCTGATGCAATCTACGTGTTGGTTCCATACATAGGTAATATTCACAATTCATACATTTCTATTTCTCATATACATCACAAACTTATTACACAACGTATAGTTACTTATCAGCCTGCATAGTCATACACAGCATTCACTATAAGTATGTATTAAATGGGACCTATAGAGGATTTAAATATAGGTGCTTCCCCAAATAATAGACCTACTTAGAACGACAAAAAGATAACCTACAATTAAAGTCCTGCCATTATAGAGAAAGAGACAAAAAAAACAAAAGGTTATTTTGCCTACCATACAGCGGACAGAGAAATCAAGATCCCGAACACAGAACAGCCAACAGATCGGCCATGTCCACAGGAAGGTTTCCGCAGCCAATGGTCTTCCACCAACATCACATGACCGTATTACAGCAAAACTGACAGTGGGGGACATCTGACAACAAAAATTAATAAAAATTTCCACAACAATACTCTATGTTGTACATTACATGCTCATGACCCCTGCACTATATACTCTGTCAGGGATATGCAATTAGTGGACCTCCAGCTGTTTGCAGAACTACCAGTCCCATGAGGCATAGCAAGACTCTGACAACTGCAAGCATGACACCCAGAGGCAGAGCGTGACGGGACTTGTAGTTTTGCAAAGCTGGAGGTCCGCTAATTGCATATCCCTGCTCTATGTTGTACATTACATCATTCTGATACTATATAGTCCTATCTGTTGTGTCTTATACAATATGCTATACATTATATAGTCCGGACTTCTACACTTTCCCCTCTACCCACTGATTATATATATATAATTACACACACACACACACACACACACACACACACACACACACACACACACACACACACACACACACACAATATGTATTCTCTTTTGTTACACCCATTTTCTACCAGCTGGACATTTTTATATCTGATAATATGATTGGCGCACAGACTTTTAAATGTTGATGATAATGTGATAACGTCTTCAAAATTTGGAACCTTAAACAGAAAGTGATAATGAGGGAGGAGTCAATAACCCAATGATGGTGGTCTTCAGGATCAGTCCAGTCTTCATCTTGGTTGTTCTCCCCCCCATCCTCACTCTGTGACCTCTGGTGGGGCTCAGCCCCGCTGTTATTCATGACTAAATCATGGACTAAATAAGGAAGGTCAGGACTTCTTGTGTTGGGAAGATGGCAATGAGTGATAGAGGGGGAGGGGACACTCGTCCTATAGTCCCCTCATCACTGTCACTCCTATAAAAGACAGTTCTCGTTGTTTCCTCACTCTCTCACTAAGGTCCATGAATAAAGAAATGATCTGGTAGGAGATCAGAGGACACATTACTAGTTAGGGAAGGAAAGCTATCGCCACTCCAGGAGGTCAGGCCAGTATAGAAGACACAAGTGCTGGCAATTGCATATAGCAATAATTAGGAAGTAGTTCTGGACAGCCGCACTCTGAAGAAATTGCCTTTTTATTCAAAGAGGCACATCACAATCAAATATACATGCCACAGCAGACAGGAACTGACGCGTTTCGCACTAGCAATGCTTATTGAATAAGCACTACTGTTAGTGCAAAACACGTCAGTCCCAACAGTAGTGCTTATTCAATAAGCACTTCTGTTAGTGTGAAACACATCAGTCCCCTGTCTGCTATGGCATGTATCTTTGATTTTGATGTGATTCTTGGAGTAAAAAGGCAATTTCTTCAGAGTGCGGCTGTCCAGAACTACTTACTAATTATTGCCATTTACTAGTTACCTTGAGGGAGGAATTGTAAAAGCCTCAGAGACAAAGCTGCCTGATGTGGGCCGAGTCCTGATTTAGGGGAGCCAATCAGCTCATGTCTAGTAATAATCTTTTTATTTCTATTTTAGTAGATAGACGGGAGATGAGGAAAACCTCAGAGGATTGTCTCACTTTGTCTCCAGACTGTAAAGTAGAAGATGAGGACATCACACAGTATAGTCCAGGAGAAAACCCGACTACCTCAAATGTCCATCCGGCACCACACAGTGTAGATGGACCATCGTATTCCTCTTATCCTGAGGAACCTCAGACTGTGAGGGACGGTGCCGTCCTTCCAACAGAGAAGAGGTTTTCCTGTACTGAGTGTGGGAAGTGCTTCCATTTTGAGTCCAAATTTAATGTGCATAAAAGATCTCACACAGGAGAGAAGCCGTATTCCTGTCCTGAGTGCAGGAAATGTTTTTCACAGAAGTCCGTTCTTTACACACATCAGCGATCTCACACTGGGGAGAAGCCGTATTCCTGTCCTGAGTGTGGGAAATGTTTTTCACAGAAGTCCAATCTTTACAGACATCAGAGATATCACATGGGGGAGAAGCCATATTCCTGTCCTGAGTGTGGAAAATGTTTTTCACAGAAGGCTGATCTTTACATACATCATAGATCTCACACAGGGGAGAAGCCACTTTCCTGTTCAGAGTGCGGGAAATGTTTTGTGCAAAAATCACACCTTGTTACACATCAAAGATTGCACACAGGGGAGAAGCCATATTCCTGTCTTGAGTGTGGGAAAAGTTTTTCACAGAAGTCTCATCTTTACACTCATCAGAGATGTCACACGGGAGAGAAGCCGTATACCTGTCCTGAGTGTGAGAAATGTTTTTCAGACAAGTCCCGTCTTTACACACATCAGAAATGTCACACAGGTGAGAAGCCGTATCCCTGTGCTGAGTGTGGGAAATGTTTTTCACGGAAGTCTCATCTTGACACACATCAGAGATCTCACACGGGGGAGAAGCCGTATTCCTGTCCTGAGTGCGGCATATGTTTTTCACAGAAGCCCCATCTTTACATACATCAGAAATCTCACGCAGGTGAGAAGCCATATTCCTGTGCTGAGTGCGGGAGATGTTTTTCACGGAAGTCTCATCTTTACAGACATCAGAGATCTCACACAGGGGAGAAGCCGTATGCCTGTCCTGAGTGTGGGAAATGTTTTTCAGACAAGTCCAGTCTTTCCATACATCAGAGATCTCACACGGGGGAGAAGCCGTATTCCTGTCCTGAGTGCGAGAAATGTTTTTCAGACAAGTCCAGTCTTTCCAGACATCGGAGATCTCACATGGGGGAGAAGCTGTATTCGTGTCCTGAGTGTGGGAAATGTTTTTCAGACAAGTCCAGTCTTTCCAGACATCAGAGATCTCACATGGGGGAGAAGCCACTTTCCTATCCTGAGTGAGGGAATTGTTCCTCACTGAAGTCCTGTCTTCCTGTACATCAGGGATCCCACACAATCCTTGAGGTGTATTTGTGCCTTGAGTGTGGGAAATTTCTTTTATATGAATGTTGCTGGACATCACAGCTCTCCTGTGGGGAAGAAGCACACCCTGATATACACCTCAGATATACTCCATGGCTGATCTTCATCATGTAAGAAACAGTTGATAAGGAGATCAGAGCTCACCAAAGACATGGATGAAGTGTTGTACCGTGTTGGCCATTGATAGCGGTAGAAAAATAAAAGTGGAGTCATTACCTTTCATTGGCTGAGTTCATTTTGTGGTGTAAGCTTTCACAAACACTTAGAGGTCTATTAAAAAAAAAAAAAATAGTTGAACGAATGTGACCAACATTCACCCGGCTGTGATTTTATTTCATATGAACACTGACTCCATCTAGTGGCCAGAATGTAATTTTTTACTAAATAGACCCCTTATTTTTCTTTGTCAGGCGCATTGTTTCATACTAATACCTGAGATCATACTTATACATTTATGAATACAGTAGACTTTTAATAACACAACTAAGTTAACTACTTCAGCCCCGGAAGAATTTACCCCCCTTCCTGACCAGAGCCCTTTTTGCGATTCGGCACTGGGTCACTTTAACTGACAATTGCGCGGTCATGCGATGTTGTACCCAAACAATATTGATGTCCCTTTTTCCCCACAAATAGAGCTTTCTTTTGGTCGTATTTGATAAACTCTGCGGTTTTTATTTTTTGCGCTATAAACAAAAACGGAGAGACAATTTTGGAAAAAAAACACATTATTTTTTACTTTTTGCTATAACAAATATCCCCCAAAAATGTATAAAAAAATAACTTTTTTCCTCAGTTTAAGCCGATATGTATTCTTCTACATATGTTTGGTAAAAAAGCGTATATTGATTGGTTTGCACAAAAGTTATATCGTCTACAAAATAGGGGATACATTTATAGCATTTTTATTATTATTATTTTTTTACTAGTAAAGGCGGTGATCTGCGATTTTTATCGTGACTGTGACATTATATCAGACAATTTTGACACATTTTTGGGACCATTGGCATGAATACAGCGATCAATGCTATAAAATTGCATTGATTACAGTAAAAAAAAAAGTCACTGGCAGTGAAGGGGTTAACACTAGGGGTCACTGGAAGGGTTAACTGTGTTCCCTGGGAGGTGATTCTAACTGCAGGGGGAGGGGACTGACTGGAGGAAGTGACGGATCGTGGTTCCTAGCTATTAGCAACACACGATCTGTCACTCCTGTCAGAAACAGAACAGGGAAGTGTGTGTTTACACACACACACACTCGTCCCTGTTCTGTCTCTCCTGCTCACAATCGCTTGTGGCCGGCGGTCATCTCGACCGCCGGGCCACGAGCACCAGAACTCCCGCAGGGGAGCCACCCTGCCGCAGTATAACTGTGGTGGTTGGTCGGGAAGCGGTTAAACCAACCATTGATTTAATATGAAAAATACCACATTTGGGCTTTAGATGGCGGTAAGTATAACAGCAAGTGGCAAATGTAGTATTTTCCATTTTAAATCAATGGAAAACATTCAAGCTGCAAATATCCTAATAACATTAATTTTTCCCCTCGTTCACACAGAAGGAATGTACGTGCACTTTCCCTGGGTAAACTGCTATGCAAATATTTTAACATATACCCCTAAATGTCTGGAGACATTTATATAAAGATGGGAAGTATGTAGCAGATAAATGAATAGACCTCCTATCAATGTTATTACCAGGCTGCAGCTAGGGGGAGCTCTAATGTGTAGAGTGCGACCACAGCAGAGTGATCCCATCTAGCTCACATTAACCCTTTCACTGCCAGAGCTGGTTTTGCATTATTTTTGCCACATGGTAAAATCTTGTTAAAAGCAAAATTATAATAAAAAAATTTATTAAATGAAGAAACATGAGGCGTGTGTGTCGGTGCAATGATGACAATCTGCAATATCAAAGATTACTCATCCGTCACACTTTAGAAGCCTTTACAGGTCATCAGTTTAGAGTTCAGGGTCATTATTCACACCATCTGTAGAGATCTGCGTTTTTCTGCACTAGGGAAATGCAGATCTCTGCAAGATACATAGAAAATAATTGTTTTCTATGACTGGTTCACACCGAAATGCGTGTGGGATGTGCAGTGCGGAGTTGTGTGGGATAATGCAGCGTGTCTGCACTTTTCCGCAACCTAAACTGGAGGAAACTGACAGCGCCGATCTGCACTCCATGTAACCGGCAGTGATAGGAGAGCAGAGCCGAGTGTCCCCACAGATAAGAGAGGGCAGCAGGAGGAATCATGGTGGAGAGGAGCATGAAATCAGTGCAGCGAGGAAGGAGGGGGTGCAATTAGAAGAACCAATCTCCCGTGCGTCTCTCCCTGCAGCTGCTAAAAGCTGCTTCTCCTCTCCCTCCTGCTGGCTTTCAATGACTGCAGGGAGAGAAGCCCAGGAGATCGGTTCTTGTAATTGCACCCCCTTTTGCCCCACCACACAGATCACACGCTCCTGTCAACTATTTGATTCTTACTGCTTGCCAGCCCCCCCATGTGCCCCCCCACGCGCTGTCATTTCCCCTCCCGCCGCTGCTGCTAACACACTGGCATGTTTCAGGATGGAGAGTGGGGGAAGGGGCCATTAAATATGTCATTTACCAGCCCCTTCCTTTTCTGAATGAACACATGATGCCACGTACACACGACCAGACTTTTCGACGGACTAGGTCCGACAGTGTTCCCGACAGACTTTCGGCGGAGTTCCGACAGACTTTCCGAACTAATGGACTTGGCCACTCACAATCACACCAAAGTCCGATGGATTCGAACATGATGACGTACGACCAGACTAGAATAAGGAAGTTCATAGCCAGTAGCCAATAGCTGCCCTAGCACCAGTTTTCATCCTTTGGACTAGCATACAGACGAACAGATTTTTTGTCCGGACTCAAGTCCGTCGGAAAGATTTCAAATGTTTTATTTCTAGGTCCTTCTGACTTTTGGGAAAAAAGTCCGCTGGAGCCCATACACGATTGTAACCTAGTCCGTCAAAAAGGCCAGTCATGTGTACGCGGCGTTAGTGATTGGTAATGAACACACACGGTGAATGAACGGTACTGAACACACACATAGTGAGCAATCGGTACCGATCACTTACTCTGTTCATTCTTAACTGAAGCATAGTAAACATTATTTACTATGATTCAATTGATCAGTAGTCTTTATTGGGAGCTACCTGCTCATTCATTCTGCAGTGCAGCTGAGGCTGCAGAGAAATGGATTAAGGAATGTTCTTCTCCTTTCTCCATCTCAGAAGTGAAACATCAAAGGTCTAGGGGTTTAGACCCTTAATATTTAATCACAGTCCCCCCCAAAGGTATTGTAAAAAATAAAAAACTGTAACAAATTAAAAAAAAAAGTGTAAGGGCTCATTTAGAGTTGCAGTTGGGGAGCGACATAAATGTGCAGTTGAACCGCTTTTTTTGCCACCTGCCAAACACCCCTTTTTAAGCTTTAATAGGCAGCGGACAGGGATGTTTACATGCCCTAGCTGAGATGCTTTGCTTTCCACCCATGACATAATTGACCCCATTTGTAGTGATCAGTGGCTGGCAAGCTCAACAAACGTTAAACATGTCGGTTTAAACAGGCAATGAGGAGGCGCTGTACTGCTTCCTTACCACCTCTCAGTAGCCTCTGGAGGGCGATCCAAACACAGATCAGGCTTCACAAATAAGGGAGATGTAGACACATGTCTAAGGGCTCATTCAGACCATCTGCAGAGACCTATAGGACTCTGCAAAACACACAGAAAACAATTGTATTCTATGTGTCTTCTTAACAGCAAAAATGTAGATGTGATGTCCTATAGGGAGCGGTGCGTGATTATGCAGCATGTATGTATTTTTCCTTACAGCACCGTACTGGAAAGCAAACAAAACTCACAGTCCCACTCTGCATGACCCCATGTGACAGGAAGTGGGAGGAAAGCAGGGCGCTGATCTGTGTCTGTAAGAGAAGTCTGGTTAACAGATGCGCATAGGCATGCAGGCGCCGTCACACCAGTGTGTGCACAAGGAATAACATGTATTTGTATCGTGAGTGCGCATGCGGACATGTGCACATACTGGGGCCAGTCAGCCTATTTAAACTGAGCAATGACACATACACATTGCTGAGTAGTCTTTCAGCTTGTTCCTGTTAACCTGTGCCTTGATCTGTTCCAGTTTCCTGTGTTTGACCCGGCTTCACCTGTACCTTCCCTTGGACCTCTGCCTGCCTACCTGTGATCCCGGCTTGTGCTTGACTCTGCTCCTGCACCTCGCTGTCCGACTGTGTATCGAACATGGCCTGTATCCTGTCTTAGCTTCTGCCTCACGTTCCTGTATCTGCTCTTCCCGGCTGTTGATGACCCCCTGGCTTGCGTTCCAACCATGCTTCTGCCTGCTGATCCAGTGACACAGAGTTCCAGTTCTCAGTGTCTGTCTGGTGATCTTCAACCATCGGGTTGCTGCCGAGGCCCAGCCGGTGCCACCTGTCATCTCTACCAGGGGCGTTGGACAGGAGGCGCAAGAGAAGCCCTCTCTACAGTTCGATCTCCACCAGGTACATGACAGTGGTGGCGCTGACAGACATTGGTGAGGCTGCATCTGACAGGCACTGGTGAGGCTGCGTCTGACAGACACTGGTGGGGCTGCATCTCACAGACACTGGTGGAGCTGCATCTCACAGACGTTGGTGAGGCTGCATCTGATGGGCACTGGTGAGGCTGCATCTGACGGGCATTGGTAGGCTGCATCTCACAGACACTGGTGAGGCTTTATCTGATGGGCACTGGTAGGCTGCATCAGTGTCTGTCAGATGCAGCTCCACCAGTATCTTTCAGATGCAGCCTCACCAGTGCCCGTTAGATGCAGCCTACCAGTGCCTATCACATGCAGCCTGATCAGTGCCTGTCAGATGCAGCCCCACCAGTGCCCGTCAGATAAAGCCTCACCAGTTCCCGTCAGAGAAAGCATCACCAGTGTCTGTCAGATGCAGCCCCACCAGTGTCCGTCAGATGCAGCCTCACCAGTTCCCATCAGATAAAGCCTCACCAGTGTCCATCAGATAAAGCCTCACCAGTGTCTGTGAGATACAGCCTCACCAGTTGCGTCAGATGCAGCCTACCAGTGCCCGTCACATGC
Source organism: Lithobates pipiens (assembly GCF_037356315.1). Classification (NCBI taxonomy): domain Eukaryota; kingdom Metazoa; phylum Chordata; class Amphibia; order Anura; family Ranidae; genus Lithobates; species Lithobates pipiens. The sequence goes on from NW_027507758.1 coordinate 627,135,626, forward strand.
AGCCTGACCAGTGCCGGTCACATGCAGCCTGACCAGTGCCCGTCAGATGCAGCCTCACCAGTGTCTGCCAGATGCAGCCAACCAGTGCCCAGATCAGAGCGGCGATCTCCCACTGTGTCATGGAGCAGGATTCGAATATCCCAGCTGCAGTAAATATGTCCCATCTCCTGTGATCACGTCACACTGATTCAATGTCCCGGCATTGGATCAGTGTGCTGTCTCTCACACGAGGTGGGATATTGTTACCGCGTCCGCCTGAACATTTCAGCTCCATGACACACAGAAATCGCTGCTGGATGTGCGATACCCGGGAATGGAACCCGCCCCCTTTTCAGTGCCAATATCGGCAACTTTCCTTCTTTTGGCCAATGCCAAATACGTTTCAGTGGCAGAAATATCGGTGCACCACTAACTATAATAGGATGTGGATGTGAGGGTGGTAATATGAGGGTTACACCTACCTTCCTCCTGACCTGCAATGTAAGGGGCTCTATGCTCCATACAACTGACCCCTGCACTCCATCATTGTGTTGGCTGCATATTGTAATGAGTGGCTATTGGCTGCATATGTAGTGTAATGATTGCCCTTTGTAGGCCATGTATGGTCAGGCTGGTGAAGAGGTCCTAATATGCGCTCCTACTCCCACCCAGATTCCATAACCATTTATAGCCCAGAATAACTTAATACATCCTCTATATCATCATATATATCCAAGCTCATACAAAACGTTATAATCATCAATAACAATATCAATATATCATCAATGATATAAAAATGCATAAAACTGAAGGATCAAAAACAAAATAACTCAATGGCAATATTCAGTCCAGCTGGAACAATTGTATTCAGCTAAAAAAAAATCTATTTTAATTCCCATCTGGTCATCTTTTTTTCCACTCCGGGTTCACCATCTCATCCCTCCAAAATCCAGTTCCTTTCAGACTCCTATGGTGAGACTCATCATAGTGTCTCTGGAGGGGCGCTGATCATTTCCATATAAAATCTTACAGAAATCTTCCCTAATCCTAACCTTTATTATCATTTCATTCTCCCCATCTACAATGTCTGGAACCGGCATTGTAATACATGGGGTTAATCTAAGTTTCCACACTATATATGTGTGTATCACCATCTGCTGGAGATAAAAGACTAGACATGTGCAGAGTGAAATATTTCGTTTCGGAATTTCGTTTTCGTCAGAAAAATAAATTTATTTAGTTACTCCCGAAATTCGTTTTTATTTATTTTGTTTTTTGTTCAAAAATTGCACTCGTCCAACAATTCACATGAATTACGGTCGAATCTGTCTTTGAAGGCTTATGGTGTCTGTCGAATGTATAAAGAAGATTAGACGGAGCTGCTAAACTCTATATAGCCTATAGGCGGAGCATTTGACTCCGGAAATGTACGATTGCAGCGTCGTACAGTTTCGATGCTCCATCGAATATTATTATAAACGTGTGTGTTTTTCGTTGCTTTGTCAAATCTCCATCGTTCATGTTGAATGAATGGTCTAAGTCTCACAGTGTCAGGTGTCAGATAGTGAGTGAATGATAATAACGAATATGGCGGCAACCCATTGTGAGAGCGACATGGAGGCATTGGAGGACGTTCCTGGGCCATCTACAAGTGTTTCTGTATATATATATATATATATATATATTATATACTCGTTCAAACTGGTGATAGCGATCACTGATCAGACAGGTAACAAGATTCTATAATAATAAATCCCCCCCCCCCCCCACAACACAGGTAGCCTCTGAGGCTATCACAACAACACTAGCAGCAACACTAGTATCACTATAAGGTTCTCACACTAACACAATAGCCGGAGATTATTAGGAAAAAGCTAAGTTGAACTGTAGCTTGCTTCACTATTGTTCTGCTGCTGTGCTTATGCTTAATAATAATTTGGGTTCTCTGACAAGTGACAATTCAAACTGACCAGCTAAGATTGACTGTCTTCTGAAATGATTCAGTGTGTCTCTCTCTGCTAGCAATCATAAGTGAAAGTAAGTTGGCTGTACGTGTGTACTTAGTTCTAGCTATTTTACTGCTCCTCCTCTTTGGTTACAATCAGTCAATAACATTCATCATCATCATTATTTTTATTTTACTTCCCCCACCCAATTCCAGAATCTTTTCTCTCTGTCGAATCTTTTCTCTCTATGTCAAATCTTTTCTCTATATAATCTTGGACTAATAGAGTAAGGTTAGGCACATGCGACCACAGGTTCAATAGACACAGATTGTTATTGTCAGTCACGTCGAATCTCCTATGCTATATCGAACTGTTGTAACAACGAAAAGGAAAATAAAGCAGTTATTTATGTCGGATCTTTTGTTTTTCGGATTCTGTGCTTTTCGTTATCGTTTGTCAAAATGAAAATACATGAAATTCGGACGAAAATGCATTCGGACTAAAACAAATGCACGTGTCTATAAAAGACGTCACAGTGACTATGGAGGAAGAGGACGGACATGACAGGGGGTTACTGGATGTAAATAGAAAAAAAGCTCTTATTATCTAGTCAGCTGCCATTTCCAGCAATGTCTCCCCTCTACTTCCTCCTGACTCACTTGGAATTTCCTGTCTGTATCTGACATCACTTCCGGTCTGTACCTGACATCACTTCCTCTCTGTACCTGACATCACTTCCTGTCTGTACCATACATCACATCCTTTCTGTCTCCTATTGGAGACTTCCTGTTTGAGTAGAAGTGAAATGACCATCTTGTGGAGCTTAGAGTTACTGCAGCCCTGAGAAATATATAATACTCTCTGGGTTCCATCACCAGGCACTGCAATTATTGCAGACTGTGGTGATCTCCTTTCTGACAGTGAAAGTGTAACTTTAACGTAAGCAGAGAGGCAGCGGGAGTGTGTGATCAGGTAAGTACTACCACTGACCACCAATGCTGGGCTGGGGTTACACTTTATTCTCACTGACACCAAGAATGGGGCTTATTTTATCTCACTGACACCAAGAATGGGGCTTATTTTATCTCACTGACACCAACAAAGGGATTTTTTTATCTCACTGACACCAACAATGGAGCTTATTTTATCTCACTGACACCAACGATGGGGCTTATTTTATCTCGCTGACACCAACAATGGGACTTATTTTATCTCGCTGACACCAACAATGGGACTTATTTTATCTCACTGACACCAACAATGGAGCTTATTTTATCTCACTGACACCAACAATGGGACTTATGTTATTCCACTGAGGCCAACAATGATGCTGATTTTATCTCAATGAAACCAATATTGGATGTCAAGTAGGGATGAGCCGAACACCCCTCGGTTCGGTTCGCACCAGAACTTTCGAACGGACCCCAAATTCGTACGGACGTTAGAACCCTATTGAAGTCTATGGGACTCGAACGTTCGAAATTAAAAGTGCTAATTTTAACGGCTAATATGCAAGATACTGTCCTAAAAAGGGTTTGGGGACCTGGCTCCTGCCCCAGGGGACATGGGTCAATGCCTAAAATGTTTTTAAAAATGGCCGTTTTGGCGGGAGCACTGATTTTAATGACGATTAAAATGGAAAAAAAAGTGAAATATTCCTTTAAATATGGTGCCTGGGGGGTGTCTGTAGTATGCCCGTGAAGTGCCACGTGTTTCCCGTGTTTAGAACAGTCCCTGCACATAATGACATTTAACGGAAATAACATCATTTAAAGCTGCTTGCGGTTTTAATGTTATATCTGGTTCCTGCAATATGGTTGAAAATCATTGAGAAAAATGGCATGGGTAGCCCTCCCTGCCCATTACCAGCCCCTTTGGGTCTTGTACGCATATTAAGGGGAACCCCATACCCATATTAAAAAAAGGAAATGCGCGTGGCCCCCAGGCCCTATATACTCAGAACAGCAGTATACAGGCGGTGCAAACAAGACAGGGACTGTGTAGGTTTGTTGTGTTAAGATGAATCTGTTTGTAATTTTCAACTGGTACATTTTTAAAGTGTAGCTCCAGTCAAAAAAACTATTTTTAAGCTTTTTGGAAAACATAGGGAAGGGTTATCACCCCTGTCTAATTTGTTTTGTCGTCCATCTTTTTTCATCTCACTTGCTGTTGTCTGTTTCCGTTTGCAAGTAGGAGATGTTTGTAAGTTGGATGTTTGAAAGTAGGGGCCTGCCCTATATGCTCTGCAGAAATGGTGGAACAAGGTGTTGGTTTTGCCACAACATTGTAAGCCCTGAAAGTGACTCTTGGTGGGTGCTGGAGCGCCCTGCTGTGAACGATTATATCAAGAATTGTAATTACATGCCATTGTTGAACAGTGGTAGAAAAATTGACCTTTGGTGGTTGTGGTGCTGGTGCCACAACACTATAAGTCCTCACCGTTACTCTGGGTGGGCACAGGAAGGGGCCCTCCTGTGAAATATTATATCAAGAATTGTAATTTTAAACAGGGGCAGAAAAATTGGCAGAAAAATTGGGCCTACTTGGGCCACGACACTGCAACCTCTCCCATATACTCTTGTTTTATTGCAGGAATTAGCCCTGCTGCAAAGCATTGCATCAAAAATTGTAATTAAACGCCCCTGTTAAACAGGGGCAGAAAAATTGGGCTGATGGAATCACCCAGAACCAGAAATGTTCTTCCAACATATCGGCGGAGGAGGAAGAGGATAGACAATCAACATAACAGGACAGTCACTCAGCATCAGCATAGGCAGTCTTGAAGGGATGTGATATTTAAAAAAAAAAATATTCGGTTACATCAGCTTCAGGTGCTTGGTAGCTGTGGGTTATCCAAGACTGATTCATCTTGATGAAGGTCAGTCGATCAACTGATTCGGTGGACAGGCACACCCTGTGATCGGTAACAAAGCCACCAGCAGCACTGAAGGTGCGTTCCGAAAGAACGCTGGATGCAGGACAGGCCAGTAGCTCAATTGCATACTGTGCAAGCTCTGGCCAGTGATCCATCCTCAAGACCCAGTAAGCCATAGGATTTTCGATGGGAAAGGTGTCCAAGTCTGACCTTGCCCCTAGGTATTCCTGCACCATGTAAATCAGATGCTGGCGATGGTTGCTGGAACCGATCATACCTTGGGGCTGCGGACTAAAAAATTGTCTGAAAGCATCAGTCAGACGGCCACCTTCTCCACCGCTCCTTCTGACCGATGCCTCAGCAACACGTTGTCCAGGACCAGGAGTTTGTAACCTCCCAGTCTCTGGGAACGCGTTGCACAGACCTTTCTGCAAGGCCTCCCGGAGATGTCTCATCCTCTGCTCCCTCTGCGATGGCAAGATAAGGTCGGCAACCTTACCCTTGTACCGTGGATCAAGGAGAGTGGTCAGCCAGTAATGGTTCCTCTCCTTGATCCGAAGAATACAAGGATCCTTCCACAGGCTTTGCAGGATCAGGGAGGCCATGCAGCATAGGTTAGCTGAGGCATTCGGTCCGGAGTCCTCTGGGTCACTGAGGACAACATGATCCGCAAGCTACCTCCTCCTAGCCACGTACAAGTCCACGTGTTTCTTGGGACTGTAAATCATCCCTACAAGACTGCTGATGCTGAGTGCCAGCCTCCACCTCCATGCTGACACAATCATCCTCCTCCTCCTCCTCATCCTCTTCCTGTGTGATGGGTGGCACAGCAGGAACACTGTCTGGATAAAGGGGGCCTTGAGAGGCAAGGAAGTCCTCCTCTTCCTGCCTCTGTTCTGCCTCAAGTGCCCTGTCCATTATTCCACGCAGCGTATGCTCCAAGAGGTGGACAAGAGGTACAGTGTCACTGATGCATGCACTGTCACTGCTCACCATCCTTGTGGCCTCCTCAAACGGTGACAGGACAGTGCATGCATCCCTGATCATGCCCCACTGGTGTGGTGAGAGAAAAAACGAGCTCCCCTGACCCTGTCCTGGTGCCATAGTCGCACAGGTACTCATTGATGGCCCTCTGCTCCGTGTGCAGCCGCTGCAGCATGGCCAATGTTGAGTTCCACCTGGTGGGCATGTCACATATAAGGCGGTTCTTGGGCAGGTTCAACTCCTTTTGGAGCTCACCCAGCCGAGCACAGGTATTAAATGATCGCCGGAAATGCACACAGACTTTCCTGGCCTGCTTCAGGACATCCTGTAAGCCCGGGTATGTAAAATAAATAAATTGCGGCGCTACCTAAAAAATTAATACACTATAATAAAATAGCAAAATATAAGGTGCAAAAGTGAATCCACCTCACTAAAGTGACAAATGTGCAATAATGAACCATAAAATATGTTGCATCTAATATAGAATAAAATTGATAATATATGTGCATAAAAAAATCATGCGTGAAATAATTTCAAAGTCCAAAATGTAGAATAAGCACTAATGTGCAAAAAATGCAATAATAGATAGTGATCCTCAAATAAAGTCCATGCAAATGATTGGTGACCATATAACAAAGTCCATGCAAAAAATATATAAAGTGACTTCCAATGTGTGATTGTCCACCATAGAACTTCAGTGCCAAGCTTGTGCACCACCAGTTTCCCCCAGCCTCTCACCTCAAATACATAGCATAAAGGCACTGTATATAACCAGATGCTATTCCATCCTTATCCGTCCAGCCTCAATGACATACCACTGTACATATACGGTTAATCCTTCCCCAGTTTCTTCAGATAGATCCAATTACAGTTGGTGGTACATAAAGCATAGAAGAAAGACAAGGGGGGGCTCTCATGTGTAGTATCCAAAAACAATAATTTTAATAGATAAAAATCCTCACTTACATAAAAGCAGATGACAGCAAATTCGTAACACAACCCGGACTTCCGGTCTCGGCCGCGACCGGAAGTGATGAGTGTAACACCTAAGCTCCTTGCGGCCGAGACCGGAAGTCCGGGTTGTGTTACGAATTTGCTGTCATCTGCTTTTATGTAAGTGAGGATTTTTATCTATTAAAATTATTGTTTTTGGATACTACACATGAGAGCCCCCCCTTGTCTTTCTTCTATGCTTTATGTACCACCAACTGTAATTGGATCTATCTGAAGAAACTGGGGAAGGATTAACCGTATATGTACAGTGGTATGTCATTGAGGCTGGACGGATAAGGATGGAATAGCATCTGGTTATATACAGTGCCTTTATGCTATGTATTTGAGGTGAGAGGCTGGGGGAAACTGGTGGTGCACAAGCTTGGCACTGAAGTTCTATGGTGGACAGTCACACATTGGAAGTCACTTTATATATTTTTTGCATGGACTTTGTTATATGGTCACCAATCATTTGCATGGACTTTATTTGAGGATCACTATCTATTATTGCATTTTTTGCACATTAGTGCTTATTCTACATTTTGGACTTTGAAATTATTTCACGCATGTTTTTTTTATGCACATATATTATCAATTTTATTCTATATTAGATGCAACATATTTTATGGTTCATTATTGCACATTTGTCACTTTAGTGAGGTGGATTCACTTTTGCACCTTATATTTTGCTATTTTATTATAGTGTATTAATTTTTTAGGTAGCGCCGCAATTTATTTATTTTACATACTATTCCTTTGGTGTTAGAGATCACTATTTTTTTGCTGGCTGCTTCCACACATTTATATATATTTTTTAGACATTTTTACACATTTATTAATAGTCAGGTGGAGCGCATTAGCACCTTTCATTTACATCTGTAAGCCCGGGTAGCTGCCCAAGAACCGCTGCACCACCAGGTTTAGGACGTGAGCTACACAGGGCACATGGGTCAGTTGTCCCTGTCGGAGGGTGGAGAGGAGGTTGGTGCCATTGTCGCAAACCACCATTCCTGGCTTAAGCTGGCGTGGCGTCAACCACCTCTCGGCCTGCCCCTGCAGAGCTGACAAAACATCCGCCCCAGTGTGGCTCCTGTCCCCCAAACAAACCAGCGCAAGCACGGCATGGCATAGTTTTGCCTGCGTACTTGCGTAGCCCCTGGAATGCCTACGGAGCACCGCTGGTTCTGAGGACAGAGCACTGGAAGAGGCCATGGAGGAAGAAGAAGAGGAGGGGGTGGAGGAGAGAGGTGTGTCACAACCAATAGTAGCATTTTGGAGGCGTGGTGGCGGAACAACCTCCAACACTACTGCACCTTGTCCTGCATCCTTCCCAGCTGCCAGAAGAGTGACCCAATGGGCCGTGAAAGACAGGTAATGTCCCTGTCCATGCCTGCTGGACCATGAGTCAGCGGTAATATGCACCTTACCGCTGACCACCCTGTCCAGCGAGGCAAGGACATTGCCTTCCACATGTCGGTAGAGAGCCAGAATCGCCTTCCGTGAGAAAAAGTGGCGTTTGGGGACCTGCCACTGAGGAACCGCACATTGTACAAACTCACGGAAGGGGGCCGAGTCTACCAACTGAAAAGGCAGCAGTTGAAGTGCTAGCAATTTAGCCAAGCTAGCATTCAACCGCTGGGCATGTCGATGGCTGGGAGTGAACTTCTTTCGCCGGTCCAGCAGCTGGGGCAGGGACATTTGCCTGCTATAATCGGACGTGGGTGTACTGCTAGCAGAATGCCCGGAAGCACTTGGCTGTGACACACCTAATTCTACACCTTCATTCCTCTCAGAGCAGGTTTCGGAGAGGACTGAAGGTCTAGTGGGGTTGGAGATGCCAGCTGATGAGGAGCAAGGAGAGGTCCACTTTGTTCTTTGGTGTGGGTCTTTGAGGTACGCTTGCCAACGAGCTGCATGGCAGGTCCACATATGTCTGATGTTTTGGCCACGCAAGATACGCTTGAGACATATGTTGCAAATAGCAGCGGTGCGATCTGATGCACTCGTCTCAAAAAAGGCCCACACCAAAGAACTTTTAGAATAACGCGCAGAGGCAGCGCCCTGCACAGGCGGAGCTCTGCGGTGTGATTCAGTCGGTGTGCTGCCCCTAAGCTGGCCCCCGGAGGGCATCCTGCCTCGTTGGACAGGTGCCTCCTCCTCCTCTCTCCTACCAGGCACCCACGTGAAGTCAGTGCCCTCATCATCCCCTCCCTCTTCATCGCTGTAGCAAACCTGGCAGTATGCTGCAGCTTGTGGAACATGACTGCCAGATTGCTGTCCTTCTTGAGCATCCCCTCTCTGCATTCACGCTACTGCCTTCCTCTAGCTGAGTGTCATCATCAGAGCCTACAAAACACTGGGCATCCTCCTGGAGCATGTACCCAACACTGTGCTCAAAGAGTTCAGGAGACTCCTCAGGAGGACGTGGTAGGTCTAGGGAAGGAGTCACTGATGATGACATTGAGACGAGGGAAGACGATGCGTTGGCAGCTGCTTTGCTAGTACCCTGAGACTGGGTGAGAGAGGATGAGGAGGATGAAGAGGGCTTGGTCATCCACTCTACCAAGTCGTTGGCATGTTGCGGCTCAACATGTCCAGCTGCCGAAAAGAAGGACAAGCGTGTCCCATGGCCACGTGCTGATGACAATGCACCGCGTCCACAACCAGCACTGCTTGCCCTCTTTTATCGGCTCGCACCTGTCTGCCTCTCCTTGCTGGCCTTCCAGACATGGTAATGGCCTGAAGGGAGTTGGGTAAAACAGCAAGGGTAGATACAGGTGTATATTGTGCTGGAGGCACAAAACACCCACTAACTCCTGCAGATGCCTTTATTATAGAATACCAGAGATAAAGGGGTATATACAGATGTATACTGTGCTGTGCTGGAGGCACACACAACTTCCAATAACTCCTGCAGATAGCTCAAATAGAGAAGAGCTATGTAGGTGGATATTGCGGTGTGTACTGGGTACAGAGCACGCAGACAGCACGCACAAGCTCCTAACACTACTGACTGTAAGCTCTATTATAAAACATAGATCACTAGCTATATAGGTGAGGTGAATATAGCGGTGTATACTGCGGTCAGGGCACACAGACAACAACCACTACAGAAGAGCAAGATCGAAAATCGGCCGATAACGATCGGTGTATACTGTGTTGAAGGTACACAGAACACCCACTAACTGCTTCAGACGCCAACACACTACACAAGGCCGCCGCGCTGGTGGCCTTATATAGTGTGGGGCGTGTACTACACAGCCTGAGCTATGATTGGCCATAGGCATCCTGCCTGTGGCCAATCATGGCTCTCCTCGCTGCTGGCGCTGTGATTGGCCAAGCATGCGGGGTCACAGTGCATGCTTGGCCAATCATGAGCCAGCAATGCACTGCGCCATTGCAGTGCATTGTGGGCCGTGAGCGCCACATGAATTTGTCACGAACGGCCCATAACGTTCGGAATTCGCTGAACGGGCGAACAGCCAATGTTCGAGTCGAACGTATGTTCGACTCGAACACGAAGCTCATCCCTAATGTCAAGAAAACCATGCCCACTGTGATTTGCAAAATGAAGTGAGATCTTGGATTGGCAGAGGAGAAATGAGAGGAGAGCTTTCTCTAGGAATATAAAACCAGCTACTTACAGCCTGCAATACTGCTGACCACCACTGGAGGGAGAAACTCCCTTTATCTGGCTGGGCACACAGACAGGCAGATACAAATCTTCCATACAATCTGATACAATCTAAGTAGTGTGGAGCAGACAAGTGATCCCCACACACTTCAGAGGATCCCCCAAGCGATCCTCCAATCTAGAATCTTGGTGTGATGACTTCTTCCGCTGCCCCCCACCCCCTCACACAGGATTTAGGGCAAATTGTATGAAGTGTGTGATGTGAGTGGTGTGCCAGGCAGTGATACACACACACACATACAGATTCCTGTCTGCCAGATACAATCACTTCCACACAGACAATAATCTACATTAGGGAGGAGCTCCGAGTCTGAACAGAAGATTGGATGAACACTGGCTCCTCCCATATTCTTCTCACATGCAATGTTTACGGCATTTAGTGCAGATGAATGTGATGGCTTCTGGCTGTCACTAGTTTGTAGGGAAGCTCCTCCTTTGCAACCACTGACTTCATCCCAGCCATTCCCTTACATGGCCACGTAGGCAAATGGGTGGGGCATAGATTATGGCATCATTGTCTGGATATGACCTTATCTGGGCAATGATTTCACTACTATCCACGCCCCTTCCTTTATATAGCTGATGACGGCCCAGGGCACTATCAGTCAGCGAGGTTTACCATCAGAGATCGCTCCTGTGTGGCCGATTATTGGGGAATCAATGGGCAGTTGGCATCGGGATTGACAATGGTTTTACAATGAGAGAATTTTTGGGGGATTTTATTTAAAAAAAGATACATTGAGGGTGTTTATTTCATTTTATTGTGAATGAGTAGGAGTGCTATGTACTATGCACCCCAAATGTATTCATGTAGGGGGGGTGATATCTGGACACTTCAAGTCCCCCTGCCCCCCCCCCCCCCCAATCACCAGGCCAGTGTTCTGGGGATGAGGCCCTTGTTCTTATCAACATGGGAACAAAGTGCTTTACAATGAGGGGTCCCCCCTGGGAAGGCAACCCGTGTTGAGGGCACATGGCCAGTATGGTTCAGGAGAAGGGGGGAGCTTCATGCTTGTCCCTTTCCTGGTCAGTAGGCTGAATGTTTGGATTACGGATCTGGTATGGATTTTCTGGGAAGGTGGCACACACTTTTTCTGTGTAAGGCCCTCCTTTAATATCCATCTTAAGCCCCATACACACTATCAGTTTTTCTGCTGAGTTTTTCCTTCAGGTTTACCAAAACCATATAATATGAGGTCAAACCTTAGGAATTTCAATTTGTATGCAATCAGACAGGCCCTTCTACTACATGGTTTTGGGAAATCTGAAGGAAAAAGTCAGCAGAAAATCTGATAGTGTGTATGGGGCTTTAGACTCAGAGGGTCTGGTATGTAATTTGCTGGGCTCTATACATTTTGTCATTCTTGCTCTAGGACGGGCTGCAGAAAAAGTGACATTTACAAAGAAAAATGCATCCGTTTAAATTGCCAGAAATTATATTACAATACCGGCTTGTTTTTTTAAACATACAGACCCTCCATAAGTTCCCCAAATACATAGAAGAATCTCGGGGGGGGGGGGGTCTGTGTGCTGTTTTGGCAATTTTTAGTGTATGAGTATGATCTCAGGTATTACTATAAAGTCATGTCTGGTGAAGGAAACTAAGGGGTCTACTTATAGAAAATTCATGAGATGAATGTGACAAACATTCATCCAGAAGAATTCATTCATGGAAGCATTTGGGTGGCTAAGCGAATGTTTCCACACACCCCCGGTAAAGTGCCCCCCGATACATGCCCACTATGTATCCCAGGCTCCCCCTTGTGTGTAAACACACAAATCCCTGTGCTGTCAGAGGAGAGGAGACATGTTGTTTGTTCCTACTATGTGGGAACAGCAACATGTCTCCTCTCCTACTCAATCCTATCCTCATACAGTTAGAACACACTGAGGGAACACACAATTAACTTCTTGATCACCACTAGTTTTAACCCCTTCCCTACCAGTGTCATTTACACAGTAATCAGAGCATTTTTATAACACTGATCACTGTATAACTGTCAATGGTCCCAAAAAGTGTCCAATGTATCCATCGCAATACCGCTAAAAATCGCAGATCACCGCCATTACTAGTAAAAAATAATGGCATAAATCTTTCCCATAGTTTGTAGACACAATAAATTTTTGCGCAAATCAATCAATATACGCTTATTGCAATTTTGTTTACCAAACATATGTAGCAGAATATGGTGATGAAATACCACCAAAAGAACGCTCTATTTATGGGGAAAAAAACAACGCAAATTTTGTTTGGGTACAGAGCAGAATGACCGTGCAATTGTCAGCTAAAATAACAAAGTGCCAAATTGTAAAAAATGCTCTGGTCAGGAAGGGGGTAAAATCTTCCAGGGATGAAGGGGTTAGAGAGAACCTGTCAACAAAAAAAAATCATCAAATAGGGGACTTTTTGTCCTCCATGTCAGTGTTTCTCAAACTTTTTTCAGTCAAGGCACCCTCCAAAATTATGGAAAGTCTTGAGGAGCCCCAATCTAAAATGTAAAAAAACTTTTCTAAGCCCTTGTACACATGGTCGGAGATTCCGACGGAATGTGTCCTATCAGACCGTTTTGTCGGATATTCCGACTGTGTGTGGTCTGCATCGGACTGTTTCCGTCGGAATATCCGACGGACCAAGTTTTCTAACTTGCCGGTAAAATTTTCCGACAAAATGCTCCTATCGGTCATACTCCGATCATGTGTAGCCTACTCCGACAGACAAAGTGCCACGCATGCTCAGATCAAATTCCTAGACCAAAGCTATTGGCTACTAGCCTGAACGTAGTCCCGTCGTAACGAAATAACGTCATCACGTTATGTACAATCGGATTTTCCGACAATTTAGTCCGACCGTGTGTATGCAACATCACTTCCGGAATTAATCCGTCGGAATTACTCTGACGGATTTGGTTGTCGGAATCTCCGACCGTGTGTACAAGGGCTAATAGTTCTACATAATGCAAAAACACCAACACACGTAGGACACCCAACATTATAGGTGATTTATTCTTCCAAAGCAAATACTCTTTTGCAAACTCGTATTGACTAGTTTTCCAATTTTTCTCTTCTCCCTCAGTGTTTCTCCATCACTTAGCTTATGAGACCCCAAAGCTGATGGAGAGGGGCAGGGGAGAGTCACACAAGGATGATATTCAGGCAACTGACATCCTCCTTATAAACTCATGATGTCATTGGTCGTTAGGAGGTTGGAAGCTAGAAGGTTGTAATGGTGTACAATGAAAACCTGAGGTTTTGTGTAACTAAAAGGCTTCATCCACCCTCCGGATTGTATATCATTTTGGGGCAATTTTTAGGCATTTTGCCAAGGCATCCCTGAAGAAATCTCAAGGTACCCTGGTTGAAAAAGGCTGCTCTATTTAATGAAAAATATATATATTTTTTCAATTGTACAAAATTAAATTTAAACCCAGGCACATAACCCCACCAAAAAGAAATCGGAGGCCCTGCCCCTACATATACACATGTACAAACATAAACTCACAGATTGGGGCACTTACACCTGGCCAGAATGAGAGCAATAATTCTAGAACCAGACCTCCTCTGTAACTAAACTGATGACCTATAGGGGCTTTTAAAGCATTGCCTACAGAAAATATAGGGTACTGAAGTTTGTCACAATTTCACGGGAGCAAACAAATTAAAAATTTGATATGTTGGGTATCTATTTACTGGGTGCAATATCAGCTTTTATATTTTACAAAAAAAATGGGTAATTTATTGTGTTTTTGTGCCCCCTAAAATTAACTTTACAAAAATTTGTGTGTTTTTACAGAAAGTTTGTGGTTCCTAGACATTTGCAATAGTATCGTGTGACATAAAAAATTGGAACTACCACTATTTTATTCTCTAGGGTGTCTGCTTTCAGAAGATATAATGTTTTGAGGGTTTTATAGAATTTTCAGGCCTGAAATTATTATTTTTTACTCCTTCCTGCCTGGTCTATAGCAGAATGATGGCCAGGCGGGGGTTCCATTATCCTGACTGGATGTCATATGATGCCCACTAAAATAAGCCACCTAGGCACATGGCGATAGGTGGTGTGGTGTGTCGCTCTGACATGCCGCATCTCCAATCTTGATGAAGAGTCTACGTCATAGGCTCTTTGTTATCAGCTGTGTCCAATTAAAGCTAATCACATCGTAACCAGGAAGTGCTGGTTATCGGCTTTCCTTTATTCATGCTGACAAGGGGCGAGTAGAGGAGAGCCGATCAGTGGCTCTCCTGACAGGGGCAGATCTGCACTAATATTCAGCATTGCTTATCAGTACAGTCCAATCAGCAACGATCACCAGCGATGATTTCAAAGCAGTACCCATCAGGTATGCTAATCAGTGTCCATCAGTAATGCCTGTCGGTACCTCCTCATCAGTGAAGAAGAAAACGTACTTATTTACAACATTTTATAACAGAAACAAAGAAAAAAAATTCTCTTTTTTTATTTGTAGCACAAAAATAACAACCCCAGTGATGGTTAAATACCACCAAAAGAAATCTCTATTTGTGGGGAAAAAACATACAAATTTCATATGGGTACGGTGTTGCATGACCGGACAATCGTCATTCAAAATGTGAGAGCAATGAAAGCTGAAAATTGGCCTGGGCAGGAAGATGGTGAAAGTGTCCCGTATTGAAGGGGTTAAACAGGTGGTCACAAGACGTATCTGGCAGTGAAAGGGTTAAAGGATAAGTCCACCTTCGGGTACATGTTCCTGCAGTGGCTCAGCGATCCGAGCCCTTTGTGTGACAGCAGTGTGGCGAGAAGTTCCCCGTATCGGCTGTCACTTTGTAAAAAGAGCGTGGCCGTGCCTTCATTCACAGAGTTCTTTCCTTTGCTGATGTCGGCTTGTAGTTTTCAATGAACTCCCACACCGTTGCTGAGCTCTCTGGCAGATGAGGAAAAGGAGACTGTCATAAGGAACAAGGAGATTGTCATAAAGGACAAGGAGATTGAGACCCCGATTTAGTCCCTTGGACAAGTCATTTTTTCAAACAAATGTCCACAGATGTATATCAGGGTGTGCTTCTTTCCCACATGAGAGCTGTGATGTCCAGCAACATTCATATAGAACATATTTCCCGCACTCAAGGCACTAATACACCTCAAGGGTTGTGTGGGATCCCTGATGTTCAGGAAGACAAATCTTCAGTGAGAAACAATTCTCTCACTCAGGACAGGAAAGTGGCTTCTCCCCCGCGTGAGATCTCTGATGCCTGGAAAGACTGAATATCTGTGAAAAACATTTCCCACACTCATGGCATGAATGCGGCTTCTCCCCCGTGTGAGATCTCTGATGTTTGTAAAGACTGGACTTCTCTGAAAAACATTTCCTGCACTCAGGACAGCAATATGGCTTCTCCCCTGTGTGAGATCTCTGATGTCTGGAAAGATGGGACTTCTGTGAAAAACATTTCCCACACACGGGACAGGAAAGTGGCTTCTCCCCTGTGTGAGATCTCTGATGTGTGTTAAGGCTGGACTTCTGTGAAAAACATTTCCCACACTCAGGACAGGAAAGTGGCTTCTCCCCCGTGTGAGATCTCTGATGTGTGTTAAGACTGGACTTCTGTGAAAAACATTTCCCACACTCAGGACAGCAATACGGCTTCTCCCCTGTGTGAGATCTCTGATGTGTGGAAAGACTGGCCTTCTGTGAAAAACATTTCCCGCATTCAGGACAGGAATACGGCTTCTCCCCAGTGTGAGACATCTGATGTTTGTAAAGACTGGACTTCTCTGAAAAACATTTCCCGCACTCAGGACAGGAATATGGCTTCTCCCTGGTGTGAGATCTCTGATGTGTATAAAAACCTGACTTCACTGAAAAACATTTCCCACACTCAGGACAGGAATATGGCTTCTCTCCCGTGTGAGATCTCTGATGTGTGGAAAGACTGGACTTCTGTGAAAAACATGTCCCGCATTCAAGACAGGAATATGGCTTCTCACCTGTGTGAGATCTCTGATGTGTGTGAAGATGGGACTTCACTGAAAAACATTTCCTGCACTCAGGACAGGAATACGGCTTCTCCCCCGTGTGAGATCGCTGATGTATGACAAGATCTGATTTTTGAATAAAGCATTTGCCGCACTCAAGGCAGGAATGAGGTTTCTCCCCCGTGTGAGATCTTTTATGCACATTAAGATGTGATTTAGAATGGAAACATTTCCCGCACTCAGGACAGGAATGCGGCTTCTCACCTGTGTGGGATCTTTTATGCCTAATAAACTTGGATTTATAATGGAAACACTTCCCGCACTCAGTACAGGAAAATCTCTTATCTGTTGGAAGGATGGCACCATCCCTCACAGTCTGAGGTTCCTCAGGATAAGAGGAATACGATGGCCCATCTACACTGTGTGGTGCCGGATGGACATTTGAGGTAGTCGGGTTTTCTCCTGGACTATACTGTGTGATGTCCTCATCTTCTACTTTACAGTCTGAAGACAAAGTGAGACAATCCTCTGAGGTTTTCCTCATCTCCAGTCCATCTACCAAAATAGAAATAAAAAGATTATTACTAGACATGAGCAGATTGGTTCCCCTAAACCAGGACTCCTCCCACATCAGGCAGCTTTGTCTCTGAGGATCTTACAATTCCCCCCTCGAGGTAACTAGTAAATGGGCACTCTGTAGGGCAGCAACTAATGATTATTTTCATAATTGATTAGTTGGCCGATATTGTTTTAATTGGATAAAAACCTCAAAAAAAGGTTGGTGTATAATTTAGTTAATATTCTTGAATATCTATATGCAGCGGTAAATATAAATATCCAGATATATAGTTGTATATTTAATCCACTCAGAATAACAGACAGAGAGATGTATTATTAGAGGTGAATCTGCCACATAACAGAATCAGAGATCAACATTATTAAAATATAAAAAAAGATGTAAAACGCTGTTTTGCAGATTATCAGACAGGAGTGTAATATAAAATGATGGATGACAGACTCTCTTGTCATAGGCAGGTAGGTGGGTACAAGCTCCCTGAACCTGATGTCACTTATGCTGGTCCTACACAAACTAATTTTTCTTTCCCAAAAAACATTCATCCAATTTTCTAACCATTAGTCGGGTCAAATCGGCATTCATTTCCGACCACAGTGATAGGAAAATTTGAAGGAGCAGAACAGAAAACTTCTTGATAGAACAAATTTTCACATTGTGTATGTGGTTTTTGCCCAGAAGTTACATTTATTTAAAATTGAATGTTAAAAGCAAGTGTAATTTTCAAACTACACTTGTCCATTCATTGAATGTACAAATATATGCACGAATATTCTTGTCCAAAAATCGATCCGTGTATGGTCAGCATAGGACATTTAGTAGCAGCAGCATGATTTTTTTAAATCTGTTATGATGGGGTTAAAAAAAAATCCTTTATATTACAAAAACAGCAGATAATAACTATTATAAGGGATGCATTTATACTGTGAAATGGTGAAAGTAATACATCTTATATCATATATTTAATAATAAATATACCCAGAAGTAGGATATGTGGGGATTTTACCCAAGGATTTAGACTTGAAGCTATATGGGGGGATTTTATACTAAAGTAGTACTGAAAGCTGAGACTTTTTCAAGGATATAATAATTTTAAATATAATGCACAATACTAGTAAACTTTTACTTTATGTAATAGTAATGCCTTCTATCACTTCCTGTCTATCAGCCTCCACCTTCTTTGATTCAGATGCTAATCTTCCCCACACAGAGCCCTTAAAGACATTGTAAATGTTGGATTTTTTTTTTTAAAACAAACTTGCCATACTTACCTGCTCTGTGTAATGTTTTTTCACAGAGCAGCCCTGATTCTCCTCCTCTAGACCCCCTCCCCCATGCCACTTCTGGCTCCTCCAGGGTTCAGGGTTTTCCTATAGGAAGCTGAAAAGTATAGTATTGAGTCTGGTAGAGAAAGTCACAAAGTATAATATAGAGTTCCCCTATAGGAAGCCGCAAAGTATAGTATAGAGTTCCCCTATAGGAAGCTGCAAAGAATAGTATAGAGTTCCCCTATAGCAAGGTACAAAAACTTCTGCCTTTAGAATAATTTGGATATGTGAAAGAATTGCGCTAAACCAGTAACACAGAATAATTAAATCATGTGAAAAATACCCCAAAATTGTGTCATCAATAAAGAAATACAATATTATATACCATAAATACAGAGATGATTAAAACACAAACTTATACATATATGTGCTATATATATGTTATATAGTGAAAACCATACGTAAAAAAGTCCTCACAAAATAATGATGATAACAACAATAATAGCGAGTCCATGTGTTGTTTCAAACACCAGCACCCGTGCAAAATTATTTAAAAATATCAAGGAAAAATTACATTTTAAAAATTATATAAAGTCCATCCGTGAGTGAAAAATCTTCAAAAGTATGTGCCGTATTCAATCCACCATTAATGTATAAAGATTTACTTCTTACTAGGAGTCTATTCACTATATAGCACATATACAGTATCTATACGTTTGTGTTTTAATCATCTCTGTATTTATGGTGTATAATATTGTATTTCTTTATTGATGACACAATTTTGGGGTATTTTTCACATGATTTAATTATTCTGTGTCACTGGTTTAGCGCAATTCTTTCACATATCCATTTACCCTTACTGTAGTCATGTTATACAACAGAGCTGCAGCTTCCAATAGATCTCTATAGAAGATCTAGCTTCTCAGTTATTTATGCACCTGGCTGCAATTTTTCCGTAGCGCAGTTTCTCTTTTTTTATAATTTTAGAAACAGAGAGTCAGAGAGTGTCAGAGAGTGAGGATGGGGGGGGGGGGGCGAACAACCAAGATGAAGACTGGACTGATCCTGGATGCAACAAAATTAATTGGGTTATTGACTCCTCACTCATTATCACTTTCTTTGTAAGGTTACAAGGTCTGAGGATGTTATCACATTTTTATCAACATGTAAAAGTCTGCGCTCCAATCAAATCATCAGATATAAAATGTCCAGCTGGTAGGAAATGGGTGTAAAAGAAGTCAGGACTATATAATGTACAACTTATTACATAGGATACAACAGTTAGGATTTTATAGAATCAGAATGATGTAATGTACAATATTGTGCCATTTTTTTCAATGAATTTTATCTCTATTGCCAAGACCCAACAATTCATTACAGCCACACGATATTAAAAGGAATATTTCATTTTTATTGTTTCACTTTAAGCATTATTAAAATCACTGCTCCTGAACAAACAGTAGTTTTAAAAAAAAAAATTATACATGCATTGATACATGCCCCCTGGGGCAGGACCCAGGTCCCCAAACACTTTTTATGACAATAACTAGCATATACGCCTTTAAAATTAGCACTTTTGGTTTTTCATGTTAGTGTCCCATAGACTTTGACGGTGTTCCCGGCTTTCGAATTTGCCACAAACATGGCATAATGTTTGTTGTTCGCCGAACAACCAAAGTTGGGCCCAAACTTACGCTTGAGCCAAATCGTTCGCCCATCCTAAGTCAGGAGCAGGTATAGGCTGAACGACATGTAACAATGATTTTTTTTTTTTTTAACTTAATTTTTAAATGAGCAGCGATTTGCTGATGCTTAAAGTGAAAGCATAAAAATAAAAGAAATCCTTCAATATAGTGCCTGTGGGGGTCCCATTAGTCTATCTGTAAAGTGGCTCATCTGTACTGTGTACAGAAGCTGCTGCAGCAATAATTGCATTTACAAAGCCAACAAAAATTACAATTTTCCCTGCAAGCTTTCTTTATTTTGTAAGAAATGGCTTGGGGAGCCAGTCTGTATGATGAGGCCACAATGTAGTGCACTGGGAACAAGATTAGAGATTTTTTTGGGATAAATTCTGGTGTCTCTTCCACAGACTTTGGATAGAAGTAGCAGGTGCAGAAGAATTGGGCTATGGGTGTCAGTGGCGCCTTCTCACCGTAACCCTATAGAGGTACTCTTAATGAAAGCAAGAATTGGCCTTGCTGTCAAAAATTATAAGAAAAATTGGTCTTTGGGTGTTAATTGTACCCATGAAACCTACACCAAAAAAATACTTACAGATGAAATCAACACTCACAAGTCTAGGCAGCCTAGAAGTCCTGCAGAGATTCCATATCCCAACCAAAAACACTTAATCAGTGACATTGGCATCAGGGGCTTCTGGTAATCCAGGACTGATTAATTTTGATAAATGTCAGTCTGTGGCCAGACGCATTCTATTAACAGTAACAAAACCTAAAGCAGCACTGAATGCCTTTTCGGAGAGCACACTGGATGCAGGGCAGCCTAGCAGCCTCATTGTATACTGGGCAAGTTCTGGCCAGTGATCTATTCTCATGACCCAGTAAGCCAGTGGATCATTGATTGGAAAGCTCTCCATCTCTGTTTTTGCACCCTAAATAATCATCTAAAAAAACGTATGTGGCCACCTTCACCGCTCCTCTCTTGACCAAGAGAACAAATCGGCTGCACATGTACTAAAAAAGGCCCAGACAGCTGAGCTGTGAGAAGTGGGCTGGGAGATAACAGCTCCACAATGTGATGGAATAGGGTGGTTGTTCTCTACTCCTCCATGATGGCTGCCTTGTTGGGGTTGTGACTCACCCTCACTTTCCTCCTCTGCTCTATCTGGCACCCAAGTCGAGTCAGTGACCTCATCATCATCTCCTCCATCCTCATTACCACTGGAGAAAACCTGGCAATACGCTGCGGCTGGGGGAACATGAAAGACAATTTGTGTACCAGTGTTCACCCCTCTCTGTAGGCTCATGTTCCTGCCTTCCTCAACCTCAGACTCAGAACCAACATCTGAATCGAGTAATGGCTGTGCATCATCAAGGAGCAAGTGGCTGACACTGAGTTCAAATAACCTTTCTGACTCCTCCATGTCTGATGCTGAGGCCATGGCAGAAATAGCTGTGGACAAGGAGGCAGGTTTTGCCACTCTGGCAGCTGCAGGGGACTGCGCACTAGTCTCTGCTTGGGTGGCGGAGGATGAGGATGGTTTATTAAGCCAGTCCACCACTTCCTCTGCAAGCTGTGGCTGGATAGCATGATCAACATCACTAACCAGAGGAAATGGTGCCATGCCTGAGGACTGACCACGTCCACCTTTGCCTGTGGATACATATACTGATGGCCCCCTCACAGTGCCAAGGGAACATCTGCCTCTCCTTGTTTTCCTCCCAGACATGAAGGGGGGTGGGGGTGCTAATTAACAAAAATGTAATAAAGATGTGTACGTGGATGCACTTTAATCAATGGAAAGTGGTGTTCGGTGCACTTTAATATGAGTATTCATAACACAGCCACTCTCCACGGATACACTATAATATACAATATACTGCATCAAACGTGCAGTAATGCACAGAAGTATATCGCGTTGGATTCCTTTTGTATCAAATTCTAGTTTAACTGTAATGTAACTGTAATGTCTGCCTTTATTTTGTTAAGCGCTGCGCAAACTGTTGCCGCTGTATAAATCCTGTATAATAATAATATAATGTGAGGGGTTAGCTCGGCAGCGGTGTGTGTGACCCCCTGGATGGGTTCACAACACAAAATCAGGCACAGCAGACAGCGTTGTAGGTGCAACAAAAACAAAAGATGCGGTTTATTTAAGCTACACGCAGTGAAACATATAACAGCCAAACAAAAATAAAACATGAAAATAAATCCTTGGTCAACTTGACCTCTAATTACACACTTAGATTCCCTGTCTAACAACTGAGTGCAGCCTTGTGCTGCACCAGTCCCTGTCTCTGTTGTAGAGGTTTGCCACACAGGCGTTAACTCACCGCACAGAACAGATATCACACTCCCCAGTCTATACACACAAAACTGGTTCCAGGATGGAGCATCTCCCTAAGCATGCTGGGGTTTTTTGTAGAGGTCTTAATGAGCCCACTTACTTCAGCTGGGCTCATTAACTCTTCCCCTCTAATTGTAAAAGTCTGCATAAAGCCTGAATCTAGGGCACACATATTTCCCATCCTGGATACAACCAGGTGACTTTACCTGCGTGCTGCCACATACCCCCCCCCCTCTTGTTTCAACCTTGGGGTTGTAACACAAGCAGTCAGACACGCATGTATCCGAGACAAAGCATCCACATTCCCCATTTTAACACCAGGGCGATGCTTAACTGTAAAGTTAAATTCTTGTAGGGCCAGGAACCACCTATTTACCCTTCTATTGGTCTCCTTGTTCTGAGCCATCCACTTTAAAGGAGCGTGATCAGTCACCAGGTCAAAGTGCCTACCTAGCAGATAGTACCGAAGGGAATCTAGAGCCCACTTCACTGCTAAACATTCCTTCTCAATCGTGGCGTAATTTACCTCATGGGACTTCAACTTCCTGCTGAGGTAAATGACTGGGTGTTCTTCCCCGTTCCAGACCTGGGATAACACTGCTCCTAACCCAACGTCTGATGCATAAGTTTGTACAACAAAGTCCTTAGAGAAGTCTGGTGAGTACAACACTGGCTGGCTACATAAGGCTGTTTTTAAGGACTGAAATGTTTCTTCAGCCTCTGGGGACCATTTAACCATAACAGACTCTTTCCCTTTTGTCAGGTTGGTGAGGGGCACAGCCTGAGAAGCAAAATGGGGAATGAATCGTTGATAATAGCCAGCGATTCCCAGAAAGGCTCGTACCTGTTCCTTTCTGTTGGGACGTGGCCAACTCTGTATGGCCTCGACTTTATTGACTTGGGGTTTTATCACCCCCCTCCCAATAGTGTACCCAAGATATTTGGCCTCCTCCTGTCCAATGGTACACTTCTTTGGATTGGCCGTAAACCCAGCTTCCCGGATAGAGTCTAGGACTGCTTGTACTTTTGGCAAATGTGAGACCCAGTCTGTGCTATGGATAATCACATCATCCAGGTAAGCTGCAGCATATATCTGATGGGGCCTCAGAATCTTATCCATTTTCAGCTGGAATGTTGCCGGTGCATTCTGTAACCCAAACGGCATTCTCTTATATTGGAATGCCCCATCTGGGGTTACAAACACAGTTTTCTCCTTGGCCGACTCGGCCAGGGGAATTTGCCAATACCCTTTGGTGAGATCAAGAGTTGTCATATATCGGGCTGTTCCCAGCCGGTCAATCAACTCATCTATACGCAGCATGGGGTAGGTGTCAAATTTTGTAACTTTATTTAATTGTCGAAAATCGTTACAAAACCGCCAGCTCCCATCAAGTTTGGGCACTAGTACGATAGGACTGGACCAGTCACTCTGGGACTCCTCTATCACACCCAATTCCAGCATCCTTTGAACCTCCCCACGTATTGCCTCCCGTCGGGCCTCTGGTATTCTATAAGGTTTTAGTTTTACCCTTTCTCCTGGCGGGGTGATAATGTCATGCTCTACGCCAGATGTTTGTCCCGGAAGCTCAGAGAAAATCTCTTTGTTATGAAGTACAAACTCTTTAACCTCCTGTTGTTGGGGTTTCGATAAGGTGTCTGCTATTCCAACCTCAGGAACTAAGCAATCAGGCTGTACTTGTTAAAAGTCTCTGCGACTAGGGATTCCCTATCCCTCCAGGCTTTCAGCAGATTGATGTGATAGATCTGCTCCTGCTTTCGCCTTCCTGGCTGTCTAACCCTGTAGTTCACCTCACTAATTTTTTCAATTACTTCATATGGACCTTGCCATTTGGCCAGAAATTTGCTTTCAACCATAGGGACTAGCACCAAGACCCTATCCCCCAGGGAAAAAGTACGGGTCTTGGCCCCACGGTTGTACACTCTCTGCTGTGCTAGCTGCGCTTGGGTTAAATGTTCCTTTACAATTGGCATTACCTGTGCAATTCTATCTTGCATCAAGGCGACATGCTCAATCACACTCCTGTGAGGAGAACTCTCATTTTCCCAAGTTTCCTTGGCGATATCCAGCAGCCCTCTTGGGTGTCTCCCATAGAGCAACTCGAAGGGTGAGAAACCCGTAGAGGATTGGGGTACCTCCCTAATGGCAAACATTAGATAGGGTATTAGACAGTCCCAATTCTTTCCATCTCTATCCACCACCTTCTTTAACATTTGTTTTAGGGTTTTGTTGAATCTTTCAACCAACCCATCTGTTTGGGGGTGATACACAGATGTACGCAATTGCGTCACTTTGTACAACTTGCATAATTCTTTCATAACCCGGGACATAAAGGGTGTACCTTGGTCCGTAAGCAGTTCCTTACAAATACCCACGCGGCTAAAAACAAGAGATAGCTCTTTGGCTATGGTTTTGGCCGAGGTATTTCGAAGAGGAATTGCTTCCGGATAACGGGTGGCATACTCCAATATAACCAAAATGTACTGATGCCCCCTGGCGGACTTCATTATCGGACCTACCAAATCCATTGCGATCCTTTCAAAGGGGACCTCAATGATAGGAAGAGGTACCAGCGGGTTATGGAAATGTGGCATAGGTGCCGACTTCTGACACACAGGGCAGGAGGAACAATCATTTTCTATTTCCTTTATGACCCCAGGCCAATAAAATCTCTGCAATATCCTCTCTCTGGTTTTCTCTGTCCCCAGATGACCTCCCAGAATGTGCCCATGGGCCAATTCTAACACCAACTTCCTGTAAGGTTTGGGCACTACAAGTTGCTCAATGGTTTCTTCTGCCCTTTGAGCCACTCGATACAGCAGGTCCCTTTCCATAGTGAAGTAAGGATAAGTGCAAGTCTTATCTGGGTTCACTAACTCACCATCTATTTTCACCACATTTTCCCGTGCCTTTATTAGGGTGGGGTCTTTTAACTGTTCTGTGGCAAAAAAATTCCCTGTGAACCTCAAGATCCGAAAACTCCACAGACAGCATGTTTTCATCTGAGGATGTTGGCTCCTCCCCAGTTTCTCGAGTTTCCCCCGCCAATACCGACAAGGGAAATTCAGGAGAGTCCTTACCACTCCCAGAGGAATTCTGGTCATCTTCCTGGTTTATAGGGGCACCAGTGGGGGGCTCAGGACAATCCCAGAGTTCCCAGAATTTTGGAAAATCCCTTCCCACAATAGCATCATGTGGTAAGTGAGACACTAACCCCACCTGATGAGAGAGGTTACCTTTGGGGGTCTCAAAAAACACTGAAGTTACAGGATACTCTCGGGTGTCCCCATGCACACAAATAACAGCCACCCTGTTCTTCCCAGAGACCTCTGTAGTAACTAATTCAGCTTTTATCAATGTTACCAGGCTACCTGAATCCAGCAACACATCAACATTTCTACCATTAATACACATTTTACATAAATGTTTCTCAGGTCCCCGAATGGCAGTGCATGCAACTGTCGCAAACAGCGACTGACGTCTCTCCCTTATAAAGTCACATTGCATAGGCTCATCCACAACTGGGCAATTGGCTGCAATATGTCCCTCTTGGAGGCAGCGGTAGCAAATAATCTTTTTCGCTGCCTCTTGCAGCATGGGCTTCCTGGGCTGCTCCCGCCAGACCTTAGGTAGAACTCCCACCCTCTCACTCTCTCCACCCTCACCCCTTGGAGTCATCTTACCCGCCACTGGGGATGATCTGGTCTTAGGGTAGAAAGTCCGTGAGTCCCTGGAAGAGGTGGTCAGGTTCTCTGTAGCCAAGTACCTCTCAACCAGATCCACAAGTTTATCTGCATTTTCTGGGTCTCCATGGCTTACCCATTTTTGGATGGCAGTAGGAAGAGCTCTCAGGAAACGATCCATAACCACACATTCCACAATGTTTGGTGCGGTCAAAGTCTCTGGCTGCAGCCACTTCCTGCTCAGGTGAATGAGATCATACATTTGAGACCTGGGGGGTTTTCCAACCTGAAAAGTCCAATTATGCACACGCTGAGCCCGGACGGCCAGGGTGACACCCAGCCGTGCCAATATTTCTGTTTTTAGCACCACATAGTCTTTTGCTTGGTCAGGCTCTAGGTCAAAATAAGCTTTCTGCGATTCCCCAGTTAACAGAGGGGCCACCAGTCCAGCCCATTGCTCCTTAGGCCACTTTTCCCTTTCAGCAGTCCTTTCAAATGTGGTCAAAAACACCTCCGGATCATCCTCTCCAGTCATTTTTGTCAGTAAACGGCTCACACCAAAGGATGCAGTATTATTGTAACCACTTGCTTCATTGGTCTGCGGACGTTGCTGTATTAATGTCTCTATTTTCTGTTGAAAACTCTGCTCTTGCTTCTGCAACAGGTCTATGAAGCGGGCTTCAGATTGCTGCTGGGCTTGTTGCTGAGCTTCCAGACTCTGCTGCAAAGTTGCATTTATCTGCTGCTGGGCTGCAAGGCTCCTTTGTAAACCTGCATTTGTTTGCTGCTGATTGGCATTTGCTAGAGCCAGCTGTCTCAGTATCTCCTCCATGCTGGCCTTAAAAAAAAAAAAACTGCCAAAATTCTCCACCAACTGTGAGGGGTTAGCTCGGCAGCGGGTGTGTGTGACCCCCTGGATGGGTTCACAACACAAAATCAGGCACAGCAGACAGCGTTGTAGGTGCAACAAAAACAAAAGATGCGGTTTATTTAAGCTACACGCAGTGAAACATATAACAGCCAAACAAAAATAAAACATGAAAATAAATCCTGGTCAGCTTGACCTCTAATTACACACTTAGATTCCCTGTCTAACAACTGAGTGCAGCCTTGTGCTGCACCAGTCCCTGTCTCTGTTGTAGAGGTTTGCCACACAGGCGTTAACTCACCGCACAGAACAGATATCACCCTCCCCAGTCTATACACACAAAACTGGTTCCAGGATGGAGCATCTCCCTAAGCATGCTGGGGTTTTTTGTAGAGGTCTTAATGAGCCCAC
Source organism: Lithobates pipiens (assembly GCF_037356315.1). NCBI lineage: Eukaryota > Metazoa > Chordata > Amphibia > Anura > Ranidae > Lithobates > Lithobates pipiens. The sequence continues at coordinate 627,162,903 of NW_027507758.1, forward strand.
TTACTTCAGCTGGGCTCATTAACTCTTCCCCTCTAATTGTAAAAGTCTGCATAAAGCCTGAATCTAGGGCACACATATTTCCCATCCTGGATACAACCAGGTGACTTTACCTGCGTGCTGCCACAATAATAATATACGGTGTTAAACTTGCAGTAGCGCACAGAATTATATGGCGTTAAAGTTGCAGTAACACAATGAAATATACTGCATTAAAGTTGCAGTAACACTATGAAATATTCTATCCAAGATGGAAAGAAAAAAAGTTTCCACTTTAATCAAAACTGGCCCAAAGAAACCATGCTATAAAATCAATACCTAGAACTTAGCTTAAATGTTGCTGGTCCTGTAGAGGATAAATTACCCTGTGTAATAGGCTTTTATTTTTCATAAATATATCATAATTATCACTGTATTGTCTCATTTTTATATTGCAAAGCGCTGCGTAAACTGTTGGCGCTATATAAATCCTGTATAATAATATTATACAGGGTTAAACTTGCAGTAATAAAACATACTGTGTTAAACAGTCACTACACTCACACTGACTGAAATATCCCTATATTCACACTAATGTAAATATGAATTGTCGCACTACACTCACACTGAACTATCCCTAGATTCACACTAAACTGATATTTTACACTGACAATAGAATCAGAATAGCACATAACTGTCTAATAGCACTCTCTCTCTCTCTCCACGCTGCTGTATTTCCCTTCCTTTGTATTTCTGTTTCCTTTTACAGCATATAGTACTATATAGAATCAGAATTAAGTCATGTACAACATACAGTATATAGTGTAGGGGTCAGGAGAATGTCATTTACAACATAGAGTATATAGTGCATGGGTCAGGGGTAGGTAATGTACAATATAAATTATACAGTGTAAGGGTCAGGACTCATAATTTTGGTATTCAGGAATCAGTGCAAGCTTAAATGTTTACTTGACAAAAGTTGCAGAGGTCCCACACCACTGCTTTCCATCACTAGGGATGTGTATTTGCAGCTGCGGGCTGGAAAATGCCTCACTGCCTAGGATTTTTTGGTGTGCAGTATTGGCTTTCTGGTGGGATTGCTCATGTGGGTTGGGACTAGAATTTAAACATGACTGAGCCCATCCCTACCTATCTTCTGAGACTACACTCAGTGACTTGGGTCTGAGACTATTAAGACATATCCCTCCACCCAGCACAGCCAGCAGACAACAAAACAAGTAACCCTGGGAGAATTGTTCTGTCAGAGATTTTACTAGACCCAGGCATAGGGCAGAAGACCCAAAGCACATACCCATAGTCAATCAAAACCTATGGTGAAATCAACATTTTGCTGCCAGCTGAACCACAGAATCTCCATTAGTCCAGTCTAGATACATAAATTGTATCTGCAGCCCAGAGAAGGAAGATTATCCGAGAGAAATACAGGACGGGGAACACAGCTCAGGAAAGTGACCAGAGTATTACAAGCTGAAATTGGTCCAGAGTAGGGCAAGAACTGGGTAATCAGTGAGCAGTATGGGTGGAGGAATGTATTTAGTGTTAATGATCCACCTGTGCTGATCTCTGTAGGAGTGTCCTCCTCTATAAATGTTCTTGTTATCCTGTCCTTCTCCATAGACTGCTGATCATCCCTCACATACGTCTCTTCTTCTGCTTTCACCTCAAATTCTATATCGATTGGATCTCCACTCTAAATCAAAAAAATGAGAGAGAATATAATCTATAAAATATAAGCTTTATTATTGGGACATCACATAAAAAAATCCACACATCATCTCTATGTGTCCATTTTCTGGATGTTCTGTTCCACCAACCTTGTAACAGTGAGGGATGGTGTGATCTTCCTGTGTGGAATACCGGGAATACAGAGGACGGGGACATCTCTCTGGTGGGTTCCTGGTATTAGGTGGCTGCATCATATCTTTTTGTCCTTCAGAAAACTCCATCACTCCATACTCCTCATCCTCCTCTTTATACTCTTCTTTAACATCAATATTTTTATCCCCGAGGTTTCCAGTCTGTAATATATAATAAACATTAATAGTAAACAAACATGCTATATATAAATCAGAACTACCAATAATTGTTCCTCATCTACCTGATGATGGTGAGGGATGGTGTGACCTTCCTGTGTGGAATCCCGGGAATACAGATGATGGGGACATCGCTCAGATGGGTTTCTGTAGCTGGATGACTCCACCATGGTGTCCTGGTACAGATCTTTGTGTTCTTTTAGAGACTCTGACTCCTCCATCACCCCATCCTCATCATCCTCCTCATTTATCTCTTCTTTAATTTCAACTTTAGAATCTCTCAGGTTTCCACTCTGAATATATATTAAAAATTACATCAATGGTAACAACGCATTTAATGTACATAGCCTACTGATACTATCAGTGATTGTTCCTCATCTACCTGATAATGGTGGGGGATGGTGTGATCTTCCTGTGTGGAATCCCGGGAATACAGAGGACGGGGACATCTCTCTGGTGGGTTTCCATTACTGGATCCATCTGTAGGAAACACACACACTGACTGAATACATTGTTTCTGTGTGTTTATCAGATGATGGGGGATCTAGGTGGAGCCTCCGTACTGCTCTCTCCTTTACAATAAAGTCTCCTCTTACCCGGTGATGTGAGGGGCGGCTGATTGTCCATCATGACGTCCTTGTAGAGATCCTTGTGTCCTTCTAAATACTCCCACTCCTCCATGGAGAAATAGACAGTGACATCCTGACACCTTATAGGAACCTGACACACACAATGATACAGTCACCATCCAGACACATCCCTTGTCTGTTACTGGATAATGTCCCAGAATCCTCCTCACCTCTCCTCCATCATCTCTCTGGTGACTTCTAGAATCTTCTTTGTATTTCTCTATTCTATCAGGGAGGGAGGTGGAGGCAATGTGATGGTCATATGATCTCCAGACTTCACGCAAGGAAAACTCTAGATCTGAACACAAACAGTAAAATTAAATAATATTCCCAGAATCCTCCTCACCTCACCATTCAGGTTTCCATTTTACTAAGGCCCCATTTTGGGCTGAGGTATAATTTACTCACACAGTACCCCGCTACGTAGGTTAAATGCTTGTTGTAAGTATTCTGATGTCATTACATACAATGCAGGAGCAATAGTCCAACTTTGCTAGTGAGGATGCCAAGGGTCCGCCCACATCCTAAGAGCATCAGAAGGAAAAAAAAACAGATGGAGGGACATTGAGAGGAAGAGCTGTGAGGTCAGTGTGATGTCATAGGACATATAGACTCTGGATGGAGGGACATTGGGAGGAGGGGCTGTGAGGTCAGTGTGATGTCATAGGACATATAGACTCTGGATGGAGGGACATTGGGAGGAGAAGCTGTGAGGTCAGTGTGATGTCATAGGACATATAGACTCTGGATGGAGGGACATTTGGATGGGGAGATTTGAGGGGTCCTCTATATGAGGCTCCCGTGCCAACCAAATCATCATTCCTGGGTGCGTCCTTCACATCCTAAACTGAAGAGTGAACGTTGACCTTTACCATACAGAAATCTGTCAGGAATCTGTGAAAGTAAGCTCTCATGTGATCAGGTGACGTGCGGAGGAACGGAGTGTAAATAGCAGACAATTTTCTCCAGAGCTCCTAATGGTGGGGATGGATTTTGCTGAGTGCTGGTGCCAAGTTTCCACCCCCCAGGATCACTGCAGGTGTGGAGAAAAGCTGTGTAAGAGGATATGGAGGAGAGATGAGGAGGAGATCCAGGAATCAGGATAAAGGTCAGGACAAGCAACAGACGAGCGCATCCAAGAGATGAAGCCGGGGTCACTACACAGAAAATCAATCCAAGGAAACAACAGGCAGGACGAGGAATAGCAAGAAGGAGCTCAGAGACCAATGAGAATATTGCTCAGCCAATGGGAGATGATCTCAGCATGACTTACATAATGAAGGAGATGAGGGGGAGGGGAGGAAGTCACTTAGACCCCTTTGACACTGGGGTGGGAGTGGCGTCAGCGGTAAAGCGCCACTATTTTTAGCGACACTTTACTGTCGTTTTAGCAGCGGTATTCAGCCGCTAGTGTCGCTGTTTTACCCCCCGCTAGCGGCTGAAAAAGGGTTAAAACCGCTCGCAAAGCGCCGCTTTTGATTTCAATGGGTAGGAGTGGTTTAGGAGCGGTGAATACCTCGCTCCAAAGATGCAGCTACCAGGAGTTTTTTTTACCGTCCTGCCAGCGGACCGCTCCGGTGTGAAAGCCTGAAAGGAGACGCTTTTTTCAGGCGCTATTTTAAGCACTGTAGCACCTGAAAAATGCCTCAGTGTGAAAGGGGACTTCTGGTGACCATAGAGACATGGAAATTCAGCTGGTTCAGCAGGGATCGGTCACATTTCCATACATGTGTGGTCACTGCCGGATAAAAGTCACTCCATCAGCAGCTGTAGCCAATAGCTTCATCACTGATCTGTGTATTCTGAGAGCGGAGGAGCGCCCCCCATTGTCATAATACAATAGTGCAGCGGGGAGGATTCCCCCATCCCCCTCCAATGTGTTGATGGGGGAATCGCTTCCGTTTTTTCCTCTCATCCCGCTGGATGAACAATAAAACTGAACCATGTATGGCCAGCTTTGCAAGGAAGATATATTCATCATCAGCTGATCCCCCTGAAGGGGTTAATCTACATATTACCTTCTCTGCCGCCAGATCCTGCAGTGTCTTCTCACTACGTCTTATGAAATGGGGTGTCCTGTCTGACTCTGACATCACTTCCTTTCTGTATTCCATAGAGACTTCCTGACTGGGTACAGGTTACATCACCACCTTGTGGAGCTCAGAGGAACTGCAGCTCAAGAAACAAACACGGCCTTGTGCTGTGTGTATGTACTGTATATCCTTCCCCTTTCTCTCCTCCCTGAGTATGTGTGAAGAGGCGGAGCTCTGAGTGTGTATGAGGAGGCGGAGCTCTGAGTATGTATGAGGAGGCGGAGCTCTGAGTGTGTATGAAGAGGCGGAGCTCTGAGTGTGTATGAAGAGGCGGAGCTCTGAGTGTGTATGAAGAGGTGGAGCCCTGAGTGTGTATGAGGAGGCGGAGCTCTGAGTGTGTATGAGGAGGCGGAGCTCTGAGTGTGTATGAAGAGGCGGAGCTCTGAGTGTGTATGAAGAGGTGGAGCCCTGAGTGTGTATGAAGAGGCGGAGCTCTGTGTAGGAAGAGGCGGAGCTCTGTGTGTGTGTATGAAGAGGCAGAGCTCCTGCTGGAACAGCGGTTGGAGGAGGAGGAGTCAGAAAGCGCAGCAGACTTGCAGAAGTGAGCGAGGAGGATCCGGTTCCTTTGCCATCAGAGGTGAGGAGAGTGTGAAGGATGTTGGTGACTCTGGTAGATGAAAAGCTGGGAGTCATATTGCTCTGGTGAGTGGGGAAGCACCACTAAGGGGGCGCCCTCACCATCACGTGTGTAAGAGGTGGAAGAAGGCGTGGCTACACTACAGCCGCCACAGTTTGGGGCACCGAGAACTTTACACCTTATCAACTTTTCATTGGTTGGTGGATTTTTTTGAGTAAAATAAGTTAATTGAAGTTGATGCAAAGTGGAAGCAGTGGTCTGGCAGAGAACACTATATTGAGCACAAAATATTGTATGATTACATGAATTTGCACAGGATTTTAGTTTATTTAATATAGCAGCAAATATCATAATAATAAAGAAGTAGGTGCAAAGTGGAAGCAGTGGATCTGCAGGGAACATCATTTTGAGCGCAAATCACTTTATGTTGTATATGAATTTGCACATGGATCAGTTTACTTCATTTATTGATAAACACCATAAGATCAATGAAGTAGGTGTAAAGTGGAAGCAGTAGATATGCAGATAATATTATTTTGAGCCCCTAGCACTTTATATATGGATGTATCCACATATATATTTATTTATTTTTTCAAATGTTCTTTATTAAAGGTTTTGTGATTTTTACATACACAAACAAAACAGACTTGCAAAACAAACAAAAACATGAAATATTCATTTTGCAACAACTCAAAAAGCAGAACGTTTATGCAAATTTCCTCCCCCTCATACAGTATCAAAAAGACCAGCTCAGTAGTAAAGTACCGCAAAATCCGTATTCGGAATAAGACAATTGCTGCAGATCTTGAAAACAATCAAATAGACCAGTGGTCTTCTAACTGTGGCCCGGGAGCCAAATTCGACCCCTTGCTTGCTTTTATCTGGCCCTAGGGGCAGGATTTTATTCACTGACACCAACGAAGGGCCAGTTCCACCCAATGACACCAACAATGGGGTCCAATAATACCAATGATGGGGGACCATTCCCCCCAATGACTCCAACAGTGAGGCCCAATGACACCAACAATGGGGTCCAATAATACCAATGATGGGGGACCATTCCCCCCAATGACTCCAACAGTGAGGCCCAATGACACCAATGATGGGGCACAGTTCCTCCCAATTACATCAAATATCGGGCACTATTCCTCCCATTGACACCAACAATGGGGTCCAATAATACCAATGATGGGGGACCATTCCCCCCAATGACTCCAACAGTGAGGCCCAATGATGGGACACAGTTCCTCCCAATATCATCAAATATCGGGCACTATTCCTCCCAATGACACCAACAATGGGGTCCAATAATACCAATGATGGGGGACCATTCTCCCCAATGACCCCAACAGTGAGACCCAATGACACCAATGATGGGGCACAGTTCCTCCCAATATCATCAAATATCGGGCACTATTCCTCCCATTGACACCAACAATGGGGTCCAATAATACCAATGATGGGGGACCATTCCCCCCAATGACTCCAACAGTGAGGCCCAATGACACCAATGATGAGGCACAGTTCCTCCCAATGACATCAAATATCGGGCACTATTCCTCCCATTGACACCTACAATGGGGTCCAATAATACCAATGATGGGGGACCATTCCCCCCAATGACTCCAACAGTGAGGCCCAATGACACCAATGATGGGGCACAGTTCCTCCCAATGACATCAAATATCGGGCACTATTCCTCCCATTGACACCAACAATGGGGTCCAATAATACCAATGATGGGGGACCATTCCCCCCAATGACTCCAACAGTGAGGCCCAATGACACCAATGATGGGGCACAGTTCCTCCCAATGACATCAAATATCGGGCACTATTCCTCCCATTGACACCAACAATGGGGTCCAAAAATACCAATGATGGGGGACCATTCCCCCAATGACTCCAACAGTGAGGCCCAATGACACCAATGATGGGGCACAGTTCCTCCCAATGACACCAATGATGGGGCACAGTTCCTTCCAATTACCTCAACAATGGGGCACTATTGCTCTCACTGACACCAAAAATGGGGCATTGTTTACTCCAACTGATGCGGGGACAATTTCTTCTCATGATGGCCACAGTCTGGCCCCCCTAAAGTCTGAAGGACAGCAAACTGGACCTTTGTTTAGAAAGTTTGGAGACCCCTGAAATAGACATAAATACTTTCCTACCACCATCAGCCAGTTATATAGTAAGGTATAACCAATAGATGCCCAGAGAGATGGAAAACAACACTAAACATTTGGAAGTTTAATGCCAACCTCCTGCACATAGCAGATCATGAGCATATTGAATTACATTATGAGAGGTCCATATGTGCCCACACATTATTGTTCTGAAGGTCACCCATTCTAAAGCATCCCCAACATAATATGTAGCACTGTGGGTGTTGTAAAGAAACTGTTAGGTGTGACTACTGCAAGTCACCTATTCATAAGTTATGTTACCGTTTCCCAATTATTATTAGAGTCTTATCTAAGCAAGGAGACACGGAAAACTTCTCAGTATATCTGCTCAGACCGTCGCACTTGCTTACTCTGAGATTTCTTTATTATCACACAGCTCTTATATACACAAAGGAAAGACAGACGTTAAAAATGTTGAAACAAAACAACTTCTATAAAAGGCAATGTCTTCTGCTCTTAGAGCTGACGCAGTAGTTTGACCCTTATGACCTGGCTTCCTCTTTGTGTGTACGTGACTGGATGTGACTGCACCCATCCGGCCTTTAAGAATGATGTCTTTAAAACAACTGAAAACAGACGAGATAAGCATTAATAAGAAATATACTGTCAACCATTTTTATTCTTATAACTTGATCCTCACAACTTCCCCCTTTGACATCACCCCTCCCTCTTACCCTGGGTCCACCTGAACAAGTTCTAGTCGGCCTATATCCAGAGTACTCTCCCTGACCGCGAGTTGTCAGAGGGGTATACACCCATCCCCCTGGATAGTACCAACATCTAAAATTCAGGAAGAGTGGCCTTTCTGAAAGATGGGTGATGTCAAGAAACTAAATCCACCTATCTTATCCAACTTATCAACTTACAAAAGTTCCATCTTTTCTACAGCATTTACCTTGGCTTTCTTGCAAAAGCACATAAACAACTTAAAACACAAATAAATGAGAAATATGAATATAAGCACTACTATAATCATCATTGCTGCCTTCTTGAACCAAGAAAATAACCCTGAGAAACTAAAAGTTCCACCAAAAGGATCCCAGTCACGGCCAATATTACGGGCCTTCTCCTGTAGATCCTTTACTTCCGTGCGGTGTTGTGCAATGATGTCATAATAATCGGGTACTTCGATGCTGGTGTTATGTATCCAAGTACAACATTCATAGTCTTCTGTGGTCTCAGAGTCCTGTTAATGCTGCACTCATACTTTCAATCACTAACTCATGTAATTCTATTTGTTTTGTGATGGCTCTGGTCTCTAGATTTAACTTAGTAATGTCATCAGAGTTTTTCTCCAAAATATCATTAATTATTCCAGTATAGTTATTTAGTCGCTTCATTAAGTCTATACCCCATCCTGTCCAGGACGGGAACCAAGCCCATGCCATGTCCTGCTCTAAGAATATTTCTCTCTTGCTACGATATCTGAGGGGATATCTGGGGTGCATACTAGCTTCTAGTAGGTGATCACCTCATTCATCACCCACTACTCCCATTACTGGTACCAAACTTGCGAGGTAGCACCATCCCTGAGCCCTTCTAGGTATCCAGGTATAACACTTATCCCCACAACAGATGTATATATTGTTTCCTAGAGCTACTGGACTTGAACTGATATCATTTCTATAACGAGAGGTGTATCCATAGAGGGATAAGTTGGATACTAACCACCTAACATTATTATCCACAATGTTAGTGAGGAAGTCAGATAATGTCTGGTGTGTGCTGGAATTACTGGGGTAGAAGCTTCCATTTAATACGACAATGGACAAATTAAACTTGCTGTCTTGGCATTCTCTATTTCCTCCCGTTGTGTTCCCTAAGTTGAAACACCAGGCAGGGGGAAAGGCGAGACCATTTGATTTAAACATTACTGTCTTGCTGGTATTTGTTCCAGTTATGTTAATGCTACTGTTAGCAAGGTCAGTATAATTTATAGGAACTGCCATCAGTGGTATGTTTGCTGTACTGGGGTGTAATTTACTGCAAATCCAACATTTCTCATATCCTGACTTCCGAGCATAAGCATATTTAAACTTCAGTAATAACATTTTTTTAGAAAATCCTTCATCCTTGTGAATTTCATTCTGTGAGGTAACCAAACTATTGGTCAGGATTACTGAAACAAAAAGAATAAAAAGATACATGTTGTCATTTGCCAACTGGCTCCTTTTTACAGTGTGAAGCGTGGATCCAGGCTGCTTTACCCTCCAACTTGACCGATGTGGGAGTGGTCAGCAGTACTTGATATGGTCCTTCAAACCGTGGCTCTAAAGCTTTTCTGGTATGTTTCTTTACATAGACCCAATCTCCGGGGCTCAGTGAATGAGTACCTGCTATTGAGTTAGGGTCTGGAAGAGAAGAATACACACTTTTGTGGATCTTAGTTAGATGCTGTTGTAATTGTATCACATATGCAGTCAAACTATCACATTGCAATTGCATACTCTGTGGAAAGTATAAACCTAGTCTGGGTGCATTCCCAAAAAGTATTTCATATGGGGATAACCCTGTTTTTCCCGTTGGAGTATACCTTATGGAGAACAAAGCTAAAGGCAGACATTCTGGCCAAGGTTTATTTAACTCTTGCATAGCTTTTTGTATTTTTAACTTTATTGTCCCATTTACTCTTTCTACTGATCCTGAACTCTGTGGGTGGTAAGGGGTGTGGAAACTTTGTTGAACCCCTAACATAGCCATTACATTCTGCATGATTTCTCCTGTAAAGTGTGTTCCCCTATCTGATTCTATGGTTTCAGGAAGACCAAACCTAGGTATTAACTCTGTAATCAGTTTCTTCGCTGTGGCTTTCGCTGTAGCTGATTTCACTGGATAACTTTCTGGCCAGCCTGAAAATAAGCAGATGCACACGAGACAAAATTCAAATGGGCCGCTCTTAGGCATTTGGATATAGTCAATTTGCAGTCTCTGAAAGGGATACTGGGCCCGAACCTGATGTTTACGTGGGGTTTTCACTCTCTGTCCTGGGTTATTTAACAGACAGATTTGGCATGCAGCACAGTAGTTCCTTGCAGTACTACTGAATCCAGGAGCTAGCCATCCTTGGCTTACAATCCTATACATAGAATTGGAGCTGACATGAGTGGGCAAGTGGACAGCCGCTGCCATTGCTGGGTATAGAGAGGCAGGTAGGCATATTCTGCCTCCTTCCCTCCATATATTGTCAAGGCCTAGCGCTGCTCCCATTTTTACCCATCTATCTTTCTCGCTCTCTCCTGCTTGCTCCTGTAGTTTACTCATCTGCTGCCATGTCGGTTCTGGGATGCTCACCTTTACCGTAGCTAAGGTCTCAGGGCTTACTTCCCCTAGAGCTGCTTGTTTTGCAGTTAAATCTGCAAATGCATTTCCTTTTGCCTCAATTGTTTTTGCGCTCGTGTGTGCCGCTATCTTCATAATGGCTACTCTTCTAACTTTTTGAAGATTGTTCAGGACTCTTTTGATTCCTTCACCATGTTTAACAGGTGTGCCTGCTGCTGTAAGGTAACCTCTAGCTTTCCATATGTGGCCATAATCATGTGCAACACCATAAGCATAGGCAGAGTCAGTGTAAATGTTCCCTTCTTGTCCCTCTAAGTGTTCTAAGGCTTTTTCTAAGGCCGTTAGTTCCGCTTCTTGTGCCGACATGTGTGCTGGTAATGACTTTGCCTCAATTACCTGTGTGTCCGTTACCACAGCATAACCTGTGTGATATTTACCTTTGTCATCGGCAAATCTACTACCATCTATGTACAGTGTGTGTTCTGCATTTGCAATGGGTGTGTCTGTGACATGTGGGAACCCCGTGATCTCTTGTTCCATAAGTTGAAAACAATCGTGTTCATCAGATGTTATGTCATGAAATGAAAGTGTGTCAGAATCCTGAGTTTCTTGTGCTGTGCCTTCACCATTACTCCCCCCTGTCAAATCTGTCTGTAAGGGTAGAAGTTGTGCTAAGTTAAAGGAAGTGCATCGCTGGAAGGTAACATTGGGAGGTAGGAGCAAGGTGCATTGCAGACGCAGCTGCCTCCCCATTGATATGTGTTTTGGCTGAACTTGTGACAAGATGGCGTGTATGTCATGTGTGGTATGTACCACTACAGGATTGTCTAAGACAATTTCTGAGGATTTGTCAATGATAATTGACACTGCTGCGACTGCTCGTACACAGGACGGTGATCCTCTAGAGACAGGATCGAGAGCCGAGGAGAAATATGCTACCGTCTTTGTTTGATGTGTTGTTGTGTCAACACCCCTGTTGCGTGTCCCGTGATTTCAGCAATGTACAAATGAAATGTTTTGGTATAGTCAGGGATCCCGATCGCAGGTGCCAAAATTAGTAACTTTCTTAAGGTGCTAAAAGACTTATGACCTGCTTCTGTGAGTACATAGGGTACTATTTTCAAGCAATCATATAATGGCTGCATCAGAGAACTGGCATGTGGTATCCATTGTCTACAATATGATACCATTCCCAGAAACATACGAAGTTGCTTAAAGTTGCGTGGGACATTCATTTGTCTTATGGCCTGGACTCGTTCTTCAGTGAGGTGTCGAGTACCCTGGGATATACAGTGGCCCAAAAAGACAACCTTTTTCTGGCATACCTGTAACTTAGTTCTATTCACTTTGCACCCTTTTTCAGCCAGGAATTGTAACAATGATAGAGTGGCTTTTAAACAAGTATCGTTATCCGGACAACATAACAATAGGTCATCTACATATTGCAACAATACACAAGTGTCAGGTGGTTGCCATTCCCCCAACACTGTCTGTAGGGCTTGCGAGTATAGAGTTGGCGAATGCGCCATTCCTTGCGGTAGGCGTGTCCAGGTCAACTGGCGGTTTTTGAGACGGAACGCAAACCACGGTTGACATTCCTCCGCCAGGAGTACAGAAAAGAAAGCATTAGCCAAGTCTATAACAGTAAATGAGGAGCTATCTGATGGTACTTCTGAAAGTAAAGTATGCGGGTTTGGTACTAGTGGCGTTATTGGGACCAATATTTTGTTTACCGCCCTTAGGTCTTGTACCATTCTATACTTTACTGGGCCATCCCCCAATGTCTTTTTCTTGACCGGATACAATGGGGTATTGGCTGGTGACTGTATTTCTTTTAATGCTCCACTTTTGAGTAGAGCCTCCACTTGTAGTTCTATAGCTGCTTCCTGGGGCGCACTGAGTGGGTACTGTTTCTGCTGGGGGAGAACTGCTCCTGGAATCAGCTGTAGAGTAACCGGGGGTATGGGCAAAAGTCCAACGTCTGCTGGATGTGTTTCCCATAGCCCTTCCGGAAGGCTAGACAGAATTTGATCTATTTCCGGCGAGGGTGTATTGGACAGTTCTGGTTCTACTTCCAAACATTGTATTTTATTACAGATTTCTATACCCTCTGGGTCGTCTCCTATTGCTAAGGTGACCATACCATCTGGATGATAAGTAATGTTTGCTCCTATTTTCTGAAGAATATCTGCTCCTAATAAATTAGTAGGGGCTCCTCTGGAAATCAAAAAGCGTGACAAAAACATGTGATTCCCTATTTTTACTTTTAAAGGTTTAGTCAGTGGGGCATCGGACAAAAGACCGTCATAACCACTTATGGGTATGGTGTCACGGGATGTCATGTGTGGAGGGACTACTGAATCAGATAATAAGCTGCGTGATGCTCCTGTGTCAACTAAACAAGGAACATGTTTACCTTCCACCTTCATCAATATGTGGAGCATTTTATTCTCTGATTCAGCTAGGACTGGGGCAAGTCATGCGGTCGGATCGTCCCTATCATTGGTACGCCTCTGTCTGTAGTCCCTCGTGTCTCTGTCCGTGTTTCCTTCCTGTTCGTCTTTTATTCTTTTCCTACAGTCTCTTTTTATATGTCCCACCTTGTTGCAGTAATAACAGGTAAGAGGTTTACGGGAGGAATTCCCTCCTTCATTGACCCGGGCAACAGTGTTAACTCCCGGTGTCCTTCTGGGTTTAGTTTCTGCTAAATCAGCCTCTATGCCTTGTGCTTTCTGCAACAATGTTCCTCTGTCCCGTATGGCTCTCCATTCGGGAGTACATGCCTTCAGTTTGTCACCTATTTGGGGTACTAGTCCTTCCATAAACTGTCGATTGAAAGCCCTAATGGTGACGGGTAAGGCTAAATCTAGACCTTCGTCAGCCATCATGCTTTCCATGTTGAGGTAAAATTCTGTAACAGTCTGACCTGGGGCCTGTTTTATGGGCGCTGTCGAACCCCTTTCCTGCTGTTTCCCTTGGCAAAATTCTCGTAACTGATTAATAAACAGGGGTCTAGAGTCTATATGACGGGGGTGTATTCCTGGTGGATCTGTCGCTGGATCCCCTTGTGGTCTATGTGGAGCAATTTCATTCATAAATTGATTAAACATCGTTAGTGTCATTTTATGTCTACACAAATCTTCCCCATCTTGCCAAGTTGCTTCATGTGTGTCTAGTAATTGTGTCACGAATCTACAGAATGCGGCAGGTTTTGCTACGGGATCAGGAGCATTCTGTATTAATGCCATAAGAGTGTCAGCCGACCAAGGTGTCCATGTCCTCAGAACGACTTGTCGAGTCACTGTAGGTGGCTGTCCTGCTTGACCCGCATTTGGATTATTTACTTGTATTACCCTAGTCCGACTGTGGACTGGAGCTACGGACTCTGGTCTTTGAGCTCCGCAATGTACACATTCCTGTGCCCAGTCTGTATTCTGGGTACCGCATACTCGGCATACCCATCCTCTTCCTCTTAAGGAAGGATAAAGTTTTGGTCTTTCGCTACCTGGTGTGGTAGTGGTATAAGGAGGTGGAGTACCTTCCGTTTTTACTCCATCCTCGGGAGCAGAAGGGAGACTCTTGCGTCGGACCTTCATGTCCCATCCACCCTGTTCATGACAATACTTCCATCCCTCCTCTTTAGCCCTGTTGGAAACCTTAATTAAACATTGTATTTGTGATACCCATCTGTTCTGCAGGACCTCCCCCTGTCTGTCTCTCTTTATATTCTCCCAACCTTCTACACTTAGCCCATTTTCTCCATCCATTCCAAATTTCTTGAGAACCCTATTCGTGCCCTGTGCCTTGTCCTTCCCATACAACATTGTAATTATGTCTTTAACAGCATAACATTTCTGAGATTCCTCCTGGGGTTTACCATGTGTCTGGCCCATTTTGACAGTCCTGCCTAGGTGGCGTTTGGATCACTTACTAAGTGTCTCGTTGCCTTCTCCTCCTAGGGTGCCAAAATACTAAAAACCTCTCCTGGATGAGATTTCTGAAATCGAATTACTTTATATGCTAGCCAACTGACAAATATTATGACCAGACTGACAGCTACAACATATACAAGCATTCCCTTTGGTGGCCAAACACATATAACTAGATCTCCGGGCTTTGTGGAGACCTTATTCCCTTCCCATTACCATGGAATCTCTCAGCATTCGTTTCTTATTCCTGCTTTATTGAGGCAGTCAGGACTTATACTTTCAACCCGTTTTTAGGCTCATGAATCAAAAAGCGTATATCAAACTTAAGTGTCGGACCCCCAAGTACTCTTACGAGTTAAGGGCGCATTCCGTTACCCATTGGGATGATATATGTTTCAATTCACACCATACAAACAGGGCTTATCTCAGTCACAACAGACAGATGACAAGGAGACAGACAAGAAACAACGGTAACATAAGTCAAATATTAAATTCAAGACCCGCTTACTACAGAGGTTGGTTTTACCTGAAGAACAATACAGACAGATCAGGTGGGCACAAATCTAAGAAGCACAGAGTTTATAAGAAAATAAAGCTTTTCTTACCTGCGCAGGATTTGTCTGTGGTTCCTGATATGCCCGACCTCTTTGTTCCGTCCTTATGTTCGTTCGCCTCTTGTAGTTTCTTTAGCGAAGTCCCTTGTTCGTGCGCCAAAAATGTTAGGTGTGACTACTGCAAGTCACCTATTCATAAGTTATGTTACCGTTTCCCAATTATTATTAGAGTCTTATCTAAGCAAGGAGACACGGAAAACTTCTCAGTATATCTGCTCAGACCGTCGCACTTGCTTACTCTGAGATTTCTTTATTATCACACAGCTCTTATATACACAAAGGAAAGACAGACGTTAAAAATGTTGAAACAAAACAACTTCTATAAAAGGCAATGTCTTCTGTGCTTAAAGCTGACGCATTAGTTGACCCTTATGACCTGGCTTCCTCTTTGTGTGTACGTGACTGGATGTGACTGCACCCATCCGGCCTTTAAGAATGATGTCTTTAAAACAACTGAAAACAGACGAGATAAGCATTAATAAGAAATATACTGTCAACCATTTTTATTCTTATAACTTGATCCTCACAAAACGAGGGCCAATGGAGCCAAGCCAGGTACCTGTAACCACGGGTCCCATCATTCATTGTACTTGAGTGGAGTACCACGGGGTTTCATGATATGTCTCTCCTTAAGCAATGTGGAGTTATCTTGGGTTTGCCACTCCTCCGACGTGGGTGGTAGAGGCGTCATTCACTTTAACAGAATACATTTACCTGCCAAAGACAAGAAGCGAGATATAGCAGTCCGGGCACGGGGTGTAAGTAGATCTTCATCTAAAAACCCCAATATACAAGTCTAAGGATCATTTGGTAGGGTCACCTGAAACGCTTGGTTTATAACCGATATTACTCTATTCCAATAGCGTACCAGTTTAGGGCACCACCAACACACGTGTAAATGGTCCACAGGGGTACCTCCACACCTTGGACATTCTGGACTCTCTCTACATTGCCATTTATACAATTTAAGGGGAGTTCTATGTACTCTGAGAATAACAAAATGCTGTGACAACCGTTGGGTAGGAGAAATAGACATTAACCCTTTCATGACTAAGCCTATTTTTGGAATTTGGTGTTTACAAGTTAAAATCCATATTTTCTACTAGAAAATTACTTGGAACCCCCAAACATTATATATATTTTTTTAACAGAGACTCTAGAGAATAAAACGGCGATTGTTGCATTATTTTATGTCACACGGTATTTGCGCAGCGGTGTTTTAAATGCAACTTTTTGGGAAAAGGGACACTTTCATGAATAAAAAAAAAAAAAACAGTAAAATTAGCCCAATTTTTTTGTATAATGTGAAAGATAATGTTACGCCGAGTAAATAGATACCAAACATGTCACACTTTATAATTGCACGCACTTGTGGATTGACGACAAAGTACGGTACCTAAAAATCTCAATAGGCGACGCTTTAAACATTTTTTACGGTTACCAGGTTAGCGTTACAGAGGAGGTCTAGTGCTAGAATTATTGCTCTCGCTCTGACGATCGCGGCGATACCTCACATGTGTGATTTGAACACCGTTTACATACGCGGGCGCGACTTCCGTATGCGTTTTCTTTGCTTTGCGAGCTCGCGGGGACGGCGGGCGCTTTAAAAAAAATGTTTTTATTTTTTTATTTTTTTTATTTATTTTGAAATGACTACATTGTTTAAAAAAAAAAAAAAATTGATCACATTTATTGCTGTCACAAGGAATGTAAACATCCCTTGTGACAGTAATAAGCGGTGACAGCAGTGGCGGCCCGCCCATAGGGGGCGCCCGGGCGCCGCCCCCCCTCTCCCTAGGTGTAAAAAAAAAAAAGTTAAAAAAAAAAAAAAAAACGGGCCCTTTAAGACATTTAAAAAAAAAAAAAAAGCTTCCGCCCGTAAAATCACTGTGATTCTACGGGCGGGAGCATTGTCATTCTTAGACAGGCAGTCACTTCCGGCTGCTTCACAAAACCCGGAAGTGACGTCGACAGCTCCGTTCTTTAGCCCGAGCGGAGCTGCCAGACAGTGAGACAGGTGAGTCACCGCATAAAGGCTTTCTAGTTTCTACTTTGTTGAGAATGTTCATGCATTTAGCTGAATGAATGCAAAAAGCTTTCACAGCCAGGTTTCCCCAGGCCAGGCGACTTTTGCCATGGCCAATCAGAGAATGAGCTCTGAAGGGGGAACTCCACGCCAAATTTCTGAAAAAAAAAATTTGACGTGGGTTCCCCCTCCGAGAGCATACCAGGCCCTTAGGTCTGGTATGGATTCCAAGGGGAACCCCCTACGCCGAAAAAACGGCGTGGGGTTCCCCCCCAGATCCACACCAGACCCTTATCCGAGCACGCTACCTGGCCGGCCAGGAAAGGGGGTAGGGACGAGCGGGCGCCCCCCCTCCTGAGCCGTACCAGGCCGCGTGCCCTCAACATGGGGGGGTGCCTTGGGGGAGGGGGGGCGTGCGGCCCCCCCACCCCAAAGCACCTTGTCCCCATGTTGATGAGGACAAGGGCCTCTTCCCGACAACCCTGGCCGTTGGTTGTCGGGGTCTGCGGGCTTATCGGAATCCGGGAGCCCCCTTTAATAAGGGGGCCCCGGATACCGGCCCCCCCCCACCCTATGTGAATGAGTATGGGGTACAATGTACCCCTACCCATTCACCTGTGAAAAAAAGTACAAAAAAAAACACAACACAGGGTTAAAATATTTTATTGCACAGCTCCGGGAATCTTCCGTCTTCGGGGGTCTTCTCGCCGGACTCCTCCGCTATCTTCTTGTAGCTCTTTTGCTAGCGGAGGAGCCCGGCTTTCTTCCTTGCCGCCGGCCTCTTCTTCCGGCTTCGGGGGTCTTGTCCCCCTCTTCGGTTCTTCTGCCGGGCCACCGCGCCTTCTTATAGCTCTTTTACAGGCGGTGGCCCGGTCTTCTATCGCCGCCGCCGCCCGTTCTTAGCGTGCTCGGATAAGGGTCTGGTGTGGATCTGGGGGGACCCCACGCCGTTTTTTCGGCGTAGGGGGTTCCCCTTGGAATCCATACCAGACCTAAGGGCCTGGTATGCCCTCGCAGGGGGGAACCCACGCCAATTTTTTTTTCAGATTACATAAGGGGCGTGTTTTATGAGAAGTGGGAGGGGCCAAAATGATGGGCGGGGTCATGATGGGCGGGGTCTGGCGCCCCCCCATCAAAAAACTTCACCAGCCGCCACTGGGTGACAGGTACTCTTTATGGAGGGATCGGGGGTCTAAAAGACCCCCCACCCCTCCTTTAGACTTCAGTGTATTCAGATCGCCGAAAACGGCGATTCTGAATACCGGATATTTTTTTGGCAGCCGAGTAAACGGGAAGTGGCGTCATGACGTCGCTTCCGTGTTTACTATGAGGAGACTGGAATGAAGCCGATTACGGCTTCGTTCCAGTTCCTCCCCAGAGGCCGGAGGCATCGGATGGCGAATCGGTGCTCCCGATCCCCTCCCGCTCCTCCGGCATAACAGCCGAGCGGCTTTTTTCATATAAAGATGATATACGAAGAGACCCATATAAAGATGATATACGAAGAGACCCATATAAAGATGATATAAGAAGAGATCCATATAAAGATGATATAAGAAGAGATCCATATAAAGATGATATAAGAAGAGACCCATATAAAGATGATATAAGAAGAGATTCATATAAAGATATGAGAAGAGATCCATATAAAGATGATATAAGAAGAGGTCCATATAAAGATGATATAAGAAGAGATCCATATAAAGATGATATAAGAAGAGATCCATATAAAGATGATATACGAAGAGACCCATATAAAGATGATAGAAGAGATCCATATAAAGATGATATACGAAGAGACCCATATAAAGATGATATAAGAAGAGACCCATATAAAGATGATATACGAAGAGACCCATATAAAGATGATATAAGAAGAGATCCATATAAAGAAGATAGAAGAAGAGACCCATATAAATATGACATGAGAAGAGACTCATATAAAGATGATATAAGATGATACAAAAAGAGACCCATATAAAGATGATATACGAAGAGACCCATATAAAGATGATATAAGAAGAGATCCATATAAAGATGATATAAGAAGAGACCCATATAAAGATGATATAAGAAGAGATTCATATAAAGATATGAGAAGAGATCCATATAAAGATGATATAAGAAGAGGTCCATATAAAGGTGATATAAGAAGAGATCCATATAAAGATGATATAAGAAGAGACCCATATAAAGATGATATACGAAGAGACCCATATAAAGATGATAGAAGAGATCCATATAAAGATGATATACAAAGAGACCCATATAAAGATGATATAAGAAGAGACCCATATAAAGATGATATACGAAGAGACCCATATAAATATGACATGAGAAGAGACTCATATAAAGATGATATAAGATGATACAAAAAGAGACCCATATAAAGATGATATAAGACCTTTCCTCTCCTTTCTAGTAGCTACTTGATCTATGAGTGGAGTGTCTATCTGTAGGAGAGATGTGGACCTGGTTTGAATAGAATGTGGATGGTGAAGATGAAGGTATTGATAAAAGCTAGTTGTGAGTAAACGAAACTCGAGTTGTAAGTCTTTAAAGGATTTTAGATGGCCATTGGTATATAATTGATACAGGAAATGTATATCCCTAGAATACCAAGCAGAAAAGCCCTGTAGTTTCCCAAATCTTCTCTAGTTGCCCCTTTTTGCAGATAGGATGAAATCTGGAAATGCCATCATAGCCCATAATAGATCACATCTCGTCCCAGACCTTAGCCATGAGGATGAAGGCAGGACATGTGGAACAATCCCAAAACCCACCCGCCTCCAATTAGGCCAACAGAGGATATATATTAGACCTAGACAGCAGTACAGCTTGAATGGGGTCCCTACCATCTAAAGTCCCCCACCCAGCAAAATGTTGCAGCTGTGAAGCCAGGAAGTATAACCTAGCAGAGGGGACAGCCAAATCTCCACCATCTTTGGGCTGTTGTAGAATAGGTAAGTGGATCCTAGGCTGCTTCTCTTTCCATATCAGAGTGTCTATCCTCTTAACCACTTGCCGACCATCCAACATATATGTACGGTCGGCAGCTCTTTTGCACAAAATTATACACAGGTAGGCCATTTCCTGCAATAGGTCTGGGTAGCGCATTGCACACCACGGGTGACTAGCTCCCACACTGTGATTGGACACAGCGGGATCCAATCAGCAGGTCCAGCGAAAATTCGATTTTTTTTTTTCCATTTTGTTTACTGGATGTTTTATAACCGAATTAAAAAATATTGTTGTTTGTTTTTTTTTTCCTACCATTTATTTATTTGATATTTTACTATACAATTTTTTAAGAGTCTCGTGGGGGGGGTGCTTTGGTGAGATATCAGGGGTCTAACCTTTGAGACTGAGAAAGGAGCTTGAGAACACTCAGCTGCACAGAATGAATGGAATAGCTCTGTATAGAACTGCCCCTTCATTCACAAACTGAAGCATAGTAAATACAGTTTACTACCTTTCAGTTATGTCTCTCCATTCAGAAAATGCTTCACCCTGACAGATACCCTGCACCAGCCAGCAGGAGAGGGGAGGGAGGAACTCTGGAGCAGTGGAGACAAGTGGATGGGCCAGGAGAGAGCACGGGGAGGGCAGTAAAAAGTACAGGGGGGCTGCAGAGCACACGGGGGGCAGCAGAAAGAAGCTGCATAGGAGGAGCGGTGGGTGCGGTGGCATATAGAGGAACTGCTCTTTCCATTTCCCCCACTTCTCCTCTCCATCCCACAGGCTTTTAGCAGTTGCAGGAGGAAAATGGAGAGATCAGTTTTTTATTGCATTTTAGTCTAAATATGAGATCTGAGGACTTTTTGACCTCAGATCTCATATTTAAGAGGACCTGCCATGTTTTTGTCTATTACATGGGATGTTTACATTCCTTGTAATAGAAATAAAAGTGGAAATTCTTTTTTAAACAGCGTAAAAATCAAAAATAAGAGGTAAAATAAATAATAATATAAAAAAAAAAAATTAAAATGCGCCCCGTCTTGCCAAGCTCACGCACAGAAGCGATTGCATACGCGAGTAGCGCCCGCATATAAAAACGCTGTTCAAACCACACATGTGAGGTATTGCCGCGATTGGTAGAGCGAGAGCAATAATTCTAGCCCTAGACCTCCTCTGTAACTGAAAGTTTCTCTGTATCAGAGTTTCTCAAACTTTTACCAGTCAAAGTGCAACATATTGCCTCTTCACTGCATGGTAAGTATGGTATGGCAGAGATCAGTAGTGAGCGGAGTGGAGTTCAGAGGTCGGTAGTGAGCAAGGTGAAGTTCAGAGGTCACTAGTGAGCTGGGTGCAGTACAGAGGTCAGTAGTGAGTGGGGCAGAGTACAGAGGTCAGTAGTGAGCGAGGTGGAGTACAGAGGTCAGTGGTGAGCGAGGCGAAGTTCAGAGGTCAGTGGTGAGCGAGGCGGAGTACAGAGGTCACTAGTGAGCTGGACAGAGTTCAGAGGTCAGTAGTAAGAGGGGCAGAGTACAGAGATCAGTAGTGAGCGAGGTGGAGTTCAGAGGTCAGTAGTGTGCGAGGTGGAGTTCAGAGGTCAGTAGTGAGCAAGGTGGAGTTCAGAGGTGACTAGTGAGCTGGGCGGAGTTCAGAGGTCAGTAGTGAAAGGGGCAGAGTACAGAGATCAGTAGTGAGCGAGGTGGAGTACAGAGGTCAGTAGTGAGCGAGGTGCCGTACAGAGGTCAGTAGTGAGCGAGGTGGAGTACAGAGGTCAATACTGAGAGAAGCAGAGTTCAGAGATCAGTAGTGAGTGGGGCAGAGTTCAGAGGTCAGTAGTGAGCGAGGTGTAGTACAGAGGTCAATACTGAGAGAAGCAGAGTTGAGAGATCAGTAGTGAGCGAGATGGAGTTCAGAGGTCAGTAGTGAGCGAGGTGGAGTTCAGAGGTCAGTAGTGAGCGAGGTGGAGTGTAGAGGTCAATACCGAGAGAAGCAGAGTTCAGAGATCAGTAGTGAGCGGGGCAGAGTACAGAGGCCAGTAGTGAGCGAGGTGGAGTACAGAGGTCAATACAGAGAAAAGCAGAGTTCAGAGGTCAGTAGTGAGCGAGGTGTAGTACAGAGGTCAATACTGAGAGAAGCAGAGTTCAGAGATCAGTAGTGAGCGGGGCAGAGTACAGAGGCCAGTAGTGAGTGGGGCAGAGTTCAGAGGTCAGTAGTGAGCGAGGTGTAGTACAGAGGTCAATACTGAGAGAAGCAGAGTTCAGAGATCAGTAGTCAGCGGGGCAGAGTACAGAGGTCAGTAGTGAGTGAGGTGGAGTAAAGAGATCAGTAGTGAGGTGGAGTTCAGAGGTCAGTAGTGTGCGAGGTAGAGTTCAGAGGTCAGTAGTTAGCAAGGTGGAGTACAGAGGTCAATACTGAGAGAAGCAAAGTTCAGAGATCAGTAGTGAGCGGGGCAGAGAACAGAGGTCAGTAGTGAGCGGGGAAAAGTACGCGTGACGTCACATGACACAACGCAGTGTGAAGTCTTGGGAGTGAGCAGAGAGCTCAGAGCCGACGTCAATCACACAGAGGATAAAGAAGGGTTGGATTCAGGCCAGAATGTTGGCATGAAAATCTGCAGCCCCTCCTACAGGTATTTAATTTATTTTTTAACATAAAGCGTGCACTTCTCAGAGGGAAGGGACAAGTTTTAGATACTAGGCCAGTGATGGTGAACCTTGGCACCCCAGATGTTTTGGAACTACATTTCCCATGATGCTCATGCACTCTTCAGTGTAGTGAAGCATCATGGGAAATGTAGTTCCAAAACATCTGGGGTGCCAAGGTTCGACTGTATAAAAAAAAAAGGAACCCATGCTTCTCTTTTAAGTCCACAACACAGGGCAGTAGTCCAGGCACACAGCAAGGGTAGGCAGTAATTGGATACAACGTGGGTTCAGTCCTCAACACAGGGCACTTCAAATGGTTAAGTCCTCAGCGCAGGGCACAACAAAGGGTTAAGTCCTCAGCGCAGGGCAAAGCAAAGGGTAAGTCCTCAGCGCAGGGCACGGCCCAGCAAAGGATTATGTCCCGTGCACAAGGCTGGGCACGCAGCAAGGATGGCAGAACTCTGGCACAAGAAGGGTTAAGTCCGTAGCACAAGTTGGGCACACAGCAATAATGGCAGAACTGTGGCACAAGAAGGGTTAAGTCCATAGCACAGGTTGGGCACACAGCAATAATGGCGGAACTGTGGCACAAGAAGGGTTAAGTCCGTAGCACAGGTTGGCCACACAGCAATAATGGTGGAACTGTGGCACAAGAAGGGTTAAGTCCGTAGCACAGGTTGGCCACACAGCAATAATGACAGAACTGTGGCACAGGGGAAGTTAAGCCACTCACCAGGCAGCAGTGGAGAGCCTGGCAGGGCCGGTGCTACCACTAGGCAAACTAGGTATCCGCCTAGGGTGCCCCGCCACTGGTTTCCCTACTCCCTGTCTCCCATGGTCTCCGCGTTATGTAAGCGTTCGGTGTGGTGCTGTATAATGCAGGGGATCCTGCCCGGTGCCTCTGCAGTATTTTACATGTACTCAGGGAGGCAGGCTCTTAGTCCAATCGTAGTATCATTAGAGGCGCAGCATTGGGGGACATGTCCCAAGTCTCCTGACGAAACGGAAGCAAGCGTATCCCCTCCCGCTGTGCGCTTCTATGATAAGGTGACCAGATTTTTTAAATGAAATCTATATTTTTTTTTTTACTAGTAATGGCAGCAAACAGCGACTCATAGCGGGACTGCAATATTGCGGTGGACAAATCAGACACTAATGCCGCGCACACACGACCGTTTTTCCCGTCGGAATAAACGCCAAAGGTTTTTCTGACAGAGTTACAACAGAGTTCCACTGAAACTGTCTTGCCTATACACAATCACACCAAAGTCCGACGTCTAGAACGCGGTGATGTACAACACGTATGACGAGACTAGGAAAAGGAAGTTCAATAGCCAGAAGCCAATAGCTTCTGTCTCCTACTTGCTTCAGAGCATGCATTGTTTTTTGGTCCGTCGGAACAGCATACAGACGAGCGGTTTTTCCAATAGGAATTGGTTCCGTCGGAAATAATTAAAACGTGTTCTATTTTTAGGTCCGTCAGAATTTTTGAAAAAAAAAGTCAGATGAGGCCCACACATGATCGGAAAATCCGAGAAAAGATCCCATCTGACTTTTTCTGTCGGACATTCCGCTCGTGTGTACGTGGCATAGGTGACACTTTTGACACTTTGTGGGAACCAGTGACATTAACACAGTGATCAGTGCTAAAAATATTTACTGTCATTGTACTAATGAAACTGGCTGGGAAGGGGATAACATCTAGGACAATTAATGAGTTAAATGTGTGCCTAACAAGTGTTTTCTCACCGTGGGGGAGGTGCTTTTACTAAAGGAAAGCATAGATCCCTGTACTTGCTTTGCAGGAACACAGGATCAATGTCTTCAACACTGACAGAATGGCGAACTGCCTTGTTTACATAGGCAGACCACTAGGCGAGTCCGCCGGATCCGATGATTGGTCCCTCAAGCTCCATTCGAGGGAGCTGGGAGGACTGAGGACACCATCGTGGATCATACTGTATCTATCCGCACCCTACAAACCAGGGTCCGTGCCTTGGAATATAATGTCGACAATGCCGAGACTAGGAACAGGAGGAATAATCTCCAGATCGTGGGCTTGCCGGAGGGAGTGGAGGGAAAGAACCCCACAGTGTTTGTGGAGGAGCTCCTCCGGGCACTACTACCGGCTGCCCAACTTTATCCTTACTTCACCGTACAGCGCGCTCATAGGATTCCTCCTCTTCCTGGGCCCCCTGGCTCCAACCCTCGCAGATCTGACTGAATGCAGCCCTGGTGAACAATGGGATTGCTGCTCTATACTTAGCTCAACAGGGCTGTTTTGTGATCACGATGACCCATGCAGTTGGTGGGGGTTTTACTTCGCTGCTATGCTAGTGTCAGATTTGGCTACCCCACACAAGCAAGGGGTTACTGGGCAGAGGCAACTACAGCTGGATGGCGGACATGTTCGTTCTCAATTGTGGTTGCCCTGTGATACTACGGACTAAGCCCTCAACTGTATTGACTGGGGATATAAACATTTATGTACACGGTATGATGTATGGACATACCTGCTATGATTTGACGCTCCTGGCCCTGGATGGGGGGAGTGCGCTCTATTACTATAGAAACTGTTAAATATGGGATAAGAAATACCCCGGGTCCACTCGACCCCGTATGACTATTGTTGGGGGGGGTGAATCCTTCTTACAACTGAGATCCTGTTATCGGAACTATATGTGACTGGACTCAGCCTGGGCGCACTCCCCCTTTTTCGTCCAGGAGTGGTGATTGAATGCACATGTTGCTGCAGGCCCGCATTACTGAGTTATTTACAGTTATTATACGTTTTTTTTAAATTAAATTTGGTATGTATCTACCACAGAGTGGTCCTGAGGATACATTACATAAAACACATGCCACGTCCCGATATTTAACTTTTCAAAAAAATTCAACAAGAATTGTTGACAAAAATTGACTTTTTAGGCATAAATGTAAATATAACAAAAAAAGAGGGAAAATACATTTTTCAAACAATTTTATTTCTAAAAAGACAACAAACAAAATCTTAATGCCTCCTTTCCTGTCTAGCGTATTAAAGGTACATCACATTTTATATATATTCATGTAGGTATCCAGCATAGGGATATTAAGGAACAAATAACCATCAGTACAGAAAATAATTAGCATATACAGGGTATCGCATAGGAATCAGCTCAGGGATATTTAGATGCTCTACATGTTTCGCGTTCATCATAACGCTTCATCAGCAGGTTTTTTTATTGTTTATAAGTAACCGAGATATGTACCCCTGGGACAGCCCAGGAGAAGTTGAAGTTTTACTAAACCAGCATCTCTGTAGCCCTGTTTGGTAATACCTCTTTGCTCTGAGTTCATGCTCCTAGCAAATTTGAAATAGATGGGGGTTAGGGGATAACATGCATCACCATCTTCAGCTGGGGATGCGGGGTGGGGGTGGGGGGGTTCTTTCTGCTATTGCAGATACTGGGGGAGTTTATGTTCATGATCATGGAGTTGCTTTTCACGTATCGGAGGCGCCTTGTCTTCCATGTGCTGCATATTATTGACAATGTATATTACAATCTCACATTTCACATTTTCTGGTCTACTGGGGTGGTGGATGCGCTGGGCTGGGTTCCTGCCCCCCCTGGTCCCGACAGACAGAGGTGGGGACATGCAGATCATGGGGTCCTTTTATTATATCCACTACTCTATAGTTAATGATGGACATTTCCATTATCTTGTGGAATGTTAGGGGATTAAATTCAGCCACTAAGAGGTCCCTGGTCTTCAAATTTTTGCAAAAGTCCAATCCACATATATGCATTCTCCAGGAGACGCACCTACTAGGTAATAAGATTCTCAGTCTCCGTAGAGCATGGGTTGGAGCCCACTATCATGCCACCTTTTCAAATTATGCCTGTGGTGTTAGTGTGTTGATCCGTAGGTCCCTCCCATTTCAGACGCTTTATGTGCAGACGGACCCGGGGAGTAGGTATGTGATTATACATGTAATGGTCTATGATAAACAATTGGTGCTGGTGGGCTTGTATTTCCCCCCACCAGCCAATGCACAACTGTTATATGATATTATGCAATCTGTGATGGGATACAATACGCAGGAAGTTTTTATATTTGGCAGTTTCAATTTGGTGCCCGCACAAGACTTGGACAAACTGCATCTTACTTCTTGACCCTCCTCAACATTGCAAAATTGGGCAAGTACTTTTTTGCTGATGGATATTCGGCAACATTTTCACCCCCATGACAGATAATACACTTGTCATTCTGCCTCATACGAGGTGCTCTCCCGTACTGACCTGGCACATGCCTCCTCTGGTGCACTATGCTGGACGAGGGGGGTTAGGCATTTGCCTAGGGGAATCTCCGACCACGCCCCCTTAATGTCACTATATCCCTAACCAGGCCACCGAGTTTGAAACTGTGGCGCTTGTCCAGGTATTGGGCACTAGACGAGAGATTACAGGAATCTATGCTGGAAGCTGTTTGCAATTTCTGGGTGTTGAATGGGAACTCGGCCAATGCCACCACCCTATGGGATACATTCAAAGCATGGATTAGGGGAAGTATATTTCTCGTATATCATCACTGCAGAGAGAGGCATTCCGATCATTGGAGGTGCTGGAGGGGGAGGCGGGGAGATGTGAGGCGAAGTACGTTGCATCCTCCAACACAGTTAATTATGGAACCTGGCAGAGAGCCTTGTGGGCACTATCACTGTATAATGGTGAACAAACTAAAAAAATGTATGCTCCACTCTACCCAGAGGATATTTGAACATGGGAACAAAAATGGCAGACTTTTAGCCTGGCTGGAGAGGGAACAGGTGGGCTCCACACACATTGCGAGCATACGGGACGAACATGGTATAGTAATGTCCTCTCCTGAGGACATTAGCTTCAGATTCTATACCTTTTTTCACTAGGTATATACCTCTAGGACCTGTTTTACCCCGTCGGAATTGCAGGAATACTTAGAGAAGATCCCCTTCCCTGACCTGTCAGATGCTTATAGGGCCCAACTTGATGCGGCTATATCTTTAGAGGAAGTCCAGGCAGCAATTGGATGTCTGCAGGGAGGAAAAACCCCCGAAGCAGATGGTCTACCTACTGAATTCTACTCCAAATATATGGTTCTGCTTGCCCCTAGACTAACAACTCTCTTTTCCGGAACGGCGGATGGGGATATTTTACCCGAATCCATGGAAGAGGCTATTATTCTACTTATTCCTAAGCCCGGCAAGGACCCCCAGGACTGTGCATCTTACAGAACCATTTCACTGCTCAATGTGGATGCCAAAATTTTGGCAAAAATATTGGCCACCCGCCTGTCATTAGTTATTACCACATTGATCCATGTAGACCAGACCGGTTTTATGCTGGGTAAAGGCACAGATATTAACATCAGATGCCTGTTCCTCAATCTGTCCATGTCCACAATACTGGGTCCAGAGTGATTGCCTCATTAGACGCTGAGAAAGCACTGTGGATTGGGAGTACCTTTGGGAGGTGTTGAAGCATTTTGGCCTCAGCCCTGGATTCATCTGCTCTATCAGGCGCCGAGGGCCAGGGTACGTACTAACGATAGGGTATCGTATCGGATCCTTTCCCACTCCACAGAGGTACTCGACAGGGCTGCCCGCTGTCCCTAGCCTTTTTGCCCCTTGCTATACTGGTCAAGGAGTAGCTGGAAGTTCGGGGGAATGCGAATAGGTGACTTGGAAGAAAAAATTTCCCTTTACGCGGACAATGCTCTACTCTACCTGCAGGATGCCGGGTCTTCCTTGACTGCTGCACAAGAGCTATTTAACAAATTCGGAACCCTGTCGGGAATCCGCATCGACTGGTCCAAATCAGTTCTGTTTCCTCTGGACACTCTGGTCCCGGCTGTAGCTACTCCTACGCCCCTGACATGAGTGACTGAGTTTAAATACCTGGGGGTTAGGGTGGTCAGGGTTACTGATCAGTATTATACTCTCAACATACACCCCTTGCTCTAGCTTCTTAGGGAAAGGTGCCAGTCATGGTCTGGACTTCCACTAAATTTGCTGGACCGCATCAACATTTTGAAGATGATCATTCTGCCCAAATGTACATACCTCTTCCGGAATAGCCCAATGTGGATTTTGGCATCCTTTTTCCGGTAGATGGATCGTTGTATTGTCTCCTTCATTTGGAATAATTCGATCCCCCGTCTAGCCAAAACTACACTATATTTACCAACACACTTGGGTGGGCTTGCTCTCCCAAACATGCGGGTGTACTACTGGGCTGCAATGTTGGTTATGGCCTACTGGTGGTTTGAAGGGAGACGTTCCAACGCGGCGGTGTGTGTGGAGGTGGCCAGGTTGGGCTCCTTACTAGCATTGCAAAATTTAGTTTAGAAGGGTATTAATGCCTATGCGGAATTAACTGCACCAATCTGGTCTGCTGCCCCGTCGTCTTTTTTTTCTAGCGGACCGATGATCCCCCGTGCAGCCACTCTGGGGAAATCCTAACCTACCGCACTTTAGGATGATTCCTGATCCTCAGGTATGGGCAAGATTCGGTATTAAAACCTTAAGCCCTTGTACACACGGACATTCTGACAACCAAATCCGTTGGATTTTGTCCGACGGATTTTGTCCGAAACTGTTGTATACACACGGTCGGCCAAAGTTGTCGGAAAATCCGATTGTACATAACGTAATGACGTTATTTTGTTACGACGGGACTACGTTCAGGCTAGTAGCCAATAGCTTTGATGTAGGAATTTGATCTGAGCATGCGTGGCACTTTGTCCGTCGGAGTAGGCTACACATGATCGGAGTATGTCCGATCGGAGCATTTTGTCTGAAAATTTTTTTTTTTCCAAATAACATATTTATTTATATTCAAAGAGTGCATTACACGTCATGCATTACTACAACATAGTAGAACAGTCAGAACAGAGAAGAGAGGGCTGCAGGGACCACCCAGCCAGTGGCCCGTTCCAGTAGGCCCCCCAGGGCCGGCAACTGCCAGCCCCGGGGGGGCCCCTCGCGAACAATCGGGCCGACCCTGTTAATCAACAAGTGGCGTTGCACACCTTAGGGTCCAGTAGGGTAGCCCCGCACCCAATCATAAACAGCTACCAACAGTATTAACCTCTCATGAGTAGCAGCATCTACGAAGTAGTGTGCTAGAGGAGCAGCAAGGCACATAGGAACACCAGCCATGAGGAAAAGGGTGAAAGAGACTGGCAGAGAGATATAGGAGTACCAAGCAGTAGAGAGAGAGGAAGAACAAGAGGAGAGACGAGAAGGATAGGAAGTAAGAGGGGTAAGGAGAATGAGAGAGAGAATAGCAAAGGAGATAAAGAGAAGAGAAAAGAAAAAGGAGGGAGAGGGGAATGTGGGGAAGGAGGGGTAAGGAAAGGTAGGGGGTATAGTCACCGTGTGTGGTCCCTGCGGCATTTTCACCTCCGGAGCTCCCGTAGGTTCCATGGGCTCCAGACCACATCATGGGCCTCAAGCCTGTCCCGTATCCTGGCGGTCATCCTCTCCATCAACTCCACGTCCTGAACTCTAGCATGGAGTGCTCCGAGAGCGGGGGGGCAGTGCCCTTTTCCAATGTAGTGCTATTAGGCATCTCGCCGCTGTCAGGATATGTCGTGACAATGTCTTGCGGGACTTCGTCAATTTAGGGAAAGGGATGCCCAACAAGAAGGTCTTAGGATCCAGGACCACCCGCCGGTCCAAGAGATCCGACAAAAGGCGCCGGACCCCCTCCCAGAAGGGAACCACCAGGGGACATTGCCAGAAAATGTGGAACAACGTGCCCTTGTGGGTCAAGCACCTCCAGCATCTGTCAGAGGTAGTAGGGTAAATGGCGTGAAGGACGTCTGGGGTAATGTACCAGAAAAACAAAATTTTGTACGCGTTCTCCCTGTAGAGTGTGCATAGAGAGCTTTTCGAGGCCTGGGACCATATCGTCTGCCATTGCTCATCCGTTAGCTCCTCCCCCAGCTGTTCCTCCCACTTGAGCATGTAAGCATGTCTGCATGCCGAAGTTAACGGGGGTGCATTAAGGATTTTATATATAGCTGATATCAATCCCCTTTGGGCCATGCCCTCTAGGATTATGGTCTCAAAAGCGGAGGGAGGGGAGAATCGCAAGTCAGAGGATATGGTCTGGGCAAAGTGCCGTATCTGCAGATAGCTGTAGAAGCTCTGTCTCGGGAGGTCAAATTTGGACTGAAGATCAGCATAAGACAACATTCTCCGTGATCTGGGGTCCACTAAGGTCCCCAGATGGAAGAGGTTTCGGGACGACCAGGGGTGGGACATCGCATACGTCAGACTGTCTGGCATCTTAGGGTGGTACAGGAAGGACGTCAGGAGCGATTTGTCCGAGGACAAGACATAGATCTTAGTAAGCTTGCGCCATAGGCCCTGTAGATGGGACATAGATCCTAGCAGCTGGGTCCGGGGAGTCAACGCTGGGGCGCTCCATAGCATACTATTAGGATGCACTGGAGCCATCCAGAGCTTCTCAATTTCCGTCCATCTGTTGTACGACCTCTGGGTGAACCAAGAGGTCACTGCCCGGAGCTGAGCTGCCTGGAAGTACTTTACAAGATCCGGAAACGCCAGTCCCCCGGCCGAGGGAGAGGCTGTCATGACCGAGCGGGGGATTCTATGACGCTTGTAATTCCACGTAAAATCAAGCAGGTCCGCCTGTAATTTTCTCAGGTGGTGATATGGTACTGGGATAGGAAGGGTCTGGAAAAGGTAGAGGAGCTTCGGGAGAATCGTCATTTTCACCGAAGCAATCCTACCAAAGAGGGAGATCTGGTGCTTCCGCCATTGGGAAAGTAATTGCCTAATAACACCATATAGGGGCGGGAAGTTTGCCTGATACAGAGATTCAAAGGTCGGGGTTATATGAACCCCCAAGTATTTCAGGGAATCGGTTTTCCAGTGGTACGGAAAGGTGGTTCGGAGATGTTCGACTTCCTGGGGCGGCATATTTACCGGTAGGGCTTCCGATTTGGATGCATTAATTTTATAGCCCGATAGGGCGCTGTAGCGGTCCAACTCCCTATGTAGGTTAGGCAGGGATATTCTGGGCTGGGTCAGGGTGAGAATGACATCGTCCGCGAACAGGGACACCTTAAATTCCCTGTCCCGAACCGGGACGCCCCTGATATCCGGGTTCCGCCGAATGGACGCCGCCAGGGGTTCCACACAGATAGCAAATAGTAAAGGCGATAGGGGGCAGCCCTGGCGCGTGCCATTGGATACCGAGAACGCCGAGGATGTGGCGAAGGGGGTCTTAACCTGGGAGGACGGGTTGGAATAAAGGTGGCGTATGGCCCGCAGAAACGGTCCCCTCATCCCCATGTGCTGCAACGTAGCGAACAGGAAGGGCCACCCCAGTCTATCAAATGCCTTTTCCGCATCTAAACTCAGAAGCAAAGACGGGGTGCCCCGCCTATTCGCCACGTCGACTAAATCTATGACCCTTCTGGTATTGTCGCCGGCTTGGCGAAGAGGGACAAATCCCACCTGATCTTTATGGATGAGGGAGGGGAGAACCCTATTGAGCCGGAGGGAGAGGAGCTTCGTAAAGATCTTTAGATCTGTATTTAGGAGTGCAATGGGCCTATAATTGGCACAGAGAATGGGGTCCTTATCGGGCTTGGGTATCAGGGTGATGAAGGAGCGTTGCATATCGGAAGGGACCGGGGTATTTAAGAGAAACGCATTAAACAGTCTGCTCAAATAAGGAAGCAGAAGGGGCAGAAACGTTTTGTAGTATTCGTAGGGTAAACCGTCCGGGCCCGGGGATTTATGAGCCGGTAGCGACTTGACGGTCAGCTCTATTTCCTCCTCCGTGATAGGCATATTCAGGGAGGCCAGATCCAGGTCTCGGATACGGGGGATCCCACTGTCCGTCAAGTATTGGCGCATGCGCTGGGAGAGCTCCTCCGACAAGGGAGCACTGGGTATGTCGTCACTGTTGTATAACTCCGCATAAAATTTCGCAAATGTGTCTGCTATCTCCTTAGGGTGAGAGACTACGGTGTTGTTTTTAGTTTTAATCTGATGTGGAGTGGATAGGAGGGTTTTATCGTTAAGTTTCCTCGCCAAAAGAGAGTGCGCCTTGTTGCCCCTGTCGTAATACAGCTACTTAACCCGCAGAATGGCCTTTTCTACCCGGCGAAGCGCCAGGTCCTTAAGCACCATGCGAAGCCTAGTGATCTTCCGGAGAAGTCGCAGCGAAGGAGAAGCCTGCATATCCCTTTCTAACTGCCCCAGTTCCCTTTCTGTCCGCAGTTTAGCGGCCCCTGCATCCCTCTTTAAAGCAGAAGAAAGAGCCATGCACTTTCCGCGGATGACCGCCTTATGGGCCTCCCACAAAGTGGGGAGAGTAACGTCCGGGGTCGCGTTCTCAGTGAAGTAGAGTTTCAGGGTTGAGGCCATTTCCGCCTGTGAGGGGGAATGTTGTAGGAGAAAGGTGTTAAGTTTCCAATTGTAGGGTCTAATTACAGGGGCCGCTAGATCCAGTGTTAACAGGATCGGCGCGTGGTCCTACCATGAGATCGGCAGGATATGGGCTCGGCGGGCCACTCTCAGCGTTGAATTGTTAGTAAAGAAGTAGTCTATGCGGGAGTGCAACTGGTGCGGGGCCGAGTAGAACGTGTACTGGCGGTCCGCCGGGTGAAGGGCCCACCAGACGTCAAAAAGAGCGTGCCTACGGGTCAGCTGGCGGAATAGTTTCGAATCCCTAAGAGCTTTAGCAGAGGGAGGTCGGGTCGTTGTCGCCAAACGGTCCGCAATGGCGGAGTGAGCCAGGTTAAAATCACCCCCCACCACTAAGTAACCATGATCCGACTTGAACAGACGGGACAGGAGTTTGGAAAGAAAGCCATGTTGGCGGACATTTGGGGCGTACAGGGTGCATAGAGTGATCGGCTGTGAACCCCATTTGCCCTTAAGAATCAAGAAGCCTCCCCCGGGATCACCATAGTGATCGAGGTAGGTAAATGGGGCTCCGCGACGTATCAGGATGGCCACGCCGGCCTTCCTGTGAGGGCCCGAGGATAGGTAAGCTAAGGGAAAATATCTAGAGGCGAAAGCAAAGGACCCCCCCTTATCAAAGTGTGTCTCCTGGACAAAGACTATATCCGCTCCTGACTGCCTGAATTCCCTAAGTGCCAGATGCCGTTTCCCGTTAGAATTCAGTCCATGGACATTAAGGGATAAAATCTTAGCCATTAGTTATGTCAGGGGGGTGACAGTATAAGCGGGGACTTACCCATATTCCACCTTGTAGGACGACCGCCAGGAGCCAGGAGGTTGCTCGTTCCGGAGAAAGGGCTCCACGTTGCCCACCTGCCACGACACGGTGAGAGAACAGGGAGGGGAGAGGGAAAGGGAAAAGTAGAAAAAGAGAGAGAGAGAAGAGGTTAGTATTGCAAATAAAGGTGTACACAGCAAATAGACAACCACTGTACATTACAAAATTAAGCCATAGGAGACCATGAACAGGCAGATCGCTCAGGTCCAATCGGATTCCCAGGGGGCCACCAGAACCCGTGGGTCGGGCCTGGCGGCCGCATGGGAGTCCAGCCCCCCCCATCAGGAGGCGTAGATAAAGCCGTTGACATAAGGTGGGGGGGAGCTGAGGAAACGCCCCTGCGACAACAGTCGCCAGGCAGTTCCCAAAATCCCGGATGTAACACCAATGCATCCGGGTAGAAGGGGGGTGACTCAGAGACTGAGAAAAACCCATGATCTCAATCTCTCAGATACATCAGCCTTAAGAAAAACATAACTCAACATGAAGGCACTTAATAGGGGGAGAAAAAAACAAATAAAAAACGGAAACTCTTGGGGCTGAAAAAGAAGGGCAAGTTCGGAGTGTCCGGACATCAGTCCATCGGCCAACCAACAAACAAAACGGGCCACGATCCCTTGCGCCCCGCGGGCCTACGGGATCAAAAAAGGAGAAAAAAGAGAGTACACAAAGATTGCCGCCTTACATAGCCTCAGTCCTTTCCTTGGCGGGCCGTTTTCTTAGGTGCCTCCCGGTTGCGAGGGCGTTGGCGGGAGGGGACCTTCTGCCACAGGGCGGGTGCGGAAGGCTGGGCAGCCACGAGATCCCAGTCCGGCAACTGGGGGGGATGAAGCCCCAGATCCTCACAAAAGGAGTGGAGATCCTCCGGGTACCGCAAGGTTGCTGTCTTGCCTTGATGTTTGGCTGCGAGAGCGAACGGATATCCCCAGCGGTACGGAATATGGGCGTCCTGCAACGTGCGGAGCAACGGTTGAAGCAATCTGCGCTTCTGCAGTGTGAGCCAGGATAGGTCTGGGAAGAGCTGGACTTGGATGTTGCTAAAGTTCACCACCCGGGCCAGGCGGGCTTGTCTCATTATGTCCTCTTTGATGTGGAACGAAGTAATTCTACAGATGACATCCCTGGGGGTAGAAGTCGCGCCTTTAGAGCGCAATGCCCTGTGAGCTCTGTCCATTTCAATAAACTGGGTGGGGGGTTCCCCAAGAAGGTTATTAAATATTTCTTGCAGGATAATCTGGAGATCTTCCGGTCCGTCTGCCTCTGGAATCCCCCTCACCCGTATGTTATGCCGACGCCCCCTATTATCCAGGTCCTCCACATGACGCTGCATGTCCCTCAAAAGCATTCGATGGTCGGCCCCTTGTACTTGGGTCCTGTGGATCGCAATTTTAGTTTCCTGTATCTCCTCCTCGGCCATCTCGACCCGATCCGCTAAGTGCTTGAGACCGGAGTGCAACATTTGTATTTCCGAGCGACAGGTTGATTTAACATCTTCTATCAATTGCTTAAAGTCCTCCTTAGTGGGGATTGCTTGTAGGTATTGCTGCCACTGCGGGTGTAGGGGCGGGGGGGGCCCTCCAGGGTCATCCCCAGTAGGAATCAGAAGGGGCGGCTGTGGAGAACCATGGGGTCCGTGTGCCTCCCGTGAGTCTGGGGGGGGCCCGATGTGAGAGTCCCACACCCCGGGCTGAGGAGGTGGTGACTTCAGGGGAGTCGTGCGGGCCTGCCTCACTTCCCAATACGGGTCCAAGCCTGTTCTACAGCCGACAGGGGCCGGGGAGCCACTCCGGTGTCGCTGTGGGCCAGGAGCCCACGTGGAGGACAGTCTCTGGGACTTGGGTGGTGGGGACCGGACTCCTAGGTCCATTCGGAGCTCCGCCACTCCCCCATGTCCCCGCCGAGGCCATGGCAGTGGGTCTCCCGGGGGGGGGGAGGGCTGGGAAGTCAGTGTCCTCAATGGAAGGGGGGGACCCCAGTGAACTAGTGGGGAGGAGGGGGTCCGATGTCGCCCGCAGCAGCCTAGGGAGGTTCCCCGTGCATTGCGTGTCCGTAGGAGGGGGAGGGGGTTCATGCTCCAGGTACCCCGAGTTCTGATCCAGCCTGGTGCGGCCTCCTGCCATCCCCCAGGCCTCCCCGCTGTCCTGCTCCCAGTTGGCCGCCCGGCGTGGAGGGGACCTCTGGCCCCAGCGCAGCGGGCTCAGATCCCTCAGGGCCGCGCGCTGCTCTGTATGCCGTTGGGGGATGGGTTCACATGCGCCCGGATTGAGGGGCCTCGCAGTAGGCCTCGGGCCTAGGCTGGCGGGCTGATACACGGGCGGGAGCGGCGTGTCACTCACCGCTGCGGGGGTCTGGTCGGCTGCGCTGGATGGAGGAGGCATCCCGTCCGCCCCGGTCTCCGCTTGATGTCCGCTCCTCACACTCGAGGCCGGGGATGGGGCCTGGCGCGTCGCCTCCGGCGCAGTCGGTGCCATCTTGGGAGGCCCGCCGGCCGGAGCGTCTGGCGGCGAAAAGTACGTCCGGAGGTCTGCTGCGGGCCCCGGAGGGACGGCGGAGGGTCCCCTGCTAGTCGTGGATCGGGTGGCCCTCGATCTCCCCATCGGATGGGTGCGGATTGTCCCCCTTTTGTGCCTGTGTAGCTGGGCTGACGAGAGAGCTACCTCAGCAAGCGTCCATGCAGGTCCGCTTCCGGTCACGCCCCCTTGTCTGAAAATTTTACAGACAAGTTGGAAAACTTGGTCCGTCGGATATTCCGACTGAAACAGTCCGATGGAGACCACACACAGTCAGATTATCTGACAAAACTGTCCAAAAGGACACATTCCATCGGAATCTCCGACCTTGTGTACAAGGGCTAAGAGATGTCATGCCAACAGGTACATTGCTGATGTGGTCACAGCTCTCCACAAAGTATGATTTGCCTGGCAGGATGTACTTCAGATACGCCCAGATCCGACATACAGCTAGGGCCCAGTTCCCCGCACTCCCGCTCCTCCAGTTTGACCCGGTGGAGGACCTTTTGTCCCGCAGTGATTTGGTGAAGCCTCTCTCTGCTTTACATGGTACCCTACTGGCAACGGACTCTGAGGATGGAGAGGCTGTGGGACATGTGGAAGAGGGATATTCCCACCTTGGACAAGGAGGACTGGGTGGATTGCTTGGAACGGGGTCTTAAATTGGTAATCTCAGCTGGAGACAAGCTGATACAAATAAAATTCAACCATAGAACCTATTTTACTCCGGCGAGATTGTCCAAAATGTATCCCAATAGAGACCCGCATTGTCCTCGATGTCGTATACACCTGGGCACATATCTGCACATGTTTTGGGACTGCCCTGCCCTGTCGACCTTCTGGACTGGTATTTTTGAACAATTAAATGTCAGACTTGAACTATCTCTCCCCAGGTCGCCTGAACTGGCCCTCCTTGGCATTCATGATGATGAACAGAGACCGCGCCATACCAAACTTTTTGTCTCTTACCTTCTTTTCTATGCCAAGAAAGAAAGAGATCCTCTGTAAATGGTCATCTCCTATCCCCCCTAGTCTGTCTTCATGGGAGGACAAAGTTAATGTGCTGCCTTGCCCCTCTATAAAATGACGTATATTAGTCAAGGTTGTCCTTGGAAGTTTGATAAAATATGGTTATCCTGGATTACTTAGCTTAAGCTAAATCTGTTGTCTTTTTCGCCCCCGCTTGTCCATAATTAGATGTGACTCACAGCTGTGGTGTTGCCCCTCGCCCCCCCCCACACCTTCCTTTTCCCCTTCCTTCCTGTTTCCCCCCCGCCTCCATCCCCCCCCCCTTCAACTCCTCAAGGGGTGAGAGGTTTGACATCTATATAGGACTCTCCGGAATTGTTTCAAAGGTAACGCTGCACTGTTTATATGATGCGATGTGGACTATAGCAAAACAATACAAGATGTGAGAAAGCTGATGTATTGGAAGTTGTATGTTATATACACATGTACTCTATTGTTATGTCTTTATTTTCCTTCAATAAAGTACTCCTGATTGTTGAAATGTGGGGGAATGGTGGGCCGATGAGGAGTTTGAAGGAGGCAGGTGGGTGACCGGGACACCTGGGAAAACGGAAAGTCAGTTTTTCCCCATTTTACAAGATCACCCCAGAAACCCTCTGCGCTGCATGGATGAGAATCCTATGAGCTTTGCCTTCTCTATAATACTCTCTAGAGCTATCTAACATGCCCATGGTGGTCTGAAAAGCAAAACCGGGGACCAAGAAGGATATGTGGTGACTATGGTATATTACAACATGCCCTGTATGACCCTACGAGTTCCAAGGGTCGCATTTCGTGGCGAGAGTCCCTCTGCAGGCGAGTCCTGAACAGCGGTGGGTGATTGATGGGGAGAATTGGTGGCACATACGGCTAATTGTATGGTTATTTGGGATATTGTATTTATCATTTATGCAAGCATAATTCTATACTCAACATTTTTATTGCTTAAAATACTACCCTATGAAAAGTGGTTCTCTTTTTTTTTATTTTTTATAATCCTTCTTAGCCCTTGTACACACGGTCGGACATTCCGATGGAAAATGTCCGATCGGACCGTGTCGTCAGATAATCCGACTGTGTGTGGGCTCCATCGGACTGTTTCCGTCGGAATATCCGACCGACAAAGTTTTAGAGCTGGGCTATAAAATTTTCCACCAACATGGTCCGATCGTTTGTAGAGAATTCCGATCTGACAAAGTGCCACGCATGCTCAGATCAAATTCCTAGACCAAAGCTATTGGCTACTAACCTGAACGTAGTCCCGTCGTAACGAAATAACGTCATCACGTTCTGAACGATCGGATTGTCCGAGCGTGCGTGTGCGCAACACCAGTTTCGGACAAAATCCAACGGATTTTGTTGTCGGAATGTCCGACCGTGTGTACAAGGGCTTCGAAGAAATAAAGGAGAGGAATATCTGACTTATGCCCCGTACACATTTTGTTGCATACAACTAAGATCGAATACAACAGTGCAAAACGTGTGTACGATTTTTGTCGTACGATTCTGTAAAAATCTGATATGTGTACCAACATCAGAAATCAAAATGTAATTCCCAAAAATTAGAGGGCAACATCACTATTCTACACTCACCCACCAAGAACCACAAAATATCACATAATAAATCAAGAAGCTCTTGAGTAATGTAATTCTACCACCTATATGTCCAAAGAAATGCAGTATTTATGTGTAGGTTTCCATGTGTGGCAGCTCTGTGGCTAATGCCCCGTACACACGTTCCGATTATCATAAAACAGATCGTTCACATTTTGTTGTATACAACTAAGATTGAATACAACAGTGCAAAATGTGTGTAAGACTTTTGTCGTACAATTCTGGAAAAATCTTCCGTCGTGCGTAGCTACATATTTTAAATGATGTCAAAAACGTGTGTCCTGGTTTATTTTTGTGTTTCCAAGCATGCGTGGTGTTTGTCGAACGACTTTTATCGGACGCATACTGTACCGATTACACAATTGTCATACGATGGGCTGTCATCCGACCAAAGTTTTCCTGTTTGTCCCTTCGGATTTGGTTGGACGGACTGTTGTGATCGGCTGTCGAAAGCTGTGTACTAACGATCAGATTATCGAACGATCTGCCCAAAAGTGACTTTTGTGGTCCGATAATCGGAACGTGTGTACGGGGCATTACATATTTGGATGACGGAGGGATACACCTGGAAGCCAACGTTCTGCAGGATATCATGCTTGATATGACCCATTCATAAGGGTCTGATCATTCGCCGACAGTCCAATTTTTATTTGAGTATATTTCACGGAGGGGTCGGCGAGTGATTGGAAGAGATTTTTGCGCTGGGACAATGGATGATCCGGAGTGCACCAGTTTGCGGACGCTTATGCTGCGTACACACGACCGGACTTTCCATCAGAATAAACTCTGACGGAGCTCTGACCGAACGGACTTGCCTACACTCGATCACACCAAAGTCCGTTCGTCTAGAACTCGATGATGTACGACGGGACTAGAAAAGGAAGTTCAATAGACAGCAGCCAATAGCTGCCCTTGCGTCGTATTTGGTCCGCCAGACCAGCATACAGACGAACGGTTTTCCTCGATAGAAATTGATTTTGTCTGAATGATTTAAAACGTGTTCTATTTCTAGGTCTATCAGACTTTTTGAACAAAAAATAAATAAATGCAGGTGAAGCCCACACACGATCCAAATATCCAATGACATGATTCCGTTTGACCTTTTCTGCCGGAAAGTCCGGTCGCATGTACGCGGCATTAGACAATTTGTTGATGGATATATGACAGCTAAAGAAGATTATTATATCAGACAATTTATCATTGGAGGATCATAGCGATGGGAATTTCTGTGTTATCTTACTGCTCTGGCGGGATAAGTTGATCCATCTGCTGGAGGTTATTTGTGTAAATAATATTTTAGGAGAATCGAGCACTGAATTTAAAAAAAAAATTCACAATGGCCGGAGTAACGCATGTAACATTTGTCCAAAAATGTTTTTAAATAAATGGACCTTTAAATGGTTACAGAAGCTTACACCACAAAATACACTCAGCCAATGAGAGGTAAGGACTCCATTTTTATTTTTCTCCTGCTATCAATGGCCAACACGGTACAACACTTCATCCATGTCTTTGGTGATCTCTGATCTCCTTATCAACTGTTTCTTACATGATGAAGATCAGCCATGGAATATATCTGAGGTGTATATCAGGGTGTGCTTCTTCCCCACATGAGAGCTGTGATGTCCAGCAACATTCATATAGAAGACATTTCCCGCACACAAGGCACTAATACACCTCGAGGGTTGTGTGGGATCCCCAATGTACAGGAAGACAGGACTTCAGTGAGGAACAATTCCGTCACTCAGGACAAGGAAAGTGGCTTCTCCCCTGTGTGAGATCTCTGATGTCTTGTAAGATCAGACTTCTGTGAAAAACATTTCCCACACTCAGGACAGCAATATGGCTTCTCCCCCGTGTGAGATCTCTGATGTTTGTAAAGACAGGACTTCCGTGAAAAACATTTCCCGCATTCAGGACAGGAATACGGCTTCTCCCCCGTGTGAGATCTCTGATGTTCGACAAGGTCTGATTTTTGAGCAAAGCATTTCCCACACTCAAGACAGCAATACGGCTTCTCCCCCGTGTGAGATCTCTGATGTGTGTTAAGATGAGACTTATGTGAAAAACATTTCCCGCACTCAGGACAGGAATACGGCTTCTCCCCCGTGTGAGATCTCTGATGTGCAACAAGGTCTGATTTTTGAGCAAAACATTTCCCACACTCAAGACAAGAATACGGCTTCTCCCCCGTGTGAGATCTCTGATGTTTGCAAAGATTGGACTTCACTGAAAAACTTTTCCCGCACTCAGAACAGGAATATGGTTTTTCTCCTGTGTGAGATCTCTGATGTATGTAAAGATTGGACTTCAGTGAAAAACTTCTCCCGCACTCAGGACAGGAATATGGTTTTTCCCCTGTGTGAGATCTCTGATGTATGTAAAGATTGGACTTCAGTGAAAAACTTCTCCCGCACTCAGGACAGGAATATGGTTTTTCCCCTGTGTGAGATCGTTTATGCACACCAAGTTTGAATTTAGAAAGGAAACATTTCCCGCACACAGGACAGGAATACAGCTTTTCACCAGTGTGAGATCTCTGATGTACTGAAAGATAGGACTTTTCTGAAAAACATTTCCAGCACTCAGGACAGGAATACGGCTTCTCCTCTGTGTGAGATCTCTGATGTCTGTAAAGAAGAGACTTTTCTGAAAAACATTTCCCACACTCAGGACAGGAATATGGTTTTTCCCCTGTGTGAGATCTCTGATGTTTGTCAAGATTGGACTTGTATGAAAAACATTTCCCACACTCAGGACAGGAATACAGATTCTCCACCGTGTGAGATCTCTGATGTCTGTAAAGACTGGACTTCTGTGAAAAACATTTCCCACACTCAGGACAGGAATACAGCTTTTCACCAGTGTGAGATCTCTGATGTACTGAAAGATAGGACTTTTCTGAAAAACATTTCCAGCACTCAGGACAGGAATACGGCTTCTCCTCTGTGTGAGATCTCTGATGTCTGTAAAGAAGAGACTTTTCTGAAAAACATTTCCCACACTCAGGACAGGAATATGGTTTTTCCCCTGTGTGAGATCTCTGATGTTTGTCAAGATTGGACTTGTATGAAAAACATTTCCCACACTCAGGACAGGAATACAGATTCTCCACCGTGTGAGATCTCTGATGTCTGTAAAGACTGGACTTCTGTGAAAAACATTTCCCACACTCAGGACAGGAATACGGCTTCTCCCCCGTGTGAGATCTTTTATGTCTATTAAGTTTGGATTTAGAATGGAAACACTTCCCGCACTCGGTACAGGAAAAGCTCTTCTCTGTTGGAAGGACGGCACCGTCCCTCACAGTCTGAGGTTCCTCAGGATAAGAGGAATACGATGGTCCATCTACACTGTGTGGTGCCGGATAGACATTTGAGGTAGTCGGGTTTTCTCCTGGACTATACTGTGTGATGTCCTCATCTTCTACTTTACAGTCTGGAGACAAAGTGAGACAATCCTCTGAGGTTTTCCTCATCTCCCGTCCATCTACTAAAATAGAAATACAAAGATTATTACTAGACATGAGCTGATTGGTTCCCCTAAACAAGGACTCCGCCCACATCAGACAGCTTTGTCTCTGAGGATCTTACAATTCCCCCCTCAAGGTAACTAGTAAATGGGTCCTCTGATCTCCTACCAGATCATTTCTTTATTCATGGACCTTAGTCAGAGAGTGAGGAAACAACGAGAACTGTCTTTTATAGGAGTGACAGTGATGAGGGGATTATAGGACGAGTGTCCCCTCCCCCTCTATCACTCATTGCCATCTTCCCAACACAAGAAGTCCTGCACTTCCTTATTTAGTCCATGATTTAGTCATGAATAACAGCAGGGCTGAGCCCCACCAGAGGTCAGAGAGTGAGGATGGGGGGAGAACAACCAAGATGAAGACTGGACTGATCCTGAAAGTGTTACTAAAGTCAAAACCTCTTTGTTTTTATTTTTATTTTTTGTTTATTAAAAAAAAAAAAAAAAAACATGTTATACTTACCTGCTCAGTGCAGTGGTATAGCTCCTCTTACTGGGTCCCCGGCGAGCGATCTTGGCTCCTCTTCTTTAGAGGGAGCACCATAGGCAGCTGCTGGCTATGAGGAGAGCGTGGTCCCTGCGGTCCTGAGCTGTGTGTCTACAGAGCCTTGCACCATAGACTTCCCCAAGGGGTTTTAGACCTGCTCCCCCCACTTCCTCTTCACTCCATCTGATTGATAGCAGCAAGAGCCAATGGATCCTGCTTCTGCTCGAATGCTGTGTGAAGAGGAAGTAAGGAGAGAAAATATGCAGCCCTGCACATCACTGATCTATTCCCTCCTCTCTTCCCCTTCATACAGAGAAGGGGGCCACAGGGACACTGAAAACGTTATTTACCTTGATGCAAACAAATCATTAAGGTAAAACTTTTTTTAGGTTTAGTAACACTTTCAGACCCCCATCATTGGGTTATTGACTCCTCCCTCATTATCACTTTCTGTTTAAGGTTCCAAAGTTGAGGATGTTATCACATTATTATCAACATATAAAAGTCTGTGCTGCAATCAGATCATCAGATATAAAATGTCCAGCTGGTAGAAAATAGATGCAAAATAAGTAAGTCCAATTTAGTGTATTATAGAAGATGCAAGAGTTAGGACTATATATTATCAGAATGATGTAATGTACAACATAGAGTATATAGTGCGGGGGTCAGGAGTATGTAATGTACAATATACTGTAAATTATATAGTCTAAGGGTCAGGACACATAATATTGGTATTCAGTAATCAGTGGAAGATGAAATGTTTACATGAGACAAGTTGCAGAGGTCCCACACCGCTGCCTCCCATCTCCTGAGACTGCACTCAGTGACTTGGGTCTGAGACTATACAGACATATCCCTCCACCCGGCACAGCCAGCAGATAACAGAGTAAGTAATCCTGGGAGAACTG
Source organism: Lithobates pipiens (assembly GCF_037356315.1). NCBI lineage: Eukaryota > Metazoa > Chordata > Amphibia > Anura > Ranidae > Lithobates > Lithobates pipiens. The sequence continues at coordinate 627,207,235 of NW_027507758.1, forward strand.
TCAGAGATCTTACTAGACCCGGGTATGGGGCACAAGACCCAAAAACATGTCGCAGGTCAACACCTATGGTGAAAATTAACATTTTGCTGCCAGCTGAACCCCAGAATCTCCATAAATCCAGTCTAGATACATAAATTGTGTCTGCAGCACAGAGAAGGAAGATTATCCGAGAGAAATACAGGAATACAGGACGGGGAACACAGCTCAGGAAAGTGACCAGGGGATTACAGGCGGATATCACCCAGCCCCCGCCCTACTCTGGACCAATCAGTGAGCAGTATGGGTGGAGGAATGCATTTGGTGTTAATGACCCACCTGTGCTGATCTCTGTAGGAGTGTCCTCCTCTATAAATGTCCCCGTTATTCCATCCTCCTCCATAGACTGCTGATCATCCCTCACATACCTCTCCTCTTCTTCTGATTTAACCTCAGATTTTATATCTATCAGATCTTCACCCTAAACCAATAAAATTATACAAAAGATCACTTGGAAAAAGGGTTAATCTTGCAATATCACATTGTGTAAAAAATAAAAAAACTCACCACCTCTACGAGTCCATGTTCTAGATCAGGGGTAGGCGACCTTTTGAGCACAGTGTGCCAAAAAAGGTTTACAAAGAAATTGAGTGTGCCGATTTTTTAACAAAAACAAACAAACTTCACACTCTCAATTATGAAAAGGATTTCTTATAAAGTAAATGCTGTAAACGACTTGAGTAGTGAGAAATTAACATCCTGCACTCTCACGCCTCAGATTAGCCTCAGTTCCTGCAACTTCACACCTCAGATCACTGTACCCCCTGCTCATCTGCCCCACCACTGTACCACCCTACACATCTGCCCCACCACTGTTCCCCCCTAGACATCTGCCCCAACACTGTACCCCCTACACATCTGCGCCACCACTGTACCCCCCTACACATCTGCGCCACCACTGTACCCCCCTACACATCTGCCCCAACACTGTACCCCCCTACACATCTGCCCCAACACTGTACCCCCCTACACATCTGCCCCAACACTGTACCCCCCTACACATCTGCCCCAACACTGTACCCCCCTACACATCTGCCCCAACACTGTACCCCCCTACACATCTGCCCCAACACTGTACCCCCCTACACATCTGCCCCAACACTGTACCCCCCTACACATCTGCCCCACCGCTGTAACCCTCATGTAAAATCTGCCCCACCACTGTAACCCGCTTTCTCATCTGCCCCACCAATGTACCTCCTGCACATCTGTTTCATCTCATTATCCCGCTGCACATCTGTTTTATCTCATTACCCCCCCTGCTCTCCTGCCCCACCACTGTAACCCCTTACTCATCTGTCCCACCAATAAATCTCCTTTCACATCTGCCCCCTGCTCTACCCCCCTGCTCATCTGTCCCACCACTGTAATCCCCTACACTTCTGTCCCACTGCTGAACCCCCTTCTCATCTCTTTCACCACTGTACCTCCCTTCCCATCGGCCCAACTGATGTACCCTCCTGCTCTTCTGTCCCACCTCTGAACCCCTCCTGATCATTTCCCCACCACTGTACCCGCCTGCTCATCTGCTCCACCGCTGTACCCGCTTCTCATCTAGAATATGCAGAGTGGCTTGCACAGAAACGCTGTGCGTCTTTGATTCCGGCAAAAATTCGCCCCTGAAATGGGGAACAGGGATGCACAGCGTTCCTGTGCTATCCGAGGCCAACTTAGGTGTGAACCCAGCGAGTCCTCTTCCTCCAGATGGTGGGTGGGGCTAGCAGGACTGCGATTGGCTTTAGCAGTGGCCAATGACAGTCCTCCTGGAAACAGGGAATGCCCCCCTAGCAGAACTGCACCCAATCTCTTCCTCATCACAAAAGCTGACGATCGCAGCTACAGCAAAGTTAGAGAACCAAACAATGTTTCCCATCTTTTACAATCTATGGGGGCGCAGTGCCTCCCCCTCAGTGCAGGTGCAACCTGGGGAATTCTGAAATGGGAATGCATTAGTGTCTCACGGACACTTCCCTGCACTGCTCTGCTGATGGGGAGGGAGCCGAGTGCTGGCAAAAGTGGCTTTGCATGCCGCATGTGGCATCCGTGTGAGGAGTTGCCCATCCCTGTTCTAGACACATCCCTTGTCTGTTACTGGATAATGTCCCAGAATTCCCGGCACCGCTCACCTCTCCTGTCAGCAGCTCCATCATCTTCTTGGTGATTCCTAGAATCTTCTCCATGTTGTGTTTCTCAGGTTTTAGGGAGTCACATGGAGGCACTGTGATGGTCATATGATCTCCTGACTTCACAGGAGGAAATCTCTGTATTGAAGAACCAATAAGAATATCATGTTAGAATCCCAGAATCCTCCTCACCTCTCCGGTCAGGTCTGTGTTTTATTAATAGAGATAAGAGTGATGTCATGTGACCTCCCAGAATCCTCCTCACCTCTCCGGTCAGCAGGTAGATGATCTCCAGGGTGAGGTTTAGTATCTTCTCAGAATTGTAACTCCGGTCCTCCTTCATCATCATTGGTGCTGCCATTTGATCTATACAGGTCTCCTAAATAACTTTGAGAAATAAAGAAAGAATTATTTGAATGGCATTGGTCACACAATAATAGGATGGGGATGTGAGGGGGTAATAGGAGGGTTGCTCTACATTTAACCACCTTAATACTAGATACTTTTATCCCCTTCCTGCCCAGGCCAATTTTCAGCTTTCAACGCTCTCAAAATTTGAATGACAATTACTCAGTCATGTAACACTGTACCTGTGACGGATCCAATCTCACACTCCGATTGAGCGCTTTCGTCATATACACTTCCTCCCAGCCAGAATATAGATATCAGATGTTCCAACCGCTCACAAGCACAAAACAAGACGACACTTGCTTAGCTGCTCAACATAGACAGTAGAAGACTAAAACCTAACCTAATTAGCATGAGCTAATTAGCCAATCATTGACCCAGACTAGCTGTCTGAGAGATAGGACTTTTCAGAGTAAGACTTAGTCTCCTAGCTCACTGATTGACTATTCAATACACATTACCATAAACATAAACACAGGGTTAATTAGCACAAACAACAATGTGTGAAATACTCTTACAAGCCAGACTAGACTCATCTACACAACAGACAGATGGCTGGAGTTGATGATTAGAATCGAAGGCCCCTTTCACACATGCGGACCGTATATCCGTATTTCATCCATCCGTTTGCAGATGAAATACGGACATACATGCATCCCTATGGGATAGCGGGTGTCTGCGGATGAACATCGTCCGCTTCTGCTATTGTCCAATTCTGCAGACGGAGGAAAATCCTATTTTTCCATCTGTCTGCAGAGCGGATCAGATGAAAAACGGACAGACGGTCCGCGTTCATCCGATCCCCCATAGAGGACAACGGAGAGCTGACAGGAAGGTCCCTGCACAGTGTGCTGGGACCGCCCTGTCATCCGCCGGCTCAGCGGGGACAACGGAGCGATCCCCGCTGAGCAAGAGGATCATCACGGGGCGGATCATTACTCATCCGTCCCGTGTGAAAGGGGCCTAACAGTTTGTGTCCAAACAGTGTGATTCAGTCTATTGCTAATATGGCAAATACATATCCAGAGTCTGTGTGTCTTGGGGGGGGGGAAACGGACATGGATCTGAATCCAAGTAACACCACCTCAGGGGTCCCCAGGCATACAGCTCACAAAGAGCACCGTTCCCCCAAATGCCAGGGCCCATAATCGCAAGGCAAGAGGCTCGCATTCTGTCCCCTCCAACAGCCTCTGTCCCGGCTAGGTCTGTCACAGTACCCAAATTAAATTTTTATCATATTTTTTTTTAGACAGATAGAACTTTCTTTTGGTGGTATTTAATCCCCACTAAGTTTTGAATTTTTTGCTATATAAATTAAAAAAATACACACATTTTGAAAAAAAAAAAAAAAAAAAAAAAATGTTTCTGTTATAAAGTTTTGCAAATAAATAATCTTCATAAATTTAAGCCATACTGTATTCCGATACATTTCCTTGGTTAAAAATAAACACACACATATACAATATATATATATATATATTTATGGTCCAGCGCCCTCTGACCGATACGGATAAGGATGACAAACAAGGTTAACATAAACTCGCTTACTCGAAATGGACCTGAAAGTGTGCCCTGGTCTAACGTACGGTATACCAAAAAAAGGGGGCATACCTTAGATAGAGAAGTGGGTGATAAAATGAAATGAAAATTAAATGGAGTGAAATGAGTACTCTCATGAGGAGTATAATGCTTGAGAAATGCCCTGGAAAAGGGAATGGGAGGGTGGGTATCGCGCACCGGAACCGACGAGGAAGATAGGCGAACGGCTAGTTAAATACCCCACCGGGCTCCTCCCATAATTTCAGGCCACCATACTGGCCTTTCTATTTATGGTCCAGCGCCCTCTGACCGATACGGATAAGGATGACAAACAAGGTTACCATTAACTCGCTTACTCGAAATGGACCTGAAAGTGTGCCCTGGTCTAACGTACGGTATACCAAAATAAGGGGGCAAAAACATTCAGGTAGGGGTTGCATCTTCATTGTTTCAAGCTTGTTACTGGGTGAGCTTGACAAAGGCCTGGGCCATCTCCACTTGCGGATCGGGTATGCAGCGGGCGAGACAGGTGGACCTCCATCTGCCCAACCTCTTGTTAGAGTGGTCCGGGACGCCTTGGCGGGATGCTGTTGAAGCTGCTCCGATACGGAATGGATGTCCGGAGTAGTGAGTAGGATTGAGGTGAAGGATACCCTAGAGTATCCTGACGTGTTCCATAAAGCGGGCAGCGTTCAGAGGTTTAGTGTGAAATGGCAGAAGCAGACTAGTTCCTGGTTGATCAGCCAAAAGGGTCAACAAGCGGGTGAGAATGGCAACCGGGTACCAGCGGTTGTTGGACTTATAGAAGTGTATGTCCATACCCGAGCCAAGCTGCTGCGTCTTAGAGACTGTTAAGTGTAAGACGAAATGGTCTTCGTATCGGACCAGGTGGTGCTTGCACAGCATGCGTGCTGTGGGGCTACTACAAGTAAACTCGTTCGGCCGTAAGAAGCCGTAGAAGGCCAGGTGTATGGCTGCTTGTAAACGACACTAATGTGGAGACCGAAAGGTGAAGTGGCCAGGCTATCTGACATATTCCTAAAACGTCTCCTGTGATAGGCAGTCGTTTGGTGCCGGCCATCGGCTGGCGCTTCTGGACACCGCGCATAACCGCCCGAACGGTGTGGTAAGAAATAAGGAGGGTACAGTAGGGTCCTGGAGGGATGTGAAACGTTGTACGCCGGTCAGGTATAGCCGGGTCGTATTAAAGGATAACGCCAACTGCGAGTGGCAGTATGAAATGAAGGCTATGACTTGCTTGACACGGGACGTCTCTGTGCTGAGACGCGTGATGAAGCGGTTAAAGGCCCTCCAGGCTGATTGATAGGCCTGGGGGTATTGCGGGAAAGGGAGTGATCGACGAGTTGGGTAGCCGCTCGGAGGTGAGGGGCTAATCCAGGGTCAGTTGAGACCAGTCCGGGATAGCTGCTGATGTTAGTCCGGCTCCGGGTACCTGATTGAAAATGAAACAATGTTAGAGCGGGAAAGGGCGTCCGCTGCCTGATTGAATTTACCGAGGATAAAGGAACAATGGATGTTGAACTGAGACAACAACAAGAGCTGGACCAGTCGACGTAGGAAGACATAATTAACAGAGAGGACGCCTTGGCGCAGCCAGGAATTGCCAGTAACTGGGGAGGCCAGGGAGCTGCGAGCCAGAGGTGGCCAAAAACAGCCGCAAGCCCGTGGAGGCAGCTGCGTCGGTCATCACCTGGGGTGAAAGGGAAGACACAGAGGGAATGAACAGGGAGACGCCATTCCCAGACGATAGGAAATCCTCCCGCATAGCAAGGACTGCTACCGCCGCGGGACCCAGGCTGAGGACTTGCTCTGAATCCTGTGAGAGGGACAGTGAGGCCAATAGGCGTGACACAAAAGCGCGACCCTGAGGGATGATGTGCATAGCGAAACTCAACATGCCGTGTAGGGACTGTAGGAGTCTATAGGATGACTAGACTGGGGAATATGCGAGGACATTATATGCCCCTAAAGATGGCAGTTGTGATGGGCGAGCGTTTGCCGTTGGCTATGAGCTGATGTCTCTGGATGCCTCGTAGTGGGGATCTTGCTGTATGGGCCTTAACGACAGATGGCTCTCCGTGCACTGTAAGGGTAAGAAATGCTGAACGCTGGCTAGAAATAGCCTGGGCGAGCTACAGGAAGAAGCCAGTTGCGTGTGTCAACATGATCCTGGTGCAGGACGGAAGTTGAACTAAACTGTCCTGAGGAAGAGACGGATAGACAGACAACAGTGAGTGGTTTGTAAGAAAAGCCACGGGAGACGAGTGGCCAATTGAGTGCTGCTGAAAATGACGTGTAGCCAATTTGTGTGCCACTGAGAATGTGCTTGCCAACGAATGATTGCTAGAAGTTATGATAAGTCACGAGCCTTGGCATGACTGAAAAGTTGTGTTTAAACATGTGCTTGCGACAATTGCCCGGGAGTTTATCACTGGAGATGTATGCGTAGTGACTGTGAGCAATTCGTGTTACCGCATGTGCACTGCGAAGACTGCAGGAGTTGTGCTTAAATGTATGTTTGGATGCGTGCTAGCGACGATCGCAAGATGTTACCCAGGATACGTGCTTGTTATGATTGCAAGATGTTATGCTGGAAGCGTGCCTGCCACTAATGCGAGGAGTTATGCCAGGACTCGTGCCTGCAACGATTGCAAGGAATTATGGTAGGTTACATGGGTAGCCAGGCCGGCAAAGACAGAAGTCCATCCGGTCCAACCACAAATCAAAATAAATAAGGTATCACACAACCCGACACACCCAATTCTACGCCCATAGCTGATCCAGAGGAAGGCAAAAAAAACCCCAACAGAGCATAGGCCAATTCGCTACAGCAGGGGAAAAATTCCTTCCTGATCCCTCGAGAGGCAATCGGATTTTTCCTGGATCAATTATACCTATAATAAGTACCCCGTAATACAACGTACCTTTAGGAAAGTATCCAGGCTTTCCCTAAAGCAACCTATTGAGCAAGCCAGAAGTGCCTGCCAGCAATGATTGCAATGAGCTGTGCCTGGACATCAGCTTGCAACGACTGCAAGAGGTCCATGCTCGAATGCGAGCTTGCCATGATCGCAAGAGGTCTAAGCTTGAATGCGTGTTTGCAATGATCGCAAGAGGTCCGTGCTCGAATGCGTGCTTGTAATGAGTGCAAGAGGTCTATGCTCGAATGCGTGCTTACGATGACCGCGAGAGGTCTATGCTCGAATGCGTGCTTGCAACAATTGCCAGAGGTCCATGCTCGAATGCGTGCTTGTAACGAGTGCAAGAGGTCTATGCTCGAGTGCGTGCTTGCAATGATCGCAAGAAATCTATGCTCGAATGCGTGCTTGCAATTATTGCAAGAGGTCTATGCTCGAATGCGTACTTGTGATGAGTGCAAGAGGTCTATGCTCGAATGCGTGCTTGCAATGATCGCATGATGTCTATGCTCGAATGCGTGCTTGCAACGATTGCAAGAGGTCTATGTTCGAATGCGTGCTTGTAATGAGTGCAAGAGGTCTATGCTCGAATGTGTGCTGCAATGATTGCGAGAAGTCTATGTCTGGATGCGTGCTTGCCATGATTGCAAGAAGTCTACGCTTGGATGTGTGTTTGCAACGATTGCAAGAAGTCTACGTTTGTATGAGGAAAGAAAACAGCGAGAAACGCCTAAACGAAGCTGTGTTTTCCTTTTGTGGTAACGTATAATGAAATGAGGCCGAGGAGCAAGGCCCCCGGTAGGCATCCAAAACATTGAAGAATCAACTGGACCCAAACCGGGAAGCGGTATGTGACAATGAAATGAGTGAATCTGCCATGACAGAGATCCGAATCGCCATGCCACAAACTTGCGACCGAGCACGAAACGGATTCTGGAGCATGTACTGAAATGAGGCCATTCCTGGGGCACGCCGAGACGAATTTGGTACACAGATGTGACTATTCGTACCGGAACGTGATAGGTGAAATGAAATGAAAACCCATGACAAAGACAAGAATCAGAGGACGAGCCCATGAACCAAACAGATGAATCCTGTCTTTGGAGCATGTACTGAAATGAGGCGTAACAGCTGGGCACACCGGAACGAATCGGTGCATAAATAAATGCAACAGGATTCGAATCGGAGCGTAATAAGTGACAGAAATGATATGCCATGACAGAGACAAGATTCAACAACTGGACAGATGGTTACCACAAAGAATCCGTCTCTGGAGCATGTACTGAAATGAGGCGTAGCAGCTGGGCGCACCAGAACGAATCGATGCATAAGGAATGCGATGGGATTCGAATTGGAGCGTAATAAGTGACAGAAATGATAAGCCATGACAGAGACAAGATTCAACGACTGGACTGATGGTTTACAATAAAGAACCCGTCTCTGGAGCATGTACTGAAATGAGGCGTAGCAGCTGGGCACACCAGAACGAATCGGTGCATAACAGAATGCGACAGGATTCGCATTGGCGCGTAATAAGTGACAGAAATGATATGCCATGACAGAGACAAGTTTCAACGACTGGACTGATGGTTACAACCAAGAAACCGTCTCTGGAGCATGTACCGAAATGAGGCGTAGCAGCTGGGCACGCCAGGACGAATCGGTGCATAGCAGAATGCGACAGGATTCGAATTGGCGCGTAATAAGTGACAGAAATGATATGCCATGACAGAGACAACATTCAACGACTGGACTGATGGTTACAACAAAAGAATCCGTCTCTGGAGCATGTACTGAAATGAGGCGTAGCAGCTGGGCACGCCAGGACGAATCGGTGCATAGCAGCATGCGACAGGATTCGCATTGGCGTGTAATAAGTGACAGAAATGAAAGCCATGACAAAGACTAGAATCAAGGACCGTGCTTGAACCTGCGAGTGACTCAGTCTCTGGAGCATGTACAGAAATGAGGCCGAACCCTGGGGCACTTCGAAGCGAATCGGTGCATTGGAAATGCGACGGGATTCGCATCGGAGCGCGGTAAGTGACAGAAATGATGAAATGATTTAGAAATGGTAGAAATGAAATGATCCGATATAACAGACTGAAATGATTGAAATGACTCGAAATGATTGAAATGACTGAAATGATTGAAATGAAAATGAAACGAAATGACAGACATAGTACAAACGGCATGAAATTATTGAAATGTTTAAACTTATTCGGATTTGAAACGGTCCGACCGTTTTTACGGTTTGAACAACATGAGATTGACATTGTCCGGACTGCTCAATTTAACGTGACAAGCAGACAGCTGTAATTTCGAAACGGTTCGATCGATTCGAACATAGAGAAATGATCGGGGGAGTCGTTCAGTTTAGCAACGACGTGCTACGAAACGAAGTGCCTGGTGGCACGAACGACATGTACCGAAAAAGTGATAACGACTTCTTTCGAAGAAGGGGTAGTGACATGAAGTAACGAATACGAGTGCCACAGTTAAGACGTTCGTGCAATCTAGAGTGAGTGGTTCGTGAGTTCAGGAATCTAGTTTACGTGATTTTGTAACACATGAAATGAAACGGGTGCCGAAGCCCTACCTGCGACAGCCGGCCCAGACGTGTTGTACGAAAACGGAAAATTTCGATTTTGAGTATAGCGACTCAGACGGCAATCAGACGGACGCTGACGAACGACAAGGCTTTGTCGACACGAAGGCGGACGGAATAGCGTGGGAACTCACGAACCCGGCTCACTGTAAGGTCTCGAGGATAGTCGGCCCTTGATTTCTGACGTATCAGATATCGCGCACCGGAACCGACGAGGAAGATAGGCGAACGGCTAGTTAAATACCCCACCGGGCTCCTCCCATAATTTCAGGCCACCATACTGGCCTTTCTATATATATATATATATATATGTATTATACCTCATCAATTAATCATGATATACTGACTATCTAATTTCTTGAAGCCTTAAAATGCTAATACAGTAGAAAAACTCCCTAAAATTACCCCTTTTTTGGAAAGTAGACAGTTCAAGGTATTTAGTAAGAGGCCTGGCGAGTTTTTTTGACACTTTAATTTTTCTTTTTAACTTTCCATTTTAACAAGTTATTTCTGACAAATTGCACATGCATACTTAGAATTACACCCCAAAACACATTCTCGTATGCCTCCCAAATATGGGGGTACCACACGTGTGAAACTTTTTTTGTATTCTTTATGTAGCACTAACCCCTGAAGGAGCTGCTGGTTATTTTTGGGCTTACCGGTACCTTCCGTTATCCTTGTGGCACCATCTAGGGGATGTCCCGTGGTAGAAGACCCAGTAACTTGAGACTGACTTCAATCCACTTGAATGGATTTTATGTGCAAAACTCAAACCATTGAACAGTCTTTCAACTTGGGATCAGAGGATTGGAAAAGGAAGTTCAGGTACTCTCAATGTCAAAGTCCAAAAAACATTACCACTTGACTACTGGGCACTTAAACACCCCTCCTGCCCAGACCAATTTTCAGCTTTCGGTACTCTCACACTTTGAATGACAATTACTCAGTCATGCAACACTGTACCCAAATACATTTTTTGTCCTTTTTTCCCACAAATAGAGCTTTCTTTTGGTGGTATTTGATCAACTCTGGGTTTTTTATTTTTTGCGCTATAAATGAATAAAGACCGAAAATTTTGAAAAAAAAAAAACACATTTTTCTTTGTTTCTGTGATAAAATTATGCAAATTATTAATTTTTCTTCATAAATTTTGGCCATAATTTATACTGCTACATATCTTTGGTAAAAAATAACCCAAATTAGTGGATATTATTTGGTCTTTGTGAAAGTTAGAGAGTCCACAAGCTGTGGTGCGAATCATAAAAAATTGATCACATCTGATGTACGGGTGGCCTATCTCATTTCTTGCGACCCGAACAAGCCAGGAAAGTACAAATACCCCCCAAATGACCCCTTTTTGGAAAGTAGACATTCCAATGTATTTAGTAAGAGGCATGGTGAGTTTTTTGGTGTTGTCATTTTTTCCAACAATTCTTTGCAAAATGATTTTTTTGTTTTTTATTTTTTTTCGCACAAAATTGTTATTGTAATATGTTATTTCTCTCACATGGCATGTGTATACCACAAATGACACCCCAAATTAAATTCTGCTACTCCTCCTGAGTATTACGATACCACATGTGTGGGACTTTTTCACAGCCTGGCCACATAGAGAGACCCAACATGCAGGGAGCGCCATCACGTGTTCTACGAGCATAAATTACACATCTAACTTGTTGACTACCTATTACACTTTTGAGGGCCCTGGAGCACCAGGATAATGACACGTGACACTGACGTGGCACGGATGGCAGATGGCACTGATACATGGCACTGATGGCACGTGACACTGACGACAGATGGCACTAATACGTGGCACTGATGACACGTGACACTGATGACAGATGGCACTAATACGTGGCACTGATGACACGTGACACTGATGACAGATGGCACTAATACGTGGAACTGATGACAGATGGCACTAATACGTGGCACTGATGACACGTGACACTGATGACATGTGACACTGACAGGTGGCACTGGGGATACATGGCACTAGGGACAGGTGGCACTGGGGACACGTGGCACTAGGGACAGGTGGCATTGATAGGTGGCACTGGGGACACATGGCACTGATAGGTGGCACTGGGGACAGGTGGGCATGTGTGTGTTTCACCGTGTGTGTGTGTGCTCACAGACACTGCAGCTGCAGGACGGAAGCTCTCCCTCCTCACACGCTGTCTCTGTGTGAGGAGGGGAGCCGGCAATGAGAGATGATCTCATATGTTTACATATGATATGAAAAGGAAGATCCTGAGGCGCATTGGCCATTATCAACAAGGAGTACAGATGGGATAGTGAATGTCTCATTGGCCTCCCTGCAAGGCAGGTCTGTTCAAACGTGGTCAGGTCTTTTATCTCAGAATACCTCTCCGGTGTAATGCAGAGATATGCACCCAGCTGAGCACAGTGGAGGAAGTCCACATTGTGGGAAAAATTACTAACAATTTCATGGCTTGTGTCATGAGCTTATGTTCTTGACAAAAATGCAACAAATGGGAGCAGCCCCGGTGAATAAGTATATCAAATTGCAGATTGTTCAGTCCAGATTGAAAAGATGGATTACCCAAAATTGGGATTAGGGGACTCGGAAAAGGTGAAAGGTCAGCATGTTTAAAAACCGATCTTGCCACCTTAACGGTGGCCTCTATTGGAGTGACCTCCCCTGGAATCCAGGGGAGTCCGGCTAACGATATGTAGCCAAGGGTTTGCTAATATAAGGTATTACAGTTGTTATGGTTGCAAATGAGTTTGGCTCCCTCTAGTGTCCTTTTAATGCTGTTAGGACTTCCTTTTAATTCCTGAGAAGCAGTGCTGCAAGGCATTGTGGGCAATGTAGTTTGAAAGAGGAAATTACTCTGTTAGCTGGATCAGCCCTGAACTACAATACAGACAATGCAAAGCATGCAGCACTGCATGCTGGGAGCAGTAATAAAAGGAAGAGCACAACCATCTTTTGGCCTCTTTGGATGCCAGCAGGAGGTCTGTGTGTGTGTGACCAGGAGACTGCGGCCTATGCAGAGAGATAGAACAGGGCCCTGTTCAGTGCTGTTAGTTAGTGTGCTATACTGTTCTATTTTGCTTCAATTGTCAGTGTAGAATATTAGTTTGGTGTCAGTCTAGGGATAGTGTGAGTGTAGTAAGGAGGACCATCATTCAGCTTTGCATAGTGTGCAGCTAGAGTAGGGAACGTTCAGATAGTGTCACTGTAGTGTAGTGAGACTGTGTCATTCATACATACATTAGTGTAGAGTAGGGACAGCTCAGATAGTTTTAGTGTAGTGTAGTGAGACTGTGTCAGTAATCTTTACATGTATAGTTTAGTGTATAGCTAGAGTATCGTCAGTGTAGTGACGGTTGAACTACTGACAGCTTAACACTATTTACTTCTGTGTGTGTTACTGCCAGTTTAATGCCATATAGTTCTGTGTGAGTTACTGCCAGCTTAAAGCCATATACAGTGCCTTGCAAAAGTATTCCCCCCTTGGCTTTTTACCTATTTTGTTACATTACAGCCCTTAGTTCAATGTTTCTTTAATCTGAATTATATGTGATGGATCAGAACACAATAGTCTAAGTTGGTGACGTAAAATTAGAAAAATATATACATGTAGCACTAACCCCCGAAGGAGCTGCTGGTTTTATTGTGCTTACTGTTACCTCCTTGTTTGCTTCTCTGTCTAGGGATTCCCGTTGTAGATGGCCCAAAGGATGTGGAAACTGACACTGAATCTTCTTTTGGGTTATTTATTTAGAACAGAAACAGTCTTTCAACAAAGGGTAAAGGGTCAGGAGTAAGTTCAGGTACTTTAGACTGCAAAAATAATGGAAGTCCTTATAGAAAATCCAGAGCATAAAGACCGTTTCACAACTGGATTTAACAAGCCCTGGATAGACCTCCTCTCACTAGGCCTTGCAGCCGGTAGGGTGTTCGACAAAGTCTCTGCCACAGACTTGTGATGTACACTTGAGCATTACTGAGGGACTTAGATAAATTTAGAGAGCTAACATATGGTACCAGGTTCTCTCAGCTGATCCGGCGATACTGTATGTGTGTTGATCCAGGTTGTGTCATTCAACTAAGCCTCCAGGCTCCTTCAGGGAAGCCAGCCTTGCGCACGGCCTTCTCCTGAAGAGTCCTCCCCTGGGGTTCTTCAGTTGCTGGGCCTCTCCCTTCAGATGCGACGGCACTGGACCACCCTTGGAACAGTGGGCCCCGAAATCCAGTCAGGCCTGGCCCTGCAGTTGTGTCACCTCGGGCCAGCCGGCCCCAAGACTTGGGATGCATGGTTCCGCACCCCAGGCCAGGAGGGCCATGGGGCTGGGTCAGGAGGACCACCAGAACCGAACAGACAGAAAATGGAACCCAGAACCACGTGGCGTCGGTACCTTAAATACCACCTCTCAGAATGCACAGCAGGAGAACACCCCCACTGGGCTGGTTCCGAGAAAACAATGGCATTCAATACACCCAGCTACACTGCGTTTCTACTCTTGCCGGCGGTGACAGCGACACCTGCGGTCAAGGAGAACCCAGTGCAACCTAGTTGAACTGGTACCAGAAATTTAGCGTAATAGTCCTGAAACCCAACTGTGGTTTCAGGCAAATTAACTTTAGAAAAAAAAACATAGCGCCTGCTCACCAGGAGCCAGCGCTACATACATAAAACAAATTTTTCAGAAATAAAAAAACTGATAATTGCCATGTGTGTATGTATTCACCCCCTTTGTTATGAAGCCCATAAAAAGCTCTGGTGCAACCAATTACCTTCAGAAGTTACATAATTAGTGAAATGATGTCCACCTGTGTGCAATCTAAGTGTCACGTGATCTGTCATTACATATACACACCTTTTTGAAAGGCCCCAGAGGCTGCAACACCTAAGCAAGAGGCACCACTAAACAAACAAACACTGTCATGAAGGCCAAGGAACTTTCCAAACAAGTAAGGGACAATGTTGTTGAGATGTACAAGTCAATGTTAGGTTATAAAAAAAATATATCCAAATCTTTGATGATCCCTATGAGCACCATCAAATCTACCATAACCAAATAGAAAGAACATGGCACAACAGCAAACCTGCCAAGAGATGGCCGCACACCAGAACTCACGGACCGGGCAAGGAGGGCATTAATCAGAGAGGCAGCACAGAGACCTAAGGTAACCCTGGAGGAGCTGAAGAGTTCCACAGCAGAGACTGGAGTATCTATACATAGGACGACAATAAGCCGTACGCTCCATAGAGTTGGGTTTTATGGCAGAGTGGCCAGAAGAAAGCCATTACTTTCAGCAAAAAACAAAATGGCACGTTTTGAGTTTGTGAAAAGGCAGGTGGGAGACTCCCAAAATGTATGGAGAAAGGTCTGGTCTGATGAGACAAAAATTTTACTTTTTGGCCTATAAGAAAATGCTATGTTTGGTGTAAACACAACACATCACCCAAAGAACACCATCCCCATAGTGAAACATGGTGGTGGCAGCATCATGCTGTGGGGCTGTTTTTCAGCAGTCGGGACTGGAAAACTGGTCAGAGTTGGGGGAAAGATGGATGGCGCTAAATACAGGAGATATTCTTGAGCAAAATCTGTACCACTCTGTGTGTGATTTGAGGCTAGGGCGGAGGTTCACCTTCCAGCAGGACAATGACCCCACACACACTGCTAAAGCAACAATTGAGTGGTTTAAGGGGAAACGTGTAAATGTGTTGGAATGGCCTAGTCAAAGCCCAGACCTCAATCCAATAGAAAATCTGTGGTCAGACTTAAAGATTGCTGTTCACAAGCTCAAACCATACAACTTGAAGGAGCTGGAGCCGTTTTGCAAGGCGGAATGGGCAAAAATCCTAGTGGTAAAATGTGGCAAGCTCATAGAGACTTATCCAAAGCAACTTGGAGCTGTGATGGCCGCAAAAGGTGGCTCTACAAAGTATTGACTTTAGGGGGATGAATAGTTATGCACATTTAATTTTTCTGTTATTTGGTCCTATTTGTTGTTTGCTTCACAATAATAAAAAGAATTCTTCAAAGTGCTGGGCATGTTCTGTAAATTAAATGATGCAAATTCTCAAAAATTTTAATTCCAGGTTGTAAGGCAACAAAACATGAAAAATGCCAAGGGGGTGAATACTTTTGTAAGGCACAGTAGTTCTGTGCGTCACTGTACATTTGGCGCATTATATTGCAGTATATTATACTGTATCCATGGAGTGTGTGTGTAGTGAGTACTCAAATTAAAGTGCACAAAACACCACTTTACATTGATTAAAGTGCATCAACGTACATATTTCAATATCTTCTTTACATTTGCTTATAAGCACCGCCCCCTCCCTCCCAGTAATGTCTGGGAGGACATCAAGGAGAGGCAGACTTTCCCTTGGGGCCCAGCAACAAATGTGTTCACAGGCAAAAGTGGATGTGGTGGTCAGTCCTCAGGCAGGGCATGAATTCCTCCATTTAGTGAGTTTGCCCGTGCTATACAGCCATAGCATGCAGAGGAAGTGATGGACTGGCGTACTTAACCTTCCTCTTCCTCCTCATCCTCTGTCACGCTAGCAGAGACAAGTGTGCTGTCCCCTGCAGTTGCCAGAGTGGATAAACCTGCCTCATTGTCTACATCTATTCCTGCCATAGCCATTGGCGTCAGTCAAGTTATTTGACCACAGCATCAGCCACTTGCTCCTTGATGATGCCCAGTCATTACTGGATTCAGATGTTGGTAGAACGCGTCTGTCCACAGACTCCGTGGACCGTTGGACTTTTATAAAAATGAATCAGTCCTGGATTGCCAGCTATGAAGCCCCTGATGCCGATGTCACTGATTAAGTCATTTTGGGATGTGGAATCTCTGCAGGACTTAAAGCCTGCGTAGCTTTGAGGGTGTTCAATCATTTCATCTAGAAGAATGTTTTTGGTATAGGTTTCATGGGCACAATTAACACCCAAAGACCAATATTTCAGCACCTGTTTGACAGGTGCATATCATTGCAATTTTTTACAGCAAGGCCAATTCTTGCTTTGATCAAGAGTACCTCTATAGGGTTACGGTGGGAAGGCGCCACCAACACCCAAAGACCAATTTTTACACACCCATTACTTCTATCCAAAGTCAAAGTGACACCAGCATGTATTCAAAAAATCTTATTCTCAGTGCACTACATTGTAGCCTCATCATACACACTGGCTCCCCAGCTGTTGCTGAGCAAAATAAAGGCAGCTTGCAGGGAAAATTTCATTTTTTTCCCTTTATAAATGCAATTATTGCTGCAGCAGATTCTAGACATAGTACAGATCTGCCACTTTACAGGTAGACTAAGGGGACCCCCAGGCACTATATTGGAAGGAATTTTTCATTTTTAGGCTTTCACTTTAAAAAAAAAAAAAAATCACTGCTCATTAAAAAAAAATAAAAAAATTATGTTTTTCACAAACTTTTATTTTTTATTGATACATGTCCCCCAGGGCAAGACCCGGGCCCCTATAACCATTGTATGCCCAATTACTTGCATATAAGCCTTCAAAATGGGCACTTTTGATTATTGATGTTAGGGTCCCATTGAATTTAATGGGGTTCGTTATTCGGGTCCGAACTTTCACAGTGTTTGAAAGTTCTGCTGCAAACTGAACAGGGGTCTGTTGGGCCCATCCCTAGCACTGATCATTCCCGTGTAAAATCTTAAAGAAATTTTCTGTAATCCCAACCTTTAATTATCATTCCATTCCCCCCACATACAATGTCTGGAACTGACATTTACTGACATCAATAACTCCCCTTGTGGTACAGACCATAAATTCCCTCATTGTAATATACGGGGATATTCTACATTTCCACACTATATATGTGTGTATCATTATCTGCTGGAGATAAAAGACATCACAGTGACTATGGAGGAAGAGGACGGACATGACGGGGGGTTACTGGGTGTAAATAGAAAATAAGATCTTATTACCTCCTCTACTGCCACTTCCAGCAATGTCTCCTCTCTACTTCACCCCGACTCACCTCTCACCCGAAACTTCTTATTTATAACTGACATCACTTCCTGTCTTCTTCCATAGAGACATACTGTCTGGGTAGAGGTGAGATCACCATCTTGTGGAGCTCAGAGGAACTGCAGCCCAGAGAAACATCTCGTAGTGTCAGCACAGCCTTGTGCTGTACTCTATATCCTTATAGATGGGTCATCTCCACTCCCACCAAGGGGGGTAGAAATATATTACTGCTCGGGGGGGAGGCATTTTGGCCCCTTTGATTTTGCAGTAAAATTGATTGCAGATTTAGTAATGTAGCACCTGCCTCTTGGGCCAGGCCTTTTGGCTGGGGCTAGAGGAATTTCTGATTCCTGGTCGGAGGGCCTGGTCATTGTTTTACACAATGGCCACTTTTTTCACTCTCCTTTCCACTATCCCTTCCCCGCTTTATTTATTTATTTCTTGTGTGTTGTTTCACGTCTTGGTTTTGTCACTTTGCACGTGTGATTAGTAGGGTCACAGGTCCCAGGGCCTGTCCTGAAAGTATGGGGAGGGGGTGGACATGGCCTTCTGGCTTAAGTCGCCCTCTCTCTTAGGGTTGGGGTCTCCCTTCGGGGGAGTCTCACTTAGTATTTGGGTGGGTCTGTTTCGGCGAAAGGGGTCCGCCTGGTTTCAGCCAGATGGACCAAGTTTTATGTGTTCTTCTCCCTGTCTGGAGCCTAACACCCGGGGGATTCAGGGCAAGGCCCTCTGATTTTAGAGGGCTTGGGTACCTGTTTGCACTTTTTTGTGTCACTCTTTATGTGTGTGCACATTTTTTATGCACCGGGTAAAGTTTTTGAGTGTGTTTTACATGCCACAGGCTTTCATTAAAAAAAAAAAATCTGTTATATGGATACAAAGAACCCCAGCCGAGAGTAAAGGGTGGAAATGGCTCCTGATCCCCAGATTTGGGCAATTATGTCACCAATATAAATAGAATAAAACCCGCGCTATGTGTAACAACTCAAATACCTACAGAAATAACTTATACCGGACTGCTGCTGTAACAAAGGTAAGTATTCCCTTTATCACCTAGAAGAGCATTATGTGCCACAGCGCTGTCCTATTGTGTGTGCACATAAATCATCACAAATACACTAAAATATGTGGAGACATTCATATATAAAGTGCTAGGTACTAAAAATAATATTCTATGTGGATCTACTGCTTCCACTTTACACCTACTTCATTGATCTTATGGTGTTTATCAATAAACTGATCCCTGTGCAAATTCATACACACTCAGGGCTCCACCTCTCCATACACTCTCAGGGCTCCGCCTCTCCATACACACTCAGGGCTCCACCTCTCCATACACACTCAGGGCTCCGCCTCTTCATACACACTCAAAGCTCCGCCTCTCCATACACAATCAGAGCTCCGCCTCTTCATACACACTCAGAGCTCCGCCTCTTCATACACACTCAGGGCTCCTCCTCTTCATACACACTCAGAGCTCCGCCTCTCCATACACACTCAGAGCTCTGCCTCTTCATACACACTCAGGGATCCACCACTTCATACACATTCAGCGCTCCCCCTCTTCACACGCACTCAAGGTTCTGCCTCTACAAACACACTCAGGGCTCAGCCTCTTAATACACACTCAGAGCTCCGCCTTTTCATACACGCTCAGAGCTCCGCCTCTTCATACACGCTCAGAGCTCCGCCTCTTCATACACGCTCAGAGCTCCGCCTCCTCATACATGCTCAGAGCTCCGCCTCCTCATACACTCAGAGCTCTGCCCCTTCATACACGTTCAGAGCTCCGTCTTCTCATACACGTTCAGAGCTCCGTCTTCTCATACACACTCAGAGCTCCGCCTCTTTATACACACCCAGGGCCAGTGCTACCAACCCCCCGAAGGAAAAAGGACTGTCCGGACCACAAAATTTACAAACGCCACCAATTTTTTACTGGCAAAAATCATGACATTTACTGGCACTGCAAAAAAGTACCTACAATGACTGTTTTCAGTGCTAAACAGTGCAAATATCAATATGTAAACTGTAAACATGTAGACAGTGCTATTAGCAATGTGTTTAAGTTAAACAAAAGTCACAAACCATATTTCTTCATTTACATGGTACAGGAGGGGGTCAGAGGCTGTGCGGACAGAGTACAGGGGTCAGAGGCTGTGCGGACAGAGTACAGGGGTCAGAGGCTGTGCGGACAGAGTACAGGGGTCAGAGGCTATGCGGACAGAGTACAGGGGTCAGAGGCTGTGCGGACAGAGTACAAGGGTCAGAGGCTGTGCGGACAGAACACAGGGGTCAGAGGCTGTGCGGACAGAACACAGGGGGCAGAGGCTGTGCGGACAGAGTACAAGGGTCAGAGGCTGTGCAGACAGAACACAGGGGTCAGAGGCTGTGCGGACAGAGTACAGGGGTCAGAGGCTGTGCGGACAGAGTACAGGGGTCAGAGGCTATGCGGACAGAGTACAGGGGTCAGAGGCTGTGCGGACAGAGTACAAGGGTCAGAGGCTGTGCGGACAGAACACAGGGGTCAGAGGCTGTGCGGACAGAACAAAGGGGGCAGAGGCTGTGCGGACAGAGTACAAGGGTCAGAGGCTGTGCAGACAGAACACAGGGGTCAGAGGCTGTGTGGACAGAACACAGGGGTCAGAGGCTGTGCGGACAGAACACAGGGGTCAGAGGCTGTGAGGACAGAACACAGGGGTCAGAGGCTGTGCGGACAGAGTACAGGGGTCAGAGGCTGTGTGGACAGAACACAGGGGGCAGAGGCTGTGTGGACAGAACACAGGGGTCAGAGGCTGTGCGGACAGAACACAGGGGTCAGAGGCTGTGCGGACAGAACACAGGGGTCAGAGGCTGTGCGGACAGAGTACAGGGGTCAGAGGCTTTGCGGACAGAGTACAGGGGTCAGAGGCTGTGTGGACAGAGTACAAGGGTCAGAGGCTGTGCAGACAGAACACAGGGGTCAGAGGCTGTGCGGATAGAACACAGGGGTCAGAGGCTGTGCGGACAGAACACAGGGGTCAGAGGCTGTGCGGACAGAACACAGGGGTCAGAGGCTGTGTGGACAGAACACAGGGGTCAGAGGCTGTGCGGACAGAACACAGGGGTCAGAGGCTGTGCGGACAGAACACAGGGGTCAGAGGCTGTGCGGACAGAGTACAGGGGTCAGAGGCTGTGCGGACAGAACACAGGGGTCAGAGGCTGTGCGGACAGAACACAGGGGTCAGAGGCTGTGCGGACAGAACACAGGGGTCAGAGGCTGTGCGGACAGAACACAGGGGTCAGAGGCTGTGCGGACAGAACACAGGGGTCAGAGGCTGTGCGGACAGAACACAGGGGTCAGAGGCTGTGCGGACAGAGTACAGGGGTCAGAGGCTGTGCGGACAGAACACAGGGGGCAGAGGCTGAGCGGACAGAACACAGGGGTCAGAGGCTGTGCGGACAGAACACAGGGGTCAGAGGCTGTGCGGACAGAACACAGGGGTCAGAGGCTGTGCGGACAGAACACAGGGGTCAGAGGCTGTGCGGACAGAGTACAGGGGTCAGAGGCTGTGCGGACAGAACACAGGGGGCAGAGGCTGAGCGGACAGAACATAGGGGTCAGAGGCCGTGCGGACAGAACACAGGGGTCAGAGGCTGTGCGGACAGAACACAGGGGTCAGAGGCTTTGCGGACAGAGTACAGGGGTCAGAGGCTGTGTGGACAGAGTACAAGGGTCAGAGGCTGTGCAGACAGAACACAGGGGTCAGAGGCTGTGCGGACAGAACACAGGGGTCAGAGGCTGTGCGGACAGAACACAGGGGTCAGAGGCTGTGTGGACAGAACACAGGGGTCAGAGGCTGTGCGGACAGAACACAGGGGTCAGAGGCTGTGCGGACAGAACACAGGGGTCAGAGGCTGTGCGGACAGAGTACAGGGGTCAGAGGCTGTGCGGACAGAACACAGGGGGCAGAGGCTGAGCGGACAGAACACAGGGGTCAGAGGCTGTGCGGACAGAACACAGGGGTCAGAGGCTGTGCGGACAGAACACAGGGGTCAGAGGCTGTGCGGACAGAACACAGGGGTCAGAGGCTGTGCGGACAGAACACAGGGGTCAGAGGCTGTGCGGACAGAACACAGGGGTCAGAGGCTGTGCGAACAGAACACAGGGGTCAGAGGCTGTGCGAACAGAACACAGGGGTCAGAGGCTGTGCGGACAAAACACAGGGGTCAGAGGCTGTGCGGACAGAACACAGGGGTCAGAGGCTGAGTGTAAAGAGTACAGGGGGTCAGAGAGGCTGTGCGGACAGAATACAGGGGTCAGAGGCTGTGCGGACAGAACACAGGGGTCAGAGACTGTGCGGACAGAACACAGGGGTCAGAGGCTGTGCGGACAGAATACAGGGGTCAGAGGCTGTGCAGACAGAACACAGGGGTCATAGGCTGTGCGGACAGAACACAGGGGTCAGAGGCTGTGCAGACAGAGTACAGGGGTCAGAGGCTGTGCGGACAGAGTACAGGGGTTAGAGGCTGTGCGGACAGAGTACAGGGGTCAGAGGCTTTGCGGACAGATTACAAGGGTCAGAGGCTGTGAGGACAGAGTACAGGGGTCAGAGGCTGTGCGGACAGAGTACAAGGGTCAGAGGCTGTGAGGACAGAGTACAGGGGTCAGAGGCTGTGCGTACAGAGTACAGGGGTCAGAGGCTGTGCGGACCGAGTACAGGGGTCAGAGTCTGAGTGGACAGAATACAGGGGTCAGAGGCTGTGCTGACAGAGTACAGGGGTCAGAGGCTGTGCGAATAGAGTACAGGGGTCAGAGGCTATGCGGACAGAGTACAGGGGTCAGAGGCTGAGTGGACAGAATACAGGGGTCAGAGGCTTAGCGGACAGAATACAGGGGTCAGAGGCTGTGCGGACAGAGTACAGGGGTCAGAGGCTGTGCGAATAGAGTACAGGGGTTAGAGGCTATGCGGACAGAATATAGGGGTCAGAGGCTGAGCGGACAGAACACAGGGGTCAGAGGCTGTGCGGACAGAACACAGGGGTCAGAGGCTGTGCGGACAGAACACAGGGGTCAGAGGCTGTGCGGACAGAACACAGGGGTCAGAGGCTGTGCGGACAGAACACAGGGGTCAGAGGCTGTGCGGACAGAACACAGGGGTCAGAGGCTGTGCGGACAGAACACAGGGGTCAGAGGCTGAGCGGACAGAATACAGGGGTCAGAGGCTGAGTGGACAGAATACAGGGGTCAGAGGCTGTGCGGACAGAACACAGGGGTCAGAGGCTGTGCGGACAGAACACAGGGGTCAGAGGCTATGCGGACAGAACACAGGGGTCAGAGGCTGTGCGGACAGAACACAGGGGTCAGAGGCTATGCGGACAGAACACAGGGGTCAGAGGCTGTGCGGACAGAGTACAGGGGTCAGAGGCTGTGCGGACAGAACACAGGGGTCAGAGGCTGTGCGGACAGAGTACAGGGGTCAGAGGCTGTGCGGACAGAGTACAGGGGTCAGAGGCTGAGCGGACAGAATACAGGGGTCAGAGGCTGTGCGGACAGAGTACAGGGGTCAGAGGCTGTGCGGACACAGTACAGGGGTCAGAAGCTGTGTGGACAGAGTACAGGGGTCAGAGGCTGTGCGGAAAGAGTACAGGGGGTCAGAGAGGCTGTGCAGACAGAATACAGGGGTCAGAGGCTGTGTGGACAGAACACAGGGGTCAGAGGCTGTGCGGACAGAGTACAGGGGTCAGAGGCTGAGCGGAAAGAGTACAGGGGGTCAGAGAGGCTGTGCGGACAGAATACAGGGGTCAGAGGCTGTGTGGACAGAACACAGGGGTCAGAGGCTGTGCGGACAGAGTACAGGGGTCAGAGGCTGAGCGGACAGAGTACAGGGGTCAGGGGCTGTGCGGACAGAACACAGGGGTCAGAGGCTGAGCAGACAGCTTTCCTTTTCTAGTCCTTATAGATGCTCTGAGCAGTAGGAAGCACCTCTGCATTGTGACATCAGGATCCTTTGCGTTGTTTTGCTGCCAAGTAGCAGGACAGTGATCCTGCACCATGCTGACCCAGCAGCGGGAACAGCGCACTGAGATCCCAGCTGCAGATTGTGCCCACCGACACATGCCATGTCTAGCCGAGAGGTACCCCCCACCACTTGGCACAGGCACAGAGTAAGTGTCATCTGCAGGGGGCGGGGAGGAAGGGTGACATCATCGAAAACGAGCACCAGCTATTCAAAAGTGACGCCTGGTGGCGACATTTCATCACTGTTCAATGCGCCTGTCCTTGGGGTGCCCAGCCGAGCATGTACGAGTTCTCCCGAACCCGCCAGGCTTTGGAACAGCGCATGCGCAGTAGCGCTGTCGGCCTGCAGCCATCTTTTTTACGGCACCGCTGCCCGTAATGGACATTTACGGGCACCCCCCGAAAATAGGGTGAAATTTAGGGGCTACTCGTAAATTAACGGGCGGTTGGCAACACTGCTCAGAGCTCCGCCTCTTCATACACACTTAGGGCTCCGCCACTTCATATACACTCAGGGCCCCGCCTTTTCCTACACACTCAGGGTCCCGCCTCTTCATACACGCTCAGAGATCTGCCTCTCGATACACGCTCAGAGCTCCGCCTCTCGATACAAACTCAGAGCTCTGCCTCTCGATACAAACTCAAGCTCCGCCTCTCCATACACACTCAGAGCTCCGCCTCTCGATACAAACTCAGAGCTCCGCCTCTCGATACACACTCAGAGCTCCGCCTCTTCACACACACTCAGAGCTCCGCCCCTTCATACACACTCAGGGTGGAGAGGAAGGGGAATCTCATATCATGTAACACCTTTTATTAAAAGGAAATACTAAAATCTGAACTCACTGAAGAACAGATGTGACACGATGGGGGAGATTTACTAAAACTGGATAGAAACCAATCAGCTTCCAGGTTTTATTGTCCAAGCTTAATTGAACAAGCTGAAGTTAGAACCTGATTGGCTGCCATGCACAGCTGCACCCGATTCTGAATGCTCCAGCTTTAGTCAATTTCCCCAATACTTGTATATCTAACACCAGGAAGTGCTGTGTGTTCCACGACTTTCGGTGACACCACTTCCTGTCTGTGGAACACGCAGCACTTCCTTTCTCCTTGAGAAGTAGATGTAGATGTAAAGTGTAAGCAGTGATCTGGCAGAGAACACTATATTCAGCACAAAATATCGTATGATTATATGAATTTGCACAGGATTTTAGTTTATTTAATATAGCAGCAAATATTTTTTCCTGACAGACTCCATGGCAGCAACGTGTGGGTTAAGTCCCGCCTCCACTTCCCCACGATCGAGGTCGGCCGGTCTGTGACTCTGGGTCTGGAAAGTCGCATTATTCCGCTAAGCCCTAGCTATTAGCAGGGTATGGAGTGGGCAGTGGAAGAGGCGCTGTGAAGAAGCCCATGTCCTGGCCCCTGGCAGGCAGGCTGCACATTGGTCGGATAGCCAGCTATTAGCAGGTGACCTGTTTTGCCCCCTGGAAAGTCCGGTGTCATCTTACCTTACCTTCGGCCGAGTGATCGAACGTGGTGGGAGTGGTGAGAGGTTCTATAGTTCATTATGGCAGCAGTTTTTGTATCTTTTATCTGTCCTCGTTTTTTCTGTTTGTTTGTATGTGCAGGCATGGCGGCTGGTTCTTCCGAGTTCCAGCCGCCGTTCTACTTCCGGGTTTGCGTTCTCGGCCGTACTGCGCATGCGCGAGTGTGGTTTGAGACCGAGGCTTGGTTTCGCGCATGCACGGGGTGACATCACAGGGGCGGGCTATTTAAACGGGGAATTAGTCTGCAAGCTTTAGGAATGCTTGCGGGCTGTTGCAGTGACTTCCCCCTGCCTCTGTGTTGCTTCTATTGGTAAATGACATTCTAGGACAGGGTGGCTATCCCTTCCCTGTCCCTTGCACTGATCCCTTGTCATCTTTTCAGCGCGTATGGATATCGCTGAGGACATGGATTCTTTACCGCCTGTTTGTGGCCAACCCTCTCATAAAAGGTATTTTTAATGATCACCTGAAGGTCTGGTGGGGGAGGGGAATGTATCTTTTAGCTCTGTCCTGATGTCTTGTCTTTTGTGGTTTCTTGTCTTGTTCCTGTTTCAGCCCTTCCAGGTCAGAACAGCATCGCAGCTCTCATAGAGGGAGCGACTCCTCCAAGTCGCATCACCGGCACTCCTCTTCCAAATCAAAACATTATGGTTCCTCCTCAAGATCAGGACACCGTAGTAAGGAACGGTCGCATTCCTCGAGGACTCAATCTAGTCAGCTAGTGCCTGTTGGGGGTGCAGAGCTCTTGTACCGGCAGGAAAATCTTTGTGCGACCCTTGCTACGCCAAGGCTTCCAATGAAAGGGGTGATGCGGATCAACAACTTAAAACCCTTGTGGAAAAAGTTGTTAAGGAGTCCCTCAGAAATATTGAGGGCCAGTCCTATGTTCCCCCGGCAGAGCCGCCACTTTCTCCAGGAAGGGAGACTCAGCTGCAGGATACTTGGGAATCCTCTGCGCATAGCCACCCCTCAGCTGCCATATCTGACAGTGACTCTGATGAAAGTGATCCCTGTGTGGGTTTTGATTTCGCTCTACTTCCTCCTCTGGTCAGAGCTGTTAGAGAGACACTGAACTGGGAAGATTCCGTGGCTGCTCCTTCCAAACAGAGAAAATTCTTTAAGCAATTAAAGAAGGATCGGATTAATTTTCCTTTTATCTCTGAGCTAGGTGAGATTATCACAGATGAATGGGGCAAGGTGGAGAAGAAAAATTCCATGCTATCAAAGGTTTCGAAACTCTATCCTTTCAATGAAGAAGAGGTGAAGCATTTGGAGTCAGCGCCGTTGGTAGACGCAGCAGTCATGAGGCTGGTGAAACATGTCACACTTCCCTTAGAGCAGGGGTGTCCAAACTACGGCCCTCCAGCTGTTGCAGAACTACACATCCCATGAGGCATTGTAAAACTCTGACATTCAAAGACATGACTAGGCATGATGGGGATTGTAGTTCCTGAACAACTGGAGGGCCGTAGTTTGGACACCCCTGCCTTAGAGGATACTGTGTCTTTTAACCACTTGCCGACCGCCGCACGACGATATACGTCGGCAGAATGGCACGGGCAGGCATAAGGGCGTATATATAAGTCCCTGCCTTCCCGCGGGTGGGGGGCCCGATCGGGCCCCCCCCCCCGGTGCCTGCGGCGGTCGGCATTCGTTCGGGAGCGATCCGGGATGAGGGGGCAGCCATTCATTCATGGCCACCCCCTCGCGATCGCTCCCGACGAATAGAAATGCTCCACGACATCACTTCCTCTCCTCACAGGAGAGGAAGTGATGTAATCTCTCCTCCGTGTCGGTATTTTTCGTTCCGGCACCGAGGAGAGAGGATCGGTGAGTTGCACCAACACACCACACGTACAGTAGAACATGCCAGGCACACTCACACCCCCCCTTTACCCCCTGATCACCCCCCTAATTACCCCTGCCCCCCCCCCCAGTCACAGTGACACCAATTGCATTTTTTTTTGCATTGGTGTCATTTGTGACTGCAATAACTGTTAGGGCAGTTAGGGTTAGCCCCCTTTAGTTCTAAGGTACCCCCCTAACCCCCCAATAAAGGTTTAACCCCGTGATCACCCCCCGTCGCCAGTGTCACTAAGGCTGGGTTCACATTGCAGCGGTTTATGAGAACGGATGTGATTTGCACTGCACTGCAGTGCAAATCACATCCGATCTCTGTGCGATTAGAGTTCAGCCATACAGATAGTATGGCTGAATTCGCGTTGCACCCGCCGCACCCGCCGCAAACTCGCACGGGACCCTTTTTTTGGTCCGCAGCAGAATCGGATCGCATGGGTGTTCACACCATGCGATCCGAGTTTGCAGATCGCACTGCGATATGCGAACTGATCTGGGGGTGTCATTAACATTTCACTGACACTCCCAGCAGTTCGCATAGGGCAGTGTGAACTGCCGCCGGGAGGCATGCGATGCGGGAACCCGCCGCGGATTCGTGGCGTTCCCGCATCACTCCAGTGTGAACCCAGCCTAATAAGCGATCGTTTTTCTGATCGCTGTATTAGTGTCACAGGTGACGCTAGTTAGGCAGGTAGGTATTTAGGTTCGCCGCAGCTTTTTATAGCGCCAGGGACCCCCATATACTACCGCATAAAGCCCCCTGATTGCCCCCTAGTTAACCCTTTCACCAGTGATCACCATATAACTGTTACAGGTGACGCTGGTTGGTTAGTTATTTTTTTATAGTTTCAGGGCACCCGCCATTTATTACCTAGTCTCACTAGTGTACCCCTAAATTTAGGGGTGTCTACTTTCCAAAATGGGGTCATTTGGGGGGGGTTTGTGCCATCTTGGCATTTTATGGCCTTCAAAACTGTAACGCCCTTAGAAAGCCTGAAGGCGGTGCTTGGTTTTCGGGGCCCCGTACGCGGCTCCCAAAAAGTCCCACATATGTGGTATCCCCGTACTCAGGAGAAGCAGCAGAATTTATTTTGGGGTGTCATTTCACATATGCCCATGGCATGCGTGAGCAATATATCATTTAGTGACAACTTTGTGAAAAAAAAAAAAAAAGTTTGTAATTTTCCCGCAACTTGTGGCAAAATATAAAATATTCCATGGACTCAACATGCCTCTCAGCAAATAGCTTGGGGTGTCTACTTTCTAAAATGGGGTCATTTGTGGGGGTTTTGTGCCATCTTGGCATTTTATGGCCTTCAAAACTGTAATAGGTAGTGAGGAGTGAAGTCAAATATTTACGCCCTTAGAAAACCTGAAGGCGGTTCTTGGCTTTCGGGGCCCCGTACGCGGCTAGGCTCCCAAAAAATCCCACACATGTGGTATCCCCGTACTCAGGAGAAGCAGCAGAATTTATTTTGGGGTGTCATTTCACATATGCCCATGGCATGCGTGAGCAATATATCATTTAGTGACAACTTTGTGAAAAAATTTTTTAAAAAAAATTAAAGTTTGTAATTTTCCCGCAACTTGTGGCAAAATATAAAATATTCCATGGACTCAACATGCCTCTCAGCAAATAGCTTGGGGTGTCTACTTTCTAAAATGGGGTCATTTGTGGGGATTTTGTGCCATCTTGGCATTTTATGGCCTTCAAAACTGTAATAGGTAGTGAGAAGTGAAATCAAAAATTTACGCCCTTAGAAAGCCTGAAGGCGGTTCTTGGCTTTCGGGGCCCCGTACGCGGCTAGGCTCCCAAAAAGTCCCACATATGTGGTATCCCCGTACTCAGGAGAAGCAGCAGAATTTATTTTGGGGTGTCATTTCACATATGCCCATAGCATGTGTGAGCAATATATCATTTAGTGACAACTTTGTGTAATAAAAAAAAAAAATAATTTTTTTGTCATTATTCAATCGCTTGAGGCAAAAAAATAAAATATTCAATGGGCTCAACATGCCACTTATCAATTTCCTTAGGGGGTCTACTTTCCAAAATGGGGTCATTTGGGGGGGGTTTTGTACTGCCCTGCCATTTTAGCACCTCAAGAAATGAGATAGGCAGTCGTAAACTAAAAGCTGCGTAAATTCCAGAAAACGTACCTTAGTTTGTAGATGTGACAACTTTTGCGCAAACCAATAAATATACAGTTATTGACTTTTTTTTTACCAAAGACATGTGGCTGAATACATTTTGGCCTAAATGTATGACTAAAATTGAGTTTATTGGATTTTTCTAATAACAAAAATTAGAAAATATCATTTTTTTTCAAAATTTGCGGTCTTTTTACGTTTATATCGCAAAAAATAAAAATCGCAGAGTCAGTCAAATACCTTTAAAAGAAAGCTCTATTTGTGGGAAGAAAAGGACGCAAATTTCGTTTGGGTACAACATTGCATGACCGCGCAATTACCAGTTAAAGCAGCGCAGTGCCAAAGTGTAAAAAGACCTCTGGTCATTTACCAGCAAAATGGTCCGGTCTGAAAGTGGTTAAGGATGTTCTGGACAGATGGATTGATGCTGATTTGAAGAGAGTGTATCTCACAGCAGGAATGGCCTATAAGCCAGCGTTGGCTCTGGCCGCTATGTCCAAAGCAATGGAGATATGGACGGATAGTGTAGATGAGACACTTAGAAATATCTCTGAAGATACGGCTAAGAGCTCACCTATCCAAGAACTTAGGCTGGCCTCCGCCTTTTTGGGGAGTCCTCTATCGACATCATACGCCTGGTGGCTCGGGTGATGCTTTCTTCTGTTACGGCCAAACGGGCTCTGTGGCTCCGCCCTTGGCTGGCGGACCCAGCCTCAAAACAAGTATGGTGCCGTATCCCCTTTGAGGGGTCCTCCCTTTTCGGCAATAAGTTGGACCAGGCTATTACCCGAGCCACTGGTGGGAAGTCGGGGTTCCTTCCCCAGGACCGGCGTTTGCAAGCCCAGAGAAGGTCTTTTCCAAAGAGACAGTACCAGGAACGAGCCAGGGAAGCTCGCAGTTACAGACCGGGCCGTGAATTTTCCAGGTCCTGGAAATCAAGACAATCCTCTTTTAAAAAATCTACAAAAAGTGATTTAAAGGGAGAGAGGGAACCGACTAAATCCTTTTGAGGTTGGGCCCGCTCAGACAGGGCAGGTGGGGGATTGTCTTTTCCACTTTCGCCATGTCTGGGCGGCCTCGATCCAAGACTTCTGGACCGTCAAGACTGTCTCCTCAGGTCATGTTTGGACCTTCAAGGAATCTCCCAGGCTCAGATGGGTCCCCACCTCTCTTCCGGCTTCAGATGAAAAAAAGCTAATTCTTCTAGCCTACGTGGAATCTTTGTTGGCTCAAGGCGCCGTTATCCATGTTCCAGTCATTCAGCGAGGCATGGGAATCTACTCTCCTTTGTTTATGGTCCAGAAAAAGAGCGGGGGCTGGAGGCCGTTCATAGAAATAAATCACTTGAACAGTTTTATCAAAAAATAAAAATTCAAGATGGAGACATTATCCACAATTCAACAATCTGTTCAAGCAGGGGACTGGATGGTCTCCATAGACCTCAAGGACACCTATTTTCATGTCCCAGTTGCAGAAAATTACCAGCAGTATCTCCGCTTCTCCGTGGGCGAAAGCCATTTTCAATTCACATGCCTTCCCTTCGGGCTATCAACTTCTCCTCGTGTATTTTCAAAAGTACTGTTGGCAGTGGTAGCTCTTCTGAAAACCAAAGGGATTCGTCTACATCACTACCTAGATGACCTTCTGTTGTTGGCTCAAGACAAGGATCAACTTCTGGTACACAGAGAGCAGGTCATCTCCACCCTACAGGAGTTTGGGTGGATCTTGAACTTGGAGAAGAGCCAGCTGGACCCATCTCAGTGGCTGGTGTTCTTAGGGGCCCTATTCAACACTGTCAGAGGCACCATCTCATTACCAGAAGAGAAGTTGTCAGTGGTCAGGGACAGAATCTGTCCAGCCCTCTCTGTCTCTCATCTCCAGGCTCTCCAGTGCCTGAAAATTATAGGCACTATGGTAGCAACAATTCCGATGGTGAGGTGGGCACAGTGGAGGATGAGGCCCTTTCAGAAGGGTCTCTTCATCAATGGTCAGGTAGCAAAACCCAGCTGATTTGGATCACCCTATCCATGAGGAATTCCCTTCTGTGGTGGCTCCAACGGGAAAATCTCTGCAACTGCCATTCCATTCGCCCCATCTCATGGGTCACCATAACAACGGATGCCAGCAACAGAGGCTGGGGCGCCCACTGTCTGTCGGAAGTGGCTCAGGGCACCTGGATTCTCCCCTCCAGAAGGACGGTGTCAAACATCCTGGAGTTAAGGGCAGCCTTTCAAGCTCTGCTAGCCTTTCGGCATCTGATTTCAGGAGCCTCGGTCTTACTCAGGCTAGACAATACCACAGCAGTAGCGTACATAAGAAGGCAAGGGGTAACCGAAGTCTATCCCTTCTCCAGGAGGTGGAACCGATCATGACCTGGGCTCAGAGGAACCTGAAGGATCTGACAGCAACTTATGTTCCGGGGATTCAGAACGTTCAGGCAGACTTTCTTTCCCGGATACTTCTGGACAACAACGAGTGGTCTCTTCACGAGGAAGTGTTCAACTGGATCCTGACGATGGGGCTCTCCCCAGAAGTCGACCTGTTCGCCTCTCCCTGCAACAAAAAACTGGAGAAGTATTATTCAAGGTACAGGGATCCTCAAGCCTACGGGGTGGATGCCTTGACGGAGAAATGGTGGTTCCATAGGGCCTATGCCTTTCCACCAACTCCTATCATTCATCAGTTACTGAGGAGATTCAGGTCAGAGACAGCAGAAGTGATAGCCATAATCCCTTATTGGCCCAACAGACCCTGTTTTCCGCTTCTGCTCCTCAGTGTCAGGGATCCAATTCCTTTACCATCCAGACCAGACCTTCTGTCTCAGGGGTCGAGATTACATCCTTGCCTGGGTCACCTGCGCCTAAAGGCTTGGTTTTTGAAAGGGGACGGTTGAAGGCTTTAGGCTGTCCTGAAGAAGTCATTCCCACTCTTCTTAGTGCACAAAGAAGTAGTACTAACCGGGTATATGAGAGAATTTGGGCGAAGTTTACAGATCACTTGTCTTCAAGGTCCAGTTCCTGTAATACCCTGACAGTCTGGGACGTTTTAAGCTTTTTACAATCAGGATTGGAGATCTCCCTTTCGGTTAGTTCTCTCCGGGTCCAGGTATCAGCAATTTCAGCTTTTTCTGGAGTTGTATGGGCCAATCATCCCTTGGTCCAACAATTCTTCAAAGGAGCAGTCAGGCTTAGGTCACAAAGGAAGCCTAGATTCCCCAAATGGGACCTTCCATTGGTTCTAGATTTCTTCTCTCAACTTGACAAAACGCTCTCAATCAGGGAATTAACCCTTAAAACCTCTTTTCTGGTAGCCATAACTTCAGCGAAGAGAATCTCCGAAATTCAGTCTCTAGGCACAAAGGAACCTTTTCTCACCTTCTTTCCAGATAGGGTAGTCCTAATTCCGATGTTGGGGACAAATCCCAAGGTTACCTCTGTTTTCCATGAAAACCAGGAAATCACTCTTCCTACCTTCAATTCTGCTGGAAGTCCGGATCCACATCCACTCGATTTGGGAGTTACTCTAAAACAATATCTGGATGTTACAGCTTCTTTTCATCAATCTGACTTCCTCTTCGTGTTATTTAACGGGAAAAATAGAGGCGCTAAGGCCTCCGTTAGATCCATCGCTGCTTGGGTGGTCCAGGCAATCCAATGGGCTTATAGAGAGAAGAGCTTGGCTCCTCCTGAGGCGGTTACAGCTCACTCTACCAGAAGTCTCTCAACCTGCGTCATGTTGCGCCTGATGTAATCTGCAGAGCGGCCTCCTGGTCTTCAATTCATACCTTCATGTCTCACTATTGTGTTGAGCCAGCATCTTTATCCTCTGTTGATTTTGGTTTGAAAGTCCTGTCGGCCGACAGTGTTAAATAAATCTTTTGTTCAGCATTTTGCCCACCCGGGTGTGTTTGGCGAGTTATTTCCCACACATTGCTGCCATGGAGTCTGTCAGGAAAATGGAAAATTCCTATCAAAATACTTACTGTAATTTTCCTTTCCTGATGGACTCCATGACAGCAGGAGTTCCCTCCCAAATGGCTGGAGTAGGCTAGTTACCGAACACGGCCAGGGGCAGGGAGCAAAGATTTATGGGAGTAGTGTCCTATGGGGTAGTGGAGGCGGGACTTAACCCACACGTTGCTGCCATGGAGTCTGTCAGGAAAATGGAAAATTCCTATCAAAATACTTACCGTAATTTTCCTTTCCTGATGGACTCCATGGCAGCAGGAGTTCCCTCCCAAATGGCTGGAGTAGGCTAGTTACCGAACACGGCCAGGGGCAGGGAGCAAAGATTTATGGGAGTAGTGTCCTATGGGGTAGTGGAGGCGAGACTTAACCCACACGTTGCTGCCATGGAGTCCATCAGGAAAGGAAAATTACGGTAAGTATTTTGATAGGAATTTTCCATTTTTTTCACAATCAAAGTTTATTGACAGCTTACAAAACAAATGTACATATGACAATTATTATAAATAAAAATTAAATAAAAAAAAAAAAAAAAAAAATCAACAGTGTGAGAAGTGTCAGTTTACATTTTAACCACTTCAGCCCTGGACCATTTGATTGAAAAATGACAAACAAAAATGTATTTACAAAAAGTTGTCACTAAATGATATATTGCTCAGACATGCCATGGTTATATGTGGAAATACACCCCAAAATACATTTTCTACTTCTCCTGAGTACGGGGATACCACATGTGTGGGATTTTTGGGAACCTAGCCATGTACGGGGCCCCAAAGACCAATCACCGCCTTCAGGATTTCTAATGCCGCGAACACACGATCGGAATTCTCGTCGGAAAAAGCTCTGATGGTTTTCCCGACGGAATTCGTCTCAAGCTGTCTTGCCTACACACGGTCACATCAAATTCCGATTGTTTATAACGTGGTGACATACAACACGTACGACGGGACTAGAAAAAGGAAGTTCAATAGCCAGTAGCCAATAGCTTCTGTCTTAT
Source organism: Lithobates pipiens (assembly GCF_037356315.1). Taxonomy (NCBI): domain Eukaryota; kingdom Metazoa; phylum Chordata; class Amphibia; order Anura; family Ranidae; genus Lithobates; species Lithobates pipiens. The sequence goes on from NW_027507758.1 coordinate 627,241,407, forward strand.
AGTTGAATCTGAGCATGCGTGATTTTTGGTGTGTCGGAATTGCATACACACGATCGGAATTACAGATAGAAAGTTTTTCCGTCGGGAAAATTGAGAACATGCTATCAATTTTTGGCTGGCGGAAATTCGGACAGATAAATTCTGATGGAGCATACACACGGTCGCATTTTCCGGTGAAAAGCTCTCATCGGTCTTTTTCTTGCCGGAATTCCGATCGTGGCATAAGGGTGTAGATTTTTGATTTCCCTCCTCACCACCTATCACAGTTTCGAAGGCCATAAAATGCCAAGATGGCACAAAACCCCCCAAACTACCCCATTTTGGAAAGTAGACACCCCTAGCTATTTGCTGAGAGGCATGGTGAGTATTTTTCAGCTCTCATTTGTTTTTGAAAATGAAGAAAGTAAAGGAAAATTTATTTCTTTTTTCAAATTTCAAAACTTTGTGACAAAAAGAGAGATCTGCAAAATATTCACCATACCTCTCAGCAAATAGCTTGGGGTGTCTACTTTCCAAAATGGGGTAATTTTGGGGGGGGGGGGGGGGGGGTTGTACCATCTGGGCATTCCATGGCCTCTGAAACTGATAGGCAGTGAGAAGTGAAATCAAAAATTTACACCCTTAGAAAGCCGGAAGGCAGTGCTTGGTTTTCGGGGTCCCGTACGCGGCTAGGCTCCCAAAAAGTCTCACACATGTGATATCTTCGCACTCAGGAGAAGCAACAGAATGTATTTTGGGGTGCAATACATCACATATGCCCATGGTATATTTGAGAAATATACTGTATCATTTAGTGCAAAAAAAAAGTTAGTCATTTTCCCGCAACTTGTGGCAAAATATAAGCCCATACACACGGTTGGACATTCCGACTACAAAATCCGTCAGATTTTTTCCGACGGATGTTAGCTCAAACTTGTCTTGCATACACACGGTTGCTATAACGGAACTATAAAGAGGGCAGTAGCCAATCGCTTTCGCCTCGTAATTTATTCTGAGCATGCGTGGCACTTTGTCCGTCGGAATTGTGTACACACGATCGGAATTTAAACTATCAGATTTTGTTGTTGGAAAATTTTAGATTCTGCTCTCAAACTCTGTGTTTTGGAAATTTCAACGGAAAAAGTCAGATAGAGCCCACACACGATCGGATTTTCCAACAACAAGATCCGATCGCATATTTTCCGTTGGAAAGTCCGACTGTGTGTACAGGGCATTAGACTTACCATACCTGCAAAGCAAATACAAAAAAAAACAAAAACTTTTTTTAATGCAATCCGTGCCTAAAATATATATATGATGAAGCATGGGGGCATCCGCCCCAAAAGTTAGGAGCAAATTGCTCCTTCACCCCTGCTGCCCCCATACTTCGGAATATATGCTCTTTTTTTTTAACTGTGGTGGTGAAATCACCTCCGACAGCACTGGAGTCACAGCTTTATCTATCGTGGGAGCAAACGCTGTTGCTGTCAAGATAAATTAACTATTTTTAGATTTATTTATTTTTTGCGTTTTTGTGTGTGGTTTTTTTTTTTCACTTTTATAAAAACTGTAAAAAAAAAACTATAAAAACTGAACGTTGCAGATTTAAGTAATTTGGACAGTCGTGTCTGCGTGAATGGAGGAAAGAACGAAAACATTCTTGTTATCCCTCCACTTCACAGCCAGCAAATTATTACATCTCAAGCTTGCTCTCTCCCCCAGCCTAAGACAGGAATCTACAAGCCTCTGGGGAAAGCCCCGGCGATTAGATCGCACGGTGCCACAAGTGCCAATTTAATGCTCAAACAAGTGACTAAAAAGTGGCACACTTGAGTAATAATTGTCCACATACAAGTGATACCCCTTTCAGAATAAGGGTGACACCAACTCCCACACAATCTTACCAGCGCTCCCTCTGTAGTCAGGGCAGTTCTCCGGCTCTACGGAACTATCTCTTCCCTCGTAAACCATTAATCTATGTATAGTAATGTATGTATAGTAATCTAATGTATAGCCTGTGGCCCTGTCACAGAGCTTATACATCTTGACCCCATATCTGGCACACTTGCTGGGAAGATACTGTTTGAATGATAAGTGGCCAGAAAACTTAATCAGGGACTCATCAATGCAGACAACTTGATGGGGAGTAAACAAGGCTGCAAAACGTTGGTTGAAGTGGTTTACGAGGGACCGAATTGTGTAGAGCCGATCAAATTCAGGATCACCAGAGGATGACAGAGTTCATTGTTGTTGAAATGCATGAACCGCAAGATCTGCTTGTATCGTGTACTGGTCATGGAGGCAGAAAACATGGGCATATGGTGAATTGGGTCAGTAGACCAATATCACCGCAACTCACTCTTTTTAGTTATGCCCAGGTCTTAAATTCGGAGACCGTAATTGGTCTCCAATCTCTGGTAAGGGTTAGCAGCGATGAATTGACCAGCATATAAATTGCTTTGGTCCACAATAGATCTATATAGATGTTCGCTGAAAAACAGAATAAAAATCAAGTGCCGTAAAATCAACTGTTTCCACCTGAATTCTGGGTTGGCCAGTGAATGGGGGAAGTACGGGTGCTGCAGAAGTGGTGGGTTCCCAATTAGGATTGGCGAATGCAGCAGGAAGCGCACTATGGGCTCGATGGGCCTGTCTTTGTCTTCTAGGTGGCAGCTGGACACTACTCATGCTTGCACCTCGCCAGCTTGAACTGCACTTATGGGACTCGCCACCTCACCAAGTGTTACTGCAGTGCTGGATGTACAACCAGGATGTACTAGGCCGCTAGTGTTTGTCAGTTCACCAGAAGGATGAGCGGCACTAGTACTTCTCTGCTCCATAAAAGGGACCAGCGACAGCAGAAGATCGGGGTCTGATATGCTTGACCTTGGCAGGGACCACAACTCCATCGTCAGAGCTATCTGTCAGGGTGCCGCTGTCGTCTACAGGATCATATTCTGAGCCTGAATCTGACAGATGAGTGACTTTCTCTTCACTATCTGTCATGCTCAGAAACGTGTAGGCCTCTTCACTAGTGTACCTTCGATTTGCCATTTTGGGCTCTAAATTTACTGGTACAACTAGTGAGACTCACAGGTAAAAAAGCTCCTGACTGTTAGCAACTGATTCAAATGCTACCAAAAAAACTGTTAGCGTTCACAGTGATCAGGCCTGACTCTGCAAACGCTGCAGTTATGTGTGTTGTGTTTTGTAAGTGACAGTGATCAATTGATACTGCACTTGGCTGGGCTAGGCGGAGGGGCTAAACGCAGGTGCTAGCAGGTATCTGGGCTGATGTGTTTTTGGGAACCCTAAACTGCTGGGGACACTAGTATAGATCTGATCAGATATTGATCTGTCCAGACACTATACTACTAAGGGAGGCGTATAGTGCGTGCGTGGATGTTGGCGGTACTGGCACTGATCTGATGCTGCCCGGGGTGACACAGACCCTATCTGACGCTAAAAACCTAACTTTGATCACCCGCCGGGTGATCATGGGGTTAAACCTTTATTGAGTAAAATACGATGGGTGCCCTGACGCTATTAAAAAAAATCTAGCTAAACTGCATCACCCGTGACACTTATACTGTGATCACAGTCGACGGGGTAATCAAGGGATTAAACCTTTATTGGGGGGTTGGGGAGTCTTTAAACCTATATGAGCCTAATACTAATTACCCTAACACTGATTAGTGTCACTAATGACCCTAGTACAGCGATCAAAAAAAATCTGATTGCTGTACTGTGTGACACAGTGACAGGTGGTGAAGCGGTTAATGGGGGGGGGGGTGATTGGGGGGTGAATTGTGTGCCTACGCGACCTGGTGTCACTGTAGTGTTGGTGCACTTACTTGTATGTCTTCTCTCATGTCAGTCTGGCATGAAAAAACCAGCACGAGAGATGACCTCACTTTCCCTGTAAGTGTTTAGTTACACAGACAGGGGAAGGATCTCATTCTTCAGGACGGATCGCTGGGTCCAGGCCAGATATCATTGGCCTGGCCCTGGGGATTGATCGGTTACTGATTGAATCTGATCGTCGCGGCCGGTGGGGTGGCATTCTCCCCCCAGCCGGCTGTGCGCCCACCGTACAATGAAGGCGATTCGCCTGCCTGTGCCATTCTGCCGCAGTATGACTGCGGCGGACGGTCGGCAAGTGGTTAAAAGAGCAAAATTTACTATTGAAAGTAAATCAATGAATACAGGTAATACGGCTTTGGAGAAAAATGGGGGCGGGGGATAAGGTAAAATGGGGAGAGGGGAGGGTTACAGAAAATTCAAAGTTGGAGTAAAAGAAACAGGGTGGGAATATAAAAGAACATTGACGTATTTGTTTAGTTTGGCTCGATTCTCATTACGGGTTGTCCATTATTTGCAGGAATGGGTAGTTTATGTGCGTAATAATATTACGATGTCGTTAATCCAGACTGAGAGTATCAGGGAAATGTTGTGTTTATGTATTCACAATTTCAAACTTATCTGCGTGAAAAGCAACCATGGTTGCCACATCTTATTGAATGTGGTGCTGTTTTCTCCTTTCATAGCTATTTCTTCCATTTTGTGTGTATGTATGTATATATATATATATATATATATATATATATATATATATATATATTGTACTTTGCCCAACCAATCCCTGACCTTCGGTGTGTTGGTGGATTTCCAATGTGATGGAATTAAAGATTTTGCTGCATTTAATAAATGCCTTGTAAGGGTTTTCTTATGGCGCATACACGCGACCGGACTTTCCGGCAGACTAGGTCCGACGGTCTTCCCAACGGACTTTTGGTGGAGTTCCGAAGGACTTTCCGAAAACGAACGGACTTGGCCATACACGAACAGACTAAGCCAGTTCGCTTTGAAAGTGATGACGTAAGAAGGGACTAAACAAGGAAGTTCAATAGCCAGATAGCCATTTTGTGAGCTAGAATTAAAGTCCTAGTAATAGCCTCTCTAGGATGGGTGTAACTTTTTTAAGCGGTGGACTGAGGGTGAGGCTCCACCCACTGCTGAAGTCCATGCCCAGGACGACAGACATCTGGGATCAGGCGCCGGACCCTCGGTTATGATTCCGTGGTCAACGCCACCTGAAGCATGTTGGGAGTTAGATATCTGTTTAATACTCCGGCCCAGGTGAGTGCCTTTTATGTGAGTGTGCTACCTCTATTTTTATCCGATATTAATATTTTGACAGAGAGCACTAGATTTCCTTTGTTTATTTTTATATACTGCTGAAGAGAGGATGCAGCACTGACAGGAAGTGTTGTAGATTAAAGAGCGGAGCAGAAGTATTCATCTGATATTACCCCCATTAGGGAGCTCACTGGTGGAACAGGTTCTAAGTATAAGGTAAGAGGCCATCTAATCACTGGTGGAACAAGATCTAAGTATATGGTGAGAGGCCATCTAATCACTGGTGGAACAGGATCTAAGTATAAGGTAAGAGGCCATCTAATCACTGGTGGAATAGGATCTAAGTATATGGTGAGAGGCCACCTAATCACTGGTGTAACAGGATCGAAGTATAAGGTAAGAGGCCATCTAATCACTGGTGGAACAGGATCGAAGTATATGGTGAGAGGCCATCTAATCACTGGTGGAACAGGATCTAATTATATGGTTAGAGGCCATCTAATCACTGGTGGAACCGGATCTAAGTATATGGTGAGAGGCCATCTAATCACTGGTGGAACAGGCTCTAAGTATAAGGTGAGCGGCCATCTAATCACTGGTGGAGAATTATTTATGAGCAAAATTGTATTATTCATCACAGAGGTGGACGATCACAGCATCTTGTAATTTTTTCTATTTGAATTAACAGAACAATGAATTGCTGAGTTATTACAAGCGTCTGCCTTTTCAGTTTGGACTAATTATCATTGCTTCATATGAATGTAGCAATTATAGTTTTTGAGGATTAATTGTTGCACTGATATTTATATATTCACTTGCTAATTATGCTGCACTATACATAGGATTTATTTTAGCCCTTGTACACCCGGTCAGACATTCCGACAACAAAATCCGTCGGATTTTGTCCGAAACTTGTGTTGCATACACACGGTCGGACAAAGTTGTCGGAAGATCCGATCGTTCAGAGTGTGATAACGTTATTTCATTACGACGGGACTACGTTCAGACTAGTAGCCAATAGCTTTGGTCTAGGAATTTGATCTGAGCATGCGTGGCACTTTGTCCGATCGGAATGCTCTACACATGATCGGACAAAGTCCGATCGGATCATGTTGCCGGAAAGTTTTATAGCCAAGCTCTCAAACTTGGTCCGTTGGATATTCAGACGGAAACAGTTTGATGGAGCTCACACACTGTCGGATTATCCGACAACGCGGTCCGATCTGACATTTTCCATCGGAATGTCCGACCGTGTGTACAAGGGCTTAGACTGAAGTGAGTGAGAGCACTTTTGAGTGAGAAGCAGCAATTTGATTATTTATGTATTCATTTGGATATTTTTAGTATATATAATTTTTGAGACTGCATTATTCATTTGTTTGCAATGATTAAGGTAAAGTTTTCGAAGTATATTACTGCTCGGGTGGAGACATTTTGGCCCCTTTTGATTTTGCAGTAAAATTGATTGCAGATTTAGTCTTGTAGAACATCTGTTGTATGGATACAAAGAACCGCAGCCGAGAGTAAAGGGTGGTGCTTAAAATTTTTGGGGGGCGCAAAATTCTGAAAAAAACATCAAATACAGCCAATGTCCCTTCAAATACAGCCACTGTGCCCATCAAATACAAAGAATGTCCCCTTCAAATACAGCCACTGTGCCCGTCCAATACAGCCACTGTGCCCGTCAAATACAGAATTTATATAGTGTAACGGCACCCCTAATATACTGGGGGTTAACGCCGTTTACGATGTTCCCTCTTCTAGACACACATCCACTCGCTACCAATATCCACAGCTAAACGACCCTTTCCTATAGGAGCCGACCCCTCTGGAAGAAGACGAGACGCACTCTGTCTCTTCTATAGTAGGAATGAGTTTTTTATTGAGAAACATTGTAACTTTATACACAATTCAAGGCACATGCTTTTACATGAACAAGGGCCCAGCTCCACCCACACATCCCAAGACTCAACACCTCATCCTGACGTCTGCTAGGCTTCAAACGATCCCACCAATACACATCTTTTCACAAAGGGTTGGCAGCCAGTCTGTCTGGCACTTTACAATACACACAAGGACAGACTTAAATGAACAATAGAAATGCAAAACAACTTAATTCCTCACAGCAATGACACTTAACCCCCATATACAGTATACATCCAATCTATATACAATGTATATACAGCCTTGAATATGGCTATCACAGACCATATCGGGGGTTTCTTTTATTCACCCTGTGTCCAAAGTGACCCCACTGTCACACATCTCCCCTTTCGGCAGGGGACTAACAGAGGAGGGGACCCCAGACGGGTTGACTCCGCAGTTAGTCCATGGGTCCATTCTTCCAATACTGGATAACCCATCAACATTGCACTAGGAGCCTGGGAGGGTGTCGGTTTGCCGGGACAACCCATCAGCATTTTTGCTTACCGGGTCGGTAGCTGATGGTGAAGTTGTAAGGTTGTAGGGCTAAGCTCCACTGCAGCAACCTGCCATTATCTCCGGAGACCCGGTTAAGCCAGACCAATGGGTTGTGGTCGGTGACCAGTGAAAATTCCTGTCCGTATAAGTAAGGGTTCAGCTTTTTAAGGGCCCAGACCAAGGCCAAACACTCCTTCTCCACTGCCGCATAGCTCACTTCCCGGGGTAATAGTTTTCTACTCAGGTATGCAACAGGGTGTTCTCCTCCATCCTCCCCAACTTGGCTCAGCACTACCCCCAGTCCAAACATGGAAGCATCCGTGTGGACAAGAAAACGTTTGTTAGGTACTGGGGCAGCCAAGACAGGGGCATTTACAAGTGCTTGCTTGAGGGCTAGAAACGCGGATTCACAAGCTGGAGACCAGAGGACTTGCCTAGGTAAATTCTTTTTCGTCAGGTCAGTCAGGGGTTTGGCGATAGCACTATAATTAGGGACAAAACGTCGGTAGTGCCCTGCAGTTCCCAAGAAGGCCAATACCTGGGTCTTAGTACGGGGCGTGGGCCAGTTAGCTACTGCCTTTACCTTGGCTGTCTCGGGTCTCTGGTTCCCACACCCCACTCGGTGTCCCAGGTACTGCACCTCCGCCATCCCTAGATGGCACTTGTCTGGTTTCAAGGTCAGGCCTGCGGCCCGAATTTTGTCCAGAACCACTCCTACGTGAACCAGGTGCTCCTCCCAAGACCCACTGTAGATCGCAATGTCATCCAGATATGCACATGCAAAATCCTGGAAGCCATCGAGGAGCCTATCCACCATACGTTGGAAGGTCGCCGGGGCATCTTTCATTCCAAATGGCATGACCTTAGACTGGTACAGGCCAAATGGGGTAACAAATGCCGACTTGGGGATAGCATCCTCGGCCAGGGTGATCTGCCAATAACCTTTACACAGGTCTATTGTAGTTAAATAATGTCCCCTGGCTATACGATCTAGTAGTTCGTCTACCCTGGGCATCGGGTAGGCATCGGTGGTGGTCTTCTCGTTGAGTCGCCTGTAGTCCACGCAGAACCGGGTAGTCCCGTCTTTCTTAGGCACCAGGACTACAGGCGAGGCCCAAGGGCTGTCAGAAGGCTCAATGACTCCTAACTGAATCATCTCCTGTATCTCCTTCCGCATTTCCTCTCGGACTGCTTCAGGGATACGGTAGGGGGGCTGGCGAAGGGGTGCTTGTCCAGGGGTCTCTACCTTATGTACAGCCAGGGTCATATAGCCCGGTTTTTGGGAGAACGTTGCCTGTTTCTCCCACAAAAGCCGCTTAGCCTGTTCCTTTTTTTGTGGGGCTTAACCGGTCTCCTAGCTGTACAAGGCTAATGAGGTCAGTCTGGGGCTCTCTCTCTAGTAAGTCAGGGAGGGGTAAACCTTCTGAGTCGTCCGCAGCAGGGGCACATACTGCAGCAACATCCTCCTGCCTGTCCTGATACTCCTTCAGCATGTTCACATGAAAGGTTCGCTGGATTCTTTCATCTGCACAGCTGGCAATGACATAGGTAATATCACATACCTGGGCTACTACTTTATATGGGCCCTGCCAAGATGCCTGCATCTTGTCGGTCTTCACAGGCTTGAGCACTAAGACCTTCTGCCCAACCTGGAAGACCCGCTGTCGGGCCCCCCGGTCGTACCATCTCTTCTGTCTTCCCTGGGCCGCCTGGAGATTCTCTCTTACCATCAGAGACAGTTGCTCCATGCGGTCCCTGAGTTCCAGAACATAGGGTACTATGGGGGTCCCTTCTTGCTCTGTCTCTCCCTTCCAGTGTCCTCTGATGAGATTGAGGGGTCCGCGGACCCTTCTCCCATAGAGCAACTCGAAGGGCGAGAACCCAGTAGATTCCTGGGGTACCTCTCTGTACGCAAATAACAGATGAGGCAGGAATCTCTCCCAGTCTCTGCAAGAGTCCGAAAAGGTCCTCAGCATTTGCTTGAGGGTCCCGTTAAAGCGTTCGCAGAGACCATTAGTCTGGGGGTGGTAGGGGGAGCTCAGTAAGGGCTTAATATTGCACAGCTTCCACAACTGCCAGGTGAGTACCGCGGTAAACTGGGTTCCCTGGTCAGAGAGAATCTCCTTAGGGAACCCCACTCTGGTAAAAATCTTAACCAGGGCATCAGCTACTGTCTCTGCTTCAATGTTGGACATAGCTACTGCCTCTGGGTAACGGGTGGCGTAGTCCACCACGGTGAGAATATACTTCTTTCCGGATGGACTAGGCCGGGCCAGGGGACCCACAATGTCAATGGCTATGCGGTAAAAGGGCTCCCCAATAATAGGCATGGACATGAGTTTAGCCTTAGGGTGGTCCCCCCTCTTCCCTATCCGTTGACATGTGTCACGTTTTGCAGTATTGTCGCACATCCTGGCTAAAATTGGGCCAGAAGAAATTCTGTGTGATCCTATGGGCCGTGCGACGGAACCCTAGATGTCCTGCTAGCGGCACATCATGCCCGATTCACAGAATCTCCAGCTGGTATTTCTTAGGTACCACCAGCTGTCGTTTCTGCGAAGGGGCCTTACTTCTCTGAGATGGCTTAGGGATCCTATACAGTCTATCCCCATCCCATTCAAACAGCTCCCCATCTATTCCCCTTTCCTGAGTATCTGCCTTAGCCCTATACTTGTGTAAGGTCGGGTCCTCCCGAGTTTCCCTCCCAAATGCTTCTGGGGTATCCCAGCCTAGGCGCGCCTGATCTAAGGTACGTGTCGGGGAGGATAGTCTCACCTGGGTCTCTGCAGCAAGCGGGCCGGTTCCAGCAGTACGTGTCTGTGCACGGGTAGTCACAGGGTTGACTTCATCGGGGCCCATCGGGGTGTAAGCAGAAAGGAGGGGGGCCAAATCATTCCCCAGTAGTACATCCGCAGGCAAGTCCTTCATCACCCCCACATTCACGTGTCCCGAATCAACCCCCCAATCCAGGTGAACACGGGCCATGGGTAGCCGGAAGATGGTACCTCCCGCTACTCTTACGGCTACAGTGTCTCCGGTGTGTTGGCTCTCTGGGATGAGGTTCTTCTGTAGTAGGGTCATGGTAGCGCCGCTATCACGTAAGCCATTGGCTACCATTCCATTAACCCGGACCGTCTGCTTGTGTTGTTGCCTGTTGTCCCAGTTAGCTGCTTGTATTGGATCAGCCTCGTGCAGGACGCCCCAATGTTCTTCCTCCTCAACGCAGTGGGCCGCAGGCATGGGTGTGCGGGGGCTCCCCCTTGCTGGTTGTCTCCATGACTGAGACTGGATGGCTGGATTTAATGGACAGTTTGGCTTTTTGTGCCCTAGCTGTTTACATCCGAAACACCTGATGGGTTGTGCATAGTCCTGGGAGTTGAACCTGGGCTGCTGAGGATAAGTGGCCGCTGGGGTTGGTGCTGAAGCTGTGTTAGAGGCTGATAAACTGGGCCGAGATGGTGGATAGCGCTCGCTTCCGCCTGACCTTCGAGAGTCCAGATATTCATCGGCCAAAGTAGCCGCTTGCTGTACAGTCCATGGTTGCTTATCTCGTACCCAATCCCGTAGTACCGGAGGGGTGTGGTTAAAGAACTGTTCTAAGATTACTAGTTGGGTGATGTCCTCTATGGTATGAGCGTGGCTTCCCTGGATCCAGCCCTTAAGGTCATGCTGCAGACGATGTGCCCACTCCACGTATGTTATGTGGGTTTGTTTCCGGGATTCTCGAAACTTAATACGGCTGGCTTCGGGTGTAATGGCAAATCGGGCTAGCAGAGCTTCTTTTACCCGGTCATAGTCTTTAGCGTCCTCATCCTCCAGGGCCCGATACGCATCCGCCGCTCTGCCAGTTAAATTACTTGCCAGTAAGGCGACCCAATCTTGGGGCAGTACTTCATGTATCTGGCATAGTCTCTCAAAGTCCTGCAGGAATGCTTCAATTTCCTCCTCTCCCTCCTTAAATAGTTTGAACGCCCGAAAGGGCAACTTACGGACAGGCGCTGCATCTTTAGGTGTTGTCTCCGATTGCCGTATTTCTGCCATTCTCTGCTCATGTTGCCGCTCTAGTTCTCTCTCCTGTCGCTCATCCTGCAGCTGGATGTCTCTAATGGCATTCTGTATGGCGGTCTCTGATGGGTTAGCACCATATAATGCCACCCGCTGTCGAACTCGTTGCCGAAACAAGTCTTCAACTGACCGGGGTCCTGCATCACCATCCCTCTGATCCATCTCAGTTAGTTCCCTGATCAAGGTGGCCTTGTTCTTTGTCCCACTGGTCCCTCCACGGCTCTCAAGTAAGTCTTTCAGTGTGGCTTTCCTGCAGGCTGCATAGCTGGTCATTTACTGTGGTGGCTTGAAGTGTCCCAGTAACTGGAGGGAAGATCCTGCCGCTGCCAACCAATGTAACGGCACCCCTAATATAAAGGGGGTTAACGCCGTTTACGATGTTCCCTCTCCTAGACACACATCCACTCGCTACCAATATCCACAGCTAAACGACCCTTTCCTATAGGAGCCGACCCCTCTGGAAGAAGACGAGACGCACTCTGTCTCTTCTGTAGTAGGAATGAGTTTTTTTATTGAGAAACATTGTAACTTTATACACAATTCAAGGCACATGCTTTTACATGAACAAGGGCCCAGCTCCACCCACACATCCCAAGACTCAACACCTCATCCTGACGTCTGCTAGGCTTCAAACGATCCCACCCAATACACATCTTTTCACAAAGGGTTGGCAGCCAGTCTGTCTAGCACTTTACAATACACACAAGGACAGACTTAAATGAACAATAGAAATGCAAAACAACTTAATTCCTCACAGCAATGATACTTAACCCCCATATACAGTATACATCCAATCTATATACAATGTATATACAGCCTTGAATATGGCTATCACAGACCATATCGGGGGTTTCTTTTATTCACCCTGTGTGCAAAGTGACCCCACTGTCACATATAGCACCAACAGTTTACGCAGCACTTTACAATATAAAAGGGAGACAGCACAGTTACAATACAATAAAATATAAGACGGTTAAGAGGGCCCTGCTCAGAAGAACTTACAATCGAATAAGGTAGGGCAGGTGGTACAAAATGTTGTGACTGTGAGGGATGAGCAGATGGAAGTGGTAAAAGATTAGCTCGGGGTGTGATAGGCTTCCCCCGAAGAGATTCGTTTTCAGGGAATGCCTGAAAGTAGCTAGAGTAGGGGATAGCCAGACAGGTTGAGGTAACGAGTTCCAGAGGATGGGAGAGGCTTTGGAGAAATCCTGGAGACAAGCATGGGAGCAGGAGACAACTGAGCTTGAGAGTAGGAGGTCTTGAGAGGAGTGTAGAGGGTGGCTTGGGTGATATTTGGAGACAAGATTGGTGTTGTATTTTGAATTTCATTCACTGGGTGATCGGGAGCTAGTGTAGGGATTGGAGGAGAGAATTGGCAGACGCTGAGAGGTTAGTAAGGTGGATAAGTCTGGCAGCAGCATTCATGATTGACTGAAGAGGGGCCCCCTCACTGCTGTCACCTCCTGGTCCCCTCTGTCAAAATGATGGGGCCAAGGTAAATGCAATTTCAGTCCTGGAGTTAGCTAGTGGGAGCGATGGTGTTCAGTTTAAAACAACTGCATCAGCAGTCCCTAAATTAGCAGTAGAGCTGCCCAGACCCCCTTTGAATCCAATTGGGCCCGAGACCAGTATGGGAGGGCCGGTTGTACTGCCTTATCAATGGCCCTGCCTCTAAGAGTTTGTGAAAGGTTACACCAAAAAATGTACTCAGCCAATGAAAGGTGATGATTCCATTTTTATTTATCTACTGCTATCAATGGTCAACACGGTACAACACTTCATCCATGTCTTTGGTGATCTCTGATCTCCTTATCAACTGTTTCTTACATGATGAAGATCAGCCATGGAGTATATCTGAGGTGTATATCAGGGTGTGCTTCTTCCTCACATGAGAGCTGTGATGTCCAGCAACATTCATATAGAAGACATTTCCCACACTCAAGGGACTAATACATCTCGAGGGTTGTGTGGGATCCCTGATGTACAGGAAGACAAGACTTTAGTGAGGAACAATTCCCTCACTCAGGACAGGAATACGGCTTCTTCCCCATGTGAGATCTCTGATGTCTGTAAAGATTTGACTTATCTGAAAAATCTTTCCCGCACTCAGGACAGGAATACGGCTTCTCCCCCGTGTGCAATCTCTGATGTGTGTAAACATTGGACTTCATTGAAAAACATTTCCCACATTCAGGACAGGAATACGGCTTCTCCCCCGTGTGAGATCTCATATGTGTGTAAAGATGGGACTTCATTGAAAAACATTTCCCACACTCAGGGCAGGTATGTGGCTTCTCCCCCGTGTGAGATCTCTGATGTACGGAAAGATGGGACTTCTGTGAAAAACATTTCCCACACTCAGGACAGACATGAGGCTTCTCACCTGTGTGAGATCTCTGATGTTTGTAAAGATTAGATTTGTGTGAAAAACATTTTCTGCACTCAGGACAAGAATATGGCTTCTCCCTTGTGAGAGATCTCGGATGTGTGTCAAATGAAAAACATTTCCCGCTCTCAGGACAGGAGTATGGCTTTCGCCCAGTGTGAGATCTCTGATGGGTGTAAAAATTAGACTTCTGTGAAAAACATTTCCCGCACTCAGGACAAGAATACGGCTTCTCCCCCCTGTGAAATCTCTGATGTCTGTAAAGATTGCACTTCCTTGAAAAACATTTCCCGCACTCAGGACAGCAATACGGCTTTTCCCCCGTGTGAGATCTTTTATGCTCATTAAGATTGAATTTAAAACTAAAACACTTCCCACACTCAGTACAGGAAAAGCTCTTATCTGTTGGAAGGACGGCCCCGTCCCTCACAGTCTGAGGTTCCTCAGGATAAGAGGAATACGATGGTCCATCTACACTGTGTGGTGCCGGATGGACATTTGAGGTAGTCGGGTTTTCTCCTGGACTATACTGTGTGATGTCCTCATCTTCTACTTTACAGTCTGGAGACAAAGTGAGACAATCCTCTGAGGTTTTCCTCATCTCCCGTCCATCTACTAAAATAGAAATACAAAGATTATTACTAGACATGAGCAGATTGGTTCCTGCTGTGCTCCAATCAAATCATCTGATATAAAATGTCCAGGTGGTAGGAAATGGGTGTACCAAAAGAGAATAAATATTATGTGTATATATATATATATATAGCAGTGGGTAGAAGGGAGAGAGCAGAAGTCAGGATTATGTAATGTACAACCTATTGTGTAAGATACAGCAGATAGGACTATATAGTATCAGAATGATGTAATGTACAACATAGAGTATATAGTGCAGGGGTCAGGAGTATGCAATGTGCAACACAGTATATAGTGCAGGGGTCACAAGTATGTAATGTAAAACAGAGTATATAACGTAGGGGTCAGGAGTATGTAATGTACAACACAGTATATAGTGCAGGGGTCATGAGTATGTTATGTACAACATAGAGTATATAGAGCAGGGATCAGGATTATGTAATGTACAACACAGAGCGGGAGATTTACTAAAACTAGCTTGTTCAATTAAGCTTTACCAATAAAACCTGGAAGCTGAATCTCCCCCTGAGCATATAGTGCAAGAATCAGGGTTACGTAATGTACACCATAGGGTATAATATAGTGCAGGGATCAGGAGTATGTAATGTACAGCAGGGAGCAGTGATAGCGAACCTTGGCACTCCTGATGTTTTGGAACTACATTTCCCATCATACTCATGCACTCTGCAGTGTAGTTGGGCATCATGGGAAATGTAGTTCCAAAACATCTGGAGTGCCAAGGTTCGCCATCACTGGCATAGAGTATATAGTGCAGAGTGTTGTGGAAATTGTATTAAGATGTATATAATATGTATTGTCACAGCGTCTTCCTGTGTTAGTTCTCCCGCAGCCCACTCTAAAGAGCTGACTGGGGCAGACTGACGCTGGTTGAGATCCGTTTTGGTAGTGGAAAGCTTCTTGAGGATGCAGAGAGGTGTTTGCAGAGTGGGGATATGTCCACCAGCGAAGGGCCCCTGTGCAATGCACAGACGATCATCTGGGGGGGATGGGTTCACACTGCAAAGACATTATCGGTTATGGGGGGGGATGTACGCTCGTGTGTCTAATCAACGCGTAGGGAGGCTATGGCGTGTTCCTGCAGATAATCTCCCATCCTCAGGAATGGTAGTATAATTCGGGGTATGTGTTTTTCTCTGAACAATGCAGAATAAGGATTCACGCCAATGGTAAAAACCAGAGTCTTTGTGTGCGTTGTGTGCACAGTGTTCATGATTTCAAGGCCAGCCATGTGGTTTTCTTTGTCTAGCTGAAGATGACGGCTTACATAGACAAGGGGCGGGAAATCATACACACTGCTCCTGCCCAGACATGTCCATAGACTCCCCTAGTCATTGTTCATTGGTTGAGATTTGTATAACGCCTTCTGTTTGAAGGAATGCCTGTGCTTGATTGGCCGATTGTGAAGCTAACAAGCTCTATTGTTATATAAATAAAGATTGCTCCCTTTATCGGCAAGTGGGCCTGTTGAGCTAAGGATCTGAGGATGGTGGCCATACATACGGAAAACAGGGGTTTACTAAGACGCATTATACCAAGAAGCTGAAAGGGCGCTTTATTAGCGCAGGAGACATGGATTACACGCAGCGTATAGTGGAATTTCCATGCCAGCTGAACCCCATAATCCCAATAAATCCAGTCTAGATAGATGGATTGTGTCTGCAGCACAGAGAAGGAAGATCATCCGAGATGAATACAGGACGGGGAACACAGCTCAGGAAAGTGACCAGGGGATTATAGGCTGATATCACCCAGTCCCCGCCCTACTCTGGACCAATCAGTGAGCAGTATGGGTGGAGGAATGTATTTGGTGTTAATGACCCACCTGTGCTGATCTCTGTAGGAGTGTCCTCCTCTATAAATGTCCCCGTTATTCCATCCTCCTCCATAGACTGCTGATCAGCCATCACATAGCTCTCTTCTTCTGCTTTAACCTCAACTTTAGAATCTCTCAGGTTTCCACTCTGAATATAGAATAAAAATGACATCAATGCAGATAATGTAAAATAAATGAATACTGTTGCGCACAACCTTGCCAGAAGGACTAAATAAATATTCTAGAAAGCTGCTCACATAACAAAGTGTTCTCTAAACTCAAGCATAAAAAAAGGGGGGTATTATATGTGGCGCTAACTATAATGAAGCTACATGTGTATACTCAAAAAACCATAATATAAATAGTTAAAATGCAAAAATAATAATAACACAGTGCATATAAATACAGTACATAGAAATGTGCAAATAATGGCAGACAATAAAGTGCATAGAAATATCCGTATTAAAGTGCAAAAAAATGTATATCAATATACTAAATAACATCAAGCAATCAATCCATGCAAATAGTGCAAAATGGTGCACAAAACAACAATGATCATGCCAAATAAAATAATTCTTCAGAGATCAAAAAATAGATCAATAAAAAATATATATATCCAGTGAAATGTGTAAATACAAAAAATAGTCCACTCAAATGATGTGCAATACATCCAAACGGCTAAATATTACACCGTGCAATCTACATCCTTCTTCCAGGCTTCAGTGCTTAGCGTGCACCCCTTATTTCCCCCAGCCTCTCACCTCTACTAAAGGTCCCTATGGACCGGATGCCGCTTAGGGGGTAGTTGGTAAATAATCTTCCACCTCTTAACAGTACACCTCCGGGACCCAGACTCAGTTCATCCACTATCCACACTCCGGTTTCATATACAAAATAGTAGGGAGCCGCCAATGTGTAGTAACGTTAAATCACTTTATTAATAAGAAATATCCACACTTACATTTAAAAGTTGAAATAAAGATGTAAATACTGGTGCTTCCGGTCTCGGCCGCGACCAGAAGTGACGATCGACATCTAGACTCCTCCCTGACGTGTTGCGTCACATATCAACGCGTCAGGGAAGGAGTCTAGATGTCGATAATGGTGTTATTTAGTATATTGATATACATTTTTTTGCACTTTAATACGGATATTTCTATGCACTTTATTGTCTGCCATTATTTGCACATTTCTATGTACTGTATTTATATGCACTGTGTTATTATTATTTTTGCATTTTAACTATTTTTATTATGATTTTTTGAGTATACACATGTAGCTTCATTATAGTTAGCGTCACATATAATACCCCCCTTTTTAATGCAGATAATGTACAGATCCTAATGATACTATCAGTGATTGTTTCTCATCTACCTGATGATGGTGAGGGATGGTGTGACCTTCCTGTGTGGAATCCCGGGAATACAGAGGACGGGGACATCTCTCTGGTGGGTTCCCATTACTGGATCCATCTGTAGGAAACACACACACTGACTGAATACATTGTTTCTATGTGTTTATCAGATGATGGGGGATCTAGGTGGAGCCTCCGTACTGCTCTCTCCTTTACAATAAAGTCTCCTCTTACCCGGTGATGTGAGGGGCGGCTGATTGTCCATCATGACGTCCTTGTAGAGATCCTTGTGTCCTTCTAAATACTCCCACTCCTCCATGGAGAAATAGACAGTGACATCCTGACACCTTATAGGAACCTGACACACACAATGATACAGTCACCATCCAGACACATCCCTTGTCTGTTACTGGATAATGTCCCAGAATTCCCAGCACCGCTCACCTCTCCTGTCAGCAGCTCCATCATCCTCTTGGTGATTTCTAGAATCTTCTGCATGTTGTGTCTCTCAGGTTTTAGGGAGTCACATGGAGGCACTGTGATGGTCATATGATTACCTGACTTCAGAGGAAATCTCTGTATTGGGGAACCAATAGGAATATCATGTTAGAATCCCAGAATCCTCCTCACCTCTCCGGTCAGGTCTGTGTTTTATTAATAGAGATAAGAGTGATGTCATGTGACCTCCCAGAATCCTCCTCACCTCTCCAGTCAGCAGGTAGATGATCTCCAGGGTGAGGTTTAATATCTTCTCAGTCATGTGACTCCGGTCCTCCTCCATCCTCATTGGTGCCGTCATTTGAACTATACAGGTCTCCTGTCGGCAGATGACTTTGGGAAATGAAAGTAAGAATTATTTGGATGGTATTGGTCACACAATAATAGGATGCGGATGTGAGGGGGGTAATAGGGGGGTTGATGTACATTTAAGGACTACTGCCCCCATGCCCTGTCTATTTTGTGTCTGCAACATATTTCTTGATCAGTGAGAAGGTGAGGTGAAGGCCCTTCTCTTGCTGGCAAGAATTCTTTAACCACTTGCTTACGGGGCACTTAAACACCTTCCTGCCCAGACCAATTTTCAGCTTTCGGTGCTCTCACAATTTGAATGACAAATACTCAGTCATGCAACACTGTACCCAAATGAATTTTTTGTCCTTTTTTTCCCACAAATAGAGCTTTCTTTTGGTGGTATTTGATCACCTCTGGGGTTTTTATTTTTTGCGCTATAAATGAAAAAAGACCGAAAATTTTGAAAAAAAACGCATATTTCTTTGTTTCTGTGACAGAATTATGCAAATTATTAATTTTTCTTCATAAATTTTGGCCACAATTTATACTGCTACATGTCTTTGGTAAAAATAACCCAAATTAGTGGATATTATTTGGTCTTTGTGAAAGTTATAGAGTCTACAAGCTGTGGTGCGAATCGCACAAAATTGATCACATCTGATGTACTGGTGGCCGATCTCGCTTCTTGTGACCCGAACAAGCCAGGAAAGTACAAATACCCCCCAAATGACCCCTTTTTGGAAAGTAGACATTCCAATGTATTTAGTAAGAGGTATAGTGAGCTTTTTGATGTTGTCATTTTTTTCCCACAATTCTTTGCAAAATTAAGATTTTTCATTTTTTTTTTTTTCTCCACAAAATTGTCATTGTAATAGGTTATTTCTCTCACGTGGCATGTGTATACCACAAATGACACCCCCCAAAAAATTCTGCTACTCCTCCTGAGTATTACAATACCACATGTGTGGGACTTTTTCACAGCCTGGCCACATAGAGAGGTCCAACATGCAGGGAGCGCCATCATGTGTTCTAGGAACATAAATTACACATCTAACTTGTTGACTATTTATTACACTTTTGAAGCACCAGGACAATGACACGTGACACTGATGACAGATGGCACTGATACGTGGCAATGATGACAGGTGGCACTGATGACAGATGGCACTAATATGTGGCACTGATGACAGATGGCACTAATATGTGGCACTGATGACACGTGGCACTAATACGTGGCACTGATGACACGTGGCACTAATACGTGGCACTGATGACACGTGGCACTGAAACGTGGCACCGATGACAGATGGCACTAATACGTGGCACTAATATGTGCCACCGATGACAGATGGCACTAATACATGGCACCGATGACGCGTGACACTGATGACAGATGGCACTGATAAGTGGCATTGATGACACGTGACACTGACAACAGATGGCACGTGACACTGACAGGTGGCACTGATGACAAATGGCACTGATACGTGGCACTGATGACAGATGGCACTATGTGGCACTGATGACACGTGGCACTGACGGCAGGTGGCACTGACGGCAGGTGGCACTGGGGTGGATGGCACTGGGGGCAGGTGGCACTGGGGTGGATGGCACTAGGGGCAGGTAGCACTGGGGTGGATGGCACTAGGGGCAGGTAGCACTGGGGTGGATGGCACTGGGGGCAGGTAGCACTGGGGTGGATGGCACTGGGGCAGATGGCACTGCTGGGGGCGGATGGCACTGCTGGGGGCGGATGGCACTTTTTATTTCATTTTTTTAATTTATTTTTTTTCCACAATCAGAACGGCTGCCGCTGCAGCCGTTCATCTCTCCCCTCTCGCACTGTCTGTGCGAGGAAGGAGAGCGGCGCTGCGAGATGATCTCATATGTTTACATATGAGATCATCTCCCATTGGACACGCCGATCACGCTGTAAACGGCCGCTGTGATTGGCCGTTTACAGCGATCTGTGTTTGCCTGTCCCCGGGGGACACGGCGAACACAGAACTTCCGCGATGCGCGCCCGCGGCGGCGCGCATTGCGGAAGTAAACATCAGGCCGTCCAGGGACGACCGCCCGGACGAACGCGCCTGCTCTACGGCCGTCATTCGGCTATAGGGCGGGCGCGAGGAGGTTAAGAACGTCATAAAATTAAGTGGCGGTGGGGTGGGAGGACCATCAGAGACCCCTATGAGCCCTAAAGCCCCATCTTACCTCAGAGCATTGCAGCCTGACTACCCCCTCAGAGGCCCCCACAGCCCTTCAGCCCCACTAACCTCTCAGAGTTGGTCAGCCCTATCACTTCCTAAGAGACCCCCAAAGTCCTTCAGCTACACTTCCTCCTCAGGGGTCATAGAGTCTTTCATATGAAGTAAACCCTCAGAGGCTTGCAGTCCTTTAGTCCCACTACCTCCTCAGAGACCCTACCATGGTCGCAAAGGCCGCTCCTGCCACCGGGCACTAGCATTCCGCCAACACCAGGAGGGCACCAAGACAGAAGGAAAGGGTCCTGCTACCGGAGTAGAAAGTCCCAGGATCAGTGGAGGCTCCCCCATTGATCACCAAGTAGGATTGCTGAGAACAGGGTGTGCAGCACATTTAGCATTTGCAGAGCCCCCTCCTTGCAGTGCTCCCTTCCTGTCCCTGATCTGCTCCCAACGCGGGAACAGCAGCCTCCAACATCAGACACCCTTCCCCCCCCATTCCTGTACCTCATTCCACCCTTTGTCATCACTTGGGATCTTTAGTGCCTGCAATGTTCCAGATTTGGGGTCACAGAGAGCAAAGCACCTTGCTGAGCACAGCAAGAAGCGATCAGTGGAGGTAAGCCCTCTGTGTGTGATCAGCTAGGAGCCCTGTGTGTGCATTCAGCGGAGGTGAGTCCTGTGCGTGCGATTGGTGAAGGTGAGCCCTGTGTGTGCAAGATCGGTGGAGGTGGGCCGTGTGTGTACAATCGGCGGAGGCGAGTCCTGTGCGTGCGATTGGTAAAGGAGAGTCCTGAGCGTGCGATTGGGGGGGGAGCCAATGACAGCAGAAAAGGGTCCCACTGCAGAAGTAAAGGGCCACGGAATCAGTGGAAAGAGTCCCCAGACCAATGGAAAGGGCCATGGGACCAGGGGGATTCTTCATGGTTTCTTTCACCAGGGACCTGAAGGTTCTAGTTACTCCTCTGCTCAGAGCCATCAGTATTTTCCTCCTTCTGACATTAATGATGGAACCAGCAATGTAAGGGGCTCTATGCTCCATACTCCTGACCCCTTTTGGCTGCATAGTGTAATATTTGCCCATTGGCTGCCTGTGTAGTGTAATATTTGCCCTTTGTAGGCCATGTATGGTCAAGGTGGTCATTGTCTTGTCTATTTATTGTCAGTGCGGTTTGTTTAGAGGACCATGATATTACTATAACTTATCTCCAAAATGAAGAGAACGTTCCGGCCCCGTAAATGGAGAAATGTTCTGACCCTGAAGGGGTTAATCTACAAATAATAAATATTCGGGCAGCTCTTGCACTATGGACAAAATATCTGAATTCACAACACGATAGTTCCAATAAAACGTTCTGATAAAGTGTCAGACAACACCTGGGGTAACCTGGCAGCACTTACTCAGAAAACCCCCAGGCTGTAGATGATGGGTGCGCTGGGCTCTGTAGTCCCACAGAGTTTGCGGTGCCTGTTAACCAATAGACGTCTCTATAGCAGTAAATGGGGAATACTGTCTTAAAGCAGAGTTCCACCCAGAAATAGATCTTCTGCTGATCCAGTTCCTACCCCCCTCCGGTGTCACATTTGTCCCCTTTCAGGGGGGAGCAGATAACTGTTTAATCCAGGTATTTGCTCCCACTTCCAGCGAATCTGCGGTGAACTACACCATGTCCGGCCCCTCCTCAGCCCCACCACTGTCTTCTGGGAGACACACAGGTCCCATAAGACAGCAGGGACCATTCAGAACACGCAGCATGACTCACATGCGCAGTATGGAACCAGGCTGTGAAGCTGCAAAGCTTCACTTCCTGATTCCGTTACTAAAGATGCCAGCGCCTCCACCCGGAGCTGACGGATGCCATGGCATCGGATGAGGACATTGCGGTCACCACGGACAGGTAAGTTTCCTTATTTTAAAAGTCAGCAGCTGCAGTATTTGTAGCTGCTGACCTATGTTTTTTTTTTCTGGCGGAACTCTGTTTAAGGAGCAGAAGAGCTAATCCACCATCAGGGTCCCGGCCGCAGATACTCTGGTGAATGATTGGGCCAGATACTGCTTAGATGTAACCAGAGAGAGCGCCTCTCCTAACTAGTGATGGATGAACTTCCGACGGGACATTTCGCGAACGCGGCCGATAGTTCGCGAACCGGAATAGCGATTTGGGTCACTGTAATCTCTCCCTGCTCCACACAGCAACCTCTCCCTATAGTGACAGAAGAAAGAATGTAAAATGGCCGCCGGATCGGGTGTATTTATAAGTTAGGGGGAATGTCCAAGTGTCCATGTGCTGTAATGTCTCAATTGGCTGTCCTGTACCCCATGATGGATGTGTCATCAGGTCAAAGTTCTTTTACACAGTAAAAACACGGAAGTTCGCCGGGCGAACGGCGCCAATAGTCCGCCGAACGGGCGGACCGTGAACAGCCGAAATTCGCAGCGAAACGACCACCGGGCGAACTGTTCGGCCATCACTACTCCTAACCCGGTGACATCCGACATGTTTGGATTGGAAGGCATCAATATTTGTCAAGGAGGGCTATAGGCAGGTGAAGAGGTCCTAAAAAGCTCTCCTACCCCCGCCCAGATTCCTTAACCATTTACAGCCCAGAATTAAACTTCTATATCATCATTTATCACTAAATTCATACAAAACTTTATATATAATCATCAATAACTGGTAAAATTATATAAAAACACTATAAAAATGCATAGCACAGATGAATCAAAAGCAAACAGCTCAATATCAATATTCATTCCAGCCGGAGCAATTGTATTCAGCTGAAAAATCCATTTTGATTCCCATCTTGATGGCTTTATGATAAACCCCCCCCCCCCCCCCACTCCAGGTTCCTATCTCATCCCCCCCAAAATCCAGTCCCTAGTAGACTCCTGTTGTGAGACTCATCATAGTGTCTCTGGAGGGGGGCGCTGATCATTCCTGTGTAAAATCTTACAGAAATCTCCCCTAATCCCGACCTTTAACTACTTAAAGGGGAGTTCCAGGCTTTTTGTGTTTATTAAAAGTCAGCAGCTAAAAAAAAGTGTAGTTTCTGACTTTTATTAAACAGACACTTACCTGTTCCATGGTCCAGCAATGTGGCCAAACGGGGGGTGTCGCTCCTCTGCCCCTCCTCTCTGCCAGCGCCTCCATTGCCACTCTGAGCACCTGGCAGTGACAGTTTACGGCTTCGAGGCCGGGCACGCACATCTCATGCGTGAGACGCGCTGCGCTCCCGGAGTGGACAGGCGATCTCCTGGGACCTGTCGCGTGTCCCAGGAGATCGCCTAGAGGGAGGGGCCACCTAAGGCGAAAGGAGGAAGTGGGACAGGAAGTCGCCCCCCAAAAAAAACGACATGCCAAATGTGGCATGTAAGGAGGCGAGGAGTGCTTAAAGCGGAAGTTCAATTTTTGGGTGGAACTACGCTTTAAAGAGGAGGGCCGTTTAAAAAAAAAAAAGTCAGCAGCTGCAAACACTGCAGCTGCTGACTTAATAAACACACTTACCTGTCCAAGGCGCCCGCGATGTCGGCCGCCCGAGGCCGAGCCGTCCCTCGGCTCTCGGTTCCCGGCGCCGCCATTCCCTGTAAGGGAAACAGGCAGTGGAGCCTTATGGCTTCACTGCCCGTTTCCTACTGCGTATGCGCGA
Source organism: Lithobates pipiens (assembly GCF_037356315.1). Lineage (NCBI taxonomy): Eukaryota > Metazoa > Chordata > Amphibia > Anura > Ranidae > Lithobates > Lithobates pipiens. The sequence goes on from NW_027507758.1 coordinate 627,265,862, forward strand.
GTCCCGCAGCACTTTCTGAATGGGACGCGCTGTGTTCTGGAACACACAGTTCCCAGAACACAGCGCGACTCATTACCCAGAAGACGCCGCGACAGAAGATCTCTGCGGAGGAGGAAGAGGAAGATTAGGATTATGTGCCTAGCAACAGGCATTTCTGGTAAGTAAAAAAAAAATTTTTTTTTCCTTTTTTTTTTTTTTTTTTTTTAGATTTTTTTGTAATTTTTAATATTTTTTTGTTTTCAGGGTGGCCCTCCACTTTAAGGATCGGGCCTATTTTTTTTACACTTGGTGTTTACAAGTGAAAATCTTTTTTTTTTTTTGCTAGAAAATTACTTTGAAAAACAGGTGTATCGCTTCCGTCACCCAAATGGTATGGAGTCGAGTGGGGGGCCATCTTTCCCTCGCTCGACTTCATGCCTCTGAGGGGAAAGGATGGGATCGTCTCCGCCGCTACTGACAGCCGCATTTAATAACACCGGAGTGATGCAAGCTATCTGCCGCTATAACAATGGTAGGGCTGCAACTAACGATTATTTTCATAAATCGATTAGTTGGGCGATTATTGTTTCGATGAATCGATTAATCAGATAAAATCCTAAAAAAAAAAAAATGTAATATGCAATTTTTTCATTTATTTAACCACTTGCCGACCGCCGCATGTACCTATACATCAGCAGAATGGCACAGCTGGGCAAAAGGGCGTACAGGTACGTCCCTTTGAATTTGCCGCTGTGTGATCACGTACGCGCCGATGGCGGCACGCGCGCGACCCTGCTGGAAGCTCCGTGAGTCATATTGCGGGTCCCGCAGACTCGATCGCTGCGGGGATACCCGCGGTCGTCTCACAGAGCTGAAGAACGGGGAGATGCTAATGTAAACAAGCATCTCCCCGTTCTGCCTAGTGACAGCATCACTGATCTCTGCTCCCTGTGATCGGGAGCTATGATCAGAGAAGTGTTGTTCGTAGCCACGCCCCCCAACAGTTAGAATCACTCCCCAGGACACACTTAACCCCTCCCTAGCCCCCTAGTGGTTAACCCCTTTACTGCCAGTGTCATTTTTACAGTAATCAGTGCAATTTTATAGCATTGATCGCTGTAAAAATGACAATGGTCCCAAAAATGTGTCAAAATTGTCCGACGTGTTCACGGAAAAAAATTAAAAAAATCGCAGATCGCCGCCATTACTAGTAAAAAATAAAAATGCCATAAAACTATCCCCTATTTTGTAAACGCTATAACTTTTGCGCTATAACTTTAACGCTTATTGCGATTTTTTTTTTTTACCAAAAATATGTAGAAGAATACGTATCTGCCTAAACTGAGGGGAAAAGAAATTTTTTTTTAGATATTTTTGGGGGATATTTATTATAGCAAAAAGTAAAAAATAATGCATTCTTTTCAAAATTGTCGCTTTTTTTGTTTATAGCGCAAAAAATAAAAACCGCAGAGGTGATCAAATACCACCAAAAGAAAGCAAAAGAAAGCTTAAGTGGTTAAAGTAATAATGAAAATTATGGGGCACTATTCCTCCCGAGAACACAAGTGATGGGGCACTATTCCACCCGGGAACACCAATGATGGGACACTATTCCACCCGGGAACACCAATGATGGGACACTATTCCACCCGGGAACACCAATGATGGGGCACTATTCCACCCGGGAACACCAATGATGGGGCACTATTCCACCTGGGAACACCAATGATGGGGCACTATTCCTCCCGGGAACACCAATGATGGGGCACTATTCCTCCCGGGAACACCAATGATGGGGCACTATTCCACCTGGGAACACCAATGATGGGGCACTATTCCACCCGGGAACACCAATGATGGGGCACTATTCCACCCGGGAACACCAATGATGGGGCACTATTCCACCCGGGAACACCAATGATGGGGCACTATTCCACCCGGGAACACCAATGATGGGGCACTATTCCACCCGGGAACACCAATGATGGGGCACTATTCCACCCGGGAACACCAATGATGGGGCACTATTCCACCCGGGAACACCAATGATGGGGCACTATTCCACCCGGGAACACCAATGATGGGGCACTATTCCACCCGGGAACACCAATGATGGGGCACTATTCCACCCGGGAACACCAATGATGGGGCACTATTCCACTCGGGAACACCAATGATGGGGCACTATTCCTCCCGGGAACACCAATGATGGGGCACTATTCCTCCCGGGAACACCAATGATGGGGCACTATTCCTCTCGGGAACACCAATGATGGGGCACTATTCCTCCCGGGAACACCAATGATGGGGCACTATTCCTCCCGGGAACACCAATGATGGGGCACTATTCCTCCCGGGAACACCAATGATGGGGCACTATTACTCCCGGGAACACCAATGATGGGGCACTATTCCTCCCGGGAACACCAATAATGAGGCACTATTCCACCCAGAAACACCGGTGATGGGATACTATTCTTCCCGGGAACACCAATGATGGGGCACTATTCTCCCCCTCCCAGGAACACCAAGGGGCATTATCCCCCTTCCCAGGGAAACCAATGATGGAGCACTATTCCACCCGGGAACACCAATGATGGGGCACTATTCCACCCGGGAACACCAATGATGGGGCACTATTCCACCCGGGAACACCAATGATGGGGCACTATTCCTCCCGGGAACACCAATGATGGGGCACTATTCTCCCCCTCCCAGGAACACCAATGGGGCATTCTCCCCCCTCCCAGAGAAACCAATGATGGAGCACTATTCCACCCACCACCCCGGAACACCAATAATGGGGCACATCCCCCCCCCAGAAATACTGGGGCACTTGTCAAAGAAATGATTTGTACTGTACTACTACTGATGAGTATTCTGTATAACCATAGCCATTAGCTGCTACCTTATCTTCACAGTGTGCAGCTCGGCTCTCATGGCTGCTTCCCGCCTCATTCCCTCGAGGCAGCAGTGGGCGGGGCTGAGAATAGCATGGGGGGAGCTGACGTCAGTGAGGAGGAGAGGCGTGGACGTGCCTGATCACATACGGCACAGACGCCGTCGCCTTGTACATGGAAGGGATCTAATGGACTGGCAGGGAGGAAGGTGAAGACCAACTAATCGATAATGAAAATCGTTGACAGCTATTTTCATTATTAATCGTTTCAGCCCTAAACAATGGTATTCAACGTCAAAATACCGTCGTATAATGATGGTAGATGGATCGGAAGTGGTTATCGTTTCATTCCCCCCACATACAATGTCTGGAACCGGCATTTACTGACATCAATAACTCCCCTTGTGGTACAGACCAGAAATTCCCTCATTGTAATATACAGGGATATTCTACATTTCCACGCTATATATGTGGGTATCATCATCTGCTGGAGATAAAAGACATCACAGTGACTATGGAGGAAGAGGACGGACATGACGGGGGGTTACTGGGTGTAAATAGAAAATAAGATCTTATTACCTCCTCTACTGCCACTTCCAGCACCGTCTCCTCTCTATCTCCTGCCACATCACTTTCTGTCGACCAGATATTACTTCCTGTCGACCACACATCATTTCCTGTCGACCAAACATCACTTCCTGTCGACCAAACATCACTTCCTGTCTATATTTCATAGAGACTTCCTGTCTGGGTAAAAGTGAGATCACCACCTTGTGGAGTTTATAGGAACTGCAGCCCCAAGAAATGTCTCACAGTAACCGCTTTCAACCCCCTTTTCGTACAACATTGTACCCATATGACATTTTTATCATTTGTTTCACACAAACAGAGCTTTCTTTTGGTGGTATTTAACCACTTAAGCCCTGGAGATTTGGCCTCTTAATGACCGGGCCATTTTTTGCAATGCGGCGCTGCTTCATTTAAACTGACAATTGCGCGGTCGTGTGACGTTAAACAAAAGAAAATTTAAGTTCTATTTTTTGCCACAATTAGAGCTTTCTTTTGGTGGTATTTGATTACCTCTGCGATTTTTATTCTTTGCGCTATAAACAAAAAAAATTGTGTCAATTTTGAAAAAAAACAACAACAATATTTTATACTTTTTGCTATAATAAATATCCCCAATTTAAAAAAAATAAAAAATTCTTCCTCAGTTTAGGCTGAAATATATTCTTCTATATATTTTTGGTAAAAAAAAAGTGTGTATTGATTGGTTTGCGCAAAGGTTATAGAGTCTACAAAATAGGGGATAGATTTATGGCATTTTTATTATTATTATTATTATTTTTTTTACTAGTAATGGCAACGATCTATGATTTTTATCGGGACTGCGACATTGCAGGCACTTTTGACACTTTTTTTGGGACCATTGACAAAAATAGCCACTGATTGCTATATAAATGTCATTGGCAAGGAAGGGGTTAAAACTAGGGGGCGATCAAGGGGTTAAATGTGTGTCCTAGGGAGTGATTCTAACTGTGGGGGGGGGGGGGTGGAACTGCCTGGGGGGAGACCGATTGTTTTTCCTAAGCATTAGGAACAACAGATCGCTCTCCTCACCCCTGATATAACAGAGATTTGTCTATTTACATTGACAGACCTCCATTCTGTCTCTACGCAGAGCAATAGTGGGTGCCCGGCGGACACTGCGACCGGCGGGCATGCGCATTGGCTCAGTGGTCACGCCGCAGCCCCCTGCGCTTCCCCTAGTGGTCTTAAAGCGGCCGACGCAGAGCTACGATGGCTCGCCCTGGGGAGCCAACCTGCCGCAGTATAACTGCGGCGGCCGGTCGGCAAGCAGTTAATCACCACTGGGGTTTTTTATTTTTTGAGCTACAAATAAAAAAGACCGAACATTTTGAAAAAAAAAATCATTTTTTCTTAGTTTCTCTTATACATCACTGCTCTGGCCACTCACAGCGCCTGAGCAGTGATGACGTCACTCCCGTGCATGCGCACAGGAGCCGCCACTAACAGCATATCACCGTTAGCAGCGGCATTCCCAGTGCGCCTGCGTGCCACTGTCTACGGCGCATGCACCGTAGACAGAGGTGTCTGTCTTTTTGTAAATATCTCCTAAACCATGTAGGTTTAGGAGATATTTCTGGGACCTACAGGTAAGCCTTCATCTAGCCTTACCTGTAGGTCAAAGTGCTTTGTAAGGGTTTATAACCACTTTAAATGTTCTGACACTTTGAGATTGGACATTGATCAGGAGAATCTGTAAGTGATCTGCTACGGTATCTGGGACCCCAGCCATCACCTCCTGAACCGTTTTGTAATAACATTTTAAAAAGACAGTGACCGGCGCCCAATATCCTCTCTTGGTTCCTGTATTTAGGCCATGTACTAAGCCCTGGGGTGAAATACTGGACCGCCCCTTGCCTCTGGAGTGCCATACCCACTTTGAGGTGTTAGAGGGGTAATATATTCATATTGTACATTATATTCTCCTGACCCCTACACTATATACTCTGTTGTACACTACATACTCCTGACCCCTGCACGATATACTCTATATTGTACATTACATAGTCCTAATCCCAGCACTATATGCTCTATGCTCTACATTACATACTCCTGACCCCTGCACTATATACTCTATGTTGTACATTACATACTTCCGACCCCTGCACTATATACTCTATGTTTTACATTACATCATTCTGATACTATATATTCCTATCTGTTTTATCTTATACAATATGTTATACATTATGTAGTGCTGGCTCCTGACGAGCAGGCACTATGGTTTTTTAAAAGTTAATTTGCCTGAAGCCACAGTTGGGTATCGGGAATATTTCTCAAAATTTCTGGTCTCAGTACCAGTCCAGCTGGGTTGCACTGGGTTCTCCTTGACCGCCGGCAAGAGTAGAAACTCAGTCTAGCTGGGTGCATTGAATGCCACTATTCTCTGGGAACCAGCCCAGTGAGAGTGTTTTCCTGCTGTGCATTCTGGGGGGGTGGTATTTAAGGTACCGACGCTATGTTGGCGGGCAGATTATTTTCTGTCTGTTCTGGTGGTCCTCCTGACCCAGCCCCATGGCACTCCTGGCCTGGGGTGCGGAACCATACATCCTGAGGGAATTTCAGGGCCTACTGATCCGAGGGTGGTCCGGTGCCATCTCATCTGAAGGGAGAGGCCCAGCAACTGAAGAACCCCAGATGAGGACTCTTTCAGGAGAAGACCGTGTGCAAGGCTGGTTTCTCTGAAGGAGCCTGGAGGCTTAGTTGAAGGACGCAACCTGGATCAACACTCATACGATATCGCCGGATCGGCTGAGAGATACTGGTACCGTATGTTCTTTAAATTTATCTACTTCCCTCAGTAACACTCAAGTGTATATTGCAAGTCTGTGGCAGAGACTTTGTCGAGCACCCCACCGGCTGCTAGGCCTAGTGAGAGAGGTCTATCCGGGGCTTGTTAAATCCAGTTGTGAAACGGTTTCTATTCTAAGGATTTTCTCTAAAGACTTTCATTTTTGCAATCTATCTTTTGAACTCGCTCCTAGCCCTCTACCCTTGAGAGACTCTGTTCTGTTCTAAATTGTCCTTGTCAGAGGGCAGAGAGGAGGTTAGTGCCACTGGTGCAAATCACCATTCCTGGCTGAAGCTGGCATGGCATTAAACAAATATGAGTCTGCCCCTGCAGAGCTGACAGAATCTCTGCCCCAGTGTGGCTCCTGTTCCCTAAGCAGACCAACTCAAGCACCGCATGGCATCTTTTTGCCTGAGTGCTTACATAGCCCCTTGAATGCCTATGGAGCACCGCTGGTTCCGAGGACAAATCTGCAGAGGAAGAGGCCATAAAAGAAGAAGAGGAGGGGGAGGAGGAGAGAGTTGTGGCAGAACCACTACTACTAGCATTTTGGAGTCGTGGTGGCGGAACAAGCTCCAACAATACTGCACCCTGTCCTGAATCTTTCCCAGCTGCCAGCAGAGTTACCCAGTGCGCTGCGAAGGAAAGATAACCTCCCTGTCCATGCCTGCTGGACCATGAGTCAGCGGTAATATGCACCTTACCACTGACCGCCCTGTCCAACGAGGCCAAGAAATTGCCTTCCACATGCTGGTAGAGAGCCAGAATGGCCTTCTGTAAAAATAAATGGCATTTGGGAACCTGCCACTGAGGTACCGTACATTTCACAAATTCACGAAATGGGGGCAGAGTCTACCAGCTGAAAAGGCAGCAGTTGGAGTGCTAGCAATTTAGCCAAACTAGCATTCAGCCGCTGACCAGGTGTATGGCTGGGACCAAATCTCTTTCGATGGGTTAGCAATTGGGGTAGGAAAATTTGCCTGCTACAATGAAATGTTGGTGTAGCGATAGCAGATTGCCTGCAAGTACTTGACACACCTAATTCTACACCTTCATTCCTCTCAGTGCAGGTTTCTGAGAGCACTGAAGGTATAGTGGGGAGATCCCAGCTGGTGAGGAGTAGGGATGAGCTTGGTGTTCGAGACGAACTCACGTTCGACTCGAACACCGGCTGTTCGCCCGTTCGGCAAAGCCAGAACTCTGCGGGCCGTTCACGCCAAATTCATGTGGCGCTCACGGCCCACAATGCACTGCACCATTGCAGTGCATTGCTGGCTCATGATTGGCCAAGCATGCACTGTGACCCTGTATGCTTGGCCAATCACAGCATCGGCAGCGAGGAGAGCCATAATTGGCCACAGGCGGGATGCCTGTGGCCAATTATAGCTCAGGGGGGTTAAGCACACGCCCCACACTATATAAGGCCGCCAGCAGGAGTTAGTGGGTGTTGTGTGGCTTCAGCGCAGTATATACCTGTATCTACCCTTTATTGCTGTTCTCTAATAGAGCCATCTGCAGGAGTTAGTGGGTGTTGTGTGCCTCCAGCGCAGTATACGCCTGGATCTACCCTTTATTGCTGTTCTCTAGCTATCTACAGGAGTTAGTGGGTGTTGTGTGCCTCCAGCGCAGTATACACATGTGTCTACCCTTTATTGCTGTTCTCTAATACAGCCATCTGCAGGAGTTAGTGGGTGTTGTGTGCCTCCAGCTCAGTGCAATATACGCCTGTATCTACCCTTTATTGCTGGTGTTATCTAATACAGCCATCTGCAGAAGTTAGTGGGTGTCGTGTGCCTCCAGCGCAGTATAAACCTGTGTCTACCCTTTATTGCTGTACTCTAATAGAGCCATCTGCAGGAGTTAGTGGGTGTTGTGTGCCTCCAGCACAGCACAATATACACCTGTACTTACCCTTTATTGCTGTTCTCCAATAGAGCCATCTGCAGGAGTTGGTGGGTGTCGTTTGCCTCCAGCACAGCACAATATACACCTGTATCTACCCTTTATTGCTGGTGTTCTCTAATACAGCCATCTGCAGGAGTTAGTGGGTGTCGTGTGCCCCAGCGCAGTATACACCTGTGTCTACCCTTTATTGCTGTTCTCTAATAGAGCCATCTGCAGGAGTTAGTGGGTGTTGTGTGCCTCCAGCGCAGTATACACCTGTATCTACCCTTTATTGCTGGTGTTCTATAATAAAGGCATCTTCAGGAGTTAGTGGGTGTTGTGTGCCTCCAGCACAGCACAATATACACCTGTACCTACCCTTTATTGCTGGAGTTCTCTAATACAGCCATCTGCAGGAGTTAGTGGGTGTTGTGTGCCTCAAGCGCAGTATACACCTGTATCTACCCTTTATTGCTGTTGTACTCTAATACAGCCATCTACAGGAGTTAGTGGGTGTTGTGTGCCTCCAGCGCAGCACAGTATACACCTGTATCTACCCTTTATTGCTGGTGATCTATAATAAAGGCATCTCTAGGAGTTAGTGGGTGTTGTGTGCCTCCAGCACAGCACAGTATACACCTGTATCTACCCTTTATTGCTGGAGTTCTCTGATACAGCCATCTGCAGGAGTTAGTGGGTGTTGTGTGCTTCCAGCACAGTATAAACCTGTATATGCCCTTTATTGCTGTTCTCTAATAGAGCCATCTGCAGGAGCTAGTGGGTGTTGTGTGCCTCCAGCACAGCACAGTATACACCTGTATCTACCCTTTATTGCTAGTGTTCTCTAATACAGCCACCTGCAGGAGTTAGTGGGTGTTGTGTGCTTCCAGCGCAGTATACACCTGTATCTACCCTTTATTGCTGGTGTTCTGTCATACAGGCATCTGCAGGAGTTAGTGGGTATTGTGTGCCTCCAGCACAATATACACTACCCAATTGCTGGTTTTCCCATCTCCCTGCAGGCCATTACTATGTCTGGAAGGCCAACAAGGAGAGGCAGACAGTCACATGCCAATAAAAGAGGGCAAGCAGGCTCTGTGTCTAGAGACAACAGTGCTGGTCGTGGACGCGGTGCATCATCATCAGCACGTGGCCATGGGACACGCTTGTCCTTATTTTTGGCTGCTGGACATGTTGAGCTGCATCATGCCGAAGACTTGGTAGAGTGCATGACCAAGCCCTCTTCATCCTCCTCATCCTCTCTCACCCAGGCTCTGGGTACTAGCAAAGCAGCTGCCAACGCATCCTCTTCCCTCCTCTCAATGTCATCATCAGTCACTCCTTCCCTAGACCCACCATGACCTCCTGAGGAGTCCCCCGAACTGTTTGAGCACAGTGTTGGGTACATGCTCCAGGAGGATGCCCAGTGTTTTGTAGGCTCTGATGATGATATTCAGCTAGAGGAAGGCAGTAGCGTGAGCGCAGAGAGAGGGGATGCTCAAGAAGGACAGCAATCTGGCAGTCCTGTTCCACAAGCTGCAGCATACTGCCAGGTTTGCTCCAGTGATGAAGAGGGAGGGGATGATGAGGTCACTGACTCCACGTGGGTGCCTGGTGGGAGAGAGGAGGAGGAAGCACATCTCCAATGAGGCAGGATGCCCTTCCGGGCCAGCTTAGGGGCAGCACACCGACTGAATCACACCGCAGAGCTCCGCCTGTGCAGGGCGCTGCCTCTGCGCGTTATTCCAAAAGTTCTTTGGTGTGGGCCTTTTTTGAGACGAGTGCATCAGATCGCACCGCTGCTATTTGCAACATATGTCCCAAGCGTATCTCGCGTGGCCAAAACATCAGCCGCTTGGGCACCACATGCTTGACCAGACATATGTTGACCTGCCATGCAGCTCGTTGGCAAGCGTACCGTAAAGACCCACACCAAAGAACAAAGCGGACCTCTCCTTGCTCCTCATCAGCTGGGATCTCCAACCCCACTAGACCTTCAGTCCTCTCTGAAACCTGCACTGAGAGGAATGAAGGTGTAGAATTAGGTGTGTCACAGCCAAGTGCTTGTGGGTTCTGCTAGCAGTACACCCATGTTCGATTGTAGCAGGCAAATTTCCCTGCCCCAGTTGCTGGACCGGAGAAAGAAGTTCACTCCCAGACATCCACATGCCCAGCCGTTGAATGCTAGCTTGGCTAAATTGCTAGAACTTCAACTTCTGCCTTTTCAGTTGGTAGACTTGGCCCCCTTCCGTGAGTTTGTGCAATGTGCGGTTCCTCAGTGGCAGGTCCCCAAAGGCCACTTTTTCTCACGGAAGGCGATCCCGGCTCTCTACCGGCATGTGGAAGGCAATGTCCTTGCCTCGCTGGACAGGGCGGTCAGCAGTAAGGTGCATATTACCGCTGACTCATGGTCCAGCAGGCATGGACAGGGACGTTACCTGTCTTTCACGGCACATTGGGTCACTCTTCTGGCAGCTGGGAAGGATGCAGGACAAGGTGCAGTAGTGTTGGAGCTTGTTCCGCCACCACACCTCCAAAATGTTACTACTGGTTGTGACACACCTCTCTCCTCCACCCCCTCCTCTTCTTCTTCCTCCATGGCCTCTTCCAGTGCTATGTCTTCGGAACCAGTGGTGCTCCATAGGCGTTCAAGGGGCTACGCCAATACGCAGGCAAAAAGATGCCATGCCGTGCTTGCGCTGGTTTGTTTGGGGGACATGAGCCACATTGGGACAGATATTTTGTCAGCTCTGCAGGGGCAGGCCGAGAGGTGTTTGAAGCCACACCAGCTTAAGCCAGGAATGGTGGTTTGCGACAATGGCACCAACCTTTTCTCTGCCCTCCGACAGGGACAACTGACCCATGTGCCCTGTGTGGCTCACATCCTTAACCTGGGGGAGCAGTGGTTCTTGGGCAGGTACCCTGGCTTACAGGATGTCCTGAAGCAGGCCAGGAAAGTCTGTGTGCATTTCCGCCGATCATTTAATGCCAGTGCTCGGCTGGCTGAGCTCCAAAAGGAGTTGAACCTGCCCAAGAACCGCCTTATATGTGACATGCCCACCAGGGGGAACTCAACGTTGGCCATGCTGCAGCAGCTGCACATGCAGCAGAGGGCCATCAATGAGTATCTGTGCGACTACGGCACCAGGACAGGGTCAGGGGTGATTGGCTTTTTCTCACGACAGTGGGGCATGATCAGGGATGCATGCGCTGTCCTGTCACCATTTGAGGAGGCCACAAGGATGGTGAGCAGTGACAGTGAATGCATCAGTGACACTGTACCTCTTGTCCACCTGTTGGAGCATACTCTGCGTGGAATAATGGACAGGGCACTTGAGGCAGAACAGAGGCAGGAAGAGGAGGACTTCCTTGCCTCTCAAGGCCCCCTTTATCCAGACAGTGTTCCTGCTGTCCCACCCATCACACAGGAAGAGAACAAGGAGGAGGAGGAGGATGATTGTGTCAGGATGGAAGTGGAGCCTGGCACTCAGCATCAGCAGTCTTGTAGGGATGATTTACAGTCCCAAGAAACCTGTGGACTTGTACGTGGCATGTTGTCCTTAGTGACCCAGAGGACTCCGGATCGAATGGCTCAGCTAACCTACGCCACATGGCCTCCCTGATCCTGCAAAGCCTGCGGAAGGATCCTCGTATTCTTCGGATCAAGGCGTGGGACCATTACTGGCTGGCCACTCTCCTTGATCCATGGTACAAGGGTAAGGTTGCGGACCTTATCTTGCCGTCGCAGAGGGAGCAGAGGATGAGACATCTCCGGGAGGCCTTGCCGAAAGGTCTGTGCAACGCGTTCCCAGAGACTGGGAGGTTACAAACTCCTGGTCCTGGACGTGTTGCCGAGGCATCAGTCAGAAGGAGCGGTGGAGAAGGTGGCCGTCTGACCGATGCGTTAAGACAATTTTTTAGTCCGCAGCCCCAAGGTATGATCGGTTCCAGCAACCATCGCCAGCGTCTCATTTACATGGTGCAGGAATACCTAGGGGCAAGGTCAGACTTGGACACCTTTCGAACCTAAAATCCTCTGGCTTACTGGGTCTTGAGGATGGATCACTGGCCAGAGCTTGCACAGTATGCAATTGAGCTACTGGCCTGTCCTGCATCCAGCGTTCTTTCGGAACGCACTTTCAGTGCTGCTGGTGGCTTTGTAACCGATCACAGGGTTTGCCTGTCCACCGGCTCGGTTGATTGACTGACCTTCATCAAGATGAATCAGTCTTGGATCACCCACAGCTACCAAGCACCTGAAGCTGATGTAACCGAATAATTTTTTTTGAAATGTCACATCCCTTCAAGACTGCCTATGCTGATGCTGAGTGACTGTCCTGTTATGTTGACTGACTATCCTCTTCCTCCTCAATGATCCCGCTGATGACTTGAAAGAACATTTTTGGTTCTGGGTGATGCCACCAGCCCAATTTTTCAGCCCCTGTTTAACAGGGGTGCGTAATTACAATTTTTGATGCAATGCTTTGCAGCAGGGCTCATTCCTGCACTCCAAATAGAGTATATGGAAGAGGTTGCAATGTTGTGGCACCAGCAAGCAGTGCCTAAGGCCCAATTTTTCAGCCCCTGTTTAACAGGGACATGTAATTACAATTCTTGATATAATATTTCACAGCAGGGCCCGTTCTTGTGCCCACCGAGAGTAACTGTGAGGAATTATAGTGTTGTTGCCCCAGCACCACCACCACAACCACCAAAGGCCCAATTTTTCTACCACTGTTCAACAATGGCATGTAATTACAATAATTGATATAACTGTTCACAGCAGGGCGCTCCAGCGCCCACCAAGAGTCACTTTGAAGGCTTACAGTGTTGTGGCAACACCAACACCTTGTTATGCCATTTCTGCAGAGCATATAGGGCAGGCCCCTACTTTCAAACATCCAACTTACAAACGTCTCCTACTTGCAAACGGAAGGAGACAACAGAAAGTGAGATGAAAAAAGACGGACGGCAAAAAAAATTATACAGGGGTGATAACCCTTCCCATGTTTTCCAAAAAGCTTAAAAATAGATTTTTTGACTGGAGCTACACTTTCAAAATGTACCAGTTCAAAATTACAAACAGATTCTACTTAAAACAACAAACCTACACAGTCCCTGTCTTGTTTGCACCGCCTGTATACTGCTGATCTGAGTATTTTTTTTTTGGGTACGGGGTTCCCCTTAATATCCATACAAGACCCAAAGGGGCTACCCATGCCATTTTTCTCAATGATTTTCATCCATATTGCCGGAACCCGATATTACATTAAAACCGCAAGCACTTTTAAATAACTTTTTTTTTGTTAAATGTCATTTTCTGCAGGGATTGTTCTAAACACGGGAAATACGTGGCACTTCACAGGCATACTATAGACACCCCCAGGCACGATATTTAAAGGAATATTTCACTTTTTTTTTTCACTTTAATCGTCATTAAAATCAGTGCTCCCGAAAAAATGGCCGTTTTTAAAAACTATTTTGGCATTGACCCATGTCCTCTGGGGCAGGAGCCAGGTCCCCAAACCCCTTTTAGGACAATATCTTGCATATTAGCCATTAAAATTAGCACATTTTATTTCGAACGTTTGAGTCCCACAGACTTCAATGGGGTTCTAAAGTTCGCACAAATTTTCGGTCTGTTCGAAAGCTCTGGTGTGAACCAAACCGGGGGGGGGGGGTGTTCGGCTCATCCCTAATGATGAGCAAGGAGAGGTCAACCTTGTTCTTTGGTGTGGGTCTTTTAAGTACTGTTGCCAATAGACTGCATGGGAGGTCGACATATGTCTGGTCAAGCATGTGGTGCCCAATCGGCTGCTGCTTTGGCCACGCTTGATACACTTCAGACACATGTTGCAAATAGCAATGGTGCAATCTGCTGCACACGTATCAAAAAAGGCCCACACCAAAGAACTTTTCAAAATACGCGGGGAGTCAGCAGTGCCCTGCACGTGCGGAGCTCTGCAGTGTGATGCAGTCAGGTGGCTGCCCTTAAACTGGCCCCTGGAGGGCATCCTGCCCCGTTGGAGATGTGCCTCCTCCTCTCTTCTATCAGGCACCCATGTAGAGTCAGTGACCTCATCATCCTCTCCCTCCTCGTCACTGGAGCAAACTTGGCAGTATGCTGCAGCTGGGGGAACATGACTGTCAGTTTCTTGTCCTTCTTGGGCACCCCCTCTCTCTGGGCTCACGTTACGGCCTTCCTCAACCTTTGTACCATCATCGGAGCCTTCAAAACGCTGCACATCCTCCTGCATCATGTACCCGACACTGTTGTCGAACAGTTCGGGGGACACCTCCGCGCATGATGGTGGGGCTAGGGAAGGAGTGACTGATGACATTGAGCCGATGGAATAGACCACTTTGGCAGCTGCAATGACAGGCAAACAAACTACTCTGAGCCTGGGTGACAGAGGATGAGGACGGCTTAGTTATCCACTCTAACAACTCTTCTGCATGATGTGGATCAACGCGGCCAGCTGCCGAAAAAAAGGACAAGCGTGCCCCACGGCCTGAGGATGCACCGTGTCCATGACCAGCACTGTTGGCTGTAGACACAGAGCCTGCTTGCCCTCTTTTAGTGGCCTGTGAGCATCTGCCTCTCCTTGGTGGCCTTCCACACATGCTGTAAAATTTAATTAGCAAAACATCACCTGAAGTTTACTAGAAAAAGTACACCAGGAATAGCCTGCAGTCAGATATAGGCTTGGCTAGACTAGAATGCAGTGGAGATATATATATATATATATATATATATATATATATATATATATATATATATTTATATATATATATTTAATGCACTGCAGATCACTGAATCCCCTGCCGGCCTGAAAGTATATTTGAAAACGTACAACAGGAAAGGCCTACAGTCAGATATAGGCTTGGCTGGACTGGAATGCAGTGGATATATATATATGCAGGAAACTGTATATATATTTAATGCACTGCAGATCACTGAATCACCTGCCTGCCTGAAAGTGTATTTGAAAACATACACCAGGAATGGCCTGCAGTCAGAAATACGCTTGGCTAGACTGGAATGCAGTGAATATATATATGTAAGAGACTGTATATATATTTAATGCACTGCAGATCACTGAATAACCTGCGTGCTTGCCTGAAAGTGTATTTGAAAACGTACACCAGGAATGGCCTGCAGTCAGATATAGGCTTGGCTAGACTAGAATGCCGTGGATATATTATATATATATTTAGGAGACTGTATATATATATATATATATATATATATATTTAATGCACTGCAGATCACTGAATCGCCTGCCTGCCTGAATGTATATTTGAAAATGTACACCAGGAATGGCCTGCAGTCAGATATAGGCTTGGCTAGACTGGAATGCAGTGGATATATATATTTAGGAGACTATATATATTTAATGCGCTGCAGCTCACTGAATCACGTGCCTGCCAGAAGTATATTAGAAACAATACACCAGGAACAGCCTGCAGTGAGATATAGCTAAACTGTATGCAGTAAATTTTATATATATATATATATATATATATATATATATTAAATACACTGCAGCTAACTAAATCATCTGCCTGCCTGAAGTATATTAGAGACAGTACACCAGGAACGGACTGCAGTCAGATCTAGCTAAACTGAATACAGTGTATGTGTGTACATATATATACACACACACACACACACACACACACACACACAAATATGGATGTATATATATACTAAATACACTGGAGCTAGCTAAATCGCCTGCCTGCTCAATCTAAATTAAATGACACTCTCTCTCAGTCAATGCCAGCAACACACTACACAGGGCCAATGTGCAGACAGCCTTATATAGTGTGGGGCGTGGACTTAACCCCCTGAACCATAATTGGCCAAAGGCACCCTGCCTTTGGCCAATTATGGCTCTCTTTGCTGACGGTGCTGTGATTGACAAAAGCCTGCGGGTCATAGTGCATGCTTGGCCAATCATCAGACAGCAAAGCACTGCGATTTCGCAGTGCATTATGGGGCACAACGAGAAAGCCCCATAATGTTTGTATTTTGGTGAACATCCCTAGGTAAGACAGTGTCACCCTGTAGCTCTGACCATTATTCTATAAACAGGGCTTTGTTTGGAATGTATTCAGAGTGCAGGGTTTAGGGGTGCACTACGTACATAGTGTCCGGGAAAACTTAAGCTTCTACGTTTAAACATATAATTTCTTTGCTCTTAAAAGCACAAAAAGCTCTCTTATATAATGCCAGGAAAGCGCGCCTTTCTTTCTCTCCAAGTAACACAAAAGGATGCTGGTATCACCTCAAACTCAGTATAAAAACCTGAGCAAAATAGCCAAGCTGCTTTTATTTATACTAAACACATGGATAACAAAAGAGGGTAGTGGCTTCAGAATCAGCCAGACACTTGTATTCATTCAAAAGAACCAATGACACACATGCATATATTCAAAATAGAAATGCAGTAATGACTTGTGCAGACTGTGGTGTGCAAAACCATGCAGCAAGCACATGGTTTCGAACACAACCGTGTGCACATTCCCACTGCTACCAATGATGCGAGCCATACCAAATTATGGCCCAGTGGGCCATAATTTTTTATGATTATGCTATAGTTCCCAAGTACACAGATCTGCTTACTTAGGAGTTTAAACGCAGTCGCGAGGGAGTGGCCAGTTCCCTGGTGAGGCATAAACAAACATCCTTAAAAGAGCAAACAGATACAGATCCGTCGCGTCCACGGGAAGGTTCTTGTATGCAATGGTCTTCCACCAGTGTCTGTATGTGCAAATACCCTCACATGAGTGTATTATTATTATTATTCACAATTTATATAGCACCAACAGTTTATGCAGCGCTTTACAATGTATGGGGGGACAACACAATTACAGTACAATACAAAAGGTACAGGAGGGCCCTGCTCGTAGAGCTTACATTCTAAAGGGAGGGGATGGTGGTACAAAAGGTAATAGCTGCAGAGAATGATTTGATGGGGGTGGCTTGGGGACAGTTAGGTGGGTGTGGGATAGGCTTCCCTGAATAAATGAGTTTTCAGGGAACTCCTAAAGGTGGACAGGGTAGGGGCTGATCGGACAGACTGGGGCAGGGAGTTCCAGAGGATGGGAGAGGCTCTGGAGAAGTCTTGAAGGCGAGCATGAGAGGAGGTAACAAGGGAGCTAGAAAGCAGGAAGTCCTGAGAGGAGCGGAGGGGACGATTTGGGCGAAATCTGCAGATGAGGTTGGTGATGTAGATGGGGGCGATGTTGTGGATGGCCTTGTATGTTATGGTTAGCATTTTGAATTTTACACGGTGGGGTAGGGGAAGCCAGCGAAGGGATTGGCAGAGAGGGGCAGCATTAAAGAGAGAGTTGCAGTAGTCAAGGCGGGAAATAATCAAGGAGTGAAAGAGTTGTTTTGTGGTGTCATTAGTCAGGAAGGGTCAAATTCTGGAGATGTTGCGGAGGTGATTTAGCCAGTGATTGGATATGGGGGCTGAAGGAGAGATCAGAGTCAAGGATTACACCCAGGACCCTGGCATGTGTGGAGGGACCAATGGTTGTGTTGTTGATATTAATGTTGAAGTCACGTGGGGGGGGGGGGGGGGGGGGTGGGATTGTGAAGGAGGAAATATAACAAGCTCAGTTTCTAGAAAGATTGAGGAAGTGTTGTGACATCCATACTGATATGTCATTCAGTAAGTTGGAGATCTGTGAGGAAATTGAGGGGGTGAGTTGAGGAGTGGAGAGATAGATCTGGGTGTCGTCGGCATAGAGGTGGTATTGGAAACCATGGGAGCTTATCAACTGGCCCAGGGAAGAGGTATAGCGCAAGAATAGGAGGGGCCCAAGGACAGAACCTTGGGGTACCCCAACAGAAAGAGGAAGGGGAGAGGACGAGATGGAGTTGGAAAGCCCCATACACACTATCAGATTTTCTGCTGATTTTTTCCTTCAGATTTACCAAAACCATGTAGTAGAAGGGCCTACCTGATTGCATACACATTGAAACTCCTAAGGTTTGACCTCATATTATATGGTTTTGGTAAATCTGAAGGAAAAAAATCAGCAGAAAATCTGATAGTGTGTATGGGGCTTAAGTGACACTGAAAGTGCGCTGAGATAGGTAGGAGGAAAACCAGGATAAAGCAGAATCGCAGAGGCCAAGGGAGCGTAATTTGCCAAGGAGGAGCAGGTGGTCAACTGTGTCAAAGGCAGCAGAGAGGTCTAAAAGTATGAGTATGGAGTAGTGGCCGTTGGTTTTAGCAGTTAGTAGATCATTGGTGAGTTTTAGTAGGGCAGTTTCAGTAGAATGTTGTTGGCGGAAGCTAGACTGTAAGGGGTTGAGATGGTTGTTGTCCATGAGGTAGCGACTCATTTCGTCATGGACAAGGCGTTTGATGAGCTTGGAGGCAAACGGGAGCAGGGAGATGGGTCTTAAGTTGTTCAAACAGGTGGGGTCTAGTGAGGGTTTTTTGAGTATGGGGGTAACCAGTGCATGTTTGAGCAGGGATGGAAAGGTGCCGGAGGAGAGGGAGAGGTTGAAGATGTGGGTTAGGGAGTTAAGGATAGAGTGGGAAGGTGGTAGCAGTAATTGTGAGGGGACAGGGTCCAGGGAACAGGTAGTGAGGTGGGCCGTAGAGAGGAGTCTATTAACTTCATCTGTGGTAACAGAGCAAAAAGGGGAGAGTATTGAGCATGGTGTTGGACCTGTTGTGTTGGGTAGGGGAGGAAGTTGAATGCTGGATATCTCCTTGCGCATTGTGTCAATTTTGCTATTGAAATGGTTGGCAATCTGTTGAGTGGTAAGCAAGTTGGTGGGTGATGGGCAGTGGGGGGTGAAGTAAGGAATTAAGGGTAGAAAAGAGTTGATGAGGTTTGGATGAGAGGGTTTTGATGAGAGTGTTGTAATAGGTTTGTTTAGCAGTGTGAAGGCAAGAGTTGTATTTGAGAAGGGCAGATTTGTGGCAGACAGGGCCTTGTTCTGCGTGTAGAAAGAGGAGCAAGTATGTCTAGGGAGGATGGGGTGCGATTTTGTCATAAAGGCCATCAGTAGCAGAATGAAGAAGGGAAGGGTTGAGGTTGCAAAGGTTTCTGCGGGTAGTGGTTTGTAGGCTGGCAGCATGGGATGTAGGAGACAAGGAGAGAGTGAAAAGGATAAGGTTGTGATCCGAGAGAGAAAAGGGTGTGTTAGAGAAATTGCATGGAGTGCAGCGATGGGAGAATACGAGGTCGAGTGTGTTACTGTTGGAGTGAGTGGTGGTTTGTGTCCATTGTGTTAGGTTAAAAGAGGAGGTTAGGTTGAGTAGTTTCCACAACAATAGTTGATTCTTTGCTTCAGTTGCATTACCAGGGACTGAAATGCTCCAGGAAAGCTCTTTTCATGCTGAGCTATTCACAATGATCACAGCTGATTACAGTTGAAAGTCAATTGGCTTTGTGTGCTATTAAGAAGGTGATTAGCTTTAGGATGGGGTGATTCTTTTTCCAACTCTGTGTTTCTGTTTTTGAGGGGGATTTTTTTTGTTTTTTTTCTGACATGTTGATGTTTTATCTTTCACTTGTATGTTATAGGTTGCACTGGGTAAATAAAGCTGAATAAAACAAAAATGGTGTCTGTCTTTTTTTCAGCCTGCAAAGCAACAAAATGGGATTATTTTAAAGGGGGGGGTTATTAATTTTATACAGGATTTATATAGCGGCAACAGTTTACGAAGCACTTTACAATATATAAAGGAGACAATACAGTTATAATACAATAAAATACAAGAGGATTAAGAGGGCCATGCTCAGAAGAGCTTACAAACTAATAGGGTGGGGCAGGTGGTACAAAAGGTTGTAACTATCGGGAATGAGCTGATGGAAGTGGTCGAAGATTAGGTGGAGACATAACAGGCTTTCCCGAAGAGATGAGTTTTCAGGGATCGCCTGAAGGTAGCAAGAGTAGG
Source organism: Lithobates pipiens (assembly GCF_037356315.1). Lineage (NCBI taxonomy): Eukaryota > Metazoa > Chordata > Amphibia > Anura > Ranidae > Lithobates > Lithobates pipiens. Next base: position 627,285,936 of record NW_027507758.1, read on the forward strand.
GGGTAGCAGGACTGGTGGAGGTAGCGAGTTCCAGAGGATGGCAAAGGCTCTGGAGAAATCCTGGAGATGAGCATGGGAGGAGGAGATGAGAGAACTTGAGAGTAAGAGGTCTTGAGAAGAGTGGAGAGGACGATTGGGTGATAATAGGGTTCTTTTTTATACCCAATGTGTGTCCAACTGAAGAGATTTCCCCTGAAGTTCAGTTCCATAACCACCATAGAAAGTGAGGGGAAATCTATGGTAGCCAACAGGATCCCCAGTATTTATGTCCACAAATACTTTTAAAGATTCACCTCTATTCCTGTTCTGGAACCAAGTTTGCTTTTGGTGAGAATGTACTTTCTACCTTGCAGCAGTGGATAATGGAAGAGGTGTCCCCATTTGAAGGTGTCCCCATCCTTCACCTCCTGTTCCACTGACAACTGACATCTTTTTAATTTGTCTTTTTTTTGCCCTTTTGACAATACAACAATGTGTGAACCTTCCTAAGAAGATAGGGATTGATTTCTGAAAATGCCTTGTCGCTGAATGGTCACTGAAATGGATATTTTGATGATAGGCAACTCCTATCCTCATATTGATTAGTGGTTCCAAATTAATAACTACTGCAGTAGGGAACAGACACAAAAGATAAGCTCAGCATCTTTCCAAATAACCATTCTCCTTTATTATTACGCATGTGAAGGTTTTTATACACATGATTACGTAGGTATCACATTAATATTACAATTGTACATTTATGGTAACAAGGGGCGTTACATAGGCAGGCTAATTCTAATCAGGACTTGAAAGAATGCAAAACATGTACTGAAAACATTGTTAGTGCCGTGTGCACAGTGAGGGCATCGTGCAATACATATAAAATAGAATACAATTATATACAGAACCTACAAATTTCCATTACAGTCTCCTCTCTTTTGATCAATATTTTGATCACTAACCATACCTGCTATCACCTTTAACCTGGAACCTCCACACGCTTAGGTGGAGGTAGTCCTGGCCAAAGAGGCAAAAACTCCATTGTGGAGAAAATAATAACTGAGCAGCTTTTTTCATTACAAAACGACTTTTCACTGTGAAAAACAAATGATTGATAAGACATATTTACAGAGTACTGGCTGTACACTCCTGTGGCCACAGTGGCCTTCTAGCTTAATTGCTGGTATGCTGATTTATCAGCACATGTAAACACAGACAATTCTACATAAAATGGAAGAGGTACAAAAGACAAATATGACTTCAACATGGCTAAACTACTTTTCAAATATATATATATCCCTTATAATTAAAGTAATTGAATCAAAAGGTACCCTAGACTGTTATCGCAAGAGGGAAACAAATCAAACACAGAGATTTCTTTCATTTAGTCATTTTTGCAGTGTCTGGTGTGGATCCAGGTGACTTTTCCTTCAAGTTTTGCAAAACTGTACATGAAATAGATGCTGTATTGAGTCTCCAAACATTTCCTTATATATAAATGTCTCTTAACAATCCACATGTCACCTGGCTTTAGTTTAAGATCCTTCCAAACTTTTAGGATCTGGAATTGGGGAGAAAACACATAAATAAGTCTGTCAAAAACCTTAAAAGATCAGCAACATTCTCTGTGAGATCCGAATGGACGACTTCAGCTGCTGAGACAAAATATAAGCAAGTGAGCAACACACTCCCAACCCAAATCCCAAAGGGAGAGAGTCCAACATCCCCCTACGGGCTTGATAAAATATAATAAAACATTCAGGCAAAAGTTTTCTAGTTTCTTACTCTACTTTGTCCGCTACATTGTAGACAGTAGGGGGTGTAAAAATAAAACCTCAAAACTTCTAATAAGGACTCTCCTATAAAAATGATTTCCTCTGTTACTCTCTGTAGATTCTGCACTCTGTACTTACAAACTACTTCTGATAACACTTTTTTACTGTGGCCTTTTCAGTAGCATTTGCCACTGGACATCCAGAAAACATGTCCATACACACAAAATACATACTCGTAAGATCCTGATTTGGGCATCTGGATATATCTTTTTGTTATCTCTGGAAGGGATGTTCAACTTTTGGTAACACCTTTGGTAACAGGTAAAACAAGAAGGGGTATGTTATAAAAACAACTGTGGAGAACCCTGGCTCTATCCCACGCTCATTTACTAAGGCAGCCATAACTACTTGTGACTGATGACACGGTCCATGTGTCAAGCTGAAGGGAAAAGAGTGTCTCGCAAACATAAATGATCACCTTTTCCAAAGTCTTGTTTCGTAAGAAGTTGCCCTCTGTGGACCACTTGTGCTTCTCGTTCTGGGGTCCTTAAAGTTGAATTATTAATCCCAGCTATACTGGGCCAGAACTAGGGTGGAATCTGTGAGTTGCACAGACCCAGCAAGTGTCCGGGGCTGTAAATGCAGCATCCTTAGAGTCGCCTGGTCTGCTTACATATGTGAGTTTTACTGTTAGTATGGCTACCTCAGCAAGAACCTGGAAGGCTGAAAACAGCCGATCAAATTAACTTAGCATGCTTGATTGGTTTACCTGCCGAAGTAAAAACAAACTTCTGGCCCTTCAAATGGAACCAAAAGCTCTCTATATCTCGACTATCTATATAAATATATACTCTTTTTATAGCTCACGGGCTTTTCTAAAGCATGGAGCTCTGCTTCTTGAGCTGGGGAAAAAGGATCCAATGACTCTGAATACAGGGAATCCTTCTGGGTGATAAACTTCATCCTCGGTATAAAACCAGGAATCACTACAAAAAAGTAAATACTCGGGTCTCCAGGGAGTGTGTCCTGCCCTGGGCTCACAGTAGCTGATTCCTACATCATCAATTTAACACATGTGCTTTTTCTTTGTCTCCAGCCTCCTCCAATAGAGGCAATAAGGCGGCTGGATTCAAACGTACACCTTTTTCATTGTTAGATTTGTACATAAACACACAAAACAAATTCATATTTTGAACCTTTCATTAGACAAACACTTAGTTAGCTATATATTTGCTGTGCATAATGTTGGACCATTAAAAATTTAATATTCGACCAAAATAATATCTGTAACTTTGTCTAATAGCAACTTTGCATAAAGCTACAGCTCTGATATATCGGAGTGAACCCTTCATTACTGGGTCCAGCTTGCATAAATATAACAATGGCTTGTTTTCTATCATGCTGTTTGTGTAAGAACTCCAGTTTCATGTTTCAAAAAGACAACTTTTTCCTGGCAATATTATAATAAATGATAAGAATACCCTGCGGTCATGCAGAGATGTCCATAAATCCAAAATATTCTTCTACTTATACTCACTGCACTTACAAGGAAAAGGGGCACATCATTTCACAATCCACACATTCTGCTTTGGATTTCAAAAATAAAAATACATAAAAACAAAGTGCTCTGCCACATCAAAACTATAAAACAACTGGCTGCAGGAGGCATCTATCCTAACAGGGTGTGTGGACTTGATGTGATGGGTCTGTTATATTTACATTTTATTTATTATTACTCTCACATCATGGACCACACATCAAGTTATTATCAGACTTTAAGATTTCATTTCTGTAGAAAAACTTCCTTATGTATCCCATTCATCTTGGCTTTGTTAAACATTATGGCAGCTGTATTCAAATTAACAACCTCATCTTAATCTTTTTTTTCTTTCCACTCAATAAATGTAAAATTACAAAATTGTTATCTTAATCTAAACTAATCCCATTTTTACCAATTTCCCCATTACCCGGATTTCATTTCCAACCAAAGGTTGTCTAAACCAGTTTCAATATATCTATATTTATTAATAAAATTGTTAAACTCATATTAGAAATTAACACTCATATGATAATTTCAATATCACACACTAATATATATGCACAGATAAATGTCCTTAAAGGGGGACATATTACTTAAGTTTACTCAACTTGTAATTCCATACTTCACATACTGTACCTTCTATGATCAGACGGGCAGCCATAGTGCTCATCCCATCTTCCCTCTCTGACAACATATAAATCATTCTGTTTTAACTCTCATTACTGTTTCTTGACTTTACTAGTTGTAGTGCCTGACCCCAAATTCATCCCACAACTTAACATCAAAAAGTCCCTTTCTGTCTAGTGTTTATGTCACTCTTGATCCATCCTGCTCACATAAATAGCTGTTTCTCTAGCTGTTTACTCTGCATGATTCTTTGTCCCTGTGGACTTTGGTGGTAACCCAGTTACCCTTTGTGGATCCCTGTCCACTTTAACCATTAAAACTAGGGGCTCAGTATAGGCGGAACCGCACCTTCGGTTCATATATAGCGCTCCTCTTGCGCTGGGCATTTTTGAGGGTCTCTTACCCATCATTCCCTTACTTAATTTAATGCCCATAATGACTGGCCAGTCTTCTCTACGTGTGCCTATACCCTTTTGCCTCTAAACTACTTTATCTAGCAGAAGTACTACATATACCTGTGAACAGCACTATTCTTCCCTTTCTCTATAACACTCTGATGGACAGTAGACAGTGACAACATAACATATAACCACCAATCAATACAGTTCGATTAAGGGGAATAAAATAGGTACCCTTTGTCCCGAAAATGCCTTACCGATCAAGGAAGTCTGATAACTCAAAATGTAAGCAAAAGGCTTACCTCAGACGGCTGATTATCAGAAATTCCCGGATCGTCTCAAGCTCCTCGTTTCGGACACTCAGGGTCACCTGATAACCCCTCCTGGCTGGCTCGCCACCTGAAATGGATATTTTGATGATAGGCAACTCCTATCCTCATATTGATTAGTGGTTCCAAATTAATAACTACTGCAGTAGGGAACAGACACAAAAGATACGCTCAGCCTCTTTCCAAATAACCGTTCTCCTTTATTATTACGCATGTGAAGGTTTTTATACACAGGATTACGTAGGTATCACATTAATATTACAATTGTACATTTATGGTAACAAGGGGCATTACATACGCAGGCTAATTCTAATCAGGACTTGAAAGAATGCAAAACGTGTACTGAAAACATTGTTAGTGCTGTGTGCACAGTGAGGGCATCGTGCAATACATATAAAATAGAATACAATTATATACAGAACCTACAAATTTCCATTACAGTCACAAAACTGAGCGAGTGTCTAAATTAGTTCATGCCCTAGAACCTGATGAATGGCAGGGAAAAATATTATTTCTTTATCATACATCATGAGACAGAGTTAGGCTAATAGTTAGGCTAATAATAATCATATTGGTTATACACCATCCCTAAGTGAATGGACACTGGTAGACAAAGTCTTAGACAAGAAGTGATCCCTTATATAACCCCTCCCATACAGGAAGTACTTCAGTTTTTTACCAGTGACTGCAAGGTGGATGGCATGTTTGTTGAGCTCCCTGAGCTCTAGGTCTTTAGTCCCAAAAAAGATTTTTAACCACTTAAGCCCCTGGACCAATTGTGAGCCTAAGGACCAGAGGTCTTTTTACAATTTCGCACTGCACTGCTTTAACTGGTAATTGCGCGGTCATGCAATGTTGTACCCAAACGCAATTTGCATCATTTTCTTCCCACAAATAGAGCTTTCTTTTGATGGCCTCTGCGATTTTTATTTTTTGCAATATAATTGGAAAAAGACCGGAAAAATTTGGGAAAAAAAAGATATTTTCTACTTTTTGTTATAAGAAAAATTGAATAAACTCAATTTTAGTCATACATTTAGGCCAAAATGTATTCAGCCACATGTTTTTAGTAAAAAAAAATGTCAATAAGCATATATTTATTGGTTTGCGCAAAAGTTATAGCGTCTACAATCTAAAGTACATTTTCTGGAATTTACACAGCTTTTAATTTATGACTGCTTATCTCATTTCTTGAGGTGCTAAAATGGCAGGGCAGTACAACTCCCCCCCCCCCCCATGACCCCATTTTGGAAAGTAGACACCCCAAGAAAATTGCTGAGAGGCCTGTTGAGCCCATTGAATATTTTTTTTTTGTCCCAAGTGATTGAATAATGACAAAATAAATAAATAAATAAAATGTTTACAAAAATTTGTCACTAAATGATATATTGCTCACACATGCCATGGTTATATGTGGAATTACACCCCAAAATACATTTTGCTGCTTTCTCCTTTAAAAGCCTTTACAGGTTACCACATTAGATTTACAGAGGAGGTCTACTGCTAAAATTACTGCCCTCGACCTGACCTTCATGGTGATACCTCACATGCATGGTGCAATTGCTGTTTACATATGACGCCAGACCAACGCTTGCGTTCGCCTTTGCACAAGAGTAGAGGGTGCTTTTTTTTTTTTTATTGCTTTTTTTTTTTTAAACAGTTCCTTCCATTTTTTTAATCATTTTTATTGTTATCTTAGGGAACGTAAATATCCCCTATGATAGCAATAGGTAGTGACGGGTACTCTTTTTAAAAAAAAAAATTGGGATCTATTAGACCCTAGATCTTTCATCTGCCCTCAAAGCATCTGACCACACCGTTCAGTGTGATAAAATGCTTTCCCAATGGCTCTGTTTATATCCGGGAGGGGGGACATTCCCTCCCACTGCTTGTAAAAGCAGTCTAGAGGCTAATTAGCCGCTAGGGTTGCTTTTACATGAAAGCCGATCACTGGCTGAAAAGAATGATACCAAGATGATACCTAAAACCGCAGGCATCATTCTGGTATAACCATTCAAAGTCCAGCAACATACCAGTACGTTGCTGGTCCTGGTTGGACATATATTGTAATCTTTTTTTTCATGCAGCCTGTTGGCTGAACGAAAAAAAGAGATTGATCGGTGGGTATGCCCACCATTAGAATACCTCCCTTCATCCACCCACTTCTAATGATGGGCATGCATGCACCATTTATATATCCCGAAGCATGGGGGCATCCTCCCGCAAAAAAGTTATGCCGCGTTATGCCCTCCGTCGGAATTTCGACCGTATGTACACGGCATTAGGAGCAAAATCGCTCCTCCGCACCTGCTGCCCCCATGCTTCGGCATATATGCTCTTTTTTTATCTATAGTGGTGAATACACCTCCTACAGCGTTGGGAGTCACGGCTTTATGCATCGTGGGAGAAAACGCTGTTGCTGTCAAGATAAATAAATCCGCGCTGCAACTGAATGGCGTACCTGCTAAGCAAATTATGGTTAACATGAAAACAAAGTAACATTACAGTATAACAGTAAAACCTTACCATACTATACCGGCAAAGCAAATATAAAAAAAAAACATAGTAAAAAATAATTTTTTTTAACATAATCTGTGCCTAAAATATATATATGCCGAAGCATGGGGGCATCCTCCCCGCAAAAAAGTTATGTCGCGTACACACGGTCAAACTTTTCCACGGGCAAGCCCTCGGTCGGAATTTCGACCGTATGTACGCGGCCTTAGGAGCAAAATCGCTCCTCCTCCCCTGCTGCTCCCATGCTTCGGCATATATGCTCTTTTTTTTTTTTTTTTAACTGTGGTGGTGAAATCCCCTCCTACAGCACTGGAGTCACGGCTTTATGTATCGTGGGAGCAAACACTATTGCTGTCAAGATAAATAAATCCACGCTGCAGCTGAATGGCGCACCGGAAAACAAAAAAAAATGGTTAACAATAAAACACAGTAAACAGTAAAGTATTAAAAAAATTACATACCTGAAAAGCAAGCATGATAAAATATAATAAAATATTGCAGAATAGAATACAGTAAAAAAGAGCAACAATAGAGAGAGAAGAGAGCGAGAGAACAATAAAACGACAACTATTTTTGGTTTTTATATATATATATTTTTTTTTCACACTTTTTTTTTGGAACTGTAACAACTGTAACGGTTCGGGTCTCTCAGAATGCGATGGCATCTTGGGAGACCCTGTGTAAGTGTGTCCTAGCCTGTGAAATGCTGTACCCTACGCTAAAACTTCACTAGTGTGTGGTAGCGTTCAAAACATTTACCAATGCAAAGACCAGGATTGCCAGGACAGCGTGGACAATAACAACGGGTGTCACGCCTATGTCCGCGCTTGGTACAGACACGACATCTTCTTTGGGGGGTTCGTTGGGTAGGGGTACTCTCGAGGACATACGGAAAATGCCTCTCATGCAGCCGGCTTACTGCATTTGGTTGGGAATGGTGAGATGCAGAACCGTCTGGATACAGAAGGTCTGTGACAATCTCTCTCTGGAATAAAAGAAAGGATAAAGTCCCGCCTGAAGCTCTGTATAGCACATGAGCGTTCAGCAAAGCCAATTGAAATAAGTAAACAGACACTTTTTTGTACCAGCATCTGACCTCACGGGCAACTAGATACGGTGCCAACAACTGGTCATTGAGGTCCACCCCTCCCATATTTTGGTTATATTCGTGGACACAGAGGGGTTTCTCCACAACACCAGTCACCGTAGGAATTTGGACCGTTGTGTCTGCATGAAGGGAGGTAAGAACGAAAACATTCTTATTATCCCTCCACTTCATAGCGAGCAAGTAATTACACCGCAAGCAGGCTCTCTCCCCCAGCCTAAGACGGGAATCTACAAGCCCCTGGGGAAAGCCCCGGCGATTAGGTCGCACGGTGCCACATGCTCCAAACAAATGACTAAACAGTGGCACGCTTGTGTAATAATTGTCCACGTACAAGTGGTACCCCTTTCCGAATAAGGGTGACACCAAGTTCCACACTATCTTGCCAGCGCTCCCTATGTAATCTGGGCAGTTCTCCGGCTCTACGTAACTATCTTTTCCCTCATAAACTGTAAAGCTCCATGTATAGCCTGTTGCCCTGTCACAGAACTTATAGAGCTTGACCCCGTATCTGGAACGCCTGTTGGGAATGTACTGTTTGAATGACAAGTGGCCAGAAAACTTAATCAGGGACTCATCAACGCAGACAACTTGATGGGGAATAAACAAGGCTGCAAAACGTTGGTTGAAGTGGTTTATGAGGGGCTGAATTTTGTAGAGCCGATCGTATTCAGGGTCTCCACGAGGACAACAAAGTTCATTGTCATTGAAGTGCATGAACCGCAAGATCTGCTCGTATCAATATGTCCGCAACGTCATGAATTCATGTGTGCCCATGTTGAGGGAAAGGCCCAGAAAGGTCTTAAATTCAGAAACCGTAATTGGTTTCCAATCTCTGGCAAGGGAAGGCAACTGGGGATTAGAGGCGATGTGTTGACCAGCATATAAATTAGTTTGGTCCACAATAGATCTATAGAGATCTTCAGTGAAATACAGCGAATAAAAATCAAGTGGCGTAAAAGCAGCTGTTTCCACCTGAATACCGGGTTGGCCAGTGAATGGGGGAAGTACTGGTGCTGCAGAAGTGGTGGGCACCCAATCAGCATTGGCGAATTCTGCAGGAAGGGCACTATGGGAACGACGGGCCTGCCTTTGTCTTCTTCTTGGTGGCAGCGGGACACTACTTGTGTTTGCCACCTCGCCAGCTTGAACTGCACTTATGGGACTCGCCACGTGTTACTGCAGTGCTGGATGTATGTCCAGGGTTTTTTAGGCCTCTGGTGCTTGCCAGTTCACCAGAAGGATGAGCGGCGCTAGTACTGGCTCTCTGCTCCATACGAGGGACCTGCGGTTCTTGCACCTCAACAACATCAGAAGATCGGGGTCCGGTACGCCTGACCTTATCAGGGACCTTTGTCATCAGAGCTATCTGTCATGGAGCCACTGTCCTCTACAGGATCGTATTCTGAGCCTGAATCTGACAGATGAGTGACTTCCTCTTCACCCTCTGTCATGCTCAGAAACGTGTAGGCCTCTTCACTAGCGTACCTTCGCTTTGCCATTTTGGGCTCTAAATTTAGTGGTACACTAGTGAGACTCAGGTAAAAAAGCACCTAGGCTGTCAGCAACTGTATAAAACACTACCAAAAAAAAACTGTTAGCGATCGCAGGGATCAAGCCTGACTCTGCGAACGCTGCAGTTTTGTGTGTTGTGTTTTGTAAGTGACAGTGATTGATCGATACTGCACTTGGGTGGGCTGGGCGGAGGGGCAAAACGCAGGTGCTAGCAGGTATTTGGACTGATCCTGCTAACAATGCGTTTTTTTGGAACCCTAAACTGCTGGGGACGCTAGTATAGATCTGAATAGATATTGATCTGTTCAGATACTATACCACTAAGGGAGATGTATGCTTTGCACGTGGGTGTTAGCGGTACTGGTACTAACCTGGCGCTGCCTGGGGCGACGCAGACCCTATCTGACCCTAAAACCTAATTTATAGCCCTGATGCTATAAAAAGTGAACTAACTAACCAGCGTCACCCATAACACTTATACAGTGATCACTGGTGAAAGGGTTAACTAGGGGCAATCAGGGGGTTAAAATCTTTATTAGGTAGTATATGGGGGTCCCTGACACTATATAAAAACCTGACAGGGAACCTACATAACTAAATAACTAACTGGCTAACCAGCGTCACCAGTGACCCTTATATGGTGATCACCCGTAAAAGGGTTAACTCTAGGGGCAATCAGGGGGTTAAAACATTTATTAGGTTGTATATGGGGGTACCTAACACTATAAAAACCTGGCGGTGAACCTAAAAAATAACTAGCTACCTAGCGGCACCAGTGACACTAATGCAGCGATCAGAAAAACAATTGCTTAGTGACACTGGCAAAAGGGGCTGAAAGGGTTACCTGGGGGGGCAATCAAGGGGTTAAACCCTTATTAGGGGGGGTAAGGGGCTACCCTGGACCTAAAGGGGCCTAACACTAACCGCCCTGACACTTTTTACAGTCACAACTGACACTAAATGCAGTGATCAGTAAATAAATGATCACTGCAATCAGTGACACTGACGGGGGGGGGGAGCAGGGGGTGATCAGGGGGTGACTTGGGTGATTTGTGTGCCTATGTGTACCTACGTGTGTCAGTGTACTGTTGTTGCACTTACTTGGATGTCTTCTCTCCTTGCCGTCCGGTCAAAAAGACCGCCACGAGGAGAGTGACATCGCTTCTTCCTGCCTGTGTTTACACTTACACAGGCAGGGGAAGCTTCTCATTCGCCAGGAACGATCGAGAGGGGATGGCCAGAAACCAACAGCCATCCCCTCATCCCGGATCGCTCCTGAAGCGAAACGGACCGCTGCAGCCAGCGGGAGGGGGTCCGATCGGACACCCCACCCGCTGGAAGGCAGGCACGTACGGGTACGTGCTTGTGCCTGTCCGTGCCATTGTGCCGACGTAAAATTACATGCGGCGGTCATTAAATGGTTAAAGTGGTGTTCCACCCAAAAAAACTAAATGTCATTAATGTACTTGAAAAAAAAAAAAAAAATGCTGACATTTTTTTTTTTACTGACCTTTTTTTCCCTGTTGCTATGTGGTCCCTCGAAATCTGCCTCTTCCAGTGCCTGGGCTCCTGATGTCACTTCCCTCGGTGCAGGAAGGGAGATCGCCACAGCTGGGCGCCCACAGTTAAAATGCCAGCGCCGCTGCCAAACGGAGGGGGAGACGAACATATCCGATTATTAAAATTTAGCAGCTGCAGTATTTGTAGCTGCTGACTTTAATTTTTTTTTATAGTGGGAACACTCCTTTAAATGAATCAAGGGATTGACTGATCGGATCCATTTGAAATAGGCTTAAGTGCTTAGATAAATGGCACCCGAACCTCACAAAGAAGATGCAAGGATCCTGGGAGGTTTTGCCTGTTATGCAACCTCAGGAAGCTGGACCCTGCATAGTGGAATCCTGAACACCACAGAGCTAAGGGATTCCTGCAGGGTGATGTACAGGTCCAAGGCAGTGGACCCTAAAACATGACAGGGGTACCCAGTCCTTGAAGGTCCTCAAGTGACAGGAACCTGGATGGGTGAAGATTGGGCTCTTAGTTTCTAAGGCTGCCCTGTGCCTGGAAGGGTAAGTGAAAAGCCCCTTATTTTACTTATTGTGGGGTGCCCCAGTGATTGTAACAATCAGTCAGGCTAGCTAGAGGCCGGACACCTGTGTGTGGTGACCACAGGGGGGGAGTTTTGGGCTAGCTGTGAGTACCTTTTTTTTTCTTGTTGTCTGGCTGTTTTTTCCCTTAATGAATGTCCATGCACGAGGGTGTGTTATTGCGCATCTTAGTTTGCCATGATATACGTGCGTTTGCCAAAGCGCTCAGGAGTTTGCGGGTGTTTGCCGGCCATGGCTTTGCCACAGGTGTTGTGTGCACACGGAGCCGTACATGCACCATAGCCTACTATGGGCACACAAATATTCACGTTATAGGCAAATACAGCCATGCCCGTTCACGGAAACTCATCCGTGCGGGCGAATGCATGGAATGTCCCGGCGCACAGCAAGCTTATTTAAGTTATGTATGCCAAACATGGGGTGCTTTCAGCAGCAGTGGGACACAGAACAGGCTCTGAACCAGGCATTTTCAGGGATTCATTTATCCTTATTCGGGTAACGTGAGTGACCAGGTGTTGCTTGGCAGGCTAAGGTGCCAAGCAGGATTGTTGCATAGGGGCTTGGTGAGCCCTATTAAAGGGTATGTAAATACTAAACCCAGGTATTCCCTTTTTGTGGCTTGTAGTGTCTTAAAAAAGAGGAGTGGGGCCAACACTACAGGGAAGAGCACATCTGTGTCATGAGTAACTCCCAAGGAGCCTAGACTTAACCCTAGTGTTGTATCCCCTGAAAGACCAGAGGCTTACGGGCAATCTGAGTCTGAGCCTGTCTGGCATTGTGCCTACAGTCAACGTTGCAGTTTCAGCCTTTATCACTAGGGACGAACTGTCCTCAGCCCTAGTCGGGTTAGAGCACAGGATTTCTGGCATGATTGCCTCCATGGCAAGAAGCATAACAGATTCCCCCCCTTCCCCCGGGCCTCCTAATTTGGAGCAGGAATGGGTTGAGGATGGGGAAGAGCTAAATGCCAAGGATTATGTGGAGGGTCTTGCAGATGAGTCTGCCTCTGAGTAATCTGGGCTAGAAGATGTTCAGTTGGTATCTGCCTCTCATTCGCAGACACTCTTTGGGGTCCCTGAAGCCTCCTTAGGCCGCACAAGCTTTCACCTTTGTCAGGAACCATGAAACAGACTGAGACAGAAGTACAAACAAATCACACTTGTTTATTTATAAAAATAAAAATGTAAATAGAAAAAAAGTAGTCAAGCATAGCCAGAGTCCAGTAGCCAGATCGGGTAGTCAGCCAGTCCAGAAGTCAGGGATCCAAGGAGAGCAACTGCAAGCAGGATAAGAAGCCAGGAGGGACGTCAGCAAGCCAGTCTTGAAACATACAGCAGGAGATGGTTCCTTGTGATGTGACCAACACGAAGGCAAAGGAAAGAGTGAGCTGGAAGGCTTTAAATAGGCAGGTCAGACGAGCATCATCGCGAACAGCTGGTAACTGTGGAAAGAGAAGAGAGCTGGCAATTAGCCGACAGCTGAGCGGCCAGCCCAGAGGAGGAAGGGCTAAGCCAGCCCTGACAGTACCCCCCCCCCCCCCAATGACCCCTCTCCCGCGGAGGGCCACTGGGCTTGAGGGGAAACAGTCTATGGAACTCACGGAGGAGGACAGGGGCATGTACGTCAGAGGATGAAACCCAGGAGCGTTCGTCCGGACCGTACCCCTTCCAATGCACCAGGTACTGTATGCGCCCACGGAACCTACGGGAGTCAACAATGGATTGTACCTCATACTCCTCATGGTTCTCAACCTGAATAGGGTGAGGACGTGGCACCGAGGTGGTAAATCGGTTACGGACCAACTGTTTCAATAAGGAGACATGAAACACATTAGAGATGCGCATACTAGGAGGAAGGTCCAACGCGTAAGCTACTGGGTTAATCCTGCGTAGGATATGGAAAGGCCCAATAAACCGAGGTGCAAACTTCAGTGAGGGAACACAAAGCCGGAGGTTGCGAGATGACAGCCAGACCCTGTCCCTAACCTGGTAGCAAGGTGCAGGCAGGTGTCTGCGGTCAGCATGGAGTCTGTACCTATCATTAGCATGACGCAAAGCCTCCTGAACTTGTACCCAAGTGGAACGAAGACCACGGAGATGCTCCTGTAATGTAGGAATACTCTGCGGAACAAACGAGTCAGGCAACATGGAAGGTTGGAAACCATAATTCGCCATAAATGGAGACAATCGGGAGGCAGAATTCAAGGCACTGTTGTGAGCAAACTCTGCCCAAGGTAATAGGTCAGACCAGTTGTTATGATGGTCAGAAATATAGCAAAGTAGGAATTGCTCCAAGGACTGATTGGCTCGTTCTGCGGCCCCAATAGACTGCGGGTAATAAATACACAGAAGAGAACACAAGCTGGATTCCCAACTGTGCACAAAAGGCTTGCCAGAACCGGGAGACAAACTGACTGCCCCTATCCGAGACAATTACCTTGGGTAATCCATGTAAGCGAAAGATCTCCCAAGCAAAAATGGAAGCCAGTTCCTTAGAGGTTGGCAACTTCTAAAGTGGAATACAATGACACATCTTAGAGAACCAGTCAACCACCATAAGGATAACAGTGTTGCCTTGGGAGTTGGGCAATTCCACAATGAAATCCATAGACAGGTGAGTCCAGGGCCTCTCTCCATAGGGTATGGGTTGTAGGAGGTCCATGGGAAGGTGTCGTGGAGTCTTACTCTGAGCACACACGGGACAGGCAGCTACGAAGGCAGTAACATCAGCCCGTAGACTAGGCCACCAGAATTGTTGGGAGATGGTCCAAATGAGATGATTCTTCCCAGGATGGCCAGCTGCCTTGGGAGAATGGTAAGTCTGGAGCACTGCAGTACGGAGACTCTCTGGGACAAAGCAGCGGTCACAAGGTTTATCAGGAGGAGCATGGACCTGAGCAGCAAGAATTTTGTCACCCAAAGGAGAAGTAAGACTGGTGCGAACCATGGCCAAGATACGATCAGGAGGAATCATAGGAACCGGAACCAACTCTGACTTGGAAGTGGAGGAAAATTGTCATGACAAGGCATCAGCCCTTACATTCTTAGTACCGGGTAAGAATGAGACAATGTTATTAAAGCTCGACAAGAGCCCATCACGCCCTACTGGGGGAGAGTCGCTTAGCCTCTGACAAGAATGTAAGATATTTATGGTCAGTAAGAATAAGAGCGGGCACAGTGGTACCTTCAAGGAGATGTCTCCATTCTTTCAGGGCTAAAATGATCACCAACAGCTCTCTGTCACCAATCTCATAATTGCATTCAGCAGGTGACAATTTCTTGGAAAAGTAGCCACACGGATGCATAGCGCTCTCAGAGTTAGGACGTTGAGACAGAAGGGTGCCAACTCCAGTCTCAGAAGCATCAACTTCTAGGATAAAAGGCAACGTAGGATCAGGATGTGCCAACACAGGAGCAGAAACAAAGGCAGCCTTGAGAGTCTCAAAGGCCTTAATGGACTCCGGAGACCAACTCTGTGTCTGTGGGTTACCGTCCTTTCTGGTCATATCAGTCAGAGGCTTGACCAGAGACGAGAAGTTACGAATAAACTTCCTATAGTAGTTGGCAAAGCCCAGGAAACACGGCAGAGGATGTAAACCCACGGGTCGAGGCCACTGTAGGACTGCCGACAGTTTCTCTGGGTCCATCAAAAAAACAGCAGTGGAAATGACAGCCCAGCAATGTAACCTGTTCACGATGGAACTCGCACTTCTCCAGTTTACAATAGAGATTGTTCTCTCTTAGTTTCTGAAGTACACGACAGACATCTGTGTGGTGGCTCTCCAGGGACTTGGAAAATATGAGGATATCATCGAGATAAACCACCACACAACTGCAACAAATCTCGGAGGACATCGTTAATAAATTCCTGTATAACTGCCGGGGCGTTACAAAGGCCAAAAGGCATTACCAGGTATTCATAATGGCTTGTTCTGGTATTAAGCGCAGTTTTCCACTCGTCGCCCTCCTTAATGCGTACGAGATTGTATGCCCCTCTCGGGTCAAGCTTTGTGAAAATCTTTGCTCCCTTGAGGCGGTCAAATAACTCTGTAATCAATGGAATCGGGTAGGCATTCTTAATCGTGACACAATTGAGACCCCTATAATCTATACAAGGTCTCAGTTCACCGCTCTTCTATTTCACAAAGAAGTAACCAGCGCCAGCAGGAGACAAGGACTTGCGGATGAAACCTCGAGAAAGTGCGTCAGCAACATACTCCTCCATGGCCTTATCCTCCAAGACCGACAAAGTGTAGGAGGTATGGCACCAGGTAAAAGGTCAATTGCACAATCATAAGGCCGGTGTGGAGGCAAACTATTGGCTTGACCTTTATCAAAGACATCACCAAAATCACGGTACTCCTCCGGCAGGTAGGGAGGTGAAGTGGTGCACAGGACCTTGGATACCTTCCGGAAGCATGTCTCACTGCATTGTGGTGACCAGGAGAGAACCTAAGCACGGAGCCAATCAAACGAGGGGTTGTGCCTCTGTAACCAAGGATAACCAATAACCAGCGGAAATCTGGGTGAGGAAATAACTTGGAATTGGATTATCTCATGGTGAAGAGCCCCTACGGCCATGGACAACGGAACTGTCTCATGAGTCACATGGGCAGGCTGTAAAGGTCTCCCATCAAGAGCCTCAATGGCAAGTGGAGTGTCACGCAGCTGCAGCGGAATCGAGTGCTGCGAAACAAATGCAGCATCAATGAACAGGCCTGCAGCCCCAGAGTCGATTAGAGCCTGTATGTCGATGGACGACTCAGCCCAAGAAAGGCCATGACCAAACCAGGGGCTTATCCTTCTGTATAACCGGGGACGAAACAACACCACCTAAGGTCTGTCCATGACAGGACCTCAAGGTTCGGGCATTCCCTGGACGGGTAGGACAAGACTTCAAAAAGTGACCTGCCTGGCCACAATAAAGGCACAATCTCTCCCTCCTCCTAAAGGCTCTCTCATCCGCAGAGAGACGCGTGAAGCCCAAGTGCATGGGTTCATCTTCACTGACCAACTCGTTACCAGGAGGCATGGGAGGTGAGGGAGGCATGGGTGGGACTACAAAGCTCGGAGGCAAATGTACAGGAGGCTTCCACAAGCGCTCTTTAAGAGAAAGTCTTTCTCTGAGTCTGGAGTCAATGAGGATGGCAAACGATATCAAGCTCTCCAGCTCAGTGGGTATATCTCGTGCTGCTATCTCATCCTTGATGGAATCCGAGAGACCATGAGAAAAAGCAGCCACGAGGGCCTCATTGTTCCAAGCAACCTCTGCTCCCAGAGTACGGAATTCAATGGCGTAGTCGGTAATAGTTCTCGTACCCTGTTTGATGGACATGGAGGCACGTTTGATGGACATGAGGCACTTGGCAGCAGAAGCGAGAGCGTGCAGGAACGTCAAAAACCCTTTTAAAGGAGGCCACAAACTGAGGGTAACTCAAGACAACAGGTTTTTGCGTCTCCCATAGAGGGTTAGCCCAGGCCAAGGCTCTCTCAGAAAGCAAAGATATCATGAAACCTACTTTGCTTCTGTCCGTGGGAAACGCCTGGGGCAGCATTTTGAAGTATATCTCAACCTGATTGAGAAACCCTCTGCATTGAACTGGATCGCCCCCAAATCGCTGGGGAAGCGGAGCAGAACGAGACATACCTCTTATAGAGGTAATACTCGAGACGGGTGCCTGCACAAAAACTGGCGCAGCAGCAGGGACAGCCTGCGACTCAGGTTGTACCGGAGCAGCCACCGTGGGGGATTCCAGGTGAGCAGTGCGATTCAGGAGCATTTGCAACGCCAAGGCAAACTGATCCATGCGGTGATCTTGCTCATCCAATCTGGAAAAAATATTACCAACAAGTGGATTGACTGTATCTTCTGAATTCATGGCCTTCGCGTACTGTCAGGAACCATGAAACAGTCTGGGACACAATCAAATCGCACTTGTTTATTTATAAAAATAAAAAGGTAAATAGAAAAAAGCGTAGTCAAGCATAGCCAGAGTCCAGTAGCCAGATCGGGTAGTCAGCCAGTCCAGAAGTATCTAGCTCTAATCCTAGATACAGTCCAGGCCAGGGTATTTTTGCCACCCATAAGGATCAGGTGTGGCATATAAGGGGCACCAGACAACCCTCCATTCGGCTCTGTAGGAGTCTTCTGGGAAGGATGGTGTCCTCCTTTGAGGCAGTGCCCTGTTCCACTCCAGGCCTATAGAACAAGACATTTTGTTGGCTTCGAACAGGAGAGGGGAAGTCCTGGACTATCCCATGTTCTTATCTCCTCGGGTGCGCTTAAGCCTAAGCTGGTGGTTGCAGGCTCAGAACCTGCGAAAGGAAAGATCCTTCCTCCTGGTATCTTGGAGAGTACTGACCACAGATACCAGTCTCTCAGGTTGGGGAGGGACCGTAGAGCGGCTGACAGCTCAGGAGAGATGGTCAAGGACAGAACAGAATCTGCCCATCAACATCCTGCAGTACGTCTGGCCCTACAGTCCTGAACACTGGAGCTTCAGGACTGTTCTATCAGGGTTCAGTCTGACAATGCCACTGCGGTGGCCTATATAAACCACCAGGGTGGTACCAGGAGTCATTCAGCTCTGAAAGAGTTGAACCACATACTAGCCTGGGCAGAGGGATATGTGCCATTCTATTGGTGGCCCACTATCCAACATGAACAGATCTGTCAGTGAGGAAGGAGCATCAGCATGGCCTTGCGTGAACTTGTTTCAGGGACTCAGTTCTCTGCCTCTGTCAGCCTTTGTACATGCTAGTGGATCTGATCCTTCATCTTCCATTAAGCGCCTGCAGGCATTTATTTAATCAACAAGCAGTCCACACAATACGGATGGATTGGTTCCCCTCATTGTTTTCAATTACTATTTGTGATGTGTCTAAACCATTGGTCTAGCTAGATTCATAATTGTTTCAGCAAATCCTTGGCCATCAGTGCCTTCAACTAACTGCCTCATCCCTGCATACGGTTGACTGCTGGTATGATAGTGGGTAACACATGTGAGCCCAGGTTTTTCTTTGTTTTTAACAGTATTGACAACATTGTCTTTAATATTTTTTACTGTGGTGTGGTGAATGTTGCCTTTTTGTAGAAATCCTGTTAATAAATATTTTCTATTTTTGTGACTATTACACTGCTGTGTGTTTCCCTTTGGAGTTAATCTCTCTTGGTATATTTATATATCCAAGTCCTCCCCCTTTCCAGCCTGCTACTGAACTCCGGGATCCCCCACCCCTTAATAGGGGTGAGTCAGTGAATTTTTTCTTCACTTCTAATTTAATCAAGTGTTGATTTTCCCTGTTTTAATCCATTTGTTCCAGGAAATTTTCCAGCGTTGGGGATGGCCAGATGTTAATCTATTGGCATCCAGGTTCAACAACAAGTTACATCAGTTTGTGTCCCGAACAAGGGATCCTCTGGCAATCGGAACAGATGCTCTGGTAGTTCCATGGAGTCAGTACTCCCTGGTTTATGCTTTGCCCCCAATCCCTCTCCTTCGACAGTTGTTGTGCAGGATTTAGAGAGAGAGGTTCCAGTCATCTTGGTGGCACCAGCCTGGCCCAGAAGGCCCTGGTTCCCAGAGATGGTAAAATTGGCAATAGACTGGCCATGGACGCTTCTGTGCTACCCCAATCTACTGACTCAAGGTTCTATATTCCGCCCCAATTTACAGCCTCTAAATTTGATGGCATGGCTATTGAAGCCAGGGTGCTGAAAGATTGTGGCATCTCAGGACCAGTGGTGTCTACCATAGTGAATGCTAGAAAAGCAGTCACTAGGAAGATCTAGCACAAGGTCTGGAAGACTTATACTGCTTGCTGTGAAGCCAGAAAATGACATCCTCGGAAATACGTGATTGGGAGAATTCTCTCTTTTCTACAGTCGGCTGTGTAAATCTGATTGGCTTTGAGTACAATCAGATGTCAGATATCAGCCCTGTCAGTATTCTTCCAAAGGCCTTTAGCCTCCCAACTGCTGGACTGAAACTTTATGCAGGGGGCATCTCGTTTGCTTCCCCCATTAGGTAACCTATGTGGTGCTGTCTGTGTTACAGAAACAACCATTTGAGCCCATCAAGGAAATTTCATTAGTCTTGCTGTCATGCAAGCTAGCCTTCCTGAACGTCATCACCTCAGCTAGAAGAGTTTCGGAATTGGTGGCCCTTTCATGTAAGGAACCATACTTATTCTTCACCGTGACTAGGTGGTGTTGTGCAGTATTCCATGCTTCTTACTAAAGGTGGTGTTGGCCTTTCATTTAAATCCGGACATTGTTTTGCCTTCTTTTTTCTCTCGGTCTCGTTCGGCGTAAGAGAGACGACTGCGTTTCTTGGATGTGGTCTGAGCAGTTAGAGTTTATTTGTCTAGATCTGTAGAGATTTTTGTTTTGTTTTTTGATTTTTTGTTTCACCAGAAGGACCCAAGAAGGGGCAGGCAGCTTCCAAAGCTTCCATTGCCAATTGGGTCTGTCAGTTGGTCATTCAGGCCTATAGTCTGAAACCAGTGGCATACCAATGGGGGGGAGCGGGCAACCCTGGGTGCCACACATTGGGGGGGTGTCAGGGATGGGACAGGGCAGAGCCAGTGCTCTAGAGGTGCGGTGCCTCTCTATATTCGTGGCAGCTGCTGATCTGTGTTATTCAGCTCACAGTTGGGCTCTTTACTGCCACCTCTGGCTGCTTCCTGTGTACTGCCAGCACTATTTTGGATTGCAGCTCCTCTTGTGTCTCACAGGGACATGTAGAAACAGGACCCGGGACTAGGAAGACCACCTTACAAGTGAGGGCTGTGAATACAAGTGAAAGGAGGAGGCTGTTTGTGTACAGGGGGGCAGCTGAGTGGGTACAGGTGTGTGTGTCTGAGGATGCAGCTAAAAGGGTACAGGTGTGTGGGGGGGGAAAGGAGTGTGTACAGGTGTGTGTGTGGGGGGGGTGGTGGGCAGGCGAGTGTGTACAGGTGTGTGTGTGTGTGTGGGGGGGGGGGGGGGGGGGGGCAGCAGAGTGTGTACAGGTGTGTGTGTGGGGGGGGGAGCAGAGTGTGCGTGTGGGGGGCAGCAGAGTGTGTACAGGTGTGAGCGTGGGGGGGGGGGCAGCAGAGTGTGTACAGGTGTGTGTGTGTGTGGGGGGGCAGCAGAGTGTGTACAGGTGTGTGTGTGGGGGGGAGCAGAGTGTGTACAGGTGTGTGTGTACAGGTGTGTGTGTGTGCGTGGGCAGCAGAGTGTGTATAGGTTTGTGTGAGGGGGGCAGCAGAGTGTGTACAGGTGTGTGTGGGGGGGGCAGCAGAGTGTGTACGTGTGGAGGGGCAGCTGAGTGTGTTACAGGTGTGTGGAGGGGACAGCGGAGTGTGTTACAGGTGTGTGGAGGGGACAGCGGAGTGTGTTACAGGTGTGTGGAGGGGACAGCGGAGTGTGTTACAGGTGTGTGGAGGGGACAGCGGAGTGTGTTACAGGTGTGTGGAGGGGACAGCGGAGTGTGTTACAGGTGTGTGGAGGGGACAGCGGAGTGTGTTACAGGTGTGTGGAGGGGACAGCGGAGTGTGTTACAGGTGTGTGGAGGGGACAGCGGAGTGTGTTACAGGTGTGTGGAGGGGACAGCGGAGTGTGTACAGGTGTGTGGAGGGGACAGCGGAGTGTGTACAAGTGTGTGGAGGGGACAGCGGAGTGTGTACAGGTGTGTGGAGGGGACAGCGGAGTGTGTACAGGTGTGTGGAGGGGACAGCGGTGTGTGTGTGTGTGTGGGGGGGGCAGCAGAGTGTGTACAGGTGTGTGTGTGTGTGGGAGGGCAGCAGAGTGTGTACAATTGTGTGTGTGGTGGGGGCAGCTGAGTGTTTACAGGAGTGTGTGTGAGGGAGGGGCAGCTGAATGTGTATGGGTGTGGGGAGGGGGCAGCCGAGTGTGTACATGTGTGTGTATGGGGGGCAGCAGAGTGTGTATAGGCGTGTACTGAGGGGGCAGCTGAGTGTGTACAGCTGTGTGTGAGGGGCAGCTGAATGTGTGTGTGTGTGTGTGTGTGTGGAAGGGGGGGGCAGCTGAATGTGTGTGTGTGGAGGGGGGCAGCTGAATGTGTGTGTGGAGGGGGGGCAGCTGAGGGTGTTGGGGGTCTGAGTGCGTAGAGGTGTGGGGGGGGGGATGGGACTGAGTGCATTTATGGGTGTGAGGGGAACTGAGGGTGTAGAGGTGTGACGAAGGGGCCGAATGTGTACAGGCATGATCACTGAAGAGGGGGTGCAAGATGGGGGGATGCCAGATAGAGGATCTGCCCCGGGTGCCAAATACTCTAGGCACGCTCCTGTCTGAAACATAAAGCTCCTCCCGTTAGGGAGAGAACTCTTTCTACCAGTGGTGTAGGAACCTCCTGGGCTTTTTGCCATCAGGTATCTGGGTTCAGACTTGTAAGGCCGCTACCTGGTTTTCAGTGCATACGTTTACAAAATATATTTATTACACATGTGACAGCCACCCAGCGTTGCCTGCAAGGATCTGTATTTGTGCAGGTACATGTGCAGGTTGCTGAGCATGCGCCATACCCCTGTGGCTGGAATGCCCAAGGTGTGTCACATTGCCCTACCTGAGCATACCGCGCTTAAGCTTCATCACCCAGAAATGGGGAGGGGCAGGGAATCTGACTACCAGAGGGCAATGTAAAATTAGTACATAAAAAAAGTAGGAGCACAGAGGGCAGATAAAATATGTGCCAGAGAGGCCATTTTAAGGCAAATACTGTGCCAGGCAAAGGAACCTAGCAACACAGGCACTGCACAGGGAGAGAGGCAGCTGGGTGGCAAACTATCTATATATACACACATGAGCATGAGGACTGTGCGCATGAACACAAACACCACCATACCCCAGCTATATATATATTTATAGAAATACAACAAAAAAACATACAAGCTTCCAAAACATGAGATTGGAGTGGAGGGGAATGTAATAAGTGTCACTTAACACAAGACATAAAAATACAAATAAATGTTTTCATACAATAAAAAAAAAAACCTTGACATGGTTAAAAACGAGATCCATATCCTAATTACACAGGATCCATGTGCCCTCATTTCAGAAAGATATGGAAAAAAGTACATGACCTACAAAATATACAAAATACAGTAACATCGACATATAAAATACATAAATAAATCAATCACGGAAGGGTGGAGGGTAATGGATGGAAAAAAAAAAAATAGGATTTTTTTGTACTCACCATAAAATCCTTTTCTCTGTAATTCACTGACCGACACAGCTCCTCTCTTTAGACCATTGGGTTGTTACGCCACCTTTAGGAGAGGACTAGGCATAACATGTTAACATGTAAACTCAGAACTTCTAGTTCCGCCCAAGGGGCAGTACCTTAGGTAAAAATAGGAGGGACGGGTGCTGCATCGGTCGGTGAATTACAAAGAAAAGGATTTTACGGAGTAGAAAAAAAATCCTATTTTTCTCTTATATTCACCAACTGACACAGCTCCTGTCTTTAGACCATTGGGATGTCCCCAAGCAGTGCCAAAATGAGGGGTGGGAAAAACAGCATAAAAAAACTTCATCCACCATGGCATGTGGGAACTAGTATAAACTTTACCCACAAAACGACGACAGTGTGTGGGAATAACAAAACTTTTTTCCCCACAAAAAAACAGGGTGTTCCTCAACAGAGAAGCACTACCCTCAAACCGAACCAGAACTGCGGTAATAAATGCAACAGTGCATTTACCTAAAAGTACTGCGTTTTTACCCCGAAAAAAACAGGAAAAAAATGTAAGTGCAATTGCAACTATACAGCCGCCTGCAAAACGTTGCCGCCAAAACAGGCATCAGCCTATGCACTGACATCTACCTTGTAGAATTTTGTAAAGGTGTGAACAGACGACCAGGTCGCCGTTTTACACACTTGAGCGACAGATGCTTGATGTTGGAAGGCCCAAGATGTTCTAATTGCCCTTGTGGAGTGGACCGTGACCGGAAAGGGGGGCACAGGCTCCTTCAAGGCATAGGCCTGTACTACAATCTGTCTAATCCACCTGGAAATGGTGGCCGACGAGACTGCCATGCCTTTTTTCGGACCAGCCACCAAAACATACAGGAAGTCTGACTTTCGAAATCGAGTCGTGGCAGACAAATACACCCTCAGAGCCCGAACCACGTTCAGAGCATAAAGGGCCACTTCCTTAGGCTGTGTCGGCTTAGGACACAGAGATGGTAACACAATGTCATCATTGATGTGGAACGCCAAAAACCACCTTCGGCAGAAAAGAAGGTTGCGGACGCAACCCCACCTTATCCCTGTGGATAACCAGATAGGGCGACTTGCAAGACAAGGCCGCCAGTTCCTAAACCCTCCTGGCCGATGTAATGGCCACTAGAAAGACCATTTTCTGGGAAAGAGTCAACAGGGGAACCTCTCTGATATTTTCAAATGGCAGTTTCTGAAGCGCCGATAACACCAGGTTCAGATCTCACGGGGGTAGCGGTGGACGCACCTGAGGAACTACATGTCGGACCCCTTGAACAAAAGTGCTCACTAGAGAGTGAGACACTAAGGGTCGCTGAAAAAAGACAGCCAAGGCTGATATTTGTCCTTTAATGGTGCTTAAAGCCAATTTCTGGTCTACTCCTTGCTGTAGAAACAGCAGGATCCTGGATATAGAAAAGGAGCGCGGACGCCATCCTTTCTCCTCACACATGGAGATGTAGACCTTCCAAGTACGATGATATATCTTCCGAGAAGAAGATTTTCGTGCTCTCAGCATAGTTGGGATCACCGAGTCCGAAAGACCCCGGATCCTCAACACCTGGCTCTCAATAGCCATGCCGTTAAAACCAGGGATGGTAAAGCAGGATGGAGAATCGGACCTTGAGACAGAAGATCCTCTCGTAACGGCAGTCACCAAGGGGTGTCCTGCCAGCAGGCGCACTAGGTCTGCGTACCAGGGATGCTGGGGCCAATCTAGGGCAATCAGTATTACTGGGATCCCCTCGGCCTCCACTCTGCGGAGAAGACGTGGTAACAGTTTCAGCGGAGGAAAGGCATAGATCAGCTGGTATTGATCCCACGGAGCCACCAGCGCGTCTGACGCGTCTGCCCACAGATCTCTTGTCCTGGACATGAATCTCGGCACCTTCCGATTGAGACAGGAGACCAAAAGATCCACGTCTGGTGTGCCCCATCGCAGGCACAATAGCCTGAACACCTCCAGATTCAACGCCCATTCTCCTGGGTCCAGCAACTGGCCACTTAGATAGTCCATCTGCCAGTTCCCCACTCCCGGGATGTAAATGGCCGACAGGGCCGGTACATGTCGCTCTGCCCACTGAAGGAGGTGATCGACCTCCCGTGCGGCGGCCCTAGATTCTTATTCCTCCTTGGTGATTGACGTATGCCACTGCCGTGGCATTGTCTGACTGGATCCTGATTGGACTCTCTTGAAGTCTTATCAACCATGTGGATAGACATAGCCTGATCGCTCTCAGTTCGAGCAGATTGATCGGTAACTTGGATACCTCCACCGATAAGAGGCCCTGGGTCGACTGAACTCCCATTACTCCACCCCAGCCAGATAGGCTGGCCTCCGTTGTGATCACCTGTCCACTTCAGAGGTAGGAAGGACTTGCTGGACCGAAGTGGCGGGGACCTCAGCCACCAAATCAGGGAATCCATGACTAACTGGCTCACCTGAATCTGCTGATCCAGGGACAACGGAGATTTGTCCCATTTTGTCAAAATCTCCTTCTGCAGGACTCTGGTGTGAAACTGGGCATACGGTACTGCCTCGAAGGAGGCCACCATGAGTCCTAGGACTCGCATTCAGAAGCGTAGCGACGACCACCTGCGGTTCATCAACAATTTCACCGCAGCTCTGAGAGTCTGCAGCTTGTCTGAAGGGAGAAAAACTCTCGCTTCCATGGAGTCTAGCAGTAAGCCTAGGTACTCCAAACGCTACCACCGACTTTTTTAGGTTCAACAGCCACCCAAAATCCTGCAGGGTCTGCATGGTGATCGCCACATCCTCTTCTAACTCTGAGGTGGAAGATTCTCTCAGAAGGAGATCGTGTAGGTATCCCACAATCGTGATCCTGCATTGCCACAGCAATGCCAAAACAGGAGCCAATCCCTTGGTAAAGACTCGGGGGGCTGATGCCAAACCAAAAGGGAGAGCCACAAACTGGTAGTTGGCTTCCCCGACTGCAAATCGCAGAAACTTCTGATGCCGGAGGCATATGGGTATGTGCAGGTACACATCCTGGATGTCTAAGGAAGCCAGGGAGTCCCCTTGATGGAGTGCAGTGACTACTGAGTGAACGGATTCCATTGTAAACCTCTGTACTTTCACAAAGTAATTGAGGGCTTTCAGGTCCAAGATTGGACGTACCCCTTCCTTTTTGGGGACTACAAACAGGTTTGAGTAGAACCCCTTGACTCAGCAGGTCCCTTACCACCCCCAAAAGGGCCTCCCAGCGAGCCAGGAGTACGGGTATGCTGGAGGGGAAGAATCTGTTTTGTGGCCAAGAGAGGAACTCTATCTTGTAGCCTGAGGAAATCGGTAGCACGTTTGCTCGCAGGCTTGAGGTTCCAGGGATGCTTTGGTCCTTCAGAGGTCGTCCAGTCAGGCTGGGGGTGCTTGGTCGAAGCCCCGGGTGGATGAATAAGCTGTTTGTAAGCGGAGAAAGAGGGTCCTTGCCTACAGCGTGGCTCCTTAGCCTTCCTGGCCTGTGGGAATAGTGTACTCATACCACCTGTGCCATTTTTAATAATGTCATCCAAAGAGGCTCCAAAGAGCCTGTTGCCAAGGAAGGGAAGATCCGTCAGGGTTTTTTTGGATGCCTGGTCAGCAGACCAGCATTTTAACCAAATTAGGTGCCTCAGCACTACTGCTGACACTAAAGTCCTGGATAACAGAGGAAGGGTATCCAGGGCTACGTCACTAATGTACTTCAGGCCTTGCACTAGTTGGTCTGCTAGCTCCACGCAGACAGGAGAAGCCTGTTGTTCTCCCAGTTTTGCCCACTCGGTTAGTGTCTGCGACACAAGTACGGATGCCAGTACTGGTCGCATGGTTGACCCTACAACCGTAAACAAGGAACGAGCCACTTCCTAGACCTTCCTGTCCGTGGGGTCCTTAAATGCAGGAGTCCCCTCTACCGGGATCATGGTTACTTTGTTTAACCTGGATACTGGGGGGGGTCCATGACCGGAGTAGCCGACCATTTTTTGAGAAGGCTCTCCTCAAAGGGGTAACGCACCACCACCATGTATTTGGGGACCGAAAAGGGTCCGTTGCGGTCGACCCCATTCCTTGTAAATAAACTTGACAAAATAAGTCAGATACGGGAACACCTTAGGTGAACAGGCTGGCTTACGGGACCCAAAAGGGACCGTTACATCAGCAGAGGGATCCGTTGGCTCCTGAATCATCAGGGTATCACGCACAGCTGTGATAAGTGCTCCAACAAGCACTTTGTCTCACACGGACCGGACGGGAACTCATCCTCACTGTCCGGTCGGTCCTGGTCAGCTTCATCTGAAATGACAGAGCAGCAGGGCCCAAGTCTGCGTCAGAGCTCTCCCCGGAGGAAGGGGGGGCAGGGGCTGTTTTTTTACCACCTTTGCTCCCACGCACCGCCTCCATCTTAGCAATGAACAAATTGAGGACCGCCGACAAAGCGTCCAGAGGCACTGCACAGTCTGCAGGCGAACCGGTTGCAATTGCCTGGATTACGGGGGAAGAAACACTAGTTTCTGAAGCCATGCTGACCCTACCCTGTCTGCCACCTGATGGGGACTTAGGACAGTCATAGTCCCACCCTCCTAACTGCTGCTGGCTGAGGGGCTCTTTCTTGCAGGACTCAACACCCTGACTGGTTCTGCGCTGTCCAGCTAGTAGTGCCTGTGTCAGCTCCCAGGTGCATAAGAGATCACACTGCGCTGTCCAGAGCTGCTGCAAATGGCGCTGAAACTGATCACAAACGTGTTCAGGCTTCAAGAAAATGGCGGCCAAGTGTTCAGTATAAAGGACATAATCACAGGGAAATGGCCGCCGAACTACAGGGAAGCATGCTGCTCCTTGCCCCACCAAAGATGGCCGCCGAACACTGTATACCATGAGGGACAGTGAAACAAGACAGGCAGAGAAATGGTGGTGAACAGCGCTACAGCAATCAACAGGAACAGCCTCCAGACACCTCCAGGGAGAGATCCACACACATCCAGGACACAGCCAGCCAGAGCAGTCCCCCCCAGGTGAGAGCCCCTGTCTATGGCACACACACACCGCTTAGCAGCCCATGCAGCATCCCCCACAGGGAGGGGGGGAGGGAAGACAGGGAGAGAAGAGAGGGAGGTGAGGGACCCCCGAATTGACCTCCCAGGGAATGCCCAGCCCCACCAAAGCAGGGAGAGCTGTACTTACCAGTCCTGCAGAGCTGGGAGACATTCCATCACAGACCCACTCTCCGATCAGTATGGGGTGGCTGGTGGCCCGACAAACTGACACAGACATCAGTAGCCCGGTCATGTGTGCCCCGGAGCATTAACGCTCACCGACCACCTCTGGAGCTGAGGCATGTCGTGGCCGACCCCGCGCGGAGCTCTGGTCTGCACGCGCTCGCTGGCCAGGCTGAGGAGACTAAAAGGACAAGGGTATCCAGCCTGTCACCCAGCCGGCTGTAGATAGCTGATCACAGGATCATTCATCTTGCGCAAAAAGCCAAGCTTCTGCATAAAAAAATGCATGGACCGATGGGCCCACAGGGTTTCTAGGTCCTTCCTCTTCACTAGGCAAAAAAAAAAACTGAAGCTGCAAGGCAGGCCGAGGGGGTTGTTACCTACGGGACCACCCCTTGGGCAGAACTAGAAAGTTCTGAGTTTTATATAACATGTTATGCCTAGTCCTCTCCTAAAGGTGGCGTAACAACCCAATGGTCTAAAGAGAGGAGCTGCGTCAGTCGGTGAATAAAAGAGAAAAAAATAATACACTAAAATATAAAAAAGAAAATTCCTTCCCATCCTGAAGGGAAAAACTAGACTCATATCATATGGGGAAGACAGCAAAGGGCAGGCTAATATTCCATGAAAAACACATAACCAAGGACACCCCACAGCAGTAAAAATGAGCACTTAGCTAGTTAAAATATATCAAAATCAACTGTAATTCAAGAGAACCCTTTAGAGGTCCATGACACTTCACCAAATCTTTGCACCTCAGATTTACAGAGTTAAGGACGTCTTCATCCCAGACCCCTGGTGTATATTAAGGTCCGACTTCTCTGAAAAACATTTCCCACACTCGGGAAAGAAATATGGCTTCTCTCCCGTGTGAGATGTTTGATGTGTTCCCACCTGAGATGCCTGATGTCTAAAAAGGTCTGATTCTTATGAAAAACATTTCCCACACTCAGGGCAGGAAATAAAAAAAACATTTCCTTTAATTAGATAAATGCAGGTTCCCACCTGTGTGAGATTTTTGATGTCTAACCAGGTGTGATTTCCGTGAAAAAAATTTCCCACACTCAGAACAAGAATACGGCTTCCCACCTGTGTGAGATATTTGATGTCTAACAAGGTTTGATTTCTGTAAAAAACATTTCCCGCACTCAGGACAGGAATATGGCTTCCAACCTGTGTGAGATCTCTGATGTCTAACAAAGTCTGATTTCTGTGTAAAACATTTCCCGCATTCAGGGCAGGAGTACGGCTTCTCACCTGTGTGAGATCTCTGATGTATAACAAAATCTGATTTCTGTATATAACATTTCCCACACTCAGGACATGAATATGGCTTTTCCTCTCCGTGAGACCTTTGATGTCTAACGAGGTCTGATCTCCATGCAAAACATTTCCCGCACTCTGGACAGGGATACGGCTTCTCACCTGTGTGAGACTTCTGATGTCTGTTAAGATTGGATCTGTCTGAAAAAGATTTCCTGCACTCAGAACAGGAATATGGTTTCCCCCCCTGAGATCTCTGATGTACATTTGGGCCTAATTCGGAGATAAAACTTTCCCCATAAACAGGACAGAAAAATTTCTCCTGCCCCTGAATTCCGGCACCAACCCTCACAGTATAAATCTTCTCAGAGTCAGAGGTATTCGATGGCCTATCCACATTGTGAAGCCCACCATCTATAACCAAGCTCCTTGTCTTTTCTCCGACACAATCTTGTGTGATGTCCTCATCTTCCACTTTAATACCTGGAGATGAACTGCGACGATCCTTTGAGAGTTTCTTCATGGCGTTTCCTGGAAAAATATGAAAACATGATCAATGAACATGGGGAGGTCATTCCCTACAATCAATGGGGACTGGGAGATGCATCCTCTTCTCACAATCACACAAGTCATGTGATCTCTGATAACAAATAGCTAGCAGAGATAAGAGAAGAATATATTATGGCTGACCTGTGCTGATCTCTGTAGGAGTGTCCTCCTCTATAAATGTCCTCGTCATTCCATCCTCCTCCATAGACTGCTCATCATACATCTCTTCTACTTCACCCTCAACTTTTATGATAATCAGATCTTCACCCTAAACCAACAGAATGGCAGAAAATAACATGTGTAAATTAAAATAGGATTTTTATATACAGCTTACCTGTAAAATCCTTTTCTTGAGAGTACATCACGGGACACAGGAGCTCATTACATAGTGGGTTATATAGGCACCTCTGGTGATTGGACACTGGTTAACCCCCAATTAAGGAGAATTCCTCCCCTATATAACCCCTCCCATATGGGAGGCACCTCAGTTTTGTAGCAAAGCAATAAGAAACCACGTAAAACCCAAGAGGGGCGGGAGCTCTGTGTCCCATGATGTACTCTCAAGAAAAGGATTTTACAGGTAAGCTGTATATAAAAATCCTATTTTCTTGATCATACATCACGGGACACAGGAGCTTCATTACATAGTGGGATGTCCCAGAGCAATGCTCAGATTGAGGGGAGGGAGACACAGATCATAATTATAGACCGCCATGGGCCAGAGGACCTAAAACTGCAGCCTGCAGTACACTGCGCCCAAAGACGATATCCTCTTGCCCTCTGACATCCACCTGATAGAATCTGGTGAATGTGTGGACTGATGACCAAGTTGCAGCCTTACAGATCTGAGCCAGGGAGGCCTGGTGATGCACTGCCCAAGAAGCACTTACAGCCCTAGTAGAGTGCGCTTTCACTTGAAAAGGAGGGATTTTCCCTCTAACATTATAGGCCTGAGAAATAATCTGTCTAATCCACCTTGAGAGAGAGATTTTGATGCCGCCTGGCCCTTCCTGGGGCCTTCCGGCAAAATAAATAAGCAATCAGTTTTCCTTATCTGAGCCGTTGCTTGAGGATAGATACCGATTGCCCTAACCACATCCAAAGTGTGCAAAGATTCTTCTTCTGCGGACTGTGGGTCCGGAAAAAAGGATGGTAGGATTACATCTTGATTCAAATGGAATCCCGAAACCACCTTAGGTAGAAAGGACCTGTTGGGGCGCATGACCACCTGGTCCTTAAGAACAATTAGATACGGCTCTTTGCTGGAGAGAGCTGCTAGTTCTGACACTCTTCTAGCCGTGGATATGGCTACCAAGAAAACCAATTTTTTGGTCAAAAGAACTAGTGAAGCCAGATGCAAAGGTTCAAAAGGTTGCCCCTGCAAAGCTGAGAGAACCAAATTCAGATCCCATGGGCATACCAGAGGTTTGACTGGCGGTCTTATCCGCATAGCCCCCTGGATGAAAGCCCGCACCAAGGAATGCGATGCAAGTGGCTTCTGAAAAAACACTGACAAGGCCGAAATCTGCACTTTGATAGTGCTTACGGCCAAATTCATTTCTAGGCCTGACTGGAGAAAGGCCAAGATCCTGCTAATGACATACTTTCTAGGATGTCATTCCCTGAGTTCACACCAGGAAACATATGCCTTCCAGATTTTGTTATAAATAAGCCTGGAGGCCGGCTTTCTGGCATTAACCAGAGTAGAAAGGACTGGCCCCGAAAGCCCACGGTCTCTCAGAATGTGGGTCTCAGCAGCCAAACCGTCAAATTCAGACTGTGTAAAGCAGGATGGTAAATTGGACCCTGTGAGAGCAGATCTGGCCGGAGTGGGAGGACCCATGGCCTGCCTACTGCCAACTTCATGATCTCTGTGTACCACGGTCGCCTGGGCCAAGCCGGGGCTACCAAAAGAACCGATTTTCTCTCCATCTTGACTCTTCCGAGGAACCGCGACAGAAGCGGGCACGGGGGGAAGGCATAAATCAGATTGTACTGATCCCAGGGAACTGTCAGAGCATCTGACCCCTGAGCAAGTGTATCTCTTGTTCTTGACACAAATTTGTCCAGTTTTCTGTTGAACCTGGATGCAAACAGATCCACGTCTGGAGTACCCCACCTGCAACATATGTTCCAAAACACGTCGGGGTGCAGAGCCCATTCTCCTGGGCACAACTGCTGGCGGCTCAGAAAATCCGCCTGCCAATTTTCCACTCCTGGAATGAAGACTGTAGAAAGGCATGGAACATGCCTTTCTGCCCAGACAAGTATGCGATTCACCTCCTTTTGCGCAACTAGACTCCTGGTACCGCCCTGGTGATTGATATAGGCCACTGCTGTGGCATTGTCGGACTGAACCCGAACAGGGAGACCCCGTAGTCTGTAAGACCACTTTATGAGAGCCATATAAACTGCCCGGATCTCCAAGACATTTATGGGCAATAGCTTCTCGATCGCAGACCATTTGCCCTGCGAGCACGTCTCCTCTAACACTGCTCCCCAGCCTGTCAGGCTGGCATCTGTCGTAATAACCTTCCATGGGAGAGGAAGAAAGGTTTTGCCTTTCAGCAAATTCTCAATTTGTAACCACCAGACGAGACTCTTGCGTTTCCCTGGGGATAGACGCATAGGAAGATCCAAGGATTGGGGCTTCCTGTTCCAAGCCGCAAGGATGCATCTTTGCAGAGGCCTTGAGTGGAACTGGGCAAATGGAACGGCCTCGAAGGAGGCGACCATTTTCCCTAACAGTCTCATGCATAACCGAATGGGGGAAGATCTCCTGCCCAGAATTAGGCGCACCAGATCCCCGATGGCCAAGGCTTTTGGCATTGGAAGAAACACCTTCCCTGAGCGGTGTCGATAAACATACCCAGGTATTCCAACCTGGTAACAGGCTGTAGGGACGACTTTTCTAGGTTTATAATCCAACCTAGGCATTCTAGTGTTCTGGAAACACTGTGGTTCAGGAACGCTACTGTTTTCTCTATGAGAAGCAAGTCGTCTAGATAAGCCATGAGGGCTATACCCTGAGCTCTTAGGTTTGCCAAGAGAGGGTCCAGAATCTTTGTGAAGACTCGAGGGGCCATAGCGAGCCCTGAACGGCAAGGCCACAAATTGAAAATGGCGCCGCTCTACCGCGAACCTTAGATACTTTTGGTGTGCGGGAAAAATTGGCACATGGAGATATGCATCCTTGATGTCTATTGATGCCATAAACTCTCCCCCTTGCAGGGAGGAGACCACAGTGGGATAGGTCTGACACTTCCATTTGGCTTCGGAACAGTGAAGAGATTCGAGTAAAACCCTGAACCCTGTTCTTTTGGGTCCACTTCTACTATCACCCCCTGGGATAGTAAGTGATCTAAGGCCAGAAATAGCGGTTTTTGCTTTACTGGATCCCTGGGGATCCTTGACCTTAGAAAGCGAGAAGGTGGAATCTCCTGAAACTCTAGCTTGTAGCCCAGAGATACTGAAGAGATCACCCACTTGTCCCGGATCTCTTCCCGCCAGGCTTCCGCAAACTGCCGAACCCTTCCCCCCACTCGGCCGAGTGGGGGCGCCCCTTCACAAGGAAGCTTTTGGGCTCTGCTTGGCAGGCTTCCGCCCCCAAGTCTTTTTCTGCCCTTGGGCCCGGCTCTGAGCCTTTCCTGTAGAGGAGGGTTGAGAAGGCCGTCGCCACTGCTTAGAGCTTGATGCTCCGGGAGAGAGAGAACGCCTAAATGATGGACGTTTGCTCTTTTTGACTGGAAGGAGAGTAGATTTACCCCCTGAAATTTTTTGGACGAATTTGTCTAATTCTTCTCCAAACAGATGTTCCCCTTTAAACAGGAACCCAATCAAATGCTTCTTGCATGATAGCTCAGCTTCCCAATTCTTTAGCCATAGGGCCCTTCGCATGTGTACCAACAGGAGAGACAAACGAGATGCTTGTTGGACAGAATCCAAAATCGCATCAATCATGGAACACAGAATTTGAGGTATTTCTGCATAATTCTCCACTTCCTCACTGGGAAGGAGGCCAAGCATCTGCTTAACCTGTTCCTTGAGGAACTGACACAACCCCACGGCTGCGACTGTAGGTTGCACTACAGCGCAAGTCATGGAAAAGGAGGCTTTCAATAAGGTTTCCAGCTTTTTATCAGTTGGATCTTTAAATACCTGAGCATTATCCAAGGGACAAGTCAGGTTTTTATTCACACAAGAAACAGCCGCATCGACAGATGGGACCCCCCAATTCTTGGTGAAACTTTCCTCCAGATGATAATGCATAGAAAACCTTTTAGGAGGAGTAAACAGTTTATCGGGATGTCCCCAATCCTCATACATCAATTTATCCATTAAGGGATGAATTGGAAAGGAAAAAGCAGTCTGTGGGGCTTTCCTGACTCCCAGGGAAAAGAGACAGAGGATGTAGCGACTTCAGCAGCAGGCATTCTGAATGTGGTACGCACCAATTCAGTATAATACTGCACCTGTTTTCTGAGCGCCTGGGAGGAGGGGATTCTCTCCTCTTCCTCTGATTCATCCGACTGCTCATGATCCCTGTCCCAAGATAGGGATCTCTCCTTATTGTCAGAAGAATCATCTGAAAGAGGAATCTCAGCAGAGGGAGGGGATCTACCCCTTTTCCTGCTATCTTTCAGGGAAGCAGAAATAAAATTCATGATTCTCCCTTCAAAACCCTCCAATGTAGCCCTAAGGGAGTCCTCAGTGACGTATACCGGGGCTGCGACATTAGGAGAGGCTGCAAATCCTGACAGGGGCACTGACTCGTCCTGAGAGGCTGGCTCCAGTTTTGCAGGGGGGGATGGTAATTTACAGGCATTTTTAGAACCCCTGGACCTAGGCGGTGATTTACCAGTGCTCTTGTTACCTCCCCCTGAGACCCTCTTACGAGGAGACATAGTCCTAAGCTACAAGCAGAGGTACTAGTACAAAGTGCAATCACTGTTGTGCTTAAAGTCTCACAATAAATATATATGCTTAAACTGCACAACCTGATGCTGAGTAGGTGTCTAGGTTTGCCTGGATCCAATCCCCACGGATACTTACTGCCCACAGCTCCTGTGTCTCACACTTACAGCCCCCTGACACTCTGGGCTTTTAAAACTGCCGTCTGGCGCCTGCGCAGTACAGCGCCGTGCACACCAACGTGCACGGCTTACAACCACACCCCCCCCTCCTCCATTAGTCTGGGAGCGCGCATGCATGAGGACCGCCGGAATCCGGGGGGGAATTACCTTGTTGTGGCAGGGACTGCAGTGGAGACGTGAGACCTCTGGAGAACCAGGCTTCACTGAGCGTGTGTACTGAAAGGCATGTAAGTATGCATCAGGCTGCTCTTACTCCCTCTAGTGGTGGAAACCAGGTAAGACATACTACTACTCAAAATGAAGAAATCCATAATATAATTATATATAGGATTAACTTCCCTTACCTGTCCTCGCCGCAGGAATTGCTGAAACAGAGATTCCAGCCTTCACTCATCACGGCGGGCACAGTTTGCCAACCTTCAGGTTTATCTGGGGTTCTTTCTCAGAAGAACCTCCAACCTGGACCTTGTAAAAGACTCTGCCAGAAACTTTCGTGCCATCTGTGTAAACAGTACACCAAGTCTGGTTTTCCCAGAGCCCAGCCTTCCAATAGGAGGGGACTTACAGGCCAACCCTCATTTCTTAGGATGACAAGGCCCAGGTACCATACCATCTTGGGAGTCAAATATCGGCCCGAGATATGGATCCGGTTTGTTGTAGCCCTTAGGCACCCGCAGGGACCTGCACAGAGCTTTCTTCATAGCACATGTTTTACGTGACCAACCACCATAGACACTGAAGAAAAAACTGAGGTGCCTCCCATATGGGAGGGGTTATATAGGGGAGGAATTCTCCTTAATTGGGGTTAACCAGTGTCCAATCACCAGAGGTGCCTATATAACCCACTATGTAATGAGCTCCTGTGTCCCGTGATGTATGATCAAGAAAAGTATTTATGATGCGAGATCACATAATACAATCTTGTCCACACATCGTCTCCACACATCAGAGTGTTCAACCATTTTATGTTCCCGACCCCTCAACTCCACCTACCTGATGATGGTGAGAGATGGTGTGACCTTCCTCTGTAGAATCCCGGGAATACAGAGGACGGGGACATCTCTCTGGTGGGTTCCTGCTGTTAGATGGTTCCATCATGATGTCCTTATAGAGATCCTTGTGTCCATCAAAAAGCTCCTTCATTACACCATACTCCTCATCCTCCAATGTAAACTCCTCTTTCACAACAACATTATCATCCTCGAGGTTTCCACTCTGAATATAGAATAAAAATGACATCAATGGTAACAATGCAGATAATGTACAGATTCTAATGATACTATCAGTGATTGTTTCTCATCTACCTGATGATGGTGGGGGATGGTGTGACCTTCCTGTGTGGAATCCCGGGAATACAGAGGACGGGAACATCTCTCTGGTGGGTTCTCATACACACACACACACACACACACACACAATGATACAGTCACCATCCAGACACATCCCTTGTCTGTTACTGGATAATGTCCCAGAATTCCCAGCACCGCTCACCTCTCCTGTCAGCAGCTCCATCATCTTCTTGGTGACTTCTAGAATCTTCTCCATGTTGTGTCTCTCAGGTTTTAGGGAGTCACATGGAGGCACTGTGATGGTCATATGATCACCTGACTTCACAAGAGGAAATCTCTGTATTGGAGAACCAATAGGAATGTAATGTTAGAATCCCGGAATCCTCCTCACCTCTCCGGTCAGGTCTGTGCTTTATTGACCGCTTTACAACCACCCACCGCCTATATACTGCAGAAGGGTGGACGCTCTGCATCGGAACCTGGTATGTGATCCATGTGCTGGGGTAGAGAGTGCCCCCGCCGCCCCATGCTGCGATTGGCTGCAGCACCAACCAATCAATGGCTGCTGGACGCCGATTGGTCGGCCGGCACATGACGATAGGCTCCAGTAACTACCGAAGAGAGGCCTGTGTATGTAAACAAACAAAACTCTCTTCTGACAGCAGCAATGTACTGTTTTTTTTCTTCCTGAAAAGCACATTGCTTAGTAAAAACACTTCACACAGTAACACAGGTTGGCCACACATCTAACCCAATCCCATCCAGTGTCATTGGTACAGCGACAGTGTATATTTTTAGCACTGATCACTGTATTAGTGTCACTGGTCCCCAGAAAAGTGTAAATTATTGTCCGATTATATGCCCATGACACCCAAATATATCTCTCTACCCCTCAGCTCACCCCATCAGTCTCCTCATACATCACTGATTTACTAACAGACATATCAGCCTGGATGTCACACCACTTCTTCAAACTGAATCCATCTAAAACTGAGCTCCTAATATTTCATGCCCCTTCCCCTGACTTCTCTGTCAAGATCAATGGCACAACTATCAGTCCGTCCCCACATGCCGGGGTGCCAGGGGTAACCCTGGACTATTAACTGTCCTTTGAGGCCCACACCCAATCCCTGTCCAAATCATGCCTCCTTAGCCTCCGCAACATCTCTAGAATACGCCTCTTTTTAACCAATGACACCACCAACCTTCAGATTCACTCCCTGGTTATCTCTCACCTCGACTACGGCAACTCCCTCCTCATTGGATTACCTTTACATCGACTATCCCCCCTTCAGTCCATATGAATGCTGCTGCAAGACTCATCCACCTTACCAACCGTTCTGTGTCCTCCACCCCTCTCTATGCCAATCCCTCCACTGGTTTCCACCCACCCAACGATTTTCAAAGTACTAACAATAATTTACAAAGCCGTCCACAACTCAGCTACATCACTAAGCTAGTCCCAAAATACCAACCAAGCCGCTCTCTTCGGTCCTCCCAAGACCTCCTGATCTCTAGCTCCCTTGCCACCTCCTCCCATGCTCGCCCTCTAGGGTTTCTCCATAGCTTCTCCCATCCTCTGGAAGTCCATACCACAATCTTTCCGACTGTCCCCTAATCTATCCATCTTTAGACGGTCCCTGAAAACCCTTCTCTTTAACCACTTGCCAACCGGCGCACACCGATATACGTCGTCACAATGGCAGCGGTGGGCAAGTGGGCGTACCTGTACATCCCCTTTAATTGGTGGGGCTAGTGGGTGCATGCCGCTTACAGCGTGGTCCATGCCTGTGGGACTCGATGTCCGCCGGTCTCCAGGTAACCGTGTCATGGAGCCGCACAACGGGGAAGTGCCTATGTAAACAAGGCATTTCCCCGTTCTGCCTTGTGTCCTGACAGAGATCACTGCTCCCTGTCAGTCATCAGGAGCAGTGATCGCTGTCATGTCAGTCGAAACCCACCCCCCCATTAGAATAACTGCCTAGGACACACTTAACCCCTTGTTTGCCCCCTAGTGTTTAACCCCTTCCCTGCCAGTGACATTTACACAGTAATCAGCACAATTTTATAGCACTGATCGCTGTATAAAAGACAACGGTCCCAAAATAGTGTCAGAAGTGTCCGATGTATCCGCCATAATGACAATGACACAGTCATGATAAAAATCGCAGATTGCCGCCATTACTAATAAAAAAATAATAATAAAAATGCCATAAATAAAAAAAAAAAAATATTATATATATATATATATATATATAAATATTTAAACTTTTGCGCAAACCAATCAATATATGATTATTGCAATTTTTTTTTACTATAAATATGTAGAAGAATACATATCGGCCTAAACTGAGGGAACATTTTTTTTTTATATATTTTTGGGGGTTATATTTATTATAGTAAAAAGTAAAAAATATTGCTTTTTTTTTTCAAAATTGTCGCTTTTTTTATAGCGCAAAAAATAAAAACCGCAGAGGTGATCAAATACCACCAAAAGAAAGCTCTATTCGTGGGGAAAAAAGGACGTCAATTTTGTTTGGGTGCAACGTCGCACGACCATGCAATTGTCAGTTAAACCGACGCAGTACCGAATCGCAAAAAGTGCTCTGGTCAGGAAGGGGGTAAAAATCTTTCCGGGGGTTAAAAAAGCGTTATCCTGCTTCTAACTAATACACAGTTTTACTTTCTCCATCAGCTCATCCCCTCCACAGCTACTACCTTTTGTATCAATTGACCCTCCCTTCTAGATTGTAAGCTCTAGCGAGCTGCGATTCCTCTTCTACCAAATTGTAATGTCTGCCTTTATTTTCTTAAGCCCTGCGCAAACTGCTGGCGCTATATAAATCCTGTATAATAATAATAATATATGTGGGGGGAAAAAAAAAAGAAAATTTATTTGGGTACAGCATCTCGCGACTGCGAAATTGTCAGTTAAAGTAACGCAGTGCCTTATCGCAAAAAAAGACCTGGTCATGAAGAGCGGTAAATCTTCCAGAGCTAAGGCTAAGAGTGATGTCATGTGACCTCCTCCCAGAATCCTCCTCACCTCCCCAATCAGGTCTGCGTTTTATTAATAGAGATAAGAGTGATGTCATGTGACCTCCCAGAATCCTCCTCACCTCTCCGGTCAGGTCTGCGTTTTATTAGTAGAGATAAGAGTGATGTCATGTGACCTCCCAGAATCCTCCTCACCTCTCCGGTCAGGTCTGTGTTTTATTAGTAGAGATAAGAGTGATGTCATGTGACCTCCCAGAATCCTCCTCACCTCTCCGGTCAGCAGGTAGATGATCTCCAGGGTGAAGTTTAGTATCTTCTCAGTCATGTGACTCCGGTCCTCCTCCATCCTCATTGATGTGGTGATATGCGGGTTTCTCTGTAGACGGATAGCGGAGAATGCACTGCTTAGCCTCTGACCAGCTGATTTGTAAGAGCCAATAACGTGGAGCAATAGATAACCCCGCCCCCTCACTATGAAAGGTTTAGCTCCCGGCAGCCATATTGTTGGTGTGTTGGAGCCTTGTGTAGGAAGAGATAACATTTTATACTGTGCCATAGAGTTCTTTAGACAGTAATGGTGGTCTACACATTCTTTTGAACTCCAACCCCCCCCCCCCCCCCCCGTACTCACATCTCTGCCCTCAGACCTCACATCCTTTCTTCATCACTAACTGCGTGTAATTGATTGTTAGTTCTTGTCTCCCCCATTTGTATTCTGTGACTTATGGGGGAAACATGTAAGTGTTATATATATATATATATATATATATATATATATATGGAATCCCCCCAATAATACATCATTTTTCATTATTCAAATTTATATATATCATTTATGTTTTCATGTTTGGTTTACTTTCTGCTATAGTTGGAGAATATATACAGCCCCCCCAGTTTGTTCTCACTCAGTTTTGGGGACCATTGGACCTGATTGCTGTCACAATATCTGCTGTGATTGTAATGGGATAAGAAGGGATAAGAACCTTCCTATGGCTCTCAGATGTGTTGTCACTTCCGCCGATCAGATCACACTGACACCCGCTGGATGAAAACGTGTCGCTGATAAAACTACCTGGGAAATGTTTTGTTTTGTTTTTTTACCCAAAATGAATCAGTTTTGAGGGGCACTCCTGCTGTATACAAGACAATCACCTTATAGAAGGAAAACTCAATTCCCCAGAGAACTTCCCTTCCAGAATGTTCCGGCACTGAGGCTGTCTGTGAATTCCGGGCTGTTCTGTAACACGGCACACAGATGGAAGGAATCCTCCATGTCTGACATGTAAACGATTTATAGATCTTATTGTCACAATCATTTAGAGGTTGGATGGCGGAATGAGGTCACTAGAACACTTTCTAGAGAGAATGGGACACTTTTCTACAGGTCTGTACAACAGTAAAAGGGGGAGGGGAGAGAAGAGGGACAGAGGGGGAGAGAAGAGGGACAGAGGGGGAGAGAAGAGGGACAGAGGGGGAGAGAAGAGGGACAAAGGGGGAGAGAAGAGGGACAGAGGGGGAGAGAAGAGGGACAGAGGGGGAGAGAAGAGGGACAGAGGGGGAGAGAAGAGGGACAGAGGGGGAGAGAGAAGGGAAGGGGGAGAGAAGAGGGACATAGGGGGGAAGGGGGAGAGAAGAGGGACATAGGGGGGAAGGGGGAGAGAAGAGGGACATAGGGGGGAAGGGGGAGAGAGAAGAGGGACATAGGGGGGAAGGGGGAGAGAGAAGAGGGACATAGGGGGGAAGGGGGAGAGAGAAGAGGGACATAGGGGGGAAGGGGGAGAGAGAAGAGGGACATAGGGGGGAAGGGGGAGAGAAGAGGGACATAGGGGGGAAGGGGGAGAGAAGAGGGACAGAGGGGGAAAGGGGGAGAGAAGAGGGACAGAGGGGGAAAGGGGGAGAGAAGAGGGACAGAGGGGGAAAGGGGGAGAGAAGAGGGACAGAGGGGGAAAGGGGGAGAGAAGAGGGACAGAGGGGGAAAGGGGGACAGAAGAGGGACAGAGGGGGAAAGGGGGAGAGAAGAGGGACAGAGGGGGAAAGGGGGAGAGAAGAGGGACAGAGGGGGAAAGGGGGAGAGAAGAGGGACAGAGGGGGGAAGGGGAGAGAAGAGGGACAGAGGGGGGAAGGGGAGAGAAGAGGGACAGAGGGGGGAAGGGGAGAGAAGAGGGACAGAGAAGAGGTACAAAGAGGAAGGGGGGGAAGAGAACAGGGACAGTTGGGGTGTTCCTTCACACTATCACCCCACATTTCTCTAATGCCTCTTCTCTGCTCTCACTATAAAGGTACTTACCTCTGTCCCAATGTGATGTAGGTAGGTATGATCAAGGCTTTTTTCTCAGCAGGTTCCCCCTCCCCCGATGCTGGTCCTGTGCTCACCAGTCACTTGTAACCATACAATCCAGACTTCTGTGTTTATAAATGACAGTGCAACTCCCCCCGATGGCTCCCACAGTCTTCCCTGCCCTGCATTATCCCTGTGAAAGCAGAGGAGGGGGAGGGGTTTTTACAGCCACACTAGTCTTATGGCATCAGCTCATCTGGAAGCCCCTCCCCCAGACTACACTCCCCACTTTCCTGCTGTGCACTGGAGGAGCTGATGTTCTGTAGCACCCCCTTTCTCTGGTATTCTCTAGATTTGTGTGAGTGGCGGGGTGCTAGGATAGATCTGTGCTGGGTGGTTTGGGGAAAATGTGAGGAAGGTTGTTTTTGGTTGTAAACTGGCCTGTGCATAATTCTGAACCCTGCACCCTGTGCATAATGCATTCCTAAACCCTGCACCCTGTGCATAATGCATTCCTAAACCCTGCACCCTGTGCATAATGCATTCCTAAACCCTGCACCCTGTGCATAATGCATTTATAAACCCTGCAACCTGTGCATAATGCATTTATAAACCCTGCACCCTGTGCATAATGCATTCCTAAACCCTGCAACCTGTGCATAATGCATTTATAAACCCTGTTCATAATTTACATCTGAACCCTGCCCAAAATTCACTCCTAAACCCTGTACCCTGTCCATAATTCATTCCTGAACCCTGTCCATAATTCACTCCTGAACCCTGTCCATAATTCACTCCTGAACCTTGCACCCTGTCCATAATTCACTCCTGAACCATGCACCCTGTCCATAATTCACTCCTGAACCCTGCACCTTGTCCATAATTCATTCCTGAACCTTGCACCCTGTCCATAATTCACTCCTGAACCATGCACCCTGTCTATAATTCACTCCTGAACCCTGCACCTTGTCTATAATTCACTCCTGAACCTTGTCTATAATTCACTCCTGAACCCTGCACCTTGTTTATAATTCACTCCTGAACCCTGCACCTTGTCTATAA
This sequence comes from Lithobates pipiens, assembly GCF_037356315.1. Lineage (NCBI taxonomy): Eukaryota > Metazoa > Chordata > Amphibia > Anura > Ranidae > Lithobates > Lithobates pipiens. The sequence goes on from NW_027507758.1 coordinate 627,328,795, forward strand.
TTCACTCCTGAACCCTGCACCTTGTCTATAATTCACTCCTGAACCCTGCACCTTGTCTATAATTCACTCCTGAACCCTGCACCTTGTCTATAATTCACTCCTGAACCCTGCACTCTGTCCATAATTCATTCCTGAACCCTGCCCACAATTCAATCCTGAACCCTGCACCCTGTCCATAACTAATTCCTGAACCCTGTTCATAATTCCCTCCTGAAACAAGCACCCTATCCATAACTCACTCCTGAACCCTGCTCATAATTTACTCCTGAACCCTGCACGCTGTCCATAATTCAGTCCTGAACCCTGCACGCTGTCCATAATTCAGTCCTGAACCCTGCACCCTGTCCATAATTCAGCCCTAAACCCTGCACCCTGTCCATAATTCAGTCCTGAACCCTGCACCCTGTCCATAATTCAGTCCTGAACCCTGCACCCTGTCCATAATTCAGTCCTGAACCCTGCACCCTGTCCATAATTCAGTCCTGAACCCTGTCCATAATTCAGTCCTGAACCCTGCACCCTGTCCATAATTCAGTCCTGAACCCTACACCCTGTCCATAATTCAGTCCTGAACACTGCGCCCTGTGCATAATGAACTCCTGAACCCTGCGCATAATGCACTCCTGAACCATGTGTGTGATGCATTACTAAACCGTGCACCCTGTGCCTGATGCATTCCTCAACCCTGCACCCTGTGAATAATTCACACCTGAACCCTGTGCATAATGCACTCCTGAAGACTGCATGTGATGCATTACTAAACCCTGCACCCTGTGCATAATCCACTCCTGAAACCTGCACCCTGTGCGTGATGCATTCCTAAACCCTGCTACTTGTGCATAATGCATTCCTACACCCTGCAACGTGTCCATAATTTACACCTGAACCCTGCCCACAATTCACTAGGGGTGCAACAGATCGTCACCGATCAGTGATCTCAATGGGTCACCCTGCTCGGATCGGCACATGCAGCGATCCGCGGAGCGCTCTGCGGTCACGGCCTTAGGAAAGGCAGCGGCTTCGGCCTAGCTCCGAAGCAGCGGCTATCTTTCTACACCCAGGCCGTTTACAAATGACGGAGCGATCACTTGTAAACAAACCGGCGTCATTATGAGGCCGGTTCCTCTCTCCCCTCTCTGTACTGATCCGTACAGTGGAGGGGGAGAGATTGGATGGAAGCAGCGCTGTGGGCTGCATCTGTAGTGCCCACAGCACTGCTCTGTGACAACCTACTCTGCAATACCCTGACAATACTCTGCCATACCCTGACAATACTCTGCCATACCCAGCCATGCTCAGCAATACCCAGCCATGCTCTGCCAATATTACAGTGGGGGAGATTGAGGATATTACAGTGGGGACTATATGGCGGTGGAATTTTCACAGGTTTTTGCAAATTCAATTATTATTTGCTGATCCGAAAAATGATCCGATCCATGACTCTGATCCTGAACTCTGTACCGTGTCCATAATTCATTCCTGAACACTGTCCATAATCCCCTCCTAAAACAACCCTGCAGCCTGTCCATAATTCACTCCTGAACCCTGCTCATAATTCACTCATCAACCCTGCATGCTGTCCATAATTAACTCCTGAACCCTGCGCTCTGTGCATAATGCACTCCTGAACCCTGCAACCTGTGCATAATGCATTCTTAAACCCTGCAACCTGTGCATAATTCACTCCTGAACCTTGCACCCTGTCCATAATTTACACCTGGACCCTGCCCACAATTCACTCCTGAACCCTGCCCACAATTCACTCCTGAACCCTGCCCACAATTCACTCCTGAACCCTGCCCACAATTCACTCCTGAACCCTTCACCCTGTCCATAATTCACTCCTGAACCCTTCACCCTGTCCATAATTCACTCCTGAACCCTTCACCCTGTCCATAATTCACTCCTGAACCCTTCACCCTGTCCATAATTCACTCCTGAACCCTGCACCTTGTCCATAATTCATTCCTGAACCATGCACCCTGTCCATAATTCATTCCTGAACCATGCACCCTGTCCATAATTCATTCCTGAACCATGCACCCTGTCCATAATTCACTCCTGAACCCTGGCCACAGTTCACTCCTGAACCCTGGCCACAGTTCACTCCTGAACCCTGGCCACAGTTCACTCCTGAACCCTGGCCACAGTTCACTCCTGAACCCTGGCCACAGTTCACTCCTGAACCCTGGCCACAGTTCACTCCTGAACCCTGGCCACAGTTCACTCCTGAACCCTGGCCACAGTTCACTCCTGAACCCTGGCCACAGTTCACTTCTGAACCCTGGCCATAGTTCACTCCTGAACCCTGGCCATAGTTCACTCCTGAACCCTGCACCCTGTCCATAATTCACTCCTGAACCCTGTCCATAATTCACTCCTGAACCCTGCACCATGTCCATAATTCACTCCTGAACCCTGCACCCTGTCCATAATTCACTCCTGAACCCTGCACCCTGTCCATAATTCACTCCTGAACCCTGCACCCTGTCCATAATTCACTCCTGAACCCTGCACCCTGTCCATAATTCACTCCTGAACCCTGCACCCTGTCCATAATTCACTCCTGAACCCTGCACCCTGTCCATAATTCACTCCTGAACCATGCACCCTAACAATAATTCATTCCTGAACCCTGCCCACAATTCCCTCCTGAACCCTGCCCACAATTCCCTCCTGAACCCTGCCCACAATTCCCTCCTGAACCCTGCACCCTGTCCATAATTCATTCCTGAACTCTGTCCATAATTCCCTCCTGAACCCTGCACCCTGTCCATAATTCCCTCCTGAACCCTGCCCACAATTCACTCCTGAACCCTGCCCACAATTCCCTCCTGAACCCTGCCCACAATTCCCTCCTGAACCCTGCCCACAATTCCCTCCTGAACCCTGCCCACAATTCCCTCCTGAACCCTGCCCACAATTCCCTCCTGAACCCTGCCCACAATTCCCTCCTGAACCCTGCCCACAATTCCCTCCTGAACCCTGCCCACAATTCCCTCCTGAACCCTACCCACAATTCCCTCCTGAACCCTGTCCATAATTCATTCCTGAACTCTATCCATAATTCACTCCTGAACCCTGCACCCTGGCCACAGTTCACTCCTGAACCCCGGCCACAGTTCACTCCTGAACCCCGGCCACAGTTCACTCCTGAACCCCGGCCACAGTTCACTCCTGAACCCCGGCCACAGTTCACTCCTGAACCCCGGCCACAGTTCACTCCTGAACCCCGGCCACAGTTCACTCCTGAACCCCGGCCACAGTTCACTCCTGAACCCCGGCCACAGTTCACTCCTGAACCCCGGCCACAGTTCACTCCTGAACCCCGGCCACAGTTCAATCCTGAACCCCGGCCACAGTTCAATCCTGAACCCCGGCCACAGTTCAATCCTGAACCCCGGCCACAGTTCAATCCTGAACCCCGGCCACAGTTCAATCCTGAACCCCGCCCACAGTTCAATCCTGAACCCCGCCCACAGTTCAATCCTGAACACCGCCCACAGTTCAATCTTGAACCCCGCCCACAGTTCAATCCTGAACCCCGCCCACAATTCAATCCTGAACCCCGCCCACAATTCAATCCTGAACCCTGTCCATAATTCCCTCCTGAAACAAGCACAATGTCCATAATTCACTCCTGAACCCTGCGCCCTGTGCATAATGCACTCCTGAACCCTGCGCCCTGTGCATAATGCACTCCTGAACCCTGCGCCCTGTGCATAATGCACTCCTGAACCCTGCGCCCTGTGCATAATGCACTCCTGAACCCTGCGCCCTATGCGTGATGCATTCCTAAACCCTTTGCCTAATGCACTCTTAAACCCTGCACCCTGTAAAAAAATGCACTCCAGCACTGCAACTGCCTATGGGTTTATCCACCTCCCCCCATTATTGACTGCTGTGAGTCTGCTGTCCAGGGTCTAATGCTGTGCAGGACACTATAGGTGAGCATCAAACTATTAAACCACAAATTCAACTAAGATTTAAATCCTGGAAATTCAGCAGAACCCGAATCCAAATCCCATTCCATGTTACCAGAGACTGGTAAGGTGAGAATTAGAGATGAGCCGTTATCTCCATCTAAATTAACCAGATATTGCCATATTTGGTCAAAGATGTCACCGCCATTTCTGGCCCCTCCTATATATAGCTGATGACAGGTCCATAACCATTGAGCAGGGCTAAGAGAAGAGGCCCTTGTCCTGCTTTGCCAGGGGAGTCCCCCTGGAAAGATACCCCTTGATGTTAAGGGCATGTGACCTGGTGTGGTTCAGGATGTGAGAAGAGCACACATTGGTCTTTCCCTTTATCACATGTCAGGCTATATACTCAGATTAAGGGTCTGGTATGGTTTTTTTCATTGAGTACTTCACCCTTTTTATGTTTGTTTTTCATGATGTACCCCCTCAAAATCCATACTTCTCTCAATCGATCTGGTATGCATTTGGGGGAACTCTACACATATGTGTTTTCCATTCTTGCTCTATGATGTCATACAGCAACATTTACAAAGGGAAAAAAACTGATACTTTTTAAATTGCCAGCAAATAACATTTCATCGCTGGCTTCTTAAAAAGAAAAAAAAAACACAGACCCCTCCAAAAGGTACCAAAAATACATAGCAGACCCTTGAAGGGGTCACTGTGCTGTTTATTTTTATTTTTTTAAGAAGCCAACTTTAAACTTTTTTTCCTTTGTAAATGACACCTCCCAGAATTCAGGCATCACCCCAGGATTGGGACATTCCCCAGGATAAGGACAACAACCGGGTTTAGGGTATCCTCCAGGATTATGGCAACCCCCAGAAATAGGACACCTCCCAGGATTCAGACATCCCCAGGATTATGACGCCCCCCAGGATAAGGACACCATCTAGGCTAAGAGCATCCCCAAGGACTAAGGCACCCCCCAGGATAAGGACAATAACCGGATTTAGGGTGTCCTCCAGGATTATGGCAACCTCCTAGAATTAGGACATTCCCCAGGATTAGGACACCTCCCAGGATTCAGACATCCCCAGGATTAGGGCACCATCTAGGCTAAGAGCATTCCCAAGGACTAAGGCACCCTCGAGGATTAGGACACCCCCAAGATAAGGACAACAACTGGGTTTAGGGTATCCTCCAGGATTATGGCAACATCCTAGAATTAGGACATTCCCCAGGATTAGGACACCTCCCAGGATTCAGACATCCCCAGGATTAGGGCACTCTCCAGGATTAGGACACCATCTAGGCTAAGAGCATCCCCAAGGACTAAGGCACCCCCCCAGGATAAGGACAACAACCGGGTTTAGGGTGTCCTCCAGGATTATAGCAACCTCCTAAAATTAGGACATTCCCCAGGATTAGGACACCTCCCAGGATTCAGACATCCCCAGGATTAGGGCACCATCTAGGCTAAGAGCATCCCCAAGGACTAAGGCATCCCCCCATAATAAGGACAACAACCAGGTTTAGGGTTTCCTCCAGGATTATGGCAACCTCCTAGAATTAGGACATTCCCCAGGATTAGGACGCCTCCCAGGATTCAGACATCCTCTGGATTAGGGCACTCTCCAGGATTAGGACACCCCCCCAGGATTAGGACACCATCTAGGCTAAGAGCATCCCCAAGGACTAAGGCATCCCCCCAGGATTAGGACACCCCCCAAGATAAGGACAACAACTGGGTTTAGGATGTCCTCCAGGATTATGGCAACCTCCTAGAATTAGGACATTCCCCAGGATTAAGACACCTCCCAGGATTCAGACATACCCAGGATTAGGACACCCCCCAGGATAAGGACAGCAACCGGGTTTAGGGTGTCCTCCAGGATTATGGCAACCTCCTAGAATTAGGACATTCCCCAGGATTAGGACACCTCCCAGAATTAGGACATTCCCCAGGATTAGGACACCTCCCAGGATTAGGACATTCCCCAGGATTAGGACACCTCCCAGGATTAGGACACCTCCCAGGATTAGGACACCTCCCAGGATTAGGACACCTCCCAGGATTAGGACACCTCCCAGGATTAGGACACCTCCCAGGATTAGGACACCTCCCAGGATTCAGACATCCCCAGGATTAGGACACCTCCCAGAATTAGGACATTCCCCAGGATTAGGACACCTCCCAGGATTAGGACATTCCCCAGGATTAGGACACCTCCCAGGATTCAGACATCCCCAGGATTAGGACACCTCCCAGGATTCAGACATCCCCAGGATTAGGACACCTCCCAGGATTCAGACATCCCCAGGATTAGGACACCTCCCAGGATTCAGACATCCCCAGGATTAGGACACCTCCCAGGATTCAGACATCCCCAGGATTAGGACACCTCCCAGGATTCAGACATCCCCAGGATTAGGACACCCCCCAGGATTCAGACATCCCCAGGATTAGGACACCCCCCAGGATAAGGACACGATCTAGGCTAAGAGCATCCCCAAGGACTAAGGCACCCCCCAGGACAAGGACAACAACCGGGTTTAGGGTGTCCTCCAGGATTATGGCAACCTCCAAGAATTAGGACATTCCACAGGATTAGGACACCTCCCAGGATTAGGGCACCATCTAGGCTAAGAGCATCCCCAAGGATTAAGGCAAACCCCAGAATTAGGACACCCCCAGGATTCAGACATCCCCCCAGGATTAGGGCACCCCCCCCAGGATAAGGACACCATCTAGGCTAAGAGCCTCCCCAAGGATTTAGGCACCCCCCCCCCCAGGACTAGGACACACCCCAGGATTAAGGCCTGTAGAAGGAGCTCATTCTCCGAGCGCGTAGCCTCTTTTATTCAGTTGTTTCTCCCCTGATGTCTCTCTGCTTCCTGGTGTCGTCATCCTCCCTGCACTCCACGGCGGCCCGGACCGACTTCTTGGTGGCCACAGGATGGATCGAAGCCCCCCCAGTCATCTGCCAGATCTGTGGACGCTTGTTTTGGATGCTGATCTACACCTGCAGACACCAGTTACAGATGAGCCTGTTTTTATGTTATTTCCTGTAGGTGCATTACTTATTTTACTAATAAATTGTATCTAATATATTACACTCAGGTTGGCGCTTCCTGTGTCCCTCCCCCTTCCTTATTATTTGACGCCCCCCTTGCCTATTAGCCCAGAAAATTTGCATTTTTAATTTGACAGATTTGGCTCCCATTTATTTTAATAGGATTCGGATTCAGATTTAGAATTTCTTAGAAGTGAAGTGAACCACACTCCGACCGAACCCAGGAAGGTTCATCTCATCTCCAGTGAGAAGGTGACACATCTCCACAATGAGGAGAATGTTCCGGACTCATAAGAGGGGAAATGGTCTGCCCCTGAAGGGGTTAATCTAGGTTTCCACACTATATATGTGTGTATCATCATCTGCTGGAGATAAAAGACATCACAGTGACTATGGAGGAAGAGAACGGACATGACGGGGGGTTACTGGGTGTAAATAGAAAATAAGATCTTATTACCTCCTCTGCTGCCCCTTCCAACAATGTCTTCTCGCTACTTCCTCACGACTCACCTCTCACCTGCAACTTCCTGTCTGTACCTGACATCACTTCCTGTCTGTATTCCATAGAGATCTCCTATCTGGGCAGAAGTGAGATCACCACCTTGTGGAGCCCAGAGGAACTGCAGCCCTGAGAAATGTCTCGTAGTGTGAATAAGGCCTTGTGCTGTGTGTGTATGTACTGTATATCCTTATAGATGGGGTCATCTCCACTCCCACCAAGGGGAATAGAAATATACGATAATAGAACAAGAACACCCCCCCCCTCTTTTTAGTGACAGACAAGACGGGGACACTGCTATTTGATAATTGTTACTGAGGGAACATTTATGTCTATCTTTGATGTTATGAAGAATGAGAACTATAATCGGAGGTAAATATTTTGCATTTAGTAATATGTCTGAGGGCGTCTCTCTGTCCTCGATTTGATCCCCTTGCAGTTGGCCCATTTTTTGGTGGGACATGTGAGATTTATCAGAGGGTGTTGCTGTAGATTGCTTTTTCTTTGTCTTTTTTTGTTGTTGTTTTTTTTCTTTTTTTGGGGGAAATTTACTTATGTATTGTTCAATATACAGTGTCTCACAAAAGTGAGTACGCCCTAGAGCTGCACGATGCTGGCTAAAATGAGAATCACAATTTTTTTTTGCTTAGAAGATAGATCACGCCGCGAGAAGTAAGCGTTAGTTAGAAGTAAGCGTTAGTTACAATGTTTCAAGTTCTACACTTGGCAGATTGCCCAGGATGCTTTCTTTTGACAGCTGAGTGAGCAGATAATCTCTCCACTTGTTTATATCAAATAATCGCCTACTCTCAGCGGAAGAGATCGGAAGAGGGGGGGGGGGGGGAATCGAGATCGCGTTTTTTTAACATTAATCGTGCAGCTCTAGTACACCCCTCACATTTTTGTAAATATTTTATTCTATCTTTTCATGTGACGACACCGAAGAAATTACACTTTGCTACAATGTAAAGTAGTGAGTGTACAGCTTGTATAATGCCGCGCACACACGATCGCACATTCCGACAACAAAATCCATGTTTTTTGTCCGACGGATGTTGGCTCAAACTTGTCTTGCATACACACGGTCACACAAATGTTGTTGGAAATTGTAAATGTCAAGAACGCGCTGACGTACAACATGCACGACGAGCCGAGAAAAATTAAGTTCAATAGCAAGTGCTGCTCTTCTGCTTGATTCCGAGCATGCGTGGAACTTTGTGCGTCGGAATTGTGTACACGCGATCGGAATTTACAAAATCGTATTTTCTTGTCGGTAAATTTGAGATCCAGATCTCAAATTTTGTTTGTCGGAAATTCCGACGGAAAATGTCAGATGGAGCCTACACACGGTCGGAATTTCCGACAACAAGCTCACATCGAACATTTGTTGTCGGAAATTTCGACCGCGTGTACGTGGCATAATGCCCTGTACACATGGTCAGACTTTCCAACGTAAAATGTGCGATCGGGCTGTGTTGGCGGAATTGTGTTGTCTCCCTGCCTCATCTGGCACTAAAAAAAGAGAGTAATCTTGTTTTATCTATATGAAAAGGGATGGTGTCCACTGAGAAATAAAGAAATATATATGTGACAAAAAAGAACTTCTCCACATATCTTTCTACATATATAGAAATATATTACTCCGGAGTCCAGCCTTTCTCAACCTCCAAAAGGTTTCTAGGGGGCCCTGAGAAAATAGTATTTTTGGTTTACCTGTAAAACCCATTTCTTGGAGCACATCATGTGAGATAGGGCATCTTTTTAAATCCTTGTCAACACTATTAAGTACCATCCACAGGTGATTGGACGCGGGAAAAAGGGCATAAGTCCCCTCCTAGTGCATAACCCCGCCCCAGTATGCAGGGCTCCAGTTTTGCAGCAAGCCATAGACCATAACACAGAGCGGAGGGACCTCTGTGTCTCCTGATGTACTCCAAGAAATGGATTCTACAGATAAACCAAAAAATCGTATTTTCTTTATCGTACATCATAGGACACAGAGCATCTTCTTAAATCCTTACTAACAGGGATCTAGAACACGAGCAGAGGGCAACAAGTTCCATAAACAACCAGAAATAGGAAAGAACCTCACGCAGACACCTACAAAAAAAACACTGCGCCCAAAATGCAGTTTCTCAGCATCTCACATCCACCTAGTAAACATCAAAAAGAGTGCGCCAAAGACCAGGTAGAAGCTTCACAAACCTGATACACTGAAAAAGGTAGATAGGGTCATCCTCAATAAAAGGTGGAACCTGTCCTTTGAAACTGTGAGCTTGGGCAATAAGCTGACAAATTCAACAGAAAAAAAATTTGACATGGAAACTGTGTGATTCTTCTTTTTGGTCTTCAAGTGCCAAAAAAAGAAATCTAATCACAGAATTGCAGCAGTCAACTACAAGTAAACCTGATAGCACGAGGAAAGATGCAACGTGAGAAAAACCTATTCCACAGATGACCGAGCCTAAGGACAAAGCCCTTGTACACACGGTCGGACATTCCGACGGAAAATGTCCGATCAGACCACGTTGTCGGATAATCCGACCGTGTGTGGGCTACATTGGACTTTTTCCGTCGGAATGTCCGACCAACAAAGTTCGAGAGCTGGATATAAAATCTTCCGACAACATGATCCGATCGGACTTTGTCCGATGATGTGTAGAGAATTCCGATCGGACAAAGTGCCACGCATGCTCAGATCAAATTATGAGACCAAAGCTATTGGCTACTAGCCTGAACGTAGTCCCGTCGTAACGAATGAACGTCATCACGTTCTGAAGGATCGGATTTTCCGACAACTTTGTCCGACCGTGTGTATGCAACACCAGTTTCGGACAAAATCTGTCGGAAAAAATCAGACGGATTTTGTTGTCGGAATGTCCGACCGTGTGTACAAGGGCAAAGAAAGGTAATACACTGTTCTGGTTGAGATGAAAAGATAGAAACCACTTTAGATAAAAAAGAGGTCAAAAAGCTATCTTAGCATGAAGGAAAAGACCAAGAAAGACCCCTTACAGAAAAGGACAACAAGTTCCGAAGTCCTATGAGCTGAGGTAATGGCAACCAGAACACACAACCTTCAACAAAGGGAACAAAAGGAAGGTGCTGAATAGGCTCAAATGGAGAATTCTGTAAAAAAAGAAAGAACCAAATGAATATTCCATGAAGCCAATGGCGGGCTGACTGGAGAAACAACACGTGTGACATCTAGTACAAAAGCATGCACCAAGAACAGGAACAGCAATCAGTCTCCAAAAGACAGCCAAAGCCAAAATATGACCCTTGATCATATACAAGGCCAGAAACAAATAATCCCCCATTTGGAGGAATACAAGATATGACAAACTGGAAACCTCTAGGTCAGAGATATGCAATTAGCGGACCTCCAGCTGTTGCACAACTACAAGTCCCATCATGCCTCGGCCTCTGGGTGTCATGCTTGTGGCTGTCAAAGTCTTGCTATGCCTCATGGGACTTGTAGTTCTACAACAGCTGGAGGTCTGCTAATTGCATATTCCTGCTCTAGGTCAATACCAACCAACATATGATTGCCAAGACTTTTGAAAAGTCTTCCTTGACTTAAGCCCCATAGACACTTTCAGATTTTATGCAGATTTTTTCCTTCAGACTTACCAAAACCATATAATATGAGGTCAAACTTTAGGAGTTTCAATTTGTATGCAATCAGGCAGGCCATTGCCAAGACTTTTGAAAAGTCTTCCTTGACTTAAGCCCCATATACACACTATCAGATTTTCTGCAGATTTTTTCCTTCAAATGATTTACTCTAAAAAGCTGATGTTATCTTTTTTCCATTACAGATTTCAGAGTTTGTAAAAACCGGAAAGATGTATACTTACCTTTCCGTAATTTTCCTTTCCTGTCGCATCTTCATGGCAGCATACAATCTGGGTTGTGACTCCGCCTCCACAACCTGATAGGACCACATAGCTATAAGATGACGAGACGGCCCCCGCCGCCAGTATTCTCAGTATATATGAATCACCTTCAACGGGTGGGTCATTGTATGCTGCCATGAAGATGCGACAGGAAAGGAAAATTACAGAAAGGTAAATATACAATTTTCTGGTCTCCTGTCACAACATGGCAGCATACACTCTAGGAAGTAACTCGCAGACTGGGTGGGAATGCAAGAAAAGTAAATTTATTAGCAAGAGAGAGGAGTTGGCCCTCCCGAAATCCACTGTTGATAGTCGTACAGAATCCACCTTATAATGCGATATAAAGGTGCTTCTGGAAGACCAGGTGGCCGCTTTAAAGATGGTCTCCGCCGAGACCCTACAATAGGCCGCCCAAGAAGTTGCAACTGCCCTGGTGGAATGCGCCTTTAAGCCCTCAGGAATTTGTAATTTACTCAGCAAGTAGGCCTTTTTGATAGTCTTTACCAGCCACGAGGCAATGACCGGGGTCAAATGGGCACATGATCCTCTAGTCATCCAGTTTCAGAGGGCTTGCCTTAAACTAAGGCCCCCTAGGAAACCTTCATTCCTGGTCTGGGACCACTCAGTTGTTTTGGAAATCTTGTCCAATGAACCGTTCTCTCCACTCGACAACATCTCCCTTTGTGATCTGACGCTCTTTTATAAGGGGGCCCCAGATACCGGCCCCCACCCTATGTGAATGAGTATGGGGTACAATGTACCCCTACCCATTCCCCTGGTGAAAAAAATGTAAAAAAAAAAACACAAAACAAGGGTTTAAAATAATTTATTGCACAGCTCCGGTGGTCTTCTTCCGTCTTGGGGGGTCTTCTCGCCGGACTCCTCAACTATCTTCTGCTTTTTTACTAGCTCTTTCACTAGTGGAGGAACCCAGCTTTCTTCTTTGTTGCCGCCGCCGTCCAGGGGTCTTCTTCCGACTTCGGGGGGGTCTTGTCCCCCTCTTCGGGGGTTCTTGTCCCCCTCTTCGGTTCTTCTTGCCGGGCCTTTGCTCCTTCTTCCAGCTCTTTTACTGGCGGTGGCCCGGTGTTCTGTTGCCACTGTCTTCGCCGCCTTCTCTTCTTCTGTTCTTCTCTTCGTCTTCCTTGAGATGTTGACTCGAGGCTGTCTCTGGCCGTAATGACAGGGACATGTTGTGCGGCGACTTATATAGGGACAATGGGCGGGGTCAGAGGATGCTAGGACTGTGACATCATAATGGGCGGGGACATCACCTGGTGACCCTGCCCATTGTCCCTATATAAGTCGCCGCGCAACACGTCCCTGTCATTACGGGCAGAGACAGCGTCGAGTCAACATCTCAAGGAAGAAGAAGAGAAGAACAGAAGAAGAGAAGAGAAGGTGGCGAAGACAGCGGCGACAGAAGACCGGGCCACTGCCAGGGTGGGGGGCCGGTATCTGGGGGCCCCCTTATTAAAGGGGGTTCCTGGATTCCAATAAGCCTCTGCCCGCAGACCCCAACAACCAACGGCCAGGGTTGTCGGGAAGAGGCCCTTGTCCTCATCAACATGGGGACAAGGTGCTTTGGGGTGGGGGGGCCGCACGGCCCCCCTTTCCCCAAAGCACCCCCCCATGTTGAGGGCACGCGGCCTGGTACGGCTCAGGAGGGGGGCGCTCGCTCGTCCCCACCCCCTTTCCTGACCGGCGGGGTAGCGTGCTCGGATAAGGGTCTGATATGGACCTGGGGGGACCCCCACGCCGTTTTTTTCGGCGTAGCGCTTCCCCTTCAAGTCCATACCAGATGACAGGGCCAGCGACGTGTCAATCTTGCCACCGAAGGCGGCGACATTGACTTCCTTCGCTAGTCCCGGCTACCTGGAGCCGCGTTTAAAATGAACGGACTTTCCTCTGTGTGTGGGAAAGTCCGTACATTTCAAAAGTACGGTGAACTCCCGTCATAGTCCGGCAGACTATGTCCGGTCGTGTGTGGACAGGTCCGCTCGTTCGGAAAGTCTGGGGTTTGTCCGCCAGACTAAGTCCGCCGGATAGTCTGATCATGTGTACATGGAATAAGAGCCCGAGGCATGCTCTGGCTGGTAGGGATGTGGCCGAAATTTCTCACCCTCTGAATCAGGAAGGGAATCTTCTCTAGCGGTAGCTCCACTGTGTTCGTTCGGGTATCCAATTCCGCTCCCAGGAAGACCATCCTCTGGGTGGGTCGAGCATTGCTCTTTTCCCAGTTTATTAGCCAGCCCAGTCCTTGTAGTGTGGAGACTAGGACCTCTCGATGTTGGATAAGGGACTCCTGACTGTTTAAAAGGAGGAGGATGTCGTCCAGGTAGGGGTGGACTCTCAATCCTTTCTCCCTCAAGGACGCTATCACTGGTAGCAGGACCTTTCGCGAAAGTTCTGGGGGCAGTAGAGATCCTGAACGGAAGACTCTGAAACTGAAATTGGCCCTGATTTACAGAGAACTGAAGGAACTTCTGGAATGCTTTATGAATCGGGATGTGCAGGTAGGCGTCCTGTAGGTCTATGGAAAGCATCCAGTCTCCCAGATTTATGGCTTGGAGGATTGATTGCAGACTTTCCATCTTGAACGACTCCACTCGGATAGAGCGGCTGAGATTTTTCAGATCTAAGACCGGATGCAAGTCCCCTGATTTTTTCTTGACCAGGAACAACGGGGAGTAGAATCCCTGGCCCCTTTGTGATAGAGGTACTTCTACTATTGCTGTCTTTTGAACATATTTGGTCAGTAGCAATCATTTTCCCCGGATGGTGGAAGACTGGTCGGACAAAAATTGTCCCCTGAAAGACCATCTGTGCCTGAAACGGATGGTGGCCACCGCCCATGGGTCTCTTATCACCTCCGCCCAAGCCAGCTTGAATTTTGAGAGTCTGGCCCCTACTACCACTGGCTGGACGGGCACACCTTCAAAAGGACTTTTGGTCGCTGGATGCAGGAGTTTTGGGTTTCTAGAACTTCATAAAAGACGCTTGGGGGTTCTTCCAGGTCCTCCTGTATTCTTTCCCAGGCCTGTAGGCTTTTGCGTCTCTGTATCTGTCTGGCAGATTACGCCTAAGGGGGGAGGCCTCTGTTGCTTTGGTTTCCTATCTGATGGTATAAGTCCCGACTTTCTGCCGGTCACCTTTGAAATCGCTTAATCCAGCTTTGCTCCAAAGAGGTTCTCGCCATCGTACGAGATGCGGCACCAATTGGACTTAGAGACAGGGTCCGCCGCCCAGGGTTTCAGCCACAGTGCCCGCCTGGCCATTACAGAAGCCAACATGGCCCTTGACGCAAATCTTATTGCATCCACTGAGGCCTCTGCCACAAAGTCTCCCGCGAGACTCAGCTCCTGTAGAGCTTTCACTATGCTCTCCTGATCTGCGCCTTCTGAGACCAACTTCTCGCCGTTCGATGACCAGCTGAAAATGGCCCTGCCTACGGCTGCAAGCACCACTGCCAGTCTGCCGCTAGGTAGGCCCTTTTTAGGTCTGTATCTATCTTCCTATCCAGAACATCTCTGAATGTCACCGCGTCCTCAATCTGCAGTGTCACATGCATGCCTGGCTATCCGCATGAGGGTTGTATCTACAATGGGAGGGGAGACCAGAGGATTCACTTTAGGCTCCTTGAGAGGGTACAATTTGGCAAGTCTGTTATTCAGACTTGTTTTTTTCTCGGGTCTCTGCCATTCCCCCTTGATTAATTCGTCCAGTTCCTCAATGAATGGAAATGCCTCTGGGTCCCTTTTCAGGTTTGGGAAGTACTTCTTCCATTTTGGCTGGGCCTCCTGGGGTTCCTCCCAGTTTATCGCCTCCTTACCCGACTTGACAAAGGGCTCTATTAGCAAAAAGTCAAAGCCAGGCGATGCTTCCAACCCCTCATTGTCAGACGGGGAATCCTGCTCTCTTGATGTACTCGGAGGAGCGGGAGAGGCACTTCGCGTTGACAACTCTGCCTCCAGCATCAGAATTTGTGGAGTTTATCAGGGAGAGCTGCGGCCCAGCATATCCAGCATGTGTTTCAGGAGGGCCGAGAATGGTGCACTGGAGACTGCTGTTTATGCGCAGGAGATCTTCTATGATAGGAGCGGCTGTGCCATGAATATGATCCGGAGCGACTTCTCCTGCGACTCCCTCTGTGGCCTGAGCGACTTCTCCCACGACTCGAGCGGCTTCGTCTGTGGTCAGAATGACTTCTCCTGTGCAAGGTCTCTCTGCGCCTTGAGTTAGATGACTTTGAGGACCTGGTAGGGCTAACCATTTAGGCAGCTTTAGGATTGCTCTCTTTTTCGATCTTCACTACTTACCAAGGTAAAATCCTTCCCCCTTACCTAATAGGCTGATGGTGATCTGCTAGGGCAGTGGTCTCCATGGAAAGAGGAGTAAGGCAAGTCTAGAGAGATACACAGTTTTCCGTGGATACAGAGAAGGAGAGAGAGGGGGAAGAACACAGCTTATAGGCCACTCACCTATTCAGGGTGGATAATGCAGCTCTGCAAAAGGGTAGAGAACTGACCATCCAGATTCCTAGGTACAAGTATAAGGGAAGATTCAATTGAATTTGCTTTTAAATCTGCCGCCGGAGACACGTCCCACTCGCGCATGCGCAGTAGTGCCGCGCGGCAGCCGGCGCCATCTTAGAAGCTGGCAAAAGGTATAGAATGCCCTAAGCTGCACACTGCACATGCGCAGAAGCGCTGGGACACTCAGCGCATGTCCCAGCGTCTGGTAGAGGGGCATAAACTGTAGCATGCCCTGTGTGAAAGAGGCCTTACTTTTTTTATTATTTGTATTTTATTTTTTACAATTTTATTTTTTATGTTTTGCACTTTTTTTTGGGAGGAGGGCTTTGGTGAGATATCAGAAGTCTAAACAGACCCCTGATGTCTCTTATTTTAGACAGATAAATGGACTGAAGACAGTGCCTTTCTCTCCAGTCTAATCTGCACATTACATCAATGAATAGGAGTCTGATTAGAGACCCCTATTCATTCATAAATTGACACAGGGATGAGCCAAACACCCCCTGGTTCAGTTTGTGGCAGAACATGCGAACGGACCGAAAGTTCACATGAACATTTGAACATCGTTAAAGTCTATGGGATCCGAACGTGAAAAATTTAAAGTATGAATTTTAAAAGGCTAATATGCAAGTTATTGTCCTAAAAAGTGTGTGGGGACCTGGGTCCTACCCCAGTGGACATGTATCAATGCAAAAGAAGTTTTAAAAACTGCCATTTTTTCGAAAGCAGTGATTTTAATAATGCTTAAAGTGAAAAAATAAAAGTGAAATATTCCTTTAAATATCATACCTGGGGGGTGACAATAGTATGCTTGTAAAGTGGCACGTGTTTCCCGTGTTTAGAACAGTCCCTGCACAAAATTACATTTCTAAAGGAATAAAAGTCATTTAAAACTGCTTGTGGCTGTAATGTACTGTCGGGTCCCAGCTATATGGATGAGAATTATTGAGAAAAACGGCATGGGTACCCACTCAGCCCATTACCAGGCCCTATATACTCTGAACAGCAGTATACAGGTGGTCCAAACAAGACAAGACATTCATTTGGAACAGGTACATTTTGTAAGTGTAGCTCCAGCCAAAAAATCTATGTTTAAGCTTTTTGGATAACATAGGGAAGGGTTATCACCCCTGTAACATTTGCTTTGCTGTCTGTGCCCCTGTTCAGAAGATTTCACCTCACTTTCTGTCCCAATGACAATTGGATTTTTAAAATTTGGGGTTATTAGGGAAACAAGGATTGGTGATAAAGCATCAGTGCAGACACCTTTTCCCCATATTAACTCTTAAGCCCCATACAAACTATCAGATTTTCTGCTAATTTTTTCCCTCAGATTTACCAAAACCATATAATATGAGGTCAAGCCTTAGAAGTTTGAATTTGTATGCAATCAGGCAGGCCCTTTCAGTACATGGTTTTGGTAAATCTGAAGACAAAAATCAGCAGAAAATCTTATAGTGTGTATGGGGCTTTACAGGAGAGAATTTCCCTTCCTAGGGGTAGATTTCCTCTGACTTCCTGTTGTCTCCTTCCATTTGTAAGTAGGAGTCGTTTGTAAGTCAGATGTTTAAAAGTAGGGGACCGCCTGTATATACTATATGGGCTGCCCTATATACTCTGCAGCAAATTGAGCCTTATGTGTTGGTGGTACCAGAAAACTGTAAGCCCTCACGGTTACTTTTGGGGGGCGCTGGAACGGGCCCTCCTGTGAAATATTAGTTGTAATTACCGTATATACTCGAGTATAAGCCGAGATTTTCAGCCTCTTTTTTGAGGCTGAAAGTGCCCCCCTCGGCTTATACTCGAGTCATCGCCGTCTGACTGCTCGATCAGCGTATCGAGCAGACAGACGGCGGACATACTACAATTTGAAAGCCGCGCCTCCTTCTCCGCCTCCGCCTGTGATAGGCGGAACACTGAATTTCCCAGCAGCCTGTGTTCCGCCTATCACGGACATCGTCTCATCCTCGTCCGTAGTACGAGGATGAGACGATATCGGTGATAGGCGGAACACAGGCTGCTGGGAAATTCAGTGTTCCGCCTATCACAGGCGGAGGCGGAGGCGGGGCTTTTGAATTTTAGAATGGCCGCCGAGGCGATCCTGGCAAGGCACGGGACGGAGGCAAGGCAAGGCACGGGACGGGACGGGACGGAGGCAAGGCACGAAACGACACGGGACGGAGGCAAGGAGGCAAGGCACGGCACGGGACGGAGGCAAGGAGGCAAGGCACGGCACGGGACGGAGGCAAGGAGGCAAGGCACGGGACGGAGGCTCAGGACACAGGTAGGCTGGACACACACACACACACACACACACACACACACACACACACACACACACACACACACAGACACACAGACACACACACATGGACACACACACACAGGGATGGATGGATGGATGGAGACACACACACACAGGGATGGATGGATGGATGGAGACACACACACACAGGGATGGATGGATGGAGACACACACACACAGGGATGGATGGATGGATGGACACACACACACACAGGGATGGATGGATGGATGGACACACACACACACAGGGATGGATGGATGGATGGACACACACACACACAGGGATGGACGGACACACAGGGACGGACACACACACAGGGATGGACAGGCATGTCTCACCCTCGGCTTATACACGAGTCAATAAGTTTGCCAGTTTTTTTGGGGGTAAATTGGGGGCCTCGGCTTATATTCGGGTCGGCCTATACTCGAGTATATACGGTACATGCCCCTGTTAAACAGGGGAAGAAAAATTGTGCCTTTGGTGGTGGTGTGGTGGTGGCGCCACAACACTGTAAAGCCTTACAGATACTCTTGTTGAGCGCAGGAACCGGCCCTGCTGTGAAATATTAGAGCAAATATTGTAATTACATGCCCCTGTTAAACAGGGGCAGAAAAATTAGGCCTTGGGCACTGGCGGTGGTGCCACAACACTGCAACCCCTCACAGATACTCTACTTTAGTGCCAGAACAAGCCCTGCTGTGATATATTGCAGCAAAAATTGTAATTACACTTTCCTGTGAAATAGGGACAGAAAAATTGGGCCTTAGGCACTAGTTCTGGTGCCCTGAAACAAAAATGTTCTTAGAAGCTATCAACATGAACATTGAGGAGGAATAGGATAGTCACTCAGCATAACAGGATAGTTACTCAGCATAGACAGTGTTCAAGGGATCTCACATTCATAGAAAAATTAATCGGTTACATCAGCATCAGGTGCTTGGTAACTGGTGATCTAACACCAATTAATTTTTATGAAGGTGAGCCGATCAACTAAGTCTGAGGACAGGCACACTCTGTGATCGGTTACAAAGCCTCTAGCGGCACTGAATGTGCGTTCCAAAAGAACGCTGGATGCAGGACAGGCCAGTAGCTCAATTGCAAACTGTGCAAGCTCTGGCCAGTGATCCATCCTCAAGACCCAGTAACCCAGTGGATTTTCAGTTGGAAAGGTCTCCAAGTCTGATCTTGCCCCTAGGTATTCCTGTACCATGTAAATCAGATGTTGGCAATGGTTGCTGGAACCGATCAGACCTTGGGGCTGCAGACTAAAGAATTGTCTGAATGCATCGGTCAGACGGCCACCTTCTCCACCACTCCTTCTGTGACTGACCGAAGCCTCAGCAACACGTTGTCCAGGAGGACCAGGAAATTGTAACCTCCCAGGCTCTGGAAATGCATTGCGCAAACCTTTCTGCAAGGCCTCCCGAAGATGTTTCATCCTCTGCTCCCTCTGTGAAGGCTGGATAAGTTCTGCAACTTTACCCTTGTAACGTACATCAAGAAGGGTTTCCGGCGAGTAATTATCCCTCTCCTTGATATCACGAATCCAAGGGTCCTTTTGCAGGCTTTGCAGGATCAGGGAGGCCATGCAGCAAAGGTTTGCTGAAGCATTTGATCCGTAGTCCTCTGGGTCACTAAGGATGGCTCCTGTCCCCTAAGCAGACCGACTCAAGCACCGCATGTTATCTTTTTGCCTGAGTGCTTGCGTAGCCCTTTGAACGCCTACAGAGCACCACTGGTTCTGAGGAGAAGTCTGCAGAGGAAGGGGACATAGAGCGGGGGTGGCCAACCAGTGGCCCGGGGGCCACATGTGGCCCGCAGAGGCCTCTGATGTGGCCCACGACCTCCTTCTGTAGGATGACAGATTGGCAAGCCCAGATCATGTGTTGCAGACCCGCCATCCCAGAGCATCTGTGTTGTTAATGAAGCCGGCAAAGCAAGCAGCTGCGGAGCAGAGCTGTATAAGCTGATGCTTCCTGTATAGTGCTGTCTCTTGCCACAGGCGGAGTGATACCAAATGCACTGTGCCGGGAACAGCAACAGCAGGTGATACCTGAATGGAAGACTGTTATTAAAGGTCAGTTTATTACTAAAATTGCAGTGTATATATGGGCATATCTGCGCAGTGGTTACTGGGCTGCTTTCAAACTGATCCACAGGTGCAGTGAACCTTCAGGTTACCTGCACTGAGGCATAGACTTCTGTTATTACCTGTGGGTTTGGTGTGCTTTCAGAAAGTGCAATACACCTGCAGGATATAATATAAGTCTAGGGCAAAGTGTAGCTAACCCGCAGAAAGACACAGGTGCACTGTGCTGCATTAGTGTGAAAGGCCCCTTTCACACAATCGGTCCGACTCAATCGAACCCTATATTCACCTCTATGAAACGGCAGATGTAAACAGATTTGTGTCCTTTTACACCTGCCTACCTCTAATCTGATTCGCTAAAAAACAAAACAAAAAAACAGAAGGGGATTAATCCCCTTCCCTCAGGGAGGATGGGATCTGAGGACCCAGAGAGTGGGCTGTGTCACTGTCCGCTCTGCACGGACCTGTCATCCGACTGCTCTGCTTTTTGTGGCCCGCGACCGGTTACCAAGTCGCTTAAGTGGCCCTCGCTCTTCAAAAGTTTGGGCACCCCTGCCATAGAGGAAGAAGAAGAGGAGGGGGTGGAGGAGAGAGGTGTGGCAGAATCACCACTACTAGCATTTGGAGGTATGGTGGTGGAACAAGCTCCAACAATACTGCACCCTGTCCTGCATCCTTCCCAGCTGTCAGCAGAGTTACTCAGTGCACCGTGAAAGAAAGGTAATGTCCCTGTACATGAGTCAGTGGTAATATTCACCTTACCTCGGACCGCCCTGTCCAACGAGGCCAAAACATGCGGAGCTCTGCGGTGTGATACAGTCGGGTGGCTGCCCCTAAGCTGGCCCCTGGAGAGCATCCTGCCTCATTGGAGATGTGCCTCCTCCTCCTCCCTTCTATCAGTCACCCACATAGAGTCAGTGACCTCATCACCCCCTCCCTCCTCATCACTGGAGCAAACCTGGCAGTATGTTGCAGCTGGGGGAACATGACTGCCAGTTTCTTGTCCTTCTTGGGCACCCCCTCTGGGCTCACGTTACTGCCTTCATCAACCTGGGTACCATCATCGGAGCCTTCAAAACATTGCACATCCTCCTGCAGCATGTACCCGACACTGTGGTCGAACAGTTCGGGGGACTCCTCCGTGCATGATGGTCGGGCTAGGGAAGGAGTGACTGATGACATTAAGCTGATGGAATAGGCTGCTTTGGCAGCTGCATTGGCAGGCAAACTACTCTGAGCCTGGGTGACAGAGGATAAGTAGGATGAGGACAGCTTAGTTGTCCACTCTACCAACTCTTCTGCATGTTGTGGATCAACACGGCCAGCTGCCGAAAAAAAGGACAAGAGTGCCCCCCGGCCACGTGCTGAGGATGCACTGTGTCCACGACCAGCACTGTTGGCTGTAGACACAGAGCCTGCTTGCCCTCTTTTAGTGGCCAGTGAGCATCTGCCTCTCCTTGGTGGCCTTCCAGACATGCTGTAAAATTTTATTAGCAAAACACCACCTGAAGTTTACTAGAAAAAGCACACCAGGAATGGCCTATAGTCAGATATAGGCTTAACTAGACTAGAATGCAGTGCATATATATATATATATATATATATATATATATATATATATATATATATATATAGCACTGACCCCCGAAGGAGCGGCTGGTTTTGTTGGACTCACTGTTACCTTCTTGACCCGTGTGCTTCTAGGGGTTTCCCGATACAGATGGCCTAAAGAACTGCAGAAAAAGACACTGGATCCACTTTTAGTTGGACAAAAAGTAGACAGAACAGTCTCTCAATGAAGGGTAGAGGGTTAAGTAGGAAGTTCAGGTACTCTTGGAACTGCAAAAGATAAGAAGTCTCTCACTATATAAATCCAGAGAATTGCCACTCACAACTGGATTCTCACAGCTACCGGATAGACCTCCTCTCACTATGCCTAGCAGCCGATAGAGTGTTTGAATAAAGCAAAGCCTCTGCCACAGACTTGTGTATAGAACACTTGAACAAAGTCTCTGCCACAGACTTGATGTAGAACACTTGTGAATAAAGTCTCTGCCACAGACTTGATGTAACTGAAGGATGTAGACAAATTTAGAGAGCTATCATACGGTACCAGTATCTCGCAGCCGGTCCGGCGATACCGTATGAGTGTAGATTCACTTCACTTGGTGTCTTTCAACTGAGCCTCCAGGATCTTTCTGAGAAGCCAGCCTTCAGCGTGGCCTTCTCCCGAAGAGTCCTCCCGAAGAGTCCTCCCAAAGAGTCAGCGGTGCAGATTCCCCACTCCCTGGACAGCTAATCAGGAATGGGCGAGTGCCAGCGGAAGCAGTCCCAGACCCTCCCTCTGCCAGGTGAGACCCGCTGTAGCATGAGGAGGGAGACAACATGCTACATCCAGAGGGGCGATCCCACTGAGGTGTGACAGGTGAGCTGTGTGTGGGAGTACAGGTAGGGTGTGCTGGGACTTATAGTTCACCCCCTCAGCTGTCTGCCTGGGCACAAGGGCACTCCACTCACTCCGCATCTGGCGACAGGCAACGTGGCAGGGGACATTCCACATCTGCTGACAGGCAACGTGGCATGGCAAGTGACAATCCACATCTTGTGGCAGGCAGCATGGCAGGTGATGTGGCAAGTGACATTCCGCATCTGGTGACAGGCAACATGGCAAGTGACAAGCCACATCTTGTGGCAGGCAGCATGGCAGGTGATGTGGCAAGTGACATTCTGCATCTGGTGACAGGCAGTGTGGCAAGTGACATTCCGTATCTGGTGGCAGACGACAGTGGCAAGTGACACGCTCAGGGCTCCCACTGATTCTACATTATTCTACATTATGGTGAGTTGAACTATTTAATTTATTACTACAATGTAATAATAGAAATAATGCGCTTCAATCACCCTGACACCATATCAAGCATGGTGCTTGTGATGATTGAAGCTCTAACACCAACCATTGCCCATGAAAAGGCGTGACACATGCCCCCCCCCCCCCCCCCTCCTTGGCAGAATTTTCTTCAACGCAGCCGGTCAAAAAGGTTGGGGACCACTGTCATAGCGGGTTCCAGTCACAGCAGTTCTGTCACAGCGTGTTTCTCTCATAGGGGTCAGATCAAAGCATGTTCTGTCAGTACTATGCAATTTCGGCATACACTATTAGCCATTTCATCTTTGTTTCCATTTCTCATCGTACCTTCGTTCTGTGTTCTTCGTACACCTGGGTAAGTTATCTAGTGCTCACATCTCAGGATTTGTCACATATACAGATCCATACGGGCTGAGGTTTTCATTTTTTAAATGATTGTTGACCACAATCTTCTCACCCGTATAACATACGTCATACCATGCATGTTTCATTTCATTACACCTGTACGATTATCCACCACGGTCTGTGGGTACACTAGCCCTGAGTGTTCAGTTTTATTACCTGTCTCTGCACTGCAGGTTTCTCTGGCTCATTTGCTACATACACTGGGGGGACGGTGGGGTTGTTTGTCATCGGGTCATTCACGCACTGTGGTCTTGTCTTACTACTCATGTCCTCACACTCAGGTAGGCACAGAGGGGTGGTGTTCTCATGTCTGGGTGTCTGTTATCACTTTCTCCACTTTGTGTTTCTTTGGTTTGGCCATGCTACACGCTTTGGAAGCAACCAATTCACGCTCACCCCTTCAACCCCATGTGGGGGTTCAGAGCATGGTCCATACTTCAGCACATAGAGGAGTTTGCCATGGGGGGATTCTCTCCCGGCCAAAGCCGGGATGGCGGCATGTTTCGGATTGTTTCCAATTCTGTCCCAGCTTCTCATCTACCAGCGTGGTACATGTTCCAGGCAGAGGCGTATCTAGTGAAAAAAAAAGAAAAAAAGCTAACAAAACTACAAGTCAGACTCTTTCAAGAGGATGTAAACTCTCCCACTCTGATGCTCCTTTTCATTTAGTCCATTATAATAATTAATTATCAAACTATAGCCACTGTAATCCAGCCCAAATCGTATATAACTTACTGTTTAAAGAAACTTTAAAAAAACTTGTTTCCAGGGGTAAGGCAGCGCCATCTTAAGTATTGTTTTCTGAGTCCACAGTGGAATGTATTTCTGCCCTTACATTGAGCACTTCATGTACTGTTAATCAAGCCTCCTTCTCAATCCAATGTTTCTATGGCAACCCTGCTTCCCTGGTCATAGCTGGCTTGTTTTGTTTCATAGTATTTACTTGTGCCGATTGTCTAATGTTTGCCTTTGTCAGTCTAATCAGCTTCAGCTGATAAGACTGCAGTAATGGCCAGGTTTACACTGCATGTGATGTCACATGGGGTGTAGGAGGAAGCTCTGAGTGATTTTGCAGCCTCCTGGGAGTTCAGTGTTGTGTGCCGTAGGAAGTCCTGATAACAGATAGATAAGCACATAGACAGTGTGCCGTAAATCAGGGGAGATCTGGGAATGCTCAGTGACGTCATTCTAAAGAACAAAAAGGATTACAACAATACTAAGCAAGTAAGGAGATATCTATAAGCAGTGTCCATTAGGGTTTTTTATGCTGATTTACATGGGACAAATTTGTGGGGGAGGGTTTACAACCACTTTAATCTTCCAATAAACAAATTGCAAATGCAGTAACACCAGCACCCATAAATGCAGTAACATCAGCACCCAAAAATGCTGCGCCAGCGCCTTTGACACTGTACAGAGGTAGAGAGGGAGTAGGATCACCAGTGGCCGGGTGCCCTAGGCTGCCTAGTTTGCCTAGTGGTAGCACCAGCCCTGTCTGTTTGGCATATATGCAGAATCTCACATGATGACTTTAAGACCCCTTTCACACTTAAGTGCTTTTCAGGCGCTACATCACTAAAAATAGCGCATGCATATCGCTTGAAAAAAGCCTCAGCTGCAAACCCAGTATGAATGCCTGAGTGCTTTCACACTGGAGCCTGCCAGCAGCTTCTTTGCAGAGCTGTAGGAGCGGTGAATACACCACTCCTCCATAACTCCTGCCCATTGAAATCAATGGGGCAGCTCTGCCATACTGCCGGCAAAGCTCTGCTGCAGCAGCGTTTTGCGGGCGGATTTAACCCCTTTTCAGCCGCTAGTGGGGGGTTAAAATCACCCTGCTAGTGGGCGAATAGCGCCGCTAAAACGACGATAAAATAGCGCCGCTTTAGCGCTGACACCCGGGGCGGCTCAGTGTGAAAGGGGTCCAAGTCATCATCATGTGCAATTGTGTGTATGTGCCAGGCCCAAGCAGAAGCAAACAGCCAATCAAATATAGTGCTCAATATGGATTAAATAAATATGCTTAGCCATTGATATCATAAATGAAGTGTAATAAAGTGATTTGTGCAACAGCAGGTACTACTTGCACAAATCACTTCATTACACTTTATGATATCAGTGGCTAAGCATATTTATTTAATCCAAATAGTTTGAGCACTATATTTGATTGCTTGCTTTGCAGTTGGCACTGGTTACTGGTACACTGTACACTAGGGATGAGCTTCGTGTTCGAGTCGAACGTACGTTCGACTCGAACATTGGCTGTTCGGCCGTTCGGCGAATTCCGAACGTTTGGGCCGTTCGCGTCAAAATTCGAGTGGCGCGCACGCGGACCACAATGCACTGCGGTGGCGCAGTGCATTGCTGGCTCATGATTGGCCAAGCATGCACTGTGACCCCGCATGCTTGGCCAATCGTAGCGCCAGCAGCGAGGAGAGCCAATCATAGCTCAGGCTGTGTAGTGCACGCCCCACACTATATAAGGCCGCCTTTGAGGCGGCCTCGTGTAGTGTGTTAGCATCTGAAGCAGTGGGTGTTCTGTGTACCTTCAACACAGTACACACCGATCGTTTTTGGCTGATTTCCTATCTTGCTGCTGTGTAGTGGTTGTTGTCTGTGCCCTGACTGCAGTATACACCACTATATTCACCTCACCTATATAGCTAGTGATCTAGCTTTAACCACTTAACAACTGCCCATTGCCGATTAACGGCTTCAGGGCGGTTGTTTAACTCTGAGAGGCCGTTAATTAACGGCCTCCCAGAATTCTGCTCTCGCGCGCCCCCTGGGGCGCGCACTCGAGAGCATCCGTGACCGCCGGTCGTCGCAGCCGTTTACCACGTGATTGCTCCGTCAAATGACGAAGTGATCACGTGGTAAACAAACCGGCGTCATGTTATGACGCCGGTTCCTCCCTCCCCTCTCTGTACCGATCGGTACAGCGGAGGGGAAAGAGATCGGTGTCAGCAGCGATGTGGGCTGCATCTGCAGTGCCCACATCGCTGCTCACCGAATTTAACCCCTCAATTCCCTGCCAATACTCTGCAATACCAGTGCATACTCTGCAGTACCCTGCCATTACTCTGCAGTACCCCGCCATTACTCTGCAGTACCCCGCCATTACTCTGCAGTGCAGTACCCTGCCATTACTCTGCAGTACCCTGCCATTACTCTGCAGTACCCCCCATTACTCTGCAGTACCCCCCAATACT
Source organism: Lithobates pipiens (assembly GCF_037356315.1). Lineage (NCBI taxonomy): Eukaryota > Metazoa > Chordata > Amphibia > Anura > Ranidae > Lithobates > Lithobates pipiens. Next base: position 627,355,606 of record NW_027507758.1, read on the forward strand.
CTGCAGTACCCCCCAATACTCTGCAGTACCCGCCATTACTCTGCAGTACCCCGCCATTACTCTGCAGTGCAGTACCCTGCCATTACTCTGCAGTACCCTGCCATTACTCTGCAGTACCCCCATTACTCTGCAGTAACCCCCATTACTCTGCAGTACCCTGCCATTACTCTGGAGTACCCCCCAATACTCTGCAGTACCCTGCTATTACTCTGTAGTACCCCGCCAATACCCCGCCAATACTCTGCAATACCCTGCCATAAATTGCCATACCCAGCCATACTCGGAGATACCCAGCCATACTCGGTGATACCCTGAAATACCCAGCCATAGACGCCCCCCACCCCTCACCATCCTCCGGTGCTTCTACCAACTCGCCAGTACGATCAAAGCCAGAATCTTTTTTTTATTTTTTATTTCAGGCTTCCCAGCCTAGAGGTGAGATGTGGGGTCATATTGACCCCCAGATTTCACTGTAAAGAGGACCTGTCACCCCATATTCCTATTACAAGGGATGTTTACATTCCTTGTAATAGGAATAAAAGTGATCAAAAATATATTTTTGGGGAAAAAAATGTCAAACTAAAATAAATAAAGTAAAATGAACAATAAAAAAAAAAAAAAAATTTTTAAAGCGCCCATGTCCCCATGTGCTCGCATGCAGAAGCGAACGCATGCGTAAGCCCCGCCCACATATGAAAACGGTGTTCAAACCACACATGTGAGGTATCGCCGAGAACGTTAGAGCGAGAGCAATAATTCTAGTCCTAGACCTCCTCTGCAACTCAAAACATGTAACCAGTAAAAAAAAATTTAAGCGTCGCCTATGGGGATTTTTTAAGTAGCGACGTTTGGCGCCATTCCACGGGCATGTGCAATTTTGAAGAGTGACATGTTTGATATCTATTTACTCAGCATAACTTCATCTTTCACTTTATGCAAACATTGGGCTAACTTTACTGCACAAAACTGTTTTTTCCCCCCAAAAAACGCGTTTGAAAAATTGCTGTGCAAATACCGTGTGAGATAAAAATTTGCAACGACCACCATTGTATTCTCCAGGGTCTTTTGGTATGCATATGCTGTGTGTGTGAAATAACCTGATAATATGACAATTTTGTGGAAAAAAAAAAAAAGGAAATAGGCCGTCAGTACTTCAGGTGTGATCAATTTTCTGATATTGGCACCATAGCTTGTGGACTCTATAACTTTCACAAAGACCAAATAATATCCACCAATTTGTACTTATTTTTACCAAAGATATGTAGTAGTATGAATTTTGGCCAAAATTTATGAAGAAAAAATTACTAATCTGCTAAATTTTATAACAGAAACGAAGAAAAATTCATTTTTTCGCAGAATTTTCGGTCTTTTTTCTTTTTCTTTTATAGCACAAAAAATAAAAAACTGAGAGGTGATTAAATACCACCAAAAGAAAGCTCTATTTGTGTGAAAAAAAGGACAAACATTTCCTATAGGTCCAGTGTTGCATGACTGAGTAATTGTCATTCAAAATGTGAGGGCACCGAAAGCTGAAAATTGGTCTGGTTATTAAGGGTGTTTAAGTGCCCAGTGGTCAAGTGGTTAATAATAGAGCTTGCAGTCAGTAGTGTTAGGAGTGCGTGCTGTCTGCGTGCTCTGTACCCAGTACATACCGCTATAATATAGGGCAGGCCCCTACTTTCAAACATCCAACTTACAAACATCTCCTACTTGCAAACGCAAGGAGACAGCAGCAAGTGAGATGAAAAAAGATGGACGACAAAACAAATTATACAGGGGTGATAACCCTTCCCTATGTTTTCCAAAAAGCTTAAAAATAGTTTGTTTGACTGGAGCTACACTTTAAAAATGTACCGGTTGAAAATGACAAACAGATTCAACTTAACACAACAAACCTACACAGTCCCTGTCTTGTTTGCACCGCCTGTATACTGCTGTTCTGAGTATATAGGGCCTGGGGGCCACACGCATTTCCTTTTTTTAATATGGGTACGGGGTTCCCCTTAATATGCGTACAAGACCCAAATAGGCTGGTAATGGGCAGGGAGGGCTACCCATGCCATTTTTCTCAATGATTTTCAACCATATTGCAGGAACCAGATATAACATTAAAACCGCAAGCAGTTTTAAATGATGTTATTTCCGTTTAATGTCATTTTGTGCAGGGACTGTTCCAAACACGGGAAACACGTGGCACTTCACAGGCATACTACAGACACCCCCCAGGCACCATATTTAAAGGAATATTTCACCTTTTTTTTTCACTTTAATCGTCATTAAAATCAGTGCTCCCGCCAAAACGGCAGTTTTTAAAACTTTTTTTTGCAGTGACCCATGTCCCCTGAGGCAGGAGGCAGGTCCCCAAACCCTTTTTAGGACACTATCTTGCATATTAGCCGTTAAAATTAGCACTTTCCATTTCGAACGTTCGAGTCCCATAGACGTCAATGGGGTTCTAACGTTCGTTTCGAACGCGGGGGTCGTTCGCAAGTTCTGGTGCGAACCGAACCGGGGGGTGTTCGGCTCATCCCTACTGTACACATTCTGCATGCACATGATGATCAAGATCGTGGTGACAAGTACTGTACTAGTACCTGCTGCTGCCTGGGGGTGTTCCAATCATTTTTCTTCTCTCTAGTGACGTCTCTCTCTTCTCCTGGTCTCCAGCCTCCAGGTTCCCCTTCAGAGTCCTCACCGGCTTTACGGTATGTCACACAGACCCGGGAGTCCCCCGAGAAGAGATGATGAAGCAGACAGCAGTTGCGCAGAGAAGGGTAGGGGGAGCTTTAGGACCCGCCTCCGCCAGTTACCCTATGGCTATGGGCGGTCACTCTGGCCAGAGCCAACTCATCGGCCATCATGGGGGCGCCTGTTGCTTCCATCCTTACTTGCTAATGAAGTGCTGTGCCAGCGCCGTGCTCCAGCAGGCCGTCCGTGGCGCTGGGGACTAGATTGTACAGGAGGTGTCTGCGAGAGGATGGGGGGACTTTTTTTGTACGGGCGGCTTTTTTCATGCCCCCCCCATGGCGCCCATGGCACTTGCCATGGCTGCCATACCCTAGCTACGCCTCTGGTTCCAGGCATCATTCTTTGACGCAGATTCATGTGGGCTAATATGCTCTCCACAACCTGTTACAATTGCTAGACAGGATGGGTTTCAATTCATTTAGTCAATTTCCTGTTGCGTGGAGACCCTGGTTACAGCCCATGATCTGCAGACCCTCCAGGGTGTGTGCTGAGCCAACATCCTCTTGACGGCACCGCGATAGAGACACCAGAACTGACACCAGCACCGAGATAGAGAGCACTGACACCAGCACTGAGATAGAGAGCACTGACACCAGCGCTGTGATAGAGAGCTGAGCACTGACACCAGCACCGTGATAGAGAGCACTGACACCAGCACTGAGATAGAGAGCACTGACACCAGCTCCGTGATAGAGAGCACTGACACCAGCATCGAGATAGAGAGTACTGACACCAGCACCGAGATAGAGAGCACTGACACCAGCACCGAGATAGAGAGCACTGACAGTAGCACCGTCATAGAGAGCACTGACACCAGCACTGTGATAGAGAGCACTGACACCAGCACTGTGATAGAGAGCACTGACACCAGCGCCATGATAGAGAGCACTGACACCAGCACCATGATAGAGAGCATTGACACCAGCACCGTGATAGAAAGCACTGACACCAGCACCGTGATAGAGAGCACTGACACCAGCACCATGATAGAGAGCACTGACACCAGCACCGAGATAGAGAGCACTGACACCAGTACCAAGATAGAGAGCACTGACACCACACCAGCACCGTGATAGAGAGAGCACTGACACCACACTAGCACCGATATAGAGAGCACTGATACCAGCAACTCGCTGCCGGACCCAAAAATATGACACTGCTCAACCTCTTCAAACAGAAGGGTATGGGCATATAGTACGGTGTGCTTTTTTTGTACAAGGAAGTGAGCCAAAGGTAGAAAAAAGGTCAGTGTGCTAGATTAAATAAATCGTTTATAGAGTTATGCATATACATGGTCTACTGGTCACATGTGTTGAATTCCTCCGAGATCCATGCCTCATTCATTTTTATAAATGTGAGGTAGTCAACACTGTTGTGAGCTAGGCAAGTGCGCTTATCGGTCACGATCCCCCCTGCTGCGCTGAACGTCCTTTTCGGACAGGACACTGGATGAGGGGCAAGCCAACAGTTCCATTGCAAATTGGGCAAGCTCTGGCCAGAGGTCAAGCCTGCCCACCCAGTAGTCCAGGGGTTCATCACTCCTCAGAGCGTCCACATCGGCCGTTAACCCGATGTAGTCAGACACCTGTCGGTCTAGGCATTCCCTGATGCTGGATCCGGATGAGACCTTTTGATGGGTCGGCTAAAAGAATGACCTCATATCAGAAGTCACCAACACATCTTAAACTGCCCTCTTCTTGCAGGCGCTGTTGGATTGGTACCCGCAGCTCTTTCTCTGGGAGTGGGAATTCCTCCTCTGCCAGCACACGCAAAAGCAGAATGCAGCATTTCTTGAAGCAAGGCCTGGAAGTGCTCCATTCTGACAGCCCTCTGTGATGGTGGTAACATTTCCACCATTTTGTGTTTGTACCGGGGGTCTAAGTACGTTGCCACCCAGAACTGGTCTTTGACCTTTATGCTTTTTAAACGGGGGTCCCTGTTAAAACATTGGAGCATGAAGGCCCCCATTTGCACTAAACTGGAAGCGGTGTGGTGGCCTGGCTCCTGCTCATCATCCAGGATAATGTCGTCCTCCTCTCCCCATCCACGCACAACAACAGGGATCCCATAAAGTTTTAAAGCATGCTCTTCTTGCTCCTCCTCATCCGCCCCGGCACCATCCTCCTCTGACTCCTCTTCAGACTCCTGTTGTTGACTTGTCTCAGATAGAGTAGCCCCCCCTGGGAATTCATCCAGCATTGCGACTTCTTCATCTTCCTGCTCCTCCACGGCTTGATCAATGACATGATGCAATGCATGCTCCATAAAGAAGGCATAAGGTACGATGTCACTGATGGCGCCATGGCCGAAGAAGTCTGCATGCATCGTGCATGAGCAGTCACTGGCGCGGTGAAAAAACCAAGCTCCCCAGAACCTGTTCTGTGGCAGAGATCGTACAGGTAGTCGTTAACTGCACGTTTCTGCTGGAGCAGCCTATCAAGCATATAGAAGGTTGAGTTCCATCGCGTCGGGCAATCGCAAATAAGACGTCTGACCGGCAAATTGTGTCGCTGCTGAATGTCAGCAAGACGAGCCATGGCCGTGTAAGATCTTCTGAAATGGGCCGAGATTTTCCTTGCCTGCCGCAAAATGTCCTGGACCCCAGGGTATTTGGCAACGAATCGCTGCATGACCAAGTTTAAGACGTGTGTCATGCATGGCACGTGTGTAATTTTGCCCTGTTTCAATGCGCTAAGCAGATTGGCACCGTTGTCACACACCATTTTACCAACTGTCAAATTGAGCGGTGTTAGCCACTGATCTGCCTGTGAACGCAAAGCTGAAAGGAGTGCAGGGCCAGTGCCGCTCTTGGCTTCCAGGCACAACAGATGCAGCACAGCATGGCAACGTCTCACCTGGCATGTCGAATAGGTTCTGGGGATCATGGGCGGCGCAGCAGAAGACACACTAGCAGCGGAAAAGGAGGAGTCAGCCGAGGAGGAGGATGGAGTAGGAGGAGGAGAAGAAGAGCCAGGCCTGCATGCAATCCGTGGCGGTAAAACACAATCTACACGGGTGCCACGGGTTACATGCTTGACGGCCGTCAGAAGGTTCACCCAGTGGTCAGTAAAAGTTGTATACCTTCCCTGCCCGTGTTTGCTAGACCATGTGTCTGTGATCAGATGTATCTTGGCACCGACACTGTGTGCCAGAGATACATTCATTTGCCACTGAACATGGCCATATAGCTCTGGGATGCCCTTCTGTAAGAAATCCTTCCTTCCTGGGACCTTCCATTGTGGTGTTCCAATGGCCACAAATTTTCGAAAGGCCTCCGAGTCCACCAGTTTATATAGCAGTAGGCTATCAGTTCTGACAAGCCAGCCGTCAACCGTTGGGAAAGAGGGTTATCCAGCATCATCATTTTTTTACGCTCGAACATTTGGCCCATGGAAGCCTGCCTTTTTCCAGAAAAACATAAGGACGGCATGATGGAAGGTGGAGTGGAGGACAATTGTGAGGAGATAGAAGGAGAAGTAGAAGACGAGGCTGGACGGTGAGAGCCTGGAGTGTGGCTTTGTGGGTTCCGTTGCTCCCACTGGGCTCGGTGATGGCAGCTTATGTGCCTTCTTAAGGCGGTCGTCCCTAGGTGAGTGTTGGGCTTACCGCGACTTATGCGTTGACTGCAAAGATTGCAGATGGCAACACTATTGTCAGCAGCGGAAACGTTAAAAAAAGCCCACACTGCGGAGCCATGTGCAGGTGTCCTGGGAGCACCAGATGTGACCGTACATGGTTGATGCCTCGCTCCTGATACATTAGCAGTCTGCTTTGTCCCTCCTGTGCAATCTAAGTTCCGCCTGCTTCTCCACCCTATCTGCTGGTCCATATCTCCCTCTGAACTCCCCTCCTCTTCCTCTCTTGTGGGCACCCATGTGACATCACTAGACACGTCATCATCGACATCACCTTCCCCACCGCTATAATTAGAGATCTCGGAGTAGGCAGCAACACCGGGGACCAACCTCCTCCTTGGGCTGATCTGGGTACTGTCGTCAGACTGCTGAGTGGCGGTTGTTGCTACCTCCTCTTCCTGATCCAATGCCAAGAGTGGCTGCGCATCGGCAATGTCTTGTGATGGATCGGAAAATAATTCCTGTGACTCAAGCAGAGGGTATATGGTGGTGGTTGTGGTGTTGGTGGTAGTGTCTTTGGGGGTGCACACAGCAGAGAGTGAAGAAGAGGGTGCAGATCGAGAGGATGAGGAGGGTGCAGAAGAGTAAGGCTGAGTGAGCCACTCAACCAAGTCTGGTGCGTCCTTTGACGTAATTGAACGCACCTTCTGCAATTTCCCACTTTGGCTCAAGCCTGTTGCTCCTGCCCTACCCCTACCACCCCTGCGGAAGGGCCTGCCTCTTGCTCTGCCTGTCATTTTTTAAATGACCATGTGACAAAAGTCTCTAGAGAAGTGCAGTATGTATGTGGAAGAAGGTATATAACACCCCGCTTCAATTGGTCGTTTTGGGGGGCCACTGGTCTATCACACCAGTTATAATACTTTTTTTATTTTAATTGCATTTGTCACTCTTTGTAGTATCGCTGCAGAACTGCTCAGCAGTCACAATGCTGCACAGTGGAAATGCACTATACTATGCTTTCTATATTTGCAAGTATTTTATACGTGTATTACACCCCTATATACTGCACAGCAAATAGTACACCTATACCAGTCCTTAAAAGGACCTTTATGGACCTAATAGTAGCTAGTGAATTGCAGACTTTCCCTGCTCCAAACACCAAACTGTCCCTCCCTACACTGAGAAACGACAGCTGCAGAATCGGTTAGCAGCACAGCAGTGCAGTGCACTATAATATGCTTTCTATATTTGAAAGAAAGTATATTATACGTGTACAACCCTATATAATGTACACCTATACCAGTCCTTAAAAGGACCTCTGTGGACCTAGTAGCTAGTGATTTGCAGACTGTCCCTGCTCCAAACACCAAACTGTCCCTCAGTCCCAACACTGATAAAAGACAGCTGCAGAATTGGTCAGCACTCAGCAGCACAGCAGTGAACCATAATATACTTTGTATATTTGAAAGAAAGTATATTATACGTGTACAACCCTATATACTGTACATCTATACCAGTCCTTAAAAGGACCTTTGTGGACCTAGTAGCTAGTGATTTGCAGACTGTCCCTGCTCCAAACACCAAACTGTCCCTCAGTCCCTACACTGACAAAAGACAGCTGCAGAATTGGTCAGCACTCAGCAGCACACCATAATATACTTTCTATATTTGAAAGAAAGTATATTATACGTGTACAACCCTATATACTGTACACCTATACCAGTCTTTAAAAGGACCTTTGTGGACCTAATGGTAATAGCTAGTGATTAAACTGACTGTCCCTAATCCACACAGCATCCTTTCCCTACATTGACAAAAGACAGCTGCAGAATCGGTCAGCAGTGCACTCAGCAGCACAGCAGTCAGCAGCAGTGCACCAGAATATACTTTGTATATTTGAAAGAAAGTATATTCTAAGTGTATTACAACCCTATATACTGTACACCTATACCAGTAGTTAAAAGGACTTTTGTGGACCTAATAGTAATAGCTAGTGATTAAACTGACTGTCCCTGCTCCACACAGCATCCTGTCCCTACACTGACAAAAGACAGAATGTAAAATGGCCGCCAGATCAGGTCTATTTATAAGGTAGGGGGTATGTCCAATTGTCTATGTGCTGAAATGTCTCAATTGGCTGTCCTGTACCACATGATGGATGTGTCATCATGGGTCAAAGTTCTTCACAATGTAAACGCATATGTCCCCCGCACGAACAGCGCCAGAAGTCCGCCGGTTTGGCGAATCGCTAACGAGCAAAATTCACCGCAAACCGACCACTGGGCGAACCGCAAGGTCATCCCTATCCTTCAATACTTCTGCTACACATATATGGGTATATATCCGATATAAATCCCTTTTTCTTACTCAGGCTAAATATTTTCTGAAGTATAGGGTTTTTATTCCATTCCGGCCCTTGTTTATCAAACTGAACATTCAAGGCATGTCTGAATTTTTAAATGTTTTTAAAGTACTTTCCTCATATAGTTGGCACAACTTAACAACCCCCTTTATTTCCCGCTCCAGAGCAAGCCAATCAGTCCTTGGAGCAATTCCTACGTTGCTATATTTCTGACCACCATAACAACTGGTCAGACCTATTACCATGAGCAGAGTTTGCTCACAACAGTGCCTTGAATTCTGCCCTCCGATTGTCTCCATTTATGGCGAATTATGGTTTCCAACCATCCATGTTTCCTGAATCGTTTGTTCCGCAGAGTATTCCTGCGTTAGAGGAGCATCTCCGTGGTCTTTGTTCCACTTGGGTACAAGTCCAGGAGGCTTTGTGCCATGCTAATGATAGGTACAGACTCCATGCTGACCGCAGACACCTGCCTGCGCCTTCCTACCAGGTTGGGGACAGGGTCTGGCTGTCATCTCGCAACCTCTGGCTTCATGTTCCCTCACTGAAGTTTGCACCTCGGTTTATTGGGCCTTTCCGTATCCTTCACAGGATTAACCCAGTGGCTTACGCGGTGGACCTTCCTCCTAGTGTGCGCATCTCAAATGTGTTTCATGTCTCCTTATTGAAACCGTTGGTTTGTAACCAATATACCACCTCGGTGCCACGCCCTCACCCTATTCAGGTTGAGAACCATAAGGAGTATGAGGTACAATCCATTGTTGACTCCCGTAGGTTCAGTGGGCGCATACAGTACCTGGTGCATTGGAAGGGGAACGCTCCTGGGTTTCATCCTTGGACGGGCATGCCCCTGTCCTCCTCCGCGAGTTCCATAGACGGTTTCCCCTCAAGCCCGGTGGCCCTCTGAGGGAGAGAGGTCATTGAGGAGGGGGTACTGTCAGGGCTGGCTTAGCCCTTCCTTCTCTGGGCTGGCTGCTCAGCTGTCGGCTAATTGCCAGCTCTCATCTCTCTCCAGTTACCAGCTGTTCCTGATCATGCTCATCTGACCTGCCTACTTAAAGCTGTTCAGCTCACTTCCCCTCTGCCTTCGCCTTGGTCACATCACAAGAAACCATCTCCTGTGGTTCTGTTTAAAGACTGGCTTGTTGACATCCCTTCAGGCTCCTTATGCTGCTTGCTGTTGCTCTACTTGGATCCCTGACTTCTGGCCTGGCTGATTACCCGATCTGGTTATTGAACTCTGGCCTGGCTCACTACTCGATCCGGTTACTGGACTCTGGCTATGCTTTTTCTATTTACCTTTTTATTTAACCACTTTCAGACCGGACCATTTTGCTGGTAAATGACCAGAGGTCTTTTTACACTTTGGCACTGCGCTGCTTTAACTGGTAATTGCGCGGTCATGCAATGTTGTACCCAAACAAAATTTGCGTCCTTTTCTTCCCACAAATAGAGCTTTCTTTTGATGGTATTTGATTGCCTCTGCGATTTTTATTTTTTGCGATATAAACGTAAAAAGACCGCAAATTTTGAAAAAAAATGATATTTTCTACTTTTTGTTATTAGAAAAATCCAATAAACTCAATTTTAGTCATACATTTAGGCCAAAATGTATTCAGCCACATGTCTTTGGTAAAAAAAAAGTCAATAATTGTATATTTATTGGTTTGCGCAAAAGTTGTCACATCTACAAACTAAGGTACGTTTTCTGCAATTTACGCAGCTTTTAGTTTACGACTGCCTATCTCATTTCTTGAGGTGCTAAAATGGCAGGGCAGTACAAAACCCCCCCAAATGACCCCATTTTGGAAAGTAGACCCCCTAAGGAAATTGATAAGAGGCATGTTGAGCCCATTGAATATTTTATTTTTTTGCCTCAAGCGATTGAATAATGACAAAAAAAAAAATTTTTTTTTTTTTTACACAAAGTTGTCACTAAATGATATATTGCTCACACATGCTATGGGCGTATGTGAAATGACACCCCAAAATAAATTCTGCTGCTTCTCCTGAGTATGGGGATACCACATATGTGGGACTTTTTGGGAGCCTAGCCGCGTACGGGGCCCCGAAAACCAAGCACCGCCTTCAGGCTTTCTAAGGGCGTAAATTTTTGATTTCACTTCTCACTACCTATTACAGTTTTGAAGGCCATAAAATGCCAAGATGGCACAAAACCCCCACAAATGACCCCATTTTAGAAAGTAGACACCCCAAGCTATTTGCTGAGAGGCATGTTGAGTCCATGGAATATTTTATATTTTGCCACAAGTTGCGGGAAAATTACAAACTTTTTTTTTTTTCACAAAGTTGTCACTAAATGATATATTGCTCACGCATGCCATGGGCATATGTGAAATGACACCCCAAAATAAATTCTGCTGCTTCTCCTGAGTACGGGGATACCACATATGTGGGACTTTTTGGGAGCCTAGCCGCGTACGGGGCCCCGAAAACCAAGCACCGCCTTCAGGCTTTCTAAGGGCGTAAATTTTTGAGTTCACTTCTCACTACCTATTACAGTTTTGAAGGCCATAAAATGCCAAGATGGCACAAAACCCCCACAAATGACCCCATTTTAGAAAGTAGACACCCCAAGCTATTTGCTGAGAGGCATGTTGAGTCCATGGAATATTTTATATTTTGCCACAAGTTGCGGGAAAATTACAAACTTTTTTTTTTTTTTCACAAAGTTGTCACTAAATGATATATTGCTCACGCATGCCATGGGCATATGTGAAATGACACCCCAAAATAAATTTTGCTGCTTCTCCTGAGTACGGGAATACCACATATGTGGGACTTTTTGGGAGCCTAGCCGCGTACGGGGCCCCGAAAACCAAGCACCGCCTTCAGGCTTTCTAAGGGCGTTACAGTTTTGAAGGCCATAAAATGCCAAGATGGCACAAACCCCCCCAAATGACCCCATTTTGGAAAGTAGACACCCCTAAATTTAGGGGTACACTAGTGAGACTAGGTAATAAATGGCGGGTGCCCTGAAACTATAAAAAAATAACTAACCAACCAGCGTCACCTGTAACAGTTATATGGTGATCACTGGTGAAAGGGTTAACTAGGGGGCAATCAGGGGGCTTTATGCGGTAGTATATGGGGGTCCCTGGCGCTATAAAAAGCTGCGGCGAACCTAAATACCTACCTGCCTAACTAGCGTCACCTGTGACACTAATACAGCGATCAGAAAAACGATCGCTTATTAGGCTGGGTTCACACTGGAGCGATGCGGGAACGCCACAAATGCGCGGCGGGTTCCCGCATCGCATGCCTCCAGGCGGCAGTTCACACTGCCCTATGCGAACTGCTGGGAGTGTCAGTGAAATGTTACTGACACCCCCAGATCAGTTCGCATATCGCAGTGCGATCTGCAAACTCGGATCGCATGGTGTGAACACCCATGCGATCCGATTCTTCTGCGGGCCAAAAAAAGGGTCCCGGGCGAATTTGCGGCGGGTGCGGCGAATGGCTGAACTTAAATCTCACAGAGATCGGATGTGATTTGCACTGCAGTGCGGTGCGAATAACATCCGTTCTCATAAACCGCTGCAATGTGAACCCAGCCTTAGTGACACTGGCGACGGGGGGTGATCACGGGGTTAAACCTTTATTGGGGGGGTTAGGGGGGTACCTTAGAACTAAAGGGGGCTAACCCTAACTGCCCTAACAGTTATTAGTCACAAATGACACCCGCCGGGTGATCAGGGGGTTAAACCTTTATTAGGTAATAAATGGCGGGTGCCCTGAAACTATAAAAAATAACTAACCAACTAGCGTCACCTGTAACAGTTATATGGTGATCACTGGTGAAAGGGTTAACTAGGGGGCAATCAGGGGGCTTTATGCGGTAGTATATGGGGGTCCCTGGCGCTATAAAAAGCTGCGGCGAACCTAAATACCTACCTGCCTAACTAGCGTCACCTGTGACACTAATACGGCGATCAGAAAAATGATCGCTTATTAGGCTGGGTTCACACTGGAGCGATGCGGAAACGCCGCAAATCCGCGGCGGGTTCCCGCATCGCATGCCTCCCGGCGGCAGTTCACACTGCCCTATGCGAACTGCTGGGAGTGTCAGTGAAATGTTACTGACACCCCCAGATCAGTTCGCATATCGCAGTGCGATCTGCAAACTCGGATCGCATGGTGTGAACACCCATGCGATCCGATTCTGCTGCGGGCCAAAAAAAGGGTCCCGTGCGAATTTGCGGTGGGTGCGGCGGGTGTGGCGGGTGCGGCGAATGGCTGAACTCGAATCGCACAGAGATCGGATGTGATTTGCACTGCAGTGCGGTGCGAATCACATTCGTTCTCATAAACCGCTGCAATGTGAACCCAGCCTTAGTGACACTGGCGACGGGGGGTGATCACGGGGTTAAACCTTTATTGGGGGGGTTAGGGGGGTACATTAGAACTAAAGGGGGCTAACTCTAACTGCCCTAACAGTTATTACAGTCACAAATGACACCAATGCAAAAAAAAAAAAAAAAAATGACATTGGTGTCACTGTGACTGGGGGGCAGGGGTAATTGGGGGGTAAAGGGGGGGTGTGAGTGTGCCTGGCATGTTCTACTGTGTGTGTAGAGTGTTGGTGCAACTCACCGATCCGCTCTCCTCCGTGTCGGAACGAAAAATACCGTCACGGAGGAGAGAATACATCACTTCCTCTCCTGTGTTTACATTACAGGAGAGGAAGTGATGTCACGGGGGATTCCTATTCGTCGGGAGCGATCGCGAGGGGGTGGCCATGAATGAATGGCCGCCCCCTCGTCCCGGATCGCTCCCGGACGAAAACCGACCGCCGCAGGCACCGGGCGGGGGCCCGATCGGGCCCCCGACCCGCGGGAGGCAAGGGACGTACATGTACGCCAATATGCCTGCCCGTGCCATGCTGTCGACGTACATCGTCGTGCGGCGGTCGGCAACTGGTTAATAAACAAGTGTGATTTAATTGTACTTCTGTCTCAGTCTGATTCATGGTTTCTGACAGACCACTGAGTTAGGGTATCACATTTTCAAGTGAGGACTGACTACAAATATATGTAGGAGACTGTATATATATTTAATGCACTGCAGATCACTGAATTACCTGCCTGCCTGAAAGAGTATTTGAAAACGTACAACAGCAATGGCCTGCAGTCAGATATAGGCTTGGCTAGACTAGAATGCAGTGGATATATATACGTAGGAGACTGTACATATATTTAATGCACTGCAGATCACTAAATCACCTGCCTGCCTGAAAGTGTATTTTAAAACATACAACAGGATATATATATATATATATATATACACACAAGACTGACTGTATATATATATATATATATATATATATATATATATATATATATTGAATACACTGCAGCTAACTGAATCACCTGCCTGCCTGAAGTATATTAGAAAGAGTACACCAGGAACAGACTGCAATGAGATCAAGCTAAACCGGATACAGTGGATATATATACACACACACGACTGACTGTATGTATATATATATATATATACTGCATATATTTATATTAAATACACTGCAGCTAACTGAATTGCCTGCCTGACAGTATATTAGAAAAAGTACACCAGGAACAGCCTGCAGTCAGATCTGGCTATACTGGATACAGTGGATGTGTATATATATATATACACACACACAAGACTGTATATATATATATATATTAATTGCACTGCAGCTAGCAGAATCACCTGCCTGCCTGAAGTATATTAGAAAGAGTACACCAGAAATGCAGTGAGATCTAGCTAAAGTGGATATATATATATACACGAGAGACTGACTGTATATATATATATATTAAATACCCTGCAGCTAACTGAATCACCTGCCTGCTCAATCTAAATGAAATGACACTCTCTCGGTCAACGCCAGCAACACACTACACAGGGCCGACGTGCAGGTGGCCTTATATCATGTGAGGTGTGGACTTAACCCCCTGAGCCATAATTGGCCACAAGGCACCCTGTTTTTGGCCAATTACGGCTCTATTTGCTGACGGCACTGTGATTGGCCAAAGCATGTGGGTCATAGTGCATGCTTGGCCAATCATCAGACAGCAATGCACTGCGATGTCGCAGTGCATTATGGGGCGTGACGCGCCGCTCAAATTTGGCGCGAACACCCTATAATGTTCATATTGTCATGGTTATGCAGTAATCTTCCTCTGTTTGCTTAGCTCTCCTCATGTGTTCAGACTAAGAGGCCAGCCACTTCCACCTGGTGGTTTTTATAACCTCTCCTCTAAGCATGGCTCCCCCCCCGGCCCTATCAGGGAACCCTATATTAACCCGTGCACTGCAAGCCAGCGGTGCTGGTCAATCATTGCGTATTCACTGTGTGTTTGGATTCCTGCTTGCTGTGTGCTCTATGTTTGTCTGTCTGCTTGTGACCTTGACCTTTTGGCATGTCCCCGACCATCCCTGTCTGCCTGTGACCCTGAACCTTTGGCGTGTAGTCTGTTGTTCCTGTCTGCTAGTTTCCCTGACCTCGGACTTATCCCTTTACTATCCTTGTTGTTCCAGCCTGCTGCTTCCTTCTAATGTAGTCTACTGGGAGCATGAGCTGTGACACCCTAGGGGCCGCAACCTGGAGCCAGACTTCAGCGAAGTCCATCCTCACCACTGGAGGCTCTGGCGCGAACACCTGCTGGCTCTTAGACTCCACACCCTGGGGAATCTATGCTCTAGCTCCCACTGAGATCTGTGTTAGTGATCCTGTAGACCTGTGTTCTGAATCTCCCTGGGTACAATCCGCAGCAGTCAGTCCTAAGGTCCACTACCTAGCGGTGCACTTCCGACTCCTACGGAGTGCATCTGTCACCTGGACTCAGGTGACCTGACACATATTTTGACGAACGCTCGAACAGCCAATGTTCGAGTCAAACAAGCTCATTCCTACTGACAGATAGTAAACACAGTTTACTATGCTCAGATATCAATAGACACAGGAGCGATTGGTAATGATCACTGAGTGCGTCCATTCAAGGAAAGGGAGGGGGCTGGTAAACACATGTTTAACAACCCCCTTCACCGCCACTCTCCATCCTGACAGCTTCAGTTTGCCCCAGCAACAGGCAGCAGGAGGAAGAGGGAAAGACGGCCAGCATCACTACATGCAGGGGGCATCTGGGATCGGTTGGGGGGTCGACTGCAGGGGGGTCAGAATGGCCCCTAGGACATAGGATTAGTCCATATAATTTTTACGCCATATGGACCTGGCAGTCAAAAGGGTTCATTTCAAAGTTCTGCATAAGGCAGAGTGAGCCCTTGTACACACAGTTGGAGATTCCGACAACCACATCCGTCTGAGTAATTCCGACGGATTAGTTCCGGAAGAGGTCCGGGAAGTGATGTTGCATACACATGGTCGGACTAAGTTGTCGGAAAACCCGATTGTACATAACGTGATGACGTTATTTAGTTACGACGGGACTACGTTCAGGCTAGTAGCCAATAGCTTTGGTCTAGGAATTTGATCTGCGCATGCGTGGCACTTTGTCCGTCGGAGTAGGATACACATGATCGGAGTATGTCCGATCGGAGCATTTTGTCGGAAAATTTTACCGGCAAGTTGGAAAAGTTGGTCCGTCGGATATTCCGACGGAAACAGTCCAATGGAGACCACATACAGTCGGAATATCCAACAAAACGGTCCGATAGGACACATTCCTTCGGAATCTACGACCGTGTGTACAAGGGCTAAGATTCACTTTCTCCTGGGCCGTCTGATTTCTGGGAATTAGTTGTGTTACATAAACTCAGCCATGGCGTTATCTAAGTAGACCCTCACTCATGTCAACCGATGCAGGAAAACAAGATTAAGCACTCCCAGTATTAGAGTATTGATATGCAACAACCCCATCAGTTATATCACAAAATGGGGAAAGCAGTTGCAAAGATGACAACCATTCCAGACCAAGGTTTTCTGGGTTGAAGGGACAATTGAATATCTAATTGACTGTGACCTCCCACCCCATGACTTCAGGACATTCCATGGTAAAGGCCTGGAGTGGAACTGGAAATAAGCCATAATGAGCGAACATGTGCCCTCTAGTGGCTGAAGGAGACACTGCAACCAAATACTCCTGAGCTGTCCCCAGAGCATGAAAGGCATACTGCTCCCAGTAGCCACTGGGAGAACACACAGACAGATCTCTTTGTTTTTTTAAAGATAAACTGCAATATGCAGACTTACCATTCCTGCTGCAGGACCCTGAACATAACAGGAGTCCAACCTTCACCCATCATGGCGGGCTTTGTCATAAAAGACATTCAGGTACTGGGTCCCCCTTAGAGGCTCATTTTCACTTGGTTTGGCTTCAACACACATGAACGGCTAGTTTGCACTTGCTTCAGGACAAGGCTTCAGACAGGCTTTGTTAAAGCTCTATGAACACTGTCACTAAATAAAATGGTTAGCTTACAGTCCTGTTTACACCTGCTTTTGCTTTGCTACAAAAAGTATACCTCATGTAGCTTCAGTGGTGCTTCAAAGCCTCCATAGAAGTCTATGGCAAAGCTCGCTTGAAGCCCCATTGAAGCTCCACCACAGCCTCATCGAAGCCTCAAGCAAAAGCAGAAAAAAAAAGCAAAAGTAGGTGTATTTAGTGCCAGGGGCTTTGACTGGTGTTCAGGGAGCTTTAACAAAGCGTGTCCGAAGCCATGTTTTGAGGCAAGTGTCAACTAGCCCTTAATCTGGGGTCCACTCCCCTTGACCTGTATACCACCCTGCAGGAAAGCACCTTGGTCAGAACAACACTGCACAGGGTTTTCCATTACACAGGGTCCAGCGCCATAAGGCTTCATTACAGGTAAACCTCAAGGAATCTTCTCTCCTATCCAATGAGGCTCGGGTACCATCCATTTCGGCTGACAGCTTTATCAAACGGATCTGATCGAAAGTCCTTGATTCTCAATAGAACCATTCCAGACCTCCAAGAGCAGATGTGGCACATTAGTGAGCACCACCTTACAGAGACTGGTGAAAAACTGAGGTAATTTCACCTGAAAAGGGGCTATATAGAGGGAGCTTCCTGTCTATTGGTTGCCAGTGTCCATTCACCTATAGGTGGCATATAACCCACATAGTAATTGCTATGGCTGCTCTGTGTCCAGTGATGTATTATAAAGAAAATATCTACCTCAACTCTCTGCTGTCTAGTAGACATAAGGCCTTCTGACCCATTTAGTGGGACTTATGCCGATACAGCGATCCTGGTCAGCTGAGAGAGTACTGTGCACTGGTTTCCCCAGTGATCACCCACCTATCCTGTCAGTGCCCACCACTGTCCCCATCAGGAAAGAGTATCTACATGTTGCCCCAGGTACCTTTTGTGACCAGTCATTGTGTCTACCAGTAGGTGTCTTCTATGCTGTACCAATGCACATCTGGGGTGTTTTGTCTGTGGGGAACAAAACTGCCAAAAGCTTACAACACTTGGAGACTCTCCATGAATACTCTGGATGCATGACTGTGCTGCCCAACATGGACACAGGCACAGGAACTGCAGCACTTCTGATGTCCTTTGGCCATACTGCACAAGAACTAATGCAGCCCAGTGTTCAGAGGTGGGGGGTGTAGAAAGAATCCAGACACTTACCAGTTGTAGACAAAAATCCCCTAGGCCTCCCTGAGCACCACTTTCACTGTGTAGTGCTACGGAGGCCCAGAGTGTAGCTCCATCTAGTGTCCATAATGTGATATTACTACTGCAGTGCCACGCCATTGCCACTAGATCAGGGATCTCAAACTGGCGGCCCTCCAGCTGTTGTGGAATTACAAGTCCCACCATGCTTCTGTCTATGGGAGTCATGCTTGTAACCCTCAGCCTTGCAACGCCTCATGGGAATTGTAGTTCTGCAACAGCTGGAGGGCCACCAGTTTGAGACCCCTGCACTAGATGATCCTAGAAAATCACTAGATTAAATAAAATACAGACAATATTCATCATAGCTGAGCAAAGGTGTGTCAAATGTATTCAACTGTTTTTTTTTTTTTTTTAAACAGACCTCTAAGCCCTTGTACACACGGTCGGAGATTCCGACAACCAAATCCGTTGGATTTTGTCCGAAACCGTTGCATGCACACGGGCGGACAAAGTTGTCGGAAAATCCAACGCGATTACGTTATTTCGTTACGACGGGACTACGGTCACGCTAGTAGCCAATAGCTTTGGTGTAGGAATTTGATCTGAGCATGCGTGGCACTTTGTCCGATCAGAATTCTCTACACGTGATCGGAGTATGTCCGATCGGAGCATTTTGTCCGAAAATTTTACCAACAAGTTGGAAAACTTGGTCTGTCGGATACTCCGATGGAAACAGTCCGATGGAGACCACACACAGTCGGAATATCCGACAAAACGGTCCGATCGGGCACATTCCGTTGGAATCTCCGACCGTGTGTACAAGGGCTAAGTGTTGTGAATACTTACACTACAAAATGTACTCAGCCAATGAAAGGTAATGACTCCATTTTTATTTTTCTCCTGCTATCAATGGGCAGCACGGTACAACACTTCATCCATGTCTTTGGTGATCTCTGATCTCCTTATCAACTGTTTCTTACATGATGAAGATCAGCCATGGAGTATATCTGAGGTGTATATCAGGGTGTGCTTCTTCCCCACATGAGAGCTGTGATGTCCAGCAACATTCATATAGAAGACATTTCCCGCACTCAAGGCACTAATACACCTCAAGGGTTGTGTGGGACCCCTGATGTACAGGAAGACAGGACTTCAGTGAGAAACAATTCCCTCACTCAGGACAGGAAAATGTCTTCTCCCCTGTGTGAGATCTTTGATGTCTGTAAAGATAGGACTTCTGTGAAAAACATTTCCCACACTCAGAACAGAAATATGGCTTCTCCCCTGTGTGAGATCTCTGATGTTTGTAAAGATTAGACTTGTTTGAAAAAGATTTCCCGCACTCAGGACAGGAAGGTGGCTTCTCCCCTGTGTGAGATCTCTGGTGTATTTTAAAATTGGAATTGTCTGAAAAACATTTCCCACACTCAGGACAGGAATACGGCTTCTCCCCCGTGTGAGATCTCTGATGTGTGTGAAGATGGGACTTCATTGAAAAACATTTCCCGCACTCAGGACAGGAATACGGCTTCTCTCCTGTGTGAGATCTTTCATGCACATCTAAATTGGATTTAAAAGGGAAACATTTCCCACACTCAGCACAGGAATACGGCTTCTCCCATTTGTGAGATCTCTGATGTCTGTTAAAACTGGAATTGTCTGAAAAACATTTCCCGCACTCAGGACAGGAATACGGCTTCTCCCCTGTGTGAGAGCTCTGATGTGCATGAAGCCTGGACTTCATTGAAAAACATTTCCTGCACTCAGGACAGGAATATGGTTTCTCCCCTGTGTGAGATCTCTGATGCGTGTGAAGATGGGACTTCATTATAAAACATTTCCCACACTCAGTACAGGAATACAGCTTCTCTCCTGTGTGAGATCTTATATGCACATCAAGACTGGATTTAAAAGGGAAACATTTCCCACACTCAGCACAGGAATACAGTTTCTCCCCTGTGTGAAATTTCTGATGTGTGTTAAAACTGGACTTCACTGAAAAACATTTCCCACACTCAGGACAGGAATACGGGTTTCCCCCTGTGTGAGTTATTTTATGGCTATTAAGTTTGGATTTAGAATAGAAACACTTCCCACACACAGCACAGGAATACGGCTTTTCTCCTGTGTGAGATCTCTGATGTATTGAAAGACTGGACTTCACTGAAAAACATTTCCCACACTCAGGACAGGAATGCGGCTTCTCTCCTGTGTGAGATCTCTGATGTGTGTAAAGATGGCACTTCTGTGAGAAACATTTCCCGCACTCAGGACAGGAATACGGCTTCTCCCCTGTGTGAGATCTTTTATGCACATCAAGATTGGATTTAAAACGGAAACACTTCCCGCACTCGGTACAGGAAAAGCTCTTCTCTGTTGGAAGGACGGCACCGTCCTTCACAGTCTGAGGTTCCTCAGGATAAGAGCAATACGATGGTCCATCTACACTGTGTGGTGCCGGATGGACATTTGAGGTAGTCGGGTTTTCTCCTGGACTATACTGTGTGATGTCCTCATCTTCTACTTTACAGTCTGGAGACAAAGTGAGACAATTCTCTGAGGTTTTCCTCATCTCCCGTCCATCTACTAAAATAGAAATACAAAGATTATTACTAGACATGAGCTGATTGGTTCCCCTAAACCAGGACTCCGCCCACATCAGGCAACTTTGTCTCTGAGGGTCTTACAATTCCCCCCTCAAGGTAACTAGTAAATGGGTCCTCTGATCTCCTACCAGATCATTTCTTTATTCATGGACCTTAGTCAGAGAGTGAGGAAACAACGAGAACTGTCTTTTATAGGAGTGACAGTGATGAGGGGATTATAAGACGAGTGTCCCCTCCCCCTCTATCACTCATTGCCATCTTCCCAACACAAGAAGTCCTGCACTTCCTTATTTAGTCCATGATTTAGTCATGAATAACAGCGGGGCTGAGCCCCACCAGAGGTCAGAGAGTGAGGATGGGGGGAGAACAACCAAGATGAAGACTGGACTGATCCTGAAGACCCCCATCATTGGGTTATTGACTCCTCCCTCATTATCACTTTCTGTTTAAGGTTCCAAAGCTTGAGGATGTTATCCTATTATTATCACCATGTAAAAGTCTGTGCTCCAATCAAATCATCAGATATAAAATGTCTAGTGGTTAGAACATGGGTGTAACAAAAGAGAATACATATTATGTGTATATATAGCAGTGGGTAGAGTATCAGAATGATGTAATGTACAATATAGAGTATATACTGCCAGGGTCAGGAGTATGTAATGTACAATATAAATTATACAGTGTAAGGGTCAGGACCCATAATATTTGTATTCAGTAATCAGTGGAAGATGAAATGTTTACATGAGACAAGTTGCAGAGGTCCCACACCGCTGCCTCCCATCTCCTGAGACTGCACTCAGTGACTTGGGTCTGAGACTATACAGTGAGCAGTATGGGTGGAGGAATGTATTTAGTGTTAATGACCCACCTGTGCTGATCTCTGTAGGAGTGTCCTCCTCTATAAATGTCCCCGTTATTCCATCCTCCTCCATAGAATGCTGATCATCCCCCACAGACCTCTCTTCTTCTTCTGTTTTAACCTCAAATTCTATATATCGATTGGATCAACCACTCTAAATCAAGAAAACGAGAGAGAATATCATCTGTAAAATATAAGCTTTAATGTGACATCATTTAAAAAATCCAACTGTGTTTTATAAACTCCATTCCATTAACCTTGTAACAGTGAGGGATGGTGTGATCTTCCTGTGTGGAATCCCGGGAATACAGAGGACGGGGACATCTCTCTGGTGGGTTCCCATTACCGGATCCATCTGTAGGAAACACACACACTGACTGAATACATTGTTTCTATGTGTTTATCAGATGATGGGGGATCTAGGTGGAGCCTCCGTACTGCTCTCTCCTTTACAATAAAGTCTCCTCTTACCCGGTGATGTGAGGGGCGGCTGATTGTCCATCATGACGTCCTTGTAGAGATCCTTGTGTCCTTCTAAATACTCCCACTCCTCCATGGAGAAATAGACAGTGACATCCTGACACCTTACAGGAACCTGACACACACAATGATACAGTCACCATCCAGACACATCCCTTGTCTGTTACTGGATAATGTCCCAGAATTCCCAGCACCGCTCACCTCTCCTGTCAGCAGCTCCATCATCTTCTTGGTGACTTCTAGAATCTTCTCCATGTTGTGTCTCTCAGGTTTTAGGGAGTCACATGGAGGCACTGTGATGGTCATATGATCACCTGACTTCATAAGAGGAAATCTCTGTATTGAGGAACCAATAGGAATATAATGTTAGAATCCTCCTCACCTCTCCGGTCAGGTCTGTGTTTTATTAATATAGATAAAAGTGATGTCATGTGACCTCCCAGAATCCTCCTCACCTCTCCAGCGAGGTCTGTGCATGGGCGGACTGACAATTGGGTCTATTGGGCCATGGTTCGAGGGCCCCGCCATTGAAGGGGGCCCAGCTGTGCCACCTGCTTTAACTCGCAGGACACCCGCAGCCCCCGGCGACCATCTTTCAGGGCCCACCTAGGCCTCAGCACTGCCTCGAAAGATAAAAGGGGGTGAGCGCCGCTAGATCAAACAGAGTAAGCTCTTCTGCAGGGACCACTGTGATCTGATGTCCCGCCTTCTGTCAGACATCACACTGCGCCAATGCTGGGGAACGTGTGACATCTATCATCGGATGACAGTGGCCGCCAGGTGTCACAGCAGGAGAGACCTGCTCTGTGTGATCCAGCGGCTCTCCTCCCTTAATGTCCATGCACTGGAGAGGCTGCATTAAGGGGCACAGTGAGGCTACTACATTCATGGGCACAGTGAGGCCATAATCATGGGCACAGTGAGGCTACAATCATGGGCACAGTGAGGCTCATTTCATGGGCACAGTGAGGCCACAATCATGGGCACAGTGAAGCTCCTTTCATGGGCACAGTGAAGCTCCTTTCATGGGCACAGTGAGGCCATAATCATGGGCACAGTGAGGCTACAATCATGGGCACAGTGAGGCTCATTTCATGGGCACAGTGAGGCTCCTTTCATGGGCACAGTGAGGCCACAATCATGGGCACAGTGAGGCTACAATCATGGGCACAGTGAGGCTACAATCATGGGCACAGTGAGGCTCCTTTCATGGGCACAGTGAGGCTCCTTTCATGGGCACAGTGAGGCTTCATTCATGGGCACAGTGAGGCTCCTTTCATGGGCACAGTGAGGCTCCTTTCATGGGCACAGTGAGGCCACAATCATGGGCACAGTGAAGCCACAATCATGGGCATAGTGAGGCTACAATCATGGGCACAATGACGCAACAATCATGGGCACAGTGAGGCTGCAATAACGTGCACAGCGAGGCCACAGTCATGGGCACAGTGAGGCTGCATTTATGGGCACAGTGAGGCTGCATTCATGGGCACAGTGAGGCTGCAATCATGGGCACAGTGAGGCTGCATTCATGAGCACTGGTGAGGCTGCACTGATGGGCACTGGCAAGGCTGTATTGAGAGGTACTGGTGAGGCTGCATTGAGGGGCACTTGCAAGGCTGTATTGAGGGGCACTGGTGAGGCTGCGTTGATGGGCACTGGTGAGGATGCATAGATGGGACACTGGTGATTCTGCATTCATGGACACTAGTGAGGCTGCATTAATGGGCACTGTTTAAGGCTGATTTGAGGGGCACTGATAAGGCTGCATTGATGGGGCTCTTTCCAACATAGACTCTGAAATGGACACAGAGAGGACCCACACACAACGTCATTACCTGTTGCACTGCGTGTCTCCGCACACTGGGCCTGCTGCAAACCTTTTAGCTCTACCACCCCGGTGGCCGCTGCCTCCCTCCAAGTCCCACTCTCACCTCGGCAACAATGCCAAAAATGGCAGAAGAGGAGAGGAAACACCAGCCAGCCACAGCAAGGCCAGGGTGCGAGCCAGGCAGCCACCCATGCCGGTGACCCACCAACAGTAGAACCAGCCACCCATGGTGACCTACCCCCACCAGGGAGCCAGCCAGCCACAGAGGATGTGGGAACTACAAGACTCTGGTCCGTCTGCACCTAGAGTATGCTTTCCAGTTCTGGGCACCAGTCCTCAGGAAGGATGTACTGGAAATGGAGCGAGTACAAACAAGGGCAACAAAGCTAATAAAGGGTCTGGAGGATATTAGTTATGAGGAAAGGTTGCGAGCACTGAACTTATTCTCTCTGAAGAAGAGACGCTTGAGAGGGGATATGATTTCAATTTATAAATGCCATACTGGAGACCCCACAATAGGGATACAATTTTTTCGCGAAAGGGAGTTTAACAAGACATGTGGTCACTCATTAAAATTAGAAGAAAAGAGGTTACATAGTTAGTAAGGTTGAATAAAGACACCAGTCCATCCAGTTCAACCTGAGTGAGTGTCTACAATTGTCCCCATCCTTGTACATTGCACACTCACATCGGTCCCTACCCTCAAGGAGCCCACAATCCAAGGTCCCCATTCATATACTAGGGCCAATTTTTGGACAGAAGCCAATTAACCTACCTGCTTGTCTTTAGAGTGTGGGAGGAAACCAGAGTACCCGGAGGAAACCCATGCAGGCACAGGGAGAACATGCAAACTCCAGGCAGGTAGTGTCATGGTTGGTATTCGAACCAGTGACCCTATTTACTTCTAGGTGAGAGTGCTACCCACTACACCACTGTGCCGCCCATTACACCTTAAACTACGTACTGGGTTCTTTAATGTAAGAGTGGCAAGGATGTGGAATTCCCTTCCACAGGTGGTGGTCTCAGCGGGGAGGAGATTAGCACCTGAATAACCACAACATACAAGGATATACAATGCAATACTGACATATAATCACACACATAGGTTGAACTTGAGTCTTTTTTCAACTTCAACTAGTATGTAACAAGCCACATCTACAGCACCCATAGTTAAGGTAAGAGCGCTACACAGCGCCAATTATATTTCTACTTTGTGAGAGGTTGGGGCAGTTGTGAGAGTCATGGAACAAGGAGGGGGTCTCGTGAGGACCAGAGTGAATCTAATGAGACCTGGGGGGGACTCTTTCTAACTCTATAATGGACACTGAAAGGGCATCTGTTAGAGATACCCCCCATCCAGGTCCCATTATACTCTTTTGTAGCCTCTAATGGGACCTGAAGGGGGCCTCTCTCTAATAGATAATCTCTAATGGACACTATTAAAGAAAGACCACCCCCCCTCCAGGTCCCATTAAAAAAAAGGCAGAAGTTGCACTTTGTGCAAAATGTAGGGACGGGGTTAGGGGGGAGGCCATGGGTAGGTCATGGGCAGGGGCTGACAGGGGGCCCTTGCTTTTTTTGGTCTGGGGGCCCTGAGTGTTGTCAGTCTGCCCCTGGGTCTGTTTTATTAATATAAATAAGAGTGATGTCATGTGAACTCCCAGAATCCTCCTCACCTCTCCGGTCAGGTCTGTGTTTTATTAAGAGATAAGAGTGATGTCATGTGACTTCCCAGAATCCCCCTCACCTCTCCGGTCAGGTCTGTGTTTTATTAATAGAGATAAGAGTGATGTCATGTGACCTCCCAGAATCCTCCTCACCTCTCCAGTCAGGTCTGTGTTTTATTAATAGAGATAAGAGTGATGTCATGTGACCTCCCAGAATCCTCCTCACCTCTCCGGTCAGGTCTGTGTTTTATTATTAGTGATAAGAGTGATTCATGTGACCTCCCAGAATCCTCCTCACCTATCCGGTCAGGTCTGTGTTTTATTAATAGAAATAAGAGTGATGTCATGTGATCTCCCAGAATCCTCCTCACCTCTCCAGTCAGGTCTGTGTTTTATTAATAGAGATAAGAGTGATGTCATGTGACCTCCCAGAATCCTCCTCACCTCTCCGGTCAGCAGGTAGATGATCTCCAGGGTGAGGTTTAGTATCTGCTCAGTCATGAGACTCCGGTCCTCCTCCATCCTCATTGGTGCCATCATTTGATCTATACAGGTCTCCTTGTAGATGGATAACTTTGGGAAATGAAAGTAAGAATTATTTGGATGGTATTGGTCACACAATAATAGGATGTGGATGTGAGGGGGGTAATAGGAGGGTTGCTGTACATTTAAGGATGACTGCCCCCTATGGGAACATATTTATTATTACTATACAGGATTTATATAGAGCCAACAATTTGCAGTGCTTTACAACATGAGGAGGACAGGCAGTACAATTACAATACAATTCAATACAGGAGAAATCAGAGGACCCTGCTTGTTACAGATTACAATCTAGGCGGGAGGGTCATGTGATACAAAAAGTAATAACTGTGAGGGGATGGGCTGATGGAGAAAATAAAAGTACAGTTGTTAGTTGGGGGCAGGATAGGCTTCTCTGCAGAGATGAGTTTTCAGTGATCATATAAAAGCAATCACAGTAGAAGATAGTCGGACAGATTGGGGTAGGGAGTTTCATAGGATATGAGAGGCTCAGGAGAAATCCTGGAGGGGAGCATGGGAGGAGGTTACAAGGGCGCTAGGGAGCAGGAGGTCTTGGGAGGAACAAAGAGAACAATTTGGTTGGTATTTTGAGACTAGGTTAGTGATATAGGTGGGAGTTGAGTTATGGATGGCTTTGTAAGTTATTGTTAGTTTGTTAGTACTTTGAATTTTATTTGTTGGGTGAGTGGAAGCCAGTGGAGGGATTGACAGAGAGGGGTAGGATACACCGAGCAATTTGTAAGGTGGATGAGTCAGGCAGCAGCATTCATGATGGACTGAAGGGGGGAGCCTATGTAAGGGTAAGCCAATGAGTAGGGAGTTGCAGGTGACCAGGGAGTGAATTAGAAGCTTTGTGGTGTCATTGGTTAGAAAGGGGTGTTTCTTAGTAATGTTGCAGAGGTTGACGCGGCAAGCTGTGGACATTCAATGGATATGGGACCTAGGACCTTGGCACGCGGGGACAGGTTTATATATGAGCCATTGATTTTGACAGAGAAATAAGGGGAAGAGGCACATGAGGGAGGTGATATTATGAGCTGATATTATAGGTTGAGTTTGAGGAAGTGGTGTGGCATTGAGACTGTCTGTTAGTAAATTGGTGATGCGTGAGGAGACTGATGCTGTGAGATAAGAGGTAGAGAGATAGATTTGAGTGTCATCAGTGTAGAAATTATAATGAAAGCCATGGAAGGCAATCAACTGACCCAGGGAGAAGGGTGTAGACTAAGAATTGGGGAGGTCCAAGAACAGAACCTTGGGAAACCCCAACAGAGAAAGGAAGAGGAGAGGGAGTAGAATTGTAAGTGACACCAAAGGTGCGGTGGGATAGGTAGGATGAGAACCAGTGAAAAGTACAGTCATGGAGACCAAAGGAGTGGAGTTTTTTGAGGAGGAGGGGGTGGTCCACTGTATCAAAGGGAGAAGAGAGGTCCATGAGTAGGAGTACATAATTGTTTCCATTGGTTTTAGCTTTCTCTGTACAGAGAGCAGTTTCTGTGGAGTGTTGGGGGTGAAATCTAGACTGAAGGGGGATCAAGAAGCTTGTTCTCAGTCAGATGGTCACTCAGTCAGTTGTAGACCAGAAGTTCAAGGAGTCAAGGAGGAAAGGTGGAGTAAGGAGATGTGGCATAGGTTGTTAAGATTAGTGGGGTCCAGTGAGGGCTTTTTAAGGATGGAGGTGACTAGCGCATGTTGGGGAAGATGCCAGAAGAGAAGGAGACAGGGAGAGAGTGAAACGCATAAGTTGGTGATCAGAGAGTGGGAGAGGATTGTGTAGTGATGTAGTCGTGGGATGATGACTATTAATGGATAATTATAATGTGAGCCATTTCCCGCAGCAATCGGTTCTTCCAGAAAATGCATTTATTGACTCAACAGATGACCAAATCCAACAGAGGTATAGACAAGGTACATGATGACCGGATATTCATGCAACATTCAGACACCTTCAGAGAACCCAGTTTCTCCTGTCACATTTTAGCCAAACAGGGCCTTCCCTCATACATATTTTCTTCCCATGGGTCATAAAGAATTCTGTTAG
This sequence comes from Lithobates pipiens, assembly GCF_037356315.1. Lineage (NCBI taxonomy): Eukaryota > Metazoa > Chordata > Amphibia > Anura > Ranidae > Lithobates > Lithobates pipiens. The sequence goes on from NW_027507758.1 coordinate 627,383,929, forward strand.
ACCTTTGATCTGCTTCTGTCCTTCAGAGTGGCAGATAATAACCCTAATGCGGGAATAGACGCAGTCATAAAACTACCACTTGGGTTGACCCTTGAGGTGATCTTTTATTGTTTCCATTAGTTTTAGCTTACTTTGTAAGGAGAGCAGTTTCTGTGGAGTGTTGAGGGTGAAATCTAGACTGAAGGGGATCAAGAAGCTTGTTCTTCTTCATAGCACAGAGTCATTATCTGTCCCTTTGTTCTGCCTTCTAAGTAACAGATGATGACCCCTAGCTATGGACAGCTGCAGTCATAACATAGCACAGAGTCACCATCTGTCCCAATTCTGAAAAAATTCTGGCCTGGTCAATATCTCAATACTGTATGCGTACGTATATGCATACATAGATATATTATACACACACATATAAAATGCACTAAATATTGTTGGTGAGGTTGCATGGAGTTCATAGATAGGAGAATACAAGGTCAAGGGTGTTACCATCGGAGTGAGTAGAAGCCTGTATTCATTGCTTCAGGTCAAATGAGGAGGTTAGACTGAGAAGTTTAGAAGTAGCAGGAGTATTATCATTAACAGGGATGTTGAAGTCACTGAGAATGATTGTGGGGATTTCAGAACAGAGAAATGGGAGGAAAATAGGCAAATACAATGTGCCTTTGAAGAGGACAGTGTCAGAGAGGGGGGTGGGTGAAGTTCCTGATAGGTGCTGTGTGGGGCTAGAAGGATTCCCACTCTGCCTCCCTTCTAGGGGTGCAACGGATCGTCACCAATCTGTAATCCGAATGGGTCACCCCGCTCGGATCGGCACATGCCGCGATCCGTGGTCTTTGCCTTAGGAATGGCCACGGCTTCGGCCTAGTTCCGGAGCGGCGGCCATCTTGATGCACCCGTCGGCGTTTACAATGTGATCGCTCCGTCAAATCACGGAGCGATCACCTGTAAACAAACCGGCGTCATGATGACGCCAGTTCCTCTCTCCCCTCTCTGTACAGTGGAGGAGAGAGATCGGATGGCAGCAGCACTGTGGGCTGCATCTGTAGTGCCCACAGCGCTGCTCTGTGACAATTGCAGTCACAGCCATCCCTCCATATTCTGCCAATACCCTGCCAATACTCTGCAATACTGTGCCAATATTCTGCAATACCCTGCCAATACTCTGCAATACCCTGCCAATACTCTGCAATACCCTGCCAACACCCTGCAAATACTCGGGAATACCCAGCCATACTCGGCCATACCCAGCCATGCTCAGCCAATATTACAGTGGGGAGATTGTGGATATTACATTGGGGAGATGTATATTACAGGGGGGGAGATTGTGGATATTACAGTGGGGACTATATGGTGGTGGAATTTTCAAAGGTTTTTGCAAATTCAAGTATTATTTGCTGATCCGAAAAATGATCCGATCCGTGACTCTGATCCGAGGAACGATCCGATCCGTGAGTTTTTTGATCCGTTGCACCCCTACTCCCTTCTGTCCACTGGGTCTGAGGCAGTGAGTCCAGAGAAGGCCACCATGGGAGAAGGAAGCAGAAGAAGCAGTGTCGGATTTATGAAGCCAGGTTTTCGGGAATGGCAAGTAGGTTAAAGAAATTTGTGATAAAGAGGTAAAGGAGGGAGGTGAGTTTGTTACAGGCAGAGCGGGGCATTCCAGAGGGCACAGGAGAAGAGGAGGCTGGTTTTGGGAAGTTCTGTTGATTGAGTCTGCTGCTAGAGGGTGTATGGTGATGGGAGCGTTGGGCACAGTTAAATGATGGAGGACCAGAGTTTGGGGATATGTCACTAGAGTTTAGGAGAAGCAGAAGGGTGAGAGAGGTAATGTGGGAGTGTGTATATAACGGGACACGCCCCAGCATCCTGGATGTTTTATCAGCATGTAGGTGTAGAAGTAGCAGGAGTTGGTGAATGCAGTAATAGGACAGAAAGGAGGGTGATATATAAGCTGTGGGGTGGAGAAAGGGGGTGAAGGAAAGAGAGTTTAACCACTTGCTTACTGGGCACTTAAACCCCCCTCAGTCCCAGACCAATTTTCAGCTTTCAGCGCTGATGCACTTTGAATGACAATTGCGCGGGCATACAACACTGTACCCAAATGAAATTTTTATCATTTTTTTCCCACAAATAGAGCTTTCTTTTGGTGGCATTTAGTTACAGCTCGGAGTTTTATTTTTTGCTAAACAAACAAAAAAAGATGCAAAAAAAAAAAAATCATGTTTTAATAGTTTGTTATAAAATTTTGCAAACGGGTCATTTTTCTCCTTCATTGAAGTGCGCTGATTAGGCGGCACTGATGGCTGCATTGGTGGGCACTGATGGGCTGCATTGGTGGGCACTGATGGGCTGCATTGGTGGGCACTGATGGGCTGCACTGGTGGGCACTGATAGGCATAGTTAAGGCGGCACTAATAGGCACAGATAAGGCGGCACCGATGGGCACAGATAAGGCGGCACTGATGGGCAAAGATGGGCACAGATAAGATGGCATGGATGGGTGGCACGGATAAGTGGCACGGATGGGTGGCACGGATGGGCACTGATAGGTACCACTGATAGACGGGACTGATGGGCACTGATAGGTGGCACTGCTGGGCGGCACTGCTGGGCGGCACTGGGTCGCAGCACCTTTGAGGCAGATTGTGGGCACTGTGGGTGGCACTGTTGGTGGCACTGCTGGATGGCACTGTGGGTGGCACTGTAGGTGGCACTGTGGGCACTATGGGCACTGATGGGGGGCACTTACTTTTATTCAGGATGGCACGGCGGTGGGCAGGTGGGCACTGGCAGGGGGCAGGTGGTCAGCTGTATTGCTGGCCGTGATTGGGACTGATGTCCCGATCATGGCCGCCGGTGATCGGCTTTTTTTTTCTCTCCTCGCGCTGTCAGCACGAGGAGGAATAATAGCCGATTACCGGCTCCGTTCTATCACATGATCAGCTGTCATTGGCTGACAGCTGATCACGTGATAAGGGGTCGGGATCGACCCCTTGCACGGATCGGTGATCAGGCGAGTCTCACGGACTCGCCGATCACAGAGCGCGCCGCGCGCGCCCCTCAGGGGGCGCGCAGGCCGCTCGTATCCGGGACGACGTCAATAGACGTAGTCCCGGAAATGTAGGTCCGCGCTGTTGCCGTCATTTGGCAATAGCGCGGATCTGAAGTGGTTAAGGAAAGAGGAAACTGCCAGAAGGAGTGGTAGAGAGTGCATGTTACAGAGTGGAAGGACAGAGGAATAAAGAGAGAGGGTCACCTGCAGACTGTTTGGTGCTTTTCAGTGCAGTTTGCCATGTATGTTCACTTTGTGCAATCACTGAAGCAAAGAACCCCAGCAACATGCTGACCCCATAAGGGTGCTCCAGTTTAATACTGTTAAGGGTGAGGGTGGTTGTTAACCACTTGCTTACTGGGCACTTAAACCCCCCTCAGTCCCAGACCAATTTTCAGCTTTCAGCGCTGATGCACTTTGAATGACAATTGCGCGGGCATACAACACTGTACCCAAATGAAATTTTTATCATTTTTTTCCCACAAATAGAGCTTTCTTTTGGTGGTATTTAATTACAGCTCGGAGTTTTATTTTTTGCTAAACAAACAAAAAAAAATGCAAAAAATAAATAAAATCATGTTTAATAGTTTGTTATAAAATTTTGCAAACAGGTCATTTTTCTCCTTCATTGAAGTGCGCTGATGAGGCGGCACTGATAGGCTGCACTGGTGGGCACTGATGGGCTGCATTGGTGGGCACTGATAGGCTGCACTGGTGGGCACTGATAGGCTGCACTGGTGGGCACTGATAGGCATAGTTAAGGCGGCACCGATGGGCACAGATAAGGCGGCACTGATGGGCAAAGATGGGCACAGATAAGATGGCATGGATGGGTGGCACAGATGGGTGGCACGGATGGGTGGCATGGATGGGCACTGATAGGTACCACTGATAGATGGGACTGATGGGCACTTATAGGTGGCACTGATAGGTGGCTCTGATAGGTGGCACTGCTGGACACTGATGGGCGGCACTGCTGGGCACTGGTAGATGACACTGATGGGCACGGATATGTGGCACTGGGGTGCAGCACCTTTGTTGAGGCAGATTGTGGGCACTGCTGGGTGGCACTGTGGGCACTGCTGGGTGGCACTGACGGGGGGCACTAATTTTTTATTATGTGTAGTTATGAGGGGGCAGGTGGGCACTGGCAGGGCTGGCCGTGATCGGCTTTTTTTTTTCTCCTCGCGCTGTCAGCGCGAGGAGTAATAATAGCCGATTACCGACTCCGTTATATCACATGATCAGCTGTCATTGGCTGACAGCTGATCACGTAATAAGGGTCGGGATCGACCCCTTGCACGGATCGGTGATCAGGCGAGTCTCGCAGACTCGCCGATCACAGAGTGCGCCGCGCGCGCACGGGACTACGTCTATTGACGTCGTCCCGGAAAAGGAGATCCGCGCTGTAGCTGTCATTTGGCTATAGCGCGGATCTCAAGTGGTTAATTAATTAATCATGGGTTAATATGGCTAAAAATTAGAGCAAACCTTTCACAAGTCCGATCAGCAAGAGGGCAGAGTTGTAAAGAGAAGATCAGCACATAACGTAGGTAAGACACTACAAAGCAAAACAAAATCATAAAGATGCAGACAGGGCAAGAGATGGTGAAGGCAACACCATTGAAAAATGCACACAGACACAGTGAAAGCAAAGTCAGTTTTCAGTTATGGGTGGATGTGAATCAGGTGGGACATACCTGTGGAGGGACAGAGAAGAATCCTTCAGGATGAGGCAGAGATTAACGTGCACATCACTTGTATAGTCACTTAGAGAAAGAATCACTAAAGGAAAGAATCCCAGCAACGTCCCCACCCCCCCCAGCAAAGTACCCCTCTGCAAAGATTGGATTGGATAGCAGGAGGAGCTGCTGGTAGAGTAGAGCAGTGTTTCTCAACTCCAGTCCTCAAGGCGCCCTAACAGGTCATGTTTTCAGGATTTCCCTCAGACGAGTTGGCTGTGGTAATTACTAAGGTGGTGAAACTGATCAAATCACCTGTGCAAAGTAATGGAAAGCCTGAAAACATGACCTGTTGGGGCGCCTTGAGGACTGGAGTTGAGAAACACTGGAGTAGAGAGCTGTGGGGGAAGAGTCTGTTCTCTTCCATCCAATGGCAGCCCAGTGTGGGTAGGAGGACAGAAGAGGGAGATGTTTGCTCTCTTGGTGGCTAAAGGCACTTTCACACTGCCAGCGCCCAGGCGTCAGCAGTAAAGGGCCGCAAATTTTTAGCGATGCTTTAACGTAGTTTTAGCAGCGCTATTTGGACACTAGCGGGGCACTGTTAAAGTGGATGGCCACCCTAAAAAAAGAAAAAAGATCATTAATATTCTTAAAAAAATAGAAAAATTAAACATTTGAAAAAAAAATTTTTTTTTTACTTTGTCAGAAATCCCTGTTGCTAGGCAGTCTTCCTAATCTGCCTTCTTCCTGCTCCTCGGTGATCTTCGTCTTCTCTCCTCGTCGCGTTGTCTTCTGGCTAATGGAGCGCGCTGTGTTCTGGGAACTGTGTGTTCCCTAACACAGTGCGTCCCATTCGCAAAGCGCTGCACGACTCGCGCATGCGCAGTAGGAAACGGGCAGTGAAGCCGCAAGGATCCACTGCCTGTTTCCCTTAGTGAGGATGGCAGCGCTGGGACCCGAGAGCCGAGGGACATGTTGGCCTCGGCGGCCGACATCGCGGGCGCCCTGGAAAGCTAAGTCTCCTTATTAAAAGTGAGCAGCTACTTTTTTTTTTTCAGCTGAAACACAGCTTTAACGCCCGCTAGCAGCTGAAAAAGGGTTAAAACCTCCCGAAAAACGTCACCGCAGCGGTGCTTTGCCGGCCGTTCGGCGGCGTTGCCCATTGATTTCAATGGGCAGGGGGCTCTTTAGGAGCGGTTTATTCACCGCTCCTACAGCGCTGCAAAGAAGCTGCTTGCAGGACTTTTTGTGGCGCCCTGCCAGCGCAGCGCCCCAGTGTGAAGGCACTCGGGCTTTCACATTGGGATTGCAGCTGAGGCTTTTTTTCAGGCGCTATTTTTAGCACTAAAGTGCCTGAAAATGGCCTCCAGTGTGAAAGGGGTCTTAGTGCTTTGTAGAATTCAGGACACAGAGTGGCAGTGGATTCCTGGATTCTTGAATTCCAGCACCGGGCCCTGCCAGAGCCTGTGTCATGGGAAGGTATTGGACTGTCCGCCCATTAAGAAATACTGCTAAAACAGACCAGAGGTTAGAAAAGTAAGTGCAGGTGAGGTGGGAGGACCATCAGAAACCAACAACCCCTATGAGCCCTAAACCCCCTCTTACCTCAGAGCCTTAAAGCCTGACTACCCTCTCAGAGACCTCCACAGACCTTCAGCCCTACTAACCTCCCAGAGTTGTTCAGCCCTATCACTTACTAGGAGGCCCCCAAAGTCCTTCAGCTACACTTCCTCCTCAGGGGTCCCAGAGTCCTTCAAATGCAGTACACCCTCAGAGCCTCCCGGAGTCCTTTAGTCCCACTACCTCCTCAGAGACTCCTCGGCTCCCCTACTTCCCTCAGTATTTTCCTCCCCCTGACACCAATGATGGAACATGTTCTTCATGGCAGGCCGGGGAATGTTTTCTTCCTCCTGACCAGCAATGTAAGGGGCTCTATTCTCCATACTCCTGACCCCTGCACTCCATCGTTGTGTTGGCTGCATATTGTAATGATTGACCATTTTCTGCCTGTGTAGTGTAATTTGTAGGCCATGTATGGTCAGGATGGTCGTTGTCTTGTTTCTTTATAGTCAGTGATGTTTGTTTAGAGGAACATATTACTGGTATTTATCTCCAAAATGAGGAGAATGTTCCAACCACCGTAAGTGGGGGAAATGTTCTGCCCCTGAAGGGGTTAATCTAGGTTTCCACACTATATATGTGTGTATCATCCTCTGCTGGAGATAAAAGACATCACAGTGACTATGGAGGAAGAGGACGGACATGACAGGGGGGATTACTGGGTGTAAATAGAAAATAAGATCTTATTACCTCCTCTGCTGCCACTTCCAGCAAAGTCACCTTTGTACTTATTGATCACTTCCTGTGTGTACCTGACATAATTTCCTGTCTGTAATCCATAGAGACTTCCTGTCTGGGTAGAAGCAAGATCACCATCTTGTGGCGTTCAAAGGAACTGCAGCACCAGGAAACATCTCATAATAACCATTGCCGTATAATACGGTATGTATTTTACAGGGCTAAGTTAAAGAGGAAGTAAACCCTGATGAGTTTACTTCCTCTTTCATTCCCTGCAAAAGGTAAAGCATAATGGACTACTATGCATCACTTACCTGACACAGGAGCCAGCGATGTCACCGCTGTCCCCTGTAGTCCGGTGCATCCATCTTCTCGGTGGGGTCTCGCAGCTCCGCCGCTGTCATTCGGCAAAGCCGCGATGACGTCACTCCCGCGCATGCGCACGGGAGTCGACACGCGTGGCGTCTCCATTGTTGACGGTGCCGCGCTCAGTGCGAATGCGCCGTAGACAGCGGTGCCTGTCTTCGGTAAAATATCTCCTAAACCGTATAGGTTTAGGAGATATTTCTTGGACCTACAGGTAAGCCTTAATCTAGGCTTACCTGTAGGTCAAAGTGTGTTGTAAGGGTTTACAACCGCTTTAAAGCGGTAGTAAACCCAGTTTCAAAAAACACTCACATTCCTGGCATGCCGGAAATGCTAACTTTCACATTGGCTGTGCTCTCAACCAAACTTTCAATGGCTGGTTTCATAACTGATCACATGTGCAGCATTATGGCAGTTGAAGAATCATTAGAGGCCAAGATGGCAGCTTCCTTGACTGAAAACAATAGAAGGGTTTACTTCCACTTTAAAAACAAAAAGGTATAAAACAGAAGAGAAAGGGGAGAAGCGGAATGTTGGGACTTTGTGTTAAGCACTGTGAAACAAACAAAAAAGACAAAGACAAGTGGGACTTTGTATGAGGCATGCACCCTGGAGATAACATGGTGATAGTGAATATGACAGGTACCCAAAATAATACACAAAGAGAACCAAAAAAGCTGCATATAAACATCACATGACATCAATTGGCACTAGAAGGTTTAATTGTAAAAAAAAAAAAAATAACAAACATATTATCATAGTTCATATTATAAATATTATAAAAACCCAAATTCATCAGACAGAGGTCTCTAATATTGTAAAAGATGTAATCAACAACATGATCAATTCATACTGTAAATGCTGTAAACAACAAATTCATTCAGGGCAAATCTCTATGACAACTAATTATATTCCAATTCAATTACATATAAACCAATTGATATATAGAGTCATGTTTAAACTTTATAATTGTAAATATAGGGAGGCAACTATTTGGCTCACAATCCCATAGTAAAACAACGAATTGGTTCATATTGTAAACCCTTGTAAGTAGTCACATTCACCACGGCGTGTCTCCATAGTAAATAGTTCCAATCATAGTTGGTTGGTACAGTCCAGCTGATATATAGAATAAATAGAAGATGACAATATAAAGTAGAGGGGAGAGCACTTATTGGCTCATAATGTAAAAAGGGAAGCATCTATTGGCTCGACGCGTTTTGTGGCGACTGCCACTCTTCAGGAGCAGGTATGAAGTGGGTGTCTATAAATATTAAGAAACAATGCGTTGGACAAATTATATCTTATATGCAATAGATCTATTAGGGGAGAGAGGAGGGAAAGGGAAAAGAAGGGGAAAGAGGGATAAAACCCACTTTTCCAAAACTACTTACAGGTGATCCTATATGTTGGGGCATAAACATGGCGGACTGGAAACCGGACGAAAGGACATCAGCCCCCCGGGAGCTGAGGTGGACTGCCCAGACACACAGCAATGGAATTCCAGTAACAAACACTAGTCCCCACAGGTATGCCCCCCTTATTATAAGAGTTAGTGTGATCCATGTGGTGATCATCATCTGAGAAAGGAGGGTATATAAATATTAAGGTATACTAGCAGTGAGTGGACGATTTGTGCATGAGATATGATAGCTGATAAAGCTTGTGAGAGTATAAATTATGACGTGAGAAATGATAAATCATAATTGAAAATTAAAATGAGTGCATAATGCTAATAACAATGTAAATGTGACATGAAAAAACAGCAAAAAGTGTATAGATGAGACTATAAAAAATTACCTAGGATAAGACTGTGAGCGAGGGTAGTCCAAGATTGTGTGGAGACCATGGAGGTAACAGCCATATGGGGGCCAGGAATGGCCCAGAGGGAGTATATATACTCAAGTGTAGCCGTGGGTGTCCACCAACGCCACGCTGGCATCCAATGGAGACAGAGGCGCCAGACAGCACACCACCAGAACCAAATGAATAATTTAGAATATTTTATGTAATGGTGCACATGGACGCAGGTGGGACAATAAATGACATATAACAAATAAAATAAAATAAATATATATGCACACACATGTGTTCCTACATAGTACATGATATATATTAAAAATTGATTTCAATGGACATGAGCGATCAAGGAGTGGTGTATACACCGCTCCTTCACCACTCCAAAGATGCTGCTGGCAGGATTTTTTTGAGCGTCCTGCCAACGCAGCGCTTCAGTGTGAAAGCTTTCACATTGGAGACACAGCAGCGGCTGTTTCAGGGTGCTTTGCGAGTGCTATTTTTAGCACTCTAGTGCCTGCAAAGCGCCCCCCCCCCAGTGTAAAAGGGGTCTTCGTGTTGTTGTGGCTTGATCTAGGGTAACACTGCTAGGTAAGTTAACTGAGTGCACTATCAATGGTGACTCTGATGCTCTCTGTCAGTGTTATTGTGTGCTATGGAACTACAGAATGTTTATAATTATCTTTACTTTTTAGACATGTAGCGCCGGTACTCCTGATGAGTACCCGCTATTTCTGTAAATTTAGTTTTTGCCCAAAACTATAGTTGAGTTTTGGGGTTATTTGTTCTAAATTGTGCTTTGGCATCAGTTTGGCTGGGCTGTTTTGAGGTTCTGCCTGGTCATAGGTGGGGTTCGCACCTGTGAGAGGCATTAGAACACAGTCTGGTTGGACGCATTGGGTACCAATCTCTCTCTCTGAGCCAATCAGTGGGCGCTATGTCTCGCTGTGTATTCCGAGAGAGGGTACTTAAGGTGCTGAAGTCACGTGATTCTGGGTTCCGGTCCAGAAGTTGTTGCTGACTCTGTGGTCCTGGTCCTCCTGACCAGCCCCCGGGGGCCCTCGTGGCCTGGAGCGCGGATCCATCCATTTCCAAGCCTCAGAACTGACTAGTCCGAGGTGCAGTAACTGGAAGGAGGATTCTAAGGTGTTCCGGTGCCGTCTCGGGTTTGGAGAGGGACAGCAACTCTACATGCAACCAGGGGAGGACTCTTCAGTAAGAGGGCCACGCATGGGGCTGGCCGATCGGTATGAGCCTGGAAGCTGAGCTGCCATGGACATTGATTGAATACATATTTCTTAAGGTATCGCCGGACCGGCTGCAAGATATTGGTACAGTAAGAAAAGTTCCTACCTCTATCCTTCCGTTTGCAACTACGTTTTTCTGATAGAGAGACTTTGATAGAGAGACGTCTGATAGAGAGACTTTGCAAAGCTAGAATCACTTGTTGGCTGCTAAATCCAAGGTCAAGGATTTATCCAACAGTTAAAGAATACAGTTGCGAGTGGCTATTCCCTGGATTATATACAGAGAGACTTTTATTGAAGTTAGCAGTTCCAAGCACCTGTGCTAAAATTTACCCTCATACCCTCTATTCCCAACAAAGAGACTGAGTTTGTTCAACAGTTTTATGCAAATAAAAATCCTAAAAAGGAACTCAAGTGTCGGTCTCCACAGTTACTGGTTCATCAACCCTGGGAACCCCTAGACAAGAATAACGAGTGACGAGCTGGTGGAGGTAATCGGTAAACCCATAAAAATTCAGCCGCTCTTTCGGGGGTCAGTCCTACAGACATTTTTGCTGATACTGCCTCCGGTGAATGTTGATTATATCTGTGCTGTGCATTCTCATGGTAACTGATGTTAATCCTCACACTGGTCTATTGGTAAATCCGTATTGGAATGCTGTTCATAATTTGAACAGCTATTCTAACTTTCATTCAGCTGATTGGTGGTTAACTTTCTGACAATATATTATGACTTTATCTCAGACGATTCACTGTTTGATCTGTGGAAGAGATCTATGGTCCCAATAAGCCACTTCACCACTTACTTTACCTGTAGACCATTAAGGTATTTGATTTTGCTTGTTACTTTATTCAGTGATCCCTATGGTTAGATAGAATATGTTACATCTGACATACCCTTCATTTTATGCTTGTTATACTTTTATATAGGAGTTGGTTGGATAACAAGCTAAATAGATAAAACACGACATACTGGTTATTAACCCTTATCCTGGTGTAGTGACTCTGGGGATTCTTCTGCCAAGTAGTGTATTATCGCTGACTGGAAGTTATTATTACTATACTTATTTTCTTTCTGTCCCTTTCATGGAAGGGGGGGGGGGGCATTTCGATTTATTGGCTGATTGATCTTGGGAGGCTATCGCTAATCCAGACGCTCTTGGACAGCACATGGCATGTTACATGTATGAGTGTCCTCTGACATGTGAGTGGTACTTGTATTACACTGTTCTCCATATTATATGTGGGGGCGATATTATTAAATGTTTTTCTGCATTTTAGATCCATTGCTCAAACATTATGTTTCCCTCCTTTGTCTACCATACAGAATCCCTCTGCTTACAGTCAAGGAATGAAGGTCCTGAGGAAGCATAAAGCGAAACGTCAACCTCCCTGACCTAGCAGAAATAGGGATCTAATATGTTTTACATACACTATGTGGTTATATCAATGAGAGCTCATATTTTCTTGCTTTTAAGTGTAAACATCTTTTTCTTGTAATTTGTTTGTAATAAATTGTATTTTATAAGATTATGTAATGTTCCTTTTTTGGTACTGTTAAAGTCCGCTCCAATGGTTAGTTATTATGTCATTTATTGTCCCACATGCATCCATGTGCATCATTAAATAATATATACTAATTGATTCATTTGGTTCTGGTGGTGTGCTTCACACAAAGTCCCAACATACCCCCATTCCCCTTCCCCCTTCTCTCTTCTACTGTATATGATTTAGAGATGGAGACACACATACTCTATAGCAGTCATTGTCTCTGTGACGGATCCAATCCCACACTCCGATTGACTGCTTGTGGTCAGTGAGCACCGTAAAAGATCGTCCGTAGAGATAAGGTTGGAATTTCTTGAGAGCCCACACCAGAGCCAAACACTCCTTCTCCACGGCTGCATAACCGACTTCCCTGGGTAGCAGTTTCCGACTGATGTAGGCCACTGGGTGCTCACTGTCATGAGGTCCTACTTGGCTTAGTACTGCCCCCAGCCCAGATGTAGAGGCATCTGTGTGGACACAAAAACGTTTGGTTGGGTCAGGGGCAGCTAGAACAGGAGCTGAAGTTAGTGCATTCTTTAAATGTTGGAAGGCAGCTTCACACTCGGGGGACCACAGTACCTGTCGGGGAAGGTGCTTCTTAGTCAGGTCTGTCAGGGGCTTAGCGATGGAACTATATTGCGGGACAAAATTCCTCCCAGTTGTGCCGAGGAACGCCAGGACCTGGGTTTTAGTACGGGGGGTCGGCCACTTGGCAACGGCCTCAATCTTAGCAGGCTCGGGTCGTTGTTGTCCACTGCCTACTCGATGTCCAAGGTACTGTACCTCGGACCTCCCTATGCTGCATTTCTCCGGCTTAAAGATTAGTCCTGCAGCCTTGATGCGGTCTAACACGACACCCAGGTGAACCAGATGGTCCTCCCAGGTATCACTGTAGATTGCAATGTCGTCCAGATATGCACAAGCATAGTCCTGGAGGCCATCGAGGAGTTGGTCTACCATCCTCTGGAAAGTCGCTGGTGCATTCTTCATCCCAAATGGCATTACTTTAGACTGGTATAGGCCAAATGGGGTAATGAACGCCGATTTTGGAATAGATTCCGCATCCAGAGGAATTTGCCAGTACCCTTTGCATAGGTCGAGGGTTGTCAGGAATTTTCCCAGACAATGCGATCTAACAGATCATCCACCAGGGGCATAGGGTAAGCATCAGTGGTGGTGCGCTCATTTAATCTGCGGTAGTCTACGCAGAAGCGAGTTGTGCCATCCCTCTTCGGTACAAGGACCATCAGGGAAGCCCAGGGGCTGCTGGATGGCTCAATGACCCAACTCAAGCATCTCCTTAATTTCATGACGCATCCCCTCTCTCACTGTGTCAGGTATCCGGTAAGCCGCCTGTTTTAGTGGCAGTTGTCCCGGGGTTTACACTCAGTGCACTGCCATAGTAGTGTACCCAGGGACTGTGGAGAACATTTCCCTTCTCTGACTAAGGACCTGTCTAGCTTGTTCTCTCTGTGTTGGCCCTAGCTGGTCATCAAGCTTTATCATCTTTATCCCTGCAGTAATCCTATTTAGCTCTGGGAGATCCAGCAGGGGAAGATTCTCAGAATCTTCCACAGCTAGAGTACATACAGCGGCTACCTCTCCTGATCTTTCACAGTATGCTTTCAACATGTTCACATGAAAGGTCCCTCGGACTCTTTCATCCAAACATTTAGCCACTAGGTAGGTTGTGTCACAGAGCTTTGCCACAACCCGGTAAGGTCCCTGCCAAGTGGCCTGTAACTTGTCCTGCTTGGTTGGCCTGAGGGCAAGAACCTTCTGCCCAACCTCCAGAGTGCGGTTCCGAGCAGTATGATCTTACCATCATTTCTGCCGCTTTTGGGCAGCCCGAATGTTCTCTTGGACAGTGGCCATGAGCCCCTTCAGGCTGTCCCTAAACTCAAGAACGTAGGCTATGATAGAGGACCCTTGGGGATCAATTCCCCCTTCCCAGTGGGCTCTGACTAGATCTAGGGGCCCCCTTACTGTATGGAAGGTGGGTAACTCAAACGGGGAGAACCTGGTAGATTCCTGTGGCACCTCCCGATAAGCAAAGAGAAGGTGCGGCAGATATCTCCCCCAATCCCTGTGAGAGGTTGCAAATGTCCTAAGCAGCTGTTTCAGGGTTCCATTGAACCTCTCACACAGTCCGTTGGTCTGGGGGTGATAAGGAGAGCACTGTAGGGGCTTTATCCCACAGAGCCTCCATAACTGCTGAGTGAGCTCAGCAGTGAACTGGGTACCCTGGTCAGAGATGATTTCCCGAGGGAAACTCACCCTGGTAAAGATCCGGAGCAAGGCATCAGCCACGGTTTCTGTGTGAATATTTGCCAGAGGAATGGCCTAATCCACCACAGTTCCCAGAAGGACTAGGTCGGGGCAGTGGTCCAACCAGGTCTATGGCAATGCGGCTAAAGGGTTCATCAATGATCGGTAAAGGGTGTAGGGGAGCTTTCAGTGGGTCCCCATGCTTACCCACCCGCTGGCATGTGTCACAGGTCCGGCAATACTGTCGGACATCCCCTGTAATCCCTGGCCAAAAAAAACGACTGAGTCAGACGGCGGAGGGTCCGGGACATCCCCAGGTGTCCGGCTAAGGGTATATCATGCCCAATGCGCAGCAGGTCATGCCTATATTTCTGTAGCACAACCAACTGCCTCTTGGGTGGATGGGAGGCTGTCTTTCCCTCAGTAACCCGATAGAGTAATCCCTGGACCCACTCTACCCTCTCCCCCTCCAACCCCCCTGGGTCCAATCCTGCTCTTTCCCTATAGCTAGCTAGGGAAGAGTCGCTGAGAGTTGCCTCAGCAAAGTCTTGGGGAGAATCCCCAATTCGGGGTAGGAATAGTTGGGGTAGGACAGTCTAGGTCAGGGGTGACAGGTCTTACCTGGGTCCCATCCTCGAGGGAGCGCACCTCCATCCGGGCTTGCTGGCGGGTGGTAACAGGGCAGCCTTCCGGGATACATCCAAGGAGAAGGCTGAATTTAAACGTCCCAAATCATTTCCCAACAAAACCCCTGCCGGTAAGTTATGCATTATTCCAACTTCCACTTCTTTGGCCCCCAAACCCCAATCAAGGTGAACCCTGGCAGTGGGGACCCACATAACATTTCCCCCGGCCACCCGCACAGCCACAGACCGTCCCGTCTGCTCTACCGGGTTTATCATCCGGGACTGTATCAGGGTAGTAGTAGCTCCCGTGTCCCGCAGTCCCTGGGCAGCCCAACCATTAATCCACACAGCTTGGCGATGGTGCAAATGATTATCCATAGCAGCAGCTTGCACAGGGTCTGCCTCATGTAGAATTCCAATATTCTCCTCACTTGGGTAAGTCACATCTCTCTCTAGACAGTGTGCAGCAGCCCGGGCAGGTCCAAGGGGCTTGTTGCTCCATGCGTCCTGGAAAACGTTCTGCGGACAATATCTCCTAACATGGCCTGCTTGGTTGCATCTGTAGCAGAGGTCCCCTTTCCCTCGTGAAGATGGTAGCTGAGTGGGACCGGAGATCGACGGCTGGTGTGGAGGGGCAACGCTCTGTGGAATGTTGGGGACAGGTCGAGCTGGGGTCTTAGGCTCTGTTTGTACAGTCCGCCTTGAATCCACGTATTGGTCAGCTAGGGTGGCAGCTTCATCTACTGTGACTGGCCGCCAAGCCTTTACCCAGTCTCTAACTTCAGGTGGGGTATGATCGTAGAATTGTTCCAGGAGGATTAGCTGGAGTGTATCTGCCATTGTAACAGCTTGGTGCCCGGTCATCCAACTCTCCGCTGCTCGGGTCATTTGATAAGCCCATTCTGTGTACGGCTCTCTCCCCTTTTGGCAGAGGTTGCGAAACCTCAAACGGTGTGCCTCTGGAGTAATGCCGAAGCGAGCCATTAGTCTTTCTTTTACCCGATCATAGTCCTGGCT
Source organism: Lithobates pipiens (assembly GCF_037356315.1). Lineage (NCBI taxonomy): Eukaryota > Metazoa > Chordata > Amphibia > Anura > Ranidae > Lithobates > Lithobates pipiens. Next base: position 627,399,824 of record NW_027507758.1, read on the forward strand.
GATCTAGTCTGGGACATTATTGTATGCCTCTGCAGCCCTTCCTGTGACCCGACCTGACCAGGAGCGTGACCCAATCTACTTTATTGACACCTTGGAGACCGCATTGCCGCTCAAACATTTGCAGGTAAACATCCATCTTATCTTCCCTGTCTTGAAACATTCGGAAAGCGGCATAGGGTAGCTTTTTTGCCGGCCGCTGGAGATTCCCGGTTGAACATAACTGACGCTCCTTTGTCCCGTTGAAGTTCAGCCATTCGCAGCTGGGACACCTCTCGTAACACTTCACTGATAACCTCCTGCGGGGGGTGAGTACCATACAAGGCCAGTCGCCACTGGACATCACGCTGGAACTCTGTCACCTCTGAGGTATGTGCTGGTGGGTTACTGGCCTGGTCTATCTCCATTAGTTCGGTGATGAGAGTCGCTTTGGATTTGTTGCTGGAGACTTTTCCACGGGCATCCAAGAGATCCTTCAAGGTGCTGCGCTTGAGTCTGGCGTAGTAATGTTCCATCTGCTGTTAGGAGCAGGGGGTCCCGGTGGTGGTTTGGGTGTGCCTAGGCAAGAGGAAGCATCCCACAGCTTGCCACTAATGTGACGGATCCGATCCCACACTCCGATTGAGTGCTTCCGTCAGTATATCCCGCTTCCTCCAATCTGACTATCAGAGAGATATATAATATCATAGCTGCACTGTATACAAGTCTAGCCGAAAATAGCTTGTAGAATCTTGAATGCCTTTATTGGACAGAATCCAGTGCCTTTTATACACATTGTACACAAGGGGTAGATAACGAGGTAGGGCTGCTCATGGATACTCCCCCTCCCCTATAGCAACAACTTAAAAGACAATTACACAATTAACATGTTAATTAAGCTAGCACTTAAGGCAGCCTAGGTGACCAGACAGTCCGTCTCCGGAGGTCAGTGTGATTAGCTCTTTTAAGGATTGTGTATTGTTCAAAATTAACATTCAAGAGAACAGTCTCACAAAAATGTAACAAAAGAAAGATTAATATATCAATACCAAAAAACAGGGTGAATGTGGACAGAAAAGGGTCCTTGCAGCCAGTGTCCGCGACAGTCTCATATAAAGTCCCAACATTTTTATTCAATGAAAGGTATAAAACAGATAACTCTTAACATATATGTTTTTGGTGAGAAAATGCAAAAAGTCCATCATAAAGCCTATAGGGGTGGTGACACCCGTTTACGTAACCAAATGGCCCCGACCCCTCTGACACCCCGGGAAAGCCAGAGGGAAGTCCCTGTTAATCAGAGGGGGCGGGGTCACCCGGGAACATCACGGGGTGGCCCCACCCTCAGTTATAAAAGAACTGTCAAAGCGAAGACACGTCATATGGCGGGAGGCTCCCATGGAGATGGATCGGTCTCGGCTAGAGCAAGAGAAGATGAATGGACTTTGTGGAACATTTTTTTTTTTTTTAATAAAGGTCTTGTCCTAAGTCATGTCTTCTCATTTTTACCATTTTGACAATTTTTTTGTGAAATGGTAGGGGTACATTTGTACACTGTTACCATTTCACACAGGGGGAAGGCCATGATCTGGGGGTCCCCTTGTTAAAGGGGGCTTCCAGATTCCGATAAGCCCCCCGCCCGCAGACCCCACAACCACCGGGCAAGGGTTGTGGGGATGAGGCCCTTGTCCCCCATCAACATGGGGACAAGGTGCTTTGGGTGTTAAATGGGCACGTGGCCTGGTATGGTTCAGGAGGGGGGCCACTCTCTCATCCCCCCTTTTTTTCCTGTGGCCTGCCAGGTTGCGTGTTTGGATAAGGTTCTGGTATGGATTTTTAGGGGGACCCCCACGCCATTTAAAAAAAAAAATTGGCACAGGGTTCCCCTTAATATCCATACCAGGCCTAAAGGGCCTTGGTATGGAATTTGGGGCGACCCCCACGCATTTTTAAAACATTTTGTTTCTGGGTTCCACTTAATATTCATGCCGGACCCAAAGGGACTGGCCTGGGGGATCCCATGCCGTTTATTTCGATGACTTCTTTTATCTGTATTGCCGGGACCGACAATTCATTATAGCCGCGAGTAGTTTTAAATTATTTTTTTCCTTTAGAAATGTAATTTTGTGCAGGGACTGTTCTAAACACGGGAAACACACATCACTTTACAGGCATACTATAGACACCCCTCAGGTACAAAATGTAAAGGAATATTTCACTTTTATTGTTTCACTTTAAGCATTATTAAAATCACTGCTCCTGAAAAATCTGCTGTTTTTAAATCTTTTTTTGCATTGATACATGTCCCCTGAGGTCCCCAACACTTTTTATGACAATACCATGCATATAAGCCTTTAAAATTAGCACTTTTAATTTCTCCCATAGACTTTTAAAGGGTGTTCGGCGGCTTTGCTGCGAACACCCCAAATTGTTTGCTATTCGGCGACCAGGCGAACACCCGATGTTTGAGTCGAACTTACATTCGACTTGAACATCGGGCTCATCCCTACTCATGACGCATAACAGTTTTATTGCCAATACAGTGTCTTTTTACAATCTATTGCCTTATATAGCAAAGCTTATGGCTTTCTGACCTTAGGCAGTTAAGTGAAACAATAGACAAAAAAAATAAGTTAAAGAAACGTGTCCTTAGAAGCCATTTTAAAAATCGATCTCCATTTTAGATTTCTTTTTAAAGTCACACAATAAACATTACAACTTTTTCAATATTTCCTCCTTTTGTGTGGCTATTTTAACTCAACACATTTCAATGGTAGTCCCTGTGTTTTATGCACTTTTGGTCTGTATGTCATTAATTTGAGCTTCAATGTCCACATAGGTCTCCTCAGAGGCAGGAAGGGCTTGATACATTGTTCTTGTGACTGCGATTTCAATACATTTTTATGAAAGTCCTCAAATACAGGGAACGCAGCAGCATCCACAAGTCACCAAGATGGCTAAAGCTACGGCAATAGAGATCAAACATGAGGTGATAAGTCCAGTCTATTTCCCGAACCAACCCTCAAGACAGTTTGTGAATGGATCATTAATACCTACGTTTTCCGCTATTTCATTTGATAGAGCAGTCAATTTTTCTAGGGCTCTGGTCACGGTCCCTCCAGGAGCTGTATTGTTAGGAATGAAACACATAGTACCGAAACATTTTACATACTCCCCATGTGTGTTAATATCATGTCTAGGGCCATACGGTTTTGCCATGCCATTAGAGATGTGGGTGCTATCTGTTCTGCGAGACCCTTCACTGCGTCCTTGGTGTAGTTCACAAATCGATGTTGGTTATAATATATATAGTTAATCCAATCAACATTCTTATTTATAGTCAACCACCAGAGAAGGGACTCAAATCCAGCTGCCACTTGGTTCCTAGCCTTAAACTCATCCGGCACTCCATGCAGAACCTCAATCTCGTCTATGTAGATCTGAAAGTCAAATGACCCTTTGGGAGAGGTGTCCCGTCTATGTCGTTGGCGACTTCTAGTCCATGGGTAATCTGACATGATTTTCAGTGGCATAGCAAGTTGCACCATGGCACAATCCCCTTGGGTATTGGCCGGTACCCTAGCCAGGGCCGGACTGGCCTACCGGGATACCTGGAGATTTCCCGGTAGGCCGCCTGCCCTGGGGCCACTTTTAGTTGCGGCTGCATTTGTGCTCTCGCCTATGGATCACACAGCGCTGGATGCCTCTGTGTTTCGGCGGCAGCTCTGCAACATGGCCCCGCCCCCCCCAGACCGGCTCGTGTGTTAGTAGATAGAATCAACGCTCCGCCTATCACATGAGCCGGTCGGGGGTGGGGGGGGCGTGTTGCAGAGTGGCCGCCGAAACACAGAGCCAGCCAGCGCTCTGTGATCAGGAGGGTGACATGCAGCCCATACAGCCAGCCCTTTGTGCCTGGATAGGAGAATCAGCAGGGGGCTGCATATAGAGGAAATTAGCTTCTAGGGAGAGGAGGAGAATCAAGCATTCAGTGGCTGCATGGAGGAATATAGAAAGCTTATTTCCTCTATATGCAGCCCCCCTGCTGATCCTCCTATCCAACTTCTTTTACTGCCCCCCCCCCCCCAGTTCACCTTGTGCTCCCTGCCCCCCCCCCCCCACAGTTCTCTCCACCCCTGTTCTTTCTGCCCCCCCAACCCCAGCCTGCACTCCAGTTCTCCCCATCCTTCTCTAGCCACCATCCCAGTGCTAGCCACTCCCCCAGTGCTCTTCACCCCCCCAGTGCTCTCCCCCGTGCTCTTCACCCCCCCTCCCCAGTGCTCTGCTCCCCCCCAGTGCTCTTCACCCCCCAGTCCTCTCCCCCCATGCTCTTCACCCCCTCCCCCCAGTGCTCTTCTCCCCCCCAGTGCTCTTCTCCCCCCTGTTCCCCCCCATGCTCTCTACTCCCCCCAGTGCTCTCCCCCCTGTTCTCCCCCCCAGTGCGCTCCACTTCCCCAGTGCTCTCCCCCCTGTTCTCCCCCCCCACCAGTGCGCTCCACTCCCCCCAGTGCGCTCCACTCCCCCCGTTTTTCCCCCTCCAGTGCTCTCCACTCCCCCCTGTTCTCCCCCCCCCCCAGTGCTCTCCACTCCCCCCAGTGCTCCCCCCTGTACTCTACACTCCCCCCAGTGCTCCCCCGTTCTCCCCCCACTCAGTGTGCTCCCCTCCACAGTGCGCTCCACTCCCCCCAGTGCTCTCCCACCTGTCCCCCCAGTGCGCTCCACTCCCCTTAGTGCTCTTCCCCCTGTTCTCTCCCCAGTGCTCTCCCCCCTGTTCTCCCCCCCAGTGCGCTCCACTCCCCCCAGTGCTCCCCTCCCCCCGCAGTGCGCTCCACTCCCCCCGGTTCTCCCCTCTGTTCTCCCCCACCCCCCCCAGTGCGCTCCACTCCCCCCAGAGCTCTCCCCCCTAGTGCTCTCCACTCCCCCCAGTGCTCTCCCCCCTGTTCTCCCCCCCAGTGCGCTCCACTCCCCCCAGTGCTCCCCTCCCCCCGCAGTGCGCTCCACTCCCCCCGGTTCTCCCCTCTGTTCTCCCCCACCCCCCCAGTGCGCTCCACTCCCCCCAGAGCTCTCCCCCCTGTTCTTCCCCCCAGTGCTCTCCACTCCCTCCAGTGCTCTCCCCCCTGTTCTCCCCCCAGTGCCCCCCCCATTCTTCCCCCTACAGTGCTCTCCACTCCCCCCTGTTCTTCCCCCCCAGTGATCTCCACTCCCCCCAGTGCTCCCCCCTGTTCTTCTCCCCCAGTGCTCTCCACTCCCCCAGTGCTCCCCCCCCGTTCTACCCCCCCCAGTGCTCTCCGCCCTTGTTCTTTCCCCCCCAGTGCTCCCCCCCTGTTCTTTTCCCCTGAGTGCTCCCCCCCTGTTCTTTTCCCCTGAGTGCTCCCCCCCTGTTCTTTTCCCCTGAGTGCTCCCCCCCTGTTCTTTTCCCCTGAGTGCTCCCCCCCTGTTCTTTTCCCCTGAGTGCTCCCCCCCTGTTCTTTTCCCCTGAGTGCTCCCCCCCTGTTCTTTTCCCCTGAGTGCTCCCCCCCTGTTCTTTTCCCCTGAGTGCTCCCCCCCTGTTCTTTTCCCCTGAGTGCTCCCCCCCTGTTCTTTTCCCCTGAGTGCTCCCCCCCTGTTCTTTCTCACCCCCCCCCCCAGTGCTCTCCAGCTCTCCCCATCACTCTCCAGCCCCCACCCCAGTGCTCTCCAGCCCTCCATTCTCCTCACCCCTGTTCTTTCTGGCCCCCTGGTGCTCTCAAGCTCCACCCATCACTCTCCAGCCCCCGTGCTCTCTACCCCCCCATGCTCTCCACTCCTGTTCTTTTTGGCTCCCCCAGCACTCTCCACTCCTGTACTCTCCACTCCCCCCTGCATTTTGCCCCCACCCATATGCTCTCCAACCCTGCCAATGCTCTCCACCTCCCATAATGCTCTCCAATCCCCCGTGCTTTTCCCCCTGTTCTTTCTGGCCCCCACTGGTGCTCTTGAGCTCTCCCCCTACTCTTTGTACCCCCCCAGTACTCTTCAGCCCCCGTGCTCTCCACCCTTGTTTTTCTGCCCCCCCAGTGTTCTTCGCCACCCTACACTCTTAGCCCCCTCAGTGCTCTCAGCCTACCATGCTCTCCACCACTGTTCTTTTTGGCCCCCCCAGCGCTCTCTGCTCCCCACCCCTGTGATCTCCACTACCCCCTGCTCTTTGCCCCCACCCATGTGTTCTCCAACCCCGCCAGTACTCTCTGCTCCCCCTTCTCTCCAGCTCCCACCCAGTGCTCTCCACTTCCCCAGGACCAGAGGACAGGCTGACTGGGGCTGGAAAATGGGGACGGCTGAAGGTGCAGGTGGCCAGGGACCACTCCATCTCACAGCAAACAGATCCTCTGGAAGGAGCACCGTCCCCATCCAAAACGAGAACAGACCCTGCCTGCTCCTGCCCGTCATGGATATCCTGCTGGCATGCAAGGTACCGTACCGAACATCAACAGCACACCTTCCCACAGACAGGGACTGCAGACTGGGACATGGGGCACAGGAGGGGCTGCATTAATGGGCACAGTGGGCTGCATTCACGGCACAGTAAAGCTGCATTTGATGGACACAGTGAGGCCGCAAGGGTGGGCACAGTGAGGCCGCAATGGTGGGCACAGTGAGACTGCTTTCACGGGCAGAGTAAAGCTGCATTTGGTGGGCACCCATCCCCCTTATCTTAGTGTATTCTTTCTGTGGAAGGTGGTCCCCCACGTTCTGAGTTCCTGGGGTCCCCCTTGATTATTGTCCACTTACCACTTTTAACTGGAATTTGCATAAATATATATATCCCTATGTGATTTCATATCTATATATAATACACTCTTCATCAAATGTGCTTTAAAATGTATGGTTTTCCCTTTCATGAACAAAAAAATAATGACGTTATGCTGTTGGGCTGGTATAATAATGCTGTGGGGCTGATATGACATTTTTTTCCAGGGCTGGTTTTTATTCCCAATCCGGCCCTGACCCTAGCTCGCAATTTCTTATTCCCACACATTCACCAGACATCAGCTCTCTGAGTGTCATGCTCAACCCAGTCACCCTTGCTCTTGTTAACCCTCTCCGCACAGTAGTCATCAGTCAGTGACCCAAGATCTACCCCACTATCTTTCCCTGGAAGTGCTAAAACAAGTAAAGTTGCGACGGATATGCAGTAACTGCTGGAGGTATCTGAGGTCTCTGTACTGGGGGAAACAACAAACTCAATGTGTGACAGGTAGAATTTGCTTCGGTGTTTTGGGGGGGGGGGGGGGGGTGTGGCCGGATGAGGGAGTGTGAGTGAGAGTGAGAATGCCTGGCGCCCTGTCCCTGCCTCCCCTCGCTCCCCTTGATGGGAGAATAGCCTGGAAACAATAATTGAGCTAGCTATGTGCTGCTTATAGCGCGACCACCTTGCTTTCTTTCCCGCCGAGCCCGTGCCAAGCCCGTGGAGACTAGCTGGGAGAGCGTCGCCTGTGTCACTAGAGACAGTCGAGGGAGATCTCGCTGGCGGCTGAGTTATCGCGAGATCTCCGTGCAGCATTGCAGCAGAGCAAGCGGTGTGCCCGAAGGAAGCTGAAGGAAGCCGAGGGAAGCCACGCCGCGGCCTCGGGCTATCGCGAGACTTCCCGAGCAACCCAGCAGAGCGGGGCGTTTGAACGCCGAAGGAGAAGGAGACTACCTACAGAACGGGGACCTGGCTGTGGAGCCTCTTAGTAGCCTATGGCAACGGCCTAGGCTAGCGGTAATACGGGGAGAGAGAGGAGGGGGGTGAGAGGCAGAAGGAGCAAGAGCAGGGGAATGGGAAAATGAACTTTGTCAACTGCTAACATAATTGCCAGCAGCAAGCAGGCTTGAATGCGGCTTGGTATCCCCCACCGCCCCTGGCAGAACTGATGAAAATTCTCTCTCCCTCTCCCCACACGGTCAGATTGCTGAGCCCCTGGAATAAGGGATTATATTATATTATACCAATTGTACAGCCTTGTACTGTAACCATACTGACCCTGGAGAGGATAAGTGAGGGTAAGGAGTGAGAGCTGGGAAATGCTTATGGACACCGCTGCTGTTAACTGTTAATATAGCATCCCCCCCCTCCCCCCGGCAGAATTGGTGAAAATCTCCCTCTGCATGGTCAGACTGTTGGGCCCCTGGACTGAGGATATTATATCATGCTAATCGCACCGCACTGCACTGCATTGTAACTATCTATACTATACTGACCACGAAAAGGACAGTCGTGAGGAAATAGAGTTGTCATTGTGCCCCCTTCCTTTCTCTCTGGCAGAAAGTTTGTCCCTCTCCCTAACTATTTACCCTTTTTTTTGGGGGGGGGTCTCTTGGATATATTACTGCTATATTACTAGCTAAGCCTATATTAATCTTAGGTGAATAAAGCATGCTTAGTAAAAGGGCCACCGAGGATATGTTGCATAGCGAGGGGAATCAAAAAACTCGGGCAGCCAAAGAAAAAGCAAACCAGGCCTGTGCGGCAGTAGCCGCAAAACTTGAACGCTTTGCTCATGCAACCTCACCAACTAGGAGGGGACATCATCAGCTATCAGGGCAAACAAGGCCACAGGGGGCTACCTCGGATAGGAGAAGTACCAGCCAAGTAGCATTAAATCCAGCTCACTCACCCATTGGAAGCAAGGTGAATGATTTGGCTTTAGTAGAGGGCAAGACAGCATATAATACAGAAAATCTAGCAGAGTGCTCCACGATTGGGGATGGCGAACCCATGTTGCGAGATATATTGCAAGCAGTTAATGAATGCAAAGACTCTATCTGTGGTCTCGATAACCAGCTGAGTAGTATAAAAAATGAATTACATTCTATGGGCCAACGGCTGAGCAATACTATGGAAAGAACCACTGTACTCGAGGGAAGATTAAGTACGGTCGAGGATGAGCTCCTCCCATTACAGCAAAAAATTACTGGGCTACAGAAACAAATTGCTACGCAGACATTAAAATTAGATGAAATGGAGAATAGAAATCGCAGGAATAATGTGCGCCTGATTGGTTTGCCGGAGGGGAGTGAGGGCTCTAATCGCATAACTTTTCTGGAAAACTGGTTCAGAGAACTTTTGGGGGACACCCCTTTTACACCACTTTTCGCTATAGAAAGGGCCCATAGAGTTCCCTCTAGATCTCCGCCATCAGAGGAACGCACTAGGCCATTGATATTGAAATTTGTGCATTATAACGATCGAACCATTCTGATGCGAAGGACTACAGAACTGAGGGACATCTTCTACAAGGGGACTAGAGTATCATTTTACCCAGATTTCTCACCAGACCTGCAGAAGCAGAGGGCCGAGTTCATCCCCATTAAGCGTATTCTCCAAAAGTACAAGATAGTCTATGCACTGCTGTATCCTGCCCGACTACGAATAACTGCCCTGGGCTCAACCTTTTTTTTTTTTTTTTGAGACTTGCACAAGATTTGCACGAAGCAGAATTTATTAATTAGCAACATTGAATGTAGAAAAGAAGATATAGTTCAGATAAGGAGTGTTATGTCACTAATCAGATACCTATTGGGGGGGGGGGGGGGGGGGGCTATGAAATGTGTGAACTTATATAGCACAAACCTTATTATAAATGTCCATTAGGAATGTACCAGTGGGGATCTTCTGAGCACTTCTTTTTTTTTTTTTCCACAACAGGGTGAATCAAATAGTTGTGAAAATAGTCTAGAAGTGTGTATACCTATTGTGAGGGGAGAGGTATGGAACAAGGAATTTATATAATCTACAGTTTTTTTTTTTTTTTTAGAGAAAAGAGAAGATGGGATTAAATGTTATGCTAAGACTATGTTATTTTAACATTACTCAGGGAAAAGGGGAAGAAAAGGAAGGGAAGAGAGAAGTGAGAGAAATTAAATTAGGGAGGTTGGGTCTCTAGGTTTCTAGGTAAATAGTTGGGTGGGGTGGGGGGAGTGGGGATGGGCGCCTTGGGATCTGTGTGTATGAATAAGAGGCCCCTAGGGGATGCCCTGATGGGTATGGGTGGGTGGGTAGGGGGGCGGGCGAGATAGAGAACACTCACTGTGCGTACTGGTAGAGTGGTGGGCAGGGCGGGATGCGGGGCGGGGGGATGTTGCCATTCTCCCCCTCCGCCCCTTGCTTTCCCTCGATTTAGATGTCACTCATGCAAACAAATAGAGTAAGCATCACCTCGTGGAATGTGAGGGGTTTGGGCGACCCAAATAAAAGAGCCGTGGTCCTGTCAGAAATAGAGGGGAGTGGACCTGGTCTACTCTTTTTACAGGAGACACATCTAAATCCTAGAACAGCTCCACGGCTAATTAGTCGGAAATTCCATCCATGTTTTCATTCTTTCCACTCCTCTTATTCAAGGGGAGTAAGTGTCTTAGTAAAGAGGGGAACGAATTTCTCTTGTAGGGAGTCCTCTATTGATGAAGAGGGTAGGTTTATCTTTCTGTATTGCTTGATTGGCAAGCAACGCCAATCAATATTTCCCCATTGAAAACGTCACGTATGACAAAACGCGTATGGGGGGGCACGCTGTGACGTCACCACGTGTTACGAGAGGACGATGGGCTCTCGTTTTTTTGCTGGCCGGCTTGTTTTTACATGCGGAAATCGTTCGTTTTTTATGTAAGTGCATTTCTATTAATTAAAAGAGCATTGAAGTTTTTTTACACTATGGGAGGCTTCTTTTCTTTCTACATTATGAACGTGAAACTGGGTTACTAATGAAAACGTGGAGCAGCTTCAGTGTATGGATCGTTCGTTCCTGAAGGACAAAGTGTTTGGTGAAGGCGAGGAGCTGTCGGTGGTTTGGTACTTTAAACGCTCCTTGTGCTTTTACCGTCTGGTAAGCGCACTTTTTTGTCGGTGGTGGGACACTATAGTGATAAGGAAGTGTGGAATCACTGTGGTGCGATCGTCTTCCTTCTTTGGACAACATAAAGTTTCCATGGACTTTTCTTTATAGTTGTATGGTTTACTGATTCATATTATTTGGCGCAGCTCTTTTTCTTTATTTTTTATCTATGTTTATGTGTGTGTATCCCACTGTGGAGCAGCAGCCTTATATCCTGTGAAACATTCATTTGTAATCTTTTTTGATTATTCCCTTTTTTTGATTATTTGTATTTATCTTTAAGATTAAATTTCTTGGATATTTATCTGAGAAAAATATTATTTTCTTGCTTGACATTTTTCTTCTTGCTTGATAAGTAAGAAGAGAAATTTCCCTTTTTTGGGGTCTCAGCGCGGTTTTATTTTCTTTTGTTAACGCTATATTCTGGCTAATATTTATATACCCCTTCCTTTTAAGTTGGAGGTTATGTATAAACTGTTTGCGTTTAGCCTAGATAAACCAGGTGTCCCATTAATAATACTAGGTGATTTTAACGAAACACTAGATAATAACTTGGATAGATTCCATGCGCCAGACTGGACTAGAGTCGAGAGGGTAAGCCGACTGCAGGGATTTCTATCGGAAATAGGATTAAGTGACCTATGGCGAATGCGACATCCGCAGGAAAGGCAGTATTCCTGCTTTTCAAGCACCCACCATACCCTCTCGAGGATAGATATGGTCCTGGGGAATGGGGAGGCCTCGGACTGCGGTTAAGCCAGCCGTGGTTTGCAAATGCAGGGTCCAGCCAGCCGCTAAAAAAAAAAAAAAAGGTGTGTGCTCCTATTACGATCAGTACGGTAGTAACAAAACACACACACACACAAACAGCCCGCCCCGAGTTTAGGGGTGTGTGGCTGCGAGGCCAGTCGGCACAACCCCTTCACGGCTCTGATTAGTTTCTGCAGCGGCTGTCACAGCCGAGCAGAGTGAAGCCGTCTCCCCCCCCTCCCCCTGCATGCAGGATCATTGTGCCGGGTCCCTGGTGTGCCGACTGGCTCGGATGTGAAGCCATTACCTTGGGCTGGCTCTCCGGGTGAATGTTCTGAATGGGGGCTGTATTGTGTTAGGGGAGTCTGTGCACTGTAGAGAAGTTGTGTACTGTAGGGGTCTGCACTGTGGGGGGTCTGCACTGCAGTGGGGGGGGGGGTCTACACTATAGGGGGGGTCTGCACTGTGGGGGGTCTGTACTGTTGCGGTGCTCTGCACTTTAGGGGGGTCTGCACTGTAGGGAGAGGGTCTTCCCTGTAGGGGGTCTGTTTAACATGCATGGAGTCCAGAACTGTTAGGGGGTGTCTGTAAGGGGGCTATAGAGGTGCAGCAGGGGGTTGTGTAACTTAAAGGGGTCCAGAGGTGCAGAGTGCAGTGTAATGCAAAGGGGCCCAGAAGTGTAGACTGCTGTGTAATGTGAAGGGGTGCAGGGTGCCGTATAATGTAAAGAGGTCCAGAGGTACAAGGGCTGTGTAATGTAAAGGGGTCCAGAGGTGCAGAGTTCTGTGTAATGTAAAGGGGTCAAGAGGTGCAGGGTGCAGTTTAATGCAAAGGGGTCCAGAAGTGTAGGGTACTGTGTAATGTGAAGGGGTCCAGAAGTGTAGACTGCTGTGTAATGTGAAGGGGTCCAGAGGTGCAGGGTGCCATATAATGTAAAGGGGTCCAGAGGTACAAGAACTGTGTAATGTAAAGGGGTCAAGAGGTGCAGGGTGCAGTGTAATGTAAATGGGTCCAGAGGTACAAGGGCTGTGTAATGTAAAGGGGTCCAGAGGTGCAGGGTGCCATATAATGTAAAGGGGTCCAGAGGTACAAGAACTGTGTAATGTAAAGGGGTCAAGAGGTGCAGGGTGCAGTGTAATGTAAATGGGTCCAGAGGTACAAGGGCTGTGTAATGTAAAGGGGTCCAGAGGTGCAGGGTGCTGTGTAATGTAAAGGGGTCCAGAGGTGCAGGGTGCTGTGTAATGTAAAGGGGTCCAGAGGTGCAGGGTGCTGTGTAATGTAAAGGGGTCCAGAGGTGCAGGGTGCTGTGTAATGTAAAGGGGTCCAGAGGTGCAGGGTGCCATATAATGTAAAGGGGTCAAGAGGTGCAGAGTGCAGTGTAATGCAAAGGGGGTCCAGAAGTGTAGGCTGCTGTGTAATGTGAAGGGGTCCAGAAGTGTAGGGTGCAGGGCCGGTGCTACCACTAGGCAAACTAGGCAGCTGTCTGGGGCGCACTGCTGCCTAGGGGCGCCCGTCTGCTGGTTTCCCTCCGCATCTGCATGCTCTGCAGGCTGCAGCATGCAACTAACTCAGTCTCAGGCAGATGCTCCGTGTAGTGTAATTAGAGGTGCAGCACATCACTGGAACCAATGCATCCTGTATAGCGGCGCCTTCTGTCACATGGGCAGGGAAAAGGGGGTGGAGTCAAGGGTGAAGCCAATGGGGGCGGCAAAATTAGGTTTTGCCTAGGGTGCCAAAAATCCTTGCGCCAGCCCTGGTAGGGTGCTGTGTAATGTGAAGGGGTCCAGAGGTGCAGGGTGGAGTGTAATGCAAAGGGGTCCAGAGGTACAAGGACTGTGTAATGTAAAGGGGTCCAGAGGTGCAGGGTGCAGTGTAATGCAAAGGGGTCCAGAGGTACAAGGGCTGTGTAATGTAAAGGGGTCCAGAGGTGCAGGGTGCTGTGTAATGTGAAGGGGTCCAGAGGTGCAGGGTGCTGTGTAATGTGAAGGGGTCCAGAGGTGCAGGGTGCCATATAAATGTAAAGGGGTCAAGAGGTGCAGGGTTGAAATATTATAAGACTGTTATAGCTGTTAAAGAAGTTGTAGATGTAAAACGAAATGTAATGTGAAATCTATGGAAAGAAAAGATGAAAAAATAAAGAATTTATAAAAAAAAGAGGTGCAGGGTGCAGTGCAATGCAAAGGGGTCCAGAGGTACAAGGGCTGTGTGATGTAAAGGGGTCCAGAGGTGTAGGCTGCTGTGTAATGTGAAGGGGTCCAGAGGTGCAGTTGTGGAGAGGGCATACACAGTAGTGACAAAAAGATATTGAAGGATGCAGGGGGCACAATGTGAGGTTTTTACATTTCAAGGTGGGGGATGTCAGTTATAGGATCCGCCCCGGGTGCCAAATGCTCTAGGTACGCCCCTGCGGTAATTTCAGTAACAGCAGAGAGAGAACTCGCTATCAGAGTGCTTGAGTTGCCCCTGTCTGTCTGTCTGTCTTTATTTCTCTCTCTCTTTCTCTTGAACTCTTAATTATTCTTATTATTTCTCTCCCGCTATCTTGCTTTCATTCTTTATTTTTTTCTTCTCTTTCTTTCTCTCTCACTCTCTGTCTTTCAATCTTTATTTATTTCTCTTTCATTGTTTTATGAAAACGTTTACAGCACAAGCGTTTATTTTTTTTATTATCTTTCTCTTTTCTATCTTTATCCTTTTTTAACCACTTCCTTACTGGGCACTCTGGGCGCCCAGACCACCAATTTTCAGCTTTCAGCGCTGATGCACTTTGAAAGACAATTGCGCGGTCATACAACACTGTGCCCAAATGAAATTTTTATCATTTTTTTCACACAAATAGAGCTTTCTTTTGGTGCTATTTAATCACAGCTGGGTTTTTTTTGTTTTTTTGTTTTTTGTTAAACAAACAACAAAAATAGAAAATTTTGAAAAAAAATAAAGAAATAATGTTTCATAGTTTTAAAATTTTTGCAAACAGGTCATTTTTCTCCTTCATTGATATGCACTTATGAGACGGCACTAGTGGGCACAGATAAGGTGGCACTGATGGGCACAGATAAGGTGGCACTGATGGGCACTGGTAGGTGACACTTATGAGCACTGGTAGTGGACACTGATGGGCGGCACTGGTAGGTGACACCGATAGGTGGCACTGTGGGCTCTGATGGGTGGCACTGTGGGTGTAACTGTGGACACAATGGATGGTGCTTGTGGTCACTGGTAGGCAGCACTTTTGTGAAATGGCAGGTGGCACAGAAGAGCATTGACTCGCTGATCACAGAGTGCGCCCTGCAGGGGGCGCGCAGGCCGCTCGAGCACGTGAGGACGTCCTGGGATGCTCTCCCGGCACTTCAGGTCTGCACTGTAGCCGTCTTTCGCCTATAGCACGGGTCTGTAGTGGATAAAACTCACATTGTCTTTGACTAATGTTTTTTCTTTATAGGTTACATCTCAATACATTGTTTTATGTAAATGTTTACATCACAAGCAGACAAAATAAAGTGTCTCTTTCTAAATACATTTACTGCATGTGTTTTTGGTTATCTTGTATTCAGTGTCCCATACATTATACACACCCCATGTGATATAGGACATTTTCGACTCCAGAGGCCCTTAAAGACTTCATTTAAATTTTAAATGATCTAGAAAAAGAATGGTCAATTCTGTTACAGGACGTCCCATACACTATGCACACCTAATTTGAACCCATTTTACTGTAGCATTTTGGAAATATGTCACATTAGTTCTGATACGCTTTTCGTGGATTTTTCCACTCGTCAGGAGCATATGCACCAGAGATTCCTATAAGGTATATCAAATATATCATTGTTTAAAATAGAATTATACAAGGTGTTATATGTCAATAGACGGCTCACCAAGCCATATATTTTATATACCTTATAGGAATCCCTGGTGCATCTGCTCCTGACGAGTGGAAAAATCCACGAAACGCGTCGAGCTACACTTGATGACACAGTTGCATTCCATATGGACTGATCCCTATCCAGTTATTATTAATACTCTATGATATTGTTTTTATACTAGTTAATAGACCTACATATATCATGTGGGTGCACGTGCCAGTCTTGGGCCTGTTGCCGTGGCATTTTGTGTGCCATAGTATTTATATTATTTATTTATTTTACTTTGATCATGTGTCGCTATGATTGTACTATTCTACTCATCATGTTTATGCCTTGTGCGCACTATGTATATATATGAAATGAACAAATACTCTTAATGTTTTTAGATTAATGTCATCATTTAAACATTATTTATTTACAATTTACCTCCACTATACAATTGCTTCATTTAAAGTCCCAACTACCCTTCAGTTTTTGTTTCAATAGGGGACATCCCATACACTATGCACATCTAATTTTAAACTTTTTTACTGTAGCATTTTGGAGATATGTCACATTATTCAACTTTGAAGGGCTATAACAAGCTAATTTCTTAGAAGTAAAAAAAAAAATGGTCAGTTTTAGTACAGGAAGTCCCATACATTGTGCACGACTCATTTGAAAACATTGCACTGTAGCATTTTGGAGATATGTCACATTAAGTACGTACAAGAAATTATTAAGACTATGCGATTACTCTCACATTGATGCTTGAAAGATTTAGTGCCGGTTCACACTAGCGAGATGCGAGAACCCTGCGAATCATGTGCGGGTTCCCGCATCGCTCCCGACACGCACGGCAGTCCACACTGCCATATGCAAACTGCTGGGTAGTGTCATTATATGTTAATGACACACCCATTTCAGCTCGCATATAGCACTGCGAACTGACAGTTCGGACATGAATCGGTTCGCATATGTGTGAACACACATGCGATCCGATTCTGGTCCGAACAGAAAAAAGGGTCCTGTGCGTGTTTGGACCGAATGCGGTGCGATATCAGCCATACTATCTGTATGGCTGACATCGCATGTAATATGAGCAGCAGTGCGCTGCGAATTACATGCAATGTCTGGCATCGCGCTAGTGTGAACTGGCACTTATACTTTCTTTATATTTTCCATTTATTAACTGAAATACTATAGTATTTTTAACCACTACAATACAGGGCACTTTCGCCCCCTTCCTTCCCAACCCAATTTTCAGCTTTCATCGCTCTAGCGCTTTCAGTGATAATTGCGCGGTCATGCTACACTGTACCCAAATGAAATTTTTATCATTTTGTTCGCACAAATAGAGCTTTATTTTGGTGGTATTTATTCACGACTCAGTTTTTTTATTTTCTGCGATATAAGCGCAAAAAATGCAGAAATTTGGAAAAAAAAAACAATATTTTCTTTTTTCTATTTTAAAAGAAATCCAATAAAATCAAATTTTGTCATAAATTTAAGCCAAAATGTATTCTGCTACATGTTTTTGGTAAAAAAAATTCCGTTAAGTGTATAATAAGTGGTTTGTGTGATCAGGGACATATGTACGCAAATGATCATGTACATATGTGTGCAGGTGATCACGTACAGATGTGTACAGATAATCATTGGGAAATGTGATTTTAGTGGGACATATGTGGGGGACATGTTTTTATTATTAGGGACATGTGTTTTTATTATTTGGGGACATGTATGTTTTGGGGACATATGTGGGGACTGTGTTTATACTGTGTGGTGTGTTGTGTGTTTAAACTAGACTGGTGATCAGTGAGTAAAAAGCTGTAAAAAACAGCTCATATTCACTGATCATCAGCCAGCTGCAGCGATCTGCTCTCCTCTCCTCAGCGATGACTTCTGTGTGAGGGGAGGAGGAGCCGATTGCCTAGCAACCGGCTGTTTGTTTACATCACATGACGGCCGTGATTGGACACGGCCGTCATGTGATCAGGAGGGCCAATCACAGAGCCCTCCTGCCGATCTGAGATGCGCCGTGTCTGGGTGACACGAGCACATCGGAATCGCGCCGCTGCGTGGGCACGCACGATCCCGCTCCTTCTGAAGGACGTTCCTGAACGTCCTATCAGAAGTAGACGGCTCCCACCCGGCCATGTATGTGCATTGGCCGGGTGGGACGTGGTTAAAGAAAACATATAATTTGCTTATTCGAGCCATTTGTTTTATGGACAACATAAACTTTTAGAAACTTGTCAAAAAAGACCACACACATGCACAAACATAAATAAATAAGCCATGTATTCCTTAGACCCTGCTAATAAAAAAAAAAAAAAATATATATATATATATATATATATATATATATATATATATATATATATATACACATATACATACACACACACACAATGAAATGTTCACTTTACTACTTTAAATAGACAATTTTAAATGGTAGAGAAACAACAAAAACTTTAATAATCAAAGCAATGAAAAATTAAACAATTCAACAAATTCCTAAATTGGACTTCCTAAATTTAATTCAATAAAATGTAATTTAGTTTTTAGATTTAGCCAGGCATTTCCAGTCACCATCCCCAGTAATGGCATTTTGCGGTATCTTCAAACAGTTAGTTCTTGTACACACGGTCGGAGAATTCGTCGGAATGTGTCCTATCGGACCGTGTTGTCAGATAATCCGACTGTGTGTGGTATGCATCGGACTGATTCCGTCTGAATATCCGTCGGACCCAATTTTCCAACATGTTGGAAATATTTCCCGACCAACTGGTTTGATCGGACATACTCCGAACATGTGTAGAGAATTTTGATCGGACCAAGTGCCACGCATGCTCAGATCAAATTCCTACATCAAAGCTATTGGCTACTAGCCTGAATGTAGTCCCATCGTACAACTTAGTCCGACCGTGTGTATGCAACAGTTTCGGACACAATCCGTCGGACTAAATCCGACGGACAAAATCCGATGGATTTGGTTGGCAGAATCTCCGACCGTGTGTACAAGGGCTAAGGATGATACCACCCCTTGCGCAAACAACATTCTACCATTACTTCACTGCAGTGTGCAGTCCTGCATATGCAGTACACATTCACATGAGTTTGACCTGACTTTATAGCACAAACTCTTGGCTCGGTTTTAAAATGGATTTTCCCTTTCATGAAGGAAGTCAGAAGTTTAGTCCTTAACCGGCCGTCACGGAACTTGACGTTTTCTGGCCTCAGGTTACAGCACAATGCAAATGCAAAAGCAATTGCAAACAAACCAGTTATTAGAATTTCACTGATGTTGGACAGCAGGAAAAAAAAACTGTAAATTGGTCTTCTTTTGGCCTAATTAACCATGACAAAACTTGTTGGTCTTTCTGGTTTTTGGTCGAAAGACTGTCATATATGCAAACCTCATTGTTCCGACAAAACAGGTTGCTAGCAGTTACCCAGTGGTTGTCCCCAGTGTGTAGAAATTGCACAAATGGGCTGCTTGGAGTACCCACGATCCCTCCAGTATTTAAATTGCTAAATATAATACTTGACTGAAAGCCATGAATGTGAGGGTACTCGCTTGCACATCACAGCTAAGCCAGTGGTATGGATGAAGAACAGTCATTTTGCTATGCTTTGGGAGCTGTGGAGGCCTTTGCAGTCTTGCTGCAGATTTCTTTTCTGAGGGGTCTGCTCCTTACCAGCATGGTCCATAGTTTTTATTTATAGATGTTGTACTCCCAGATTTTTTGGGGATGTCAGTGCTCCTTAAAGGTTCCTGTGGAACAGATATGTGTTTTTTCAAAGTGTGATAGATAGAAATTAACTCATCAATTATTCACCTTAAAAAGTGTTAATTCTTATTGAAGTCATACCTTATCTGATTTGGGTCCAGTCGAGCTGGTGTCTATCATTGTCTGCGGTTCCTCCAAACATGGTTTGCGTCCTTTGCCTGGAGCCTAAATCATTCACATCACAAACATGAAAATATAGCTCACTGGATACACTGGAAAAACTCTTTACACCATGACTTTAAGTATGACATTGACGTCATACCTTATCCGACTTGGGTCCAGTCGAGCCAGTGTCTTTTACTGTCTTCGGTACCTCCAAACCCGTTTTGCGTCCTTTGACTGGAGCCTAAACCATTCACATCACATACAGGAAGATATAGATCATTGGATACACTGAAAAAACACTTTACATTATGACATTGAAGACATACCTTATCCGACTTGGGTCCAGTCAAACCGGTGTCTTTTACTGTCTTCGGTACCTCCAAACCCGTTTTGCGTCCTTTGACTGGAGCCTAAACCATTCACATCACATACAGGAAGATATAGCTCACTGGATACACTGGAAAAAACACTTTACAACATGACTTTCACTATGACATTGAAGTCAAACCTTATCCGACTTGGGTCCAGCCGAGCTGGTGTCTGTCACTGCCTTCAGTCCATCCAGAACTGTTTTGCGTCCTTTGACTGGAGCCTAAATGATTCACATCACATACAGGAAGATATAATTCTCAGATCACACAAACAAAAATGAGATTTGTGGCTTCAAAAATCATGAATTTATTAGTGCATTTATATTTCAAATCTGGATTCGGAATATTATTAAATAGAACGGAATAGATTTTAAATGTTATAAAGTATAATATAAACAGTAGCCATATTGTTACTTAACCACTTCAATACCGGGCCTATTCTGGCACTTCTATCCTTCCTGTAAAAATCATTATTTTTTTGCTAGAAAATTACTCAGAACCTCCAAACATTATATATATATATATATATATATATATATATATATATATATATATATATATATATATATATATATATATATATATATATATATTTTTTTTTAGCAGACACCCTAGGGAATAAAATGGCGGTCATTGCAACTTTTTATCTCACACGGTATTTGCGCAATAATTTTTCAAACGCCTTTGTTTGGGAACAAAAAACGGTTTCACGAATTAAAAAATTACAAAAAACAGTAAAGTTAACCCAATTTATTTTATATAATGTGAAAGATGATGTTACACCGAGTAAATAGATACCTAACATGTCACGGTTTAAAATTGCGCCAAGCTTCGGTACTTAAAAATCCCCATAGGCGACACTTTAATTTTTTTTCCTGGTTACCAGTTTAGAGTTTGAGGAGGTCTAGCGCTAGAATTGTTGCACGCGCTCTAACGCACGCGGCAATACCTTACATGTGTGGTTTTAGCGGCGTTTACATATGCGGGCGGGACTTACATGGGCGTTTGCTTCTGAGCGTGAGCTACCGGGGACAGGGGCGTTTTACTTTTTTTTTTTATCACTTTTATTCTAAACATCCCTTGTAATAGAAATATATGTGACAGGTCCTCTTTATGGAGAAATGTGGGGTCAATAAGACCCCACATCTCTCCTCCAGGCTGAAAAGCATGAGATCGGATCGGGGGAAAAAAATTCTCCGATCTCATGCTGACAGCCACGATCGTGGCTTTGTTTACTTCCGGGTACCCGGGCGTGACGTCATAATGTCGCGCCCGGGCCTCCGATGGTCATAGAGATGACTGGTGACCATCTGGTTACTGGAAATCTATATGCTCATCATCTGGCGGCGGACGATTCTTTCTCCGGGCCCCCGATGGCACGGGAGAGCCGGAGAAGCACTGGATGGCGGCGGGAGGGGGTGACGTCCCCTCCCGTTGCCTATAAGAAAGATCAAACAGCAGAACTGCCGCTATGATTGTTCTTATCGTGCACAGAATCGCCGGCTGGAAAGATTGATATCTGAATGATGCCTGTAGCTATAGGCATCATTCAGATATCCCCCCACAAACTAGAGGACGTCATTTTACTATGGCCGTGTATTGAAGTGGTTAAAATTGTAAGGATCAATGAAGTGTGATAATATTTTATATGATACTGCAATTACCACTTTGGTTGTCCTGAATGGGAAACCTTTCTTTATTGGCGACACATAGATGCCTTTCTTGGAAGTCTTCCTTTCTCTCCAGCATTCAACATTTAACCTGTATGTCTTAAATAAAGCAGATTCATTGGAAGGATTATTTAAGAAATAGGTGCAGGTAAGTACTTATACTGAAGGTACAAATTTCAATAAACTTACTTTTCTCTTGCGTGTAGAGTCTGAAAACTCCATTAAGAGAGCATTATGAGTCTGTTGATAAATTTGAACAAAGTCGTCAAGCCTTGTGAGACGACGTCTCTGGAATCAAATTTTTTTCAGATCCCATTGGCTTTTCTCCATTATACCCCGAGTCTTGTCGTCCTCAGTGTAGTTCTACATTATTGGATAAAATAATTACTGAGAGTTAAAGAGTACACGTATTATGCATGTTATTTTGGACAAGTTATGTATTCACTGTGTAAGATATTATCAAACATGTACCTGTGTGCCTGACTGACTGGAATGCATAAAATTCTTGGACAAATGATTGTAGGCTGGTCCTTTTCCATGACGGCCAAGATCACCTATATAAAAGTAACTTATTTAGACCTTAAACTCCCTGGTTTTATGATTATGTCAGATTTTGGATGCTAAAGGCGTTACAATTATTTTGCTTGAAAATTTGGCCTTTTATATTGTAGGCCTGGAATTCTTAGGAATAACACATGTAAATCTGTCCAAACAAGAGTCTAGTAGACATCCCGGGTATGATAAAGTTTGAAACACAAAATCATAAATTCTAATATTATAAATAAATATAAATAATTATAACAAATAATAATATAATTTTTCTTGTTAAAAAAATAAATAATAATATAAATTATTCCATTATGTAATCAAATCAAAAACACTGAAATTTGCTAAGTTGCAGAATTGTCGCTGTCGTCACTTTCAGTGTTAGATGGTGATTTAGCTAGTGATTTGTTAGGGAAATTCGTCATCAAATTTATTATCGCTGTTTTCTAGCTGGTCTAAAACCACTTTTGACGTAAAGAGGGAGACTTTTTGGTTGCTATGTACAATCTACAGTTTCCAGGCAGAAAAACCAGGACCAGGACACTGGAAAAACCGCTAGGGACAAAAGGGATGTGAAATAATTTTATACAGTACTGTAATCTGTAAGATTGTATGTATTGTGTGTTTTACGTTGTTTGAATTTTTGCGCCAATCTCCGTCCCCTTGTTTCGCAACGCTCGAAGGGAACGTAGCTCGGCAATATGAATCAAGCGGAGTTGCTTGCACACACAGTGGGGAGACATCGCAGGATCCAGGGGACAAGGTGAGTAACTTTCCCTGGACCCTGTGATGCGAT
Source organism: Lithobates pipiens (assembly GCF_037356315.1). Lineage (NCBI taxonomy): Eukaryota > Metazoa > Chordata > Amphibia > Anura > Ranidae > Lithobates > Lithobates pipiens. Next base: position 627,422,506 of record NW_027507758.1, read on the forward strand.
CCCGGGGATACCGCATTTGGTACTGAAATCTCACCCCAAGTCACACCCACAACATATTAATTATCGCAGTGAACACAAATTAATGGATCAAATATGCCATATCATATTTTATTTCACTACAATGAGGTAATTATATGTCGATTTAAAGAGGAAGTAAACCCTGATGAGTTTACTTCCTCTTTCATTCCCTGCAAAGGCAAAGCATAATGGACTACTATGCATCGCATAGTAGCCCATTATGTGTCACTTACCTGACACAGGAGCCAGCGATGTCACCGCTGTCCCCTGTAGTCCGGCGCATCCATCTTTTCGGTGGGGTCTCGCAGCTCCGCCGCTGTCATTCGGCGAAGCCGTGATGACGTCACTCCCGCACATGTGCACGGGAGCCAACACGCGCGGCAGCTCCATTGTTGTGAATGGCGCGCTCAGTGCGCCTGCGCGCCGCTGTCTACGGCGCATGCGCCGTAGACAGCGGTGCCTGTCTTCGGGCAAATATCTCCTAAACCGTATAGGTTTAGGAGATATTTCTTGGACCTACAGGTAAGCCTTAATCTAGGCTTACCTGTAGGTCAAAGTGGTTTGTAAGGGTTTACAACCACTTTAAGATTATTTTTTTTTAGTTTAAGGTTATGGCTGTAACAATGTCAAATATTTGCCTTTGTTCAAATCCCACAACTTCACTCCAAGCAATCCTCAAAAATAAGTTGTCACTTACCCAGCATGAGGCCAGACCACAAAACTGCCTGAGGTAGGAAATATTTCACCAGGTTAGGCATGAATGTAGGTGAATGCTAATCATTTGTCTCACCCTTTTCATCTACCGGTGCATTTGCCACTATTTCCGCAAAATGAGTTTGAAATGTAGTGGGTCCCATGGTAATCTGAAAATGGACAGATACTTTCAGTCTGTATTAAAGCAAACAAACAAGTGGATTATTAAGTGTGGTTCCATTAAAAGGAGGAAAATATATACTGTATCAGTACTTGATGCTATATGAAATCATGAGTGATGATTTTTGTGGCCCATATGTCATCACATAAAGCCAATGCTACATGGCACTTCATGCTGTGTCTCAAATTAGCAACAGTGCCCTAACATAATTGCAGCGTCAAGCTAACATCATACACCATGACAGGGCCGCTGATAGGGCAGTACAACCAGCCCTGTTGTACCGGGCCTGGCCAGCAGGGGGGGGGGCCGATCAGATTTTAACTTCTAGCTAAAAAAAAAAAAAAGAAAAAAGCTAAATAACTATATTAACCTGCACCCACTTGATTACTAAGGTATATAAGGAATATATATTCATTTCCTGGGCCCCATCAGGTTACCAGAGGGGCCCAGGAGGTGAAAGCAGAAGAGGGACTTTTTTCCATTTTCGGGTGCAGGGATACAATTGCATGCTGCTCTCAGTATACCTGCACAAACTAAAGTTCTACCTGCTCACTGTGTGCCTCTCCGGCAGATAGATATTACTGTTATACGGCTCCCTTCATTCAGTAAGTGCTGCAGCCCGAGGGACTTATCACTGAGGCGGCTGAGACAGACAGAGCAGCAGGAGTAATCTGGACAATGGCAGTGGTGCACAGGCAAGCAGTCCCCTGCACAGACACAAACACACTGACAGGTCACACTATTGTAGAATGTGCAGTCCCCACACTCTCATTGTGTGCTCATGGTCATTATCATTATGATGATCAGGGCACAGCAGGTGCTGTATGGCTCTGTCAGTGTAACATGACTGTTGGGTGCTGACTTTCCTGATATATGGCTGTACTGTGTGTTACAGACTAACTCAGCATAGCCATAACAAAGTCAACACCACGCAGTCACGTTACACTGAGAGAGCCATACATCATGAGCACATAGTGAGATGCTAATTTTACACATGTGATGGGGGAAGGGACAGTAAAAATACACAGCCAAGCTGCATTTTTACCACCCCCAAACCACTCCCCTTTGATAACCTTTCACCCAAGCTTTGCAATTAGGTCCTTTTTCATGCAGACCTGATTGAAAGCTCCATGTAAGTTTACAGGTATGAACTGACTTGTGTGCATTTAGATCCACCTTCCTCCGTGTCCATTCAGGTAGGAAAAAATAAAAAAAATTGGAAAAGAATATCCTTTTCTATTTTTCCAGACCTAAATGTGACAGATCAGAGGTAGCCTGATGTAAATGGACACAAGTCGGTGGTGTATGAAGACATAAAATGAAAGGGCACAGATGTCAAAACACTGACATCTCTCCCATTCAGATGCAGTAATGAATGGTGGGGCGCTATAAATGTTACATGTTCCAGCTCCTGCCTCCAGACACCCCCCCTCCACCCTGACAGCATGGAGGCAGGGGCGGAAGGAGGGGTGGGGTCAAGGGGGCCCCGTCAGGTAGGCTGTATGGGGCCCCATGATTTCTAACAGCGGCCCTGCACCATGATATAAGTATGTTGTAACTACATTGAAGTGAACCAAAAACATACAGCTTTACACTGCAGAAATCAGACAAACCTCAAAGTACTTTTCTGCATTTTCTGCATGGTCTCTGCTTTCATAAAAGCCAACTGTTTGCAACCTTTTCTGAAGGTTTTGGAAGTGTTTTTTCCACGTTGTCACCACTCTGAGGACTTGAGAACAGGACTGCCATGCTTGTGATAATGTCATCCATTTCTATCAGTGTGGCAGCACTTGTCAGTAGGCCAAAAAGATGCATGGACATTCTGTAGTGTTTGGGGGAACTGAAGAAAAAAAACACGATAAATGTAAATTTAACATGTATTACAGGCAAAAACCATGAATGCCTCTCAGAAGAAAACAAAAGTTGATCATTGTCATGTGTACATTAAACATGTCAAAATTGTCTAAGCCCTTGTACACACGGTCGGAGAATCCGTCGGAATGTGTCCTATCGGACCGTGTTGTCGGATAATCCGACTGTGTGTGGTATGCATCGGACTGATTCCGTCGGAATATCCATCGGACCCAATTTTCCAACATGTTGGAAATATTTCCCGACCAACTGGTTCGATCGGACATACTCTGATCATGTGTAGCGAAATTTTGATCGGACCAAGTGCCACGCATGCTCAAATCAAATTCCTACATCAAAGCTATTGGCTACTAGCCTGAATGTAGTCCCATTGTAATGAAATTACGTCACCACGTTCTGAACGATCGGATTTTTCGACAACTTAGTCCGACCGTGTGTATGCAAGAGTTTCGGACAAGATCCGACGGACAGAATCAGACGGATTTGGTTGTCAAAATCTCTGACCGTGTGTACAGGGGCTTACAGTTTTTGGTTCTCTTTGTAACCTAAAGTAACATTACAGACTTTCAATACACAAGCAGAATTAATTAGTGTAAAAAAAGACACCTTCAAATAAAGTGTAACCTAATTTATAGCTAAAGAGAATTATAAAATTCTATTCACTAATTTTAAACTATTGTGATAGTAACTACTTCTGTGAGTTTGTGGTTCCGTGGTTCACCCTTTAAGGAATCGTTCCACTGTAAACCATGACCATGTCCATTCCATTGTTTATTCCACAGTTAATGAATTATTTTATGTGACTAACCATGTATGACAACACAATATATAATCAACTTACTGTTTCCTGCAGAAAACGTTGGCATTCTTCATGATGTGGCGATGAAGAATTGGCATATTCATGACCTCTTTCAACTGTCCAGTGACAATGTCATAGTACACACTGAGCAAGCTCTCCAAAGAATGTTTACAAAAAGCGTAGGCAACAGCTTGCATCAGAACAAGGGACCCATCACACATAATCATCACAGGTCTCCTCACAGATTTCCTTCCAAACAACTTGTAGTAATCTGTTTGAAAAGACTCCATAAAAAATAACACTGATGCAGTGGTGTCTTGGCAGGTGACATATGTTGCAACAGGGATAGGGGAGGATCCTTTAATCGGATGCCTCACCACCAACTCATACACATAAAAAGGTGCTAATTTGCCTTGCACTTTTTGCACAATGCTACCTGTGGCATCAATATACACAATATCATCCCTGCATCATTGATGGAACAGCCTGATTGTGTTTTTGGACCACAACATGACTCCTTTGGGGTGCAAGAGCACCTTTTTGGAGAACTTCATTGTCTTCATCTGTTTTTTCCTCCACCATTTTGAGAAGACTTAGTATTTCATTGTCATGCATTCTTTCTTTCGTGTCATGTAGGCTATGTTTTTGAGAACTGCAGCTGTAGGTGCCTGGTCTCTGCATCCTGATTCAAAGACTTTAGGTTGGATTTTGTGTCCATACACTGCAAATGTAAGGCCCTTGGAAGCACCGTTTCAAGTTGTTTTGCAAATGCGAAGCGCGCGCTAAGCACTTACCCCGACTTGTTCAAGCCCCGACTTTTTCATGCCCCGACTTAGTTGGGGTAGGCGGAACACTTTGCTGGGGGTGGGTCAGCCCGACACTTGACCTTTGACCTCTGGGGGGCACGCCTCCTGACCTTTGACCTTTGGGGAGGTCCCTATTCTAATCCCTGAGTCCTAACCTTGTTCTTCTAGGGGAAACCCTAACCCTCTAACCCTAACCCTAACCCCCTAACCCTAACCCCTAACTTCTTTTTAGTTCTTCCATACTGTGACAGACCTCCTCTCCTTGGAAGGTCAACCAGGCCTTCAGGGTACTCTCATCCCTCACAGTGACCTCTACACAAACTGGGCAATCTGAAAATGTGCAGTATCCCAGGCATTTAAATAAAGGTCCTTGTCTTTTGTACATTTTACTTTTCACGATGTGCCTTTTAAAATATGGATGTACAGATTGTATTCCTTTTGAGATTATATTTGTCCAATGCAGATCTTTAAACTGGTGTCCAACCTGTCGTTTTCTCAGGTCGCTCCACTCCTTCGTGTCCATAAAAAAAAACATGGGCCTGTTGGCAGCTTATGCCGAAAAAAGAGGCTATCTGGACCACTGTTTTCAGAAGATGTTTCTGATGCTTGGGTAGAATCCTGCCTCTCAATTAGCTAAATGAAAGAAAAAAGTTTTAAAATATATTAAATTTAGTTCAGTGTAAATAACTGTTTTCCTACAAGTCCTACAAATGAAGGAACTTCATATTGATGTAGAACATGGTTAAAGTTGTAACTTTTGTTGGTAAATAAACATCATTAAATCACATTTTTGTTTGCTTACAATTACAAAAAAAACACTTCATACTTTCTATAAATATATTTAGTAATGATTTCTGTTATGTGGTTTTACTGTTATTACATGGAATTGTGGCATTATGAGAGATAAAAAATTTTTTATAGTGTTTTATGTTGTTTAACCGGTTTCCGACCGGCGCACGACGATGTACGTCGACAGAATGGCACGGGCAGGCATATTGGCGTACATGTACGTCCAATCTTCAATGCCGCCCTGCCATCGGGAGCACGCCGCCGGCGGCGCGCTCCCGCGCTGGTCGGGACCCCCGTGAGTCCGGTCGCGGGACCCGCGGACTCGATCGCCGCGGGCGTCCCCACGATCGTCTCACGGGACGGCTGAATGGAGGAAATGCCGTGTAAACAGCATTTCTCCATTCTGCCTAGCAACTAGTGACGCTGATCTCTGCTCCATGTGATTGCAGAGATCAGTGTTCACTAAATGAAAGCCCAACCCCCCCACAGTTAGTAACACACCCCTAAGAACACTTAACCCCTACACTGCCACCCACTGGTTAACCCCTTCACTGCCAGTGTCATTTACATAGGAATCACTGCATTTATATAGCAGTGATTACTGTATAAATTACAATGGTCCCAAAAATGTGTCAAAAATGTCCGATGGGTCCCCCACAATGTTGCAGTCACAATAAAAATTGCTAATCGCCGCCATTACTAGTAAAAAAAAATAATAAAAAATTATTAATAAAAATGCTATAAAACTATCCCTATTTTGTAAATGCTATAACTTTTGCGCAAACCAATCAATAATCGCTTATTGCGATTTTTTTAACCAAAAATATGTAGAAGAATACGTATCGGCCTAAACTGAGGGAAAAAAATGTTTTTTTATATATTTTTGGGGGATATTTATTATAACAAAAAGTAAAAAATAATGCGTTTTTTTCAAAATTGACGCTCTATTTTTGTTTATAGCGCAAAAAATAAAAACCGCAGGGGTGATCAAATACCACCAAAAGAAAGCTCTATTTGTGGGAAAAGGACGTCAATTTTGTTTGGGAGCCACGTCGCATGACCGCGCAATTGTCAGTTAAAGCGACGCAGTGCCAAATCGCAAAAAGTGGTCTGGTCTTTGACCAGCAAAATGGTCCGGGGCTGAAGTGGTTAAAGAACATCTCAGGTTACGACTCTAACCTATGTTCCCTGAGAGCAGAGAATGAGACACTACATCATGTGAAGCTTTGGGGAATGCCTCAGGTGTCTGAAATCAAATATCAACTCACGGCAATCATGTTGACCGGCAACAGCCCGTGAATCATCATTGTGAATGATTAACGTGCAACCTGGATGTATATAAGGGTAAAAAAAAAACGATCAAAAACAGCGCATCAAAGGGACTAGTAGATTGATGTGAAAAAGACTTTAAAATGTCATTTATTAAATGTAAAAAATAAACACAGACATCTGATCCCTGCAGGATCTCAAACACATAAAAAACACCAATCATAAAACGGACAGATGTTTGATAATGAAAAGCTCCTCAGATCTCTCAATTATAACTTTGGAAAGGTCAAAACCAACGACCAATGTGCACAGCTTTCGAATGCCTAATGAATGCAATCAATCATCTGAAAGAACTTTCTCATAATGAGCATAGTGTCACCACTAGCAACCATATTAAACCCACAGCAGGCAACTCTTACCTTCATTATAAGAGTTGCCATCACCCTGCTTGGAAGAAAAATATTCCTAGCGGTCAGTTCCAAAGGTTACGCAGAAACTGTACCTCAACTGAGGACTATACACAACAAGGCCAGCAGATGGCAAAAAAATTCTTAGAAAAAGAATACCCAGATGATTTAGTTACACAGGCCTTTATGGAACACGCAACCAAGCATTCACCTACGAAAAAACGTCCCAAAAATTCCACTAATGACTATACTACAATTAGGTTTATTTCTACCTTTAACACACAATATAAACATATGTCTAAAATAATTCTTAAACATTACGATATCCTAAAGTTGGATCCGATTTTAGCACCACTCCTTCCGGTCAGACCCCAAATCACTTTTAGACGCTCTCGTACAATCAAAAATATTATTGCTCCCAATAAACTTATAAAATCCAATAGAAAGGATAATAATATATTCCCTGATATTAGGATGTACTTTGATAATAGATGTGGGATTTTTAAATGTCGTAAAAGAGGTTGTTATACTTGTCAGTCCATCCCCAATGGCCAATCCACCATCACTACATCCAAAGGAAAAACCTTTGAGATTAAACAATTCATCACGTGTTCTACAGAATACGTAATATATGTTTTACGTTGTCCCTGTGGCCTCCTTTATGTAGGCCGCACTATGCGGGCCCTACGAGTCAGGGTGGGCGAACATCGCCGCCTGATTAAAGAGGGCTGCATTCAACACAGCGTGCCACGCCATTTTCGCCATTGTCATGATAAAAACTTTAAAGAAATGGAGGTCCTTGCAATTGAGGCTATCCCCAAGGGTACCCTAACGGCCAACGAAAGATTCTCCCACCTTTGTCGCAGGGAGACCTTCTGGATATATCTTATGGGGTCTCTCTCGCCTGATGGCCTCAATGAAGACATTGACATCCTCAGCATAACCTCTTGATATAGGTTACTCAGATATAGTCGCTACTCATCGTTCATGACCGCCACCCTACATTTTTTATAGAAAATATATTTTCATTTTCTTTCATTTTCCTTTTTTTTTTTTTTTTTTTTTTTTTTTATTTTTTTTTTTTTTTATGAACGAAGAGTAGCTAATATATTTATTCTAACTATCCTATAGGAAAGGACTTAATAATAATAATATAAAATATATCTTTTAAATAATTTGTTTTTTTGCCCTTGGTCTCCGCATTTTTTCCCCCCCTTGAGTTTTTTTAACTTACAGTGTTTTTTTAACTTACAGTGTCCTTTTATCCATAGCATTCTTCTCCCTTCTGTATATCCTTTAATATCCCCATGGAAACCCACACAGGCACAGGGAGAACATACAAGCTTCAGGCGGGTGGTGGCGTGGTTGGGAATCGAACCAGCGTCCTGCTTGCTGCTAGGTGAGAGTACTAACCACTACACCACTGTGTCAACCATATGTTTCAATCCACATTTCCTATTAGATGTTTTCTAACAGTTCTTTCACTGACACAGACCCCTGTCTAATAAGGTTTTAACTGCAGGAGGCTTAGTGACACATTAGGGGTTAACCTGAGAGACTTCGACAGTCCCCGCCCCTACACACTACCCGATGCCTTTATCTTTCTGGTTGCTGTATGCCGCTCCAGCTTTGACAAAGCGCAGGAGCGCGAAACATGTAAGCAGGAGAGTCGGCATAGCAACCTTCCCCTTCACAGCCTTCCACGTGACAAGCCTCTCATGTGATCCACAGCCGCTCGGACAAGCCGCACTGCAGGCAGTGCAGCGTTCTCCAAGCTGCCTATGTGTACAGCTGATATCATCTGGTGACTAAGCTTGATCCTTACCACCTAGCGTGCAGCATTACACCTCTGCCTCCAAGCCGAACGCTTCAGATGGAGCTGAAATAAACACCTCCCCCTCGGTCATCAGACTGGACTCATCAGCTCTGCAGCCCATTGAACACCTATGAAGTGAGTGTCCCTAGAAACGTTGTTCCATTCGTTTACACTGACTTTTTGGGTTCTTTCAGATGATTGATTGCATTCATTAGGCATTCGAAAGCTGTGCACATTGGTCGTTGGTTTTGACCTTTCCAAAGTTATAATTGAGAGATCTGAGGAGCTTTTCATTATCAAACATCTGTCCGTTTTATGATTGGTGTTTTTTATGTGTTTGAGATCCTGCAGGGATCAGATGTCTGTGTTTATTTTTTACATTTAATAAATGACATTTTAAAGTCTTTTTCACATCAATCTACTAGTCCCTTTGATGCGCTGTTTTTGATCGTTTTTTCTGCTGCATCCATTTTTTACCAAGTCCATAATGGGTTAACAGCCGCACATTGAGACCATCTACAGGACATTTATTTAAATAAACAAACATCCCACGAGATAGTCAAACGCTCTTAAAGAGACCATTCATTTGTGCGCCAACTTTATCTTGTTTTGTTTTACGATGTATATAAGGGTGCCTTCCAAACATGACAATATCCTTTCGTCTGAAAGGACTGTTTGGTATGATATACCCACACCGCCATGCTAAGGGGGTGCATGCCCAATGGCAGTGACAACTGTCAGAACCAGCAATTCAAATTAACGCTAGAACCACTCACCCTCAGGTCAAACTTGGCTGTCAGTGACAGTACTCCCTATGGTCATAGCCCAAGTTATATGATACCACTGAAAACATCCATAAACATGGTTTAATTGAAGGTGTACCTGGGCCTGTTCAAGGGCCTAGGACCACAACTTCAATCTTAGAAGTGGTTCCTTCTAGGGAATGTGGCTAGGGGACTATTGGACCACTACCTGACTATTCAGGGGAACATGCCACCCGAAATGCCACTAGGCAGGCTTGACCTGGTGTCACTACACAATACAGTATGGCCACTTACTTTCTGCCCAAAGACAGAGCCTCTGGACACTTGCCTTTAGGTAAGGCATCCAACCCGAGGGACTGCGAAGCTGGCAGTGAACCACTTGGCCTGGAGCTCAGAGACAGGATAACCTGGAGAGTATGACTCAGCACAGTGCTTTACAACCCTTGCCAGTGAGGGGAGTTTCTCTACCCGATCCATGGATCTAACCAGTGTTTGTGTTTCAAAACACGGAGGAGGCCTCTGAGGGCCTAAGGACTGATCTAACTGGGAGGCCTTTGACAGACTGACCAGGCTCAGGAGACCAAATACTCATAGTGACCCTCAGTGAAGGGAGCATAAGATCTACCTGGTAGACAACCAGGCTGTAGCAGGATAAAAATTTTCCAGGAGGGAACCCGTAGCAGAGAATAAAACTTGAGCAGAGACAGGGCACAAGCTCACCTTAGGTAGCTGCCTGATAAGGACTGCTAAACTGATAGTAGAGGCCATTAGCTTTCAAAACCCAGAACCACTGTGAAACTACTCTCAGGGAGGCCTGGAGTAGGGTTGACACATCATCCCTTTAATCCAGGACACATATGAATTACACAGGTTCTGAGGCTGATGTGATGCAGTTAAGGCACCAAGTGAGTTTAATTATCACCTTAATCAACCACAGAAACTGTGTAATTAATGTGTGTCCTTGATTGAAGGGATGATGTGGCAACCCTAGCCTGGAGAGGCCCACTAACTGACGATGACAGTATGTGGGAGCTAACCTTTAGGGAGGCCTGGTGAGGCCTAGTACCTGACAACCACAGTATGTGGGAGCTAACCTTTAGGGAGGCCTGGTGAGGCCTAGTACCTGACAACCACAGTATGTGGGAGCTCACCTTCAGGGAGGCCTGGTGAAGCCTACTACCTAATAACCACAATAAGTGTGAGTTAACCTACAGAGAGGCCTATAACCTGTCACCAGATAACCACCTTAAGTGGAATCAAAGTATGTTGGAACTCAACTCCAAGGAGGCCCGGTGAAGCCTACTACCTGACAACCATGACATAAGGGGGCTTACTTTCAGAGAGGCCTGAAGAGGCCTACTACCTGAAAAGCAAGTGGAAACACACAGTTTGTGGGAGCTCACCTACAGGGAGGCCGAGAAAGGGCAACTACCTGACAATATGTGGTAGCCATATGTGGTAGCACACCTCCAGGGAGGCTTGGAGAGTTCTACTACCCAATAGCCATCCTAAGTTTACAGTATGTATAGGCTCACTTGCAGGGAGGCCTGATGAGGCCTACTAACTGACAACAAAAGTAAATGGGAACACACCTACAGGGAGACCTGGAGAGACCTACTACCTGATATCCATCCTAAGTTCATAGTATATGGGGGCTCACTTCCAGTGAGGCCTGGTGAGGCCTACTACCTGACAACCACGACACGTTTAGGGAGGCCTAGATAGGCCTATAACCGGATAACCACCATACTTGGAAATTCAAAGTATGCGGGAGATTGCTTCAAGGGAGGCCTGGTGAGGCCTACTACATGACAACCACAATATGTGGGAGCTCACCCTTAGAGAGGCCTACTACGTGACAATAAACTCGCCTTAGGGGATGTGCAACTTATTTTTCAGGGAGGCCTGGTGAAGCCTGATAACTTTCAACCACATTTTATGGGAGCTCTCCTTCAGAGAGGCCTCATGAGACCTACTATCTGACAGCCAAGACACATGGGAGTTCAAATTCAGGGAGGCCTAGTGAGGCCTATTACCTGATGACCAGATGATGTGGGAGCTCAACTTCAGTGAGGCCTGGAAAGGTCCTCCACCTGACATCCACAATGTTTGGGAGCTCACCTTTCAGGGAGGCCTCTATAGGCCTACTAGCTAATAGCGAGTCAGACTGGCAGTCCAGTTGACTGTGTTTGAGGCTTTGCTTTTAAAAAGCAGGAATTAAACTTCAGGGAGGCCTATGAGGCCTGCCACCTAGTATCCACAGTATGTGGGAATTCACTCTCAAGGAGGCCTAGTGAGGCCTACTACCTGACCACCACAAAATGTGGGAGCCCACCTTCAGGGAGGGCTGAAGAGGCCTACTACCTGAAAACAGTCTAACAGCTGGATGCTGCGAGCCCTAGATCTGGACTACTTACAGTCCAAAAGCGGCCTGCTAAGGCCCGCCAGACTGGGCAATATGGTGACTGCTGCTGGGGACACGCCTAACAGGGAGGCCTGGTAGGGCCTACTAGCTGATAACGAGTCGATTCTGCTACTTTAACGAACACTGCTGTAAGCATACTAATTAAAAAATTGTTCTATAGTTTTATCCTAGTGTATGTTCCACAATGTTGGGACCCACCTTCGAGGAGGCCTGTTAAGGCCTACTACCCATCAGTGAGCATACTGCCTGAACTACCAGGGCCAACCACCGAAGGTGAGCTGACCTAGGATCCCTATTGGGGGCTACCCACTCAAGGAGGCCAGCTGGGGCCTCCTACCTAACCATGCAGCCTTCGTGGCAGAAAACTGTTACTACAGCGCTTACAGCATCCTGGTACCTAATCACATTGCCAAAGGCAGTATACTCAGCAAGAAAGCAATACCCTTATAGCAGGGGAGTACAACATATGCCACTCTGCCTAGTGGAGGCCCCATTTTAAGGGCCTATCTACTACATGCATGGGCGTCAGCTCATGGCAATGCTCTGGCTTCAATGGAGCGGAGTTCAAAAACCATAATGAAATGTAGTTTAGAACTCCCCGCTCGACTGGAGCCATCGTGGTGTGAGGTAGATAAATACAGAGCTGAAAATGGAGTACTAAAAAATAGTTAACGGGGGAGTAACAACCATATGCCCCTTAAAAGTTAGACAGGGAGCGGGCCTGCAAGTGGCTCCAAAGGGTGACAGGGATTTGTCCTGCTCTCAGCCTAGGGGAGTAGGGGAGGGGGGGAGGGGGTTGAAATTGCAAGCCAACTGACTTCAACCCAACGTTCGAGCGGTTTAGCTCAACGGGCTGAGTGGAGCCAGCTCTAGAGGCCCGATCATATGCTAACTCTGTTTGGCAGGGTCTGGCAAACTATCACTTCGCAGAGTGAAAGATGGCCTAACCCTGCCTGAAGGATCATACCTCAACTACCACTCTGCATTACTCTATAACCCCTGAATGCAGTGAAAGGGGCAGGCCTTGGCCAACAACTCCCATTTATGGGAGGAGGCTGTAATCTAGGGGAGGAAGCCTAACACACATAAGAATGTGGCAGCTATGCTTAGCACTAACTCTAGCATAACCTAGGCCAGCTACAGAGGCAGCCCGGGTGAGGGCCAGCCTACAAGCATAGATCTACCTGAGGGCTCGGAGGAGCCACAGCCGACTTTGTTGGGGGGCTGTAAAACCACTCAACCTACTGAGCTACCTACTGAGCTCATGGGAGCGAAGTACTCAGGATACCAATGTCAACAAACCGATAGGTCGGACATAAGATCTATCTGAAGCACCAGCGTCAGTCTAAACCTCAGAGCAAAAAAATCTTTTTTTTTTGGAGAAAGAGCAACTACTCTACCCCTGGGTGACTAATAGCCCGAAAAGCTAACACAGTAATGAGTGGTGGCACACCTCACATACTTCTCAGAATATGTTATGACAAGAAGGCCATCACATATTCATAAAGGAAGCCCAATTTTGTTTTGACGTTCTAGACACCTAACACGGGGGGCTTTAGGGCCCTGAAGTCTGAAAACTTACTTTACCTTATTCCTCCTTGTTATAGATGACCCCCCTAGGTCTACACAGGTAATGAAATCTATAGAGAAATACATGTCAGTGGTAGTTGGACACACAGATATTCTTAAAAGACCAATCAGCTCACCTGCGGCATGCAGAGTGAAGACTCACTAGACAGGTCTTGTGATCGTGGGGTCCACCTTACATGCCGAAAGAGGCTCTCTCACTAGCCAAGCCGAGGCGGGCCATCGGACATTGTTCTTCTTTAGGCATAAGACTAGCCTCAGGCCTGAGGAAAGAAGCGCCTTGGGAGTCACAGAAGAGAGGAGAGGGCTAATATATAATCACGCCCTCAGGGGAGGTGATCCAAGACCAACGCAATGTTCGTTTTGTGCTGGATTACCTACCTCCGATCCCTCTTCCCGTGGGATGCTTGCCTTCGCTGTGTCTTACTCCTCCATGGAGGGGGCACAGAAGAGGCGATAGTGGACCTCTGGTCCTGTCTATGGTCCTCGGACCGAGAGTGACCAGGTCCTCCCACCTGCCTTGGCTTGGATCCGGATCTCAGCGTTATGCATGTTTTGAATGCAGTTGAGCGCGCCTTCGCCTCCTTAAACTTACCAACCACCGCCTCCATGGAGGTGCGAAAAGTCTAGACGGCGAAACTGGTGAATCAAGGAGAAAAGATTATTCTTTCTCCCCGATATCAGCCATGTTAAGCCACAGATGCCTCTCAGTGGCCAACATCGCCGCCATCGATCGACCGATCGTGGCAACAGTCTGTTTTGTGGCCCAGAGAGGCATGTGCAGCTCAGTGACCACTTCAGGGGACAGCTCCGCCCCGTTTGAGATCCCCCATCGGGTCACCCTAGTAAGCAGGCAGCACCGCCATCATGTGGAGAGCAACTCCAGACTGACCCTCTGCCGTGTATGCTCTGCCATTCAGAAAGGCTCTTGTCTTTAGCGCTCGGGATGGCAGGGTTAGAGCCCTCAGTGCCGATACCCACCTAGACAAGAGCTAGTTAGTGAATGTATCGTCAATTGGTGGTATCGACACATACCCAGGCTTCCCAATCCCCTCAACATCAATGAAATTACCTTTTATAAGATTTCTTATGTTCATAACTGTGGAAAAGCATCATAACAGTTAATTAAATGATCCATTTTTACAAAGTGTATTTTGTAATGTGTTGATTATAGATAGTACTTGGCTGGCCAGAGTATATTTCTGTATAGTTAAAAGCTTAAGCTTTAAATGATCACACAAATGACAACATTCGTAAACACCAGTTGAACACTCCCTGTATATCAAAGTTCATGAGTTGCTTAAAAAAGGCTTTACCTTGGATGAAGAAGACTCAACCTCTGCCAGATCCTTGGCCTCATACTTGATGTTGGTGTCAAGTGCAGTATCAGGACTTCCCAGAGGAGAACACTTTTGCCGCATACACACGATCAAACAAGTGGGTGGAAATGTCCGGCAAACTGAAGTCCGCCGGACAATCCCCCCATGTGTAGCCTCCGGCATACTTTTTTGACCAGAAAGTACGGCGGACTTAGAAAGTAGTTTTGCACTCCAATCTTCCCGCCGGACTCGCATTTCGGTGGACAATCCGGCCGTGTGTATGTCAGTCCGCCGTACTTTTGAAATGAGCGGACTTTTCCCGCCCGGAGAAAAGTCCGCTCATTTCGAGCGGGTCTGCAGGTAGGTGGGGCCCGCGAAGGAGACGCCGCTGGCCCCGCCACCTGGTATGGACTTAAAGGGGAACCCCAACGCCGATAAAAAAATCGGCGTGGGGGTCCCCCCAAGTCCACAACAGACCCTTGTCCGAGCACGCTACCCGGCCGGCCAGGAAAGGAGGGGAGAGCGAGTGCCCCCCCCTCCTGAGCCGTACCAGGCCACGTGCCCTCAACATGGGGGGTGCCTTGGGGAAGGGGGGGCCGCGCGGCCCCCCCACCCCAGAGCACCTTGTCCCCATGTTGATGAGGACAAGGGCCTCTTCCTGACAACCCTGGCCGTTGGTTGTCGGGGTCTGCGGGCGAGGGGCTTATCGGAATCCGGGAGCCCCCTTTAAAAAGGGGGCCCCCGGATACCGGCCCCCCACCCTATGTGAATGAGTATGGGGTACAATGTACCCCTACCCATTCACCTGTAAAATAAAGTACAAAAAAAAAAAAACACACAAGATAAAATAATTTATTGCACAGCTCCGGGGGTCTTCCGTCTTCGGGGGTCTTCTCGCCGGACTCCTCCGCTATCTTCTTGTAGCTCTTTTGCTAGCGGAGGAGCCCGGCATTCTTCTTCGTCGCCGCGGCCTCTTCTTCTGACTTCGGGGGTCTTGTCCCCCTCTTCGGTTCTTCTGCCGGGCCACCGCGCCTTCTTATAGCTCTTTTACAGGCGGTGGCCCGGTCTTCTGTCGCCGCCGCCTTCCGTTCTTCTTCTTCTTCTTCTCCTGGAGATGTTGACTCGACGCTCTCTCCAGCCGCAATGCCAGGGACGCGCTGCGACTTATATAGGGACAAGGGGCGGTGTCATCGGTTGATGTCACATGGGTTGATGTCACATGGCGACAGTCCCAGCATCCTCCGGGACTGTGACATTGTAAGGGGGCGGGGTCACCATGTGACATCAACCCATGTGACATCAACCGATGACACCGCCCCTTGTCCCTATATAAGTCGCAGCGCAGCGCGTCCCTGGCATTGCGGCCGGAGAGAACGTCGAGTCAACATCTCCAGGAGAAGAAGAAGAACGGAAGGCGGCGGCGGCGACAGAAGACCGGGGAGGACCGAAGAGGGGGACAAGACCCCCGAAGTCGGAAGAAGATGCCGCGGCGACGAAGAAGAATGCCGGGCTCCTCCGCTAGCAAAAGAGCTACAAGAAGATAGCGGAGGAGTCCGGCGAGAAGACCCCCGAAGACGGAAGACCCCCGGAGCTGTGCAATAAATTATTTTATCTTGTGTGTTGTGTTTTTTTTTGTACTTTATTTTACAGGTGAATGGGTAGGGGTACATTGTACCCCATACTCATTCACATAGGGTGGGGGGCTGGTATCCGGGGGCCCCCTTATTAAAGGGGGCTCCTAGATTCCGATAAGCCCCTCGCCCGCAGACCCCGACAACCAATGGCCAGGGTTGTCGGGAAGAGGCCCTTGTCCTCATCAACATGGGGACAAGGTGCTTTGGGGTGGGGGGGGCCGCGCGGCCCCCCCTTCCCCAAGGCACCCCCCATGTTGAGGGCACGCGGCCTGGTACGGCTCAGGAGGGGGGGGACGCTCGCTCGCCCCTCCTTTCCTGGCCGGCCGGGTAGCGTGCTCGGACAAGGGTCTGTTGTGGACTTGGGGGGGGCCCCACGCCGATTTTTTTCAGCGTTGGGAATCCCCTTTAAGTCCATACCAGGTGGCGGGGCCAGCGGCGTCTCCTTCGCGGGCCCCGCCTACCTGCGGACCCGCTCGAAATGAGCGGACTTTCCTCTGCGTGCGTGGGCGAGTCCGTTCATTTCAAAAGTAGGGCGGATAGTACGGCGGACTTAGTACGCCATATTAGTCCGCTGAAAAAGTGCCGTATGTGGGCAAGTAGCCCGTTCGGAAAGTCCGACGGACAGTCTGGCGGGAAGTCCGCCAGACTAAGTCTGTCGGATAGACGGCTACATGTGTACGCGGCATTAGATGCACAGTGGAAAGAAAATGTGTAAACATTGTTGTTGAACCACAATAGTGTGCGATTTAACAATTTTAAAAGAATTGCAATGTCACATCATGTTCTTCAGTCTCAGACATCAAAATGCTACATTGAACGAAGGCTTTACCTTGGATTAAGAAAACTCAACCTCCACCAGATCCTTGGCCTCACACTCGATGCCGGTGTCAAGTGCAGCATCAGGACTTCGCAGAGGAGAACACTTAGGGCCGGTTCACACTGCAGGCGAGGCGAGGCGACTCCGACTTGCCTCGCCGCGACCTCAGCGGCAACTTGCAGATGACTTCTGTATAGAAGTCAATGCAAGTCGCCCCGAGGTCGCCCAAAAGTAGTACAGGAACCTTTTTTCTAAGTCGGAGCGACTCGAGTCGCTCCTCTCAGAACGGTTCCATTGTACAGAACGGGGGCGACTTGCGAGAGCGAGGCGAGGCGAGTCGTGTCGCCTCGCATCGCCCGCTGTGTGAACCGGTTCTTAGATGCAGAGTGGAAGGAAAATGAGTAAACATTGTTGTTAGACCACAACAGTGTGCAATTGAACAATGTTAAAGGATTAGTTCACCTCAAAATTAATATTTCCAAATAATTTACTCACCCCAATGCCATCCAAGATATTCATGTCTTTCTTTCGTCAGTGGAAGAGAAATTAGGTTTTTGTTGGAAAACATTTCTGGATGTTTTTCCACAGAATGGACTTCAATGGCTACCATCATTTTGCAGGCAGAATTGATTCAGTTTCAGGTGCATGTCTCTGAAGAGCTTTAATGATCCCAGCTGAGGTTTAGGGGTTTATCTAGCCAAACGATCCCTCATTTAAAAAAAATAATAATAATTTATATACTTTATAAGCACAATTATTTGTGAGCCTGTATACCAAGCACCAAGGAAATACGTCATCGCTGAAAGGTCACGCTCGAATTCCTGGCGAAAGTGCCCATATGTGGAAGTACCGTTTGTAAACAGTGGGGAGGTACTTCCGCAAGCTCAGGCGCCATCGAGAGTGACCTTTCAGTGATGACGTAGTTCCCTGTGCTTTCTATACTAGCTCAAGATGAATATTTGCACTTATAAAGTATATAATAATTTTTTCTTTTTAGAAAATGACTGATCGTTTAGCTAGATGAGCCTGTAATCCTCAACTGCGATGGTTGAAGCTCTTCAAAGCCCACGTACACACGGTCGGAGATTTTGCCAACCAAATCCGTCGGATTTTGTCTGTCAGATTAAAGGCCCATACACACGATCAGACTTTTTGACAACAAACATGCAAATTAGCTGTTTTGGAGCAACATCCGACTGTGTGTACGCTCCATCGGACAAACTTTTTTGGTTTTCATCGGACTTTTGTTGGCTGTGCGAACGGACAAACTTTCTGGGAACAAAAGTCCGATGGAGCAAAGTCTGATCGTGTGTACAGAAAACCATAGGACTTTTGTACAAAGTACAAACAGGCATTGTGAGGGGGTTCGCTCGGTAGCGGGTGTGTGTGACCCCCTGGATGGGTTCACAACACAAAGTCAGGCACAGCAGACAGCGGTGTAGGTGCAAAAAAATAAAAGATCCGGTTTATTTAGGCTACATGCAGTGATACATATAACAGCCAAACAAAATAAAACAAGAAAATAAATCCTGGTCAGCTTGACCTCTAACTACACACGTAGACTCCCTGTCTAACAACTGGGTGCAGCCTTGTGCTGCCCCAGTCCCTTTCTCTATTGTAGGGGTTTGCCACACAGGCGTTAACTCAACGCACAGAACAGATCTCAGACTCCCCAGTCTACACACACAAAACTGATTCCAGGATGGAGCATCTCCCTATGCATGCTGGGGTTTTTTGTAGAGGTCTTGAAGAGCCCACTTACTACAGCTGGGCTCATTAACTCTTCCCCTCTAATTGTAAAAGTCTGCATAAAGCCTGAATCTAGGACACACATATTTCCCATCCTGAATACAACCAGGTGATTTTACCTGCGTGCTGCCACAGCATGCTCAGAACCAATGCAAAAGATCAGACAACAATACAGAAGTTGACCAAAAGGTGGCGGTAAAGAGCAGAAAAACCACGTGATTTGGTGAAAGTTGGCTGAAAAAGTCCTGCTGTGTGTATGCAATACAAGTTCAGGGCCGACGCCCTTTGTACAAAAATCCAAGGGAAAGTTTGTACAAAGTCCGATCGTGTGTATGAGGCTTTAGTCCGACGGATTGTGTCCGAAACTGTTGCATACACACGGTCGGACTAAAGCCTCATACACACGATAGGACTTTGTACAAACTTTCCCTTGGATTTTTGTACAAAGGGCGTCGGCCCTGAACTTGTATTGCATACACACAGCAGGACTTTTTCAGCCAACTTTCACCAAATCATGTGGTTTTTCTGCTCTTTACCGCCACCTTTGGTCAACTTCTGTATTGTTGTCTGATCTTTTGCATTGGTTCTGAGCATGCCTGTTTGTACTTTGTACAAAAGTCCTATGGTTTTCTGTACACACGATCAGACTTTGCTCCATCGGACTTTTGTTGCCAGAAAGTTTGTCCGTTCGCACAGCCAACAAATGTCTGATGAAAACCAAAAAAGTTTGTCCGATGGAGCGTACACACAGTCGGATGTTGCTCCAAAACAGCTAATTTGCATGTTTGTTGTCAAAAAGTCTGATCGTGTGTATGGGCCTTAAAGCGGTTCTTCACCCTAAAGGGGAAGTTCCGCTAGTATTATCCCTCCCCCCCTCCGGTGCCACAATCGGCACCTTTCGGGGGGGAGGGGGGTGCAGTTACCTGGATAATCCAGGTAACTGCACCCACTTCCGGCCAGACCGCCGCAGACCCCCGCATCGCTCCGCCCCCCCCCCCCCGTTGTGTTCTGGGAAACACACAGTTCCCAGAGACACAGCGGGGAACCAGCGCAGCGCGACTCGCGCATGCGCAGTAGGGAACCGGGCAGTGAAGCCCTCATGCTTCACTTCCGGATTCCCTGACAGAGGATGGCGGCGGTGGCTGCAGCGAGACGAGCGATCGCTCGTCATCTGCCGCCGACATCGCTGGAACCTGGGACAGGTAAGTGTGATATTATTAAAAGTCAG
Organism: Lithobates pipiens; assembly: GCF_037356315.1. NCBI lineage: Eukaryota > Metazoa > Chordata > Amphibia > Anura > Ranidae > Lithobates > Lithobates pipiens. The sequence goes on from NW_027507758.1 coordinate 627,442,679, forward strand.
CAGCTGCAATATTAGTAGCTGCTGGCTTTTAATATTTTTTTTTTTAGGTGCAGCTCCTCTTTAAGTTGTCGAAAAATCCGATCTTTCAGAACGTGATGACGTAATTGCGTTACGATGGGACTACATTCAGGCTAGTAGCCAATAGCTTTGATGTAGGAATTTGATCTGAGCATGCGTGGCACTTGGTCCGATCAAAATTCTCTACACATGGTCGGATTAGGTCAGACCGGCCCAGTTGGTCGGGAAATATTTCCAACATGTTCGAAAATTGGGTCGGATGGAGATTTGGACGGAATCAGTCCGATGCATACCACACACAGTCGGATTATCTGACCACACGGTCCGATAAGACGCCTTCCCAACGAATTCTCCGACCGTGTGTACACGGCAAAAGACATTTGAAACTGCATCAATTCTCCCTGAAAAATGATGGTAACCATTGAAGTCCATTCTGTGTTGAAACATCCAGAAATGTTTTCCTACAAAAATGTAATTTCGATTTGAACATATTTTGTCTTTATTGTTAAGGCCCATACACACGATCAGACTTTTTGACATCAAACATGCAAATTAGCTGTTTTGGAGCAACATCCGACCGTGTGTACGCTCCATCGGACAAACTTTTTTGGTTTTCATCGGACTTTTGTTGGCTGTGCGAACGGACAAACTTTCTGGCAACAAAAGTCCAATGGAGCAAAGTCTGATCGTGTGTACAGAAAACCATAGGACTTTGTACAAAGTACAAACAGGCATGCTCAGAACCAATGCAAAAGATCAGACGACAATACAGAAGTTGACCAAAGGTGGCGGTAAAGAGCAGAAAAACCACGTGATTTGGTGAAAGTTGGCTGAAAAAGTCCTATTGTGTGTATGCAATACTTTGTACAAACTTTCCCTTGGATTTTTGTACAAAGGGCGTCGGCCAAGAACTTGTATTGCATACACACGGCAGGACTTTTTCAATCAACTTTCACCAAATCATGTGGTTTTTCTGCTCTTTACCGCCACCTTTTGGTCAACTTCTGTATTGTTGTCTGATCTTTTGCATTGGTTCTGAGCATGCCTGTTTGTACTTTGTACAAAAGTCCTATGGTTTTCTGTACACACGATCAGACTTTGCTCCATCGGACTTTTGTTGCCAGAAAGTTTGTCCGTTCGCACAGCCAACAAAAGTCCGATGAAAACCAAAAAAGTTTGTCCGATGGAGCGTACACACGGCCGGATGTTGCTCCAAAACAGCTAATTTGCATGTTTGTTGTCAAAAAGTCTGATCGTGTGTATGGGCCTTTAGAAGCACAGTAAAAACAAAATGAGTAAACATTGTGGTTGGAACACAACACTGTGCGATCAAACAATGTTAAAGGAATTGCAATGTAGAAGGCTAAAGGCCCGTACACACGATCAGACTTTTTGACATCAAACATGCAAATTAGTGGTTTTGGAGCAACATCCGACTGTGTGTACGCTCCATCGGACCAACTTTTTTGGTTTTCATCTGACTTTTGTTGGCTGTGAGAACGGACAAACTTTCTGGCAACAAAAGTCCGATGGAGCAAAGTCTGATCGTGTGTACAGAAAACCATAGGACTTTTGTACAAGGTACAAACACCCATGCTCAGAACCAATGCAAAAGATCAGACGACAATACAGAAGTTGACCAAAGGTGGCAGTAAAGAGCAGAAAAACCACATGATTTGGTGAAAGTTGGCTGAAAAAGTCCTGCTGTGTGTATGCAATACAAGTTCTCGGCCGACGCCCTTTGTACAAAAATCCAAGGGAAAGTTTGTACAAAGTCCTATCGTGTGTATGAGGCTTTAGATATACAGAGGAAACACAAATAAAAACAAAAATTATTAGGGCACAACACCTGACATGCACAGAAATCTTTTAAGTAAAATTTATACAGTATAATATAATATTGCACTCAGGGCCGGTGCTACCACTAGGCGGAGTAGGTACTACCACCTAGGGTGCCACCACAGCCTCTGTCCCTGTTAAGCTCCAGGCGTGTGTGAGCTTGGTGCCAGCTGGCTGTCCAAGGGAACACATCTGGTGCATACCGATAATCCTCCGATCAATGTGTCCTGCTGAGTGCCCACTGTCACATCTCACAAAGCGCTGCTCCAGGACTCCAGCCTGTGCTTCTGGTGTGTCTTTTTTAAGTGCAGCGAAGGGGTGGTGGAGATGGGAGCATTGAGAGGTGCAGCTGACCTCCTGACCAGCGTGGACACCATGGAGCCGCTGGATGGCGGCGCTGGCAGTGACAGGACTCCTATGCTATACTAATAAAAAGTAGAAAATGCAGCGCTACAAAAATTTACAAAAACCCTAGAGATCCCTCAAGGATTAGTGTACTTATAGTGCAAAATGAGACATAAATACTATATGCATCAAAACTGGTGCTATAAACATAATACAAGTACTTGAATGAGAACAGCCAGGATAGTTTCATAGTTAGTAAGGTTGAATAAAGACACCAGTCCATCCAGTTCAACCCAAATGAGTGTCTACAATTGTCCCTATCTCTGTACATTGCACACTCACATCTGTCCCTACCCTCAAGGAGCCCACAATCCAAGGTCCCCATTCATATACTAGGGCCAATTTTGGACAGAAGCCAATTAACCTACCTGCATGTCTTTGGATTGTGGGAGGAAACCAGAGTACCCGGAGGAAACCCACGCAGGCACAGGGAGAACATGCAAACTCCAGGCAGGTAGTGTTGTGGTTGGGGTTGGGGTTGGAACCAGTGACCTTATTACTGCTAGGTGAGAGTGCTACCCACTACACCACTGTGCTGCAGGATGTGATCCTGCAAATACACCCGTACTCTACACAGAGCAGAACGCCATGTTGAACCAAACAAAAATGCTCCTCATTGATTATCCTATATAAGTTCATAAGAGAATTCAATGTTCCACATCCATAGGTGTAATATTAAGATGTTGTAACTCCTATGGGAAAAGTTGACACCGCCTTAGCACATGAGGTGAATATCTTCACACAACACCCAGGGATGTGCATCCAACACCAAGGCAATGGGGATGGGTACTCTTACCCCAAATCGTGGACACACACGCCGGCAGCGGTGGCGGTGGGTCAGCAAGGCAAAGAACAATCCTCCAGGGCACATTCTCCACACTCTCTTGTTCAAACTTCTGCGATGGAAATGCTATACCCCTGCATCCATGTAAAAGAGAACCAGTAATGGTGCCAGGTATAAGCTGTAGCGAAGAGAATCCCGACAAGGAAGAGGCTCTTTGTCTTTACAAAAAAGGCCTCCACATAGTGCAGATGAATCCAAAAGATTAACATTTTATTTAAAAAAAAAAAAAGATATAAAAAAATGCACAAGCATCATATAAGGTGCATGGATAAGTGATCACAAAAAGTGTGGTGTATAAAGCTCTGCAGGCTATGTATCCAGCCTGCTGAGCTTTATACACTACGCTTTTTGTATTTTTGTGATCACTTTTGTGACTCTTGTGATGCACCTTATATGATGCTTGTGCATTTTTATATTTGTTTTTTTTTTAACTAAAATGTTAATCTTTTGGATTCATCTGCACTATGTGGAGGCTTTTTTTGTTTTTTTCCCCATGGTTTATGCTGGCTTGTATTTTTTACCTCTGGCGTTCTGCTCTGTATAGAGTACGGGTGTATTTGCAGGATCACATCCTGGCTGTTCGCATTCTAGTACTGAGTACTTGTATTATGTTTATATCACCAGTTTTGATGCATATAGTATTTATGTCTCATATTGCACTATAAGTACACTAATCCTTGAGGGATCTCTAGGGTGTTTGTAAATTTTCGTAGCGCTGCATTTTTTACTTTTTAATTTACACAAAATGTCTTATTGTTGATGCTGGCTGCTGTATATATTATAATTGTTTTTTCACTAGTAGCCCAATTTTTTCCACATATATTGTACTCCTATGCTATACTGCCTGTCCGCTGCTGAGGAGAGCCCGGATGTTTTGATCTATCAATCTATGAAGAACAGAGGTAAGGAGGAGGATGGATCCACTCCGATCTACATCGAGCTGTGTGTGGGGGACGGGGGTGTAGTGCAGGAAGTAATATTCAGTGAATGTGTCAGGCAGGTCAATCAATGTATGTGTCAGGTAGGTGGGTCAGTGTATGTGTCAGGTAGGTGGGTCAGTGTATGTGTCAGTGTATGTTTCAGGTAGGTAGGTTAGTGTATGTGTCAGGTGGGTAGGTCAGTGTATGTCAGGTAGGAAAGTTAGTGTATGTGTCAGTGTATGTTTCAGGTAGGTAGGTCAGTGTATGTGTCGGGTAAGTGGGTCAGTGTATGTGTCGGGTAAGTATGTCAGTGTATGTGCCAGGAAGGTAGGTCAATCAGTGTCAGTGTATATTAGGAAGGTCAGTATATCTGTCAGGTAGGTAGGTCAGTCGTATGTGTCAGGTAGGTGGGTCAGTGTATCTGGCAGGTAGGTGGGCCCGTGTATGTGTCAGGTAGGTGGGCCTGTATATGTGACAGGAAGGTGGGCCAGTATATGTGACAGGAAGGTGGGCCAGTGTATGTGTCATGAAGGTGGGTCAGTGTAATAGTCAGGTAGGTAGGTTAGCGTATGTGTCAGGAAGGTAGTTCAGTAAGTGTGTCTGGTAGGTAGGTCAGTGTTTAAGCTAGGTGGGTCAGTGTATGTGTCAGGTAGGTGAGTCAGTGTATGTGTCAGGTAGGTGAGTCAGTGTATGTGTCAGGTAGGTGAGTCAGTGTATGTGTCAGGTAGGTGAGTCAGTGTGTCAGGTAGGTGAGTCAGTGTATGTGTCAGGTAGGTGAGTCAGTGTATGTGTCAGGTAGGTAGGTTAGCGTATGTGTCAGGTAGGTAGGTCAGTGTTTAAGCTAGGTGGGTCAGTGTATGTGTCAGGTAGGTGGGTCAGTGTATGTGTCAGGAAGGTGGGTCAGTGTATGTGTCAGGAAGGTGGGTCGGTGTATGTGTCAGGAAGGTGGGTCGGTGTATGTGTCAGGAAGGTGGGTCGGTGTATGTGTCAGGAAGGTGGGTCAGTGTATGTGTCAGGAAGGTGGGTCAGTGTATGTGTCAGGAAGGTGGGTCAGTGTATGTGTCAGGAAGGTGGGTCGGTGTATGTGTCAGGAAGGTGGGTCGGTGTATGTGTCAGGAAGGTGGGTCAGTGTATGTGTCAGGTAGGTGGGTCAGTGTATGTGTCAGGTAGATCAGTGTAATAGTCAGGTAGGTCACATGTGTTACAAGGGCAGGGCAAAAGAGTAGAGTCAGGGGCAGAGCCAAGGTGGGGCGGCAAAATTCGGTTTTGCCTAATGTGTCAAAAATCCTTGCACCAACACTGCATTACAACAACCTCGGGGCTTGGAGATCCTGCCTCCAACACATCTTTTGCCTCAGCCCCTCATATGATGAACAATCGTGACAAGTTCAACCAAAGACAAACAATGATTTCATTTTTTTTTTTTGTAACAATTTTTATTTACAACAATTTTTTATTGTTAATAATTTACTTTATCATAAATATTTTGGTCACAATATTACCTTCAAGTGTGCAAAAAAAAAATGTTCCTTAGTCGTATCCTGTTTGATAATGAATTTGGAACCTGTAAAGACGTGCAAATTGCAATCCTCATCCGATAGCTTTAACTCACCAAATACCGATTCCATCCACAGAAGTACTTTCATTCTGAACAACAGGTTACAGCAGATGACAGGATACAACCGATGAATAGGTTGTGGTATTTATGCAGTAAAAAAGATGATATTGTCTGTAGCTTACTATGCAGAATACAGGATGAGATAATAAAAACTTACTTTTTAAGTTCTCTAAGGGCATAGTTGCCAACATTGCCAACATTGTAAAAAAAAAAAAAAAAATGCGGGACACTTTTTTGGCAGTGGGCGTAGTCGTGGTATAATTAGGGGGCGGGGCATGCGTTTATAGGTGTGGCATAGGAAAAGGAAAAAATGCTGCGTGCGTAGTGGCGAAAAATGGGCGTGGTTTACGTAAAATAGTGGGCGTGGTTTACATGGGCGTGGCTCAAAGGGGTGTGGTTAGAGTCTGAGATGAATGCGGGATGGAGAGAGGGAGGGATGGAGAGAGGGAGGGAGGGATGGAGGGAGGGATGGAGGGGGATGGAAAGAGGGAAGGGGGTGGGAGAGGGAAAGGAGGGACAGCAGCCCCCCGATCCTACACCACAATAGCAATATGTGTTTTCCAGAGTTTGACAATCAGCAGATAAAGATACTCCAAATAACTGGTGTTGGCGCTTCAATCATCCTGGCGCCATGATTGTTATGGTGTCAGGATGATTGAAGCGCATTATTTCTATTATTACATTGTAATATGAAATTAAATCATTCAACTCACCATAATGCAGAATCAGTGGGAGCCCTGAGCGCGTCACTAGCCACGTTGCCTGCCACCAGATGCCATCAGGTGTCCCAAGCGGAGTCTGTCCTTACATCAGGTGCCCCATCAGAGGTACCTTCCTCACATCTGTGTCCATCAGCGGAGCCCCTCCTTACATCTGGTGCCCCTCTGACATCCACAGACCGCCCCCCCCACATCCTGCACAGACCTGCCCCCACATACTCCACAGACCAGCCCCCACATCTCCAGACTGGCCCCCGACATACCACTGGCCCCCCACATACCACTGGCCCCCCACATTCACAGACTGGCCCCCGACATACCACTGGCCCCCACATCCACAGACTGGCCCCCACATTCACAGACTGGCCCCCGACATACCACTGGCCCCCACATCCACAGACTGGCCCCCACATTCACAGACTGGCCCCCGACATACCACTGGCCCCCACATTCACAAACTGGCCCCCACATCCACAGACTGGCCTCCCACATCCACAGACTGGCCCCCCAAAACCAGACTGGCCCCCCACATTCACAGACTGGCCCCCACATTCACATACCATGACTGTCACTGGCCCCCAACATACCACTGGCCCCCACATTCACAGACTGGCCCCCGACATCCACATACCACGATTGCAGTGTCACTGGCCCCCCAACATCCGACTGGCCCCCGACATCCGACTGGCCCCCACCCCGACATCCACATTGTAGACTGGCCCCCGACATGCCGCCATTGCCACGCGCAGACATTTAACTGTGACAAAATTAATTCAAGCCAAATGTCCTAATCGTGGGAATGTCCCGTGAAATTCGGGACAGTTGGCAACTTGGTAAGGGGTGATGGCGATAGATTGAGCAAGACAGGCCTTGCTTCCTGCAGTGTCTTCTCAAAGAATGGTGGCTGCTTTACTTCCTGTGAAGATTCTACCCAGAATTCCCTGCTTACTAACAACTTCCTTAAGTACATACACAGTGAATCAAATAAACAGAACTGAAGTAATACCAAAAAATGATGCTAGATTGCTCCTGCACTCTGTATATGATTGTCTTATGTAAATTGCAAACTTCACATGTTATTTTAACAACACGGATACAGGTAATCATTATAGAAGTCTGCTGGACAGAACACAGGAAGCATGTCATAAATCAGAGAAAGGAACATAGAAAATAAAAATGCAAAACACAAAAGGTCAGTAGATGGCAGCATGTGAACTAAACATAAAAGTTCATAGAAAATGGTTAGGGAAACAATATATATATATATAAATTCTCCAAAATGCAACAGTAAAATGGTTTCAAATGAAGTGTGCTTAGTGTATGGAACATCCTGTACTAGAACTGACCATTCTTTTTTTCTACTTATTAGAAATGAGGTCGTTATAGGCCTCCAAAATCGAATAACCTGTAATATCTTCAAAACGCTACAGTAAAATGGTTTCAAATTAGGTGTGCTTAAAGTTTGGGACGTCCTGAATTCGGGACTGACCGTTCTTTTTTTCTCCTTATTAGAAATTAGTTATAGATACACCTCCAAATTTGAATAATGTGACATTTCTCCAAAACGCTACAGTAAAATGGTTTCAAATGAGGTGTGCATAGTGTATGGGATGTCCTCTAATAGAACTGACCATTTTTTTTTCTACTTATTAGAAATTAGTTATTTATACACCTCAAAATTTTAATAATGTGACATCTCAAAAACGCTACAGTGAAATGTTTTCAAAATGAGTTGTGCATAGTGTATGGGATGTCCTACTATAACTGACCATTATTTTTTTCTTATTATTTTAAAGCGGGAGTCCGCCGGGAGTTCCGCCGTTTTTTTTTTTTTTTAAAAGCCAGCAGCTACAAATACTGCAGCTGCTGACTTTTAAAATAAGGACACTTACCCGCCCAGCGTGCCCGCGATGTCTGCACCCGAAGCCGATCTCTCGATCGTCTCTCGGGTGCTGCCGCCGCCATCTTGAGTATGGGAATCAGGAAGTGGAGCCTTTCGGCTTCATTTCCCGGTTCCCTACTGCGCATGTGCGAGTCACGCTGCGCAATAAGGATGGACCCGCTGCCTCTGGGATCCGTGTGTTTCCCAGCAGGCAGCGGGGGACTTTCGGAAAAGGGCGTAGATCTACGCCCCTTTCCGCAGAGAGCTATCCCGGAAGTGGGTGCAGATACCTGTACTGTACAGGTACCTGCACCCCCCTCCCCCCTGAAAGGTGCCAATTGTGGCGCCGGGGGGGGGGATGATTCCAATGAGCGGAAGGTCCACTTTAGGGTGGACCTCCGCTTTAAATGAGATCAGGGCCTCTGGAGTCGGAAATGTAATACAAGAGAACAAAAAAAAAAACATATGCAGTAAGGGCCGGTTCACACTGCAGGCGAGGCGAGGCGACTCCGACTTGCCTCGCCGCGACCTGCCGCGACCTCAGCGGCAACTTGCAGATGACTTCTGTATAGAAGTCAATGCAAGTCGCCCCGAGGTCGCCCAAAAGTAGTACAGGAACCTTTTTTCTGAGTCGGAGCGACTCGAGTCGCTCCTCTCAGAACGGTTCCATTGTACAGAACGGGGGTGACTTGCGAGAGCGAGGCGAGGCGAGTCGTGTCGCCTCGCATCGCCCGCTGTGTGAACCGGCTCTAAATGTATTTAGAAAGATACTTTATTTTTCCTGCTTGTGCTGTAAACATTTACATAAAACAATGTATTGAAATGTGAAATGTGTATAAAGAAAAAGAAAACATTAGTCAAAGACAATGTGAGTTTTAAAAAAGTATAAAGATAAAAAAGAGAAAGAGAGAGAGAAAGAAATAAAGAATGAGAGTGATAGAAATAGATAAATAAATGAATGCTTGTGCTGTAAAGCTTTTCATAAAACAATGAAAGAAATAGCTTGTGCTGTAAACCTTTTAATAAAATTATGAAAGATAAAAAAAATTAAGATTGAAGAGTGATTGAGAGGGAGAGAGAGAGAGAGAGAGAGACAGAAAGAGTGAGAGAGACAGAATGAATGAAAGAGAGAGAGAGGAAGAGAAAGAAAGAGATAACTAAATAAATGCTTGTGCTGTAAGAGCCGGTTCACACAGCGGGCGATGCGAGGCGACACGACTCGCCTCGCCTCGCTCTCGCAAGTCGCCCCCGTTCTGTACAATGGAACCGTTCTGAGAGGAGCGACTCGAGTCGCTCCGACTCAGAAAAAAGGTTCCTGTACTACTTTTGGGCGACCTCGGGGCGACTTGCATTGACTTCTATACAGAAGTCATCTGCAAGTTGCCGCTGAGGTCGCGGCAGGTTGCGGCGAGGCAAGTCGGAGTCGCCTCGCCTCGCCTGCAGTGTGAACCGGCCCTAAGGCTCGGTTCACACAGGGGCGACTTGTCCAGGCGACTTCGCCGCCTGACAAGTCGCGCTCCATTCTGTACTATGGAACCGTTCTAATGGGAGTGACTCAAGTCGCTCCGACTTAGAAAAAAGGTTCTTGTACTACTTTGGGGCGACTTCAGGCGACTTGCATTGACTTCTATACAGAAGTCGTTTTGCAAGTCGCCGCTGATCGTGTGCAGGTTGCGGCGCTGCAAGTCGTGCCGCCCCTGTGTGAACCGAGCCTGAACCTTTTTATAAAACGATGTATTGATATGTGACCTATAAATAAAAAACAAAAAAGTTAGTCACAGACAGACAATGTGAGTTTAAAAAAGAATGAAGATAAAAAGAGAGATAATTAAGAATGAAAGAGATAGAGAGAGAGAGAGAGAAAAAAAGAAAGAAAGAGTGAGAGAAAGAAAGAGATAAATAAAAAATAAAGAATGAAAGAGAGAGAGAGAAAAAGAAAAAGAAATGAAGAAATAATACGAGAGAGAAAGAAAAAGAGAGAGAGAGAGTGGGAGATAGACAGAGAAGAAAAGAATTAAAGCGGGAGTCCGCCGGGAGTGCGCGTTTTTTCTTTTTTTAAAAGCCAGCAGCTACAAATACTGCAGCTGCTAACTTTTAAAATAGTGACACTTACCTGTCCAGTGCGCCCGCGATGTCGGCACCCGAAGCCGATCTCTAGATCGTCTGTCGGGTGCTGCCGCCGCCATCTTGGGTATGGGAATCAGGAAGTGGAGCCTTTCGGCTTCATTTCCCAGTTCCCTACTGCGCATGCGCGAGTCGCGCTGCCCAATAAGGATGAACCCGCTGCCTCTGGGATCTGTGTGTTTCCCAGCAGGCAGCGGGGGACTTTCGGAAAGGGGCGTAATCTACGCCCCTTTCTGCAGAGAGCTATCCCGGAAGTGGGTGCAGATACCTGTACTGTACAGGTACCTGCACCCCCCTCCCCCCTGAAAGGTGCCAATTGTGGCGCCGGAGGGGGGGAGGATTCCAATGAGTGGAAGGTCCACTTTGGGGTGGACCTCCGCTTTAAGAATGAAAGAGAAAGACAGAGCGGGAGAGAAATAAACAAAGACAGACAGATATGGGCAACTCCAGTGCTCTGCCTGGATACCTGTTTCCTATTGCCTTTTGATCACAGACATGCATTGTAGGCATGCACTGCTGTGATTAATACTAAAATAATATGTTTTAATGGAATATTAATGGAATAGATAGATAGGATCTAATTGTAAAATATATATGGATAATTATGTTGCCTATTGCCTTTTGTAGGCATGCAAAGTTGTGATTAATAATGAAAGAATATGCTTTCAGGCTCGATTCACACTAGCGCGTTTTTTGATGCATTTTGCAGTAATGCAAGGAAAATTTTTAACATGGGTTCCTATGGAACATGTTCACATCAATGCATTTTTGCACCTCTGCTTTTTTGGAAAGGGGACGGGGACTTTTTTTCATGCAAAATGCAGCATTTTGCATGTAATAGAAGTTAATGGACCTGCATTAAAAATGCAAGTACCGTGTTTTTACAGCGTTTTTGCCGCGATTTTCATTTTTTTTTTCACTGTATATATCTGGTTGCTAAGCAACCACAGTGTAAAAAAAAAAAAAAAAAGAAAAAAAACGCAGCAAAATCGCGGTAAAAATGCGTGTCCAAAAACGTGGCAAGCACCGCAAAAAGCACTGCAAAAACCTCAAAAGCAACATGCATAGATGTGAATCGAGCCTAATGGGCTATTAATGAAATAGATAAATAGGATCTATAAATGCTTATGTTGCCTATTGATCACAGGCATGCACAGCTGTAATTATAGGTAAATAGCTATAGATATGATTCAGTTGTAAATCTGCATGGATGCAAGACATGCACAGCTGCAATTAATAGCCGAATATGTATAACAGATATAAATGAAGTTAGGTAGAACTATTCATTGGAACAATCTGCTCATGTTGCATTTTAATTGCACTATAGACACAGCCAGCTGTCCCAATCTTACAGCCCAAACCTACTGCCACTTGGGTTTGATGAGTGTATTTGCTCCCATCTGATTCCCCGCAGCACTTTATGTTTAGTAAGTCATAGAGCAGTGTGATGTTACTGCAATTACCGTACTGATTGTAATAGGCGCACAGGTTTTCGTTTTTGTCGGCTGGCTAGACCGTGCATTTGGAAACCACGGCTGGTTTGACCGCAGTGGCATCGGAGCAAGTACAGGATATGGGATATGGGGTAAGAGGGATTTCAGACCATTCTCCCCTGACCATTACTGTAAGCATGGGGGACAGGGTTGGCCCGGGGGAATGGAGGATAAATCCTAACAGGTTGGAACTGATTGACAGCCCAAGTACTTTGATGGAAGAGATTAGGGAATTTCTGCAAACTAATGGGGGTTCGGCAGCACCTGGAGTAGTCTGGGATTCCTTGAAAGCATACCTTAGAGCAGTGATGGCGAACCTTGGCATCCCAGATGTTTTGGAACTACATTTCCCATGATGCTCCAGTACACTGCAGAGTGCATGAGCATCATGGGAAATGTAGTTCCAAAACATCTGGGGTGCCAAGGTTCGCCATCACTGCCTTAGAGGAACATTAATACAGCAAGTGGCAATAACCAAGAGGAAATCTAGGGAACAGGAAAGGGAATTAAGAAACAGAGTCTCCCAAGCAGAGAGAGGGTATATAGAAGATCCAACGCCTGATAAGCAGAAGGACTGGCTAGATAGTCAACAGGTATATAAAATGACGCTTATGAAGAGGGCCGAGAGCGGGCGAATATTTCAACGCCAGCATTATTTTGGCGAAGGGGAGAGAGTGGATCGTGCCCTGGGGGGCTGGGGGGCTAGAGAGGGGACCCACGTCTCTAGCCGCCTCGATTATGAAGGTACTTGGGGACTATTATGAAACCTTATATAAATAGACTACAAGGGGTAGCGGTAGAATAGCCACTGATTTCCTACATCAAACAGGAATTACAACTCTATCAGAACATGATAAAACGAGCCTCGAGGCACCACTCACATTAGAAGAATTAAAAAATGCAGTGGCGGGAATGCCTAACCATAAATCCCCAGGCCCAGATGGGCTGCCAATGGAAATTTATAAACGTTATGGTGAAGTGCTTTTGCCGGAGCTCCTGGAAACATTGCGACACGCATTGGATGTGGGCGAGCTTCCCACTTCAATGCTGGAAGCCAATATTACTTTAATACTTAAAGAAGGGAAAGATCAACAGGAAGTCTCCTCGTATCGTCCAATCTCCTTACTATGCTCAGATGTTAAAATTCTAGCTAAAGTATTGGCGATTCGCTTAAATAAATATATCCATAAATTAATACATCCAGATCAGTCTGATTTCATCCCTGGTAGGACAACCAGCATTAATATTAGAAGAGTTTTCCTTAATATTCAAATACCAAGGGACAATGATGGGCCTGGTGCCATATTGGCTGTAGATGCCATTAAAGCTTTCGACAGTCTGGAATGGGACTATCTATGGGGAGTGTTGGAGCTATTCGGCTTCGGCCCTCTATTCATTAGATGGGTAAAATTACTCTATAATAAGCTTAGGGCAAAAATGGGCACTGTATTCTCTAAGACATTCCAGCTAGAGAGAGGGACGAGACAGGGATGCCCGCTGTCTCCCCTCCTGTTTGTTTTAGCTATGGAACCCCTGGCTGTCCTGACGAGATTGCGCCCGGACATTCAGGGATTCCCACGTAGGTCTGGGGAAGATAAAATCGCTTTGTTTGCGGACGATGTCCTGTTTTTTTATTGGAGACATGAACTCCACCCTAAGCAATGTGATACAGATGATGGGAGAGTTTGAGAAGCAATCTGGCCTAGTAATTAACTGGAGTAAATCAGCTCTTCTACCATTGACCAGATCTGGGGATAAACTACCACCTATAATTACATGCTTAGAGGTGGTGTCGAAGGGAGAAAAAAATTATTATGTTAATGAGAGTACTTTAGTACCATTATTGTTAAAATTGAAACAGAAAATGAATACTTGGTGCTGCCTTCCTCTCTCTGTGGCAGGACGCTGCAATCTAATTAAAATGATTTGGCTCCCACAAATATTATATATTCTACATAATTCTCCAACTTGGATCAACCAGAAATGGTTTAAGAAACTGGAATCGCTATTCTGGGACCTAATCTGGAAGAAGGGCCAAGCACGGATCAGCTTGCAAACAATGCAGCTTCCTGCCGGAAGGGGAGGATTGGCAATACCGCATCCGAGATCATATTTTTTAGCAGCCCAACTCCAACATCTAGCTGGGGCGAGGTCTCAAGGTGAAGGGTGCCCGAATCATAAAATGATGATTGCACACCATTGCTTATTGGTTGAGGTATTAGAGGCCAACTCATTTGCCCATAAGTGCCCTACCAGCGTTTTAATGAGGAAAGTGTAGCAGGTAACAAAGCTACTTATGGGATATACGGGGGTGATTGATTATACCCCCTTATGGCACAACGGAAATTTGGACGAATTAAGTAGCATAGATAGACCCTGGGAATGGGAAAGGCAGGGAATCAATAGGTTAACACAACTATACGAAGGGAACCTCATGAAATCTTTTGAAGCTCTTAGGAAAGAATTTAGTATCCCTAATAGGACGTTTTACAAGTATCTGCAGATTAGGCATGGAATTCAAGCCCAGTTCAGGTCATTAGCTATAGAGAGGGTTGAAACTCCCTTATTCCAGGATTTTGTTGAACAAGCCCATGCGAAAGGACTGATTTCCAAACTGTATAACCAGCTTAGGGACAAGACCCTGAAGAGAGAGGGACCCAACAGGAGCAGGGAGGAATGGGCTAGAGATGTAGGGCCGATAACCCAGGAGCAATGGGAGAAGATCCTTGAACAAGGGAGCTTGGTATCAATATCCCCCTCACAGAGAGTGTCCCACCTTCTCTTTACTTATAGAGCATATTATACCCCCCAAAAGATGTGGAAAATGGGTAGGAAATCTAGGGATGAATGCCCTAGATGTAAAGCACCGGGGGATCTTATCCATATGATGTGGAAATGCCCAAAGCTGTACAGGTATTGGATAGAAATAGTACATAGAATAAACAGGACCTTTAAGACTACGCTGAAGCCAGAAGCTAGGACATGTCTTTTAGGGATCCTGGAGGAGGGTAGAATATCCTCCGTAGCAAGGACGTCAGTACTAAGGTGCCTGTACCAGGCCAGGGGGTTGATAGCAATGAACTGGCAAGCCCGAAACCCCCTTGCATTTGAATCATGGGTCAAAGCCATCAATTCCACGGTGTGGTGTGAAAGGGTATATAAAGCAGAATAACCTAAAGAAATTTGGGGCGTTATGGAATCCTTGGCTGAGTGAGATGGGTTACCCCTTGGGCGGGGCGCCCGGGGGGCGGGGCGCCCGGGGGGCGGGCTTAGCTCCAGCTTGGCGGGTATATCCCCAGTGGGGGGGGGGAACTGCGGGTTTTCTCGCTCCCCCCCCCCGTTGGCCGGCTTCCGGGCGCGTCGCCCCCCTTTTGCTCCCGGCGTTGTCTACTCTCTTCCAGGCAGTTAAATACCATCGGAACTGGAGTGGTCGGTGCTGACAGTGTGTGCTCATCAAGGGGGTGGGGTGGGTTGGGTGGGGATTTTTGGGGGGGGGGGAGTAAAAATGTAAACTTTTTATAACTTAAATGTTGTGTAAGTCTTGTCCTTGCGATGTAAAGCTTGTGATGATGTGAATACTCATGTTAATTTTGTGTCGAAAAAGTTAATAAAAACAATTGAAATGAAAAAAAAAAAAGAATTTGCTTCAGGTTTATAGCTCTTATTATACAACCGCAACATACATTTCAAACCTTCTGGATCTGTGCTATTATTCAAAGGAAGAGGGATGCTTGCCAAATTGGTCCTAGCTCCTGCACAGACTAGACAATTTTCTTTTTTAGGGTTTTAACTGTATATAATCATTGTAACCACTCCTTTTTTTCCTGATATCCTGTCTCTAGGGCTATGGCATTCTCTATAGTTAAGTTAGTGAATTTCACGGTTTTACTCAAAATTTCTATTTTAGTGTGGCCCTCATCTTTTTCCCTCATGTCTACCTTCTCTTATTGTCTAGTTTTTAGGTGGTAACACTTTGAGGAAAAATTTGCCTGAGGAGTCAGTTCCTGGCACCCATGCTCCCATAGAGTACAACTGCTGATCTTCCTTCCTCGGCTCCTTTAATGTTATCAATAATTGGTTACAGTTCTCACTATGTGTGCAGGGGGAGTTGGCCGCTTTTGTAATTGTGAGTCTTTCCTTTATTCCACTCTTTTTAGGCCCTGGTAGATTATATCCCCAATCTTGATGGTCTGTGGTCCACAGGGCCTGAACCCCAAGGGCTTTCAAACTGGAGCGGTGCGCTGGCAGGATGGTAAAAAAAAGTCATGCAAGCAGCATCTTTCAGACAATGATTTCCTCACCAATTTTCCCCTTACTGCTTGTACCAGAATAGATTTTGTAGATTGGTCAGTATGGGGCATATCTGCAGGGTTAATTAAGGTCCTAGAGGCCCCGGAGTCCACCAAAAACTGTACACACTTTCTTTCAACCATTAACTCCACCTGTGGTAAGTTTTCAACGTACCCCATCTTTTCCAGTTTGCTCACACATATCGTTTCTAGTCAATGCAATTTGTGGGGGCCCGGCCCATCAGTTCAGTCCCTGGCCAAATACCCCTGTTTTCCACAAACCTAACGTTCCCTTCTTTCTACCCATTATTTATTCTTCCATTGTCCTCTACCCCTTCCTCTTAACTTGCTCCTTCCTCTAAAACCACCTGTGCCTCTCCCTCTACGAGACTCCTCCGGTTCTGCCTCGGTGGTATACTCTTCTACATCCTCATCTCCTTTATCACCTTGCACAAAAACCTTTACTTTCACATTCTTTTTTGCCATAATTTTCAAATATTTCTCAGAATGTTTAGCATACTGCAGGGTGTCTAGGATGCTGGCAGTGAGGTATGTAATCATATTTTTAACAATATAGTCCATCTTGTTTCAAGCCATTAACAAAAGATATTTTTAACTGTTGTTGATAGGCACTGTTCACATCATTGGATTCGGGAAGCCCTGAGATTACCTTAAAAACTTCACGTAGCTTATTCAGATAATTACTGACACTTTCTTTGTCTTCCTGTACAGTCATATTAATCTTTTGCCAGTCAGTTCATTAGAACCATCAGAGATTGCATCTCTGATAGAAAACAGTCAATCTGTCTGTCAATTCTTTGCTATCATGGGCCAGCGGTTCCCCTCTTTATTGAGGGGGGGGGGACACTGGGGCTGCACTGGGGTCCCAAATTCCCTTTACTGATGCCCAATCTGATCCTAGAACTCTCCTTAAGGCCCTTTCCATTTCGACCCCACTTAGCCTATAACTGTTCTTGAGACCTTCCATATTTTCAATGAATTCTGGGGCCCCAAACTTAGGATGTTTAAAATGCTCGGTAGCCTTTTGTACATCACTCTCAGTCCATGGTCTAAAAACAGTCATAGTTAGGTGCTGACCATTTTGTCCACCTCTAGGGTTTGGAACTTCTATTAGGGGATACGATTCAGCATCCTCTGTGTCCTCCCCACCATAATCTACTGCTTTTCTGGGTCTCTTAGTTCCCCCGGGAACTTCCCATCCCTGTGACTAGGGATGAGCTTTGAGTTCGGGTCGAACTCATGTTCGGCTCAAATATTGCCTGTTTGCCTGTTCAGCGAACAGTGAACCATTTGGGGTGTTCGCGGCAAATTCGAAAAGATGCGGAACACCCTGTACAAGTCTAAGGGAGAAATCTAAAGTGCTAATTTTAAAGGCTAATATGCAAGTTATTGTCCTAAAAAGTGTTTGGGGACCTGGGTACTGCCCCAGGGGACATGTATCAATGCAAAAAAAAGTTTTAAAAACTGAAGTTTTTTTCGGGAGCAGTGATTTTAATAATGCTTAAAGTGAAACAATAGAGTAATATTCCTTTAAATTTCGTACCTGGGGGTGTCTATAGTATGCCTGTAAAGGGGCGCATGTTTCCCGTGCTTAGAACTGTCCCTGCACAAAGTGTTGTTTCTGCAGGAAAAAAATTAATTCAAAATCACTCGCGGTTATAATGAATTGTCGGCTCCCGTAATACAGAGAACAGTCATTGAAAGTCATTGATAAAAAAAAAAAGCACGGGGTTCCCCAAATTCAATTACCAGGCCCTTCAGGTCTGGTATGGATTTTAAGGGGAACTCCACGCCAAATTAAAAAAAAAATGGCGTGGAGTTCCCCCTAAAAATCCATACCAGACCCTTTATCCGAGCACGCAACCTGGTAGGCCGCCGGAAAAGAGGGTGGGATGAGAGAGCGCCCCCCCCCCCTCCTGAACCATACCAGGCCACATGCCCTCAACATTGGGAGGATGCTTTGGGGGTCTGTAACCCCTCAAAGCACCTTGTCCCCATGTTGATGAGGACAAGGGCCTCATCCCCACAACCCTGGCCAGTGGTTGTGGGGGTCTGCGGGCGGGGGATTATCAGAATCTGGAAGCCCCCTTTAACAAGGGGACTTCCAGATCCCACCCCCCAGTTTGAAATGGTAAGGGGGTACCCCTACCATTTCACAAAGAAAGTGTAAAAGAATGTTAAAAAAGACACACACACAGTTGAAAAAGTCCTTTATTAAAAAATATCGCTGGACCCCGGAGAGATGATCATCCGTCGTTGGATAGCAAGAGTGGATTACCACCTCTGGAATCTTTAAAAAAAATATATATATTTTTAATAAAAGACTTTTTTCAACGGTGTGTCTTTTTTAACATTCTTTTACACTTTCTTTGTGAAATGGTAGGGGTACTTTTGTACCCCCTTACCATTTCAAACAGGGGGGGGGGCCTGCCAGGTTGCGTGCTCGAATAAAGGGTCTGGTATGGATTTTTAGGGGGAACTCCACGCCATTTTTTTTTACATTTGGCGTGGAGTTCCCCTTAATATCCATACCAGACCTGAAGGGCCTGGCAATTGAATTTATCAATGACTTTCAGTGGCTGTTCTCTGTATTACGGGAGCCGACAATTCATTACAGCCATGAGTGAGTTTAAATGACTTTTTTTCCTGCAGAAATGACACTTTGTGCAGGGACAGTTCTAAGCACGGGAAACATGCACCCCTTTACAGGCATACTATACACACCCCCAGGTACAAAATTTAAATATTACACTTTTATTGTTTCACTTTAAGCATTATTAAAATCACTGCTCCCCAAACACTTTTTATGACAATAACTTGCATATTAGCCTTTAAAATTAGCACTTTAGATTTTGAACGTTTGAGTCCCATAGACTTTAATAGGGTTCTAAAGTTCACATGAAGTTTAGGTCTGTTCGCAGGTTCTGGTGCGATCCGAACTGGGGGTGTTCGGCTCATCCTTACCCAGGACCATGCGTCAGTCAACATCTCTAATATAGATCTGCTCACTGCACAGAGCAGACTGTCATCTGCAGAGATTGGGGAAATGGGGTTGGGGTTTTGTTCAGAGACGGTTCCTTTGACGGGGTAGATGTCACAGGGAGGGTGGTACTCTGGGCGGTGGCCTGCACCTCAGGGGGAGGACCATTATAAGGAGGTGGTCTCTGGTGGTAACAAATAAGATCATCCTCTTTGTCCACTAGGGGCAGCTGGGCTTGGCATTTTTCTTTTGTTCTCCTTCCTTCTGCTCTAATTCTAGCATGCTCAAGCCAGTGCTCCGCCATTTCCAACTCATACCTTTTTTAATCTTTGGGTCCTAACAATTTAAGCTTATCCACCAAATCCTGACACCCTTTCACAGTTAGTTTACCATTGAATCCAAACTTTCTTTCCCACTTAGCACAATGCTTAATGCCCTGTACACACTGTACACACAATTTTTTCCAACGGATTTTTGTCTTGCACAGACACGGTTGCACAAGTTGATGGAAAATCCGATCGTTCTGAACGAGGTAACGTCAAACACATACAACAGGACTATAAATAGCTTTCGTCTCGTAATTTATTCTGAGCATGCGTGGCACTTTGTCCGTCGGAATTGGCTACACACGATTGGAATTTAAACGATCGGATTTTGTTGTCGGAAAATTTTAGATCCAGCTCTCAAACTTTGTGTGTCGGAAATCCAGATGGAAAAAGTCAGATGGAGCCCACATACAATCGGATTTTCTGACAAAACAATCCGATCGGACATTTTCCGTCAGAAAGTCTGACCGTGTGTACAGGACATTACAGATTTAGGTTCTTTGCTATGCATACATTTCTTATCTCCTTCTAATGGCGCATTATGAACACAACAGCAACATAAACAGCCACTAGACATTCTTTTACAGAAACGATTCCCCATGTCTCTGTTTCTTCTGCTTCAGTTTTGAGTTTACAATACAAGACTGGTAATTCTATTCTTGACCCCTGCCAAAATCTATATAAAACCACATCTAAACTCCCCAAACAGGAAATTATATATATATATATATATATATATATATATATATATATATATATATATGCCTTCACATTTTGCACCACAAAGTACAGTTGGTTAAAACAAACAGTAAAATTGGTCATCTAATCAGAATCACTCACATACACATACAAAAGAGCAAGTGCTCTTAGATGTATGTGGGGGGGGGGGGGGGGGTGAGTCCAGTTTCTAACGGCAAATTTACTGGCACACAGAACATATAAGTGCCTTAACAGACAAGTTCCCCATCGTTAGCATTATCAACTTGTGAAATCCCGGACTTGCAACCCTTAAGTCACGATAACAATAAGAATACAAGAAAAGCAAAAATATCAAGAATCCCCACACTATGGGGAGAATCAAAAAATAGTTAGAGCCCGTCTCTACAGTACCGTTGTTCAATAAAGTTACAATGTCAACAGAAAAGTTAAACATGGGAAAGAAAAAACTAAACACCCAGAAGAAAATTAGCCACGTGATCTTTCTAGATCACTCAACTACTTTTAGTACTTTAGATCATCAGGCAATCAACCTCTGACGTTCAGTATACCTTTTTAACATTTTTTTTTTTAATCTGTCCTTGACAGCAGGTGACGTCTATTTTACCTTAGGCAACACCCTAAATGCCTCTGTCTTCGACCATCCCAGTGTCGGCAATTACAACTCATTTATAACTCATTAAACCAGAATCAAACAGAGGAGAAGAGACTTTAGAAAAGAATTAAGGATTATTTAAATTATCTTACCCCTCAAACATCCCGGAGGACTGGATCACGTAGGTGCAAAACCATACGGAAGGTCTAGGTCCCGGTACTGATCAGACCCTGTTTTTCCACTAACATTGCATGAGAGGTATTTGGTTCTCAGTGAGCTTTGAGGTCCAATACTCACCAAGGTCTTGGCCGGGACCGTCTGACCCAGGATCCACTCGTTGGTTTCTGGCTCGAAGGAACAGAAATTTTAGGAATATTCTTCTCCTGTGATCAGTCAAACTCCAGATGTATTGAAAAGCGGACAATTTATTTCAGATGTAACCACACAAAAGGGTGAGCTCTTACAACAAGCCGTTCAAATGCAGAGTCACACAAAATACATGATGTGGGATTTCCTTATATAAGTTCATAAATTAATACTTCTATTGGCTAAGACCCACTGGTGGCTTTTGTGTGACAGAGACTTTATTACCAATCACAGCAGGTCTTTACAAACTTTACTAAATAAGGGCATGGCACTAAGCTGTTCCTAGTTTTGATACTTTAAGCAAGTTCCAATATTAAAGAAAAGACACGTAGCACAAATAACTCATTAGGGTGCGGCTCACCCGGAGTGTCAGTCTGACACACCGCTACACTGATCTCGGTAAAGAGCCTCTGACGGAGGATCTTTACCACATGATCAGCTGTGTCCAATCACGTGGATCGGCTTTTCCTCACTCGCCTCTGACAGACGTGAGTAGAGGAGAGCATATTGGCTGCTTTCCTGACAGGGGGGTCTGTGCTGATTGTTTATCAGCACAGCCACCCCTCGGATGCCCGCGCAGGACCACCAGAATGCCGTCAGGACCACCAGGGATTGCCACCACACTGGACCACCAGCTATGCCACCCTAGACCACCAGTGAAATGCCAATCAGTGCCCAAGCAGCTGCCAACTGGTGCCCAGGCAGCTGCCAATTAGTGCCCATCCCCAATGCCTGCCAGTGCCATCAGTGATGCCTATCAGTGCCATCTATCAGTGCCCAGCAGTGCCGCCTATCAGTGCAGCCTTTCAGTGCTCATCAGTGTTGCCTATCAGTGCCCATCAGTTCCCACCAGTGCCACCCATGAGTGCCCATTAGTGCCAGCTATCAGTGCCCATCAGTGCCACCTCATCGGTGCCGCCTTATCAGTGCCCATCAGTGAAGGAGAAAACGTACTTATTTACAAACTTTCTTTTTTTTCAACATTTTCTGTATTTTTTTATTTGTTTAGCAACAAATAAAAATGCAAAGGTTATCAAATACCACCAAAAGAAAGCTCTATTTGTGGGAATAAAATGATAAAAATTCTCTTTGGGTACAGTGTAGCACGACCGCGCAATTGTCATTTAAACAGCAACAGCGCTGAAAGCTGAAAATTGGCCTGGGTAGGAAGGGGTTGTAAGTGCTTGGTATTGAAGTGGTTAAACAGAAAGCACTTTATGTTGTATATGAATTTGCACATGGATCAGTTTACTTAATTTATTGATAAACACCATAAGATCAATGTAGGCATAATGTGGAAGCAGTAGATCTGCAGAGAATATTATTTGAGCCCCTAGCACTTTATGTATGAATGTCTCCACATATTGTAGTGTATTTGTGATGATTTATGTGCACACACAATAGGACAGCGCTGTGACACATAATGCTCTTCTAGTTGATAAAGGGAACACTTACCTTTGTTACAGCAGCAGTCCGGTATAAGTTATTTCTGTAGGTATTTGAGTTGTTACACATAGAGCGGGTTTTATTCTATTTATATTGGTGACATAATTGCCCAATCTGAGAATCAGGAGCCATTTCCACCCTTTACTCTCAGCTGGGGCTCTTTGTATCCATATAACAGATGATCTCCAAGACTAAATCTGCACTCAATTTGCCATCATGGTAGCATACGCATGGATAGTTGCTCCATCCCCAGCCAACCCACAAGACCATTATAATGCCCCGTACACATCTGACTTTCTGACGGAAAATGTGCGATTGGAGCTTGTTGTTGGAAATTCCGACCGTGTGTAGGCTCCATCGGACATTTTCCATTGGAATTTCCATCACTCAAAATTTGAGATCTGGTTCTCAAATTTTCCGACAACAAAATCGTGTGTACACAATTCCGACACACAAAGTGCCACGCATGCTCGGAATCAAGCAGAAGAGCAGCACTGGCTATTGAACTTCATTTTTCTCAGCTCGTTGTACGTGTTGTACGTCACCACGTTCTTGATGTTCGGAATTTCCGACCAACTTTGTGTGACCGTGTGTATGTAAGACAAGTTTGAGCCAACATCCGTCTGAAAAAATGCCATGGATTTTGTTGTCGGAATGTCCGATTGTGTGTACAGGGCATTACTCTATAAAAGAGAGTGACACCCCCACCCCCATTCTCTTTTCTGTCCTCAAGGGCTGAAACCAAATCTGTACCCCAAATGGGACTTATGAATAGCGCTAAATTTCCTTGAAGCTCCTCCCTTTGCACCCACAGAAGGCTGTTCTTTGGAAGACATCACACTGAAGGTGACCTTCCTAGTAGCTGTTACATTAGGGAGCAGAGTCTCAGAAATTCAAGCTCTAGGCTCTCGAGATCCCTATATATTGTTTTCTATCCAGTCAGAGTAGTCCTTCAGCCTATCCATCAATTCGTACCTAAGATCCCTTCCACATATCACTCCAATCAGGAATAGGTCCTCCCAGCATTCCCGGAAGAACAGAATTCATCAAAATTGCACAAATTGGATGTAGCAAGAGCCTAAAAAGTCCTACATCTCTGCTACTCTACACCTCCATGAGGATTGAAAGATTATTTGTAGTTCCCAGTGGTGCAAGGAAGGGGCAAGCAGCATTGAAGCGCACAATAGCGGGATGGATTGTGCGGTTTCCTCCTACAGTCCAAAGACATGCTGGTAGGTTAATTGGCTCCTGTGTAAATTGGCCCTAGTATGTATGAATGTGAGTTAGGGACCTTAGATTGTAAGCTCCTTGAGGGCAGGGACTGATGTGAATGTACATTTTATATGTAAACCTCTGCTTAAATTGATGGTGCTATATAAGTACCTGAAAGAAAGAAAATTATACACAGGGCTTGCCGGGCTAGTGGGCTTCCTGTTCCTCAGGAAGTAAATGCGCACTCGTTAAGTGGGATTTCATCTTCATGGGCAGCCTTGGCAATGGTCTCCCCTGACATAATCTGCAAAGCAGCAAGATGGTCCTCGTTTTCCACATTCATGGCTCACTACAGCCTAGATCCAGCTAGTCTCACCTCCCGGGAGTTTGGGAAGAAGACCTTACAATTTTCTGTTTCGTAATAGTCTTAAATTAAATTAAAGTAGTCTTAAATTAAAATTAAAATGATAAAGTTTCATCAGCATTCCCTCCCTGGTAGCGAGTTGTTTGCATATGCTGCCATGAAGGCACCAGGAAAATTGAATACCTACCTTTCTGTAATTTTCCTTTCCTGGTGCCTATCCAGCATATTCACCTCCCTTGTTTTTATTCTTGTGGCTGAATTAAGTCTAGTTATGATAATGGGTCGGGGGGGGGGGGGGGGGGGCCTTGCTCTCTTTTATAGAGTTATAATGGTCCTGTGGGTTAACCGGGTGGTGGAGCAACCAACCATGAGTATGCTGCCATGGATAGGCATCAGAAAAGGAAAATTACGGAAAGGTAAGTATTCAATTTTCCATTTTACTGCAAAATCAAAGGTGTAAAAATGTCTCCCACCCCCCCCCCCCCCCCCGCAATAATATATTTCTACCCCCCTCGGTGGGAGTGGAGATGACCCATCTATAAGGATATACAGTACATACACACACAGCACAAGGATGTGTTCACACTACTAGAGGTTTTTTAGGGCTGCAGTTCCTTTGAGCTCCACAAGATGGCGATCTTACTTCTACCAAGACAGGAAGTCTCTATGGAAGACAGGAAGTGATGTCAGATACAGACAGGAAGTACAGAGAAGACATTGTTGGAAGTGGCAGCAGAGGAGGTAATAAAATCTTATTTTCTATTTACACCCAGTAATCCCTCGTCATGTCCGTCCTCTTCCTCCACAGTCACTGTGATGTCTTTTTTTTCCAGCAGATGATGATACACACATATATATAGTGTGGAGACCTAGATTAACCCCTTCAGGGGCAGAACATTTCCTCACGTAAAGGGCTGGAACATTCTTCAAATTTTTTTTCTTTATTAGTCATTTTTAAACAACTTATATGACTTTTATTTAGGTGTGGGGGATGCAGTTTATTTAGACATAAAAGGAATATTATTTGTCTTTCTTATCCAGCAGATTAAAAACGAGCAAAACAAATTTTACATAGAAAAAGGACTTTGTGATCCATCAAGCCAAAGGTGAGAGTTTCCCGGACCAAAACAACCCTAAACTGAATGTTCCTCTGTGTGTAATCCAACGGGGGTCTGCTCTTCCCTCATATTATCCCCCATACATCCCATCCTAATATTCTACAACCAGTACAGTCCAGATCATTCTCTGTCATCAATTATTGGTTTACAGGGAAACCTGTATAGATCACATGACCAATGAGGATGGAGGAGGACCAGAGTCACATGACTGAGAAGATACTAAACCTCACCCTGGAGATCATCTACCTGCTGACTGGAAAGGTGAGGAGGATTCTGGGAGGTCACATGACATCACTCTTATCTCTATTAATAAAAGATAGACCTGACCGGAGAGGTGAGGAGGATTCTGGGATTCTAACATGATATTCCTATTGGTTCCTCAAAACAGAGATTTCCTCTTGTGAAGTCAGGTGATCATATGACCATCACAGTGCCTCCATGTGACTCCCTAAAACCTGAGAGACACAACATGCAGAAGATTCTAGAAGTCACCAAGAAGATGATGGAGCTGCTGACAGGAGAGGTGAGGAGAATTCTGGGAATTCTGGGACATTATCCAGTAACAGACAAGGGATGTGTCTGGATGGTGACTGTATCATTGTGTGTGTCAGGTTCCTATAAGGTGTCAGGATGTCACTGTCTATTTCTCCATGGAGGAGTGGGAGTATTTAGAAGGACACAAGGATCTCTACAAGGACGTTATGATGGACAATCAGCCGCCCCTCACATCCCCGGGTAAGAGGAGACTTTATTGTAAAGGAGAGAGCAGTACGGAGGCTCCACCTAGATCCCCCATCATCTGATAAACACATAGAAACAATGTATTCAGTCAGTGTGTGTGTTTCCTACAGATGGATCCAGTAATGGGAACCCACCAGAGAGATGTCCCCGTCCTCTGTATTCCTGGGATTCCACACAGGAAGGTCACACCATCCCCCACCATCATCAGGTAGATGAGGAACAATCACTGATAGTATCCTTAGGATCTGTACATTATCTGCATTGTTACCATTGATGTTATTTTTATTCTATATTCAGAGTGGAAACCTGAGAGATTCTAAAGATGATGGTAAAGAAGAGATAAAAGAGGAGGATGATGAGGATGGGGTGATGGAGGAGTCAGAGTTTCTAAAAGAACACAAAGATCTGTACCAGGACACCATTGTGGAGTCATCCAGCTACAGAAACCCACCAGAGAGATGTCCCCGTCCTCTGTATTCCCGGGATTCCACACAGGAAGATCACACCATCCCCCACCATCATCAGGTAGATGAGGAACAATCACCGATAGTATCATTAGGATCTGTACATTATCTGCATTGTTACAATTGATGTTATTCTTATTCTATATTCAGAGTGGAAATCTGAGAGATTCTAAAGTTGAGGGTAAAGCAGAAGAAGAAGAGATGTATGTGAGGGATGATCAGCAGTCTATGGAGGAGGATGGAATAACTGTGACATTTATAGAGGAGGACACTCCTACAGAGATCAGCACAGGTGGGTCATCAACACTAAATACATTCCTCCACCCATACTGCTCACTGATTGGTCCAGAGTAGGGCGGGGACTGGGTGATATCAGCCTGTAATCCCCTGGTCACTTTCCTGAGCTGTGTTCCCCGTCCTGTATTCCTGCATTTCTCTCGGATAATCTTCCTTCTCTGTGCTGCAGACACAATTTATGTATTTAGATTGGAGTACTTCAGGTAGTCGGAGTAGACTGAGTGTCCTACAAGTTCCATCAGTCTCCTGCTTCCCTTTCACAAAGCCCGCCTGGTCGGAGACATAGGGGCATGGTTCCACCATATTATATTATCTCTAGACACATGAGCCATCTGGTATAGTAGCGGAAGGTCCATGAGTGCAAGAGCAATCCAAGAGTACAAATTATGTGGGCGAGAAAGAAAAGTAAAATCTTTTTCTGAAGAGTGGTGCCAAAGCCAGATATCATAACGTGACTCGTTGTGCAAGAGTTTTCAGAGACTGTCTAGGTACCAAGGAGGGGTTAGAGCTGTCAAGAGTTTTTTGATATAGCACAATTCCAAAAAAGTGCAAAAAATCGAGTCCATAATATAAAGTGCGTCCACCACCAATATGTAATAATGTGGTGATGTTGACAGATATCTTCAAATCCACTCCGTGTTGCTTAAAACATGCATACTCCCATCTGGTGTAGATAATAGACTCTCACCTCACGGTATTGACCTCGCTAAGAACAAGGTCAGAAATGGCTTTATTGTCCCTCCTTGGGCTAATATCATTGGTAGTTCATCTGGGGATTCATTTCCTCCTCTGTTGGCACCTCTCTCCAATGTAGGTCACATACAAAACAAAATAGGACTAATAGTGCTCTCTGTATATAAATGTGAAACCCCAGACTCAGAACTACTCCCATGGAATGATCACACAGAGTGCTATGATAAGTATAAAATGGAACATAGCGTGTACCCACCACCGATGTCATGTTGTGTGCACAGATATAATCCAGTCTGTGCAGTGCTGCTCAATCTCTCACCTCACAGTACTGTGCTCAATCAATCTAGGTCAAAGCAGGCTTTGTTTGGCCCCTCCTTGGACTGTATCATCAATGGTACATAAGACAGCTCCTTTTCTTCCTCTAGTGGCACACCCAGATTTATATATCATGTAAAACAGAATAAAACCGATAGTGCTCTCTGTATGCAAATACTTATTTATTAAAATATCCAAGAAAAATGCACTGAAATAAAATTAGAATACAAAGTGCTATGATGTCAGGAATGGTGTCATTGCTTGGTGCCCCTGCTGGTGGCACTGTTACGTTCAGCACCAAAGGGTGTAGTTCTGGGGGCCACCAGCGGGTGTCTCCCTGCCAGGATTATTAACCATCAAGTTACACCTGATGGGGGTCTGCTGGACTATATAAGCCCGTCCTTAACCAATGCTCAGGGCTTCAGAATTCCCTCTGCTACCTTGTCCCTGCCTGAACCTGATCTGTTTCCTGCTCCCAGCTCCCACTTGCTGACCACTCTTAGTACCTGGTCTTCTGTTCCCCTTTGCGTGTGTGTATATATGTGTGTGTGTGTGTGTGTGTGTATATATATATATATATATATAGTTAGGTGTTTGGGGGTTTGCTGTGTTTCATTTCTTGTTTATGGTTTGCTGGTGTTGCACATGTGTCCTTACCTTAACAAATATATCTTTTTTTTTTTTCACTTACATATGTGTTCCTGATTCCTTAAGTGCAGCCCAACAATCTGATTACCCCGTACTGGATGCCTCTGTATAGCACCCCTGGACATATGATAAAATCATAAACAGGGACATGGGTGCATCAAGCTGCTACTAATCCCTTCCACACCGTCTAGACTCACCTGACCCGCAGATGGCCTTGTTTTCAATGTAACCAGCGTAGCTCCCCCCCCCCCATATGCGTTACGCCCACACCCTGGGCTTCTTCGGTAGGTCTGTTTGGCCTCTGCATTTGCATAGAACATATGGGTAAAAGCTTTGTTAGAAAACTTAGGAGGATTATCTGTATTTTAGTGGGTCACAGATGGCCTTGTTTTCAATGTAACCAGCATAGCTCGGCCTCCCTATATACGTTACGCCCACAACCTGGGCTTCTTCAGTAGGTCTGTTTGACTTCTGCATTTGCATAGAACATGGAGAGAAGCTTTGTTAGAAAATTTAGGAGGATTATCTGCATTTAAGTGGGTCTCTTGTATGCAGAACCCCCCCCCCCCCCCTTTAGTTTCTGAGCTTCAGCCCACATGGTCTTACTCTTAAAAGGGCTATTGAGCCCGTTGACATTAAAAGACACAAACTTAATTATCACGTGGAAGCATAAACAATACATAAAATAAGAAACAACATGACCTTACAAGTGAGAAGTGAAACCCTGGATTTGGAGAAGGTCTAATTCCTGGAGAGCACGAAAAGGCACAAAATGGGGTTTCCGTCTACAAGTGAACAGCTTAGAGACAGCAAAAACTATGACAGAGTTCTGAGACAAAATAAAACAAGCTGACCATATCAAATAAGAGAGGGTAGTCCATCCAGGCGTCTGTATCGGGCTAAAAAGGGCCACATTTAAGATAGGATAATAAGGTCCATGAGGCACTGCGTGAAAAGGGGTGTTGATATACATGTCACACCAGGCATTAGAGACTGGAGCTAGGGCAAAACTCTGAATGGGAATCAACAAAAGATAAGATAAAGAAAAACAAAATACAAACAGTAGAAGAAAAATAAAGAAAGAAACTGTAACTAATCCCGGCATCCCTAACAGCATCAGTTGGGAACTCTGTAGGGGCTGGAGAACACTTCCGAAATCCGCAATAAAAATTCTGAATCAAATCAGTCCAGGGTATCCTGTCCTAGAACTGCAAATGTTAGGTCAAAGAGATGCCTACCAGAGATAGAAATTTAGCAGCTGTGACCAGTCATTACATAACTTGGCTGGGCCTTTTTTCATCTCAGTAGGAGCATCAGGTACCAAGATATGCCATTCCTTCCGGTATTTATGCCTCGCTTCCAAAGAGTAAATGATGAATGTTCTTTCTTGATACGTAACAGATAGCTTAGTTGGGAACCCCCAGTGATGGATGATTTTATGGTTCTGGAGAGCTAATGTGATGGTGAGAAATGTTTTCCTGTTTTAAATAGTAGCGTGGGACAAATCAGCTTCACCACTTGCCGACCGCCACACTCTGATTTACATCGTCAGAATGGCACAGGCTGGCAAAAGAGCGTACCCGTACGTCCCTTTGGATTTGCTGCCTAGTGGGCACACGCCCCGCCGCGCGCCACGAGAGTGTGCCCATGGGTCCCCGCAAACTCTATGTTCACCAACGGCCCGCGATTGCGGCGAGGAGAGGCAGAACGGGCAGATGCCTATGTAAACAAAGCATTTCCCTGTTCTGCCTAGCAACATCACAGGGATCTACTGCTCCTTGTTATTGGGAGCAGTGATTTCTGTCATGTTGTAGTGAGCACATCCCCCCTACAGTTAGAACACATCCAGGGAACACACTTAACCCCTTGATCGCTCCTTAGTGTTTAACCCCCTTCACTGTAGGGTCATTTATACAGTAATCAGTGGATATTTGTAGCTCTAATAAATGTCAATGGTCCCAAAATAGTGTCACAGTCCCAATAAAAATCGCAGATCGCCGCGATTACTAGTAAAAAAAAATAATTATAAAAATGCCATAAATCTATCCCCTATTTTGTAGACGCTATAACTTATGCTCAAACCAATCAATATACACTGATTTGTGATTTTTTTTTTTTCCAAAAATATGTAGCATAGTACAGATTGGCTTAAACTGTGGATTTATATATATATATATATATATATATATATAATTTTGAGGTTATTTATTATAGCAAAAAGTAAAAAATATTGCTTTTTTTTTTTCAAAATTGCCAGCCTTGTTTATAGCGCAAAAAATAAAAACCGCAGAGGTGCTCAAATACTACCAAAAGAAGGCTCTATTTGTGGGGAAAACAGGACATCAATTTTGTTTGGGTACAAGGTTGCACGACCACGTAATTGTCAGCTAAATTGATGCAGTGCTGAATCGGAAAAAAAAAATGCTCTGGTCAGGAAGGCGGTAAAACCTTCCGGCGCTGAAGTGGTTAAAGAACAATGCCTGGGAACTGATCCGGCAGGTGCAAGTTTTTCTGAGCTACCTGCATAGCTTTTTCCTTTACATGTTAATAGTGGATCCTGGACAAAACATCCGGCAGCACTGTATCCACAAGGTAATCAGGTTTGGGCAGCCTATGTTCCCTGTTTATGATGAGCTCCTGCAGGTCAGGAACTAGAGGACACAATAGTTGTAGCAAAAAGTCTTGTAATCCAGAGGAAGGAATCATTTTAGGAACCCCACAAAATTTGATATTGTTGCATCTGGACCTGTCCTCCATATCTACTAATTTAGCCTGAATTTTTTGCAGACCGGACTGTGGGTCTGTACACGCATCCACTAAGTTGTGGGCTGTAACAATATCATCAATCTTATGCTCTATATGTGTGACTATTTCCTACAGATCTTGCACAGAGAAGTTAGTCTTGGTTAGCATAGCCACCATGTCTAAGACCAACATGCCCTTAAGGTCAGACACTGACACAGTCTGTGTAGTCGTTGGAAAATGATCTAATAAATTCTGCAGATGATAGGTCTGCTCTGCCTGGTAATGTCCTTTTTGAGAAAGTCCCTCTGCTTAGCTTTCTTATGCCCCATACACACGGTCGGAGATTCCGACTACAAAATCCATCTGATTTTTTTTTCAGACGGATTTTGTCCGAAACTGGTGTTGGACAAAGTTGTCGGAAAATCCGATCGTTCGAAACGTGATGACGTTCGTTCGTTGTGACTGGACTACATTCAGGCTTGTAGCCAATAGCTTTGCTCTTATACTTTGATCTGAGCATGTGTGGCACTTTGTCCGATCGGAATTCTCTACAAAGGATCGGAAAAAATCCGATCGGATTTTGTTGTCGGAAAATTTGAGCTCCTACTCTCAATTTTTTCCGCCAGAATTTCCGACTTAAAATGTCCAATAGAGCCCACACACGATTGGATTTTCCAACAATATAATCCATTCGGACCTTTTCCGTAGGAATTGCCGACCGTGTGTATGGGGCATTAGTCTTTGCTGAACTCTGAGTGGAGGGGCTGTCAGGGGGAGGGAACTCACCAGGTCTCTGAGCAGGGAGTCAGATCGCTGTGCAGGTTGAGACACACATGGCGGAGCCTTGGAAGTCCCACGTCATCACAGGGGGAAAACAATCTTTCAGCTTGTGTGGCACGGACCAATGTGTTCGCTTCTTTGGTATTCCCAGGATGTTGGGCTGTGATATCAGTCTCCAGAGAGCCAAAAACTGGGCACATCTGTCGCTCTGTACTGGCGCTTAGCAGGCTTGAGACTGGGAGCTCCTCAGGATGCAGCCATCTCAGAAGTCAGCGGGACACACTCCCTTCAAGTACATTTTTAAGCTATTACTGAATACTAACATTATTAGTCCTGACCCTTACATTATAAAATTTATGTTTACATTACATACTGCTGACCCTTGCACTATATATTCTATGTTGCACATTACATCATTCTGATACTCTATAGTCCTATCTATCTGTTGCAGCCTATACAAAATATTGTACGTTACATAGTCCTGACTTCTTTTACACCCATTTCCTACCAGCTGGACATTTTATATCTGATGATTTGATTGGAGCACAGACTTTTACATGTTGATAATAATATGATAACTTCCTCAGACTTTTTAACCTTAAACAGAAAGTGATAATGAGGGAGGAGTCAATAACCCAATGATGGTGGTCTTCAGGATCAGTCCAGTCTTCATCTTGGTTGTTCTCCCCCCATCCTCACTCTCTGACCTCTGGTGGGGCTCAGCCCCGCTGTTATTCATGACTAAATCATGGACTAAATAAGGAAGTGCAGGACTTCTTGTGTTGGGAAGATGTCAATGAGTGATAGAGGGGGAGGGGACACTCGTCCTATAATCCCCTCATCACTGTCACTCCTATAAAAGACAGTTCTCGTTGTTTCCTCACTCTCTGACTAAGGTCCATGAATAAAGAAATGATCTGGTAGGAGATCAGAGGACCCATTTACTAGTTACCTTGAGGGGGGAATTGTAAGATCCTCAGAGACAAAGCTGCCTGATGTGGGCGGAGTCCTGGTTTAGGGGAACCAATCAGCTCATGTCTATTAATAATCTTTGTATTTCTATTTTAGTAGATGGACGGGAGATGAGGAAAACCTCAGAGGATTGTCTCACTTTGTCTCCAGACTGTAAAGTAGAAGATGAGGACATCACACAGTATAGTCCAGGAGAAAACCCGACTACCTCAAATGTCCATCCGGCACCACACAGTGTAGATGGACCATCGTATTCCTCTTATCCTGAGGAACCTCAGACTGTGCGGGACGGTGCCGCCCTTCCAGCAGAGAAGAGCTTTTCCTGTACCGAGTGTGGGAAGTGTTTCCATTTTAAATCCAAACTTAATGTGCATAAAATATCTCACACAGGGGAGAAGCCGTATTCCTGTCCTGAGTGCGGGAAATGTTTCTCATTGAAGTGCAATCTTTACAGACACCAGAGAACTCACATGGCGGAGAAGCCACTTTCCTGTTCTGAGTGCGGGAGATGCTTTTCAGAGAAGTCCAACCTGTATAATCATCACAGATTGCACACGGGGGAAAAGCCATATTTCTGTTCTGAGTGCGGGAAATGTTTTGTACAAAAATCAGCTCTTGTCAAACATCAGAGGTCTCACACAGGAGCAAAGCCGTATTCCTGTCCGGAGTGCGGGAAATGTTTTTCAGATAAGTCCAATTTTTATAATCATCTGAGATCTCACACAGGAGAGAAGCCATATTCCTGTTCTGAGTGCGGGAAATATTTTTCACAGAAGTCAGCTCTTTACACACATCAGAGATCTCACACGGGGGAGAAGCCGTATTCCTGTCCTGAGTGCGGGAAATGTTTTACACAGAGGTCCGGTCTTTACAAACATCAGAGATCTCATACGGGGGGGACAAGCTGTATTCTTGTCCTGAGTGAGGGAATTGTTCCTCACTGAAGTCCTGTCTTCCTGTACATCAGGGGTCCCACACAACCCTCGAGGTGTATTAGTGCCTTGAGTGCGGGAAATGTCTTCTATATGAATGTTGCTGGACATCACAGCTCTCATGTGGGGAAGAAGCACACCCTGATATACACCTCAGATATACTCCATGGCTGATCTTCATCATGTAAGAAACAGTTGATAAGGAGATCAGAGATCACCAAAGACATGGATGAAGTGTTGTACCGTGTTGGCCATTGATAGCAGGAGAAAAATAAAAATGGAATCATTACCTCTCATTGGCTGAGTACATTTTGTGGTGTAAGATCTCACAAACTCTTAGGGCTATTTAAAAAAAAAAAAAATGTAGAATAAATATGACACACATTGGCCTAGGCATGACAAATATTTGCTGTATTTTATTGCATATAGTTATTTCCTATGATCAGCAGCTCTATCTAGTGACAATAATGATGCACTGCAGTATTATTACCACATTGTGTACACTAGATAGAGTTACACTCTTGCATTGTTAGGCACCGTCCCGATCTGTCAGAACCCTACACAGTGGAAGGGGTGCTCAGGGTGGCCCAGGAAACTATTGGCATCAACTGGGAGGAGTCAGAGTTCTTTCTCCACTCTCTACCTTCTCTGGGCGCTGGGCCATATGTGCAGTTGCAGACATCAGGAGTGAGACGGTGCCTGTGCCCATGTTGGGCAGCACAGCCATGCATCCAGAGTATTAATGAATAATCTCTGACCGCTGTAAGCAGCTGGCAGTGTTCTTCCCCAGGGACACACCCCTTAGATGTGCATGATTGAAGCTTAAATGACACATTAAAACAATAACAACTAACAAAAGGTACCTGGGGGCAACACATGCATACTCCTTCCTGATGTGGGCAGTGCTGGGCACTGGCTGGGTGGGTGATCACCCTCTCTAGACATGTGCAGAGTGAAATATTTTGTTTCAGAATTTCATTTTCGCCCGAAAAATACATTTATTTAGTTACTCCCAAAATGTGTTTTTATTTATTTAGTTTTTCGTTCAAAAATTGTATTCGTCCGAAAATCCACGTGAATTACGGTCGAATCTGTCATTGAAGGCTTATGGTGTCTGTCGAATGTATAAAGAAGATTCGACGGAGCTGCTAAACTCTATATAGCCTATAGACGGAGCATTTGACTCCGGAAATGTAAGATTGCAGCGTCGTACAGTTTCGATGCTCCGTCGAATATTATTATAAATGTGTCTGTTTTTCGTTGCTTTGTCGAATCTCCATCGTTCATGAACGGGCGAACAGCCGATGTTCGAGTCGAACGTATGTTCGACTCGAACACGAAGCTCATCCCTAATCACAACTGACCATTCTTTTTTTCTACTTATTAGAAATGAGGTCGTTATAGGCCTCCAAAGTCCAATAATGTGACATAAGTCCAAAACACTACAGTAAAATGATTTCAAATGAGGTGTGCATAGTGTATGGGATGTTCTGTATCAGAACTGACCATTCTTATTTCTACTTATTAGAAATGAGGTCGTTATAGGCCTCCAAATTCGAATAACGTGACGTATCTCCAAAATGCTACAGTAAAATGGTTTCAAATGAAGTGTGCATAGTGTATGGGACGTCCTGTACTAGAACTGACCATTCTTTTTTTCTACTTACTGGAAATGAGTTATTTATACACCTCCAAAGTCGAATAATGTCACATATCTCCAAAATGCTACAGTAAAATGGTTTCAAATGAGGTGTGCCTAGTGTATGGGATGTTCTGTATCAGAACTGACCACTCTTTTTTTCTACTTAACAGAAATGAGGTTGTTATAGGCCTCCAAAGTCAAATAACATGATATATCTCCAAAATGCTACAGTAAAATGTTTTCAAATGAGTTGTGCTTAGTGTATGGGACATCCTGTACTAGAACTGACCATTCTTTTTTTCTACTTATTAGAAATTTGGTTGTTTTAGGCCTCCAAAGTCGAATAATGTGACATATCTCCAAAATGCTACAGTAAAATGGTTTCAAATGAGTTGTGCTTAGTGTATGGGACATCCTGTATCACAACTAGGGATGAGCCGAACACCCCCCGGTTCAGTTCGCACCAGAACTTTCGAACGGATCCCAAATTCGTACGAACGTTAGAACCCCACTGAAGTCTATGGGACTCACACGTTCGAAATTAAAAGTGATAATTTTAACTGCCAATATGCAAGATACTGTCCTAAAAAGGGTTTGGGGACCTGGCTCCTGCCCCAGGGGACATGGGTCAATGCAAAAAAAAGTTTTAAAAACGTCAGTTTTG
The DNA here is from genome assembly GCF_037356315.1 of Lithobates pipiens. Classification (NCBI taxonomy): domain Eukaryota; kingdom Metazoa; phylum Chordata; class Amphibia; order Anura; family Ranidae; genus Lithobates; species Lithobates pipiens. The sequence goes on from NW_027507758.1 coordinate 627,478,868, forward strand.
GCGGGAGCACTGATTTTAATGACGATTAAAGTGGAAAAAAAAGTGAAATATTCCTTTAAATATGGTGCCTGGCGGGTGTCTATAGTATGCCTGTGAAGTGCCACGTGTTTCCCGTGTTTAGAACAGTCCCTGCACAAAATGACATTTAACGGAAATAACGTCATTTAAAACTGCTTGCGGTTTTAATGTTATATCTGGTTCCTGCAATATGGTTGAAAATCATTGAGAAAAATGGCATGGGTAGCCCTCCCTGCCCATTACCAGCCCCTTTGGGTCTTGTACGGATATTAAGGGGAACCCCGTACCCATATAAAAAAAATGGAAATACGTGTGGCCCCCAGGCCCTATATACTCAGAACAGCAGTATACAGGCGGTGCAAACAAGACAGGGACTATGTAGATTTGTTGTGTTAAGTTGAATCTGTTTGTAATTTTCAACTGGTACATTTTTAAAGTGTAGCTCCAGTCAAAAAAACTATTTTTAAGCTTTTTGGAAAACATAGGGAAGGGTTATCACCCCTGTATAATTTGTTTTGCCGTCCGTCTTTTTTCATCTCACTTGCTGTTGTCTCCTTCCGTTTGCAAGTAGGAGATGTTTGTAAGTTGGATGGTTGAAAGTAGGGGCCTACCCTATATGCTCTGCAGAAATGGCGGAACAAGGTGTTGGTTTTGCCACAACATTGTAAGCCCTCAAAGTGACTCTTGGTGGGCGCTGGAGCGCCCTGCTGTGAACGATTATATCAAGAATTGTAATTGCATGCCATTGTTGAACAGTGGTAGAAAAATTGACCTTTGGTAGTTGTGGTGCTGGTGCCACAACACTATAAGTCCTCACAGTTACTCTGGGTGGGCACAGGAACGGGCCCTCCTGTGAAATATTATATCAAGAATTGTAATTACACGTCCTTGTTAAACAGGGGCTGAAAAATTGGGCTGCTGGCACTGGTGCTGGTGCCACGACACTGCAACCTCTCCCATATACTCTAATTGTAGTGCAGGAATGAGCCCTGCTGCAAAGCATTGCATCAAAAATTGTAATTAAACGCCCCTGTTAAACAGGGGCAGAAAAATTGGGCTGATGGCATCACCCAGTACCAAAAATGTTCTTCCAACATATCAGCGGAGGAGGAAGAGGATAGACAATCAACATAACAGGACAGTCACTCAGCATCAGCATAGGCAGTCTTGAAGGGATGTGATATTTCAAAAAAAATTATTTGGTTACATCAGCTTCAGGTGCTTGGTAGCTGTGGGTGATCCAAGACTGATTCATCTTGATGAAGGTCAGTCGATCAACTGATTCGGTGGACAGGCGCACCCAGTGATCGGTAACAAAGCCACCAGCAGCACTGAAGGTACGTTCCGAACGCTGGATGCAGGACAGGCCAGTAGCTCAATTGCATACAGTGCAAGCTCTGGCCAGTGATCCATCCTCAAGACCCAGTAAGCCAGAGGATTTTCGGTTTGAAAGGTGTCCATTGCAAATAAATAAATAAAAAATGATTTGGTTACATCAGCTTCAGGTGCTTGGTAGCTGTGGGTGATCCAAGACTGATTCATCTTGATGAAGGTCAGTCGATCAATTGATTCGGTGGACAGGCGCACCCAGTGATCGGTAACAAAGCCACCAGCAGCACTGAAGGCTGGATGCTGGACAGGCCAGTAACTCAATTGCATACTGTGCAAGCTCTGGCCAGTGATCCATCCCCAAGACCCAGTAAGCCAGAGGATTTTCGGTTTGAAAGGTGTCCAAGTCTGACCTTGCCCCTAGGTATTCCTGCACCATGTAAATCAGACGCTGGCGATGGTTGCTGGAACTGATCATACCTTGGGGCTGTGGACTAAAAAATTGTCTGAAAGCATCGGTCAGACAGCCACCTTCTCCACCGTTCCTTCTGACCGATGCCTCAGCAACACTTTGTCCAGGACCAGGAGTTTGTAACCTCCCAATCTCTGGGAACACGTTGCACAGACCTTTCTGCAAGGCCTCCCGGAGATGTCTCATCCTCTGCTCCCTCTGCGACGGCAAGATAAGGTCGACAACCTTACCCTTGTACCGTGGATCAAGGAGAGTGGCCAGCCAGTAATGGTCCCTCTCCTTGATCCGAAGAATACAAGGATCCTTCCGCAGGCTTTGCAGTATCAGGGAGGCCAAGCAGCATAGGTTAGCTGAGGCATTCGGTCCGGAGTCCTCTGGGTCACTGAGGACAACATGATCCGCAGCTACCTCCTCCCAGCCACGTACAAGTCCACGGGTTTCTTGGGACTGTAAATCATCCCTACAAAACTGCTGCTGCTGCTGATGCTGAGTGCCAGCCTCCACCTCCATGCTGACACAATCATCCTCCTCCTCCTCCTCATCCTCTTCCTGTGTGATGGGTGGCACAGCAGGAACACTGTCTGGACAAAGGGGGCCTTGAGAGGCAAGGAAGTCCTCCTCTTCCTGCCTCTGTTCTGCCTCAAGTGCCCTGTCCATTATTCCACGCAGCGTATGCTCCAAGAGGTGGACAAGAGGTACAGTGTCACTGATGCATGCACTGTCACTGCTCACCATCCTTGTGGCCTCCTCAAACGGTGACAGGACAGTGCATGCATCCCTGATCATGCCCCACTGGCGTGGTGAGAAAAAACCGAGCTCCCCTGACCCTGTCCTGGTGCTGTAGTCGCACAGGTACTCATTGATGGCCCTCTGCTGCGTGTGCAGCCGCTGCAGCATGGCCAACGTTGAGTTCCACCTGGTGGGCATGTCACATATAAGGCGGTTCTTGGGCAGGTTCAACTCCTTTTGGAGCTCAGCCAGCCGAGCACAGGCATTAAATGATCGGCGGAAATGCACACAGACTTTCCTGGCCTGCTTCAGGACATCCTGTAAGCCCGGGTACCTGCCAAAGAACCGCTGAACCACCAGGTTAAGGACGTGAGCCACACAGGGCACATGGGTCAGTTGTCCCTGTCGGAGGGCGGAGAGGAGGTTGGTGCCATTGTCGCAAACCACCATTCCTGGCTTAAGCTGGCGTGGCATCAACCACCTCTCGGCCTGCCCCTGCAGAGCTGACAAAACATCCGCCCCAGTGTGGCTCCTGTCCCCCAAACAAACCAGCGCAAGCACGGCATGGCATCGTTTTGCCTGCGTACTTGCGTAGCCCCTGGAATGCCTACGGAGAACCGCTGGTTCTGAGGACAGAGCACTGGAAATGGCCATGGAGGAAGAAGAAGAGGAGGGGGTGGAGGAGAGAGGTGTGTCACAACCAATAGTAGCATTTTGGAGGCGTGGTGGCAGAACAACCTCCAACACTACTGCACCTTGTCCTGCATCCTTCCCAGCTGCCAGAAGAGTGACCCAATGGGCCGTGAAAGATAGGTAACGTCCCTGTCCATGCATGCTGGACCATGAGTCAGTGGTAATATGCACCTTACCGCTGACTGCCCTGTCCAGCGAGGCAAGGACATTGCCTTCCACATGCCGGTAGAGAGCCGGAATCGCCTTCCATGAGAAAAAGTGGCGTTTGGGGACCTGCCACTGAGGAACCGCACATTGTACAAACTCACGGAAGGGGGCCGAGTCTACCAACTGAAAAGGCAGCAGTTGAAGTGCTAGCAATTTAGCCAAGCTAGAGCAGGTTTCAGAGAGGACTGAAGGTCTAGTGGGGTTGGAGATCCCAGCTGATGAGGAGCAAGGAGAGGTTCCGCTTTGTTCTTTGGTGTGGGTCTTTGAGTACGCTTGCCAACGAGCTGCATGGCAGGTCAACATATGTCTGGTCAAACATGTGGTGCCCAAGCGGCTGATGTTTTGGCCACGCAAAATACGCTTGAGACATATGTTGCAAATAGCAGCGGTGCGATTTGATGCACTCGTCTCAAAAAAGGCCCACACCAAAGAACTTTTAGAATAACGCACAGAGGCAGCGCCCTGCAGAGGCGGAGCTCTGCGGTGTGATTCAGTAGGTGTGCTGCCCCTAAGCTGGCCCCCGGAGGGCATCCTGCCTCATTGGACATGTGCCTCCTCCTCCTCCTCTCTCCTACCAGGCACCCACGTGGAGTCAGTGCCCTCATCATCCCCTCCCTCTTCATCGCTGGAGCAAACCTGGCAGTATGCTGCAGCTTGTGGAACATGACTGCCAGATTGCTGTCCTTCTTGAGCATCCCCTCTCTCTGCATTCACGCTACTGCCTTCCTCTTGTTGAGTATCATCATCAGAGCCTACAAAACACTGGGCATCCTCCTGGAGCATGTACCCAACACTGTGCTCAAAGAGTTCAGGAGACTCCTCAGGAGGACGTGGTGGGTCTAGGGAAGGAATCACTGATGATGACATTGAGAGGAGGGAAGACGATGCATTGGCAGCTGCTTTGCTAGTACCCTGAGCCTGGGTGAGAGAGGTTGAGGAGGATGAAGAGGGCTTGGTCATCCACTCTACCAAGTCATTGGCATGTTGCGGCTCAACATGTCCAGCTGCCGAAAAGAAGGACAAGCGTGTCCCATGGCCACGTGCTGATGATGACGATGCACCGTGTCCACGACTAGCACTGTTGTCTTTAGACACAGAGCCTGCTTGCCCTCTTTTATCAGCTCGCGCCTGTCTGCCTCTCCTTGCTGGCCTTCCATACATGGTAATGGCCTGAAGGGAGTTGGGAAAACCAGCAATTGGGTAGTGTATATTGTGCTGGAGGCACGCACAACACCCACTAACTCCTGCAGATGGCAGATGGCTCAATTAGAGAAGAGCGATGTAGGTGGATATTTTTTAATAGATAACTGCTACCAATCATACAAACTTTACATTACAAAACAAATATCAGTTTACATTCACTTTACAAAGTAACTAACAACAACAAACTATACAATCAAAAGGGGAAAAACAATTTTTACATGTCATCCTCCCCCACCTCACCCCCAGAAGAAAAATCTATGAGTAGAGCTTCACCTCTACTACTAGGCCCTGATGGTGGCCCAGGATCCACCTCAGGTGGCGGAGCCCTCTTTTTCTTCTTCTTCCCTTGTTTTTTCCTGATCGTGACCCAAGCAACTTCACCCTCCTCATCCGACACCTCTTTTGGGCGCTTCTGAGCCCCTTTAACTGAAACCTCCATCTCCTCCTCCCCAGACCTATCATCCCCAGCCGAAGATTCGGATGAAGAGACAGTGACCAGGCGCCTTCCTGGCCTACATCTCCGATGAAGGCGAGTGGGAACAGAAACCTGGGAGTTGGAACCTTGTGCCCCCCCACCCGAAAGAGAAGGCCCAACCACCCCCACCTGACCAATATCTTGACCAGACACCTGGACTTCAACACCAGGGGCCTGGGCAACATCTACAGGCCGTACCCCTTTCTCTTTTTGAGGGACCCTACTTGCTTTTTGGGTTCGGGATGCACCCTGCGGTTCTGCCGCTGGAGTACTATCCTGCCTTTCTCCTCTAGAACTCTGCCCAGCAGGAGGCGGAGCACTATCCCCACCTGGCCCACCATCTGCTGCAGCTTCACCCCTGTAGGCCCTGGGGCATCTACTAAAGGGATGCCCCATTTGACCACAAAGGTTGCAGCAGATCAATCCGCAAGTGTCACCTGAGTGCCCAAACTTATTACACTTAGTGCAGCGCACGATTGTGCAATCTGCACTCAGGTGGGTTGGACACCCGCACCTGAAACACCTACGGGGCTGACCTGGGTAAAACACCAGGATTCTGTCCCTTCCCAGGAAAGCACTCCCTGGGACATGCGCAACCGTGTTGCCAGATCTTTTCAAGCGAATCCTGGTGTTCGATGCTCCAGTCCATACCCCACGCTCATCTAGACATTTGTTCAGAGGACACTGCAACTGGCCGTGTCTTCCCAGCCAAGTTGCTATGTCCTCCGGGGGCAGGCTCTCATTCCTCACTAATACTGTAAGATTTTTGATCTCCTCCTGTCTACTCAAAGGGATCAAACGGAACCCCTTCCAAGGATCAGCCCCCCTAACTAACCCAAAGGCGGTTAGAAAACGCTCCATGGTCACTGCGTTGGTGAAGCTGACATCAAAGTCAGGGGAACCTGATGGGTGAATTACAGCAAATAACTCAGCCACCCTGAACCCCAACGCCAGGACCATGTCGACTACTTGACCCCTCGTGGGGCACTGACCCTCACCCTCCCATCTCAATTGAACTACATTCCTACGCTTGCGCTCCGGACCCCTTGCCCCCCTAGACCAAGAGTTGGCCCCGGAGGTCTGACCAGTTGGGGGTACCCTAAAATTACTGGCCCCGAACTGATGGTACAAGTGGTCCAGAGGCACGCTGGACCCAGCCACATTGGCGTAGGAACGCCTTTCACCAAGGGCTGTCAGTAACCTTACCTCCGGTGTACCCCTTAGCACGGGTTCCGGAGGAGGAGCTTCTGTCACTGACACTGGGGGTACAACATGCGAAGAAACCCCCTCCCCCCCAGCATGAGAACTCACATTCCCCATATTTTTTACACCAGGCTGAACCTTAGAATGAGTTTCCTCTTCAGAGCTGTAAAACAACGCATTCCAAGATTCCTGCCACTCTACCTCCATATGGGCCCCGCAGGAATCTACCAATACTTGACTTTGCTTTGATTGAGATCCCCCCAAGCCGTGAATGAACGCCATTGCAGGGTTCTCATCATCTAGCTCACCCATTGGGCAGTCACCCCAGGCTGAAACTTGCTCTGGCACTATACAGCTTGACATTTCAACACCATTATTTATATTCACATTCTCCTGACCGGAAAGAGGACCGGAAGCCTTAGCAGATTTTGGCTGAAAATGACCTCCGTGGTCAACTTCCGGTCCCGCCACCGTCACTTCCGGCCGCGAGCTAATCCCACCAGGAACCAACCCGCCCACCGGAAGTGCATCATCACCTCTACCACGCTACTATTGGCCTCGCGGTCAGAAGCACCACCCCTCCTCCCGCGGGAAGACGGCGTTTTCTTATTCACGGCCGCCATTCCCAAACCATCAGACGCCATGCCGCCGGTCGACACTGTACCGCTTCCCACAGCGGCAGCCAAGCTGGCTTGACTTTCACATACCCTAGTCCCCTTACCCTGAGACCCACTGACGGCATGCCCTGCTTGCAACCACCGGCTGGGATCACTGGGGACTGCACAGGTAAGTCCATCTTTTCTTTGCTTACTAGCCTAGCAAGCTGAACCACTGGTATCTTCTTATCTTTAGCGATACTCTTGTCTTTATTGTCCCTTTGCTGCCTCCTTCCCACTTCACCGGGGTCTAACCTGCCCTCTGGGGACACAGCCCCGTTCATAGGCTGGCAACCCTTGGGCTTACCTGACCCCTCTGTAGGACTAGCGGAGTTAGCAGTTTTGTCACCAGGGATACTCTTCACACTACCAGCCTTCTCTGCACTCTTCCTCACCGGAACTGTCTCTTTACAAATCACTTGCTTTCTTTCAACCACAGTCTTTCTCTCCAGTTTGTCACTGTCCATCTCTCCTTCCGCCACACCTTCTGTCTCTTCATGGCCGGCTTCCACAGAAGGACCCGCCATTTCCTCTTCCAAGGCTGTGTCTGGGGCTGAACGCTGTCTGCGGAGTCTCCCTGCCTGGGTCCCCTCGTCACACGCAATTCTCATCGCTTTGTCCACATTAGATAGAAAATCTTTCTCACTAGAAGCACTGTCAATCAGGTTGGATAACAGCTCACCAATCATGTTGCACTGCTTCTTCAATCCGTCTATCACAGTCTTATACTCCTGTCTCTTTACAACGCCCGATCTGTCTCTCCGGTTCCTTAGCTCCGCCAGGACCTTCATTTTCTCGCAGTAGCTGCGGGAAGCCTTCACAATTAAGCTTTTAGCTTTCTTCCTTCTGTCTGCAGATTTCTCCGCATCCTCTCCTGGCTGTCTCAGAGACCAATCTGCAAGATCCAGCTGGTTCTCCAAGAACAACCTCTCCTCCTTGACGAGCTCCAGGAGCTTAGGGGCTCCACATCCTTCATTAGGCTGTGAAACAGGCCCCTGGCCTGGGCTGACCGAAGCCATCAGCTCCCTTTCCTCCTCCACCACTCTGGAAGTCCTCAGAGATCAGAGCACGCAGCCAGCACGCACAAGCTCCTACAACTGACTGCAAGCTCTATTTAAAACGAGCAAGATAGCTAGCTATATAGATGGATATAGCGGTGTAAACTGGGTTCAGAGCACGCAGAATCTCTTACCACTGACTGCAAGCTCTATTTAAAACGAGCAAGATAGCTAGCTATATAGATGGATATAGCGGTGTATACTGGGTTCAGAGCACGCAGACAGCACGCACAATCTCCTACCACTGACTGCAAGCTCTAATTAAAACGAGCAAGATAGCTAGCTATATAGGTGGATATAGCGGTGTATACTGGGTTCAGAGCACGCAGACAGCACGCACAATCTCCTACCACTGACTGCAAGCTCTATTAAAAAAGAGAAATATAGCTAGCTATATAGGTGAATATAGCGGTGTATACTGGGTTCAGAGCACGCAGACAGCACGCACAATCTCCTACCACTGACTGCAAGCTCTATTTAAAACGAGCAAGATAGCTAGCTATATAGGTGGATATAGCGGTGTATACTGGGTTCAGAGCACGCAGACAGCACGCACAATCTCCTACCACTGACTGCAAGCTCTATTTAAAACTAGCAAGATAGCTAGCTATATAGATGGATATAGTGGTGTATACTGGGTTCAGAGCACGCAGACAGCACGCACAATCTCCTACGACTGACTGCAAGCTCTATTTAAAACGAGCAAGATAGCTATCTATATAGATGGATATAGCAGTGTATACTGGGTTCAGAGCACGTAGACAGCACACACAATCTCCTACCACTGACTGCAAGCTCTATTTAAAACTAGCAAGATAGCTAGCTATATAGGTGGCTATAGCGGTGTATACTGGGTTCAGAGCACGCAGACAGCACGCACAATCCCCTACCCCTGACTGCAAGCTCTATTTAAAACGAACAAGATAGCTAGCTATATAGATGGATATAGCGGTGTATACTGGGTTCAGAGCACGCAGACAGCACGCACAATCTCCTACCACTGACTGCAAGCTCTATTTAAAATGAAAAAGATAGCTAGCTATATAGGTGGATATAGCGGTGTATACTGGGTTCAGAGAACGCAGACAGCACGCACAATCTCCTACCACTGACTGCAAGCTCTATTTAAAACGAGCAAGATAGCTAGCTATATAGATGGATATAGCGGTGTATACTGGGTTCAGAGCACGCAGACAGCACACACAATCTCCTACCACTGACTGCAAGCTCTATTTAAAACGAGCAAGATAGCTAGCTATATAGATGGATATAGCGGTGTATACTGGGTTCAGAGCACGCAGACAGCACGCACAATCTCCTACCACTGACTGCAAGCTCTATTTAAAACTAGCAAGATAGCTAGCTATATAGATGGATATAGCGGTGTATACTGGGTTCAGAGCACGCAGACAGCACGCACAATCTCCTACCACTGACTGCAAGCTCTATTTAAAACGAGCAAGATAGCTAGCTATATAGATGGCTATAGCGGTGTATACTGGGTTCAGAGCACGCAGACAGCACGCACAATCTCCTACCACTGACTGCAAGCTCTATTTAAAACTAGCAAGATAGCTAGCTATATAGATGGATATAGCGGTGTATACTGGGTTCAGAGCACGCAGACAGCGCGCACAATCTCCTACCACTGACTGCAAGCTCTATTTAAAAAAAGCAAGATAGTTAGCTATATAGGTGGATATAGCGGTGTATACTGGGTTTAGAGCACGCCTAAAGTCAATTTACTGAGAAGATACTAAACCTGAGAAGATACTAAACCTCACCCTGGAGATCATCTACCTGCTGACTGGAGAGGTGAGGAGGATTCTGGGAGGTCACATGACATCACTCTTATCTCTATTAATAAAACACGCCTAAAGTCAAAGGTGCAAAAATGTCTCCCCTGAGCAGTAATATATTTCTATCCCCCTTGGTGGGAGTAGAGATGACCCATCTATAAGAATATACAGTACCTACACACAGCACAAGGCCGTGTTCACACTACGAGATGTTTCTCAGGGCTGCAGTTCCTTTGAACTCCACAAGATGGCGATCTTACTTCTACCAAGACAGGAAGTCTCTATGGAAGACAGGAAGTGATGTCAGATACAGACAGGAAGTACAGAGAAGACATTATTGGAAGTGGCAGCAGAGGAGGTAATAAGATCTTATTTTCTATTTACACCCAGTAACCCCCGTCATGTCCGTCCTCTTCCTCCATAGTCGCTGTGATGTCTTTTATCTCCAGCAGATGATGAAAAACACACATATATAGTGTGGCGACCTAGATTAACCCCTTCAGAAAATTTCCTCATGTAAAGGGCTGGAACATTCTTCTCATTTTTTTTCTTTATTAGTCATTTTTAAACAACTTATATGACTTTTATTTAGGTGTGGGGGATGCAGTTTATTTAGACATAAAAGGAATATTATTTGTCTTTCTTATCCAGCAGATCAAAAACGAGCAAAACAAATTTTACATAGAAAAAGGACTTTGTGATCCATCAAGCCAAAGGTGAGAGTTTCCCGGACCAAAACAACCCTAAACTGAATGTTCCTCTGTGTGTAATCCAACGGGGGTCTGTTCTTCCCTCATATTATGCCCCATACATCCCATCCTAATATTCTACAACCAGCACAATCCAGATCATTCTCTGTCATCAATTATTGGTTTACAGGGAAACCTGTATAGATCACATGACCAATGAGGATGGCGGAGGACCGGAGTCACATGACTGAGAAGATACTAAACCTCACCCTGGAGATCATCTACCTGCTGACTGGAGAGGTGAGGAGGATTCTGGGAGGTCACATGACATCACTCTTATCTCTATTAATAAAACACAGTCCTGACCGGAGAGGTGAGAAGGATTCTGGGATTCTAACATGATATTCCTATTGGTTCCCAATACAGAGATTTCCTCCTGTGAAGTCAGGTGATCATATGACCATCACAGTGCCTCCATGCGACTCCCTAAAACCCGATAGACACAACATGGAGAAGATTCTAGAAGTCACCAAGAAGATGACGGAGCTGCTGACAGGAGAGGTGAGCGGTGCCGGGAATTCTGGGACATTATCCAGTAACAGACAAGGGAGGTGTCTGGATGGTGACTGTATCATTGTGTGTGTCAGGTTCCTATAAGGTGTCAGGATGTCACTGTCTATTTCTCCATGGAGGAGTGGGAGTATTTAGAAGGACACAAGGATCTCTACAAGGACGTCATGATGGACATTCAGCCGCCCCTCACATCACCGGGTAAGAGGAGACTTTATTGTAAAGGAGAGAGCAGTACGGAGGCTCCACCTAGATCCCCCATCATCTGATAAACACATAGAAACAATGTATTCAGTCAGTGTGTGTGTTTCCTACAGATGGATCCAGTAATGGGAACCCACCAGAGAGATGTCCCCATCCTCTGTATTCCCGGGATTCCACACAGGAAGATCACAGCATCCCTCACCTTCATCAGGTAGATGAGGAACAATCACTGATAGTATCATTAGGATCTGTACATTATCTGCATTGTTACCATTGATGTCATTTTTATTCCATATTCAGAGTGGAAACCTGAGAGATTCTAAAGTTGAGGGTAAAGCAGAAGAAGTAGAGATGTATATGAGGGATGATCAGCAGTCTATGGAGGAGGATGGAATAACTGTGACATTTATAGAGGAGGACACTCCTACAGAGATCAGCACAGGTGGGTCATTAACACTAAATACATTCCTCCACCCATACTGCTCACTGATTGGTCCAGAGTAGGGTGGGGACTGGGTGATATCAGCCACTTTCCTGAGCTGTGTTCCCCGTTCTGTATTCCTGTATTTCTCTTGGATAATCTTCCTTCTCTGTGCTGCAGACACAATTTATGTATTTAGATTGGAGTACTTCAGGTAGTCGGAGTAGACTGAGTGTCCTACAAGTTCCATCAGTCTCCTGCTTCCCTTTCACAAAGCCCACCTGGTCGGAGACATAGGGGCATGGTCCCACCATATTATAGAGTGGTGCCAAAGCCAGATATCGTAACGTGACTCATTGTGTAAGAGTTTTCAGAGACTGTCTAGGTACCAAGGAGGGGTTAAAGCTGTCAAGAGTTTTTTGATGTAGCACAATTCAAAAAAAGTGCAAAAAATCGAGTCCATAATATAAAGTGCGTCCACCACCAATATGTAATAATGCAGTGATGTTCACAGGTATCTTCAAATCCACCCCGTGTTGCTTAAAACATGCATAATCTCATGTGGTGTAGATAATAGCCTCTCACCTCATGGTATCGACCTCGCTAAGAATAAGGTCAGAAATGGCTTTATTGTCCCTCCTTGGGCTAATATCATCGGTAGTTCATCTGGGGATTCATTTCCTCTTCTGTTGGCACCTCTCTCCAATGTAGATCATATACAAAACAAAATGGGACTAATAATGCTCTCTGTATACAAATGTGAAACCCCCGACTCAGAACTACTCCCATGGAATTATCACACAGAGTGCTATGGTATAAGTATAAAATGGAACATAGCGTGTACCCACCACCGATGTCATGTTGTGTGCACAGATATAATCCAGTCTATGCAGTGCTGCTCAATCTCTCACCTCACAGTACTGACCTCAATCAGTCTAGGTCAAAGCAGGCTTTGGTTGGCCCCTCCTTGGACTGTATCATCAATGGCACATAAGACAGCTCCTTTTCTTCCTCTAGTGGCAACCCCAGATTTATATATCATGTAAAACAGAATAAAACCGATAGTGCTCTCTGTATGCAAATACTTATTTATTAAAATATCCAATAAAAATGCACTGAAATAAAATTAGAAGACAAAGTGCTATGATGTCAGGAATGGTGTCATTGCTTGGTGCACCTGCTGGTGGCACTGTTATGTTCAGCACCAAAGGGTGTAGTTCTGGGGGCCACCAGCGGGTGTCTCCCTGCCAGGATTAAGAACTATCAGGTTGCACCTGATGTGGGTCTACTGGCCTATATAAGCCCGCCCTTAGCCAAGGCTCAGGGCTTCAGAATTCCCTCTGCTACCTTGTCCCTGCCTGAACCTGATCTGTTTCCTGCCTTGTCCTGGGCACTGTTACCTGCTCCCAGCTCCCACTTGCTGACCGCTCTTAGTACCTGGTCTTCTGCTCCCCTTTGCTTGTGTGTATGTGTGTGTATATATATATATATGTGTGTGTGTGTGTGTGTATATGTGTATATATATATATATATATATATATGAGAGAAAGATTTTTTATATATATATATATATATATATATATATATATATATATATATATATAAAATATATAATCGTTAGGTGTTTGGGGGTTTGCTGTGTTTCATTTCTTGTTTATGGTTTGCTGGTGTTGCACATGTGTCCTTACCTTAACAAATATACCTTTTTTTTTTTCACTTACATTTGTGTTCCTGATTCCTTAAGTGCAGCCCAACAATCTGATTACCCCGTACTGGATGCCTCTGTATAGCACCCCTGGACATATGATAAAATCATAAACAGAGCCATGGGTGCATCAAGCTGCTACTGATCCCTTTCACACTGCCTAGACTCACTTGACCCGCAGATGGCCTTGTTTTCAATGTAACCAGCGTAGCTCCCCCCCCCCCCCCAATACGCGTTACGCCCACACCTTCGGCTTCTTCAGTAGGTCTGTTTGGCTTCTGCATTTGCATAGAACATATGGGGAGAAGCTTTGTTCAAAAATTTAGGAGGATTTTCTCCATTTAAAGTGGGTCTCTTGTATGCAGAAAACACCCCCCCCCCCCTTAGTTTCTGAGCTTCAGACCACATGACCTTACGCTTAAAAGGGCTATTGAGCCCTTTCACATTAAAAGACACAAACTTAACTCTGAAACATAAACAATACATAAAATAAGAAATGACATGACCTTACAAGTGAGAAGGGAAACCCTGGATTTGGAGAAGATCTAATTCCTGGGGAGCACGAAAAGGCACAAAATGGGGTTTCCGTCTACAAGTGCACAGCTTAGAGACAGCAAAAACTATGACAGAGTTCTGAGACAAAATAAAACAAGCTGACCATATCAAATAAGAGAGGGTAGTCCATCCAGGCGTCTGTATCGGGGTAAAAAGGTCCACATTTAAGATAGGATGATAAGGTCCATGAGGCACTGCGTGAAAAGGGGTGTTGATATACATGTCACACCAGGCATCAGAGACTGGAGCTAGGGCCAAACTCTGAATGGGAATCAACGAAAGATAAGATAAAGAAAAACAAAATACAAACAGTAGAAGAAAAATAAAGACAGAAACTGTAACTAATCCCGGCATCCCTAGCAGCATCAGTTGGGAACTCTGTAGGGGCTGGAGAACACTTCCGAAATATGCAATAAAAATTTTGAATCACATCAGTCCAGGGTATCCTGTCCTAGAACTGCAAATGTTAGGTTCAAGAGATGCCTACCAGAGATAGAAATTCAGCAGCTGTGACCAGTCATTACATAACTTGGCTGGGCCTTTTTTCATCTCAATAGGATCATCAGGTGCCAAGATATTCCATTCCTTCCGGTATTTATGTCTCGCTTCCAAAGAGTAAATGGTGAATGTTTTTTCTTGATACGTAACCGATAGCTTAGTTGGGAACCCCCAGTGATGGATGATTTTATGGTTCTGGAGAGCCGATGTGATGGTGAGAAATGTTTCCCTGTTTTGAATAGTAACCTGGGACGAATCAGCTTAACCACTTGCCGACCGCCACACTCCGATTTACATTGTCAGAATGGCATGGGCTGGCAAAAGAGCGTACCCGTACGTCCCTTTGAATTTGCTGCCTAGTGGGCACACGCCCCGCCGTGCGCCACGAGAGAGTGCCCATGGGTCCCGCAAACTCTATATTCACCAACGGCCCGCGAATGCAGCGAGGAGAGGCAGAGCAGGGAGATGCCTATGTAAACAAAGCATTTCCCTGTTCAGCCTAGCAACATCACAGGGATCTACTGCTCCTTGTTATCGGGAGCAGGGATCACTGGCATGTTGTAGTGAGCACATCCCCCCTACAGTTAGAACACATCCAGGGAACACACTTAACCCCTTGATCGCCCCTTAGTGTTTAACCCCCTTCACTGCAGGGTCATTTATACAGTAATCAGTGGATATTTGTAGCTCTAATAAATGTCAATGGTCCCAAAATAGTGTCACAGTCCCAATAAAAATCGCAGATCGCCGCAATTACTAGTAAAAAAAATAACTTTTGCTCAAACCAATCAATATACACTGATTTGTGATTTGTGATTTTTTTTTTCCAATAATATGTAGCATAGTACAGATTGGCTTAAACTGTGGATTTATATATATATATATATATATATATATATATATATATATATATATTTTGAGGATATTTATTATAGCAAAAAGTAAAAAATATTGCTTTTTTTTCAAAATTGCCAGCCTTGTTTATAGCGCAAAAAATAAAAACCGCAGAGGTGATCAAATACTACCAAAAGAAGGCTCTATTTGTGGGGAAAAGAGGACATCAATTTTGTTTGGGTACAAGGTTGCACGACCACGTAATTGTCAGCTAAATTGATGCAGTGCTGAATCGGAAAAAAAAAATGCTCTGGTCAGGAAGGCGGTAAAACCTTCCGGCGCTGAAGTGGTTAAAGAACAATGCCTGGGAACTGATCCGGCAGGTGCAAGTTTTTCTGAGCTACCTGCATAGCTTTTTCCTTTACATGGTAGTAGTGGATCCTGGACAAAACATCCGGCAGCACTGTATCCACAAGGTAATCAGGTTTGGGCAGCCTATGTTCCCTGTTTATGATGAGCTCAAAGTCCTGCAGGTCAGGAACTAGAGTACACAATATTTGTAGCAAAAAGTCTTGTAATCCAGAGGAAGGAATCATTTTAGGAACCCCACAAAATTTGATATTGTTGCATCTGGACCTGTCCTCCATATCTACTAATTTAGCCTGAATTTTTTGCAGACCGGACTGTGGGTCTGTACACGCATCCACTAAGTTGTGGGCTGTAAAAATATCATCAATCTTATGCTCTATATGTGTGACTATTTGCTGCAGATCTTGCACAGAGAAGTTAGACTTGGTTAGCATAGCCACCATGTCTAAGTGCAACATGCCCTTAAGTGCAGACACTGACACAGGCTGGGTAGTCGTTGGAAAATGATCGAATAAATTCTGCAGATGATAGGTCTGCTCTGCCTTGTAATGCCCTCTCTGAGAAAGTCCCTCTGCTTAGCTTTCATACACACGGTCGGAAATTCCGACCACAAAATCCATCTGATTTTTTTTCAGACGGATTTTGTCCGAAACTGGTGTTGGACAAAGTTGTCGGAAAATATGATCGTTCGGAACGTGATGACGTTTGTTCGTTGCGACTGGACTACATTCAGGCTAGTAGCCAATAGCTTTGCTCTCATACTTTGATCTGAGCATGCGTGGCACTTTGTCTGATCGGAAAAAGTCTGATCGGATTTTGTTGTCGGAAAATTTGAGGTCCTGCTCTCAAATTTTTTCCGTCAGATTTACAGACATAAAATGTCCGATAGAGCCCACACACGATCGGATTTTCCAACAATATAATCCGTTCTGACCTTTTTCGTAGGAATTTCCGACTGTGTGTACGGGGCATTAGACTTTGCTGAACTCCGAGTGGAGGGGCTGTCAGGGGGAGGGACCTCACCAGGTTGCTGAGCAGGGAGTCAGATCGCTGTGCAGGTTGAGACACACATGGCGGGGCCTTGGAAGTCCCGCGTCATCACAGGGGAAAACGATCTTTCAGCTTGTGTGGCACTGACCAATGTGTTCGCTTCTTTGGTATTCCCAGGATGTTGGGCTGTGATATCAGTCTCCAGAGAGCCAAAAACTGGGCACATCTGTCGCTCTGTACTGGCGCTTAGCAGGCTTGAGACTGAGAGCTCCTCAGGATGCAGCCATCTCAGAAGTCAGCGGGACACACTCTCTTCAAGTACATTTTTAAGCTACTACTGATTACTGAATACTAACATTATTAGTCCTGACCCTTACATTATAAAATTTATGTTTACATAGCATACTGCTGACCCTTGCACTATATACTCTATGTTGCACATTACATCATTCTGATACTCTATAGTCCTATCTGTTGTAGCCTATACAAAATGTTGTACATTACATAGTCCTGACTTCTTTTGCACCCATTTCCTACCAGCTAGACATTTTATATCTGATGATTTGATTGGAGCACAGACTTTTACATGTTGATAATAATGTGATAACTTCCTCAGACTTTTTAACCTTAAACAGAAAGTGATAATGAGGGAGGAGTCAATAACCCAATGATGGGGGTCTTCAGGATCAGTCCAGTCTTCATCTTGGTTGTTCTCCCCCCATCCTCACTCTCTGACCTCTGGTGGGGCTCAGCCCCGCTGTTATTCATGACTAAATCATGGACTAAATAAGGAAGTGCAGGACTTCTTGTGTTGGGAAGATGGCAATGAGTGATAGAGGGGGAGGGGACACTCGTCATATAATCCCCTCATCACTGTCACTCCTATAAAAGACAGTTCTCGTTGTTTCCTCACTCTCTGACTAAGGTCCATGAATAAAGAAATGATCTGGTAGGAGATCAGAGGACCCATTTACTAGTTACCTTGAGGGGGGAATTGTAAGATCCTCAGAGACAAAGCTGCCTGATGTGGGCGGAGTCCTGGTTTAGGGGAACCAATCAGCTCATGTCTAGTAATAATCTTTGTATTTCTATTTTAGTAGATGGACGGGAGATGAGGAAAACCTCAGAGGATTGTCTCACTTTGTCTCCAGACTGTAAAGTAGAAGATGAGGACATCACACAGTATAGTCCAGGAGAAAACCCGACTACCTCAAATGTCCATCCGGCACCACACAGTGTAGATGGACCATCGTATTCCTCTTATCCTGAGGAACCTCAGACTGTGAGGGACGGTGCCGTCCTTCCAACAGAGAAGAGCTTTTCCTGTACCGAGTGCGGGAAGTGTTTCCATTCTAAATCCAAACTTAATGTGCATAAAAGATCTCACACAGGGGAGAAGCCGTATTCCTGTCCTGAGTGCGGGAAACGTTTTTCATTGAAGTGCAGTCTTTACAGACACCAGAGAACTCACATGGCGGAGAAGCCACTTTCCTGTTCTGAGTGCGGGAGATGCTTTTCAGAGAAGTCCAACCTGTATAATCATCACAGATTGCACACGGGGGAAAAGCCATATTTCTGTTCTGAGTGCGGGAAATGTTTTGTACAAAAATCAGCTCTTGTCAAACATCAGAGGTCTCACACAGGAGCAAAGCCGTATTCCTGTCCGGAGTGCGGGAAATGTTTTTCAGATAAGTCCAATTTTTATAATCATCTGAGATCTCACACGGGGGAGAAGCCGTATTCCTGTCCTGAGTGCGGGAAATGTTTTACACAGAGGTCTGGTCTTTACAAACATCAGAGATCTCACACGGGGGGGGGGGGGGGGCAAGCCGTATTCTTGTCCTGAGTGAGGGAATTGCTCCTCACTGAAGTCCTGTCTTCCTGTACATCAGTGATCCCACACAACCCTCGAGGTGTATTAGTGCCTTGAGTGCGGAAATGTCTTCTATATGAATGTTGCTGGACATCACCGCTCTCATGTGGGGAAGAAGCACACCCTGATATACACCTCAGATATACTCCATGGCTGATCTTCATCATGTAAGAAACAGTTGATAAGGAGATCAGAGATCACCAAAGACATGGATGAAGTGTTGTACAGTGTTGGCCATTGATAGCAGGAGAAAAATAAAAATGGAATCATTACCTCTCATTGGCTGAGTACATTTTGTGGTGTAAGATCTCACAAACTCTTAGGGCTATTTAAAAAAGAAAATGTAGAATAAATATGACACACATTTGCCTAGGCATGACAAATATTTGCTGTATTTTATTGCATATAGTTATTTCCTATGATCAGCAGCTCTATCTAGTGACAATAATGATGCACTGCAGTATTATTACCACATTGTGTACACTAGATGGAGTTACACTCTTGCATTGTTAGGCACCGTCCCGATCTGTCAGAACCCTACACAGTGGAAGGGGTGCTCAGGGTGGCCCAGGAAACTTTTGGCATCAACTGGGAGGAGTCAGAGTTCTTTCTCCACTCTCTACCTTCTCTGGACACTGGGCCATATGTGCAGTGCAGTTGCAGACATCAGGAGTGAGACGGTGCCTGTGCCCATGTTGGGCAGCACAGCCATGCATCCAGAGTATTAATGAATAATCTCTGACCGCTGTAAGCAGCTGGCAGTGTCCTTCCCCATGGACATACCCCTTAGATGTGCATGATTGAAGCTTAAATGACACATTAAAACAATAACAACTAACAAAAGGTACCTGGGGGCAACACATGCATACTCCTTCCTGATGTGGGCAGTGCTGGGCACTGGCTGGGTGGGTGATCACCCTCTCTAGACATGTGCAGAGTGAAATATTTTGTTTCAGAATTTCATTTTCGCCCGAAAAATACATTTATTTAGTTACTCCCAAAATGTGTTTTTATTTATTTAGTTTTTCGTTCAAAAATTGCATTCGTCGAAAATCCACATGAATTATGGTCGAATCTGTCTTTGGAGGCTTATGGTGTCTGTCGAATGTATAAAGAAGATTCGACGGAGCTGCTAAACTCTATATAGCCTATATAGATGGAGCATTTGACTCCGGAAATGTACGATTGCAGCGTCGTACAGTTTCGATGCTCCGTCGAATATTATTATAAATGTGTGTGTTTTTCGTTGCTTTGTCGAATCTCCGTCGTTCATGTTGAATGAATGGTCTAAGTCTCACAGTGTCAGGTGTCAGATAGTGAGTGACTGATAATAACGAATATGGCGGCAACCCATTGTGAGAGCAACATGGAGGCATTGGAGGACATTCCTGGGCCATCTACAAGTGTTTCTGTATATATATTATATACTCGTTCAAACAGAAACTGGTGGACTGATCAGACAAGTAACAAGATTCTATAATAATAAATCCCCCCCACAACACAGGCAGCCTCTGAGGCTATCACAACAACACTAGCAGCAACACTAGTATCACTATAAGGTTCTCACACTAACACAATAGCAGCAGATTATTAGGAAAAAGCTAAGTTGAACTGTAGCTTGCTTCACTATTTTGCTGCTGTGCTTATGCTTAATAATAATTCGGGTTGTCTGACAAGTGACAAATTCAAACTGACCAGCTAAGATTGACTGTCTTCTGAAATGATTCAGTGTGTGTGTCTCTCTCTGCTAGCAATCGTAAGTGAAAGTAAGTTGGCTGTACGTGTGTACTTAGTTCTAGATATTTTACTGCTCCTCCTCTTTGGTTACAATCAGCCAATAACATTCATCATCATCATCATTATTTTTATTTTACTTCCCCCACCCAATTCCAGAATCTTTTCTCTCTGTCGAATCTTTTCTTTCTATATAATCTTGGACTAATAGAGGTAAGGTTAGGCACATTCGACCACAGGTTCAATAGACACAGATTGTTATTGTCAGAGTCACGTTGAATCTCCTATTCTATATCGAACTGTTGTAACAACGAAAATGAATCATTTATTTATGTCGGATCATTCGTTGTTCGGATTCTGCACTTTCGTTATCGTTTGTGAAAACGAAAATGAAAATACCTGAAATCCGGATGAAAACTAATGCACATGTCTAGTCCTCTCAGCAGACCATGATTGCTGTATCAGCATCAGTTCCACTATATGGGTCAGCAGGCCTTATGTCTACTAGACCAGGGGTCATCAACCCTTGGGCCGTCGCCCACTGCCGGGCTGTGGCCTGTTTACAGCTGGGCCGCGAAGGATGCACTGTCTGATGAGCAGCGGCAGAGCAAGCAGAGAGATGACATCATCTCTCACCACTAGCATCACCGCTGTTCTGTGCTCACAGCGGGGCCGCTATACTGAGGCGAGCGAGCAGAGAGATGAGATCATCTCTCACCACCCGCCAGCATCGTCGCTCTTCCACGCTCACAGCGGGGCTGCTATAATGCTGGAGGTGAGGCGGGGGAGCAGAGAGATGAGATCATCTCTCACTACCCGCCCGCATCACTGCTCCTCTGTTGACACAGCGCGGCAGAACACCGATATACTGCTGGAGGTGAGGCAGGGGAGCAGAGAGATGAGATAATCTCTCACTACCGCCCCCCCCCTCAGTACCCACTACTCCAGGCTTGCCTCTGAACTAATGCGCACACCTGTGCTGCCACCACTGCAGTGACAACCTTCATGTGGTGGCAGGTGACAATCCATATCTGGTGGCAGGCGACGTGGCAAATGACAAGCTGCATCTGATGGCAGATGATGTGGCAAGTGACAATCCAAATCTGGTGGCAGGTGACGTGGCAAGGGACAAAATGCATCTGGTGACAAGCTGCATATGAAGGCAGGCGACGTGAAAAGTGACGATCCGCATTTTGTGGTAGGGGACATGGCAAGGGACAAATTGCATCTGGTGACAAGCGACGTGACAAGCTGCATCTGAAGGCAGGTGACGTGGCAAGTGACAATCCGCATCTGGTGGCAGGTGACGTGACAAGGGTCAAAAAAGCATCTGGTGGCAGGTGACGTGGCACGGGACAAGCTGCATCTGAAGGCAGGTGATGTGGAAAGTGACAATCTGCATCAGGAGACAGGCTAAGTGGCACATTCTGCATTATGGTGAGTTTAACTATTTCATTATATATTACAATGTAATAATAGAAATAATGTGCTTCAATCATCCTGACATCATATCAATGATGGTGCCGGGATGATTGAAGCGCCAACACCAGCCATTTCCCCAATAAATTGCCCATGGAAAGCCGCAATACAATCCCCCCCCCCGGCCTTGGCACAATTTTCTTCAATAACGCCGGTCCCCGGGGGCCAAAAAGGTTGGGGACCACTGTACTAGATGACAGAGGTGAGGTCAATGTCTCCTTTTGGAGCTCTGTTCACCTATGGTACTTTGAAAAAGTATTCATACCCTTTGACATTTTCCAAATATCGTCATGTTACAACCAAAAATGTAAATTTATTTTATTGAAATTTTATGTGATAGATCAACACAAAGTGGCACATTATTGTGAAATGGAAGGAAAATGATAAATATTTTTCAAAATGTTTTGCAAATAAATATTTGAAAAGTGTGGGGTATATTTGTATTCAGCCCCCCCTGGGTCAATACTTTGTAGAACCGCCTTCCACTGCAATTACAGCTGCAAGTCTTTTTGGGTATGTGTCTACCAGCTTTGCACATCTAGAGAGTGACATTTTTGCCAATTTTTCTTTGCAAAATATCTCAAGCTCTGTCAGATTGGATGGAGAGTGTCTGTGAACAGAAATTTTCAAGTCTTGCCACAGATTCTCAATTGGATTTAGGTCTGGACTTTGACTGGGCCATTCTAACACAGGAATATGCTTTGATATAAACCATTCCATTGTAGGTCTGGCTGTATGTTTAGGGTTGTTGTCCTGCTGGGAGGTGAATCTCCACCCCAGTCTCAAGACTCTAATGCCCTGTACACATGACCAGTTTTTCAGTCGGAATAAACTCTGAAGGTTTTTCAGACGGAGTTCTGATGGAAATTCCGCTGAAACTGTTTGCGTACACACGATCACACCAAAGTCCAACCGTCAAGACTATATTTGGCTCCATCCATCTTCCCATCAACTCTGACCAGCTTCTCACAAAGGTGCTCTTTTGAAGGCTAAGAAGCCTAAGGTTTCCTCTTTGGATTCCTCCAAAGGGTGCGTCATGTCCCTGGTGGAAGAGCCTGATATGATGAGGAAGGCCTCCCTTACATCTCTGACTTGGGGCCGCTAATAGAGTGAAAGGAGGTGCAGAAATGCAGAGTGGGACAGGTCCCTGTAGGTCTTGCTATTAACAGAGCAGGTATCCACACCAGGCAGAGGAAGTCATTAGTGGCCTCAGTGAAGCAAGTAAGGTGGTGAGCAACAGATAAAAGCAGACAGGCAAGGCATAAGTTGATAGCAGGCAGAAGGTAAGGAGGCACTGATGGTTGGTACGCAGATTCCAGCAGAAATGGGAATGGTATCAGAGTCAGGCAAGCAGGGTCATACACAAGCAGATAGATCAGGTGCAGATGTGTAGGCAGTAAAGTAGTCAGGGTGCAAGGCAAGCCAGGGTCTGTAGCAGATCAGCAGAACAGCAGTAATTGGAGCAGACAGAAGCAGAGGTCAAGAGACAAGCCAAAGTCAGTGCAGATGGAGTTCAAGGAGAAGTCTGGATAATCCTATTTGGTAACTGGAATCATGCAGGATCACAGGGTCTCAGGACACATGGAACGCTGTAGACAAGACAACACTGAACCAGAGCACTGCCCCAGTTTAAATAGCCATCATTTGTCACTAGTGCATGTGAGCATGCAGATGTTCACAGGTATGCTCGCACGTGTACATGAGCATGTGAACACCTCCTAAGTGCACATGAAAGGCTGTGAACTAACCTGAAGTGATGTATGGGAATCTTCCAAGAGGAACCATTTTTTCTGCTAGCATGCTCTTTCTGACAGAAAGTTTGATTTATGTCGGGCCTTGTGTGTGATCAAGGGTCAGATTTGGGCCTTGGCTGTCTCTCTTCTTCTGGAGGCTGATTACTTTACCCTTTCTAGTTGTATGCCTTTCTACCAGGTGTCATGCATATTGTTCTTCTGGTCAGCCCACTGTTGGCTCTGTGGGATCTTAGTTTGGTTCTTTCTGTTTTTACAGTATTCTCCATTTGAACCTATTCATGACCCTCCTTTTCCTCCCTTTGTGCTTTGACATGGAAGGTCGGGTGTTCTGGTTGCTGTTACTTCAGCTCATAGGGCTTTGGGACTTTCTGTACTTTTCTGTAAAGCACCATTTCTGTTTTTCCCTCACGCTAATCTGGCTTTTTGGCCCCAGCATTTTTTGTTTTTAGCTAAAGTAGTTTTTACCTTTTCATCTTGATGTGATTGTATGGGTACTGCTATGGGAAGTAAAATGGCACCCCAATATGCAAATTTATTTATGGCTGACCTGGAAGACAATTTCCTGAACAGCATACAACAAAAGCCATACAGATATTACCGCTATATTGATGATATCTTCATGATATGGACTGAAGGTGAAGAAAATCTAAAACAATTTTTCTCATTGACCAACACTTTTCACCCATCTATCAAACTAAACGTATCGGCCATAACCCTTTGCTGGGTGGCCTTAACTTTTTGGCTTACTGGTTACCTCCCCTTGGCTTGTTCTTCCACATCTAGGGGTTCCCAGGGTTGATACCCAACAACTTTGGACGCTTACACCAATAATGTGCTTTTGAAAGGTTTTTATTTTGCAGGGGTAACATCCAACAACACAGTCTCGTATAGGAACAGAGGGCAAGGGTGAAGAAACTCAGGCACCTTGAACTAGACATAACAAAGTCTCTAATACCACCTAGAGAGTAGCCACCCACAGCTGGGCGCTTCAAGGCTGAACAAATCTCTAGCCAGAGATTATGGCAGTCAGCACTTTAATTTAGAACTTGTAAAATCTCGGACCTTGAACAAGTTGTAACTGAAAGTGAACCTTTTTCCTCAGTACCTGGAACGTTCTCTGTCTCCTTGAGATTACTGGAAAAAGTGGATTCGTTAACGTCCTTCCCAACTCAGTAACCAGGCACTTCTCAGGATGCCAGCTTGTTGGCTTTCCTCCGAAGAGTCCTCCCCCGGTCACTTTCACAAGCTGTGGTGCCTCTCCAAGCTGAGAGAACACCCGGACGCCTTGAATCCTCCCTCAGTTACTGCTCCTCGGACCAGCCGGGATCCCTACCCCAGACCAGGTGGGTCTATCGGGGGTAACCAACAGAAGCATGTTGTGGAACGTCAAACGCTCCGTGACCGGGACCCCTCGCGGGGCTACCCCGGTCCAGGAAACAGGAACAGACCGCTAGGACCTCACGAATGAACCACCTGTAACACGTGACCTCAACCCCTTAAGTACCCCTCCCCAGACTCCTCAGCGGGGCCCGGCACACCCACTGATTGGCTCAGAGGAAGCTGATACCCAAACGTCCAACCAGGCTGGGTTCTGGCCTGTCATGTGCACCCCACTGTACACATGACCAAGCAGAACTCTAACACAGCCCAGCCAAACTGATGTCAAAGTTAACCTACATAATTAACCCTCAGAACAACATTACCGTTCTGAGGCAAAAAAATAAATTTACACATGAATAACACTTTATCCATAATGTCATCCTCTACATAAAAATTGATTATTCAAACCCACATGTCAACTTCCTAGACACTACAGTATACATCAGGGATGACAAGCTTCACACTTCGATATGCAGAAAACCGAATGATCGATGCAGCTATCTCCATAGTTCCAGTTTTCACCCCCAACACACTAAACAGGCCATCAGATACCACCGAATACATTCAGACTCAGAAGACAGAGATAAACATCTCAGAACACTGGAAAACTCCTTCCATAAGAAATGTTACAAGGACAAAACCATCAACAACAGCATAAACACGGCCTTGAAAACCCGAAGAGAAAATCTCCCTCAATACACAGAGAAAAAAAAAAAACAACCTCTAGTTACCATATACAACCCAACACTAGAAGGGATCAAAAAGATAATCAAAGATTTACAGCCAATTATAACAGAAGATGAATCTCTGAAAAAAATATTCCAACAACCCCCATTATTGGCTTTCAGACAACCACCCAACCTCAGACATAAACTAATCAGCAGGAAACTCTGATTATAAAGTCACAAATAATGGAAGCAAACCCGGCAATAAAAAATGCTGCAAACTATGCAACCAGATCAATCTATCCAAAAGTGTCACACACACAAACAGGACCTTCAATATCATGAGATCATTCAGCTGTACCTCCAGTAATGCGGCGTACCTCATCCAATGCAACAGGTGTAGCAAAGGATCCTATGTTGGTGAAACAGGACAGAAGTTGCAAGTGAGCATGAATTTGCACAGACATACCATCAAGGAACATAAAGAATACTTTTTCTGCACACCTGTGGGACATCATTTCTCACAACCGGACCACATTATAGAAGACTTCAATGTTTGAGGGATGAACATATCAACATTTCATGTTTCACCATCCTCCAACCATCTGTTCCAGACTTTCTCATACGTAAGCGGACATCCTCTATGTACATAAATAAGCTTCTTATATGGGAGAGTGTCGTTAATCTCTTTTTTCCAGCACTGGATTGTAGGGGGCAAGGCCTGCATTCAATTACGGACTATCGCTTTTCTCATGTAGAATAGCGTCTCATGTAAAAAGGTACAAAGGGGTTTGTCAGTGTCTAAGTCTGGCAGCAGGCCGAGTAGGCACATCTTTGGGTCTAGGGTAGCAGGAGAGCCCATCTGATCGTGCAGGAAGCGTATCACTTGTATCCAGTATGCTTGGATAGTTGGGCAGGACCATATAAGGTGATATAAGGAGCCTGGGGTATGGTCGCATAAACGGCATCCTGGATTGTACATGGGTTTGAAATGCGCTATCCTCTGAGGAGTCAGATATGCAGCTTGGGGGAGACTTTTTTCAAGTCCCCCAAGTTTTCATCCCAATCCTCGTCCTCAATTATTCCAACGTCCACCTCCCATCTAGTCTTAGCAGTATAGGCCAAGACCATGGTACTAGGGAGACGGATGGTGGAGTAACGGGTGGAGATTAATTTGGCTGATTCAGCGCCTGTGATTATGTCTACTATAGAGGGGACTGCCAGGGATGGATTGGAGCCAGAAAACTGAGTTTTTATAGCATGGCGGAGTTGCAGATACCTGAAAAGGAGGTCATTGGGAAGTGATAATTCATCCTGTAGCGTTTGGAATGTTTTAAGTCCCGTACTGGTCATGATCTGGTGTATGTACAAGATCCCATGACGTATCCATACTGCGGGGTCTGGAATGGACAATAATTCAGGCAAGCGTGTATTGAACCAGAGAGGGGTGTCAGAGTGAACCCGTGGGGTCCCGAGTTTTTGTAGTGCCGTCCACCATATCCTCCGGTGGTATGTCAACATATCTGCTTTGTGTTGGGAGGGACGTCTTGTCAATGGGGCCCTGAGGACTGACTGAAGAGGGGTATGGGCTGGGTCGTCAGGGTGCTCACAGAGTAATAGCTGGTATCTTGGTAGCTCGTTCTTGTCAAAATGATAGAAGTGGGACAGTTGAGAGGCAAGATAATAGTCCTGAAAATCTGGAAGAGGGGCTCCTCCCAATGTCACTGGGTTCTTCAGAATTCTCCCAGATAATTTGTGTCTGCAGTGACCTCATATAAACAAATTGAGAATTGATTCAATTGTTTTGAAAAATTGTTGTGGTATATACAGGGGGGCATGCCACTTGCTGATAGCTTTATTACCATTGCCATACACATTGATTTGTATGTGTTTTTGTTTTTGTATTTTCTTTCCCTCAGAGGTTTTTTGTTTTGTTTTGTTTTAACATTTTACCTTCTGCTAAAACTTTTGTGAATCAGTACTGCTTGGACCTTGAAGAAGGGGACATACCCCGAAAGCTCGTCCATGAAAAATTGTATGTTAGCGCAAATCCAAAAAGTATCATGGACAGTACTCAATTTTCTCTACCTTTTCATCTCAAACAGGACAGTATATTACCTTCCATTGTCCTCAGGCTCAGTCATTGGTAGAATACGTTCTTCTTACTTTGGATATTGTTTGTGCCATCAAGTTTACCTGTAGTTGACTATCACAATTTGGCAATCTGATTTCTCCTTGTGGCTCCTGAGGACCAGAAACAAGGCTCATACAGTTTCCAAGTCTACGCTTTTCCATTGAATTTGTCAGCTTATTGCTCAAACCTATGGATTGAAAGGACAGGTTCCACCTGTATCAGGGATGACACTAGCTACCTTTTTCAGTGTATCATGTTGGTGAAGCCTCTCCTTGGTTTTCGATTCACTCTCTTTGATGTTTACCAGATGAATGAATGAATGAATGAAATACTTATATAGCGCACAATGCGAACTGAATCGCCTCTAGTGGATGTGAGTCACTGAGAACAATGTCCTTTGAGCACAATGTTTCATTGCAGGTAGCTGCATGTGGTTCTTTGTTCTTTCTGATTGTTTTTTGAGCCCCGTTGCCCACCCCTCATGTTCTAGTTGGACATCCCTGTTAGTAAGGATTTAAGAAGATGCTCTGTATCATGTGATGTCAAAGAAGAGGGGGTCCCCTGGGGGTGGACTTTTAATGCACGTACAAATTATAATAGTATACAAATTATTTTATTACATAAAACCAACAAAAGGTAATTGAATATACAGTATATATTAAAAAGTACACCAACAGCTATATATACAACCAGTATTGATGCTATGTCGTATCATTCATTTGAACAGAAACACCCTACGCGTTTCGGAGCTTGGAAAAGTGTGTCCTTCTTCAGGGGTGTGTGGATACAATGTTTCTGTAGAATCTAATAAATGGCAAGGAACAGGGTAGCACAGTTATATAGTATCTAAACAGGTGGTGACACACGGGTACAAAAAATTGTTAAACAGACACAATTTCAAAATACTTACAATACTGTTAATATATATGACAATAGCCGCTGGGCACCATTTGATAAAGGAACAAACAATTGTACAGGACCATATGGGTATATTTGACTCCGCCAATGCTCGAGGTATATGCCCCAGTCTATCTCTATTCAATAAAGTGTTGTAGAGATCCTGCAGGAGTGGTGTGAAAACAGGTCTGCAGTCCCCTATTGGGGAAGAAGATTTTTTTCATATGAACTGGGACTTTTATAGTTGTTTTACCCAGAATAACACCTGGATAGAAAAAAATGAGAAATAAAAAGTAATGATAGTAATTTGAATGGGGTAAGAATAAATATATATAAATAAAGACTGAAAGTTAAACATTGAACAATGCAAAAAAAAAATATATGAAATAATAAAAAATAATAAATAAATAGAAAATAAATAAAAAATAATAATTAATAAATCTGCTTATTATGTAATGGAGTAAAGAGTATTGGGATATCAGATATCATCTGTATAAATAAACAAATATACACTGAATAGCACAAGCCGAATTCACCTTAGAAGTATAGAACAACAGGGAAAAACTATACCTGCTGTGTGTCATGTGATGTAGAATAAAGAAAATAGGATTTTTTAGTTTACTTGTAAAATAAATTTTTTGAAGTACATCATGAGACACAGAGATCCCTCCCTTCTGTATTATGGCCTATGGCTATAGGGGTGGGGGTTATGCACGAGGAGGGGACTTCTTGTCTCTCTTGCCAGTATCCAGTCACGCGTAGGTAGAACATGACCATGATAGGCCGTGTTCATACTACAAGATGTTTCTTGGGGCTGCAGTTCCTCTAAAAACCACAAGGTGGTGATCTCACTTTTAGACATGATGTCTCTATGGTAGACAGGAAGTGATGTTGGGTATATACAGGAAGTGATGTCAGTTACATAAAGGAAGTTCCCAAACGTGAAAAGACGGAAGAGAACACGAGTTCCATTTCCCACGGCCGCAAATGCCCAAAAGCCTATGGAGGGACAATAAGCACATTGAGACCTTTATTCATATTGAGGTGAAATAAGGAAGGTGAGCATATTGATGCACATGGGGTAAGTGCATGTATCACCTAGAGATTGGAGGAACTGAAGAGATCACTATTACAACAGATTGGTGGGATTTTTTTTATGGATGTGTACGTGGAGATTGTAGATAAGACTTTATATTTTTTATTAATATTATTCTATATTCAGCGTGGAAACCTGAGAGATTCTAAAGTTGAAGTTAAAGAAGAGATAAAAGAGGAGGATGATGAGGATGAGGTGATGGAGGAGTCAGAGTCTCTTAAAGATCTGTGCCAGGACACCATGGTGGAGACATCCAGCTACAGAAACCCACCAGAGAGATGTCCCCGTCCTCTGTATTCCCGGGATTCCACACAGGAAGGTCACACCATCCCCCACCATCATCAGGTAGATGATTGACAATTATTGGTAGTTCTGATTTATACACAACATGTTTGTTACAATGAATGTTTTATTATATATTTAGAGTGGAAACCTCGGGGATGATAATATTGATGTTAAAGAAGAGTATAAAGAGGAGGATGAGGAGTATGGGGTGATGGTGGAGTCATCAGAAGGACACAAGGATATGATGGAGCCACCTAACACCAGGAACTCACCAGAGAGATGTCCCCGTCCTCTGTATTCCCGGGATTCCACACAGGAAGATCACACCATCCCTCATCATCAGGTAGATGAGAAACAATCACCAATAGTTTTGATTTATACACTGCATGTTTGTTACAATGAATGTTTTATCATATAAATTCAGAGTGGAAACCTCGGGGATGATAATATTGATGTTAAAAAAGAGTATAAAGAGAAGAAAGAGGAGGATGAGGAGTATGGAGTGATGGAGGAGTTTTCAGAAGGACACAAAGATATGATGGAGCCACCTAATACCAGGAACCCACCAGAGAGATGTCCCCGTCCTCTGTATTCCCGGGATTCCACACAGGAAGATCACACCATCCCTCACTGTTACAAGGTTGGTGGGAAGGAGGTTATAAAACACACTTATAGAGACAATGTGTGGATTTTATATGTGATATCACAATAATAAAGCTTATATCTTACAGATGATATTCACTCTCATTTTCTTGATTTAGAGTGGAGATCCAATCGATATAGAATTTGAGGTTAAAGCAGAAGAAGAAGAGAGGTATGTGAGGGATGATCAGCAGTCTATGGAGGAGGATGGAATAACGGGGACATTTATAGAGGAGGACACTCCTACAGAGATCAGCACAGGTGGGTCATTAACACTAAATACATTCCTCCACCCATACTGCTCACTGATTGGTCCAGAGTAGGGAAAGGACTGGGTAATATCAGCCTGTAATCCCCTGATCACTTTCCTGAGCTGTGTTCCCCATCCTGTATTTACATAGTAGGTGAGGTTGAAAAAAAGACATAAGTCCATCAAGTCCAACCTATGTGTGTGATTATATGTCAGTATTACAAGGTATAGCCCTGTATGTTGCGGTCGTTCAGGTGCTTATCTAATAGTTTCTTGAAACTATTAATGCCCCCCACTGAGACCACCACATGTGGAAGGGAATTCCACATCCTCGCCGCTCTTACAATAAAGAACCATCTACGTAGTTTAAGGTTAAACCTCTTTTCTTCTCATTTTAATGAGTGGCCATGTGTCTTCCGTGAAAAAGTTTTATCCCTATTGTGGGGATTTATCCCTATTTCTCTCGGATAATCTTCCTTCTCTGTGCCGCAGACACAATTTATGTATCTGGGCTGCATTTATGGAGATTCTGTTGTTTAGCTGGCAGTAAAATGTTGATTTTCACCATAGGCATTACTAGACCTAGGCACCTGGGGCATGTACTTGGGATCTTCTGCCCCATGTCTGGGTCTAGTAGGATCTGCGACAGAGCAATTCTCCCAGGGTTACTTGTCCTGATGTTTTCTGGCTGTGCCGGGTGGAGGGATATGTCTATATAGTCTCAGACCCAAGTCACTGAGTGCAGTCTCAGGAGATGGGAGGCAGCGGTTTGGGACCTCTGCAGCTTGTATCATGTAAATATGTAATCTTCCACTGAATACCATTATTAGTCCTGACCCTTACACTGTATAATTCATATTGTACATTACATACTCCTGACCCCTGCACTATATAAGGGTCAGGAGTAATGGACATTTTATATCTGATGATTTGATTGGAGCACAGACTTTTACATGTTGATAATAATATGATAACATCCTCAGACTTTGGAACCTTAAACAGAAAGTGATAATGAGGTTAGGAGTCAATAACCCAATGATGGGGGTCTTCAGGATCAGTCCAGTCTTCATCTTGGTTGTTCTCCCCCCATCCTCACTCTCTGACCTCTGGTGGAGCTCAGCCCCGCTGTTATTCATGACTAAATCATTGACTAAATAAGGAAGTGCAGGACTTCTTGTGTTGGGAAGATGGCAATGAGTGATAGAGGGGGAGGGGACACTCGTCCTATAATCCCCTCATCACTGTCACTCCTATAAAAGACAGTTCTCGTTGTTTCCTCACTCTCTGACTAAGGTCCATGAATAAAGAAATGATCTGGTAGGAGATCAGAGGACCCATTTACTAGTTACCTTGAGGGTGGAATTGTAAGGTCCTCATAGACCAAGCTGCGTGATGTGGGCAGAGTCAGGGCCACTGTTAGAAATCATGGAATGATCTGGATGCCCCAAATTCTGTACCAGCTACATAATTCCCCAGTTTGGATCGGAATGGGATGGTTCAAGAAAATTGAAACACTGTTCCGGGAACTAATCTGGAAGAAGGGGCAGGCTCCTATTCGTTTACAGATATTGCAGCTACCAATAAAAGAGGGAGGAGCAGCAGTGCCACATCCGCGCAGCTATTTTTTGGCTGCCTAGTTGCATCATCTCAGGGGATGTAACTTGCAAGGGGTGAGTAATAAAAATGTACGAATGATGTTGCAAGGAGCCCCGCATAGTAGTTTACTGGAAGCAGATTCCCTACCCACTGGATCTTCCACATTAAAATTAGTAATAAAAGTATGGCGGGCGGTTAGGGTAGTAATGGGTTATATGGGGTTAACAGAATATACTCCAAACTGGGACAACAAATATTTTCCAGATTTGATCCCCATGGGTAAGATAAATGAGAGGGAGGCTTGCGGTATTGGAAAACTCGTGCAATTATATGAAAGGAGTACTCTGAAGTCATTTGAAGAACTGAGCGGAGAGTATGGTATCCCAAGCCAATTATTCTACCGATATCTTCAAATTAGACACGCCCTCAACGCCCATTTCAAAACACAAAGGGTGGAATCAATGGTGTGATGTACATCTTATACAAAAAAATAGCTATGACAGGATCTTCCAAGGGTTTAATATCAGAGATATACGAACAGATATGTAGCAAAAATATCAATGGGGAAAGATTGGCCAAAAATAAAAAAGGGATGGGGAGAGGACCTGGGGGAAACAATAACAGAAGAACATCGGAGAAGGATATTGAATCTGAGCTCCCTCACAGGAAATGTCGCAATTACTCTTGCTACATAGAGCCTACTATACCCCAAAGAAACTTTTTCGGCATGGATATAGATCTGATGACAAACGCCCAAGGTGTCAAGGAACAGGTGACTTGATCCACATGATGTGGAGATGTCCAAAATGATTTAGGTACTAGACACACATACTTGAAGACATTAATCGTACCTTTGGGCTCAAGCTGGACCTGAACGGTACTATATGTCCATTAGCGTGTCAGTAAATAGTAAAACCGCAGCAATTAGAGGCCTATTCCAAGCACGAAAGCTCAAAACTGGCAATCGGTGAGACCCCTGACCTCAGAAGAATAGACTGAAGCGATGGACGCTACAGTATTATTATTATTCAGGATTTATATAGTGCCAGCAATTTACGCAGCGATTCATAATATAAACAGGAGACAATACAGTTACAATACAATAAAATACAAGAGGATTAAGAGGGCCCTGCTCAGAAGAGCTTACAATCTAATAGGGTGGGACAGGTGGTACAGGTGGTACAAAAGGTTATAACTGTCGGGAATGAGCTCATGGAAGTGGTAGGAGATTAGTTGGAGACGTGATAGGCTTTCCTGAAGAGATGCGTTTTCAGGGATCGCCTGAAGGTAGCGAGAGTAGGGGATAGCCGGACCAGTGGAGGTAGCGAGTTCCAGAGGATTGGAGAGGCTCTGGAGAAATCCTGGTATGGAGGAAAAAAGTGACATTTATTAGACGGAGGAACCTGGATACATTTTTAAAAATCTGGAAGCCCTGGTAAGATAAAATGGGATGCCCTCCTTAACCACTTCCCGACCAGCGCACGACGATGTACGTCGACAGCATGGCACGGGCAGGCATATTGGCGTACATGTACGTCCAATATTCGTTGCCGCCGTGCCATCGGGAGCGCGCCGCCGGCGGCGCG
Organism: Lithobates pipiens; assembly: GCF_037356315.1. Classification (NCBI taxonomy): domain Eukaryota; kingdom Metazoa; phylum Chordata; class Amphibia; order Anura; family Ranidae; genus Lithobates; species Lithobates pipiens. Next base: position 627,512,916 of record NW_027507758.1, read on the forward strand.
CTCCCGCGCTGGTCGGGACCTCCGTGAGTCCGGTCGCGGGACCCGCGGACTCGATCGCCGCGGGCATCCCCGCGATCGTCTCACGGAGCGGCGGAATGGAGGAAATGCTGTATAAACAACATTTTCTCATTCTGCCTAGCAACTAGTGACGCTGATCTCTGCTCCATGTGATTGGAGCAGAGATCAGTGTACACTAAATGAAATCCCAACCCCCCCACAGTTAGTAACACACCCCTAGGAACACTTAACCCCTACACTGCCACCCACAGGTTAACCCTTTCACTGCCAGTGTCATTTACACAGGAATCACTGCATTTATATAGCAGTGATTACTGTATAAATGACAATGGTCCCAAAAATGTGTCAAAAATGTCCGATGGGTCCCCGACAATGTCGCAGTCACAATAAAAATCGCAGATCGCCGCCATTACTAGTAAAAAAAAAAATAATAAAAAATTATTAATAAAAATGCTATAAAACTATCCCTATTTTGTAAACGCTATAACTTTTGCGCAAACCAATCAATAATCGCTTATTGCGATTTTTTTTACCAAAAATATGTAGAAGAATACGTATCGGCCTAAACTGAGGGAAAAAATGTTTTTTTATATATTTTTGGGGGATATTTATTATAACAAAAAGTAAAAAATAATGCGTTTTTTTCAAAATTGTCGCTCTATTTTTGTTTATAGCGCAAAAAATAAAAACCGCAGGGGTGATCAAATACCACCAAAAGAAAGCTCTATTTGTGGGAAAAAAAGGACGTCAATTTTGTTTGGGAGCCACGTCGCACGACCGCGCAATTGTCAGTTAAAGCGACACAGTGCCGAATCGCAAAAAGTGGTCTGGTCTTTGACCAGCAAATTGGTCCGGTCTGAAAGTGGTTAAAGGGGATACTAGGAGGGGGGAGACCATACCCAAAGTCTAGGTGGATATGACCGGGGAAAATAGGGGGGAGTGGAGAAGGGGACCGGAAGTGGAAAATGAGAGAGAAATAAGATAGGAATAAGAACATATAATACACTGGTAGAAAATAGATATGGTGTATCGATGTGATGTTTTGCACTCTATTACAAGGGAGACTGTGGAGAAGGTGGGGGGAGGGAGGGATGGATTATAAAAAGGTTAGTGGGGTTATAAAAAAAAAGGCTAGAGAAATACAGATGAAAAGGGAGTCGAGGTACTGGTAGTAGCTGAATGGGCCTTTTAACGTTTTTCCTTGGCTCCCACTTTTTTTTTTTTTGTTGTTTTTCTTGTCTCTTCCCGTTTTTTCCCTTCTCTAAGGAAATAAATATGAAGGACGCAGAATAATGTAATGATGGTTATTTGATTTAATTAATACACGACAATGTAATGAGATTATACAGTAACACTATGTATATGGCTCGAGGTTCCTCTCGAATGGTGGTATGGACTTTTGTAAAAATCATAAAAAAAATAAAATAAAGGAGTTAGAAATTATGGGGCCCTGTACAGCCTACCTGACGGGGCGCCCTGACCCTGCCACTGGCCCCACCCACCTGCCTTGAAAAAAAAAAAAGCAAAAAGCAGATTTGTCTTCAAATGATTTTTATCTTCCTTTAGCCTGTTATAAATGTGATCAGACGTGGATCTGAACATGCCTCAGCCCATCCCTGCTCATGAGAATGCTGCAGCTGACTTTAAGGCTTCCGTTTTCCCAAAGCCATAAGGTACATATATTTTGCATTTTAAATCGGCTGAAGCATGCACTCCAATAATTATTTTAAATCTTTTCGGACCAATTCACACTAGCATTGCTCTCTGAAAAGCAATCTGCATTTGGATTGCTCTTCGGAGGGCAGTTGGCTGGTGGCGAGGAGGCGTTTGTATCAGTTGGTGGGTGGTGACAATGGGGGATAAAAGCAATGCAGTTGTGGAATATGTCATTTGCCCTCTGTTGCCTTTCCAGCATTGGGGTTAGTTTCAAACAAAGCCGATCCACTCAGCAAGGGATCCATGAGCTCATTCCCTACTGAATTGGAGATGAATAGGGCAGAGGTCCGTGTTTTCACATCCGTGCCCGTTCAGTTTGTGTCCACCTACAGCGTACAGGGGTGCACTTATAATGGCTCTATGGGTAGCCAGATGTAAACAGACTCATGTCCATTTACATCAAGGTAACCTCTGATCTGTCATGTTTAGGTCTGACAGTCCTTTTCTTGTACTCCCATAGACCTACACGGAGCTTTCAACCGGCCCACATGAAAAACTGACAGGTGGGCCTAATTGGAAAGCTTGGGTGAAAGGTTCTTAAAGCAGAGTGGTTGGGGGCAGTAAAAACACAAGTGTAAAGTAGGGATGCACCGAATGGGTTTTTTGGTGCCGATACCGAAAATGAAAAATACACTAGGCCGAAAAACCAAAACTGATGCCGAAACAGCACTGATACCGAAAATGACTGTTTTTAAAAAATATTTTTATACAGGAGATGGTCAGAGACTGGGGACATGGTTCAGGAGGTGGTCAGAGACTGGGGACATGGTACAGGAGGTGGTCAGAGACTGGGGACATGGTACAGGAGGTGGTCAGAGACTGGGGACATGGTACAGGAGGTGGTCAGAGACTGGGGACATGGTACAGGAGATGGTCAGAGACTGGGGACATGGTACAGGAGGTGGTCAGAGACTGGGGACATGGTACAGGAGGTGGTCAGAGACTGGGAACATGGTACAGGAGGTGGTCAGAGGCTGGGGACATGGTACAGGAGGTGGTCAGAGACTGGGGACATGGTACAGGAGATGGTCAGAGACTGGGGACATGGTACAGGAGGTGGTCAGAGACTGGGGACATGGTACAGGAGGTGGTCAGAGACTGGGGACATGGTACAGGAGGTGGTCAGAGACTGGCGGCATGGTACAGGAGGTGGTCAGAGACTGGCGGCATGGTACAGGAGGTGGTCAGAGACTGGCGGCATGGTACAGGAGGTGGTCAGAGACTGGCGACATGGTATAGGAGGTGGTCAGAGACTGGCAGCATAGTACAGGAGAGGGTCAGAGACTGGCGGCATGATAAAAGAGATAAGTGTGTTGTCCCCTGTGCAGCCAGTGTGTTGTCCCCTGTGCAGCCAGTGTGTTGTCCCCTGTGCAGCCAGTGATGCCCCCGTGCAGCCAATCTGGACGGGTAATCTGTCTATCACAGTTCACCGGACAAGGGGGAGGGGCTGTATGCGACGGCGCGCCACGGGGGAACACACAGCTATTGAAATTAAAGCTGTGATGTTCCCAGCACTCTATTGACCAGACGGCGGAGGCGGCTCTCCTGCGTTATAGATCTCCCATGATGGGCGGCACCAGGGGCGGGGGCGGTGCTCCGCCCCCACCCAGGCCCCGTCCCATTTTCGGCTCAATTAATGGCCGTTTTTTCCTGTCGACAAATTGCCGAAAAGGGCATTTTCGGCCGATATGTTTCGGCGGCCAAAATTTCGGTGCATCCCTAGTGTAAAGTAACGCTTCATCATTCTGATAAACACAGCACAGCAGGTGGTGTATGGCTCAGTCACAGTGTCACATGGCTGTTGGGTGGAGACTTTGTTATGGCTATACTTAGGGTTTTCCCGATACCACTTTTTTAAGACCGTGCACTAGTATGTTGGCACCAATGACTAAGTCAGAGGCAGATGGAGTGTCCTAAAGAACGATTTTAGGGACTTTAGAGTTAAATTTGAGGAAAAGGACCTCCTGAGAATACTACCTTGGAATACTACCGGTATTTCGAGCCACACCAGAAAGACAGAGGGAGATTAGGGAAGTAAACAAGTGGCTGAGGAGCTGGTGTAGTAAGGAGGGGTTTGGGTTCCTGGAGGACTGGGCCGACTTCTCACTCGATCACCAGCACTATAGAAGGGATGGACTGCAACTAAATGAGGAGGGTGCAGATCAGCTAGGAGTGAAGATGGCCAAAAAGTTAGAGGGGTTTTTAAAGTAGGCGACGGGGGGAGGGCCCAGAGGTAGAGATAATCAGCATGGAACATATTCCAGAGGGTAGTATTGGGGGCATTGGGGGAGATACTGTTGTACGAGGAGGATTTGGATTTTGTGGGAATTTCAGAGACCTGGTTCAACAGCTCTCATGATTGGCTGGCAAACATTCAAGGGTATACCCTTTATCGCAAGGATAGAGAGGGTAAAAAAGGGGGGAGGGGTATGCCTATATATCAAGAATAATGTACAAGTGAATGTGAGAGATGATATCACTAAGGGAGCTAGGGAGGAGGTGGAATCCTTATGAGTAGATCTCCAGAGGGATAAAGCTAAGGGGAAAATAATACTGGGAGTATGCTATAGGCCCCCTAACCTGAGGGATGAAGGGGAGACAGATCTGCTATCACAGATTGGATTAGCAGCAAGGATGGGAAGTGTTATCATAATGGGGGATTTTAATTCTCCAAATATAGACTGGCGGAAGGAACCAAGCATTCATCTAAGGCTCGCCAGTTCCTAAATGTCTTGCAGAACAATTTCATAGTTTACTGGATCTACTGTTTACTAACAATACCGACCTGACCACGGATGTGGAAATACAGGGCAATTTAGGTAACAGGTCAATTGGCTTCAGTATAAATCACACAAATAGGAAATATAAAGGGAATACAAAGACACTGAATTTCAAAAGAGCCAACTTCCCTAAACTACGAACCTTGCTAGATAAATTGGGATAAAATCTTAGGAACAAAGAACACGGAGGAGAGATGGGTTTGTTTTAAGAGCATATTAAATAAGGGCATTAGCCAATGCATCCCATTGGGTAATAAATTTAAAAGATCGAACAAAAGTCCTGGATGGCTTACTTTCAATATAAAAATGCATATAAAAGCAAAGGAGAAGGCCTTCAAAAAATACAAGGTTGAGGGATCATTATCAGCATTCCGTCTTTATAAAGAATGCAACAAGAAATGTAAGGGTGCAATAATTAGGGCGGCTAAGATAGAACACGAAAGACATAGCGAAGGAGAGCAAAAAAAAATCCCAAGAAGAGACGCATGCGCGGAGTTCCCCATGATGGCTGCTTAGCCACAGAGCTCCACACCGTTCCGGCCCTTTGAGCCCCACTGCAGCTGACAGAGTGCTTGGACTGAGCCCGCTCCAATGCAGAGCGATTGGGGACACCCCCAGGTATAACCTGATGTCAGGGTGCCCCGCTAGGAGGGACCTCTCCCATCAGCTGGAATCGACTCTGCAGCAACCTGGCCTATCCAAAATGGCAGCCACGGCTACACGAGGCACAGACACAGGGACAGAAGAATCCTTTGCTGATCAGGATGATGCTCCAGAACCTCTACACTGGGGAACAGTGAGTACACCTCATCTGATGATGATGATACATCACACCCCTGTATTAGCGGAAAGGGGTGGGGGGACACCTATTCGGCCCCGGGGGAGCCGCGCGGGTCACAGCGTGATCCCTTTGGGATGGCCTGCAGGGCCCATTGGGGCTGTTGGGGTTGGCTTCACTGCTTCCCCTGAATTCACCCCATCTTGTTTCAATCCCTGGATCCATGAGATTATCTCACAATTTTTCTATAGGGATGCTCTATGTGCATTTATTGAGGTAGATATAACAGATTACACTCCATTCATTTCAAGTATATAATGTTGACTGTACATCTCACATACATATGTCCTCCTTGATTGGCCATGTTGGACTTTGTTATGAGCTAATGTCTGTATTGTTATATTATGTACCTTTATTGCAAATCTCAATAAACACATTGAAACAGAATAAAACAAATAAATCCCAAATATGTAAACAGTAAAAAAGGGAGGACAGACCATATTGACCCCATAAAGAATGAGGAAGGACATTTGGTTACAAAGGATGGCGAAGGTATTGAATTTATTCTTCTCCTCAGTCTTCACGAGGGAATCGGGGGGCCTCAATAACCAAAACTGCACTGTTTATCCACATGACACATCACAGGAAGCACCTCCATGGCTAACAGAGGACAGAATTAAAATTAGACTTGGGAAACTTAACGTTAATAAATCACCGGGAACCAGATGGCTTGCATCCGAAGGTACTTGGGGAACGCAGTCAAGTAATTGCCAAACCATTGTTCATAATTTTTACTGACAGTCTACTGACTGGAATGGTACCAGTTGATTGGAGAAAAGCCAATGTAGCACCAATATTTAAAAAGGGCCCAAAATACATCCCTGGGAATTGCAGACCAGTTAGCCTAACATCAATAGTATGCAAACTCTTGGAGGGGATGATAAGGGACTATATAAAAGATTTTAGTAATGAGAACGGTATCATTAGCAGTAATAAACGTGGATTCATGAAGAATCGTTCTTGCCTTAACCTTCTATGAGGAGGTGAGCTGCCATCTTGATCAAGGAAGGCCCGTAGACGTGGTGTATCTTGACTTTGCAAGACCATTTGACACAGTTCCCCATAGACATTTACTGTGCAAAGTAAGGTCCGTTGGCATGGACCATAGGGTTAGTACATGGATTAAAAACTGGCTACAAGGGTGAGTTCAGAGGGTGGTGATAAATGAGGAGTACTCGGAATGGTCAGGGGTAGTGGGGTCCCCCAGGGTTCTGTCCTGGGACCAATCCTATTTAATTTGTTCATAAATGACCTGGAGGATAGGAGTAAACAGTTCAATCTCTGTATTTGTGGACGATACTAAGCTAAGCAGGGCAATAACTTCTCCACAGGATGTGGAAACCTTGTAAGAAGATCTGAACAGATTAATGGGGTGGGCAATTACATGGCAAATGTAGAAAAATGTAAAATAATGCATTTGGGTGGCAAAAATATGAATGCAATCTATACACTGGGGGAGAACCTCTGGGGGAATCTAGGATGGAAAAGGACCTGGGGGTCCTAGTAGATGGGCTCAGCAATGGCATGCGATGCCAAGCTGCTGCTAACAAAGCAAACAGAATATCGGCATTAAAAAGGGGATCAAATCCAGAGATGAAATGATAATTCTCCCACTCTACAAGACTCTGATCTGGCTGCACCTAGAGTATGCTGTCCAGTTCTGGGCACCAGTCCTCAGGAAGGATGTACTGGAAATGGAGCAAGTACAAAGAAGGGCAACAAAGCTAGTAAATCGTCTGAAGGATATTAGTTATGAGGAAAGGTTGTGAGCACTTAACTTATTCTCTCTGGAGAAGAGACGCTTGAGAGGGGATATGATTTCAATTTACAAATACCATACTGGTGACCCCACAATAGGGATAAAACTTTTTTGCGGAAGGGAATTTACCAAGACATGTGGCCACTCATTAAAATTAAAAGAAGGGGTGTGGCTTGGCACGCGAGGGAGCTCCGCTGACTCACACAGCCGTAAACAGCCCTACACCCGACCACCAGCTCCCAGATCCCGGGAAAGAGGTTGAACAACACCCCTCACTCTCGCCCACGCCGCGGATCGGCTGCATACCCTGCAAGAAACATCTCTGAGCTATTTAAGAGCAAATCTGCTACACACAGCAGCAGCCTGGGATCCAAGATGGCGCCGACACACCACGAGGAGGAGTATAATGAAGATTGACAATCTGCTCCAGAGGACTCAGGCAGGGGTAAGACGAGATCAGATCTCCCCCTAACTTACTCTGACATGTCTATGATTGCTGCGGATATCAAATCTACTTTCTCTGCAGCGATCACGGACTTAAAGATAAACCTGCTAGTGCTTAATGAAAATCTGTTATCTGCAGAGGCTTCAGGGAAACGGAGAGATAAGGCCATTACTAGGCTTGAGAAGATATCATTTACACAGGCCCAGCATTTCATAGAAATTAACAGGCACATTGAAGATCTGGATAACAGAGGCAGGAGATGTAATATAAGAGTAATGTGATCCCAGAATCAGTAGACCATGACCAGATTGTACCAGTGCTTCAGAGGGTCTTTAATAGCCTGCTAGAAAGACAAGAGGACACAGAGATCGACTTTTTCAGAGCTCACAGAGCCCTGAGGCCAAAGGGCCCTGAGACTGCCCCACCGAGGGATATAATCTGCTGTCTTCAAAGTTTCACCCTAAAAGAAGATATCATGCGCAAGGCAAGGAGAAACTACCAAATAGTGTTTAATGGAGAAACCATAATGCTATTTTAGGATCTCTCCCAAATCACCCTAAAAAACAGGTGAGCCTTACGCCCCCTGCTGGAGAAATTGAGGGACAAAGATTTGAGATACACGTGCCGTTTCCCATTCGCCCTTACAGACTCACATCGTGGACAACATATCCTGCGCACACCTGCTGACCTGCCAGACTTTTGCACTGCATTGAACCTAGGTCACACGGATTTACCTGACTGGTACTCAGACTTCCTTCAGGCCCCTCTGGAAAGAAGCCACCCCCCAGGTCCCCATTTTCCACACCTGATAAGGGGCAAGCCAAGAAGCAAAAACAGTGTCGCGGAGGCAGATCCAGGACAGGGACTCCAAAATCACAAGCTGATTCAGCCAAAGAACAAGATGATGATTAATCCACCTGCATTCTGCCCTCTTTATCACTTCAGCACCATAAGATGAGCCGAGATAGACACCACCTATGAGGCGCCCAGAACTCGCAGTGATCAGTTACTCACACATTGTGCACTTTACTTTACGCAACTTCTGGGGTAGCTGACTTACTTAGCCAAACCTTTCTCCCCACTAACAGCCAATTTGCACAACCGTGGAACTCTGCAGATCATTGCTGACTTTCGAAACTCCATGTTGACACACATAATTTAACAAATTGGCAAGATTCACCATTGATGCCTCTCCCATTGGAAAGCACTAAGAACTTAAATAGTGCCTCATCCTGAGACTTCCTAGCTCTAAGGAACTTGGGCAAACAGCACTGACAATGACTCTTTGCATTAATCTTAATTTTTTCCCCTTTAGGTCGGGATTACAAATTTACAAATCTACGACTTCCCAAGTTTATATGTTTAACTGTTAACTGAATATACGTTTTATATGTGCACTTCTCGATAAGTTTCCATGTTTCAATTCTAGCACCTACGGTTACGTCTGTGTGTACAACAGCCAATCACTCCCCTAGGTCTTTTAGTTTAATCTATCCCTAGTATACAACACAGGTGGACTGCCGCTGCTTTGTTTGCTGCCTCCCTTCTACCCCGCAGAGTGACCTAGTGCTCCTGATTAAGGACACAAGGGACACTAAGACAATAAGTGGGTGCTTTCTCCTGAGTGGGTAGACCCGCTGAGGAGACGTACCACTGACAAAAAAACGACTTCTCTCACCTATATATTTAAATCTTCTCTTACGTCCTACCTGTTTCCCCTCCCCTTACCTACTTTCCCTGCTCCTACCCCATGTACGTAGGAATAACCATTGTTTGCTTCAATTTAGCTCTAGAACAAGTGTTAATCTGCCTCTGTCAATTTTGTTTCTCGCATTGGGACCCTTGGAGCATCTCCTCCTGTGCCACCCAGATGGCCTACTCATCATTGGGACACAACCCTTCGGTGATATTGCATAATATCAGAGGTCTGAACATTCCAGAATGTCGCTCCACCTTACTACATGAGCTCAAAAAAGGTAGCCCCCATTTCGTGTTTCTTCAAGAGACACATTTCAAAACAATTCACACACCCAAACTTACAAATCAATATTTTACAAGAGCCTTTCATGCCACCAACAGAGACTCCAGGTCAAAGGGGTCTCAATTTTAGTAAGCAAGGATGCACTATTCAAGTTGTTAGAACAAAAGACTGACCCGTAAGGAAGATTTATATTCCTAAAGGGGACATACGGAATACACCAGTGACCCTTGTGAATGTGTACTTCCCAAACAGAGCACATGTCATGTTCTGCCAGCAAATTACTAGAAAACTCCAGGGGTTCTCCGCAGGCTGCTTAATACTAGGCGGTGGCTTCAACGTTCCGCTAAATCCACTGACAGACACCTCAAATGGCAAATCATGTCTCACCTACAGAATAATCCAAAATATTTAAAATTCATGTTACAATCTCTACACTTGACGGACACATGGCGCTTTCTTAACCCTGAAGGCCGAGACTTTACACATTATTCCAACCCCCACTCCAGATATGCCTGATTAGACTACTTATTTATCACACAGAGGGACCTATCCTCAGTAGAAGCAGCTCATATTGGGATTCAGACCACTCCCCAATATCACAAAAATTTATCTAATGCCCCCCCCCCCCACACCCAGAAAACCAACATGGAGACTTAACGCATCTCTGCTGACGGATCCAACCTTACTGCCCGCAATCACCACAGCTCTAAAGGAATTTTTTTGCCATAATTCAACATAAGAAGCTGATCCGCTCATGGAATGGGAAGCCCATAAATGTACAATTAGAGGAGAACTGATCAGATGGGGCTCTAAATGCAAAAGAGAGAGGGAGAACAACATCCGTAAGCTAGTAACACAAATAAACACTTTAGAATCCCGTCACAAGCAATCTCTTTCAGTACAGTCAGCCGAAAAATTACTTGAAACTAGAAAGGAACTCCAACACATTCTTGACTCTAAAACCAAACGCATGCTTTTCTTCAGGAGGAAATTATATTATGAGTCAGGCAACAAGCCGGGCAAATTCTTGGCCAGGGCGTTGAGGGATCACACATGCTCAAACAACATAGCAGACATTAAAAAAAAATAATGGTAACATAGATGTGAACATAGAAATGATAGCTGCACACTTTCACGAGTTCTACACTAAGCTATATAACCTCCCATCCCAACATAAACCACAGGGTTTAGAAGGCGATAAGGCACGTATCATCCAAGACGATTTGAACAAAGGCGAACTACCGAGACTACAGGACCTAGACTCATCTTTATTAGAAGCACCGATAACCCAAGTAGAAATCAAACTACTGAAATCTGGGAAAAGTCCAGGCCCAGACGGCTTCTCTGCCATTTACTACAAAACTTTTGAAAATGTGATTACTGAACCGTTCGCTGCCACCTTGAACTCCATGTCTACACCTAGGGAAATAACACCAGATTTCCTTTCCGCTTACATTGCAGTGATTCCTAAAGCTGGCAAGGACCTCACGGACTGCGCCAGCTACCGTCATATTTCCTTATTGAATACAGTTGCCAAACTCTTCGCAAACATTATCCATTTGGGACCCCTTCCAGATCTCATTGGTCTGGAACAGGTGGGCTTTGTACCAGGAAGGGAGGCAAAAGATAATGTTACCAAAGCCCTGCTTCTCATTCATGCAATGCAGGGCAGGGACATCAAGGGACTTCTCCTCTCCATGGATGCGGAGAAGGCCTTCGATAGGGTGGCATGGGATTTCACGATGGCAGTATGCAGTCATGTGGGTTTAGGCCCTCGCATGCTGTCATGGACCTCTGCTCTATACCACAATCCCACAGCAAAATTGAAAATTAATGGCTCCCTATCTGAGAAGGTCCACATAAGAAATGGCACTCGGCAAGGATGCCCTTTGTCCCCATTGCTGTTCATCTTGACCTTAGAACCTTTCATTAGAATAATAAAACTGAACGAAGCGATTAAAGGATTCACAGTACAGGGCAGGGAGTTCAAGCTGGCAGCGTACACGGATGACCTCCTGTTTTTCAAACCCAATAATCGGCATCCCTGACTTACTAAAAGAATTCAGTCACTACGGCTATATTTTGAATTTGAAGATAAATTACACAAAGTCCGAAGCATTAAACATTTCGCTTCCAGACAACTTACTAAAGGCCCATACACATGATCGGACTTTTGACAACAAACATGAAAATTAGCTGTTTTAAGGCAACATCCGACCGCGTGTACGCTCCATCGGACAAACTTTTTCGGTTTTCATCTGACTTTTGTTGGCTGTGCGAACGGACAAACTTTTTGACAACATAAGTCCGATGGAGCAAAGTCTGATCGTGTGTACACAAAACCATCGGACTTTTGTACAAAGTACAAACATGAATGCTCAGAACCAATGCAAAAGATCAGACAACAATACAGAAGTTGACCAAAGGGTGGCGCTGGAGTAATTGAACTTCCTCTTTTGAAGTGTCATCAGTACGTTGAAACGTCACTACATTCGTGTTTGTTGCCTAAAAAGTCAGATCGTGTGTATGCAATACAAATTTACGCCCAACGCCCTTTGTACAAAAGTCCACTGGAAAGTTTGTACAAAGTCCGATTGTGTGTATGAGGCTTTACATTGACCAAATCCAACTCAAACTTTAGGTGGGACACTAGAGCTATTAAATACTTGTGAACTTGGTTGACCCCACAAATTCAGACCATCTATGAGCACAATTTTCCACACCTATTAAAAAGTTGTACAGGGGACATCACAAAATGGCAAAACGGGATACTTTTCATTATTTGGGCGGGCAGCAATAGTCAAAATGATAATCTTACCCAAATTTCTTTACTTAATGAGAACCTTACCCATTAAAATACCTCCACATTTCTTTAGAATACTCAACTCAGTTCTACTGAAGTTCCTCTGGAACCAGCAAAAACCCAGAATAAAACTGGATAGGTTGACCAACTCTAAAGAGGGGGGTGGGATAGGGTTACCGCACTTCAACTACTATTACTACGCCTCCCATTTATCAAGAATAATTGACTGGCATTTCCATGGTCAAGCGAAAGATTGGATAGCACTGGAGGAATTTCTATACGTAGCCCCACTGAGATTCTCCCCATGGACCCCAAGGTCCAACAATCTCGTTAATAGCCGTACTCACCCCATTACAGGTTACACCTTAGAGATCATTCGCCACATCGCCAACCGCAAAATTCTTACCTTCCCCCTGACACCATTGGAGGACAATCCTGCTTTCCCCCAGGCATAAACAATGCAATATTTCAACCTACCCAACGCAACACCCCACTACTAGCGGGTGATTGCTACACTGGAGGCAAATTTAAACAATTACCTGCAGTAAAACTTGATAGCAACTTACCGCAATTGAGCTGGTGGTCACACTTTCAACTAAGAAGCTATCTAACTAATGCTGCGTACACACGAGCGAATTGTCCGGCGTACGTAGTCCGGCAAACAATCCGGCGGATAGTCCGGCGGACTTTCTACCGAACAGACTTGGCCACACACGGACACACAGAAAGTCCGGCGTTTGCTAGCGCGATGACGTACAACACGTACGATGGGACTAGAAAAAGGAAGTTCAATAGCCAGTAGCCAATAGCTTCCTTTTTCGTACTTGCTTCTGAGCATGCGTCATTCTTAGTCCACCGGACTAGCATACTGATGAACGTATTGTCCGCTGAAACCCAAGTCCGGCGGAAAGATTGGACTGCAAAAATACTTTCTAAGTCCGCCGGACTTTACGCTGGAAAAGTCAGCTGAAGCCCACACACGATCGGATTGTCCGGTGAAATGCGTTTCGGAGGACTTAGTACGCCAGACAATTTGATCGTGTGTACGCGGCATTAAAAAGAACACACACAAGACTTCTATAAACCCCTAACTGACCTGGAGTCGGTGTGCCATGGTGGCTCTCCACTTGCCAAATCCACTTCGATAACATACTTGTGGCTACAATCAGCTAAGAACACGGGAACAGACGGCCACAGGTGGAGATGGTCGGAGGAGCTGTGGGAGGAGATCACGGACACGCAATGGAGGTATGCTTGCAATCTAGCACATAAAAGTACTATAAGCTCGAAAATACAGGAAACGGGCTACAGGCTGCTAACACATTGGTATAATACACCTGACAAACTCCACAGATGGGATCCACAAAAATCAGCACTATGCTGGAGATGCCAAACAAATAGAGGCACGCTATTCCACATTTGGTGGCAATGCCCCTTGATTATTCCTTACTGGAGCAATATCAAAAAACTGATTAAAAAAATAACGGAGACCACATTGAAATGAAATGGAGCTTGTTGCCTGTTACATATCACTCACTTTACTCTCGAAAAGTACAAAAACTCATTATCCAAACACCTCCTTAATGCGGCCAAAACATTGATCCCACTATACTGGAGATCTGCACAGGTGCCCTCCATCTCAGAATGGTTAAATAAAGTCAGAGACATATGTGAAATGGAGGACACTCTGGCACAAGACAATGGCAGAACAGAAAGCTTTAAAAAAAAAACTGGCAACCTTGGTTTGCATTCCGATATTCCCAGGACCATGAAGATGCCAAATCCATACATTATTAATAAAGATTAACATATAAACCTCTTATAAAAGCGTGTAATAGCTTCCTTTATAATTCCTCAGTGATTATAAAAGCAAACATTGTTCCTGATTCACCTGCTCCCCCCCCCCCACCCCACGCATCAATTTTTCTCTTGTTTATTTTTCTTTTCAAACAGTACCAATTGTGGTATATGATGAGGAACCACAATGGTTTGTAGTCAAATTTATGGATATACTTGTACTACTTCTCTCTTTGTGTTCCCTGACCGATGCCAGAGGCGAAACCACAATCTCCGGACTTGCCCCTAGAAAATTTAGCATTCATTGCTTGGTTCTAGCCTTATACACCAACTACCATATATATCTAAGCTTCTTAATGTACCCCCTAATCATATAAGTTTGTTGTAATGATGTTCTGTGTACATTATGCCGTTGTATCTGCGGCTTACGTATTGTGCACTTGATCTTTTTTTCTTTTCAATAAAACCAAATGTTTAAAAAAAAAAAAATTTGAAGAAAAGAGGTTTAATCTTAAATTGCGAAAAGGGTTTTTTACTGTAAGAGCATCAAGGATGTGAAATTCCCTTCCACAGGAGGTGGTCTAAGCGGGGAGCATCGATAGTTTCAAGAAACTATTAGATAAGCACCTGAATGACCACAACATACAGGAATATACAATGTAATACTGACATATAATCACACTCATAGGTTGGACTTGTGTCTTTTTTCGGCTTCATCTACTATGTAACTATGTAATACAGACTTACAATATCTTCTTTATAGTTCTGAAGAAATGTAACTCCAGACAAAAAAAAAAAGAACAGTAACGGCGCAAAAATCAACTGAATATCCAGAGTTAGTTATAACGGGGGGCACAAGAGAAAATGGATGGTGCTTGAAATAAATCAGTTAAAATAAGTCCAAGTCATTCAATTAAAATAAGTTCATAGGGAAGCACTGTAGGCAGCAACCTTTAGAGTAGAAGCAAACACTCTTTTGTGAGTAGCAAATGGCTACTCACAAAAATGGTATGAATAAAGGCATGTAAATATTTCCAAAATGGCACAGTGCTTCTGCGGTCCAAGCTGCTGTCCTGTTGGTATAAGGCCAGGCTGGGTGCAAGGATGGTCTGGGGGTGCTAGCAAAAACAGCTGTTGGCGTTGCTCTGATATCCTTATCTGACTGATGGGCACTGATAGGTGGCACTGACGTATGGCAGTGATAGGTGGCACTTATGGGCACTGTTAGGTGGCATTTATAGGCACTGGTGGGCAGGCACTAAAATGCAGCAATAAATAACATGAGAGGAAAGGAAGGATTTATTTTCCAATGCTATCCTGCGATGTCTATCTTGGTACACCCTGCACTCAGCCTCATTAAGCAGTAGCGGACATCTTGTTACACCCAGCCTGGACTATATGGGCTGGGTGTAACAAGATGTAATTTGCTGGTTTTCTGTGGCCAAGTGCAGGGTGTACTAAGATGGACATCCAACCGCTGACTGAGACAGAACGTCACTTCCATTACTGAATGTGAGGGCTCCAGTCACCTAACCTGATGGAAACTGAGGCTGCGCCCTGCACCCCTGCCAGCTTACCTAGTTCCACTGCTGTTGAGTGCTCTCCCTCCGCTATGCCCTCTCTGCCCGCTGACTTCCAGTTGCGTGCAGCAACGCCACCTCTCCCAGGTATCGGATCAAGCATCGGGAGCATTTGTGCGAGTACAAGTACTAGTGCAAATGATCGGTATCAGGACAACCCTAGCTGTACTGTGTACAGTCTGTAACACTCACTACAGCCATAAGGTAACCAACAATCATGGAACACTGTGACCAAGCCGTACACCACCTGATGAGCATAAGACACCATTGGGGAGTCTACCTTCCTTCCAGAGTAGTAGTCACTGTGTGTGATGTGTGCTGCCACTTATCTGAGGTTGTGTAGTGATTACACACGCTGCTCCCTTTCAGCTGTCTGCCCGTGTAGTACCCCCGCCAACACATTACACATGCTGCTTCCTTCAGCTGTCTGCCTGTGTAGTGCCCTCGTCAACATATTACACACACTGCTCCCTTTCAGCTGTCTGCCCGTGTAGTGCCCTTGACAACACATTAAACACACTGCTCCCTTTCAGCTGACTGCCCATGTAGTGCCCTCGCCAACACATTACACACGCTGCTCCCTTTCAGCTGTCTGCCCATGTAGTGCCCTCGCCAACACATTTACGCATGCTGCTCCCTTTCAGCTGTCTGCTCGTGTAGTGCCCTCGCCAACACATTACACACGCTGCTCCCTTTCAGCTGTCTGCCCATGTAGTGCCCTCGCCAACACATTATGCACACTGCTCCCTTTCAGCTGTCTGCCCATGTAGTGCCCTCGCCAACACATTAAACACACTGCTCCCTTTCAGCTGTCTGCTCATGTAGTGCCCTCGCCAACACATTATGCACACTGCTCCCTTTCAGCTGTCTGCCCATGTAGTGCCCTCGCCAACACATTATGCACACTGCTCCCTTTCAGCTGTCTGTCCACGTAGTGCCCTCGCCAACATATTACACACACTGCTCCCTTTCAGCTGTCTGTCCACGTAGTGCCCTCACCAACACATTACACACGCTGCTCCCTTTCAACTGTCTACCCACGTAGTGCCCTCGCCAACACATTTACGCATGCTGTTCCCTTTCAGCTGTCTGCTCGTGTAGTGCCCTCGCCAACACATTACACACGCTGCTCCCTTTCAAATGTCTGCCTGTGTAGTGCCCTCGCCAACACATTAGACACACTGCTCCCTTTCAGCTGTCTGCCCATGTAGTGCCCTCGCCAACACATTAAACACACTGCTCCCTTTCAGCTGTCTGCCCATGTAGTGCACTCGCCAACACATTATGCACACTGCTCCCTTTCAGCTGTCTGCCCATGTAGTGCCCTCGCCAACACATTATGCACACTGCTCCCTTTCAGCTGTCTGTCCACGTAGTGCCCTCGCCAACACATTACACACGCTGCTCCCTTTCAACTGTCTACCCACGTAGTGCCCTCGCCAACACATTTACGCATGCTGCTCCCTTTCAGCTGTCTGCTCGTGTAGTGCCCTCGCCAACACATTACACACGCTGCTCCCTTTCAAATGTCTGCCTGTGTGGTGCCCTCGCCAACACATTAGACACACTGCTCCCTTTTAGCTGTCTGTCCGTCTCATGTCAAACTCTCCCCCAGTCCGCTGCACTTACTGAGCGAGTGCTGCTCAAAATGATCACTCAGCCAGCATAAGCAGTGGGTGGCCGAGGCAGGAACTATCTGCACAGCTCAATATACAGCAAGGACTTATCTGCCTGCGCCCGAAAATGGAGAAAAAGTCCCTCCCACACCCCCCCTGCTGCTCTCTCCTCCGGAGCTACCCTGCTGACCAGATGTGGCTCAGGAAAATAGAATTAAACCCTTATAAGCAAGTAGAATCGGGGGTGTGGTTTAACAAAAGTCATTTATTTAAGCAGAAATTAACTATAAGGCTTCCCGGATCCCCCCATGTGGAGGTGATCGGGCCCGATACAACAGGGCCGGTTGTACTGCCCTATATGGATGGAGTCCTGGTTTAGGGGAACCAATCTGTTCATGTCTAGTAATGATGTTTTTATTTAAATTTTAGTAGATGGACGGGAGATGAGGAAAACCTCAGAGGATTGTCTCACTTTGTCTCCAGACTGTAAAGTAGAAGATGAGGACATCACACAGTATAGTCCAGGAGAAAACCCGACTACCTCAAATGATCATCCAACACCACACAGTGTAGATGGACCGTCATATTCCTCTTATCTTGAGGAACCTCAGACTGTGAGGGATGGTGCCGCCCTTCCAACAGATACGATTTTTTCCTGTACTGAGTGCGGGAAGTGTTTCCCTTTTAAATCCCAGCTTAATGTGCATATAAGATCTCACACAGGCGAGAAGCCGTATTCATGTCCTGAGTGCGGGAAATGTTTTTCACAGAAGTGCGATCTTTACAGACATCAGAGATCTCACACTGGGGAGAAGCCATATTCCTGTCCTGAATGCGGGAAATGTTTTTCAGTGAAATCCAGTCTTTACACACATCAGAAATCTCACACAGGGGAGAAGCCATATTCTTGTCGTGAGTGCGGGAAATGTTTTTTACAGAAGTGCGATCTTTACAAACATGAGAGATCTCACACTGGGGAGAAGCCGCATTGCTGTCCTGAGTGCGGTAAACGTTTTTCGCAGAAGTCCAGTCTTTCCACACATCAGAGATCTCACACAGGGGAGAAGCCATATTCTTGTCGTGAGTGTGGGAAATGTTTTTCACAGAAGTGCGATCTTTACACACATCACAGATCTCACACGGGGGAGAAGCCGTATTCCTGTCCTGAGTGTGGGAAATGTTTTTCACAGAAGTCCGATCTTTCCAGACATCAGAAATCTCACACGGGGAAAAGCCATATTTCTGTCCTGAGTAAGGGAATTGTTCCTCACTGAAGTTTTGTCTTCCTGTACTTTAGGGATCCCACACAACCCTTGAGGTGTATTAGTGCCTTGAGTGCGGGAAATGTCTTCTATATGAATGTTGCTGGACATCACAGCTCTCATGTGGGGAAGAAGCACACCCTGATATACACCTCAGATATACTCCATGGCTGATCTTAGTCATGTAAAAAACTGTTCCAGGGGTGTGGAAATTTTTTGAAAAAACGACTTGTCCAAGGGACTAAATCCGGGTCCCAATCTCCTTGTCCCTTATGACAATCTCCTTGTTCCTCATCTACCAGAGAGCTCAGCAGCGGTGTGGGAGTTCATTGAAAACTACAAGCCGACATCGGCAAAGGACAGAACTCTGTGAATGAATGGCACGGCCGCGCTCTTTTCATAAAGTGACAGCCGGTACGGGGAACTTTTCCCCACACTGCTGTTACACAGAGGGCTCGGATCGCTGAGCCGCTGAAGGAACATGTAACATGTTGCCGAAGGTGAATGTTTCCTTTAACACTTTCACTGCCAGAGTAGTAGTTGCATTTTTTTTGCCCACATGTTTAACCCCTTTAATACCAGACATGCTCACCCCCTTCCCGCCCAGACCAATTTTCAGCTTTCGTCGCTCTCACACTTTTGAATGACAATTACTTACCCGTATGAAATTTTAATCTTTTCCCCACAAACAGAACTTTCTTTTGGTGGTATTTGATCACCTCTGGGGTTTTTATTTCTTGTGTTACAAATAAAAAAAGGCAGAAAATGAAAAAAATATTTTTCTTTGTTTCTGTTATAAAATTTTGTAAATAAGGAAATTATCTCCTTCACTGATGGGCACTGATGAGGAGGCACTAATATGCAGCACTGATGGGTGACACTAATGACGAGGTACTGACAAGTATCCCTGATTGGCACCGATTGGGATACATGGTGGGCACTGATTGGCATCACTGGCGATCATTGCTAATGGGCCTGTACTGATAATCAATGCGGAATATTAAGGATGAGCTCAGGCGTGTTCGCAAACAGCACGTGCAGAGCCCACTAGGAAGTGGGCACTGCACAGCGTTAATCACAGGCAGTGAGACATTTCCTGATCTCTGCAGCCGTGCATCGGGTCTCACTGCTTGTAATTAGTGCTCCGTAGTGCCGACTTCCTGGCAGGCTCTGCACGTGCTGTTTGCGAACACGCCTGAGCTCATCCTTACCGAATATAAGTGCAGATCCCCCTCTGTCAGGAGAGCCCTGATTGGCTCTCCTCTGCTCATATCTTGTCAGCATGAATAAAGGAAAACCGATAACCGGCACTTCCTGGTTACAATGTAATTAGCTTTGATTGGACACAGCTGATCACATGGTAAAGAGACTACGTCATAGGCTTCTTACCAAGATTGGAGATACGGTGTGTGTCAGAGCGACACACTGCACCACCGATTGCCGCACGCCTGGGCGGCTTATTCTTCTGGATGTCATATGATGTCCAGTCTGGATAATGGAACCCCCGCCCGGCCATCATTCTGCTATAGGCCGTGTGGGAAGGTGTTAAACAATCATTTTAGGCCTGAAGATTATATAAAACCCCCAAAATATTATATATTTTCTGAAAGCAGACACCCTAGAGAATAAAATAGTGGTAGTTCCAATTTTTTATGTCACATGATATTACCGTAAAAGTCTAGGAAACGCAACATTTTTGTAAAAAAAACACACGGGGGGGGGGGGGCGTGGTCTAAAGCTGCATGGCGTATGGTGTGCAGAGTGAGAGCTCCAGCTGACAACATCTCCTTCATACCGATCCTTAGTGGGGGGTAATCCTGCCTATTCTGCACAGACAGCCTGCCCATAACACCCTACACTACGCTCGCAAGTAGGAATAGATGTGACCTAACACTAACTGATTATGGCAGGGGCATCCCTAATATGTGTTAAACAGCAGAAAAAAGAGAGAAATGGGACTTTGAGTGAGGCAGGTCACTGAATGGATACCTTATTCAATTAATTTATACAATTATTTATTAATAATAACAAGTCACGTTATAGAGGATGTAAATCGGTAAATAGCACGCAATATACTATGATAGACTTGTAAGAATATATAATTGTTATACAGAATAAGGAAAAACATAATCAGCATAATGCCCTGTACACACGGTCGGACTTTCCGACAGAAAATGTGCGATCGGATCGTGTTGTTAAAAAAAACTCGATCATGTGTGGGCTCCATCTGACTTTTTCCATCAGAATTTCCGAGACACAACACTTGAGAGCAGGATCTAAAATTTTCCGACAACAAAATCCAATCGTTTAAATTCTGATCGCGTGTAGACAATTCCGACGGACAAAGTGCTACGCATGCTCAGAATAAATTCCGAAACGAAAGCTATTAGCTACTGGCCTATTTATAGTCCCGTTGTACTTGTTTTATGTCAACGCATTAAGAACAATTGGATTTTCCGACAACTTTGTGCAACCGTGTGTATGCTAGACAAGTTTGGGCCAAAATCCGTCTGAAAAAATCAGACGGATTTTGTCATCGGAAAGTCCGACCATGTGTACAGGGCATTACAGTTACATATTAAAACACTCATCCATTCATAAAAAATTCAATGAATATAATCGATTGCTCATGGTGAGCCAAGCTTCTCTAGACATCAGTTTGATGTAACTCGACGCACGTTTCATGGCTCATGCCAAACATCAGGAGTAAAATGCTCTGAAATTAAATCAATGTTATCTATAAACAGAGGATATCCTTTAAATGGTGAACAATCTCTCAAAATAAAAGTGTATAACTTACAATACGATCCAAAGGTGACGCCCAACCTTGAATCCAAGGGAAAACAGGGGACAAGGATGATCATCTCCCCCGGGGCTGAGGTGGGGAGTCCCATCCAAACCGGAGACAGCAAACAGGTGAAGACCAGGCGACCATGTCACGACCATGTGAATCTAGTGTATGTTACTCTGCAAGAGTATAAAAATAAAACCATGTGAAATGTGACTATTAATTAATGAGATAAGCCTATACCTGTAAGTGAGTGAAGTAATGAATAATGGTGGTTATTGCTATAATGGTATCAGGTGTATTAGTTGAAAAACTACAGCCCAAGGAAGTGTGTGTGTACATATACCAACAAAAAATATAACCAAAAACAAAAAAACAGAACCACCAAATAGTGGTGGCTGTATAATGTAAAACTAAAAAAAAACAAGGAGATGTGGTAAATATGAGTAAACCTTAATTACCTTATGTGTTGTTCTGTGACCCTAAGCATGCCTGATATCCTACTTGTGTAAATGGTCCAAGTGAAATGGTCAGCCGGCCAGCCCAAACAGCTTATATCCCTGGCAAATGGCGGGTCCCCACCAACATAATGTGCCCCAATTAGATGGAAAGAGGGAATCTGCTCAATGCTCAGGCAAGTTAATGCACTGAGCAGGGCATTCGATCATGATGCCAATGCATAGGAGGCAAAACCCCGCCCCCAACCTGTATAAGGCAATAGTGGGGGAAGGGAAGAGACTGCTATGCATCGTAGCCCGGGGTCAGAAGGCACCCCATCACCCCCACCTCCCCCCAGAAAGGGGGCCTATCCAAACACTCGCAAGTAAGTCGCCTCCAAAATGGGCTTCTGAGGCTCTTGCAAAGATGGACAGATTTTGCCACGAGGTGCGTGACATGGCGGAGGAAGATGGCGCTGTTCCCCCTCCGGGGGTGGAGGACCCGCCTTCGGGGGACACCGCCAGAATCCTAGAAGCCATCTCATTATGCCAGACCACCCTCACCTCTAAAATAGAGGAGGTAAACATTAACATATCCCTCATTCGGCAAGATATCCACAAGCTGAGGGAGAGGGTGACTGAGACAGAGCGCAGGATTGGACACGTGGAAGATGAAATCTCATCATTGCAGATCACCACCGAGTGGTTACAGTATCAACTCAGAACAGTTGATAATCTTACCGGAGAACAGGCTCCACAGATGCAACCTTTGGTTTGTGGGTCTGCCTGAGAGGGCTGAAGGCTCAGACCCCCCCACATTCCTAGAGAACCTGCTCATCAAAACCATCAGCAGAGAGGCCTTCTCATCCACATTTGTGGTGGAGCGTGCATATCGCCTGGCTGCTCGCCCCCGCCAACCGGAGCCCCCCCGCACACCTTTATAGCCAAGCTCTTGAATTACAGTGACTGAGATACCATTCTATGCCTCACCCGTGAGAGAGACAATATTCCTTTTGGCATCATACATATCGCAGTATTCCCAGGCTTCTCCGCTGAAGTACAAAAGAAAAGTGCGCAATTCACAGAGGAAAAGCGGCAACTACGCATCCACCACCTGGCCTATGCTATGCTATTCCCAGCCCGACTTCCTGTAATCTGGGATGGTAAGGCCCATTTCTTTGAAGATCCTGTTCTGGCTTGAGCACCGCGACGAGGCTGGTCCTGCACCCACCTAACTCTTCTGTGGATGTCACTCTTGTTCCTGCTTGTGAATGGGTACCTGCTTGCCTTGATCCTGCAGACTGTGGAGCAGTCATCCTCTCTTGAAACCTGAGTTAGACTCTTTCTTTCCCATATATGCCTACCTTGACATACCTAGACCAATTCTGGAGTTGCCTATACCTCTTGCTCCAGCTCCCCTTAACCAGATCAACCTTTTGAAAGCTGTGCTGTGTGTGTGCTGTGTGAGGTGTGTGTGTGTGAGGTGTGTGCACTGTGTGTGATGTGTACTGTGCGCTGTGTGAGGTGTTTCTACCAAGGAATGTGTTTTGCAGGAAGAATAAATCAACACATTGCTGCTGTCAGAAGAGATGTTTGTTACACACTCAATGCTATTGAGTTGTTAGGCTGCCCTGCATCCAGCGTGCTTTCAGAACGGGCATTCAGTGCTTCAGGAGGTTTCGTTTCTGATCATAGAATGCGTCTGTCCACAGACTCCATGGACCGTTTGACTTTTATAAAAATTAATCAGTCCTGGATTACCAGCTATGAAGCCCCTGATGTCGATGTCACTGATTAAGTCTTTTTGGGAAGTGGAATCTCTGCAGGACTTTGAGGCTGCCTAGCTTTGATGGTGTTCAATCATTTCATTTGGAAGAATGTTTTTGGTATAGGTTTCATGGGCACAATTAAAACCCAAAGACCATTTTTTCAGCACCTGTTTGCAGGGAAAATGTCATTTTTTGGCTTTATAAAAGCAATTATTACTGCAGCAGATTCTAAACATGTTACAGATCTGCCACTTTACAGGTAGACTAAGGGGACCCCCAGGCACTATATTGGAAGGAATTTTTTTTAAGGTTTTCACTTTAACCACTTACCACTGGGCACTTAAACCCCCTTCCTAACCAGACCAATTTTCAGCTTTCGGTGCTCTCACATTTTGAGTGACAATTACTCAGTCATGCAACACTGTACCCATATGATATTTTTGTCCTTTTTTTCCCACAAATAGAGCTTTATTTTGGTCGTATTTAATCACTGCTGGGTTTTTTTATTTTTTGCGCTATAAAAGAAAAAAAAAACCTCAAAATTCTGTCAAAAAAAAAATTTTTTTTCTTCGTTTCTGTTATAAAATTTTGCAAAATAGTAATTTTTCTTCATAAAATTTTGCCAAAATGTATACTGCTACATATCTTTGGTAAAATTAAACCAAATAGGTGTATATTATTTGGTCTTTGTGAAAGTTCAACAAGCTATGGTGCCAATCTCTGAAAATTGATCACACCTGAAGTACTGACGGCCTGTCTAGTTTCTTGAGACCCTAACATGGCAGGAAAGTACAAATACCCCCCAAATTACCCCTTTTTGGAAAGTAGACATTCTCACATACAGGACCATTTTGGTCCTATATGTGAGACACGCATATCCCTCCCGCCTGCTCCCGTGCCAGCCAGACCAGCAATTTAGTTGATCTTTCACCTTGCTCAAAAATGTGCTGTGATGGGCTAGCATTTGTTTCTGAGTGAGAGGTGCGCTCACGCAGTACCTCACCAGTCAAAGCCTGTAGTCTAATGTAATCCTGAGGGTCTCCAGTCTGGATAAATCTTGCCTCCTGTAGACACGCCTCCGTTCTGTGCTAGTCAGTTGAGCCTGTCTCTCTCTTCGAACCTTGCCTATAATAAGTTGGTATTGCCCCCTAGTATAAGCCTTGAAGGCGTCCCACACCACCAACAAGGAATGCTGAGCCAGGGTTGGTCACCCAATACTCCTGGAGAGATCCCTGAGACTGACCATCCACGCCTCATCCGATACCCAGAACCTGGAAAGCCACCACAATGTGGACTCTGGGGCTGAGGATAAGTCCATGGATAGGAGCAGCGGTGCATGGTCAGATATGCCCCTGGGGAGTATTTTGATGTCCTTTGCCCTAGGGAGGGCTGCTCTCCCTACATAGGCCAAGTTAGCAATTTTTGAGGTAATTTTAGTTAGAAGAATCAATGATGCGGGTGGAGGCAAGTAAAGGCCCGCTATGACCCACCTCACTGATCCCACCTGAGCGTGAATTAATACATATTTGCCCTCTGAGTCCAGCACCAGGTCCAGAAGTCACAATGGGATAGACTTGTGTACTAGTATACCAACACCCCTTCGCAAAGTTGGAGTACATAGAATGGTAATGATAAATGATCTAGGGCTTTTTTAGGGACAAGGTTCTACTGCCCACTAGGTGAGTCTCTTGTAAAATACATATGTGTGCGTTGTGTGCCTTAATAAACTGGAACACCAGGGATATCTTAACTGGCGAGTTCAATCCCCTGGCGTTCCAGGACAGAACGTTAAGGGACGTCATCTTCAAACTGTTGTGTGTAGATTAACAGAGTAAAAGTGTGTGTCCTACTATGAAGCCTTAGCTGGACCCGGAGGAAGCTGAGAAAGCAGAAATTTAGTGCTGGCATTTGTAATACAGTAGCAGGAATTAGCAAGATGACTGACATTACTGACACATGAAGCTTAATAATCATGAATTTTAAGAAAACATTTTTACACAAAAAAGCAAAAAAAAGGAACATAGCCCCAAAAAATAAAAAACTGGCCCAGTTGGGGCAACAATCCCCGTGCCCCATTCCACCCAATCCCCTTAAACTGAGGAGGGTATTCATCCCAAACAATTTCAGCTCGCCGGCTGCAAAGGGGGGTCTGTGCAAGAGGCAAACTCAATCCCCTAGATACTTTCTGGGGGGTCAAGCAATAGTCTGACAAACTCTCTAAGTGTGAGACATCCGCTGGCTCAAAGCAACAAGTTGTATGGGACATGGATCCAAGAGGAGAAAAGAAAACAGGAATGTGTCCCATCAGTATAATCGATCCAGTAGTGGGTGGGCATACATAGCATGGCCCCTAATGCAACGGGAGGGGACAAAACAAACATAGGGAAGCGGCAGGCCACAATATTCTCTTGACTGTCTCTGTCAGGGGTACTAACTTAGATTTCCACATCAGGGGGGCTAAGCTCCACTATTGGAGCAGCATACACCTTGGTTATGAACAAGGCACAACAGGTGCAACAAAGGTGTGAATGCCCTGTCTGTGGGCTAGTCTGTGGTCTACACAGGCCTAGGCCTGGGCAAGGCTCAGTGAAAATGAGGGTGTCATGTGGTAGCTTCTTCAACACTCCCAGATAGATGCTTCTCTGGTAGTGTTGAAGAAGCGGGTAGTCTCCCTGTCATGGACTCTTAGATGGGCCAGGAAGAGGACACTGTAGCGGATGTTTCGTGCCCACAATCCCGCTTTAATATGGTCGAACGATTTCCTGAGCTTTTGGGTCTCCACCGAGTAGTCAGGGAAAATCATCAACTTGGCATTCTGGTAGCATATGTCCCCCACATTTCTGGAAGTGTGGAGGATTTAGTCTCTGTCTCTAAAGTTGAGCAGACGGAGAATGAAGGTTCGCGGGGGAGCTCCAGGAGGTCCCGTGTTAGGTGGTATGAGGTGTGCCCTTTCCACCACATAGTGGGGTGACAAGCGAGCCTCAGGGAGGAGGTCGCACTGCATGCCTTTCACGAAGCATGTGGGGTTATTCCCTTCTGCTCCCTTCTATTTTCGCATCCTCGGCTCTGTACTCCAGGGCTTTTACTTTGGTTTGGAGGGTACAGAGCGCTGCTCCCTGTTCTGCGACCGTGTCTTCAGTATTGCTCACTCTTTGTTTGGTCTCTGCGACTCTGGCCCTGAGTTTGTCCATATCTTGGCGTATGAGGCCTACGTTCATCTGTACGGCCTCTATATTTGCTGTCAACGTGGATTGGCAGGTGGCAATGGCCGCCATGACGTCCGCCAGGGGGTTCGGGACTCGGCCGACTCCATGGGACCCGTCTGTGAGGTCCTGTGGGTACTTTGGGTGGTATGGACCTCCACTCGGGGGTCGGAGGGTGTCTGGGGGGGTCCAGCTGCAAAGGAAAAGTCAGTCTCTTGCCCCCTTTGCTGACCTTAGCGCCCGAGCTCCGTCACCTCATTAAGGTGTCTCAGAGCCCACACTGTGGGCTGTATGAGCTATGAGCAGCATGAAGGGCTCCTCTAGCGGGTTCTCGGGAAGGTCTCTGAGAAGAATGGGGCCCCCAGTCAGTTGTCCCTTGTAACCATCAGGCACCGCTGTGTGGTCTTGTCCCTCTCCGGAGCTCCAGGGCTTGACAAGAAAGGCCGCTGATGCCACACCTGCGGCCTAGCTAGATGAGTAGGCGCCCTGGGTAGAGCCAGTAGCCGCCTCGTTTCCAGCCTCTCTCGCCGGCATCTGTGCCCTGGTGTGTCTCAGCACTCCCTCCGCATGAGCAGGGCGCCTTCATCTGTTCCGGCAGCCTAGTTGCACGAGGGGCCAGGAAGCGCCCACGTATGAGCCGGCAGCCGCCGGATTATGAGCCTCTCTCCCTGCCTTGTGTCTTCAGTGGCTGTCCGTGCGCCCTCCCGTTCTGCAGGGGTGAGCCAGGTGACTTAAAACAGCCCAGGATCCAGATCAGAAGATCAGTTGCAGCAGAGCTCTCCTAAGAAGCAGCCGCTCACAGCGCCATCTTGGCCACGCACCTATATGTCAGTATTACATTGTATATCCCTGTATGTTGCGGTTGTTCAGGTGCTTATCTAATAGTTTCTTGAAACTATCAATGCCCCCTGCTGAGACCACCGCCTGTGGAAGGGAATTCAACATCCTTGCCACCCTTACAGTAAAGAACCCTCTACATAGTTTAAGGTTAAACCTCTTTTCTTCTAATTTTAATGAGTGGCCACGAGTCTTGTTAAACTCCCTTCCGCAAAAACATTTTATCCCTATTGTGGGGTCACCAGTAGGGATGAGCTTAGAGTTTGAGTCGAACGTGAGTTGGACTCGAACATCGGCTGTTCGATCGTTCGACCAAGAACGAACATTATGGGCCGTTCGTGCCAAATTTTTGCGGCGCGCCATGGCCCATAATGCACTGCGTTATCTCAGTGGTTTGCTGGCTGATGATTGGCCAAGTATGAACTATATCCCGCATGCTTTCGCCAATCACAGCGCCGTAAGCAAACAGAGCCATAATTGGCCAAAGGCAGGGTGCCTTTTTCCAATTATGGCTCAGGGGATTAACTACACGCCCCACACTATATAAGGCCACCTGCACGTCAGCCGTGTGTAGTGTGTTCCAGCGTTGATAGAGAGTGTCATTTAATTTAATTTAGATAGTTTGAGCACACAGTTGATTCAGTTAGCTTCAGTATATTTAGAATATATATACATTCCAGGCTTTGTATATATATATATATATATATATATATATATATATATATATATATATATATATATATATATATATATATATATATATATATATATAGAAATAATTGCAAAAATAAATATAAATAAAGTGACAAAGAATCAATCAACTACTAAGTTCAAACCAATGTCCATAATATATCCAAATGTCCATAGACCATGCAATATAGGAGTGTTGAACTAACGTAGTAAAGAGTCAATTATTATGACACAAAGGGTCAAAAATCCTTTCCAATGTAGGAAGGAAAGCCAAATGATACACAATGTAGAAGAGATTCTTTTTCCTTCCTCACATAAAAGCACCACACATTAATTCAATCCAGCAAATATCAGCCAAGGAAGTGAAATCTGACCAGGTGGCCGCTTACCAGATCCGTAGAATCTCAAATAATAGAGATCTTATGGGCATGACATATATGAGGATAGATCCTCCACACTGGGCGATTATCAGCCAGTCATAATGCCAGTGCTTGGCTGGCTGACCTCCAAAAGGAATACAACCTGCCCAAGAACCGCCTAATCTGTGACATGCCCATCAGATGGAACTCAACATTGGCTATGCTGCAGCGGCTGTACACACAGTTGAGGGTCATCAATATGGCACCAGGACAGGGTCAGGGGAGGTTGTCTTTTTTTCGCCACGCCAGTGGCTCATGATGAAGGATGCATGCACTGTCCTATCACCATTTGAGGAGGCCACAAGGATGGTGAGCAGTGACAGTGCATGCATCAGTGATACTGTCCCTCTTGTCTACCTGTTGGAGCACACACTGCGTGGAATAATAAACAGAGAACTTGAGGCAGAACAGAGGGAGGAAGAGGACTTCCTTACCTCTCAAGGCCCCCTTTATCCAGACAGTATTCCTGCAGGCAGACCTATCACACAGGAAGAGGAGGAGAAGTAGGATTGTGTTAGCATGGAGGTGGAGCCTCGTACTCAGCATCAGCAGTACTGGCTGGCAACCTTTCTTGATCCACGTTACAAGAGTAAGGTAGCGGAACTTATCCAGCCATCGCAGAGGATGAAACATCTTCGGGAGGCCTTGCAGAAAGGTTTGTGCAATGCGATTCCAGAGCCTGGGTGGTTACAATTTCCTGGTACTCATGGACAACGCGTTGCTTCGGCTTCGGTCAGTCACAGAAAGAGCGGTGGAGAAGGTGGCCGTCTGACCAATGCGTTCAGACAATCTTTTAGTCCACAGCCCCAAGGTCTGATTGGTTCCAGCAACCATCGCCAGCGTCTGTTGTACATGGTGCAGGAATACCTAGGGGCAAGATCAGACATGGAGACCTTTCCAACCGAAAATCCACTGGCATACTGGGTCTTGAGGATGGATCACTGGCCAGAGCTTGCACAGTATGCAACTGAGCTACTGCCCTGTTCTGTATCCAGCATTCTTTCGGAAAGCAACATTCAGTGCTGCTGGAGGCTTTGTAACCAATTACAGAGTGTGCCTGTCCACCAACTCGGTTGATCGGCTCACCTAAATGAATCAGTCTTGGATCACCAGCTACTAAGCACCTGATGCTGATGTAACCGATTAATTTTCTCTATCCTCTTTGTCCTCACAGGCTCTGTCCCAATCTGTTAACCTCCGTGGACCCAGTTTTCCTCGCAAGAGATCCCTTACGGGCAATGGTCATCCCAGTAAAGAACCGAAAAAGGATAAGAAACAAGGTAAATCTGCTAAAACCCCACATACTACACGTACAGCCACCCTTTTCAATAAATCAGAGGCTTTGGCCCCTACACTACATGGTGTGATTCCGAAGCTTCTACAGCCCCAAATCCAATCCCTTTTTCAGACAAATCTTTTAATCCCAACCACTCTACAAACCACCAGAAGAGGGATTCTAGACGCACATGTGCACAAAACCCCAGCGTCGAGTGCATTGTGAATGACAACGAAATACATTCTACCCAGGCGCCCACATTAAGTATTATAAATCTTACGTCCATAGAGCTTACCCCTGAAGAAGAACATGTTCTTCAGCTGGGTCTTGGTTTTTGTCCATCTGAACCTATTGATATCTATGAGACAATAAAGGATCTCTATTTATTCGCCCGTAATCTAACTTACAGATTTATTTACGACTCAGATAGGAAAAAACTTAATCTAGAGAAAGAATTGGCTGAACGAACTAAACATTTTACCATGCAAGAATTCAGGGCATTGCGAGACTTAATGTTACTTTATGATGAAGGTACTACCGATCCTTCGGAATCAGATAACACATACGGACAGGATTCTTTGGTCATACCACAAACCATCGATAAAAACAAACAGAAACTTAAACTTAAATCTCGCACATTCCCTGATTTAATGACTTGCCCCTCGATCTGGGCCTTTCTATATGAATCGATCAAGTCCCTCAAAAAATACAAATGGTTGGAACTACCCTCCAACCTAACTTTTAAACAAATATTAGCCATTAAGAAACTTCAAAAACATCCGAACTTAGTCATTAAACAATCTGACAAGGGCGGCAATTTGGTCCTGATGACACATTCACAATACCAAACCATGTACAATACGGTCTTGCACAATAAGTTATGGTATTCTCCTATTGAATCTACTCTGATAGAGTCCTTCATTGCTGAATTTCGACAGTTGGTGATTGGCGCGTATTGGGAGGGCCTCATTGATTAAGAGACCCTGAAATACATCAACCCCACTACTCCACGAACGCCAACGTTCTACACGTTACCCAAAACTCACAAGAATCTTCTAACCCCTCCAGGACGACCAATCGTCTCTGGCATGGGTTCTCTTACTGAGAACGCCAGTAGATTTGTAGACACCTTCCTTATGCCACATGTTGTGGGATTGCCCTCATATATTAAAGACACTACAGATTTACTCAAACACATTGAGGATGTCGCCCTCCTCGTGGCTGTTGATGTCGAGGCGCTTTACTCGAGCATCCCCCACGGGCAGGGCGTCCGGATGGTAGAGACTTTCCTAAAAGAACAGGCTCACACTACCTGGCCCCTGAATAGTTTCATTTTGAAATTACTTGAATTTATCTTAACTAGAAATTATTTTCTTTTCATGGACCAACTGTTTTTACAAGTTCAAGGTGTTGCTATGGGCACCTCGTGTGCTCCTTCATACGCCAATCTTTATTTAGGGGCATGGGAGAGATCAATTTTTGGAGACGAAACTCTACAGTATTTTTTTAATTTAATCCTATGTTGGTACAGATATATAGACGACTTGTTTGTCGTATGGACTGGCACCAAACAGGAGTTAAAGACCTTTATCAGTGTTCTTAACCAGAACCAGTTCAAGCTACACTTTACCTATTTGGCGGACAAAACTAACATTTCATTTCTTGATTTAAATATCATCAAACACCCATCAGGTAAACTTATTACAGATCTATAAACCAACAGCAGGCAACACTATCCTGCATGCCTCCAGTTCACATCCCTGTCCTCTGGTCCACAGTATTCCTTACGCTCAATACCTCAGATTGAAAAGAAACTGCTCAGAGGACAGGGTCTTTCATGTTCAAGCTAATGCATTACAGGAACGCCTCCTAACTAGAGGCTATAGCCGTACAAATTTGAGAAAGGCTTTCAATAAAGCCTCTTCCCGTAGTCGTCAGTCTCTACTTTATGGTCCCCCACGTGACCAACAACCCCCTACCGTTAAAATTGAAACTAAATATTCCTCACATCATCAACAAATTCGACATCTTTTATCCGAGCATTGGCATCTACTGACGGAACATCATACAATAGGGAAATATGTCAGACCCACCCCTGAACTGTTTTTTAGGAAAGCTGTCTCTCTTGGAGACAGGCTGACGAGTAGCCACTACAGAGCCCATCCTAGGTCTATAGAAGGACCACGAGGTACCTAAAAATGCGGACACTGTCCCAAATGTCCTTGGATACTTGCGGGAGGAACAGTGGTCTTGCCTAATGGTGAGACCTTTTCGCCTCCGCACCATGCCAATTGTGGCACGAGGGGGGTTGTCTACCTGAAGGTCTGTGTCTGTCAGGCTTTTTATGTAGGCAAGACCATCAGGGAGTTACGACAACGTTTGCGTGACCATCTGTACTATTCAACCAACGGTAAGATGACCACTGTGTATTCATCATAGATTTCAACCTGAAAAAAGTAACATTTCTGGTTTTAGAGGTTATCCCATAGGATCCGAGAGGAGGTGATTGGGATCGTGCAATTCTCAGACGAGAAGCCCTATGGATAGAGCGGTTGAACGCCCTTATTCCCCCAGGCTTTAATGAAGCCCATTCTTATAAATATTTCCTTTAAAGGTAATCGTTATCTATGTATATATAAAGATGCCTGCAGGGGTGTACATATGTGTTTATAGAAATTCCCTTTTTTTTTTTTCATTGGGATTTTGTCTGGATGGACTGCCGAACACTTTTGTTTTGAAACTATTGTCATACAGTTTCCAGACTCCATTTTGAATCTGGGTATATTAGTAATCAATATACAGGCATTGACTCAGGTGGCAGGTTATGTGTATTGTAATTATATTATAAATAGATGATGATTATCGATCACTGGCTCTGACGGTGCGGGTGGGTATTTACCATGTCCCATTCCTTTCCGTCCGAGCCAGTCATTGATTGATCCTTTGTTATTACTAATTTTTTTCACCATTTTTTTGATATTTATAGTGGCTCCCTCGAGCTGTTCCCGCATTGAGTGGCTTCAGGAGTTTATTCTGCCCCCCTGGAGCGGACATGTGGTGACCTTAGGAGGATGGATACGGCTCCAGGTTGGGGTCGCCTCTGTCCTTTATCCTCCACTGCGGACACTCTTTGCCGATATGAAGGATGCGCGCGCACGATGTGCCGTGCTGCGCTCGAATTCTGGTCACCTGACCCAGAGGTGTGTCGCCGTGGGTAGAGCTACGGCAGATGGACGCTCGTTTTCAATCATGCGCCTGTCTCGCTGTGCCTCTCCAGTCTTCCCCTGATGTCACTTTATCAGTGGGATACTGTAACTGCGCACGCTCTATTTCCGCGTGTGCGCATTACACGGGACGACGTTGGTGAGCGTCAAATGACGCTCCTATTACTTCTGGGTTGGGGGTTCTTAAGGCGCCACTCTTGAATGTAGTTCTCAGAGCGACGCCAATGAGGGAGACACACGCACATCTATTTCTGTGAACGGTAAGACTGCTGACCAGGAGGGGGGGTTTTCATACCACCCCCCCTCTTTTACATACTATACCCATTTATTGTTAACTATTCAGTGACTATACCCACTTTATTCCTCCACTATCCCCTCTCTTAGAGTACTTTCTTGGACTCCTTGTGGGCTCTTCGTCGAAGACACCTTTTGGTGTCCAGAAGGCTCTAAAGATTAGAGGAGTGAACTGTATATTACCTGCCTTTAACCCTGTATAAGTCTTGGCAACCTTTGGGTATGTTCTGATCATCAGCTCATCTTATGTTTATTACTAATCACGGTTTGTGTATGACCCATGGACCACCGGGTATACAATCTGATCTGGGGAATTTTTTACTTACCTTTAAGCTATAGCTATTTTCCAATGTTCTAGCCTATACGCTATGTAACCTCGTCCATGGGCTACAACTTCATGCTAGATTCAGAAATAGGTTATTTCAATTTATATCTTTCTACTTGTAGTGCAAAGTGTGCTCCTTCAAGTATTGCCCCCCGTGTCCTCTCCCAGGGGGGGCACCCTATTTTAGGGTGTCTCACAATTCGCCGTCTCTGTGGTGAGGGGTCAGAAAAAACCCTCGGGTGAGTCACGACTTTTCTATGTTTACCAACTCTGGCTTTAAATACTTAATTTTTTCATTTGTAATGATTTATTCAAATGTTCTTTCTTTTTCTTTTGTTATTACTGATTTATTATCTTTCCTTATTTTTGTGTGTGTTAGATATTGTAGGTGACGTCTCCTGAGGAAGCGTTATTTTGCCGCGAAACCGGTCGAGCTATACGTCCACCCTACACCAATTTAAAAACCCTTCTGTATGGGGTTTCTAGCTATCTCTGTATAATATTGTTGATTTTATATCGATTGACTATTATCAATATGTCTTTATGGCTATTGTTTGTATGCACATGTATTTGTTCCTTTTCTTCTCTATTTTCTAATAAAACCTAATCAATTTTTAGATTCTCTTTACTTATTATAATTTGATACCGCAATAGTCCCTAGAATTTCCTATGCTCTCTGGATCTTCTCCAGAGTTATTCCCTTCTGTAGAGCTCTATGCCTTTTTTCTTCATGTCTAATTTGGGACGATGGTATCTTGTCTAACTAATATTTTGAGGCGCCCCTTTAACTAATTTTTTCATGAATGTGAGATCCCTTCAAGACTGCCTATGCTGATGCTGAGTGACTGTCCTGCGATGCTGAGTGACTATCCTATTCCTCCTCAATGTTCATGTTGATAGCTTCTAAGAACATTTTTGGTTCTGTGTACCACTACCAGTGGCTAAGACCCAATTTTTCTGCCCCTGTTTAACAGGGCATGCAATTAAACTTTTTGCTGTAATATTTTGCAGAAGGGCTCGTTTCTGCGCGCAACAAGAGTATCTGTGAGGGGTTGCATTATTTTGACACCACCACTGCCTAAGGCCCAATTTTTCTGCCCCTGTTTAACAGGGGCATGTAATTACAATTTTTGATCAAATATTTAATAGCAGGACTAGTTCCTGCGCTCAACAAGAGTATCTGTGAGGGGTTGCAGTGTTGTGGCACCACTGCCTAAGGCGCAATTTTTCTGCCCGTTTAACAGGGGCATGTAATTACAATTCTTGATATAATACTTCATAGCAGGGCCTGTTCCAGCATCCACCAAGAGTAACTGTGAGGGCTTACAGTGTTCTGGTACCACCAACACCTAAGGCCCAATTTTCCACAGAAATCCGACTTACAAACGACTCCTACTTACAAATGGAGGAAGATAACAGGAAGTGAGAGAAAATCTACCCCTAGGAAGGGAAATTCTCTCCTGTTATGCCGTGTACACACGGCCGGACTTTCCGTCAGACCAAACTCAGACGGTCTTTTCGATGGAGTTCCGACCAAACGGACTTGGCTACACACGATCACACCAAAGTCCATTAGTTTCAAATGCGATGACATGCGATGGGACTAGAAAAAGAAGTTCAATAGCCATTAGACAATAGCTGTCCTTGCGTTGTATTTGGTCCGTCGAACCAGCATATAGACGAATGGTTTTCCCGATAGGAATTGATTCCGTCGGAAAGATTTAAAACATGTTCTATTTCTAGGTCCGTCAGAATTTTTGAAGAAAAAAGTCAGATGAAGCCCACACACGATCGGATTATTCGATAGAATGATTGCGTCTGACCTTTTCTGCCGGAAAGTCTGACCGTGTGTACGTGGCATAAGTGTTAACATGGGAAAAAGGTGTCTCCTCCACTGATTTATCACCAATCCTTGTTTCACTTAAAAACTCTAAATTTTCTAAATCCAATTGTCATTGGAACAGCAAGTGAGGTGAAATCTTTTGAACAGGGGCACAGACAGCAGAACAAATGTTACAGGGGTGATAACCCTTCCCTATGTTTTCCAAAAAGCTTTAAAAGGTACCAATTACTTACCGGTAACTGTCTTTCTGGGAAATCTTCCAGGACGGCACACCTGAGAGATGAGAGGCTCCTCCCTACAGGAAACACAATCAATCGACAGCTGTTTTAAGTCCCCACCCTTGCCCTTGATCCTCATTTTGTAGAGAAGTAACTCCTGAACCCGGTTAACAAGGGAAATCATTCCTCATAGGTACTCACCTTCTAGTGTTCTAGAATTTTCCCTCCTCCAACGGGCGGGAAGTAGGCCTGCCGTCCTGGAAGATTTCCCAGAAAGACAGTTACCGGTAAGTAACTGGTACCTTTCTCAAGTCATCTTCCAGGACGGCACACCTGAGAGGATAAACAAGTACCTCAGGTCTACCTTAGGGTGGGGCCACTGCAAGACCCTCTTGGCGAACCTTGGTTCTGCAGTGAGCTTTACCTCCACTCCATATGCTCATATGCTTGATGAAGGTATCTTAGCTGGATCATACGGCTGATCTGCAGGTCTGCTCCACAGATGTCCCTGCCTTTTCCGCTTCGGATGCAGTATCTAGGTGAAATGGGCTCTTAAAGATGGAATCAGAAAACATGTTAAACTTGTAGGTTAGCAATGTTGCCTATCTCACACATCTAAAAACCATGGCCTATTGTGCCTGTAGGTGCTACTTAGAACCACTAAAAAGATAAATAAGAGACCTGTGTAAGACAAGGACACTACATTAATCAATAAGAAGGCCTGTCTTAACACTACCCTGTTAAGGGAAATAAAACTGCAAAAAAAGGGGGGGGGCCCTGACAAAATTTTTATTATTATTTTTTTGTTCCTTTTTATCTTTATGTCAGCAAAAGACTAAAGGGAAGCCTACTTAAGGGAAATAGATTAACAGAAGCTTGAACCCTGGGTTTAAGGCATGCCCAATCTATGTCCTTACTTACGCCTGAGAGCCTACTTCAGGAGATTAAAGTCCCTAGCAGGAGTAGACTACTCATATTGCTACGTCTAGTTTTGCTAAAAGGGCGAAATGAAGGCCATGCACCGAGCCGAAACCTATTCGATCGGGAATACATCTTTATACTTCCTCAGGCCCTAATACTCCTCTGAACAGAACTCTCCAAGTTCTTACTAAACAGGGCGATTCATTATCCCCTTCCTCCAGTGTCCCATAACCCTACAGGGCTTCAACCCTAGGAAATGGTTCTGGCATCCCTGAATGTAAGTGGTCAAGGTTTTCTGACATGTGGCATCTGCAGCCCGAACTCCTGGCCCCTCCATGGAAAAGAAGGCTGAAATACAAAAAGGTGGTACATGTATTATTAATATCACAAATAAAATGATCATAGATTGTGGGCACGGCACAATAGATTTAGACAGAAAGGACACAAGCATAGACAACAACGTTGTGTGCCTGAGTGTGACTAGCTAAACCCATATATCAAATATGGGAAGAGACCCAAATCTGAACCTCAATGTAGACAAACAGTCCTCAGTCTGGTTTTCTGATGTGCTGCCAAGACGTAAAAACATTAAGACACAAGCAAACCCTAAATGCTGCGTATTTCTTTAGTGCAGCTAGCTAGGTCATAACTGATATATAAATACAGAAAGGACAGGAACCCCCTTTACTGTTGTGTTTTACCTATGTACAGCAAAACAAGGCTATAAATATAAAGACAGAAAGACCCAAACTTCTATGTTGTGTATTTCTGACAAACCACCAAATACAGTTATAAGATCAATATGAACACCAACTCCTGTGTTGTGCATTTCTGCTATGCCACAGGGTAAAATATGGAACACAAGACAATCCTTTCTGTCATGCACTTCTGTAGTATAGTTCAGATAGAACCAACACTGAGAAAGCACACAAGCAACCTGCAGCATTGTGTTTTTCTAAAACAGAAAGCACCAACAATCTTCAATCTTGAGTATTTCTGCTGTGCATCAACATAAAAGTAGACACTGAGGAAAAAGACAGACAGCCTTTACAGCTGCAATCTTTCTGGTCTGCTGCAAAATAAAACAATAACGCCATGATGAGTATTCCTGCTGTGTAGCAAAACCTCAATCAGAAGGGACAGATAAGTTTAGGGTTCCCACACCCGTGCGACCCAACCTGCGACTTGGGACTGCAAGACGCATGAGAAGACATACACTATGGCTTCCAATAGGTACCATTTGTGTCTGTGCAACTCCAGCAGTCCCTGATTCCTGGATCCACAGACCTCAAGATTACACAGGTCGCAGGGAAAAAAAAATAGCAATTTTCAGGTCGAACAAGTAAGGGGTCCCCAATGCTGTGACTCCCTGGAGGATTGCAGCCAACAAACCCCTGCTGTGTATCCCTAAGATGCAGAAAGGTAGATCAATGAGAAACACTGCTCACTGCTGTGCCTGATATACAAATGATAAGGCAGTAAATATAGGACATACAGGACACAAACATTCAATCTTTGTGTATGTCTGATGTGTAGCAATATACCAATACCGAGCAGAGATGCCACCATCCTCAATGTGTCTCTCAGCTGAGCAGCAAAAACAAAATCAGAAAAAGACAAGCAATCTTCACTGCTGTGTCCTTTCTGATATGCAGCCAATAAGGCAGTATATGCAAGACATAAAGGACAGACAACCTTCAATCTTGTATATGTCTGATGTGCAACAATATAACAATTCTGAATAGAGATAGCACATCCATATTGAAGCGATTTGGCCTTGCGACTCAACATGTCAAATCGCATGGCTAAAATCAGCACGACACCACTTTGTGGTGCTACACGGATTACCAAAGGCAGTATATGTACTACACCTGGCAGGGGTTCAATTTGTATTTCTGCTATGTAGCCCAACAAATTCGAACCATAAATTTTCACTGCTGCCTTTCTGATAAGGCAGTAATACAGGACACAAAACCCCACAAACCTTAATCCTGTATATGTCTGATGTGCAACAATAAAACACTCTGAATAGAGATAGCACATCCATATTGAAATGATTTGTCATGCGACTCAACATGTCAAATCGCATGTTTAAACTCGGCAGCCATTGCCGTTAATAGCACTGTCTAAATCAGCACAACGCCACTCAAATCAGGACCATCAGACTTCACTGCTGCCTTTCTGATAAGTAACCAACAAGGCAGTAATTCAGGACACAAAGCCCCACAGACAGACCTCAATCTTGTGTATGTCTGATGAGCAGCAATATAACCATTATGAGCAGAGATGTCACCAAACTCAATGATGTGCATTTCTGCTGTGCAGCACAAAACCAGAAAGTACAGACCACCTTCACTGTTGTATTTTTCTGATCTGTAGCCAAACAAAGCAGTACCTTTAGTACATAAAGGACAGCAAACAAGCTTCAGTGCAGTACATTCCTGATGTACACCAATATAGTCCTTATGAGCAGAGATGTCACAAATCTCAATGTGTATTTCTGCTGTGCCAAAAAAACATCCCAGCAAGGACAAACCTTCACTACTGAGGTCTACTGGTGTGCAGCCAATGAGGAGTCATGGTCTATCCCTTTATGAAATAACCAACAGGCAATTTATTTCATAGGCATAGCCTGGGCTGTAGATACTAAACCTTCACCACCAGTGAAGGAACAAATCCTAAAATGGTTGGACACCCTACTATTAGTAGTTGTTGTCCTACCTTACCTCCATAGACTGAGCAAACGCTAGCCAGCTCATACCCAGAAGGTGCTGATTAGCAACTAAAGTCTCAATGGGCCCAGCCCTAGAAACCAATTTAAGACAGCCTCTAGAAGAGGTGGTTACCAATTTAGCCTGGGGGGTAAATAGCTATTTGCAGGCTTCAAACAAGCAATTATGTAGCTCTTGCGTAGGTTTGCACAGAAAATCCTCAATTAAAAGGATGTAGGAAGCGATCTATGGTGAATCGCCCTTAGATCTGCCACTCAGTGGATTGTAGCCCAAACCAAGTTTCTTCTTACCTCCTACACTATAATATAACCACAGTGTAAAGTAGGAGTGGGAGGTTGGAGCTTATGAAAGTTACCTATAGCAAGCAACTCCCAAAAAGAGGATCTGTCACAAGGGAACCCCTACTGTGCCACACAGAATCTTGGTCCCCGCCCATCCTTGAATGATAGGTCAGCTTTTAAGCATCATGAAGCAACTTCAGATTCCTAGCAGCTGGGCTAATAGGGCCGGTAACCTAGCACACCTGCTGACCAGGGGAGTTTCTAAATCCACCAACCACTGCCCAATTAATAACTTGTTCAGTGGTATACCTGGCCTGTAAGTGACTTTGTATCTACCAGGTCCCCTCTGTATGCTATATTCATCCCTACTAATGTACCACAACTGGGCATGTAGGGAGAGGCTGGCAACCTACTGCTGCGATAACCACAGTGTCTCTGCTGTAAGAGGGAGCTGTGGCTGGTGGTTTTAGCAGTGGCGTCTGGGCTATTTGTATCCTGACCCCAGGTTCTGCACTGCACCAGTCAGTATATACATGGGGAAGGGGGAGCAATGGTCTTTCCCATCTGAGGTGGTTTAGGCACACTCGTTCCTCTGCACCACCTGTCCACCATACAGCTTCTCTGATGTAAGAGGGAGCTGCAGCTGGTGTTTTTAGCAGAAGCTTAAGGGCTATTTGAATCCAGACCCCAGGGGAGATTATCTCAAATGCCCAGAAACCCTCTGGCTGAAATTGGGGATTTTGCAGCTAAATTCCCACGGCAAAAGGAAAGTACTCACCGTTGTCTTCCTCTTTTTGCCACAGCCAGCGGGCTTGCTTTTCCATCCTTATGGTCCACACGCAAGGATGATAGCCGCCAAAGTGCCCCCCCCACTGCTGTCCCCATAGGGAGGTGCCAGGTTAGGCTGTGTCCTGCACTGTACCAGTCAGTCTATACACATGGGGGGGGGGGGCAATGCCTTCCGTTCCTCATTCCCATCTGAGGTGGTTAAGGCAGACATCCACCGTAGTAAACTGGTGCCTCCTCGCTCTAGCGAAAGGAGGATGTGGGCGCCTGCTCCTACTGACTCTCAGCCTTCCCTCCTGGGTAAGAACACCACCACCATTTTCCCGAAGTTTGAAAATGATGCGGGTGCTTGTTGCCATGCCCTCTCCGACAGCCCACGCGAGCTACCGGGGACCCAGGAGTCGGGGGCACAATCCCCCTGGAAAGAACTGATGGCCAGCACCCCCGTCTGAACAGCCACCTGTACAGGTAAGGAGGGGAGACAGGATAATGGCCCCTGAAGTTCTGGGTAAACCACTGTACCCAGGGTCCTTCAGCTCTCAGGGGGGCTCTTCCAATTTCTGCTGCCCCCCCTGAGGAAAAGATAGGGGAACCCCCCAGGAAGGACAAGAATATCCTACCAGACCCAGAGGCTTCCCAAGCTTGTGGTCCGGCTCCCAGGGGGAGACCACCAGCCCCAGGCTTTGGGTCATTTGGAAAAAAACAAACAGTTTTGCTGTGTAGGGAGAAACACAATCAAAAACTGAGGATCAAGGGGAAGGGTGGGGACTTAAAACAGCTGTCGATTGATTGTGTTTCCTGTAGGGAGGAGCCTCTCATCTCTCAGGTGTGCCTTCCTGGAAGATGACTTGAGAAATAGAGTTTTTGGCTGGAGCTACACTTAGAAAATGGACCTGTTCCAAATTATAAACAGATTCTACATAAGAACAAACCTACAGTCCCTGTCTTGTTTGCACCACGTGTATACTGCTGTTCAGAGTATATAGAGCCTGGGGGCTTAAAGCCTTTTCTTTTTTTAATTTGGGTTGGGGGTTCCCCTTAATATCCATACAAGACCCAAAGGGCCTGGTAATGGGCTGGGGGGATACCCATGCCGCTTGTCTCACTGATTTTTATCCATATTGCCGGGGCCCAACATTACATTAAAGCCTCAAGCAGTTTTAAATGACTTTTATTCCTTTAGAAATTTCTTTTTGTGCAGGGACTGTTCTAAGCACGGGAAACACGTGCCATTTTGCATGCATACTATAGACACCCCCCAGTTTCGATATTTAAAAGAATATTTCACTTTTATTTTTTCACTTTAAGCATCATTAACCACTTCCCGACCGGCGCACGCCGATGTACGTCGGCAGAATGGCACGGGCAGGCATATTGGCGTACAGGTACATCCAGTTTTAAATGCCGCCCTGCGTAGTCGGGACCCCTGTGAGTCTGGTCGCGGGTTTCCGAGGACTCGATCGCCGCGGGCATACCCGTTATCGTCTCACGGGGCGGCTGAACTAGGAGATGCCGTTGTAAACAGCATCTCCCCGTTCTGCCTAGCAACAAGTGACGCTGATCTCTGCTCCAAGTGATTGTAGCAGAGATCAGTGTTCACTAAAAGAAAGCCCAGCCCCCAACAGTTAGTAACACGCCCCTAGGAACACTTAACCTCTACACTGCCATCCACTGGTTAACCCCTTCACTGCCAGTGTCATTTACACAGGAATCACTGCATTTCTATAGCAGTGATTGCTGTATAAATGACAATGGTCCCAAAAATGTGTCAAAAACGTCCGATGTGTCCACCATAATATTGCAGTCACAATAAAAAAATCGCTGACAAAATAGGGGATAGTTTTATGGCATTTTTATTAATAATTTTTTTTTTTACTAGTAATGGCGGCATTACTAGTAAAAAAAAAAAAAAAGATTAATAAAAATACCATAAAACTATCCCCTATTTTTTAAACGCTATAACTTTTGCGCAAACCAATCAATAGTCGCTTATTGCGATTTTTTTTACCAAAAATATGTAGAAGAATACGCATCGGCCTAAACTGAGGGAAAAAATGTTTTTTTTATATATTTTTGGGGGATA
This sequence comes from Lithobates pipiens, assembly GCF_037356315.1. Taxonomy (NCBI): domain Eukaryota; kingdom Metazoa; phylum Chordata; class Amphibia; order Anura; family Ranidae; genus Lithobates; species Lithobates pipiens. The sequence goes on from NW_027507758.1 coordinate 627,555,637, forward strand.
TTTATTATAACAAAAAGTAAAAAATAATGCGTTTTCTTCAAAATTGTCGCTCTATTTTTGTTTATAGCGCAAAAAATAAAAACCGCAGGGGTGATCAAATACCACCAAAAGAAAGCTCTATTTGTGGGAAAAAAAGGATGTCAATTTTGTTTGGGAGCCATGTCTCACGACCGCGCAATTGTCAGTTAAAGCAACACGCAGTGCCGAATCGCAAAAAGTGGTCTGCGTGCTCTGAACCCAGTATACACCGCTATATCCATCTATATAGCTAGCTATCTTGCTCGTTTTAAATAGAGCTTGCAGTCAGTGGTAGGAGATTGTGCGTGCTGTCTGCGTGCTCTGAACCCAGTATACACCGCTATATCCATCTATATAGCTAGCTATCGTGCTAGTTTTAAATAGAGCTTGCAGTCAGTGGTAGGAGATTGTGCGTGCTGTCTGCGTGCTCTGAACCCAGTATACACCGCTATATCCATCTATATAGCTAGCTATCTTGCTCGTTTTATAGGAGCTTGCAGTCAGTGGTAGGAGATTGTGCGTGCTGTCTGCGTGCTCTGAACCCAGTATACACCGCTATATCCATCTATATAGCTAGCTATCTTGCTCATTTTAAATAGAACTTGCAGTCAGTTGTAGGAGATTGTGCGTGCTGTCTGCGTGCTCTGAACCCAGTATACACCGCTATATCCATCTATATAGCTAGCTATCTTGCTCGTTTTAAATAGAGCTTGCAGTCAGTGGTAGGAGATTGTGCGTGCTGTCTGCATGCTCTGAACCCAGTATACACCGCTATATCCATCTATATAGTTAGCTATCTTGCTCGTTTAAATAGAGCTTGCAGTCAGTGGTAGGAGATTGTGCGTGCTGTCTGTGTGCTCTGAACCCAGTATACACCTCTATATCCATCTATATAGCTAGCTATCTTGCTCGTTTTAAATAGAGCTTGCAGTCAGTGGTAGGAGATTGTGCGTGCTGTCTGCGTGCTCTGAACCCAATATACACCGCTATATCCACCTATATAGCTAACTATCTTGCTCATTTTAAATAGAGCTTGCAGTCAGTGGTAGGAGATTGTGCGTGCTGTCTGCATGCTCTGAACCCAGTATACACCGTTATATCCACCTACATAGCTCTTCTCTAATTGAGCCATCTGCCATCTGCAGGAGTTAGTGGATGTTGTGTGTGCCTCCAGCACAATATACACTACCCAATTGCTGGTTTTCCCAACTCCCTTCAGGCCATTACCATGTCTGGAAGGCCAGCAAGGAGAGGCAGACAGGCGCAAGCCGAAAAAAGAGGGCAAGCAGGCTTTGTGTCTAGAGATAACAGTGCTGGTCGTGGACGCGGTGCATCGTCATCATCAGCACGTGGCCATGGGACACGCTTGTCCTTCTTTTCGGCAGCTGGACATGTTGAGCCGCAACATGCCAACGACTTGGTAGAGTGGATGACCAAGCCCTCTTCATCCTCCTCATCCTCTCTCACCCAGGCTCAGGGTACTAGCAAAGCAGCTGCCAACGCATCGTCTCCCCTCCTCTCAATGTCATCATCAGTGACTCCTTCCCTAAACCCACCACATCCTCCTGAGGAGTTTCCTGAACTCTTTGAGCACAGTGTTGGGTACATGCTCCAGGAGGATGCCCAGTGTTTTGTAGGCTCTGATGATGATACTCAGCTAGAGGAAGGCAGTAGCGTGAGCGCAGAGAGAGGGGATGCTCAAGAAGGACAGCAATCTGGCAGTCATGTTCCACAAGCTGCAGCATACTGCCAGGTTTGCTCCAGCGATGAAGAGGGAGGGGATGATGAGGGCACTGACTCCACGTGGGTGCCTGGTAGGAGAGAGGAGGAGGAGGAGGAGGCACATGTCCAACGAGGCAGGATGCCCTCCGGGGGCCATCTTAGGGGCAGCACACTGACTGAATCACACCGCAGAGCTCCGCCTGTGCAGGGCGCTGCCTCTGCGCGTTATTCTAAAAGTTCTTTGGTGTGGGCCTTTTTTGAGACGAGTGCATCAGATCGCATCGCTGCTATTTGCAACATATGTCTCAAGCTTATCTCGCGTGGCCAAAACATCAGCCGCTTGGGCACCACATGCTTGACCAGACATATGTTGACCTGCCATGCAGCTCGTTGGCAAGCGTACCTCAAAGACCCACACCAAAGAACAAAGCGGACCTCTCCTTGCTCCTCATCAGCTGGGATCTCCAACCCCACTAGACCTTCAGTCCTCTCTGAAACCTGCTCTGAGAGGAATGAAGGTGTAGAATTAGGTGTGTCACAGCCAAGTGCTTCCGGGCACTCTGCTAGCAGTACACCCACATCCGATTATAGCAGGCAAATGTCCCTGCCCCAGCTGCTGGACCAGCGAAAGAAGTTCACTCCCAGCCATCCACATGCCCAGCGGTTGAATGCTAGCTTGGCTAAATTGCTAGCCCTTCAACTGCTGCCTTTTCAGTTGGTAGACTCGGCCCCCTTCCGTGAGTTTGTACAATGTGCGGTTCCTCAGTGGCAGGTCCCCAAACGCCACTTTTTCTCACGGAAGGCGATTCCGGCTCTCTACCGGCATGTGGAAGGCAATGTCCTTGCCTCGCTGGACAGGGCGGTCAGCGGTAAGGTGCATATTACCGCTGACTCATGGTCCAGCAGGCATGGACAGGGACATTACCTGTCTTTCACGGCCCATTGGGTCACTCTTCTGGCAGCTGGGAAGGATGCAGGACAAGGTGCAGTAGTGTTGGAGGTTGTTCCGCCACCACGCCTCCAAAATGCTACTATTGGTTGTGACACACCTCTCTCCTCCACCCCCTCCTCTTCTTCTACCTCCATGGCCTCTTCCAGTGCTCTGTCCTCAGAACCAGCGGTGCTCCGTAGGCGTTCCAGGGGCTACTCAAGCACGCAGGCAAAACGATGCCATGCCCTGCTTGCGCTGGTTTGTTTGGGGGACAGGAGCCACACTGGGGCGGATGTTTTGTCAGCTCTGCAGGGGCAGGCCGAGAGGTGGTTGACGCCACGCCAGCTTAAGCCAGGAATGGTGGTTTGCGACAATGGCACCAACCTCCTCTCCGCCCTCCGACAGGGACAACTGACCCATGCGCCCTGTGTGGCTCACGTCCTTAACCTGGTGGTTCAGCGGTTCTTGGGCAGGTACCCGGGCTTACAGGATGTCCTGAAGCAGGCCAGGAAAGTCTGTGTGCATTTCCGCCGATCATTTAATGCCTGTGCTCGGCTGGCTGAGCTCCAAAAAGGAGTTGAACCTGCCCAAGAACCGCCTTATATGTGACATGCCCACCAGGTGGAACTCAACGTTGGCCATGCTGCAGCGGCTGCACACGCAGCAGAGGGCCATCAATGAGTACCTGTGCGACTACGGCACCAGGACAGGGTCAGGGGAGCTCGGTTTTTTCTCACCATGCCAGTGGGGCATGATCAGGGATGCATGCACTGTCCTGTCACCGTTTGAGGAGGCCACAAGGATGGTGAGCAGTGACAGTGCATGCATCAGTGACACTGTACCTCTTGTCCACCTCTTGGAGCATACGCTGCATGGAATAATGGACAGGACACTTGAGGCAGAACAGAGGCAGGAAGAGGAGGACTTCCTTGCCTCTCAAGGCCCCCTTTATCCAGACATTGTTCCTGCTGTGCCACCCATCACACAGGAAGAGGATGAGGAGGAGGAGGATGATTGTGCCAGCATGGAGGTGGAGGCTGGCACTCAGCATCAGCAGCAGCAGCAGTCTTGTAGGGATGATTTACAGTCCCAAGAAGCCCGTGGACTTGTACGTGGCTGGGATCATGTTGTCCTTAGTTACCCAGAGGACTCCGGACCGAATGCCTCAGCTAACCTACGCTGCATGGCCTCCCTGATCCTGCAAAGCCTGCGGAAGGATCCTCGTATTCTTCGGATCAAGGAGAGGGACCATTACTGGCTGGCCACTCTCCTTGATCCACGGTACAAGGGTAAGGTTGCCGACCTTATCTTGCCATCGCAGAGGGAGCAGAGGATGAGACATCTCCGGGAGGCCTTGCAGAAAGGTCTGTGCAACGCGTTCCCAGAGACCGGGAGGTTACAAACTCCTGGTCCTGGACAACGTGTTGCTGAGGCATCGGTCAGAAGGAGCGGTGGAGAAGGTGGCCGTCTGACCGATGCTTTCAGACAATTTTTTAGTCCGCAGCCCCAAGGTATGATCGGTTCCAGCAACCATCGCCAGCGTCTGATTTACATGGTGCAGGAATACCTAGGGGCAAGGTCAGACTTGGACACCTTTCCCACCGAAAATCCTCTGGCTTACTGGGTCTTGAGGATGGATCACTGGCCAGAGCTTGCACGGTATGCAATTGAGCTACTGGCCTGTCCTGCATCCAGCGTTCTTTCGGAACGCACCTTCAGTGCTGCTGGTGGCTTTGTTACCGATCACAGGGTGCGCCTGTCCACCGAATCAGTTGATCGACTGACCTTCATCAAGATGAATCAGTCTTGGATCACCCACAGCTACCAAGCACCTGAAGCTGATGTAACCGAATAATTTTTTTTTAAATATCACATCCCTTCAAGACTGCCTATGCTGAGTGACTGTCCTGTTATGTTGATTGTCTATCCTCTTCCTCCTCCGCTGATATGTTGGAAGAACATTTTTGGTTCTGGGTGATGCCATTAGCCCAATTTTTCTGCCCCTGTTTAACAGGGGCGTTTAATTACAATTTTTGATGCAATACTTTGCAGCAGGGCTAATTCCTGCACTAAAACTAGAGTATATGGGAGAGGTTGCAGTGTCGTGGCACCAGCACCAGTGCCTAAGGCCCAATTTTTCTGCCCCTGTTTAACAGGAGCGTTTAATTAAAATTTTTGATGCAGTGCTTTGCAGAAGGGCTCATTCCTGCACTACAACTAGAGTATATGGGAGAGGTTGCAGTGTCGTGGCACCAGTGCCTAAGGCCCAATTTTTCTGCCCCTGTTTAACAGGGGCGTTCAATTAAAATTTTTGATGCAATGCATTGCAGAAGGGCTCATTCCTGCACTACAACTAGAGTATATGGGAGAGGTTGCAGTGTCGTGGCACCAGCACCAGTGCCTAAGGCCCAATTTTTCTGCCCCTGTTTAACAGGAGCGTTTAATTAAAATTTTTGATGCAGTGCTTTGCAGAAGGGCTCATTCCTGCACTACAACTAGAGTATATGGGAGAGGTTGCAGTGTCGTGGCACCAGTGCCTAAGGCCCAATTTTTCTGCCCCTGTTTAACAGGGGCGTTCAATTACAATTTTTGATGCAATGCATTGCAGAAGGGCTCATTCCTGCACTACAACTAGAGTATATGGGAGAGGTTGCAGTGTCGTGGCACCAGCACCAGTGCCAGCAGCCCAATTTTTCAGCCCTTGTTTAACAGGGACATGTAATTACAATCTTGATATAATATTTCACAGGAGGGCCCGTTCCTGTGCCCACCCAGAGTAACTGTGAGGACTTATAATGTTGTGGCACCAGCACCACAACCACCAAAGGTCAATTTTTCTACCACTGTTCAACAATGGCATGTAATTACAATTCTTGATATAATCGTTCACAGCAGGGCGCTCCAGCGCCCACCAAGAGTCACTTTGAGGGCTTACAATGTTGTGGCAAAACCAACACCTTGTTCCGCCATTTCTGCAAAGCATATAGGGCAGGCCCCTACTTTCAAACATCCAACTTACAAACATCTCCTACTTGCAAATGGAAGGAGACAACAGCAAGTGAGATGAAAAAAGACGGACGGCAAAACAAATTAAACAGGGGTGATAACCCTTCCCTATGTTTTCCAAAAAGCTTAAAAATAGTTTTTTTGACTGGAGCTACACTTTAAAAATGTACCAGTTGAAAATTACACACAGATTCAACTTAACACAACAAATCTACACAGTCCCTGTCTTAGTATATAGGGCCTGGGGGCCACACGTATTTCCTTTTTTTAATATGGGTACGAGGTTCCCCTTAATATCCGTACAAGACCCAAAGGGGCTGGTAATGGGCAGGGAGGGCTACCCATGCCATTTTTCTCAATGATTTTCAACCATATTGCAGGAACCAGACATAACATTAAAACCGCAAGCAGTTTTAAATGACGTTATTTCCGTTAAATGTCATTTTGTGCAGCGACTGTTCTAAACACGGGGAAACACGTGGCACTTCACAGGCATACTATAGACACCCCCCAGGCACGATATTTAAAGGAATATTTCACTTTTTTTTTCACTTTAATCGTCATTAAAATCAGTGCTCCCGCCAAAACTGACGTTTTTAAAACTTTTTTTTGCATTGACCCATGTCCCCTGGGGCAGGAGCCAGGTCCCCAAACCCTTTTTAGGACAGTATCTTGCATATTAGCAGTTAAAATTAGCACTTTTAATTTCGTACGTTCGAGTCCCATAGACTGCAATGGGGTTCTAACGTTCGTACGAATTTGGGGTCCGTTCGAAAGTTCTGGTGCGAACCGAACCGGGGGGGGTGTTCGGCTCATCCCTAATCGCTGCATTAGTGTCACTGGTGCCGCTAGGTAACTAGTTATTTTTTTAGGTTCACCGCCAGGTTTTTATAGCGCTAGGTACCCCAATATACTACCCAATAACGGTTTTAACCCCCTGATTGCCCCTAGTTAACCCTTTCACCCCTTTTTGCCAGTATCACTAAGCAATCGTTTTTCTGATCGCTGCATTAGTGTCACTGGTGCCGCTAGGTAGCTCGTTTTTTTTTAAGGTTCACCGCCAGGTTTTTATAGCACTAGGTACCCCCATATACTACCCAATAATAGTTTTAACCCCCTGATTGCCCCTAGTTAACCCTTTCACCAGCGATCACCGTATAAGTGCCACTGGTGACGCTGGTTAGCCAGTTAGTTATTTAAGTTCCCCGTCAGGTTTTTATATAGCGCCAGGGACCCCCATATACTACCTAATAAAGATTTTAACCCCCTGATTGCCCCTAGTTAACCCTTTCACCAGCGATCACCGTATAAGTGCCACTGGTGACGCTGGTTAGCCAGTTAGTTATTTAAGTTCCCCGTCAGGTTTTTATATAGCGCCAGGGACCCCCATATACTACCTAATAAAGATTTTAACCCCCTGATTGCCCCTAGTTAACCCTTTCACTAGTGATCACCATATAGTGTTACGGGTGACTGGTTAGTTTGCTTTTTATAGCATCAGGGCACCCACCATTTATTACCCAATAAAGGTTTAACCCCCTGATCACCCAGCGGGTGATATCAATTAGGTTTTAGGGTCAGGGTCTGCGTCGCCCCAGGCAGCGCTAGGTTAGTGCCAGTACCGCTAACACCCACGCGCAAGGCATACACCTCCCGTAGTGGTATAGAATCTGAACAGATCAATATCTGATCTGATCAGATCTATACTAGCGTCCCCAGCAGTTTAGGGTTCGAAAAAAAAACATTGTTAGCGGGATCAGCCCAGATACCTGCTGGCACCTGCGTTTTGCCCCTCCGCCCAGCCCACCCAAGTGCAGTATCGATCGATCACTGTCACTTACAAAACACTAAACACATAACTGCAGCGTTCGCAGAGTCAGGCCTGATCCCAGTTTTTTTTGGTAGCGTTTTATATTTAAATCCTGAAGGCAGTGCTTGGTTTTCGGGGTCCGGTATGTGGCTAGGCTCCCAAAAAGTCCCCCACATGTGGGATCCCCGTACTCGGGAGAAGCAGCAGAATTTATTTTGGGGTGTAATTTCACTTATGCCCATAGCATGTGTGAGCAATATATCATTTAGTGACAACTTTGTGCAAAAAAAATAAAAAATTGTAATATTCCTGCAACTTGTGGCAAAATATAAAATATTCCATGGACTCAACATGCCTCTCAGTAAATAGCTTGGGGTATCTACTTTTCAAAATGGGGTCATGGGGGGGGGGGGTTGTGCTATTTTGGCATTTTATGGCCTTCGAAACTGTGATAGGTAGTGAGGAGTGAAATCAAAAATTTGCACCCTTAGAAATCCTGAAGGCAGTGATTGGATTTCGGGGTCCCGTACGCGGCTAGACTCCCAAAAAGTCCCACATATGTGGTATCCCCGTACTCAGGAGAAGCAGCAGAATATATTTTGGGGTGCAATTCCACATATAACTATGGCATGTGTGAGCAATATATCATTTAGTGACAACTTTTTGTAAACTTTTTTTTTTTTTCTGTCATTATTCAATCACTTGGGACAAAAAAAAAAACATTCAATGGGCTCAACATGCCCCTCAGCAATTTCCTTGGGGTGTCTACTTTCCAAAATGGGGTCATTGGGGGGGGGGGGGGGGTTTGTACTGCCCTGCCATTTTAGCACCTCAAGAAATGAGATAGGCAGCCATAAATTAAAAGCTGTGTAAATTCCAGAAAATGTACTCTAGTTTGTAGACGCTATAACTTTTGCGCAAACTAATAAATATATGCTTATTGACATTTTTTTTACTAAAGACATGTGGCTGAATACATTTTGCCCTAAATGTATGACTAAAATTGAGTTTATTCGATTTTTATTATAACAAAGAAAATATATTTTTTTCTCGAAATTTTCGGTCTTTTTCCATTTATATCGCAAAAAAGAAAAATCGCAGAGGCAATCAAATACCATCAAAAGAAAGCTCTATTTGTGGGAAGAAAAGGACGCAAATTTCGTTTGGGTACAACATTGCATGACTGCGCAATTACCAGTTAAAGCAGTGCAGTGCGAAATTGTAAAAAGACCTCTGGTCCTTAGGTTGACAAGTGGTCCGGGGCTGAAGTGGTTAAACATGCAAAAAAATAACTCGGGCAGCAAAAGGGTTAAAGCGGAGTTCCACTCATATAATCTACTTTTCAGAAATAAACATTATAATCCTTCAGCAACATTAATTGGACATTTTTTTTTCTACTCACCTCTTCTTCACTGTTGCTATGGGGTCTGCTGTATTCCGCCTCTTCAGCTCCGCAGTGATTTAGGTCATTTGCCCTGGCGCCTGTGCTCGCTAGGCCTCCTGGGAGATGTGTGTCATTCTTTCCCAGGAGCCATTAGGCAGTGAAGAGGGCTCTCGCTGATGCGATGTGTGCTTACTGCGCATGCATGAGAACGGCCGGTGCATGCTGGTTATTCAGCAGCACTGTAAACCCGGAAGTTTATGCTTGTTGGCTTCGCCTGCCCACAAGTAAGGATGAGCTCCAGCGTGTTCGCACAGCCCACGTGCAGAGCCCACCAGGAAGTCGGCACTGCACAGCGCTAATCACAGGCAGTGAGACATTTCCCGATCTCTGCAGCCACGCATTGGGACAATGTCTCACTGCCTGTGATTAGTGCAGTGCCGACTTCATGGCGGGTCTCTGCTTTTAAAATTCAACATCTAAGCAGTCAGACGGAGTTGTAAGTCCTGTATTTCACTATATAAACTAACTTTACTGTTATAAATACATGTAAAATGCAAAACTCCACTGGGTGTAACAAGATGTCTGCTTTCCCCCTTCTTAGTGTATCCTTACTGTGGATGAGTGTGGGGTGTAGCAAGATGGTGGTGACGGAACGTCACTTCCTTAGCAAACTGCGATGGGTCGCCGAATATGTCTTTACACCCTTGTACAGACAGGAAGTGATGTCGGGTACACACAGGAAGTGATGTCATGTATAAATAGGAAGTTTCGGGTGAGAGGTGAGTCGGGAGGACGTAGAGAGGAGACGTTGCTGGAAGTGGTAGCAGAGGAGGTAATAAGATCTTATTTTCTATTTACACCCAGTAACCCCCCGTCATGTCCGTCCTCTTCCTCCATAGTCACTGTGATGTCTTTTATCTCCAGCAGATGATGATACACACATATATAGTGTGGAGACCTAGATTAACCCCTTCAGGGTCAGAACATTTCCCCACTTACAGGGCCGGAACATTCTCCTCATTGTGGAGATGTGCCCCCTTTCACACCAATCACCTTCTCACCTCATCAGTCTATACTAATGGATCATACCACTTTTATTAGTAGTGGGGGATGGAGAATGCTATGACATCACACTGACCTCACAGCTCTTCCTCCCAATGACCCATGCAGAACTTTTTTATTTTTATTTGATGGTCTTGGGATGTGAGCGGACCATTTGCAACCTCACTAGGGATGAGCTCAGGCGTGTTCGCATGGAACACGTGCAGAGCCCGCCAGGAAGTCGGCGCAGCGCCGCGCTAATCACAGGCAGTGAGACATTGCCCAATCTCTGCAGCCGCACATCGGGGACAATGTCTCACTGCCTGTGATTAGCGCAGCGCTGCGCCGACTTCCTGGCGGGCTCTGCACGTGTTCCATGGGAACATGCCTGAGCTCATACCTAATCCTCACAAACTAAGGTGACCAGATTTTTAAGCAGATCCTGTCCTGGGACAAAACTGGGGACAGCGTCCTCATTCCGGCGACGTCTGGTCACCCTATCACAAACAAAACAAGACTGTTGGTCCTGCTTTGTGTGTATTGATGCCAGAATTCCTTTTACCTACATAGTGGGGGTCCTGTGTGGGTAAATTATATCTCAGTGGGGCTTTAATAAAATGGAAACCTGAATGGTGAGGTGAGGAGGATTCTGGGAATATCATTTGATTTTACTATTTGTGTTCAGATCTAGAGTTTTCCTCCTGTGAAGTCTGGAGAACATATGACATCACATTGCCTCCACCTCCCTCCCTGATAGAATAGAGAAATACAAAGAAGATTCTAGAAGTCACCAGAGAGATGATGGAGGAGAGGTGAGGAGGATTCTGGGAATTCTGGGACATTATCCAGTAACAGACAAGGGATGTGTCTGGATGGTGACTGTATCATTGTGTGTGTCAGGTTCCTATAAGGTGTCAGGATGTCACTGTCTATTTCTCCATGGAGGAGTGGGAGTATTTAGAAGGACACAAGGATCTCTACAAGGACGTCATGATGGACAATCAGCCGCCCCTCACATCACCGGGTAAGAGGAGACTTTATTGTAAAGGAGAGAGCAGTACGGAGGCTCCACCTAGATCCCCCATCATCTGATAAACACATAGAAACAATGTATTCAGTCAGTGTGTGTGTTTCCTACAGATGGATCCAGTAATGGGAACCCACCAGAGAGATGTCCCCGTCCTCTGTATTCCCGGGATTCCACACAGGAAGATCACACCATCCCCCACCATCATCAGGTAGATGGTAAACAATTATTGGTAGTTCTGATTTATACACAGCATGTTTGTTATAATGAATGTTTTATTATATATTCAGAGTGGAAACCTTGAGGATTATCATATTGTTGTTAAAGAAGAATATAAAGAGGAGGATGAGAAGTATGGTGTGTTGGAGAAGTTTTCAGAAGGACACAAAGATATAATGTTGCCACCTAATACCAGGAACCCACCAGAGAGATGTCCTCATTCCCGGGATTCCACACAGGAAGGTCACACCATCCCTTACAATTACAAGGTTGGTGGGACGGAGCATCTAGAACATGGACTTGTGGTGACAATGTGTGGATTTTTTTTATGTGAGGTCACAAGATTATGAGCTTACAGATGTTATTTTTGATCATTCTCTTGGTTTAGGTCGAAAATCTGATAGATATAAAAGTTGAGGTTAAAGCAGAAGAAGAGAGATATGTGAGGGATTATCAACAGTCTATGGAGGAGGATGGACTAACGGGTACATTTATAGAGGAGGACACTCCTACAGAGATCAGCACAGGTGGGTCATTACAATTTTACTTCACCCACAACACTAAAATCAGTCTGTATATGCAGTAAAGCATGCTTGTTATATGCACAGTGGAACCTAAGGGGTTAATCCTCACCATTGTGTCAAAAAGTTGTTTTATCCTGTCTTCTCTGGTCCTCTCTTTCTTCCACAGTCCCCAATCCATCTGCTGATAGTACAGAGCCTTGGGGGCACTCTGCACATGCTTAGTTTGGTGTGTGTTGGTATCAATTTTTTTTTTTTTTTTTTGGGGGAGTGCATGTGATTGTCTCCACAGTGCTGATTGGCCCTGTGCCAAAGGGTCAGGAGTCATACAGCCTCATAGGACAGTCAGAGGAGAATCAAAACTCCTCCTACAAGCTTTAACCAGTGCTTGACTGGACACTGATAGAAGTCACAAGATTGCTATATACTACTGATGAGAAAAGGTATTTAGCAGTTTACATTTATGAAGATAATTGCATGTCCATGTTCTGTGTACTGTGGGAGATCAGATATAGCGAATGCAGAGTCCTGGGGAGACCAGATATAGTGAAGGCAGGCTCCTGGGGAGACCAGATATAGTGAAGGCAGGCTCCTGGGGAGACCAGATATAGTGAAGGCAGGCTCCTGGGGAGACCAGATATAGTGAAGGCAGGCTCCTGGGGAGACCAGATATAGTGAAGGCAGGCTCCTGGGGAGACCAGATATAGTGAAGGCAGGCTCCTGGGGAGACCAGATATAGTGAAGGCAGGCTCCTGGGGAGACCAGATATAGTGAAGGCAGGCTCCTGGGGAGACCAGATATAGTGAAGGCAGGCTCCTGGGGAGACCAGATATAGTGAAGGCAGGCTCCTGGGGAGACCAGATATAGTGAATGCATGTTCCTGGGAGATCAGATATAGTGACTGCAGAGTCCCGGGGAGACCAGATGTAGTGGATGCAGAGTCCCGGGGAGACCAGATATAGTGGATGCAGAGTCCCGGGGAGACCAGATATAGCGGATGCAGAGTCCCGGGGAGACCAGATATAGCGAATGCAGAGTCCCGGGGAGACCAGATATAGCGAATGCAGAGTCCCGGGGAGACCAGATATAGCGAATGCAGGGTCCCGGGGAGACCAGATATAGCGAATGCAGGGTCCCGGGGAGACCAGATATAGCGAATGCAGGGTCCCAGGGAGACCAGATATAGCGAATGCAGGGTCCCAGGGAGACCAGATATAGCGAATGCAGGGTCCCGGGGAGACCAGATATAGCGAATGCAGGGTCCCGGGGAGACCAGATATAGCGAATGCAGGGTCCCGGGGAGACCAGATATAGCGAATGCAGGGTCCCGGGGAGACCAGATATAGTGAATGCAGGGTTCGGGGGTTTAGTAAGACATGCTGTAGTGGAAAGGATCCCTATTAAAGAAGGTATACTGCATCCTCAAATGGTAATATAACCATAGAAAAGTTGCTTTATTGAGGACTATATTCAAATTAGAAAATAGAAAAAACATACATGTCATAAAGCACTTCCATCCATCACCAAAATAACAAAACCAAAACCAAGTCTGGACTGGAGTGGCAACAATATTTGACAAAGTAGAAAAAATGATAGCAATTACTTATGAATCAACAACTGTATCACCTGGCTCAACAAGGAGCTTATATAATAAAACTACACAAGGTGCTATACAGCGATAACAGGTGGTGAGAGAATGATAGGCAAATGTGAAAAATGTCATATGGAATTAAGTACTACCTGTTTTTAGAGCCTGAGAATAGTGTGCAATGAAAGCTATAATGACTTATAATAGCATTGCATGGGTCATATAACACATACTGGATGATGCATCTAGAGTAGACTATACATGGGCCGAACACCACCCGGTGTGGTTCGCAGGCAAAACTTTCGAAAACCTCACAAAAGTTCAGAACCAAATAATAAACCCATTTGAAGTCTATGGGACTCGAACTGGAGAAATCAAAAGTTCTCATTTTGAAGGCTTATGTGCAAGTAACTGGGCATACATTGGTTATTGGCGTCCGGGTACTGCCCTGGGGGACATGTACCAAAGAAACAAAGTGGCAAATCTGTTCCTTGTATAGAAGCTGCTGCAAAACTGACATTTTATAAAGCCAAAAAAAATAATTTAATTTAAATAAATTTTCCCTGCAAGCTTTCTTTATTTTGTAAGCACTGGCTTGCGGAGCCAGTCTGTATGATGAGGCCACAATGTAGTGCACTGGGAACAAGATTAGAGATTTTTTTGATAAATTCTGGCGTCTCTTCCATAGACTTTGGATAGAAGTGACAGGTGTGGAAAAATTGGTCTTTTGGGTGTTGGTGGTCCCTTCACACTGTAACCCTATAGAGGTACTGTTGATGAATCAAGTAATGGCTGTGCATCGTCAAGGTGTAGGTGGCTGACTTTGTGTTCAAATAACTCTGCTGATTCCTCCATGCCTGATGGTGGGGCTATGGCAGGAATAGCTGTGGACAAGGAGGCAGAATAAGCCACTATGGTAGCTGCAGTGAGCTGCGCATTAGACTCTGCTTGGGTGATGGAGGATGAGGAACAGGGATCGAGTCCTGCGGGAATGGCGTCCCTGCACTTTTTTCATAGCAGGAACGCCGTTCCCTTTGCAGGACTAGAGCCGCCCGAGGCTCTAGCACAGGTATCGCTAAAAGGCGGACCACGTCAATGATCTGTGCGGGCACGCCATTTTTTCTTTTTTTTTCTTCAGCTGCTGCTGCTGCCTGCTAGCTGTGTTGTCTTCACAGGGCTGACATTGGAAGAGCAGCACAGAGATGCACGGAGGGCAGGGGCTGGCCATTTTTACTGATAGAATGCAGAGCGGCTCTAGCAACCAATCAACCAATCAGTTAACTGGGGCAGGTCCCGCCCTCTGTCCATCCCTTTGCTGCACTTCCGATGTCAGCTCTGTGCCTCCGATGTCATCTGCTGTGTCCTGTGTAAGGTAAGACAGGCAAGAGGGCACTGTTATGAAGGATGGAGGCGGAAAGTATCAGAAACTGAAAGGAATGAGGAGGGGTGATATAAAAGGGAGGCAGGACAGGAATGTGAAGGGGGTTCTATAAAGGGGCTGAGGACAGGTTTAAATTTTAAACCTGGCTACTTGGTCATCTCCTGTAGTCGCATTCGCAGTCTGGTCATCTCCTGTAGTCGCATTCGCAGTCTGGTCATCTCCTGTAGTCGCATTCGCAGTCTGGCCATCTTCTGTAGTCGCATTCGCAGTCTGGCCATCTTCTGTAGTCGCATTCGCAGTCTGGTCATCTCCTGTAGTCGCATTCGCAGTCTGGTCATCTCCTGTAGCATGACGCATTTGCAGTCACTGTATTTTCTGTGAAATATATATGCATATGAGCGTATCATTTTTATTTATTTTTTTGGTGGGGGAGTGGATCTTGGGTGGGAGTTCCCACACTTTTTTCCCCAGGACTTGACCCCTGATGAGGAAGGTTTAGTAACCAAGTCCACCACCTCCTCTGCATGCTGTGTCTGGATGGCAAAGGCAACATCACTAAACAGAAACAAAGGTGCCCTGCCTGAGGACTGACCATGTCCACCTTTGCCTGTGGACACTAAGGGCCGGTTCACACTGCGAGCCGCGGCGAGGCGTCTCCGACTTCCTCGCCGCGACTTGCAGGGGGGGTCAGCGGCGACTTGCAGAGGACTTCTGCATAGAAGTCAATGCAAGTCGCCCCCGAAGTCGCCCCGAAGTAGTACAGGAACCTTTTTTCTGAGTCGGAGCGACTCGAGTCGCTCCTCTCAGAACGGTTCCATTGTACTCAATGGGGACGACTTGCGGGAGCGAGGCGAGGCGAGCCGTGTCGCCTCGCCTCGCGCCGCAGTGTGAACCGGCCCTAAGGCTCGGTTCACACAGGGGGCGACTGCGATCCGACTTCAGGTCGCTCTAGGTCGCCTCAAGTCGCCTCCAAGTCGCGCTGTAGAAAAATGAATGTGAGTCAATGGAGCTGTCTTAATATACGCTACTGCAGTAGCTCCGACTTTAAAAAAAGGTTCCTGTACTACTTTTAAAGTCGGAGCTACTGCAGTAGCGTATATTAAGACAGCTCCATTGACTCACATTCATTTTTCTACAGCGCGACTTGGAGGCGACTTGAGGCGACCTAGAGCGACCTGAAGTCGGATCGCAGTCGCCCACTGTGTGAACCGAGCCTTACTCTGCTGGCCCCCTCACAGTGCCATGGGGACGTGTGTCTCTCCTTGTTTTCCTCCAAGACATTATGGGGGAAAGCTTATTAACAAAATGTAATAAAGATGTGGAAATGTGTATATGGATGCACTTTAATCAATGGAAAGTGGTGTTTGGTGCACTTTAACTTGAGTACTCACTACACGGACACAGTCCAATGACCTACTCCAATATACTGCGTTAAACGCGCACTAACGCACTCCATTATACTGTGGTAAACGTTCACTAACACACTGCAATATACTGCAGTAAATGTACACCAATGCACTGAAATATGCTGCTTTAAATGTGCATCAACGCACTACAATATACTGCTGTAAACGCGCACTAACACACTACAATATACTGCAGTAAACCTGCCCTGCCAAAATAAAATAACACTAAAGTAAAAATAAACGGTTGCACCACTCCCACACCTGCACTAGATTCACACTAAACTGACAATAGCACGCTATAGCACACTAACTTGCTAATAGCACCGAACAGAGCCCTGTTCTATCTCTCTCCACGCCGCTATCACACTACAAATTATCGCTATGGAGAGAATATTTCTATAGTGTGGGTCAGGACTAAGAGCAATGAGCCCTGATGGGAGAGAGTCATCATGACCGTGTCCAATCTTTGCTCTGACTGCTATGTGCACTGATTGGGCAAATCTTTCATTACTTCAGCCAATCAGGACATCCAATGCACTGTGCGGTGGCGAAGTGCATTGTGGTAGTTCAGCGGGCCGAACAAACAGTCAAACACCTTAACAGCACAGATGTTCCCTGAATGGGCGAACTGCCAAGGTTTGGCCAAAACCCATGCACTGGTTGAACCGTTTGCCAAAAAACTGATCAAGACCACCCAATCATGGCATGGCAAGCCCTCAGCTGATGAAGTAAATAGGTGGGGATCTAGATGTGACATTATGGCTGGTAACGGATCGTGGATAAGGACATGTTGAAGGGTGGGCATCTAGATGTGACATTAGGGCTGGTAACATATCCTGGATGAGGACATCATCTGCTGAAGTCCAGGTAAGGAACTATTTATGCAGAGTACATTCAGCTGGTTGTTGTAAAGAACTTGCTGTGATAATAAGTCAGTGTGGATGTAAGCTGCCTTATTCCAAGGCTAATGACCATGTCAGTATAATCCTTCACCGCAAAATAAGATCTTCAGTTTGTGCACATCACAAACCATCCACACATGTATGAAGCTAGTGAGACCGATCTGAGAGCAACAGAGCCGTGTATGGCCACAGGCAGTAGTTCTATAGTGGCTGTCAGTGAGTGCTCAGCTAAAGAGCCGATCGCCTCTGACATGCAGGATCTTGGTCGACCAACATTCAGAGCAGCACATGAGCCGGCAGCTTCAGGCAGACATATCTGACACCCCCATAATCAGCACTATGAAAGTTAATAATAGCCCCCCGAGTTACAATGCACTCTAGGGGAAGTACAAACTCACTGTAAGCTGGTTGTTCACCACTAGACTGCTCAAGTCCCCATAGGATGTGTGTGGTGGTGTGGGGCAACGGCCAGCTGAAATCGGTTCCATGATGGAGTAATGGATCTGTCTATTCCCAGTTGCTTTTCATTGCTGTGTCAGCCTTGCAAGCCTGGAAATGGACTAAACACAATCACGGTCATCGCTGCCCGTCAGCCAATTTTAATAGCTATAACTGTAGTTGCATCAAGAGTGGGACTCTGTAGCATGGGAACAACAGTCAGTCAACGCGTTTCATCTGCTTCCTATGACCGCTTCGTCAGGAACCACTAAAATAATTGCATTTCCATGTTCTGTGTGAGACCAGATATAGTAAATGCAGGGTCCTAGGTTTAGTAATACTTAAAACAAAATACATCCTCCAGCCGTACTGTTCACTGATTGGTCCAGAGTAAACACTTGGCAATATCAGAAAGACACAATATATGTATCTAAACTGGATTTATGTAGATTCTGGGATTCAGCTGTCAGCAAAATGTTTATCTTCTTCATAGGTGTTGCTCTACCTAGACATCTGGAGCTTATGTCTTGGGTCTTCTGCCCCATGCCCGGGTCTAACAAGATCTCTGACAGAGTAATTCTCCCAGGGTCAGTTGGTCACTTGTTCTGTTAATTTTTGGCTGTGCCAGGTGGAGGGATATGTCTGTATAGTCTTGGACCCAAGTCACTGAGTGCAGTCTTAGAAGATGGGAGGCAGCGATGTGGGGCCTCTGCAACTTGTCTCATGCAAAGATTTAAAGCAGAGTTCCACCTATAAATGGAACTTCCACTGATTGGATCCCCCCCCTCTGGTGCCACGCTTGCCATCTTTCAGGTGGAGGGGGGAGCAGATACCTGTCAAATCCAGGTATTTGCTCCCACTTCCAGGTAAAGATAGCCGCACATTGTGTGGCAAACTATAATGTCCGGCCCCTCCTCCTTCCTCTTGCTGGCTTCTGGGAGACACATAGGTCCCAAAAGATAGCAGGGACCATTCAGAAAGTGCAGCGCATCTCGCGCATGCGCAATAGGAAATGGGCTGTGAAGCCCATTTTCCTTAGTAATGATGCCACCGCCTGCACCCGGAGATGAGGGAGTTTCGGGTGTCAACATCGCATGCTCCCAGGACAGATAAGTGTCCTTATATTAAAAGCCAGCAGGTGCAGTATTTTATAGCTGCTGACTTTAATTATTTTTTTTTTTTACCCAGACAGAACTCCGCTTTAAGCTTCCACTGATTACTGAATACCAATATTATGAGTCCTGACCATTACACTGTATAATTTATATTTTACATTACATACTCCTGACCCCTGCACTATATACTCCATGTTGTACATTGCATACTCCTGACTAGGGATGAGCACGAGCATAAGTTTGACTCAAACATTGGGTGTTTGCCCGTTCGAACATTATAGGGCATTCGTGGGAAATTTGAGCGCCTGCAGAACGCCCCATAATGCACTGCAAGATCGCAGTATATTGACGGCTGCAGATTGGCCAAAGCATGCACCTGACCTGCATGCTTTGGCCAATCACAGCACGCTCTGCTGAGAGATCCATAATTGGCCAAAGGAAGGGTGCCTTTGGCCAATCATGGCTCCGGGGGCTATGTCCACGCCCCACACTATGTAAGGCTGCTTACATAACAGCTGTACACAGTGTAATGAATGAGAGCAGCAAAATTAAAATTCTAAAGGAAAAAATGTCATTTAAAACTGCTAGCAGCTGTAATGTATTAGCGAATCCGACAATATGCATAAAAAAAACCTTCAGGTCTGGTATGGATATTAAGGGGAACTCTGCGCCAAAATTATAAAAATAATGGCATGGGGGCCCCCCCAAAATCCATACCAGACCCTTTTCCAAGCACACAACCTGGCAGGCCATAGGAAAAGGAGCAGTACGAGAGAGCCCCCCCCCCCCTGAACCATACCAGGCCACATGCCCTCAACATGGGGAGGATGCTTTAGCATCGTCCCTAAAACATCTTGTCCCCATGTTGATGGGGACAAGGGCCTTTTCCCCACAACCCTTGTCCGGTGGTTGTGGGTGTCTGCGGGGGGCTTATTGGAATCTGGAAGCCCCCTTTAACAATGGGTGACTTCGCTCCCCTCTGACATCAAGTGCTGTCAGAAGAGGGCAGGGTCACCCAGTTACATCACAGAGTAGCCCTGCCCTCAGCTATGTAACAGCTGTCATCGTAAAAAGGCTGCAGTCGTGGAAATGCCTCCCATGAAGGCAGAGGTTTTTTTTTTTTTTTGGTCATCTGCGCTGTGATTTAATATGGATTTACATCCCGGGACACTTTTTTATTTTTATTTTTTTAAAGAAATTGTCAAGATTTACAATGTACCCAATACCTATTCACATAAGGGGGCGGAATCTGGGGGCCCCTTGTTAAAGGGGGCTTCCAGATTCCAATAAGCCCCCTGTCTGCAGACCCCCACAACCATCGGGCAACGGTTGTGGGGAAGAGGCCCTTGTCTCCATCAACATGGGGACCCCAAAGCACCCTCCCAATGTTGAGGGCATATGGCCTGGTACGGTTCAGGAGGGGGGTGCTCTCTCATCCCCCCTCTTTTCCTGCAGCCTGCCAGGTTGCTGGCTCAAATAAGGGTCTGGTATGGATTTTGGGGGTGCCCCACGCCATTGTTTGTTTTTTACATTTTAGCGAAGGGCCTGGTAATGAACTGGGGGGAACCCACGCCATTTTTTTTTCAATGATTTTTAGCTATATTGCTGGGATCTGAAAATACATTACAGCCACGAGCAGTTTTAAACTAAATTTTTTTTTTTCCTTTTAGAAATGTAATTTTGCTGTGGTAATTGTTTTGAACATGGGAAAGATGCGCTACTTTACAGGAAGACGAAGGGGACCTCCCAGACACGATATTTAAAGGAATATTTCATTTTTATTGTTTCACTTTAGCATTATTAAAGTGGTTGTAAACCCTGGTAGAAAAAAAAAACCCTGCAAGACAAAGGCATAGCATACTAGCTCACTATGAATTACTTGGGAATTTTAAAGGGAAAACACTGCGCTATAACTAAAGGAAACAAACAGCAGCTGACACTCAAAAAAACAAAGTTCAGTGAGAATAAGGGGACAAACAGTGTAGCGCTAAGTGAGTGAGTAAAGAAAAGGGAATATTTAAGGAGTATTAGTAATGAAACCAATACTATACCACATACTAATGACAAAATATAAAGAAATTGGTGAACAAAAGTACAAATATTGGTTCACTTGGTACACAATATGTGTATAAAACATGCAACTACTAGTGAATATTAGTGGCTATAAATGTGAGTCCCAAAGAAAACAGTCCATATATGTTGAATAATGGACGAATAACAGTGTCGGTCGTTCCAACAAGAGGATCAGGTAATACACAATTCGGTTGGACCAGGAATAACAGCTTGTCTGAAGTGACTTCAAAAAGAATAAATAAATACTCTTACCAGAGAGAGTGGACTCATCTGTCCTATGACAGTGGGTCAACTGCGCTTGTAATCTCAAGTAATGCCAATCCGGTGTTCCGGGTTGATGATGGTCCAACTTGCACAGACTTCCAATATTGGACGCTGGGACATGCGTCTCCCGGATAAACAGGGTCCAGTTGTTCACACTGGGGTGCCACCCCAAGTGCAGTGAGTATTCAAAAGAGAGAAAAGAAAAAAGGCTCCAAATGGTGCAGGTCAGATGGTAACCATTGGGTTTATTTAAGAAGGGTCATAAAAGCCATGACATAAAAACAATATGTGATCACAAATTCGGATAAAACATAAAAAAGCAATGTGGGGTGCCAAATGCAAGCCCGACGCGTTTCGACAACAAAAGGTCTTCAACAGGGGCATATTGTAACCCTCCACAATGCTACCAAATTTATAAACTGACCCATATCTGGTCCGCCTATTTAGGGGCGGAGCCGGAAATTGGGGTCTGGGTGTGTGCAGAGAAATCATCCAATGGGTGCGTATCATGAATGGCTCACTCTGCACATCTTAACCAATAGGTATCAAGCTATCAGTCTCACAATCACTATAAAAACACAGATAAACACCATGCATTATGGAAATGTATATTAACACCAAAATCTCTAATAATATAGTAAAAACACTCACGGCTAAATCAAAAATTCCACATCTCACCCTCATTCTGTATCACAAGCAATGTATTTGCCAATGCAATCAAGCAATATATTTGCCAATGCAATCATGCATCATCTGTCGGGACATGTGAGGGCATGGAAAATTATAAGGACATGTATAGTCAGTGCAGTCAGTGTATGATAAGCAAATCCACCAATAAACCAATATTTGTACTTTTGTTCAACAATTGTACAAATATTTTGTCATTAGTATGTGGTATAGTATTGGTTTCATTACTAATACTCCTTAAATATTCCCTTTTCTTTACTCACTCACTTAGCGCTACACTATTTGTCCCATTATGAATTACTTACCTGAGCTCAAAGCCCTCGCAGCCATCCTCGTCTCCCCCTCCGGCCAGCGACCTCTCTCCCGGGGGTTACTTACGGGTATTGCGGCTCCGGCTCTGTGATTGGCTGGAGCCACAATGACGTCACTCATGCGCACACAGACTGAAGCAACGGCACATACGTGCCATTGCTTCAGTTTGCCACAGTGTGCATGTGCCAATGACATCGGCACATGCAGGGGACATCTCCTAAACCTGCATGGTTTAGGAGATATCCCCTGTCCCCTGCATGTGCCGATGTCATTGGCACATGCACACTGTGGCAAACTGAAGCACGTATATATCCAGGGTAGCTACAAGTAAGCCTTATTATAGGCTTACCTGTAGCATAAAGTTGTTGTAAAGGGTTTACAACCACTTTAAAATCACTGCTCCTGAAAAAAACTGACATTTTTAAAACTTTTTTTTTGCATTGATACATGTCCCCTGGGGCAGGACCCAGGTCCCCAAACACTTTTTATGGCAATAACTTGCATATAAGCCTTTAAAATGAACACTTTAGATTTTTCACATTCGTGTCCCATAGACTTTAACCACTTGCCGACCCCCGCACGCCGATTTGTGTCGACATAATGGCACGGGCAGGCAAAAGGGCGTACCTGTACGTCCCATTAAATTTGCCAAAGATCAGTGAAAAATGTAGCCATGTAGCCCCCTAGTGTTTAACCCCTTCCCTGCCAGTGTAATTTATACAGTAATCGGTGGCTATTTGTAGCTCTGATCACTGTATAAATGTCAGTGATCCCAAAATAGTGTCAAAAGCATCCGATCTGTCCACCATAATGTCGCAGTCCTGATAAAAATCGCAGATCGCCACCATTACTAGTAAAAAAATAATAATAAAAATGCCATAAATCTATCCCTTATTTTGTAGACGCTATAACTTTTGCGCAAACTAATCAATGTACACTTATTTTACCAAAAATATATAGAAGAATACATATCGGCCTAAACTGTGTAAGAAATTTGTTTTTGTTTTTTACATATTTTTGGGGGATATTTATTATAACAAAAAGTAAAAAATATTGCTTTTTTTTTTCAAAATCGTCGATCTTTGTTTATAGCGCAAAAAATAAAAACCGCAGAGGTGACCAAATATCACCAAAAGAAAGCTCTATTTGTGGGAAAAAAAAGGACTTCAATTTTGTTTGGTTACAATGTCGCACGGCCGCACAATTGTCAGCTAAAGCAAAGCAGTGCCGAATGGCAAAAAATCCTCTAGTCAGGAAGTGGGTAAATCCTTCTGGGGCTGAAGTGGTTAACGATCTTTGAGTGTTCGCACAAATTTTTTGCCTGTTTGCATGTTCTGCTGCGAACCGAACCGGGGGGGTGGGGGTGGGGGGGTGTTCGGCTCATCTTTACTCCTGACCCCTATACTATATACTCTAAGTTGTGCATTACATACTCCTGAACCCTGCACTATATACTCTATGTTGTACATTACATCATTCTGATACTATATAGTCCTGTCTGTTGTATCTTATATAATATGTTGTACATTACATAGTCCCTTCGTCATACGCTGCTGTCCCTTCTGCTCTCCTCTCTCCCCCCTCACCCTCTCCTTCCTGCCATTCGGCTAGTGTCTGTGTGTCTCCGTCTCTGTCCCCCCGCCCCCCCGCCACTATTAGCAAAATTACTAATGTTAAATTCTCACTACCACACCTCTATTATATCTTGCCATAGCATGCTGTACCTGTCTTGTAGAAAAACGAACGTTGTAAATACTGATTTAGCGCTGTTTTCAGGCCAGTCATGTGACTCTCAGCAGGTTTCCAAGTCTACTACAGGAGAGGCTAAGCGTCCATATGATCTCCCCGGCTGACGTCAGAGGGAGATCACGGCCCCTCTTACAGTATCCATCCATCGGAGCTGTACAGCGGCCATAAGTCATGTGACCGGCTTGAAGACGGTGTCAGAAACCATGAAACAGACTGAGACAGAAGCACAATCAAATCACACTTGTTTATTAATAAAAATAAAAAGGTAACTAGAAAAAAGCGTAGTCAAGCATAGCCAGAGTCCTGTAGCCATATCGGGTAGTCAGCCAGTCCAAAGTTCATTAACCAGATCGGGTAATCAGCCAGGCCGGATGTCAGGGATCCAAGGAGAGCAACTGCAAGCAGGATAAGAAGCCAGGTGGGATCTCAGCCAGACAGTCTTGAAACAAACAGCAGGAGATGGTTCCCTGTGATGTGACCAACGCAAAGGCAAATGGAAAAGTGAGCAGGAAGGCTTTAAATAGGTAGGTCAGACAAGCATCATCGGGAACAGCTGGTAACTGTGGAAAAAAAAGAGAGCTGGCAATTAGCCGACAGCTGAGCGGCCAGCCCAGAGGAGGAAGGGCTAAGCCAGCCCTGACAGACGGCTCTAAATCAGTATTTACAATGCTCGTTTTTCTACAAGACAGGTACAGTGTGCTATGCCAGGCTCTAATAGAGGGTCTGGCATTCTTTGTGTTATATGGGTTAACCGGTTCCAGACCGGCTCATGTCTTTTTATGGGAGCAGAATTGCACCCCCTGCACGAAACCCCGTACGGGTTCACTTTAAGAGCCACCAGAGGGAGCGTGCACGCCGCTGGACAGCGGGGGATCTGATGCATGCAGCCAGCAGTTGTGATCGCATGCACGAGAGGCAGCATGGGGATTTGTGTGTGTAAACACACAAATCCCTGTTCTGTCAGGGCACAGGAGACATATAGTTTGTTCCTACTAAGTAGGAACAACGATATGTCTCCTCCCCTAGTCACTCCTATCCACATACAGTTAGAACACACTGAGGGAACACACGTTTAACCCCTTGATTGCCCCCTAGTGTTAACCCCTTTCCCTGCCAGTGACATTTAAACAACAGCATTTTTATAGCACTGATCGCTTTATAAATGTCTATGGTAGCAAAAATGTGTCAAAAGTGTCCGATCTTTCCATCGCAATGTTGCAGTACTGCTAAAAAGTGCAGATCT
This sequence comes from Lithobates pipiens, assembly GCF_037356315.1. Classification (NCBI taxonomy): domain Eukaryota; kingdom Metazoa; phylum Chordata; class Amphibia; order Anura; family Ranidae; genus Lithobates; species Lithobates pipiens. The sequence goes on from NW_027507758.1 coordinate 627,580,474, forward strand.
CCGCCATTACTAGTAAAAATGAATTTTTTTTTTTTTAAATCCCATATTTTTACCATAGTTTGTAGATGCTATAGCTTTTGCGCAAACCAATCAATATATGCTTATTGCAATTTTTTTTTTACCAAAAATATAAAGAAGAGTACATAGCAGCCGAAACCGATGAAGAAATTTAGTTTAAAAAAAAATGGGGATCAAATACCACCTAGATCTATTTGTGGGGGAAAAAAGGATACAAATTTTGTTTGGGTACAGCATTGCACAACCGCGCAATTGTCGGTTAAAGCGACGCAGTGCCAAATTGTAAAAAGTGCTCTGGTCAGGAAGGGGGTAAAATATTCCGGGGCTGAAGTGGTTAACAAACCCTTTTAAATAGAAAGTGAGTCCATAACCCAATGATGGGGGTCTTCAGGATCAGTCCAGTCTTCATCTTGGTTGTTCTCCCCCCATCCTCACTCTCTGACCTCTGGTGGGGCTCAGCCCCGCTGTTATTTATGACTAAATCATGGACTAAATAAGGAAGTGCAGGACTTCTTGTGTTGGGAAGATGGCAATGAGTGATAGAGGGGGAGGGGACACTCGTCTTATAATCCCCTCATCACTGTCACTCCTATAAAAGACAGTTCTCGTTGTTTCCTCACTCTCTGACTAAGGTCCATGAATAAAGAAATGATCTGGTAGGAGATCAGAGGACCCATTTACTAGTTACCTTGAGGGGGGAATTGTAAGATCCTCAGAGACAAAGCTGCCTGATGTGGGCGGAGTCCTGGTTTAGGGGAACCAATCAGCTCATGTCTAGTAATAATCTTTGTATTTCTATTTTAGTAGATGGACGGGAGATGAAGAAAACCTCAGAGGATTGTCTCACTTTGTCTCCAGACTGTAAAGTAGAAGATGAGGACATCACACAGTATAGTCCAGGAGAAAACCCGACTACCTCAAATGTCCATCCGGCACCACACAGTGTAGATGGACCATCGTATTCCTCTTATCCTGAGGAACCTCAGACTGTGATGGACGGTGCCGTCCTTCCAACAGAGAAGAGGTTTTCCTGTACTGAGTGCGGGAAATGTTTCCGTTCTAAATCCAAACTTAATGTGCATAAAAGATCTCACACAGGGGAGAAGCCGTATTCCTGTCCTGAGTGCGGGAAATGCTTTATGCAAAAATCAGACCTTGTCAAACATCAGAGATCTCACTCTGGGGAAAAGCCATATTCCTGCCCTGAGTGCGGGAAATGTTGTATACAAAAATCAGACCTTGTCAAACATCAGAGATCTCATACAGGGGAAAAGCCGTATTCCTGTCCTATGTGTGGGAAATGTTTTTCAGTAAAGTCCAGTCTTTACACACATCAGAGATCTCACACGGGAGAGAAGCCGTATTCCTGTCCTGAGTGCGGGAAATGTTTTTCAGTGAAGTCCAGTCTTTACACACATCAGAGATCTCACACAGGGCAGAAGCCGTATTCCTGTCCTCAGTGTGGGAAATGTTTTTCAGTGAAATCCAGTCTTTACACACATCAGAGATCTCACACGGGGCAGAATCCATATTCCTGCCTTGAGTGCGGGAAATGCTTTTCAAGGAAGTCCCATCTTTACACACATCAGAGATCTCACACGGGGCAGAAGCCTTATTCCTGTCCTGAGTGTGGGAAATGTTTTTCACAGAAGTCCAGTCTTTACGTACATCAGAGATCTCACACGGGGGAGAAGCCATATTCCTGTCCTGAGTGCGGGAAATGTTTTTCACAGAAGTTCAATCTTTACAAACATCATAGATCTCACACGGGGGAGAAGCCGTATTCCTGTCCTGAGTGCGGGAAATGTTTTTCAGACAAGTCCAGTCTTGGCACACATCAGAGATCTCACACAGGGCAGAAGCCGTATTTCTGTCCTGAGTGCGGGAAATGTTTTTCAGTGAAGTCCAGCCTTTACATACATCAGAGATCTCATACAGGGGAAAAGCCATATTCCTGTCTTGAGTGTGGGGCATTTTTTTCAGAGAAGTCCAGTCTTTCCGCACATCGGAGATCTCACATGGGGGAGAAGCCGTATTCCTGTCCTGAGTGTGGGAAATGTTTTTCAGTGAAGTCCAATCTTTCTACACATCAGAGATCTCACACGGGGGAGAAGCCATATTCCTGTCTTGAGTGCAGGAAATGTTTTTCACAGATGTCCACTCTTTCTAGACACCAGAGATTGCACACAGGGGAGAAGCCATACTCCTGTCCTGAGTGTGAGAAATGTTTTTCACAGAAGGCCAATCTTTCCAGACATCAGAGATCTCACACAGGTAAGAAGCCACTTTCCTATCCTGAGTGAGGGAATTGTTCCTCACTGAAGTCCTGTCTTCCTGTACATCAGGGATCCCACACAACCCTCGAGGTGTATTAGTGCCTTGAGTGTGGGAAATGTCTTCTATATGAATGTTGCTGGACATCACAGCTCTCATGTGGGGAAGAAGCACACCCTGATATACACCTCAGATATACTCCATGGCTGATCTTCATCATGTAAGAAACAGTTCCAGGGGTGCAGACATTTTTTGGAAAAACAACTTGTCCAAGGGACTAAATCGGGGTCCCAATCTCCTTGTCCCTTATGACAATCTCCTTGTTCCTCATCTACCAGAGAGCTCAGCAGTGGTGTGGAAGTTCACTGAAAACTACAAGCTGACATCGACAAAGGACAGAACTCTGTGAATGAATGGCACGGCCGCGCTCTTTTCCTAAAGTGACAGCTGATACGGGGAACTTCGCTGAGCCGCTGCAGGAACATGTAACATGTTCCCGAAGGGGAACTTATCCTTTAACCCTTTCACTGCCAGAGCTGGTTTTGCATTTTTTATGCCCTCACTACTTCAATACTGGACACTTTCATCTCCCTCCTGCCCAGGACAATTTTCAGCTTTCAGCACTCTCACACTTTGAATGACAATTGCGCGATCATGCGACACTGTATCCATATTTTGGAGGTTTGTGATCACCACTGGGATTTTTATTTTTTGTGTTACATATAAAAAAGACAGAAAATTGTGGGGAAAAAAGTTTTTCTGTAATAAAATTTTTATAAATAAGTACATTTTCTCCATCACTGATGGGTACTGATGAGGAGGCACAAATATGCAGCACTTATGCGTGGCACTGAGGAGGAGGTACTGACAAGCATCCCTGTCAGTAGGGGCAGTAGGCCGGGCGGGAAGGAGTTAAAGAATAATTTTAGGCCTGAAGATTATAAAAAAACAATTATATATTTTCTGAAAGCAGACACCCTGGAGATTTAAAATCTTAAATTTGTGTGCTCCTGTGAAATGGTGACAAACTTCAGTACCCTATATTTTCTGTAGGCAACATTTTAAAAGCCCACTATAGGTCATCAGTTTAGTGTTATGGAGGAGGTCTGGTGTAGAATTATTGCTCTCCTTCCAGTGTGCGAGACCGATATGTAACGCAATCAATGTTTTCAGCCGTAGGCTCCCCAATGTGTGAGTTTATGATTGTATATGTGGGGCTTGGGCCTCAGATTTTTTTGGAGGTGGAGCCTGGGTTTAAATTTAATTTTGTACAATTAAAGAAGAAAAGTTTTTTTTATTTTTCATCACATAGAGCAGCCTTTTTCAACCAGGGTGCCTTGAGGTTTCTTTAGGAGTGCCTTGGCAAAATGCCTATAAAAAGCAATTACAAGCCGAGGGTGGATGAAGTCTTTTAGTTACACAAAGCCACAGGTTTTCATTGTACACCATTACAACCTTCTAGCTAACGACCAATGACATCATCAGTTAATAAGATGTCAGTTGCCTGAATATCATCCTTGTGTGACCGTCCCCTGTTCCTCTCGAGCGGCTTTGGCGTCTCATTAGCTGAGTGATGGAGAAAAACTGAGGGAGAAGAGAAACACTGGAATACTAGTTAGTACCAGTTTGCAAAAGTGTATTTGCTTTGGATGAATAAATCACTTCTAACATTGGGTGTCCTACGTGTGTGGATGTTGTTTCATTATGTAGAACTATAAGCCCTTGTACACACGGTCGGACATTCTGCCAACCAAATCTGTTGGATTTTGTCAGACGGATTGTGTCCAAAACTGTTGCATACACACGGTCGGACCAAGTTGTCGGAAAATCCGATCGCTCAGAACGTGATGACGTTATTTCGTTACGACTGGACTACGTTCAGGCTAGTAGCCAATAGCTTTGGTGTAGGAATTTGATCTGAGCATGCGTGGCACTTTGTCCAATCGGAATTCTCTACACATGATCGGAGTATGTCCGATCGAACCAGTTGGTCGGGAAATATTTCCAACAAGTTGGAAAATTGGGTCAGACGGATATTCCGACGGAAACAGTCCGATGCATACCACACACAGTCGGATCATCCGACAAAACGGTCCGATAGGACACATCCCATCGGAATCTTTGACCGTGTGTACAAGGGCTTAAAATAGTTTTTACATTTTAGAATGGGGTGCGTCAAGACTGTCCATAATTTTGGAGGGCGCCTCAACATGTCCATAATTTTGGAGGGCGCCTCAAGATTGTCCACAATTTTGGAGGGCGCCTCAAAACTGTCCATAATTTTGGAGGGCGCCTCAAGACTGTCCATAATTTTGGAGAGTGCCTCAAGACTGTCCATAATTTTGGAGGGCGCTTCAAGATTGTGCATAATTTTGGAGGGCGCCTCAAGACTGTCCATAATTTTGGAAGGTACCTTGACTAAAAAAAGGTTGAGAAACACTGACATAGAGGACAAAGTCCCCTATGTGATGATTTTGTGGTGTCAGGTTCTCTTTTATGAGACATCCAGGGTCTAAAAGACCCCCAATGTCTCCCCTGTGTTGGAAAGATAGAAGTGCAGCGCTAAAAAAACATATCAAAAATTAACTAAGACCATGTTGTGAGCCTCACACTCAATGATAAAGAATGTGGAACCTTAATTAGATAATATTTGAAAATGTTGGATAGAGATTAGCTCCCTAACTGAAAAACGTGGTACCAACATCCCAAAGTTTAAGATAAATAGAAAAGCTTGGAGATACAGGACTTTAAAGGTACCTGAATAGTATACATATCACATAATAGTCAATTAAGATATCGAAAAGATTTTTTATTTACACAAAATTAAAAAAGAAGAGAGGCAAAAAAATGCCTGCAATCATGTCTACTAACATAGGCCTATACATATAACCTATTGCAAGAGACAAAAAAATTACAGCATTCTAATGCATAAACCATTCTGTTCCCATTTTTTTCCAACATGTTTCGCCTATGTGGCTTCTTCAGGAAAAGGATACAGACTACTTTTACTGAATGCACGAGAAAATATGATTCATTTTAGAAGTATATAACTAAAAAGAAAAACAGAAATGAATACATGAAAAAACAAGCAAAAACTATATTAACATAAACAGGGTACAGTAATTATTTTTGCAGATGTGTGGCTCCCAACACCAAATCCCCAAAAGAAAAAAAGTACTCAATGTGTGTCTCACTACAAAGCATGATGTTGCATGTTCCCCCTACCTCTAAAAAGGGGGGGCATGTAGGTCAAATCCAGTACAAAGAAGGTTCCCAAGATATCCCGTTATACACACAAGCCAAAAATTGGTCAATAAACAGCCAGAAAACCCGTAGAGAGGGATAGATTCGCTACAGCATTTCCTTGTTGCCATACAAAATATAATACCTGTAAAATCAGAAATAATAAGAAAAAGGAATGAACAAATTCAAGTGGAGGGAAGCAGGAAAACAGTCCAGAACAGGCCATTGAGACTGAACTGCACCTACCTCTCACCAGAAAATGGATAAAGGATATATTGAAATAACTCCGGGAGCTCAGGTAAACCGCACATTGGGCAATTGCCTGATGGGTAGATATTCACATCAACAGGATCTATGTAAAATATCAAAGACGTGGTACAATAAAATATTATATTATATGGGAATAAACACAGGGAGGGCCCGCCTTAATAATTATATATATATATATATATATATATATATATAATCCCACCGCACTGCGGACTCCACTGATCATAGATCAGGATATCAGAGACTTAAATCAAATCTAGCAATATAGGCCAAAGCTCTCACCTTCCTGACTTTCTCTCTATGGCGACCCTTATATGTGGCGACACACGGGATCCCCGAAAGGGGGAAAAGGCATGGTCCCACCAACCCCCCCACGTCCCCACACACCGAAATAAGCCTCCTCTGCAAGAGGTCAAAAGCTCCCAATGGTTGACCTGGTTTTAACTAGGCTTGTGCAATTCGTTTCGTAACTAATCGAAATTCGGCCGAATTTTGCATCTTTTGGACATTCGGATGCATTCGAATGTCCGAATAAAAAAATAACGAATAACAACGAATACGAACGAAATATAACGAATGAATTCGACATGATTCAGTAATTCTTTAAAGATCTAATGAAACAAAAGGTCAGCTCAAAGTAAATCTTATAGTCCAATCAGCTGATTAATTTTGTGTCGGAGGATGGATTACTGGCAAAGGGCATTCCTGAGAACTGAGTTAGAAGGGTGTTGTATTGTATTTGAGCCGAGGAGAAGAGACGTTGTCATTGTGTGTGTTAAAAGATTCAATAAACAAACGACTTTCCAAACTACGAATCATTATAAAGGAATGTCTATACGTACATAAATAGCGAATTTCAACGGATACGAACGAATGAATTCGACACTCTACGAATAATAACGAATTATCAGAAAACTTATTAACGTAACATAACAAATATAACAGAACGAAATGATGTATTTTACGAATGACAACAAACCAAAACTAAACGAAATTTTCCGTTGTGCACAAGTCTAGTTTTAACAGAAATGTATTTTATATAATAATTTCTTATGCATATATCGAATAAACGCCAAATACATAAATTACAAGATAGAAGAACCGCGCTATTCAACACCAGGAGTAAGTAAACAAAAACAAAAAACAAAAAACGGCTAAATACAGATCCTCTGTATGTCTTATATGTCTATATATATATAATACTAGGTTGCTGCCCCCCCACACAAAGAGAGTCCCCTTATAGGGTTTCTTTCAAGAATGGAAACAATATAATGACCGGGGAAAATGGCGCTACCTATTTAACATGAACCCAAACAGGTTCTTATTCCACCTAAATGAAAACTTTAGCCAGAAAGACCCAAAGCTTATAAACTCCTATTACTGTTGAAACCAGGAAGGAATACAAACCAGCTCCACCCAGAAGCTATTAAGTCACACAGATTATATAGTATGTCTCCAAACCCACCCTAATGAGTGTGATAAGTCTCTTATAATCCCAAACAAACCATCCATAAATCTTGTGAAAGAAGCTGAATATCGAAAGAAAAAATAATAATAATACTAGCTGCGATTATTCGCAAAAATGCATCAGTGCTAGAGTTTACCAACAGTTTCCCCACTAGAGTATCATAGTGAAAAACCAATGTAACGTGAAGAAAACATCCGGTGAAAGAAAGGGAGAATTAGCATAAAAGTATCAGAAAAATGTAACCAAACTTATATATAGTTCGGTGCGATTTTACCCCTAAAATCGCATCGGTGCTAGATTACAATTGTGTCAGTATGTTAGCATATGTTAGTGAAAATATATATCCCAATAGCTGAATGTGAAAGAATGCAACTACTAATATTTATATAAGAGAGCATAAAAAAGTTTCAGGTGAAAATACGAAAAATTATATATATGTGAAAAATTAATATAAGAAACAACTAATCATATAATACAGCCCCTAATAATATGAGTGCATCAATACCCTTGAATAATAGAATTAATGATAATCATAGAAAAAATATGTAAATATAATAAAAAAACAAAAAATATATTAATAAACCTAAATAAAAACTGAAACAAAAAAATATAGAATAAAAAAATATATATAAGATATATATATCCAATAGTCCAAAATGTATAGTCAATAGCGTAAATCCCCCAAAAATGTGTAAAAAAAATGTTCATAAAGTGACTTTAGTGCTTCCTGTGCAATCTTCAACGTGACTTCCGTGCTCCCCCACAAGGAACCCCACTCACCAGAAGAAAGTACCCCTGCAGGGGTTGCTCGCCTTCAGACCAAATCTCCCGATGTCCGGCTCTTTAACCCTTAATTTGGTGATTGATCGTATCCAGAAGAAAATTCCATATATCCTCATAGGAAAAAAATTGAAGTCTCCATAGTGTAATCCATATAAAAAATCTATTTATTGCCACAAAAATGATAAAAAACATATAAAAAGCACAGCAGAAAAAATATAAAAAATAAAAAAATATATATAAATAAAACCACAACTCTCATATAATGAGAAAAATCTGTGGAAACGCAGTCCACCAAGAGATCTAATATGTTAATGCATCCGAATGTTCCGGTATTGCTCCAGAAAAAACAGCATGTAATTAAGCAAAGTAAAGGAAAAAAAACGCTAATACACTCTCTGTCCCAGGGAAAACAAAAAAAACCTTCTGCAAGTAAAACCCACACTTCAGGGCAGTATCCCGGGATTTTTACCCTGTTGAAGGTGGTGACTCTATTACTATACTTCCCCTTGGGATAGAGTCCTTATAGCGTAAGTTCCAATGCACCCGTGGATGCCGTACGGTAGACACGCAGCTTGCGCTCCACCTGCGTTCCAAACACCGTCGGCGACCCGGAAGTGACGTAATCAGCGTAACTCCGTCGAACGCGTTTCGTCATTGACGTCTTCAAAAGAAACCAAACTAACATTTTCACTAACAACCAAAAAAGAGGGGCTATTATTATACCTTTACGCGGCGGTTAAATGAATGTCCCGAGCTCCACTGCACTCCACGGCTACCTATTTAGTCCGGCTGCCTCCTAGGTAGCCGTGGAGTGCAGTGGAGCTCGGAACGTTCGTACCCTGTTTATGTTAATATAGTTTTTGCTTGTTTTTTCATGTATTAATTTCTGTTTTTCTGTTTAGTTATATACATCTAAAATGGATCAGATTTTCTCGTGCATTCAGTAAAAGTAGTCTGTATCCCTGTCTGGGGCCTACTGGTTAAGATATGGTCCTGAGCTACCTGTCCTGCAGGAAGAAGCCAAACAATTGAAAGATCCAGGGGAGAACTCATCTTGGAGAGGACTGAGCGAAAGGCTGGTATCTCAAGAGGAGCCCGGTGACTCAATTGGAGGATGCATCCAAACCAATCTACCTCACAGTACTGCCGGATAGCTAAAGGAACTTTGGTACTGTGTTGACGTGTTCGCTACCATTACTGAATCCTATGGCAGAGGATTGTTCAACAATGAATTGTTTTCATCAAGTCTGTGGCAGAGACTTTTGTCAGTGCATCATTCCGGCTGCTAGGCCAGTGAGAGAGGCCTATCCGGGTGAGCAAGATCCGTTGACTGAAGGTGTACTTGTCTTCGGGATCTCAAGTTCCTCAGTGATCTGCACAAGGTTTCTGAACTTTCCCCTAACCCTTCTACTGCTCAAGTTGTTGAATAAAAAGTATTGGAAAAAGAATGAAGTGACTGGTGCAAACGTCGGTGGGCGCAAGGCCCGGTATAGACTCTAAGTTTCGAACATGGTGAACTGTGGGTAGGGGTGATGGCAAAGACCCAAAATAATATCAGCAGCTCCTTCGGGGGTCAGTGCTACACAATAAAGGTTACATTTTAGTTAAGTGGCCTTTTGGTCTGCAGGGAAACGCACCCTCATCTGGTTCTAGACCATTATTATTTACAGAAATTGTTTATTGCTCAGGGAGCCCCTAGAAACCTATGGAGGAACCCTGGCTGATAAAGACTGGACTTGGCAGTAATATATTTCTATCCCCCTTGGTGGGAGTGGAGATGACCCATCTATAAGGATATACAGTACATACACACACAGCACAAGGCTGTGCTCACACTACGAGATGTTTCTCAAGGCTGCAGTTCCTCTGAGCTCCACAAGGTGGAGATCTCACTTTTACACAGGAAGTCTCTATGGAAGATGTCAAGTGAGTTCAGGAACAGACAGGAAGTGATGTCAGGTACAGACAGGAAGTTCTGGGTAAGAGGTGAGTCGGTAGGAAGTAGAGAGAAGACATTGCTGGAAGTGGCAGTAGAGGAGGTAATAAGATCTTATTTTCTATTTACACCCAGTAACCCCCCCGTCATGTCCGTCCTCTTCCTCCATAGTCACTGTGATGTCTTTTATCTCCAGCAGATGATGATACACACATATATAGTGTGGAGACCTAGATTAACCCCTTCAGGGGCAGAACATTTCACCACTTGTGGGGCCGGAACATTCTCCTCATTTTGGAGAGGTGTCACCTTTCCCACCAATCACCTTCTCACCCCATCAGTCTATACTAACGGGTTATACCACTTTTATTAGTGGTGGGGGATGGGGTTTATTAAGGGGGGATTGGAATATGTATGTCTTTATTTGATAAGATTCAGATAGGGAGAAAGAGGGAATACTATAATTTTAGTAAATGTTCCTAAAACGAATGTCTCCATAGTTATCCCAGTCTCAGATACTCATCCTAAAATGTGATCAGTAAAGTCTCCGGAGTACACGGAGATCATAGGAATATGATGTGTCCTGGCAAAGCCTAAAGACAAAGGTCATCTTTTATTTAGGGGAGGTGTGACGTACCCGGCAGAAATGACTCTGTGGGTAAAGATACTTCCCAGAGCGCCCCTAACAGCTCCTCCTCTCAATGTCCCTCCAATCCAAGTCAGAGAATCCTATGACATCACACTGGCCTCACAGCTCCTCCTCTCAATGTCCCTCCAATCCGAGTCAGAGAATCCTATGACATCACACTGGCCTCACAGATCCTCCTCTCAATGTCCCTCCGATCCAAGTCAGAGAATCCTCTGACATCACACTGACCTCACAACTCCTCTCAATGTCCCTCCGATCCAAGTCAGAGAATCCTATGACATCACACTGGCCTCACAGCTCCTCCTCTCAATGTCCCTCCAATCCAAGTCAGAGAATCCTATGACATCACACTGACCTCACAGCTCCTCCTCTCAACGTCTCTCCAATCCAAGTCAGAGAATCCTATGACATACACTGGCCTCACAGCTCCTCCTCTCAACATTCCTCCAATCCAAGTCAGAGAATCCTATGACATCACACTGGCCTCCTCTGTCCAACGTCCCTGCAATCCAAGTCAGAGAATCCTATGACATCACACTGGCCTCACAGCTCCTCTGTCCAATGTCCCTTTCACAAGTAAAGCAAGATTGTTGGTCCCAGAATTCTTTGCAACCTACAGACTGGGGGCCCTGTCTGCGTAAATTATATCCCAGTGGGGCTTTGATAAAAATGGAGACCTGATTAGTGAGGTGAGGAGGATTCTGGAAATGTCATTTGATTTTACTATATTTGTACAAATCTAGAGTTTTTCTCCTATGAAGTCTGGAGATATGATAATCACATTGCCTCCACCTCCCTCCTTTTCTGATAGAATAGAGAAATAAGAAGATTCTAGAAGTCACCAGAGAGATAGTCAAGCTGCTGACAGGAGGCGTGAGCAGTGCTGGGAAGGACATCATGATGGAGAATCAGCCGCCCCTCACATCACCGGGTAAGAGGAGACTTTATTGTAAAGGAGAGAGCAGTACGGAGGCTCCACCTAGATCCCCCATCATCTGATAAACACATAGAAACAATGTATTCAGTCAGTGTGTGTGTTTCCTACAGATGGATCCAGTAATGGGAACCCACCAGAGAGATGTCCCCGTCCTCTGTATTCCCGGGATTCCACACAGGAAGATCACACCATCCCCCACCATCATCAGGTAGATGAGGAATAATCATTTATAGTATCATTAGGATCTGTAAATTATCTGCATTGTTACAATTGATGTCATTTTTATTATATATTCAGAGTGGAAACCTGAGAGAGTCTAAAACTGAAGTTAAATAAGAGATGAAAGAGGAGGATGATGAGGATGGGGTGATGGAGGAGTCAGAGTTTCTAAAAGTGCACAAAGATTTGTACCAGGACACCATGGTGGAGTCATCCAGCTACAGAAACCCACCAGAGAGATTTCCCTGTTCTTTTTATTCCCGGGATTCCACAAAGGAAGGTCACACCATCCCTCACCATCATCAGGTACATAGTTACATAGTAGGTGAGGTTTGAAAAAAAAGACACAAGTCCATCAAGTCCAACCTATGTGTGTGATTATATGTCGGTATTATTTTGTATATTCCTGTATGTTATGGTTGTTTAGGTACTTATATAATAGTTTTTTGAAACTATCGATGCCCCACGCTGAAACCACCGCCTGTGGAAGGGAATTCCGCATCCTTTCCGCTCTTACAGTAAAGAACCCTGTACGCAGTTTAAGGTTAAACCTCTTTTCTTCTAATTTTAATGAGTGGCCACGAGTCTTATTAAACTCCCTTCGGTGAAAAAGTTTTATCCCTATTGTGGGGTCACCAGTACGGTATTTGTAAATTGAAATCATATCTCCTCTCAAGCGTCTCTTCTCCAGAGAGAATAAGTTCAGTGCTCGCAACCTTTCCTCGTAGCTAATATCCTCCAGACCCTTTATTAGCTTTGTTGCCCTTCTTTGTACTCGCTCAATTTCCAGTACATCCTTCCTGAGGACCGGTGCCTAGAACTGGACAGCATACTCCAGGTGCGGCCGGACCAGAGTCTTGTAGAGCGGGAGAATTATCATTTTATTTCTGGAGTTGATCCCCTTTTTAATGCCAATATTATGTTTGCTTTGTTAACAATAGCTTAGCATTGCATGCCATTGCTGAGCTTATCATCTTCTAGCACCCTAGGTCTTTTTCCATCCTAGATTCCCCCAGAGGTTCAACCCCTAGTGAGTAGATTGCATTCATATTTTTGCCACCCAGAACTGGACAGCATACTCCAGGTGAGGACAGACCAGAGTCTTGTAGAGTGGGACGATTATTGTTTTGTCTTTGGAGTTAATCTCTGGTAGGGATGAGCCGAACACCCCCCGGTTCGGTTCGCACCAGAACTTTCTAACGGACCCCAAATTCGTACGAACGTTAGAACCCCATTGAAGTCTATAGGACTCGAACGTTTGAAATTATAAGGGCTATTTTTAACGGCTAATATGCAAGATACTGTCCTAAAAAGGGTTTGGGGACCTGGCTCCTGCCCCAGGGGACATGGGTCAATGCCTAAAATGTTTTTAAAAATGTCAGTTTTGGCGGGAGCACTGATTTTAATAACGATTAAAGTGAAATATTCCTTTAAATATCGTGCCTGGGGGTATCTGTAGTATGCCTGTGAAGTGCCACGTGTTTCCCGTTTTTAGAACAGTCCCTGTACAAAATGACATTTAACGGAAAGAACGTCATTTAAAACTGCTTGCGGTTTTAATGTTATATCTGGTTCCTGCAATATGGTTGAAAATCATTGAGAAAAATGGCATGGGTAGCCCTCCCTGCCCATTACTAGCCCCTTTGGGTCTTGTACAGATATTAAGGGGAACCCCGTACCCATATTAAAAAAAGGAAAGGCGTGGGTACCCCAGGCCCTATATACTCAGAACAGCAGTAAACAGGCGGTGCAAACAAGACAGGGACTGTGTAGGTTTGTTGTGTTAAGTAGAATCTGTTTGTAATTTTCAACTGGTACATTTTTAAAGTGTAGCTCCAGTCAAAAAATCTATTTTCTTGATCATACATCACGGGACACAGGAGCTTCATTACATAGTGGGTTATATAGGCACCTCTGGTGATTGGACACTGGTTGACCCCAATTAAAGAGAATTCCTCCCCTATATAACCCCTCCCATCTGGGAGGCACCTCAGTTTTTTCGCCAGTGTCTGGGTGATGGTCACGTAAAACTTAGCTCTATGCAGGTCCCTGCGAGGGCCGAAGGGCTACAACAAACCGGATCCATACCTCGGGCCGATATTTGACTCCCAAGATGGTATGGTACCCGGGCCTCGTCTGCCGAAGAAGCGAGGTTTTGCCTGTAAGTCCTCTCCATTGGAAGACTGGGCTCTGGGAAAACCAGACTTGGGGTACTGTTTACTCAGAGCGCCCGAAAGTTTCTGGCAGAGCTTTCTACATGGCCCAGGTGGGAGGATCTTTTCGTAAGAGCCCCAGATATACCTGAAGGTTGGCTAGCAATACCCGCCGTGATGGGTGAAGGCTGGAATTGGTCTGTTTCAGCAATTCCTGCGGCGGGGACAGGTAAGGGAAGTCATCCTATATATTTAAATATATGAATGGATTTCTTCATTGTGAGTAGTTGTATGTCTTACCTGGTTTCCACCACTAGAGGGAGTAAGAGCAGCCTGATGCATACTTGCATGCCTTTCAATACAACACGCTCAGTGACAGCCTGGTTTCTCCAGCTACTCACGTCTCCATTGCAGTCCCTGCCACAAGATGTAGGGGTCCCACGCAGTTCAGGGGTCCCACGCTGCTCCGTTTTGGGTTCCCCCCCCCCCCTGGATTCCGCGGTCCTCGTGCACGCGCGCGGGCACGTGCACGCGCGCCGGGCGCGCTCCCGGCCTAGTGGAGGAGGGGGGGTGTGGTTGCGAGCCGTGCACGTTAGTGTGCACGGCGCTGTACTGCGCAGGCGCCAGACGGCAGTTTTAAAAAGCCCAGAGCGTCAGGGGACTGTAACTGGAGACACAGGAGCTGTGGGCAGTAAGCATCCGTGGGGATTGGATCCAGGCAAACCTTAAGACACCTACTCAGCATCAGGTTGTGCAGTTTAAGCATATATTGATTTATTGTGAGACTTTAAGCGCAACAGTGATCGCACTTGTACTAGTACCTCTGCTTTGTAGCTTAGTACTATGTCTCCTCATAAGAGGGTCTCAGGGGGAGGTAATAAGGGCACTGGCAAGTCACCGCCTAGGTCCAGGGGTTCCAAAAGTGCCTGTAAATTACCATCCCCCTCTGCAAGACTGGAGCCAGCCTCTCAAGACGAGTCGGTGCCCCTTTCGGGTTTTGCAGCCTCTCCTAATGTCGCAGCCCCGGTTTATGTCACTGAGGACTCCCTTAGGGCTACATTGGAGGGTTTTGAAGGGAGAATCATGAATTTTATTTCTGCTTCCCTAAAAGATAGCAGGAAAAGGGGTAGATCCCCTCCCTCTGCTGAAATCCCTCTCTCGGATAGTTGTTCTGAAAATGAGGAGGGATCCCTATCTTTGGATAGGGATCATGAGCAGTCGGATGAGTCAGAGGAAGAGGAGATAGTCCCCTCCTCCCAGGCACTCAGAAAACAGGTGCAGTATTATACTGAATTGGTGCGTACCACATTCAGAATGCCGGCTGCTGAAGTCGCTACATCCTCTGTCTCTTCCCTGGGAGTCAGGAAAGCCCCACAGACTGCTTGTTCCTTCCCAATTCATCCTTTAATGGATAAATTGATGTATGAGGATTGGGGACATCCCGATAAACTGTTTACTCCTCCCAAAAGGTTTTCTATGCATTATCCTGTGGAGGAAAGTTTCACCAAGAAGTGGGGGGTCCCATCTGTCGATGCGGCTGTTTCTTGTGTGAATAAAAACCTAACTTGTCCTTTGGATAATGCGCAGGTATTCAAGGATCCAACTGATAAAAGGCTGGAAACCTTATTAAAAGCCTCCTTTTCCATGGCTGGCGCTGTGGTGCAACCTACAGTCGCAGCCGTGGGGTTGTGTCAGTTCCTCAAGGAACAGGTTAAACAGATGTTTGGACTCCTTCCCAGTGAGGAAGTAGAAAATTATGCAGAATTGCCTCACATCTTGTGTTTCATAATTGATGAGATTTTGGATTCTGTCCAACAAGCATCACGTTTGTCCCTCATGTTGGTACACATGCGCAGGGCCCTATGGCTAAGGAACTGGGCTGCTGAGCTGTCATGCAAAAAGCATTTGACTGGGTTCCCGTTTAAAGGGGAGCGTTTGTTTGGGGAAGAATTAGATAAATTCGTCCAAAATATTTCAGGAGGTAAGTCTACTCTCCTTCCAGTCAAAAAGAGCAAGCGTCCTTCATTTAGGCGTGCTCTCTCTCCCGAAGCATCAAGCTCTAAACAGTGGCGACGGCCTTCTCAGTCCTCCTCTGCTAAAAAGCCTCAAGGCCGAGCCCAGGGACAGAAAAAGACTTGGGGGCGAAAGCCTGCCAAGCAGAGCCCCAAAACCTCCTTGTGAAGGGGCGCCCCCACTCGGCAGAGTGGGGGGAAGGCTCCTGCAGTTTGCAGGCGCCTGGCGGGAAGAGATTCAAGACAAGTGGGTGATCTCTTCAGTATCTCTGGGCTACAAGCTAGAGTTTCAGGAGATTCCACCTTCTCGTTTCCTAAGGTCAAGGATCCCCAGGGATCCAGTAAAGCAGAAACCGCTATTCCTGGCCTTAGATCAGTTACTATCCCAGGGTGTGATAGTAGAGGTGAGCCCGAAAGATCAGGGTTCAGGGTTTTATTCAAATCTCTTCACCGTTCCAAAACCAAACGGAAGTGTCAGACCTATCCTGGATCTGAGAGACCTAAACCGGTTTTTACACATCCAGACCTTCCGAATGCAGTCAATCTGCACTGTGGTCTCCTCCCTGCAAGGGGGAGAATTCATGGCATCAATAGATATCAAGGATGCATATCTCCATGTGCCAATTTTTCCCGCACACCAGAAATTTCTAAGGTTCGCGGTAGAGCGGCGCCATTTTCAATTTGTGGCCTTGCCGTTCGGGCTGGCTACAGCCCCTCGAGTCTTCACGAAGATTCTGGACCCTCTCTTAGCAATCTTAAGAGTTCAGGGTATAGCCGTCATGGCTTACCTAGATGACTTGCTTCTCGTAGAGAGAACTGCAGCGTTCCTAAGTCGCAGCGTCACCAAAACGCTAGAACATCTAGAACGCCTAGGTTGGATTATAAACCTAGAAAAGTCGTCCCTACAACCGACTACCAGGTTGGAATACCTGGGTATGATTATCGACACCGCTCAGGGCAGGGTGTTTCTTCCAAGGCTAAAGGCCTTGGCCATTGGAGATCTGGTGCGTCTGATTCTGGGCAGAAGATCTTCCTCCATTCGGTTGTGCATGAGACTATTGGGAAAGATGGTCGCCTCCTTCGAGGCCGTCCCGTTCGCCCAGTTCCACTCAAGGCCTCTGCAAAGATGCATCCTTGCGGCTTGGAACAGGAAGCCCCAATCCCTGGATCTTCCTATGCGTTTATCCCCCGGGACACGCAAAAGTCTTGTCTGGTGGTTACAAACCAGGAATTTGCTGAAAGGCAAAACTTTTCTCCCTCTCTCATGGAAGATTGTCACAACAGATGCCAGCCTGACAGGCTGGGGAGCTGTATTAGAGGGAACATGCTCGCAGGGGAAATGGTCTGCGACCGAAAGTCTACTGCCCATAAATATCTTGGAGATTCGGGCAGTTTACATGGCACTCATAGAGTGGTCTTACAGACTGCGAGGTTTCCCGGTTCGGATTCAGTCCGACAATGCCACCGCAGTGGCTTATATCAATCACCAGGGCGGTACCAGAAGTCTGGTGGCCCAAAAGGAGGTGAATCGCATACTTGTCTGGGCAGAAAAACATGTTCTGTGTCTTTCTGCAGTCTTCATCCCAGGAGTGGAGAATTGGCAGGCGGATTTCCTCAGCCGCCAGCAGTTGTGCCCAGGAGAATGGGCCCTGCACCCCGACGTGTTTCAGAACATATGTCACAAGTGGGGCACTCCAGACGTGGATCTGTTTGCATCCAGGTTCAACAGGAAACTGGACAAGTTTGTGTCAAGGACAAGAGATGCGCTTGCTCAAGGGTCAGATGCTCTGACGGTTCCCTGGGATCAGTACAATCTGATCTATGCCTTCCCTCCGAGCCCGCTACTATCGCGGTTCCTGGGAAGGGTCAAGAGGGAGTCGAAGTCGGTCCTTTTGGTGGCCTCGGCTTGGCCCAGGCGACCATGGTTTGCAGAAATCACGAAGTTGGCAGTGGGCAGGCCATGGACCCTCCCTCTCCGGCCAGATCTGCTCTCACAGGGTCCAATCTACCATCCTGCTTTACACAGTCTGAATTTGACGGTTTGGCTGCTGAGACCCACATTCTGAGAGACCGTGGCCTTTCGGGGCCAGTCCTTTCTACTCTGGTCAATGCCAGAAAGCCGGCATCCAGGCGTATTTATTACAAAATCTGGAGGACATATGTTTCCTGGTGTGAACTCAGGAAGTGGCATCCTAGAAAGTATGTCATTAACAGAATCTTGGCCTTTCTCCAGTCAGGCCTAGAAATGAATTTGGCCATAAGCACTATCAAGGTGCAGATTTCGGCCCTGTCGGTATTTTTTCAAAAACCACTTGCATCACATTCCCTGGTATGGGCTTTTATCCAGGGGGCTATGCGGACAAAACCGCCAGTTAAACCTCCGGTATGCCCATGGGATCTGAATTTGGTTCTCTCGGCCTTACAGGGGCAACCATTTGAACCTTTGCATCTGGCTTCTTTAGCTCTCTTGACTAAAAAGCTGGTCTTCTTAGTAGCCATATCCACGGCTAGAAGAGTATCAGAGTTGGCAGCTCTTTCCAGTAAAGAGCCGTATTTAATTATCCATAAGGACCGGGTGGTTATGCGTCCCAACGGGTCTTTTCTACCTAAGGTGGTTTCGGGTTTCCATCTGAATCAGGATGTAATCCTACCATCCTTTTTTCCGAACCCTCAGTCCAAAGAGGAAGAGTCTTTACACACTTTGGATGTGGTTAGAGCAATCAGTGTTTATCTTCAAGCAACTGCTCAGATAAGGAAAACTGATTGTTTATTTATTCTGCCGGAAGGCCCTAGAAGGGGTCAGGCAGCGTCAAAGTCCACTCTCTCAAGGTGGATCAAACAAGTTATTTCTCAGGCCTATGACTTAAAGGGGAAGATTCCTCCTTTTCAGGTGAAAGCGCACTCTACTAGGGCTGTCGGTGCTTCTTGGGCAGTGCATCACCAGGCCTCCCTGGCTCAGATCTGTAAGGCTGCGACTTGGTCATCAGTCCACACATTCACCAGATTCTATCAGGTGGATGTCAGAGGGCAAGAGGATATCGCCTTCGGGCGCAGTGTACTGCAGGCTGCAGTTTAGGTCCTCAGGTCCCTGGCGGTCTATGTTTGTGATCTGTGTCTCCCTCCCCTCAACCTGAGCATTGCTATGGGACATCCCACTATGTAATGAAGCTCCTGTGTCCCGTGATGTATGATCAAGAAAATGGGATTTTTATATACAGCTTACCTGTAAAATCCTTTTCTTGAGAGTACATCACGGGACACAGGGCTCCCGCCCCTCTTGGGTTTTACGTGGTTTCTTATTGCTTTGCTACAAAACTGAGGTGCCTCCCAGATGGGAGGGGTTATATAGGGGAGGAATTCTCTTTAATTGGGGTCAACCAGTGTCCAATCACCAGAGGTGCCTATATAACCCACTATGTAATGAAGCTCCTGTGTCCCGTGATGTACTCTCAAGAAAAGGATTTTACAGGTAAGCTGTATATAAAAATCCCATTTTTAAGCTTTTTGGAAAACATAGGGAAGGTTATCACCCCTGTATAATTTGTTTTGCCGTCTGTCTTTTTTCATCTCACTTGCTGTTGTCTCCTTCCGTTTGCAAGTAGGAGATGTTTGTAAGTTGGATGCTTGAAAGTAGGGGCCTGGCCTATATGCTCTGCAGAAATGGCGGAACAAGGTGTTGGTTTTGCCACAACATTGTAAGCCCTCAAAGTGACTCTTGGTGGAGCGCCCTGCTGTGAACGATTATATCAAGAATTGTAATTACATGCCATTGTTGAACAGTGGTAGAAAAATTGACCTTTGGTGGTTGTGGTGCTGGTGCCACAACACTATAAGTCCTCACAGTTACTCAGGGAGGGCACAGGAACGGGCCCTCCTGTGAAATATTATATCAAGATATGTAATTACATTGGGCTGCTGGCACTGGTGCCACGACACTGCAACCTCTCCCATATACTCTAGTTGTAGTGCAGGAATTAGCCCTGCTGCAAAGCATTGCATCAAAAATTGTAATTAAACGCCCCTGTTAAACAGGGGCAGAAAAATGGGGCCTTAGGTGCTGGTGCCACGACACTGCAACCTCTCCCATATACTCTAGTTTTAGTGCAGGAATTAGCCCTGCTGCAAAGCATTACATCAAAAATTGTAATTAAATGCCCCTGTTAAACAAGGGCAGAAAAATTGGGCTGATGGCATCACCCAGAACCAAAAATGTTCTTCCAACATATCAGCGGAGGAGGAAGAGGATAGACAATCAACATAACAGGACAGTCACTCAGCATCAGCATAGGCAGTCTTGAAGGGATGTGATATTTCAAAAAAAAATATTCGGTTACATCAGCTTCAGGTGCTTGGTAGCTGTGGGTGATCCAAGACTGATTCATCTTGATGAAGGTCAGTCGATCAACTGATTCGGTGGACAGGCGCACCCTGTGATCGGTAACAAAGCCTGAAGGTGCGTTCCCAAAGAACGCTGGATGCAGGACAGGCCAGTAGCTCAATTGCATACTGTGCAAGCTCTGGCCAGTGATCCATCCTCAAGACCCAGTAAGCCAGAGGATTTTTGGTGGGAAAGGTGTCCAAGTCTGACCTTGCCCCTAGGTATTCCTGCACCATGTAAATCAGACGCTGGCAATGGTTGCTGGAACCGATCATACCTTGGAGCTGCGGACTAAAAAATTGTCTGAAAGCATCGGTCAGACGGCCACCTTCTCCACCGCTCCTTCTGACCGATGCCTCAGCAACCCGTTGTCCAGGACCAGGAGTTTGTAACCTCCCAGTCTCTGGGAACGCGTTGCACAGACCTTTCTGCAAGGCCTCCCGGAGATGTCTCATCCTCTGCTCCCTCTGCGACGGCAAGATAAGGTCGGCAACCTTACCCTTGTACCGTGGATCAAGGAGAGTGGCCAGCCAGTAATGGTCCCTCTCCTTGATCCGAAAAATACGAGGATCCTTCCGCAGGCTTTGCAGGATCAGGGAGGCCATGCAGCGTAGGTTAGCTGAGGCATTCGGTCCGGAGCCCTCTGGGTCACTAAGGACAACATGATCCGCAACTACCTCCTCCCAGCCACGTACAAGTCCACGGGTTTCTTGGGACTGTAAATCATCCCTACAAGGCTGATGCTGAGTGCCAGCCTCCGCCTCCATCCTCCTCCTCATCCTCTTCCTGTGTGATGGGTGTCACAGCAGGAACACTGTCTGGATAGGGGGCCTTGAGAGGCAAGGAAGTCCTCCTCTTCCTGCCTCTGTTCTGCCTCAAGTGCCCTGTCCATTATTCCACGCAGCGTATGCTCAAAGAGGTGGACAAGAGGTACAGTGTCACTGATGCATGCACTGTCACTGCTCACCATCCTTGTGGCCTCCTCAAACGGTGACAGGACAGTGCATGCATCCCTGATCATGCCCCACTGGCGTGGTGAGAAAAAACCGAGCTCCCCTGACCCTGTCCTGGTGCCATAGTTGCACAGGTACTCATTGATGGCCCTCTGCTGCATGTGCAGCCGCTGCAGCATGGCCAACGTTGAGTTCCACCTGGTGGGCATGTCACATATAAGGCGGTTCTTGGGCAGGTTCAACTCCTTTTGGAGCTCAGCCAGCTGAGCACAGGCATTAAATGATCGGTGGAAATGCACACAGACTTTCCTGGCCTGCTTCAGGACATCCTGTAAGCCGGGGTACCTGCCCAAGAACCGCTGCACCACCAGGTTAAGGACGTGAGCCACACAGGGCACATGGGTCAGTTGTCCCTGTCGGAGGGCGGAGAGGAGGTTGGTGCCATTGTCGCAAACCACCATTCCTGGCTTAAGCTGGCGTGGCGTCAACCACCTCTCGGCCTGCCCCTGCAGAGCTGACAAAACATCCGCCCCAGTGTGGCTCCTGTCCCCCAAACAAACCAGCACAAGCACGGCATGGCATCGTTTTGCCTGCGTACTTGCATAGCCCCTGGAACGCCTACGGAGCACCGCTGGTTCTGAGGACAGAGCACTGGAAGAGGCCATGGAGGAAGAAGAAGAGGAGGGGGTGGAGGAGAGAGGTGTGTCACAACCAATAGTAGCATTTTGGAGGCGTGGTGGCGGAACAACCTCCAACACTACTGCACCTTGTCCTGCATCCTTCCTAGCTGCCAGAAGAGTGACCCAGTGGGCCGTGAAAGACAGGTAACGTCCCTGTCCATACCTGCTGGACCATGAGTCAGCGGTAATATGCACCTTACCGCTGACCGCCCTGTCCAGCGAGGCAAGGACATTGCCTTCCGCATGCCGGTAGAGAGTCGGAATCGCCTTCCGTGAGAAAAAGTGGCATTTGGGGACCTGCCCCTGAGGAACCGCACATTGTACAAACTCACGGAAGGGGGCCGAGTTTACCAACTGAAAAGACAGCAGTTGAAGTGCCAGCAATTTAGCCAAGCTAGCATTTAACCGCTGGGAATGTGGATGACTGGGAGTGAACTTCTTTCGCCGGTCCAGCAGCTGGGGCAGGGACATTTGCCTGCTATAATCGGACGTGGGTGTACTGCTAGCAGAGTGCCCGGAAGCACTTGGCTGTGACACACCTAATTCTACACCTTTTTTCCTCTCAGAGCAGGTTTCAGAGAGGACTGAAGGTCTAGTGAGGTTTGAGATGCCAGCTGATGAGGAGCAAGGAGAGGTCCGCTTTGTTCTTTGGTGTGGGTCTTTGAGTACGCTTGCCAACGAGCTGCATGGCAGGTCAACATATGTCTGGTCAAGCATGTGGTGCCCAAGCGGCTGATGTTTTGGCCACGCGAGATACGCTTGAGACATATGTTGCAAATAGCAGCGGTGCGATCTGATGCACTCGTCTCAAAAAAGGCCCACACCAAAGAACTTTTAGAATAACGCGCAGAGGCAGCGCCCTGCACAGGCGGAGCTCTGCGGGGTGATTCAGTCGGTGTGCTGCCCCTAAGCTGGCCCCCGGAGGGCATCCTGCCTCGTTGGACATGTGCCTCCTCCGCTCTCCTGCCAGGCACCCACGTCGAGTCAGTGCCCTCATCATCCCCTCCCTCTTTATCGCTGGAGCAAACCTGGCAGTATGCTGCAGCTTGTGGAACATGACTGCCAGATTGCTGTCCTTCTTGAGCATCCCCTCTCTCTGCATTCACGCTACTGCCTTCCTCTAGCTGAGTATCATCATCAGAGCCTACAAAACACTGGGCATCCTCCTGGAGCATGTACCCAACACTGTGCTCAAAGAGTTCAGGAGACTCCTCAGGAGGACGTGGTGGGTCTAGGGAAGGAGTCACTGATGATGACATTGAGAGGAGGGAAGAGGATGCGTTGGTAGCTGCTTTGCTAGTACCCTGAGCCTGGGTGAGAGAGGATGAGGAGGATGAAGAGGGCTTGGTCATCCACTCTACCAAGTCGTTGGCATGTTGCGGCTCAACATGTCCAGCTGCCGAAAAGAAGGACAAGCGTGTCCCATGGCCACGTGCTGATGATGACGATGCACTGCGTCCACGACCAGCATTGTTGTCTCTAGACACAGAGCCTGCTTGCCCTCTTTTATCGGCTCGCGCCTGTCTGCCTCTCCTTGCTGGCCTTCCAGACATGGTAATGGCCTGAAGGGAGTTGGGAAAACCAGCAAATGGGTAGTGTATATTGTGCTGGAGGCACACACAACATCCACTAACTCCTGCAGATGGCAGATGGTTCAATTAGAGAAGAGCTATGTAGGTGGATATAGCGGTGTATACTGGGTTCAGAGCACGCAGACAGCACACACAATCTCCTACAACTGACTGCAAGCTCTATTTAAAAAGAGCAAGATAGTTAGCTATATAGGTGGATATAGCGGTGTATACTGGGTTCAGAGCACGCAGACAGCACGCACAATCTCTTACCACTGACTGCAAGCTCTATTTAAAACGAGCAAGATAGCTAGCTATATAGATGGATATAGCGGTGTATACTGGGTTCAGAGCACGCAGACAGCATGCACAATCTCCTACCACTGACTGCAAGCTCTATTTAAAAAGAGCAAGATAGTTAGCTATATAGGTGGATATAGCGGTGTATACTGGGTTCAGAGCACGCAGACAGCACGCACAATCTCCTACCACTGACTGCAAGCTCTATTTAAAAACGAGCAAGATAGCTAGCTATATACATGGATATAGCGGTGTATACTGGGTTCAGAGCACGCAGACAGCACGCACAATCTCCTACCACTGACTGCAAGCTTTATTTAAACCGAGCTAGATAGCTAGCTATATAGATGGATATAGAGGTGTATACTGGGTTCAGAGCATGCAGACAGCACGCACAATCTCCTACCACTGACTGCAAGCTCTATTTAAAAAGAGCAAGATAGTTAGCTATATAGGTGGATATAGCGGTGTATACTGGGTTCAGAGCACGCAGACAGCACGCACAATCTCCTACAACTGATTGCAAGCTCTATTTAAAAAGAGCAAGATAGTTAGCTATATAGGTGGATATAGCGGTGTATACTGGGTTCAGAGCACGCAGACAGCACGCACAATCTCCTACCACTGACTGCAAGCTCTATTTAAAAACGAGCAAGATAGCTAGCTATATACATGGATATAGCGGTGTATAGTGGGTTCAGAGCACGCAGACAGCACGCACAATCTCCTACCACTGACTGCAAGCTTTATTCAAAACCGAGCTAGATAGCTAGCTATATAGATGGATATAGCGGTGTATACTGGGTTCAGAGCACGCAGACAGCACGCACAATCTCCTACCACTGACTGCAAGCTCTATTTAAAGCGAGCAAGATAGTTAGCTATATAGGTGGATATAGCGGTGTATACTGGGTTTAGAGCACGCAGACAGCACGCACAATCTCCTACCACTGACTGCAAGCTCTATTTAAAAAGAGCAAGATAGCCAGCTATATAGGTGGATATAGCGGTGTATACTGGGTTCAGAGCATGCAGACAGCACGCACAATCTCCAACAACTGACTGCAAGCTCTATTTAAAACGAGCAAGATAGTTAGCTATATAGGTGGATATAGCGGTGTATACTGGGTTCAGAGCACGCAGACAGCACGCACAATCTCCTACCACTGACTGCAAGCTCTAATTAAAACGAGCAAGATAGCTAGCTATATAGATGGATATAGCAGTGTATACTGGGTTCAGAGCACGCACAATCTCCTACAACTGATTGCAAGCTCTATTTAAAAAGAGCAAGATGGTTAGCTATATAGGTGGATATAGCGGTGTATACTGGGTTCAGAGCACGCAGACAGCACGCACAATCTCCTACAACTGACTGCAAGCTCTATACTGTGTTGAAGGTACACAGAACGCCCACTAAGTCCGACAGACGCCAACACACTACACAAGGCCGCCGCGCTGGCGGCCTTATATAGTGTGGGGCGTGTACTACACAGCCTGTGCCAATCATGGCTTTCCTTGCTGCCGGCGCTGTGATTGGCCAAGCATGCGGGGTCATAGTGCATGCTTGGCCAATCATGAGCCAGCAATGCACTGCGATGGCGCAGTGCATTGTGGGCCGTGAGCGCCACACAAATTTGGCGCGAACGGCCCATAACGTTCGGAATTCGCTTGTACAGTTCCTTTGTGGGGTAATGGTAAATCCCAGACTACAAGCCCCCAGATGTAGCACTAATCCCCGACGGAGCTGCTGGTTATTTTTGGGCTTACTGTTACCTTCTGTTCTCCTTGTGGCAGGCCTAGGGGATGTCCCGTGGTAAATAGCCCAGTAACTTGAGACTGATAACAGATCCACTTGAATGGATTTTATTTGCAAAGCTCAGTCAATTGAACAGTCTTTCAACTTGGGATCAGAGGGTTGGAAAGGAGGTTCAGGTACTCTTAATGTCAAAGTAAAAAAGAAAGTTGAAGAACTTGTGTGACGGACTGGGGTTTATATGGTCACAAAACAGACACCCCAAAGCAAAGTACATATTCATTTTTTTTATTTTTTATTTTTTATTTCTAAACATCTCCCTTCTATTCTATTAATAACCAGTAGATGGCAGAGAAGGTACACAAACAGAGTCTATATAAGGCCACACACCATGTGACTGGAAATTAAACTACTTCTAGCCATAAAGTCAGTGGTCATATCTCATGCTGTTTGTGTGATTCTTTGCAGGTATGTACTCTAAATCGTTCCTAATCTGTATTAACCTGTGATAGAAAGATTCCTAAACATCTTGAGCAGATGCAGAAAAAGTCTCAGCAGATTTTATGCTATAGTTTTGCTGTAATTAGAAGTTTAGAACAGCATGTGTGAGAAACAAGTGAAAAGGGCATAAGAACATGAAAATACTGCATTAGTCAGAACAAATGTCTATTATCAGCACTAAACCGTTCTAAATAGGTATATTTAAACCTGATTTATTGAAAATTGCATAGATTTATAAAAGCACATGTTTTCTGTTATTAATATAGAAAAAAACTATTGTATGTAAAGCTTATGCATTGCATCATACAGACATGCAATGTGCACCATCTAGTGGTTAAAAAAGAGTACTACCATGATAATATTTGTATTAAAGCAATGCATTGCCAGTATGATTATTGCACATTTAAAGTGCACCAGAGAGATAAAGATAATTATCTATAACACTGAATAACAGGGATATATATATTATTAAAATATAATAATGTTCATTGTTATAACTACGTTTTAAAATACTTTAGTTAAAATCAGTATTATATATATTGTTAATGGTTATAAACATGTGACTATAAAAATGTAAAAGATGTATTGTTATGTAAAAAAAAAACTACTTCCAGCCATAAAGTCAGTGGTCATATCTCATGCTGTTTGTGTGATTCTTTGCAGTCCACGCCAAGCTGATCACCTTATCTCATCGCGTCTACAATCATCGGCTCTCTTAATTCACATTTTGAGGGCTCGTGTGCCGGGATTCGTTGTGTTACCAGTGAGAGGGAAGCGCAAGACAAGCGTGGGCCTGCTACAGAGCTACAAGGAGAGTCGTGAGAGTTGTCTGCCTCGTGAGTGCAAGTCTTCAGATTGCAACAGAGATGCCGTCTCCTCGTCGTGCGCTGATGTGGGATATCCAGAGACACATTCATCAGCTTAATGAAGAACAGCTGCATAGCCTCGCTATTACGCTGGAAGATGAAAGAGACGTGGACGTTCTATCAGTGACTGGTACCAACGAAATG
The DNA here is from genome assembly GCF_037356315.1 of Lithobates pipiens. NCBI lineage: Eukaryota > Metazoa > Chordata > Amphibia > Anura > Ranidae > Lithobates > Lithobates pipiens. Next base: position 627,607,585 of record NW_027507758.1, read on the forward strand.
GAACTTGTTGAATTTATTAAAGACTACTTGAGAAGTGATCAGCTGGAAAAGTTGGAAGATCAAGGTATGTCTTACCTACTCATCATCCAAGACAAGATCAATGAACTAAAACTTAACAAGGAAAGTACACCAACTGTGGACATTGCAACCGCTGCAAAAAAAATAAGTAGTGGGACTGCAAGGACTGAACAGGTATCGGAGGTGATGAGATTAACTGATGTTGTTGCTTTATTGCCACGTAGAGAATTTAAAATGCATGGTGGTGTAATTTCAGATCATGGTTCGGACATGAGTTACAGTAGCGTGTGCAGACAAATTGACGAGGGTCTAACAGAAAAATTCCCTGAATCTGAAATTATACGCACAGTGTTGAGAATAATCAAACCTGGTAATTTTAAAGATATGTTGACTGACAAAGATGATCTTACTGTTGCTGAATTGAAAAGGTTTTTGAAGTCACATATGAGAGAACGAAGTGGTAATGAGTTATTTCAGGACCTCAGCAATGCTACCCAGCAAGAAAGAGAAACAGCACAACAATTTGTTTACAGGCTAGTGGGGTTAAAACAAAAAGTTCTGTCTACATCACAACATGATAAGCGAGAGTTTAACTATGACAAAAAACTGGTGCAAGGCATATTCCTTCATACACTGTATCAGGGACTAAATGAGAAAAATTCTAATGTTAGACGAGATATCAAGCCTTACGTGTCTGATTTGACAGTAACGGATGACTTTATCATAGAGCAGGTCACCAGATCAGTTGATGAGGAAACAGAAAGGCAGAGACGCTTAAGCAGTGCACCTAAACATAAACCTCTTACTGTTCATTCATCACAGACACCAGGGAATAGTGAAAAAGACACCTTGCAACAGAGAGTTGAGGGAGATGCTAGAGCAAATCACACTGCATTAATGGAACTAACAACACAGGTCTCTGCTCTCACAAAGAACCTGGAAAAGATGATGAAGCAAACTCCTATTGTTGGAAACCAAATGACTAAGCCACTAACCAATGTTCAAGTTCCAGATACAACTCACTGCAAGCCCAGGTGTGATGACTGCATTAAACGAGAGTCAGAACTGCTACCATTGTTTCTACTGTGGTTGGATAGGACACAGATCGGTTGATTGCTTGAAGAAAAGAAGGCAGTTGGGAAACGACAGACGGTCACTGGGAAAGGGACAACCAATGACCACCTCAAATGATCTGTCCCATGCTAAGGTAAACAGGGTATTCACCCACCTGTCAACTAGAACACTCCCAAAAGAGAATGGATTCTCCAAACAACACGTAGCACAATTAATTGGAGGAAAATGCCTACTGTCATGTCGGATGAATGGTGTTCCGGTTGACATGTTGATGGATACAGGAGCTCAGGTCAGCATTGTCGGGAAGGCATGGTTAGAAAAGTTTCTACCCAGCGTCTCCATTAGGCACATACAAGATTTACTTTGTGATGACAACTTATCCATTACAGCTGCAAATGGTTCTATCATTCCATTCATCGGGTGGATTGAAGTCTGCCTGGAATTCGAAAGTAGTGGACATGGAAACTCAGCCATTTATGTGCCAATGCTGGTGAGTGACTGCTGTAATGACAATCCAATTCTTGGGTTTAATGTTATCGAAGAATTGATCAGAGAAAACCGTGACCGACCAAACAGCACCCAAAACCTGACTATCTTGCTGAGTGAAGCTATGAAAGTAAGACAGAGTGTAGCGAATAACATTGTCAATGCTGTCAGTCAAGCAACTGACCCAGGAGAAATATTCGATAGTCGTATGGTCAAAGTGGGGAAGAAGGGACTCTAGATTAAAGGAGGCGAGCTCTGTGAAGTCAAATGCAGAATTAGAGCGTGGCCGAAAGGAGGAATCATGCCATTTGAACCACTTCCCGAATATCCAGTTGAGGAAGGACTTGAACTATTTCCTTCAGTGGTAGATGTGCCAAATGGGTTCTCTAAACTGGTGAAGATACCTATACTGAACCATGCAAAACATGACATTTACCTTCCACCCAGAACAGTATTGGGTACCATTTCTCTAGCAGCTGAGATTCTACCATTGTCTCCAAACAAAGACGATGGAAAGGGAATTGACCAGAAGAAAAGGGTGTTTCATGTAAACCAGTTCAATCAAGTGGACACTGGAAATCAGCTACCCACTAACAAATCTGTTAAGTGGCACCCACCTGTCAATTTGGAAGATCTCTCAGAAGAAGAACAGGAGATAGCGAGACAAATGTTATATGATGAATCAGATGTCTTTGCTCGTGATGAGGGAGACATAGGATGCATCCCTAACCTGAAACTGAGGATAAATCTGAAAGATGAAACTCCTGTCCAGAAACGCTACAATTCGATACCGAAACCCCTATACAAAGAAGTGAAAGAATATGTCCAAAACGTTCTTGACCGAGGTTGGGTAACAAAATCTTCTTCCGCATACTCATCACCAGTTGTTTGTGTTCGACAGTAGCCTACGACTATGTGTTGACTTTAGGGAGTTAAACCGAAAGACTATCCCAGATAGACATCCACTACCCAGAATACAAGATCTGCTGGATAGCTTAGGAGGATTTACGTGGTTCTCAATCCTGGACCAGGGTAGTGCGTATCATCAAGGCTTTGTGCATGAAGACTCCAGACATCTGACGGCTTTCAGCACCCCCTGGGGACTCCTGGAGTGGAACCGTATTCCATTTGGATTAACGAATGCCCCAGCAGCTTTTCAGAGATGCATGGAGAACGTATTAGAGGGCATCAGAGACAAATGTTGTTCTCCATACTTGGATGACGTACTTTGCTACTCCAAAATTTTTCAGGAGCATGTCAATGATATTAGGCAAGTGCTTAGTCGAATGCGTGAGCATGGTATCAAACTTAGACCGAAGAAGTGTGAACTCTTTAAACGACAGATTCGATACCTTGGACGAATGGTGTCAGAAGAAGGCATAAAAATTGACCCAAAAGATCTTGAAGCGGTATTACATTTGAAAAGGAAAGAACCAAAAACAGTGGGAGGAGTCAGATCTTTGTTAGGATTCCTGAGCTACTACAGGTCCTTCATTCAAGATTTCTCTCGACTTGCTAAACCACTGTATGAACTTTTGCAGAACACTGAGAATCTGCTACATCCATCCCCAAAAACAATCGGAGGGAATCTACAAAGAAAAACGGGAACAAAGCACAAGTGCCATCTAAAACACTGATTCAATGGACACCCAAACATCAAGCTGTAGTATCCAGACTGGTGGACATGCTAACCAATCCACCAATTCTAGCATACCTTGATTTTGACTTACCCTTCGTCTTACACACTGATGCTCCCAATGAAGGCCTAGGTGCTGTACTATACCAACGACAAGGAGAAAAACTTTGTGTTATTGGGTTTGGCTCCAGAACATTGACTCCAGCAGAGCGCAATTACCATCTTCACTCTGGTAAACTTGAGTTTTTAGCTCTCAAGTGGGCAGTCTGTGACAAATTCAGAGATTCCTGGTACTACGCTCCAACATTCACCGTTTACACAGACAACAACCCATTGACATATGTAATGAGTACTGCCAGACTAAATGCTGTGGGTCATCGCTGGGTTGGCGAGTTGACTGATTTCCACTTCGATATCAAGTACAGGCCAGATAAACAGAATGCAGACGCAGATACACTGTCACGATTTCCGGTGGAACTCACGAGGAATCTGAGTGAGTACACAGAGCTTGTACCATCTGAGGTTGTGTCAGCTATGTGGCAAGGGAGCAAAGCTGTTGACGAAGAAGAGACATTATGGGTGGCTTCATTGACTCTTCACTCAGAAAGTGATGTGGCCGAAGATTTGCTGAAAGGACAGACAATCTGCCCAATGGCTCAGGAGAATATCAGAGCATTACAACAAGACGATACCAACATTAGAGAAGTGGTCTGGCTCAAGGAGAACGACTGGATTTCAAACCACAAAGAAAAGGAGAGTATGACCAGCAAAACAAGACGTTTGATTACATGAATGGAATAAACTCAGAGTCGATGAAGGAATCCTCTACCGACACTCTGGAACCCGAAAACAGCTAGTTCTACCAGAAAAGTTAAAACCACTGGTCTTAAGAAATCTTCATGATGACATGGGTCACATTGGTACTGACAAGGTAACCCACCTAGCACGCGAGCGATTTTACTGGCCATTTATGCAAAAAGACAGTGATGAATATGTGCTGAAGAAGTGCAGCTGCATCAAACAAAAGCGTCCAAATATCACCGAAAGAGCACCTATGGGTTCGATTACTACCAGTTCACCTTTGGAGTTAGTATCCATTGATTATCTTCACTTGGAGAAAAGCAAAGGAGGATATGAGTATATACTTGTAATAGTTGACCATTTCACACGCTTTGCACAAGCGTATACAACTAAGAACAAATCTGGAAAAATGGCGGCAGAAAAGATCTTTCAAGATTTCATACCACGTTTTGGCTATCCAGAGAAACTCCACCATGACCAAGGAAGAGAATTTGAAAACAACTTATTTCAGACATTGCAACGATTGGCAGGGATTTCTCATTCAAGAACTACTCCATACCATCCACAGGGTAACCCAGTGGAGAGACTGAACCGTACTTTGTTACAGATGCTTCACACCTTAGAGGAAGAGAAAAAGTCAGATTGGAAAGAACATATTCCACATATGGTTCATGCATACAATTGCACCAGGCATGAAGCCACAGGATACTCGCCATTCTTTCTATTGTATGGAAGATCTCCTCGTTTGCCAATTGACCTAATGCTCAACCTAAATTTGGAAAAGGAATCAGAAAGTCAACCAACATTTACTCAGAAATGGGCATCTAGAATGCAAGAAGCTTACAAAATCGCATCCGAGAATAGCAAAAAATCATCTGCTAAAGGGAAGAAGTACTATGACAAAAAGATAAAAGGAGCACCTCTTCAACCGGGTGATCGGGTCTTAGTACGAAATTTCTCTGAAAGAGGAGGACCTGGTAAACTTCGTTCATACTGGGAAGAATCAGTACACAAAGTGGTAGAAAGAATCAAAGATGGGCCTGTATACAAAATTCAGCCTGAAAGTGGTAAAAAGACTATTCGAGTACTGCACAGAAATCTTTTACTACCAGTAAATGACCTACCAATTGAAGGACACATTCCAAGAGTACCGATGAAACAAAGACAATCAAGTAACAGAAAGGATACCAGAATGGATGTGGACCAGGAGGAGGAATGTTCAGATGAAGAAAGATGGTATTATCCTTATATACCAGAGACTACAGAAAGTCATGATTGTGTTGTGTCTCAACAAAACTCTCAAAACGTGCAGAAAATCCCCTGAAGAGTTCTATCCTACAACTACCACACCAAATCTTGAACAAGAACAAAATGATGGAACAGTAGTTGGCCACCAAATCTGGGCTACAGACATGGTGGGACTAGACACTGCAGAATTACCCTCATTAAGTCAAGACTTACCTGTGAACCAAGATATGCAAATGGATAACGATGTTGATGGAGAAGACTCAACTGTCAGAAGATCTACCAGACAAGCTAAGCCTAAAGAGATCTTTACATATGACACACTAGGTCAGCCAAGATATATACCAAGTCAGATTCACACCATACAAACTCCTACAATGCTAGCTACTCCCAGGACATGCCAGGTAGTTAACGTAGCTCCTTGGTGGCAACAAGTACCTATTTGGGTTACTTAAATCACTAAATAGTGTTCAGATACCAATTGAGTTTAATGTCGGGAGCCATTAACTGAAGGAGGGGAAGAGTGTGACGGACTGGGGTTTATATGGTCACAAAACAGACACCCCAAAGCAAAGTACATATTCATTTTTTTTATTTTTATTTCTAAACATCTCCCTTCTATTCTATTAATAACCAGTAGATGGCAGAGAAGGTACACAAACAGAGTCTATATAAGGCCACACACCATGTGACTGGAAATTAAACTACTTCCAGCCATAAAGTCAGTGGTCATATCTCATGCTGTTTGTGTGATTCTTTGCAGGTATGTACTCTAAATCGTTCCTAATCTGTATTAACCTGTGATAGAAAGATTCCTAAACATCTTGAGCAGATGCAGAAAAAGTCTCAGCAGATTTTATGCTATAGTTTTGCTGTAATTAGAAGTTTAGAACAGCGTGTGTGAGAAACAAGTGAAAAGGGCATAAGAACATGAAAATACTGCATTAGTCGGAACAAATGTCTATTATCAGCACTAAACCGTTCTAAATAGGTATATTTAAACCTGATTTATTGAAAATTGCATAGATTTATAAAAACACACGTTTTCTGTTATTAATATAGAAAAAAACTATTGTATGTAAAGCTTATGCATTGCATCATACAGACATGCAATGTGCACCATCTAGTGGTTAAAAAAGAGTACTACCATGATAATATTTGTATTAAAGCAATGCATTGCCAGTATGATTATTGCACACTTAAAGTGCACCAGAGAGATAAAGATAATTATCTATAACACTGAATAACAGGGATATATATATTATTAAAATATAATAATGTTCATTGTTATAACTACGTTTTAAAATACTTTAGTTAAAATCGGTATTATATATATTGTTAATGGTTATAAACATGTGACTATAAAAATGTAAAAGATGTATTGTTATGTAAAAAAAAACTACTTCCAGCCATAAAGTCAGTGGTCATATCTCATGCTGTTTGTGTGATTCTTTGCAGTCCACGCCAAGCTGATCACCTTATCTCATCGCGTCTACAATCATCGGCTCTCCTAATTCACATTTTGAGGCCGGTAACACTACTTACTTTGTCTGCATCTAGAGAATAGCCATTCGCAGCTGGATGGTCACCCAGGTTGGACAGTCCCTCTCTCACAAGGCCTAGCAACCAACAATGTGCTTACTCAGGAACAAGTCTCTGCCACAGACGTTGTTGTAGAACAGGGATATGCAATTAGCGGACCTCCAGTTGTTGCAAAACTACAAGTCCCATCATGCCTCTGCCTCTGGGTGTCATGCTTGTGGCTGTCAGAGTCTTGCTATGCCTCATGGGACTTGTAGTTCTGCAACAGCTGGAGGTCCGCTAATTGCATATCCCTGTTGTAGAACGTACAAAATAATGTCTCTGCCACAGACATTGTTGTAGGACATGTAGGGAAACTAAACTTGAAACACTTGTAGGATACCGGGATCTTTCAGCCTGCTTGGCGATATCCACAAGACCGGATTCTCTTGGTTACTTCAGCCCTTTCAGGCTCTTGTTAATAAAACCAACCTGTATGTGGTGTTCTTCTAAAGAGTCCTCCCCTGGGATGCTCGAAGTACTTTGGGTCTCTCCTGAGTCGGAGACGACACCCAACCACCTCAGAATCCTCTTAGTTTCCTTGCCTCGGGCTAGCCAGCCCTGAGACATTAAAGTCGGGTGGATCCGCACCCCAGGCCATAGCCTTCCCGGGGGCTGGTCCAGAGGACCAGGACGATGAAGTCAGCACATCATACTGGACCGTAACCCCAAACCACGTGACGTCCACATCTTAACCGGTTCCCGACCAGCGCACGACGATGTACGTCGACAGAATGGCACGGGCACGCATATTGGCGTACATGTACGTCCAATCCTCAATGCCGCCCTGCCATCGGGAGAGCGCCGCCGGCGGCACGCTCCCGCGCTGGTCGGGACCCCCGTGAGTCCGGTCGTGGGACCCACGGACTCGATCGCCGCGGGCATCCCCGCGATCGTCTCACGGGACGGCTGAATGGAGGAAATGCCGTGTAAACAGCATTTCTCCATTCTGCCTAGCAACTAGTGACACTGGTCTCTGCTCCATGTGATTGGAGCAGAGATCAGTGTTCACTAAATGAAAGCCCAACCCCCCCACAGTTAGTAACACACCCCTAGGAACACTTAACCCCTACACTGCCACCCACTGGTTAACCCCTTCACTGCCAGTGTCATTTACACAGGAATCACTGCATTTATATAGCAGTAATTACTGTATAAATGACAATGGTCCCAAAAATGTGTCAAAAATGTCCGATGGGTCCCCCACAATGTTGCAGTCACAATAAAAATCGCTGATCGCTGCCATTACTAGTAAAAAAAAAATAATAAAAAATAATTAATAAAAATGCTATAAAACTATCCCTATTTTGTAAACGCTATAACTTTTGCGCAAACCAATCAATAATCGCTTATTGCGATTTTTTTTACCAAAAATAGAAGAATACGTATCGGCCTAAACTGAGGGAAAAAAGTTTTTTTAATTTATATTTTTGGGGGATATTGATTATAACAAAAAGTAAAAAATAATGCGTTTTTTTCAAAATTGTCGCTCTATTTTTGTTTATAGCGCAATTCCGGTGAATCCTGGAAAAGAAAAGAACATATATACAATACTTTACACCTAAACTATTAGAAGGCAGGATTCCACCAATCTCCATGGATTCCTCTGCTCTAAACTCTAAAACCGTTTTTTTTTCCTCTGTAAAACAATGCTAATTGCTCCGACTCATGCCACCTAGTGGTATGCGTCGCTGAAGTGCAGTCTCTAACTTAAAGCAGGTTAAATGTTCTTGACACAGGGATGATCCTTTCTCTGTGTGACTGGCTCTGTCTAACTACCCCATAGTTCAGTAGCTTCAAAAGAAAATGCAAAGAGATGAAGACCCGGAGAAGCTCTCCTTGGAAATTTCAAAGTCTTGACTCAGGAACAGTTCACCAGTAGAAACGGGGATCAAGCAAAGTTAAGTCTTTCCCCTGTGCATCCACAGTAGTAATAAAGTACACGGCACTGTCTTTATCCGGTCTGCAGATCACAACTTTGTCCTTATAAATGTGCCGACCGTAGCTTCAATGCCATAGACATCTGACAAACCATTCATAAAGCTCCCGTGAGAAAGCCTTCTTTCGGAGCGGCTTTGGTACTTTTAAATAACTCCAAACATCATCCTCGTACCAGGCCTCACGGTTCTTTTCAGTTAGAGTCATAATGTCCCTTGGACCATAGGGGAATTCCAACCCCATACTCTGTTGCCACCCGCTTATTCTAAAAGTCTCGGAGACCCAGATTGGCCTCGTCATGGTCGGGCAGTTTTTTCTCTAGAATGGCTTAATTACTACAAGCCGTTCAAAGAACGTTCAAAAGTACTCACAGCAATTTGGGTTCAAAGTGCCAGTCATCTCCCTCATCAGAGCCAGAACTGATCCCCAAGCTCTGCGACGACTCCCCTGCGGGCCGCCAGTTCCTGGTAACAACATCCGCAGCCTTCCTGTGCTTGTCCACGGGTATCCTTTTCCAAATGTCAGGCCCGGGAAGAAGTAGAGAGGATCTGTTATTGTGGCCACCGGAACCGCTGGGTTGCTTCCCTTTAAACGTGTATTCTCCACACCTCTTACATCTAGAGAATGGCCGAGGGTTGACGACCAGGCTGTCACATTTTCCGCATAGCATACCCAGGCCCTCGATGTCTCCAGTAGTGTACAGTATAAACCGCCCCTGCAGCAGCAGGCGAATACCCGTTTTAGTGAGCACAGTACCAGGTAGCTGTATTCCTGTGTGACCCCTTCCAAGAGGCATCCTGGGTCCTGACACAGGTTGCATACCTGGAGCACGGTACATCCTCTAAAGAAAACCTCTAAGGAAAATCTTCTCTAACACTCAGAGAGAAAATCGACCGGTCTCTCCTCTTCCCACAACACACTCTCACATGGTGCCTCGTGCAGGAATGAACAACTCAGACTCCTCCCACTTGGATGCTTGGGTTGCGCAACTTTGCAGGCTTTTCAGCAAGGGCTCCTCCCACGCATACGCACCTCAGTGAAAGTCCAAGTAAAGATGGCACCTATGGCGCAGTTCAAAAACACACAGCCCTCTGTCCTTGCTTTACCACGTGTACAGTTCCTTTGTGGGGTAACAATAAATCCCAGACTACAAGACCCCAGATGTAGCACTAACCCCCGAAGGAGCTGCTGGTTATTTTTGGGCTTACTGTTACCTTCTGTTCTCCTTGTGGCAGGCCTAGGGGATGTCCCGTGGTAAATAGCCCAGTAACTTGAGACTGACAACAGATCCACTTGAATGGATTTTATTTGCAAAACTCAGTCAATTGAACAGTCTTTCAACTTGGGATCAGAGGGTTGGAAAGGAGGTTCAGGTACTCTAATGCCGCGTACACACGACCGGACTGACAGAGTTCTGACAGAGTTCTGACAGAGTTCTGACGGACTTTCCGAATGAACGGACTTGGCCACACACAATCACACCAAAGTCCGACAGATTCGAACGTGATGACGTATGACTGGACTAGAATAAGGAAGTTCATAGCCAATAGCTGCCCTAGCGTCGGTTTTAGTCCATCAGACTAGCACACACACGAGCGGATTTCTCAGTAGGAACTAGGTCCGGCAGAGTTCTGTAGAAAAAATTTGAAATATGTTCCATTTCTAAAGTCTGTCAGACTTTTGCAAATCAAAAGTCCGCTGCAGCCCACACACGTTCGAATAGTCTGCCGGAATCATTCCGTCAGACTTTTGATGTTGAAAAGTCTGGTCGTGTGTACGGGGCATTAGTGTCAAAGTAAAAAAGAAAGTTGAAGAACTTGCTTACTTTGTTTGCATCCAGAGAATAGCCATTCGCAGCTGGATGGTCATCCAGGTTGGACAGTCCCTCTCTCACAAGGCCTAGCAGCCAACAAGGTGCTTACTCAGGAGCAAGTCTCTGCCACAGACGTTGTAGAACGTACAAAATAATGTCTCTGCCACAGACATTGTTGTAGGACATGTAGGGAAACTAAACTTGAAACACTTGTAGGATACCTGGATCTTTCAGCCTGCTTGGCGATTAGGGATGAGCTTCGTGTTCGAGTCGAACGTACGTTTGACTCGAACATTGGCTGTTCGGCCGTTCGGCGAATTCCGAACGTTTTGGCCGTTCGCGTCAAAATTCGAGTGACGCGCGCGCGGACCACAATGCACTGCGGTGGCGCAGTGCATTGCTGCCCCATGATTGGCCAAGCATGCACTGTGACCCCGCATGCTTGGCCAATCGCAGCGCCGGCAGCGAGGAGAGCCATGATTGGCCACAGGCATCCTGCCTGTGGCCAATCATAGCTCAGGCTGTGTAGTGCACGCCCCACACTATATAAGGCCGCCTTTGAGGCGGCCTCCTGTAGTGTGTTACTTAGCATCTGAAGCAGTGGGTGTTCTGTGTACCTTCAACACAGTACACACCGATCGTTTTTGGCTGATTTCCTATCTTGCTGCTGTGTAGTGGTTGTTGTCTGTGCCCTCACCTATATAGCTAGTGATCTAGCTTTAACCACTTAACTGCCCATTGCCGATTAACGGCTTCAGGGCGGTTGTTTAACTCTGAGAGGCCGTTAATTAACGGCCTCCCAGAATTCTGCTCTCGCGTGCCCCGAGGTGCGCGCACTCGAGAGCATCCGTGACCGCCGCATCACGGATCACGGTAAACGGCCGCTCATAGCGGCCGTTTACCACGTGATTGCTCCGTCAAATGATGGAGTGATCACTTGGAAACAAACCGGCGTCATGTTATGACGCCGGATCCTCCCTCCCCTCTCTGTACCGATCGGTACAGCGGAGGGGAAAGAGATCGGTGTCAGCAGCGATGTGGGCTGCATCTGCAGTGCCCACATCGCTGCTCACCGAATTTAACCCCTCAATTCCCTGCCAATACTCTGCAATACCAGTGCATACTCTGCAGTACCCTGCCATTACTCTGCAGTACCCCGCCATTACTCTGCAGTACCCCGCCATTACTCTGCAGTGCAGTACCCCGCCATTACTCTGCAGTACCCTGCCATTACTCTGCAGTGCAGTACCCCCCATTACTCTGCAGTACCCTGCCATTACTCTGCAGTACCCCCCATTACTCTGCAGTAACCCCCATTACTCTGCGGTACCCCCCAATACTCTGCAGTACCCGCCATTACTCTGCAGTAACCCCCATTACTCTGCAGTACCCCCCAATACTCTGCAGTACCCGCCATTACTCTGCAGTACCCGCCATTACTCTGCAGTACCCCCAATACTCTGCAGTACTCTGCCATTACTCTGTAGTACCCCCCAATACTCTGCAGTACCCTGCTATTACTCTGTAGTACCCCGCCAATACCCCGCCAATACTCTGTAATAACCTGCCATAAATTGCCATACCCAGCCATACTCAGAGATACCCAGCCATACTCGGTGATACCCTGAAATACCCAGCCATAGACGCCCCCCACCCCTCACCGCCCTCCGGTGCTTCTACCAACTCCCCAGTACGATCAAAGCCAGAATCTTTTTTTTATTTTTTATTTCAGGCTTCCCAGCCTAGAGGTGAGATGTGGGGTCATATTGACCCCCCAGATTTCACTGTAAAGAGGACCTGTCACCCCATATTCCTATTACAAGGGATGTTTACATTTCTTGTAATAGGAATAAAAGTGATCAAAAATATATTTTTGGGGAAAAAAATGTCAAACTAAAATAAATAAAGTAAAATGAACAATAAAAAAATAAAATAAAAATTAAAGCGCCCATGTCCCCATGTGCTCGCATGTGCCACACATGTGAGGTATCGCCGAGAATGTTAGAGCGAGAGCAATAATTCTAGTCCTAGACCTCCTCTGCAACTCAAAACATGTAACCAGTAAAAAGAGCTTGCAGTCAGTAGTGTTAGGAGATAGTGCGTGCTGTCTGCGTGCTCTGTACCCAGTACATACCGCTATATAAAGCTTGCTCCCTGATTGTGGCTTGCATGTGGATTTTGTGGACACAAGTGGATTTTTTGAACTAAAGTGGAGAGTTAATAACCAGGAGTTGAAAACAGGAGTTAAGACAGGAGTCTCTAACCTCTATCCTACCTCCATCCTCCCCTCCATTTTAAAGATCCCACTGCAAGGGGCAACCAGACAGCTTTCCAGAAACGTCAGGCTGACAGCAAGCCAGATTCACCGGAACCAGAGTGTTTAAAGGGGACAACCGCAGCCAGGTAAGCTTGCACCTCCACTCCCCCCCCCCCCGCCCCAGTGATTGTTCCAGGGACTCCATCCGACCGCCTACGGGGGTCAGGAAGGAATTTTTGCCCCACTGGTGCATTTGGCTGCTACTGTCAGGGGGTTTTTCGCCTTCCTCTGGAACAACCATAGGTTAGCATACCCCTACCTCCGGCCTCCTTTCCATTTTTTACGCTATCCTAGGACGACTATTCCAGATCACAGCCAGACTTCTTTTCTGAGCGGAGACCTCCACCTTAAGTAAAGGTAGCGGGAACAGCCAGCAACCGAATACAACAACTCCTTCCGCATCCATATAGGCATCCCCTGATCAACTTGCGCGCTAATAGCCTCAAGCACGGCGGCAAGTCTGATACCTAGCCCCACCTCAGGATCAATACCCTGATCAGGATCATCATCTTAGGCCCATAGTACCATCAACAGCATCCACAAACCATGTGCTACTTCAAATACTCAGCTGAAGTTCTGCACAGACTAAGGAACATCAACACCACATTGCCATCTTCCATACAAAAAATACTTCAAAGAGAACAACTATTAAAAACCGGACGACAACCAGCTCCCAACCACAGGAAGACATCTACTCGACCACTACAATTAGATTGCGCCTTGATTAACGCCAGGTCTGCAGTCAAACATAGACTGGAAGTACACGACTTCATCATCGAGAACAATGTAGACTGCCTCTTCATCACCGAAAGCTGGTTAACCTCTGACTGAAACACCATCCTCACTGAATTGGTGCCGGAAAACTACAGGATCCTAACCGAACACCGGATAGGGAAAAAAGGAGGAGGCCTAGCAGTGATCTTTAAAGGTCACCTGGATCTCACTAAACCATCATCTCAGAACCCAGTTCCTTTTATGGAAACCCTGATGCTACATCTTCAACCAACACCCCATGACACCACTCATATTCTACTGTGCTACAGACCACCGGGACCAAAGTCCAATCTTCTTTCACCCCTCACGGAATCCTTTGCAATGCACACCCTAAAATTCAAAAATTTCCTGGCACTCGGAGATTTCAACCTTTGGGCAAATGAGCCTAAAGACCCCATCGCGACTGCCTGCATCAATCAACTAGAAGAACTGGGCCTACAGCAACTGATAAAGAATCCCACGCATGGGTCAGGACACACCCTGGACCTCATTTTCAAACAGAACATCGACGTCAACATACTCGACAACATAACTCTGCCATGGACGGATCACCACGCCATCAAATTCAAAATCACTACCAACATCACCAACGCAAAACGGAAACCTGTAACAATGCACTGGACCAGATCGCATAAAAAACTGTACTCCGAAGCCTTCAAAACCACTCTGTCCAAAAAGATATCTACAATAACCTTAAACCACTCTACGGAGGAAACACTCAACTCCCTGAACAAGGCATTACTGCAATCAGCAGACTCGGTAGCACCAAAACGCAGGGCACTCATCAGGAAGAAAAATGCTGGATGGTTTAATAGCTCCCTCTCCGTACTAAAGTAAGAACGCAGAAGAGCGGAAAGAACATGGAGAAGAAATCCCACCGAGGAAAACCTATTTAACTACAAAGGTCTGACAGAGAATTATCGGAAAGCAATCTTCAAAGCCAAAAAGGACCACTTCTCATATACAATCTCAACGGCCACAAACCAACCACGGGAACTGTTTAAACTGGTTAATCAATCAATGAATCCGGTGTGCCTAGAACCCCCAGAAAGCGAATCCCAGGATTACTGTGACAAACTGTCGGATTTTTTCATCGATAAAGTCAAAACCATCAGGGAAACAATTTGTCAGAAGAAAACATCCAACCTCAGCCAGCAAATACATAAAGAGGATGTCTGCACCAACATACCGCAACCGCCAAAATTTTCACTATCCCCAATTACCGTAGACACCGCAAAAAACATCATTAATAAACTGCGTGACAGTACCTCACCTATTGACATCATCCCCACAAAACTACTGAAAGAATGCTCCGACATCGTAGCTCCAACCATAACCCACCTCATAAACTGATCATTCCACGAAGGGATTGTTCCCAGCATCCTCAAACAAGGCATCGTGAAACCTCTACTCAAGAAACCAAACCTGGACCCTCAGGATCCAAACAACCGTAGGCCGATTACAAGCCTCAACACCATTTCTAAGATCATAGAGAAAGCTGTAGTACATCAGCTACAACTTCACCTGGATACTCACAAACTCCTGGACCCGCTGCAATCAGGCTTCCGCCCGGGTCATGGAACAGAAACAGCTCTCCTCAAGATTTGGGATGACGCCCTCGAAGCAGCAGATGACGGAGAGCCATGTCTCCTCGTACTGCTAGACCTAAGTGCAGCGTTTGATACAGTAGATCACAATACTCTACTCGTCCACCTCACAGAAGTAGCCGGAGTCCAAGACATAGATCTCCAATGGTTCGCGTCCTTCCTAGGAAATCGGTCACAGACAGTGAAACTAGGAAACTTCCTCTCCGAAACTCGGGCAGTCACCTGCGGAGTCCCTCAAGGCTCTCCGTTGTCACCCGTTCTCTTCAACATTTACATTCGCCCACTCCTTCAAATCATCAGATGCTCAGATCTCTGCTTCCACTCTTACGCTGACGACACGCAACTTTATTTCCGGATCAATGGAAAAAAAGATCATCAACAACAACTTGAAAACTGCCTCAAATCAATAGAGGACTGGATGACCACCAACTCCCTCCAGCTGAACCAATCAAAGACAGAGCTTCTTATCTTACACCCAAATCATAAGCCCGCAACCAAAACCTCCTGGTCTCCACCAACCGTCTTTGGGCAGACTATCTCCCCAAAGACCAAAGCGAAGAGTCTCTGGGTTATTTTAGACGCACAAATGTCAATGGATGCGCAAATAGGATCTGTAGTCAGTCGATCTCACCATCTGCTGCGCATGCTTCGCAGACTCATCCCTTTTATCCCAAAGAATGACAAAGCAGTGGTAGTTGGAACAATCATTAATTCACGACTGGACTACGCAAACTCGCTTTACATAGGATTACCACAATATCAACTTGCGCGATTACAACTGATCCAAAACACGGTGGCAAGGCTGATAACAGGAAAAAAACCCTGGGAATCCATTTCTCCTTCACTGAGGAGCTTACATTGGCTAACCGTAAAAAATCGGATCACGTTCAAGACCCTTTGCCTCACCCACAAATGCGTGCATAGAGAAGCTCCGCAATACCTAATGGAGAAAATAAATCATTACACACCAAACCGCAGTCTTCGATCAGCCAACAAAAACCTCCTCCTCGTGCCCAAAGCCCGGTATAAATCCAAGGGTGATCAGAGATTCGCTGTCCAAGGGCCTCGGCTATGGAATGCTCTACCAATCAACATCCGCCTGGAAGAAAATCACCTGGCTTTTAGGAAAAAACTCAAGACCTTCCTCTTTTAGCAGATGATCAAAGCTCGCCACAGCGCCTAGAGGCGATTCAGTTCGCATTGTGCGCTATACAAGTATTTCATTCATTCATTCATTCATAATATAGGGCAGGCCCCTACTTTCAAACATCCAACTTACAAACATCTCCTACTTGCAAATGCAAGGAGACAGCAGCAAGTGAGATGAAAAAAGATGGACGACAAAACAAATTATACAGGGGTGATAACCCTTCCCTATGTTTTCCAAAAAGCTTAAAAATAGTTTTTTTGACTGGAGCTACACTTTAAAAATGTACCGGTTGAAAATGACAAACAGATTCAACTTAACACAACAAACCTACACAGTCCCTGTCTTGTTTGCACCGCCTGTATACTGCTGTTCTGAGTATATAGGGCCTGGGGGCCACACGCATTTCCTTTTTTTAATATGGGTACAGGGTTCCCCTTAATATGCGTACAAGACCCAAATAGGCTGGTAATGGGCAGGGAGGGCTACCCATGCCATTTTTCTCAATGATTTTCATCCATATTGCAGGAACCAGATATAACATTAAAACCGCAAGCAGTTTTAAATGGTGTTATTTCTGTTTAATGTCATTTTGTGCAGGGACTGTTCTAAACACGGGAAACACGTGGCACTTCACAGGCATACTACAGACACCCCGCAGGCACCATATTTAAAGGAATATTTCACTTTTTTTTTTTCACTTTAATCGTCATTAAAATCAGTGCTCCCGCCAAAACGGCAGTTTTTAAAACTTTTTTTTGCAGTGACCCATGTCCCCTGAGGCAGGAGGCAGGTCCCCAAACCCTTTTTAGGACACTATCTTGCATATTAGCCGTTAAAATTAGCACTTTCCATTTCGAACGTTCGAGTCCCATAGACTTCAATGGGGTTCTAACGTTCGTACCGAACGCGGGGGTCGTTCGCAAGTTCTGGTGCGAACCGAACCGGGGGGTGTTCGGCTCATCCCTATTGGAGATATCCACAAGACCGGATTCTCTTGGTTACTTCAGACCTTCCAGGCTCTTGTTAAGAAAACCAACCCGTACGTGGTGTTCTTCTAAAGCCCCGTACACGGTATCAGATTGTCTGCTTTTCCTTCATATTTACCAAAACCATATAATATGAGGTCAAACCTTAGGAGTTTCAATGTGTATGCAATCAGGCAGGCCCTTCTACTACATGGTTTTGGTAAATCTGAAGGAAAAACTCAGCAGACAATCTGATAGTGTGTACGGGGCTTTAAGAGTCCTCCCCTGGAATGCTCGAAGTACTCTGGGTCTCTCCCGAACCGGAGACGGCACCCAACTACCTCAGAGTCCTCTTTTAGTTTCCTTGCCTCGGGCTAGCCAGCCCCGAGACATTAAAGTCAGGTGGATCTGCATCCCAGGCCATAGCCTTCCTGGGGGCTGGTCAGGAGGACCAGGACCATGAAGTCAGCACATCATACTGGACCGGAACCCCGAACCACATGATGTCCGCATCTTAAATACCCTCTCCCAGAGGGCACAGCGAGAGGGCCATTCCCACTGACCTGGCTCTGAAAAAGAGTAACTTAAGCACCTAACCAGACCATAGTTCCACGTCTGCCACAAGAGACAGCACCCCTTGTGGCCAGGCTGAACATCTCACAGTCCAGTCAGAGTGATGCAGAGGTCCAATTTAGACAAATAAACCCAAACTAAACTGCAGTTTATGCAAAGTTTAACTTTGAAAAACGCATAGCGCCTGCTCTACAGGAGCCGCCGCTACAGTCTTCTAGTTGATAAAGGGAATACTTACCTTTGTTACAGCAGCAGTCCGGTATAAGTTATTTCTGTAGGTATTTGAGTTGTTACAGATAGCACAGGTTTTATTCTATTTATATTGGTGACATAATTGCCCAAATCTGAGGATCAGGAGCCATTTCCACCCTTTACTCTCGGCTGGGGTTCTTTGTATACATATAACAGATGTTCTACATGACTAAATCTGACATCAATTTTACTGCAAAATCAAAGGTGACAAAATGTCTCCCCCCGAGCAGTAATATATTTCTATCCCCCTTGGTGGGAGTAGAGATGACCCATCTATAAGTATATACAGTACATACACACACAGCACAAGGCCGTGTTCACACTACGAGATGTTTCTGCAGTTCCTCTGAGCTCCACAAGGTGGTGATCTCACTTCTACCCAGACAGGTAGTCTCTATGGAAGACAGGAAGTGATGTCAGGTACAGACAGGAAGTTCCAGGTGAGAGGTGAGTTGGGAGGAAGCCGAGAGGAGACATTACTGGAAGTGGCAGTAGAGGAGGTAATAAGATCTTATTTTCTATTTACGCCCAGTAACCCCCGTCATGTCCGTCCTCTTCCTCCATAGTCACTGGGATGTCTTTTATCTCCAGCAGATGATGATACACACATATATAGTGTGGAAATGTAGAATATCCCCGTATATGAGGGAATTTCTGGTCTGTACTACAAGGGGAGGTATTGATGTCAGTAAATGTCAGTTCCAGACATTGTATGTGGGGGGATTGAAATGATAATAAGGCCCCTTTCACACTGAGGCGCTTTGCAGGCGCTAAAGTGCTAAAAACAGCGCCTGCAAAGCGCCCTGAAAGAGCCGCTCAGTGCACTCCAATGTGAAAGCCCTTTCACACTGGAGCGGTGCGCTTGCAGGACGGTCAAAAAAGTCCTGCAAGCCGCATCTTTGGAACGCTGTAGGAGCTGTGTATTTACCGCTCCTAAAGCGCCCCTTCCCATTGAAAACAATGGGGCAGCTCTGCAAACCCACCTGAAAAGCGACACTGGGCAAGATTAGGGCAGATTTTTGTAAGATTTTACACAGGAATGATCAGCGCCCCTCCAGAGACACTATGATGAGTCTGACAGGGACGGGATTTTGGGGGGATGAAATGATGAACCCGGAGTGGGCAATTTTATCAAAAAAGACAATCAGATGCGAATCAAAGTGGATTTTCCAGCTCAATACAATTGTTCTGGCTGGACTGAATACTGATATTGATCTGTTTATGCATCTTTATAGTATTCTTATATTTTGCCAGTTATTGATGACTATAAATATATTTTAGAATTGAATTTAGTGATATATGATGATATAGGAGATGTTTAAGTTATTCTAGCTATGAATGGTTAAGGAATCTGGGTGGGGGTAAGAGCACTTTTATGGACCTCTTCACCTGCCAGTAGTCCTCCTGGACAAAGATTGGCATTTTTCCAATCCATAGACGTCGGATGTCACCAATCAGAAAGATTTTTTGGAACTATCATGTTGTGGATTCAGATATTTTGTCCATAGTGGAAGCACTCCCTGAATATTTGTTATTTTTTAGATTAATCCCTTCAGGGTCAGAGCATTTCCCCATATATGGGGCCGGAACATTCTCTTCATTTTGGAGCTAAATTATAATATGTGTTACTGCGTCCCTGATCGCCGCCACGCCAGTTACTGCTGCGTCCCTGATCGCCGCCACGCCAGTTACTGCTGCGTCCCTGATCGCCGCCACGCCAGTTACTGCTGCGTCCCTGATCGCCGCCACGCCAGTTACTGCTGCGTCCCTGATCGCCGCCACGCCAGTTACTGCTGCGTCCCTGATCGCCGCCACGCCAGTTACTGCTGCGTCCCTGATCGCCGCCACGCCAGTTACTGCTGCGTCCCTGATCGCCGCCACGCCAGTTACTGCTGCGTCCCTGATCGCCGCCACGCCAGTTACTGCTGCGTCCCTGATCGCCGCCACGCCAGTTACTGCTGCGTCCCTGATCGCCGCCACGCCAGTTACTGCTGCGTCCCTGATCGCCGCCACGCCAGTTACTGCTGCGTCCCTGATCGCCGCCACGCCAGTTACTGCTGCGTCCCTGATCGCCGCCACGCCAGTTACTGCTGCGTCCCTGATCGCCGCCACGCCAGTTACTGCTGCGTCCCTGATCGCCGCCACGCCAGTTACTGCTGCGTCCCTGATCGCCGCCACGCCAGTTACTGCTGCGTCCCTGATCGCCGCCACGCCAGTTACTGCTGCGTCCCTGATCACCACCACGCTAGTTACTGCTGCGTCCCTGATCACCGCCACACCAGTAATTGCGTCCCTGATCACCGCCACACCAGTAATTGCGTCCCTGATCACCGCCACACCAGTAATTGCGTCCCTGATCACCGCCACACCAGTAATTGCGTCCCTGATCACCGCCACACCAGTAATTGCGTCCCTGATCACCGCCACACCAGTAATTGCGTCCCTGATCACCGCCACACCAGTAATTGCGTCCCCGATCACCGCCACACCAGTAATTGCGTCCCCGATCACCTCCATACCAGTAATTGTGTCCCCGATCACCTCCACACCAGTAATTGTGTCCCCGATCACCTCCACACAATTAACCAGTTATAGTGTTCCCGATCTCCTCCACACCAGTTAAAGTGTTCCCGATCTCCTCCACACCAGTTATAGTGTGTCCCCGATCACCTCCACACCAGTTATCGTGTCCCCCGATCTCCTCCACACCAGTTATAGTGTGTCCCCGATCACCTCCACACCAGTTATCGTGTCCCCCGATCACCTCCACACCAGTTATCGTGTCTCTGATGACCTCCCAACATTTTGAGATGGGAATGAGGGACACCTACTAGCAAACGTATGTAGGCATAGGACACATCCCCTTCCACACTACATTTTTTTGATGTGGTGAGAGCAGTCAATGTCTACTTAAAGGCGATTGCTCAGGTTCGAAAAACTGATGTTTTTATTTGTGTTGCCTGAAAGTCCTAAAGTAGGACAGGCAGCATTGGAATCTATTATGAATATACTATTCTTAATAGATTTGACAAGTAATCGTTCAAGCTCATGATTAAAGAGGTGGATTCCACCCTCTCAAATCAAAACACACTTCTCTAGGGCTGTTAGTGCTTCCTGGGCAGTACATCACCAAGCCTCCATGGCTTAAATCTGTAAGGCCGCAACTTGGTCTTCAGTCTATACATTTACCAGATTCTATCAAATAAATGTAAAAGGTCATGAGGATATCGGCTTTGGGCTCAGGGTACTGCAGACTGCAGTATTAGTCCTCTAGTCTCTTATTGCCCTACATTTTGTTGTGTCCCTCCCTTCAGTTGGCATTGCTATAGGACATCCCACATAGTAACTTCTATGGCTCTGTGTCCCGTGAAGTACATAACGGGACACAGAGGTCCCTTCCTTCTTTGGTATACACATGTATTGCTTTGCTACAAAACTGAGACACTCACTCGCCACGCCAGTTACTGCTGCGTCCCTGATCACCGCCACGCCAGTTACTGCTGCGTCCCTGATCACCGCCACGGCAGTTACTGCTGCGTCCCTGATCACCGCCACGCCAGTTACTGCTGCGTCCCTGATCACCGCCACGCCAGTTACTGCTGCGTCCCTGATCACCGCCACGCCAGTTGCTGCTGCGTCCCTGATCACCGCCACGCCAGTTGCTGCTGCGTCCCTGATCACCGCCACGCCAGTTGCTGCTGCGTCCCTGATCACCGCCACGCCAGTTGCTGCTGCGTCCCTGATCACCGCCACGCCAGTTGCTGCTGCGTCCCTGATCACCGCCACGCCAGTTGCTGCTGCGTCCCTGATCACCGCCACGCCAGTTGCTGCTGCGTCCCTGATCACCGCCACGCCAGTTGCTGCTGCGTCCCTGATCACCGCCACGCCAGTTGCTGCTGCGTCCCTGATCACCGCCACGCCAGTTGCTGCTGCGTCCCTGATCACCGCCACGCCAGTTGCTGCTGCGTCCCTGATCACCGCCACGCCAGTTGCTGCTGCGTCCCTGATCACCGCCACGCCAGTTGCTGCTGCGTCCCTGATCACCGCCACGCCAGTTGCTGCTGCGTCCCTGATCACCGCCACGCCAGTTGCTGCTGCGTCCCTGATCACCGCCACGCCAGTTGCTGCTGCGTCCCTGATCACCGCCACGCCAGTTGCTGCTGCGTCCCTGATCACCGCCACGCCAGTTGCTGCTGCGTCCCTGATCACCGCCACGCCAGTTGCTGCTGCGTCCCTGATCACCGCCACGCCAGTTGCTGCTGCGTCCCTGATCACCGCCACGCCAGTTGCTGCTGCGTCCCTGATCACCGCCACGCCAGTTGCTGCTGCGTCCCTGATCACCGCCACGCCAGTTGCTGCTGCGTCCCTGATCACCGCCACGCCAGTTGCTGCTGCGTCCCTGATCACCGCCACGCCAGTTGCTGCTGCGTCCCTGATCACCGCCACGCCAGTTGCTGCTGCGTCCCTGATCACCGCCACGCCAGTTGCTGCTGCGTCCCTGATCACCGCCACGCCAGTTGCTGCTGCGTCCCTGATCACCGCCACGCCAGTTGCTGCTGCGTCCCTGATCACCGCCACGCCAGTTGCTGCTGCGTCCCTGATCACCGCCACGCCAGTTGCTGCTGCGTCCCTGATCACCGCCACGCCAGTTGCTGCTGCGTCCCTGATCACCGCCACGCCAGTTACTGCTGCATCCCTGATCACCGCCACATCAGTAATTGTGCCCCCGATCACCTCCACACCAGTAATTGTGCCCCGATCACCTCCACACCAGTAATTGTGTCCCCGATCACCTCCACACAATTAACCAGTTATAGTGTTCCCGATCTCCTCCACACCAGTTATCGTGTCCCCCGATCGCCTCCACACCAGTTATCGTGTCCCCCGATCACCTCCACACCAGTTATCGTGTCCCCCGATCACCTCCACACCAGTTATCGTGTCCCCCGATCACCTCCACACCAGTTATCGTGTCCCCCGATCACCTCCACACCAGTTATCGTGTCCCCCGATCACCTCCACACCAGTTATCGTGTCCCCGATCACCTCCACACCAGTTATCGTGTCTCTGATGACCTCCCAACATTTTGAGATGGGAATGAGGGACACCTACTAGCAAACGTATGTAGGCATAGGACACATCCCCTTCCACACTACATTTTTTTGATGTGGTGAGAGCAGTCAATGTCTACTTAAAGGCGATTGCTCAGGTTCGAAAAACTGATGTTTTTATTTGTGTTGCCTGAAAGTCCTAAAGGAGGACAGGCAGCATTGAAATCTACTATGAATATACTATTCTTAATAGATTTGACAAGTAATCGTTCAAGCTCGTGATTAAAGAGGTGGATTCCACCCTCTCAAATCAAAACACACTTCTCTAGGGCTGTTAGTGCTTCCTGGACAGTACATCACCAAGCCTCCATGGCTTAAATCTGTAAGGCCGCAACTTGGTCTTCAGTCTATACATTTACCAGATTCTATCAAATAAATGTAAAAGGTCATGAGGATATCGGCTTTGGGCTCAGGGTACTGCAGACTGCAGTATTAGTCCTCTAGTCTCTTATTGCCCTACATTTTGTTGTGTCCCTCCCTTCAGTTGGCATTGCTATAGGACATCCCACATAGTAACTACTATGGCTCTGTGTCCCGTAAAGTACATAACGGGACACAGAGGTCCCTTCCTTCTTTGGTATACACATGTATTGCTTTGCTACAAAACTGAGACACTCACTCACTCGCCACGCCAGTTACTGCTGCGTCCCTGATCACCGCCACGCCAGTTACGGCTGCGCCCCTGATCACCGCCACGCCAGTTACTGCTACGTCCCTGATCACCGCCACGCCAGTTACTGCTACGTCCCTGATCACCGCCATGCCAGTTACTGCTACGTCCCTGATCACCGCCATGCCAGTTACTGCTACGTCCCTGATCACCGCCACGCCAGTTACTGCTGTGTCTCTGATCACCGCCACGCCAGTTACTGCTGCGTCCCTGATCACCGCCACGCCAGTTACTGCTGCGTCCCTGATCACCGCCACGCCAGTTACTGCTGCGTCCCTGATCACCGCCACGCCAGTTGCTGCTGCGTCCCTGATCACCGCCACGCCAGTTGCTTCTGCGTCCCTGATCACCGCCACGCCAGTTGCTGCTGCGTCCCTGATCACCGCCACGCCAGTTGCTGCTGCGTCCCTGATCACCGCCACGCCAGTTGCTGCTGCGTCCCTGATCACCGCCACGCCAGTTGCTGCTGCGTCCCTGATCACCGCCACGCCAGTTGCTGCTGCGTCCCTGATCACCGCCACGCCAGTTGCTGCTGCGTCCCTGATCACCGCCACGCCAGTTGCTGCTGCGTCCCTGATCACCGCCACGCCAGTTGCTGCTGCGTCCCCCGATCACCTCCACGCCAGTTACCGTGTCCCCCGATCACCTCCACGCCAGTTACCGTGTCCCCCCATCACCTCCACGCCAGTTACCGTGTCCCCCCATCACCTCCACGCCAGTTACCGTGTCCCCCGATCACCTCCACGCCAGTTACCGTGTCCCCCCATCACCTCCACGCCAGTTACCGTGTCCCCCCATCACCTCCACGCCAGTTACCGTGTCCCCCCATCACCTCCACGCCAGTTACCGTGTCCCCCCATCACCTCCACGCCAGTTACCGTGTCCCCCCATCACCTCCACGCCAGTTACCGTGTCCCCCCATCACCTCCACGCCAGTTACCGTGTCCCCCCATCACCTCCACGCCAGTTACCGTGTCCCCCGATCACCTCCACGCCAGTTACCGTGTCCCCCCATCACCTCCACGCCAGTTACCGTGTCCCCCGATCACCTCCACGCCAGTTACCGTGTCCCCCCATCACCTCCACGCCAGTTACCGTGTCCCCCGATCACCTCCACGCCAGTTACCGTGTCCCCCGATCACCTCCACGCCAGTTACCGTGTCCCCCGATCACCTCCACGCCAGTTACCGTGTCCCCCGATCACCTCCACGCCAGTTACCGTGTCCCCCGATCACCTCCACGCCAGTTACCGTGTCCCCCGATCACCTCCACGCCAGTTACCGTGTCCGCCGATCACCTCCACGCCAGTTACCGTGTCCGCCGATCACCTCCACGCCAGTTACCGTGTCCGCCGATCACCTCCACGCCAGTTACCGTGTCCGCCGATCACCTCCACGCCAGTTACCGTGTCCGCCGATCACCTCCACGCCAGTTACCGTGTCCGCCGATCACCTCCACGCCAGTTACCGTGTCCGCCGATCACCTCCACGCCAGTTACCGTGTCCGCCGATCACCTCCACGCCAGTTACCGTGTCCGCCGATCACCTCCACGCCAGTTACCGTGTCCGCCGATCACCTCCACGCCAGTTACCGTGTCCGCCGATCACCTCCACGCCAGTTACCGTGTCGCCGATCACCTCCACGCCAGTTATCGTGTCGCAAATCAAAACACACTTCTCTAGGGCTGTTAGTGCTTCCTGGGTGGTGCATCACCAAGCCTCCATGGCTCAAATCTGTAAGGCCACAACTTGGTCTTCAGTCTATACATTTACCAGATTCTATCAAATAAATGTAAAAGGTCATGAGGATATCGGCTTTGGGCTCAGGGTACTGCAGACTGCAGTATTAGTCCTCTAGTCTCTTATTGCCCTACTTTTTGTTGTCTCCCTCCCTTCAGTTGGCATTGCTATGGGACATCCCACATAGAAACTGCTATGGCTCTGTGTCCCGTGAAGTACACACAGAGGTCCCTTCCTTCTTTGGTATACACATGTATTCCTTTGCTACAAAACTGAGACACTCAGTTTTGTGAGTGGGAGGGGTTATATAGGGAGTACACTTTTTTTTATCTAGGGTGTGCCAGTGTCCATCACCTGAAGGTGGCCTGTAACCCACATAGTAACTACTATGGCTTTGTGTCCCATGATGTACTTCAAAGAAAAGGATTTTACAGGTAAGCTGTTTTAAAAATCCTATTTTTTGTCACAATGGACAAATACTCCAAACTCTTGGCCTATCCAGCTGAATTAAACCCCCAACACCTTTAGGCAGAGGAGAATGGAATCCTCGTTCCCCTTCCCCCTCTTTATATTCTTCTATGGGCTATCCTGGGCTCTTTCACCTTTCCCCCTCTGAGATCCTAAGTCGGCTATCCCCTCTCTCCTTTTGCCTCTCTCAGACAGACGAGTTATCACACCATACTTAAAAAATCCCAATTTATATGACACATAACTCCACAGTGAACAACCGCCAACCCACCAGGACATTCGCCCTCATGACAAAGATTGCTCCTCATCACAGAAGGCTGGGTAACAATAACCCATTAAGAAACCTTAGGCCCAGAGTATCTGAGATGACCAAACACTACCCTTTAGATTTTAAACATCACTGTTACTAGCATGTACCCAACAAGGACAGCAGGACAGTCTAGACTGAGGCCACGTACACACGCGGGGACTGTTCGCTCAACTTTGTCCGTCAAACAGTTTCAGCGGACAGTCCGCTCAAAATTAGCATGGACGGACTTGCCCACACACGACGAACGAACAGTCCGCTGACAAAGCGGACAAAGTTGAGCGAACAGTCCCCGCGTGTGTACGCGGCCTAACAAAAGTTCCAATACACTTAATATAGATGTATTCGAACACAAAGGACACAATATGTTTAAATGGTTCCTGACCGTCTCACGTACTTATACTGCAGAAACAATAGCACCACTTTGCAAAACCCTGTACAGGTACAGGGTCCCTTTTAAGAGCTGGCAGAGGTGCACCCACTGCATGGCAGGGGGACCCGATGCACGTGGCCGGCGGGTGCGATTGCATGCGCGAGAGCCAGCGCAAGGGATTTGTGTGTGTGTAAACACACAAATCCCTGTTCTGACAGGGTTCTGTCAGGGGAGGGGAGACATATTGTTTGTTCCTACTAAGTAGGATCTGTCCGTGGCAATCGCCACCATAACTAGTAAAAAAAAAAAAATTATATATATATATATATATATATATATATATATATATATATATATATATATATATGCCATAAATCTTTCCCATAGTTTGTAGACGCTATAGCTTTTGTGCAAACCAATCAATAAATGCTTATTGCGATTTTTTTTTTTTTTTTGCCAAAAATATGTAGAAGAATATATATTGGCCTAAACTGATGAAGAAATTTGTTTTTTAAAAACATTTTTGGAGATATTTATTATAGCAATAAGTTAAAAAAATATATATTTTTTTCAAAATTGTCTCTCTTTTTTGTTTATAGCGCAAAAAATAAAAACTGCAGAGGTGATCAAATACCACCAAAAGAAAGCTCTATTTGTGGGGAAAAAAGGACGCACATTTTGTTTGAGTACAGCATTACATTACCGCGCAATTATCAGTTAAAGCGACGCAGTGCGAAATTGTAAAAAGTACTCTGGTTAGGAAGGGGGTCAAATATTCCGGGGCTGAAGTTGTTAAAGGGTAGCTCCACTTTTGTGGGGGGGAAAAAATAGCAAATAAAGAAAAAATAATATAGTGCATATGATTGCGACAGTAATCATTTTGTGATTGAATGTTATTAAAAATTACCTTCCCTTTTCAAACTGCAGCCAATGTAATTTTCTGGGAATACATTGCAATATGGCTACCTGGAGTTTTCTGTAGACAGAGTGTGTACTGACCACTCCCCAGAGACATCATTTCCTGCTTGTGTGATTGGCTCACCAATTTTCCCAGAAGTCTGCCTTAGATACAAGTCAGATTTCAGGCATGCCTTGCAACAAAAATGTCATTTATTTGAGAGATACGTTTAATAGGAACCCGTCTAAAGGGATGAAGGCCCAGCAGATTTCCTCATTATTGCTCTGTAGCTCCACATCTGATAGTTAATTATGAAACCACTCTCCACAGAAAAACACACGTGGATTTCTTCAGAATAACAACAGGTAGGAATCTGTAACAAAGGTTGTTATAATCCCCCCCCCCCCCCGACACAGTTTGATGCCAGATGGGGTGTCCGGGGGGTACCAGACTATACCCCTAACCTTTTTTCAGTGTATCAGTATTGTGAATGCTGTTTAGATTGTTCATATCTGTCTACACCCTACTATGTCATATATGTCTAAATGCTTGACTCCTCATTGTCGGATCTTAATGTTTGACAAAGTCTATAACCATTCTCAGGGCTTTTTTTCAGCGGGAACTTGGTGGAACCACCTCCTCTGGCTCAGACCCTTTGGTGCCTGCTCACCACAATCACTTGTAAATACAGAAGTCTGGTTTCTGTGTTTACAAGTGACAGCTCTGTACTCTGTGTGTAACCCCCCATGAACTCTGCACTCTGTATGTAATGCAATCCTGTTATTTAATGCCCCTTTAAGACCCTTCTACTGTTTGAATTATGACCACACCCACTATTTGATGTGATTTGGAGGGTGTGTGTGGGGGAGGGGTTTTGGCGGGGGTCGTGGTTGAGTTCCAGCACCTATTGTTTGAGAAAATATCCCTGACCATTCTTATGTTCTTTGATCTCTGTTATCTGTACACTCTTAAATAAAAACTTTTGGAGAAAAAAAAACATGGGGGGGGGGGCGGTGCTTTGAGTCTCCCCCAAAGTAAATTGTTCCCATGTTAATGATGACAAGGGCCTCATACCCACAACCCTGGCTCGGTGGTTGTGGGAGTCTGCAGGTGGGGGGGGGGGGCTTATTGGAATCTGAAATGCCCCATTAATAAGGGGGCCCCAAGATCCCACCTCCCATGTGAATGAGTTTGGGGTAAATAGTACTCCTACTCATTTTCCTAAAAAGTGCTAAAAGTTATTAAAAACACACATTTCTGACAAGTCCTTTATTCAAAAAAAGCAGCTGCCAGCCTCAATGGAAAAAAAAATCCAACCCAAATCCCAATGACAGTAGATGACTCATGGTTGTTAATGACGTGGCAGCTGCCCGATCCTTAACAACCATGACAGCTACTGGTTGCTAATGACATTGGCGGTCACCCACTCCTTAACAACCAGCTATTTACTGCTTGTTAAGGGTGCCGGCTACCACTGACGTTAAAGTACTGCAAGCTTTCACTACTTAAATACTGCATCACTTCATAAAATAGTGCATGCTGTTTTTTAGTACCTTTTTTTTTTTTTTTTTGTTACTTTGTGAATTGCAAAAAAAGTTTGAAAAATGCTAAGCAGTATTTTAAAAGCAGTAGATACCAAGTAGTGAATTGAGCCCAATGTCCGTTTTATAATCAGTTCAGAAAAAGTCTCACACATTTGGTATCCCCATACTCAGAAGGAGTAGCGGAATGTGTTTTGGGGTGTAATTCTAAGTATTTCCATGTTGTGTGCAAGAAATTTTGTGTAAAAAAAAAAAAAATTATTTTCATTTTCTTTTTTCATTTTCCGAAAGGGAGGGACAAGGATCACAGAAGAGGGACCCGTGAAGAGGAGGATCCAGGCTGCTCTGTGAACTTACCGGTAACTCTGTTTCCAGTAGTCTTCCAGGGTAGCTCTTGAGAGATGGAGATTCTCCTTACACACAGGAAATACACTGCCAGTCCCTAAAGTCCTTGGTCAGTAATCCAAGAAAAGGCCGGAATCTGAAAAACATAAAACACAACCCCACAAGATTAGACATTAGGGTGGGATCATGCTGCCCTGGAAGACTACTGGAGACAGAGTTACCATTGAGAACTAACTCTGCTTTTCCCCCAGTCATCTTCCAGGTCAGCCCTTGAGAGGATAACCAAGTACTCACCAGACTATGGTGTGACAACGGCTTGGATGACTTTCCTACCAAAAGCCTGGTCCTGGCTGGATATCAGATAATGCTGAGCAAAGGTTGAGAATCTTGACCTAGTTGCTGCCCTGCAAATTTGCTCCTACCCTTGTTCAATGAGCCCTTAGATCTTTTGTTATACCTTAACTCCATAACATTCCAGTATAGCTGCCTTGATCCATCTGGCTAGTGTTTTCTTGGATGCTTGTTTACCTTTCTGTTTACCACCGTACAGGACAAATAGAGCGTCTGATGCTCTGAACTCATTGGTGACTTCCAGATACTGAAGAAGACATCTTCTAACATCTAGAAGTCTTAGTTCTTTCTCTTGTGAATTACAAAATGAAGGTAGTACTACATCCTGGGATTTATGAAAAGTTTACGTCACTTTTGGTGTAATTCCTGGATCTGTTTGAAGGACATTGCTGTCATCATTAGTGATGGACAAACTTCCGACGGGACGTTTCGTGAACGCGGACCGCGAATGCGGCCGATAGCTCCGGTTCGCGGCGGGCCCCATTGACTTCAATGGGAGGCGAACCTTGCAAACCTACAGGTCAAATTTGCAGCCACAAAATAATTAATAGCTGTGCAAACATAGTCCCACCGCATGGCCAATGACATAACACATGTAAGAGGTGAATCTGGGATCGACAACTACAAGCATTCTTTTTTTATATGGGAAATTGTTGTGACAATTCAGGACTGTGGAGCGCATGAAGGCAATGGAGGAGAGGGAAGGTCAGGGTAGGCAAAGAAGAGGGTGTAGAAGATGATCACCAGCAGCGTGACATACAGCAATGACACCTGCACCGTGATAGTCATCTGACACCAGCACCGTGATAGAGAGCACTGACATCAGCAGCGTGACATACAGCAATGACACCTGCACCGTGATAGAGTCATCTGACACCTGCACCGTGATAGAGTCATCTGACACCTGCACCGTGATAGAGTCATCTGACACCTGCACCGTGATAGAGTCATCTGACACCTGCACCGTGATAGAGAGCACTGACATCAGCAGCGTGACATAAAGCACTAACACCAGCACCGTGATATACAGCACTGACAGCAGCACAGTGATAGAGAGCACTGACAGCAGCGTGACATACAGCAATGACACCTGCACCGTAAGCAGCCCCAGGAGGAAGTCAGCATAGCACAGGGATGGTGGGAGCCCCTCATAATGAGCATAGCACAGGGATGGTGGGAGCCCCTCATAATGAGCATAGCACAGGGATGGTGGGAGCCCCTCATAATGAGCATAGCACAGGGATGGTGAGAGCCCCTCATAATATGCACAGCAGAGGTACAGCCCCAGGAGGAAGTCAGCACAGCACAGGGATGGTGGGAGCCCCTCATAATAAGCAGCCCCAGGAGGATGTCAGCATAGCACAGGGATGGTGGGAGCCCCTCATAATAAGCAGCCCCAGGAGGATGTCAGCATAGCACAGGGATGGTGGGAGCCCCTCATAATAAGCAGCCCCAGGAGGAAGTCAGCACAGGGATGGTGGAAACCCCTCATAATCAGCAGCCCCAGGAGGAAGTCAGCACAGGGATGGTGGGAACCCCTCATAATAAGCAGCCCCAGGAGGAAGTCGGCACAGCACAGGGATGGTGGGAGCCCCTCATAATATGCACAGCAGAGGTACAGCCCCAGGAGGAAGTCAGCACAGCACAGGGATGGTGGGAGCCCCTCATAATAAGCAGCCCCAGGAGGAAGTCAGCACAGCACAGGGATGGTGGGAGCAGCCCCAGTAGAAATATGACACCGCTCAACCTCTTCAAACAGGAGGGTACGGGCATATAGTACGGTGTGCTTTTTTTGGACAAGGAAGTGAGCCAAATGAAGAAAGAAGGTCTGTGTGCTCGATTAAAAAAATTGTTTATAGACATATACATGGTCTACTGGTCACATGTGTTGAATTCCCCCGAGATCCATGCCTCATTCATTTTTAGAAATGTGAGGCAGTTAACACTGTCGTGAGCTAGGCGAGTACGCTTATCAGTCACAATCCCCCCTGCTGCGTTGAACGTCCTTTCGGTCTGGACACTGGACGAGGGGCAAGCCAACAGTTCGATTGCAAGTTGGGCAAGCTCTGGCCAGAGGTCAAGCCTGCCCATCCAGTAGTCCAGGGGTTCATCACTTCTCAGAGCGTCCACATCGGCCGTTAACCCGATGTAGTCGGACACCTGACGGTGTAGGCGTTCCCTGATGCTGGATCCGGATGACACCTGTCGATGGGTCGGCTGAAAGAATGACCTCATATCCGAAGTCACCAACACATCTTCAAACTGGCCTCTTCTTGCAGGTGCTGTTGGATTGGTACCCGCAACTCCTCTGGGAGTGGGAATTGCTCCTCTGCCAGCACACGCAAAAGCAGAATGCAGCATTTCTCGAAGCAAGGCCTGGAAGTGCTGCATTCTGACAGCCCTCTGTGACGGCGGTAGCATTTCCGCCATTTTGTGTTTGTACCGGGGGTCTAAGTACGTTGCCACCCAGTACTGGTCCTTGACCCTTATGCTTTTTATACGGGGGTCCCTATTAAAACACTGGAGCATGAAGGCCCCCATTTGCACTAAACTGGAAGCAGTGTGGTGGCCTGGCTCCTGCTCATCATCCAGGATAATGTCGTCCTCTTCATTCTCCTCTCCCCATCCACGCACAACAACAGGGGTCCCAGAAGGGTTTAAAGCATGCTCTTCTTGCTCCTCCTCATCCGCCCCGGCACCATCCTCCTCTGACTCCTCTTCAGACTCCTGTTGTTGACTGGTCTCAGATAGAGTAGCCCCCCCTGGGAATTCATCCAGCATTGCGACTTCCTCATCTTCCCGCTCCTGCTCCTCCACAGCTTGATCAATGACACGCCGCAATGCACGCTCCATAAAGAAGGCATAAGGTACCATGTCACTGATGGCGCCATGGCTGCTACTGACCAGTTTGATCTCCTCAAATGGCCGCAGAAGTCTGCATGCGTCGCGCATGAGCAGCCACTGGCGCGGTGAAAAAAACCCCAGCTCCCCAGAACCTGTTCTGCCGCAGAGTTCATACAGGTAGACGTTAACTGCACGTTTCTGCTGGAGCAGCCTATCAAGCATATAGAAGGTTGAGTTCCATCGCGTCGGGCAATCGCAAATAAGACGTCTGACCGGCAGATTGTGTCGCCGCTGAATGTCAGCAAGGCGAGCCATGGCCGTGTAAGATCTTCTGAAATGGGCCGAGATTTTCCTTGCCTGCCGCAAGATGTCCTGGATCCCAGGGTATTTGACAACGAATCGCTGCACGACCAAGTTTAAGACGTGTGCCATGCATGGCACGTGCGTGATTTTGCCCTGTTTCAATGCGCTAAGCAGATTGGCACCGTTGTCACACACCACTTTACCAACTGTCAAATTGAGCGGTGTTAGCCACTGATCTGCCTGTGAACGCAAAGCTGAAAGGAGTGCCGGGCCAGTGTGGCTCTTGGCTTCCAGGCACAACAGACGCAGCACGGCATGGCAACGTCTCACCTGGCATGTCGAATGGGTTCTGGGGAGCTTGGGCGACGCAGCGCAAGAGACGCTAGCAGCGGAAAAGGAGGAGTCAGCCAAGGAGGAGAGGGAGGAGGATGGAGGAGGAGAAGAAGAGCCAGGCCTGCATGCAATCCGTGGCGGTAAAACCAAATCTACACGGGTGCCACGGATTACATGCTTGACGGCCGTCAGAAGGTTCACCCAGTGGGCAGTAAAAGTGATATACCTTCCCTGCCCGTGTTTGCTAGACCACGTGTCTGTGGTCAGATGTATCTTGGCACCGACACTGTGTGCCAGAGATACATTCACTTGCCGCTGAACATGGCCATATAGCTCTGGGATGCCCTTCTCTGAGAAATACTTCCTTCCAGGGACCTTCCATTGTGGTGTTCCAATGGCCACAAATTTTCGAAAGACCTCTGAGTCCACCAGTTTATATGGCAGTAGTTGGCGGGCTATCAGTTCTGACAAGCCAGCCGTCAACCGTTGGGCAGCGGACACGTTAAAAAAAGCCTACACTGCCGAGCCATGTACCGGTGTCCTGGGAGCGCCAGATGTGACCGTACATGGTCGATGACTCGCTCCTGATACATTTGCAGTCTGCTTTGTCCCTCCTGTGCAATGTAAGTTATTCCTGCTTCTCCTCCCTATCTGCTGGTCCATATCTCCCTCTGAACTCCCCTCCTCTTCCTCTCTTGTGGGCACCCACGTGACATCACTAGACACGTCATCATCGACGTTACCTTCCCCAACGCTATAAGTAGAGCTCTCGGAGTAGGCAGCAACAGCGGGGACCAACCTCCTCCTTGGGCTGATCTGGGTACTGTCGTCAGATTGCTGATTAGCGGTTGTTGCTACCTCCTCTTCCTGATCCAATACCAAGAGTGGCTGCGCATCAGAAATGTCTTGATATGGATCGGAAAATAATTCCTGTGACTCAAGCGGAAGGTATGTGGTGGTAGTGGTGTTGTTGGTGGTAGTGTCTTTGGGGGTGCACATAGCAGAGAGTGAAGAAGAGGGTGCAGATCGAGAGGATGAGGAGGGTGCAGAAGAGTAAGGCTGAGTGAGCCACTCAACCAAGTCTGGTGCGTCCTTTAAAGTAATTGAACGCACCTTCTGCAACTTCCCACTTTGGCTCAAGCCTGTTGCTCCTGCCCTACCCCTACCACCCCTGCGGAAGGGCCTGCCTCTTCCTCTGCCTGTCATTTTTTAAATGACCCTGTGACAAAACTCTCAGTCCCTATACTGATGAAGGACTGCTGCAGTATAGGGCAGCGGTCCGCAGTAGTGCACCTCAACCCTATGTATTGTGGACCTATACCAGTCCTTACAGAATAGCAGACTGTACCTCACTCAACCCTATGTACTGTAGTACCCTATACCTTACCAGTCCTTATAAGGACCTTTGTGGAACAAGTAGGTTGTGTGCGACTGATTAGCAGACTGTACGTCAGTCCCTATACTGATGAAGGACTGCTGCAGTATAGGGCAGCGGTCAGCAGTAGTGCACCTCAACCCTATGTATTGTGGACCTATACCAGTCCTTACAGAATAGCAGACTGTACCTCACTCAACCCTATGTACTGTAGCACCCTACACCAGGTTACCAGTCCTTATAAGGACCTTTGTGGAACAAGTAGGTTGTGACTGATTAGCAGACTGCAGCAGAAGGGCAGCAGTCAAGTATAATATTCTTTCTATATTTGGAAGAAAGAATATTATACGTGTACAACCCTATTACCATACCACTGATACCAGTCCTGAAAAGAACCTTTGTGGACCTAATATAGTAATAGCTACTGTTTAAACTGACCCTCACTGCCTCACACACAGTTTCCTGCCTGTCCCTATATAAACTTACAAAACAGAGGCTGCTGGAAAAATAACTGGAACAGCACTTTTGTGGACCTGATAGTACCAGCTAATGACTAAACTGACTGTCCCTGCAGCACACACCGTCCTGTCCCTTTCTCTAAACTGACAAAAGACACTCAGCTGCTGCAACAATCACTAGCACAGCACTGCCTCAAACCTATATCCTGAACTACACCTAACACCTATACCAGTCCTGAAAAGAACTTTTGAGTACCAAATAGCTAGCGATTTGGGTCACTGCAATCGCTCCCTGCTCCACACAGCAACCTCTCCCTATAGTGACAGAAGAAAGAATGTAAAATGGCCGCCGGATCGGGTGTATTTATAAGTTAGGGGGAATGTCCAAGTGTCCATGTGCTGTAATGTCTCAATTGGCTGTCCTGTACCCCATGATGGATGTGTCATCATAGGTCAAAGTTCTTTTACACAGTAAACACGGAAGTCCGCCGGGCGAACGGCGGCAATAGTCCGCCGATCGGGCGGACCGGGAACAGCCGAAATTCGCCGCGAAAGGACCGCCGGGCGAACCGTTCGGCCATCACTAGTCATCATGAATTTTTAGAAAAGGTTCTCTGACAGACAGAGACTGGCTTTCCCCTATCCTATGTGCTGTAGTGATAGCCACAAGGAAAATGGTTTTGAGTGTCAGCAGGCATAAAGATGTTTCTTGTAGCAGCTCAAAGGGATCAAAGGGATTTTTGATGATCCCCCTTGGTACCGCCAACAGATCCCATGTGGGACATTTTTGTGTCTTGAGTGGTCTGTATTTTGCCAACGCTCTGCAAAAGCGAGAGACCAATGGGTCTTCTTGTAGCATATGTTATAGATACGCCGACAGCACTGCTATCTGGACCGCCAGCGTACTGAGCGCTAGACCTTTATCAGCACCCTGCTGTAGGAACTCAAGAATAGTTGGTGTATCCATATTTTGTCTGTTATTTTCAGGGCAACAGCTGTTAAATTTTCTCCAAGTCTTTCTGTAGATGGCCCTGGTGTTCGGCTTCCTATCACTCAGAAGCATTGCCACCACATGATCGGAGTCCTTTTGATCTGAAGATATCTTCCTCAGTAACCAGGCCGCCCATTTGAAGCTTTCTTGTCTTAGGCCTGTTAGGGGTCCCTGACACATCAGGTCATCCTTGTGAAGTAGCCACAGCTCTTCTGCTGGGAGACTGCAGAGCAGAGAGAACCAGGCTCTCTTGGGCCAATATGGTGCTATCAGCATGAGCTTTGTTTCCTCTTGTTGGAATTTCTTCACCACCCAAGGAATCAGATGTACCGGAGGGAAGGCGTAGCACATCCTGAAATGCCATGGGTTTTAGAGTGCGTCTATCCCGAGAGGCTGCTCTTGCGGATTTAGCAAGAAGAAACACTTCACCTGAGTGTTTTTCCGGGATGCAAACAGATCTATATTTAGTACTCCCCAGCGGGCTGTAATTTCCCTGAACACCCTCCGAAGAGAAATACCCATTTCTCTTCGGAGATCTCTTGGCGGCTGAGGAAATCCGCCACTTGTTTTCCCTCAAAGATGGACCGCTCCCAACGGCAGTAGGTTCCCTTCTGCCCATCAACATATCTGGTTGGAGAGGTGCAATAAGGAGGGGCTCCTCGTACCCCCTTGTTTGTATAAGCTACTGCCGTGGCGTTGTCCAACAGAATCTGGATGTGATGACTCCTCAGTTAGTCTTGGAAGTGTTCTATGGCTTTAGCTATTGCCATAAGGTTGAGGTTGGGAAAGACCATGCCAGACCCTTGTTTAAGTTTGTGTGGATCCTACACCACCAGAGTGACCTCTTCACGGAGGTTGGGAGTAAGAGCGTCCTGTCCACATCTTCTTGTTGATTTCTTAAGAGAAAGACTTGCAGGAGCCTTAGATGATATATGGCCCATTGTACTGCTGGTATCGTTGAGGT
Source organism: Lithobates pipiens (assembly GCF_037356315.1). Classification (NCBI taxonomy): domain Eukaryota; kingdom Metazoa; phylum Chordata; class Amphibia; order Anura; family Ranidae; genus Lithobates; species Lithobates pipiens. Next base: position 627,644,887 of record NW_027507758.1, read on the forward strand.
CATCAGACCCAGAACCAACATGGAACTGTACAGAACTTACTCTCTTGAAGAGGCCTTGGATCTTCTCATCTGGTAGGGACGTCTTCTGCTCTATGGAGTTGAGCAGATATCCCAGAAACTGGATATTCTGAGTGGGACACAGGTTGGATTTTTCGATGTTTAAAATCCAGCTTAGTGACTTCAGCCATAGTTGAGCATCTGAAAGGTCTTTTACCAGCTGTACTTCTGACTGTACTGCGAATAGTAGGTCGTCTAAGTACGGTACTACAGTCACCTTCTTCAACCTCAGAGGGGCCAGAGCTTCTGCTAGGACTTTGGTAAATATCCTTGGTGACGAGGATAGCCCGAAAGGAAGAGCTCTGCTCTGGAAATGATACTCCTCTTACCTCTATCTCCAGCGCCAACCTCAGGTATCTCTGGAACTTTTCTCGTATTGAAATATGGATTCCATACGGAATCTTTTTTATTGTATCGCTTGGTTCAGGGGCTTTAGATTTAATATCAATTAAAATTGAAGGTATCTTGATCACAAAAACGTGAGGGTAAAAACCTTTTCGTTTTTCTTCCTCTGGGACTGGAGTAAGGACTTTCTGGTCTACCATTTCCTCCAGCAACAATGGGAGAGACCTTGCTTTTTTGGGATCCCTGGGTAGTTTTGTTAATTAAAATCTCTCTGGAGGGTGACAATTGAATTCCAGGGAATAACCCCTTGCGATTGTGTCTAGAATTTATTGATTGGCTGTCGTCTTCTGCCATTGAAGTAAGAAGGTAGCCAGCCTTCCTCCTACTGGGGATCTGTCATAATTACTTTGGGGTTTGGCTTCGGGGAGTGAGTAGATATGTGTACAAGGTGGAGATAAGTTTACGGGGATCCTCACCAAAAAGCAATTTCGCCAGTGGGGTGTCCGCAAGTCCGGGGGGCGCACTCCCAAACTGTGTCTGCAGGGCATGACGGACCTGCAGGTATCGAAAAAATATATGATTAGGGAGGCCAAATTCCTCCTTAAGTGCCTGAAACGTCTTGACGCCCTGGTTGGTAAAAAGTTGAGATAAATATATAATACCTCTGCAAATCCACACCTTATAATCTGGTACGCTCAGTAGCTCAGGCAACTCAAGATTATCCCAAATGGGTGTGTGTGCATGTAGGTAGGGAGCCTCAGATCTGGACAGCGCCAGCCGCCAAACCCGGCTGTGGTGTGCGAGCATGCTGCGTCCGGAACCCGAGTGATGGACACCTCTGTGTTTGCAGAGAACAATTTGAAAGGGGTGCGCGATCACGTCGGTTGCCGAGGTACATACCAGATATGAGTACCGCATTTTATCGTACGTGTTAAAATAATAGAAGTGTGAGAGCTGGGATGCCAGGTAATATGTCTCTAAGTCAGGGAGCGCAACCCCCCCCCCGAGGCGAACCGGACATTTGAGGGTCTGCCAGGCTAACTTGTGCCTGGAAGAAGCCCAAACAAAAGAATTGAGGATTGATTCCATGTCACGGAACAGGCGGGATGGCACCTGAAGCGGGGCATTCCAAAACAGATACAATAATTTAGGGAGAAGAATCATTTTAACAAGACCCAGACGGCCCATGACCCCAAGGGGGAGCCTGGACCACACCTGGGTCTTTTGTTTTAACAAAGAAAAGACAGGTGTAAGGTTAAGGCTAACGTAGTCCGCGGGGGATCGAGAGCAGTGCACTCCTAGGTATTTAATCTTATCCGTGTACATTAAAGGTAGTAGGGCCTGTGCCTCCGAGGGGACGGAGACATCGATGGGGAGAATTTGGGATTTGGACCAATTTATGCGTAATCCGGAGAATACCCCAAAGCGTCGAATCACCTCCAACACCGCCGACAGGGAGGGGCCAGCATCCTCCAGGTACAGCAGCATATCGTCCGCGTAGAGACTTACAACCTCGGACACCTGACCTAGACGAAGGCCGCGAATGTCCGGGTGAGCTCTGAGGGCAATAGCCAGGGGCTCCACCGCCAACGCGTACAGCATGGGCGATATGGGGCACCCCTGACGCGTGCCCCGCGATAGGGAGAAGGGGCTGGATATCCGGCCGTTAACCAGGATATGGGCAGTGGGGGCCTGATAGAGAAGTTGGATCCACCGTATAAATCTAGGGCCGAATCCAAACTTGTGGAGGCATTCCCACAGGTACCCCCACTCCACCGAGTCAAATGCTTTAGCAGCATCCAAGCTAACCACCACCCTGGACCCGGGATTGTCGTGGGGGGCCTGTAGGTTCATGAACAGTCTCCTAAGGTTGAAGGCTGTATTCTTTCTAGGCATAAAACCTGTCTGGTCTGTGTGAATGAGGTGGAGAATAACCTTGTTGAGCCTAAGAGCAAGGATCTTAGCCAGGATTTTGATATCCAATTGCAGAAGTGATATGGGGGCGATAGGACTCGGGGCAGAGGGGGTCCTTACCCGGCTTAGGGATCAACACAAGCAAAGCTTCATTCATGGACCTGGGAAGCACACCGGTGTCAAATATATGCGTGTATAGTAGGTGGAGTTTAGGGAGAAGGACCTCCTGGAACTAAGTATAGAACTCCCGTGGGAGACCGTCTGAACCAGGGGCCTTGGACGGTGGTAGGCATGCAATGGCTTCTGCGATACAGTCTTCAGTTATGGGAGCCTCCAGGAGCTCCACTTGGGAGTCCGTGAGGACTGGGAAAGTCACAGTCTGGAGTAGAGCACGCAGTCCAACCAAGGAGTCAGCAGCCCCCGAGGTGTAAAGATCCGCGTAAAAACGCCTAAACTCATGGGCCACCTCCGTTGGATCCGACAGCATAACTCCAGACGCAGACCTGAGTCGGACCACTACCGGAGGCCTATGGTCCAGGTGGGCCATATAGGCAAGCAGCTTGCCAGCCCTCTCCCCATATTCATAACCCTTTTGTTTACAATAAAAAACCTGCCTCTCTGCTCTATCAAGATGCAAATGGTCAGTAAGTCTGGACTGCATTTTCACCCTAGCAGAATTAGAGGGAGTGGGATGCACTAGAAATTCCCTTTCCATCTCATCCAGCACCCTCTCAGCCCGCTGTAAAGCGAGCCGCGAGGAGCGCTTGTAACGAGTAATATGAGTTGACAACAGCACGCGTGCGTGCAATTTAAAAGTTTCCCACACCAGGCCAAACGGGGCAGTGCCCGAATTAGTCTGGAAAAAATAGTCCCATTCACGCCGGATCGCCTCCAAGTCAGGGAAGATCGTCAACCAGAAAGGATTCAGCCTCCACATCCGGGATATTGGGATGGAGGGTAAGCTGAACTTGGCCCAACAGGGCGAGTGATCAGACAGGACCCTGATCCCAATCCCCGCGTCCCGCAAACATGGGAGCAGAGCAGAGGAGACCAGGATCATGTCAATCCGGGACATGGCATCTCGAGCCGGCGTGAAGCAGGAGTACGCACGCAAGGTGGGGTGCACATACCTCCAGGTGTCTGTAAGGGCGAACTCAGCAAGGAACCCGCCAAATCTAGTCTGGGAGAGGGGGGGGGCATAATGGGGCGGTGCAGTCTATCCACGGCAGGAGATATCACTGAGTTGAAATCGCCCAACCACATAGACGGAAGGGTGGGGTGTTGCAACATAAACTCAATCCCTGCCTGGAGGGCCTCAAAGTGAAAGGGCGGTGGTATGTAAAAGGCCAATAAAAGGAGTTCCATGCCACCCACAGTAATATGTAAGAACACATAGCGTCCCCGCCTGTCCGTCTGTAAGTTATGTAGTTGAAATTGGGCAGTTTTAGCTACCAGGACAGCGACTCCACTAGAATTATTGGTATAAGGGGCATGGTACATCCACCCGACCCACGGCTTTTTAAGAGACATCTGCAACTGACCCGTAATATGCGTCTCAACCAGCACCATGATATCCGCGTGCATTTGCCTGAGATGAGACAACGTCCACCATTCTTTCTAATGCCGCGTACACACGATCGAATTGTCTGGCGTACTTAGTCCGACATACAATCCGGCGGATAGTCTGGCGGACTTTCTACCGAACGGACTTGGCCACACACGGACACACAGAAAGTCCGACGTTCGCTTGCGCGATGACGTACAGCACGTACGACGGGACTAGAAAAAGCCAGTATCCAATAGCTTCCTTTTTCGTACTTGCTTTGAGCATGCGTCATTCTTAGTCCACCGTACTAGCATACTGACGAACGTATTGTCCGCTGAAACCCAAGTCTGACGGGAAGATTGGAGTGCAAAAATACTTTCTTAGTCCGCCGGACTTCACGCTGGAAAAGTACGCTGAAGCCCACACACGATCGAATTGTCCACTGAAATGCGTTTCGGCGGACTAAGTACGCCGGACAATCTGATCGTGTGTACGCGGCATAAGGCTTCATCCAAGCCTGTCCCGAACGAACATTCTACGGAGATTTGGAGATTACATAGTTTAATTTTGGATGCAGGGTCCCTTGACTAGGTCTTCATCCAAATAGCCCGTCTGGCTGCCACTGCTAAACCTCCTGATCTTGCTGCCAGCTTGACGGACTCTGTAGATGCATCCGCTATGTACCCGACTGCCTTGGAGAGAACCAGTAGGGATTTCAAAATTTCTTCCCTAGGCATGCCTTTTTTTATGCGGTCTTGCAGTTGGTTGCCTTGTCCAGAACCTACAGAAATGTGTAGTTAGGAAATGAGATGCGTTATTTATGCTCATTGAAAGTTCAATGGTGCTCCTAGGATTTTGGGTCCCTCTAAACATCTAGGCTGTAAATGTGTTTTGAGTAGTAATTCTGAGTATGTCTATGCTATGTGTAAGAAATAATAATAGAAACGTTTTGAAATAAATTTTAATTATTTTCCAAAAAAATGTCCCCAAAATTTTCCAAAAACATTGTGACAAAAAAATATAAAAAATAAATAAAAATTAAAAAAAAGCTCACTATACCTCTTACTAAACACCTTGGACTGTCTACTTTCCAAAAAGGGGGTCGTTTTTTTTTTTTGGGGGGGGGGGATATTTGTACTTTCCTGACATTTTAGGGCCTCAAGAAATAAGAGATGCCATCAGTACGTCAGGACTGATCAATTATTAAATCCATATCCCATAGTTTGTACTCTACAACTATCCCACAGACTAACTCGTATACACTGATTTGGGCTATTTTTACCACAGAAATATAACAGAATAGATTTTGGCCTATATTTTTGAAGAAAGGTTATTTATTTGCTAAATTGTATAACTAAAACAAATGTATTTTTATTCTAAATTTCTGAATCTTTTCATTTATATAGCAAAAAATGTAAAAATCAATACGCATTACAACACACAGAAAGTTATATCTGTCTAAAAAAACAAAAACAAAAATAATTTGGGTAATTGCCATTAAAAGTGTGAGAGCGCTGAAATTTTCCTGGACAGGAAGGAGGTGAAAGTATCCATACCTGAAAGAGTTAAATGTACAACAACCCTCCTATTACCCTCTCACATCCACATCCTATTATTGTGTGACAACACCATCCAAATAATTCTTCTTTTCATTTCCCAAAGTTATCCATCTACAAGGAGACCTGTATAGATCAAATGACGGCACCAATGAGGATGGAGGAGGACCGGAGTCACATGACTGAGAAGATACTAAACCTCACCCTGGAGATCATCTACCTGCTGACCGGAGAGGTGAGGAGGATTCTGGGAGGTCACATGACATCACTCTTATCTCTATTAATAAAACACAGACCTGACCGGAGAGGTGAGGAGGATTCTGGGATTCTAACATGATTTTCCTATTGGTTCCTCAATACAGAGATTTCTGAAGTCAGGTGATCATATGACCATCCCAGTGCCTCCATGTGACTCCCTAAAACCTGTGAGACACAACATGGAGAAGATTCTAGAAGTCACCAAGAAGATGATGGAGCTGCTGACAGGAGAGGTGAGCGCTGCTGGGAATTCTGGGACATTATCCAGTAGCAGACAAGGGATGTGTCTGGATGGTGACTGTATCATTGTGTGTGTCAGGTTCCTATAAGGTGTCAGGATGTCACTGTCTATTTCTCCATGGAGGAGTGGGAGTATTTAGAAGGACACAAGGATCTCTACAAGGACGTCATGATGGACAATCAGCCGCCCCTCACATCACCGGGTAAGAGGAGACTTTATTGTAAAGGAGAGAGCAGTACGGAGGCTCCACCTAGATCCCCCATCATCTGATAAACACATAGAAACAATGTATTCAGTCAGTGTGTGTGTTTCCTACAGATGGATCCAGTAATGGGAACCCACCAGAGAGATGTCCCCGTCCTCTGTATTCCCGGGATTCCACACAGGAAGATCACATCATCCCTCACCATCATCAGGTAGATGAGGAACAATCACTGATAGTATCATTAGGATCTGTACATTATCTACATTGCTACCTTTGATGTAATTTTTATTTATATATTCAGAGTGGAAACCTGGGAGATTCTAAAGTTGAGGTTAAAGAAGAGATAAAAGAGGAGGATGATGAGGATGGGGTGATGGAGGAGTCAGAGTACCTTGAAGAACACAAAGCTCTGTACCAGGACACCATGGTGGAGTCATCCAGCTACAGAAACCCACCAGAGAGATGTCCCCGTCCTCTGTATTCCCGGGATTCCAGACAGGAAGGTCACACCACCCCCCACCATCATCAGGTAGATGATTGACAATTATTGGTAGTTCTGATTTATACACAGCATGTTTGTTACAATTAATGTTTTATTATATATTCAGAGTGGAAACCTCTGGGATTATAATATTGTTGTTAAAGAAGAGTATAAAGAGGAGGATGAGGAGTATGGAGTGATGGAGAAGTTTTCAGAAGGACACAAGGATATGATGGAACCACCTAATACCAGGAACCCACCAGAGAGATGTCCCCGTCCTCTGTATTCCCGGGATTCCACACAGGAAGATCACACCATCCCTCACTGTTACAAGGTTGGTGGGACGGAGCTGAGCTTATAAAACACAGAATCATGTGTGGATTTGTATGTGATGTCACAATTATAAAGCTTATTTCTTACAGATATTTTCTCAAATTTTCTTGATTTAGAGTAGAGATCCAATTCATATCCAATTTGAGGTGAAATCAGAAGAAGAAGAGAGGTATGTGAGGGATGATCAGCAGTCTATGGAGGAGGATGGAATAACGGGGACATTTATAGAGGAGGACACTCCTACAGAGATCAGCACAGGTGGGTCATCAACACTAAATATATTCCTCCACCCATACTGCTCACTGATTGGTCCAGAGTAGGGCGGGGGCTGGGTGATAATAGCCTGTAATCCCCTGGTCACTTTCCTGAGCTGTGTTCCCCGTCCTGTATTCCTGTATTTCTCTCCGATAATTTTCCTTCTCTGTGCTGCAGACACAATTTATGTATCTAGATTGGATTTATGACAATTCTGGGGTTCAAGTGGGAGCAAAATGTGGATTTCTCTTATATTCACCGACCGACACAGCTCCTCTTTGTAGAAAGTGGGTTTGTTAGCCTGCCACTAGGAGAATATAGGCAAAATTGTAACACAATACACAGAATTGTCAGTATCGCCCAGGGGGCGGACCCTGTGCTAACAACCCTTCCTGCTGCCCCAGCAGCTTCAGTTTTGTTTTGCCTAGTGAAGGAGAATGAACTAGGAACCCTGCAGGCCCTTCGGTCCATTTTTTTTTTGCAGGACTTATGCTTTTGCGCAAGACGAATGATCCTGAGATCTTCTATCAACAGCCGGCTGGGTGACAGGCTGGTTAAGTTATCCTTGTAGCCCCCCCCAGTCCGGCCATTGAGCGTGTGCACGTCGCAGCTATGGCTCGGCAGGCCACGACATACCTCAGCTCCAGAGGTGGTTTGGTGAGCTTCAATGCTCCAGGTTATACATATGACCGGGCTACTGATATCTGGATCACAGTATACCAAGGCCAGCAGCCACCTTGTAACTGCGCAGGAGTGGGTCTGTGATGGAATGTCTCCCAGCTCTTCAGGACTGGTAAGTACGGCTCTCCCTGCTTCGGTGGGGTGAGCAGCTGGGCATTTCCTGGGAGGTCAATTCGGGGGCCACCTCACCTCCTTCTCTTCTCTCCTACGTCCCTATCTTCCCTCCTCCCCCCCTCTGCTGTGCGGTGTGTGTACAGGGGATCGCTGGGTCTCTCAAATTTCAGCTTTGGCTGTCTTTTTTCAACGACCCCTGGCATCGCACTCCTTAGTGAGTACCTTCGTTCAGGGGGTATGACATGTAGTCCCTCCGATGCGCCCACCATTACCTCCATGGGATTTGAACCTGGTGTTGTCGGCGCTTCAAAAACAGCCGTTTGAGAGCATCAGGAAGATTCCCCTGTTGACTCTTTCCCAGAAAGTGGTCTTTCTAGTGGCCATCACATCGGCCAGGAGGGTTTCGGAATTTGCGGCCTTATCTGGTCATCCACAGGGATAAGGTGGTGTTGCGTCCGCAACCGTCCTTTCTACTGAAGGTGGTCTTGGCTTTTCATATCAATGAGGGCATTGTATTACCATCGTTGTGTCCTAAGCCGAAGCACCCCAAAGAGGTGGCCCTTCACACTCTCGATGTAGTTAGGACTCTGAAGGTGTACTTGTCTGCCACTGCTCCCTTTCGGAAGTCAGACTCACTGTTTGGTTCGGTGGCTGGTCCAAAGAAAGGTATGGTGGTCTCGTCGGCCACCATTTCCAGGTGGATCAGACAGATTGTAGTCCAAGCCTACGCCTTGAAGGGGCAGGTGCCCCCCCTTTCCGGTCACGGCCCACTCTACAAGGGCAATTGGAACGTCTTGGGCCTTCCGACACAAATTGTTGGTCGCTCAGGTGTGTAAGGCGGCGACTTGGTCGTCTGTCCATACGTTTACCAAGTTCTACAAGGTAGACGTCAGCGCATCGGCTGATGCCTGTTTTGGCCGCAAAGTTTTGCAGGCGGCCGTGTAGTTGCAATAATTGTGCAAACTTGTTTTTTTCCTGGTTTTTCGATAAAAACGCAGTACTGTTGTATTAATGCACTGTTGCATTATTTCCGCAATAGGTTGCGGTCTTGGGGATCACTCCTGTTGAGGATACCCGGTTACGTGGTGGTGTTTTTTTCCACACACTGCTGTTTTTTTTTGTGGGTTTAGTTTCACTAGTTCCCACTTGCCATGGTGGATGAAGTTGTTATGCTGTTTTTTTACACCCCTCGTTTGGCACTGCTTGGGGACGTCTCACTTAGTACAGAGAGAAGCTGTGTCGGTCGGTGAATATAAGAGAAAACAGGATTTTTTTTGTACTCACCGTAAAATCCCTTTCTCTGTAATTCACCGACCGACACAGCCCCCACCCCTCCTTTTTCTCTACGTTATACTGCTTGTTGACGTACTGAAGCTGCTGGGAGCAGCGGGGAGGGTTGTTAGCACAGGGTCCGCCCCCCTGGGCGGTACTGGCAATTCTGTGTATTGTGTTACAATTTTGCCTAGTTTCTCCTAGTGGCAGGCTAACAAACCCACTTTGTACAGAGAGCAGCTGTGTCGGTCGGTGAATTACAGAGAAAAGGATTTTACGGTGAGTACAAAAAAATCCTGTTTTTTTACCATAGACGTTACTAAACCTAAGCACCTGGGGAAAGTGCTTTGGGTCTTCTGGCAAGATCTCTGACAGAGCAATTTTGCCAGGGTCACATGTTCTGTTTGCTGGTTGTGCCGGGTGGAGGGATTTGTCTGTATAGTCTCAGACCCAAGTCACTGAGTGCAGTCTCAGGAGATGGGAGGCAGCGGTGTGGGATCTCTTCCGCTTGTTGCATGTAAACATTGAAACTTCCGCTGATTACTGAATACCAATATTATGAGTCCTGAACCTTACACTGTATAATTTATATTGTACATTACATACTCCTGACCCCTGCACTATATACTCTATGTTGTACATTACATAATTCTGCTACTATATACTGTGGTTCTATCTGTTGTACATTACATAGTCCTGACCTCTTCTCTCCCCTCTACACACTACTATATACAAACATAATATATATTCTCTTTTGTTACACCCATTTTCTACCATTTTATATTTTATATCTGATGATTTGATTGGAGCACAGACTTTTACATGTTGATAATAATGTGATAACATCCTCAAACTTTGGAACCTTAAACAGAAAGTGATAATGAGGGAGGAGTCAGTAACCCAATGATGGGGGTCTTCAGGATCAGTCCAGTCTTCATCTTGGTTGTTCTCCCCCCATCCTCACTCTCTGACCTCTGGTGGGGCTCAGCCCCGCTGTTATTCATGACTAAATCATGGACTAAATAAGGAAGTGCAGAACTTCTTGTGTTGGGAAGATGGCAATGAGTGATACAGGGGGTGGGGACACTCGTCCTATAATCCCCTCATTACTGTCACTCCTATAAAAGACAGTTCTCGTTGTTTCCTCACTCTCTGACTAAGGACCACGAATAAAGAAATGATCTGGTAGGAGATCAGAGGACCCATTTACTAGTTACCTTGAGGGGGGAATTGTAAGATCCTCAGAGGCAAAGCTGCCTGATGTGGGCAGAGTCCTGGTTTAGGGGAACCAATCAGCTCATGTCTAGTAATAATCTTTTTATTTCTATTTTAGTAGATGGACGGGAGATGAGGAAAACCTCAGAGGATTGTCTCACTTTGTCTCCAGACTGTAAAGTAGAAGATGAGGACATCACACAGTATAGTCCAGGAGAAAACCCGACTACCTCAAATGTCCATCCGGCACCACACAGTGTAGATGGACCATCGTATTCCTCTTATCCTGAGGAACCTCAGACTGTGATTGATTGGGCCGTCCTTCCAAAAGATAAGAGGTTTTCCTGTACCGAGTGCGGGAAGTGTTTCCCTTTTAAATCTAGTCTTGATGTGCATAAAAGATCTCACACAGGAGAGAAGCCGTATTCCTGTCCTGAGTGTGGGAAATGTTTTTCATGGATGTCTGCTCTTTACAAACATCAGAGATCTCACACAGGGGAGAAACCTTACTCCTGTCTTGAGTGCGGGAAATGTTTTACACATAAGTCCAGTCTTTATAAACATCAGAGATCTCACACGGAGGAGAAGCCGCATTCCTGTCCTGAGTGCGGGAAATGTTTTTCACGGATGTCCAGTCTTTCCATACATCGGACATCTCACACGGGGGAGAAGCCAAATTCCTGTCCTGAGTGCGGGAAATGTTATTCACGGGCGTCCAGTCTTTACAGACATCAGAGGTCTCACACGGGGGAGAAGCCGTATTCCTGTCCTGAGTGCGGGAAATGTTTTTCACGGATGTCCAGTCTTTACAGACATCAGAGATCTCACACGGGGGAGAAGCCGTATTCCTGTGCTGAGTGCGGGAAATGTTTTTCACAGAAGACCCATCTTTATAGACATCAGAGATCTCACACAGGGGAGAGGCCGTTTTCCTGTCCTGAGTGTGGGAAATGTTTCTCACAGAAGTCCGATCTTTACATACATCAGAGATATCATAGGAGGGAAAAGCCACTTTCCTGTCCTGAGTGAGGGAATTGTGCCTCACTGAAGTCCTCTCTTCCTGTATATCGGGGATCCCACACAACCCTCGAGGTGTATTAGTGCCTTGAGTGCGGGAAATGTCTTCTATATGAATGTTGCTGGACATCACAGCTCTCATGTGGGGAAGAAGCACACCCTGATATACACCTCAGATATACTCCATGGCTGATCTTCATCATGGAAGAAACAGTTCATAAGGAGATCAGAGATCACCAAAGACATGGATGAAGTGTTTTACCGTGTTGGCCATTGATGGCAGTAGAAAAATAAAGATGTAGTCATTACCTTTTCATTGGCTGAGTACATTTTGTGATGTAAACTTTCACAAACACTTAAGCCTTGTACACATAATCGGATTTTCCAGCGGGAATTGTGTGTTGACAGACTGTTGGTGGAAAATCCTACCAGTTGTACACTCCATCAGACAATTGTTGTCAGATTTTCCGCAGACAAATGTTGGATGGCAGGCTTTAAAAAAAATTTGTGGTCTGGTGTCAGATTTTTCGATCATGTGTAGAGAAGTCCGTCAGACAAAAGTCAAAAGTACAGACACACATTGTTCAGAATCACTGCTCACTAAACACAACATTAGCAGAAGGTGCCCAAAGGGTGGTGCTAAAGAGCTGAAAAACCATGTAGTACATCACTACGTTCGTGTTTGTTGGCCGACAATTGCGTGCCGTTTGTATGCAAGACAAGTTCCTGGACAACGCCCTTCAGGCAAAAGTCTGAGGCCTTGTCTGCGGAAAATCCGATCGGGTGTACGAGGTTTTAGAGGTCTATTTTATTATTTTTTTTATTAGTTGAACGAATGTGACCAGCATTCGCCCAGCTGTGATGAGTATTGGATGTATTTTATCTGATACACTGATTTCCTTGGCTCCATCTAGTGCGCATAATGCAGTAATGTGCTATTTTTACTATATAAACACTTGGTCCATCTGATCCAATAGAGAAAATCAAAAAAGGAGAACCTAGTGCTTAAGACACGGTAATACTCCTCCTGATTTTATAGGCAGGCCAAGTAATGTAATAAAAAATATACATATTATTATAATAAAAATACAATAAAAATGCATAAGCAAAGTGTAGAAATTGCATAATACACATAAAAAAAAAAGTGTATATATTGAATGATAGTGTACTCAAAGTTACATTGGTATGAAACTCGGCTTCCCTATAGACAATGTTGGGCTAGCAAGATCGCATGCTGCAAATGATGCCTGACATGTTTCGCACCTTGTAGTCCTTCTTCAGAGGATAATGTCTTTTTCTGAGAGTCGTGAGTATTCTATAATACAAATGTATAATACATTAGTAAAATAATTGACTAGTGTATCAATTTATCAATTTATCAAGAATAGTTGAAAAAAAAAGAAATGGACAAAGCATGAAAAAATATGCATATCTAAACACGTTTGATGAAAAATGGCGGCAGAAGAGACTGTACTTACAGGGATGAGCGGATCATTGCTAAGACCAACCAGGGAGCAAAGGGGCTGTATTCTCATAGATAGATAGATGAGTGCAAAACCGTGGTGTACCCCAAGGTGGCAACAGGGTGGGGGGGGGGGGGCGTGCAAAAGGGCCGGGAGAGAGCGAAAAGGCGGCACCGGTCTCAATTACAAGGACCCTAGGCACATGGAGTAAAACGCCTGCCAAAATTCTTTTTTCTGTATTATATACAAGAAGAAAGTAGAGAGTATAAGAAGAGTAAGCATGGTTCATTACAACGATGCAAGGTAGTAAGTGTATAAAAAAGGTATTAGTTGTTGTCAAAATGTTTCACCTACAGCGTAAATATACCGAGTAAAACAGATGAAAGGAAATAGATTTAGATTTGAAAGGTAAACAAAATATTTATTTTCACGTACCTCTGCTTTGTGTCCTGTAATGTCTAACCCCACCACCACCACCACAGCATCACTGCGGATGTCAGGGGTGCGGGTTTATAAACACCCTTGGTTAGGCTGATTAAAACCAATGTGCAATTGGAATCAGCTGTTAGTCAGCGTGACAAATCGTGGAGCTCGACCAGTCGCAACCCCGATCTGTCACAGAGTCCCTCGGCGCGGTGCAAGGCGCCCCTAGGGGCGGAGTCAAGTCCAGCGTCATCGCGCCACCGACGTGCATGTGGCCTGCCAGTCTGTGCTTCACAGTGAAGAGCAAACAGGAAGAAACCTGCCAAGGGGCAGGTTCCAAAGGGCAAAGGATGTCCAATGTGTGGCCCCGAAGGTACTTCAACAGAGGACCCCTGTACGCCAGGAAGTGGGGCAAGGCCCCCAATCCACGTGTCCCACCCTAGATAAAAAATGCAGCCCAATGAATGTCTGTGTAAGGACACAAACAATGATGCTTGAGTCAATCCATGGGAATCATGCCCCCTAATGGAAATGCAGCCCAAGAAAAATGTCTGTGTAAGGACACAAAAAAATGATGCTTGAGTCAATCCATGGGAATCATGCCCCGTAATGGAGATATGTCAAGACAAATATCCCATTATTTCCACTAGATGGAGCTGATGATCATAGGAAATGACTGTGCTGCATTAATGCCAGAATTTGTAATGGTTGAATGAATACTCGTCACATTGAATACATTTTCTATAAGTAGACTCCAAAGTTTCCGTCATCAAGCATAGATTCATACAAATAACTGGGTAGAGGCAAATGCGGGACCGGTGGTTGTGGACATTGGTCCTGTGTGTCCCTCCTAATTGCAAGCTACAGAGGAAGATGTACATTAGCACGGGGACCTGAGAGTTTACTAGAAGACAGTTATTGTGCAAGTGTACACAGTGTGTGTTCATCTGTGAGGATGGAGGCCCACCTTAAGGTTGAGTATTCCCCCTCAGCCTTGTCTCAGGACATTGAAGGCACAGAGTAAAGGTACCCCATGTGTGAGGCAATGACCCTGTTACAGATGCCTAGCATTGCCCCGAAGAACCCTCCCCCGGGGGTAATCCTCGCGTGTGACTTACACATTGCACCTAATGAGTTATTGGGGAAAATAAAGGAAAGTGATTAACCCTTCACTGTCTGGGTGAACTGATTAAAGGGGTTGTAAAGAGAATTTTTTTTTTTTTAAATAACAAACATGTTATACTTACCTCCACTGTGTAGCTCGTTTTGCACAGAGTGGCCCCGAACCTGCTCTTCTGGGGTCCCTCGGCAGCTGTCTCAGCTTCCTCCCTCAGATGCTTCTCACGTTCATGCGAGCTCCCTCGCATGGTGAGAAGCATCTGCGGGTGCGCTCCCGTGATACAGCCGGCGGCTATAGCCGCTCGCTGTATCACAGGGCCCCGGCGCTCCGCGTCAGTGGATGTGATTGACAGCAGCGCGAGCCAATGGCTGCGCTGCTTTCCATCCATCCACTCCAGCCAATCAGCGGCCAGGCTGAACGGTGGAAAGGACGTCGGGGGACGAGCGCAGGACTTTCGAGGGGTGAGGTAAGTAAAACGGGGGGGCTGGGGGCGCAGGCGCTGTCAGGTGTTTTTTCACCTTAATGCATAGAATGCATTAAGGTGAAAAAACATTTACCTTTACAACCCCTTTAAATACACATATCTGGGGGGTTGTCCTAATCATGCCTGTGAAGGGACATCTCTATGATGTACAGAAAGTGCTGCAGCTGAGCTGACATTTACAAAGGAAAAATGCCCAAACAGCACACAGACCCCCCTGAGGTTTTTCTATGTATTTGGGGGACATTTGGAGGGTCTGTGTGCTGTTTAAAACAAAGAAGCCGGGATCATGTGTGCGGGATTCTAGATTGTAGGATAGCTTGGGCGATCCTCTGAAGTATGTGGGGATCACTTGTCTGCTCCACACTCCTTAGATTGTCTCAGACTGTATGAAAGATACTGTGTGCGTCCAGCCAGATAAATGTGGGAAAGTCTCCCTCCACTGGTGGTCAGCAGTAGGGATGGGCGGAACGACTCCCTGTTCCTTTTGCACCAGAACTTTCAAACATCACAACAGTTCGGAACCGAATAATGAACACCATTGAAGTCTATGGGACCTGTACTGGAAATGTGCCCATTTTGAAGTCTTATATGCAAGTAATTGGGCATACAATGGTTATGGGGGTCTGAGTACTGCCCTGGGGGACATGTATCACTAGAAAAAAGTTTGTAAAAAACATAATTTTTAAATGAGCAGTAATTTATTGATGCCTAAAGTGAAAGCATAAAAATGAAAAACTACTTTCAATATAGTACATCTGGTGGTGTGCTACTGGCAGATTTGCTGCAAGGAGTTGGGACACCCTGCAGTATATCATCATTCCTGTCAGTGGAGGCTGCTGAGAGGTCATGAGGTATAGTGGAGGCAGACTGAGGTGAGTAAGGAGGAGGAACAGAATTGCACCCCTTTTGTGTGGCTTTTAGGTGCTCTTGCCAACGGGCTGAATGGTGGGAGGTTAAATGCCTTGTCAAGCATGTGGTACCCAAATGCCTGGTGTTTTTTGCTTCGCTTGATGTGTTTGAGACAAAGTTTGCAAATTGCAAAAGGCCTAGACAGCTGAGCTGTGGGATGTGGCCAGGGAGGTAACAGCTCCACAATGTGATGTAATAGGGTGGCTGCTCTCTACTCTTTATTTATTAAAATGCTTAACCTACGCAGTCTTACACGAAGGCCTCGATGCGCAAAAACAAGGACATTGACATTAAAAGACCTTAAGAAAACCAATAAACCAGCATAGCAAGATACAGAATAAAAGCCAGGAAGACTGTCCATCACACCCCAATTAAAAATTAGGTGACTCCAAAAGCTTGTACAAAAAGTGCGGTTTTCAATTTCTTTCGAAATTTCAAAAAGTCATTCTCAAGTCTTAGTTTCAGAGGCAAGGAGTTCCAAAATACAGCTCCTTGTACTTCACTCGTTCTCCCTCCACATGTTTTCTTATTAAATTTTGGAATCTTCAGTATGACCAAATTCGCCAATCTCAAGGATCGGGTAGGCACATACTTGACAAATTTTTCCTTCAGATACTCTGGGCCACATCCATGCAGTGCCTTATGGACAAGACATCCAGTTTTAAACAGAACCCGTTCTTTCATGGGCAGCCAATGCAGGGCTCTAAGGGATGGAGTGATGTGGTCATGGCGACCAACACCTGTCAGTAACCTTGCTGCGGCATTCTGAATCAACTGGAACTTATAAATGATACAAGCAGGCAAACCCAAATACAGGACATTACAGTAGTCCAATCGACTGCTGATAATGGCATTGACCATGGCGATCTTATCAGAATCTGTGATATAGCGAAAAGTCAACATCAGGAGTCTCAGGTAGAAGTGACATGAACTCACCACCTGATTTACCTGAGGGCGCAAGTTCAACCTAGAGTCAAAGATGACACCCAGGTCCCTGACCTGAGTCCCCGGAATCGAAAAAGGTTTGAAAGATTTCAGCCATGACGGAAACAAGTTGGAATACACCTGGTTACTGAAGATGATACATTCAGTTTTGGTGCCATTTAGCTTTAGATAATTGGCACCCATCCAGGACTGGATTTCCTCCAGACAGAGGGCCAGCCTGACCTGATCCTCCCCTTTCTTGGATAATTTGAAGTAGATCTGGATGTCGTCAGCATAGACATGGAATGGGAGATTGTTATGGCAAATGATGTACAGCAGCAGCTTCATATGATATGATAAAGCAGATTCTTGTGGGACCCCGCAAGACAGAAGACTATCGGAGGAATAAAATGGTCCCAACTTTACCCTCTGAACCCTGTCTCGCAGGAACGAGGCTACCCATGCCAGAGCTATACCATCCATTCCCGCCACTATCTTCAACCTATCCACAAGTATAGAGTTCTTGATGGTATGAAAAGCTGCCGACAGATCCAGAAGTACCAAGGCCGAAGCTTCATTCTCATCCAAGGCCCAGAGCAAATCGTCCTGGACTTTTACCAGGGCTATTTACGAATCTCTCCCAAGACGAAATCCTGACTGGAAGTCATCAAAAAATTTATTAGACTCCAGGTGAGGTTGAAGTTGCCATACCGCAGCTCACTCCATGATTTTTGATAAAAACGGCAGGGTGGAAATAGGGGGATTGTTGCTCAACACGGTAGCTTTCTTTAGCGGGGTATAACCACCGCTTGCTTCAGAATACATGAACGACACCGGTAGCAAAAGACATGCTGACAATGTCTGCAATAAAAGGCGCCAGTGCATCTGAGGAGTCTAATTCCAAGGTAAAACTCAGATTTAGGATGTTTCTACCAATCCACCGCATAAATTCTCCAAGCTCCTCTCATGTGCCTGTCCAAATCATCGAAAATATTGTCTAAGTACCTGTGCCAGGACATGATATGGCACAGGTACATAGACGAATCGGCTCCGAAGAACAATGATCGCTCCCAAAGGCGTTATAATGCCACATGGTGGTATTCTCTTTCAGAAACTCTGCAATCATGGTAATACCCTTTACATATTGGTATTGAGCAATAAAGGGCCTTGACATCGATTGTGACAAGCCATGCTTTGGTTGGCACAATGATGTCATCCAAAATCTTCAATAGAGCTCTAGTATCCCGTACATACGAAGGTAAAGATGTAATGAATGGTCTTAGATAACCCATCAATTTACTCGCTTTCTCAGAGATACTTCCTATCCCTGATACTATCGGGCACCCAGGTGATGTATCTCTGTTCTTATGCAACTTTGGTAAAGAGTAGAAGGTAGGTATAATTGGAAATTGAGAAATTCATATATATTCTTGTTTATGAGCCTCAAATGCTCTAAGAATAATCTCCCTAAATTCCTGGTAAAACGTCTGAATTTGTTTTTCAGGTATACTGTACATCTGTACTATTCCTTGTTATTAATAATATCCATACACATCCTAATATACCTTTGGCGATCCAAAATCACCACATTCCCTCCCTTGTCCGGTGGTTTTATAATTATAAATTTTGGGCGTAAGATTACTCTCTGTGGTGGATATATCAGGAAGAGATCTTATGTCATAAAAAACGTTCTGAACAAATTACCAGATATGTATACACCGTTACAGTGGGGGAAATGATTGGGATTTATTTTTGTATTCTGAGAAAACTTTAAGTTTAGTGCTCGATGTCTCTGACAGTGAAGCAACTGGATATATGCAATCAGTTGGGTTACTTTCTTCCCAAAGTTGTATAAGGTCGTTTAGGGCCTGAAAATCATTGATGCCAAAATCCTTCCATAGCTCCATATCGTTAGCTTTTTAAGCCTGGGGAGTAACAGTGTTGTGAATGACATGGAACAAGAGTTTCCTAGCAAAGAGCATAATATCCTTTGCCAGCTCAAATTTATTGCCTTTCTGGCAACTTAAACCTAATTCTAGGACTGAGTTCTGAAAGATTGTGTTGTGATAAATTGATCACCTCTAATTTATTAGTTACCAAGTCTTCTTCACATAAGTCCCTAGACCGCCCTACTTTTTTGACTCCTCCAAAGGGGAGGGGCCTGTCTGGGATGTGGAAGGAGTAGTTGGTTTAAATATTGGTATTATTTTTTTGTGGTTTTCTCACGTTTGGCTGTTAACCCGTGGGACCAGAACCCTGTGCATCACCCCCATTCTGCATTTGGGTAATACTACCACCTCTAAACATCGAAGGGATATGAACTTGAGGTTGGAATTGAGAGAAAGAAAAATTAGGAAGAGGCAAAGGAGCTCCCTTCAAATACATAAAGTTACCCTGGCTAGTATTCTGTCTTTTGGTACGGGTATTAGCACTTCCCTGACCAACAAATTTCCTTTTCTTATATGTCCTACATCCTGGGTTACTCGATGCCTCTGAGTCAGCCTGTCAAGAGGAAACGGATGAGGAAGAGACAGAAGAGATTACATCAGTATCATTATTTTGAGTTCTACCTTTCTCTTTCCACTCTTTCTCTATATGTATTGCACACTGCCCTCACTTTGCACATGGCACTAATAATGTTTTCAGTACATATATTCATTCTTTCGAGTCCTGATTAGAGTTAGCCTGCCTATGTTACGCCCCTTTTTACCATAAACGTACAATTGTAATATTAATGTGATACCTACGTAATCATGTGTATAAAAACCTTCAAATGCGTCATAATAAAGCAGAACTGTTATTTTGAAAGATGCGGGGTGTATCTTTTGTCTGTTCCCTACTGCAGTAGTTATTATTAATTTGGAACCAATAACCAATATGAGGATAGGAGTTGCCTATCTATAAAATTACCGTGTCAGTTTCCCTCTCTGACTTACCTGCCACTTATATGCTTTGTTTGAGTCGTAGGCCACAATATCCCTCATAGGTTTTTTGTTTTTATGAACTACAATCTTTTTATTAAATTATTTCATAAATTCATACAGGCTTTTCTGTTGCTCATCATATTTCTGATTGGTTGTAGGGTCCTGATTGTCTGAACACAACTTTTGAATTTGCTCGTCTAACCCCCTAATTTCGTTACTATAATGCTCTTTTAGGATCTCCATCATCTGGCAGGAACATTTATGAAGCTTCTCCTCCCATAATTTCCTCATATCACCACTAATTTGTGGGATGGTGGGAAAGATTTGGATCCTCAGCCCAAAGGGGACAAATTTTAAAATCGATATAAAAGTCAAAGTAACTTTTATGCCAGTAAAGGGAAGAATTTTTAATCAAAAGTTGATTCAGTCTCTGAAACAACCCATTCAAATCCTGTTTGCCATCTGTCAGTCCATTAGCCTCTAGCCGTATCCTAGAGGTACTGTCATAGGCACTAGCACCGAAGAGGTGATCTCAACACAGCATACAACAGCAGCCCAAAATTCCTGAGCCACTGGGCAGTGCCAAAATATATGACTAAATTCAGCCGGAGAGTCTGAGCATCTCTAACACTCCCCTGAAGTCCCTGGATAAATTTTGGCTAGTTTTGCTGGTGTATAATATATTCCGTGAAGAAATTTAATTTGGATCAGACGATCTCTTGGCGATACTACTGAGGGGAGAGTTGTAGGAAAGTGCTCCTTGTATAGTTCTGATAGGGTTTTTTTCATTGACTCGTCCAACAGGATAGATTCCAATGTGGAGGGCCTCATTACCACCCTGACAGAGCCAAACTGAGATGCATGCGTGAATTGAAGGTAACAAAACAGATACGAGTTGGACAGGTCAAATCTTGTTTTAGATCGTCAAAGTGGGATTAATTTTCCCCCTCTAACAATGTCACCCAAGGTCCTAACCCCCTTTGACCCCCATATGACTGTGTCTGGTATGAAAAGTGGGGAAAATGGGGATTCAACCACAAGAGAGAAGTTGGCGACAGACTCAGATGCAGGCACCATTAGGTTCTGAGTATTGTCCCAGGCCCTAATGGTAGCTCTCAAATTTCCATTAAAGGAAATTTGGCTCCAGGACCACGATGGACCAGGAGTCGTAGACTCTCATATGAACCCAGCACCGCTGCCTCTAATACCATGACAAAATCTCTATCATCCCCAAGAAGCCACCTACATGCAAAAACTCCCTGGCCAGCCAAAAAATTCTTATTTAGATCAGGCAACGCAAGACCCCCCTGCCCCAAAGGCTCCTGAAGAGCCCAGAGACCTATCCTGGGAGATGAGTTTCCACATATGAATGAGCCAAAAATGCCATGCACCCAACGAAAAAAGGTATGCGGGAGCCACACCGGAGAATTGTGCAAAAAAATATAAAAAGACCGGAAAGGATCTTCATTTTGAGAAGATTTATACATCCCAAAACCGACAAAGGGGGTTCTTCCATAATTCAGCTTTCCTGTTAAGGAGGTCCAGCAGGGGCAGCAAATTTAAGCCAAGATAGTCCGTAGCCCTTGTAGAGATGCAAATCCCAAAATACGTGAATGGTGCCTCGGATCCGACGTAACCTGGTCAAGTGGCAAAATGGTCGACTTGTCCCAGTTCACTCTAAGGCCGGAAAATTTCATAAAATTATCTAAAATACCTAAAACTGCATTCAGAGAGGGAGCTGGATTCTTCAAAAACACGAATATGTTGGCCGAAAACAACGCTAGGCACTCTGATTGAGCCAACCTCCAGTGCACCCACCTCAAAGTTCAATCATAAGGAAAAACAGGAAGGGTGGCAATGGACAACCCTGCCTGATTGCCCTGTCCACAGCAAAAAAGGGGGATATTTAACGCCATCCTAGGTGCACTGTATAGTAGAGATACCCACTTACAGTAACGTGGACCAAAGCCCATACTCTTCAACACTGTCCTCATATACCCCCAATCCACTGAGTCAAAGCAGGTAAATAGACAACGAAGATTTTTATCCATCGACTTCCCAGACATGAAACCCGTTTGATCAATCTACCAGGGCTGGTAGCACCACCGCCTCCCTAGTGGCCAAGACCTTTGTAAGGATCTTTAGATCCACGTTAAAGAGGGCTATCAGTCTATAAGAGGAGCAACATGTATGATCCTTGCCCGGATTGGGCAAGAGCACCACATATACTTCCAACATAGACGATAGCAACACTTTGTGTTCAAAGAAATATGAATATAGTGATTGTAGACTAGGGGTGAGCGTGTCAGAATACTCTCTATACCATTCCACTGGGAACCCATCCAGGCCCGGAGAATTGTGTGAGGGAAACAAGAGGATGGCTGCCTCCATTTCTTTAATAGTGATATCCAGCACCAATAAATCATATAACAATTGCGGTTGAAAAGTGGGTGGTATATAAATGCTTGCAATCACCATGGTCGTTTGATATATATCCACCACTAAGATAACATATCTCCCCCTAGATCAGAGATCACCATCTGGATTGAGCAGGGTATACTCTTGCTGAGCAAAATGGTCACTCCTCTCACATAAGAGGAATAAGAAGCATGAAACATACGGTGTATCCACAATCTTCACAATGATATCACCTTGCTCCCATCCGTCTCTTGTAGGAGGACAATTTGTGGTCTGACCACCTTCAATTAGCTAAACATTGCTGTCCTTTTCACTTCGTCATTAAGGCCCTGTATATACCAAGACAGTACTTTAACCGACAGAGCCATAATAGCTTTTCAAAGTATATAGAAACATAACCAGGAAGACAGAAGTAGGCCAACGGCCCCACCTCTGTGCTCCAAAGGGGCTGTAAAGGAAAACAAGGTTAGGAAAACACAATATTTAAATTAGAAAAGATAATATCCCCACATGGTGGCACCTGGAGCCTGAAAACAAACTGACCCTGCTGTAATACATAAGAACACAAGAACAAAAAACAGTAGAACAGTCCAGGAGCTCCTATGTGTGTGCTCCAAAATGCAGGGCAGTCATCCCACACTCCTTATTTCCAAGAGGGAGAACACAGGTGTAGATAGGCAAATGTAACGTTTAAATGGAGTCAAGCTAGTCCATGGTATTCCCCGGAGACTCAAAGAGGTTCCAAAAGCGCTGCATTTTATATTTCCTTTTTCTTCTTAAGCAACTTATCACGTTATTGATGCTAGCTGCTGATTTGTACTCTATTTTACTTTGACTCACTTGTAGTGCAACTTTTCACATATTTTTTGTTAGCTCTGAAATATGCTCCTCCACTCCTGTCAAGCACCCCCTGATTTTATCCAGATCCTGTCTGATTATGGTGCATTCAGATGCCAGATGGTCAATTCTGAGCATGAGAGCTACTTTGCTGCTATCAATGGCTGCCAGGATCATAGTAGTAAGGTCCGCTGCCGAGAGACCCCCCCTCCGGCTGCAAATGTATACCATCCAGTGATGGTGTATTAAGTACCCTTTGCTGCCTTCTCCATGTGCGCTGCAGAGTTGCCAGGAGAGTGAGACAAGGCCTTGTGTGATGGCAAGATGGCGGTGGCCCTGCACATGCCACGCTGCTGCTGTGTTTTTTGAAACCAGGTAATCTGGGGAGCTGAAGCCGATTTTTGAGAAGGCATTAATCCTGCGTGTTCCCCCTCTGCTTATACAGCAATATCAGTCCACAAGAGCTGCAGAGTGTCCCGAGATGGAGTGGGATGTAAAAGGATTCAGTGGAGCTCCTAGGAAACACATCCTGTCTCATCTAAATCCTAGCCACACCCCCCTCATGCGCCTCTTTTTTTTTTTCGTTGAACGAAGGTTTTTGTTGAGCAATTACATTGTACACATAGTTAAACACAGTACTTATATATGTTGTGTAATAGTTTCTAAGGAGCGGAATGTACATTCATGACATATACTGTATAGTAAACAGCTCACAGTGGTATATGGCAATAATGATTTGTAGAAGGGTATGCACATAACACCGCAAATACAAGGTAAAGGAAAAATAAGTGATTCATTGTCTCTTTATGTGCTTGAGCCTTTGTGCCACTAATGCCGTGTACACACGATCAAACAATCGGGTGGAAAAGTCCGGCAAACTCAAGTCCGCCGGACAATCCCCCCATGTATAGCCTCCGGCGGACCTTTTTTACCTGAAAGTACGGGACTTGCATTTCGGCGGACAATCCGGCCATGCGTATGCCAGTCCGCCGTACTTTTGAAATGAACTGAATTTTCCCGCCCGGAGAAAAGTCCGCTCATTTTGAGCACGTCTCCAGGTAGGCGGGGCCAGCGAAGGATGCGTCGCTGGCCCCGCCACCTGGTATGGACTTAAAGGGGAACCTCAACGCCGAAAAGATCGGCGTGGGGTCCCCCCCAAGTCCACATCAGACCCTTGTCCAAGCACGCTACCCGGCCGGCCAGGAAAGGGGGGGACGAGCGAGCGCCCCCCCCCCCCCCTGAGCCATACCAGGCCACGTGCCCTCAACATGGGGGGGTGCCTTGAGGAAGGGGGGGCCGCGCAGCCTTTTACTAGCGGAGGAGCCTGGCTTTCTTCCTCGCTGCCGCCCTCTTCTTCCGACTTCGGGCGTCTTGTCTCCCTCTTCGGTTCTTCTGCCGGGCCACCGCGCCTTCTTCTAGCTCTTTTACAGGCTAGAATCTTGATGTCTACTTGCAGGAGTGAAATGGGGCGATAGGATTCCGGGTATCCAGGGTCTTTACCTGGTTTGGGAATGAGGACTATGGTCGCTTCTCTCATGGAGGGGGGGAGTGTACCTGTCTCGAATAGGTGATTGTATAAGTCCAATAGTTTAGGAATTAGTGTCTTACTATATTGGGAGCAGAATTTTATGGGTAAGCCGTCCGAGCCTGGGGACTTAGACCTGGCAAATCCGGCAACTGTCTCCGCGTAACCTCTTCCAAAAAGGAGGTCATTGGAACTTCATCGTCAGGACTTCTGTGTATAGATCAGCAAAGAAGTCCCTGAACATGGAGGACACCGTATGTGGATCTGTAACCTGTCGACCTTCAGGACCATGTAGAGAAATTACCACTGGAGGCCCATCCTCGCTATGAACAAGGTATGCCAACAGCCTGCCGGCCCTTTCCCTGTGCTCGAACAGCTTTTGTTTAGCGAAGAACAGTTTCTGTCTTGTTTTGTTGTATTGGAGTTGAGTTACTACTCTAGTCTGAAGTTTGAGTGCGTCGGCATGTACTGGATTAGGATCTGACATGTATTGTTGTTCCATGTCGGACAATTCCGCCACTGCCCTGTCTAACGTACCTGCAGAGTCTGTCTTGACTCTGTTGATGCGCGAGGTCAGGGACATGTGGGCATGTCGTTTAAATGACTCCCAAACTGCTGCCATGGGGGCTGAGTGTTCATTGTCTCTGAAGTATAACTTCCACTCGTCAGCGAGGTTATCGTCCTCTGGCAGTAATGTGAGCCAAAATGGGTTCAAGCGCCATGTCCATCTGGGCTTATCTATAGGCATGCTCAGTGTGATCGAATAAGGGCTATGGTCTGAGAGCAGTCTAGGACAGAACTGCGTATCCATTAGCTGTGGAGTGAGGCCTTGTGACAAGAGTATGAAATCAATTCTGGACACGGAATTATGGGTAGAGGAGAAGCAAGAGTATGCTTGCTTATATGGGAATTTATATCTCCAGGTGTCAACCAGGTGGAAGGAGGAGATCAGTTTGGAGAATTTGGTGTTCCTGGTGGCTACTGTAGTGGAGTTTGGGGTTTGGAGTTTATCTAGGGAGGGATTCAGTGTAGTGTTGAAGTCCCCCAACCAAACTGCCTGGACTGTGGGATGTTGTGTCATAAATGTGAGTCCTTCTAGTATTATACAAATGGAGAATGGGGGGGACATAAAAGGCCAATATGAGGAAAGGTTCGCCGTACACCTTTGCAGAGGAAGACATAGCGTCCCTGTGAGTCCGTGACAACCTCGTTAAGTTCAAAATGTACCGTTTTATCTATGAGGATGGAGACTCCACGCGCTTCGGGTGTGTGGGTGGAGTGGAATGTCCATCCCACCCACGGACGGCGGAGGGCCATCTGTAGCCTCACCTCCACGTGAGTCTCAACCAGGACCACTATATCAGCCCGTTGTTTTTCAATGAATGCGAGTGCTGCCGAGCGTTTTACCTTCTCACGCAGACCCCTCACATTCCAGGTTAGGAACTTTAAAGACACCATAGGTTATCAATTTTGGGATAGTGTGGGACAGCTACCCTTGTACTCGGAGTTAATCCGTGTATAGTAAGGAAAGGAACAAAGAACATAGACCTGAAGTGTGCCAGGGTCACGTGGTCAGTATGCCTAAAAGGGGGCATACCCAAGTATGAAAATGTAATGAATGAAATGAAAAAGGGAATGGGTGGGTGGGACATGAAAGTCAGCGTCCACAAGAGGAGGAGGCAGAGGAGGGCAGGTTTTATGCAGCCTGACTCCTCCTACAAACACAGGCTGACCTGTGATCAGCCTTACACTTGTACTCGGAATCAATCCGTGGATAGTAAGGAAAGGAACAAAGAGCAACAAAGAACATAGACCTGAAGTGTGCCAGGGTCACGTGGTCAGTATGCCTAAAAGGGGGCAAAAATAACACAGTATGATGAAAGCATAACAACCAGATTACACAGTGAAATAATGTCTAACCTGGGGTGGTGGCAATGAGGTATGACTTTAGCTGCAGAAAAGGAAGCGCTAGGAAAGGCAGTAGAGGCCCACCCAAGGTTTGACAAATGTAACACTAACAAGCTGGTATAAAACCAACACCAAGCACCACACCTAGCCAGGCACCAAGAACCTGATAATCATGCTGCCCCCGAATGCTGCGCCTTGCGAGCATGCAGATGTGACAGAATGGGCCGGGGTGCCCACCAGTAAATTGACCAAAGTAAGTGAGACCCTGGGTCAGAAGCACCCCCCCTGGCTTAAGACACCACAAAATCCAGCTATGGCACCGCCTTGCGACCCGAGCTGTTGACCAAAGCAAAAGGAGACCTGAGAGTATGGCAAACATCACGAAAAACAAGACCCATGATGGAAAATCAGCTGAGCACAACAGGGAGTCTACTCCGCTGGAACCCTGGACGGCTTCAAACGAAGGTGCAGAAAATAAAACAATCTGACGGGTCATTCAACATGAAATGCTGAGACTTAACTCGATACGCCCTGAAAGTGCTGTGGGCCAATACAAGCTGGAAGAGGCAAAAAAAAACAAAAAAAAACAGAAAAGCCAAAATAGGAACTGTATATTAACCAACAGGACTGGAAACCTAGACTGGAAGCCTAGAAAACATGCCAAGCAGTGTCGTGAGCCTACCTGGTATGTAAAACAAAACCTACTGATCAAAGCTGCTACGTCAGCCAAATGGAAAATCAATCTACCACAAATGTGGCACTGAAGAAAAAGTACGACGCTGGTACCTGCATCCGAGACCTGAGCTTACCGATACTGGCCCAGGATCCACTAAAGCCCCTGAGCCAGTAGAAGCTGCGGAGCAGCAATAGGCTAACTAACCAATCGCTCCATACCATGTGCAACTCCTGGCCGGACACAGCAAGGAAATTAAAGATAGTGTGGGCTGATCCCCAACTGGACAGGAACACAACTAGCGAGAGAACCGTGAGCAGAAAAAGAAAACCTGTGACAAGAAAGTAACCTGCGAGAAGGAAACGAGACTGGATGAGAAACATGAGTAGTGTGAGCTGATAACCGTGAGCAGCATAAGAACCAAGGCTGCAAGGTTGCACGAGAACGTGAAATGATGTACCACAAGAGAAAACCCAGGGGGGACACGAGAGAAACCCAGGGGGGACACGAGAGAAACCCTGGGGACACGAGAGAAAACCTTGGGGACACGAGAGAAAACCTTGGGGACACGAGAGAAACCCTTGGGGACACGAGAGAAACCCTTGGGGACACGAGAGAAACCCTGGGGACACAAGAGAAAACCCGGGGGGGGCACGAGAGAAACCCTGGGGACACGAGAGAAAACCCTGTGGGGGGGGGGGCATGAGAGAAAACCCTGGGGGGGATGCGAGAGAAAACCCAGAGGGGGACACGAGAGAAACCTGGAAAACGAGAGAAATGTAACAATGCATGAGAAACGTAACATTACATGAGAAACGTGACATTGCATGAGAAACGTAACATAGCATGAGAAACGTGAGTTCAGAACAAAATGTGAGTGGTGTAAAAACAGATGAGAAGACTTGCCACCGACCAAACCAATTAAAAACGATCACCTCAATCTGTTAAACCCATAGGCGTGATGGGTAACCCGCGGTGGAAGAACATGGACAACCCAGCTGTGTAAGATGACCAGAAAAGCTAATAACAACCCGCCCGTGACACAACAAACCCCCTGGTACCTGACAAGTAAAAGATGTAGGACTTAAAGTGTGAGGACGTGAGTGCCGAAATGACAGGACCAACAGCGCATGAATGTGAACCTGATGATACCACCCTAATAAATGCAGAAATGAGCCCGAGCAACCTCCAGCACCAAGACAGGAAATTAAAAACGAACACTCAGGGCTAAGGTACCCACAGACCGTGGTGGGTAGTAAAGGTAAAGGTATAACGGTGAACATGTACGTATGATGTGTGGACTACAGGCGAGAAGATTGTGGGACGACAATCAATTAACAACGAAATCTCAGCCCGTATGGACCTGTAAACGTGACAGATCCTGGATGTAAGTACCAGCTAACGAAAATGCCGCAAACGAAGGGTAACATGAAACAAACGACACATAGGAAAAATGTAAGCATATTGGGAAAAACGTAAACATTTGAAAAAATTTTACATAAGGGAAAAAACAAGAGAAACATAGGGAAAATGTAGGAAAACATAAAAGTCGCCTGAGACATGTAAAATACAACAGACATGTAAATGGCATCAGACACGTAAAATTGCATCAAACAAGTAAAATTGCATGGGAAAATGTAAAACCTGAGAACCATAAATTATTTGAAAACCCTAAAAGAACCATAAAATGTCAACCGCCTGAGAAATGCAAAACGACTAAGCAACACAAAATTGCAAAAAAATACGTAAATTGCAGAAAACTGTAAAATTGCGTAAGAAACCGTAATTTGCAGAAACTGTAAATTGCATGAAACCATAAATCGCACGGAAAAAAACAAACATAAATCGCATGACATGTCAACTGCATCAGACACAGAAATTGCATGAGAACCGTAAATTGCGTAAAACCGTAATTGCATAAAGCCGTGAATTAACAAAAACATAAATTGCGTAAAAACTCGTAATTTGCACGAGACCGCAAATTAGCACGAGACCGTAAATTGGTATGAGAAACCGTAAATTGTATGAGAAGATCATAACTGCATGAGAAGACCACAAACGGCACGAGAAGACTGTAAACTGCATGAAAGGCCGTAAATTGCACGGGAAACCGTAAATTGCACGAGAAACCGCAAATTGCATGAGACCGGAAAATGCATGAGAACCCGGGAAAAAGCATGAAAAGCATAAACTAGCATGAAAAACCGTAAATTGCATGAGAAATCGACCACCAGGCGGATGAACCCCCCCTCCTCCAGCAGAAGCAGGCGACCCGAACCTCCCCCCGGTGGAGACACTGGGAAAAGGAGGCGGGTGGGAGAAGCATCACCCCTGCAGCCACCAGGCGGACTAACCCCCTTCTTCCCATGGACAGAGCCCCCCTGCCCCCAGCATGACTACCAGGAGAAGGAGACAGGCAGGAGAGGTGGACGAAACCCCCCTCCCCCAGCAAGCAGGCAAGAGGAACGGCCTCCTAGGTGGCTGAACACTCTCCCCTCCGCGGAACCCGGGAGAAGTGGGGTCAATGAGTGGAGCTGGCGTGACGAAACACCCCCCCTCCCCCAGCATGAACACCGGGAGAGAAGACAGGGGGCAGCTGGAACAACCCTGGGAGAGAGGGGCGGACTAACCCCCCCACCACACGGCCGGCGATCGACACCTTCCTCCCCTCCCGGAGAAGGGCTCCCTCGCGGAGACCGGAGCCGCCAGCAAACCCCTGCCCCCCCCTGCGGAATCACATGGGGGAAGCCTCCCGGAAGTGACGTTGGCACGAAAGCCAACGTCCACGAGAGCAGGAGGGCAGGCTTTATGCAGCCCAAATCCTGACTCCTCCTACAAACACAGGCTGACCTGGGGTCAGCCTTACACTTAACTTCCTGCAAGTTTCGATTGTCACGTGTAGCATAGAGAATAAAAGTAAAAGCATAGCATATAATACCTGTGTTAACATACATTTTTGCAGTGTTACCTGTAATTGGAATACATCATGTGTAGATTTACTCAACGAAAATATTTCCCCACCCCCCTCCCCGCACTACACCATTCCCAACTGGTGCGGGCATCACCCCCAAACCTTGTGAACAATTCTAACAAAAAAGATAAAAGCAACGCTACTTGAAAAACATCACAAAATGTGAACCCACGAGCTGCAGCAGTGCAGAGCAGTGTTGTAGCGAGCTCCTCAAGGAGTGAAGGCTATGTAGTAGTGAACTGTCACAACTGCTGGATTCAAAGGAGTATTCTCCAGTGCTAAATGGGGGAAAGTTTCGCTGCACCTTGCAATTGGGGGGTAGAACTGCTGCCGTCTCGAGGCTCCAGCCTCTTATGTAGTATATTGTGCCATATAGGTCCTCAGAGGTGACAAAAAAGAGAAAAGAAAAAAAAAACATATTGAGAGAGAACCAAACAGTCCGATTTTGTGACCAAGCAATCAAGGTTTTGACTTGACTCTCATGTACAGTGTTTATGTCCTGAGTTTAAGTACTGCCAAGTCTTACAGTATAATATCCCGGTATAGAGGATGTTATGGGCAGAAGCTCATAAGTGCCACGTAGTTAACCGAGTGCCTAAAACGTGGCGCAGGGCCCAAATCAGCCAAACAACTGTTGAGAAGTATAGCACACTGTAATATAAATGAAAATCGTGTGTCTGTAAATGTACTTACAGTGGTATTAGGCAGCATTCTCTGGGGCTGCTCGGTGTTCCAACCAGGTAATCGCCTCTTCAGGGTCTTCAAAGAAGAATGCTCGGCCGTCATGTTCCACCCGTAGGCGGGCTGGGAATAACATGGCATACTTAATGTGTTGGATTCGCAATCTGCGTTTGGCCTCCATGAACCCCTGTCTGCGACGCTGGACCTCTGTCGAGAAATCCAGGAAAATTGCGACTTTAGCGTTTCTTATCTGGATATTTCCCTTTTCTCTGGCCATTCTCAGCACCACATCCCAGTCCTTGTAGTTGAGTAGCTTGGCTATGAATGTGCGGGGGGGCTCCCTGTTGGGATGGTTTCGCTGGCATGCGATGAGCTCTCTCAACTGTAAGCATGGGGGAGAAGGCTTCCCTGCCATAGTTAGAGATGAGCAGTTGTTCTAAAAATGTGGTGGGGTCCTTACTCTCTGCACCTTCAGGGAGACCAATGAGGTGCAGGTTGCATCTCCTCAACCTGTTCTCCATGTCGTCCTGCTTCGAGAACAGTTGCTGGATCTGTCGCTGCATGCGGTCTGAGCCTTCTTGCAGTGGGGGGGGGGGGGGGGATAGCATCTTCCACATTACCCAGTCTGTTCTTTGCAGTCTTAACTCGGTCCCGAAGTTTGTGCAAATCCTGCCTGATGAGGGGGATATCTACTTTGACCTCTTTGATTTGAGCCGTGAGTGAGGTCCGGCAGAAAGTGATAGCCTCCAGGAGCCGCTCAGTATCTCCCGCCATTTGCTCCCCCCCTCCCGTCTTCTCTACGGCGCCATCTTCCTCCATTTTAGAGACTCTGACTCCTCCATCATCCCATCCTCAGCATCCTCCTCTTTTATTTCTTCTTTAACCTCAACTTTAGAATCTCTCAGGTTTCCACTCTGAATATAGAATAAAAATGTTAACAATGCAGATAATGTACAGATCCTAATGATACTATCAGTGATTATTCCTCATCTACCTGATGATGGTGAGGGATGGTGTGACCTTCCTGTGTAGAATCCCGGGAATACAGCGGATGGGGACATCTCTCTGGTGGGTTCCCATTACTAGATCCATCTGTAGGAAACACACACACTGACTGAATACATTGTTTCTATGTGTTTATCAGATGATGGGGGATCTAGGTGGAGCCTCCGTACTGCTCTCTCCTTTACAATAAAGTCTCCTCTTACCCGGTGATGTGAGGGGCGGCTGATTGTCCATCATGACGTCCTTGTAGAGATCCTTGTGTCCTTCTAAATACTCCCACTCCTCCATGGAGAAATAGACAGTGACATCCTGACACCTTATAGGAACCTGACACACACAATGATACAGTCACCATCCAGACACATCCCTTGTCTGTTATGCCACATACACACGATCGGACTTTCCAGCAGACTTGGCCCGATGGACCTAGAAATAAAACATGTTTCAAATCTATCCGAC
The DNA here is from genome assembly GCF_037356315.1 of Lithobates pipiens. NCBI lineage: Eukaryota > Metazoa > Chordata > Amphibia > Anura > Ranidae > Lithobates > Lithobates pipiens. Next base: position 627,677,101 of record NW_027507758.1, read on the forward strand.
GGACTAAAAACCAGGAAAACTGTTTGTGTGCTAGTCGGATGGACCAAATACGACGCAAGGGCAGCTATTGGCTACTGGCTATTGAACTTCCTTGTTTAGTCCCGTTTACGTCATCTCACTCAAAACAAACGGTCTTTCGAACGGACTTAGTCCGGTCGTGTGTGGCCAAGTCCGTTTCATTCAGAAAGTCCATCTGACCTCCACCGAAAGTCCGTCTGGAAGAACGTCTGAGCTGGTCCGTCGAAAAGTTTAGTCGTGTGTACGCGCCATTACTGGGTTAATGTCCCAGAATTCCCAGCACGCTCACCTCTCCTCGATCTCTCTGAAGCCGGGGTCACTACACAGAAAATCAATCCAAGGAAACAATAGGCAGGACGAGGAATAGCAAGAAGGAGCTCAGAGACAAATGAGAATATTACTCAGCCAATGGGAGATTATCTCAGCACGACTAACATAATGAAGGAGATGAGGGGATAGGAGGAAAGTCACTTAAGGCAAGGCTTGACAAATTTGATTTGACTCTAGGAGCCAACTAAAAAAGTTAGGAAACTGTTCTTATTAGTGTAGCGTGGGCTGTCAGCGCCCAGGGCAAGGTAAGTCATTTGTGAGGTGCAGAATACAGGACATGGGGTTCAGGGTACAGAACAAGTGGTGCAGAAGATGACCTGCAGGGTGCAGAATGCAAGACATGAGCTGAAGGGTGTAGGACATGGGGTGAAGAACACAGGACATAGGGTGCAGAAAGCAGGACATGGGGTGCAGGAGAAGGGTACAAAACACAGGACATGGGGTTCAGAAAGTTCTGTGCAGGGTGCAGAACATGGGGTGCAGAATGCAGAACATGGGGTGCAGGAGAAGGGTACAGAATGCAAGACAGTAATGCAATACCCCACTCCCCTGTGTCCTCCTGCATGTCCTGTACATCGCCCTCCAGCAGTGCGTGAGAGCAGAGTGGATGGAGAGGACATCTTGTGTACATAAAGCAGCATGTCCCTCCCTGGCTGGTCTCTTAGCTGGCTGCTTTGCAGGCTTGTCCTGGTTCCTCCTGTAAGGACTCTGTAGTCCTGTTTCTCAGCACCTTGTGGGGATCTTTGTGGCAGTGCCGAGGTGGCACCATGTTGGAGATTCGGTCCCGCTCCTTCCTTGACCAGGGTAGTCTAAAGGCCCCCACTATTACCTGTTGCCCATATACTCCAACCTCCACCCCCCATGTTATTCCATAAGTAAGAGACCACACCTTGCTTTGGAGTAAAATGGCCACAACAGCCTTTATTACAAACCTCAAAAATACTCCAACCAAAAATATATAAATATATATCTCCATAAATATATATATATATATATAACCGAAAGAATGTACAATATAAAATATACTTGTAAACATAAACATATAACCAATAACACACATCTGGTAACGAAATAGCATCTAGCTAACATGCCCGGTCTGGTGATCTCTGACGGTGACCCATAACTTTACCAACCCAACAAGTCACTGCGGTACCCACTTCCCACTTCTCCAGGCCTCGAGCTGTGACCGCTCGGAGACAACCTCCGCAGTGACAACCATACCGGTATTCCCTCCAACGTTCAGAAATACACCGGAGGGACCCATCTTAGCAATGGGCCCCCCACCCCATATCAGATGACTTCTGATTTTTACCGCCAACCGTCAAAGACCACCAGACACACACCGCCAGCATCCAATTCCGACTCCACAGCTGTCATGACATGCGATCCACGGCACCTGCAAGACAAAAAAACACAACAACCAAAAACACCCAACTGAAAAAGTAGGGAGGGAGGGTGGGACAAATGCCTCCTCTCTGGTTCCCCTCCGACGGACTGACTCAAAGCTCCGCCCCCTCCACCTTTTATGCCGCTCCGCCCCCCTCCAGCAACGGACTCTCCCAGCTCCTCCTCCCAGCTTCTGCCTCTAAATTAACCCCTGCTGCCCTATCCATCCCTGTCATGCCCGGTCCTCCGTTATCTTCCTTCCAGTCATTGCACTCCGGGCCTCACTTGACCAGGGTAGTCTAAAGGCCCCCACTATTACCTGTTGCCCATATACTCCAACCTCCACCCCCCATGTTATTCCATAAGTAAGAGACCACACCTTGCTTTGGAGTAAAATGGCCACAACAGCCTTTATTACAAACCTCAAAAATACTCCAACCAAAAATATATAAATATATATCTCCATAAATATATATATATAACCGAAAGAATGTACAATATAAAATATACTTGTAAACATAAACATATAACCAATAACACACATCTGGTAACGAAATAGCATCTAGCTAACATGCCCGGTCTGGTGATCTCTGACGGTGACCCATAACTTTACCAACCCAACAAGTCACTGCGGTACCCACTTCCCACTTCTCCAGGCCTCGAGCTGTGACCGCTCGGAGACAACCTCCGCAGTGACAACCATACCGGTATTCCCTCCAACGTTCAGGAATACACCGGAGGGACCCATCTTAGCAATGGGCCCCCCACCCCATATCAGATGACTTCTGATTTTTACCGCCAACCGTCAAAGACCACCAGACACACACCGCCACAGCCCACAAGGGTGACTACCTTACCCTTGCGGGCCACCCCACACCCGCAACGCCCTTCGGATGCCCTCCTGCAGACCCAAGGACCACAAATCAATCCCCACATCAGACAGATGCACCCCATCCCGCCTAAGGTACATGCCCACATTGCACTCCAATTCCCGGTGGCGAACCACAATCCCGCCCTGACTGGCCACAAAACGCCCAATAACCTTATTGACCCGAATGCGGGTCTTCTGGATGCTCGACACCGAACGAGCCCACCGCCACGCCGTCCGCGCCACGATGTCCGACCACACCAGTACCGTACCCGGAAAGCGGGAACGCAGCCGCAGAAAATCAGACTTGATATCCGCCAGCAAGTCCCGGATCTTCACGACCCCCAGGTCATTCCCCCCCCGCGTGAATCACCAGCACCGCCGGGGGACCCCCCCGAGACACATGTCTCTCAATCTCCGCCACCAAGCCACCCCAGCGCAGCCCAGGGACGCCCAACCACCGCAAACACGCCTCCCCCCTGGAAATCCCCAGCTGCCTGCCCTCCGGACGCTGATCTCCTCTCCTGGCCCCCCAACACACGTAGGAGTGGCCCACGATCCAGACGAGGCGAGCCGTACCTCCATCTGAAAGAAAAAACAACAACGTAAAAGCACCCCAACCCCAAACCCCAGCGAAATTAACACCACCTCAACCACCCAAACAACCCACCAGTAAAAAACCCCCAGGGAAAGGAACAAAACAGCGAGCCTAACACAAATTCACACACCGTAACATACAAACATGAAAAGAGAACCATACCCGCAACCCCAGCACAGGCAGTGCAGGAAAATCACCAACAGAATCCCGTGCACGTCCTACGCAGGAGTGCAAACCCCTTTTAGTTTTTTTTTTTTTTTTTTTGTTTTTATATTAAAGAGCCCAGAACACTACAATTAAAGTAAAACCAAGTGCGGCCTGACGTAAGAACGAAAACGCCGCGACTCCCATCTCCCAATCCTGCGAACCGCAGCCTCATCCAAACCGCACTGGGCCGCCTCCGTGGCCGCCCCGATCCGGAACGAATGGGATGCAAACTCCCTCCCATCCAGGCCTACCGCCCGTAAACACTTACGAAAAACCGAAACAAACTGGTATCTCGACAAGAAGGACCCTTCCGCGTGACACAGGAATGGACCCTCCCCCCCACCACGGACAGCGCGAAAATCCCGCACCACCGCCACCGGGCACACCCCAGATCCTGGTAAAGCAAACAGCGACACCAGCACCCCTCTGCCCAGCTGATCCGTCTTGGACCTGCGCAGCCAGAGGCCAACCCTGTCCGCCCCTAAGCGCACCTCCCCGTCAAACAACCCCCCGGCCACGTGCTTGGACGGGCTAACCAACTCCCCAACGGGAAAAGCCCCATAGAACGCTAAGGAAAAAGCAGCCCGAAACAATCGCACCTCATACTCCGAAGAACACACCACCCCCAACTGAGCACAGATCGCCTGCAAAATAGCAAACGTCACTGGCCTCCTCGTATCCTGAACCCTGCAGCGCCTGCGATAACCCTTCAACGCCTGACGCACCCAAAAATCCTTCGTCCAGTCCTCAACCCGCAACAGCTTAAACAAAAAGGCCAAACCCGCCAACTTCCGACCGATCGCAGACACAGACGCCCCACCCTCCATATTCCGAGCCACAAAATAGATAACCAACAACCGCCAATCAGCGACCCAATCGACCACCCCCGCCTCCCGAACCAGACCAGACCATTCCGACCAAACCTTAGAATAGGCCAACCAGGTGGGCCCACTCACTGACCGCCGGATCCATCCGGCAGCGACTCCAAGGGCAGCTTCCAGATCCACTCCGGGCAAGGTGCCCCGTCCGCCTCCGCGCCCGGCGCCAGCTCCCGGAACCGGTCCCACTGAAAACGAGATAGGGAGTCAGCCAACTCGTTTTCCACGCCCGGGATGTGAACAGCGTAAACAAAAACATTAAGCTGCAAACAACGCAGGACCAACTGCCGCATTAAACGAATAACAGGAGGGGAAGAAGCCGACACCCGGTTCACCACCTGCACCACCCCCATGTTGTCGCAATTAATGCGCAACTTCAAATTCCGACACTCCTCCCCCCACAACTCCATAGCCAACACGATCGGAAACAGTTCCAACAGGACCAGGTTGCCCAGTAACCCCCTGCCGTCCGCCAAGCCTCCGGCCAAGGCTCCGCACTCCACCGTCCCCGGAAAAACGCCCCGTAACCCGAGGAACCCGCCGCGTCCGTAACCAAATCCAAATCAAAGTTACTGACCGGGCCCGCCATCCACAGGGCCCGGCCATTGTAAGAGGCCAAAAACTCGTGCCATACACGCAAATCCTCACGGTGCTCACCCCCCAGCCGTACGAAATGAGTAGGAACGCTGACCCCCGCTGTCGCCGCCGACAGCCGCCGGCAAAATATCCTCCCCATGGGAATAATTCTGCAGGCGAAATTCAGTTTATCCAAAAGCGACTGCAAGGTCCGCAACTGGACCTTCCGCCGCCCCTGAATCTCCCGAATCTCCCGCTGCAAATCCAACAGCTTGGCCTCTGGCAGCCGACACTCCATAGCCTGGGAATCAATCACGATCCCCAGGAAACTCAGCTCAGACGTCGGACCCTCCGTCTTATCAGCCGCCAGGGGAACCCCAAACCTGCCCGCGATGTGCTGCAACGTGGACAACAAAATCGCACACACAGCAGAGGCAGGGGGGCCCACGCAGAGAAAATCATCCAAATAATGAATGACCGACTCCAGACCCGCCGCATCCCGCACCACCCATTCCAAAAAGGAGCTAAACGTTTCAAAGTACGCACAGGAGATCGAACAACCCATCGGCAGGCACATGTCGACAAAATACTCGTCGCGCCAGCAGCATCCCAACAGCCGAAAGCTATCAGGATGAACCGGAAGCAGCCGAAAAGCCGACTCCACATCGGCCTTGGCCATCAGTGCCCCACGCCCATACCGCCGCACCCACCGGACAGCGGCGTCAAATGACGTGTAAGAAACAGTGCACACCTCAGGGTCGATGAAATCATTCACCGAGCCCCCCTTCGGAAAGGACAGGTGATGAATGAGCCGAAACTTCCCCGGCTCCTTCTTGGGGACCACCCCCAACGGAGAAACCACCAAGTCGGGCCATGGCTTGTCCGCAAGCGGCCCCCACATGCGCCCCAACTCCACCTCCTTCCGCAGCTTTTCGCCCACCACCCCCGGACGCTCCAACGCCGACTTCAAATTCCTGGCAACCCGCGGTACCCCGGGCAACGAGCACGGAATCGGAAAGCCATCCCGAAACCCTGCCTCCAACAACCGCGCCGCCGCCCTATCCGGATACCGACTTAGAAAAGGGAGCATCCTTGCCAGCATCACCGGCGTCCTCCCTTTTCTGAGCGGCATCCCCGGCCCGCTTCCCTTTTCGGAAACAACGGGACAACGCGTGGGCCCCCCCGCAACCGGAACACTCGTGCTTGAACTTGCACGTGCCCCCGAACTTGCAGGCACCCTCGTTATATTGCCAGCAAACCCCCCACTTTTTTCCGGCCGACAGTCCCGAGGTAGGCGCACTCCCGGCCCCCCCCTGAAAAAACTGAGGTGCAGCCCTCGCCGAAGACATCAGCCGCATCCAAAGGCTGATGTCCTTATGGTCCCAACGCAGTTCCGGCCGCACCGCCTTGCGCTGCCGAAACTGCTCGTCGTACCGGAGCCAAGCCACCCCCCCATACGCCCGATGGGCCTCACCGATCGCATCCATGTAACAGAAAAGCGCCGAACAATGCTCGGGGCTCTTCTCGCCGATGACACTCGCCAAGATGGCAAACGCCTGAAGCCAGTTGGAGAACGTGCGCAGAATCAGCCGATACCGCCGCTTCTCCTCGTCCTCCTTCTTGGAATCGTCGGGCTTGACCCTATCCAAGTTAAACTTCTCCAACGGGAGAAGAGAAAAAATCTCCACAAACTCCCCCTTCCAAATTTTTTCCCGGACCTCCTGCTTCAAATGAGCCCCCAGCGGGCCCTCGAAACACACGTAAACCTCACACCGCGCCGCGTCGGCCAACCGCACGATGTCCTCACGCACAATCGCATCCTTCTTCCCTCCGTCCGCAGCCGCCACTGGCCCCGACGCGGGCGCCACAGGGGCCGCCGCGGGAGCAGCCACGGCGGCCCCCAGGGCCGTCTCCGGCACCTCCGCCGGGGGAGCCACCCACGGGGTCACAGGCGGTGGGGCCTGTCCCCGGTCGAAGCGACCAACCAACGCCCGCAACCCATCCATAAGATCCCGCAAGGTCCCGGCAGAGTCCCCCCCCCGGCACCCCCCCACCCGCTACGCCCGCCCCCACCGGCTCCCCCCCCACCGGCGGCACCGACCACCCTGTGCCCTCCCGTACCCCCCCCAACAAGCCCTGCAATGCATGTGACAGTGACAACGCATCAGGGGACTCACCTGGCGGCCCCGGGGCGTTCCTCACCGCCGGGCCGGCGACAGCACCACTAGGATCCGGCAAGTCATCATCTTCCGAGACCTCCCCTTCCGAGCGATCATCTGGCCCCCACGTAGGAGGTGGTGTAAGCCCCCCGGGGAAAGAGACCCCGGAGGCCGACGGTGCAACCCGCAGGGGAGCAGCCACACGCACAGCCGATCCATCCACGGCAGTCTGGCGATGTGAACCAGCCCTGCCAGCCCTACGTGCAGCAGACCCCCGGGCGCTTCCTGATCCATGCTGAGCAGAGCATCCCGCAGGCGATCCCCGTACCTGCCCGGGCCTTGCGACATCTCCCCTGTCCCGAGCAGCCGGAGCCAAAGCTGAGCCACCCCGAGCCACCCTGCCCCCCTCTGCAGAGCGTCCACCAGCCACAAGGAATCCACCCCCCCCCCCCGAAGGCAGGATGGCCGCCCCCCCCCCCCTCAGCAGAGCGTCCAGCAGCCCCTACAGCATCCCCCCCCCCCGGCAGGCAGGATGGCCGCCCTCCCCCCCTCAGCAGAGCGTCCAGCAGTCACCACCACATCACAACCCCCCGCAGGCAAGATGGCCGCCCGCCGTCCACGAGGCCCGCCCGCCCCTCCCCCCCCCCGGGTACGCGGCGTGCAGGCCGCTCAGCACCCCCCACAGTCCCCTGAGACCTCTTCGCCGGCGGGAGAGAACGATCCTCCCCGGGGCTACGCACCATACGAGGCGGCCGAGGGTCAGGCCCGGGAGAAAAACGCGCCGGAGGCCTAGACCTCCGCGCGCGCGGCAGCATCTCACCCCTTCGATCGTCCCCTTCGTTCGATCCGACCGCTCCCGCCATTCCACCGATCCGCGCCCGCAGCCAGTCCGGTCCACGCTCCTCCGCTTGACGACGCAGCTCCGCCAACAGCCGATCCACTTCCGACATGTTCAGAGGAGCAGCGACACAACTGCCTCCTCTCTGGTTCCCCTCCGACGGACTGACTCAAAGCTCCGCCCCCTCCACCTTTTATGCCGCTCCGCCCCCCTCCAGCAACGGACTCTCCCAGCTCCTCCTCCCAGCTTCTGCCTCCAAATGAACCCCTGCTGCCCTATCCATCCCTGTCATGCCCGGTCCTCCGTTATCTTCCTTCCAGTCATTGCACTCCGGGCCTCACTCTCTGTTCTGCCGGAGGGCTCTGCAGGGACACAGGCAGCTGTGGGTGGAAGCAGGAGCCGATGGTGACAGTAATGTGGCTGCGGAAAGGAGAAAGATCAGCAGCGGGAGCTCAGTGAGATGTGTCCTCTCATGGCGCTGTCCTGCCCAGTCCACCCCTGACTATAGTTTGGGTGATACCACCTCCTCCTCCACTCCCCTCACCCTTCTGCCAGTCCCCAATTCAAGACTCATTTCTGTCTGAATAATGTGTCTGGGTTTCAAGCAAAATATTATTCAGACCAACAGTGAGAATGGGCTGACAAGAGTCCAGGGGACAGGACACCATTTCTAGCCACCATGGATTTGTCGAGTCCTGACTTAAGGTGACCATAGAGACATGGAAATTCAGCTGGTTCAGCGGGGATCGGTCACATTTCCATCCATGTGTGGTCACTGCTGGATAAAAGTCACTCGATCTGCGGCTGCAGCCAATAGCTTCATCTCTGATCTGTGTATTCTGAGAGCGGAGGAGCGCCCCCCATTGTCAGAATACAATAGTGCAGCAGGGAGGATTCCCCCATCCCCCTCAATGTGTGGATGGGGGAATCACTTCAGTTTTTTTCCTCTCAGCCCGCTGAAAATATATTCATCATCAACTGATCCCCCGAAGGGGTTAAGCTACGTATTACCTCTTCTGCCACCAGATCCTGCAGTGTCTTCTCTCTGCATTAGAGGCAGTGAGATATTTCCCGATCGATGCAACCGGGAAAATGTCTCACTGCTTCTGATTAGCGCAGCGCCGTGCCGACTTCCTGGAGGGCTCTGCACGTGGGCTGTGCGAACACGTCCGAGCCCATCTCTACTCTGCATCCTTCCAAATGGAACTTCCTATCTGTATCTGACATCAATTCCTGTCGGTATTCCATAGAGACTTCCTGTCTGGGTAGAAGTGAGATCACCACCTTGTGGAGATCAGAGGAACTGCAACCCTGAGAAACATCTCATAGCGTGAACACGGCCTTGTGCTGTGTGTATGTACTGTATATCCTTATAGATGGGTCATCTCCACTCCCACCAAGGGGGATAGAAATATATTACTGCTCGGGGGGGAGACATTTTGGCCCCTTTGATTTTGCAGTAAAATTGATGTCAGATTTAGTCATGTAGAACATCTGTTATATGGATACAAAGAGCCCCAGCCGAGAGTAAAGGGTGGAAATGGCTCCTGATCCCCAGATTTGGGCAATTATGTCCCCAATATAAATAGAATAAAACCCGCGCTATGAGTAACAACTCAAATACCTACAGAAATAACTTATACCGGACTGCTGCTGTAACAAAGGTAAGTGTTCCCTTTATCACCTAGAAGAGCATTATGTGTCACAGCGCTGTCCTATTGTGTGTGCACATAAATCATCACAAATACACTACAATATGTGGAGACATTCATATATAAAGTGCTAGGGGCTCAAAATAATATTCCCTGAGAATCTACTGCCTCCACTTTACATCTACTTCATTGATCTTATGGTGTTTATCAATAAATTAAGTAAACTGGTCTATATGCAAATTCATACATACAACATAAAGTGCTTTGTGTTCAAGATGCTGTTCCCTGCAGATCTACTGCTTCCACTTTGCACCTACTTCTTTAACCACTTCAATACCGGGCCTATTCTGGCACTCCTCTCCTACATGTAAAAATCCAAATTTTTTTTGCTAAAAAAATACTCCGAACCCCAAACATTATATATGTTTTTTAGCAGACACCCTAGGGAATAAAATGGCGGTCATTGCAACTTTTTATGTCGCACAGTATTTGCGCAAGTATTTTTCAAATGCCTTTATCCTTTGAAGAAAAAAAAACTGTTTCATGAATTAAAAAAATAACAAAACAGTAAAGTTAGCCCAATTTTTTTGTATAACGTGAGAGATGATGTTACGCTGAGTAAATAGATACCCAACATGTCATGCTTTGCACACACTCATGGAATGGCGCCAAACTTTGGTACTTAAAAATTTCCATAGGCGACTGTTTAAATTTCTTTGCAGGTTACCAGTTTACAGTTACAGAGGAGGTCTAGTGCTAGAATTGTTGCTCTCGTTCTAACGCACATGGCGATACCTCCCATGTGTAGTTTGAATGGCATTTACATATGTCTGCGGGACTTGCGTGTGTGTTCGGTTCTGAGCGCGAGCTACCGGGGACAGGGGTGTTTTAAAAAATGTATTTATTTTTTACATAAATTTTTTTTTGATCACTTTTATTCCTATTAAAAGGAATGCAAACATCCCTTGTAATAGGAATCTATTGTGACAGGTCCTCTTTATGGAGAGATGCGGGGTCAATAAGACCCCACATCTCTCCTCCAGGCTGTAAAGCATGAGATCAGAAAGAAAAATTCACCAAACTCATGACGATCACGGCTTTGTTTACATGCAACATCAAGGCCGGGTCTCCGATGGTCATAGAGATGACTGGTGACCATCTGGTCACAAGAAATCTCTATGGTTGTCATCCGGCGGCGTGCGATTCTTTCTCTGGGCCCCCGATGGCACGGGAGAGCCCGGAGAAGCACCGGATGGTGGCGGGAGGGGGAGAAACATCCCCTCCCGTCACCTATAAGATCGATCAAGTGGTGGAGCTGCCGCCATGTACAGAATCGCCGCCTGCAAATAATGATCTCGGAATGATGCCTGTAGCTGCAGGCATCATTCAGATATCCCCGCACATATGACGGCGTGTGGTATTGAAGTGGTTAATCTTTTAATATTTGCTGCTATATTAAATAAAGTAAAAATCTGTCCAAATTCATGTAATCATACAATATTTTGTACTAAATATAGTGTTCTCTGCAAGTCCATCGCTTCCACTTTGCATCTTCTTCAATAAACGTATTTTGTTCTAAAAAATCAACCAATGAAAAGTTGATAAGGTGTAAAGTTCTCGGTGCTCCAAACTGTGGCAGCTGTAGTGTAGCCACGCCTTCTTCCTCCTCTTACACACGTGATGGTGAGGGCACCCCCTTAGTGGTGCTTCCCCACTCACCAGACTAATATGACTCCCAACTTTTCATCTACCAGAGTCACCAACATCCTTCACACTCTCCTCACCTCCGATGACAAAGGAACTGGATCCTCCTCGCTCACTCCTGCAAGTCTGCTGCGCTTTCTATCATCTCCACACTCAGAGCTCCGCCTCTTCCTACACACTCAGGGCTCTGCCTCTTCATACACACTCAGAGCTCCGCCTCTTCATATATACTTCGGGCTCCGCCTCTTCATACACACTCAGAGTTCCACCTCCTCATACACACTCAGAGCTCCGCCTCTTCATACACACTCACGGCTCCGCCTCTTCATACACACTCACAGCTCTGCCTCTTCATACACACTCAGAAATCCGCCTCTTCATACACACTCACAGCTCTGCCTCTTTATACACACTCAGAGCTCCGCCTCTTCCTACACACTCAGAGAGGAGAAAAAAAGGGAAGGATATACAGTACACACACACAGCACAAGGCCGTGTTCACACTACGAGACGCTTCCCAGGGCTGCAGTTCCTCTGAGCTCCACAAGATGGTGATCTCACCTCTACCCAGACAGGAAGTCTCTATGGAATACAGACAGGAAGTGCTGTCAGATACAGACAGGAAGTGATGTCAGGTACTGACAGACAAGACGTAGAGAGAAGACATTGCTGGATCTGATGGCAGAGGAGGTAATATGTAGATTAACCCCTTCAATGGGGAAGAGTTGATGATTAATATATCTTGTTTTTCGAAAGCTGGTCATACATAGTTCAGTTTTATTGTTCATCCAGTGGGATGAGTGAAAAAAACTGAAGTGATTCCCCCATCCACACATTGGAGGGGGATGGGGGAATCCTCCCCGCTGCGCTATTGTATTCTGACAATGGGGGGGCGCTCCTCCGCTCTCAGAATACACAGATCAGTGATGAAGCTATTGGCTGCAGCCGCTGATGGAGTGACTTTTATCCGGCAGTGACCACACATGGATGGAAATGTGACCGATCCCTGCTGAACCAGCTGAATTTCCATGTATCTATGGTCAGCTTAAGTCAGGTCTCAACAAATCCCAGGTCAGCATAGAGACTAGAAATGGTGTCCTGGCTCCTGGGCTCTTGTCAGCCCATTCTCACTGTTGGTGTGAATAATGTTTCTGCCTGAAACCCGGACACATTATTCAAACAGGAATGTGGCTTGGAGCGGGGCCAGGCGGGAGGGTGAGGGGGAGGAGGAGGTGGTATCAACCGACCTGTGAAGTCAGGGGTGGACTATGCAGAGATAGCGACATGAGAGGACTCATCTCATTGATCTCCCGCTGCTGATCTTTCTCCTTTCTGCAACCGCATTACTGTCACCATCGGCTCCTGCTTCCACCTACAGCTGCCTGTGTCCCTGCAGAGCCCTCCAGTAGAACATAGAGGAAGGAGCGGGACCGAATCTCCAACATGGCACCGCCGCATTGCCACAAAGATCCCCACAAGGTGCTGAGAAACAGGACTACAGGGTCCTTACAGGGGTGACCAGGACAAGCCTGAAAAGCAGCCAGCTAATAAGAAACCAGCCAGGGAGAGACATGCTGCTTTATGTACACAAGATGTCCTCTCCATCCACTCTGCTCTCACGCACTGCTGGGGGACACTCTCTACTCCCCATGTCCTGCATTCTGCACTCTTCTCCAGCATCCCATGTCTTGCAGTGACCTGTATGCTTCTCCGGTACCCTGTGTCCTGCGTTATGCAGTGACCTGCACCCCTCTCCGGTATCCTGTACCCCATGTCCTACATTCTCCACCCTTCTCCTGCATCCCATGTCCTGCAGTATACTGCACCCTTCTCTGGTACCAAGTACCCCGTGTTCTGCAGGGACCTGCACTCTTTTCCGGTACCCTGTACCCCATGTCCTGCATTCTGCACCCTGCATTACATGTCATGCACCCTTCTCCTGCACTTTGCAACCCATATTCAGCACCATCCTCCCCATGTCCTGCATTCTGCACACAGCCCAACATGTCCTGCACCCTTCTGCACCTCCCACCCCAAGTCCTGCATTCTCCACCCCACAAATGACTTGCTAATTACTTACCCTGCCCCTGGCACTGATAACCCACACGTCCCTTAAAATAAACTGTCTCCTAACTTTTTTAGCTCACTCCTAGATTCAAAAGCAAATTTGTCAAGCCCTTCCTTAAGTGACTTCCTCCCCTCCCCCCTCATCTCCTTCATTATTTAAGTCATGCTGAGATAATCTCCCATTGCCTGAGCAATATTCTCATTTGTCTCTGAGCTCCTTGTTGCTATTCCTCATCCTGCCTGTTGTTTCCTTGGATTGATTTTCTGTGTAGTGACCCCGGCTTCATCTCTTGGATGCGCTCGTCTGTTGCTTGTCCTGACCTTTATCCTGATTCCTGGATCTCCTCCTCATCTCTCCTCCATATCCTCTTACACAGCTTTTCTCCACACCTACAGTGATCCTGGGGGGTGGAAACTTGGCACCAGCATGCACCAAAATAAATCCCCACCAATAGGAGCCCTGGAGAAAATTGTCTTCTATTTACACGCCTTTCCTCCACACGTCCCCTGATCACATGAGAGCTTACTTTCACAGATTCCTGACAGATTTCTATATGGTAAAAGTCAAAGTTCACTCTTCAGTTTAGGAGAGGTAGGACGCACCCAGAAACAATGATTTGGTTTTCACAAGAGCCTCATAAAGAGGGCCCCTCAAATCTCCCCATCCAAATGTCCCTCCAGTCTATGTCCTATCACCTCACACCTCCTCTAACAATGCCCCTCCATCTGGCTTTTTTTTTTGTACTGATGCTCTTGGGATGTTGGCGGACCCTTGGCATCCTTACTACCAACGTAGGACTGTTGGTCCCGCGTTGTATGTAATGACATCAGAATTCCTGCTACAAGCTTTTATCCTACATAGTGTGGGGGTAAATTATACCTCAGTCTCCAGTGGGGCTTTAATAAAATGGAAACCTGAATGGTGAGGTGAGGAGGATTCTGGGAATATCATTAAAATTTTACTATTTGTGTTCAGATCTAGAAGTTTCTTCCTGTGAAGTCTGGAGATCATATGACCATCACATTGCCTCAAACTCCCTCCCTGATAGAATAGAGAAATACAAAGAAGATTCTAGAAGTCACCAGAGAGATCATCGAGGAGAGGTGAGTGGTGCTGGAAATTCTGGGTCATTATCCAGTAACAGGCAAGGGATGTGTCTGGATGGTGACTGTATCATTGTGTGTGTCAGGTTCCTATAAGGTATCAGGATGTCACTGTCTATTTCTCCATGGAGGAGCGGGAGTATTTAGAAGGATCTCTACAAGTACATCATGATGGACAATCAGCCGCCCCTCACATCAACGGGTACGAGGAGACTTTATTGTAAAGGAGAGAGCAGTACGGAGGCTCCACCTAGATCCCTCATTATCTGATAAACACATAGAAACAATGTATTCAGTCAGTGTGTGTGTTTCCTACAGATGGATCCAGTGATGGGAACCTACCAGAGAGATGTCCCCGTCCTCTGTATTCCCGGGATTCCACACAGGAAGATCACACCATCCCTCACCATCATCAGGTAGATGAGGAACAATCACTGATAGTATCATTAGGATCTGTATATTATCTGCATTGTTACCTTTTGATGTCATTTTTATTATATATTCAGAGTGGAAAACTGAGAGATTCTAAAATTGAAGTTAAAGAAGAGATAAAAGAGGAGGATGATGAGGATGGGTTGATGGAGGAGTCAGAGTTTCTAAAAGAACACAAAGATCTGTACCAGTACACCATGGTGGAGTCATCCAGCTACAGAAACCCACCAGAGAAATGTCCCCGTCCTCTGTATTCCCGGGATTCAACACAGGAAGGTCACACCATCTCTCACCATCATCAGGTAGATGATTGACAGTTATTGGTAGTTCTGATTTATACACAGCATGTTTGTTACAATGAATGTTTAATTTATATATTCAGAATAGAAACTTCGGGGGTGATAATATTGTTTTTAAAGAAGAGTATAAAGAGGAGGATGGGGAGTATGGAGTGATGGAGGATTTTTCAGAAGGACACAAGAGTAAAATGGAGCCACTGAATATCATGAACCCACCAGAGAGATGTCCCTGTCCTCTGTATTCCTGGGATTCCACACAGAAAGATCACACCATCCCTCACTGTTACAAGGTTGGTGGGAAGGAGCTTATAAAATAGAGACAATGTGTGGATTTTTTATGTGATGTCACAATAATAAAGATCATAATTAACAGATGATATTCACTCTCATTTTCTTGATTTAGAGTGGAGATCCAATTGATATAGAATTTGAGGTCAAAGCAGAAGAAGAGATGTATGCAAGAGATGATCAGAAATCTATTGATGAGAATGGAATAACGAGGACATTTATAGAGGAGGAGACTCGTACAGAGATCAGAACAGGTAGGTCATTAAAACTAAATACATTCCTCCAACCATACTGCTCACTGATTGGTCCAAAGTAGGGTGGAGACTGTGTGATATAAGCCTGAAATCCCCTGGTCACTTTCCTAAGCTGTGTTTCCCAATCCTGTATTCTTGTATTTCTCTCAGATAATCTTCCTTCTCTGTGCTGCAGACGTAATTTATGTATCTAGACTGGATTTATGGACATTCTGGAGATCAGCGGACAGCAAAATATTAATTTTCACCATAGATGTTACTAGACCTAGGCACCTGGGGTATGTGCTTTTGGTCTTCTGCCCCATAGCCGGGTATGGCAAGATCTCTCACAGAACAATTCTCTCACCGTTACTTGTTCTGTTATCTGCTGGCTGTGTCGGGTGGATGTCTGTATAGTCTCAGACCCAAGTCACTGAGTGCAGTCTCAGGAGATGGGAGGCAGCGGTGTGGGACCTCTGCAACTTTTCTGATGTAAAAAATGAATCTACTACTGAATACCAATATTATGAGTCCTGACCCTTACATTATATAATTTATATTGTACATTACATGCTCCTGACCCCTACACTATATACATCACTTTGATACTACAAAATCACGAACTGTTGTATTCTATAAAATAAGTTGTACATTACATAATCCTCACTTTTTTGCACCCATTTTCTACCAGCTGGACATTTTATGTCTGATGATTTGATTGGAGCACAGACTTTTACATGTTGATAATAATGTGATAACATCCTAAAACTTTGGAACCTTAAACAGAAAGTGATAATGAGGGAAGAGTCAGTAACCCAATGATGGTGGTCCTCAGCATCAGTCCAGTCTTCATTTTGGTTGTTCTCCCCCATCCTTACTCTCTGACCTCTGGTGGGGCTCAGCCCTGCTGTTGTTCATGACTAAATCATGGACTAAATAAGAAAGTGCAGGACTTCTTGTGTTGGGAAAATGGCAATGAGTGATAGAGGGGGTGGGGACACTCGTCTTATAATCCCCTCATCACTGTCACTCCTATAAAAGACAGTTCTTGTTGTTTCCTCACTCTCTGACTAAGGTCCAAGAATAAAGAAATTAGCTGGTAGGAAATTCAGAGATGTCGGGTTGAAACAACTAATAGATTATGAAAATAGTTGTCAACTATTTTCATAATCGATAAGTTGGTCAGTTGATTAATTGGCCCGCATACAGAATGCATTATTTCTTTACATATCAGAAAATACAGCTCAGTACACCATCCATACATGTCAATCAATGTCTGAGAACGTGAATGTGTGAGGGGTAATGCCTCATGGGACATGTAGTCCTGGGCAAGAGAAGGAAGCAAGTGATTCTAAAGGCAGAAGTTTTTTTACATTCCTATAGGGGAACTCTATACTATACTTTGTGGCTTCCTGTAAGGGAACTCTATACTATACTATGTGGCCCCCCTATATGGGAACCCTATACTATACGTTGCAGCTTCCTATAGGGGAACTCTATACCAGTGGTGGCTGGTGCCCAAAATTTTTTGGGGGGGCACAAACTAGCTGAAAAATACTGAAACTCTTGTGGCCATCAATTGCTGCCACTGTGCCCATCAATTGCTCCCACTATGCCCCATCAAACACAGCCACTGTGCCATATCAAATGTTGCCAGTGTGCCCCCTGCTGGCCCGACGTCTGCCCTTACCTGTCTCGGTGGGACAGCTCCTCGATGTCTTCTCCTGCCCTCTCTTCCCATCCTCTGCTATGCTTGGATGCCTGGCGTCCAATCACAGCGCCTGTCCTTTCAGCCAATTAGGTGATGGGTAACAGATCTGAGCACCTGATTGGCAGAGAGGCAGTTTAGTGTTAGAAAAGTGAATGAATATTCGCTTTCCTAACACAGCTGAGTGACCTGCGAGCGCCCAGCATGGCGCTCGTAGGTCACCTTTTTATGAAGCTTATTAGAGCTTATGGCTCTAATCAGGTGCTTCAAAACCACCCCAGCCCATGCTGTAATTCAGTTGCCCTTTGCCAAAAAGGGGCCACATAAGGGGTGGCAGCGGCGGCCATAGATTCATGCAATGCATGAATCTATCTATCGGTGCTAGAGGAGGTGGCAGGAGAGAGGGAGTGGTGCCTGTGCACCCTTATGGACGCACCACCACTGCTCTATACTATACTTTGCACCTTCCTATAGGGGAACTCAAACTCTGAAGGTAGGAGGAGCCAGAAGTGCCAGGGAAGGCCCAGAAGAGGAAAATCAGGGCTGCTCTGTACAAAACCATTACACAGAGCAGGTAAGTATTACAAGTTTGTTTAAAAAAAGAAATCCAACATTTACAATGACTTTAAGGGCTCTGTGCAGGGAAGATCAGCATCTGAACCCAGAGACGCTGATAAGCTGGAGGTGATATAAGGCATTACTGTTATATTTAGTATTGTGCATTATATTTAAAATGATTATAGCCATGAAAAAAATTCTCAGCTTTCAGTACTACTTTACCCACTTCAGCCCTGGAAGATTTTACCCCCTTCCTGACCAGAGCACTTTTTACAATTCGGCACTGCGTGGCTTTAACTGACAATTGCGCGGTCGTTCGACACTGTACCCAAACAAAATTTGCATCCTTTTTTCCCCACAAATAGAGCTTTCTTTTGGTGGTATGTGATCACCTCCGGTTTTTATTTTTTACGCTATAAACAAAAAAGTGAAAATTTTGAGAAAAAAACAATATTTTTTACTTTTTTGCTATAATATCCCCAATTAAAAAAAAAAAACTGAAGGGGGGGATGAGCTTCCACTGACTTGACAGCGATCACTGCTCCTGATCACACAGAGCAGTAGATCACTGTCATGTCACTCGGCAGAATGGGGAAATGCATTGTTTACAATGTCCCATTCTGCCGCTCCGTGACAGGATTGTGGGCCCCCGGCGGACATCGAGTCCATGGGACCAATGGGCACGATCAAGGGGTTAATTGTGTTTTCCCTCAGTGTGTTCTAACTGTATGGGCATAAACCAACCTTTTTTTATGTTTTTATCCAATTAATCTAATCAATAATCGGCCAACGAATCAATTATGCAAATAATCATTAGTTGCCGCCCTACAGAGGACCCATTTACTAGTTACCTTGAGGGTGGAATTGTAAGATCATCAGAGACAAAGCTGCCTGATGTGGGTGGAGTCCTGGTTTAGGGGAACCAATCAGCTCATGTCTAGTAATAATCTTTGTATTTCTATTTTAGTAGATGGACGGGAGATGAGGAAAACCTCAGAGGATTGTCTCACTTTGTCTCCAGACTGTAAAGTAGAAGATGAGGACATCACACAGTATACGCCAGGAGAAAACCCGACTACCTCAAATGTCCATCCGGCACCACACAGTGTAGATGGATCATTGTATTATCCTGATGAACCTCAGACTGTGAGGGACGGTGCCGTCCTTCCAACAGATAAGAGGTTTTCCTGTACTGAGTGCGGGAATTGTTTCCCCTCTAAATACTATCTTAATGTTCATAAAAGATCTCACACAGGAAAGAAAGCATATTACTGTCTTGAGTGCAGGAAATGTTTTGTAAAACAATCACAGCTTGTCAGACATCAGAGATCTCACACAGGGGAAAAGCCATATTCCTGTACTGAGTGTGGGAAGTGTTTTTCACAGAAGTCCAGTCTTTACACACATCAGAGATCTCATACGGGGGAGAAGCCGTATTCCTGTACTGAGTGCGGGAAGTGTTTCCATTCTCAATACAATCTTAATGTTCATAAAAGATCTCACACAGGGGAGAAGCCATATTCCTGCCCTGAGTGTGGGAAATGTTTTTCAGTGAAGTCCTATCTTTACACACATCAGAGATCTCACACAGGTGAGAATCCATATTCTTGTCCTGAGTGTGGGAAATGTTTTTCGGTGAAGTCAAATCTTTACAGACATCAGAGATCTCACTCATGGCAGAAGCCGTATTCCTGTCCTGAGTGTGGGAAATGTTTTTCTCAGAAGTCTGATATTTACATACATCAGAGATCTCACACAGGGGAGAAGCTGTATTCCTGTCCTGAGTGTGGGAAATATTTTTCACAGAAGTCCAATCTTTCCATACATCAGAGATCTCACACAGGGGAGAAGCCATATTCCTGTCCTGAGTGCGGGAAATGTTTTTCACAGAAGTCTGATCTTAACCGACACCAGAGAACTCACATGGGAGAAAAGCCATATACCTGTCCTGAGTGCGAGAAATGTTTTTCACGGAAGTCTGATCTTTACACACATCAGAGATCTCACACGGGGGAGAAGCCACTTTCCTGTCTTGAGTGAGGGAATTGTTCCTCACTGAAGTCCTGTCTTCCTGTACATCAGAGATGCCACACAACCCTCGGAGGGAGGGATTAGTGCCCTAAGTTCAGGAAATGTCTTCTATATGAATGTTGCTGGGCATCACAGCTCTCATGTGGGGAAGAAGCACACCCTGATATACACCTCAGATATACTCCATGGCTGATCTTCATCATGTAATAAGCTGTTCCAGGGGTGTGGACATTTTTTTTAAAAACGACTTGTCCAAGGCACTAAATAGGGGTCCCAATCTCCTTGTCCCTTATGACAATCTCCTTGTTCCTCATCTACCAGAGAGCTCAGCAGCGGTGTGGAAGTTCATTGAAAACTACAAGCTGATATCGACAAAGGACAGAACTCTGTGAATGAATGTCAAGGCCGTGCTCTTTTCATAAAGTGACAGCCAGTACGGGGAACTGAAGTCACACAGAGGGCTCGGATCTCTGAGCCGCTGCAGGAACATGTAACATGTTCCTGAAGGTGAACGTTTCCTTTAACCCTTTCATTGCCAGAGGCAGTTTTGTGCCCACGTGTTTAACCACCTAAATACTGGACACTTTTAACCCCTTCCTGTCCAGGCCCATTTTCAGCGCTCTCGCAATTTGAATGACAATTGTGCGTTCATTTAACACTGTACCTATGACATTTTTATCTTTTTTTCCCCACAAATAGAGCTTTCTTTTGGTGGTATTTGATCATCACTGGGATCTTTATTTTTTGTGCTACAAATAAAAAATAAAAACAAAATACAAAATAATGTGAGGAGAAGGCACTAATATGTAGCACTGATGGGTGGCACTAATGAGTTACTGACAAGCATCCCTGATCAGCAATGATTGGCATCACTGGTGGTCATCGCTTTAATAGCCCCTTATTGGTCTTTGGTTAAGTGTTTCAGAAGAGGGCTGGTTATAGAATTATCGCTCTCATTCCGCTGTGTGTGGTGATATGTAACGTGTTACAACGTTTTCAGGTGTAGGCGCCCCATGTGTGAGTTTATGTTTGTATATGTGGGGGCGGGGCCTCAGATTTTTTTTTTGGGGGGGAGGGGTTAGGGACGCCTTGGCAAAATACTTAAAAATTGCCCCAAAATTGTATACAAGCTGGAGGGTGCATGCAGCCTTTTAGTTACACAAAGTCACAGGTTTTCATTTTACACCATTACAACCTTCTAGCTGCCAACCTCCTAATGACCAATGACATCATGAGCTGATAAGGAGGATGTCAATTGCCTGAATATCATCCTTGTGTGACCCTCCCCCGCCTCTCTCCATCAGATTTGGGGTCTCATTAGCTGAGTGATGGAGAAAAACTGAGGAAGAAGAGAAACATTGGAATACCAGTTTCAAAAAGTGTATTTGCTTTGGAAGAATAAATCACTTCTAGCGCTGGGTGTTCTATGTGTGTTGATGTTGCTGCATTATGTAGAACTATTAGAATAGTTTTTACATTTGAGATTGGGGCGCCTTGTGATTGTCCAAAATTTTGGAGGGTGCCTCGAGACTGTCCATCATGTGATGATTTTTTGGTGACAGGCTCTCTTTATTGAGAAAAATGTTTGCCCAGGGTCCAATCAATATTAAAGATGGCCCTGTTCAGATCCACACTATATATATATATATATATATATATATGTGTGTGTGTGTGTATCATCATCTGCTGGAGATAAAAGACATCACAGTGACTATGGAGGAAGAGGACGGACATGACGGGGGGTTACTGGGTGTAAAAAGAAAATAAGATCTTATTACCTCCTCTGCTGCCACTTTCAAAAATGTCTCCTTTGTAGCTCATGGCTAAGGATGAGCTCAGGCGTGTTCGCAACCCGCACGTGCAGAACCCGCCGGGAAGTCAGCACTGCGGAGCGCTAATCACAGGCAGTGAGACATTTTCCCGATCCGCGTCTGCAAAGATCGAGAAATGTCTCACTGCTTGTGATTAGCACTGTGCAGTGCTGACTTCCTGGCGGGCTCTGCACGTGTGGGTTGCGAACACACCTGAGCTCATCCTTACTCATGGCTTGTCTTATCTGCATCTGACATCACTTCCTGTGTATACCTGACATCACTTCCTGTCTTCCATAGAGACTTCCTGTCTGGGTAGAGGTAAGATCACAACCTTGTGGAGATTAGAGGAACTGCAGTCCTGAGAAACATCTCGTAGTGTGAACACGGCCTTGTGCTGTGTGTATGTACTGTATATCCTTATAGATGGGTCATCTCCACTCCCACCAAGGGGGATAGAAATATATTACTGCTCGGGTGGGAGACATTTTGGCCCCTTTGATTTTGCAGTAAAATTGATGTCAGATTTAGTCATGTAGAACATCTGTTATATGGATACAAAGAGCCCCAGCCGAGAGTAAAGGGTGGAAATGTCTTCTGATCCCCAGATTTGGGCAATTATGTCACCAATATAAATAGAATAAAACAATGTGTAACAACTCAAATACCTACAGAAATAACTTATACCGGACTGCTGCTGTAGTAAAGGTAAATGTTCCCTTTATCACCTAGAAGAGCATTATGTGTCTCAGCGCTGTCCTATTGTGTGTGCACATAAATCATCACAAATACACTAAAATATGTGGAGACATTCATATATAAAGTGCTAGGGGCTCAAATAATATTCTCTGCAGATCTGATGCTTCCACTTTACAACTAATTCATTGATCTTATGGTGTTTATCAAGAAATTGAATAAACTGAAACATGTGCAAATTCATATACAACATAAAGAGCTTTGTGCTCAAGATGCTGCTCCCTGCAGGTCCACTGCTTCCACTTGACACCTACTTCTTTTTTTTTTTTGTAAAATCTTTTTATTGATTTTCATATGTATAACATACAACAGCAACATGTGTCAGCTAAGACAACATCCATAACCAGGCCAATGGCCTGTGCCTGTCTAACAAAGGCCGCCTAACTAACAAAATAAAATCCCCCCCAACCCACCCACCAGTCACATCTCAACAATTATAAGGATTTCCACTTTTCTTTGACTCATTTGTGCATGATATTACTGGGCAGAGTCTACGGTACCCTTCCTAATAGGTGCTTCCTCTCAGGGCCAAACTGTTGAGTGTTAGACCACTTAGAATGAGATTCGGCTGGCCCAGTACCTGTGACCATCTTGCCCTTTTCCTTTACCAACAGTGGTGTTTGAGTTAAACCACGAGTGTCATACTTTATCAAACTTTTTCATACAGCCTCTAGTTTCATATGTAGCTTTGTAATAAGGTAACATTGAATTTACCAGGCCCTTCCAGGTTGAGATGCTTGGAGCCTCTGTTTTTTTCCAGGCCAACAAGATAGCCTTTCTTCCATAAAAAAGGAGTACATTCAACATTGTTCGCATGGCCCGTGTGGGCACTACATCATCCACCAGACCCAAGAGGCAAACTCTAATGTTCATTGGTACAGGGACTGATATTAGTTCTGCAACACATGAAATGATATCAGTCCAGAATCTCTGGATATGGGGACAATGCCAAAAAATGTGGTCAGCGTCGGCAGGTGAGTGGAGACATCTCCAACACTCCGTCAAAGCCGTGGGGAAAATTTTGCCTAGTCTGGCAGGCGTATAATAGCTCCCGTGTAGAAATTTGAACTAAATCAACCTATCCCTCACTGACACCAAGTGCTTGAAAGGTTGGGTTCACAGGTCATCCCAATCCTCGCCCCAAAACATCTGGGACTTCTCTCACCCATCTTTCCCCACATCTGTTAATTGCCTTTGGGGTTACTTTGAAAAATTCCTTGTAAGTTTCCAAAAGAGGTTTTGCCAGTTCCTCACTTGTCAGCAGTGTCTCAAGGGACGATGGCAGGGACTCTACTTTCTGCTCATGAAATTGTACCTGGAAAGCATGTCCAACCTGCAGAAATCTAAACAGATAGAAGTTGATCAGGTCATGTCTCGATTTTAATTGGGGGAAGGATTGCAGTTCACCGAAGGATGTTATGTCTTTCAACGTCTTGATTCCTTTAACCGCCCAGACCATGGGATCTGGTAAATTATAGAAATGGGGTAAAGTCGGGTTCATCCAAATGGTGGTTGAAGGCGAGATTCCCCCATAGCTGGGGCATGCCACCTTCACCGCCATCTCCCATGCCCTGATGGTAGCTTTCATTGTTAGTGTCAATGGGAGTTCAGATCTAAGCCCTCTAAACAGAGCAAATCTTAGACTGTCATACGACCCCAGGTGGGCCGCTTCCAAAACCGTAGCTGCATCTCCGTCATCAGCCATCAACCACCTGCGGGCAAAAACCATTTGCCCGGCCAGGTAATATTTTTGCCAATCCGGCAATGCTAGACCTCCCTGATCCCCAGGTTCCTGTAACACCATGAGTCCTACCCTGTTTCCCCTAAAATAAGACCTAGCGTGATTGTCAGTGTTGGCTGCAATATAAGCCCTACCACCCAAATAAGCCCTACTCTGTTTCCTCAAAAATAAGCCCTACCCTGAAAAGAAGACCTACAAGGACTTTAACTAGGGCTTATTTGGGGGGTAGGGCTTTTATTGCAGCTATCACCGACAATCACACTAGGTCTTATTTTAGGGGAAACAGGGTATTCTTGGGGGCTTGGGAGCCCATAAAAACATTGAGACCATGCTGTCAAGCTTCTGAAAGAAGGATTTCGAAATCCAGACAGGTGCATGTCACAGAAAGTACAATACTACAGGGAGGAACTTCATCTTCAATAGACTAATCCTGCCTATCAAAGACAATGGAAGTTTAGACCATGTCAGCACTTTCTGTATCAATAATGTTATTAAGGGGAGTAAATTAAGGGATAGGTAGTCCTGTACGTTTGCTGTTACCTGGACGCCCAGATATTTTAAAGATGAGACCCATTGGAGCGGTAAGTTCGGATCGACCTTTACTTGAGCTTCGGGATCTATCGGCAGAATGGAGGATTTGCCCCAGTTTACCTTTAAACCTGAGAAAGTGGCAAAGTGATCAATGATCTTTAAAGCTTTTTTCCGGGACTCCCCCGGGCCGTCAAGGAACAGCAGCATATCGTCTGCGTATAGCGCCAAAGTCTCATCTATTGTACCTACCTGGATTAATTTGATGCTCTTGTCCAACCTGAGTGCAACTGCCAGGGGTTCCAGGGCAAGAGAGAACAAAAAGGGGGATAATGGGCAGCCCTGCGGAGTTCCTCTACCCACCTCAAAGAAATCCGAGGTGGTGGTCCCCAACCGGACCGCTGCTCTCAGGCATCTATAAAACAGGGATATCCATTTCCTGTACTGCGGTCCAAACCCCATTACCTCCAAGTCCTTAAACATATATAGCCAGTCGACCAAATCAAAAGCCTTTTCGAAGTCTATAGAGACTACAATTCTATTACTGTCAGTTCTCGGTCGGATTTGTAGGTGCGTGAATAGTCTTCTTAAATTTGTGTCCGTCGAATTTCCTGGCATGAAACCTGTCTGGTCTATGTTGATAATGGTGGGAAGTACAAGTGCAAGTCTAAGCCCTTGTACACACGATCGGAGATTCAGACGGAATGTGTCCTATCGGACCGTTTTGTCGGATAATCCGACTGTGTGTGGTATGCATCGGACTGTTTCCGTCGGAATATCCGTCGGACCCAATTTTCCAACTTGTTGGAAATATTTTCCGACAAACTGGTCCGATCGGACATACTCCGATCATGTGTAGAGAATTTTGATCGGACAAAGTGCCACGCATGCTCAGATCAAATTCCTACATCAAAGCTATTGGCTACTAGCCTGAATGTAGTCCCATCGTAACGAAATTACGTCATCACGTTCTGAAAGATTGGATTTTTCGACAACTTGGTCCGACTGTGTGTATGCAACAGTTTCGGACACAATCCGTAGGACAAAATCCTACGGATTTGGTTGGCAGAATGTCCGACCGTGTGTACAGGGGCTAAGGGTCAAAATGTTTAAGTCCATATTAAGTAAGGCTATAGGCCGGTATGATGCACAGTCTTTTGGGACCTTTCCAGGTTTCAAGAGCAGGACCATGTAGGCTTCTAACATAGAGTCAGGCAAGGTGTTTTGTTCATGACAATACTCTAGGAGTAAGTTTAGTCTAGGTGCCAACAATTCTAAATTAGCCTTGTAGAAATCGGCTGGGAGGCTGCCAGGACCTGGTGCTTTATTCGGGGGAAAAGTAAAAATTGCCTTCTCAATTTCTTTTTTGGTGTCTAAAGTATACATGTCAGTTTCAGAGAGCTTTGGTATAGGTAGGTCATTCTAGGGCCTAATGGTCATAGGAAGGGACAGGGGAGTAAAGGGACGAGTAGTGTTGGACAAAAGTGTGCATAATGCGTCTGGGTTCATCAACGAAGTTTCCTACTGTGTCCCTAATGACTGGCATGCAAGTGAGCGAGTGATAGTCAGCGACCAACATGGCCAGGAGCTTCCCATTCTTGTGCCCCTCGGCAAAGGTCGTTTGTGCCCCCTTTACCATCTCTGCCCGAGCCTGTCCCATGAAGGGAATGGATAGGGTGCGTCTCGCCTCCAGTAAGGCCTCATACGAGGCCCCTGTAGGGGCATCTGCATGTGCCCTCGCACTCTCCCGTTCCTTCCACTGCAAGTGCTCAGTCTCTCCTTTGTCCTGTGTCTTTACTGTCTTAAGACAGAAATATACTGCCCACGTGTCACTGCCTTAAAGTCGTCCCATACAGTTTGAGGGTCCGCTGTATCGTCATTGGAAGACCAATATGATTGCATGGCCTCAGTAAGTCAAACCAAGATATGTTCATTCTGTATCCAGCCAGGCTGGAGCTGCCAACCTCCCCCCCTTGCTCCCGTCGCAAAAGACATGGTGACTTAAAGGGGGTTATGGTCATTCAAGCCCCCCGCCAGGTATGAGACATCTTTAACATAGGGTAGTAATAAGTTATTCCCGAAAGCCAGACTGGCTGAGGATTTGTGAGCCAGCGAGACATGCGAATAACCTCTACCTGTTGGATGCTTCCAACGCCAGAGTTCCGTGAGGTTTGCTACCGTCCCCCAGCCATTTAGCTCCATGGATCCTCCCCTATCCGGGTTGGAAGCGTCCAAAACCGCATACAGAACCAACGGTAGGTGGGCATACGGTGCAAGTTTAACCAATAAGTCAAATAACAACTTAGCCTGAAAAGGGGGGGGGGGGCAAATAAAAATTTACCATTACTATACTTTTATAGCATATATCCATGACTACAACCACATATTTCCTTCCTGGATCAGAAAACACCTGTTGGACTGAGCAGGGTATGGACCTACTTATTAGAATAGAGACTCCTCTGGCAAAAGTGGAGTATGTGGAATGTAGGGCTTTTTGGATCCATGGTTTGCGTAACGAAAGGACCCTGCTGCCATCCAGGTGCGTTTCTTGTAGGAAGATGAGATGAGGTCGGGTCTGTTTAAGATATTGGAAAGTCGAGGCCCTTTTAAGTTTGTGATTCAGGCCCCTGACGTTCCAAGATACAATCCTAACATCATCCACCATTATTGTTGATATACACATAGATTGTACGACACTGGACCCATGAGGCCCCCCTTCTCTTCCGACCAGAGACCCCATGCCTCCAAGACACAATGCCCATACCATTCATCAAAACCTTGGTAAATATTCGATGTGGTCCATGACACCATTTGCTAGGTAGCCTACCCTCTGATAGAACATAAAACATATTTGCTAGGAAAAAAAAAGATATTGCCTGTTTCCCCATGCCGAGATGTGACTATTACCAAACCCACCCTTGCCTTTATACCAACATTAACCCAAACTAGTCCGGTATATAGCTTTCTCCCTAAACTGAAAAGCAAAAAAACATTTGTGGCGAATTCTTGCCACAGTGATCTAAAGTTCAGCAGGTTCACTTACATTTTCCTTCAATTTCCCTTCTAAATGTTTTTTTTCTTTGTTTTCTTTGTCTGAATTTCTCACTTCCTTTTCCTCCTCAGTAAGCTGTTCATTAAGTTGTTCTGGCTGACTAAACACCACTCGGATTATAGTGTGAAGTTTACTGAGGAGAAACAGGAAGTGAGAAATTCAGGCAAAGAAAAAAAACATTTAGAAGGGAAATCGAAGGAAAAGGTAAGTGAACCAACAATACACTAGCTTAAAGGAACCTATTTAGAAAATAAAAAACAAAGCTTTACAACCCCTTTAACTCTCTTGTATTGTAACTGTACTGTCTCCCTTTAGACTGTAAAACACTGCACAAACTGTTGGTGCTTTTTAAATCCAGTAAATTTATAATAATGATAATAATAGTTAAAAGTGTCCGCACATGGACTTCCACGGGGACCACAAGATTACATTTATAATTTATACAGTGTCCCCAGGTCTCCAGGCAGATTTAGCCTGTAATTAATAATGCTGCTAACTGCCACTACACAGCAGATAGGTGGTACTGTTGCAGAGCTTTTTGGTGTGGAAGTCAGTGCTGGGACCACCCCCACCCCAAGAGCAGCAGCGCGGCAAACCAGACCCCCCAATTGGACCGGACCCCCTCATGACCGTGAGCGGCAGTGGGTGACCCGGGGACCTACAGCAACGGTAGAATGGGACATCGTTGTGGTAAGGGAGCGGGTTTACTGAGGACAGTATCACCCCAGAGACATGGACAGAGGAGTCGGGAGGACATCCAACGGGACCAGGAGGTGGAAGACTGATGGGGAGTGTCGGCGGGTAAGGGAAGTGCAGACCGGA
The DNA here is from genome assembly GCF_037356315.1 of Lithobates pipiens. NCBI lineage: Eukaryota > Metazoa > Chordata > Amphibia > Anura > Ranidae > Lithobates > Lithobates pipiens. Next base: position 627,705,745 of record NW_027507758.1, read on the forward strand.
GGGAGAGTGTGTGAGACTGATTGGAGAAGCAGCAGCACTGAAGGTTACTGACTGACTGCTAGTGTCAGATTACAAGGAGCGACTGTGCAGAGTGACACAAAGACACAAACTACAAAACCTAACTGGCAGTGTATGCGAGTATCTGAGTATTGTGAGTACCTGAGTATTGTGGGTACCTGAGTATCTGAGGATTGTGAGTACCTGAGTGTTGTGGGTACCTGAGTATCTGAGTATTGTGAGTACTTGTGTATTGAGAGTACCTAAATATTGTGAGTGCCTGAGTATTGTGAGTGCCTTAGTATTGTGTGTACCTGAGTATTGTGTGAGTATTCTGAGTATCGTGAGTACCTGTGTATCGTGAGTACATGTGTAGTGTGTGTATTGTTAGTAGCGGAGTATTGTGTGTGCATGTGAGTTGTGAGTGGACATGTGCTGTGAGTCCGAGAGCATATTAAATAAGGACATTAGCCAGTGCATCCCATTGAGTAATAAATTTAAAGAGCTAATAAAAGTCCTGGGTAGTTTAACTTCAACATAAAAATGCATATAAAAGCAAAGGAGAAGGCCTTCAGAAAAAAATACAAGGCTGAGGGATCATCATCAGCATTCCAACTTTACAAAGAATGCAACAAGAAATATAAGGGTGCAATCAGGGCGGCTAAGATAGAACATGAAAAGCAAATAGTGGAGGATAGTAAGAAAAATCCCAAGAAATTCTTTAGGTACATAAATAGTAAAAAAGGGAGGTCTGATCATATTGGCCCCATAAAGAATGAAGGGAATCTGGTTCGGGCGTCTCTCCGGGCGTTCCTGGCACTCAAGGCTTCCTGTACACTTCACTTAACACTTTGCTACTTTTCTCTCCTCAGCAGGCTTTTGTATGCACAGGTAATTGGTTTTGTTGCACTTCTCTTTGTTTGGCTTACCAGCCTTCGCACTCATCACGGTTCACAATTCGATTTCTGTCACAAATTTTTTAGGTAGCCTAAAATTGCCAGCTGCAAATTCATCACCTCATCTTCACTAGCACGGGTGTCCTACTTCACATTTTCACCTTAGTCACCTCCAGTGACTTCTTACCTCAATCTTGACTATATATTTTTTCAACAGAGTATCCTTGTGGTCCCTTGCCCGCCCTGATTGCTGCCTGTTTGGGTCGCCCCCGTTGGGCCGTCTGCCACGGCTCCCGGTTGGAGGCCATTCCGGATGCTTTTGGCGCCTTCCCGCCGTATCATTATCTAGTCATTTCAATCAGTAAGTTTGCACTTCGGTGCTGTCGGGGGTATTATCTTACCCCTGCTCATGCTTTTTATTTTTGATTACCTTACATTATATTTTTTTTCCGTTTTATTTTTGGATATTCACGTGCATGCTCCTGATGAGTGGCGCATCAGCCACGAAATGCGTAGAGCTATTTGTTGTCGTGTTTTTACCTATCTACACCTTTGTCCAGTGATTATTTGATTCTTACCTCATTTGGTCCAGAGAGGCCATAGGTCCTGCAGACATTATTGTGCAATATTGATTTTATCCAAGTCTGTCCATGTTGAACTATGGAATTTTGTTATGGTTATACCTGAGATACCATTGTCATTAAATTGTTCAATGTTTATTATCATGTTTATTTATTTACCATTGATACCAGTGGTGATATCCCCAGTAGTGATGGACGAACTTCCGACGGGACGTTTCGCGAACGCGGACCGCGAACGCGGCCGATAGTTCGCGAACCGGAACGTTCGCGGCAAGCCCCATTGACTTCAATGGGAGGCGAACTTCGCAAACGTATAGGTCAAATTTGCAGCCACAAAATAATTATTAGCTGTGCAAACATAGTCCCACCACATGGCCAATGACATAACACATGTATGAGGTGAATCTGGCATCGACAACTACAAGCATTCTTTTTTTATATGGGAAATTGTTGTGACAATTCAGGACTGTGGAGCGCATGAAGGCAATGGAGGAGAGGGAAGGTCAGGGACCAGGGTAGGCAAAGAAGAGGGTGCAGGAGATGATCACCAGCAGCGTGACATACAGCAATGACACCTGCACCATGATAGAGTCATCTGACAACAGCACCGTGATACAGAGCACTGACATCAGCACCATGACATACAGCAATGACACCTGCACTGTGATAGAGTCATCTGACAACAGCACCGTGATAGAGAGCACTGACATCAGCAGCGTGACATAAAGCACTCACACCAGCACCGTGATATACGGCACTGACAGCAGCACCGTGATAGAGAGCACTGACATCAGCAGCGTGACATACAGCAATGACACCAGCACCGTGATATACAGCACTGACAGCAGCACCGTGATAGAGAGCACTGACATCAGCACCGTGATATACAGCACTGACACCTGCACCGTAAGCAGCCCCAGGAGAAAGTCAGCATAGCACAGGGATGGTGGGAGCCCCTCATAATGAGCATAGCACAGGGATGGTGGGAGCCTCTCATAATAAGCAGCCCCAGGAGGATGTCAGCATAGCACAGGGATGGTGGGAGCCCCTCATAATGAGCAGCATAAGGAGTAAGTCAACACAGCACAGGGATGGTGGGAGCCCCTCATAATGAGCATAGCACAGGGATGGTGGGAGCACCTTAAAATATGCACAGCAGAGGTACAGCTCCAGGAGGAAGTCAGCACAGCACAGGGATGGTGGGAGCCCCTCATAATGAGCATAGCACAGGGATGGTGGGAGCACCTCAAAATATGCACAGCAGAGGTACAGCCCCAGGAGAAAGTCAGCACAGCACAGGGATGGTGGGAGCCCCTCATAATATGCACAGCAGAGGTACAGCCCCAGGAGGAAGTCAGCACAGCACAGGGATGGTGGGAGCCCCTCATAATAAGCAGCCCCAGTAGAAATATGACACCGCTCAACCTCTTCAAAGAGGAGGGTACGGGCATATAGTACGGTGTGCTTTTTTTGGACAAGGAAGTGAGCCAAATGAAGAAAGAAGGTCTGTGTGCTTGATTAAAAAAATTGTTTATAGACATATACATGGTCTACTGGTCACATGTGTTGAATTCCTCCGAGATCCATGCCTCATTCATTTTTAGAAATGTGAGGTAGTTAACACTGTCGTGAGCTAGGCGAGTACACTTATCGGTCACGATCCCCCTGCTGCGCTGAACGTCCTTTCGAACAGGACACTGGATGAGGGGCAAGCCAACAGTTCCATTGCAAATTGGGCAAGCTCTGGCCAGAGGTCAAGCCTGCCCACCCAGTAGTCCAGGGGTTCATCACTCCTCAGAGCGTCCACATCGGGCGTTAACCCGATGTAGTCGGACACCTGACGGTCTAGGCGTTCCCTGATGCTGGATCCGGATGACACCTGTCGATGGGTCGGCTGAAAGAATGACCTCATATCCGAAGTCACTAACACATCTTCAAGCCAGCCATTTCTTGCAGGCGCTGTTAGATTGGTACTCTGGGAGTGGGAATTGCTCCTCTGCCAGCGCACGCAAAAGCAGAATGCAGCATTTCTTGAAGCAAGGCCTGGAAGTGCTGCATTCTGACAGCCCTCTGCGACGGCGGTAACATTTCCGCCATTTTGTGTTTGTACCGGGGGTCTAAGTACGTTGCCACCCAGTACTGGTCCTTGACCCTTATGCTTTTTATACCGGGGTCTCTATTAAAACACTGTAGCATGAAGGCCCCCATTTGCACTAAAGTGGAAGCGGTGTGGTGGCCTGGCTCCTGCTCATCATCCAGGATAATGTCGTCCTCTTCACTCTCCTCTCCCCATCCACGCACAACAACAGGGGTCCCAGAAAGGTTTAAAGCATGCTCTTCTTGCTCCTCCTCATCCGCCCCGGCACCATCCTCCTCTGACTCCTCCTCAGACTCCTGTTGTTCACTTGTCTCAGATAGAATAGCCCCCCCTGAGAATTCATCCAGCATTGCGACTTCCTCATCTTCCCGCTCCTGCTCCTCCACAGCTTGATCAATGACACGACGCAATGCACGCTCCATAAAGAAGGCATAAGGTACCATGTCACTGATGGCGCCATGGCTGCGACTGACCAGTTTGGTGATCTCCTCAAATGGCCGCAGAAGTCTGCATGCGTCGCGCATGAGCAGCCACTGGCGCGGTGAAAAAAACCCCAGCTCCCCAGAACCGGTTCTGCCGCAGAGTTCATACAGGTAGACGTTAACTGCACGTTTCTGCTGGAGCAGCCTATCAAGCATATAGAAGGTTGAGTTCCATCGCGTCGGGCAATCGCAAATAAGACGTCTGACCGGCAGATTGTGTCGCCGCTGAATGTCAGCAAGGCGAGCCATGGCCGTGTAAGATCTTCTGAAATGGGCCGAGATTTTCCTTGCCTGCCGCAAGATGTCCTGGACCCCAGGGTATTTGACAACAAATCGCTGCACGACCAAGTTTAAGACGTGTGCCATGCATGGCACGTGCGTGATTTTGCCCTGTTTCAATGCACTAAGCAGATTGGCACCGTTGTCACACACCACTTTACCAACTGTCAAATTGAGCGGTGTCAGCCACTGATCTGCCTGTGAACGCAAAGCTGAAAGGAGTGCCGGGCCAGTGTGGCTCTTGGCTTCCAGGCACAACAGACGCAGCGCGGCATGGCAACGTCTCACCTGGCATGTGAAATAGGTTCTGGGGAGCTTGGGCGGTGCAGCGGAAGAGACGCTAGCAGCGGAAAAGGAGGAGTCAGCTGAGGAGGAGAGGGAGGAGGATGGAGTAGGAGGAGGAGGAGAAGAAGAGTAAGGCCTGCATGCAATCCGTGGCGGTAAAACCAAATCTACACGGGTGCCACGGGTTACATGCTTGACGGCCGTCAGAAGGTTCACCCAGTGGGCAGTAAAAGTGATATACCTTCCCTGCCCGTGTTTGCTAGACCACGTGTCTGTGGTCAGATGTATCTTGGCACCGACACTGTGTGCCAGAGATACATTCACTTGCCGCTGAACATGGCCATATAGCTCTGGGATGCCCTTCTCTGAGAAATACTTCCTTCCTGGGACCTTCCATTGTGGTGTTCCAATGGCCACAAATTTGCGAAAGGCCTCCGAGTCCACCAGTTTATATGGCAGTAGTTGGCGGGCTATGAGTTCTGACAAGCCAGCCATCAACCGTTGGGCAAGAGGGTTATCCGGCGTCATCATTTTTTTTTACGCTCGAACATTAGGCCCACGGAAGCCTGCCTTTTTGCAGAAAAACGTGAGCTTGGCGTGATGGAAGGTGGAGTGGAGGACAATTGTGAGGAGAGAGGAGAAGGAGAAGTAGAAGACGAGGCTGGACGGTGAGAGCCTGCAGTGTGGCTTTGTGTGTTCCGTTGCTCCCACTCGGCTCGGTGATGGCTGCTCATGTGCCTTCTTAAGGCGGTCGTCCCTAGGTGAGTGTTGGGCTTACCGCGACTAATGCGTTGACTGCAAAGATTGCAGATGGCAACGCTATTGTCAGCAGCGGACACGTTAAAAAAAAGCCCACACTGCGGAGCCATGTGCCGGTGTCCTGGGAGCGCCAGATGTGACCGTACATGGTCGATGACTCGCTCCTGATACATTTGCAGTCTGCTTTGTCCCTCCTGTGCAATGTAAGTTATTCCTGCTTCTCCTCCCTATCTGCTGGTCCATATCTCCCTCTGAACTCCCCTCCTCTTCCTCTCTTGTGGGCACCCACGTAACATCACTAGACACGTCATCATCAACGTCACCTTCCCCACCGTTCTAAGTAGAGATCTCGGAGTAGGCAGCAACACCAGGGACCAACCTCCTCCTTGGGCTGATCTGGGTACTGTCGTCAGACTGCTGAGTAGCGGTTGTTGCTACCTCCTCTTCCTGATCCAATACAAAGAGTGGCTGCGCATCAGAAATGTCCTCTTGATATGGATCGGAAAATAATTCCTGTGACTCAAGCGGAAGGTATGTGGTGGTGGTGGTGTTGTTGGTGGTAGTGTCTTTGGGGGTGCACATAGCAGAGAGTGAAGAAGAGGGTGCAGATCGAGAGGATGAAGAGGGTGCAGAAGAGTAAGGCTGAGCGTGCCATTCAACCAAGTCTGGTGCATCCTTTAAAGTAATTGAACGCACCTTCTGCAACTTCCCACTTTGGCTCAAGCCTGTTGCTCCTGCCCTACCCCTACCACCCCTGCGGAAGGGCCTGCCTCTTCCTCTGCCTGTCATTTTTTAAATGACCCTGTGACAAAACTCTCAGTCCCTATACCAATGAAGGACTGCTGCAGTATAGGGCAGCGGTCAGCAGTAGTGCACCTCAACCCTATGTATTGTGGACCGATACCAGTCCTTATAGAATAGCAGACTGTACCTCACTCAACCCTATGTACTGTAGCACCCTATATACCTTACCAGTCCTTATAAGGACTTTTGTGGACCAAGCAGGTTGTGTGTGAGTGATTAGCAGACTGTACGTCAGTCCCTATACCGATGAAGGACTGCTGCAGTATAGGGCAGCGGTCAGCAGTAGTGCACCTCAACCCTATGTATTGTGGACCGATACCAGTCCTTATAGAATAGCAGACTGTACCTCACTCAACCCTATGTACTGTAGCACCCTATATACCTTACCAGTCCTTATAAGGACTTTTGTGGACCAAGTAGTTTGTGTGTGAGTGATTAGCAGACTGTACGTCAGTCCCTATACCGATGAAGGACTGCTGCAGTATAGGGCAGCGGTCAGCAGTAGTGCACCTCAACCCTATGTATTGTGGACCGATACCAGTCCTTATAGAATAGCAGACTGTACCTCACTCAACCCTATGTACTGTAGCACCCTATATACCTTACCAGTCCTTATAAGGACTTTTGTGGACCAAGTAGTTTGTGTGTGAGTGATTAGCAGACTGTACGTCAGTCCCTATACCGATGAAGGACTGCTGCAGTATAGGGCAGCGGTCAGCAGTAGTGCACCTCAACCCTATGTATTGTGGACCGATACCAGTCCTTATAGAATAGCAGACTGTACCTCACTCAACCCTATGTACTGTAGCACCCTAGACAGACCAAGTTACCAGTCCTTATAAGGACCTTTGTGGAACAAGTGAGTTGTGAATGATTAGCAGACTGCAGCAGAAGGGCAGCAGTCAAGTATAATATTCTTTCTATATTTGGAAGAAAGAATATTATACGTGTACAAGCCTATTACCAAACCACTGATACCAGTCCTGAAAAGAACCTTTGTGGAACTAATAGTAACAGCTACTGATTAAACTGACCCTCACTGCCTGACACACTGCTTCCTGCCTGTCCCTATATAAACTGGCAAAACAGAGGCTGCTGGAAAAATAACTGGTTACTGGAATAGCACTTTTGTGGACCTGATAGTAACAGCTAATGATTAAACTCACTCTCCCTGCAGCACACACCGTCCTGTCCCTTTCTCTAAACTGACAAAAGACACTCAGGCTGCTGCAACAATCACTAGCACAGCACTGCCTATCCTGAACTACACCTAACACCTATACCAGTCCTGAAAAGAACTTTTGTGTACCGAATAGCTAGCGAGTTGGGTCACTGTAATCTCTCCCTGCTCCACACAGCAACCTCTCCCTATAGTGACAGAAGAAAGAATGTAAAATGGCCGCCGGATCGGGTGTATTTATAAGTTAGGGGGAATGTCCAAGTGTCCATGTGCTGTAATGTCTCAATTGGCTGTCCTGTACCCCATGATGGATGTGTCATCAGGTCAAAGTTCTTTTACACAGTAAAAACACGGAAGTCCACCGGGCGAACGGCGACAATAGTCCGCCGATCGGGCGAATAGCGAACACCCGAAATTCGCCGCGAAACGACCACCGGGTGAACTGGTCGGCCATCACTAATCCCCAGATGTTTAAATGAATAAAGGTGTGTATCTATCACAGGGTGGTGTCTGTGGATACACTAAAAGGTCAAGATATTCAAATGCCACGTCCTGGTTATCACTTTGAAGGAATAAAAATTTTTGGGAAATTGGGGGATTGGGAATGAAAATAAAAAATACAAATAAGAGAACCTTCACATAAAAGACCTCAAAGAAAAGTGTGGGTTCAATTGGACTTTTTAGGCATAAAGGACAGTTGTGGAGACAACTGACATGTTCAAAAAAATATATCTCTGTTTATTATTAAAAAAAAATATATATATATATATATATTGTGAACAATCAAAATTTAAAAGAAAAACAAGAAATTTTTCTCCTTATAAATACACATTAAGTCTCATTTGATATCCTATCAAGGTTAATACAGTCCAGACAGAATTTACAGATAAAAACTAACAGTTGTACATATATAAAATAGAGGATATCAAATATATAGCCGAAACTTAAGTATGTTCTGGTGCTCTACATGTTTCGCGTTTATTAGATAACGCTTCTTCAGGAGCTTATAGCAAAGTTATTTCTTCGTGGGTATGTCCCAGGAGGGGAACAAAGCCACAGAAGGAAACCGGAAGATTGAAAAAATTAGAAAAAGGCAATTTTTCCAAAAAGGTTAAAAATAAAAATGTAGATTTGCGTTGGTGAGACCACTTCGCATTATGTTGAGCCCTAAGGCTTCAACTGTAAGATTTAGGTAGATATTTGTGATATGTTGTAGCCAAAAGGCGTGTAGTGGTAGATAATCTGGTATCCCGTGCACTTTAAGTGAAGTGATCCCTTCCAACAATTACAGCAAACCGATTTCCCGCAAAGTAAAAAACGAGGGGGAACATAAGAGGCAGCCTGTTCAGCCTGTTCACCCCTATAGTGCTTATTGTTTTTTTTATGGCCGCTGTGGTCCCTTGCCCGCCCTGATTGCTGCCTGTTTGGGTCGCCCCCTGTTGGGCCGTCTGCCACGGCTCCCGGTTGGAGGCCATTCCGGATGCTGGAGATGTTCTTCATAAGTTAAGTTATGCCACACGGTGTGACGATGGTGGGCGGTGCCACGGTGGCGCATATACAGGCGTCTCTCCGGGAGTTCCTGGCACTCAAGGCTTCCTGTACACTTCACTTCACACTTTGCTACTTTTCTCTCCTCAGCAGGCTTTTGTATTGCACAGGTAATTGGTTTTGTTGCACTTCTCTTTGTTTGGCTTACCAGCCTTTGCACTCATCACGGTTCACAATTCAGTTTCTGTCAATTTTTTAGGTAGCCTAAAATTGCCAGCTGCAAATTCATCACCTCATCTTCACTAGCACGGGTGTCCTACTTCACATTTTCACCTTAGTCACCTCCAGTGACTTCTTACCTCAATCTTGACTATATATTTTTTCAACAGAGTATCCTTGTGGTCCCTTGCCCGCCCTGATTGCTGCCTGTTTGGGTTGCCCCCGTTGGGCCGTCTGCCACGGCTCCCGGTTGGAGGCCATTCCGGATGCTTCTGGCGCCTTCCCGCCTTATCATTAGCTAGTCATTTCAATCAGTAAGTTTGCACTTCGGTGCTGTCAGGGGTATTATCTTACCCCTGCTCATGCTTTTTATTTTTGATTACCTTACATTATATTTTTTTTCCGTTTTATTTCTAGATATTCACGTGCATGCTCCTGATGAGTGGCGCATCAGCCACGAAATGCGTAGAGCTATTTGTTGTCGTTTTTTTACCTATCTACACCTTTGTCCAGTGATTATTTGATTCTTACCTCATTTGGTCCAGAGAGGTCATAGGTCCTGCAGACATTATTGTGCAATATTGATTTTATCCAAGTCTGTTGGACTATGGAATTTTGTTATGGTTATACCTGAGATACCATTGTTATTAAATTGTTCAATGTTTATTTACTTATTTACCATTGATACCAGTGGTGATATGCCCAGATATCCCTGCTGTCACTATGATTATTGTGGTTACTATGTTACATTTTATTTGATACTAACAATGTATTACACTGCTATGTGAATAAAATTCCTTTGTTCAACTGGTATTATGTTTTGCTATCACGTGCCTCACATAAAGTCCCACCTTCCTTGCCCCCCTCGTTTCTTAAGCTGTTCCTAAGCAACGCATTCTTCACCCATATGATTATCAGATGCCATCTTTCCAATGTTCACCAGTTTTAATTCTTTGGTAACTGCGGCCACAAAACACTGTACTCCAACTACTGCCAAAAAGGGGGGGGGGAAGCAGATTTAACACGTAAACCACACCATCTACTTTGGACATGACCACGTGTTGCTCACCATTCTCACATCTCTGAATTTTCTCCATGAGTTGTAAAGCTATGTCAGCTAAATCAGCTTCAATGACCCTCCTGCCATAGGGCAACACAATCTCTTAAAGCTCTATACTCCTTTCTTCAGAGCTGGGACCAAACCTTAATCAGTAAATCAAAAGAATCATCTTGTCTATTGTTTCTAGAATGTAATGCTTTCATGACCAACTTACACGTAAATACTGTAAATATAAATCTTTAGCTGCTTCAAAGCACAATCCTTTCATAACCAAGCAAAACCTCAAACCCTTAGAAAGAAGAAGATTCTGAGCAGCAGAGAGGATGACTTTGGAAAAGTTACCGACTGAAAAGTCACTTTCATCTATTGTTTATCCATCCTGTGCATAATGTATCTTGTTCTATCCCTTGTCTCTTGGGGGCCTCCCCACCCTCTCTGTGCTTGTGTGGTTACACTTCGAGTGAATACCCCCATTTGTGAACAACCTCCCTCCCATCCTATTCACCCTCCTTTACTAAGATCCCTTCCTCTTCTTCTTTATTCTTTTCCTCCCCCTATGCTCCCATTTTTTGCTAGTGATCTACCAGCTTGGTCCTTATGTGCAAAAAAATGAATGGTGTGACTGGAATGAAGTTCCTTCAATCTGAAGTTTCATGACACCGAGTGGACATTATGTATATATATATACCCAAAAATAAAATACATGTTCTCTTAGTTTCTGTTCCAAAAATATTGCAAATAAATAATATTTTTTCATAAATTTAGACAAAATGTATTTTGCATTATTTTTTTTTTTAAATAACTCAAATCATTATTTAGTCTATGTGAAAGTTATAGAGTCTATAAACTATGGTATATATATTTATAAATGAATCAATCCTGATATCATGATGGACTGTCTCATTTCTTGAGGCCCTTAAAATGCCAGGACAGTACAAATACCCCCAAATTACTTTTTGGAAAGTAGACAGTCCAAGGTATTTAGTAAGAGGCATGGTGAGTTTTTTTCGAAGTTGTCCTTTTTTTTTTGGCACAATTTTATGGAAAAGGAAGAATCTTTATTTTTTTTTTTTACATTTTTTTTGTCACCAGAGCACTACAGCATAATCATATGACTGGTGTGGTGGTGATCAGTGATATTGACTGGTGGCAGTATGTAAAAAAATAAAAATAAAATCAAAATAATAATCATTTCTTTTATTATTTTTTTTTAATTTTTTTTAAATACTGACACTTGAAGTGTTAAAATATTGACACTGTACTACTCCGGGGAGGTGATCAGGATTTTTTTTTGATGATTACTGTTATAAGCAATCATTTTTATGAATGACACAGGGTGTACCGCTGTGATAGTAGTGATTGGTACACAATGAATCACTATGAATGAAAGCCATTCATTGTGTACAACTGTCATGTGATCGTTGTGATTGGTCACAGAGATCACATAGTATTGGGACCAGCCCGGTCATCTAGTGGAGCTGCAGTATGGCTACTAGACTTGGAAGACTTCATATGATGTTCACCCAGGATGGGAGGGCTCCCACTTGGATGTCATTCTGCTGTAGGCCTGATGGGAAGCAGTTAATTACCATCTAAATCTACCTGGAGTCCTGGGGACACTGTACAAGTTATGTATATAGTCTCGGTGGTCCCTGTGGAAGTCCATGTGCGGACATTTCTATCTATGTAAATGACAGGCTAAATCTACCTTGAGACTTTCTCCACACCTGGAGGGTGCTGAGTTCTTGGATAATGTCTACACCATTTTTACATATTAGCTTTATCACCCCAATGAGCTCTCTACAGTTCATGGATGTAATCATTATGTTTGGATGATCTCACCAGTCAGGACCCTTTCCTGTCATCCTACAGGATTCCTTCTGAGGATTCTTTTATCCTTCCAAATAAATGTGTGGCATCATCGATGAGTCCTCCTTCTATGTGATCTAGAAGATCTGTAATCACAATGCCTTTACGGATGAAGTGAAAGTGGTTGTAAACCCTTACAGACCACTTTGACTTACAGGTAAGCCTAGATTAAGGCTTGCCCTGTAGGTCCAAGAAATATCTCCTAAACCTACACGGTTTAGGAGATATTTGCAAATGACAGGCACCACTGTCTATGGCGCATGCGCCATAGGCAGTGGCGCGCAGGCGCACTAAGCATGCCATTAGTGGCGGCTCCCACGCGCATGCGCGGGGGTGATGTCACGGCTGCTCTGGTCAGTCATATTAAGGATTTGCTTCCTCTTGAATGACCCAATTTATATATTATTTATTGCTTTACAGCTTTTTCACTCCAGGATTAATTATTTTATTTACATGAGCATTCAAGGAAGTGTTCTTACTTTGAGAGAGCTCCACCACCATTCCTATATGAACATTACATCCTTGCAATTTATGTTTAACATCTTCATTATGAGTGGATTGATATATATATATATATATATATATATATATATATATATATATATATATGCTTTTGGATATATTTTTGCATTTTCTTCACCAAAAGGATCAGTTTCGGCTGGGTATCTGTTTTATTAGCTATACATTTGTTGTTATCTTTAAGACTTTTCTATATGTAATACAAATATCTTTGTTAAACAATTGGTTACAAAAGACCTGTATTTTTTTTCTTACTTTTTTTGTGTTATATTTGAACTTCCCTGGGAGTTGTGTAAGATATTTTACAAGAATGGTTTCTATGAGACATTTCTTGGGGCTGCAGTTCCTCTAAACTCCACAAGGTGGTGATCTCACGCATATCCAGACAGGAAGTTTCTATGGAACAGGAAGTGATGTCAGTTACAGACAGGAAGTGATGTCAGTTACAGACAGGAAGTAATCTGGAACAAAGAAAAGACATTCCATACAGCAGAAAAGAGAAGACATTGCTGGAAGTGGCAGCAGAGGAGGTAATAAGATCTTATTTTCTATTTACACCCACAGAGCCACCTTCACCGATCGCTTCCAGCAGAGCCCAGCGAGGCACTTTGTTCTCTGTGACCCCAAACATGGTGCAATGCAACCACTGAGATTCCCAAGCGATGACAAAGGCTGTGATTAGATGCATAAATGGGGGGAGGGGTCTGCACTGGGATGCCAGTCAGAGGGGGTTATGGGAAGGGGTTAGGGTTGCCACTTTTTCTTCAAGCTAAACCTGAATTTAGAGGTGCACAGTATTTTTTTTTTTAGTATAGAATTAGTATAGGATTGTAACAGACCTGGGACATCTTTGGGAACTCCAATGAGAATAGTAATGTGGCGCACATAGTGCCTCCTCATCCTCCTGTCAAGTTTTATTCTGAGCCACATTCCTTTCTGAATACTGTGTCCGGGTTTCAGGTGGACTGATACCTGGACACATGATTCAAAACCCAGACTGTCCGTGTGAATCCTGGACAGGTGGCAACCCTAGTAGGGGTGGCAGAGGTATGAGATGACGAGGATGCACAGGAATGGGTGGGACAGATGAAGGGGCAATTATATGGGCAGCCCTGGAAGGGGCACATTGTTTTTTAGCGAAGTTGGGAGCAGAAGGGTGGGCAGAAACTCCAGAGAGCAGCTGGCAGTAGAAGAGGAGTTTGATATGGTCACCCCACACATCTCAAGGGCCCCCACACACCTAAGACCCCCACCCCACATATAGGCACTCAGCAGGCCCCCGGGCGCTGCAGCTGGCAGCAGTGATGGTTCCCTCAGAGCAGACACAGGGCACAGAGTCCACCCAGTATGGAGAACTTTGAGCTTGTGTCTGGTGGAGGAGGAGCATGGAGAGGAGTTGGCTGATGTTGAAGGGCGCTGTGCTCGTGTTGGGAGAAGATCAGGGACAGCAAGGGGGCTCTGCAAAGGCTGAATGTGCTGCACACTCTGTTTTCAGAAATCCTAATTGGTGATCACCAGGGGAGCCTCCCCTGATCCTGGGACCCTTTACTCCCACAGCAAGGCCCTCTCTTGCTGTTTTAGTGCTTCCCCCCCCCCCCCGCACACATTGGTGGAACGCCAGGGTTGCATATGTGACCTTTGCGACTGTAATAGTTCTGCTACTGGTTCTGAGTAAACTAGAGGAGCTGAGGTGTCTCTGAGGTGGTAGTGTGACTAAAGGACTCTGGGACCCTCCTGAGAGTTTACTTCATCTGAAGGGCTCTTTGACCCCCGAGGAGGAAGTGTAGATGAAAGACTTTGGGGGTCTCCTAGGAATTAATAGGACTGAACAACTCTGAGAGGTTAGTGGGGCTGAAGGGCTGTGGGGGCTTTGAAGGGGTAGTCAGGCTGCAAGGCTCTGGGGTAAGGGGGGGCTTCTGGGCTCATGTGGGCTCTTGGTCTCTGATGGTCCTCCCACCCCACCTGCTCTTACTTTTCTGACCTTAACCACTTGCAGACCGGACCATTTTGCTGGTCAAAGACCAGACCACTTTTTGCGATTCGGCACTGTGTCGCTTTAACTGACAATTTTTTGCGCTATAAACAAAAATAGAGCGACAATTTTGAAAAAAACGCATTGTTTTTTACTTTTTGTTATAATAAATATCCCCCAAAAATTTGTTTAATTTGTGTTTATTAGAGAATAAAGCATAAGAATACAGTGACATACAGCCTATTATCAACAGTAGGCCATACATAGTGACATCAGGGTTACAAAAGATATATATGGCAGGACATGTAACCACAACTCGCTAACCACACAATTTTACGAGGGAGCTCCTGAGTATCTGTGAAGCACACCCACTCTGTATAACAGAAGTGTTCTCCAGCCAAGTATTTGGATAGTAGTTACACAATCATGCAACCCTTGACGGACCGACCAACGTGTTTTTGAACCAAGTCACTGAAGAAAAAGACAAAAGAAGGAAAAGAAGACAAAGAGGATATAGTAGAAGAGAGTAAAGAGAGGGGGGATGAAGAAAGAAAGGGGGGGAGACGGAGGGGGGGGAGAGAAAAAGAGAGGGACTGCCCGGTCCTGTCTCGAACCAGAAAATAAATAACACACAAGAATTATATCAAAACATAAGGATTTACCCAGTTCGCGCCATTATATTCGCATAATCTGATGTATACTTAAAGGCTACCCAGCAGGCCCAAATCCGTTTCCCCAAGTCTGCTTTTCCTCGGAGGGAGTATGTAAGATCTTCCAATTGATATATACGGTCCACCTCCAGCAGCCATTGGCGTAGGGATGGGATCGTGGATTGTTTCCACTGACGTGGAATAAGCGCTTTTGCAGCGTTAAGCAAGTGAGGGGTCACAGACTTCTTATAGGATCCTGCCGGGGAGCCTGTGGAGTGAAACAGTATTACCCAGGGATCATTCGAAACCTCATACCCTAAAATAACCTTCATCCAATATAAAATTGTTACCCAATAAGGTCTGATCAGGGGACAGAGCCACCAAATATGGGCGTGGGAGGCCCATTCCCCACAACCTCTCCAACAGAGAGGTGACGTTTGCGGGAAGAGTTTATGCAGGACAACCGGGGTATAATGCCATCTCGTTAACAACTTATAGTTCACTTCTGCAGTCCTTGAAGCCGTAGAAGATAAGTGGGCCATGGACAGAATAGTGAATTTTTGTGCCTCCAAAACCGTGCTGTGCAAATCCTGCTCCCAATTGGCTAAGAAGGTGGGGTTACCCGTAGTCGAAAGAAGCTGTAAGGTGTGGTAGAAAAAGGACAAGGGTCGCTCCACTGGTTGGTCTTCTAGAAAAGCAGATTCAATGGGGGTTAGTTCAGATAGAGAGCGAAGAGGTTTCGGGAGGGAGTGAACAAAATCCACTAGTTGTCGGTAAGTCCAGTGATCCATAAGAGTCGCCCGCGCAGAGGGTATCAGTTGAGACAAGGGTAAAATGCCCGCTTGATTGGCAACATGGTGCAAAAGGGGTGAATCCGCCAGTTTCCAGGAATAGATTCTGGGGTCAATATTTCCCGGAGGAAAGTAGTTATGGCCGGTCAAAGGCATGATGGGTGAATTAAAGAGCCACCTGTGTTTTTTACAGAGCAAGTCCCAATTCCGTAGAGTAGAGAGGGTAAGAGTGGAGGTATTGAGAGCCACCGACCTATATTTCTGGGGAATCCAAACTAGGGTGTATAAATCAGTGCCGCTGAGCGCATGGTCAAGAGCAACCCACAGTTTTGAGTTTTTGTGGAACTTCCAATCTGAAATCCTGCATAAGACAGTAGCCATATAATACAGTTTAACATTCGGTAGAGCCAAACCCCCCAGCCGCTTGGGCCTATATAAAAGGGCTCTGGACAACCTCGGACGCCCTCTGTTCCAAACGTACTGACCAATCAGGGACTCCAAAAGCACGAAAAAGCTCGCCGGGATACCCACAGGGACCATCTGGAAGAGGAACAACACCCTGGGCAGGACATTAATTTTAATCACTCCAATCTTACCTAGCCATGAATGAGCAACCTGTGACCAGCGACGTAGATCAGATCTGATGGCGTTAATGAGGGGAATGTAATTAGCACTAAAGAGGGATTGGGGCTTGGAGGTAAGATAAATACCTAAGTACTTCATTTTGTGGGCTTGCCAGGTAAATGGGAATGAGGCTTGGAGAAGACGGACCTCCTCCACAGGAACGGTAACATTTAGAATTTCCGATTTGGACATATTGATTTTAAAATTGGATATAAGGCCGAATTGTGAGAAGGCAGACATCAAAAAATATCCCCCCAAAATAAAAAATAAACATTTTTTTCCCTCAGTTTAGGCCGATACGTATTCTTCTACATATTTTTGGTAAAAAAATCGCAATAAGCGATTATTGATTGGTTTGCGCAAAAGTTATAGCGTTTACAAAATAGGGATAGTTTTATGGCATTTTTATTAATAATTTTTTATTATTTTTTTTTTTACTAGTAATGGCGGCGATCTGCGATTTTTATTGTGACATTGTGGGGGACCCATCGGACATTTTTGACACATTTTTGGGACCATTGTCATTTATACAGTAATCACTGCTATATAAATGCAGTGATTCCTGTGTAAATGACACTGGCAGTGAAAGGGTTAACCAGTGGGTGGCAGTGTAGGGGTTAAGTGTTCCTAGGGGTGTGTTACTAACTGTGGGGGGGTTGGGCTTTCATTTAGTGTACACTGATCTCTGCTCCAATCACATGGAGCAGAGATCAGCGTCACTAGTTGCTAGGCAGAATGGAGAAATGTTGTTTATACAGCATTTCCTCCATTCGGCCGCTCCGTGAGACGATCGCGGGGATGCCCGCGGCGATCGAGTCCGCGGGTCCCGCGACCGGACTCACGGGGGTCCCGACCAGTGCGGGAGCGCGCCGCCGCCGGCGCGCTCCCGATGGCAGGGTGGCATCGAATATCGGACGTACCTGTACGCCAATATGCCTGCCCGTGCCATTCTGTCGACGTACATCGTCGTGCGCTGGTCGGGAAGTGGTTAAAGAACTCCTGCCAACAAATGAAGGACGCCTTCACCTCAACATATCATTGGTTAAGAAAAATCTTTCAGTACACAAAATAGACCAAGACTAAGAGAAAAAACCCTCCCCCTGTTGTTCTCCTCCTACCCACACTGAATTGCTATTGGAGAGTACAGAATAGACTCCTCCCCCACAGTTCTGTACTCCACCAGCTGCATCCGCCTGCTATCCAATCCAATCTCTTCTCTTACTGCAGGGAGTGACAGTGACATCACTCCTGTCAGTCATTTATAATTTAAATAGAAAAAAACACTGCGCTATCTAAACCAAAACAGCCGCAAACACTCTAAAAGTCGAAGCTTCTAGTATTATTAATATATAAGAGAAAAGTGTTGCGCTAATAAGTGAAAAATAAATAAATAAATGTGAGGAAAAAGAACTCTTTCCTAAGTGTATACACTTATGCTTATTTGCATACGGCTGACGGAGATTGGAGCCTTACAGCCGAAGTTCTGCCAATTAATTATCCTGATTATCTGGGAGATCTGGCCAAATGTTCCCCTTCCTGGACATCATGATGACCCGACATTCACCTCACAGCACTGCTTCAAGGCAAACAAGTCACAGGAAGGATCATATTTATCATTCATTGTCTGCGGATCTAAAACAAATCAAATCCAGTTCAGAAACCAAACAAACCCAACAGAGAAAATGGAATTTCTGATTTGGCAGAACAAGAGCGTCCCAGGAACCAAAAAAATAAAAAAGCAGATGCTAAACAGTCCAAACGTAGTGTGTTCCCATGGGGGCAGTAGTTCTTAAATATCCAGAAACCCTCCTATTACCCCCCTCACAGCCATATCCTATTATTGTGTGACCGATACCATTCAAATAATTCTT
The DNA here is from genome assembly GCF_037356315.1 of Lithobates pipiens. NCBI lineage: Eukaryota > Metazoa > Chordata > Amphibia > Anura > Ranidae > Lithobates > Lithobates pipiens. The sequence goes on from NW_027507758.1 coordinate 627,724,169, forward strand.
ATTTTCATTTCCCTATGTTATTCGTCTACAAGGAGACCTGTATAGATCAAATGACGGCACCAGTGGGGATGGAGGAGGACCAGAGTCACATGACTGAGAGGATACTAAACCTCACCCTGGAGATCATCTACCTGCTGACCGGAGAGGTGAGGAGGATTCTGGGAGGTCACATGACATCACTCTTATCTCTATTAATAAAACACAGACCTGACCGGAGAGGTGAGGGGCATTCTGGGAAGTCACATGACATCACTCTTATCTCTAATAATAAAACAGACCGGAGAGGTGAGGAGGATTCTGGGAAGTCACATGACATCACTCTTATCTCTAATAATAAAACAGACCTGACCGGAGAGGTGAGGAGGATTCTGGGAGGTCACATGACATCACACTTATCTTGATTAATAAAACACAGACCTGACCAGAGAGGTGAGGAGGATTCTGGAAGGACATGTGACACTCTTATCTCTATTAAAGGAGAAATCCCATGTGAGCTTGTTTGGCTGGGTTTCTCCTATGGGTCACAGGAGTGCATTAATTTTGCACTTCTGTGACCCAGTTTCAGCAGAGGGAGGTCTGAAGTCCGCTCTCTGCTGATGTCACCAATATCAGTCCAGGCACTGCATCATCTCAACTTAGGTAGTCTGGATCTGCCAGCTGCCTGGACTGATGGCAGTCTCAGCCTCTCAGAGTACCGCTGAGACGGCCGCTCCCCGCTCCTCCATAGCTCAGTGCTCCAGTGAGTGTGGAGGAGCAGAGCAGGAGAGCTGCTGCCAGGCAGCAGCTCTCCACTCTGGGAGCAGTGAGAACCGAGCCATTGGCGATGTCCGATCACTCAGTTCTCAGTGCAGAGGCGGCAGGGGACAGATGAAGCATCAGTCCAATGCTGCATCCACCTAGGTAAGTATGAATCTTATATAAAAAAAAAAATACTTCACTTTTATTAAACCACCGACCTGACCAGAGAGGTGAGGGGGATTCTGGGAGGTCACATGACATCACTCTTATCTCTATTAATAAAACACAGACATGACCGGAGAGAGGTGAGGATTCTGGGATTCTAACATGATATTCCTATTGGTTCCTCAATATAGAGATTTCCTCTTGTGAAGTCAGGTGATCATATGACCATCACAGTGCCTCCATGTGACTCCCTAAAACCTGAGAGACACAACATGCAGAAGATTCTAGAAGTCACCAAGAAGATGATGGAGCTGCTGACAGGAGAGGTGAGCGGTGCTGGGAATTCTGGGACATTATCCAGTAACAGACAAGGGATGTGTCTGGATGGTGACTGTATCATTGTGTGTGTCAGGTTCCTATAAGGTGTCAGGATGTCACTGTCTATTTCTCCATGGAGGAGTGGGAGTATTTAGAAGGACACAAGGATCTCTACAAGGACGTCATGATGAACAATCAGCAGAATTTGAGTTTTGTGAAGATTATAAGGAAGGAATTTCCCCGGAATGAGACGTTATTAAACCTCACCCTGGAGATCCTCAGCCTGATGACTGGAGAGGTGAGTGTAATGAAGGGGTTAAATCTGACTCCGCTGTACACTGTGATGTCTTCAGAGTCACATTAAGTCTTCTGATGTTCTTCTAATCAATAACAACATCCATACAAGTACTATGAATACATACAATGTATGTGCACTACTCTATAATATTTGGTTATAGCACAAGATGGCAGCATTGGTTATAGGAGATAACAATTTCAGCTTTAGTCCAATCAATGAGACCCATAATTACCAGCATGCCACACCCACTGACCACTAAATCCACGAGTAACCTTTCCTGGTGGTCCTTACTAGTAAAACATTACTGACTTTATTATATGTAGTATGTACAGTACCTCTGTGCCAGCCAAATAAAAGCGATACAGGGGGAGATGGGATACTGCTGCATGCACTAAAAAACGGTAAACCCCTGCCCAAATAAGATAAGTGTATATATGTAGTAGTGCTGCGCCGTATATAAATAAGGGGGATAAAGGGGAGGGGAAGGGGGATAATATAAAATAGAAATGAATGAGGGAAAAATAATATGAATGAGGCAATTAGTGATAAATACTGAAAAGTGAGTCACTGTTATCAAACTGTTGGTTATTATTCACTTTATGTGTCACTGTAGGGCATACTTGCTCAAGTGAAATAATGTCAAATAATCATCAAAGCAAAAAACAAAGTGCACATGTGCTAAAGGGTTAACTTCCCTATATGAATCTGTAACCAATAAGCGTAGTAAAGTGCCAAAACTTAATTTATTATATGACTTCTAGAAGGATCTATAAATCTGACCACATTGTATTCATATCATTGGATGGAGATATCTGTCCTTTGCTGAATCGGGGACATTTGTGGCCAATCCCTGGAGAATAAATATAGAGATGAGGGATTATGAGAGAGCGGAGCCATCTTACAGAGGAGCTCCAGGCTCCTTCAGAAAACAATAAAAGTCAGATGATACAAATACAGTAGTTACTGACCTTTAATATTAGGACACTTACCTCTCCACCAATCCAGCAGTGTCATCACCCCAGTAAATTTTTCAATGGGCTCTTGGGTGCTGCCACCACCATCTGGGCAAACGGAAACTGGCAGTGAAGCCCTTGCGCCTTCACGGCCGTGTCCCTACTGTACATGCATGAAGCACGCTGTGCTTTGTGAATGGCTCAGCGGTGGGGTAGGGAGGAGGGGGGTAAAATTTCCAGCTAAATTCGTCATGGCAAAGTTAGCCAGCAGTGGGAGTAGGTACCTGTCAAAACTAGGTACCCGCTCACCCCGAAAGGTTACAAATGTGGCAGTGGAAGTGGGGAGGCAAACAAGCGGAACTTCCCCTTTTTGGGTGGAGCTCCACTTTAATGCATGGGAATTGCCCAAGGGCCCCTTGATAATCTTGCATTACATTACTGTGCCCTCCTGACCCCCTGTACTGTGCCTTCCCACCCCCACCTTTTCTGTGCACTCCTGCCCCTCAGAACTGTGCTCTCTTACTCCTGTATTGTGCCCCCCCACCCCAATCTGTACTGTGCACTCCTGCCCCCATATTGTACCCTCCTGCCCCCTTGTACGCTGCCCTTCCAACCTAACCTGTACTGTGCACTCCCCCCCCCCCATATTGTTCCCTCTTGCCCCTCTGTACTTGACCCTCCTGTACTGTGCCCTCCTGCCCCTATGCTGTGCCCTCCTGACCCTACTGTATTATGATCTCCTGCCCCCCTGCACTGTGCCATCATGTACCCCATGTACTGTGTCCTCCTGCACCCCCCCGTGGTCTCATATTTCCCCTGTAATGTGCCTTCCTAGCCCCCCTGTACTGTATCCTCTTGCTTCGCATTTACTGTGCCCTCTTGCCCCACCTGTACTTTGCCCTCCTATCCTCCCTGTACTGCGCCCTCTTGCGCCCCCTGAATTATAACTTCCTGCCCCCCGTAATGTGCCCTCCTATCCCCCCCCCCCTGTCCCCCTGTACTCTGCCCTTCTACTCCCTTGTTTTGATTAGTCTTTGATTTATGGCATGTATTCTCATTATTTAAAATCTATTATATTGAAAGTACTAATAAATATCTGTTTACTTCTATCAACTATTTATACTTCCGTTTTTGAGAGTAGGTGCATAAATTGGGGCAGGCTAATAGAGGCCCCAGTACATTACTTGTGCCCTGATGATATTAAGATGTCCCTGTGGGAGAGTGATATTTATCTTTGTATATCACAGAACTGTGTAGTAATAATGAGGAAATCTACTGAAAATGACACAAGAAGGAGATCTCATAATATGACCACAAGATCCTCGAGAATCCAGAATCCCATCACCCCGTCCCCATCCCTGATCCCTACAAGACACAACACACGTAAGATCCTAGAAGTCACGAAGAAGATGATGGAGCTGCTGACAGGAGAGGTGAGCGGTGCTGGGAATTCTGGGACATTATCCAGTAACAGACAAGGGATGTGTCTGGATGGTGACTGTATCATTGTGTGTGTCAGGTTCCTATAAGGTGTCAGGATGTCACTGTCTATTTCTCCATGGAGGAGTGGGAGTATTTAGAAGGACACAAGGATCTCTACAAGGAAGTCATGATGGACAATCAGCCGCCCCTCACATCACCGGGTAAGAGAACACTTTATTGTAAAGGAGAGAGCAGTATGGCGGGTCCACCTATATCCCCCATCATGTGATGGACACGTAGAAACAATGTATTCAGTCTCAGGATATGGGAGGCAGTGGTGTGGGACCTCTGCAACTTGTCTCATGAGAACATTTAGGTTACCACTGATTAAAGAGAACACCAATATTATGAGTTCTGACCCTTACACTATATAACATTTACTGTATATTACATACCCACGACCCCTGCACTATATACTCTATGTTGTTCATTACATCATTCTGATACTATAAAATTCTAACTGTCGTATCCTATATAATAAGTTGTACATTACATAGTCATGACTTCTTTTTGTACCAATTTCCTACCAGCTGGACATGTTATATCTGATGATTTGATTGGAGCACAGATTTTTATATGTTGATAATAATGTGATAACGTCCTCAAACTTTGGAACCTTAAACAGAAAGTGATAATGATGGAGGAGTCAATAACTCAATGATGGTGGTCTTCAGGATCAGTTCAGTCTTCATCTTGGTTGTTCTCCTCCCATCCTCACTCTCTGACCTCTGGCGGGGCTCAGCCCCGCTGTTATTCATGACTAAATAAGGAAGTGCAGGACACTCGTCCTATAATCCCCTCATCACTGTCACTCCTATAAAAGACAGTTCTCGTTGTTTCCTCACTCTCTGACTAAGGCCCATGAATAAAGAAATTAACTGGTAGGAGATTCAGAGATGTAGGTCTGAAACAACGAATTGATTATGAAAATAGTTGTGAACTGTTTTCATATCTGATTAGTTGGTCAGTCGATTAATTGGCCTGCATACAGAATGCATTATTTCTTTACATATGAGAAAATACAGCTCAGTACACCATCCATACATGTCAGTAAATGCCTGAGAACCTGAATGCATGAGGAGCAATGGCTCATGGGACATGTAGTCCTGGGCAAGAGAAGGAAGCAAGTGATTCTAAAGGCAGAAGTTTTTTTTTATCTTCCTATAGGGGAACTCTATACTTTGCAACTTCCTATAGGGGAACTCTATACTTTACAACTTCCTATAGGGGAACTCTATACTATACTTTGTGGCTTCCTACAGGGGAACGCTAAAAGCAGGAGAAACCAGAGGTACCGGGGGAGGGGTCCAGAATATGAAAATCAGAGCTTCTCTGTGAAAAACCATTACACAGAGCAGGTAAGTATGACAAGTTTGTTTAAAAAAAGGAATCCAACATTTACAATGACTTTAAGGTCTCTGTGCAGGAAAGATCAGCATCTGAACCCAGAGAAGGTGGAGGCTGATAAACTGGAGGTGATACTGTATAAGGCATTACTATTATATTTAGTATTGTGCATTATATTTAAAATTATTATATCCATGAAAACAAGTCTCAGCTTTCAGTACTACTATAATATAAAATCCCCCCCCCCAACCTCTATATAGCTTCATGTGTGACTCCCAGGTAAAATCCCCATATATCCTACTTCTGGGTATATTTATTATTATATATATGATATAAAATATGTTACTTTCACTATTTCACAGTATAAATGAGAATATTCACACAAATATTTGTATGAAAATTATTTGTACATTCGATGAATGGACGAGTGTAGTTCAAAAATTCCACTTTAAAATGAATGTAACTTCTGAGGAAAACTATTTCACTATGTGAAAATTTGATAGATCAAGAAAAGTTTTCTGTTCTGCTCCTGCAAATTTTCCAGTCACTGTGGTTGGAAATGAACGCCGATTTGACCCCGCTAATGGATAGAAAATGTTTATGTTTTTTGGAAAGAAAAATTAGTTTGTGTACAGCCCGCATAAGTGACATCAGGTGCAGGGAGCTTGTACCCACCTACCTGTCTATGACAAGGGAGTCTGTCATCCATCATTTTATATTACACTCCTGTCTGATCATCTGCAAAACAGCATTTTACGTCTTTTTTTACATTTAAAAAAAAAATGTTGATCTCTGATTCTGATATGTAGCAGATTCACCTCTAATAATACATCTATCCGTCTGTTATTCTTAGAATGGATTAAATATCCAACTATATATCTGGATATTTATATGTATCGCTGTATATAGATATTCAAGAATATTAACTAAATTATACACCAACCTTTTTTTGAGGTTTTTATCCAATTAGTCTAAACAATAATCGGGCAACTTATCAATTATGAAAATAATCATTAGTTGCCGCCCTACAGAGGACCCATTTACTAGTTACCCTGAGGGGGGAATTGTAAGATCCTCAGAGACAAAGCTGCCTGATGTGGGCGGAGTCCTGGTTTAGGGGAACCAATCAGCTCATGTCTAGTAATAATTTTTTTATCTCTATTTTAGTAGATGGACGGGAGATGAGGAAAACCTCAGAGGATTGTCTCACTTTGTCTCCAGACTGTGAAGTAGAAGATGAGAACATCCCACAGTATAGTCCAGGAGAAAACCCGACTACCTCAACTGTCCATCCGGCACCACACAGTGTAGATGGACCATCGCATTCCTCTTATCCTGAGGAACCTCAGACTATGAGGCACGGTGTCGTCCTTCCAACATATAAGAGGGCTTCCTGTACTGAGTGTGGGAAGTGTTTCAATTCAAAATCCAATCTTTATGCGCATAAAAGATCTCACACGGGGGAGAAGCCCCATTCCTGTCCTGAATGCAGGAAATGCTTTATACAAAAATCAGACCTTGTCTTACATCAGAGATCTCACACAGGGGAAAAGCCATATTCCTGTCCTGAGTGCGGGAAATGTTTTTCACAGAAGTCTCATCTTTACAGACATCAGCGATCTCACACGGGGGAGAAGCCGTATTCCTGTCCTGAGTGCAGGAAATGTTTTTCAGTGAAGTCCAGTCTTTACACACATCAGAGATCTCACACAGGGGAGAAGCCGTATTCCTGTCCTGAGTGCGATAAATGTTTTTCAGTTAAGTTCCATCTTTTCACACATCAGAGATCTCACACGGGGGAAAAACCATATTCCTGTCCCGAATGCAGGAAATGCTTTATACAAAAATCAGACCTTGTCATACATCAGAGATCTCACACGGGGGAGAAGTCGTATTCCTGTCCTGAGTGCGGGAAAGGTTTTATACAAAAATCAGACCTTGTCATACATCAGAGATCTCACACGGGGGAGAAGCCATATTTCTGTCCTGAGTGTGGGAAATGTTTTTCAGTGAAGTCTCATCTTTACAGACATCAGAGGTCTCACACAGGGGAGAAGCCACATTACTGTCCTGAGTGTGGGAAATGTTTTTCACAGAAGTACAATCTTTCCAAACATCAGCGATCTCACTCGGGGCAGAAGCCTTATTCCTGTTCTGAGTGCGGGAAATGTTTTTCAGTAAAGTCCAGTCTTTACACACATCAGAGATCTCACACAGGGAGAAGCCATATTCCTGTGCTGAGTGTGGGAAATTTTTTTCAGTGAAGTCTTATCTTTCCACACATCAATGATTGCATATGGGGCAGAAGCCATATTCCTGTCCTGGGTGTGGGAAATGTTATCACAGAAGTCCAATCTTTCGAAACATCAGCGATCTCTTATGAGGAAGAAGCCACTCTCCTGCTCTGAGTGAGGGAAATATTCCTCACTAAAGTCCTGTCTTCCTGTACATCAGGGATCCCACACTTGAGATGTATTAGTGCCTTGAGTGTGGAAAATATCTTCTATTTGAATGTTTCTGGACATCACAGCTCTCATGTGGGGAAGAAGCACACCCTGATATACACCTCAGATATACTCCATGGCTGATCTTCATCATGTAAGAAAGAGTTCCAGGGGTGTGGATATTTTTTGAAAAAATGGATTGTCCAAGGAACTAAATCGGGGTCCCAATCTCCTTGTCCCTTATGACAATCTCCTTGTTCCTCATCTACCAGAGAGCTCAGCAGCGGTGTGGGAGTTCTTTGAAAACTACAAGCCGACATCGGCAAAGGACAGAACTCTGTGATTAAATGGCACTGCCGCGCTCTTTTCATAAAGTGGCAACCGGTACGGTGGACTTCTCACCGCACTGCTGTCACACAGATGGCTCAGATCGACATGCCGCTGCAGGAACAGTCAACATTTCCTTTAACCCTTTCACTGCCACATGTTTAACCCCTTCAGTACTGGACACTTTCACCCCCTCCTGCCCAGGCCAATTTTCAGCTGTCAGTCTGTCACACTTTGAATGACAATTGCGTGGTCATGTAACACGGTACCCATAATAAAATGTTATAATAGAGATTTCTTTTGGTGGCAACACTGGGGTTTTTATTTTTTTGTGTTACAAGTAAAAAAGACAGAAAAAAAAAAAAAAAGGTTTTCTTTGTTTCTGTTAATAAATTTTGTAAATAAGTACGTTTTCTCCTTCACTGATGAGTTGGCACTAATATGAAGGACTGATGGGCGGCACTGATAGATGGCACTGATGATGAGGTATGACAAGCATTCCTAATGGGCACTGATTGGCATCCCTGGTGGGCACTGCTGGGCATCACTGGCGATCATCGCTGATGGGCCTGCACTAATAATCAATGCTGAATATCAGTGCAGAGCCCCCTTTCAGGAGAGACGGTGATTGGCTCGCCTCTACTTGCACCTTGTCAGCATGAATAAAGTATAAGCTGATAACCGGCACTTCCTTCTTACGATATGATTAGCTTTGATTGGACACAGCTGATCACATGGTAAAGAGCCTGCGTCATAGGCTCTTCACCGAGATTGGAGATGTAGTGTGTCAGAGCGACACACCACACCACCGATCGTCACGCGCCCGAGCAGCTTATTCTTCTGTATGTCCATATCGAGTCAGGATAATGGAACCCCCGCCTGGCCATCATTCTGCTATAGGCTGGGCGGGAAGGAGTTAAAAAATCATTTGAGGCCTGAAGATTATATAAAATCCCAAAAACATGATATATTTTCTGAAAGCAGACACCATAGAGAATAAAATAGTGGTAATTCAATTTTTTTTTATGTCACACAATATTATCACATAAGTCGAGGAAATGCAAAATCTCAGTAAAAAAAAAAGACAAAATTTTAATTTTAGGGGCACAAAAACACAATAAATTACCCAATTTTGTGGTAATATATAAAATCTGAGGTTGCATCGAGTAAATAGATGCCAAACCTCTCAAATCTTAAATTTGTGTGCACCTGTGAAATGGCGACAAACTTCAATGCCCTATATTTTCTATAGGTGACACTTTAGAAAGCCCCCTATAGGTCATCAGTTTAGTGTTACGGAGGAGGTCTGGTGATAGAAATATTGCTCTCATTCCAGTGTGCAAGGTGATATGTAACTTGTGTATCGCAATCAACGTTTTCAGGCGTAGGCACCCCAATGTGTGAGTTTATGTGGGGATGGGGTCTCAGATATTTTGGGTGGAGGGGTTATGTGCCTGGGTTTAAATAAAATGTTGTACATTTAAAAAGAATCATTTTTTTTTTCATCACATAGAGCAGCCTTTTTCAGCCAGGGTGCCTTGAGGTTTCCTCAGGGACACCTTGGCAAAATGCCAAACAATTGCCCCAAAATTGTATACAATCTGGAGGGTGGATGAGGCCTTTTAGTTACACAAAGCCTCAGGTTTTCATTGTACACCATTACAACCTTCTAGCTGCCGACCTAACGACCAATGACATCATGAGCTGATAAGGAGGATGTCAGTTGCCTGAATATCATCCTTGTGTGACCCTCCCCCGCCTCTCTCCATCAGCTTTGGGGTCTCATTAGCTGAGTGATGGAGAAAAACTGAGGGAGAAGAGAAACATTGGCATACTAGTCAGTACCAGTTTGCAAAAGTGTATTGGCTTTGGAAGAATAAATCACTTATAACGTTGGGTGTCCTACGTGTGTTGATGTTGTTGCATTATGTAGAACTCCATCATTTTAAAGGGCGCCTTGACTGAATAAAGGTTGAGAAACACTGACGTAGAGGACAAAAAGTCCCCTCTGTGATGATTTTTTGGTGGCAGGTTCTCTTTAATGAGACATCGGGGGTCTAAAAGACCCCCAATGTCTCCCCTGTGCTCCACTGAATGTAATGTAATACAGATCACACTGCATTATATTCTTTCCAGGCCTTTATAGTTGGGGTAACTGTCAATGGGGACCCGGAAGTGATGTCATACATGTCGCTTCCAGTTTAGGAACAAGAAGGGAAGGAGAGCGGATGTGTGTCCTCTCTCCTCCCTCCCCTCTACCCATTATCACCCACTATGCTGGTCCCAGATAGGCAAGAGGAGCCCAGGATACATAGCGGGTGTGTGTCAGGGTGGGGGCACTTTACCGGGGGGGGGGGGGGGGTGGGGAAACATTCGCTCATCCAACAAGTAAACATGCTCCTTGCATGTAAATGTCACTTTTTCTGTAGCCTGTCCTCCAGCAAGAATGAGAAAATGTATAGAGCCCCCCAAATATATACCAGACCCTCTGAGTGTAAGATGGATATTAAAGGGAGACCTCACGCAAAAAAGTGTGTGACCCCATCCTCACAACTATGCCTTGGTGGATGTTGGGGTCTGTGAACAGGGGGGCTTATCAGAATTTTGAACCCCTCTATAATTATAGGGGTCCCACATATACTGCTGCTCCCCCACATGAATTAATTTGGGGTACATAGCGCACCTACTCATTCACAAAAAAAGAAATAAAACAATAAAGACTCTCAATGTCTTTTCTTAAAATAAAATCCCCCAAATAAGTCTCTCATTGTAAATCCATCATCAATCACGATGCCAACCACCCACTGACTCCCCAATACCCCCCAATGTCCCGCCACACAGGAGCGATCTCCGACGCTAACACTCGCTGACTGATGGCGTCCTGAGCTGTCACCCACTATATAAAGGAAGGGGCGGGGATAGTAGTGACATCATTGCCCAGATATGGTCATATTCAAACAACAATTTCATGATCTATGCCCCACCCATATGCTTATGTGGCGGGGTGAAGTCGGCGGTTGCTAAGGAAGCAGCTGTTGCTTCCCTAGAAACCAGTGACAGCCAGAAGCCGCCACATTCACCTGCACCAAATGCTGTAAACGCTGGATATTCAGAAGAATGTGGGAGGAGCCAAAGTTCATCCAATCTTCTGTTCAGACTCGGAGCTCCTCCCTAATGTAGATTATTGTCAGTGTGTGGAAGTGATTGTATCTGGCAGACAGGGATCTGTATGTGTGTGTGTGTATCACTGCCTGACACAACACTCCCATCACACACTTCATACAATTTGCCCTAAGTCCTGTGTGGGGGGGTGGGGGGCAGTGGAAGAAGTCATCACACCAAGATTCTAGATTGGAGGATCGCTTGGGGGATCCTCTGAAGTGTGTGGGGATCACTTGTCCTTAGATTGTATCAGATTGTATGGAAGATTTGTATCTGCCTGTCTGTGTGTCCAGCCAGATAAAGGGAGTTTCTCCCTCCAGTGGTGGTCAGCAGTATTGCAGTCTGTAAGTAGCTGGTTTTATATTCCCAGAGAAAGCTCTCCTCTCATTTCGCCTCTGCCAGTCCAAGATCTCACTTCAGTTTGCAAATCACTGTGGGCATGGTTTCCTTGACATCCAATATTGGTGTCATTGAGATAAAATCAGCATCATTGTTGGTCTCAGTGGAATAAAATAAGTCCCATTGTTGGTGTCAGTGAGATAAAATAAGTCCCATTGTTGGTGTCAGTGAGATAAAATAAGCCCCATTCTTGGTGTCAGTGAGATAAAATAAGTCCCATTGTTGGTGTCAGTGAGATAAAATAAGCCTCATTCTTGGTGTCAGTGAGATAAAATAAGCCCCATTGTTGGTGTCAGTGATATAAGTCACATTGTTGGTGTCGGTGAGATAAAATAAGTCCCTTTGTTGGTGTCAGTGAGATAAAATAAGCCCCATTGTTGGTGTCAGTGATATAAGTCACATTGTTGGTGTCGGTGAGATAAAATAAGTCCCTTTGTTGGTGTCAGTGAGATAAAATAAGTCCCATCCGTCCTCTTCCTCCATAGTCACTGTGATGTCTTTTATCTCCAGCAGATGATGATACACACATATATAACATGGAAATGTAGAATATCCCCGTATATTACAATGAGGGAATTTCTGGTCTGTACCACGAGGGGAGTTATTGATGTCAGTAAATGTCGGTTGCAGACATTGTATGTGGGGGGAATGAAATGATAATAAAGGTCGGGATTAGGGAAGATTTCTGTAAGATTTTACACGGGAATGATCAGCGATCCCTCCAGAGACACTATGATGAGTCTCACAATAGGGGTCTGAAAGGGACGGGATTTTGGGGGGATGAGATTGTGAACCGGGAAAGACTTTTTTATCAAAAAGATGTCCAGAAATCAAAATGAGTTTTTCTGCTGAATACAATTGCTCCGGCTGGACTGAATATTGATATTGAACTGTTTGCTTTTTATTCATATGTTTTATGCTTTTTTTTTTAATATAGTTTTACAAGTTATTGATTATAAATAACATTTTGTATGAATTTAGTGATATATAATGACATAGAAGATACATATGTTATTCTCCGCTAAAAAAGGCTAAGGAATCTGGGCGGGGGTAGGAGAGATTTATAGGACCTCTTCATCTGTCTATATCCCTCCTGGACAAAGATTGGAAATTTCCAATCCAAACACATCGGATGTCACCAGGTTAGGAAAGGCGCCTTCTCTGGTTACATCTAAGCGGTATCTGGCCCGGCCATGCTTCGGGGTATCTGTGACCAGGACCCTGTCGGTGGATTAGCACTTCTGCTCCTTATGTCGGTAGTCCCCATATAGTGCTATAGAGGCATCTATTGCTTCACAGGCACCACAAACTCTGTGGGACTACAGGGCCCAGCACACCTAGTCATCTACAGCTGGGGCTTTTCTGAGTAAGCGTTGCCAGGTTACCCCAGGAGTTGTCTGACACTTTGTTATCAAAAAGTTTTATTGGAACTATTGTGTTGTGGATTCAGATATTTTGTCCATAGTGCAAAAGCTTCCCGAATATTTATTATTTGTAGATGAACCATTTACGGGGCCGGAACATTCTCTTCATTTTGGAGATAAATATGGTCCTCTAAACAAACAGCACTCACTGACGATAAATAGACAAGACAATGACCATCCTGACCATACATGGCCTACAAAGGGCAATTATTACACTACACAGGCAGCCAATGGGCAAACATTGCAATATGCAGCCAACACAATGATGGAGTGCAGGGGTCAGGAGTATGGAGCATAGAGCCCCTTACATTGCTGGTCTGGAGGAAGAAAACATTCCCTGGCCTGCCATGAAGAATATGTTCCATCATTGGTGTCAGAGGGAGGAAAATACTGAGGGTTCTGAGGGAAGTAGAGGAGCTGAGGAGTCTCTAAGGAGGTAGTGGAACTAAAAGACTCTGGGAGTCTCTGAGGGTGTACTGTATCTGAAGGACTCTGGGACCCCTGAGGAGGAAGTGTAGTTGAAGGACTTTGGGACCCTCTTAGAAAGTATTAGGGCTGAACAATTCTGAGATGTTAGTGGGGCTGAGGGGTCAGAGCTCTGAGGGGGTAGTGAGGCTGCAAGCTTCTGAGGTAAGAGGGGGTTTAGGGCTCATAAAGGCTCTTGGTCTCTGATGGTCCTCCCCCCCCCACCTGCACTTATTTTTCTGACCTTCTTAACCACTTGCGGTCCACCAATTGTCAAATGGCGGCTGCAAAGTGGTTTCAAAATCCTGATCGGACGTCATAGGACGTCCTCAGGATTTTGAGCGGGGGCGCGCATTGCGGCGAACGTTGATGCGAGTAGAGGAGAGCCGATTGGCTGCTCCTCTGACAGGGGCAGCCCCCCGAGGATGCCCACACTGGACCACCAGGGACACCACCAGACCACCAGGGATGCCCAGCACCAGGTATGCCACCCTAGACCACCAGGGATGCCAGTCAGTGCCCACAATGGATGCCAATCAGTGCCCACAATGGGCATCACTGATTGGCATGCATTATTGTTTGGCACTGATTGGCATCCATCAGTACAAAACAATGCAATACAATGTCGCTTATCAGTGCCCATCCGTGCCGCCTATCAGTGCCCATCCGTGCCACCTATCAGTGCCCATCCATGCCCATCTGTGCCGCCTATCCATGCCTATCTGTGCCGCCTATCCATGCCCACTCATGCCGCCTATCCATGCCAATCCATGCCAGCTATCAGTGCCAATTTGTGCCACCTATCAGTGTCCATCCGTTTCGCCCATCAGTGCCGCCTATCAGTGCCCATCAATGCCACCTCAACAGTGCCACTTCATTGGCGCCAGCTCATCAGTGCTGCCTTATCAGTGCCCGTCAGTGCAGCCCCATCAGTGAAGAAGAAAAAGTACTTATTTACACAGTTTTGAAACTGAAACAAAAAAAAAAACATTATTTTTCAAAATTTTCGGTCTTTTTTTATTTGTTTAGCAAAAAATAAAAACCGTAGAGGTGATCAAATACCACCAAAAGAAAACTCTATTTGTGGGAAAAAAATTATAAAAATTTCATTTGGGTACAGTGTAGCATGACCGCGCAATTATCATTCAAAATGCGACAGCGCTGAAAGCTCAAAATTGGTCTGGGCAGGAAGGTGTTTAAGTGCCCGGTATTGAAGTGGTTAAAAGCAAGTGAAAGAGGCCATCTCACTGGTCAATAATTATGTTGCAGGATACAAAATAGACCAAGATCAAGAGAACAAATCCATCCCCTGCTGCCCCTAGCCTACCCACACTGGGCTGCTATTGGAGGGAAGAGAACAGACTCCTCCCCCCACAGCTTTTTACTCCACCATCAGCATCCTTCTGCTATCCAATCCAATCCCTTCTCTTACTACAGAGAGTGACAGTGACATCACTCCTGTTCTTAAATGCCTGAAACCTCTCCTATTACCCCTGTTACTGCCGCAGCCATGCCCTAAAGGGTGTGGCAATAATACATGGACCACAGCTATGGAACGCTCTACCCAAGGACATCCACTCAGAAGAAAACCATCTGGCATTCAGGAAGAAGCTCAAGACCCATCTCTTCTGAAGACCCAGACAGACACTGGTGACATAAAAATGGTTTCAGCACTGTCCCTAATCTGTGATGTATGAAAAAAAGCACACGCTTAAAAAAATCATGGTCTAGAGCATGTCTTGAAGGCTATCCGTGAAAAAGGTGTGTTCTCATGTGCCTTGTATAATGGACCAAAAATATTGTTTAGAACATACAAGTGGGTCATGGCACATCTACATTCCAAATTTTGCAGTTAAGATGCTCATACACTACACAATCTGATTGAAGTGCAATCTTTACACACATCAGAGATCTCACACTGGTGAGAAGCGGTATTCCTGTCCTGAGTGCGGGAAATATTTTTCACAGGAGACCAGTCTTTACACACATCAGAGATGTCACACAGGGGAGAAGCCACTTTCCTGTCGTGAGTGCGGGAAATGTTTTTCAAACAAGTACAATCTTTACACACATCAGAGATCTCACATGGGAGAGAAAACTTTTTCCTGTCCTGAGTGCATGAAATATTTTTCACGGAAGTCCCATCTTTACACACATCAGAGATCTCACACGGGGGGAAACCTTTTTCCTGTCCTGAATGCGGGAAATGTTTTTCAGATGAGGCCAATCTTTCTAGACATCGGAGATCTCACACAGGGAAGAAGCCATATTCCTGTCCTGAGTGCAGGAAATGTTTTTCACGGAAGCCCCATCTTTACACACATCAAAGATCTCACACGGGGGAGAAGCCTTATTCTTGTGCTGAATGCGGGAAATTTTTTTCAGATGAGGCCAATCTTTTCAGACATCAGAGATCGCACACAGGGGAGAGAAGCCATATTCCTGTCCTGATTGTGAGAAATGTTACTAACAGAAGACCCATCTTTACAAATATCAGAGATCTCACACGGGGGAGAAGCCACTTTCCTGT
Organism: Lithobates pipiens; assembly: GCF_037356315.1. Classification (NCBI taxonomy): domain Eukaryota; kingdom Metazoa; phylum Chordata; class Amphibia; order Anura; family Ranidae; genus Lithobates; species Lithobates pipiens. The sequence continues at coordinate 627,740,221 of NW_027507758.1, forward strand.
CCTGAGTGAGGGAATTGTTCCTCACTGAAGTCCTGTCTTCCTGTACATCAGGGATCCCACACAACCCTTGAGGTGTATTAGTGCCTTGAGTGTGGGAAATGTCTTGTATATGAATGTTGCTGGACATCACAGCTCTCATGTGGGGAAGAAGCACACCCTGATATACACCTCAGATATACTCCATGGCTGATCATCATGTAAGAAACAGTTGTTCTTTGAAGGCAGTGATGTCTTTAATTAATATATGGCTCCTTATCAGGCTTTACAATCAAATGGGATAAATTGGTTGTTCTACCTGTAGACTCCCTGGTGACCAATCTGTCAAATTCAGCCTCCCCAATAGCTGTAGTCTCTACTTTTAAATATCTAGGCGTACAAGTTACATCACAAGTAAATACATATGTAGAGAGGAATTTAGTCCCATTATTTAAGCGGTTTAAGCAAGTGGGGAATAGTTGGAGTAAACTCCCTTTAACGATAATAGGTAGAGTAAATTTTATAAAGATGATATGAATGCCACAATTATTATATTTGTTGCATAACTGTCCAGTATGGCTCCCTCTGAAATGTTTTAAACAAATAGATACGCTGTTTAGAGAACTTATTTAGAGATATAAACACCCCCGGATTAGATTGGAAAGCTTGCAGCTGCCCAAAGATTAAGGAGGGCTGGCTGGTCCGAATGCCAGATTGTACCATCCGGCATCCCAACTTCAGCAATTAAATGGATGGAGTGGTATAGAGTATGAGGATCCCATACAGCAAATAATATTAACTCAGCTGCCACCGGTACAGTTAATAGTAGCTTAGCGTTTCTATAGTAAACGTAATTATTCTACGTATAATTTGATACATAAGATTTGGACTATTATTCAAAAAGAAACTCATTATGAGGGATATACCCAATACATGCCTATATGGGATCATTTGCAATTGCCTGAGGTTGCGAAGCTTAAAAATGTTGATCCATGGAAGAAGGCTGTAATTCTGCTTCTTTGTCAACTTTTTGATAATGATGTTTTGCAACCATTTCATAAACTGGCAGAAAAATATAATTTGTCTAATAAATGATTTCTTCAATATCTACAACTATGACATGCTTTGCAGAATCAAACAAGGACTTTTTTATTAAAATACGATCATACCTTCATCAATTTTAACTCTGGCAGTAACTGCAAAACATTCTAAACAGGAACTTAAAGGGAGTATATATTCTTCTTTTCAAACAACCGATTAATCCACTAGAGAACAGCTTAGGGTGGGGGTGTAGGGATCTAACAGCTATTTATTATCCATACAGCCCACTATACCCCTTTTAAATGTATACTCTTGGGGTAAAGCACCAAACTGTCCAAGGTGCATCTCTGATACAGGTACACATATACATATGCTGTGGTGATGTCCTAAATCAGATGACTGATGGGAGGGTGTTTTTGACATATTCATAGTTACATAGTTAGTAAGGTTGAATAAAGACACCAGTCCATCCAGTTCAACCTGAATGAGTGTCTACCCCTATCCCTGTACATTTCACACTCACATTGGCCCCTACCCTCAAGGAGCCCACAATCCAAAGTCCCCATTCATATACTAGGGCCAATTTTTGGACAGAAGCTAATTAACCTACCTGCATGTCTTTGGAGTGTGGGAGGAAACCAGAGTACCCGGAGGAAACCCACGCAGGCACAGGGAGAACATGCAAACTCCAGGCAGGTAGTGTCGTGGTTGGGATTCGATCCAGCGACCCTTTTTACTGCTAGGTGAGAGTGCTAACCACTACACCACTGTGCCGCCCAACATGCCGCAAGATGTACAACGAGTCCCCTCTCCACACCGCCGGGCATCGTACCTATTAATTTAATGAGGATTGGGGATTATACCCTGTCCAAATTACCTAACAACTAGCTTCGTGACCCAGGTACTCAACAAGACAATACACGGGCACTCAACAAGACAATACACGGGCGGTGATCGCGACTGCCGGGCACTTGTATCAGCTCTGTGGATAAGCAGGGGGCGACGTAATGATCTGTGTATTCTGAGAGCGGTATTACGTCACCCCCCGCTCATCCACGGAGCTGATACAAGTGCCCGGCAGTCGCGATCACCGCCGGGCTCCCTGTATAGAGTTGCCACCTCATCCCTTTAAACCCGAACACATATGAATTACACGGGTACTGAGGCTAATTTCATGCAGATAAGGCACCAAGTGAGTTTAATTATCACCTTAATCAGCCACAGAAACCGTGTAATTACTATGTGTTCGGGTTTAAAGGGATGAGGTGGCAACTCTATGCAGGGAGCCCGGCGGTGATCGCGACTGCCGGGCACTTGTATCAGCTCCGTGGATGAGCGGGGGGCGACGTAACATGAAGGTGATTCACGCAGATGAGTCATGTTGCTGCAGTACAACTACGCAGCTGGTCGGCAAGCGGTTAATGTATGAACCGCTGCAGCGCATTCGTCTTAATAAATCACCCCCCAGTATGTTATGTTTAAGACTGTTCACAATCTGTTTTTAGTTTTTTTACACATTTTTGGATTGAATGTAAAAAAAAGGAGATGTTATGGAGTTCTAATATACAAATACAGGGACTCTATTGTAATGTGCTCTATGGTAATATCGCATTGCTTGTACTTCCTGTTTCCTGTTCCTGTTATACAATTCAATATGACTCCTCAAACAGCTTGCAGTGTCTTAATTTCTATACTGTAAAATGCTGCGTAAACTGTTTGCGCTATATACAGTGGTGTGAAAAAGTGTTTGCCCCCTTCCTCATTTCCTGTTCCTTTGCATGTTTGTCACACTTAAGTGTTTCGGAACATCAAACCAATTTAAACAATAGTCAAGGACAACACAAGTAAACACAAAATGCAATTTGTAAATGAAGGTGTTTATTATTAAAGGTGAAAAAAAATCCAAACCATCATGGCCCTGTGTGAAAAAGTGATTGCCCCCCTTGTTAAAACATACTATAACTGTGGTTGTCCAGAGTTCAATTTCTCTAGCCACACCCAGGCCTGATTATTGCCACACCTGTTCACAATCAAGGCATCACTTAAATAGGAGCTGCTTGACACAGTAAGGTCCACCAGAAGATCCTTAAAAGCTACACATCATGCCGAGACCCAAAGAAATTCAGGAACAATTGAGAAAGAAAGTAATTGAGATCTATCAGTCTGGAAAGGGTTATAAAGCCATTTCCAAAGCTTTGGGAATCCAGCGAACCACAGTGAGAGCCATTATCCACAAATGGCGAAGACATGGAACAGTGGTGAACCTTCCCAGGAGTGGCCGGCCGCCCAAAATTACCCCAAGAGCGAAGCGACGACTCATCCAAGAGGTCACAAAAGACCCCACAACAACGTCCAAGGAACTGCAGGCCTCACTTGCCTCAGTTAAGGTCAGCGTTCATGCCTCCACCATCAGGAAAAGACTGGGCAAAAATGGCCTGCATGGCAGAGTTCCAAGGAGAAAACCACTGCTGAGCAAAAAGAACATCAAAGCTCGTCTCAATTTCTCCACAACACATCTTGATGATCCCCAAGACTTTTGGGACAACATTCTGTGGACTGATGAGACAAAAGTGGAACTCTTTGGAAGGTGTGTGTCCAAGTATATCTGGCGTAGAAGGAACACTGCATTTCATAAAAAGAAAATTATACCAACAGTAAAATATGGTGGTGGTAGTGTGATGGTCTGGGGCTGTTTTGCTGCTTCAGGACCTGGAAGACTTTCCGTGATAAAAGGAACTATGAATTCTGCTGTCTACCAAGAGATCCTGAAGGAGAATGTCCGACCATCTGTTCGTGTACTCAAGCTGAAACGAACTTGGGTTCTGCAGCAGGACAATGATCCTAAACACACCAGCAAGTCCACCACCGAATGGCTGAAGAAAAACAAAATGAAGACTTTGGAGTGGCCTAGCCAAAGTCCTGACCTGAATCCTATTGAGATGTTGTGGTATGACCTTAAAAAGGCCGTTCATGCTCGAAAACCCTCTAATGTAACTGAATTAGGACAATTCTGCAAAGATGAGTGGGCCAAAATTCCTCCAGGACGCTGTAAAAGCCTCATTGCACGTTATCGCAAACGCTTGGTTGCAGTTGTTGCTGCTAAGGGTGGCCCAACCATTTATTCGGTTTAGGGGGCAATCACTTTTTCACACAGGGCCATGATGGTTTGGATTTTTTTTCACCTTTAATAATAAACACCTTAATTTACAAATTGCATTTTGTGTTTACTTGTGTTGTCCTTGACTATTGTTTAAATTGGTTTGATGTTCCGAAACACTTAAGTGTGACAAACATGCAAAGGAACAGGAAATGAGGAAGGGGGCAAACATTTTTTCACACCACTGTAAATCCTGTATAATAATAATACTTGAAACTACCATGTCCACACCAAGAGACGTTTTCTTCAGCTGCAGTTGCTCTGAGCTCCACAATGTGGTGATCTCACTTTTACCCAGTAATTACAGACAGGAAGTGATGTCAGATACAGACAGGAAGTGATGTCAGCTAAAGAAAGGACATCCCAATTGGAAGGATGTAGAGAGAAGACAATGCTCGATCTGGCGGCAGAGGAGGTAATATGTAGATTAACTCCTTCAGGGGGATCAGTCGATGATTAATATATCTTGCTTCCAAATCTGGCCATACATGGTTTAGTTTTATCGTTCAGCCAGCAGGATGAATGACAAAAACTGAACCCATTCCCCCATCCACACATTGAATCTTCCCATCTGCACTATTGTCTTCTGACAATGGGGGGCGCTCCTCCGCTCTCTGAATACACAGATCAGTGATGAAGCTATTGGCTGCAGCCGTTGATGGAGTGACTTTTATCCGGCAGTGACCACACATGGATGGAAATGTGACCGATCCCTGCTGAACCAGCTGAATTTCCATGTCTCTATGGTCACCATAAGTGAGTCCCCCCCCCTCATCTCCTTCCTTATTTAAGTCATGCTGAGATCATCTCCCATTGGCTGAGCGATATTCTCATTTGTCTCTGAGCTCCTTCTTGCTATTCCTCGTCCTGCCTGTTGTTTCCTTGGATTGATTTTCTGTGTAGTGACCCCGGCTTCATCTCTTGGATGCGCTCGTCTGTTGCTTGTCCTGACCTTTATCCTGATTCCTGGATCTCCTCCTCATCTCTCCTCCATATCCTCTTACACAGCTTTTCTCCACACCTGCAGTGATCCTGGGGGGTGGAAACTTGGCACCAGCACTCCGCAAAATCCATCCCCACCATGAGGAGCTCTGGAGAAAAAAGGGATCCCTTTGTCCTCCTCCCACAAAGATGACAGGGCGGGTTTTAGTAAGGAAGGGTTGTGGCCTTGACAGGACAGGGTGGGTCATGTGTAAATTATGGGGTGCGGTGAGTTTAGTCAGGCCTAGGGCAGCACAAAACCTAAATACACCATTAAATGACAAAGGTGAATGATAGAAGGTTATGCCCATAGAATATAATGGGAAGGAAAATATTAACAGACAAATCTGAGAAGCTCAGCAATTTCCCCTTTCCTACAGGTGTTCCTCCAGTAGAGTAGCAGATTGTATGATTGTAATTATTTGGGATTACAGCTGTTTTCTATGGAATGATAGATAAATGATAGAAAAGAATGGCCATAGAGTATAATGGGAAGCAAGATGTGACCCGGAGTCAGAACCATTGGTCATATCAGATTAATCTTTAGCAGACATACTCTCCAAGTTCAGTGGGGATCTTTAAAATCAAGAGTAACTGAATTAATATTGTTTTCTAAGGAATGAAGGAATGAAATGCCCAGAGTAGAATGTATATCAACTTTTTTGCAGGCAAACCTGAATGATATAGCACGTTAAAGGGACATGCAGTGGCGTCACTATGGGTGGGGGGGGGGTAGGGGGGCGGTTGCAGCCGTCACCCGGCTGACACCAGGCCGCGGCTCCCTCTTTCCCTTCCAAGATCTCTGTAATCCCTTCAACTCCATGCGATGGCGGGGAAGGTGGGGGTGGAGGAAGTGAGACAGAGAGGTTTCCGTTACATCAGAGGGGGCGGGGTCACCCATACGTCACTGGGGAACCCCTGGCTCCCCTCACCAGCGTCAGAGGGGCGGGGTCAGGTGACGGATGGCCCCCCCTCCTAATATAAGAAACGTCAGCGCTGGGATCTCCGCAGTGTCTCCGCAGTGGAGACAGAAGACGGATGTATGGTCAGCGCTGGACTGAGAGATCCCCCGTCGCTGGATATGATCATCCATCGCTGGACCCCGGAGATTCGTCGCTGGATAGCAAGAGTGGATTAGCACCGCTGGAATCTTTTTTGTTATTTTTTTTATTTTTAATAAAGGAATTTTTCAAAAGTGTGTTTGTCTTATTTAACCATTTTTACACTTTCTTTGTGAAATGGTAGGGGTACTTTTGTACCCCCTTACCATTTCAAACATGGGGGGCCGGGATCTGGGGGTCCCCTTGTTAAAGGGGGCTTCCAGATTCTGATAAACCCCCCGCCCCCAGACCCTCACAACCACCGGCCAGGGTTGTGAGGATGAGGCCCTTGTCCTCATCAACATGGGGACAAGGTGCTTTGAGGGGTCACAGATCCTGAAAGCATCCTCCCAATGTTGAGGGTATGTGGCCTGGTACGGTTCAGGAGGGAGGGGGCCGCTCTCTCGTCCCCCCCTCTTTTCCTGCGGCCTGCCAGGTTGCGTGCTTGGATAAAGGGTCTGGTATGGATTTTTAGGGGGACCCCCACGTCAATTTTTTTTTTTAATTTGATGCGGGGTTCCCCTTAATATCCATATCAGACCTGAAGGGTCTGGTATGGATATTTAGGGGGACCCCCACATCAATTTTTTTTTAAATTTGACACGGGGTTCCCCTTAATATTCATGTCAGACCTGAAGGGCCTGGTAATTGAATTTAGGGGAACCCCCACGCTTTTTTTTTTTTTTATCAATGAATGAATGAATTGTCAGCTAATACAGAGTACACTCATTGAGTGTTCTATGTATTATGGGGAGCCAACAATATAGCGGCAAGTGATTTTAAAAGACTTTTTTTCCTGCACAAATGACACTTTGTGCAGGGACAGTTCTAAGCACCAGAAACATGCGCCCCTTCACAGGCATACTATAGATACCCCCCAGCTACGAAATTTAAAGGAATATTACACTTTTATTGTTTCACTTTAATCATTATTCAAATCACTGCTCCTGAAAAAACGGCCGTTTTTAAAACTTTTTTTTGCATTGATCCATGTCCCCTGGGGCAGGACCCGGGTCCCCAAACACTTTTTAGGACAGTAACCTGCATATTACACTTTAAAATTAGCACTTTAGATTTCTCCCATAGACTTGTATAGGGTGTTCCGGCTTTTCGAATTTGCCGCGAACAGCCCAAATTGTTCCCTGTTTGCTGAACAGGCAATGTTCGAGTCGAACATGAGCTCGAATCGAACTCAAAGCTCATCCCTAGTCCTGAGATAGTTTATCTGAAGTTATTGGGGAATTTTTTTAGGTGACATAATGTGATATAATGAGTTTGTTTAGATACAGAGATGTAAAGATTTAAATATACGGCATTATGATTGGTTAAATTTATGTTAAAGGAAATACGTCATTTGAACATGTACCCCTTTTTGGTCGAAAATGGTTGGTAATGCCCATCTTTCATTCATATTTAACACCCTGTCTGAGGGAATAAACCCGAACAGTGTATGGTAAATCAACATGTGTTTTGTCAATTATTTATATACGCTGTTCCCTATGCATAGAAGATTTTGGGCGAGAGCAACGTTATCGGCCGACGATGAGGTAATTATAATGGATGACTATTGAAAACCAACTCTGGGTGACCTCAAAGGCCATCCTATAGGGTTACTGAATGGGGAAAAAGTTGGAGACAAGAAAGAGGGACAAGGAGGACACCACATTAGGTGTCCTCCTTGGTAGTCCAGAGTGAACTGGGGTAACACCTGTCATTCCATATGCACCCAATCGGGTTTAGTAACTCTGGAATATATGAATGTATGATCGAGATCTGGGCTAGTTGAGCAGCTTCATAGTATAATAGGTTTGTAAGACCAAGACCGCCTTTTTCACAAGCATGAAGTCGGACCCTCTTAGCCCTTGTACACACGATCGGAGATTCCGACGGAATGTGTCCGATCGGACCGTTTTGTCGGATATTCCGACTGTGTGTGGTATGCATCGGACTGTTTCCGTCGGAATATCCGTCGGACCAAATTTTCCAACTTGCCGGAAATATTTTCCGACAAAATGCTCCGATCGGACATACTCCGATCATGTGTAGAGAATTCCGATCGGACAAAGTGCCACGCATGCTCAGATCAAATTCCTACATCAAAGCTATTGGCTACTAGCCTGAACATAGTCCCGTCGTAACGAAATAACGTCATCACGTTCTGAACGATCGGTTTTTCCAACAACTTCGTCCGACCATTTGTATACAACAGTTTCGGACAAAATCCGACTGACAAAATCCTACGGACCAAATCCGACGGATTTGGTTGTCGGAATCTCCGATCGTGTGTACATGGGCTAAGTCTTCTTTAGAACCACAAATGAAGTCAATAATTTTCACCTGAAAATGCTGTAGATGGTCATTAACAATAGGGAAGGGTAGGGAGCGGAAGAGGTATAGTACACGTGGGAGCAAAGTCATCTTATTGGAATGAACCCAACCTAGCCAGGACAGGTGGAGTTGTGCCCATTGTTTTAGATGTGCTTCTAATTTCTTGTATATTGCGGGGGGAGGTTGGCTACATACAGTTGGTCTATGCTGGTGGCTAGATTCACCCCCAGGTAAGGAATGACTGAATCACTACAAGCCAAGTCACAGTGATCTTTCACACGTGTGACTAGTGTGTCCGGGTCCGTGATATGTAATGCCTGAGATTTGGACATGTTGATGTACAGGCCAGAGATCCCACCAAAATCATCCAGTAATGGACAGATGTTGGGGGTGGAGATTAAAGGGGAAGTGACAAATAAAAGGAGATCATCAGTGAAGAGGGCGCATTTATGATGTTGTGGGCCGCACTGTACTGTGTTTATTAATGAATTATGCAACCCGAACCATCTGCAAATTTATATACAACATACACAAGTGCTTTGTGCTCAAGATGCTGTTCCCTGCAGATCAACTGCTTCCACTTTGCAGCCACTTTTTTATTCTTATAAGGTTTGCTGCTATATTAAATAAACTAGAAACCTGTGCAAATTCATGTAAACATACAATCTTTTGTACTCAATATAGTGTTCTCTGCAAGTGCACTGCTTCCACTTTGCACCTACTTCTCCAAAAAAAAAAAATCCACAAATCAATAAAACATTGATAACGTGTGAAAGTTCTCGGTGCTCCAAACTGTGCCAGCTGTAGTGTAGCCACGGCCTTCTTCAACATTTGACGGTGAGGGCGCCCCCTTAGTGATGATCTTTATTGATTTGTGTATTTTATTTTTTTGCAAAATCAGTTTGACGTAGATGTAAAGTGGAAGCAGTGGAATTGCAGAGAACACTATATTGAGCACAAAATATTGTATGATTACATGGATTTGAACAGGTTTTTAGTTTATTTAATATAGCAGCAAATATTATAAGATTAACCACTTTCAGATCGGACCATTTTGCTGGCTTAAGACCAGACCACTTTTTGCGATTCGGCACTGCATTGATTTAACTGACAATTGTGCGGTCGTGCGACGTGGCTCCCAAACAAAATTGACATCCTTTTTTTTTTCCCACAAATAGAGCTTTCTTTTGGTGGTATTTGATCACCCCTGCGGTTTTTATTTTTTGTGCTATAAACAAAAACAGAGCGACAATTTTGAAAAAAACACATTATTTTTTACTTTTTGTTATAATAAATATCCCCCAAAAATATATAAAAAAACATTTTATTCCCTCAGTTTAGGCCGATATTCTTCTACATATTTTTGGTAAAAAAAAATCACAATAAGCGATTATTGATTGGTTTGCGCAAAAGTTATAGCGTTTACAAAATAGGGGATAGTTTTATGGCATTTTTATTAATAATTTTTTTTTACTAGTAATGGTGGCGAACAGCAATTTTTTTTGTGACTGCGACATTATGGCGGACACATTGGTCATTTTTGGGACCATTGTCATTTATACAGCATTCAGTGCTATACAAATACAGTGATTCCTGTGTAAATGACACTGGCAGTGAAGGGGTTAAGTGTTCCTAGGGGCGTGTTACTAACTGTGGGGGGCTGGACTTTGTTTTAGTGAACACTGATCTCTGTTCCAATCACATGGAGCAGAGATCAGCGTCACTTGTTGCTAGGCAGAACGGGGAGATGCTGTTTACAACGGCATCTCCACATTCTGCCGCCCCGTGAGATGATCGCGGGTATGCCCGCGGCGATCGAGTCCGCGGGACCCGCGACCGGACTCACGGAGGTCCCGACCGGCATGCGAGCAAGGCGGCATATAAAAATGGACATAACCGTACGCCAATATGCCTGCCGGTGCCATTCTGCCGACGTACATCGGCGTGCGCCGGTTGGGAAGTGGTTAAAGAAGTAGGTGCAAAGTGGAAGCAGTGGATCTGCAGGGAACAGCATCTTGAGCACAAAGTACTTTATGATGTATATAAATTTGCACATGGATCAGTTTACTTCATTTATTAATTAACACTATAAGTTCAATGAAGTAGGTGTAAAGTGGAAGCAGTGGATCTGCAGAGAATATTATTTGAGCCCCTAGCACTTTATATATGAATGTCTCCACATATTGTAGTGTATTTGTGATGATTTATGTGCACACACAATAGGACAGCGCTGTGACACATAATGCTTTTCTAGTTGATAAAGGGAACACTTACCTTTGTTACAGCAGCAGTCCGGTATAAGTTATTTCTATAGTTATTTGAGTTGTTACACATAGCGCGGGTTTTATTCTATTTATATTGGGGATATAATTGCCCAAATCTGGGGATCAGGAGCCATTTCCACCCTTTACTCTCGGCTGGGGCTCTTTGTATCCATATAACAGATGTTCTACATGACTAAATCTGACATCAATTTTACTGCAAAATCAAAGAGGCCTAAATGTCTCCCACCCCGAGCAGTAATATATTTCTATCCCCCTTGGTGGGAGTTGAGATGACCCATCTATAAGGATATACAGTACATACACACACAGCACAAGACCGTGTTCACTAGGGGTGCTGATATAAATCGCTGCATCGCAATTCAGGTGTGCCCAATGCGGCATCGATGCATGCAACCATAGAAATCGATTGCCGTGATGTCATTGCCCCGCTCCTCCCAGGAGAGCGCTCCGAGCATAAAGTTCTGTACAATGCCCCCCTCTCTCCTCTCACTTCCAGCTCTCATCGCGTCAGCGGAGAATTCTCAGCCCCGCCCGCTGACTGTCACTATTAAATGAGTAGAGAGACGGGCAAAGGCTGAAAATTCCCTGCTGACGTCAGGAGAGACGTGAGACTTTCTTCTTTCCTGCTGCTGCATTACTGTCACCATCGGCTCCTGCTTCTACCCACAGCTATCTGTGTCCCTGCAGAGCCCTCTGGCAGAACAGAGAAAGGTGTTGAGAAACAGGACTACAGAGTCCCAGACAAGCCTGCAAAGCAGCCAGCTAAGAAACCAGCCAGGGAGGGACATGCTGCTTTATGTACACAAGATGTCCTCTCCATCCACTCTGCTCTCACACACTGCTGGGGGAGATGTACAGGACATGCAGGAGGACACAGTGGAGTGAGGGATTGCATTACTGTCCTGCATTCTGTACCCTCCTGCATCCTATGTCCTGCAGTGACTTACACCCTTCTCCAGTACCCTGCACCCTGTACCACATGTCCTGCATTCTGCACACTGTACCCTTCCCCTGCACCTCACGTCCCACATTCCGCATCCTACTCCTGCATTCCATGTCCTGCAGTGACCTATATGCTTCTCTGGTACCCTCTACCCTGTGTCCTGCGTTATGTGGTGACCTGCACCCTTCTTCGGTATCCTGTACCCCATGTCCAACATTCTGCACACTGTACCCTTCCCCTGCACCCCATGTCCTGTGTTCTGCAGTGAACTGCACTCCTTTCCGGTACCCTGTACCCCATTTCCTGTGTTCTGCATCCTGCATTACATCGTGTCAAGCACTCTCCTGCACCATGCTCCCCATGTCTTGCATTCTGCACACAGCCCAACATATCCTGAACCATTCTTCTGCACCTTGCAACCCTATTTCCTGCATTCTGTACCCCACAAATTACTCGCTAATTACTTTCCCTGCCCCTGGCACTGATAACCCACACTTCCCTTAAGTGACTTCCTCTCCTCTCCCTCATCTCCTTCATTATGTAAGTTATGCTGAGATAATCTCCCATTGGCTAAGCAATATTCTCATTTGTCCCTGAGCTCCTTCTTACTATTCCTCGTCCTGCCTGTTGTTTCCTTGGATTGATTTTCTGTGTAGTGACCCCGGCTTCATCTCTTGGATACCCTCGTCTGTTGCTTGCCCTGACCTTTATCCTGATTCCTAGATCTCCACCTCATCTCTCCTCCATATCCTTTTATACAGCTTTTCTCCACACCTGCAGTGATCCTGGGGGTGGAAACTTGGCACCAGCACTCAGCAAAATCCATCCCCACCATTAGGAGCTCTGCAAAATATTGTCTGCTATTTACACTCCGTTTCTCTGCACGTCACCTGATCACATGAAAGCTTACTTTCACAGATGCTTGACAGATTTCTGTATGGTAAAGGTCAAAGTTCACTCTTCAGTTTAGGAGAGGTAGAACACAACCAGGAACAATGATTTGGTTTGCACGGGAGCCTCATATAGAGGACCCCTCAAATCTCCCCATCCAAATGTCCCTCCATCCAGAGTCTATATGTCCTATGACATCACACTGACCTCACAGCTCTTCCTCCCAATGTCCCTCCATCTAGAGTCTATATGTCCTATAATATCACACTGACCTCACAGCTTCTCCTCCCAATGTCCCTCCATCTGGAGTCAGAGAATCTTATAACATCACTCTGACCTCACAGCTCCTCCTCCAAATGTCCCTCCATCTGGCTTTTTTGTACTGATGCTCTTAGGATGTGAGCAGACCCTTGGCATCCTCACTAGCATAGTAGGACTGTTGGACCTGCGTTGTATGTAATGACATCAGAATGCCTGCTACAAGCTTTTAACCTGCATATTGTGGGGGTCCAGTGTTGGTAAATCATACCTCAGTCTGAAGTGCAGCTTTAAAAAAAAGTAAAAATGAGTGAGGAGGATTCTGGGAATATCATAAAAATTTTACTATTTGTGTTCAGCTCTAGAATTTTCTTCCTGTGAAGTCTGGAGATCATATGACCATCACATTGCCTTCACCTCCCTCCCTGATAGAATAGAGAAATACAGAGAAGATTCTAGAAGTCACCAGAGATCAAAGAGGAGAGGTGAGCGGTGCTGGGAATTCTGGGACATTATCCAGTAACAGACAAGGGATGTGTCTGGATGGTGACTGTATCATTGTGCGTTTTAGGTTCCTATAAGGTGTAAGGATGTCACTGTCTATTCCTCCATGGAGAAGTGGGAGTATTTAGAAGGACACAAGGATCTCTACAAGGACGTCATGATGGAGAATCAGCCACCCCTCACATCACCGGGTAAGAGGAGAGTTTATTGTAAAGAAGAGAGCAGTATGGAGGCTCCACCTAGATACCACATCATCTGATAAACACATAGAAACAATGTATTCAGTCAGTGTGTGTGTTTGCTACAGATGGATCCAGTAATGGGAACCCAACAGAGAGATCCCCATCCTCTGTATTCCTGGGATTCCACACAGGAAGGTATCATCATATCATCAGGTAGATGAGGAACAATCACTGATAGTATCATTAGGATCTGTACATTATCTGCACTGATGTAATTTGTATTATATATTCAGAGTGAAAACCTGGGAGATTCTAAAGTTGAAGTTAAAGAAGAGATAAAAGAGGAGGATAATGAGGATGGGGTGATGGAGGAGTCAGAGTTTCTAAAAGAACACAAAGATCTGTACCAGGACTCCATGGTGGAGACATCCAACTACAGAAACCCACCAGAGAGATGTCCCCATCCTCTGTATTCCCGGGATTCCACACAGGAAGATCACATCATCCCCCACGATCATCAGGTAGATGATTGACAGTCATTGGCAGTTCTGATTTATACACAGTGTGCTACAATAAATATTTTACTATATCTTTCAGAGTGGAAACCTCAGGGATGATAATATTGATGTTAAGGAAGAGTATAAAGAGGAGGATGAGGAGTATGGAGTGATGGAGGAGTTTTCAAAAGGACACAAGGATATGATGGAGACACCTAATACCAGGAACCCACCAGAGAGATGTCCCCGTCCTCTGTATTCCCAGGATTCCACACAGGAAGGTCACACCATCCCTCACTGTTACAAGGTTTGTGGAACAGAAATTATAAAACACTTAAGGTTACGCCATCCCTCACCATCATCAGGTAGATGATTAACAATTATTGTAGTTCTGATTTATACTCAGCATGTTTTTTACATTGAATGTTTTATTATATATTCAGAGTGGAAATCTCAGGGATGATAATATTGATGTTAAAGCAGAGTATAAAGAGGGGGATGAGGAGTATGGAGTGATGGAAGAAGCCACCAGAGAGATGTCCCCATCCTCTGTATTCCTGGGACTCCATACAGGAAGATCACACTGTTACAAGGTTGGTGGGATGGAGGTTATAAAACACCCTTAAAGAGATATGTGGATTTTATATGTGATGTCACAATATTAAAGCTTATATCTTACAGGTGATATTCACTCTCATTTTATTGATTTATAGTGGAGATACAATCGATTTAGAATTTGAGGTGAAAGCAGAAGAAGAGAGAGTTGTGAGGGATGATCAGCAGTCTATGGAGGAGGATGGAATAACAGGCACATTTATAGAGGAAGACACTCCTACAGAGATCAGCATAGGTGGGTCATTAACACGAAATACATTCTTCCACCCATACTGCTCACTGATTGGTCCAGTGTATAGTGGGGACTGGGTGATATTAGCCTGTAATATCCTGGTCAGTTTCCTGAGCTGTGTTCCCCATCCTGTATATTTCTTGGATAATCTTCCTTCTCTGTGCTGCAGACACAATTTATGTATTTAGAGTGGATTTATGAAGATCTGGGGTTCAGCTGGCAGCAATATGTTCATTTTCACTATAGGTGTTACTAGACCTAGGCACCTGGGGTATGTGTTTTGGGTCTTCTGCCCCATATTGGGTATGGCAAGATGTCTGACAGAACAATTCTCCCAGGGTTACTTGCTTTGTTGTTTGCTGGGTGTGTGGTTGGGTGGATATGTCCGTATAGTTTCAGACCCAAGTCACTAAGTGCAGTCTTAGTAGATAGGAGACAGCAGTGTGGGACCTCTGCAAATTGTATTATGTAAGCATTTAATCTTCCACTGATTACTGAATACCGATATTATGAGTCCCGACCCTTACACCAGAGCAAATGCGCCGGGGCAAAGAGGTAGGACTGTGTGACATGAGTGGTGCTAGGTGAGGAGGTGGGGCTGTATGTGATGGTGAATGGAGCCGGGAACCTAGCAATTCAAATGAAAGCTGTTACAGTGGGCAATCACTGCTCTCTGATGATCGGTCAGCTCGACTCTTCTCCTCTCTTCCACTGGCTGGGAGAACGGATCCCGTTTAAACCCCGTCTGCCGGCGGTGCTCGCCCTTCTCCTCTGAAGCAGCCCACGCTCGCCAGCCATCATTTTCCATTCGCAAAATGCGGGTAGCCGTGTGGAGAATTTTAAGGCTGCCTTACACTATATAAATTCCTGAGAACTTGAATGAGTGAGGAGCAATGCCTCATGGGACATGTAATCCTGGGCAAGAGAAGGAAGCAAGTTATTCTAAAGGCAGAGGTTTTGGACCTTCCTATGGTGATGGTGAACATTGGCACCCCAGATATTTTGGAACTACATTTCCCATAATGCTCAACTACACTGTAGAGTTCATGAGCATCATGGGAAATGTAGTTCCAAAACATCTGGGGTGCCGAGGTTCGCCATCACTGCTATAAGGGAGCTCTATACTATACTTTGCAGCTTTCTGTAGGTGAACTCTGTACTATACTTTTGCGGCTTCCTATAGGGGAACTCTTTACTATACTTTGTGGCTTCCTATATGAGAACTTTATACTATACTTTGGGGCATCCTATAGGGGAACTCTATACTATACTATACTTTGTGGCTTCCTATAGGGAAACACTATACTATACTTTGGGGCTTCCTATAGGGGAACGCTATACTATACTTTGTGGCTTCCTATAGGGAAACTCTATACTATACTTTACGGCTTCCTGTAGGGGAACTCTATACTATACTTTGAGGCTTCCTATAGGGGCACTTTGAAGGCAGGAGGAGCCAGAAGTGCCGGGGGGGGGGGGGGGTCCAGAAGAGGAGAATTAGGGCTGCTCTGTGGAAAATCATTACACAGAGCAGATAAGTATATATCTTTATCAGTAAACTTTTCGGAGACAAAACAGAAATTTTGAAGTTAATGTCCTTCATTTCAAAGCTCTACTTACCAGTGGTGACCACGAAGCGTGTCTCTGTCTTCAGTCCATCCTTCTCCCATCCCCCAACAGGAGTGAAGGAGAACTCGGAGATAAACTAGGTGAGAACTTTTCTCCTTTACTTCTGTGTGGGTTTGGGTGGCTTGGCGGAGTGTGGCACGTGAGGGAACACCGCTTGTTTTTATATTTCTACATATATTGTTTGGGTAGAGGTTATTGATTGGAAATTATTGATAGTCTTTGATTTTGTGCAAATTATTTGTTTTCACTTCAAATTGAGATATGTGTGGTTTGAAAAAGGGGTTGGCTAAATAGTTAACACTTCACTTGTTTAGTTTTTAAAAATAGACATATATGACAAATGTTCATTCATCCATGTCACATGTTGGTCTTATTTTATTTCATATAGTGAATTCTTATGATCATTGGGTCCATTTAGTGGCCATAATACAGTATTGAACTATTTTTCTTGATTGAGGTATTTTGGAACTAACACATTAAGGCCACTAGTTGGTGCTAATGATTATAGGAAGTCACTGTTAACCACTTGATCTCCAGAAGGTTTCACCGCCTTCCTGACCACAACATTTTTTGCAATTTGGCACTGCTATGCGCGGTCATGCAACACTGTACCCAAACAAAATTTACATATTTTTTTTCCTCCACAAATAGAGCTTTCTTTTGGTGGTATTTGATCACCACTGGGATTTTTTTGTGATATAAATGAAAATTTTTTTTACTTCGTTATAAAAATATCAGATAAACTCAATTTTTGTCTTAGATTTAGGCCAAAATGTATTCAGCCACATGTCTTGGGTAAAAAAAAAAAAAAAATCAATAAGTGTATATTTATTGGTTTACACAAAAGTTATATTGTCTTCAAACTATGGTATATTTACTGGAATTTACACAGCTTTAACTTTCTGACTGCCTATCTTCCCAAATTACCCCATTTTGGAAAGTAGACACTCAAAAGAGTTTGCGGAGAGGCATGTTGAGCCCAGTAAATATTTCATTTTTTGTCACAAGTGATTGAAAAATTGACCAAAAAAAATAATTTTTACACAAAGTTGTCACTAAATGATATATTGCTCACACATACCATGGGTATATGTGGCATTATACCCCAAAATACATTCTGCTGCTTCTCCTGAGTACGGAGATACCACATGTGTGGGACTTTTTGGGCGCTTAACCATGTACAGGACCCTGAAAATGAATCACCACCTTCAGGCTTTCTAAGGGCGTAAATTGTTGATTTCACTCATCACTTATTACAGTTTCGGAGGTCACCAAATGCCAAGATGGCATAACCCCCCCCCCCCCCTCCCTTTCCCAAATTACCTCTTTTTGGAAAGTAGACACCCCAAACTATTTACTGAGAGGCATGGTGAGCATTTTGCAGATATTATTTGCATTCACTATATCTTGTTTCCCCAGGAGCCTGTAGTCACTATATCTGCTCTCCCCAGGAGCCTGCAGTCACTATATCTGCTCTCCCCAGGAGCCTGCAGTCACTATATCTGCTCTCCCCAGGAGCCTGCATTCACTATATCTGCTCACCACAGGAACCTGCATTCACTATATCTGCTCTCCCCAGGAACCTGCATTCACTATATCTGCTCTCCCCAGCAACCTGCATTCACTATATCTGCTCTCCCCAGGAACATGCATTTACTATATCTGCTCTCCCCAGGACCCTGCATTCACTATATTTGCTCTCCCCAGGAGCCTACATTCATATATCTGCTCTCTCCAAGACCCTGCATTCACTATATCTGCTCTCCCCAAGAACCTGCATTCACTATATCTGCTCTCCCCAGGAGCCTGCAGTCACGATATCTGCTCTCCCTAGGACCCTACAGTCACTATATATGCTCTCCACAGGACCCTGCAGTCACTATATATGCTCTCCACAAGAGCCTGCATTTGCTATATATCTGGTCTCCCCAGGAGCATGCATTCACTAAATCTGTTCTCCCAGGAGCCTGCAGCCACTATATATGCTCTCCCCAGGAGCCTGCAGTCACTATATCTGTTCTCCCCAGGAGCCTGCAGTCACTATATCTGCTGTAACCAGGACCCTGCATTCACTATATCTGCTCTCTCCAGGAGCATGGAGTCACTATATCTGGTCTCCCCAGGAGCCCGCATTCACTAAATATGGTCTCCCCAGGAGCCTGCAGTCTCTATATATGCTCTTCCCAGGAGCCTGCAGTCACTATATCTGCTCTCTCTGGGAGCCTGCAGTCACTATATCTGATCTCCCCAAGAGCATGCATTCACTATATCTACTCTCCCCAGGAGCCTGCAGTCACTATATCTGCTCTCCCCTGGAGCCTGCAGTCACTATATCTGTTCTCCCAAGCAGGGACGTAGATAAGGGGAGGTTAGGGGGTCCAAACCCCCCCCCCCAGAGCATCAGTTAATGTCACAGCAGCTAGGCTAGTGTAGCCTATCAGATGCAGGAGCCGCACTGCCACTGGGAAGACCAGTTAAAAATATGTTTTTTTCGGTCTGCCTGCATTGTAAAAACAATGGGTCGGTACATGGGAGTTCCTGTATGATGAGCTTCGGCTACCTATTGGCTAAGGAGACAGCAGGGGAGGTGCTGCAGCCTCCTCAGCCAATGGGTACACAAAGTGCATTGTCCTTCCCTCCAAATTCATCCCGCTGGCTTTTCATCTTAGTGTGTGTGGGAAGAAGCAAGTACTCTGATATGGGGAGAAGGCTGAACAGAAGCTGCAGAATTGCATGAAATGAGTGAACTTCCTGCAGTGATCGGAGGTGATAGAGGAGAAAAGTTCCTTTCACTTTCACAAGTTTACTTTTATTTCCATCGGCATCTCTCACCCCCCAGCTTCATTTCCCCTCCCTCTGTCCAGTGGCGGCGCGTCCATAGAGGGCGCAGGAGCGCCGCCCCCTCTCTCCTGCACCCGTCAATCTTCAAAAGATAGATTCATGCATTGCATGAATCTTTCTATTGTCACCGCTGCTGCCCCCTATTCAGGTGTCCAGCCCCTTGTTGGGCACCGGGCATCTGAATTACAGCGGTGGGGGCGCTTTCAGAAGTGCCTGATTAGAGCCGTCAGCTCTAATAGGCATCCCAATTAGAGCCATGGGCTCTAATGGGCTTCCAAATTGGTAAACAGGGGGCGCACTGCTGTGTGTTTGCTTACGTAGTGCTGTGTTAGGGAATCAAATAAATCGCTTCCCTAACACTGACCCGCCTCTCAGCCAATCAGGTGCACCGGGTCTGGTTACCTGTCACCTGATTGGCTGAAGCGACAGGCGCTGTGATTGGATGCCTATCGGGCGTCCAATCATAGCAGAAGAGGACGGGAGAAGATATTGAGGACTCGGAGAGAGCGCGGAGGAATGCGCTGACCCGAGACAGGTAAGTGCCGGGTGGGGGGGGACACTGGCAGCATTTGATGGGGCACACTTGTGGCAATTGATGGGGAAAACTTGTGGCAATTGATGGGGAAAACTGGTGACAATTGATGGGGCACACTGGTGACAATTGATGGGGCACACTGGTGACAATTGATGGGGCACACTGGCAATTGATGGGGCAAACTTGCGGCAATCGATGGGGCAAACTGGCAGCAATTGATGGAGCACACTGGCGGCAATTGATGGTTACAGTGGCTTCGCTTGATGGCACGGTGGTGGCAATTTATGGGTACAGTGGCTGCGCTTGATGGCACAATGGCTGCGTTTGATGGCACAGTGGTGGCAATTTATGGGTACAGTGGCTGCATTTGATGGACATAGTGGCGGCAATTGATGGGCACAGTAGCTGCAATTGATGGGGCTTTTTTTCAGTTTGCGTCCCCCCAAAAATTTTGAGCACCAGCCGCCACTGCCTCTGTCTATTATATGGCTGTACATCTGGCCAGTCACTCTCACAACGATCCTCACCACCTCCCCTCCTCTGTTCACTTTCTCCTGTTCTTTTTTGCTCTCTACCTCCCATATAGCTCCAATGAACATGTCCTGCAGCCTCTTACATTATGACATGCCACTCTAGAAGCCCACACACTGTCTTCTAACACCCTTTCCACTACTAAAGTGACAATCAGGCTACTGTTTGCTATTCTGTTACTACTTGTGACAGGAGTACTAATAGTATACAATGCAATACTGCAGCCATGAATGATACAGCCACAGCACCTGTGATCATCAGCATGATAATAATGATCACAAGTGCTGTGGCTTACATTCACTATATCTGTCCTATGAGGCTGCAGGCCCCTGGCTCTCTGTCTGGTCAGTGTTGATTGGCTCTGTGCTGATCACATGCACCCTCCCATGAAAAAAAAAAACTCTCTAGAAATACACCAAACTGAACATGTGCAGCTTTTCCCCTAGCTTCTGTTCTATCAGCAGATAGATTGGGGACAGTGGAAGAAGGGAAGGATCAGAGAAGGATCAACAAGCTTTTTTACACAATGTAGAGGATTAACCCCTTAGGTTCCACAGTGAGTATAGCAAGCATACTTTACTGCACATACAGACTGATTGTACTGTTGTGGGTTTAGTAACACTTTAACTGCTTACCGACTGCCCTCCACGCCGATATACATCGGCAGAAGGTCCCGTATAGGCAAACTAACATACCTGTAGGCGGCCAGCGGGTGCGCGCACCTGCGGCAAGCTTCGTGTGGTGGGTCGCGGGTCCCGTGCACTCGATTGCCGCGGGGATACCCGCGATTGTCTTAGAGAGATCGGGAACAGAGATCAGTGATGTGTCACACGTAGCCACGCCCACCACCGTTAGAAACACTCCCCAGGGCATACTTAACCCATACATTGCCCCCTAGTGGTCAACCCCTTCACTGCCAGTGTCATTTACACAGGAATCAGTGCATTTGTATAGCACTGATTGCTGTATAAATGACAATGGTCCCAAAAATGTGTCAAAAACGTCCGATGTGTCCGCCGTAATGTTGCAGTCACGATAAAAAAACGCTGATCGCCGCCATTACTAGTAAAAAAAAAATGAATTAATAAAATGAATAAAAATGTCATAAAACTATCCCCTATTTTGTAAACGCTATAACTTTTACACAAACCAATCAATAATCGCTTATTGCAATTTTTTTTACCAAAAATATGTAGAAGAATACGTATTGGCATAAACTGAGGAAAAAAATATTTTTATATATATTTTTGGGGATATTTATTATAGAAAATGTAAAAAATTAGTTTTTTCAAAATTGGTGCTTTTTTGTTCATAGCGCAAAAAAATAAAAACCGCAGGGGTGATCAAATACCACCAAAAGAAAGCTATTTGTGGGAAAAAAGGACGTCAATTTTGTTTAGGAGCCACGACGCACGACCGCGCAATTGTCAGTTAAAGTGCCGCAGTGCCGAATCGCAAAAAGTGCTCTGGTTAGGAAGGGGTTACATTTTTCTGGGGCTGAAGTGGTTAAAATTATAGCAGCACATCACATTCACTTCATATGTTTTCACTTATTCATGTGAGGAACACACATATTTGTCATAGAAGAAGCTGAATTAACACTATAATTTTTTTTATTACATCACAGTTTTATTGGCAGCCGTTTTCCCATATATATGTGCATTTTTATGTCCTTCAATGTCTACTGTACTCATGTTTAAGATCTCAGGTATTAGAAATAAGCCATGTCTGATGAAGGAGACTAAGGGGTCTAGTTATAAAAAATATATTGGATGAACGTGATAATCTTTCATCCAGCTGTTACAAATTCTGGTCATCGATTAACACAGTGATTTCCTATGACCATCAGCTCCATCTAGTGGACATAATTGGGTATTTTTCCTGAAATACTTCAGTAATCAGTAAAAATGGCACAATACCACATTATGGCCACTAGGAGAAGCCAAGGAAAACAGTGTATGAAATAAAATATGACCAAAAACTCGTCATAGCTGAATGAACGCTGGTCACATTTGTTCAACTTTTTATTTTAAATAAACCTCTAATGCCACGTACACGCGACCGGACTTTTCGAGGGACTAGCTCCGACGGTCTTTCCGACGGACTTTCGGCAGAGTTCAGACGGACTTTCCGAATGAACGGACTTGGGCACACACAATCACACCAAAGTCCAACGGATTCAAACGTGATGACGTACAACCGGACTAGAATAAGGAAGTTCATAGACAGTAGCCAATAGCTGCCCTAGTGTTGGTTTTTGTCCATTGGACTAGAATACACACAAATGGATTTCCGATGGAAAAATTTAAAATGTTCTATTTCTAAAGTCCGCCGAATTTTTGGCAAGCAAAGGTCCGATGGAGCCCACACGCGATCGAATTGTCCGACGGACTCTTTCTGTCGGAGCTTTGCTGTCAAAAAGTCCGGTCGTGTGTACGCGGCATAAGTGTTTGTGACAGCTCGCACCACAAAACCGCAGCCAATGAAAGGTATTGATTTTTTCATTTTTCTACTGATATCAATGGCCAACACACTTTATCCATGTCTTTGGTGATCTCTGATCTCCTTATGAACTGTTTCTTACATGATGAAGATCAGCCATGGAGTATATCTGAGGTGTATATCAGGGTGTGCTTCTTCCCCACATGAGAGCTGTGATGTCCAGCATTTCCCACACTCAAGGCACTAATACACCTCGAGGGTTGTGTGGGATCATTTCCCTCACTCAGGACAGGAAAGTGGTTTCTCCCCAGTGTGAGATCTCTGATGTCTGTAAAGGCTGCATTTCTGTGAAAAACATTTCCCGCACTCAGGACAGGAATACGGCTTCTCCCCTGTGTGAGATCTCTGATGTTTGTAAAGATTGGACTTGTCTGAAAAGCATTTCCCGCACTCAGGACAGGCATACGGCTTCTCCCCCGTGTGACATCTCTGATGTTTGTAAAGACTGGACTTCTGTGAAAAGCATTTCCCGCACTCAGGACAGGAATACGGCTTCTCTCCTGTGTGAGATCTCTGATGTGCGTAAAGAATGAACTTGTCTGAAAAACATTTCCCGCACTCAGCACAGGAAAACGGCTTCTCCCCTGTGTGAGATCTCTGATGTGTGTAAAGATTGGGCTTGAGTGAAAAACATTTCCCACACTCCTCACAGGAATACGGCTTCTTCCCCGTGTGAGATCTCTGATGTGTGAATAGATTAGACTCCTGTGAAAAACATTTCCCACACTCAGGACAGGAATATGGCTTCTCTCCGGTGTGAGATCTCTGATGTTTGGAAAGACTAGACTTCTCGGAAAAACATTTCCCACACTCAGGACAGGAATACGGCTTCTCACCTGTGTGAGACCTTATATGGACATTAAGATTGTATTTAGAATAGTAACACTTCCCGCATTCATTACAGGAAAAGCTCTTCTCTGTTGGAAGGACGGCACCGTCCCTCACAGTCTGAGGTTCCTCAGGATAAGAGGAATATGATGGTCCATCTACATTGTGTGGTGCCGGATGGACATTTGAGGTAGTCGGGTTTTCTCCTGGACTATACTGTGTGATGTCCTCATCTTCTACTTTACAGTCTGGAGACAAAGTGAGACAATCCTCTGAGGTTTTCCTCATCTCCCGTCCATCTACTAAAATAGAAATAAAAAGATTATTACTAGACGTGAGCTGATTGGTTCCCCTAAACCAGGACTCCGCCCACATCAGGCAGCTTTGTCTCTGAGGATCTTACAATTCCCCCCTCAAGGTAACTAGTAAATGGGTCCTCTGATCTCCTACCAGATCATTTCTTTATTCATGGACCTTAGTCAGAGAGTGAGGAAACAACGAGAACTGTCTTTTATAGGAGTGACAGTGATGAGGGAATTATAGGACGAGTGTCCCCCCCCCCTCCATTACTCATGACCAATTTATCACTTGGTAGAAAATGGGTGTAACAAAAGAGAATACATATTATGTTTATATATAGCAGTGGGTAGCGGGGAGAGAGCAGATGTCAGGACTATGTAATGTACAACATATTGTATAAAAGATACTACATATAGGACTATATAGTACCAGAATGATGTAATGTACAACGTAGAGTATATAGTGCAGGGGTCAGGAATATGTAATATAAATTATATAGTGTGTAGCACTCTCCTAGACAGGCTAGGTACATTTAGTTCTTTTTATCTCCCCTGTAATCAGTATGTAATTGCTTTGGAGTGTATAAGCTTCCCTGGCTGGCGGTTGCTTCCCCCTGCCTTCTAATTCTAGAATGTAGTGGGCTGGAAGAGGAAAATCAACAGCCTTAATATTTGTGTGATCTCAGTCAATCCCTAGAGAAGGATGCCTAGTAGGTGGCTGGGAAGTGCATAAATAGTCTGGGGCCAGAGGCAGCCCTGCTCGTGTCCAGGAGGAAAAGTTCCCAGCCTGAATGGCTGCTGCCCCTCTGGGTAGTCCAGCTGTAGTTCTACATGTGCTCATGGAGGTCCCAGCTAGGGTCTTGCAGGAAAATTTTATGGGTCAGATGGTAGACGCACCAACTAGAAATAAAGCGTTACTGGATCTGCTGATTACCAATACAGACCTGATCACGGATGTGGAAATACGGGGCAATTTAGGTAACAGCGATCACAGGTCAAGTGGCTGCAGTATAAATCACACAAATAGGAAACATATGGGGAATACAAAGACATTGAATTTCAAAAGAGCCAACTTCTCTAAACTACGAACCTTGCTAGAAGGCATAAATTGGGATAAAATCTTAGGAACAAAGAACACGGAGGAGAGATGGGCTTGCTTTAAGAGCATATTAAATAAGGGCATTTGCCAATGCATCCCATTGGGTAATAAATTTAAAAGAGCAAACAAAAGTCCTGGATGGCTTCACTCCAATGTAAAAATGCATATAAAAGCAAAGGAGAAAGCCTTCAAAAAATACAAGGTTAAGGGATCATCATCAGCATCCAGACATTATAAAGAATGCAACAAGAAATGTAAGGGTGCAATTAGGGCGGCTAAGATAGAACATGAAAGACACATAGCGGAGGAGAGCATAACAAAATCCCAAGAAATTCTTTAGGTATGTAAACAGTAAAAAAGGGAGGACAGACCATTTTGGCCCCATAAAGAATGAGGAAGGACATCTGGTTACAAAGGATGGGGAGATGGCGACGATATTGAATTTATTCTTCTCCTCGGTCTTCACGAGGGAATCGGGGAGCTTCAGCAACCAAAACTGCAGTGTTTATCCTCATGACACATCACAGGAAGGACCCTCATGGCCAAGAGGACAGAATTAAAATTAGACTTGAAAAACTTAACATCAACAAGTCACCAGGACCAGGTGGCTTGCACCTGAGGGTCCTTACGGAACTCAGTCAAGTAATTGCCAGACCATTGTTCCTAATTTTTATGAACAGTCTACTCACTGGAATGGTACCAGCCGATTGGAGAAAAGCCAATGTAGCACCAATATTTAAAAAAGGGCAAAGTTATATCCCTGGGAATTACAGACCAGTTAGCCTAACATTAATTCTATGCAAGCTCTTGGAGGGGATGATAAGGAACTATATACAAGATTTTAATAATGAAAACGATATCATTAGCAGTATTCAGTATGGATTCATGAAGAATCTTTCTTGTCAAACCAATCTATTAACCTTCTATGAGGAGGTGAGCTGCCATCTAGATAAAGGAAGGCCCGTAGACGTGTTGTATCTGGATTTTGCAAAAGCATTTGATACCCCATAAATGTTTACTGTACAAAGTAAGGTCCGTTGGCATGGACCATAGGGTGAATACATGGATTGAAAACTGGCTACAAGGGCGAGTTCAGAAGGTGGTGATAAATGGGGAGTACTCGGAATAGTCAGGGGTGGAAAGTGGGATTCTCTAGGGTTCTGTGCTGGGACCAATCTTATTTAATTTGTTCATAAACGACCTGGAGGATGGGGTAAACAGCTCAATCTCTGTATTTGCGGACGATACTAAGCTAAGCAGGGAAATAACTTCTCTGCAGGATGTGGAATCCTTGCAAAAAGATCTGAACAAAAATAATGGGGTGGGCAAATAAGGTATAAATATAGAAAAATGAAAAATAATGCATTTGGGTGGCAAAAATATGAATGCAATCTACTCACTAGGTGGAGAGCCTCTGGGGGAATCCAGGATGGAAAAGGACCTGGGGTTCCTAGTAGATGATAGACGATGGCATGCAATGCCAAGCTGCTGCTTAGAAAGCAAACATAATATTGGCATGCATTAAAAAGGGGATTAACAAACCCTGAGTGTTCCCACAAGGTCTCAGAAACCATCTCTAATTTCTTATCGGATCATGCCTCGGACACCACCTCGCCACCTTTACAATGGGAGGCACTTAAAGCTGTCCTGCGAGGAATCTTCATCCAGGAGGGGACCCGCTTGAAAAAGACTCGTTCAGCTGCAATAACCACAGCAACACAAAAGCTTCGGGACCTTGAGACCCAACATAAACGAGCCCCTACACAGGTGACTATGACGGAAGTCTCGTTGGCCCGGTCCCAACTCAAGGACCTGTATGAGGCCTCAGCTCGTACTTATACGGACAGACTGGCCCTACATCAGTACCGATTCAGAGACAAATGCGGTAGACCATTGGCCCGCACCCTTCACCCAAAAACGTCTTCCACTTTTATACCCCATATTCGGGCCCCTTCTGGAGAAATGCTTAACGAGCCCTCCATGATCTCGCAAACATTCAGAGATTTCTACCAAACACTATACAACCTACCATCCGACGTCACCTCTAGCCCATCCTGCACCCCTGCACCTGACGGACAGTCCTATATCAAGGAAACTGAGCTCCCTAGATTAGATGGTGATACTATAGAGGAGCTAGAGCAAGTAATCACAGCGGACGAGGTAGTGGGGGCGATAGCGGGCACCCCTTCCGGTAAAAGCCCAGGACCCGACGGTTTTACCCCTAAATTCTACAAGACGTTTGCTCCTCTACTGACCCCCTTTATGACTAAGGTGTATAACTCCCTATCGGAAGGCTCAGCGTTTCCTCCACAAACACTCGATGCCCACATTACCATTATCCCAAAACCAGACAAAGACCCTACCTTGTGTTCAAATTATAGGCCCATATCGTTAATTGGAGTGGACCTGAAAATATATGCCAAAATATTAGCTACTAGAATTCAACCGCTACTCCCCCGCCTTATACATCTAGACCTGGTGGGTTTTGTTAGTGGGCGCGAGGCAAGAGATAACACCCTGAAAACACTGCTTCTTACCGACTATGCCCGCACCCATGAAATCCCTCTGTGCCTTTTGACAGTCGATGCCGAGAAAGGATTTGACCGGGTCAATTGGAAATTCCTTCAGATGTCCTTGCAACAGATAGGTCTGGGTCCTAAAATGCTTTCCCGAATTATGTCCCTTTACTCCTCACCTTCCGCCAGAATTCAGGTAAATGGTTCACTGTCTCCTACATTTGCCATTCATAATGGGACACGACAGGGATGTCCTCTATCCCCCCTTCTCTATGTCCTTGTCATGGAACACCTAGCAATAGCCTTACGCAATAACCCCAACATCTCCGGTGTATCGACAGGTCCCACTCATTCTAAACTGGGACTCTTCGCGGATGACCTGCTATTGTTTGTAACCCAACCCCACATATCATTACCACATATAATGCAGGAATTCACGAGGTTTGGCAAGTTGAGCAATTTTAAAGTAAACCATACTAAATCAGAAATCCTGAACATCTCCCTGTCCCAGGAGGTCCTCCACCAGGTATCTGATAGGTATCCATTTAAAACTGGATCTACCTCCACCCGCTACCTCGGAATCCAAATACCCAGGGAGAGATCCCAATTATTTTCTCTGAATTCTGCACCCCTCATGCTTAGAACCAAGACTGATCTCTCGAACTACGCAAAAAAATGCCTATCGTGGCTAGGAAGAGTGAATGCCCTAAAAATGGACGTCCTCCCTCGGTTTCTCTATTTGTTCCAAACAATTCCCATTTCCATACCCTCCTGGTTTTTTAAGAAGCTCCGCCAACTATTCTCCTCCTTCATCTGGGGAGGGGCTCGTCCCCGGATACGCTATAAGACTTTATCGCTCCCCAAGTCTCGTGGCGGAGCAGGAGCTCCAGACGCCTCCATATAGTATAGAGCAGCTGTGCTCACGCGTATACTTAACTGGTTTCATCATTCCTCCTCCAAATTGTGGGTACAGATAGAGAGCCATATTAATCCAATAGATCTTTGTGCATTGCCGTGGACGCCCACTGAATTCCTGAAAGGAGAGGAAACCCTGAGCGACCTCACCCGACAAACCATACAAATATGGACCCGAATGAATTCCTCCAAGACCCTATCTCCCCTGAAGGGACCCATGACTCCTTTGTTTGGGAATCCGGCTTTTCCACCGGCCCTAAGGGGAGTGAATTTTGGACCTTGGTGTAAGGAGGACCATAGGCGACTTGCTCAAGTCCTACGCTCAGACCCTTCTCTGACTCAAGACATTCCCTCCGACTCATCTGCTAGTACCTCGAGGCATTGGTTGCAGAGGCAACAGGTGATATCCTTCATTCGCACCTTCCCATCTTTACCCAATTTACTCACTGACCTAACGAACTTGGAGAACATGCTGCTTCAGGACACCCCTCCTGCACATGTAGTCTCTCAAATGTATTCTCTTTTGCATACGGCTTACAACCCTGACCTTCCCCCTTACACACAGGCATGGAAGGAAGACCTGGGCCACTCCACCTCACCTGTAGACTGGCAGAAGTGCTTCATACTGACTCATAAAATGTCTCTAGCCTCCAACTCTCAAGAAAAGGGGTTTAAACTGTTGACCCGTTGGTACAGGTGCCCTTTGACTTTGCACAGGATGAACTCGGCGCTTCCGGATACTTGCTGGCGTTGCTTGTCATCTAGGGGAACCTTACTTCACATTTGGTGGGAATGCCCCCCTGTGAGAAAGTTCTGGCAAAAGATCTTAGACTTGTATTGCAGACTCATGGCAACCTCAATTACACCCTCTCCTGAGCTAGTTCTGCTATCTCTGCTCCCGGGACCATTTAAGTCAAACAGGACGTTCTGTGACACTTTTTGGCGGCCGCTAGAACGGTGTTGCCCAGACATTGGCGGTCGATGGACATGCCTTCCCTGGGGGATTGGGCACTTGAAGTGGACCGAATTAATAGTTTGGAACGAATGTTGTCGCAGGAAATGGGTAGGGAGGAGCAATTTTCCAAGACCTGGACCTCGTGGTCTATGTTTCGATATTCATCAGAATTTATTTCATGGGCCACAGAGGATTCTACCGATACACCTGTGTTACCAGGGTGGAATACCTATTTCTTTAACCCTAACGCTCTTTACTGTCCTGACCCTTCTTCCTTTACTCTCTTCCCCCTTTCTTATACATGGGGCAACAACACCTGATTAATTCAAGACCTCCAGTTCATTAGACCGGGATGGGGGCACATACAGTGCTCCCCCCCAAGAAGAGACGTGGACAGAATGGGAACAACAGCCCTAGTTTAATTGTAATGAGTGGGCATCACTCATTGAGAGGATAGTGGTGCACTCATATTTACTTTACCTTGTAATAGACACTGTGGGCTTACAGGCTCTTACATCATACTACACAAACCGATCCCCAAGAACTCCTATTAACATAGAGATGGTCTGACCCCATTGTAGCAGAGTTTGACTTTTCTGTTTTTCTGGTTATGTATCACGGTGAAACAAATATGTTGGATTATTATGTACTTTTTTTTTTCTTTTGCTTCTCTAACATGTCCTTTCTTTTATTTCAATAAAATAAGATTGAATTAAAAAGGGGATTAACTCCAGAGATAAAATGATAATTCTCCCCCTCTACAAGACTCTGGTCTGGCCGAGAGAGGGGATATGATTTCAATGTACAAATACCATCCTGGAGGCGTGACCAAGATGCAACGGTGCAGGACACCTAGTCAAGAAGCTCTGCAGCCATCGCGGGGAATATATCCTTTTAATCCATCCCGATAACCCCCATGACCACCTGAAGACTCTCCTGATCTCCCCATGCGGATGCGGACAAGGAGCCGGCGGCGTTTTGAGCATTGCAGCCTGAGAAATATTCAGATTAGTCCCGAAGGTGCCGCTGCACACGTGGGAGCAGTGCACAGCATGGCGACTCAGATGAAAGGTCCGGAGCCCGCTCTTATGGAGCAGAGCAATTTCGCTGTCTTAATGGAAGCCATCACGGGCTGTCAGTCTTCCCTCACTGCCCTCACCACTAAAGATAGACACTGTGCAGCTGGAGATTGGCCTCATCAGGCAGGACTTTGAGAAGGTGAGACAGCAGGTTACTGAGGTGGAGCGCCGGGTGGGGGACACGGTCAGGGATCATTCGGCTTACCTTCATACCCTGCAAGTGAGGGTGAAACATCTGGAGGCGAGAGCCAAGGATTCTGAAAATCTAAATCGGTGTAACAATTTGAGGATAATCGGACTGCCTGAGGGGTCTGACACGTTTGCCTACACAGAGCAGCTGCTCCGATCACTTTTCCCCCAGGCAGCCTTCTAGCCATATTTTGCCATTGAGAGGGCCCACAGGATGCCACCCACCCGGGGTCCTCCAGGGGCTCCACCCCGCACATTTATATTTCAGTTGGTAAGCTTCAGAGACCAGGATCTGATACTTCGAGAAGCTCGCAAGATGGAGGACATTCGGCATGAGGCGGCCCACCTGATGTTCTTTCCAGACTTCTCGGTGGACACCCAGAAGCAGCGTCATTCGATGCAGTGAAACAAGCCCTCAGAGACAAGGAATTGTGGTACAGTATGCCATTTCCTGCCCGGCTCCATGTACAAGATTGTGAGAGTGTCCGGGTTCTTTACCTCCCCCAATGAGGCCTCGCAGTGGCTGAACACTCTGCCCCGTCACTAGTGGAGATAATAACCTGATACTTGCTAACTGCTCCCTGAGGATACTCTGCTATCCAGCCCTGTTTGCCCCGGGGGAACCCTCGCTGAACAAGTGCTAACATGTATTTACCCCCTTGACTATAAATATGGCCCGGCGGAGGCGCTTCCTTATGGTACTGCTTGTGCCCAGTGTGGATCCCCGGGGCCCTCGCTCGGCGGCTCTCCCCTACACAACCAGATAACTGATGGGAACACTACATGGCACACGGTCTACTTGTGGGTAGTGAATCTCCACCTTTCACCCTGGAACTCCATTGACTACCCTGACTTTTGCCACCCGGCTGCCTCACTAGTTGTTGGGGTGTTGGTGTGGAGGCGGAGACCCTTACAAGACCGTTTGATGGGGAAGCTGCTGACCAGACGGTTGCAGTCCTTGGCTGATGCTTACTTTTTGCGGCTGCCTTCCAGCTCCTGGTTGCAATGTATTGACACACTCACTCGCCTTTCTCTGGCACTGAGTATCTTCGTGTATTTACAGTTTATTTCTCAAGTATGTGCCCCTGGTCTTGGCCGGGAAAAAACTCTGAATTCCCGCTTGATGGTGGCACATCTTCTTTAGACTTGGACTTCTGTGCTTTGAGTGGACGTTACCTACTTTAAAGCCCTCTGGTTCATGACCCCAACTGGTCTGTGTCCATGTTTAGTTTTTGGGAACAGGCACACCCTGGTTTGGGGGGGGGGGGGGGGGGGGGTTAAGTTTGAAGGGGAAATGTTATATTAGTTATTCACAGGTATGTAAAATGTACTGTTTTCTTGGTTTACAATGTTGGTCACTAACCTATGCAATGCTTCTTGCTGTGCTGTGGAGGATGGGTTGGGTTCTCCCCCCTAGGGATTTGAGTGCACTACTCCTGCAGGCTGACTCAAATTGTCCAGAGTTGCCATGGCCCCCATAACATTAATATCATGGAACATTTGGGGGATGAACTCCCGAGTAAAACGTTCACTAGTCTTTAATTTTCTTAAACGTCACCGTCCAGATATTTGTATACTACAGGAGACCCTCATATTCCTTATATGCCAGGGGGGTAAGTGTACTAGTCCACAAGAACCTATCCTTTACACTGCTGGACCTGCACTTGGATCCCAACGGTATTTATGTAGTACTCCATGTGGTTATTGCAAATGTGCCTATGGTGGCAGTGGGGCTTTATATACCCCTGCCGGCATCACTGCTGGTATTAAATAAAGTCACCAAATTTGTAGCAAGCTGTTCCACTGATAATGTGATTTTAACATGCCTCCCTGTCCTAATATGGATAGGCTAACTCTGGACACAACTGTGGAATCCCCCTTTCTAAGTGGGCATCCACATTTGATCTCACGGATGTCTGGCGGTGGAAGAATCCCCTCCCAAGAGCCTACACCTGCCAATCAGCTTCTTACAGAGCCAAGTCTCACATTGATTTGGTGTTCGCCACTAGTTCTATTCTTGCCAAGGTGCAGGAGATCTCCCACTTGCCTAAGGGTATATCTGAAACGTGAATCCCGCTCCCACCGACTGCCTCTGGTGACTGTCACGATTCTGGGTCTCAGACGATCGTATAGTCCCAGGAGCAGAGTTGGCTGTGCAGGAATTTTGAACTGCCAATCCGCCCGCCACATCACCCGCTTCTAGTTGGGAGAATTTTAAATCTCACGCTAGAGAGCATTACCAGACAGCCATAAGTCGCCCCCAACATCAGACTGGAGGGGCACTGCTCCAGGCTGAGCATAGGGCTGCTGACTTAGAGGCTCAATACTCTGCTAGCAGAGACGAGACCCATAGGATGGTTCTGCAGTGTGCCGTACATGAAGTGGCGCTCCTTCGGGTAACGACCACAAAGAAGTTGCGGTTACACCAAGCGCAGCGTATATTTGAGCAGGGTGAGCGGACCGGACGACTCCTAGCATGGCTGTCTAGGGAGCAAACAATGACGGCCTCTATGGCCAATATTAAATATGCCTCGTGACGGTTGCTGTCTGATCCCAGAGAGATAAATAATTGTTTTGCCTCGTTTTACAGCTTCCAGTTTTCCTTTTGGGCTTATTTCCTGGGAATGGGACAAGGCAACCCTGGGTGCAAGTCATATACATGCTAATTCAGCTTGACACACACATGAAGGTGGACTTGAAACATCCAGATAGCCATTGTTTGTTCCAATTAATGTCTCACACAGAAACAAAAACCCCCCTTGCCATAGAATCCATCTAACTGATCTGGAAGTAATTTGCAGGACATCCTGTTCTTGGTTGACATCTCGATAGTATTTGAAGTACTCTTCAGACATACTTATATTTTTCTAAATGGCAGGCATTTTGATCCTCAAACTTACACCTCACTAGATTGCTATATCATCAAGTTTGTTCACCCCTGATGAAGGTTCTGAATTATCAGCAACTGGAAACGCGTCGGGTGTGGGTGATATAGGACAAGCATTATTTTAATCATATTTTGTTCTGTATATATGTTTGTTTATTTATTAATATACCAGGAGGACATTGTTTAGCCCATTTGCACTTCCTGGTAATATTATGTACATTGTGTAATTTATGAATAAAAATTGTATATTATTGTGTCCATTTGTGTCCGGAGTTGATGGTCATTTAAAATCCCACCCACTCAGGGGGAAGCCTTTTTTTTATATATATATATGTCCAGAGTGCAATACTCTGCCGATGAGCTTCAAACATGCGTAGAGGCCATTGAGTTGCCCTCCTTATTTGAGGTGGCCTGTAAGAGACGTGACGCTCCACTTACCCTCAAAGAGCTCCAAAATGCCATTAGCTCCCTTCAGTCGGGAAAGACCCCGGGAGATGACGGGTTCCCTGTAGAATTCTACAAGACACACGCTGAAACACTTGCCGTCAGGTTACTTGAGGTCTTGTCTGCTTCCTTTGCCTCCCTGCCCCCTTCTATGTCCAGAGCTGTTACTGTGGTGGTTCCTAAGCTTGGCAGGGACCCTGAACTTTGCTCCTTGTACAGGCCAATTTCACTCCTTAACGTGGATGCAAAAATCCTTACAAAGGCTTTGGCAACCCGGCTCAACACGGAGATCAGACCGGCTTCATGCCAGGCAAGGGAACGGATATTAATTTGCAAAGATTGTATACTGTGATTGCGAGCCCGGCTGCTGATGGGGAGGCTAACGTGATGGCCTCCCTAGACGCAGAAAGAGCCTTTGATTCGGTGGAGTGGGAATACCTATGGCTTATTTTGCGTAAATTTGGAATAGGACCTACATTTATACAGTGGTTGTGTCTATTATATTCAAACCCAACGGCCAGAGTCCGTACAAATGGTGTCTTATCGGCCTTATTTCCCCTCCACCTGGCACCAGGCATGGCTGCCCACTCTCCCTGGCTCTTTTCGCCCTGGCGATCGAGCCGCTGGCGGTGCTTCTCAGAGCTGCAACGGAGGTGAGAGGCATTTAATTCCCTCCCCTAACTGAAAAAATCTCTTTATACACCGACGACATGCTCTTATACCTTCATGACGACCAACAGTCTCTGAGAGCAGCCCTGTCCATTATTGACTAATTTAGTGTGTTTTCTGGGGTCAGAGTGAACTGGGAAAGATCGCTGACAGGTGGCCCCCACACAGACAGGCCCCCCCCCTCTCAAAAGGGTTACGCGATTCAAATATCTAGGTACAAACTGATCTACAGAGCTACCTGGTTGATAATATCTACCCCATCCTACAACAATTTATTCAGCGCTGCTTGGTGTGGTAGACACTTCCACTGACCCTGGTGGGGAGGGTGAACCTAATTAAAATGTCCTTTCTCCCTAAATTTATATATGCCTTCCGTCATACCCCAGTCCCCATCCCAAACTCTTTGTCAAATTGGACCAAGCTATCACCTCTTTTGTCTGAGCGGGGGCAGCACCCAGAGTAGCTAAACACACATAGCAGTTATCACTTACGGAAGGAGGCCTCTCCCTACCAAATTTTAAGAAATACTACTGGGCAGCGGTGTTGGTCTCTGTGTGCTGGTGGTTCACTTAGGACATCACTAACCCAGCGGTTAATCTAGAGGAAGCGATTCTACTCTCGTACTCTGAATTTAGTAATCTGGTGTACAGAGGTCCGAAATACAATCCCCCAGTTACCACACCCATGAAAGCGACGGTGAAGGTTAAGTATCTCTATACCTTAACAATTGAAATACCATCGCTCCATATACTCCGCTGTGGGGTAACCCCACAATGCCACACTTCCAATCTGTTCCAGACCCTCAGGTTTGGGCCAGGTACAAAGTCCGGACATTGCGCCATATTTTTAAGGAGGGTCATCTCCTCTCATTTGCAGAACTGAAAAGCAAATATCAACACCCCCCCCCCCCCCCCCCGGATGTTCTTTAGGTTTGTGCAGCTTAGGCATGCTGCCCGAGCACAGTCCCCCAACGGGATAAACCTCGCTACCCACTCAGTTGAATCCCTGCTCACGGCTACTGACATAGATCGTACACTGTCCTCCATATACTTTAGACTTACATGTAAAGACACCTCCAAAATGCTTCCATTGTTCACAAAATGGCAACTAGATATCCCGGAGTTGACTGAGGGGGATTGGTCAGAGGGTTTCCAGCAATGCATTCCACTTATGATCTCGGCAAGAGACAGGTTTGTGCAGCTGAAGTTTCTGCATAGAGCGTACTATACTCCACACAGACTGTCCACTATTTATCCAGCAATGGAGGATACATGTTCCAAATGCATATATGTTCCAGTCTGTGGGGACTTTCTTTCATGTGGTTTGGTCGTGCCCAATCCTTCAGACTGATTGGCGAGCAGTGGTGGCGGATATAAATGGAGTAGCGAGACTGCACCTAGATATAGACCCACTGGTGTTCCTCCTGGGTATCACAATCTGACAACCACTAAACATACCAAACTATTCTTGTTTTATACAGCCTATTATGCCAGGAAAGAGATCTTGTTCAGATGGAAGCTACCAGATACCAGATCCCCCTATGGCAAAAGTGTGGCGAGCCCAGGTAAATGCGATACTGCCATTGTACAAACTCACCTACATGGGTCGAAACTGCCCCCAGAAGTTCGACAAAATATGGGTGGCTTGGGTGGAAGCTAGACACCTTACACTATAAATGCACTCTGATATTCTGCCTTAGGAGACATCAGGTGTCTCGACCTTACCCCTCATTGCAGGAGATTCTGGCACATGGAGGCGTCAAACTCTGCAGAATGATATTAGGCCCAGTCCTTTCCCCACTCACTTGACTTCCTCCTAATTTATTTTCCCTTTCCTTCAGTTTCCCCACGGTTCCGATTGTTAGCTATCAGACTGCTCTCTTGTGGGGACCCTTCACCCCCCCCACCCCTCTCCCTCCCTTCCCCCCCTTTCTTTCCCTTCTCTCCCCGCTTCTTCCCCCTCCCCTCTTTATTATAAAAGGAACCTGGAGATCGAAGTTGGTACTCCTGTTGGTTCCTCTTTATATAAGCTACACTGACTCGTATGAAGCTTGCAGACAAAGTTAGTCTTTGATTTGGTTCAAACATTGAAGTAAATGGATAACAACTTGGATGAGAAGATTCCCTACCTAGGATATACTTCTGAGGATATACCAGTATAATTTGTATACCCTGTTTTACTGTGTTCCTGTCTATGATGTGTATTTTGCATTTCCAAGTGTAATGTACAGTTCATTCAATAAACATTACCTGTGTTAAAAAAAAAAAAATACTGTACTGGTGACCCCAAAATAGGGATAAAGCTTTTCCTCAAAACGGAATTTAATAAGACACA
Organism: Lithobates pipiens; assembly: GCF_037356315.1. Lineage (NCBI taxonomy): Eukaryota > Metazoa > Chordata > Amphibia > Anura > Ranidae > Lithobates > Lithobates pipiens. The sequence continues at coordinate 627,777,463 of NW_027507758.1, forward strand.
CGGCCATTTACTAAAACTAGAAGAAAAGCGGTTTAACCTTAAACCGTGTGGAGGTTTATTTACTGTAGTGGTTAGGATGTGGAATTCCCTTCCACAGGCTGTGGTCTTAGCGGGGAGCATTGCTAATTTCAAAAAATGATTAATCTCCTGAACGACCGCAACATACAGGGATATACAATGTAATACTGACATATAATCACACTTGATGGACTGTATTTTTTCAACCTCGCCTTCTATGTAACTATGGCAAAAATGTAAAATCAATAAGAAAAATGAAAAAGGGGGAACACCAACATTGCAGTCAGAATAACTGCGTCTGACAATTAAAAAAAAGGGGCAGGCAGGGGAAAAACATCAAACAAAAAAAAATTGCTATACAGCACTAAATGTTATGTAATGCTGTATTGTATAATGACAATGATGTCCACTCCAACAACACACTGCTAAAGGTTCTTGTGGAAAGAAACCTTTTATGTGTGGGGTGGGACTACGAGCACTGATTGGGCAAAGTCATCATGACTTTGTTCAATTATGGCTCTGACAGTGCTCTGTGACCTGATTGGGCACAGCCTTGCACATAACCAGAGGTCAGGCGCCTTGCTTCATCCAATTAGGGCCACAGAATGCACTGCGCAGTGCATTGTGGGGCATTCGGTGGGGGGACATCACACTGAACGGCGCATAAATTTGGGTGTTTGCTGAATGGGTGAACAGGCAATGTTTGGGCCAAACTTTTGCTTGGTTCGAACTCTTTTTTTTTTTTTTACAATTATTTTATTTATTTCAAGAACAGGTTCGGGTACAAATCACTGGGTACAATCAGTCAGTTAAAGCGTATGCATATCTGGGTATACACAGTCAGTTACGTAATACAGTATCCCAGGGGTGTGCTATGGTTGGAGACAGTGCACGGCCTCCTAAGGACAAGCTAAGATGCTGCCAATCGGGGTTCCTCCAGTGGTCTTAATTCCCCCAGTACTGCTTATCCAATAATGTCATTCCAGTAAGGGTCCCGAACCGGCCCGAGCAGTTTTATAATTTAATGTAGTGAACAAGGAAAAACAGAGAGAAGTTAAAAGGAAGGGGGAGGAGAGTAAGGAAAGAGAGACTAGAAGAAAGACATGTGGGGGGGGGGGGGGGGGGGTAGAGGGGACAGGGTTGCGTGGGAGATGTGTCTAGTGCGAGCTCGCCAAACACAGGCGAGAATCATATCGTACACCGAAGGTACGCTGTATCCGAATGAGTGGTTTGAACTCTTTGCCCAACTCTATACAGACATATCCCTCCAACCGAACTGCTCTATCTTGTTAGACCCGGGCATGGGGCAGAAGACCCAAAGTACATACCCCAGATCCCTACATTGATTTACTCCTATTGGGAAAAAAAATCAACACTTTGCCGCCAGCTGAACCCCGGAATCTCCATAAATCCAGTCTAGATACATAAATTGTGTCTGCAGCACAGAGAAGGAAGATTATTCAAGAGAAATACAGGAATACAGGACGGGGAACACAGCTCAGGAAAGTGACCAGGGAATTATAGGCTGATACCACCTAGTATTTGCCCTACTCTGGACCAATCAGTGAGCAGTATGGGTGGAGGAATGTATTTAGTGTTAATGACCCACCTGTGCTGATCTCTGTAGGAGTGTCCTCCTTTATAATTAGTCTCACTATTCCATCCTCCTCCATAGACGGCTGATCATTCCTCACATATGTCTCTTCTTCTTCTTTAACCTCAACTTTTAAATCTATCAGATCTTCACCCTAAACCAAGAGAATGAGAAAATAACAAATGTAAAATGTAAGCTCAAATAAAAAATCCACACATTGTGTCCATGTTCTAGACGCTCCATCTCACCAACCTTGTAACAGTGAGGGATGGTGTGATCTTCCTGTGTGGAATCCCGGGAATACAGAGGACGGGGACATCTCTCTGGTGGGTTCCTGGTATTTGGTGGCTCCATCATATCCTTGTGTTCTTCTGAAAACTCCTTCATCACTCCATACTCCTCATCCTCCTCTTTATATTCTTCTTTAACATCAATAATATCATCCCCAGGGTTTCCACTCTTTAAATATAAAATTAAATATTCATTGTAACAAACATACTGTATATAAATCATACCTACCAATAATTGTCAATCATTTACCTGATGATGGTGAGGGATGGTGTGATCTTCCTGTGTGGAATCCCGGGAATACAGAGGACGGGGACATCTCTCTGGTGGGTTCCCATTACTGGATCCATCTGTAGGAAACACACACACTGACTGAATACATTGTTTCTATGCGTTTATCAGATGATGGGGGATCTAGGTTAGGGTGACCAGATGTCCCTGGTTTCAGGGGACAGCCCCCGAATTGAGGACACTGTCCCCGGACCAAGTCTGTCCCCGGTTTTGTCCCCAGATTTGACTTCAACAGGAGCTGGGGCAATTTTCGCAGACAGTCGGTGCAGAATCAAAAAAAATCCTACTAGCTTAGGGGGGTGTATTTTTTCCATTATCTGTGTCCCTTTCTGATGATGATGTGCTGGTCAGAGCCAATCAGCGGACTCGCCTTGTGGTCTGCCTATGTAAACAAGGCAATTCGCCATTCTTTCAGTGTGGAAGACATTGCTCCTGTGTTCCTGCAAAGCGGGTACAGGGATCCATGTCTTCCCTTAGTAAAAGCACCTCCCCACAGTGGGAAAACAGTTGTTAGGCACACATTTAACCCATTGATTGCCCTAGAGGTTATCCCCTTCCCAGCCAGTGTCATTAGTACAGTGACAGTACATATTTTTAGCACTGATCACTGTATTAGCGTCACTGGTTCCCGCAAAGTGTCAAAAGTGTCACTAATGCCGTGTACACTGAGCGGAATGTCTGACAGAAAAAGTCCAACAGAATCTTTTCATCGTATATTCCAATCGTGCGTGGGCCTCATCTGACTTTTTTTTTTTTTTGAAAACTGTGACGGACCTAGAAATAGAACATGTTCTAAATATTTACAACTGAACCAATTCCTATCAGGAAAACCGCTCTTCTATATGCTGCTCCAACAGATCAAAAATGACGCATGCTCTGAAGCAATTACGAGACGGAAGCTATTGGCTACTGGCTATTGAACTTCCTTTTTCTAGTCCTGTCGTACGTGTTGTACGTCACCGCTTTCTAGACAGTCGGAATTTGGTGTGATTGTGTGTAGGCAAGACAGTTTCAGTGGAACTCTGTCGTAACTCTGTCAGAAAAACCTTTGGCATTTATTCCGACGGGAAAAACGGTCGTGTGTACGCGGCATTAGTGTCTGATTTGTCCACCGCAATATCGCAGTCCCGCTATGAGTCGCTGATTGCTGCCATTACTAGTAAAAAAAAAAGTATGTCCCCGGATTTCATATTAAAAATCTGGTCACCTTAATCTAGGTGGACCCTCCGTACTGCTCTCTCCTTTACAATAAAGTCTCCTCTTACCCGGGGATGTGAGGGGCGGCTGATTGTCCATCATGACGTCCTTGTAGAGATCCTTGTGTCCTTCTAAATACTCCCACTCCTCCATGGAGAAATAGACAGTGACATCCTGACACCTTATAGGAACCTGACACACACAATGATACAGTCACCATCCAGACACATCCCTTGTCTGTTACTGGATAATGTCCCAGAATTCCCAGAATCCTCCTCACCTCTCCTCCATCATCTCTCTGGTGACTTCTAGAATCTTCTTTGTATTTCTCTATTCTATCAGGGAGGGAGGTGGAGGCAATGTGATGGTCATATGATCTCCAGACTTCACAGGAGGAAAACTCTAGATCTGAACACAAATAGTAAAATCAAATCATATTCCCAGAATCCTCCTCACCTCTCCATTCAGACGTCCATTTTATTAAAGCCCCACATCAGTCTGAAGTATAATTTACCCACACAGGACCCCCACTATGTAGGTAAAACAATTCTGGCATCAATACAACAGTCCTGTTTTGCTTGTGAGGATGCAAAGTGTTTGCCCACATCCTAAGAGCATCGAACAAAAAGAAATGTGCCAGATAGAGAGACATTGGGAAGAGGAGCTGTCAGGTCAGTGTGATGTCATAGCAGTCTCAATTCCCGGCACAAATAAAAGTAGTATAATCCATTAGTGTAAACTGATGAGGGGAGAAGATGATTGGTGGGAAAGGTGGCACATCTCCAAAATACAGAGAATGTTCCGGCCCCACAAGTGGGAAATGTTCTGCCCCCTGAAGGGGTTAATCTAGGTTTCCACACTATATATGTGTGTATCGTCATCTGCTGGAGATAAAAGACATCACAGTGACTATGGAGGAAGAGGACAGACATGACGGGGGGGGGGGTTACTGGGTGTAAATAGAAAATAAGATCTTATTACCTCCTCTACTGCCACTTGATAATGCCTCCCGACTCACCTCTCACCTGGATCTTCCTGTCTGTACCTGACATCACTTCCTGTCTATCTTCCATAGAGATCCTGTCTGGGTAGATGTGAGATCACCATCTTGTGGAGATCAGAGGAACTGCAGCTCCGAGAAACGTCTCGTAGTGTGAACACGGCCTTGTACTGTATATCCTTATACCCTGTTTCCCCCCAAAATAAGACCTAGCGCGATCACGGTGATGGCTGCAATATAAGCCCTACCCCCAAATAAGCCCTAGTTAAAGTCCTTGTAGGTTATAACCTCTCCCTCAGATGTCCTAATCGCCGGGATTGAGGAGGGGCCCGTGTTATTCTTCACCAGTTGTGCCAACATTTTTCCCATACTTTCCCCTTCAGCAAAGGAGACTTGCCTTTGGAGCATATGTTGTATCTCCGCTTTCTTCAGGGTTATGAGCCTAAATTCTTCTTGTTTGTCTAACCAGATTTTTTTTTTACCCTGGATGGGGTCACTAATAAAATCTCTTTCAGCCTCTAACACTTCTCTCCCTATTCTTACCTCCTGCTCCCTAGACTTTCTATTTATTTTTGCTATTGATTGGATCAGAAGACCCCTCAGAAAGGCTTTCAGAGTATCCCATAGGATCCCTGACCTTACTGTACCCCGATTATTTTTTAGAAATTCTTTTAGTTCCCACTGAATTCTCTCAGGGCGTTCTTCTGTCCCTTTTTTTATTAGTTCCAACCAAAGCGGGTTCAGTTTCCACGCCATCTGTACCCTTCGTTCCCTCATTTTTAATGCTACTATCACTGGGGAATGATCTGAAATACCCCTGGACTGGTATTCAATCTTTTCCACCATTTGTAGAGCCAGGTCGTTCCCCAGTATCATATCAATCCTGGATAATGTAGAATGCGCTGCCGAATGACAACTATACTGCCGGACTTCCGGATTCCCAGTTCTCCATAGATCCAGTAGTCCTGCCTCTTCCAGGTACTGACCCATTCTCCCCTGCCCAGCCGGTTCCACCAGTATTTTTTCTGGGAATCTATCAATTTTAATATCTAAAACCGTATTGAAATCCCCTACTATTATTATAGGTACACCATCTATCCCAACTAGGAAGTCCTGTAATTTAAAAAGCACTTCCATTCTAAATGGTGGGGGGATATATATATTTGCCAACATACATTCTCTATTTTCAATTAAACAGTGTAAGAAAATGTATCTACCCTTTTCATCAAGGCTAACCCGCTTACATACAAAATTCACCCCCGCTCTTACCAAAACACTCACCCCTCTACTATATGTCGAGTAAACAGAATGGTATTGAAATTGATATTTTCTACTCTGCAGCCGGTATATTGTGTCTCTATTTAAATGGGTCTCCTGCAGGCATAACAACCCTACACCATATCCCTCCAACATGGATAGCACAGCTTTTTGTTTCACCTGCGTCCCCAGGCCCCTCACATTCCAGGAGCCTACCTTAATTTTTCCATCCTGCATTAACAAAAATAGATGGGAAGGCGAAATAGAGCCGGGAGGAGAGAGAACGGAATGAACAGTCTAATGAAAACACTACTGGGATCCACTTGTACCCCAGTACCCTCCACCTCCCCCCTACCTTCTTAATTAGATTATACCAAACTCCCCCATTATTAAACCCCAGTATAATGATAAATTTACTAATCATCACCATTATTTCATATATTATGTGTCTCTTAACGTGAATTATACTATATAGTTGTTTATTACAATTTTTCCCCGTGAAACCAACAGATTTTCCTTGTTTTTTACCACCCCAGATTTTACCACCCCAAACTTTGTATCCTTTCTTTGTTTGAATTATCTCCTGAACTCCGTTTAGTGCCACCATATATTTTTTCCCCCCCTCAACCTCCCCCATATTCTTCCCTCCCCTCCCATTCTAGCTCCCTCCCCCACCTTCCCAGGTTTTACCCTAGGGGCTATTAGTGACCTTATAAGTATTTGGAGGATACTATAAAAAACTATATACTGCACAGAAAGTGGGGATTGATGAGCAGATGGAAACATTTTTAGGCCACCTAGAGGTACCATGTTTGACACAAGAAGAAAGAGAAGAATTGGAAGCCCCAATAACGTTGAAGGAACTTCAGGAAGCAGTTGCGAGTATGCCAAATCAGAAATCGCCTGGGCCGGATGGGCTACCGATTGAAGTATATAAAAACTTTGGCGAGATACTGCTTCCTGAACTTCTGGAGACGTTAAGAGGAGCATATGGGGAGGGTAAATTGCCACCATCAATGATGGAGGCAGTTATAATTTTGTTGTACAAAGAAGGAAAGGACTCATTAGATGTAGCAGCATATAGACCAATCTCTCTCCTGTGCACTGATACAAAGATACTGGCCAAGGTTTTAGCGACTAGGCTTAATCGAGTTATAGCAAGATTAGTCCATATGGACCAAACAGGGTTCATAGCCAATAGGTCAACTAGTGTAAATATTAGAAGAGCTTTCTTGAATCTACAGATCCCAACGGATAATGATACCCCGGGGGCAGTTGTGGCATTGGACGTAATGAAAGCATTCGATAGCGTAGAATGGGGATATATATGGAAAATCTTGGAGAAATTCGGCCTAGGTCCCTTTTTCATAGGCTGGATTAGGATGTTATACGATAAACCTAGCGCGAGACTAAAAATGAATAACGAGTTCTCTGATAAAATAGAGTTGGGGAGAGGGACGAGGCAGGGGTGCCCATTGTCGCCCCTGCTCTTCGCACTAGCTATAGAGCCTTTGGCCTGTGCAATCAGAGCAAACCGGGAAATAGTTGGATTTTTGAGAAAAACGGGGGAGGAAAAAATCTCTCTTTATGCAGACGATATCCTGCTGTTCCTCTGGGATATGAGGTGCTCATTGTCAAAAGCAATAGGATTGGTGCAAGGGTTTGGAGGCTTTACAGGACTGGAGATTAATTGGGAAAAGTCAGAATGTCTTCCGTTAGACCCAACTGGTCAGCAAACAGCCCTGGGAATCCCCCAAATGTCAACGGTGGATAGGCTGAAATATCTGGGAGTAACTTTGACAAAGGATCCTAAGCAATATATAAATTATAATTTAGTCCCATTATTGGTTAAGTTTAAACAAAAAATTGCTATATGGAAGCGAATGCCTCTCTCGGTGGCTGGCAGATGTAATCTGATAAAAATGATCTGGATGCCCCAACTTTTATACATATTGCATAATACCCCAATATGGATTAATAGAAGTTGGTTTAATAAGATCGAGATGCTGTTTAGGGAATTAATATGGAAGGGAGGGCAGGCCAGATTGAGATTGCGGACGCTCCAGCTACCGGGAGAGGAAGGTGGATTCGCAGTCCCCTACCCGGAGTGCTATTTTTGGTCGTCCCAATTACAACAGTTGGGGGGAATTGAAGAGGTGGATGGTGGAACCCCAAATGGGAGATTAGTATTAATAGGCTCCCCGCATAGAACGTTGATTGAGACCTTGGAAGCGGACTCATTCCAGTGTAGATGTCCTACAGTAAAAATGATGCTAAAGCTATGGGATATAGTTAAAAAAAAAAATGGGATATAGGGAAATAACAAAGTTTACACCCCTCTGGAACAATAAGAAGCTACAAGAAATATGGCGGGTTGGAAAAATTTTAGAATGGGAAAAATGTGGTATTGTAAGGTTGAATCAGCTATATGGAGGCAGGGGTATTAAATCTTTTGAGCAATTACAAAAAGAATTTAAGATACCACAAAACTCATTTTATGCTTATTTACAAGTAAGGCACGCTTTAAAGACCCAGTTTGGAAACTTAGTATTAACATGGGAAGAACTGCCCTTGTTACATCTAGTAGCACAAGTTGGACCCACTAAAGGATTAATATCTAAATTCTATGCCCAGTTGGGTGAACAGATTAATTGTGAGAGGAAAGGGAGGGTCGAGAAGGGGAAATGGGAGCAAGACATAGGTAATATAACACGAGCGCAATGGAAAAACATCCTAGAGGCATGCCCAAAGGTCTCAGTTTCTCCCCCCCATAAGATTTCCCACTTGATGGTAATTAATAGAGCATACTATACCCCCCAGAGATTATTTAGATTCGGTAAGAGAGCAGATGACTGCTGCCCCAGGTGCGGGGGGACAGGAAACTTAATACATATGCTCTGGAAATGTCCCAAATTATTTAGATATTGGGAAGGAGTGGTAGAGATACTAAGTAGAGTCTTTGGGACGGCGATAGAATCAAACCCCATAGTGTGTATCTTAGGATATAGAGATGAGAAAGCAGAGAGAAAGGGAGTAACTATTGTAATTCTAAGATGCCTATTCCAAGCTAGAAGAATGATTGCTAGGAGATGGCAATCAAATTTAGCTCCTACAGTAGAGGATTGGGTGAGGGCTGTAAATGAATATCTATGTAAGGAGAGAGCAGTATATGCAAAACGAAATAATTTAAAAGAATTTAGCAGAAACTGGCGAGATTGGATAGTGGAGATGCATACCCCAGTCTAAAACACAATAGGGGAAGGGAGTAGAGTAGGGGGGGGGATGGGTACTGGGTGGGACCAGGGTAGAGTGTACTAAAGGTATTGGAATTATTGAATTATTATAACACATTTATGTTATATTGAAGGATAAAAGCACAAAATATATACACTGGAGGGGAGGGGAGGGGGGGTTGTAAAGATAGAAAGGGAGGGAAGGAGGGGGGGGGTATATTAACAGGAAAATGTTGGAAGTGTAAAAAAAGCTGAGGAGGGATAAAGGGGTTATTGTACTGTCTAGATTTTGTCTTTATTTCTTTTTTGATGTATGGATGTATTTTTATGGCCCTCCCCTTCCTTGAATTTTAAAACTCAGACTCCTGAAAGGAAGGAATACGCACCGAATTGCTGGTAATGTTATATTAAAATGGTGTTTGTATATTGTGAAAAATGTAATAAAGATTAAATTGAAAGAAAAAAAAAAAGTCCTTGTAGGTCTTATTTTCAGGGTAGGGCTTATTTTCGGAGAAGCAGGGTAGGGCTTATTTGGGGGTAGGGCTTATATTGCAGCCATCACCGACAATCACACTAGGTCTTATTTTCGGGGAAACAAGGTAGTCGGGTCATCTCCACTCCCTCCAAGCGGGATAGAATAGATAGATATGTAGCGCTGGTACTCCTGAAGAGCACACGCTATGTTTTGTAAATTTAGTTATTCCTAAGACCATAGTTGGGTCTTATGCCGCGTACACACGATCGGAATTCCGGACAGAAAAAGACAGATGAGAGCTTTTCATCGGAAAATGCGACCATGTGTATGCTCCATCGGAAATTTAGCTGTCCGAATTTCCGCATGTGCTCAATTTTCCCGACAGAAAAACTTTCTATCGGTAATTCCGGTTGTGTGTATGCAATTCCGACATGCCAAAAATCACACATGCTCAGATTCAACTACGAGACAAGCTATTGGCTACTGGCTATTGAACTTCCTTTTTCTAGTCACATCATACGTGTTGTACATCACCACGTTATAAATGATCAAAATTTGATGTGACCGTGTGTAGGCAAGACAGCTTGAGCCGAATTCCGTCAGGAAAACCATCAGGGCTTTTTCCGACGAGAATTCCGATCGTGTGTACACGGCATTAGGGTTAAATTATGTAAATCAGTGGTGTATGTATCATCTCTGACAGGCATCTGAACGCAGTCTGGTTGGATGCATTGGGTATCAATCTCTCTCTCTCTGAGCCAATCAGTGGGTGCATTGTCTCGCTGTGTATTCCGGGAGAGGGTACTTCAGGTGCTGAGATCACGTGGTTCTGGGTTTCGGTCTAGAAGTATGTTCTGACTCCATGGTCCTGGTCCTCCTGACCAGCCGCCAGAGGCCCTCATGGCCTGGGGTGCTGATCCATCCATTTCCAAGTCTCGGGACTGGCTAGTCCGAGGCACAGTAACTGGAAGGAGGATTTCAAGGTAGTCCGGTGCCGTCTCAGATTTGGAGAGGCCCAGCAACTCAAAACTCAACCAGGGGAGGACTCTTCAGAAGAGGGCCATGCACGAGGCTGGCTGCTCGGTAAGAGCCTGGAAGCTGAGATGAAAGGACACCAAGTAAATACGCATTCTTACGGTATCGCCGGACCGGCTGCAAGATACTGGTACTGTAAGAAAGTTCCTAACTTCATCTTTCGGTTATACCTAAGTTTCTGTGCTAACTTAAAGTTCTACAATCAAGTCTGTGGCAGAGAGTTTGTTAAGCTTGAATCACCTGTCGGCTGCTAAATCCACAAACAGGGATTTATCTGGTAGTTAAAATATCCAGTTGCGAATGGCTATTCCCTGGATTATCTAGAGAGACAGTTCAAGTGTCAGCAGTTTCCAAAGGTACCTGAGCTTTACTACCCAATACCCTTTATTCCCGACTGAGAGACTGTGTTCTGTTCAACGTTTCATGCAAATAAAAATTCCTAAAAAGGGATTCAAGTGTCGGTCTCTGCAGTTATTGGGCCATCAACCTCGGGAACCCCTAAACAAGAACCACGAGGTGCAGAAGATAAATGGTAAGCCCAGCAATACCAGCCGCTCCTTCGGGGATCAGTGCTACAGATATATGACTGCCTAGTCCAGCCTTTCTCATCCAGGGTTCCTCCAAAGCTATTTGGAGCCACTTATTAGGAGGATTGAGCGGTCCTATTTGTGGGCCATTCTTGAAAAGTTTGGTCTAGCTCGGTCTTTGGCTAATGGGTCTGGTTGTTGTATACTGCTCCAAGAGTGTCAATTAGGGTCAATGGTCTTCAATCTCCTACTTTTACACTATGGCTGGGCAGTAGGCAGGGGCACCCATTGTCTCTCTTGTTCTTTGCCATTGCCATAGAGCCCTTGACCTGTCTGATATGACCTCCTTCACATGCCCCTGTTCTGATTAAAGGTACTATGGAGGAAAATATATTGTTATATGCTGACAATGTTCTTTTGTCCCTAACCAGTATTCATTCATCCAGAACTATGTTGAAACATTTGCCAGGTTTTCTGGGCTTGGTATAAACTGGGAGAAAACTATGCTATTACCTCTGGACTCCCTGTTGGATTCTTTACCATCTAATGTGTCTCATTTTAAAGTGGTTGTAAACCCTTACAAACCACTTTGACCTGCAGGTAAGCCTAGATTAAGGCTTACCTGTAGGTCCAATAAATATCTCCTTAACCTACACGGTTAAGGAGATATTTTACAAAAATAGGGCACCGTTGTCTATAGTGCCTGCACGCCATAGACAATGGAGCAGGTGCACTGGGCATGCCGCAAGTGAAGGCAAACATGCCGTCACTTACGGCTCCCATACGCATGCGCCGGAGTGACGTCATTGCTGCTCCGGCCACTCACAGAGCCGGAACAGCGATACCCGGAAGAAGATGGATGCTTTGTGCTACAGGGGAGAATGGTGACATCGTTGGCTCCTGTATCAGGTAAGTGACACATAATGGGCTACTATACAATGCATAGTAGACCATTGTGCTTTACCTTTGCAGGGAGACAAAGAGGAAGTAAACCCATCGGGGTTTACTTCCTCTTTAACCACTTGCCGTCCGCCCTATAGGCAATTGACAGTGGCAAAGTGGTTTCATAATCCTGATCGGACGTCATATGACGTGATCAGGATTAGGAGCTGCTGCGCGCCCCCGGGGGCGCGCATCGCGGCGATCGTTGTTGCGGGGTGTCAGTCTGACACCCGGCAACTATGATCTCGGTAAAGAGTCTCCGACGGAGACTCTTTACCACGTGATCAGCCGTGTCCAATCACGGCTGATCACAGTCTAAATGGTTAGAGCCGGTGATCTGCTTTTCCTCACTCGCGTCTGTCAGACGCGAGTAGAGGAGAGCCGATCGGCTGCTCCTCTGACAGGGGGGGTCTGTGCTGATCGATTATCAGCACAGCCCCCCCGAGGATGCCCACACTGGACCACCAGGGACGCCACCAGACCACCAGGGAAAAGGTAATCCTCCCTAGACCACCAGGGATGCCAGTCAGCACAATGGATGCCAATCAGTGCCCATAATGGATGCCAATCAGTGCCCACAATGGGCATCACTGATTGGCATGCATTATTGTTTGGCACTGATTGGCATCCATTAGTACAGTATAACACCAATGCTGCCTATGAGTGCCCACCTGTGCCGCCTATCAGTGCCCACCTGTGCCGCCTATCAGTGCCCACATGTGCCGCCTATCAGTGCCCACCTGTGCCGCCTATCAGTGCCCACCCATCCATGCCCATCTGTGCCGCCTATCCATGCCCAACTGTGCCGCCTATCCATGCCCATCTGTGCCGCCCATCCATGCCAATCCGTGCCGCCCATCCATGCCAATCCGTGCCAGCTATCAGTGCCAATTTGTGCCACCTATCAGTGTTCATTCGTGTCGCCCATCCGTGTCGCCCATCAGTGCCGCATATCAGTGCCACATATCAGTGTCCATCAATGCCACCTCATCAGTGCCACTTCATTGGTGCCACATCATTGGTGCCCATCAGTGCCGCCTTATCAGTGCCCATCAGTGTAGCCCCATCAGTGCCCATCAGTGAAGGAGAAAACATACTTATTTACAAAGTTTTGAAACTGAAACAAAAAAAACCATTTTATTTTTCAAATTTTCGGTATTTTTTTATTTGTAGCGCAAAAAATAAAAACCGTAGAGGTGATCAAATACCACCAAAAGAAAGCTCTATTTGTGGGAAAAAAATGATAAAAATTTCAATTGGGTACAGTGTAGCATGACCGCGCAATTGTCATTCAAAGTGCGACAGCACTGAAAGCTCAAAATTGGTCTGGGTAGGAAGGTGTTTAAGTGCCCGGTATTGAAGTGGTTAAGGTAGTGTCTTCCATAAAGAACCTGGGTATAACTATTTCTCCTTCCCCGCAGTCGTATATTTCAGATAACATACTAACACTACTCTCTAGATTTCAAACCCAAAGTAAAAACTGGAATAAGTTGCCGTTATTGGTAGTCGGTGGTATTAATCTAGGTAAGATGATATGAATGCCTCAGTGTTTGTATTTTTTTACATAATGCTTCTGTTTGGCTACCCCTAGGGATTTTTACTAAGATCAATAGTGTATTCAGGTACTTAAAGCAGAAGTAAACCCATCCATGAAACCGTTACCTTTCCGGCACGTCGGTTGTGCTCTCAACCCAACTGTCAAACCATCCAATGGCTGGTGTCATAACCGATCGCATGTGTAGACTTCCCAAACTTTTGACCCTTCAGGGTTTTCAGAGATGGGAAAGATCTGGAATAATTACTCTAATTCAGCTGTATGAGAACGATCTCCCCAAAACCTTTGAAGAGCTGAGTTTTTTTTTTTCAATTTCCTTAATTTCCTTAATTGCTCCATGCCCTACAGGTTAAATTTTCTTCAGTCAAGGTACTTTTTCCTTCTACCCCTAATCTGGATAAAATAATACAAGCAAGGTCAACCAAGGGTCTTACCTCTGTGACATACAAGACATTGTTAGAAAAGTTCTTATTGAACTTCCTCATTTGCTCTAGGGCTGGGTGGGAACAGGATCTTGGCACTATTCCTGAAGAGGTTTGGGATAATATTCTTTGATCTTTGCCTTGTGTCTCTCTTTCTCAATCAGACTAAATCATATTTTCATCCTTCATAGGGTATATAGAACATCTGAATTTTTGGATGCTATAGGTTTGTGATCTGACCCAAACTGTGGAAGGTGTGGTAACACAGGTGCACTGATCCTGTGGAGATGCCCCAAACTCCAGAGATATTGGGCGGAGGTGGTTGGTACTCTTATATACTATTGGATTTTAATATCTTGGTGGAACCACTTACATGCCTACTGGGTTACCATGATTCTTCAATTTATACTCCTCCTATCGTAAATACTATTAGGCTTGCCCTTTTTATGACCCTTAGACAAATTGCCCTTAAGTGGACCTCTCCTTATCCTCCTACCTTATCTGAATTTTTGATCTAAATAGGATTGTTTCCTTTGCAAAACATACGTATTTCTGAAGGAACTCTATGAGGAAATTTGAGAACATCTGGTCACAATGGCTTGAGGCTATGTCTTTGGTAGTGGTGTAGATCAATCTGCACAAATAAGCATCACTCTATAGCTATATAAATTAGGGCTGTTACTGATTAAAATTTTCCTGTTCGGTTAATCGTTTTTTTTTTTTAATCGATTAATCGACTCATTTCGATTAATTATAACGCACATACAGTTTTTACATTTTTTTTTTCTTAAACTTTAAGAAAAACGTAGAAAGTTAGTTTAACTTTAACCGTAATGTCCACATCTCCCCCATACTGTACGGTCCACATTTCCCCACATCTCCCCCCATGCTGTACTGTCCACATCTCCCCCCATGCTGTACTGTCCACATCTCCCCCCATGCTGTACTGTCCACATCTCCCCCCATGCTGTACTGTCCACATCTCCCCACATCTCCCCCATACCTTAATATTCATGATTGTCTGCTCTGTCTGGAATGGACAGCAGGCAGACCCGTCCGTCTTCAGAGTAGACACAAGCAGGCTACTAGCTCAGCTATCTTGCGATGTGGTAGCGAGGCCTGCCCTTTGCTTGTGTTGAAAACAAGCCCTAGGTACTCCATCTCTTGGGAGAGAATAAACTGGCTTTTCTGCTTGTTGATAATCCAGCCAAATGCGGATAGAATTTTCAGCACCACTTCGCCTTGTGCTGTTAACTCTTCGCTTGCACGGGCCACTACCAAGATGTCGTCTAAGTAGTGGAAACATTTTATGCCCCTCAAACGTATAACAGCGATGGTAGCTAGCAAGATCTTTGAAAAGACTCGAGGTGCTGTGCTGATTCCGAAGGGAAGACATTTGAACTGGAAATGATCTTCCCCTACCATGAATCTCAGATATCTTTGGTGATGCCTGTTGATTGGGACATGAAGGTAGGCATCTGCTAAATCGACTGATATTAGCCAGTCCCCTGGTTGCAGAATTGATATAATTGTAAATATCTATTCCATCTTGAATGTCTTGGGATCGATGTAGTGGTTTAGAGATCTTAGGTCTAAGACTGGTCTGAGATCTCCGGACGCTTTGGGCACCAGAAAAATTGGGGACTAAACCCCTGTTCCCTGCTGCTTTAGATGAACCAGCAAGATTGCCTCTTTCTGAAGTAATTCGGTCACATATTCTTGCAAGCACCTTCGTTTCTTCTGATCTTGTGGCCATTCTGTCTGGACAAAGATGTCCGGTGGTTTTTCTCAAAACAATATCTTGTACCCTCGCTTGACTGTTTTCTGGACCCATTGGTCCTTGACCTTCTCCGCCCATACCTACCAAAAGGATGCCAACCTGGCACCCACCTGGGGGTGATGGGCGGTCAACCCGTCAAAAGGACTTCTCCGGTTTCCTAGCGGTCTGAGCGGCCTTAGCCTTCACGTTCCGAAGAAAGGAGCTTTGTGTGCCTCTCCATTGGGGTCTTGTATATTCTCGGCCTGGTCTATATGACCTGGTCTCCTGTGCCCTTCTAAACTCTGATTGGCCTGACCGAGTGGTTTGTTGTCTCCTTTTGGGTCTCTGTGGTAGCAGACCCGACTTCCCTCCAGTACAGTAGCTTGTTTAATAGCTTCCTCCAGGGTGTCCCCAAAAAGCATCTTGCCCTTGTATGGAATGTTACAAAGTGCCTGTTTCGAGGTACTGTCTGCCACCCAATGGCGTAACCATAGGGCCCTTTTCGCCGATACGGAAAACGTCATAATTCTTGCAAGCAGTTTTACTAGGTCTATAGAGGCTTCTGCCAAAAAGGCGGCTGAGAGGTAAAGTTCCTCCATTGCTGAAATGATTCTGGCCGTCTCTACGTCAGACTTCAGGGCCGTCTCCACATTTGTGACCCAGACCTTCAGAGCCCTGGAGATCGAGGTTAGGGCTATGGCCGGGCGACAAGCTGCTCCAGCAGTTAAATAGATCTTCTTTAGATCTGTGTCTGTGCATCTGTCCATCGGGTCTCCGAAGGTTGTAGAATCCTGCAATGGCAGGGACACTTGCCTTGCTAGGCACTGTAAGGCCGCATCTACCCCTGGAGGTGACTCCCAAAAGGCAGCATCTGGGGTGTTAAATGGGTATAATCTTAAAAAGCGATTTTGTATGTTAGCCTTCCTTTCCGGCTTTCTCCATTCCTCATCGAATAATTCGCGGATCTCCATCATGAACGGGAAGGTTGCCCCTTGCCTTTTCAAGTTAGGGAAATATCTTTTAATTTTTACCAGAGGCTGAGTGTCTTGATCCCAGTCTATGGCCTCCTTCATTGCTACAATGTAAGGGTCTATGAGTTGGAAGTCGAACAAATATTCAGATGGTTCATCAGAGTCTGAAGAATCTCCTGAAGATATTTCAAGCCGTGGTGATAAGTCGCGCTTCTGCTTAGATGCGTTCTTGGCTCTAGGCTTAGTCCCAGAGGCACTTACGCCTGGGACCGCCTGCATACTCTCTGTCACCGCCTCTTGAATATAGTCCTTTATCCTACGTGCCTCTGTTTCTCCATCTGTGGCTACATCTCTTATGCATCCTGCGCACAAGAGCTTTCCAGTGGCTGATGGCGTTGAAAAAGCCCAGCAGAGGCCTTCGGTAGGGGACGACCTCTTGTCGCACTTGGTTCTGCCGCCCTAGCTGTCTGAGCATTTTTGCGGGGGTCTATGTCCTGTGCGTGACCCAGACGCATGCGGAGATTTTGAGCGGTGGTGGGACTTTTCCTTCCGCGACTGTCTTTTTTTAGGACTTCTACTCCTATAAAGACAAAACACCTTATTAGGCTGGTGTTGCACTCTTTTGTTTTGTGGCCCCCGTAGACCCCTCCTACCTTTCCGACGATCTTCCTGCACTTTGGGGCTGTAGTGAGCTCATACTACAGCAACAAAGGACAGGATATAGAAAAAAGAAGTCCTATTCTATTGCTTTTTTTTTTTCTACTGGCTCTTTAAAGGAAATAACTTTACCTTAATACTGGATAGTAAACACTGACACAGCCCAGCCACCCCTCCCCCTCTGTGAAGGAAAACTCACCAGTACACTTCTCTCACTAGCTGTGGCAAACAGCACTGGAGCTTCTGGCTCTCCAGGCTTTATAGCCCCACAGCCCCACCCCCCTGTGAGGTCACCATGGACAGAAAACACAGGGGAGGTGGCCGGTGTTCTGGCAGATAGTGTCCTGCCATTATATAGTGTCTGCCCCGTACTGCGTGCAGTACGGGGCAGAAGAAGCTTCGGAAAATCTCAGAAGATGAATGGCGCCTGCGCCGTGAGTGGAGGTGGTAGCCCCACCATCCAAACGGACATAGGGTTGGGAAAATTAGAGGGCCTCGCTGCGCTCGGCTCTTTTATATTCCTACTCTATGTCCACTTGGATGGTGGGGATAGAACCTGGACTCACGGCGCAGGCGCCGTTCATCCTCTGCTATTTTCGGAATCTGCGTGTGCTGTGGACTGTACACAGCGGACACTATCCGATGGGGGACCATATATGATAGGACACCGGCGCAGCTCCTAGGAAGCAGGAAAGGAAAGCACAATACTACAGCAATACCGCAGCCTAAAATGGTAAGCTCTTTAAGTAGGGTGACCAGATGTCCCTGGTTTCAGGGGGCAGTCCCCGGACCAAGTCTGTCCCCGGTTTTGTCCTTGGATTTGACATCAACAGGAGCTGGGGCAATTTTCAAAGACAGTCCGTGCAGAATAAAAAAAAATGAGTTCTGAATTACACGCCCCCCCCCCCCCCCCCGCTCCTACTATCCTACTAGCTTAGGGGGGTGTATTTTTTCCATTTTCTTTGACCCTTTATGATGATGATGTGCTGGTCAGAGCGGATGGACTATTATCTCCTTGCCTTCCCCGGCAGAGTCATTTTCCTCCGCTCCCCACCCAGTGTTACCCGGGGCCCCGAAGAGTGAGACCTGAGAGGCTGTGAGGCAGGTGGCAGAGGCAGCGACGGGCAGAGAGAGGCAGCTGAGCTCAGCTGTCGATGTCCAGCAGCAGGAATAGAGGGGAAGCAGATCCAATCCTGGGGCTGCCAGTGCCTTCAAGGCTTCAACACAAGTGTGCTTTGGGGGTGTCTGTGAATAGACTACATTGCACTGTGTCTGTCTCTCTGGCATAATGGATGGTATCAGAACTCGCAGGCAGCACCACTTATTGGTCATAGCTTAACAAAATCAGCACCCAGCAGCCATTGTATGTGACACAATGTGACAGAGCCAGCCAGAGACATGATAGAGCGCCCTCTGCCTGTGAATTATCATAATGCTGATGATCTTAAAGGGGTTGTAAAGGTAAATGTTTTTTCACCTTAATGCATCTATGCATTAAGGTGAAAAAACATCTGACAGTCCCGGCGCCCCCAGTCCCCCCGTTTTACTTACTTCACCCCTCGAAAGTCCCGCGCTCGTCCCCCGACGTCCTTTCCACCGTTCAGCCTGGCCGCTGATTGGCTGGAGTGGATGGATGGAAAGCAGCACAGCCATTGGCTCGCGCTGCTGTCAATCACATCCACTGAAGCGGAGCGCCGGGGGGGGGGGGCCGTGTGATACAGCGAGCGGCTATAGCCGCCGGCTGTATCACGGGAGCGCGCCCGCTGATGCTTCTCAACATGCGAGGGAGCTCGCATGAACGTGAGAAGCATCTGAGGGAGGAAGCCGAGACAGCCGCCGAGGGACCCCAGAAGAGCAGGTTCGGGGCCACTCTGTGCAAAACGAGCTGCATAGTGGAGGTAAGTATAACATGTTTGTTATTTAAAAAAAAAAAAAAATTCTCTTTACAATCCCTTTAATCAGTTTCCGATCGCCTGATAGCTGATTTACTGCTACAGGGCGGTCGCACTGCGCAAGATCACTTATATACGTGATCCTGCATTTCTGGGTATCAGAGCCAATCATCGGATCCGGCGGACTCGCCTAGTGGTCTGCCTATGTAAAGAAGGCAGTTCGCCATTCTGTCAGTATCGAAGACATTGATCCTGTGTTCCTGCAAAGCAGGTACAGGGATCTATGTCTTCCCTTAGTAGAAGTAGAAGTCTGATGGATTTTTTTTATCGGATATTCCGATCGTGTGTGCCTCATCTGACTTTTTTTCCGAAAATTCTGACGGACCTAGAAATAGAACATGTTCTAAATATTTCCAACAGAACCAATTCCTATTGGGAAAACCACTCATCTGTATGCTGTTCCGACGGACCAAAAACGACGCATGCTCTGAAGCAAGACGGGAAGCTATTGGCTACTGGCTATTGAACTTCCTTTTTCTAGTCCCGTCGTACGTGTTTTACGTCACTGCGTTCTAGACCGTCGGACTTTGGTGTGATCGTGTGTAGCGGAACTCCATAGGAAAAACCTTCAGAGTTTATTCAGACGGGAAAAGCAATCGTGTGTACGCGGCATTAGTGTCCGATTTGACCACCGCAATATCGCAGTCCCGCTACGAGTCGCTGATTGCTGCCATTACTAGTAAAAAAATAAAAAATATGTCCCCGGATTTCATTTTAAAAATCTGGTCACCTTATCTTTAATCCTTAGTATGCCCGCATGGCTCCTGCACATAGAGCGTCAAGTGTGATAAAAGGAACTACCTTTATTGTTCTGGACCTTCCGATCCCAGAAGAGGCTTGAACCTGGGTGGGTAAGTTCGGTAGGGGGGTGTAGTCTAATCCATGAGCATGGTGGCCTGGAGTCTGACCAAAAAAAAGGAACAAGGGTGGTGGAGGAGGGGCTCCCATTTATCAATTAAGAGAAGGCATAGTTGCCAACATTGTAAAAAAAAAAATTCGGGACACTTTTTTGGCAGTAGGCGGAGTTGTGTTATAATTAGGGGGCGGGGGGAAGCAGTTATAGGTGTGGCATAGAAAATGCGGCGCGCAGCAAAATATGGATGCGGTTTATGTAAAGTAGTGGGCGTGGCTTACATGGGGCGTGGCTCAAAGGGGTGTGGTTAGAGTCTGAGATTAATGCGGAGAAAGGAGGGAAAGGAGGGAGGAGAGGGAAAGGAGGGGGGAGAAGGAAAGGAGGGACAGCAGCCCCCCGATCCTACACCACAATAGCAATATGTGTTTTCCAGAGTTTGACAATCAGCAGATAAAATACTCCAAATACCTGGTGTTGGCGCTTCAATCATCCCGGCGCCATGATTGTTATGGTGTCAGGATGATTGAAGCGCATTATTACTATTGTTACATTGTAATATGAAATTAAATCATTCAACTCACCATAATGCAGAATCAGTGGGAGCCATGAGCGCGTCACTAGCCACGTTGCCTGCCACCAGATGCCATCAGGTGTCCCAAGCGGAGTCTGTCCTTACATCAGGTGCCCCATCAGAGGTACCTTCCTCACATCTGTGTCCATCAGCGGAGCTCCTCCTTACATCTGGTGCCCCTATGACATCCAGACAGCGCCCTCTGACATCCAGACTGCCCCCCCCCACATCCACAGACCGCCCCCCCGACATCCAGACTGGCCCCTGACATCCACAGACTGGCCCCCGACATCAACAGACTGGCCCCCACATCCACAGACTGGCCCCCGACATCCACAGACTGGCCCCCGACATCCACAGACTGGCCCCCACATCCACAGACTGGCCCCCGACATCCAGACTGGCCCCCACCATCCACAGACTGGCCCCCACCATCCACAGACTGGCCCCCGACATCCACAGACCGGCCCCTGACATCCACAGACTGGCCCCCGACATCCACAGACTGGCCCCCACATCAACAGACTGGCCCCCACATACACAGACTGGCCCCCACATACACAGACTGCGCCCTCAGACATCCAGACTGGCCCCCCACATCCACAGACTGGCCCCCCCGGCATTCAGACTGGCCCCCGACATCCACAGACTGGCCCCCACATCCGCAGACTGGCCCCCACATCCACAGACTGCGCCCTCTGACATCCAGACTGGCCCCCCCACATCCACAGACCAGCCCCCCAACATCCAGACTGGCCCCCGACATCCAGACTGGCCCCCGACATCCACAGACTGGCCCCCACATTCACAGACTGGCCCCCACATTCACAGACTGGCCCCCACATTCACAGACTGGCCCCCGACATCCACATACTGGCCCCCGACATCCACATACTGGCCCCCACATCCACAGACTGGCCCCCACATACATAGATTGGCCCCCACATACAGTGGTGTGAAAAAGTGTTTGCCCCCTTCCTCATTTCCTGTTCCTTTGCATGTTTGTCACACTTAAGTGTTTCGGAACATCAAACCAATTTAAACAATAGTCAAGGACAACACAAGTAAACACAAAATGCAATTTGTAAATGAAGGTGTTTATTATTAAAGGTGAAAAAAAATCCAAACCATCATGGCCCTGTGTGAAAAAGTGATTGCCCCCCTTGTTAAAACATACTATAACTGTGGTTGTCCACACCTGAGTTCAATTTCTCTAGCCACACCCAGGCCTGATTATTGCCACACCTGTTCACAATCAAGGCATCACTTAAATAGGAGCTGCTTGACACAGTAAGGTCCACCAGAAGATCCTTAAAAGCTACACATCATGCCGAGACCCAAAGAAATTCAGGAACAATTGAGAAAGAAAGTAATTGAGATCTATCAGTCTGGAAAGGGTTATAAAGCCATTTCCAAAGCTTTGGGAATCCAGCGAACCACAGTGAGAGCCATTATCCACAAATGGCGAAGACATGGAACAGTGGTGAACCTTCCCAGCAGTGGCCGCCCGCCCAAAATTACCCCAAGAGAGCGCAGCGACGACTCATCCAAGAGGTCACAAAAGACCCCACAACAACGTCCAAGGAACTGCAGGCCTCACTTGCCTCAGTTAAGGTCAGCGTTCATGCCTCCACCATCAGGAAAAGACTGGGCAAAAATGGCCTGCATGGCAGAGTTCCAAGGAGAAAACCACTGCTGAGCAAAAAGAACATCAAAGCTCGTCTCAATTTCTCCACAACACATCTTGATGATCCCCAAGACTTTTGGGACAACATTCTGTGGACCGATGAGACAAAAGTGGAACTCTTTGGAAGGTGTGTGTCCGAGTATATCTGGCGTAGAAGGAACACTGCATTTCATAAAAAGAACATTATACCAACAGTAAAATATGGTGGTGGTAGTGTGATGGTCTGGGGCTGTTTTGCTGCTTCAGGACCTGGAAGACTTGCCGTGATAAAAGGAACTATGAATTCTGCTGTCTACCAAGAGATCCTTAAGGAGAATGTCCGACCATCTGTTCGTGTACTCAAGCTGAAACGAACTTGGGTTCTGCAGCAGGACAATGATCCTAAACACACCAGCAAGTCCACCACCGAATGGCTGAAGAAAAACAAAATGAAGACTTTGGAGTGGCCTAGCCAAAGTCCTGACCTGAATCCTATTGAGATGTTGTGGTATGACCTTAAAAAGGCCGTTCATGCTCAAAAACCCTCTAATGTAACTGAATTAGGACAATTCTGCAAAGATGAGTGGGCCAAAATTCCTCCAGGACGCTGTAAAAGCCTCATTGCATGTTATCGCAAACGCTTGGTTGCAGTTGTTGCTGCTAAGGGTGGCCCAACCAGTTATTAGGTTTAGGGGGCAATCACTTTTTCACACAGGGCCATGATGGTTTGGATTTTTTTTCACCTTTAATAATAAACACCTTCATTTACAAATTGCATTTTGTGTTTACTTGTGTTGTCCTTGACTATTGTTTAAATTGGTTTGATGTTCCGAAACACTTAAGTGTGACAAACATGCAAAGGAACAGGAAATGAGGAAGGGGGCAAACACTTTTTCACACCACTGTACACAGACTGCGCCCTCTGACATCCAGACTGCGCCCTCTGACATCCAGACTGGCCCCCCACATCCACAGATTGGCCCCCCCGACATCCAGACTGGCCCCCACATCCGCAGACTGGCCCCCACATCCACAGACTGCGCCCTCTGACATCCAGACTGGCCCCCCCCACATCCACAGACTAGCCCCCCGACATCCAGACTGGCCCCTGACATCCAGACTGGCCCCCGACATCCACAGACTGGCCCCCACATTCACAGACTGGCCCCCACATCCACAGACTGGCCCCCGACATCCACAGACTGGCCCCCAAATCCAGACTGGCCCCCACCATCCACAGACTGGCCCCCCACATCCACAGACTGGCCCCCACATACATAGACTGGCCCCCGACATCCACAGACTGGCCCCCACATCTCCAGACTGGCCCCCGACATCCACAGACTGGCCCCCAACATCTCCTCCAGACGCGGCACACCGTCGTTGCCGCGCGGAATGACTTTGAACTGCGGCGCCACCCACTGCACTTCACAGCCCCTGGCAGCAGAGGTGGGGGCACCACAGCATCTCATCTTTATTGAAGACCAGCTTCTGGTCTTCTTTAAAATGGCGGCCCCTCTAGCGGCTGGCGGCGGCGAAAAACAGGACAAAAAGAATTTCCCGGGACATAATTAAATCGGGACAACTGTCCTAATACCTGGAATGTCCCGGGAAATTCGGGACAGTTGGCAACTATGGAGAAGGTGGTACAGAGAGACTGGAGGAAGGGGTTAACCCATTGTGTGCTGACGTGAGGCTGGCCAGGAAAATATATGTTTGGGGATTTTATCTAAGCTTCAGGCCCAAAATCTACATTTTAACATGTGTGCAAAAATAATGGAAAAATATCTCCGGCAGTAAAGCTAGATGGGATCACTCTGCTGTAGTCACACTCTAAACATTAGAGCTCCCCCTAGCTGCAGCCTGGTAATAACATTACTAGGAGGTCTATTAATTTATCGGCTACATACTTCCCATTTTTATATAAACGTCTTCTGACATTTAGGGGTCTATTTATGAATAACTTTGCATAGCAATTTGCCCAGTACAAATACATGTAAATTCCTTCTGTGTAACCGGGGGTGAAAAACAAATGTTATTAGGCTATCTGCTATGCTGGGCGAATGCTTGATATTGATACATGTGTAGGAGGGCCGTGGCTACACTACAGCTGGCACAGTTTGGAGCACCGAGCACTGTACACCTTTTCGGAGCAAAATAAGTAGATGCAAAGTGGAAGCAGTTGACTTGCAGAGAACACTATATTGAGTACAAAATATTGTATGATTACATGAATTTGCACAGAGTTTTACTTTATTTAATATAGTAGCACATATTAGGAGATGCCAGAAGTAGGTGCAAAGTGGAAGCAGTGGATCTGCAGGGAGCATCTTGAGCACAAAGCACTTTATGTTGTATATGAATTTGCACATGGATCAGTTTACTTCATTTTTTGATAAACACCATAAGATCAGTGAAGTAGGTGTAAAGTGGAAGCAGTAGGATATTATTATATTATTTGAGCCCCTAGCACTTTTTATATGAATGTCTCCACATATTTTAGTGTATTTGTGATGATTTATGTGCACACACAATAGGACAGCGCTGTGACACATAATGCTCTTCTAGTTGATAAAGGGAACACTTACCTTTGTTACAGCAGCAGTAATATATTTATTTATTTTTAAATAGGCTTTGTTTAAATCTTGATGGGCCAATCCAACCTACCCCAAATGGGTTCACACTGTAGGTCTTTTTTCTTTTATCCATACATTTTTTATTTTATCAAAAGAGAACATAACAATTAAGATTGTTGCAAATGGTACATATCATTGTAATAAAAAACATTGTAAAGGAATATAAAATAGGTTTCGTTCAAATCTTGATGGCCCAATCCTGCTATCCCCATTGGTGGGAGTGGAGATGACCCGTCTATAAGGATATACAGTACATGCACACACAGCACAAGGCTGTGTTCACGCTACGAGACGTTCCTCAGGGCTACAGTTCCTCTGATGTCCACAAGATGGTGATCTCACTTCTACCCAGACAGGAAGTCTCTATGGAATACAGACAGGAAGTCTCTTTGGAAGACAGGAAGTGATGTCATGTATAAATATGAAGTTTCGGGCGAGAGGTGAGTTGGGAGGAAGTAAAGAGGAGATGTTGCTGGAAGTGGTAGCAGAGGAGGTAATCCGATTCTACACAGGAATGATCAGTGCCCTCCAGAGACACTATGAGGAATCTCACAATAGGGGTCTGAAAGGGACTGGATTTTGGGGGGGGGGGAGAGATTGTGCAATTTATCAAAAAGGAGGTCCAGAGGGGAATCCACCAATTTTCCACCAAATCCAATTGTTCCGGCTGGACAAAATATTGATATTAAAGGGGTTGTTAGCCCTTGTGTTTTTTGCATAGGATGCATTAAGGTGAAAAAACACCTGGCAGTCACCGCGCCCCCCCCCCCATTTTACTTACCTGAACCCCTTCACCTCCTCCGCTCTCTCTCCACAGGCTCCCGGCTCTTGATTGAATAGATTAATAGTAACGCTGCCGCTGCTGTCGTTCAAATCCAATGATGCGGGCACCCGGGGTGGGGCCGTGTCCAGCATTTGGTGGCTATGGACAGCAAATTCTGGACTCTGGAGCGCAAGGTAATTCCCCAGGAGAGCTCTTCTCCTAGGGGATTTTATCTGATGTGGGGAGGAGCCGCGAGAGCCGTCGGGGGACAACATAAGAGCAGGTTCGGAGGCCCCTCTGTGTAAAACGAGCTGCACAGTGGAGGTAAGTATGACATGTTTGTTATTTAAAACAAAAAAAAAAAAAACTTTACAGCCCCTTTAAGCTGTTTGCTTTTGATTCATCTCTTTTATAAATGTTTATATTGTTTTACCAGTTATTGATTATTATATATAAAGTTTTGTATGAGTTTAGTGATATATGTATTCTGGGCTGTAAATGGTTAAAGATCCTGGGTGGGGTAGGAGTGTTTTTTTAGCTTCACCTGCCAATAGCCCTCCGGGACAAAGATTGGTGCTTTCCAATAATGTCTGATTTCCCCAAGTTAGGAGAGGCGCCCTCTCTGTTTACATCTAAGCAGAGTATCTGCAGCCAGGACTCCCACTATTCCCTATGGACCATAGGGTGAGTACATGGATTGAAAACTGGCTACAAGGGCGAGTTCAGAGGGTGGTGATAAATGGGGAGTACTCAGAATGGTCAGGCGAACTTTGCAAACCTACAGGTCAAATTTGCAGCCACGAAATAATTACTAGCTGTGCAAACCTAGTCCCACCACATGGCCAATGACATAACACATGTATGAGGTGAATCTGGGATCGACAACTACAAGCATTCTTTTTTTACACGTGAAATTCTGACAATTCAGGACTGTGGAGCGCATGAAGGCAATGGAGGAGAGGGAAGGTCAGGGA
The DNA here is from genome assembly GCF_037356315.1 of Lithobates pipiens. Taxonomy (NCBI): domain Eukaryota; kingdom Metazoa; phylum Chordata; class Amphibia; order Anura; family Ranidae; genus Lithobates; species Lithobates pipiens. The sequence continues at coordinate 627,804,099 of NW_027507758.1, forward strand.
CCAGGGTAGGCAAAGAAGAGGGTGCAGGAGATGATCACCAGCAGCGTGACATACAGCAATGACACCTGCACCGTGATAGTCATCTGACAGCAGCACCGTGATAGAGAGCACTGACATCAGCAGCGTGACATACAGCACTGACACCAGCACCATGATATACAGCACTGACACCAGCACCATGATAGAGAGAACTGACATCAGCAGCGTGACATACAGCAATGACACCTGCATCGTGATAGAGTGATCTGACACCAGCACCGTGACATAAAGCACTGACACCAGCACCGTGACATAAAGCACTGACACCAGCACCGTGACATAAAGCACTGACACCAGCACCGTGACATAAAGCACTGACACCAGCACCGTGACATAAAGCACTGACACCAGCACCGTGACATAAAGCACTGACACCAGCACCGTGACATAAAGCACTGACACCAGCACCGTAAGCAGCCCCAGGAGGAAGTCAGCACAGCACAGGGATGGTGGGAGCCCCTCATAATGAGCATAGCACAGGGATGGTGGGAGCCCCTCATAATATGCACAGCAGAGGTACAGCCCCAGGAGGAAGTCGGCACAGCACAGGGATGGTGAGAGCCCCTCATAATAAGCAGCCCCAGGAGGAAGTCAGCACAGCACAGGGATGGTGGGAGCCCCTCATAAAAAGCAGCCCCAACAGAAATATGACACAGCTCAACCTCTTCAAACAGGAGGGTATGGGCATATAGTACGTGTGCTTTTTTTAGACAAGAAAGTGAGCCAAATGAAGAAAGAAGGTCTGTGTGCTCGATTAAAAAAATCGTTTATAGACATATACATGGTCTACTGGTCACATGTGTTGAATTCCTCCGAGATCCATGCCTCATTCATTTTTAGAAATGTGAGGTAGTTAACACTGTCGTGAGCTAGGCGAGTACGCTTATCGGTCACGATCCCCCCCTGCTGCGCTGAACGTCCTTTCGGACAGGACACTGGATGAGGGGCAAGCCAACAGTTTGATTGCAAATTGGGCAAGCTCTGGCCAGAGGTCAAGCCTGCCCACCCAGTAGTCCAGGGGTTCATCACTCCTCAGAGCGTCCACATCGGCCGTTAACCCGATGTAGTCGGTCTAGGCGTTCCCTGATGCTGGATCCGGATGACACCTGTCGATGGGTCGGCTGAAAGAATGACCTCATATCAGAAGTCAACAACACATCTTCAAACCGGCCTCTACTTGCAGGCGCTGTTGGATTGGTACCCGCAACTCCTTCTCTGGGAGTGGGAATTGCTCCTCTGCCAGTGCACGCAAAAGCAGAATGCAGCATTTCTCGAAGCAAGGCCTGGAAGTGCTTCATTCTGACAGCCCTCTGTGACGGCGGTAACATTTCCACCATTTTGTGTTTGTACCGGGGGTCTAAGTACGTTGCCACCCAGTACTGGTCCTTGACCCTTATGCTTTTTATACGGGGGTCCCTATTAAAACACTGGAGCATGAAGGCCCCCATTTGCACTAAACTGGAAGCGGTGTGGTGGCCTGGCTCCTGCTCATCATCCAGGATAATGTCGTCCTCTTCATTCTCCTCTCCCCATCCACGCACAACAGGGATCCCAGAAAGGTTTAAAGCATGCTCTTCTTGCTCCTCCTCATCCGCCCCGGCACCATCCTCCTCTGACTCCTCTTCAGACTCCTGTTGTTGACTTGTCTCAGATAGAGTAGCCCCCCCTGGGAATTCATCCAGCATTGCGACTTCCTCATCTTCCCGCTCCTCCACAGCTTGATCAATGACACGACGCAATGCACGCTCCATAAAGAAGGCATAAGGTACCATGTCACTGATGGCGCCATGGCTGCGACTGACCGGTTTGGTGATCTCCTCAAATGGCCGCAGAAGTCTACATGCGTCGCGCATGAGCAGCCACTGGCGCAGTGAAAAAAAACCCCCAGCTCCCCAGAACCGGTTCTGCCGCAGAGTTCATACAGGTAGACGTTAACTGCACATTTCTGTAGAAGGTTGAGTTCCATCGCGTCGGGCAATCGCAAATAAGACGTCTGACCAGCAGATTGTGTCGCCGCTGAATGTCAGCAAGGCAAGCCATGGCTGTTTAAGATCTTCTGAAATGGGCTGAGATTTTCCTTGCCTGCCGCAAGATGTCCTGGACCCCAGGGTATTTGACAACGAATCGCTGCACGACCAAGTTTAAGGCGTTTGCCATGCATGGAACGTGCGTAATTTTGCCCTGTTTCAATGCGCTAAGCAGATTGGCACCGTTGTCACACACCACTTTACCAACTGTCAAATTGAGCGGTGTTAGCCACTGATCTGCCTGTGAACGCAAAGCTGAAAGGAGTGCCGGGCCAGTGTGGCTCTTGGCTTCCAGGCACAACAGACGCAGCATGGCATGGCAACGTCTCACCTGGCATGTCGAATAGGTTCTAGGGAGCTTGGGCGGCGCAGCGGAAGAGACGCTAGCAGCGGAAAAGGATGAGTCAGCCGAGGAGGAGAGGGAGGAGGATGGAGGAGGAGAAGAGCCAGGCCTGCATGCAATCCCACGGATGCCATGGGTTACATGCTTGACGGCTGTCAGAAGGTTCACCCAGTGGGCAATAAAAGTGATATACCTTCCCTGCCCGTGTTTGCTAGACCACGTGTCTGTGGTCAGATGTATCTTGGCACCGACACTGTGTGATAGAGATACATTCACTTGCCGCTGAACATGGCCATATAGCTCTGGGATGCCCTTCTCTGAGAAATACTTCCTTCCTGGGACCTTCCATTGTGGTGTTCCAATGGCCACAAATTTTCGAAAGGCCTCCGAGTCCACCAGTTTATATGGCAGTAGTTGGCGGGCTATCAGTTCTGACAACCCAGCCGTCAACCGTTGGGCAAGAGGGGTATCCGGCGTCATCATTTTTTTACGCTCGAACATTAGGCCTATGGAAGCCTGCCTTTTTGCAGAAAAACGTGAGCTTGGCGTGATGGAAGGTGGAGTGGAGGACAATTGTGAGGAGGAAGGAGAAGTAGAAGATGAGTCTGGATGGTGAGAGCCTGGAGTGTGGCTTTGTGTCTTCCGTTGCTCCCACTGGGCTCGGTGATGGCTGCTCATGTGCCTTCTTAAGGCGGTTGTCCCTAGGTGAGTGTTGGGCTTACCGTGACTAATGCGTTGACTGCAAAGATTGCAGATGGCAACACTATTGTCAGCAGTGGACACATTAAAAAAAGCCCACACTGCAGAGCCATGTGCCGGTGTCCTGGGAGCACCAGATGTGACCATACATGGTCGATGACTCGCTCCTGATACATTTGCAGTCTGCTTTGTCCCTCCTGTGCAATGTAAGTTATTCCTGCTTCTCCTCCCTATCTGCTGGTCCATATCTCCCTCTGAACTCCCCTCCTCTTCTTCCTCTCTTGTGGGCACCCACATGACATCACTAGACACGTCACCATCGACGTCACCTTCCCCACCACTATAAGTAGAGATCTCGGAGTAGGCAGCAACACCGGGGACCAACCTCCTCCTTGGGCTGATCTGGGTACTGTCGCCAGACTGCTGAGTGGCGGTTCTTGCTACCTCCTCTTCCTGATCCAATGCCTAGAGTGGCTGCGCATCAGAAATGTCTTGATATGGATCGGAAAATAATTCCTGTGACTCAAGCGGAAGGTGTGTGGTGGTGTTGGTGGTAGTGTCTTTGGGGGTGCACATAGCAGAGAGTGAAGAAGAGGGTGCAGATCGAGAGAATGAGGAGGGTGCAGAAGAGTAAGGCTGAGTGAGCCACTCAACCAAGTCTGGTGCGTCCTTTAAAGTAATTGAACACACCTTCTGCAACTTCCCACTTTGGCTCAAGCCTGTTGCTCCTGCCCTACCCCTACCACCCCTGCGGAAGGGACTGCCTCTTCCTCTGCCTGTCATTTTTTAAATGACCCTGTGACAAAACTCTCAGTCCCTATATTGATAAAGGACTGCTGCAGTATAGGGCAGCAGTCAGCAGTAGTGCACCTCAACCCTATATATTGTGGACCTATATCAGTCCTTAAGGAATAGCAGACTGTACCTCACTCAACCCTATGTACTGTAGTACGCTATACCTTACCAGTCCTTATAAGGACCTTTGTGGAACTAGTAGGTTGTGAATGATTAGCAGACTGTACCTCAGTCCCTATACTCATAAAGGACTACTGCAGCAGAAGGGCAGCAGTCAAGTATAATATTCTTTCTATATTTGGAAGAAAGAATGTTATATGTGTACAAGCCTATTACCATACCAGTCCTGAAAAGAAGCTTTGTGGACCTAATAGTAACAGCTACTGATTAAACTGACTGTCCCTCACTGCCACACACAGCTTCCTGCCTGTCCCTATGTAAACTGACAAAACACAGGCTGCTGGAACAATAACTTGAATAGCACTCAAAACTATATCCTGTACTACTTTACCATACCAGTCCTGAAAAGGACTTTTGTGGACCTAATAGTAACAGCTAATGATTAAACTGACTGTCCCTGCTGCACACAGCGTCCTGTCCCTCTCTCTACACTGACAAAAGACAGGCTGCTGCAACAATCACTAGCACAGCAGTGCCTCAAACCTATATCCTGAACTACACCTAACACCTATACCATGATACCAGTCCTTAAAATAACTTTTGTGGACCTAATAGCTAGCGATTTGGGTCACTGCAATCTCTCCCTGCTCCACACAGCAACCTCTCCCTATAGTGACATACGAAAGAATGTAAAATGGCTGCCGGATCGGGTCTATTTATAAGTTAGGGGGAATGTCCAAGTGTCCATGTGCTGTAATGTCTCAATTGGCTGTCCAGTACCCCATGATGGATGTGTCATCATAGGTCAAAGTTCCTTTACACAGTAAACATGGAAGTGTGCCGGGCAAACGGCGGCAATAGTCCGCCGATCGGGCGGACCGCGAACAGCCGAAATTTGCCGCAAAACGACCGCCGGGCGAACTGTTCGGCCATCCCTAGTGGGGTCCCCCAGGGTTCTGTGCTGGGCCCAATCCTATTTAATTTATTCATAAACAACCTAGAGGATGGGATAAACAGCTCAATATCTGTATTTGCGGACGATACTAAGCTAAGCAGGGAAATAACTTCTCCGCAGGATGTGGAGACCTTGCAAAAAGATCTGAACAAATGAATGGGGTGGGCAACTACATGGCAAATGAGGTTCAATGTAGAAAAAATGTAAATAATGCATTTGGGGGCAAAAATATGAATGCAATCTATACACTGGGGGGAGAACCTCTGGGGGAATCTAGGATGGAAATGGACCTGGGGGTCCTAGTAGATGATAGGCTCAGCAATGGCATGCAATGCCAAGCTGCTGTGACAAAGCAAACCTAATATTGGCATGCATTAAAAAGGGATCAACTCCAGAGATAAAACGATAATTTTCCCGCTCTACAAGACTCTGGTCCGGCCACACCTGAAGTATGCTGTTCAGTTCTGGGCACCAGTCCTCAGGAAGGATGTACTGGAAATGGAGCGACTACAAAGAAGGGCAACAAAGCTAATAAAGGGTCTGGAGGATATTAGTTATGAGGAAAGGTTGCGAGCTCTGAACTTATTCTCTCTGGAGAAGAGACGCTTGAGAGGGGATATGATTTCAATTTACAAATACCGTACTGGTGACCCCACAATAGGGATAAAACTTTTTCACAGAAGGGCCACTCATTAAAATTAATAGCAAAGAGGTTTAACCTTAAACTACGTAGCGGTTCTTTTATTGTAAGAGTGGCAAGGATGTGGAATTCCCTTTCACAGGCGGTCTCAGGAGAGAGCGAGAGATCCCTGCGTTACGAGCGCAACGCACTCCCGATCCCTGCATCCTCGTGTAATACTAATTCAATTTGTGTTCTGAGTAAAAATATTTTATCAAACAAAAAAAGTCATTTTGGTCTTGCTGCCTTTTTTTTTTTTTTTTTTTTATGGAGGGGGGACATTCTCCTGGTCATCTTTGACTTTATCAATATTGTTCAAGTAGTTATCCATCTTTGAAAAGTTGCCTACCCCTGGACTAAATAATACACACTGGGTTATTTTTACTAAAGAAATGTATCAGAATAGAGTTTGGCTTAAATTTATAAAGACAATTATTTATTTGCACAATTTTATAACAGAATTTTTTTTTCTCTAAATTTCTGTATTTTTTTTTTAAATTTCTTAACAAAAAACTAAAAACCTAGTGGGGATTAAATACCACCAAAAGAATGTTCTATCTGTCTGGAATTTTTTTAAATTTAATTTGGGTACAGTGTTGTATGACTGAGTGAGTAATTGTCATTCAAGGTGTGAGAGAGCTGAAAATTGGCCTGGGCAGGAAGGGGGTGAAAGTGCCCAGGATTGAGGTGGTTAAATGTACAGCAACCCTCCTTTTACCCCCCCCCCACATCCACATCCTATTATTATGTGACCAAAACCATCCAAATAATTCTTACTTTCATTTTCCAAAGTTATCTGTCTACAAGGAGACCTGTATAGATCAAATAACGGCACCAATGAGGATGGAGGAGGACCGCAGTCACATGACTGAGAAGATACTAAACCTCACCCTGGAGATCATCTACCTGCTGACCGGAGAGGTGAGGAGTGAGGAGGATTCTGGGAGGGCACATGACATCACTCTTATCTCTAGTAGCTTCCCTGGCGGTATTCCCGTGTCTGGCTCAGGGTAAGATTTAAATACCATAAGCGGTATTCCCGAACCAGACTCGGGACCGCATCACTGGATCCATGGAGGGGTTTACTTACCTTGTCCCCTGGATCCAGCGATGTCCCCCCGCTGTGATCTGGGAGCCGTCCTCCGCTCGATCTGTCGCATTGCCAGGCTCCATTCCCTGCGAGCGATGCGACGCACGGGGACGGAGTTCGGCGCCAAATTCAAAAAGTTAAATACACAGTATAGATACAGTGTACTGTAATCTTACAGATTACAGTACTGTATCAAATAATTACACATCCCCTTTGTCCCTAGTGGTCTGTCCAGTGTCCTGCATGCAGGTTTATATTATAAATACTGTTCTTTATGCCAGGAAACTGGAGATTGTCCATAGCAACCAAAAAATTTCTGTTTACATCAAAAGTGGTTATAGACCAGCTAGAAAACAGCGATAATAAATTAGAATCGCTCGCAGAATTGAGCGATAGTAATTTGTGGGGAAATCCGTCATCAAACACTAAAAGTAATGACAGCGGCAATTCTGCAACTCAGCACATTTCAGTGTTTTTGATTTGATTACAGTATTGAATAATTTTTATTATTATAATATTATTTGCTATTATTTATAGTGTGTATATAATATAATCTCAGGCATAAACAACCTGGTCTACCAGTATCTAAACATTTTACTGAGAAAGGACATAGTGATTCTGAACTATGGTTTATGTCTTGGAAGAAATGACTAGGGATAGACGAGGAGGTGACCGAATTATGAGGCTCAAAAAGAGGGAAGTCTGGTGGATCAATAGATTAGACTCATTAAGCCCGGGTGGTATGAATAAAGATTATGATTTATACTTGTTTCTTTGAGATACATATGCTAGGATTAATTTGTGGATGATTTATTTTTACACTGCAATTTTTCTTCTAGACTGTGGACAGATCGAAAACGAGATTGGAGGAATTCTGAAATATACTGTATTTTCTATCGATGTTTATTTCTCGCTCTTTATATGGAAGATAGTGTGATTTTTAGATGTGGGCTGAATATGAAGGGGTTAAGCTTTAACCATTAGGATTATAGTGACTAGATGATTTGAGTTACACACCTGAGCAGTATACCTGTTGAGGGTTGGTAGTTATAAGGTAGTGTGAATAGTAGGAGATTACACATTCCAGAGATAGCCTGACGAAGAGCGATTGTTTGCTCGGAACTGTACAGTGGCTACTGCGAATGCCGCTATGTAATTATTCCTGAAAATTGGATTAAATGGAGATTTTTGCATCATAAGCACGAGTCCCATCGTTGTGTGTGTGTGTGTGTATATATATATATATATATTTAAAACGGCAAAATAATGGTACCGCTTTCAGCACCTGAAATCTGAAATAATCACGTACCGCCAGGGAGGTTAATAAAACAGACATGACCGGAGAGTTGAGGAGGATTCTGGGATTCTAACATGATATTCCTATTGGTTCCTCAATACAGAGATTTCCTCTTGTGAAGTCAGGTGATCATATGACCATCACAGTGCCTCCATGTGACTCCCTAAAACCTGAGAGACACAACATGCAGAAGATTCTAGAAGTCACCAAGAAGATGATGGAGCTGCTGACAGGAGAGGTGAGGAGGATTCTGGGAATTCTGGGACATTATCCAGTAACAGACAAGGGATGTGTCTGGATGGTGACTGTATCATTGTGTGTCAGGTTCAAATAAGGTGTCAGGATGTCACTGTCTATTTCTCCATGGAGGAGTGGGAGTATTTAGAAGGACACAAGGATCTCTACAAGGACGTCATGATGGACAATCAGCCGCCCCTCACATCACCGGGTAAGAGGAGACTTTTTATTGTAAAGGAGAGAGCAGTACGGAGGCTCCACCTAGATCCCCCATCATCTGATAAACACATAGAAACAATGTATTCAGTCAGTGTGTGTGTTTCCTACAGATGGATCCAGTAATGGGAACCCACCAGAGAGATGTTCCCGTCCTCTGTATTCCCGGGATTCCACACAGGAAGATCACACCATCCCTCACTGTTACAAGGTTGGTGGGACGGAGCATCTAGAACATGGAGATGTGTGGATTTTTAATTTATGCTTATAGTTTACAGATGATATTCATTCTCATTTTCCCTTATCGTCATTCAGGACAGCCACAGAGAGAGAGAGAGTCTCCTCCTCTTCCTCTAGGAAACACTGTGCCAGCCCATAAATTCTTACTTCCCCTGCCTGACCTCTGTTCTAGCGCGTCCACAGGGCTGCAGCAAGGAACCTTCCGCTCTCCCTGTACTCTGTATGGGCTGCATTGTTTGGAACCTGAGCGCTGGACGGCGGGTGACATCATTTCCGGCGGAGGGCGGAAGTGTTACCTTTGACCCGTGACTTCTGGTTCCAGGTCACGGAGCTGATAGGGGGCCAGGCACAGGCTGGAGAGAGTCTGTATTATGCACAGGCATCATGGGACTCACTGGAAAACAACCACCTGCAGTCATGTCGGAGGCAGATGCTACGACTCATACTGACACCAACTCCAGCCTTCCCAAGGTAAGAGCACCCTGGGGAAGGGTCCTCTCTATCCGGGATTGCCCTTCCTAGTATGGTTCCTATCTGGGTGGTTGGGGGAGGGGGGCTCAGATCCCATGTAAGGGGGATCTAGTGCACTCCCGGGGGGTTGTTTTATGCCTGCTTTTTTGTAATGTGGCTTTTTCTGTCCTTTTTGGTCTGTTTTGCAGAAAGCTACAGAAAATACTAAATCAACTCATGGCTCTAAGAGGAAGTGTGCCTCCTGTAGAGATGTTTTACGGGAGTCCTGGACAAAAGTTTTTTGTGTAAAGGGTGCATAGACTCCCTGGTCAAAGAGAGGGAAGCTGAGCAGGAGTCTGGGTCGGCAGCCTCAGTAAAGGTGCTCTCGTCCAACTTTTCCTCATTTAAATCGCTTTTTGAAAAACTCCAGCTCCCCCTAATCCCAGTCCGCAGGATACAACCCCACCACAGCCACTGGCTCAGGGCTCTGTACCTGCCCGACCTGCGACTTCAGCTAGGACAGAGGAAATTGCAGGTGGAGCAAAGGCAGCCAGATGGTGACACCTTGGACTCCCAGGAGGAGTCAGAGGGTGAGGACAAGGATGGGGAGTCCAGAAAGCCCTCTAGGTATAAGTTGTCCTTAGATGAGGTAGAGGACCTCCTGGGGGCAATTTACACAACCCTCGGTATCCAGGAGGTCAAGAAGCCCCTGACCCTTCACGACCTAATGTACAAAGGCTTGGGGGAGCAAAAGGAAAGGGTCTTTCCAGTACATGATGTACTGATAGAAACAATTAGAAAAGAGTGGCAGGATCCTGAAAGGAAGCCCTTCTTTTCTCGTTCTCTAAAGAGAAGGTTTCCATTTTCAGAAGACCCAACAGCCATTTGGAATAAAAGCCCCAAATTGGATGCCGCCTTTTCTCAGGTTTCTAGGCACACGGACTTGGCCTTCGAGGATATGGGGGCCCTGTCCGACATCATGGATAAGAGGATAGACTTGCTGCTTAGAAAAACTTGGGACTCAACAGTAGGCAACCTTAACCACTTAAGGACCGCCGTATTGCCAATGTACGTCAACACAATGGCACAGGCAGGCACAAGCACGTACATGTACGTGCCTGCCTTCCAGCGGGTGGGGGGTCCGATCGGACCCCCTCCCGCTGGTTACGGCGGTCCGTTTCCCTCCGGGAGCGTGCCGTGATGAGGGGATGGCCGTTTGGTTTTTCGGCCACCCCCTCTGGATCGCTCCTGGCCAATGAGAAGCTTCCTCCCACTGTGTATTGTTTACACAGGAAGGAGGAAGTGATGTCATTCTCCTCAGGGTGGTCTTTTTGACCGGACTACGAGGAGAAGACACAAAGTAAGTGTGCACCAACACTACACTGACATGTAGGTACACACAGGCAGACAAACCCCCCCCCCCCCCCCAGTCACAGTGTCACTGATTGCAGTGATCATTTCTTTACTGATCACTGCATTCAGTGTCAGTTGTGACAGTAAAAACTGTCAGGACAGTTAGTGTTAGGTCCAGGGTAGCCCCCTATCACCCCCCCAATAAAGATTTAACCCCCTGATTGCCCCTAGAGTTAACCCTTTCACCCCCTTTTGCCAGTGTCACTAAGCGATCATTTTTCTGATCGCTGCATGTGTCGCTAGTGTCGCTAGGTAGCTAGTTATTTTTTTAGGTTCACCGCCAGGTTTTTATAGCACTAGGTACCCCGATATACTACCCAATAATGGTTTTAACCCCCTGATTGCTGCTAGTTAACCCTTTCACCCCCTTTTGCCAGTGTCGCTAAGCGATCATTTTTCTGATCGCTGCATTAGTGTCGCTACTGTCGCTAGGTAGCTAGTTATTTTTTTAGGTTCACCGCCAGGTTTTTATAGCGCTAGGTACCCCCATATACTACCCAATTGCCCCTAGTTAACCCTTTCACCAGCGATCACAGTATAAGTGTCACTGGTGACGCTGGTTAGCCAGTTAGTTATTTAGGTTCCCCGTCAGGTTTTTATATAGCGCCAGGGACCCCCATATACTACCTAATAAAAATTTGAACCCCCTGATTGCCCCTAGTTAACCCTTTCACCACTGATCACTGTATAAGTGTTACGGGTGACTTTGGTTAGTTTGTTTTTTATAGCATCAGGGCACCCACCATTTATTACCCAATAAAGGTTTAACCCCCTGATCACCCGGCGGGTGATATCAATTAGGTTTTAGGGTCAGGGTCTGCGTCGCCCCAGGCAGCGCTAGGTTAGTGCCAGTACCGCTAACACCCACGCGCAAAGCATAAACCTCCTGTAGTGGTATAGAATCTGAACAGATCAATATCTGATCTGATCAGATCTATACTTGCGTCCCCTGCAGTTCAGGGTTCCAAAAAAACGCATTGTTAGCGGGATCAGCCCAGATACCTGCTAGCACCCCGTTTTGCCCCTCTGCCCAGCCCACCCAAGTGCAGTATCGATCGATCACTGTCACTTACAAAACACTAAACACATAACTGCAGCGTTCGCAGAGTCAGGCCTGATCCCTGCGATCGCTAACAGTTTTTTTTGGTAGCATTTTATATTTAAATCCGGAAGGCAGTGCTTGGTTTTCGGGGTCCCGTACGTGGCTAGGCTCCCAAAAAGTCCCCCACATGTGGTATCCCCGCACTCGGGAGAAGCAGCAGAATTTATTTTGGGGTGTAATTTGACTTATGCCCATAGCATGTGTGAGCAATATATCATTTAGTGACAACTTTGTGCAAAAAAAAAAAAGTTTGTAATATTCCCGCAACTTGTGGCAAAATATAAAATATTCCATGGACTCAACATGCCTCTCAGTAAATAGCTTGGGGTGTCTACTTTCCAAAATGGGGTCATTTTGGGGGGGTTTTGTGCTATTTTGGCATTTTATGGCCTTCGAAACTGTGATAGGTAGTGAGGAGTAAAATCAAAAATGTACACCCTTAGAAATCCTGAAGGTGGTGATTGGTTTTCGGGGTGCCGTGCGCGACTAGACTCCCAAAAAGTCCCACACATGTGGTATCCCCGTACTCATAAGAAGTAGCGGAATATATTTTGGGGTGCAATTCCACATATAACCATGGCATGTGTGAGCAATATATCATTTAGTGACAACTTTTTGTAAAAAAAAAAATTTATTTAAATTTTTTGTCATTTTTCAATCCCTTGGGACAAAAAAAAAATATTCAATGGTCTCAACATGGCCCTCAGCAAATAGCTTGGGGTGTCTACTTTCCAAAATGGGGTCATTTGGGGGGGTTTTGTGCCATCTTGGCATTTTATGGCCTTCAAAACTGTGATAGGTAGTGAGGAGTAAAATAAAAAAATGTATGCCCTTAGAAATCCTGAAGGCGGTGCTTGGATTTCGGGGTCCCGTACACGGCTAGGCTCCCAAAAAGTCCCACATATGTGATATTCCTGTACTCAGGAGAAGCAGCAGAATGTATTTTGGGGTGTCATTTCACATATGCCCATGGCATGTGTGAGCAATATATCATTTAGTGACAACTTTTTGTAAACTTTTTTTTTTTTTTTTTCGTCATTATTCAATCCCTTAGGACAAAAAAAATAAATATTCAATGGGCTCAACATACCCATCAGCAATTTCCTTGGGGTGTCTACTTTCCAAAATGGGGTCATTTGGGGGGGGGGGTTTGTACTGCCCTGCCATGTTAGCACCTCAAGAAATGAGATAGGCAGTCATAAATTAAAAGCTGTGTAAATTCCAGAAAATGTACTCTAGTTTGTAGACGCTATAACTTTTGCGCAAACCAAAAAATATACGCTTATTGACATTTTTTTTACTAAAGACGTGGCTGAATAAATTTTGCCCTCAATGTATGATTAAAATTTAGTTTATTCGATTTTTTCTTATAACAAAAAGAAGAAAACATCTTTTTTTTTTTTTTCAAAATTTTCGCTCTTTTTCCATTTATATCGCAAAAAATAAAAATCGCAGAGGCAATCAAATACCATCAAAAGAAAGCTCTATTTGTGGGAAGAAAAGGACGCAAATTTCGTTTGGGTGCAATATTGCATGACCGCGCAATTACCAGTTAGAGCAGCGCAGTGCGAAATTGGAAAAAGACCTCTGGTCCTTAAGGTGTTTATTGGTCCGGGGCTGAAGTGGTTAAGCCAGAAATGGCTGTTACTGTGGTAGCCCGCAATTTGGAGCATTGGCTCTCTCAGATCCAGGCGCATATTGAAGCTGGTACAGCTAAGGAGTCTATTCTATTCTCTTTCCCCATGATTCTACGTGGTGTCACATACATAGCAGACACCTCGGCAGAGTCAGTCCGCATGTCAGCCAGGTCAGCGGCTCTGGCCAACTCTGCCAGAAGAGCCCTCTGGCTGAAAACTTGGCCCGGCGACAGCGCCTCTAAGGTCAAGCTGTGTGGGATACCCCTGACAGGGGATCTCTTCTTTGGTCCTGGTTTAGATACTGTCCTAGACCGTACGGCAGACAAAAAGAAGTCTCTCCCTCTCAAACGGAAAGTCCCGGCTCAGACTAAGAAAGGGTTTCAACTGCAAAAGGGTAGGGAAACTTCAAAGCCAGAAGGTCAAAAGAAATCTTGGGGCCAAAAAGGTAGGGGCCGAGGAGGGGCGATTTTTTTTTTTATTTTTTATTTTTTTTGCCCTCCTGAAAAGGCCCGTAAGGAACAATGACTCCTTTTTGGTGTGGTAGGAGGAAGACTGGGGGCCTTCCTTCCACAGTGGGAATTAATCTCCCCCAAACCAATTCATCCTGAGGGTCATAAGAAGGGGGTACCTCCTGGAGTTCACAAGACCTCCCCCACAGAAATTCCTTGTCACGCACCTTTCCAGTTGCACGACAAAGGCTGAGGCTCTGTTAGAGGCTCTAAGTGATCTAGAACAACAGAGGTAGTTCGCAGAGTTCCAAGAGGGGAAGAAGGAGAGGAATTCTATTCTCACGTTTTTGTGGTGAAAAAAACCCTGGGAAATTTAGACTAATTCTGAATTTAAAACCCCTAAACAGGTTAGTCACTTATAAGAGATTCTGCATGGAATCTCTTTACAGTCAGAGCCCTGCTTCCGCAGAATTGCTTCATGGTCTCGCTGGACCTGAAGGATGCGTATTTACACGTTCCTATCGCAGAAACATCTGAGGTTTCTCTGGTTAGCTATAGACCTGGAGGGAGTTATAGTGCATCTGCAGTTTCAGGCACTGCCTTTCGGGCTATCCTCCCCCCCCCCCCCCCCCCGCATTTTTACCAAGATCTTGGCGGAGGCCATAGCTTTCCTGCCACTCCAGGGAGTCTCAGTCATAGCGTACCTGGACGACCTGCTCCTATTTGCCGTATCCCCAGAGAAGCTACTCAGGAACCTTGACCTAACAAAAAGGGTCCTAATAGGCTTGGGGTGGCTGCTGAACTTGGAAAAGTCCAGTCTGATCCCTTCACAGCGGATTATGTACCGTGGATACCTGCTGGACTCAACACAGTTGAGGGTGTTCCTTCCAAGGGAGAAATTCCTAAAACTGGACAGAGCGGTTGTCTCTCTACAGTGCAACCAGCGGGTCTCCAAGAGGTGTCTGATGTTGACTCTGGGCCTTCTAACTTCTACTCTCCTAGCAGTGCAGTGGGCAGGACTGCACTTTCGTCCCCTGCAGACGTTTGTCCTAAGGGTATGGGATCACAGTCAGAGACCTAGACGCTCTAGTACATGTTCCTCACCACGTAAAAAGATCTCTTTGGTGGAGAGGGGAAGAGAACCTGTCGCAGGGACGTCTGTGGTTCCTGCCAGTCTCTTGGATAGTAACCACGAACGCAAGCGGCAGGGGCTGGGGGGGAGCATCTGATTTCCCTTCTGGCTCAGGGCTCCTGGGAAGGCTACGAAATAAAAAGGTCATCCAATTGGAAGGAGCTGAAGGCAGTGGGACTAGCCCTCAGGTTCTTCAGGGAAGAATTCCAGGGCCACTACGTCCAGGTACGGTTGGACAATTCTTTGGCTGTGGCCTATATAAACAGGCAGGGCTGGCACAAGGAGCGGAGCCCTGATGGCTCTGGCAACAGACATTCTGAGCTGGACCGAGTCCAACACTTTCTCTCTCGGCAATCTTCCTCAGAGGGGAAAGCAACGTTGTAGCGGACTTTCTCAGCCCGAAGGAGGTTGAGGGAGATTGGGTCCTCAAACAAGAGGTCTTCAAGCTCATATCCAAGAAATGGGGACCCCCAGAAGTGGATTTATTTGTGTCAGACAACGCGAAAACCCCCTGTTTTCTCCCTAAATGGAGAGGGAGCACTGGGAGTGGATGCGTTGTCCTAGAGTTGGCGGTTCAGGATATGTTATGCCTCACCCCCCCCTCCGGCTCTGTTGCCGGCAGTGCTGAGGAAGTTTCCACTAGAAGACACATCACTGATTCTGGTGGCTCCACATTGGCCGAAAAAGGGCATGGTTTTCGGTGCTCAGGCAATTGGCAGCGGAACCTCCCCCTTTTCCTTCCTCCACTGGAGGATCTCCTCTCGCAGGGCCCAGTCCTCTGTCCACAGGTTCATCAGTGGAAATTAGCGGCCTGGCTACTGAGGAGGGTATATTAAAGTCAAAGGGGTTTTCAGAGAGATTAATCTCTACTCTCCTCAATAGCAGGAAACGGGAGACACGCCGGATATATATAAAAAGGTCTGGCTTTGTTTCAACGAGTGGTGTGCAGGAAGCTCTTTTTCAGTGCAGAGCCCCATAGCTGTATTGGAATTTCTACAGTGCGGACAAGGGATTATCCATAGCTACCCTGAAGAGTCGGGTATCAGCACTTAGTGCTTATTTAGAAAGATCTCTGGCCACCGACCCATGGGTGGTCAGATTCTTTAAGGCCTTGTCTAGACAGAGACTGGTCGAAGGTCCTCCCTTTCCCAGTTGGGACCTATCCTTAATTTTGCATAGGCTAACGGGACCTCCCTTTGAGCCTTTAGACTAATGTTTGCTAAAGGATCTCACCCTGAAGACGTTATTTTTAGTTGCAGTAACAACTGCCAGGAGAGTCAGCGAGATTGAAACGTTATCCATTAGACCTCCTTTTTGTGTTATTTTTCCAGACCGGATAGTTCTCAGGGCTGATCCGGCCTTTTTGCCCAAGGTGGCTTCGGGGTTTCACAGAAGCCAGGAGGTAGTTCTACCTTCATTTTGTCCCAACCCCTCAGGTGAAGGGGAATGGAAATTTCATTTTCTGGATGTAAGGAGAAGTGTCCTACAATACCTGGAGCTGACTAGGTCAGTGAGGAAGTCACTCTTTATTTGTTTTATTTTCCGGTGCCAGAAAAGGTTGCAGAGCATCTCATCGCACTATTGCCAGATGGCTTAGGTCAACCATTGCGCAAGCTTATACATTAGCAGGGGAAGAGATCCCTACGGGTATCAAGGCACACTCCACCAGAGCCATGGCAACCTCTCAGGCAGAGAGGACTGGAGCAACGCCAGAACAAATCTGCAAGGCAGCAACGTGGTCCAGCTACTCCACCTTTTGTAAAGCATTACAGAGTGGACCTGGTGTCGGCAAGTGAGCAGACCTTTGGTCGGAAGGTTCTGCAAGCTGTAGTCCCACCCTAGTTGGTAAGTGCTCGCTTTATCCTCTCATAGTGGCTGTCCTGAATGACGATAAGGGGAAATTAAAGTTACGCTTACCGATAACGTCTTTTCCTGTAGTCTTTCAGGACAGCCCTAGTTACCCACCCAAAGCTTTGGGGGGGTCTTGTTAAAGACCAGAACGCAGCATGATAATGATATTTGAGTGTATGCTATTAACGTGTTCTTGTGTCTCCCCAGCTGGCCGAAGGTGATCTTGAAAGAACTGAGGTCAGGCAGGGGAAGTAAGAATTTATGGGCAGGCGCAGTGTTTCCTAGAGGAAGAGGAGGAGACTCTCTCTCTCTCATAGTGGCTGTCCTGAAAGACTACAGGAAAAGATGTTACCGGTAAGCGTAACTTTTTAATTTTCTTGATTTAGAGTGGAGATCCAATCGATATAGAATTTGAGGTTAATGCAGAAGAAGAGAGGTATGTGAGGGATGATCAGCAGTCTATGGAGGAGGATGGAATAACGGGGACATGTATAGAGCACACTCCTACAGAGATCAGCACAGGTGGGTCATTAACGCATAATAGATTCCTCCACCCATACTGCTCACTGATTGGTCCAGAGTAGGGCGGGGACTGGGTGATATCAGCCTGTAATCCCCTGGTCACTTTCCTGAGCTGTGTTCCCCGTCCTGTATTCCTGTATTTCTCTCGGATAATCTTCCTTCTCTGTGCTGCAGACTTAATTTATGGGGATTCTGGGGTTCAGCTGGCAGAAATATGTCGATTTTACCATAGGCATTACTAGACATAGGCACCAGGGGTATGTGCTTTTGGGTTTCCTTCCCCATGCCCGGGTCTAGTAAGATCTCTGACATAGCAATTCTCTCAGAGTTATTTACTCTGTTGTCTGCTGGCTGTGTCGGGTGGAGGGATATGTCTGGATAGTCTCAGACCCAAGTCACTGAGTGCAGTCTCAAGAGATGGGAGGCAGCGATGTGGGACCTCTGCAACTTGTCTCATGTAAACATTTAACCTTCCACTGATGTGGACATCCTCAATGATATAAT
The DNA here is from genome assembly GCF_037356315.1 of Lithobates pipiens. NCBI lineage: Eukaryota > Metazoa > Chordata > Amphibia > Anura > Ranidae > Lithobates > Lithobates pipiens. The sequence continues at coordinate 627,821,896 of NW_027507758.1, forward strand.
GCTTATGGAGGAACTGCAGGCGAAGGTTGAAGACATGTATGACAAATATGTCGCTCTGTGGTCCCTATGGTGCCACCATTCCACCTCTGACCGCTTCCTCAAGAGTCTACGGGCTTGAGGATGGGGTCAGTGATTATTGGTAGACGACAGTGAAAACTAGGCAAGTTGGCTAGCTACTTTTTTTTATTTTATGTATGCTGGGTCTCTCCCTCCTGACCCCTGCACTGTATACTCTATGTTGTACATTACATAATTCTGATACTATATAGTCCTATCTGTAATATGTTGTACATTACATAGTCCTGACCTCTTCTCACTACCCTCTACCCACCTCCTATATATTCACTTTTGTCTACCAGCTGGACTTTTTATATCTGATGATTTGATTGGAGCACAGACCTTTACATGTTGATAATAATGTGATAACATCTTCAGATTTTGGAACCTTAAACAGAAAGTGATAATGAGGGAGAAGTCAATAACCCAATGACGGGGGTCTTCAGGATCAGTCCAGTCTTCATCTTGGTTGTTCTCCCCTCATCCTCACTCTCTGACCTCTGGTGGGGCTCAGCCTCACTGTTATTCATGACTAAATCATGGACTAAATAAGGAAGTGCAGGACTTCTTGTGTTGGGAAGATGGCAATGAGTGATAGAGGGGGAGGGGACACTCGTCTTATAATCCCCTCATCACTGTCACTCCTATAAAAGACAGTTCTCGTTGTTTCCTCACTCTCTGACTAAGGTCCATGAATAAAGAAATGATCTGGTAGGAGATCAGAGGACCCATTTACTAGTTACCTTGAGGGGGGAATTGTAAGATCCTCAGAGACAAAGCTGTCTGATGTGGGCGGAGTCCTGGTTTAGGGGAACCAATCAGCTCATGTCTAGTAATAATCCTTTTTATTTCTATTTTAGTAGATGGACGGGAGATGAGGAAAACCTCAGAGGATTGTCTCACTTTGTCTCCAGACTGTAAAGTAGAAGATGAGGACATCACACAGTATAGTCCAGGAGAAAACCCGACTACCTCAAATGTCCATCCGGCACCACACAGTGTAGATGGACCATCGTATTCCTCTTATCCTGAGGAACCTCAGACTGTGAGGGACGGGGCCGTCCTTCCAACAGAGAAGAGCTTTTCCTGTACTGAGTGCGGGAAGTGTTTCCGTTTTAAATCCAAACTTAATATACACAAAAGATCTCACACAGGAGAGAGGCCGTATTGCTGCCCTGAGTGCGGCAAATGTTTTTTATACAAGTCCAATCTTTACAGACATCAGAGATCTCGCACAGAGGAAAAACTGTATTCCTGTTCTGAGTGCGGAAAATGTTTTGGAGAAAAATCAGATCTTGTCATACATCAGAGATCTCACACAGGGGAGAAGCCCTATTCCTGTTCTGAGTGCGGGAAATGTTTCCAATCTATATCTAATTTTAATGTGCATAGAAGATCTCACACAGGGGAAAACCCATATTCCTGTCCTGAGTGTGGGAAATGTTTTTCACATAAGTCAAATCTTTCCAGACATCAGATTTCCCACACGGGGGAGAAGCCGTATTCTTGTCCTGAGTGCGGGAAATGTTTTTCACAGCAGTCCAGTCTTTATAAACATCAGAGATCTCACACTGGGGAAAAGCCGTATTCCTGTCCTGAGTGCGGGAAATGTTTTTCACAGCAGTTCAGTCTTTATACACATCAGAGATCTCACACTGGGGAAAAGCCGTATTCCTGTCCTGAGTGTAGAAAATGTTTTTCACGTAAGTCCATTCTTTACATACATCAGATTTCCCACAGGGAGGAGAAGCCATATTTCTGTGCTGAGTGCGGGAAATGTTTTTCACAGAAGGCCAATCTTTACAGCCATCAGCGAGTGCACACAGGAGAGAAATTGTATTCCTGTCCACAGTGTGGGAAAAAATTCTCACATAAGTCCACTCTTAACAGCCATAAAAGATCTCACACAGGGGAGAAGCCGCATTCCTGCCCTGAGTGTGGGAAATGTTTTTCACAGAAGTCCAGTCTTTCCACACATCAGAGATCTCACACGAGGGAGAAGCCGCATTCCTGCCCTGAGTGTGGGAAATGTTTTTCACAGAAGTCCAGTCTTTCCACACATCAGAGATCTCACACAGGGGAGAAGCCATATTCCTGTCCTGAGTGTGGGAAATGTTTTTCACAGAAGTGCAATCTTTCCTCACATCAGAGATCTCACACAGGGGAGAAGCCATATTCCTGTCCTGAGTGTGGGAAATGTTTTTCACAGAAGTCCAATCTTTCCGCACATCAGAGATCTCACACGAGGGAGAAGCCATATTCCTGTCCTGAGTGAGGGAATTGTTCCTCACTGAAGTCCTGTCTTCCTGTACATCAGGGGTCCCACACAACCCTCGGGGGGGGGGGGGATTAGTGCCCTAAGTTCAGGAAATGTCTTCTATATGAATATTGCTGGACATCACAGCTCTCATGTGGGGAAGAAGCACACCCTGATATACACCTCAGATATACTCCATGGCTGATCTTCATCATGTAAGAAACAGTTGATAAGGAGATCAGAGATCACCAAAGACATGGATGAAGTGTTGTACCGTGTTGCCCATTGATAGCAGTAGAAAAAAAAAATTGAGTCATTACCTTTCATTGGCTGAGTACATTTTGTGTTGTTTGATTTAAAAACAAAAAAATATAGTTGAACGAATGTGACCAGCTTTTGCCCAACCATGATGAATATTGGCCATGTTTTCTTTTGTAAAGTGATTGCCTTGGCTCCACCTAATGGCTAAAGTGTGGCATTCATATAATCACAAATCATTAGACATGTGCACTGACAAAAAATTTTAGTTTTTTTTTTGTTTCAATCGTTTTTTTTCTTTTTTCGGAAAATCGAATTTTCACATTTCGATTTTTCGGATTTCCCAATTTTCGAAAATCAGAAAAAGAAAATCTGTTTAATTCTAAATAATAATAATTATTTAATAGTTAATTATTTAGAATTAAACAGATTTTCTTTCAGATTTTTGAATTTCTGAAATTCTGAATTTTGAAAATCCGAAAATTTCGGAAATTCGTAATTTCGGAAAAACAAATTTGGAACTAAAATGAATTGCACATGTCTACAAATCATATCAAACCCCAGATTCAAGATCCTAAAGTGAAATCTACATATATTTAAAGTTGTTGTAAACCCTCACATATACCCAGTGAAGTGAATAGCCTCAAATGATGCACAGGGATGAAACAAATCATCCTAAATAAGTTTTGTTTGCATATCTGCTGTCTTCCCCTTTTCTATACCCTTTAAAAAGTGCAGATTGTGTTAAAAATCTTTTGTCATTATTCAACAGTACATTTAGCAATACATTGGGCTGTGGGTGGAATGAATGTATTTAACCACCTCAATACAGTGCACTTACACCCCCTTCCTGACCAGACCAATTTTCAGCTTTCAGCGCTCTCACAGTTTGAATGACAATTACTCAGTCATGCAACTCTGTACCCATATAAAACTTGCGTCCTTTTTTCCACACAAATCAAGCTTTATTTTAGTGGTATTTAATCACTAGTGAGTTTTTAATTTTTTGTGCTATAAATAAAATCGTAAATTTTGTGAAAAAAAAATGCCTTTTTCTTTGTTTCTGTCATACATTTTTGCTAATTAGTAATTTTTCTTCATACATTTTGGCCAAAATTCATACTGCTACATATCTTTGGTAAAAAATAACCCACATTGGTGTATATTATTTGGTCTATGTGAAAGTTATAGAGTCTACAAACTATGGTGCCAATCACTGAAAATTGATCACATCTGATCAGGCCTTCAGTACATCAGGTGTATCTCATTTCTTGAGACACTAACAAGTCAGGAAAGTACAAATACCCCCCAAATGACCCCTTTTTAGAAAGTAGACATTCTAAGGTATTAAGTAAGTAGCATGGTGAGTTTTTTAAGTTGCCATTTTTTCCCACAATTCTTTGCAAAATGAAGGGGTTTTTTTGTTTTGTTTTTTACAAACTTGTCATATTATCAAGTTATTTCTCACACACAGCATATGCATACATCAAATTACACCCCAAAATACATTCTGCTACTCTTCCCATGTATGGCGATACCACATGTGTGAGACTTTTACACAGCCTGGCCACATACAGAGCACCAACATTGAAGTAGTACCTTCAGACGTTCTACGAGCAAATATTACACATCTCGTTTCTCAACCACCCATTACACTTCAGAAGGCCCTGGAGTACCAGGACAATGGAATTTCCCATAAAATGACCCCATTTTGAAAAGCAAACACCCCAATGTATAATCTGGGAGGCATAATCAGTCTTTTGAACAGTTAATTTTTTTCCAGAAGTTTTTGGAATATGTGGAAAAAAATTAAAACGCATTTTTTTTTTTTTACGCAAAATTGTCAATTTCTAACAAATAGCATGTATATAGAAAAAATTACACCCCAAAATACATTCTGCTACTTTTCCAGAGTATGGCGATACTACATGTGTAGGACTTTTACACAGCCTGGTCACATAGAGAGGCCGAAAATTGAAGTAGTACCTTCAGGCGTTCTAGGAGCATAAATGACACATCTCATTTCATTCCTACCTATCACACTTTTGAAGGTCCTGGAGCACCAGGACAGTGAAATTACCCACAAAATGACCCCATTTTGGAAAGCAAACACCCCAATGTATATTCTATGAGGCATGGGCTGCAAATAGGTACTCTGATGGGCTGGTGACAGGTACTTGAGTACTCTGATGGCCTGGTGACTGGTATTTGAGTACTCTGAAGGGCGGTGATGGGTACTCGGGTACTCTGATGGGCCGTAACAGGTACTCGGGTACTCTGATGGGCCGTGACAGGTACTCGGGTACTCTGATGGGCCGTGACAGGTACTCTGATGGACTGTGAGTGACAGGTAATATGAGGGGTGGTGACAGGTCCTCTTTATTGGGGGGGCGGCAATCAGTGTGATTGGTGTAGCTGTAAGCTGTAACAAGATGTTACCGCAATCTTCTCCTCACACGCGATCGGTGTGTGAGGAGGATAACCCGGTAACATCTCGTTACCGCGGTTTGTTCACATTTTAGTGATCGGCTGTGAAACTATCACAGCCCATCACGTGGGTAAACAGCCGGCCAATGGCTGTTTACCAGCGTCGGTGACGAGCAGTGTTCGTGCGCGAATGCGCCGTGCACAGTGGGGGTGTGACCATCTGTGATCAGCCGTGACTTCATCACGGCCGATCACGTGGTGGCGAGCGGTGTCTCCGTGACACGCCGCCACCGAAGAAACAGGGATGATCGCGCGCATTCCCTGTTTAAACGGGAGGATGTCATATGACGTCACCCGCCACAATAGATCCGCCGCCTGGCCGTCATTTGAGGGCTGGGGGTCGGAAAGCAGTTAAACTGTGAATAAAGACACACCCCCCCTCCACATAGGCAGAGGAATGAGGGAACATGCAGAGCTGTATTCTGAATAGACAAGCCCCCTGCTTATTTCCCTCTAAGCTCCCTTCCCCACACAAATTTTGATCTGCTGTTATCTCATGTGTCGGAGAACTTGTCAGAAGTAACCCATGCTGAAAACAGAGGAACGGAGCACCAGAGAGAAACGGCACTTAGAGCTTTGGAGAAAGACAAATAATCACTACAGATCACTTAGATAAAATTTTGTGACTGGGGTTCACAACCACTTTAGGGCCATCGCTTATTTCATACAGTGCTAATAGCCTTTACCCAAAACAACAGTTCATGTCAGAAATGGTAATGCAATGTAAGATAAATAGCAGGAAATCAATACCCAGAATTCTTAGACACCCCTCAGTGAATCAATATGCAGCATATACTGTGTAAATAAACATATAGAATGTACCCTTATTAGAAAAATTCACTCCATATAATGTGTAATTCTTCGTGCACATACACCAATCCATCTTTATATATTTGCGTATTGCCTCTAGTGTGCTACTAGATTAGCGCAGGCAAATTTATTTGTATGACTCATTGAAAGGTTGTGAGTCAGAAATTGGGTCCGAGTTACTGCAGGTCAGGCTGGATGACTTACACAAAATATCAATGGTGTGCAGCGCTCTATATTGATATGAAACAGTATACAAAAAGTTTTGTATAAAAGTTCAAAGTATGATAATAATGTCCTAAAATGTAATGCTCTGTACACACGGTCGGATATTCCGACGGCAAAATCTGTTTGATTTTGCCCCAAACTTGTCTTGCATACACACGGTCGCACAAAGATGTCGGAAAATCCAATCGTTCAGAACGAGGTGATGTACAACAGGTACATCAGGACTATAAAGAGGCCAGTAGCCAATAGCTTTCGTCACGTAATTTATTCTGAGCATGTGTGGCAATTTGTCTGTAGGCATTGTCTACACACGATCGGAATTTAAACGATCGGATTTTGTTGTCGGAAAATTTTGGATCCAGTGCTCAAACTTTGTTTGTGTCGGAAATTCAGACGGAAAAAGTCCGATAGAGCCATCACACTATCGGATTTTCCGACAATGCGATCAAATCGCACATTTTTCTTCGTAAAGTCCGTGTGTACAGGGCATTAGTGTGAAAACTAGCTGTAAGGTGACTTGGGTGTCCACCATGTGTAATAAGGATGATTCAGTGGTTACATGTAGTACAGCTATACACTCACCAGAAACAAGTGACTATACAGCCTTAAACTGCCATTATTCCCCACCTGGTAATGTGAACACTGAAGCACCATCCATGAGTCTCCAACAATATATAAGGCAAAGATATGCCTTTAATTGCTCCTATGGAGTGGGGGACCCTACCAACCTTTCAATTGAATATAAGGATCCAGAAGGCTCTTTAACCGGTTCCTGAGCGGCTCACATGTATTTACGGGGGGCAGAATGGCTCCCCGGCGCGAAACCCTGTTCCCTTTAAGAGCCGCCAGAGGGTGCGCGTTGCACGGTGGGAGACCTGATGCGCGTGGCGGCGGTCACGATCGCCGCTGGCCACGTACGATCGCGTGCACGAGCACTAGCACCAGCACACACAAATCCCTGTGTTGTCAGAAGAGAGGAGACGTGTCGTTTGTTCATAGTAAGTTGGAATAGCGATATGTCTCCTCTCCTACTCAGTCCTATTCCCATACAGTTAGATCACACTGAGGGAACGCACATTTAACCCCTTGATTGTCCCCTAATGTTAACCCCCTTCCCTACCAGTGACATTTACACAGTAATTAGTGCACTTTCTTTAGCACTGATCGCTGTATAAATGTCAATGGCCCCAAAAGTGTCCGATCTGTCCATTGCAATGTCACAATACCGCTAAAAGTCGCAGATCACCGCCATTACTAATAAAACAAAAATGCCATAAATCTTTCCCATAGTTTGTAGACGCTATAACTTTTGCACAAACCAATCAATCTACGCTTATTGTGATTTATTTTACCAAAAATATGCAGAAGAATATATATTGGCCTAAACTGATGAAGAAATTTGTTTTTTAAAAACATTTTTGGGGATATTTATTATAGCAAAAAGTAAAAAATATTGTTCTTTTTTTCAAAATTTTCAGTCTTTTTTTTGTTTATAGCGCAAAAAATAAAAATCACAGAAGTGATCAAATAGTACCAAAAGAAAGCTCTATTTGTGGGAAAAAAAAGTACGCAAATTTCGTTTGAGTACAGCATTTCATGACCACCTAATTACCAGTTAAAGCGACGCAGTGCCAAATTGTAAAAAGTGCTCTGGTCAGGAAGGGTGTAAAACCTTCCGGGGCTGAGGTGGTTAAACTGTATAAAAAAAAAGAGCTCACCACTGGGAACCCACAGAGTACTCATACAGTGGTGTGAAAAAGTGTTTGCCCCCTTCCTCATTTCCTGTTCCTTTGCATGTTTGTCACACTTAAGTGTTTCGGAACATCAAACCAATTTAAACAATAGTCAAGGACAACACAAGTAAACACAAAATGCAATTTGTAAATGAAGGTGTTTATTATTAAAGGTGAAAAAAAATCCAAACCATCATGGCCCTGTGTGAAAAAGTGATTGCCCCCCTTGTTAAAACATACTATAACTGTGGTTGTCCACACCTGAGTTCAATTTCTCTAGCCACACCCAGGCCTGATTATTGCCACACCTGTTCACAATCAAGGCATCACTTAAATAGGAGCTGCTTGACACAGTAAGGTCCACCAGAAGATCCTTAAAAGCTACACATCATGCCGAGACCCAAAGAAATTCAGGAACAATTGAGAAAGAAAGTAATTGAGATCTATCAGTCTGGAAAGGGTTATAAAGCCATTTCCAAAGCTTTGGGAATCCAGCGAACCACAGTGAGAGCCATTATCCACAAATGGCGAAGACATGGAACAGTGGTGAACCTTCCCAGGAGTGGCCGGCCGCCCAAAATTACCCCAAGAGCGCAGCGACGACTCATCCAAGAGGTCACAAAAGACCCCACAACAACGTCCAAGGAACTGCAGGCCTCACTTGCCTCAGTTAAGGTCAGCGTTCATGCCTCCACCATCAGGAAAAGACTGGGCAAAAATGGCCTGCATGGCAGAGTTCCAAGGAGAAAACCACTGCTGAGCAAAAAGAACATCAAAGCTCGTCTCAATTTCTCCACAACACATCTTGATGATCCCCAAGACTTTTGGGACAACATTCTGTGGACCGATGAGACAAAAGTGGAACTCTTTGGAAGGTGTGTGTCCAAGTATATCTGGCGTAGAAGGAACACTGCATTTCTTAAAAAGAACATTATACCAACAGTAAAACATGGTGGTGGTAGTGTGATGGTCTGGGGCTGTTTTGCTGCTTCAGGACCTGGAAGACTTGCCGTGATAAAAGGCACTATGAATTCTGCTGTCTACCAAGAGATCCTGAAGGAGAATGTCCGACCATCTGTTCGTGTACTCAAGCTGAAACGAACTTGGGTTCTGCAGCAGGACAATGATCCTAAACACACCAGCAAGTCCACCACCGAATGGCTGAAGAAAAACAAAATGAAGACTTTGGAGTGGCCTAGCCAAAGTCCTGACCTGAATCCTATTGAGATGTTGTGGTATGACCTTAAAAAGGCCGTTCATGCTCGAAAACCCTCTAATGTAACTGAATTAGGACAATTCTGCAAAGATGAGTGGGCCAAAATTCCTCCAGGACGCTGTAAAAGCCTCATTGCACGTTATCGCAAACGCTTGGTTGCAGTTGTTGCTGCTAAGGGTGGCCCAACCAGTTATTAGGTTTAGGGGGCAATCACTTTTTCACACAGGGCCATGATGGTTTGGATTTTTTTTCACCTTTAATAATAAACACCTTCATTTACAAATTGCATTTTGTGTTTACTTGTGTTGTCCTTGACTATTGTTTAAATTGGTTTGATGTTCCGAAACACTTAAGTGTGACAAACATGCAAAGGAACAGGAAATGAGGAAGGGGGCAAACACTTTTTCACACCACTGTATAGTGTAGTATTTTATTCCAATTAAAGCAAATACAATGTTGCCACAAGGAAAAACAGATTGGCCAAACCTACAGTCATGGCTGCCGCTCCTAGCACGAGAGCACGGCGGTGTTGGTGTCAGCACATAGGCCCCTCCCAATGCGTTTGGTGCACATATACTTTATCAAGGGAACCACCTATCGCCTTAACCAAGGTGGCGGAAGTTAAAAAATTCAAAGCCGGAAGTACTCCCGCTGCCATTTTCCAAACAGTTGGATTATTATTATTCACACTTTATATAGCGCCAACAGTTTACACAGCGCTTTACAATGTATAGGGGGGGAAACACAATTACAGTACAGTTCAATACAAAAGGTACAGGAGGGCCCTGCTCATAGAGCTTACATTCTAAAGGGAGGGGGTGGTGGTACAAAAGGTAATAGATGCAAGGAATGATTTGATGGGGGTGGCTGGGGGACAGTTGTTAGGTGGGTGTGGGATAGGCTTCCCTGAAAAAATTAGTTTTCAGGGATCTCCTAAAGGTGGACAGGGTAGTGGCCGATTGAACCCTACCATCCTTGTGGATGTACCACAAGTATTAGAAAAGCCATTTTCTTGGAGCTCCAGCTTAACGTTATTAGGCAATGAAGACTGTATTTAAAAAGAAAATAATAAAATTACGACTCCTATTTTACCGTGGTTCACAATAATAGACATCTAGGTATAGAATACTAACATCCATCTGATGCTATAGAAGTGAAGCCCCGGGCGAAACTATTTTAACATCAAAATTAAACAACTATATCAGTGCCCTACAGTGCACATCAGTGTCATCAGTGAGTGCTTATCAGTGCCACTATAGTGCTCAACAGTGCCTTATTAGTGCACATCAGTGCCACCCTATCAGTGGATCCTCATCAGGACCTGTCAGTGCCACCTCATCAGTGTACATTAGTGCAGTACATAAGTGCACCCTCATCAGAACCCAGCAGTGCAGCCTCTTCAGCACCCAGCAGTACAGCCTCATTAGACCAGCCTCATCAGTGTAGCCACATCTGTCCCAGTGTCCCTTATTGCAGCAGTTTGTTACCAAATCTCGCAGTCACCAGTATGGCAAAAAAATATGTTTTCCAGAGAAGAGGCACACCAACTTCTAAGCTTGATCGACGAGAACAGCTGGGTGCTCTCTGAGTCTGATTCAGATTATGAACCCATTTTAAGCAGTGGGTCTGCTACAGAATTAGAAGAAGAAAGTGTGCTCACCAAATGAAGGCGTTCTGATGAGGAGCATGCTACCACAAGTAGAGCAGTGGCATCCACCAGCAGCACATTGCCATCAACCATTAGTACAATGACAACAACTAGTAGAGCAGTGACACCCACCAGTAGCGGTGTACCTCTACAAGAAAGGCCAGGCACTAGTGGGTTGTCACCTTAGCCCTAAAGGGGCCAGCCTTCCATATGCACTTTAATACACACTATGGCTTCCTCCTAACTCAGGAGCTGTGAATACCCCCCCCCCCTTTTACCACCCAGCCAGGTGTTTAATTTTATTTTTACAGATGACTTCTTCTGTTCAGTTGTGGCCCAATGCAACCTCTATGCCCATCAATTCAAATTGAGAAACCCAGGTTACGCCAGTCCCTATGAGTGGAGAGAACTAACAGTAAAGGAATTTATAATCTTTTTGGGCCTCACTTTCAATATGTGACTAACAAAACAAAAAAAGAATTACACTCATACTGGTTCGCCCACCCCATCCACTGCATGCCAATCTACTCATCCATTATGCCAAGAACAAAATGTCTAATGATTATGCATTTCCTCTATTACAATGATAACACCCAGTGCCCTCCCCAAAATGACCCAGCATATGACAAATGTATAGAATTCTGCTAATTCTAAATGTTTTCTCTGAGAAATTTGCCCAATGATTTATACCTGACAAAAATATCTGTGTGGATGAGTCACTTGTCCCCTACACTGGCAGGCTGGGCTTCAAGCAGTTTATGCCCTGCTAAAAAGCCCTATATGGGGTTAAACTATACAAGTTGTGTGACAGAGCCACAGGGTACATCTAAGCCTTCCTCATGTATGAAGGAAGGGACACCCAGCTGCATCCCCCTGAATGCCCAGAGTACATTGGTTTAAGTGAAAAAGTTGTTTTGGGAGCTTGTATATCCACCCCTTGAAAAGGGGTTATCATCTCTATGTTGATAATTACTACATCAGCTTGCCCCTTTTCCGCAATCTTCACCGGAAGAAAACACATCATGCGGCACCGTGAGAGCCAGTTGGGAAGGCTTCCCACAAAGGCTCATTAATGCAAGAATACAACGAGGGGAGTCAGCGACTTTGCAGAACCAGGAAATATTGGCTATCAAGTGGAGGGGAAAAAAAGAGACATCTACATGCTTTTATCAATTCACAATGACACCTATGTGCAAATCCCCAGAAGGAATGGCCCAATCCAGAAACCAGAGTTTGCCACTAAATCCAAAACCATTCCTTAGTGACTTTACTGGTAAGCCAGTAATGGTAAACTGAAGTGGGGTATGGAATACAAGCAGCTCAACAATATAGAAGAGTATATTGATGGGGCATTTCCTGGACATCTTGGAGAAGTTCCAATAAGGTGTAATAATGTATTGTATATTCAAGGAGTATAAAAGGGGAGGAAAAGGGCGAAATGATAGAATAAAGCAATTTCCAAATTAGTTTTGTAAATTTAGTTTAAAACATTTCCTTTGAGGTTATTGTAGACATTATTTTTCTTAACAAAACATTCAAAAACAGCTTTTTTTTTCAAGAGTACCTCTACAGGGTTACGGTGTGAAGGCATCTCCAACACCAAAGCCCAATTTTTTCCACACCTGTTACTTCTATCCAAAGTTTGTGAAAGAGACACCAGACTTTATCTAAAAAAAAAAAAGTTAATCTTGGCCTTAATGTACTATAATTTGGCTTCTTCGCATAAGGCTTGCTCAATGTGGTGCAAAAAATGTGTTATTTCCATCCAAAGTCTGCCAAAGCGACACCAAAAAATCCTGAATCTTGTTTCAAGTGAACTAAATTGTGTCCTTATCATACAGACTGACTCCCCAAGCCATTTTTTATAAAAGACAGAAAGCTGGGGGGGCGTGGCCAGAAGCCGACCGAGTTGGCTGCCTGCTAAATTGCTCTGAGGGATGGCGGCTAGGGCACAGAGAGACGGATAATCACCCTTGACACACACACAACAAATGGGTCAACTCTCTACACCTCCAGGATCATGTACAAAAGGAAAAACGAGCGTTCTGCCTCACGGAAACTCACGGAGTTCAATCTGCTCCCTGACAGGAAAGATTGTCAAAATGGCACCGGCGGACTTGCAGCTGCATCCCGCGGCGGCCCGTCATCCACACAGAAACAGCTGAATGCTGCTGCAAACTCTCTGCATTCTCCTCACCCACCTGGGATCTGCACCCTGGCCTCCACTTCTTCCACGAGTCCTGCGGAGGCTGTCACAGGGCACAGCACAGGAAGATGAGGTGAGCCCTGTTACACTAGCACCCACTGTGTATCCAGCCATAAACAAGTGCATAGCTGCATATCCCACTACAAACCAGCCAGTATCAGATACTACATTGAGAGATATGCTCCTTACACTGCAAACCTCCATCCACTCTGATTTTAATAGAATTATGCACCACTTTTAGGGATGAGCCGAACACCCCCGGTTCGGTTCGCACCAGATCCTGCGAACGGACCGAAAATTCCAACAAACTTTAGAACCCCATTAAAGTCTATGGGACTCAAATGTTCAAAATCAAAAGTGCTAATTTTAAAGGCTAATATGCAAGTTATTGTCCTAAAAAGGGTCCTGCCCAGGGCTAAAGTCCTGCGGGAACGCATGGGAATGGAGTTCCTGTACTTTTTCCACAACAGGAACTCAGTTCCCATTAGCAGCCCTGTCCTGCAAGACTTTGAAGTGTGCGAGCTGTGTGGCAGGTGCTACACCAACAGCCGCCGACACAGCTCACAATAGCAAGTGCCGCACACCAGGGGTGGTCTGACCATTCAGGCATTGCCAGTAGGGGGCCCCATGACAGCTTCCTCTTTGATCTACCTTTCAATCACAGCTAGCTGATGGGTAGATCAGGTCCCTGCTGCTAAAAGATTGTATTTAGTCAGACCTCTCGTGATGCGCTCCTCACCACCGGTGCCTCCTGATTTTCTGTCTCCTCATCTTCCCCCTCCAGTCTCCTGCATACTTGCTCTGTGTGTCCCACTGAATCCCCCCCTCCTCTATCTTCAGTGCCATATAATCCCATAGGAGGAGCATAGCTGTTCTGCTCACAGGACATGCAGGGAGAGAGGTGAGCTGAGGGAGGAACATCAGTTTGGGGTGGTAAGCTGAGCACAATACCTGGCAACGTTTAATGCCAGGAGGGAAGTTTATGAGGAAATATGTGAAGGGTTGGAATAGCAGCGAGTGTGTTGGAGCCCTGCAGAGTTTACAGCCCCCCAAGCTAACATACATCTCCTAAGCAGGAACACATCACTTTCTCCCCAAGCATTCTGTCCAGATAATGTGCAGTTCATTTATGACCTTTCCGTTTAACCCTGTGTTATCCAAACTCTGTTCAATGAAAACTCACCACATAAACACTATATACAAAATAAAATTCCCCAATAAAGATCAGAACACAATGTTCTCATTTGCATGGAAGCACAATTGAATGAATTCTGATTATTCAGAGAATTACCGTATTCTTGTTTATTGAGGATTGTTTTTTTTTAATGTACTAACAGTTAAGCTTCATACACACAATACGAAAATTGGATGAAAAATACCACTTGAAGTGTTCGTGCATATGAGTGTATCATTTTTTTTTTTTTTGGTGGGGGAGTGGATCTTGGGTGGGAGTTCCCACACTTTTTTCCCCAGGACTTGACCCCTGGTCCTGCCCCAGGGGACATGTGTCAATGCAAAGTTTTAAAAATGGCCATTTTTTCGGGAGCACTGATTTTAATGACGCTTAAAGTGAAAAACAAAGTGAATCATTTCTTTAAATATCATGCCTGGGGGGGGGGGGGGGGGGGGTGTCTATAGTATGCCTGTGAAGTGGCACGTGTATCCCGTGTTTAGAACAGTCCCTGCACAAAAGGAAATTTCTAACGGAAAAAAAGTAATTTAAAACTGCTTGCGGGTTTAATGTAATGTCTGGTTCCAGCAATATGGATGAAAATCATTGAGAAAAATGGCATGGGTAGCCCCCCCTGCCCATTACCAGCCCCTTTGGGTCTTGTACGGATATTAAGGGGAACCCCGTACCCAAATTAAAAAAAGGAAAGGCGTGGGGCCCCCAGGCCCTATATACTCAGAACAGCAGTATACAGGCGGTGCAAACAAGTGTAGGTTTGTTGTTAAGTAGAATCTGTTTGTAATTTTGAACTGGTACATTTTTAAACTATAGCTCCAATCAAATAATCAATTTTTAAGCTTTTTGGAAAACATAGGGAAGGATTATCACCCCTGTAACATTTTTTTACCGTCTGTGCACCTCTTCAGAAGATTTAACCTCACTTTCTGTCCCAATGACAAATGTTTTTTGAAAATGTGGGTTTTTTAATAAAACAAGGATTGGGATAAAGCATCAGTGGAGAGGAGATACGTTTTTCCCATATCAACTCTTACAGGAGAGAATTTCCCTTCCTACGGGTAGATTTCCTCTCACTTCCTGTTGTCTCCTTCCGTTTGCAAGGAGGAGACGTTTGTAAGTTGGATGTTTGAAAGTAGGGGCCTGCCCTATATGCTCTGCAGAAATTTGGGCCTAAGGTGTTGGTGTTGCCACAACACTGTAAGCCCTCAAAGTGACTCTCTGCTGTGAACTATTATATCAAGAATTGTAATTACATGCCATTGTTGAACAGTGGTAGAAAAATTGGGCCTTTGGTGGTGGTGGTTAGGGATGAGCTTGGTGTTTGAGTCAAACGTATGTTCGACTCAAATACCGGCTGTTCGCACGTTCGGCGAATACCGAACAGTATGGGCCGTTCGCGCCAAATTCGTGTGGCGCTCACGGCCCACAATGCACTGCGCCATCACAGTGCATTGCTGGCTCATGATTGGCCAAGCATGCACTGTGACCCCACATGCTTGGCCAATCACAGCGCCTGCAGCAAGGAGAGCCATAATTGGCCACTGGCAGGATGCCGGTGGCCAATTATAGCTCAGGGGGTTTAGTACACGTTCCACACTATATAAGGCCGCCAGCGTGGCGGCCTTGTGTAGTGTGTTCCAGCGTGCAGGGTAAAAGCAAGATAGGCAGGGACAGTGTGTTCTTTTCTCCGGCATCTGCAGGAGTTAAAGTGGGTGTTGTGTGCCTCCAGCACAGTATACACCTGTATCTACCCTTTATTGCTGGTGTTCTCTAATACAGGCATCTGCAGGAGTTAAAGTGGGTGTTGTGTGCCTCCAGCACAGTATACACCTGTAGCTACCCTTTATTGCTGGTATTTTCTAATACAGGCATCTGCAGGAGTTAGTGGGTGTTGTGTGCCTCCAGCACAGTATACACCTGTATCTACCCTTTTTTGCTGGTGTTCTCTAATACAGGCATCTGCAGCATTTACAGTGAGTGCTGTGTGCCTCCAGCACAATATACACTACCCAATTGCTAGTTTTCCCATCTCCCTGCAGGCCATTACTATGTCTGGAAGGCCAACGAGGAGAGGGAGACGTGATGCGTCATCAGCGTGTGGCCATGGGACAAGCTTGTTCTTATTTTCAGCAGCTGGACGTGTTGAGCCGCATCATGCCGAAGACAGGTAGAGTGGATGACCAAGCCCTCCTCATCCTCTCTCACCCAGGCTCAGAGTACTAGCAAAGCAGCTGCCAACGTGTCCTCTTCCCTCATCTCAATGTCATCAGTCACTCCTTCCCTAGACCCACCATGTCCTCCAGAGGAGTCCCCCGAAATGTTTGACCACAGTGTTGGGTACATGCTCCAGGAGGATACCCAGCATTTTGAAGGCTCCACATGGGTGCCTGATAGGAGAGAGGAGGAGGCGGCACATCTCCAATGAGGCAAGATTCCCTCCGGGGGCCAGCTTAGGGGCAACACACCGAATGAATCACACCGCAGAGCTCCGCTTGTGCAGGGCGCTGCCTCTGCGTGTTATTCCAAAAGTTCTTTGGTGTGGGCCTTTTTTGAGACAAGTGCATCAGATCGCACCGCTGCTATTTGCAACATATGTCTCAAGCGTATCTCACGTGTCCAAAACATCAGCCGCTTGGGCACCACATGCTTGACCAGACATATGTTGACCTGCCATGCAGCTCGTTGGCAAGCGTACCTCAAAGACCCACACCAAAGAACAAAGCTGACTTCTCCTTTCTCCTCATCAGCTGGGATCTCCAACCCCACTAGACCTTCAGTCCTCTCTGAAACCTGCACTGAGAGGAATGAAGGTGTAGAATTAGGTGTGTCACAGCCAAGTATTTGCAGGCACTCTGCTAGCAGTACACCCATGTCCGATTGTAGCAGGCAAATTTCCCTGCCCCAGCTGCTGGACCATTGAAAGAAGTTCACTCCCAGCCATCCACATGCCCAGCGGTTAAATGCTAGCTTGGCTAAATTGCTAGCACTTCAACTGCTGCCTTTTCAGTTGGTAGACTCGGCCCCCTTCCGTGAGTTTGTGCAATGTGCAGTTCCTCAGTGGCAGGTTCCCAAATGCCACTTTTTCTCACGGAAGGTGATTCCGGCTCTCTACCGGCATGTGGAAGGCAATGTCAATGCCTCGCTGGACAGGGCGGTCAGCGGTAAATTGCATATTACCGCTGACTCATGGGCCAGTATGCATGGACAGGAGGGACACTACCTATCTTTCAAGGCCCATTGGGTCACTCTTCTGGCAGCTGGGAAGGATGCAGGACAAGGTGCAATAGTGTTGGAGGTTGTTCCACCACCACGCCTCCAAAATGCTACTACTGGTTGTGACAAACCTCTCTCCTCCACCCCCTCCTCTTCTTCTTCCTCAATGGCCTCTTCCAGTGCTCTGTCCTCGGAACCAGCAGTGCTCCGTAGGCGCTCAAGGGGCTATGCAAGTACGCAGGCAAAAAGATGCCATGCCGTGCTTGCGCTAGTTTGTTTGGGGGACAGGAGCCACACTGGGGCAGATATTTTGTCAGCTCTGCAGGGGCAGGCCGAGAGGTGGTTGACGCCACGCCAGCTTAAGCCAGAAATGGTGGTTTGCGAAAATGGCCCCAACCTCCTCTCTGCCCTCCGACAGGGACAACTGACCCATGTGCCCTGTGTGGCTCACGTCCTTAACCTGGTGGTGCAGCGGTTCTTGGGCAGGTACCTGGGCTTACAGGATGTCCTGAGGCAGGCCAGGAAAGTCTGTGTGCATTTCCGCAGATCATTTAATGCCAGTGCTAGCCTGGCTGAGCTCCAAAAGGAGTTGAACCTGCCCAAAAACCGCCTTATATACGATATGCCCACCAGGTGGAACTCAACGTTGGCGATGCTGCAGCGGCTGCACATGCAGCAGAGGGCCATCAATGAGTACCTGTGCGACTACGGCACCAGGACAGGGTCAGGGGAGCTTGGTTTTTCTTCACCACGCCAGTGGGGCATGATCAGGGATGCATGCACTGTCCTGTCACCATTTGAGGTGGACAAGAGGTACAGTGTCACTGATGCATGCACTGTCCTGTTACCATTTGAGGAGGCCACAAGGATGGTGAGCAGTGACAGTGCATGCATCAGTGACACTGTACCTCTTGTCCACCTGTTGGAGCATACACTGTGTGGAATAATGGACAGGGAACTTGAGGCAGAACAGAGGCAGGAAGAGGAGGACTTCCTTGCCTCTCAAGGCCCCCTTTATCCAGACAGTGTTCCTGCTGTCCCACCCATCACACAGGAAGAGGAGTTGGAGGAAGAGGAGGAGGATTGTGTCAGCATGGAGGTGGAGCCTGGCACTCAGCATCAGCAGTCTTTTGGGGATGATTTACAGTCCCAAGAAACACGTGGACTTGTATGTGGCTGGGAGGAGGTGGCTGCGGATCATGTTGTCCTTAGTGACCCAGAGGACTCCGGACGGAATGCCTCAGCTAACCTACGCTGCATGGCCTCCCTGATCCTGCAAAGCCTGCGGAAGAATCCTCGTATTCTTCGGATCAAGGAGAGGGACCATTACTGGCTGGCCACTCTCCTTGATCCACGGTACAAGAGGTAAGGTTGCGGACCTTATCTTTCCATCGCAGAGGGAGCAGAGGATGAGACATCTCCGGGAGGCCTTGCAGAAAGGTCTGTGCAACGCCTTCCCAGAGACTGGGAGGTTGCAAACTCCTGATCCTGGACGTGTTGCTGAGGCTTCAGTCAGTCACAGAAGGAGTGGTGGAGAAGGTGGCAGTCTGACCGATGCGTTCAGACAATTTTTTAGTCCGCAGCCCCAAGGTATGATCGGTTCCAGCAACCATCACCAGTGTCTGATTTACATGGTGCAGGAATACCTAGGGGCAAGGTCAGACTTGGACACCTTTCCCACCGAAAATCCTCTGGCTTACTGGGTCTTGAGGATGGATCACTGGTCAGAGCTTGCACAGTATGCAATTGAGCTACTGGTCTGCCCTGCATCCAGCGATCTTTTGGAACGCACCTTCAGTGCTGCTGGAGGCTATGTAACCGATCACAGGGTGCGCCTGTTCACCGACTCGGTTGATCAACTGACCTTCATAAAGATGAATCAGCCTTGGATCACCACCAGCTACCAAGCACCTGAAGCTGATGTAACCGAATATTTTTTTTTGAAATGTCACATCCCTTCAAGACTGCCTATGCTGAGTGACTGTCCTGTTATGTTGACTGACTATCCTCTTCCTCCTCAATGATCCTGCTGATAGATTGGAAGAAAAATTTTGGTTCTGGGTGATGTCACCAGCCCAATTTTTCAGCCCCTGTTTAACAGGGGCGTGTAATTACAATTTTGGATGCAATGCTTTGCAGCAGGGCTCATTCCTGCACTCCAACTAGAGTATATGGGAGAGGTTGCAGTGTCGTCGCACCAGTGCCTAAGGCCCAATTTTTCAGCACCTGTTTAACAGGGGCATGTAATACAATTTTTGATGCAATGCTTTGCAGCAGGGCTCATTCCTGCACTCCAACTAGAGGATGTGGGAGAGGTTGCAGTGTCGTGGCACCAGCAAGCAGTGCCTAAGACCCAATTTTTCAGCCCACCAAGAGTAACTGTGAGGACTTATAGTGTTGTGGCACCACCACCACAACCACCAAAGGCCCAATTTTTCTACCACTGTTCAACAATGGCATGTAATTACAATTCTTGATATAATCGTTCACAGCAGGGCACTCCAGCGCCTATTAAGAGTCACTTTGAGGGCTTACAGTGTTGTGGCAACACCAACGCCTTAGGCCCCCATTTCTGCAGAGCATATAGGGCAGACAACAGGAAGTGAGATGAAAAAAGACGGACAGCGAAAAAAAAAAAAATTATACAGGGGTGATAACCCTTCCTTATGTTTTCCAAAAAGCTTAAAATTAGATTTTTTGACTGGAGCTACACTTTAAAAATGTACCAGTTCAAAATTACAAACAGATTCTACTTAACACAACAAACCTACATAGTCCCTGTCTTGTTTGCACCGCCTGTATACTGCTGTTCTGAGTATGGGGGCCCCATGCCTTTCCTTTTTTTTTATTTGGGTACGGGGTTCTCCTTAATATCCGTACAAGACCCAAAGGGGCTGGTAATGGGCAGGGGGGCTACCCATGGCAATTTTCTCAATGATTTTCATCCGTATTGCTGGAACAAGATATTACATTAAAACCACAAGCAGTTTTAAATTACTTTTTTTCCGTTAAATGTCATTTTGTGCAGGGACTGTTTTAAACACGGGAAACACGTGGCACTTCACAGGCATACTATAGACTCCCCCAGGCACGATATTTAAAGGAATATTTCACTTTTTTTCACTTTAATCGTCATTAAAATCAGTGCTCCCGAAAAAAGGGCCATTTAAAAAAAAAAATATTTGCATTGACCCATGTCCCATGGGCCAGGAGCCGGGTCCCCAAACCCTTTTTAGGACAATATCTTGCATATTAGCCATTAAAATTAGCACTTTTTATTTCGAACCTTCGAGTCCCATAGACTTCAATGGGGTTCTAAAGTTCGCACAAATTTTCGGTCCGTTCGAAAGTTCTTGTGCGAATCGAACCAGGGGATGTTTAGCTCATCCCTAGTGGTGATGGTGGTGGTGCTGGTGCTATAACACTGTAAGTCCTCACAGTTACTCTTGGTGGGCACTGAAACGGGCCCTGCTGTGAAATATTATATCAAGAATTGTAATTACATGCACCTGTTGAACAGGGGCAGAAAAATTGGGCCTTAGGCACTGGTGCCACAACACTGCAACACCTCACAGAAACTCTAGTTGGAGAGCAGGAATGAACCCTGCTGCAAAGTATTGCATCAAAAATTGTAATTACACGCCACTGTTAAACAGGGGCTGAAAAATTGGGCCTTAGCCACTGGTGGCGGCGCCCAGAACCAAAAATGTTCTTCCAAGCTATCAGCAGGATCATTGAGGAGGAAGAGGATAGTCAGTCAGCATAACAGGATAGTCACTCAGCATCAGCATAGGCAGTCTTGAAGAGATCGGACATTTAAAAAAAAAATCATTCAGTTACATCAGCTTTAGGTGCTTGGTAGCTGGTGGTGATCCAAGACTGATTTGTCTTTATGAAGCTCAGTCGATCAACCGAGTCGGTGGACAGGCGCACACTGTGATCGGTTACAAAGCCTCCAGCAGCACTGAAGGTGCGTTCCAAAAGAACGCTGGATGCAGGACAGGCCAGTAGCTCAATTGCATACTGTGCAAGCTCTGGCCAGCGATCCATCCTCAAGACCCAGTAACCCAGAGGATTTTCGGTGGGAAAGGTGTCCAAGTCTGACCTTGCCCCTAGGTATTCCTGCCCCATGTAAAGCAGACGCTGGCGATGGTTGCTGGAACCGATCATACCTTGGGGCTGCGGGCTAAAAAATTGTCTGAACGCATCTGTCAGACGGCCACCTTCTCCACCGCTCCTTCTGTGACTGACCGAAGCCTCAGCAACACGTTGTCCAGGACCAGGAATTTGTAACTTCCCAGTCTCTGGAAACGCGTTGCACAGACCTTTCTGCGAGGCTTTCTGAAGATGTCTCATTCTCTGCGATGGCAAGATAAGGTCTGCAACCTTACCCTTGTACTGTGGATCAAGGAAGGTTGCCAGCCAGTAATGATCCCTCTCCTTGATCCGCTGAATACGAGGATCCTTCCGCAGGCTTTGCAGGATCAGGGAGGCCATGCAGCGTAGGTTAGCTGAGGCATTCGGTCCGGAGTCCTCTGGGTCACTAAGGATGACATGATCCGCAGCCACCTCCTCCCAGCCATGTACAAGTCCACGGGTTTCTTGGGACTGTAAATCATCCCTACAATACTGCTGCTGCTGCTGATGCTGAGTGCCAGGCTCCACCTCCAAGCTGACACAATCCTCCTCCTCTTCTTCGTCTTCTTCCTGTGTGATCGGCGGGCCAGCAGGAACACTGTCTGGATAAAAGGGGCCTTGAGAGGCAAGGAAGTCCTCCTCTTCCTGCTTCTGTTCTGCCTCAAGTGCCCTGTCCATTATTCCACGCCGTGTGTGCTCCAACAGGTGGACAAGAGGTACAGTGTCAAGTTATATGAGTTTATCTCCAATTGGCTCAAAAAAGCAGTTAACTCTTCCCGAGTCCCCGTCCAGACAATAAATATGTCATTGATAAAACGTTTCCAAATTAAGATCTTTTGAAAGATCTCAGCATATTCAGAAGAGAGAACATCTCTTGCTCCCACCCCCCCAAACACAGGTTGGCGTATGATGGGGCACATTTAGTCCCCATCGCCACCCCCTGTACCTAGAGGTAGTGGAATCGATCAAAAGTGAATATATTGTTATTCAGAATGAACAACAGTAATTCAACCACAAAGCCCCTATAATTCGACAGGAGATCCATAACCATCATTTTGTAATTTACAAAATTCATTAATACTATATTACCTCCCTTATCGGAGGGTTTGATAATCAGATGGTCGTTATTTTTCAAAGAAGAAATTGCTTTACGTTGAATCAAATTGATATTGGATCTCCTATCGAATCGTCGCCACTTGGTATTTTGGATCTCCCTCGACACCTGCTGGGTAAATGCCCAATTTCCCTGCATATATGCATATGCGATATTAACAGTTCTCCTGAAGAAGCCCTATCATTTATGGCGAAACATGTATAGATTTATCAGCATTGCAACTGTTCTTATGTACTCAGTGATGTTTTCTTTTGAACGATTCAAAATTATGTATTTATATGTTTTTTCTAAACTGTATTAAAAATGTATATTTTTCTATAAATTGGTGTATTTTGCGCTTTTAAAGTCCCATAAACAAACCTTTTCAGATATTTTACTTTACATGCATACTAAGGACACCCTCAAAGAACGATATTTAAAGGAATATTTCATTTTTATTGTTTCACTTTAAGCATTATTAAAATCACTGCTCCTGAAAAACCAGCCGTTTAAAAAAAAATCCGGGTCCCCATACAATTTTTATGGCAATAACTTGCATATAAGCCTTTAAAATTAGCACTTTTGTTTTTTCATGTTAGCATCTCATAGACTTTAACGGTGTTCCGCAGCTTTCGAATTTGCCGTGAACACAGTATAATGTTCACTGTTCGGCGAACATCGGGCTCATCCCTACTGATGACTTCTCAGCAGCCTCCAATGACAGGGATGATGATATAGCAAAGAGAGAGGTCCTTGCCGCACGTCTGTCAGCAGCACACCACCAGCTGTAGAAAATAGCAAGCACATTTCTTTGCCCCAGCTGCTGCAGTGAAATTTGCAGTGCAGTGCCTTTCCGTCTGATGGATTGTGCCCCCTTCTTTGAATTTGCCGAATGTGCTGTACCACAATGGCAAGTTCCCAGTCGCTATTTCTTTGCACGTAAGGCCATTCCACCTCTGTACCATCTGTGTGAGTATGGCACAATGACAGGCTCAGGGCAGCTCAGCTTTTTTTCCACCATGCCAATGGTCTGCTGATAGAGGATGCATGCACTGTACTGTCACCATTTGAAGAGGCAAAAAGATTGGCGAGTAGTGACAATGCATGCATCAATGACACAATCCATGTTTGTTCCTGCTGGAGCAGGCTCTGCGTGGCATTATGGACAGGGCACTTGAGGCAGAGCAGAGCAGTGGGAGGAAGAGGAGGCTTTCCTTTCCTCTCAAGGTCAGCTTTATGCAGATACCATTCCTGCAACACCACAGAACACACAGGAGGAGAAGGATTCTGGCAGTGTTGGAGGCATGGAAGCATAAGACGACATACGTCAAACCTTAAAAGATGGTTTTCCATTACCAGAACCCTTGAGAGTACTAAATGGCTGGGAGGAGGCAGTTCCAGATAGTGTAATCCTCAGTGACCCCCAAAGACTCTGCTTCTCATGCCTCTGCAAACTTGCGGTGCATATGCTCCCTCATGCTTCAAAACCTGCAAAAGGACCCGAGAATTTGTTGCATCAAGGAAATTGATCACTATTGGCTGGTACTCCTTGGGTACCATTACAAGGGGAAAGTCTCAGAAGGTGTTGGATGCACTAGCTCACCCAAACGACACTAGCTTAGGTGCAAACTGGAACTGTCTTTATTAAAACTAAGGCACATACTTTATACCCCCAGAAAGACATTCTCCTCTTGGGGATATTAGCATGACATGCAAACTGTAAACAGTAAAATAATAAACATATCTAAGGAACAGCTAACAAACTTAAACAGTAAGCTAATTAAACAACTAGCCACCTAGACAAGCCCATCCAGACCGTTGGGCACCAGTCTACAGCCCTGAATATACAAAGTACAGTACACATTACCATAAGCATAAACACATAACATCCCACACTGGTTCAATAACAATGTAAAAGGAATACAATATTTATCACATCTCCAAGAGATGAGCAGACAGACAGAAATAATAGGTGAATCAATTAACAACGGGAATTCACATCTAGGAGGAACACAATGGGAGAGACACTTAATAAACACATAACATAAACAGTGATCCCATCCCACCTCCAGCTTTACTGCATATACAGACTGATTTTACTCTTGTGGGCTTATTAACACTTTAAAGAAGTTCATTTCATTTTAAAGTTTCTTTATGAGGGAATGGGGAACAACTTGGCAACAAGTACCTTCAAGTTGTGGCTTTGTCAGTCTTCCTGGAGAGAATGTTATCTCAGGAGCCACTGACAGTTTTTTTAGACCATTGGACAGGGCCAGGCCTGTGTGTTCCCACTCTAGGGCAAGTTTCTTGGTTGTCATCTTCAGGTGCTGTCCTGAAAGGCAATTGGGGAAAACCTTAGTTAGACATACTGCTGATGGTATTTCTAAGAGCCTTTCAGGACAGCAGCAGCTACCCACCCTGGTTCATGGTTAACATGTTATTTGGATCTTTATGCTTGTCGTCGGCTACTCGGCTATAACGGAGGGCAGGAAGAGGCAGAAAGCCTTACTGCGGTGAGTACTGGGAATTAGGGTGGGGCTACGCTCTCTCCAGATGCTGTCCTGAAAGCTCTTAGAAATACTGTCACCAGTAAGTTGAACTAAGGTTTTTACCTTTATCAATGTCCAACACGGTACAATACTTCATCCATGTCTTTGGTGATCTCTGATCTAAGAACTGTTACTTACATGATGAATCAGTCATGGAGTATATCTGAGGTATATATCAGGGTGTGCTTCTTCCCCACATGAGAGCTGTGATGTCCAGCAACATTCATATAGAAGACATTTCCTGCACTCAAGGCACTAATACACCTCAAGGGTTTTGTGGGATCCCTGATGTACAGGAAGACAGGACTTCAGTGAGGAACAATTCCCTCACTCGGGACATTAAAGTGGCTTCTTCCCGTGTGCAATCTCTGATGTTTGTAAAGATTGGACTTCTGTGAAAAACATTTCCCACACTCTGGACAGGAATATGGTTTCTCTCCTGTGTGAGATCTCTGATGTGTGTACAGATTGGACTTATCTGAAAAACATTTCCCGCACTCAGGACAGGAAAACATTTTCTCCCCTGTGTGCAATCTCTGATGTGTGTAAAGATTGGACTTCACTGAAAAACATTTCCCGCACTCAGAACAGAAATATGGCTTTTCCCCTGTGTGAGACCTCTGATGTGTTTGAAGATTGACCTTATATGAAAAACATTTTCCACACACAGAACAGGAATATGGCTTCTCTCCCGTGTGGCACCTTTTATGTGCTTGAAGACCGGCCTTATATGAAAAACATTTTCCACATTCAGGACAGGAATATGGCTTCTCTCCTGTGTGAGATCTTTTATGCTCATTAAGAGTGGATATAAAGCAGAAATATTTCCCGCACTCAGGACAGGAATACGGCTTCTCACCTGTGTGAGATCTTTTATGCACATTAAATTTGGATTCTGAATGGAAACACTTCCCACACTCAGGACAGGAAAGTCTCTTATCTGTTGGAAGAATGGCACCGTCCCGCACAGTCTGAGGTTCCTCAGGATAAGAGGAATACGATGGTCCATCTACACTGTGTGGTGCCGGATGGACATTTGAGGTAGTCGGGTTTTCTCCTGGACTATACTGTGTGATGTCCTCATCTTCTACTTTACAGTCTGGAGACAAAGTGAGACAATCCTCTGAGGTTTTCCTCATCTCCCGTCCATCTACTAAAATAGAAATACAAAGATTATTACTAGACATGAGCTGATTGGTTCCCCTAAACCAGGACTCCGCCCACATCAGGCAGCTTTGTCTCTGAAGATCTTACAATTCCCCCCCCAAGGTAACTAGTAAATGGGTCCTCTGATCTCCTACCAGATCATTTCTTTATTCATGGACCTTAGTCAGAGAGTGAGGAAACAACGAGAACTGTCTTTTATAGGAGTGACAGTGATGAGGGGATTATAGGACGAGTGTCCCCTCCCCCTCTATCACTCATTGCCATCTTCCCAACACAAGAAGTCCTGCACTTCCTTATTTAGTCCATGATTTAGTCATGAATAACAGCGGGGCTGAGCCCCACCAGAGGTCAGAGAGTGAGGATGGGGGGAGAACAACCAAGATGAAGACTGGACTGATCCTGAAGACCCCCATCATTGGGTTATTGACTCCTCCCTCATTATCACTTTCTGTTTAATGTTCCAAAGTGTGAGGATGTTATCACATTATTATCAACATGTAAAAGTCTGTGCTCCAATCAAATCATTAGATATAAAAATGTCCAGCTGGTAGAAAATAGGTGCCAAATAAGTAAGGCCTCTGTAATCTACAACTTATTATATAGGATACAAAAGTTAGGACTATACAGTATTAGAATGATGTAATGTACAACATTTGGTATATAGTGCAGGGGTCAGAAGTATGTAATGTACAATATAAATTATACAGTGTAATGGTCATTACAACTCATATTATTGATATTCTGCAATCAGTGGCAACAGGCTGATATCACCTAGGCCCGCCCTACTCTGGACCAATCAGTGAGCAGTATGTGTAGAGGAATGTATTTAATGTTAATGACTCACCTATCTTGATCTCCGTAGTAGTGTCCTCCTCTATAAATGTCCCCGATAGTCCATCCTTCACCGTAGGCTGCTGATCATCCCTCACATACCTCTCTTCTTCTTCTTCTTCTTCTTCTTCAACCTCAGCTTTAGAATCTCTCAGGTTTCCACTCTGAATATATAATAAAAATGACATCAATGGTAACAATGCAGATAATGTACAGATCCTAATGATACTATCAGTGATTGTTCCTCATCTACCTGATGATGGTGAGGGATGGTGTGACCTTCCTGTGTGGAATCCCGGGAATACAGAGGACGGGGACATCTCTCTGCTGGGTTCCCATTACTGGATCCATCTGTAGGAAACACACACACTGACTGAATACATTGTTTCTATGTGTTTATCAGATGATGGGGGATCTAGGTGGAGCCTCTGTACTGCTCTCTCCTTTACAATAAAGTCTCCTCTTACCTGGTGATGTGAGGGGCGGCTGATTGTCCATCATGACGTCCTTGTAGAGATCCTTGTGTCCTTCTAAATACTCCCACTCCTCCATGGAGAAATAGACAGTGACATCCTGACATCTTATAGGAACCTGACAAACACAATGATACAGTCACCATCCAGACACATCCCTTGTCTGTTACTGGATAATGTCCCAGAATTCCCAGCATCGTTCACCTCTCCTGTCAGCAGCTCCATCACCCGCTTGGTGACTTCCACAATCTTCTGAGTGTTGTGTCTTGTAGGGATCAGGGATGGAGGCGAGAGGATGGTGATGGGATTCTGGATTCTCGAGGATCTTGTGGTCATATTATGAGAGCTCATTCTTGTGTTTTTTTGAGTAGATTTCTTCATTATTACTGTACAGTTCTGTGTTATACAAAGATAAATATCACTCTCCCATAATCCCTCACCTCTGCAGTCAGCTCTATATATATTCTCCAGGGATTGGCCACAATGTTCCCGATTCAGCAAAGGACAGATATCTCCATCCAATGATGTGATTACAATGTGATCGGATTTATAGATCCTTCTAGAAGTCAAATAATAGAGTCACTCATTTTTTACTAGTATAGCTCACTGATACACCAGGAAATGTTACCCATGGAATTAGTGGTTGGTGGGTGTGGCATGCTGGTAATCATGGGTCTCACTGATTGGACTAAGACCAATGCCACCATCTTGTGCTATAACCAAATATTATAGAGTATGTACACTTCATGTATTCACAGTACTTGTGGGGATGTCGTTACTGATTAGCAGAACATCAGAAGACTTAAAAGTGACTCTGAATACATCCCAGTGTACAGCGGAGTCAGACTTAACCCCTTCATTACACTCACCTCTCCAGTCATCAAGCTGAGGATCTCCAGGGTGAGGTTTAATAACGACTCATTCTGGGAAAATTCCTTCCTTTCAATATTCACAAAACATAAATTCTGCTGATTCTCCATCATGAGATTCTCGTGTCCTTCTAAATACTCCCACTCCTCCATGGAGAAATAGACAGTGACATCCTGACACCTTATAGGAACCTGACACACACAATGATACAGTCACCATCCAGACACATCCCTTGTCTGTTACTGGATAATGTCCCAGAATTCCCAGAATCCTCCTCACCTCTCCTGTCAGCAGCTCCATCATCTTCTTGGTGACTTCTAGAATCTTCTGCATGTTGTGTCTCTCAGGTTTTGGGGAGTCACATGGAGGCACTATGATGGTCATATGATCACCTGACTTCACAAGAGGAAGTCTCTGTGTTGATGAACCAATAGGAATATCATATTAGAATCCCAGAATCCTCCTCACCTCTCCGGTCAGTTTTGTGTTTTATTATTAGAGATAAGAGTGATGTCATGTGACCTCCCAGAATCCTCCTCACCTCTCCGGTCAGTTTTGTGTTTTATTAATAGAGATAAGCGTGATGTCATGTGACCTCCCAGAATCCTCCTCACCTCTCCGGTCAGGTCTGTGTTTTATTATTAGAGATGAGAGTGATGTCATGTGACCTCCCAGAATCCTCCTCACCTCTCCGGTCAGCAGGTAGATGATCTCCAGGGTGAGGTTTAGTATCTTCTCAGTCATGTGACTCTGGTCCTCCTCCATCCTCATTGGTGCCATCATTGGATCTATACAGGTCTCCTTGTAGACGGATAACTTTGGGAAATAAAAAAAATAATTATTTGGATGGTATTGGTCACACAATAACAGTATGTGGATGTGGGATGTGGGGGGTAGGAGTGTTGCTGTACATTTAAGGACTACTGCCCCTCTAGAAATGTCCCTGTCTATTTTGTGTCTGCAACATATTTCCTGATCGGTGAGATGGTGAGGTGAAGGCCCTTCACTTGCTGGCAGGAGTTCTTTAAGAAGATCATAAAAGTAAGTGCAGGTGGAAGGACCATCAGAGACCCCTATGAACCCTAAAGTCCCCTCTTAACACAGAGCCTTGCAGTCTGACAGACTAAGAGGCACCCACAGCCCTTCTGCCCTACTAACCTCTCAGAGTTGTACAGCCCTATTACTTCCTAAGAGGCCCCCAAAATCCTTCAGCTACACTTCCTCCTCAGGGGTCCTGAAGTCTTTCAGATTAAGAAAACCCTCAGAGGCGTGCAGAGTCCTTTAGTCCCACTACCTCCTCAGAAACCCTCGGCTCCTCTACTTTACTCAGAACCAATGGAGCAACTACCATGGTCGGAAAGGCCGCAGCTGCAACTGGGCCCTGGCATTCTGCCAACTCAGGGAGGGCACCAAGACAGCAGGTAAAAAGTCATGCTGCTGGAATAGAGTCCCGGGATCAGTGGAGACTCCACTGGTTCTGTTCTCTGAAATTTTTGCTCAGCCTTCTGCCCCCCCCCCCCCCCCCCAATTTCTTCTCCTGTCCACAGCACATGGGTGCCCCTGCAGGGCTGCCCATATTATTGCCCCTTCATTTTCCCCACCCATTCCTATCCATGCTCCTCATCTCATCCCTCTGTCACCCCTGCCCATATCCCACTTTGACTGGCAGCCCAGTTGAGACACCCTTCCCCCCCATTCCTGTACCTCATCCCACCCTTTGTCATCACTTGGGAACTTCCATGGAATCAGTGGGAAGGGTCCTGGGATCGATGGAAAGGACCATGGGACCAGTGGGTCAGGGGGGTTCTTTATGGTTTCTTTCACCAGGACACTGAAGGTTCTAGTCACTCCTCTGCTCAAAGTCCTCCGTATTTTCCTCCCTTCTTTTTTTTTTTTTTAAAGATACTTTTTATTGCATTTTCTTAACAGATGTACATACATACACACACAAAAAAAAAACTCACACAAAGTACAAAATGTTCCTATTCCAGCTTATAACAAAGGGGATTGTGCATCATATAGACACAGTGCAGTGCACTGTGTCTATAAATATACGTCCTATACGGGTATCAGTCTTGGGAGGTACCGTGTTATAGTTCCAAACATTATAACCATGGCAAAGTTCAGCGTAGTAGTACAATACAGATTTCATAGTAAAATCTTCAATTATGGCAGTATGGGGGAGAGGGTCAGAGGACTAGCTAGCCATCTGCCCCAGATTTTGTGGAATGTTAGAGGCAGGGACTCGTTGACCAGTTTTAACCAGAAATTCCGAGTTGGGATCTCTGATCCCTTCCATGTCAGTAGAAGGGACTTCTTTGCATAAAAATAGAAGATATGAAACAGTCTCTTGGCCTGAGAGGGAATAGTGATGTCGCCAAAGACGCCCAGAAGACAGTTCTTGAGGTTGACTATATTTGGGAGATCCAGTGCTGAGGAGATGAAGGAGCCTATGTTCACCCAGAAATTTTGTACTATGGGACAGGTACAAAAGCAGTGGAACAAAAATCATCTGTTTGGCCACATCCCCGGAAGCATTCCTCAGAGGGGGATATTCCCATTTTATGCATTCTAGCAAGGGTGAGGTGTGAACGATGAAAGATATAAATTTGGACTACTCTGTCCCTAAAGGAAAAAAATTGAGGTCTTAAATGAGTCACAGAATTCAGACTTCTTCTGTGAAAGGGACATCTAGGGAGTCCCATTTCTTTTGTGCTGTCTTAAATCTAGGGTTAGTGTCTGTCACGAGGGCCAAGTACTAGATGGAAATTAGTTTTGTCTGGTCCGGGGATCTCAGGAGTTTTTCCAGGTCAGGCGTCCTGAGAAGACTGTCCAGGGAACCAAACTGTGCTCGTACTGAGTTGGTAATAGTAAAATAGATAGGTATGTGGTAGGTCAAAGTCTAAACGCATCTGAGAGAAGGATTTGAAACCTTGAGGGGTATATATGTGGCATAAGTACTTGATTCCCCTGGACGTCCATCTTTTGGGGTCAGGAATGGAGCATAACTCCTTAATAATAGGGTTAAACCACAGTGGACTATTGGGAGAGGCCATCCAGGAGTCAGTGGAAAGCTTGGAATAGGGAGAGGGATGTGGGTATAATGAACACCCTTGATCCAGGTGGTGTGCATCCTCTATATGCAATGTTATGGAGAGTTTCAAATGAGGAGGCTATAGCTTCTTCAGTAGTCGTACAGACATTAGTAGAGTTGGGGTAAATCCAATCATGAATATTAACCAGCTGGGATGCTAGATAGTAAAGGTAGAAGTTAGGGAAAGCCAAGCCAGCCATGTGGGGTGGGAGGCGTAGTGTCTCCAGTGCAACTCTAGGGGGTCGACCATTACAGAGAAACGCAGTACAAATAGAGCCAATACTTTTAAAAATGTATTTGTGAATTTTACAAGGGGAATTAGCCATGACATACAGAAATTTAGGCAAGTAAATCATCTTGATATTGGCTCTTCCCATGAGGTCTAAGGGCAAATCCTTCGACTGTTTGGTCTGTGTTTATAATTGGGGCATAGGTTATTGGTTACTTATAGGGATAATAGCAATTAAATTATGACTCCTAAGTACCCGAAGGAGGTGGCAGCTTGTAGCTTAGAGTCCAAACAAATCTCCGATATATTAGCTTGATCTAGGGGAAAAAGGATTGATTTGTCCCAATTCACTCGGAATCCGGGAAAAGTCACCAACTGTGTTAATTTCAGCTAAGAGGTTGGTGAGGGAGTCGTGGGGATCTGCTAGGTAAACTAAGGTTATCATCTGCGTATAGGGATATCCGCTCCTCTATATCATTTATGGGGAGGCCTTTGATTGATGGAGAGCTACGGATCCGTACAGCAAGGGGTTCCATAGCCAGAGCAAATAAAAGGGGTGATCAAGGACATCCCTGCCTGGTGCCTCTGGTAATTGGGAACGTCTCAGTGACATGGGAATTGATTGGTATGTAGGCTAGTGGTAAGTTATAGGGGAGACGTGTCCATGCTATGAGTCGGGGGCCGAATCCGTATAGTTGTAACACCCTATACAAAAAAGGCCTTTCCACACTGTTGAATGCTTTGCAGGTGTCAAGTGACACAACAACACGGGTAGGCAAACAGTCATGAGGGTAAGTAAAGTTGTGGAATAGTCTACGGATTTTCATTCTGGTTGTGCAACCAGGTATGAAGCCCCCCTGCTCGCTCCCAACTCATTTTGCAACCACTTTGTTCAGACGATTGGCCAGAATTTTGACATCTACATTGATAAGGGATATCGGCTGATAGGAGTCGCATTAAAAGGGGATCTTTCAGAGGTTTTAATTTCTAAATGATTAATGTCTCTCTCTTTGAGGGAGAAAGTACTCTGTCTTTCAAGGCCTCATTATATATATTGAGTAGGATAGGGCCTAGTAGGTGCCGAAAGTGTGTATACCATTCAGCTGGGAAACCAGCCAAGCCTGGTGTCTTATTGGTCAGTAGCTGTGAAATTGCAAGTGAGGGCTCCTCTATAGAGAGAGGTTTGTCTAGGTCAGCACGATCTTGGTCCGACAATTGGGGAAGTGCTGTTTGGGTTAAATATTCGTCGAGTTGGGTCTCAGAGTAGTAGGCCCTAATGGTTTAAAGGTCAATGTAGAAAGATAGGAATATGTCTGTTATATCGTGAGGGATGTCACTAATCTTATCCTGGGATATCAGGATCCTAGGGATGGAGATAGGGGTACGGTCGGATCTAGTTAATGTAGGCGACCGGCCTTATTGCCATGTTCAAACGTCTTCTGTGTGACATAGAGCATACATTTTTTTAGTAAGGTCCAGCAAACAGAGCTCATACTCCCTACGACTGTGCAACCACAGGGTTAGCGTAGCTGTACTAGGGTTCTGAGCATAGGCCGTCTCTGCGACTGTCATTGCATTTGCTAGTTCCTCAGTGCGCTGTTGGGAATTTATGCGCAAAATACCAGTAATGGACATAAAGGTGTCCCTCAGCGCCGCCTTGGAGGCCTCCCAGGCAGTGGAGGGCCCAGTAGTGCCTTTATTCGCATGCCAGTAGTCGGCAATACCCTTCTGGCATTCATTCTGTACAATCTCATCCTCCACCCAATGAGAGTTTAATCACCAAATGTAAGGGCCTGCACTAGGCAGGAGGCGAAGATCCCCAGAAAGAGGGGCATGGTTGGAAATCCCCCTGGGTAGATAGGAGACTGTGTGAACAATAGGGAGCACATCAGCAGGGGCAAATGCCAGATCTATACGAGACATGGTATGGAAGGAGTCAGAGTGGCAGGAGAAGTAGCGCTCATCTGGGTGCTTCCATCGCCATATCTCAGTAAGGCTATACACCTGAGTCCAGTCAACAGAGGGATAGGGCCTGCCCCCATCCCTCAAGTGGTCCATGACGGGGCCAAGTACAGCATTAAAGTCTCCTACGAACAGTAGAGGACCAGGGGATCTAGACAGTAATAAAAGGGACGAGTGAGAGAGTAAATCTGGGGAGAATGGAGGTGGGACATATACATTTACTAATGTAAAGACTGTAAAAACAATATGTACAGTAATTATAATGAATCTCTCCTCAGGGTCTGTCTTTACCAGCGGGATTTCTGCTGGGAGGGACTTTGCTAGCAAGATAGAGACCCCAAGGTGTAGCCAGCCAGAGACGTTTAAGTGTCAGACCTAGTTCGTCCAAAAGTACGGCCGCGTGTACGCGCCATTAGATGTAAACAGAGAGGGCGCCTCTCCTAACCTGGCAACAGCCGATGTGTTTGGATTGGAAAACACCAATCATTGTCCAGGAGGGCTATTGGCAGGTGAAGAGGTCCTAAAATGCGCCCCTACCCCCACCCAGATTGCTTAATCATTTATAGCCCAAAATGATATACCATCATATATCACTAAATTCATACAAAACTTTATTTATAATCATCAATAACTGCTAAAATGATATAAAGATGCATCAAAAAGGTGAATCAAAAGCAAATAGCTCAATAGCAATATTCAGTTCAGCCGGACCAATTGTATTCAGCTGAAAAATCTATTTTGATTCCCATCTGGACATCTTTTTGATAAAATTGCCCCTCCCCCCACTCCGGGTTCACCAACCCATCCCCCCCAAAATCCCATCCCTTTCAGACCTCTATAGTGAGACTCATCATAGTGTCTCTGGAGGGATCGCTGATCATTCCTGTGTAAAATCTTACAGAAATCTTCCCTAATCCCGACCTTTATTATCATTTCATTCCCCCCACATACAATGTCTGCAACCGACATTTACTGACATCAATAACTCCCCTCGTGGTACAGACCAGAAATTCCCTCATTGTAATATACGGGGATATTCTACATTTCCACACTATATATGTGTGTATCATCATCTGCTGGAGATAAAAGACATCACAGTGACTATGGAGGAAGAGGACGGACATGACGGGGGGGTTACTGGGTGTAAATAGAAAATAAGATCTCATTACCTCCTCTGCTGCTTATTTATTCCAGTAACGTCTCCTATTTCCCATCACCCGGAACTTCCTGTATGTACCTGACATCACTTCCTGTCTGTATTCCATAGAAATGACCTGTCTGGACATGAGTGAGATCACCACCTTGTGGAGCTTAGAGGAACTGCAGCCCCAAGAAACGTCTCATAGTCACCATTCCTTTAACCACCTCAATACTGGACACTTTCAACCCCCTTTCATGCAACGCTGTACCCATATAACAGTTTTATCATTTTTTTTTTCACACAAATAGAGCTTTATTTTGGTGGTATTTAATGGATTGTTTATTTTTTTGAGCTACAAATGAAAAAAAGAAATTTTTTTAAAAAAAAAGCATTTTTCTTAGTTTCTGTTATAAAAAAACAAAAATTGCAGTGCTAAATAATGTGAGATACTAGTTTCAATACGGGTGAGGGTACATAGCCTGTCGGCCAGATATACCACGCTTTTTATCAATTATTCCTATGCATAATTTCTCTTGATGGCTTGTACCTTTATGAATTATGTTTTTCATAATTTAACATTTTTAAATCAATTTTTTGTACTGGAGTGATCTACTCTATGTGGAGGCATTTTTTTTCAATTTTTTCTCATTATACCTACCTTCATGATTGCACTTTCAGGGAGTTCGAGACACAGATAACCTGCATTGGATATCTCGATCGAGAGCCGGGAGTTTGAGGCCGCGTACACACGCGCGGACTGTTCGCCCAACCTTGTTCGGCAAACAGTTTGTCAAACAGTCCGCTCAAAATTTGCATGAGCGGACTTGCCCACACACGAGCGGACTGTTTGACGAACAAGGTTGGGCAAACAGTT
Source organism: Lithobates pipiens (assembly GCF_037356315.1). NCBI lineage: Eukaryota > Metazoa > Chordata > Amphibia > Anura > Ranidae > Lithobates > Lithobates pipiens. The sequence goes on from NW_027507758.1 coordinate 627,857,615, forward strand.
CGCTCAACTTTTGAAATGAACGGACTCGCCCACGTAAGGAGGAGGCAAATCCGCCCATTTCGAGCGCGTGTACAGGTAGGCGGGGCCCGCAAAGGATACGTCGCGGGCTCCGCCGCCTGGAATGGGCTTAAAGGGGAACCCCAACGCCGAAAAAAAATCGGCGTGGGGGTTCCCCCCAAGTCCACACCAGACCCTTGTCCGAGCACGCTACCCGGCCGGCCAGGAAAGGGGGGCGAGCGAGCGCGCCCCCCCTCCTGAGCCGTACCAGGCCGCGTGCCCTCAACATGGGGGGTGCCTTGGGGAAGGGGGGGCCGCGCGGCCCCCCCACCCCAAAGCACCTTGTCCCCATGTTGATGAGGACAAGGGCCTCTTCCCGACAACCCTGGCCGTTGGTTGTCGGGGTCTGCGGGCGGGGGGCTTATCGGAATCCGGGAGCCCCCTTTAAGAAGGGGGCCCCCGGATACCGGCCCCCCACCCTATGTGAATGAGTATGGGGTACAATGTACCCCTACCCATTCACCTGTGAAATAAAGTACAAAAAAAAACACAACACAGAGAAAAAATATTTTATTGCACAGCTCCGGGGGTCTTCCGTCTTCGGGGGTCTTCTCGCCGGACTCCTCCGCTATGTGTGTGTAGCTCTTTTGCTAGCGGAGGAGTCTGGCTTTCTTCCTCCCCGCCGCCGGCCTCTTCTCCCGACTTCGGGGGTCTTGTCCCCCTCTTCGGTTCTTCTGCCGGGCCACCGCGCCTTCTTGTAGCTCTTTTACAGGCGGTGGCCCGGTCTTCTGTCGCCGATGTCGTCGCCGCCGCCGCCGCCGCCTTCCGTTCTTGTTCTTCTTCTTCTTGTTCTTCTTCTTCTTCTCCTGGAGATGTTGACTCGACGAGCTCTCCGGCCGGAATGCCAGGGACGCGCTCTGCTGCCACTTATATAGTGACAATGGGGCGGGGTCACATGGTATATGTCACATGGGTTGGTCACATGGGTTGATGTCACATGGGGACTATGACATCGTAAGGGGGCGGGGTCACCATGTGACCAACCCATGTGACATATACCATGTGACCCCGCCCCATTGTCACTATATAAGTGACCGCACAGCGCGTCCCCGGCATTCCGGCCGGAGAGCTCGTCGAGTCAACATCTCCAGGAGAAGAAGAAGAACAAGAAGAAGAACAAGAACGGAAGGCGGCGGCGGCGACGACATCGGCGACAGAAGACCGGGCCACCGCCTGTAAAAGAGCTACAAGAAGGCGCGGTGGCCCGGCAGAAGAACCGAAGGCGGCGACAGAAGAACGGAAGACGGCGACAGAAGACCGGGCCACCGGACCAGGCGCGGTGGCCCGGCAGAAGAACCGAAGAGGGGGACAAGACCCCCGAAGTCGGGAGAAGAGGCCGGCGGCGGGGAGGAAGAAAGCCGGACTCCTCCGCTAGCAAAAGAGCTACACACACATAGCGGAGGAGTCCGGCGAGAAGACCCCCGAAGACGGAAGACCCCCGGAGCTGTGCAATAAAATATTTTTTCTCTGTGTTGTGTTTTTTTTTGTACTTTATTTCACAGGTGAATGGGTAGGGGTACATTGTACCCCATACTCATTCACATAGGGTGGGGGGCCGGTATCCGGGGGCCCCCTTCTTAAAGGGGGCTCCCGGATTCCGATAAGCCCCCCGCCCGCAGACCCCGACAACCAACGGCCAGGGTTGTCGGGAAGAGGCCCTTGTCCTCATCAACATGGGGACAAGGTGCTTTGGGGTGGGGGGGCCGCGCGGCCCCCCCTTCCCCAAGGCACCCCCCATGTTGAGGGCACGCGGCCTGGTACGGCTCAGGAGGGGGGGCGCGCTCGCTCGCCCCCCTTTCCTGGCCGGCCGGGTAGCGTGCTCGGACAAGGGTCTGGTGTGGACTTGGGGGGAACCCCCACGCCGATTTTTTTCGGCGTTGGGGTTGCCCTTTAAGCCCATTCCAGGCGGCGGAGCCCGCGACGTATCCTTCGCGGGCCCCGCCTACCTGTACACGCGCTCGAAATGGGCGGACTTTCCGAGCGGGAACAGTCCGCTCATTTCGAAAGTACAGCGGACAGGCCCACACACGGGCGGACTGTTCGCTCAAACACAGTTTCAGCGGACAGTTTTTCGGAATTTCCGAAAGACTTTGTCCGTCCAACTGTCCGCTGAAACTGTCCGCTGAAAGCCCACACACGAGCGGACTGTCCGCCCAAACACTGTTCAGCGGACAAGGTTGGGCGAACAGTCCGCCCGTGTGTACGCGGCCTGATTGTTCCTTTTGGAGGACCATTTGTGGTGGATTCACTTTGATGCACGATTGACCCACCATTACGGTGTGTGGGTCAACACCTTAGGGTAAGAGTACCCTTATTGTTCTATGATAAGTGCACCTGCTATCTTCTTAGAAGTTTGCTATTGGTTGAATTTGGATGTCAAGTATCACATTTCCATACTACCGCATATATTTGAAGTCCCCCGTATAAGAATTGGATGGGGTTACATGAAGGACTGATTCATTGATGTTGTAGAGTCTTGACCTCTCATGAGGATTTTTTTATGTACATAGCATTTTCCCATTCTCTGCGATTTTCTATGAACTGCACAGATTATTTTTTTATAATTTAATGTTATGCATTTTGGATTTGATATTAATTTGCTTTTTATTAATATTTATTAGTCTCACTACTATTGTTGTGGCTCACTGTTTTCAGTGAGTTTACTCTCACAGATTTTTTTTATCATAAATTATAATTTTTTTTTATATTTGTCTGGTGTGTGTTGTCACTAGTATCTCACATTATTTAGCGCTGCAATTTTTGTTTTTTATGTTTTCACAATTCATCATTGTTGTTGCTGGCTGTTAGACTTTTTACATTATTCTGGTAGCGCAATTATATATATATTTATTTATTTATTTTTTTATAAACTTGATTGAAATTTGCAAAAGACAGAGGCGACAAGACACCTCAACAGACAGAGGGTAGCAGATAGCAGATACAAAGAATGAGACGATATTTTAAAACCACAACTGATCAAGGCAACAGCCCATAGGAAAGTAGAGTATCAAACATTGCTAAAATCAAGGAGATGTGGAACAGAGGAACGGTGATAGACCTCACGTAGGGTCCAGAAAGGTGCCCTAAAATAAGTGCCCCTCCTGACCCTAAGATAAGGCTAGTGATTGGACTGCAGACTAATGCCACGTACACACGAGTGGATTTTACATCAGAAAAATCTTGGATGGTTTTTCCGACGGAATTCCGCTCAAGCTGGCTTGCATACACACGGTCACACAAAAGTTCTCTGAAATTTCGACCTGCAAGAACGCGGTGACGTACAACACTATGACGAGCTGAGAAAATTAAGTTCAATGCTTCCGAGCATGCGTCAAATTGCTTCAGAGCATGCATGGGAATCTTGCGCGTCGGAATTGCTACAGACGATCGGAATTTCCAATCGGAACTTTTTCCGACCGAAAAATTGAGAACATGCTCTCAATCTTTTGCTGGCTGGAATTCAGCCAGCAAAAGTCAGATGGAGCATACACACGGTCGCATTTTCTGACCAAAATCTCTTATCGGTCTTTTGCTGGCCAAATTTCCGATCGTGTGTATGGGGCATAAGAAACGACTAAACTACAGATTAAACAAATCCGATCAAAGATCCTAGATCATAGATATGGCTATGGTATTACTTGTACACCAGGTTTATAAAGGGAGTAATGAAACCTGCTGAGAAGGGAGGCAATGAAGAATATAGGTAGATCTAGCTACTAGAAATCTCAGAACTTTGCAGGCGTAGATCTTGATCATAACAAAATGAAGTGAGTAAAGCCAGCACTTCTGAGTCCAAAAAGGTGGAATCAATAAATACTTGCCATCTGGAAGTAAAACGTTTATTGGAGGTGTTATGGCACATGTCAGTGAGCGATTCTCTGCTGTGATGGTGACAGCTTGTGTGCATGAGAGCTATCACACCCAAAAAGGAATAAAAGGGGGTCATTCGGGATATGGCATTGGGTGACTCCGTAGAGGAAGGTAATCACCTGGTTCAAAAGGGTTTAGAGAGGTGCGAAGAGCTAAAAACGGTGTGCTAGGTATGGTCTTGCTTGGGCGTGGAGTGGGCAAAGAGCGAATTGGGGGTTGGATTTTGGATTCGAGAAATAGAACAAAGGCTCTACAGATGAGTTTAAGCTGAGTCTTTTGCCAGAGTTTATTGGGTATTAAATGAAAAGTTCTATTGTACCCGCTCAGCAATTTATATATGAGCAATTTAACTGGAAATTCTTTGCTTCAGTTAGTTGCCGATGAACGACCGAAAGGGGACATAAACTTATGGTGGTTGTAAAACCACTTAGTAAATTACATGCAATCCCCTCTGTTAGAAAGAGTCCTATGCTGCAGTGTAATGCCCTATACACATGGTTGGAAATTCCAACGGAAAAGATCCGATCGAGTTATATTGTTGGAAAATCCGATCTTGTGTGGGCTTTACCGGACTTTTTCCGTCGGAAATTCCGACAGAAAAAATTTGAGGGCAGAATCTAAAATTTTCCGACAAACAAAAATCAGATCTGACTTTTTCCGATCATTTGTAGAGAATTCCGACGCACAAAGTTCTCAGATCAAATTACGAGACCAAAGCTATTGGCTACTAGCCTCTACGTAGTCCCGAAACGAACAAAATGAACGCCACCACGTTCCGAACGATCGGATTTTCCGACAACTTTGTCCGACCGCGCGTATGCAACACCGGTTTCGGACAAAATCCGTCAGAAAAAATCCAACAAATTTTGTGTTCGGAATGTCCGACCGTGTGTACAAGGCATAAGTGCTTTGTAAAAAAATATGTCCATTTCTACCTGAATTCAGAGCACCACTCAGCGCTCGCGTGACTCCTCACTGATCCCTCTCACGATCTGACAGCTAGAGTGGGAGGGACCGAGAATTCCTTGCTGACTTCAGTGGTGAGGAAAGGAGGAGAGAGCCAAGACATCAGCGGGGGAGGGCAGGAGCAGTGAGGAGTCATCTGAGTGCCCAGCAGCGCTGTGAATTCAAGTAGAAATTGTCAAATTTTTAGGTTATACATGTATACCCTGTTTCCCCAATAATAAGCTCTACCCTGAAAATAAGACCTACAAGGACTTTAACTAGGGCTTATTTGGGGGTAGGGCTTATATTGCAGCCATCACCGACAATCACGCTAGGTTTTATTTTCGGGTAAACATGGTATATGTTTTCTTGACATTCGCCTAAATCAATACGGTTTATGTTTATCTGATTTGTATGTAGTTTTCTACTAAAATGTTTCTAAATAAAGATTTTACAAAAAAAAAAATGGGCAAATTTTTTACAAAGCGCAGACACTGCAGCATAGGGTGCTTTCTAACAGAGGGGGTTGCATGTAATTTACACTGTAATTTCAGAAACGGGGGGCACTGTTACTATCTGACAGGCAGGGAGGGGGGAGAAGATGGGGGAAAGCAGAAAGGAGAGCTGTGGATGAAGGTGGCACATAAGCTGACCACATTGTCAGGGCTCAGCAGCCATGATAAACTGTGGTAAGTTTACAGGGGGGAGGGCAGAACCAGGCAGGATCAGCCAGGTATTCCAAGTGTTGTAGATTAATTAAAGCTTCTCCTATAAATAAATAATTCCATGCGCTAATAAGCACAATCATATCTCTATGGTATAATCCCGGGTAGAATGGCCCATAATGATGAATGTGACGTGTGGGAAAACAGATGCACACCTGGTGAGACTAGAAGAGCCAAAAAAGGAAGGGGAAAAAATTAAAGAAGTCAAGGAAAAAAGAAGAGGGTGAGGTATGGTAAAGGAAACCACCAAGAAAAGTGTAGAAATGCTGAGCTGAAGATAGAGAAAAAACAAGTCTGATAAGTGACAAGTATGAAGCATAGCATACCTAAGGTGAGAAGGTGAAAACCATGGATACTGGCTGTGCATGGTGTCCATAGTGTGTGGAGAAAGGAACCGTGACACAGCCCCCAACATCACGCTGGCGTGCAAAGGGAGAGGGAGGCGCCATCAACTAGACGGCTCAGCTGTCTAGTGGTTGGCACTAAAACCGGACTCCCACGTCGCATACCAATGATGTTAACTCCGTTGGTCTTGTGGCGCCATGAGGACACTGCACATCCGGCGTGGGGGCGTGACGTCGGCGTGCAGTGATAATGCACCAACACAAACCCGCGTCATTGGAAGGCGGAGGAAGGCAGGGAGCCAGCAGTGCGTATCTCATCTCCCGGATTGGATGAAGCACCAGATGGCCCAGCAGTGCCCAGACACAGCCAAACAACACACATTAGTAACAAGAAATTATCTGTGGAAAATATGGAGTAGGCGCCATATGTCCCAATGGGAGTAATATTATAATAATATAAGATGGGAGTGTTGTTTAAAGAGAACCATAGGGCAAATTACGGGTGGAAGTACATTGAGAATGGTATTAATAGACCACCACCACCACGCACTTCCATCCCTTTAATTGGAGTATTTAGAAAAAATTTAAAAATGGGGACTTGTGGGACTTTAAATGAAGCAAGGCCTGCTGAGGTCCTATGCCTCCATCCCTAATCAGTAGAAAAAAGGGGACAAGAGATCAGGACTTTATATGAAGGGCGCAGTGGGAAACCATAAATAAATATAAAAATATTTATATATAGAAAAATATCTTTATTAGTTCATATATGTATAAGTCAATATCAACTTTTAGGGCAATTTTCCATAGTAACAATATTTTTGTAACGGTTTCAAAGATATCACATATTAAGACATAATATTTCATGATCCAATAAAATTTCATCCATATACATGCACATATTACAAAATATCTATCTAGCCTATAATTTTACTACTCTCAAGGACCTCGGCTATGGAATGCTCTACCAATCAACATCCGCCTGGAAGAAAATCACCTGGCTTTTAGGAAAAAACTCAAGACCTTCCTCTTCTAGCTGATGATCAAAGCTCGTCACAGCACCTTGAGGCGATTCAGTTTGCGTTGTGCGCTATAAAAGTATTTCATTCATTCATTCATTCATTCACTGTTAATAAAAAGATATATATTACGCATGATGAAAAAAATCCATATATAATCATGTAAACATGTCTTATGTAAACATAAAATTCAAAGTCAAAGCAGGATTGGTATAAAATATGGCAGCTGGTAGCTCGACGCGTTTCATGACTTTAGGTCACTCTTCAGGAGCAAGCCCATATTATCTATTAAAAATGAAAATATATAACTGAGTGATCTGACACAGTCAGAAGATAAGACTAAACATATAAAAATAAGGGACCCCCTATTACAAACTACTTACAGAACCATATGTGTGCCGATTGTACAATACTGGAAACCGCGGGCCATCAAAGGACATTACCCACGGGAGCTGTGGGAGCATGCACAGCTACAGCAGCCAACAAAGACAGCATCCATGGTGGGCAGGCATCCATGGCACGTTCCTGGTGTAATGAAAATGAAATCTTGTGGGACTTACGTGAAACAATTTGCAGGTAGGGTGCCTGAAGGATCTGCCAGCTTCAGGGAGAAAGCATAGATCTAAAGCCTGGTCCTGGAGGGTTGTTTTGCACTGTTTAGCCTGGTCCAGGCTAAGAGCCCGCCTGGTCCTGGAGGGTTGTTTTGCACTCCTGCGACACATTTTCAGCTAAGTGTGGACTCAAGCCCACTGTCAGCTGATGTCACAGAGCCGGTCTAGGCTGGGGAAAGATTGCAACCCTAGGGCCCGGTACCCGGTTCTACCTCTCAGAGAGAGAGGCCCCATCCCCTCCACAGCCCAGTGTTGCAGTGAGCGCAGGGGGGGGCAGAGCAGAGAGCAAGAGACTGACAACCACCAACTCTCAGCTCAAGGAGCTGTGAGAACTGAGCGATCGGCGGTGTTTGATTACTCAGTTTTCAGCCTTAGACCCGGCGGGGGACAAATGCAGAATCCACCCAGGTAAGTATGATACAAAAATCCAATTCCCATATTTCTCTCATTCACATGGAACATTTGTGTCCATGCCCAGTGTGATGGGCGTGTACCGTGTGGGGATGCATGGTGTTCTGTGCATCCCTGTGCAGGCAGTCCAGTCACAGTCAATTGGGATTCAGCGGTTGCATGGACAGAGTCAAATGTCAAAATTTGACATGCAGACAGGAAAGGATGCATGTATCCAAACGCACAGTGGTCGCACTCCTGATTGGCTTATTGGCTGAGATTGATAGCAGTGGGAGCCAATCAGAAGAAAGAGCTAGCAGGGCCGAGCCATGGCTCTGTGTGTGAATGTACACACAGAGTCCCGGCTTGGGAGCATGCCCGCTTGGGAGACCCCATAGAAAGCTGCTTGCTGTGGGGGCACCCAGCAGGAGGGAGGGGCCAGGGGCACCGGCGAGTGACCCAAGGAGAGGAGGATCCGGGCTGCTCTGTGCAAAACCATTACACAGAGCAGGCAAGTATGGGTAAAATACAAGACTTTAATATCACTTGAAGGTTAGCTGTGTGTGGTAAAGAATATGCAATAGAACAGTTTTATTTTATTAACGTGTGTGCTGAGGTTTGTACTGTCTGCTACATACTCACTTGTGGCACAGTCATTAAAGCATATGGCCCTTTAAGCCCCTCCCACTGTTGATGCAATCTGATCACACCCACAGTTTTGGTGCAGCACCGCTATATTGCCACATACCATTTTTCTTGGGGGGGTGCAAAAAAATGACCAGCCCCGGGTGCTAAATGTGCTAACTACACCACTGGGTAGAGGAGAGGGAGGAGAGAGAACAAACATCCGCTCTCTTCCCCTTCTTGCTCCTGACCCGGACGCAACATGTATGACGTCACTTCCGGGTGACCGTTGACAGTTTACTCGGCCATCAAAGTTGGGAAAGAATATAATGCAGTGTGAACTGCATTACATTACATTCAGTGGAGCACATGGGAGACGCTGGGAGTCTTTTAGACCCAGGATGTTTAATTAAAGAGAACCTGTCACCAAAAAAATCATCACCTAGGGGACTTTTGGTCGTGTATGTCAGTGTCTCAACCTTTTTTCAGTCAAGGCGCCCTCCAAAATTATGGACAGTTGTGAGGCACCCTCCAAAATTATGGACAGTTTTGAGGCACCCTCCAAAATGATGGACAATCTTGAGGCACCCTCCAAAATTGTGGACAATCTTGAGGCAGCCTCCAAAATGATGGACAGTCTTGAGGCATCCTCCAAAAATATGGACAATCTTGAGGCACCCTCCAAAATTATGGACAATCTTGAGGCATCTTCCAAAATGACGGACAGTCATGAGGCACCCTCCAAAATTATGAACAATCTTGAGGCACCCTCCAAAATTATGGACAGTCTTGAGGCACCCTTCAAAATTATGGACAGTCTTGAGGCACCCTCCAAAATGATGGACAGTCTTGAGGCACCCTCCAAAATGATGGACAGTCGTGGGGCACCCTCCAAAATAATGGACAGTCTTGAGGCACCCTCCAAAATTATGGACAGTCTTGAGGCACCCTCCAAAATGATGGACAGTCTTGAGGCAGCCTCCAAAATGATGGACAGTCTTGAGGCACCCTCCAAAATGATGGACAGTCGTGGGGCACCCTCCAAAATAATGGACAGTCTTGAGGCACCCTCCAAAATGATGGACAGTCTTGAGGCACCCTCCAAAATTATGGAAAATCTTGAGGCACCCTCCAAAAATGATGGACAGTCTTGAGTCGCCCCAATCTAAAATGTAAAAACTATTCTAATTGTTCTACATAATGCAACAACATCAATACATGTAGGACACCCAACATTATAAGCAATTTATTCTTCCAAAGCAAATACACTTTTGCAAACTGGTACTGACCAGTATCCCTATGTTTCCCTTCTCCTTCATTTTTCTCCATCATTTAGCCAACGAGACCCCAAAGCTGATGGAGAGAGGCGGGGGAGGGTCACATAAAGGATGATATTCAGGCAACTGACATCTTCCTTATCAACTCATGATGTCATTAATAGATAAAGAAGACATCCCCACAGGGTGGTACTGTGGATGTTAATACAATAATCAGAGACTATAGACACATTTAGACCAGTGTGCTCAAAATGGACTTTATAGGCACCACAACACAACAAATCATCTAAAAGTACAAAACACAGAAAAGTTAAAAAGGACAAAAGTAATTGAAAATCCTAACAACTTCAGCTAGTATAACTACCACATAAACATCACCATAAACCAAACATAGGCCAAACTGTAACTTAACATAAATTCGATATAGAAGTAGTCATCAGTATTTTGGTGGGCCTGGTATAGTTTGATGTAGAGGGTAGACTAACTTGAAGCTCTACATGTTTTGCGCTGATACACTTCTTCAGGAGCTTGAAGTTTATGCCGCCGTGTAAACGTTGGAGAGCTTACCTCTATTACTGCAGACTTGGTGCTTTATTATGGGCTCTGTTATGGTCACCCATGTGCTGCCCCATTGCTATTTTTGCTCACAATTGTGGATCCCCTATTGATGTACAGGTTCAATTTACGCTATTTGTAAACTATCTGGATAATATTCGGCAGTTGCATACCACTTATCACAATACTCACTTCAAGCTCATGAAGAAAATATGTAGAGCTCTGAATTAGTCTACCCTCTACATCAACCTATACTAGGCCCACCACAATACTGATGACCACTTCTATATGAATTTATGTCAAGTTATGGTTTGGCCTATGTTTGGTTTATGGTGATGTATATGTGGTAGTTGTACTCGCTGTTGTTGCTAGGATTTTTTAATTGTCTTTGTTTGTCCTTTTTTAACTTTTCTGTGTTCTGTACAAATAAAAATATATACTTTTAGATGACTTGGTGTGTTGTGGTGGCTATAAAGTCCATTTTGAGTCCACTGGTAAATTTGTCAATAGGTCATTGGTCGTTAGGCGGTTGGCAGATAGAAAGTTGTAATGGTGTACAATGAAAACCTGAGGCTTTATGTAACTAAAAGGCTTCATCCACCCTCCGGCTACAATTTTGGGGCAATTTTTAGGCATTTTGCCAAGGCGCCCCTCAAGAAACCGCACGGCACACTGGTTGAGAAAGGCTGCTCTATGTGATGAAAAACTATTTTTTTTTTTATTCTACAAAATTAAATTTAAACCCAGAGGCATAACCCCCCCTCCCCCCCCCCCCAAAAAAAAAATCGAAGGCCCCACCCCCACATATATACGCATGTACAAACATAAACTCACACATTGGGGCGCCTTCCCCTGAAAACGTTCATTGCGATACACATTACATATCGCCATGCACACCAGAGTGAGAGCGATATTTCTACACCAGGTCTCCTCTGTAACACTAAACTGATGGCCTATAGGGGGCTTTTAAATCGTCACCTACAGAAAATATAGGGTACTGAAGCCTGTCACCATTTCACAGGTGCACACAAATTGGAGGTTTGCCATGTTGGGTATCTATTTACTCAGTACAAACTCATCTTTTATATTGTAAAAAAAATAGGGTAATTTATTGTGTTTTTGTGCCCCCTGAAATTAACTTTACTGTGTCTTTTAGTGAAATGTTGTGTTTCCTAGACTTTTGCGGTAATATTGTGCGACATACAAAAAATTGGAACTACTGCTATTTTATTCTCTATGGGTGTTTGCATTCAGAAAATATATCATGTTTTGGGGGTTTTATATAATTTTCAGGCCTAAAATTATTTTTTAACTCCTTCCTCCCCGGCCTATAGCAGAATGACCTGCTTTCCATTATCCTGACTGGATGTCATATGACATATAGTTACATAGTTAGTAAGGTTGAATAAAGACACCAGTCCATCCAGTTCAAACTGAGGATCTACAATTGTCCCTATCCCTGTACATTGCACACTCACATCAGTCCCTACCCTCAAGGAGCCCACAATCCAAGGTCCCCATTCATATACTAGGGCCAATTTGGGACAGAAGCCAATTAACCTACCTGCATGTCTTTGACGTTCCAGAAGAATAAGAAGCTCCGGCACGCAGAGATCGGTGGTGCGGTGTGTCGCTCTGACACACCACATCTCCAATCTCGGTAAAGAGCCTATGACGCAGGCTCTTTACCATGTGATCAGCTGTGTCCAATCAAAGCCAATCACATCGTAATCACGAAGTGCCGGTTATCGGCTTTCCTTTATTCATGCTGACAAGGCGCGAGTAGAGGAGAGCCGATCAGCAGATCTCCTGACGGGGGGGGGGGGTTGGATCTGCACTGATATTCAGTATTGATTATCAGTACAGGCCCATCAGCGATGATCACAAGTGATGAACAGTTCCCATCTATGATGCCAATCAGTACCCACCAGGTATGCTAATCAGTGCCCATCAGGGATGCTTGTCATTACCTCCTCATCAGTGAAGGAGAAAACTTACTTATTTACAACATTTTATAACAGAAACAAAGAAAAACTTTTTTGTTTTTTTATTTGTAGCACAAAAAAATAAAACCCTCCCAGTGATGATCAAATACCACCAAAAGAAAGCTCTATTTGTGGGGGGAAAAAAGATCAAAATGTCACATGAGTACAGTGTTACATGACCGTGCAATTGTCATTCAAATCGTGAGAGCGCTGAAAGATGAAAATTGTCCTGGGCGGGAAGGGGGTAAAAGTGTCCGGTATTGAAGTGGGTTAAAAGGATAAGTTCACCTTCGGGAAGATGTTACATGTTCCTGCAGCGGCTCAGCGATCCGAGTTCTCTGTGTGACAGCAGTGCGGGGAGAAGTTCCCCTTACCGGCTGTCACTTTATGAAAAGAGCGCGGCCGTGCCATTCATTCACAGAGTTCTGTCCTTTGCCGATGTCGGCTTGTAGTTTTCAATGAACTCCCACACCTCTGCTGAGCTTTCTGGTAGATGAGAAACAAGGAGATTGCCATAAGGGACAAGGAGATTGGGACCCGATTTAGTCTCTTGGACAAGTCGTTTTTTCAAAAAATGTCCACACCCCTGGAACTTTATCTTACATGATGAAGATCAGCCATGGAGTATATCTGAGGTGTATATCAGGGTGTGCTTCTTCCCCACATGAGAGCTGGGATGTCCAGCAACATTCATATAGAAGACATTTCCCGCACTCAAGGCACTAATACACCTCGAGGGTTGTGTGGGATCCCTGATGTACAGGAAGACAGGACTTCAGTGAGGAACAATTCCCTCACTCAGGACAGGAATACGGCTTCTCCCCCGTGTGAGATCTCTGATGTTTGTAAAGACTGGACTTCTGTGAAAAACATTTGCCACACTCAGGACATAAATGCGGCTTCTCCCCTGTGTGAGTTCTCCGATGTCTGTAAAGATCTGACTTCATTGAAAAACATTTCCCGCACTCAGGACAGGAATGCGGTTTCTCTCCCGTGTGAGATCTCTGATGGCTGTAAAGATGGGACTTCTGTGAAAAACATTTCCCGCACTCAAGGCAGGAATAAGGTTTCTCCCCCGTGTGAGATCTCTGATGTATGTAAAGACTGGACTTCACTGAAAAACATTTCCCACATTCAGGACAGGAATAGGGCTTCTCCCCAGTGTGAGATCTCTGATGTGTGGAAAGATTGGACTTATCTGAAAAACATTTCCCACACTCAGGACAGGAATATGGCTTCTGCCCCGTGTGATATCTCTTATGTGTGGAAAGACTGGCCTTCCGTGAAAAACATTTCCCGCACTCAGGACAAAAATATGGCTTCTCTCCTGTGTGAGATCTCTGATGTGTGTAAAGAGTGGACTTCACTGAAAAACATTTCCCGCACTCTTGACAGGAATACGGCTTCTGCCCCGTGTGAGATCTCTGATGTGTGGAAAGACTGGACATCCGTGAAAAACATTTGCTGCACTTAGGACAGGAATACGGCTTCTCCCCCGTGTGAGATCTTTTATGCACATTAAGATGGGATTTAGAAGGGAAACACTTCCCGCACTCAGTACAGGAAAACCTCTTCTCTGTTGGAAGGACGGCCCCGTCCCTCACAGTCTGAGGTTCCTCAGGATAAGAGGAATACGATGGTCCATCTACACTGTGTGGTGCCGGATGGACATTTGAGGTAGTCGGGTTTTCTCCTGGACTATACTGTGTGATGTCCTCATCTTCTACTTTACAGTCTGGAGACAAAGTGAGACAATCCTCTGAGGTTTTCCTCATCTCCCGTCCATCTACTAAAATAGGAATAAAAAGATTATTACTAGACATGAGCTGATTGGTTCCCCTAAACCAGGACTCCGCCCACATCAGGCAGCTTTGTCTCTGAGGATCTTACAATTCCCCCCTCAAGGTAACTAGTAAATGGGTCCTCTGATCTCCTACCAGATCATTTCTTTATTCATGGACCTTAGTCAGAGAGTGAGGAAACAACGAGAACTGTCTTTTATAGGAGTGACAGTGATGAGGGGATTATAGGACGAGTGTCCCCTCCCCCTCTATCACTCATTGCCATCTTCCCAACACAAGAAGTCCTGCACTTCCTTATTTAGTCCATGATTTAGTCATGAATAACAGCGGGGCTGAGCCCCACCAGAGGTCAGAGAGTGAGGATGGGGGGAGAACAACCAAGATGAAGACTGGACTGATCCTGAAGACCTCCATCATTGAGTTATTGAATCCTCCCTCATTATCACTTTCTGTTTAAGGTTCCAAAGTTTGAGGATGTTATCATATTATTATCACCATGCTCCAATCACATCATCAGATATAAAATGTCTAGCTGGTAGAAAATGGATGCAAAAGAAGTGAGGACTATGTAATGTACAACTCATTATATAAACTACAACAGTTAGCATTTTATAGTATCAAAATGATGTAATATACAACATAGAGTATAAAGTGCAGGGGTCAGGAGTATGTAATGTACAATATAAATTATATAGTGTAAGGGTCAGGACTCATAATATTGGTATTCAGTAATCAGTGGAAGATTAAATGTTTACATGAGACAAGTTGCAGAGGTCCCACACCGCTGCCTCCCATCTCCTGAGACTGCACTCAGTGACTTGGGTCTGAGACTATACAGACATATCCCTCCACCCGGCACAGCCAACAAACAGAGCAAGTAACCCTGGGAGAATTGTTATATCAGACATCTTGCCATACCCGGGTATGGGGCAGAAGTTCCAAAACACATACCTCAGGTGCCTAGTTGAACACCAGATTCCCCATAAATCCAGTCTAGAGACATAAATTGTGTCGGCAGCACAGAGAAGGAAAATTATCCAAGATATATACAGGAATACAGGACGGGGAACACAGCTCAGGAAAGTGACCAGGGGATTACAATCTGATATCACCCAGTCCTTGCCCTACTCTGGACCAATCAGTGAGCAGTATGGGTGGAGGAATGTATTTAGTGTTAATGACCCACCTGTGCTGATTTCTGTAGGAGTGTCCTCCTCTATAAATGTCCCCGTTATTCCATCCTCCTCCATAGACTGCTGATCATCCCTCACATACCTCTCTTCTTCTTCGTCTGCTTTAACCTCAAATTCTATATCGATTGGATCTCCACTCTAAATCAAGAAAATGAGAGAGAATATCATCTGTAAGATATAAGATTTATTATTGTGACATCACATATAAAATCCACACATGTGGGTTTATTTACTAAAACTGGAGAGTGCAAAATCAGGCTCATTTCTGCATAGAAACGAATCAGCTTCTAACCTCAGCTTGTTCAATTAAGCTTTGGCAATAAAACCTGGAAGCTTATTGGTTCCTATACAGAGGTGATCTTGATTTTGTACTGTCCAGCTTTAGCAAATAAACCCCCATTGTCTCTATAAGTGTTTTATAATTTCTGTCCCACCAACCTTGTAACAGTGGGGGATGGTGTGATCTTCCTGTGTGGAATCCCGGGAATACAGAGGACATGGACATCTCTCTGGTGGGTTCCTGGTATTAGGTGTCTCCATCATATCCTTGTGTCCTTTTGAAAACTCCTCCATCACTCCATACTCCTCATCCTCCTCTTTATACTCTTCTTTAACATCAATATTATCATCCCCGAGGTTTCCACTCTGAATATATAATAAAACATTCATTGTAACAAACATGCTGTGTATAAATCAGAACTACCAATAATTGTCAATCATCTACCTGATGATGGTGGGGGATGGTGTGATCTTCCTGTGTGGAATCCCGGGAATACAGAGGATGGGGACATCTCTCTGGTGGGTTCCTGTAGCTGGATGACTCCACCATGGTGTCCTGGTACAGATCGTTGTGTTCTTTTAGAGACTCTGACTCCTCCATCACCCCATCCTCATCATCCTCCTCTTTTATATCTTCTTTAACCTCAAGTTTAGAATCGCTCAGGTTTCCACTCTGAATATAGAATTAAAAATTACATCAAAGCAGTGTTGCCAACCGCCTGTTTTTTTACGGGCAGCACGTAAACAAATGCATTTTTTTTCCTGCCTGTAAATGCCCGTAAGGTGGAAAGCCTACCAGTAAAAAGTAAAGAGCTGTCAGCCTGTGACGCTCTCGGCTCGGAACTGCGCATGTGCAGTTCCGGCCCAGAGCTGGCCGAGAGTCTCCTATGAGCTTTCTTTCCGACTCTGTCTCTGAGTGCTGCTGCTATTTCTCCCCTCCCCCTTTCCCTGCATGCCTTATTTGATTTCATCACAGGAGACGCTGGGAGATGGAGGAGTGGAGCACTGACTTCAGCCTAGCAGTAGGTAAGCTGAGGCAAAAGAAAATGTGTTCATGTCGGTGGTGGCTTGTCTTAGTGGGCAAGAAGAGGGGAGAGGGTGGGCTCTCTGTAGCCCTGTCTGTGTGATGCTGTTAGATTGTTGTTGTTTTTTTGTGCGAGAACTGCAACTGCTTCTGAAATCCCCCCCAACCGCTATTACACCTCCCTCCTGTAGTCCTGCATAACCACCTCATGTGTCTGTTACTGGAGCACTACAAATCCCAGCATGCCAGGAGAGGGGAGGCACCAGCAAGATCTGATTTTCAGATGAAAAGTGCTGGTGTATAGTGTGTCTGTATACTGCATGATCATTATGTATTTGAATATTTATTGTGCTTGATGGTCTTATGGTGTTTATTATTCATATATTTTTTGGTAAACAGTGAGCACATTTGGTGTGGAAGCACGCTAGAGTTGTTTTATTTTTTTATAATGGAAAAACAGAGTGGTGGAGTGATGAGGGAGGGAGAAGGACAGAGAGCTGGAAAGAGTAAAGGATGGAGATATAGATTGGGTGACAGAGAAATGAATAGATGAAGGGATAGAGCAAGGCATGAAGGGATGGTCAGAGAGACAGAGAAATAGCATAATGAAGCAAAGAATGGAGTGATAGAGACCGGAGGTGATGGAGGAATGGAGTGATGGAGACAGGAGTGTCAGCACTGGGCTCAGCCCTTCTTTCTCAAAGCTGGCCGCTCAGCTGTCAGCTCAGCTGTCAGCTAATTGCCAGCTCCTATCTCTCCACAGTGACTGACATGTTGATGATATCCTGCTCGTCAGTCCTGCCTACTTAAGCCATCCAGTCCAGATGATCTCTGCCTTCACCCTGGTCACATCTCTAGAGACGCTCTCCTATGTTCCTGTTAAAGACTTACTTGGCTGACATTACTTCTGGATCCAGATCCTTCTTGCTGTTCTACTTCTACGCTTATCTCTGGCTCCCTGACGTTTTGGCTTGTCTGACTATCCATTCCGATTCCTTATCTTTGGCTATGTTTTGACTACATTTACTCTGTTTACCTTTTTTATTATTATTAAACAAGTGTGATTTAACTGTACTTCTGTCTTAGTCCGATTCATGGTTTCTGACAAGGAGGTGATGGAAAAAAATGGAGAAAGGTGATAATGGAAACAGGAGGTGAAGGAGGAATGGAGTGATGGAGACTATGGAGAAATGGAGAAAGGAGGTAATGGAAACAGGAGGTGAAGGAGGAATGGAGTGAAGGAGACAGGAGGTGAAGGAGGAATGGAGTGAAGGAGACAGGAGGTGAAGGAGGAATGGAGTGATGGAGACAGGGGGTGAAGGAGGAATGGAGTGATGGAGACAGGAGGTGAAGGAGGGATGGAGTGATGGAGA
Organism: Lithobates pipiens; assembly: GCF_037356315.1. NCBI lineage: Eukaryota > Metazoa > Chordata > Amphibia > Anura > Ranidae > Lithobates > Lithobates pipiens. The sequence goes on from NW_027507758.1 coordinate 627,875,685, forward strand.
CAGGAGGTGAAGGAGGGATGGAGTGATGGAGACAGGAGGTGAAGGAGGGATGGAGTGATGGAGACAGGAGGTGAAGGAGGGATGGAGTGATGGAGACAGGAGGTGAAGGAGGGATGGAGTGATGGAGACAGGAGGTGAAGGAGGGATGGAGTGATGGAGATAGGAGGTGAAGGAGGGATGGAGTGATGGAGATAGGTGAAGGAGGGATGGAGTGATGGAGACAGGAGGTGAAGGAGGAATGGAGTCATGGAGACAGGAGGTGAAGGAGGAATGGAGTCATGGAGACAGGAGGTGAAGGAGTGATGGAGACAGGAGGTGAAGGAGGAATGGAGTGATGGAGACAGGAGGTATGGACTGATGGAGACAGGAGGTGAAGGAGGAATGGAGTGATGGAGACAGGAGGTGAAGGAGTGATGGAGACAGGGGGTGAAGGAAGAATGGAGTGATGGAGACAGGAGGTGAAGGAGTGATGGAGACAGGGGGTGAAGGAAGAATGGAGTGATGGAGACAGGAGGTGAAGGAGGAATGGAGTGATGGAGACAGGAGGTGAAGGAGGAATGGAGTGATGGAGACAGGAGGTGAAGGAGGAATGGAGTGATGGAGACAGGAGGTGAAGGAGGAATGGAGTGATGGAGACAGGAGGTGAAGGAGGAATGGAGTGATGGAGACAGGAGGTGAAGGAGGAATGGAGTGATGGAGACAGGAGGTGAAGGAGGAATGGAGTGATGGAGACAGGAGGTGAAGGAGGAATGGAGTGATGGAGACAGGAGGTGAAGGAGTGATGGAGACAGGAGGCGAAGGAGTGATGGAGACAGGAGGTGAAGGAGGGATGAAGTGATGGAGACAGAAGGTGAAGGAGGGATGAAGTGATGGAGACAGGAGGTGAAGGAGGGATGGAGTGATGGAGACAGGAGGTGAAGGAGGGATGGAGTGATGGAGACAGGGGGTGAAGGAGGGACGGAGACAGGGGGTGAAGGAGGGACGGAGACAGGGGGTGAAGGAGGGACGGAGACAGGGGGTGAAGGAGGGACGGAGACAGGGGGTGAAGGAGGGACGGAGACAGGGGGTGAAGGAGGGACGGAGACAGGGGGTGAAGGAGGGACGGAGACAGGGGGTGAAGGAGGGACGGAGACAGGGGGTGAAGGAGGGACGGAGACAGGGGGTGAAGGAGGGACGGAGACAGGGGGTGAAGGAGGGACGGAGACAGGGGGTGAAGGAGGGACGGAGACAGGGGGTGAAGGAGGGACGGAGACAGGAGGCGAAGGAGGGACGGAGACAGGGGGTGAAGGAGGGACGGAGACAGGGGGTGAAGGAGGGACGGAGACAGGAGGTGAAGGAGGGACGGAGACAGGAGGCGAAGGAGGGACGGAGACAGGGGTGAAGGGGGGACGGAGACAGGGGGTGAAGGGGGGACGGAGACAGGGGGTGAAGGAGGGACAGAGACAGGAGGCGAAGGAGGGACGGAGACAGGGGGTGAAGGAGGGACGGAGACAGGGGGTGAAGGAGGGACGGAGACAGGGGGTGAAGGAGGGACGGAGACAGGGGGTGAAGGAGGGACGGAGACAGGGGGTGAAGGAGGGACGGAGACAGGAGGTGAAGGAGTGATGGAGACAGGAGGTGAAGGAGGAATGGAGTGATGGAGACAGGAGGTGATGGAAGTTATAGAGAGATGGAGACAGGAGACAGGAGGTGAAGGAGTGATGGAGACAGGAGGTGAAGGAGGAATGGAGTGATGGAGACAGGAGGTGATGGAAGTTATAGAGAGATGGAGACAGGAGACAGGAGGTGATGGAAGTTATAGAGAGATGGAGACAGGAGACAGGAGGTGATGGAAGTTATAGAGAGATGGAGACAGGAGACAGGAGGTGAAGGAGTGATGGAGACAGGAGGTGAAGGAGGAATGGAGTGATGGAGACAGGAGGTGATGGAAGTTATAGAGAGATGGAGACAGGAGACAGGAGGTGATGGAAGTTATAGAGAGATGGAGACAGGAGACAGGAGGTGAAGGAGGGATGGAGAGAGGTGGTAATAGAAGTTATGGAGTGATGGTGACAGGAGGTTTTTAGAATTGGGGACATAAATTCGGGTGATTCTGGTGGCTACCAGGGATTTCCCCTCACTTTCTGTGGTGGCTATGGAACAGAAATTAAGAGTAAATCTCTCCAGTTGGGCATAGGTGACAAAATCTGATAGGTAATGATAACCCGCCCTTACTATATCTAAAATAACATAAGAAATATGTTTTTGTACCTTAATATCTACCTAAACCACATTGCTAATTGCATATTGTACTTGTTTATAGCTTAAGTACTGAAATTTGCACTTAAAAGTGTAATTTTGTAACTTTTGGAAAATGCCAGTAAAAAAAACTTGGCTGTGCCAGTAAATTTTGAGTGTCGTGCATTTCAGTCTGGTAGGTTGGCTATACTGCATCAAAGGTAACAACAGAGATAATGTACAGATCCTAATGATACTATCAGTGATTGTTCCTCATCTACCTGATGATGGTGGGGGATGGTGTGATCTTCCTGTGTGGAATCCCGGGAATACAGAGGACGGGAACATCTCTCTGGTGACTTCTAGAATCTTCTTTGTATTTCTCTATTCTATCAGGGAGGGAGGTGGAGGCAATGTGATGGTCATATGATCTCCAGACTTCACAGGAGGAAAACTCTAGATCTGAACACAAATAGTAAAATCAAATAATATTCCCAGAATCCTCCTCACCTCACCATTCGGGCATATATTTTACTAAAGCCTCATGTATATCAGACTGAGGTATAATTTACCCATGCAGGACCCCCCACACTCTGCATGTTAAAAGATGTTGCAGGGATTCTGAATGGAGGATTATAAGATCCTCTGATTCTTGATGGAGGAACACTGGGAGGAGAAGCTGTGAGGTCAGTGTGATGTCATAGGACATATAGACTCTGGATGGAGGGACATTTGGATGGGGAGATTTGAGGGGTCCTCTATATGAGGCTCCGATGGAAACCAAATCATTGTTCCTGGGTGTGTCCCTCCTCTCCTAAACTGAAGAGTGAACTTTGACCTTTACCATACAGAAATCTGTCAGGAATGTGTGAAAGTAAGCTCTCATGTGATCAGGTGACGTGCGGAGGAACGGAGTGTAAATAGCAGACAATTTTCTCCAGAGCTCCTAATGGTGGGGATGGATTTTGCTGAGTGCTGGTGCCAAGTTTCCACCCCCCAGGGTCACTGCAGGTGTGAAGAAAAGCTGTGTAAGAGGATATGGAGGAGAGATGAGGAGGAGATCCAGGAATCAGGATAAAGGTCAGGACAAGCAACAGACGAGCGCTTCCAAGAGATGAAGCCGGGGTCACTACACAGAAAATCAATCCAAGGAAACAACAGGCAGGACGAGGAATAGCAAGAAGGAGCTCAGAGACCAATGAGAATATTGCTCAGCCAATGGGAGATGATCTCAGCATGACTTACATAATGAAGGAGATGAGGGGGAGGGGAGGAAGTCACTTATGGTGACCATAGAGACATGGAAATTCAGCTGGTTCAGCAGGGATCGGTCACATTTCCATCCATGTGTGGTCACTGCCGGATAAAAGTCACTCCATCAGCGGTTGCAGCCAATAGCTTCATCACTGATCTGTGTATTCTGAGAGCGGAGGAGCGCCCCCCATTGTCAGAATACAATAGTGCAGAGGGGAGGATTCCCCCATCCCCCTCCAATGTGTGGATGGGGGAATCACTTCCGTTTTTTCCTCTCATCCCGCTGGATGAACGATAAAACTGAACCATATATGGCCAGATTTGGAAGCAAAATATATTCATCATCACCTGATCCCCCTGAAGGGGTTAATCTACATATTACCTCCTCTGCCGCCAGATCCTGCAGCATCTTCTCACTACGTCTTATCAAATGGGACATCCTGTTTGTTGCTGTCCTCACTTCCTGTCTGTATTCCATAGAGACTTCCTGTCTTTCATAGAAATTAGATCACCACCTTGTGGAGATCAGAGGAACTGCAGCCCAGAGAAACATCTCGTAGTGTTAACACGGCCTTGTGCTGTGTGTATGTACTGTATATCCTTCCCCTTTCTCTCTGAGTATGTATGAAGAGGCGGGGCTCCTGCTGGAACAGCGGTCGGAGGAGGAGTAGTCTAGGAGGGAGAGGAGAGTGTGAAGGATGTTGGTGACTCTGGTAGATGAAAAGCTGGGAGTCATATTGGTCTGGTGAGTGGGGAAGCACCACTAAGGGGGCGCCCTCACCCTCACGTGTGTAAGAGGAGGAAGAAGGCGTGGCTACACTACAGCTGCCACAGTTTGGAGCTCCGAGAACTTTACACCTTATCAACTTTTCACTGATTGGTGGGGTTTTTGTAAGAAAAAAAAGTTAATTGCAGTAGATGCAAAGCAGAAACAGTGAACTTGCAGAGAACACTATATTGAACACAAAATATTGTATGTTGAATTTGCACAGGATTTTAGTTTATTTAATATAGCAGCAAATATTATAAAATTTAAGAAGTAGGTGCAAAGTGGAAGCAGTGGATCTGCAGGGAACGGCATCTTGAGCACAAAGCACTTTATGTTGTATATGAATTTGCACATGGATCAGTTTACTTAATTTACTGATAAACACCATAAGATCAATGAAATAGGTGTAAAGTGGAAGCAGTAGATCTGCAGAGAATATTATTTGAGCCCCTAGCACTTTATATATAAATGTCTCCACATATTGTAGTGTATTTGTGATGATTTATGTGCACACACAATAGGACAGCGCTGTGACACATAATGCTCTTCTAGTTGATAAAGGGAACACTTACCTTTGTTACAGCAGCAGTCCGGTATAAGTTATTTCTGTAGGTATTTGAGTTGTTACACATAGCGCGGGTTTTATTCTATTTATATTGGGGACATAATTGCCCAAATCTGGGGATCAGGAGCCATTTCCACCCTTTACTCTCGGCTGGGGCTCTTTGTATCCATATAACAGATGTTCTACATGCAGGGGTGGACTGACCATTTGGCCACTCGGGCACTGCCCGAGGGCCACGGGCCACTAGGGGGCCCCATCAGGGTTGCCAGGCCTCAGTAAAACGTGGGACAGTATGTAAAAGTCTGTGTTTTTTTTTTACATCTGTCTCTGAAATGCCCCTTAGCGACATCATTTTGGTCTAAAAATCCTAAGATTATAGCTGCCCCACCTCTCCAGTACCTTCTCAGCCAATAGAAACATGTCTGTGTATACTGTGTGTGTGTATACTGTTTGGCCCCATAATATCTGATTGCCCGGGGGCCCCATAATCCCCTATTGCCCGGGGGCCCCATGAGTTGTCAGTCCGCCCCTGTCTACATGACTAAATATGACATAATTTTACTGCAAAATCAAAGGGGCAAAATGTCTCCCCCCCAGCAGTAATATATTTCTATCCCCCTTGGTGGGAGTGGAGATGACCCATCTATAAGGATATACAGTACATACACACAGCACAAGGCCGTGTTCACACTACGAGATGTTTCTCTGGGCTGCAGTTCCTCTGAGCTCCACAAGGTGGTGATCTCACTTCTACGCAGACAGGAAGTCTCTATGGAAGATAGGAAGTGATGTCAGGTACAGACAGGAAGTTCTGGGTGAGAGACGAGTCTGGAGGAAGTAGAGAGAAGACATTGCTGGATCTGGCAGCAGAGGAGGTAATAAGATCTTATTTTCTATTTACACCCAGTAACCCCCCGTCATGTCCGTCCTCTTCCTCCATAGTCACTGTGATGTCTTTTATCTCCAGCAGATGATGATACACACATATATAGTGTGGAAATGTAGAATAACCCCGTATATTACTGTAGCGGCGGGCTCCTGAAGAGCACGCACTATGCGTTTTTCAAAGTTAAAACTTTACCCAAACTTACAGTTTGGTTTGGGTCTATTTGTCTAAATTTGACTTCTGTATCAGTCTGAATGGACTGTGAGATGTTCAGCCTGGCCACAGGGGGCTCTGTCTCTTGTGGCTGGCGCGGAACTGTGGTCTGGTCAGGCGCTTAAGTTGCTTTTTCTCAGAGTCAGGTCAGTGGGAGTGGCCCTCTCGCTGTGCACTCTGGGAGAGGGTATTTAAGACGCGGATGTCACGTGGTTCGGGGTTCCGGTCCAGTATGATGTGCTGATTACATGGTCCTGGTCCTCCTGACCAGCCCCCAGGAAGGCTATAGCCTGGGGTGCGGTTCCACCCAACTTTGATGCCTCGGGGCTGGCTAGCCCAAAGCATGGAAACTAGAGGAGGATTCTGAGGTGGTTGGGTGCTGTCTCCGGTTCAGGAGAGACCCATTGTACTTCAAGCATTCCAGGGGAGGACTCTTCAGAAGAACACCACGCATTGGGTTGGTTTTCTTAACAAGAGCCTGGAAGGGCTGAAGTAACCGAGAGAATCCGGTCTTGTGGATATCGCCAAGATGGCTGAAAGATCCCGGTATCCTACAAGTGTTCTACAGCTTAGTTTCCCTACATGTTCTGCAACAACGTCTGTGATAAAGACTTTGTTCCTGAGTAAGCACCATGTTGGCTGCTAGGCCTTGTGAGAGAGGGACTGTCCAACCTGAGTGCTCATCCAGCTGCGAATGGCTATTCTCTGGATGCAGTCAAAGCAAGCAAGTTCCATAACGTTTATAGACATTGAGAGTACCTGAACTTCCTTTCCAACCCTCTGATCCCAAGTTAAAGACTGTTCAATGGTTGAAGTTTGCAAATAAAATCCATTCAAGTGGATCTATTGTCAGTCTCAAGTTACTGGGCCATCTACCACGGGACATCCCCTAGACGTGCAACAAGGAGAGCGGAAGGTAACGGTAATCCCAAAAATAATCAGCAGCTCCTTCGGGGGTTAGTGCTACATTACAATGAGGGAATTTCTGGTCTGTACCACGAGGGGAGTTATTGATATTAGTAAATGCTGGTTCCAGACATTGTATGTGGGGGGAATGAAATGCTAATTAAAGGGTCAGAGCATTGAACAATGAACATTCTCTTCATTTTGTGTCCCCCGATCACCTCCACACCAGTTACAGTGTTGCCCCTGCCTGCCACCTGTACCTACCCTGACCTGTTTATTGACTGCGTTTCTGCCTGCTGCCTGGAACAATCCTTTGTCTGCTTGCTGACAGTGTCTCTGCCTGCATGCTGAACTGACCCATCTGCACATCCCACTGACTACATTCCTGCCAGACACCACGCCAGTGAACATGACATTCCTGGGGCAGCCATGTACCCCTAGGCCAGGCTTGCTTTTATTATAGGAACTGGGACTGCTCTAGGTGATGCTATACTGAGCTATATTCCCTGATCACTCATACAGAGGTGACCATTACACTACATTGGCCTTTATGCAATTGGTTGATTTTTGTGATACACAAGATACAATGGAATCCATTCACTAAAGCAGATCACATGCGATATTTAGGTATTTAGGTGATCTATTTTTCCAGAATACGGCATGCAATGCTGAAAATGTCAATTCACTTTCCCTTTATGCTGTATTTACCTCAAAAAGGTAAAATGCTCAGTAAATGCCACATAACACAACATTAAAAGTCAATTGACAGAAGTAAATAAATGAATGCGGTAATTAAGTAGTGATCCAAACACTTTTAAGGAATGTGTTTTATTTTAACCACTTCGTGCCCAGGCCAATTCTGACATTTCTCTCCTACATGAAAAATTCATAATTTTTTTGCTAGAAAATTACATAGAACCCCCAAACATTATATATGTTTTTTTTTTTTTTTTTTTTTTTTTTTTTTTTTTTTTTTAGCAAAGACTCCAGAGAATACAATGGCGGTTGTTACAACTTTTTATTTCGCACGGTATTTGCGCAGCAATTTTTCGAACACGTTTTTTTCAGAAAAAAAAAAAAACAGTTTCATGCTATAAAAAAAATAAATAAAAAAAGTAAAGTCAACCCTATTTTTTTGCATAATGTGAAAGATGAAGATACGCCGAGTAAATAGATACACAACATGTCACGCTTCAAATATGCACACGCTCGTGGAATGGCGCCAAACTTTGGTATTTAAAAATCCCCATAGGCGACGCTTTAATTTTTTTTACTGGTTACATGTTTTGAGTTAGAGGAGGTCTAGTGCTAGAATTATTGCTCTCGCTGTAACGTTCGCGGTGATACCTCACATGTGTGGTTTGAACACTGTTTTCATATGTGGGCGGGACTTACGTATGCATTGGCTTCTGCGTACGAGCTCACGGGGACAGGGGCGCTTTAAATTTTTTTTTTTTTTTTTTTTTTAATTTTACTTTTATTTTTTTAGTTTGACACTTTAAAAAAAAAAAAAAGTGATTACTTTTATTCCTATTACAAGGAATGTAAACATCCCTTGTAATAGGAATATGGCATGATCGGACCTATTTACAGTGACATATGGGGCCAATAAGACCCCACATCCCACCTCTAGGCTGTGAAGCCTAAAATAAAATAAAAAACACGATCACGGCTTCCCACCTGAGGCGGCACTGTTATTTGAATGCAGACGCTGGGCGTGACGTCATAACATCGCGCCCGCCCTCTGAACGATCATAGAGACTCCAGTGACCATCTGGTCCGCCGGAAATCTCTATGATCACCATCCTGGGGCTGGCGGATCCCTTCTCCAACTCACCAATTAAAGTGGTGAGTCGGTAGAAGCACCGGAGGGCGGCGGGAGGGGACAACCCCCCCAGCCGCCCGTAAGAACGATCAAGCGGCGGAACAGCCACTATGATCGTTCTTATGGTGCAGGGAATCGCCGGCTGAAAATGCAGATATCTGATGTCTGTAGCCTCAGGCATCATTCAGATATACCCCCAGAAAGTCGAGGCCGTCCCAGGACGTCCACCCGGCGCCAAGTGGTTAACTGGATGTTAAGAAACCGGCAGGTGCTGTCATTCTTAACAGCCAGTAAACAGCATGGTTGTGAAGATGCAGGTGTCCGCTGCGTCCTTAACAGCTCGTAACTAGGGCTGGGGAAAAAATCGATTTAAATCTTGAATCGAGTTGAGAGGTCAAGTCGATAAAAAATTTCAGAAAATACATTTTTTTATTTTTTTTATCAGGACTGACACCACGCCGGTTCTGAGGTGCTGCGGGCAGGAGTTTTTAGGCGAGGCTGTGGCTTTGGCCTAGTCCGCCAGGCCAGACGTTGCACCGGTCCTAAGGTGCTGAGGGCAGGAGTTTTTAGTCAAGGCCGCGGCTTCGACCTAGTCTGCGAGGCCGGACGCCGCATACAAGGCCGAAGCCACGGCCTTGCCTAAAAACTCTTGCCTCCATGTTGATGAGAACAAGGGCCTCTTCCGCACAACCCTGGCCAGGTGGTTGTGGAGATCTGCTGGCGGGGGGGTTTACCGGATTTTGGAAGCCTCCTTTAACAAGGGGGCCCTCAAATCCCGCCCCCATGTGAATGAGTATGGGATATATAGCACCCTTACTTATTCCCCAAAAAAGTGGTATAAGTTAGTAAAAACAAACCGTTTTTGACCATTCCTTTATTCAAACCCCAAAAAAATAAATAAATGTCCCTAGAAGTAGATCCAACTTCAATCACAATGAACACCCCACTGAACAAAAAAAAAACAACCTGACCCACACTAACGCTTGGCTCCCACCTAATTACAACTCTGTAGCCTCCCACCACTAAATAAAGTAAGTGACAGGGCCATTCAATGACATCACTGACTGACTCCACCCCCTATTGGCATCCATGTCATCCACCCAGCATGCCACGGTCAATGGGGGCCTAGTATAGATTAAGGACCCCATGCTGTTTTGCTTTTCTTAATTTTAAATGCTGACAATTTTCTTGTTTACGTTCTACTGTCATTGGGGAATCCGGCTGACAGTAGATGACTCATGGTTTAACATGGCAACCGCCCAATCCTTAACAACCATGACAGTTACTGGCTGTTAAGGATGCCAGTAGCCGATGACTCCTTAACAACCAACGCTTTACTTGCTATAACCAGCGTAAAATTACCGCAGTCTTTAACTACTAAAGTACTGCATCATTTAATAAAATATCTCATGCGGTATTTTAGTAGCATTTTTTTCGTAAATTGCAAAAGAAAATATTTTACCACAGTTCTTAAAACGGTAAATACTGCTCAGTTCAAACAGTGAAAAAAAGTCTCACACGTGGTATCACCATACTCAGAAGGAGTAGCAGATTGTATTTTGGGGTTTCATTTTAAGTATGTCCATGCTGTGTGTGAGAAATATCTTATTAAACTGATATCTTTGTGTAAAAAAAAAAAAATATATATATATATATATATATATATATATATATATATATATATATATATATTTATTTATTATAAAATCAATGCCGCTTAAAGAAAACCTTGGGGTGTTTACTCTCCAAAGTAGGGTCATTTTGTGGGTGTTTCTAGTATCCTGGTGCTCAATGGCCTTCAAAAATATGATAGATAGTCAGGAAATTAGATGTGTCATTTATGTAGCTAGAACTCCTGAAGGTGCTCCTTGGATTTGTGTTGGCAGGCTGTGAAAAAGTCTCCCACATGTGGTATCACCATACTCATAAAAGGTATCAGAATGTGTTTTGGGGTTTAAGTCTAGGTATAGCCATGCTGTGTGTTACAAATATCTTATTATTAAATAACTTTGTGTAAGGAAAACTTCATTTTCATTCCTGCATTTTCAAAAAACTTGTGACCAATAATGACATTTTAAAAAAATATCTGGGATGCCGCGTACACACGACCGGACTTTCCGGCAGACTAGGTACGACGGTCTTTCCAACGGACTTTCAGCGGAGGTCTGATGGACCTTCCGAACGAACGGACTTGCCCACACACGAACAGACTAAGTCCATTCGAAAGTTCGTTAGTTTTGAACGTGAAGACAGAACTAAAAAAGGAAGTTCAGTAGCCAATAGCTTTCCTTGCATCGTATTTGGTCCTTCAGACCAGCATACAGACGAACGGTTTTCCCGATAGGAATTGAGTCCGTCAGACAGATTTGAAACATGTTCTATTTCTAGTTCCGTCTGATTTTTTTTTTTTTTTTACGAAAAATGATCAGATTAGCCCACACACAATCGGATTGTCCGACGGACTTATTCCGTCTGACCTAGTTTGCCGGAAAGTCCGGTCGTGTGTACGTGGCAGGAGTGTTTTTACTTTCCAAAATGAGGTAATTTTGTTGGTGTTTCCACTGACCTGGTGCTCCAGGGTCTCCAAAAATGTGATAGATAGTCAGGAAATTAGATTGTGTAATTTTATGTACCTAGAACTCCTGAAGGTGTTCCTTGGATTTGTGTTGGCAGGCTGTGAAAAAGTCTCCCACATGTGGTATCACCATACGCATAAAAGTTAGCAGAATGTGTTTTGGGGTGTAAATCTAGGTATAGCCATGTTGTGTGTTAGAAATATCTTATTATTTAATAACTTTGTGTAAGAAAAACTACATTTTAATTTTCTTTGCTGCATTTAAAAAAAAAAACTTGTGATCAATAATGACATTTTCAAAAAACTCCCTATGCTTTTCAGAAAATATCTGGGAGTGTTTACTTTCCAAAATTATGTAATTTTGTTGGTGTTTCCATTGGACTGGTGCTCCAGGGTCTCCAAAAATCTTAGGGGTAGTAAGGAAATTAGATGCGTAATTTATGCTCCTTGAAAGCCCAAAGGTGCTCCTTAGATTTTGGGTCCCTCTATGCATCTAGGCTGTGAAAAAGTCTCACATGTGGTACCCTCATATTTGGGAGGAATAGCAGAATGTGTTTTGGGGTGTAATTCTAAGTATGCCTATGCTGTTTGGCTGAGAAATAACCTGCTTCTCACACTTTCTAAAAAAAAAAAATAAATAAAAAAAGTCCTCATTTAAAAGAAAAAGAAATTGTGACAAAAAAATTACAGCTTCAAAAAACTCACCATACCTCTTACTAAATACCTTGGACTGTCTACTTTCCAAAAAGGGGGTCATTTTGGGGGATATTTGTACCACCCTGGCATTTTAGGGCTTCAAGAAATTAGATAGTCAGTACATCAGGACTGATCAATTTTTAGATATATCTCATTTGTGGACTCTATAACTTTCCTAGAGACTAAATAATATACACCAATTTGGGTTATTTTTAACAAAGAAATGTATCAGAATACAGTTTGGCTTAAATTTTACGAAGCCATTTATTTATTTGCAAAATTTTATGACAGACAAGGTTTTTCGTTTTTATATAGCAAAAAGTAAAAACTTAGTGGGGATTAAATAACACCAAAAGAAAGCTCTCTGTCTGAAAAAAAAAATACATTTAATTTGGGTACAGTGTTGAATGAGTAATTGTCATTCAAGGTGTGAGAGCGCTAAAAAGCTGAAAATTGGCCTGGGCAGGAAGGAGGTATTGAGGTGGTTAAATGTACAGCAACTCTCCTTCTACCGCGCTCACATCCACATCCTATTATTGCGTGACTGATACCATCCAAATAATTCTTACTTTCTCGTCCAAATTGTTTTTTTATTCTTTAAATATAACAAAGATTGAAAAATTGAGTACACATATGGATGGCGGTACAATATTCAAATAGCAATAGAGCTAAACATAAAAATTTATGAACAGGATGAGTATATAACAATGTAAAAATGTAATGAGTAGAGCAAAAAATAACCAATAAAGTATTAAATCGAAAGAATTATAAAATGATATTCTATTCCAGTGATGGTGAACCTTGGCACCCCAGATGTTTTTGAACTACATTTCCCATGATGCTCAACTACACTGCAGAGTGCATGAGCATCATGGGAAATGTAGTTCCAAATCATCTGGGGTGCCAAGGTTCGCCATTACTGTTCTATTCTATTGGTCCACTTTTGCAAGAGCAGTAAGAAGGAGGTATATATTAAACGCAGAAGAGATAATCTGTTTATAAGTACCACACAATATCAAAAGAAAGAAAACAAAAAATAGGACTAGATAGAGAGAAGAGGGTAGAAAAGGGGGGGGTTTACAAGTGATGATGCAATCCCAAATGAATAGAAAGTATAGTCAAGGCAAATAGAGTAAAATTACCAAGGCGATAATAGCGTGTAAACAATGCTTAACCTAAGGAAGACAGAGTTTCTCAAATTGACCTATTCGATCTCTTTTGATTGCTTTCATTTTAGCATGAATAAGAGCTTTATTAGTTCTGTGTATGGCTTCACCTTGAATTAAATACAGTCAGTCCCCGAGTTACAAACAGGTTAGGGACGGCCTGTTTGTTCTTAAGTCAGATTTGTTCGTAATTCGGATGCCCATGCATAGAACGGCGTTTTCTGACTTAGTTTTCTGCTGTTTTCCGGTGTGCCCGCCGGCCCTGCCTGCCGTTCGTAAGTAGGAGTTGTTCGCAAGTCGGAGGTTCGTAACTCGGGGGACCTCCTTTATTGAGTTTTCCATGCCTTAGCAATGGTTTGTTTTGTGGCTGTTAGGAGCTGTAAAAGAAGGAGAAATTGATTCTATGTGATCCCTTCAGGTTTCAGGTTTAATAGGGCTGTGGCAGGATTGGGCAGTATAGGTGTATCCAAGATTTTGGAGGCGAAGTCAAAACCGCCTCCCAGAATTTTCGGCGATGGGGCAATCCCACCAAATATGAAGTTGAGTGACATATGACTCTGAACAGCCGCAAAAACAAGCTCCAGGGTAATCAGAAGCATATTTCGATATTCTAGCGGGGACAAAATGTTTCCACAGCAACAACCTTAGATGAAGCAGACTTATGCCGCGTACACACATGGGAATTTCGGCCAGCAAAAGACCGATTAGAGCTTTTCATCGGAAAATGCGACCGTGTGTATGCTCCATCGGAATTTAGCTGGCTGAATTCCCGCCAGCAAAAATTGGAGAGCATGTTCTCAATTTTTCCGACGGAAAAACTTCAATCGGAAATTCCGATTGTGTGTATGCAATTCCGACGCGCAAAAAAACTCACGCATGCTCAGATTCAACTACGAGATAGAAGCTAGTGGTTACTGGGTATGGAACTTCCTTTTTCTAGTCTCGTCGTACGTGTTATAAATACAATAAATGCTGCGCTAAAAGGCACCTATTTGAATAGGTGAAAAGAATAAGTGATGTGTATAAATATCAAAAAAAAACGAGTGAATACAAAAGTTCATGAAGTGTTTGAGAACAGTCCCAAAAAGTTATTCACTCTGGTGCGTCTCAGGCTGGATTGCAAGTCCGTAGATGACATTCAGGGTGAGTTATCCTACCAAGTTCTCCGCCCTTGGCAACTCTTGGAACTGGATTATAAGCAAAATAGAAGAAATAGGTACCCTTACCAGATGAGTTGGACACATCCACCATATAGTAGTGTGTCTTGTGAGCTTGTGGGGGAGGCTCCAGCCACTCACCCCAGAACACCGACCCGATATGTTGTCCTCTCAGGGTTCCGATATGTTGTCCTCTCACGGTTCCTCGTGGTCAACAGATAGGAAAGGTGAGTGGGATTTCTGTGCCAAACGCTGCAATCGAACTTGATGCCAGATGTCCCGCAAAGGTTCACCATAAAGGGAATACAACAAAAAATGCGCTTCGCATGGTGAAATACAACCAATGATGGCTTATTGAAAAAGATTTTGCGATGAACAAAATTAAATCATGCCCCTGTTGAAGACTTTGAGGTCGAAACGCGTAGGGCCAGCAGTTATCTGCTCCCCACATTGCTATTTTTTATCTTATTTTTATGTATCACGTGATTTTATAATTCTAATTTTGTTCATCGCAAAATCTTTTTCAATAAACCATCATTGGTTGTATTTCACCATGCAAAGCGCATTTTTTGTTGTATTCCCTTTATGGTGAACCTTTGCGGGACATCTGGCATCAAGTTCGATTGCAGCGTTTGGCACAGAAATCCCACTCACCTTTCCTATCTGTTGACCACGAGGAACCGTGAGAGGACAACATATCGGAACCCTGAGAGGACAACATATCGGGTCGGTGTTCTGGGGTGAGTGGCTGGAGCCTCCCCCACAAGCTCACAAGACACACTACTATATGGTGGATGTGTCCAACTCATCTGGTAAGGGTACCTATTTCTTCTATTTTGCTTATAATCCAGTTCCAAGAGTTGAAATAAAAAATAGTGTAGCGCTTCTAAGGTGAAAAATATGTTGAAGGAATGCTCCTATAACAAAGAACATATAGATGTGTAAATAAACAAAATAAAGTCCAAAGAAATGGATGTAGGCTTCCGTGGAAGGACCGGCACAATGGTAGTCAGACCGTATCACAATACGAGGCAAATCTCATTAAACGGACATGTCCATGTACGACAGCTTGTCTGGAAACATTGGGAAAGAATAGATGGGTACTTCTTACCAGATCTGTTGGACTCACACAGTCATATGACGGTTGAGTCAATAAGGCTTGGGGTCACAATCTGGGACCGAGGAGTGGATCAAAGTGGGTTCATCAGCCTGGTGGAGAGACTTCAAAAGACCGTATATCCAAATGATGAATCTCACCGATGGAACTTCGGAATGGTTAAGAAATCCAACTCAGGTATAGCTCACTGCACTCCGATACTCCAAATACCCCAAATGGAAGATATTTAAAGGGTTTAGACCAAAAAAGAAAAAAGAAAGAAAAAGCTCCACATGGTGCGGGTTAGGCGATAAAAAATAGTAATTTATTAAAAGTCAAAAGAGTAACAAATGACTTAGTGATCACAAAGCAATAAGGTAAAATTTAAAGTAAAAGCAATGTGGGGTGCCAACAGCTAGCCCGACGCGTTTCGACACATATGTCTTCGACAGGGGCATGTTGGGACCCACCACATTGCTAACAAATATATAGGGTGTCTAAAACAAATCCGCCTACAAAGGGGCGGGGGCTCCGCCTACAGGGGGGCGGAGGCTGTTGTCTCAGACAACCCATAAACAAATAAAATGAACAGTCTGATCAAATAAGGATAAACATGTTCAAACATAGTGACTACATACGGATATCATCCGAAGTATAACCCTCTTACTAATGAAAACAGTTACATTAGGTTTGATGACGGTAAACACTTAGTAAACAGTCATAATCATAAATGGATCACATATGTTAATCTAGACCTCCTAAGATCTCCAAGAGGGGCCAGTAGACAAATAAAGTCTATGCATGACTGCATCCAACACTGATGTGGTAAAAACAGCCATGCATTGTCATTACTGTATAAAGTATAGGAAATCATCACCTGGAAAGACTTGTTCCCATATGTGTTATGTCACCATAGATCCTAGCAGGCAGGGATGGTGATGTCTAATGGCGATCCGTCCCTATACTGGTTAGCTATATGTTACTCGTTTACTGGCGATGTGCAGCTAAAGGAAGTATCTGTGTCGTCATGGTAACTGTTGACACATAATATCCTATAGCACGAGAGTCCAATCAGGTGATCGGGGAACAGGGTCACGTGTAATGGGGCTGGGTAACCTCCACCAATCACCGAATGAATACATCACATGGCCAAACATGGGGGGGGCTAGGAGGGCCATACGTCAAGAGGATAGGAGGTGCTCGTGTAGGCGTAGAATGTAGTAGAGGGGAGGAACGTCCGAATTTGGCGCCAATTTGCCGCACAGTGTACGTCACCCGCCATAGGGCGTGGTGAGCGGCATCACGGCCAATCGGAACTGCCGAAAAGCATGGCGATGCTGCGCATGCGTGTTAACGCAAAACGCAGTCACGTCGCGTCATGCGCCTCAGAAGCCTCGTCGTACCCGGAACAAAAAAGGGGGAGGCGTGGTCACGTCGCGTCGTACCGAACGACGGGTGGCAACGCGACCTAAGCAACCACAACGCGTCCCCCTAGGTACAAATCAAAGCGTTCGGAGGAAAGAACAAAAACCCGAAAAGAGAAAAGGGGAGGGGAAACTTAACAAGCCTGTAGGCTGGTGCAATAGGAATGTCAGCAATAAGAATAAATGAATAAAATAAATAAATCGAATATTCTATACGTTCTAATTGCATGTTACTAGCAGAAAGGACCATGGAACTCCTAAGGCTTGGAAAATATATATGGGTACATTTACCAAATAACATATATCTCAGGTCATATAATTCAAAGAAGTTACCATATGGTCACACATGTCTAAATTAGAAATTAGAACATGGGACAGAGATTGGGGAAAAAAAGGATGAACAATGTTAAAAATATGAAAAAAGATAACGTGCAGAAATGGCAACTCACAAACAATATGAGGTGTATGCCGTAAACATGGAAAGTACATAATTAATATGTGGACAAAAAGATGTATCAGGAATGATAATAATGAACTTAATTAAAGTGGAAGGTGATTGTGAAGATCTGAAGTGAAAATTAAGCCTGATTAATAAAACTATTGATGTCCCAATCTGTGTTCATGCCAAAGGGGGAGTAGCACCTCAATTCATAGATCCAAAAAGTCTCGAGGCGCGACACCCCCCGTAGGCACGAATCTCCCCTCCAGCTCGGGACAAATTTGTCAATAATTTGAAAACGTGTACCCTTGGGATCCCTATTGTGTTTTTCGAGATAGTGTCTCGGGACTGTGTGCTTGTCACAGCCTTTTTTGATTTTACTGAGGTGTTCGTTAACTCTGATTGAGAAGTTGCGAATAGTGCAGCCAACATATTGTTGGTTGCATGGACAGGTGATCAAATAAACAATGTAAATAGTAAATAGATGGTGTTGCGCTCCACATAAAATAAATTAAGTCTAATAACACAATTAATAAATAATCTCATAAAATCTTGAAAACGCACTCATGTGATTAAAATTAAAATCACTAAATAATCGCATAAAATCTTGAAAATGTGCTCATGCGATTAAAAATTCCATTAATTCTAGAATAAATACCAAGTGAATAATACAGTGCTTGAAGCTATTTCCTACTAATATTCATAAAATGAAGAAGCTAAAATAATCTATATACTCGTGATAAAGTGACAAGAAAAAAATCGCAAGTCTTAAAATTATCAACAAAATCGTGACATCAAACAAATCTGTGTCAGTCCATGAAAGTGCATACAAGTGCCAGCAATATGTGCAAAAAAGAGTATATATAAAAATATACAATAAAAATATAAAAAACGGTGTATGAAAAAATTATTATCACAAAATGCAAAAGATAGTAGTCCAGCAAACGTGATAAAAAAATGTCTCTAAATAAGTGTACAAAGGCTAAATCATAAAGTTCATGCAGAAGATGAAATAAATCCACGCTGTGCTATGTGAGGAAATGAATCCTATGAACAACCCCGGGATGATTCCACCAGTGATTTTTCAGCTCCTTAAACGTGGGTGCTCACACACTGAGTGCAGTGGGTACCTTACCTCACTGCTGTCAGTAAGACAGCAAAATACTCCAGTGCAGCAGTTGTGTCCTCAAATGGGGTGTATATCCTCAGTAGGTATAGGGGAACTTCAACACTTTGCGGTGTATATCCTAAATGTAGTATGGGCGCCCCCAAAACCTTTTCCTCCAGATATTCCGCAAGGGATCGCAAATCAGACCCAAGAAAGAAAGAGGGGTGCTCCAATAGTGAAGTACGTTCACACAAATACTTTATTATAAAAAGGAACTAAGTCCTGGGTACTCACACTTATACAGTAACAATCAAGCGTTTTTTTCACTAACAAACAACGAACGGCTTCCTCGTTCGTGCCCCGGACGTCACTTCCGGTATCCTCCTAGGCCAATCCTACGCGTATCGTCATTGATCACGTGACTTCATCAGGGTCCCTGATGAAGTCACGTGATCAATGACGATACGCGTAGGATTGGCCTAGGAGGATACCGGAAGTGACGTCCGGGGCACGAACGAGGAAGCCGTTCGTTGTTTGTTAGTGAAAAAAACGCTTGATTGTTACTGTATAAGTGTGAGTACCCAGGACTTAGTTCCTTTTTATAATAAAGTATTTGTGTGAACGTACTTCACTATTGGAGCACCCCTCTTTCTTTCTTGGGTCTGATTTGCGATCCCTTGCGGAATATCTGGAGGAAAAGGTTTTGGGGGCGCCCATACTACATTTAGGATATACACCGCAAAGTGTTGAAGTTCCCCTATACCTACTGAGGATATACACCCCATTTGAGGACACAACTGCTGCACTGGAGTATTTTGCTGTCTTACTGACAGCAGTGAGGTAAGGTACCCACTGCACTCAGTGTGTGAGCACCCACGTTTAAGGAGCTGAAAAATCACTGGTGGAATCATCCCGGGGTTGTTCATAGGATTCATTTCCTCACATAGCACAGCGTGGATTTATTTCATCTTCTGCATGAACTTTATGATTTAGCCTTTGTACACTTATTTAGAGACATTTTTTTATCACGTTTGCTGGACTACTATCTTTTGCATTTTGTGATAATAATTTTTTCATACACCGTTTTTTATATTTTTATTGTATATTTTTATATATACTCTTTTTTGCACATATTGCTGGCACTTGTATGCACTTTCATGGACTGACACAGATTTGTTTGATGTCACGATTTTGTTGATAATTTTAAGACTTGCGATTTTTTTTTTTCTTGTCACTTTATCACGAGTATATAGATTATTTTAGCTTCTTCATTTTATGAATATTAGTAGGAAATAGCTTCAAGCACTGTATTATTCACTTGGTATTTATTCTAGAATTAATGGAATTTTTAATCGCATGAGCACATTTTCAAGATTTTATGCGATTATTTAGTGATTTTAATTTTAATCACATGAGTGCGTTTTCAAGATTTTATGAGATTATTTATTAATTGTGTTATTAGACTTAATTTATTTTATGTGGAGCGCAACACCATCTATTTACTATTTACTGTCACTTTGAGGGGAGGGTTTGCACCTCTGTCGGTGTTTTCTGCTGCAACCACACCAACCTGCTCTAACTTTACCACTATAGCGCGAGGATAACCTACCATTACTAAATAAACAATGTACCTGGTGGTACAAGTGGTAAAGTGTTTCATCATGTACCTACGTGAAGTGACTGTAGATGTAAAGGAATCGCTTTTTCCCTTGCCTAACATGTTGTGTATGCAGACGTTGCATTTTCTGCATGGAAAATATCCCTTACTCTGAGGGAAAAATTGTATGGATTTAGGGATATCTATTACGTTGGGGGAGATATCATTCTGTATCGACCGGGCTCCCCTATAGATAATTCCAGCTTTCTCAGGAATGGTTCCACCTAAGATTTTATCACCCGACAACACATTCCAGTGCCTGTTAATGATTCTCTTTATCTCAGTGTGTTGTGTAGAGAAAGTGGTGAAGAAAGACCATTTAAATTTATCATTGGTTCTTGATTTAACTTTTTTCTGGATAAGGGAAGCCCTATCAGTATGTAGGGCTGTTTGGATGTCAGCATCAAGGGCGCATGGATCATAGCCCTTGTCTAAGAACCTCTTGCGAATGATATAGGATTGAGAGATGAAGTCACTGGTACTCGTGCAGTTCCGCCTAAGCCTCAGAAATTGACCCCGTGGAATGGATCCGAGCCATTGACGGTGGTGGCAACTATCGACGGGAATATATCCGTTACGGTCCGTTGGCTTAAAAAAGGTTCTCAGGACTAGGCGTTTCTGCACGACTGTGACTTCTAGGTCCAGGAAATGAATGTTAGTTGTGCTAGCCTCAAAAGTCAACTGTATACCACGATCATTGGTATTAAGGGTTGCCATGAAGTCATCCAGGGATGGCCGGCTGCCCCTCCACAAGAGGAGGATGTCGTCTATATACCTAGCCCACAATACCAGTTCCGGCCTGTCAAGGGCATAGACGACATCCTCCTCCCACTGGGCCATAAACAGATTGGCCAAGCTGGGTGCGTATTTTGCCCCCATGGCAACCCCTCTGGTCTGGGTATAAAAGGTGCCCTGAAACCAAAAATAATTGTGGGACATGGCAAATTCCAACAATTGCATAAGGAAATTTCTATGTATCACAGGGAGTGTAGAGTCTCTAGACAGAAATAGTTCAACAGCTCCTAGACCTAGGTCCTGTGGAATAGAAGTATACAACGCAGACACATCTGCTGTGACTAGAATAAGATCATCATGATATTGTATGTTCTCTAATAGTCGGATTGTGTCACCTGTGTCCTGTAAGTAGGATGGTATATTCCTTACTAAGGGCTGGAGGTAAGTATCTATGTATTTCCCTATTCGCGAGGTAATGGAATTTATACCGCTAACAATTGGGCGGCCTGGTGGATTAACCAAATCCTTGTGTATCTTGGGGAGTTGGTATATTGTCGGGATGCGTGGTGCCAGTGGAATCATGAATTCCCTCTCTTTTTTATTTAAGATGTTTAAAGAAAAACCTTCATCTATAATCTGTGTAAGTTCTTTTTTATATTTGGAGGTGGGGTCACCTGGTAAAGGGCTATAAGTGGTAACATCATTCAGTAATCTGTTCATTTCATCAATGTAACATGATTTGTCTAGTACCACTAGACCACCCCCCTTGT
This sequence comes from Lithobates pipiens, assembly GCF_037356315.1. NCBI lineage: Eukaryota > Metazoa > Chordata > Amphibia > Anura > Ranidae > Lithobates > Lithobates pipiens. The sequence continues at coordinate 627,897,143 of NW_027507758.1, forward strand.
CAGCAGGACGGATGATAAGATTTTTTCTTTCGCATAAAGATTTGAGACCCTGAGCTATAGAAGGGTCTTGATGTACCTTTTTAATGGTGCGTCTCAGGCTGGATTGCAAGTCCGCAGATGACATTCAGGGTGAGTTATCCTACCAAGTTCTCCGCCCTTGGCAACTCTTGGAACTGGGGATAGGGGAAAATATACTTATACTTAGTGAATAACTTTTTGGGACTGTTCTCAAACACTTCATGAACTTTTGTATTCACTCGTTTTTTTTTTGATATTTATACACATCACTTATTCTTTTCACCTATTCAAATAGGTGCCTTTTAGCGCAGCATTTATTGTATTTATGTTATGTGGACTTGGTTTGTTTGTATGCTAGCAGCTGGGCTGTGTTCCCCACAGAATATATTATAGTTTTTTCACTTTTCTTTTCACTAGTTTACGTTTGAATTAGCGCAGTGTTTTTTCCTTTGTGTCGTCGTACGTGTTGTACGTCAACACATTCTTGATGGTCGGAATTTGGTGTGACCGTGTGTATGCAAGACAGCTTTAGCTAAATCCCGTGGGAATTCCGTTGGGAAAACCATCAGAGCTTTTTCCGACCAAAATTCCGGTTGTGTGTACGTGGCATTAGTGGCGGAACATAGGAACATATGCTAGACAATTCAGTAGCATTAAATGAGCGATTTAAGGTCTAGTTCCCATTTGAAGACATATGAGGGGGGACCAGTGTTAGTACTAGCTAAAATTTGCTTATAGAGAAAGGAAACCCTCTAGTCCTCTAACACAAGGGTCAGAAATACATACACATTCAAAACGCGACATTTGGGATAGTTGAGAGTTGGAATTGAGATAAGGTTGGAAAAAAAATTTGATTTGTAAATATTGGAACAGTTCCGATTGAGGAAGTTCACACAAAGTAGGAAAAATGTCCACTTCGGTAACCTTATCTCGGACATGTTTCTAGAGGTTATAAGCGTGTATAACCATATACACGTGAATTGTTTAATTATTATGATATCCAATATATTCCATTACTAACCACTCCCCTATTGTGATTGGTAAAGTCGAACCAAATATAAACTGTGTACCCGCCCAATAAAAATCTGACACTTTTTTTGAACTTGTATCTTCTGTTCATTGATGTTGTCTCCCGGTATCGGGGTTTTCGGTAGTCTGCAGTATTAACCATTGTATGGTCTGTCACGTACCTAAAGTAGCTTTGAAACCCCTTCATGGAGGAAGCAGATACCAAATGATATAAACTGAATAAATTAGCTGTATTCCATGCTTTGAGAGAATTAGGAAAGATCCAGGCAGGGTAAAAAGCGGGGGTTTTTAACAGAAGATAATGAGGAAATTGAAGGCCAAGAGAAGTTTTGAACCTGTTCCAGATGGATAGGATTGTGAATAAAAGTACGATCAGTTGGTCTTAACCATAACATGTTAGATACTGAAATAGGGTCACAGTCAATAGATTCAATTGTTACCCATAAAGGAATTTCTTTGATTGCATGATATTTTGGTAAATGTGTGAGGTGTGCAGCATGATAGTAAGCAGAAATAATTGGGAGACCTAGAGCTCCGCAGCATTGTGGAAGACAGAGAGTGGATTTGGAAGTTTGAAGTTTTGTTTTACCCCAGATAAAGGAGATAATTCTGCGCTGTATAAGCCGTAAAAAATTAGATGGAACTGGGATGGGCAAGACTCTAAGCCCCCATACACACGGTCGGACAACTGGTGGTGCATACACACGGTCGGACAAAGTTGACGGAAAATCCGATAGTTCGGAACGTGATGACGTACGTTGGTTACGACGGGACTACGTTCAGGCTAGTAGCCAATAGCTTTGGTCTCGTAATTTGATCTGAGCATGCGTGGCACTTTGTCCGATCGGAATTCTCTACAAACGATCAGACAAAGTCCGATCAGATCATGTTGTTGGAAAATGTTATATCCAGCTCTCAAAGTTTGTTGGTAGGACATTTCGATGGAAAAAGTCTGATGGAGCCCACACAAGGTCGGATTATCCGACAACACGGTCCGATCGGACATTTTCCATCGGAATGTCCGACCGTGTGCACAGGGGCTAAGAAGATCTAAAAACATAACCAATATGGCCATCTTAATTACATTAATTTTGCTTAACCAGGATAGAGGACCATTGTGATAATAATTCAGTAACCTGCTTTATTAATGGAGGGAATTTAGCTGAGTATAAGTCAGTTATCTTAGGAGTGAGTTGTATTCCTAGGTATGGAAGTCTATTATAATAATTCTTTCATTTCCCAAAGTTATCCATCTACAAGGAGACCTGTGTAGATCAAATGACGGCATCAATGAGGATGGAGGAGGACCGGAGTCACATGACTGAGAAGATACTAAACCTCACCCTGGAGATCATCTACCTGCTGACCGGAGAGGTGAGGAGGATTCTGGGAGGTCACATGACATCACTCTTATCTCTAGTAATAAAGCACAGACCTGACCGGAGAGGTGAGGAGGATTCTGGGAAGTCACATGACATCACTCTTATCTCTATTAACCACTTCAGCCCCAGAAGGATTTACCCCCTTCCTAACTAGAGCATTTTTTGCGATTTGGCACTGTGCCACTTTAACTGACAATTGCATGGTTGTGCGACGCTGTAATCAATCAAAATTAAAAAAAAAGAGTGACAATTTTGAAAAAAAGCTATAATTTTTACGTTTTGCTATAATAAATATCCCCAAAAATATATAAAAAACTAATTTGTTTCCTCAGTTCAGGCCGATATGTTTTCTCCTACATATTTTTGGTAAAAAAATATCACAATAAGCGTATATTGATTGGTTTGCGCAAAAGTTATAGCGTCCACAAAATAGGGAATAGATTTATGGCATTTTTATTATTTTTAGTAACGGCGGTGATCTGTGATTTTTATTGTGACTGTGACATTGCGGTGGACAAATCGGACACCTTTGACACTATTTTGGGACCATTGACATTTATACTGCGATCAGTGCTATAAAAATGCACTGTGTAAAAGTCACTGGCAGGGAAGGGGTTTAAAACTAGGGGGCGATCAAGGAGTTAAATGTGTTCCCTCAGTCTGTTTTAACTGTAGGGAGGATGGGCTCACTAGAACATGACAAAGATCACTGCTCCTGAGCACTGGGAGCAGTAGATCCCTCTCATGTTGCTAGACAGAACAGGGAAATGCCTTGTTCACATAGGCACCTCCCCGTTCTGCCTCTCCATGTCACGATCACCGGCCGACATCAAGTCTGTGGGACCCGCGGGCATGCTCTCGCGGCACGCCCGCTAGCCTGCGATGACGGAGGGATGTACAGATACGCCCATTTGCGTACCCATGCCACTCTGCAGACGTACACTGGCGTGCGGTGGTCAGCAAGTGGTTAATAAAATACAGACCATACTGGAGAAGTGAGGAGTATTCTGGAAGGTCACATGACATCACTCTTATCTCTATTTATAAAACACTGTCAATGAATTCATGTAAGATGTCTTGCTAACAGGTATGCGCATGTGCGCAACAGAAAGGCAAACAGGAGTGCGCATGCGTGCTGTAATGTGCGCACGCACAAGGTATCTTGGCACCAGGCGGGCTATTGTGTTTTAATGCTGAATGGTCTTCAGCTGTCCCCTGAATCCTGTGTACCTCTGATGGATTCCCTTGGTTGCTGACCCGGCTTACTCTTAAACCTGATCTCGGATTCTGTTACCTTGCTCTAACTTCTGACTCAGCTCATTCCTGGCTTTGGCTTGGTTCCTGATTCTGTACCTCGCTGACTGCATGTTGATGACCCCGGCTATCACACGACCACGCTCCTATCTGCTAACCCTGGCTTCCCAACATATCCAAGTGCCTGCCACATATTCCAGTTCTGCAGTACAAGCGGAGTGCTTCTTTAACTCCAGCTGACCTACGGTGCATGGCTACTGCTCCTGACCTGATGGTTCTTCTGTCTTCTCAGAATCGCCTTTTCCTGCTGCAAGTTCCTGGGTCTACACCTACAGGCACTTGGCTCCCTCTGTTTCACTCTCAGCGGGACCTGGGTTGGAGACATAAGAGAGGCCAACCTCGTCATTTTAGTCTCCCTTCAGGTACGTGACAAACACAGACCTGACCGGAGAGGTGAGGAGGATTCTGGGAGGTCACATGACATCACTCTTATCTCTAATAATAGAATAAAGACCTGACCGGAGAGGTGAGGAGGATTCTGGGAGGTCACATGACATCACTCTTATCTCTATTAATAAAACACAGACCTGACCAGAGAGGTGAGGAGGATTCTGGGATTCTAACATGATATTCCTATTGGTTCCTCAATACAGAGATTTCCTCTTGTGAAGTCAGGTGATCATATGACCATCACAGTGCCTCCATGTGACTCCCTAAAACCTGAGAGACACAACATGCAGAAGATTCTAGAAGTCACCAAGAAGATGATGGAGCTGCTGACAGGAGAGGTGAGCGGTGCCGGGAATTCTGGGACATTATCCAGTAACAGACAAGGGATGTGTCTGGATAGTGACTGTATCATTGTGTGTGTCAGGTTCCTATAAGGTGTCAGGATGTCACTGTCTATTTCTCCATGGAGGAGTGGGAGTATTTAGAAGGACACAAGGATCTCTACAAGGACGTCATGATGGAGAATCAGCCGCCCCTCACATCACCGGGTAAGAGGAGACTTTATTGTAAAGGAGAGAGCAGTACGGAGGCTCCACCTAGATCCCCCATCATCTGATAAACACATAGAAACAATGTATTCAGTCAGTGTGTGTGTTTCCTACAGATGGATCCAGTAATGGGAACCCACCAGAGAGATGTCCCCGTCCTCTGTATTCCCGGGATTCCACACAGGAAGGTCACACCATCCCCCACCATCATCAGGTAGATGAGGAACAATTATTGGTAGTTCTGATTTATACACAGCATGTTTGTTATAATGAATGTTTTATTATATATTCAGAGTGGAAAACTCGGGGATGATAATACTGTCGTTAAAGAAGAGTATAAAGAGGAGGATGAGGAGTATGGAGTGATGGAGGAGTTTTCCGAAGAACACAAAGATATGATGGAGTCACCTAATATCAGGAACCCACCAGAGAGATGTCCCCGTCCTCTGTATTCCCGGGATTCCACACAGGAAGATCACACCATCCCCCACTGTTACAAGGTTAGTTGGATGGAGCTTATAAAACACACTTATAGAGACAATGTGTGGATTTGTTTATTTAATGTCACAATAATAAATCTTCTATCTTACAGACGATATTCTCTCTCATTTTCATTGATTTAGAGTGGAGATCCAATCGATATAGAATTTGAGGTGAAATCAGAAGAAGAAGAAGAGAGGTATGTGAGGGATGATCAGCATTCTATGGAGGAGGATGGAATAACGGGGACATTTATAGAGGAGGACACTCCTACAGAGATCAGCACAGGTGGGTCATTAACACTAAATACATTCCTCCACCCATACTGCTCACTGATTGGTGCAGAGTAGGGCGGGGACTGGGTGATATCAGCCTCTAATCCCCTGGTCACTTTCCTGAGCTGTGTTCCCCGTCCTGTATTCCTGGATTTCTCTCAGATAATCTTCCTTCTCTGTGCTGCCGACACAATTTATGTATCTAGATTGGATTTATGGAGATTCTGGGGTTCAGCTGGCAGCAAAATGATGATTTTCACCATAGATGTTACTAGATCTAGGCACCTGGGGTATGTACCTTGAGTCTTCCTCCCCATGACCAGGTCTACTAAGATCTCTGACAGAACGATTCTCTAAGAGGGCTTTCACACTGCCCTGCCCATAGCGTCGGCGGTAAAATGCTGCTATTTTTAGCGGTGTCTTACCGTCCGGTTTGCAGCGCATTTCGGCCGCTAGCGTGCCGCTTTTACCCCCGCTAGCGGCAGAGAAAGTGTTAAAACCGCCTGCAATGGCGGCGTTTTGCCAGCAGTATTGCAGCGCTGCCCCATTGATTTCAATGGGGAGCAGCGGTGGAGGAGCGGTAAACACACCGCTCATTCACCGCTCCAAAGAAGCTGCTGGCAGAACTTTTCCTGATGTCCTGCCAGTGCAACGCTCCAGTGTGAAAGCCCTCAGGCTTTCACACTGGAGACAATGGTGCAGCAGTTTGAGGGTGGATTGCAGGTGCTATTTCTAACGCTATAGTGCCTGCAAAACGCCCTGGTGTGAAAGAGTTCTTAGGGTTACCTGCTCTGCTGACTGTGCCGGGTGGAGGGATATGTCTGTATAGTCTCAGACCCAAGTCACTGAGTGCAGTCATGTAAACATTTAGGCTTCCACTGATTACTGAATACCAATATTATGGGCCCTGACCCTTACACTGTATAATTTATATTGTATATTACATACTCCTGACCCCTCCACTATATACGCTATGTTGTACATTACATATTTCTGATACTATATAGCTCTATCTGCTGTATCTTATACAATATGTTGTATATTACATAGTCCTGACTTCTGCTCTCTACACTTTACCCACTGCTATATATATATATAAAAAAAACATAATATGTATTGTCTTTTGTTACACCGATTTCTTACCAGCTGGACATTTTATATCTGATGATTTGATTGGAGCACAGACTTTTACATGTTTATAATAATGTGATAAACTTTTTAACCTTAAACAGAAAGTGATAATGAGGGAGGAGTCAATAACCCAATGATGGGGGTCTTCCGGATCAGTCCAGTCTTCATCTTGGTTGTTCTCCCCCCATCCTCACTCTCTGACCTCTGGTGGGGCTCAGCCCCGCTGTTATTCATGACTAAATCATGGACTAAATAAGGAAGGTCAGGACTTCTTGTGTTGGGAAGATGGCAATGAGTGATAGAGGGGGAGGGGACACTCGTCCTATAATCCCCTCATCACTGTCACTCCTATAAAAGACAGTTCTCGTTGTTTCCTCACTCTCTGACTAAGGTCCATGAATAAAGAAATGTTCTGGTAGGAGATCAGAGGACCCATTTACTGGTTACCTTGAGGGGGGAATTGTAAGATCCTCAGAGACAAAGCTGCCTGATGTGGGAGGAGTCCTGGTTTAGGGGAACCAATCAGCTCATGTCTAGTAATAATCTTTGTATTTCTATTTTAGTAGATGGACGGGAGATGAGGAAAACCTCAGAGGATTGTCTCACTTTGTCTCCAGACTGTAAAGTAGAAGATGAGGACATCACACAGTATAGTCCAGGAGAAAACCCGACTACCTCAAATGTCCATCCGGCACCACACAGTGTAGATGGACCATCGTATTCCTCTTATCCTGAGGAACCTCAGACTGTGAGGGACGGTGCCGTCCTTCCAACCAATAAGAGGTTTTCCTGTACTGAGTGCGGAAAATGTTTTCGTTTTAAATCCAAGCTTAATGAGCATAAAATATCTCACACGAGGGAGAAGCCGTATTCCTGTCCTGAGTGTGGGAAATGCTTTTCAAGGAAGTCAGATCTTTCAATACATCAGAGATCTCACACGGGGGAGAAGCCGTATTCCTGTTTTGAGTGCGGGAAATGTTTTCATTCAAAATCCAATCTTAATGTTCATAAAAGATTCCACACAGGGGAAAAACCATATTCCTGTCTTGAGTGCGGGAAATGCTTTTCACAAACGTCAGGTCTTTACAGACATCAGAGATCTCACACGGGGGAGAAGCCATTTTCCTGTCCTGAGTGTGGGAAATGTTTTTCACAGAAGTCCATTCTTTACACACATCAGAGATCTCACATGGGGAAGAAGCCACTTCCCTGTCCTGAGTGAGGGAATTGTTCCTCACTGAAGTCCTGTCTTCCTGTACATCGGGGATCCCACACAACCCTTGAGGTGTATTAGTGCCTTGAGTGCGGGAAATGTCTTCTATATGAATGTTGCTGGACATCACAGCTCTCATGTGGGGAAGAAGCACACCCTGATATACACCTCAGATATACTCCATGGCTGATCTTCATCATGTAAGAAACAGTTCATAAGGAGATCAGAGATCACCAAAGACATGGATGAAGTGTTGTACCGTGTTGGCCATTGGCAGTAGAAAAATAAAAATGGAGTCCTTAACTTTCTTTGGCGGAGTACATTTTTTGGTGTAAGATTTTGTAACCATTTAAGGGTCTATTTTAAAAAAAAATTCTGACAAATGTTACAAGCATTAATCGGCCCATTGCAAATTTATATATTCAGTGCTCAATTCCCCTAAAATCTTATTTATATAAATAACCTCCAGCAGCTGGATCAACTTATCCCCCAGACAAATAAGATAGAACAGAAATATATTTCTTTATCGTACATCATGGGAGACCTAGCCATAGTATTAACCATATGGGTAATATAGGCACCTTCAGGTTTTGGACACTGGCACACCCAAGACAGGAAGTTCACTCCCTATATAACCCCTCCTCTTACCAGGAGTACCTCAGTTTTTTCTCCAGTGTCTAAGGTGTTGGTCACGAGTGTAGTTGTGCTCTGAGGAGCTCCGCTGGATGATCCTTTCTGGATTGAAACAGCCTCTACAGCCCGGATCCATCCAAAGTACCACTGAGGCCAAAGTGGATGGTACCTGGGCCTCACATAAGAAGAACGAGGTTTTGCCTGTAACGCCTCTCCTTTGAGGGCTGGACCCCGGTACCCAGTGCTTTGGTCATGCTCACATTACCGTCAGGTTTCCTCGCGGGGTGCTATACGGGTCCAAGGGAGTGGAGCCCCGATAAAAAGGGACCCGGTCCTTGAAGGTTTGCTAAACACAGCTCGCTGTGATGGGTGAAAATTGGATCTGTCTGGTGTCAGCAGTATCCTGTGGCGAGGGTAAGGTAAGGGAAGAAGCCTAGGAACTGTAAAAAGTCCACCTATGGTGTTTCTTCCTTGGGTAAAATGTTGTCATGCCTTGGAGTAAATGCATACCTTAGTATGTTGTCTCTCTCTTCAGCTCAGTATCACAGCATGTGTGTGGGCTCAGCAGCAGCTTTTCTCAGCGGGGATTCCTCATGCAGGAAAAATATTTGCCATACTGCACTTCTCCCCCCTGAAGGGACTAAGGAGTTGGGAAGTACAACAATAGCTTTTACTCCCCCTGCAACCCCCTGTCCTGTAGGGGTGCGGCGGCTCCTTTTGCTGTTTTTCCCCACTCTGCTCAAGTAGCACCATTGGGCCCTGCCTCTCCTCCCCTCCCTTCCCCTCTTGCCGGGTCTGCTGAGTGAGGCCGCGTACACACGCGCGGACTGTTCGCCCAACTTTGTCCGTCCAACAGTTTCAGCAAACAGTCCGCTCAAAATTAGCATGGACGGACATGCCCACACACGACGAACGAACAGTTTGCTGAAACCGTGCGCGATGACGTGAACAGCACGTACGACGGGACGAAAAATACGACGTCCTATACACTGCATTATAGCTTTCGGCGTGAAAATCCTTTCTGAGCATGCGCGCAACTTTGTTTGACGAACAAGCCTACACACGAGCGGGCTGTTCGCTGAAACAAGGTTTCAGCGGACAGTTTTTCGGAATTTCCGAAAAACCTTGTCCGTCCAACTGTCCGCTGAAACTGTCCGCTGAAAGCCCACACACGAGCGGACTGTCCGCCCAAACACTGTTCAGCGGACAAAGTTGGGCGAACAGTCCGCCCGTGTGTACGCGGCCTGACAGACCCAAATGCCGCCCCTGTCTGAATTTCAAAACAGAAGGGGAGGCAGGGGCCTAGGCGGGACATAGCGTCCACAAGGACACATGGCGCAGATAGGAAGCTGAGTCCAAAAAAAAAAAACAGTCTCTCCTAAGCTGGAGAGTACGGCCACTATTCACACAGGACACAGGAGCAGTGGGGGCATGTAAGGGTGGCATGCAGACATTCCCAATAGAGGAAATACTTTTCACCCAACACCAGACTGAACTTTTATTAGTGGCATTTCTTTGCTAGACTATTGTTCAGCAAGTAGTGCATTTACCTAGTGCCTCCCAAAAAGGCTGGTGCAAACATCTCAAAAAAGGTACCAAAAACATCACCCCCAGGCGCTGAGGACTCTAGCCATGCCTCCACATTGTCATCTTCTGAAATACTAGAAGTGGCTAGCCAGGGTGAGCCACTGGAACCAGTAGGTGCTGCAGCTGCTTCTAACATCTCAGCCCCTCAGTATACGTGATTTAAGATGCCTTTTCCTCCACCCTGTTGGGGCTAGAGGAAAGACTAATGGGTTTAATCGCATCTTCCACCCAAAGGGATAGGTAGCGTGGTAGATCCCCCTCTCCCACCTCAGACCCATTATTAAGGGAACAGTGGGTAGAGGATAAGGTTTTACCCTCAGGGGATCAGGAGGAAAGGCGATCCAATGATTCCTCTTCAGGGGAATCAACGGTGGAGGAACCCTTTTCAGCTTCGCAATCTGAAAAATTGCTGATACAGTCTCTTACGGAAATGGTTCATTCTGCTTTCAAGCTGCCCCTAACTGAGTCAGCCGAAAGTTCTGTTTCTTCTTTGGGTTCCTTAAAACCTCTGCAGACTCTGCATGCGTTTCCCATCCATGCATTACTAGAATAGTTTATTTATGCTGAATGGGATTACCGTATATACTCGAGTATAAGCCGAGATTTTCAGCCTCTTTTTTGAGGCTGAAAGTGCCCCCTCGGCTTATACTCGAGTCACCGCTGTCTGACTGCTCGATCAGCGTATCGAGCAGACAGACGGCGGACATTAAAATTTAAAAGCCGCGCCTCCTTCTCCGCCTCCGCCTGTGATAGGCGGAACACTGAATTTCCCAGCAGTCAGTGTTCCACCTATCACGGACATCCGCTCATTCTCATACTACGGACGAGTATGAGAGGATGTCCGTGATAGGCGGAACACAGGCTGCTGGGAAATTGAGTGTTCCGCCTATCACAGGCGGAGGCGGAATTTTGAATTGTAGAATGGCCGCCGAGAAGAGCGGCGATCCATCGGCACGGCACGGGACGGAGGAGGCACGGCACGGGACGGAGGAGGCACGGGAAGGAGGAGGCACGGCACGGGACGGAGGAGGCACGGGACGGAGGAGGCACGGCACGGGTCGGAGGAGGCTCGGGACGACGGCGGCTCGGGACGGAGGCTTGGGACACAGGTAGGCTGGACACACACACAAGGCTGCACGGACACACACACACACACACACACACACACACACACACACACACACACACACACAAGGCTGCACGGACACACACACACACACACACACACAGGGATGGATGGATACACACACACACACACACAGGGATGGATGGATGGATGGATACACACACACACACACACACAGGGATGGATGGATGGATGGATACACACACACACACACACAGGGATGGATGGATGGATGGATACACACACAGGGATGGATGGACACACAGGGATGGACGGACACACACACAGGGATGGACAGCCATGTCTCACCCTCGGCTTATACACGAGTCAATAAGTTTTCCAGTTTTTTGGGGGTAAATTGGGGGCCTCGGCTTATATTCGGGTCGGCCTATACTCGAGTATATACGGTATCTGGATAAGCATGTCCTCCCTCCAAAAAAGATTCTCTCTACTTTATCCCATGGAGTAGAAATTCATCAAAAGATGGAAGTTGACGCTGCTATATCTAGTGTGAATAAAAGTCTAACTTGTCCAGTAGACAAAGCTCAAATGCTTAGAGATCCAACAGATAAAAGATTGGAATTTCTGTTAAAATTTTTGGCAGGTGCAGTTACTCAGCCTGCAGTCGTTGCAATAGGCATCTGCCAATCCCTGAAGGACCAGTTTAGACAGGCCCTTAAGGAGGTTCCCGTACAACAGGCCCAGGACTAGGGATGAGCCGAACACCCCCTGGTTCGGTTCGCACCAGAACTTTCGAACGGACCGGAAATTCGTATGAACTTTAGAACCCCATTGAAGTCTATGGGATTTGAACGTTCAAAATAAAAAGTGCTAATTTAAATGGCTTGGGGACCCGGCTCCTGCCCCAGGGGACATGGATCAATGCAAAAATTTTTTTAAAAACGGCTGTTTTTTCGGGAGCACTGATTTTAATGACGATTAAAGTGAAAAAAAAGTGAAATATTCCTTTAAATATCGTGCCGGGGGGGGGGGGGGTGTGTCTATAGTATGCCTGTGAAGTGGCACGTGTTTCCCATGTTTAGAACAGTCCCTGCACAAAATTACATTTAACGGAAATAAAGTCATTTAAAACTGCTTGCAGTTTTAATGTAATGTCTGGTTCCGGCAATACGGATGAAAATCATTGAGAAAAAAATGGCATGGGTAGCCCCCCCTGCCCATTACTAGCCCCTTTGGGTCTTGTACGGATATTAAGGGGGACCCCTGTACCCAAATAAAAAAAAAGGAAAGGCGTAGGGCCCCCAGGCCCTATATACTCAGAACAGCAGTATGCAGGCAGTGCAAACAAGACAGGAACTGTGAAGGTTTGTTGTGTTAAGTTGAATCTGTTTGTAATTTTCAACCGGTACATTTTTAAAGTGTAGCTCCAGTCAAAAATCTATTTTTAAGCTTTTTGGAAAACATAGGGAAGGGTTATCACCCCTGTATAATTTTTTTTGGCTGTCTGTCTTTTTTCATCTCCCTTCCTGTTGTCTCCTTCCGTTTGCAAGTAGGAGACATTTGTAAGTTGGATGTTTGAAAGTAGGGCCTAAGGTGTTGGTGTTGCCACAACACTGTAAGCCCTCAAAGTACCTCTTGGTTGGCACTGGAGCACCCTGCTGTGAACGATTATATCAAGAATTGTAATTACATGCCATTGTTGAACAGTGGTAGAAAAATTGGGCCTTTGGTGGTTGTGGTGCTGGTGCCACAACACTATAAGTCCTCACAGTCACTCTCAGTGGGCACAGGAACGGGCCCTGCTGTGAAATATTATATCAAGAATTGTAATTACATACCCCTGTTAAACAGGGGTTGAAAAATTGGGCCTTAGGCACTGGTGCCGCGACACTGCAACCTCTCCCAGATACTCTAGTTGGAGTGCAGGAATGAGCCTTGCTGCAAAGCATTGCATCAAAAATTGTAATTACATGCCCCTGTTAAACAGGGGCTGAAAAATTGGGCCTTAGGCACTGGTGTATACTGTGCTGGAGGCACACAACACCCACTTTAACTGCTGGCAGATGCCTGTATTACAGAACACCAGCAATAAGGGGTATCTTCAGGTTTATACTGTGCTGGAGGCACACAATACCCACTTTGACTGCTGCAGATGCCCATATTACAGAACACCTGCAATAAGGGGTATCTTCAGGTGTATACTGTGCTGGAGGCACACAACACCCACTTTAACTGCTGCAGATGCCTGTATTACAGAACACCAGCAATAAAGGGTAGGTTCAGGTGTATACTGTGCTGGAGGCACACAACACCCACTTTAACAGCTCTAGGTTCACAAGAAAAGAACACACTGTCCCTGCCTATCCTGCTCTCTCCCTGAACGCAGCAACACACTACATAAGGCTGCCGTGCTGGCAGTCTTATATAGTGTGGGGCGTGTACTAAACCCCCTGAGCTATAATTGGCCACAGGCATCCTGCCTGAGGCCAATTATGGCTCTCCTCGCTGCCGGCGCTGTGATTGGCCAAGCATGCGAGGTCACGGTGCATGCTTGGCCAATCATGAGCCAGCAATGCACTGCAATGGCGTAGTGATTGTGGGCCGAATATGGTGCGAACGGTCCACAAAGTTCTGAATTCGCCGAACGGCCATTGTTCGAGTCAAACACCGAGCTCATCCCTACCCAGGAATTGGCCGAACTGCCAAGAGCATTATGTTTTGCTATTTATGCCATTAAGGATTCTATTCACCAGGCATCTCGCCTTGCTCTTGTGCTGGTAGACATGCGTAGGATCCTATGGTTGAAAAATTGGTCAGCCGAAGCACCATGCAAAAGGCTCCTGGCTGGTTTTCCTTTTCATGGAGATCAGCTATTTGGGGATGATTTGGACAAATACATCCAAAATATTTCAAGTGGGAAAAGTACTCTTTTGCCAGTCAAAAGAAGGAATAAACACCCTTAATTTAAGCGGGCTCTTTCTCCAGCACCAGGGGCATCTGCCTCTAGGCAGTTGCGACAGCAGAGTCTAGAGGAAAGCCTCAGGGTCATGCCCAGGCACAAAATAAGTCCTGGGGGCGGAAACCTGCAAAACAGAATTCTAAAGCCTCATTATGAAGGGGCGTCCCCACTCGGCAGGGTGGAGGGAAGACTTTTGCAGTTCTCAGAAGTCAGGCAGGAGGAAATTCAGGACAGATAGCTCTAGGGTACACACTGGAGTTTCGGGAGTTTCCACTGCCTCGTTTTCTGGGGTCAAACATTCCCAAAGATCCAGGGAAAATGCAATCTCTGTTTCGGGCATTAGACTGATTACTGGCTCAGGGGGTGATCATGCAAATCCCCACAGAAGAGCAAGATTTTGGGTTCTATTCAAACCTCTTCACGGTACCAATGGAGATGTCAGACCCATTCTAGAGCTAAAAAATAGGAATCAATTGCTGAAGGTCCACTCTTTTTGCATGGAGTCGCTCAGGTCGGTGGTTTCTATTCTTCAAGGAGGGGAACTTCTGGTGTCTATCGACATCAGGGATGCATATCTGCATGTTCCTATATTTCCCGCTCACCAAAGGTTTCTGTGGTTCGAGGTAGAACAGCATAATTTTTAATTTGTAGCCTTGCCTTTCGGGCTATCTATAACATCCCGGGTGTTTACAAAGGTTCTGGCTCCACCTCTAGCCAGGCTAAGGGCGCAGGGCATAACAATCCTGGCATACCTGGATGATCTATTGCTAGTAGACCAGTCAGTGACCCGCTTAGAGCAAAGCGTGCGCATTACAACCAAATACCTGGAAAATCTAAGTTGGATTCTCAACCTAGAGAAGTCCTCCTTAAGACCATTAAAAAGGCTGGAATACTTGGGTCTGATCATAGACACACCCCAGAAAAAGGTGTTCTTACCTCAGGAAAAGATCAACGCCATAAGAGAGCTGGTGCAGGAGGTCAGGTCAAAAAGAGATCCTTCCATTCGCCTTTGCATGAGGTTGTTAGGAAAGATGGTGGCTTCATTCAAAGCGTTTCCCTATGCCCAGTCCCATTGGAGACTGTTGCAAAACAGTATCCTGTCTGCTTGGAACAAAACAGTTCAAGCTCTAGATTTGCCAATGAGGCTGTCCCCAAGGGTGTCCAAGAGCCTCAGTTGGTGGTTGGTAACCCGGAATCTGCTGAACGGAAAATGCTTCAGACCAATCATCTAGAAAGTGGAAATTTCAGGTTGGGAAGCAGTACTAGAAAAGACAACTGTCCAGGGACAGTGGTTAAGAACTGAAAGAACATTGCCCATCAACATCCTAGAGATCCAGGCAGTACGTCTGGCTCTGAAAGCCTGGACATTCAGGTTATGGGGTTGTCCTGTCAGGATCCAATCCGACAATGCCACAGCTTATATAAATCACCAAGGGGGCACCAAGAGTCCCGCAGCGCAGAGGGAGGTGAATCATATTCTAACTTGGGTAGAAAGGAATGTTCCTTGCCTATCGGCAGTTTTCATTCTGGGAGTAGAGAATTGCCAGGCGGACTACTTGAGTCGCCAGCAGTTATTCCCGGGGGAATGGTCCCTTCACCCCGACATTTTTCTGGCTGTTTGCTAAAGATGGTGGACTCCGGACGTAGATCTTCTGGCGTCCAGGTTCAACATGAAGTTGGTCAACTTTGTTTCCAGGACAAGGGACCCACTCGCATGCGGAACAGATGCGTTGGTGACCCCGTGGGATTAGTTCTCACTTATTTATGCATTTCCCCCTATTCAGTTGCTGCCACAACTTCTTTGCAGGATCAAGCTGGAAAGAAAGCCAGTAATTCTTGTAGCCCCAGCATGGCCTAGAAGGTCCTGGTATGCAGAAATCGTAAAGATGGAGGTGGAGGATCCATGGTCCCTTCCACTACGTCCAGACTTACTCTCATGCCGCGTACACACGATCGGAATTCTGGCCAGAAAAAGACAGATGAGAGCTTTTCATTGGAAAATGCGACCGTGTGTATGTTCCATTGGCCAAAAATCACGCATGCTCAGATTCAACTATGAGACAGAATCTATTGGCTACTGGCTATTGAACTTCCTTTTTATAGTCCCATCGTACGTGTTGTACGCCACCGCGTTATAAACGATCGGAATTTGATGTGACCGTGTGTAGGCAAGACAGCTTGAGCCGAATTCCATCGGAATTCCGTCTGGAAAACCATCAGAGCTTTTTCCGACGAGAATTTCGATCATGTGTACGCAGCATCACAGGGGCCGATATTCCATCCTTCCTTATAAACTCTAAATTGGATGGCTTGGCTATTGAAATCCACTGAAGAAATGTGGGTTATCCGGGTCAGTTGTCTCTACCTTGATTAATGCAAGGAAGCCAGCTTCCAGAATCATATATTATAGGGTCTGGAAGGCTTATGTTTCCTGGTGTGAAACCAAGGGTTAGCACCCTTGGAAGTATAGCATAGGCAAGATTCTTGCCTTTCAACAATTAGGGCTAGAGATGAAGCTGTTCTTGGTTACTATATCCTCAGAAAGGAGGGTTTCGGAATTGACTGCTCTTTCTTGTAAAGAGCCATATTTGATTATTCATGAGGACAGGGTCGTGTTGCGTCCTCGTCCAAGTTTTCTGCCGAAAGTGGTCTCAGGTTTTCACCTGAACCAAGATATTGTCCTACGGTCATTTTTTCCAAAACAATGTTCTAGGGAAGAGAGGTCAGTACATTGTCTTGAGGTGGTGAGAGCGGTCAAGGTCTATGCGACGGAACGTCCCCTACACTCCGCTTGAGTGCTTCCGTCAGTAATACCGCTTCCTAGGTCCTGGAACACGAGTCCAATGGATCTGGCTATAGGAACCCCCAAGAACTAGACAACACCAGTCTTGGAGTACATAAGAATGATCTCACACAAAATATATACAGTGGGGTGACTAAAACCTAACCTAATTAGTATGAGCTAATTATCTAATCAACACTGGACTCCTTTATTCAATTGCAGGGTTAATTAACACAAACAACAATTGGTGAAATACTCTTTAGAATCTGTGTCAAGCCAGACTAAAACTCATTTACATTATACAAGACAACAGACAGGTGGCTGGAGTTGATGACATTAGCATCTAACAGTTTGTGTCCCAACAGTGTGATTCAGTCTATTGCTAACATGGCATTTACATATCCAGAGTCTGTGTTTCTTGGGGGGCGGCATGGACCTGAATCCAAGTAAAACCACCTCAGGGGTCCCCAGGCATACAGCTCACAAAGAGCATTGTTCCTTCAAATGCCAGGGCCCATAATCACAAGGCAAGAGGCTTGCATTCAGTCCCCTCCAAGAGCCTTGGTCCCTGCTAGGTCTGTCACAGCACAGAGTGCTCAGATCAGGAAGACTGATGTCTTGTTTTTGCTACCAGAAGGTCCTAGCAAAGGACAGGCAGGGTCAAAATCCACTATTTCTAAGTGCATTCGGTAAGTTATAATTCAGGCCTATGGTTTAAAAGTTAAGATTTCGGCTTTTCACATTAAGGCGCACTCTACCAGAGCAGTTAGTGTTTCTTGGGCAATGTATCACCAGGCCTTTGTGGCTCAGATCTGTAAGGCCGCAACTTTGTCTTCAGTACATACATTCACCAGGTTTTATCAGGTGGATGTAAAAAGGCATGAGGATATCACCTTTGGGCGCAGTGTGCTGCAGGCAGCAGTGTAAGTCCTCAAGTCTGTGGGCATCCTTGTGTCTCCCTCCCCTCAAATAGCATTGCTATGGGACGTCCTATATAGGTAACACTCATGGCTCTGCCTCTTCATACACACTCAGGGAGGAGAGTAAGGGGAGGGATATACAGTACATACACACACAGCACAAGGCCGGGTTCACACTACGAGATGTTTCCCTGGGCTGCAGTTCCTCTGAGCTCCACAAGGTGGTGATCTCACTTCTACCCAGACAGGAAGTCTCTATGGAATACAGACAGGAAGTGATTTCAGATACAGACAGACATTCCATTTGATAAGACGTAGTGAGAAGACACTGCAGGTTCTGGCAGCAGAGAAGGTAATATTTAGATTATCTCCTTCAGGGGATCAGTTGATGATGAATATATCTTGCTTCCAAATCTGGCCATACATGGTTCCATTTTATCGTTCAGCCAGCGGGATAAGAGGAAAAAAACTAAAGTGATTCCCCTATCCACAGATTGGAGGGGGATGGGGGAATCCTCCCCGCTGCACTATTGTATTCTGACAATGGGGGGCGCTCCTCCGCTCTCAGAATACACAGATCAGTGATGAAGCTATTGGCTGCAGCCGCTGATGGAGTGATTTTTATCCGGCAGTGACCACTGAATTGCTGGTTCATGATTGGCCAAGCATGCACTGTGACCCCACATGCTTGGCCAATCACAGCGCCAGCAGCAAAGAGAGCCATAATTGCCTATGACCAATTATAGCTCAGGGGGTTTAGTACACGCCCCACACTATATAAGGCTGCCAGCGCGGCGGCCTTGTGTAGTGTGTTGCGGCGTGCAGGGAAAACGCAAGATAGGCAGGGACAGTGTGTTCTTTTCTCAGGCATCTGCAGGAGTTAAAGTGGGTGTTGTGTGCTTCCAGCACAGTATACACCTGTATTTACCCTTTGTTGCTGGTGTTCTCTAATACAGGTATATGCAGTAGTTAGTGGGTGTTGTGTGCCTCCAGCACAGTATACACCTGTATCTACCCTTTTTTGCTGGTGTTCTCTAATAAAGGCATCTGCAGCCTTTACCGTGGATGTTGTGTGCCTCTAGCACAATATACACTACCCAATTGCTGGTTTTCCCATCTCCCTGCAGGTCATTACTATGTCTGGAAGGCCAACAAGGAGAGGCAGACAGTCACGAGCCAATAAAAGAGGGCAAGCAGGCTCTGTCTCTAGAGACAACAGTGCTGGTTGTGGACGTGGTGCATCGTCATCAGCACGTGGCCATGGGACACGCTTGTCCTTATTTTCGGCAGCTGGACGTGTTGAGCCGCATCATGCCGAAGACTTGGTAGAGTGGATGACCAAGCCCTCCTCATCCTCTCTCACCCAGTCTCAGGGTACTAGCAAAGCAGCTGCCAATGCGTCCTCAATGTCATCAGTCACTCCTTCCCTAGACCCACCATGTCCTTAATAGTCCCCCGAACTGTTTGAGCACAGATTTGGGTACATGCTCCAGGAGGATGCCCAGCGTTTTGAAGGCTCTGATGATGATACCCAGATAGAGGAAGGCAGTAGCGTGAGCGCAAAGAGAGGGGATGCTCAAGGACAGCAATCTGCCAGTCATGTTCCACCAGCTGCAGCATACTGCCAGGTTTGCTCCAGCGATGAAGAGGGAGGGGATGATGAGGTCACTGACTCCACTTGGGTGCCTGATAGGAGAGAGGAGGAGGAGGCACATCTCCAACGAGGCAGGATGCCCTCCGAGGGCCAGCTTAGGGGCAGCACACCGACTGAATCACACCGCAGAGCTCCGCCTGTGCAGGGCGCTGCCTCTGCACATTATTCCAAAAGTTCTTTGGTGTGGGCCTTTTTTTAGACGAGTGCATCAAATCGCACCGCTGCTATTTGCAACATATGTCTCAAGCGTATCTTGCATGGCCAAAACATCAGCCGCTTGGGCACTACATGCTTAACCAGACATATGTTGACCTGCCATGCAGCTTGTTGGCAAGCGTACCTTAAAGACCCACACCAAAGAAGAAAGCAGACCTCTCCTTGCTCCTCATCAGCTGGGATCTCCAACCCCACTAGACCTTCAGTCCTCTCTGAAACCTGCACTGAGAGGAATGAAGGTGTAGAATTAGGTGTGACACAGCCAAGTACTTGCGGGCACTCTGCTAGCAGTACACCCACGTCCAATTGTAGCAGGCAAATTTCCCTGCCCCAGCTACTGGACCGTCAAAATAAGTTCACTCCCAGCCATCCACATGCCCAGCGGTTGAATGCTAGCTTGGCTAAATTGCTAGCACTTCAACTGCTGCCTTTTCAGTTGGTAGACTCGGCCCCCTTCCGTGAGTTTGTACAATGTGCGGTTCCTCAGTGGCAGGTCCCCAAACGCCACTTTTTCTCACAGAAGGCGATTCCGGCTCAGCATGTGGAAGGCAATGTACATGCCTTGCTGGACAGGGCGGTCAGCGGTAAGGTGCATATTACCGTTGACTCATGGTCCAGCAGGCATGGACAGAGACGTTACCTATCTTTCATGGCCCATTGGGTCACTCTTCTGGCAGCTGGGAACGATGCAGGACAAGGTGCAGTAGTGTTAGAGGTTGTTCTGCCACCACGCCTCCAAAATGCTACTACTGATTGTGACACACCTCTCTCCTCCACCCCCTCCTCTTCTTCCTCCATGGCCTCTTCCAGTGTTCTGTCCTCGCAACCAGCAGTGCTCCGTAGGCGTTCAAGGGGCTACGCAAGCAAAAAGATGCCATGCCATGCTTGCGCTAGTTTGTTTGGGGGACAGGAGCCACACTGGGGCAGATATTTTGTCAGCGCTGCAGGGGCAGGCCGAGAGGTGGTTGATGCCACGCCAGCTTAAGCCAGGAATGGTGGTTTGCGACAATGGCACCAACCTCCTCTCCGACAGGGACAACTGACTCATGTGCCCTGTGTGGCTCACATCCTTAACTACTGGTGCAGCGGTTCTTGGGCAGGTACCCGGGCTTACAGGATGTCCTGAGGCAGGCCAGGAAAATCTGTGTGCATTTCTGACAATCATTTAATGACTGTGCTCGGCTGGCTGAGCTCCAAAAGGAGTTGAACCTGCCCAAGAAACACCTTATATATGACATGCCCACCAGGTGGAACTCAACATTGGCCATGCTGCAGCGGCTGCACACGCAGCAAAGGGCCATCAATGAGTACCTGTGCGACTACGGCACCAGGACAGGGTCAGGGGAGCTAGTTTTTTTTTTTTTTTCACTACGCCAGTGGGGCATGATCAGGGATGCATGCACTGTCCTGTCACCATTTGAGGAGGCCACAAGGATGGTGAGCAGTGACAGTGCGTGCATCAGTGACACTGTACATCTTGTCCACCTGTTGGAGCATACGCTGCGTGGAATAATGGACAGGGCACTTGAGGCAGAACAGAGGCAGGAAGAGGAGGACTTCCTTGCCTCTCAAGGCCCCCTTTATCCAGACAGTGTTCCTGCTGTCCCACCCATCACACAGGAAGAGGACGAGGAGGAGGGGGATAATTGTGTCAGCATGGAGGTGGAGGCTGGCACTCAGCAGCAGCAGTCTTTTGGGGATGATTTACAGTCCCAAGAAACATGTGGACCTGTACGTGGCTGGGAGGAGGTGGTTGCGGATCATGTTGTCCTTGGTGACCCAGAGGACTCCGGACCGAATGCCTCAGCTAACCTACGCTGCATGGCCTCCCTGATCCTGCAAAGCCTGCGGAAGGATCCTCGTATTCTTCGGATGGGGAGGGACCATTCCACGGTACAAGGGTGAGGTTGCGGACCTTATCTTGCCATCGCAGAGGGAGCAGAGGATGAGACATCTCTGGGAGGCCTTGCAGAAAGGTCTGTGCAACGCGTTCCCAGAGACTGGGAGTTTACAAACTCCTGGTCCTGGACAACGTTTTGCTGAGGCTTCGGTCAGTCACAGAAGGAGCGGTGTAGAAGGCGGCCGTCTGACCGATGCATTCAGAAATTTTTGCAGCCCCAAGATATGATCGGTTCCAGCAACCATTGGCCAGCGTCTGATTTACATGGTGCAGGAATACTTAGGGGCAAGGTCAGACTTGGACACCTTTCCCACCGAAAATCCTCTGGCTTACTGGGTCTTGAGGATGGATCACTTGCCAGAGCTTGCACAATATGCAATTGAGCTACTGGCCTGTCCTGCATCCAGCGTTCTTTCGGAACACACCTTCAGTGCTGCTGGTAACCGATCACAGGGTGTGCCTGTCCACCGACTCGGTTGATCGACTGACCTTCATAAAGCTGAATCATTCTTGGATCACCACCAGCTACCAAGCACCTGAAGCTGATGCAACTGAATAATGTTTTTTGAAATGTCACATCCATTCCCCTTCAAGACTGCCTATGCCAGTGATGGTGAACCTTGGCACCCCAGATGGTTTGGAACTACATTTCCCATAATGCTCATGCACTCTGCAGTGTAGTTGAGCATCATGGGAAATGTAGTTCCAAAACATCTGGGGTGCCAAGGCTCGCCATCACTGGCTTATGCTGAGTGACTGTCCTGTTACGTTGACTGACTATCCTCTTCCTCCTCAATGATCCTGCTGATATTTTGTAAGAACATTTTTGGTTCTGGGTGATTCCACCAGCCCAATTTTCAGCCCCTGTTTAACAGGGGCATGTAATTACAATTTTTGATGCAATGCTTTGCAGCAGGGCTCATCCCTGCACTCCAACTAGAGTATATGGGAGGGGTTGCAGTGTCGTGGCACCAGCACCAGTGCCTAAGGCCCAATTTTTCAGCCCATGTTTAACAGGGGCATGTAATTACAATTCTTGATATAATATTTCACAGCAGGGCCCGTTCCTGCGCCCACCGAGAGTATCTGTGAGGACTAATAGTGTTGTGGCACCACCACCACAACCACCAAACGCCCAATTTTTCTACCACTGTTCAACAATGGCATGTAATTACAATTCTTGATATAATCGTTCACAGCAGGGCGCTCCAGCGCCCACC
Source organism: Lithobates pipiens (assembly GCF_037356315.1). Lineage (NCBI taxonomy): Eukaryota > Metazoa > Chordata > Amphibia > Anura > Ranidae > Lithobates > Lithobates pipiens. The sequence continues at coordinate 627,919,881 of NW_027507758.1, forward strand.
AAGAGTCACTTTGAGGGCTTACAATGTTGTGGCAAAACCAACACCTTGTTCCGCCATTTCTGCAGAGCATATAGGGCAGGCCCCTACTTTCAAACATCCAACTTACAAACATCTCCTACTTGCAAACGGAAGGAGACAACAGCAAGTGAGATGAAAAAAGACGGACAGACAAAAAAATTATACAGGGGTGATAACCCTTCCCTATGTTTTCCAAAAAGCTTAAAAATAGATTTTTTGACTGGAGCTACACTTTAAAAATGTACCAGTTCAAAATTACAAACAGATTCTACTTAACACAACAAACCTACACAGTCCCTGTCTTGTTTGCACCGCCTGTATACTGCTGTTCTGAGTATATAGGGCCTGGGGGCCCCACGCCTTTCCTTTTTTTAATTTGGGTACGGGGTTCCCCTTAATATCCTACTTTTTTTTACTGATGCTCTTAGGATGTGAAGGACGCACCCAGGAACAATGATTTGGTTTTCATGGGGAGCCTTATATAGAGGACCCCTCAAATCTCCCCATCCAAATGTCCCTCCATCCACAGCAGGGTGGATTTGATTTAAATCATAATTTTTAAAGAGCAACAGTCATCTCTGTCCTGCAGCGGCTCCTCCTCGGACCCGCTGTTGACTCACTGACAGTCCCATTCACTTTAATGGGACGGCTGGTGATGGGGCAGTGACACAACAAGGTGAGGGATGTGGCGGCAGCAGATGAGTGGATGCCCGCTAACAGGCACTGCCATGATGGATGTGAAATGACAGGTGCTCTTTAAATGGGACTAATTCTTGCTGGTAGTTGGAATCTTTAATATTTGAAAACAAAATGAAGGTTTCCTATTTTAGAATAATAATCTGTCGGGTTAGTAATACAGCGATATCAGAACTGATTTAATCATACAGTTTGTAGTGTACATCGATTTATAAAACAATGGGATAAAAGAATATTCCTGAATGTTGTTTTTTATCTCATGCTTACTGTGAAATTGTGTGAATGCATCAATGAAGTGCATGTTATCTCAGCTTGCAGAGACTGGATTAATTGAATGAGTTTACCAAAAATTTAAATATTGCAGAATATTCAGCCTTATCCTATGCTGAATAAACAAAATGATTAAATGTATCTTAAGTAGAAAACTATCTTTAGATTTTTACTCCAAAAGCATTTTATTCAAATACATTTTATAGACATCAAAAAAATAGATTTAAATAAAACAAATCTGATTATTTTGATTATTTAAAAAAAATAAAAAATTGATTTGTATTCACCCTGATCCAGAGTCTATATGTCTTATGACAGTACACTGACCTCATAACAAACGTGCAGCGCTAGAAACCAGTGAATAAATAGATTAAATAATTATAATATATATATATATATATATATATATATATATATATATATATATATATATACACATCTACTAAAAAAATATTAAATAAATATATTAAATTAATAATAAATATATCCTGTGAAACAAATCCAAAAAACGTGCAAATATTTAATTATTTATAATGTCCAAAATAAAGTGCAAGTGCTCCGTGTGCTGCACAATATCAATAATATATAGAATCAGAATCTTTGACGGTCTATCATGAAGACAAGGATAAAAGTGATGCTGGTGCCTTCATGCAGTGTGCACACAATCCTAGTGTACCCCTCCACCAGATGTGCCCTCACCTTAAGGGTTTTGTATAAAAGCCTGTAGTTAATGTTAACAGCTTAAGAGGATCCTCCTGTGATTCCTCCATCCTGTGGTAACTATTTGGCTCGAATTACGGATCAAGAACAACTCCTTCCTCCTGGTTACTAGTGATCTCCTCTCAGATATGTCGCCTCATAACAAACGTGCAGCGCTAAAAATCAAACAGTGAATAAATAGATGAAATAACTATAAAAAATATATATATATTACACACATCTACTAAAAAATATTAAATAAATATATTAAATTAATAATAAATATATCCTGTGAAACAAATCCAAAAACGTGCAAATATAATTTAATTATTTATAATGTCCAAAATAAAGTGCAAGTGCTCCGTGTGCTGCACAATATCCTTAATATATATATATATATATATATATATATATATATATATATATATATAAAATATATATATATAGAATCAGAATCTTTGACAGTCTATCATGAAGACAAGGATAAAAGTGATGCTGGTGCCTTCATGCAGTGTGCACACAATCCTAGTGTAACCCTCCACCAGATGTGCCCTCACCTTAAGGGCTTTGTATAAAAGCCTGTAATTAATGTTAACAGCTTAAGAGATCCTCTGTGATTCCTCCATCCTGTGGTAACTATTTGGCTCGAATTACGGATCAAGAACAACTCCTTCCTCCTGGTTACCAGCGACCCCCTCTCAGATATGTCACATGTAGATAGAACAGAGGCTTACAACAGTGTGATACCATTTTTAAAAAGATTTATTACAACTTAAACTCCACAAGAATTACAGTCACATTTCATAATAAAAAACACGCCTTAGTAAACTCATGTGTGATGGGGTGATGGTGTCACCTGAAACCGAATCTACAGCCCCGGTCAGCGGCATTCACCCCGTCGTAAGCCTGTGCTCCAGAACACTTCATGATTCCTTTCACGCCGATCAAGCTCCTCCTCCCAATGTACCTTCACCTGGCTTCTTTTTTTTTTCTGGTGCTCTTAGGATGTGGGCGGACCCTTGGAATTCTCACTAGCAAAGTGTGACTGTTGGTCCTGCATTCTATGTAATTACGTCAGAATGTCTGCAACAGGCTTTTAACCTGCATAGTGTGGGGGTCTTGTGTAGGTAAATTATACCTCAGTCTGAAGTGGGGCTTTAATTTAATGGACACCTGATCGGATAGGTGAGGAGGATTCTGGGAATATCATTTGATTTTACTATTTGTGTTCAGATCTAGAGTTTTCCTCCTGTGAAGTCTGGAGATCATATGACCATCACATTGCCTCCACCTCCCTCCCTGATAGAATAGAGAAATACAAAGAAGATTCTAGAAGTCCCCAGAGAGATGATGGAGGAGAGGTGAGGAGGATTCTGGGAATTCTGGGACATTATCCAGTAACAGACAAGGGATGTGTCTGGATGGTGACTGTATCATTGTGTGTGTCAGGTTCCTATAAGGTGTCAGGATGTCACTGTCTATTTCTCCATGGAGGAGTGGGAGTATTTAGAAGGACACAAGGATCTCTACAAGGACGTCATGATGGACAATCAGCCGCCCCTCACATCACCGGGTAAGAGGAGACTTTATTGTAAAGGAGAGAGCAGTATGGAGGCTCCACCTAGATCCCCCATCATCTGATAAACACATAGAAACAATGTATTCAGTCAGTGTGTGTGTTTCCTACAGATGGATCCAGTAATGGGAACCCACCAGAGAGATGTCCCCGTCCTCTGTATTCCCGGGATTCCACACAGGAAGATCACACCATCCCTCACCATCATCGGGTAGATGAGGAACAATCACTGATAGTATCATTAGGATCTGTACATTATCTGCATTGTTACCATTGATGTCATTTTTATTCTATATTCAGAGTGGAAACCTGAGAGATTCTAAAGCTGAAGTTAAAGAAGAGATAAAAGAGGAGGAGGATGATGAGGATGGGGTGATGGAGGAGTCAGAGTCTCTAAAAGAACACAAAGATCTGTACCAGGACACCATGGTGGAGTCATCCAGCTACAGAAACCCACCAGAGAGATGTCCCCGTCCTCTGTATTCCCGGGATTCCACACAGGAAGGTCACACCATCCCCCACCATCATCAGGTAGATGATTGACAATTATTGGTAGTTCTGATTTATACACAGATTATACACTGATTGTTACAATAAATGTTTTATTATATATTCAGAGTGGAAACCTCTGGGATGATAATATTGTTGTTAAAGAAGAGTATAAAGAGGAGGATGAGGAGTATGGAGTGATGGAGGAGTTTTCAGAAGGACACAAGGATATGATGGAGCCACCTAATACCAGGAACCCACCAGAGAGATGTCCCCGTCCTCTGTATTCCCGGGATTCCACACAGGAAGATCACACCATCCCTCACTGTTACAAGGTTGGTGGGACGGAGCATCTAGAACATGGACTCCTAGAGATGATGTGTGAATTTTTTATGTGATGTCATAATAATAAATCTTATATTTTACAGATGATATTCTCTCTCATTTTCTGGCTTTAGAGTGGAGATCCAATCGATATAGAATTTGAGGTTAAAGCAGAAGAAGAAGAGAGGTATGTGAGGGATGATCAGCAGTCTATGGAGGAGGATGGGATAACGAGGACATTTATAGAGGAGGAGACTCTTACAGAGATCAGCACAGGTGGGTCATTAACACTAAATACATTCCTCCACCCATACTGCCCACTGATTGGTCCAGAGTAGGGCAATGACTGGTTGATAATTTCCCTTCTCTATGTTGCAAAAACAATTTATGTATCTAGACTGGATTCATGGAGGTTCCTGGGATTCAGCTGGCAGCAAAAATGGGATTTTTATATACAGCTTACCTGTAAAATCCTTTTCTTGAGAGTACATCACGGGACACAGGAGCTTCATTACATAGTGGGTTATATAGGCACCTCTGGTGATTGGACACTGGTTGACCCTAATTAAAGAGAATTCCTCCCCTATATAACCCCTCCCATTTGGGAGGCACCTCAGTTTTGTAGCAAAGCAATAAGAAACCACGTAAAACCCAAGAGGGGCGGGAGCCCTGTGTCCCGTGATGTACTCTCAAGAAAAGGATTTTACAGGTAAGCTGTATATAAAAATCCCATTTTCTTGATCATACATCACGGGACACAGGAGCTTCATTACATAGTGGGATGTCCCATAGCAATGCTCAGGTTGAGGGGAGGGAGACACAGATCACAAATATAGACCGCCAGGGACCGGAGGATCTAAACTGCAGCCTGCAGTACACTGCGCCCAAAGGCGATATCCTCTTGCCCTCTGACATCCACCTGATAGAATCTGGTGAATGTGTGGACTGATGACCAAGTCGCAGCCTTACAGATCTGAGCCAGGGAGGCCTGGTGATGCACTGCCCAAGAGGCACTGACAGCCCTAGTAGAGTGCACTTTCACCTGAAAAGGAGGAATCTTCCCCTTTAAGCTATAGGCCTGAGAAATAACCTGTCTGATCCACCTTGAGAGAGTGGATTTTGACGCTGCCTGACCCCTTCTAGGGCCTTCTGGCAGAATAAACAAACAGTCAGTTTTTCTTATCTGAGCAGTTGCTTGAAGATAAAGACTGATTGCTCTAACCACATCTAAAGTGTGTAAGGACTCTTCCTCTATGGACTGAGGATTTGGAAAAAAGGATGGTAGGATTATATCCTGATTCAGATGGAAACCTGAAACCACCTTAGGTAGAAAGGACCCGTTGGGACGCATAACCACCCGGTCCTTATGGATAATTAAATAGGGCTCTTTACAGGAAAGAGCTGCCAATTCTGATACCCTTCTAGCCGTGGATATGGCTACTAGGAAGACCAGCTTCTTTGTCAAGAGAGCTAAAGAAGCCAGATGCAGAGGTTCAAATGGTTGGGCCTCTAAGGCCGAGAGAACCAAATTCAGATCCCATGGGCATACCGGAGGTTTGACTGGCGGTTTTATCCGCATAGGCCCCTGGATAAAAGCCCGTACTAGGGAGTGTGATGCAAGAGGTCTTTGAAAAAAGACCGATAGGGCCGAAATCTGCACCTTGATGGTGCTTATGGCCAAATTAATTTCAAGGCCTGATTGGAGAAAGGCCAAGATTCTGCTAATGACATACCTTCTAGGATGCCATCTCCTGGGTTCACACCAGGAAACATATGTCCTCCAGATCTTGTAATAGATACGCCTGGAGGCCGGCTTTCTGGCATTGACCAGAGTGGAAAGGACTGGCCCCGAAAGACCACGGCCTCTCAAAATGTGGGTCTCAGCAGCCAGACCGTCAAATTCAGACTGCGTAAAGCAGGATGGTAAATTGGACCCTGGGAGAGCAGATCTGGCCGGAGAGGGAGGGTCCATGGCCTGCCCACTGCCAGCTTCATGATTTCTGCGAACCATGGTCGCCTGGGCCAAGCCGAGGCCACTAAAAGGACCGACCTCGCCTCCCTCTTGACCCTTCCCAGGAACCGCGATAGCAGCGGGCTCGGGGGGAAGGCATAGATCAGATTGTACTGATCCCAGGGAACCGTCAGAGCATCTGACCCCTGAGCAAGTGCATCTCTTGTCCTTGACACAAAGTTGTCCAGCTTCCTGTTGAATCTGGACGCAAACAGATCCACGTCTGGAGCGCCCCACTTGTAACATATGTCTCGAAACACATCGGGGTGCAGAGCCCATTCTCCTGGGCACAACTGCTGGCGGCTGAGAAAATCCTCCTGCCAATTCTCCACTCCTGGGATGAAGACTGCAGAGAGGCACGGAACATGCTCCTCTGCCCAGACAAGTATGCGATTCACCTCCTTTTGGGCCACCAGACTTCTGGTACCGCCCTGGTGATTGATATAAGCCACTGCGGTGGCATTGTTGGATTGAATCCGAACTGGGAAACCTCGCAGTCTGTGAGACCACTCTATGAGTGCCATGTAAACTGCCCGAATCTCCAAGATATTTATGGGCAGCAGACTTTCGGTCGCAGATTATTTTCCCTGCGAGCATGTTCCCTCCAATACGGCTCCCCAGCCTGTCAGGCTGGCATCCGTTGTGACAATCTTCCATGAGAGGGGAAGAAAAGTTTTGCCTTTCAGCAAATTTCTGGTTTGTAACCACCAGACAAGACTTTTGCGTGCCCGGGGGGATAAACGCATAGGAAGATCCAGGGATTGGGGCTTCCTGTTCCAAATCGCAAGGATGCATCTTTGCAGGGGCCTTGAGTGGAACTGGGCGAATGGGACGGCCTCGAATGAGGCGACCATTTTTCCCAATAGTCTCATACATAAGCGAATGGAGGAAGATCTTCTGCCCAGAATCAGGCGCACCAGATCTATAATGGCCAAGGCCTTTGGCCCTGGAAGGAACACCCTGCCTTGAGCGGTGTCGATAATCAGACCCAGGTAATCCAACCTGGTGGTCGGTTGCAAGGACGACTTTTCTAGGTTTATAATCCAACCTAGGCGCCCCAGATGTTCTAGCGTTCTGGTGACGCTGCGACTCAGGCACACTGCGGTTCTCTCTACGAGAAGCAAGTCGTCTAGGTAAGCCATGACGGCTATGCCCTGAACTCTTAAGATTGCTAAGAGAGGGTCTAGAATCTTTGTGAAGACTCGGGGGGCCGTAGCTAGGCCGAACGGCAGGGCCACAAATTGAAAATGGCGCTGCTCTACCGCGAACCTTAGAAACTTCTGGTGTGCGGGAAAAATTGGCACATGGAGATATGCATCTGATATCTATTGATGCCATGAATTCTCCTCCTTGCAGGGAGGAGACCACAGTGCGTATTGACTGCATCCGGAAGGTCTGGATGTGTAAAAACCGGTTTAAGTCTTTCAGATCCAAGATAGGTCTGACACTTCCGTTTGGTTTTGGAACGGTGAAGAGATTCGAATAAAAACCTGAACCCTGATCTTTCGGGCTCACTTCTACTATCACACCCTGGGATAGTAACTGATCTAAGGCCAGTAATAGCGGTTTCTGCTTTATCGGATCCTTGGAGATCCTTGACCTTACAAAACGAGAAGGTGGAATCTTCTGAAACTCTAGCCTGTAGCCCAGAGATACCGAAGAGATCACCCATTTGTCCCGAATCTCCTCCCGCCAGGCGCCTGCAAACTGCAGGAGCCTTCCCCCCACTCGGCCGAGCGGGGGCGCCCCTTCACAAGGAGGTCTTGGAGGTCTGCTTGGCAGGCTTTCGCCCCCAAGTCTTTTTCTGTCCCTGGGCTCGGCCCTGAGGCTTTCTAGCAGCGGAGGGCTGGGAAGGCCGTCGCCACTGTTTAGAGCTTGATGCTTCGGGAGAGAGAGTCTGAATGAAGGACGTTTACTCTTTTTGACTGGAAGGAGTGTAGATTTACCTCCCGAAATATTTTGGACGAATTTATCTAATTCTTCCCCAAACAAACGCTCCCCTTTAAACGGGAACCCAGCCAAATGCTTCTTGCATGACATCTCAGCAGCCCAATTCTTTAGCCATAGAGCCCTACGCATGTGTACCAACATGAGGGACAAACGTGATGCTTGTTGGACAGAATCCAAAATCGCATCAATTATGAAACATAAGATGTGAGGCATCTCTGCATATTTCTCTACTTCCTCACTGGGGAGGAGTTCAAACATTTGTTTAACCTGTTCCTTAAGGAACTGACACAACCCCACGGCTGCGACTGTAGGTTGCACCACAGCGCCGGCCATGGAAAAGGAGGCTTTTAACAAGGTTTCCAGCCTTTTGTCAGCTGGATCCTTAAATACCTGCGCATTATCCAAAGGACAAGTTAGGTTTTTATTCACACAAGAGATAGCCGCATCGACAGATGGGGCCCCCCATTTCTTGGTGAAGCTTTCCTCCATAGGATAATACATAGAAAACCTCTTTGGAGGAGTAAACAGTTTATCGGGATGTCCCCAGTCCTCATACATCAAGTCACCCATTAAAGGATGAATTGGGAAGGAACAAGCAGTCTGTGGGGCTTTCCTGACTCCCAGGGAAGAGACCGAGGATGTAGCGACTTCAGCGGCCGGCATTCTGAACGTGATACGCACCAATTCAGTATAATACTGCACCTGCTTTCTGAGTGCCTGGGAGGAGGGGACCAACTCCTCTTCCTCTGACTCATCCGACTGCTCATGATCCCTATCCAAAGATAGGGATCTCTCCTCATTTTCAGAACAACTGTCTGAGAGAGGGATTTCAGCAGAGGGAGGGGATCTACCCCTTTTCTTGCTATCTTTTAGGGAAGCAGAAATAAAATTCATTATCCTCTCTTCAAAACCCTCCAATGTAGCCCTAAGGGAGTCCTCAGTGACATAGACCGGGGCTGCGACATTAGGAGAGGCTGCAAAGCCTGAAAGGGGCACTGACTCGTCTTGAGATGCAGGCTCCAGTCTTGCAGAGGGGGATGGTAATTTGCATGCACTTTTGGAACCCCTGGACCTAGGCGGTGACTTGCCAGTGCTTTTATTACCTGCCCCTGAAACCCTCTTACGAGGAGACATAGTACTGAGCTACAAAGCAGAGGTACTAGTACAAATGCAATCACTGTTGCGCTTAAAGTCTCACGATAAATCAATATCTGCTTAACTGCACAACCTGATGCTGAGTAAATGTCTTAAGGTTTGCCTGGATCCAATCCCACGGATGCTTACAGCCCACAGCTCCTGTGTCTCCAGTTACAGTCCCCTGACGCTCTGGGCTTTTTAAAACGGCCGTTTGGCGCCTGCACTACAGCATTGAGTACACTAATCGTGCACAGCTGGCAACCACACCCCCCCCCCTCCTCCATTAGGCCGGGAGCGCGCCCGGCGCGCGTGCACGAGGACCGCGGGATCCGGGGGGGGAAGGAGAACCCAAAGGGAGCAACGTGGGACCCCTGGACCTGCATGGGACCCCTTTTTACCTTAACTGTGGCAGGAACTGTAATGCCCCGTACACACGAGCGGACTTTTCGACATCCAAACTCCGACGGACTGAGTCCGTCAGACTATCCGATCGTGTGTGGGCTGCAACGGACTTTAGCTTCGCTAAAGTCTGACGGACTTTAGAAATGAAGCATGCTTCAAATTTTCCCGACGGAACTCCGCCGGACCCGGTCCCCTTCGAAAAGTTCGCTCGTGTGTGTGCTACTCCGACGGACTAAAACCGACGCTAGGGCAGCTATTGGCTACTGTCTATGAACTTCCTACGTCGAATCCAGTCGTACGTCATCACGTTCGACTCCGTCGGAGTTTGGTGTGATGGTGTGTGGTCAAGTCCGTTCGGTCGAAAAGTCCGCCAGAACTCCGTCGGAACTCCGTCGGAACTCCGGCGGAACTCCTTTGGAGGTCTGTCAGACTTAATCCCTCTCGTGTGTACGGGGCATAAGGGAGACGTGAGTAGCTGGAGAACCAGGCTTTCACTGAGCGTGTTTGTATTGAAAGGCATGTAAGTATGCATCAGGCTGCTCTTACTCCCTCAAGTGGTGGAAACCAGGTAAGACATACAACTACTCACAATGAAGAAATCCATTCATATATTTAAAATATATAGGATGACTTCCCTTACCTGTTCCCCGCCGCAGGAATTGCTGATCTCAGACCAATTCCAGCCTTCACCCATCACGGCGGGTATTGTTAGCCAACCTTCAGGCGTATCTGGGGTTCTTACGAAAAGATCCTCCTACCTGGGCCATGTAAAAAGCTCTGCCAGAAACTTACGGGCGCCCTGAGTCAACAGTACCGCAAGTCTGGTTGTCCCAGAGCCCAGTCTTCCAATGGAGAGGGCTTACAGGCAGAACCTCGTTTCTTCGGCAGATGAGGCCCGGGTACCATACCAGCTTGGGAGTCAAATATCGGCCCGAGGTATGGATCCGGTTTGTTGTAGCCCTTCGGCCCTCGCCGGGACCCGCATAGAGCTAAGTTTTACGTGACCATCGACCAGACGCTGGCGAAAAAACTGAGGTGCCTCCCAAATGGGAGGGGTTATATAGGGGAGGAATTCTCTTTAATTAGGGTCAACCAGTGTCCAATCACCAGAGGTGCCTATATAACCCACTATGTAATGAAGCTCCTGTGTCCCGTGATGTATGATCAAGAAATGTTGATTTTCACCTTAAATGTTGCTCTACCTAGGTACCTTGGGCATGTGCTTTGGGTCTTCTGCATCATGCCCAGGTCTAGCATGATGTCTGACAGAACAATCCCCCCAGGGTTACTTGTTCTGTTATCTGCTGGCTGTGCCGGGTGGAGGGATATGTCTGTATAGTCTCAGACCCAAGGCACTGAGTGCAGTCTCAGGAGATGGGAGGCAGCGGTGTGGGACCTCTGCAACTTGTCTCATGTAAACATTTAATCTTCCACTGATTACTGAATACCAATATTATGAGTCCCGACCCTTACATTATATAATTTATATTGTATATTACATCATTCTGATACTATATAGTCCTATCTGTTGTATCTTATACAATATTATTATACACAATTTATATAGGGCCAACCGTTTACGCAGCACTTTACAATGTAGAGGGGGGACAGCACAATTACAGGACAGTTCAATACAGAAGGTACAGGAGGGCCCGGCTCATAGAGCTTACATTCTAAAGGGGAGGGGGGTGGTGGTACAAAAGGTAATAGATGCGGGGAATGATTTGATGGGGGTGGCTCAGGGACAGTTGTTAGGTGGTTGTGGGATAGGCTTCCCTGAATAAGCAAATTTTAAGGGATCTCCTAAAGGTGGACAGGTTAAGGGCTGATCGGATATACCGGGGCAGGGAATTCCAGAGGATGGGAGAGGCTCTGGAGAAGTCCTGAAGTCGATTATGGGAGGAGGTAACAAGGGCGCTAGAGAGCAGGAGGTCCTGGGAGGAGCGGAGGGGACGATTTGGGCGATATCTGCAGATGAGGTTGGTGTACAATATGTTGTACATTACATAGACCTGACTTCTGCTCTCTCCCCTCTACCCACTGCTATATATACACATAATATGTATTCTCTTTTGTTATATCCATTTTCTACCAGCTGGACATTTTATATCTGATGATTTGATTGGAGCACAGACTTTTACATGTTGATAATAATGTGATAACATCCTCAAGCTTTGGAACCTTAAACATAAAGTGATAATGAGGGAGGAGTCAATAACCCAATGATGGGGGTCTTCAGGATCAGTCCAGTCTTCATCTTGGTTATTCCCCCCCCCATCCTCACTCTCTGACCTCTGGTGGGGCTCAGCCCGCTGTTATTCATGACTAAATCATGGACTAAATAAGGAAGTGCAGGACTTCTTGTGTTGGGAAGATGGCAATGAGTGATAGAGGGGGAGGGGACACTCGTCCTATAATCCCCTCATCACTGTCACTCCTATAAAAGACAGTTCTCGTTGTTTCCTCCCTCTCTGACTAAGGTCCATGAATAAAGAAATGATCTGGTAGGAGATCAGAGGACCCATTTACTAGTTACCTTGAGGGGGGAATTGTAAGATCCCCAGAGACAAAGCTGCCTGATGTGGGCGGAGTCCTGGTTTAGGGGAACCAATCAGCTCACGTCTAGTAATAATCTTTGTATTTGTATTTTAGTAGATGGACGGGAGATGAGGAAAACCTCAGAGGATTGTCTCACTTTGTCTCCAGACTGTAAAGTAGAAGATGAGGACATCACACAGTATAGTCCAGGAGAAAACCCGACTACCTCAAATGTCCATCCGGCACCACACAGTGTAGATGGACCATCGTATTCCTCTTATACTGAGGAACCTCAGACTGTGAGGGACGGGGCCGTCCTTCCAACAGAGAAGAGCTTTTCCTGTACTGAGTGCGGGAAGTGTTTTGATTCTAAATCCAATCTTAATATTCATAAAAGATCTCACACAGTGGAGAAGCCGTATTCCTGTCCTGAGTGCGGCAAACGTTTTTCAGTGAAGTCCACTCTTTACAGACATCAGAGATCTCACGCGGGGGAGAAGCCTTATTTTTGTCCTGAGTGCGGAAAATGTTTTTCACGGAAAGCTAGTCTTTTCACACATCAGAGATCTCACACTGGACAGAAACCGTATTCCTGTCCTGAGTGTGGGAAATGTTTTTCAGATAAGTCCAATCTTTCCACACATCAGCGATCTCACACGGGGGAGAAGCCGTATTCCTGTCTTGAGTGCGGGAAATGTTTTACACAGATGTCCCATCTTTACACACATCAGAGATCTCACACAGGAGAGAAGCCGTATTCCTGTCCTGAGTGCGGGAACTGTTTTTCAGTGAAGTCCCATCTTGACAGACATCAGAGATCTCACACAGGGGAGAAGCCGTATTTTTGTCCTGAGTGCGGGAAATGTTTTTCGCGGAAGGGCAGTCTTTTCACACATCAGAGATCTCACACAGGGCAGACACCGTATTCCTGTCCTGAGTGCGGGAAATGTTTTTCAGATAAGTCCATTCTTTCCACACATCAGAGATCTCACACGGGGGAGAAGCCGTATTCCTGCCCTGAGTGCGGGAAATGTTTTTCACAGATCTCACATCTTTACACACATCAGAGATCTCACACAGGGGAGAAGCCATATTCTTGTTCTGAGTGCGGGAAATCTTTTTCACAGATGTCCCATCTTTACACACATCAGAGATCTCACACAGGGGAGAAGCCGTATTCCTGTTCTGAGTGCGGGAAATCTTTTTCACGGATGTATGTTCTTTACAAACATCAGAGATCCCACACAGGGGAGAAACCTTATGCCTGTCCTGAGTGTGGGAAGTGTTTTTCACAGAAGTCCCATCTTAACAAACATCATAAATCTCACACAGGGAAGAAGCCACATTCCTGTCTTGAGTGAGAGAATTACTGAGTCTGAGCACTGAAGTCCTGTCTTCCTGTACATCAGGAATCCCACACAACCCTCAAGGTGTATTAGTGTCTTGAGTGTGGGAAATGTCTTCTATATGAATGTTGCTGGACATCACAGCTCTCATGTGGGGAAGAAGCACACCCTGATATACACCTCAGATATACTCCATGGCTGATCTTCATCATGAAAATTCATAAGGAGATGAGAGATCACCAAAGACATGGATGAAGTGTTGTACTGTGTTGGCGATTGATAGCAGTAGAAAAATAAAAATGGAGTCATTACCTTTCATTGGCTGAGTACATTTTGTGAACCATTAATGGATCTTTTTAATCAATCACTTCTAACAGGAGAAGTTCCCCATGGTTGGCGGACACCTAATATCATAGCTATCCACGAGAAGGGCAGCAAGGTAGAAGCTGGGAATTACAAGATAGTGAGTTTAACATCTGTTGTAGTCAGGGCCGGGGGGGACAAGGGGTGGGCAGGAGAGGTGACTACCCTGGGCACATTTTTATACTGCAGGGATGAGGGTGCCACCACTCTGACTATGTGGCTGACAGGAGTAGTGACAGCAGCATCAACACTCCCCAGCCAAGTGCTGGGAGTAGCAGGGAGAGCATCAGAGATCTGGAAGGCTGTGCTCTCTCTCTTCTCCTCCTGTATAGGGATGAGCTTCAAGTTCGATTTGAACTCATGTTCGAATCGAACATTGCCTGTTCACCGAACAGCGAACAATTTGCGGTGTTCGCGGCAAATTCAAAAAGCCGCGGAACACCCTGTACAAGTCTATGGGAGAAATCTAAAGTGCTCATTTTAAAGGCTTATATACAAGTTATTGTCCTAAAAAGTGTTTGGGGACCCGGGTCCTGCCCCAGGGCACATGTATCAATGCAAAAAAAAGTTTTAAAAACTGACGTTTTTTCGGGAGCAGTGATTTTAACTTTCAATGAGTGTTCTCTGTATTACGGGGAGCTGACAATACATTATAGCCGCGAGTGATTTTAAATTACTTTTCTCTAGTCGTCTGTCCAGGACAGCACTAGAGAGATAGGCTCCACCTCCAGATGCAGGAAACACAAACCAGATCTTTAAAGGGCGGTCTCCGTCCCTTCCCCTTCAGTCTTTGTGTTTCCTCCACCGGAGGAGGAGGCTGGATCAGGAGCTCTCCTTCCCCTGACGGTGGGATTGGCCATAAGAGACGGGGAAGGAGTTCTGGGTACCTGTTGTTGGTAACAGACATCTGAAGTCCTCCGGTTCGGGTTGACAGCAGCTACGAACCGGCGTTCTCCTTCTGAAGCCCGGGGAGGGCTGTCGTTTCCCCGCCTGATGATAGGTTCAAAATTGGGCGCGAAGACAGGCGGGGGGCGGGCACAGGCATTGAGTTCCGGCCTGTGGAACGCAGGAGGAGGATAGAGGACTTCCGGCAATCCACTTCGGGCTCTGGGTCGCACGGCGAGCGTGGACGTTCGGGACCTTGGCGGGTATTTTAAAAACAAGAAAAAAGTAGAAAATCTGCGCTTAGTAAAAATATTAAATTAAAAATCAGCAGCTGAACACTATAACCAGGATACTAGGCACAATGAAACAGAAAAAATAAAAGTGCAGCGCTTAACCTCTAAAAATAAATGTGACTTAATAAGAAAATTTATAAATTTTGGTAAAAAACCTAAATAATGGGAATCTAAATATTGTGAATCTAAATAGTGTGAAAATCATTAGTGAAAAATGGGCAGAACATTGTGCTGGGTTATAGGGTTAACCTTAGCAACAGCAACAGCAGTAAGGAATCAGATACTCACTCACTGATTCAGGGATGTGTTGGAGAAGGTGGATCCTCACATTCAGTTTGTCTAAGGGTACAATGGCTACCTGACATCAAGAAGGCTTGTGAGAGGATCAGAGCGGATTTGGTGACTACGAGACATTCGAAGGAGTGGGTTGTCTTCCGGCTTCCTGTATCGAAACTCCTACGTATTCGTATCCGCGCAAGACCGGCTCACGAGAGGATCCGAGCTGATTCGGTGATTACGAGACATCTGAAGGAGTGGGTCGTTTTCCGATTTTCCGCATCGAAGCGTCTAAGTGTCCGTATCTGCGTATACCGACCGGTGATCTGGTAAGCCTCCATTCACTATTGATTTACAGCGGTGAAGGGTCCACGTGGTCAAGTACTATGTTTGTTTGAACAAACAAGATCAACTACACTTTTGTTGTACATTCACATGGGACATTATCTACACTGTGTTGCACTATTATACATCTCTTGATTCTTTCATTTTTGGTTTTTGTTTTTCAAATTTATTGGACATCTGAGTTACAGACAAATGTTTTTTATTGGCTATTTTAAAAAGCCCCAGCCACATAACGTTCGTGCTGTATCTCTAACAAAGGGAAAAGCCTCCAGGCGGTTAGGCAAGATTCCGATCGGATATGGATGCAGTGGAGAGTGGCAGTGGAGCCGAACCAGCTCAGGTAGGCAAACACAGAGGTGTCTTGTACCTACAGGGCTGGGAGAGAGGGGGGGGGGGAGAGATGGACTAATCAATGCAAAGGCATTCTGAAATGGTCCAGGTGTGTTTTTCCTCCCTCCCTCTCTAACAGAATCCGGACTAAAGAGTCTTTCGAATCCTGTTAGCGGTTGGTGGGGTGCACATAGGTGTTTGGTGAAGGCGTCCTATTTTTGCTAAGGTTTCGCTGACGTTAGCTTGTCTCTTTTTCCCTTCCTTCTTCTCTCCTTCTCTTGCCTTAGGCTCTGCCCAAAGGACCAGAGAGGTCAGGGGGGAAGAAGAGATGTCCTTCATGTATGAGTAAATTAAAAGAAGGATGGTCTAAGCCCCTTTGCAAACCATGCATAGACAAATTGGTCTATAAGGAACCTACGGGAGCTTGTAAGGATTTGATTTCTGGAGTACAGAAAGAAATGGAGTCCATCAAAGCGATGTTAGTGAACCTTGAAACCCCAAAACCAGCCGCAGTTCCCCCTGCTTCCACCCCAGTGGAAGGTGACGAATCAGGGGAAGAGGAATTAGATTCTCTGGATGGCCTAAGTGAGGCGGCATCATCCAGAGATGTTCCTGTTCAAGGGACAAGCTCTCCCAGATACAGGCTCTCACTCGAGGAGGTTGATGCCTTACTGGGGGTGATTTATGAGACGCTTGAAATTAGAGAAGAGCCAGCCTCCCTGTCCTTGCATGACCGGATGTATCAGACCCTAAAGACAGATTCAGTTAGGGTCTTTCCGGTTCATAGCACACTGATAGATTCCAACAAGAAAGAGTGGGAGGAGCCAGAGAAAAAGCAATTTTTTCCTAAAAGTATGAAGCGGAGATTCCCCTTCAGCGAGGACCCCTCTTGTGTTTGGAACAAAGTGCCCAAGGTAGACGCAGCTTTTTCCCAGTGTGCAAAATCAACAGACCTCGCCTTTGAGGACATGGGTGTTCTTAAGGAACCCATGGATAAAAGGATGGAGGTGCTGCTGAAGAGGTCATGGGAAGTAACCATGACTAATTTAAAACCTGCAATGGCCATGACAATAGTGGCTCGCAACTTGGAGGTCTGGCTGGAACAATTACAAGGCCATTTGGAAGGGGAGACCTCCAGAAAGGAAATCCTGGATTCCCTTCCTATGCTACATAAAGCAGCAGGCTATATAGCAGATGCCTCTGCGGAGTCTGTTAAATTGTCAGCCAGGACCGCTGCCCTCGTAAATTCATCTCGCAGGGCACTTTGGTTGAAGTCTTGGTCAGGAGACTCGGCCTCAAAAGTGAGGTTATGTGGCATCCCCTTTGAGGGAGACCTCTTGTTCGGACAGGATCTTGAGAAAGTCCTGGACCGTACTGCGGACAAGAAGAAGGCCTTTCCTGTCAAACCCAAAAAGACTACAGGTAAACGCTTTTTTCGTCCTCAAAGGCAGGGACAGTCACAAGGACAGACCTCTAAGGAGTCAACCCCTAAGAAACAGTGGGTGGGAGGAAAACAGAAAGGCAATCTCTTTTCCTCCTCTAAAAAAAACACTAAATCCCAGTGACTTGGTTCCTGTGGGGGGAAGACTGGGGCAGTTCCTCCCACAGTGGAAAAACACTACCCCAAATACTTTTATTCTGAGGATCATCAGGGAGGGTTACAAAATACAGTTCAAGCACACCCCACCTACAAGGATGTGTCTGACCAAGCCTCCCAAGGATCCCCAGAAAGCGACAGCTTTGCTGTCGCAAATTGGCGATTTAATAGACCAGAGGGTTCTAGTGCCAGTCCTGTCACAAGAAATAAGCCACGGTTTCTATTCGCACGTGTTTGTAGTGAAGAAACCGTCAGGCAAATTCCGGTTGATTTTGAATCTGAAGTTACTGAACAAGTGGGTAACTTACAAGAAATTCCGGATGGAAACAATTTGTACAGTGAGATCAGTACTCCCTCCAAGTTTCATGGCCTCTCTCGATCTAAGGGACGCGTATCTACACATCCCGATTCGAGAAGACTCTCAAAAGTATTTGAGGATAGCGATTCTTTGGGGAAGTCAGATTCGATACCTCCAATTCAGGGCTCTGCCATTCGGTCTGTCTTCTTCCCCCAGGATATTTACCAAGGTCCTGGCAGAAGCGTTGGCTCCCCTAAGGTTGAAAGGGATCGCTGTCATACCATACTTGGACGACCTTTTATTCTTCGCCCCCTCAAAGCTCCAACTGCAGGGAGATCTGAGGGTAGCCATCTCTTGCCTAAAAAGGCTGGGGTGGTTGGTAAACGAAGAAAAGTCGCACTTGATACCAACACAGGCCATACAGTATCTAGGTTTTCTGGTGGATTCAGTGTCACAGAAAGTCTTCCTCACAGGGGAAAAAGTAGAAAAGGTGAAAGAGATGGTAACCTTTTTGCAGTCCAATCGGACAATTTCCATCCGATCAGCTATGGCAGGGTTGGGCCTGTTAGTAGCAACAATCCCTGCAGTTCCCTGGGCAAGAGCTCATTTCAGGTGCCTTCAGGCCAATATTCTGAGCAGCTGGGACGGGACACAAGAATCCCTGGACGGGACTATCCATCTATCCTCAAAGACCAGAAGGTCTCTTTGGTGGTGGAAGAGGGAGGAGAACCTAGTACGGGGTCTATGGTGGTCTCCTCCAGTGTCTGTTCGCATTACCACGGATGCCAGTGCTTGGGGCTGGGGGGCCCATTTGGGGTCGAAAGTAGCCCAAGGATGCTGGGGGAAGACACAGTCCCAGAGGTCGGCCAATTGGAGGGAGTTGCAGGCAATCTGGGAAGCCTTAAGGGCGTTTGCCAGGGATCTGAAGGACCACCATGTACAGGTCCTCTCGGACAGTATAGTGGCGGTTTCCTACCTAAACAAGCAGGGAGGAACCAGATGCCCGTCCTTGATCAAGCTAACAAGTACGATCATGCATTGGGCAGAAGAAAACCTAAAATCGGTTTCAGCGGTCCATCTAAAGGGGGTGGACAACCACCTGGCAGACTTTCTGAGTCGACACCGGGTGTACGAATCAGAATGGTCACTGAACAGGGACAGTTTCCAGCTGATAGTGCGCAAATGGGATCTTCTGGAGGTGGACTTGTTCGCCAGGAAAGCGAACACCCAGGTCCCAGTATACTTCTCCCTAGAGAGGGAGGCAGGAGCAAAAGGGATAGACGCTTTGGCACAAAACTGGGCGTTTCGCACTTGCTACGCCTTCCCCCCCATTCAAGCTAATTCCTCTAGTCCTGAGGAAATTTTTGCAGGAGCGGACCACATTGATACTGGTGGTTCCGTATTGGCCGAAGAGACCGTGGTTCTCAATGCTGCTGGGCCTGACAGACGAGCCTCCCCTCATACTGCCCGAGAGAGAGGATCTGCTGTCCCAGGGTCCAGTTCTGTTGCCAGAAATACAGACCCTAAAGTTATCGGCCTGGCGTCTGAAGAGAGTCTCTTGAAGTCTAAGGGGCTCTCGGATAGGGTAATTAAAACACTCCTTTCTAGTAGAAAGAAGGTAACCCAAGCAATTTATGTTAAGTATTGGAAGGTTTTTTGTTCATGGTTGGACACTAAAAAGGTGTCTATAAGTATCCTGACAGTCTTGGAGTTTTTACAAGACGGTGTGGATAAGGGACTGGCCATTAGTACCTTAAAGGTACAAATTGCGGCCCTGTCTGTTTTTTTGGATCAACCTCTGGCAGTAGACCCGCTAGTCAGCAGGTTCTTTAAGGGGTTGACCAGGATTAAACCTGTTCCTTTCAAAATTTTACCCAAATGGGACCTGTCAATTGTGTTACAGGGATGGGTAAAAAAAGTCTCGGGAAGAAGAACTTTCCTTGAAATGGATCACGCTTAAAACTGTGTTCCTAGTGGCTATTTCCACAGCCAGACGTATTAGCGAGCTTCAGGCACTTTCGGTGAAAGAGCCGTTTTTACAAATTTTTGAAGATAGGATGGTGTTGCGCACAGATCCTGGGTTTTTGCCCAAAGTAGTGACAAAGTTCCACAGAACACAGGAAATTGTTTTACCTTCATTCTGTGGGTCTCCCACTAATCCTAAGGAGGTAGAGTTTAACCAACTGGACGTGAGAGCCTGTGTCTTACAGTATCTGGAGATGTCAAAAAGCATTAGAAAATCAGATGCATTATTTGTTTTACATGCGGGTAAAAAAATTGGGGTCACAAGCTTCAAAAAATACAATTGCAAGGTGGATCAAACAAGCTATTGTAGAAGCCTACAAAGGAATGAAAATGGAATGTCCTTTTTCCCCCATGGCTCACTCCACACGGGCGCTATCGACCTCATGGGCAGAGCGAGCTGGAGTAACACCAGAACAAATTTGTCGAGCAGCAACTTGGTCAAGCTACTCAACGTTTATGAAGCATTACAGATTGGACCTTATCTCAGCGCAAGACCAGGCGTTTGGGAGAAAGGTCCTTCAAGCGGTAGTCCCCCCCTAATCTGGTAAGTTCTCGTTGATCCTCTCTAGTGCTGTCCTGGACAGACGACTAGAGAAAACGAGAGTTAGACTTACCGGTAACTCTGTTTCTAGGAGTCGTCCAGGACAGCATGGATTCCCTCCCTATATGCTGTTATAATGCTAGACAAGTGTTTTTGTCGTTACAGAAGCCGTTTCCGGGGAAGTTCTCGTTTACAAGACTGAAGGGGAAGGGACGGAGACCGCCCTTTAAAGATCTGGTTTGTGTTTTCTGCCTCTGGAGGTGGAGCCTATCTCTCTAGTGCTGTCCTGGACGACTCCTAGAAACAGAGTTACCGTTAAGTCTAACTCTCGTTTTTATCCCTACAGAAATGACACTTTGTGCAGGGACAGTTCTAAGCATGGGAAACATGCGCCCCTTTACAGGCATACTATAGACACCCCCAGGTAAAAAAAATTTAAGGAATATTACACTTTTATTGATTCACTTTAAGCATTATTAAAATCACTGCTCCCGAAAAAACTTCAGTTTTTAAAACTTTTTTTTGCATTGATCCATGTCCCCTGTGGCAGGACCCAGGTCCCCAAACACTTTTTAGGACAATGACTTGCATATTAGCCTTTAAAATTAGCACTTTTGATTTTGAATGTTCGAGTCCCATAGACTTTAATAGGGTTCTAAAGTTCACACGAAGTTTAGGTCTGTTCGCAGGTTCTGGTGCGAACCGAACCGGGGGGTGTTCGGCTCATCCTTACTCCTGTATTCAGAAGCCAGCATTGGTAATAGGAATACAGGAGCTGTACTGGAAGGAGGGGGTGAGCACAGTCCAGTGCTAGAGCATGAGAGGAAATGGGGAGGGGTGGGGCGTTATTCTCTCTCCCTCTAGCTCCTCCCTCCTGTCAGTGTCTGTACACACAGCTGCCAGCTTCTATTTACATGAGAGATCGGGACTGTGTGGCATTTGCTTACTCACCCCATCTGCATTATTCTGTTGTTTTACCCCCTGCCCCACCCACCAATTCCCCACCGGCAGCAGAATTTGCAGCGAAGTTCCAATCAATTATTATTATTGTACAGGATTTATATAGCACCAACAGTTTGCGCAGCACTTTACAACATAAAGGGCAACAATACAAGAGGGTTAGGGGGGCCCTGCTCCTGTGAGCTTACAATCTAACAGGGAGGGGCTGGTGAAACAAAAGGTAGTAACTGTGATGGATGAACTGATGAGGGAAGTAGAAGATTTGGCTGTTAGCTGAAGGAAGGATGGGCCTCCCCGAAGAAAAAAAATTTCATGGATTGTCTAAAAGTGGACAGAGTAGGAGATAGAGAGCAGGAGGTCTTGGGAGGAGCAGACGGGACAGTTTGGGTTATATTTGGAGATGTAGTTGCGGGCAGAGTTGTAAATTGGTTTGTATGTTATTGTTAGTGTACTGAATTTTATTTGCTGGGCAGTAGAGGGATTGGCAGAGGGGGTGGAGGATACTGAATGAAGGCCAGTGGAGGGATTGGCAGAGAGGGGAGGAGGATATTAAATGAAGGCCAGTTGAGGGATTGGCTGAGAGGGGTGGAGGATACTGAATAAAGGCCAGTGGAGGGATTGGCAGAGAGGGGTGGAGGATACTGAATGAAGTCCAGTGGAGGGTTTGGCAGAGAGGGGAGGAGGATATTAAATGAAGGCCAGTTGAGGGATTGGCTGAGAGGGGTGGAGGATACTGCATAAAGGCCAGTGGAGGGATTGGCAGAGAGGGGTGGAGGATACTGAATGAAGGTCAGTGGAGGGATTGGCAGAGAGGGGTGGAGGATACTGAATAAAGGCCAGTGGAGGGATTGGCAGAGAGGGGTGGAGGATACTGAATGAAGGCCAGTGGAGGGATTGGCAGAGGGGGTGAAGGACACTGAATGAAGTCCAGTGGAGGGATTGGCAGAGAGGGGTAGAAGATATTAAATGAAGGCCAGTGGAGGATACTGAATAAAGGCCAGTGGAGGGATTGTCAGAGAGGGGTAGAGGATATTAAATGAAGGCCAGTGGAGGGATTGGCAGACAGGGGTAGAGGATATTAAATGAAGGCCAGTGGAGAGATTGGCTGAGAGGGGTGGATGATACTG
Organism: Lithobates pipiens; assembly: GCF_037356315.1. Lineage (NCBI taxonomy): Eukaryota > Metazoa > Chordata > Amphibia > Anura > Ranidae > Lithobates > Lithobates pipiens. Next base: position 627,942,377 of record NW_027507758.1, read on the forward strand.
AATAAAGGCCAGTGGAGGGATTGGCAGAGAGGGGTGGAGGATACTGAATGAAGGCCAGTGGAGGGATTGGCAGAGAGGGGTGGAAGATATTAAATGAAGGCTAGTGGAGGGATTGGCAGAGGGGGGTAGAGGATATTTAATTAAGGCCAGTGGAGGGATTGGCTGAGAGGGGTGGAGGATACTGAATAAAGGCCAGTGGAGGGATTGGTAGAGAGGGGTAGAGGATATTAAATTAAGGCCAGTGGAGGGATTGGCTGAGAGGGGTGGAGGACACTGAAGGCCAGTGGAGGTATTGGCAGAGAGGGGAGGAGGATATTAAATGAAGGCCAGTGGAGGGATTGGCAGAGAGGGGTGAAGGATACCGAATGAAGGTCAGTGGAGGGATTGGCAGAGAGGGGTGAAGGATACTGAATGAAGGTCAGTGGAGGGATTGGCAGAGAGGGGTGAAGGATACTGAATGAAGGCCAGTGGAAGGATTTGCAGAGAGGGGTGGCGTACACTGAACAGGTGGTAAGGTGGATGAGTCTGGCAGCGGCATTCATGATAGACTGAAGAGGGGATAGCCTATGAAGAGGTAGGCCAATGAGGAGGGAGTTACAATAGTCAAGGTGAGAGATAACAAGGGAGTAAATAAGTTGCTTAGTGGTGTCAACAGTTAGAAAGGGACGTGTTTTGGAGATATTACAGAGGTGAAGTCTGCGAGATTTGGACAGTGATTGGATTTGGGGATGAAAGGACAGGTCAGAGTCCAGGATTACACTTAGTACCTTGGCATGAGGGAAGGGACTAATCGTTGTATTATTGATCTTGAAGAAGTCAGGGGAGGGGGCACGGGTCGGAGGAAAAATGATGAGCTCGGTTTTTTGAAAGATTGAATTTGAGGAAGTGGTGTGATATCCATGTTGATATGTCAGTTAGTAATGTGAGAGGAGACTGAAGGAATGAGGTGAGGAGCAGAGAGATAGATTTGTGTGTCATCGGCATAAAGGTGTTAGTGGAAGCCATGAGAGTTTATTAACAGACCAAGGTAAGAGGTGTAAATGGAGAAGAGAAGGGGTCAGAGGACAGAACCTTGAGGTACCCCTAAAGAAAGAGGAAGTGGAGAGGAGGAAATAGAGAGAGAGAGTTATAGGTCACATTGAAGGAGCGCTGTGATAGGTAGGAGGAGAGCCAGGAGAGAGCAGAGTCTTGAAGGCCAAGAAAGTGGAGTTTTTGGAGGGGGTGATCAACGGTATGAAAGGCTCAGAGTGGTCGATTAGTATCATTATGGCATAGTGGTGATTGGTTTTAGCAGTTAGTAGATCATTAGTCAGTAGGGCAGTTTCAGTTGAGTGTATCAAGCGAAAGGAGTCAAGAAGGTTGTTGTCAGTGAGGTAGGAGCTAAGACGGCTGTAGACTAATGCCGCGCACACACGATCGGAAATGCCACCAGCAAAAAACCAATGTGAGCTTTTGGTCGGAAAATGCGACCATGTGTATGTACCATCGGACTTTTGCTGGCGGCTATTTCGGCAGCAAAAGATTGAGAGCAGGTTCTCTATTTTTCTCTAGTTTCTATCGGAAATGCCGTTCGTCTGTATGCAATTCCGACACGCAAAATTCCGACGCATGCTCGGAAACAATTCGACGCATGCTCGGAAGCATTGAACTTAATTTTCTCGGCTCGCTGTAGTGTTGTACGTCACCGCGTTGACAGTCGAAAGTTCAGAGAACTTTTGTATCACCGTGTGTATGTAAGCCAAGCTTGAGCGGAATTCCGTCGAAAAACCATCCAAGATTTTTCTGACGAAAATTCCACTCGTGCTTACGGGGCATAAGCGTTCTAAATGTTTTGACGCAAACGGGAGCAAGGAGATGGGTCTTAAGTTGTTCAGGCTGGTGGAATCCAGTGAGGGATTTTTAAGTATGGGGGTGATCAGGGCATGTTTTAGAAGGGAGGGGAAGTGCCAGTAGAGAGGGAGAGATTGAAGATGCGAGTGAGGGAGCATAAGATAGAAGAAGAGGGTGACCGTAGTAGATGTGAGGGAACAGGATGCAGGGGACAGGTGGTAAGGTGGGCTTCTAAGAAAATTTTAGAGACCACTTTGGTAGTGGCAAGGTCAAAAGAGGAGAGTGTTGAAAGTGGATTAGTACAGGGTATGTTCAGTGGATTAGATATCTGTGCAGTGGAGATGTCCCCACAAATTGCATTAATCTTGTTTTTGAAGTGATTGGCAATCTCCTGAGCATTGAGGGAGTTACTGGGTGGAGATGATGGTGGAGAAAGTAGAGAGTTAAAATGAGAGATGAGACAACGAGGACTGGAGGGAAGAGAATTAATGAGGGTGACAAAGTGGGCTTTGCCCCCTTAATGGCCAGGCCATTTTCCGCGATACAGCACTGCGTCGCTTTAACCAGTTCCCGAACGGCGCACGACGATGTATGTCGGCAGAATGGCACGGGCAGGCAAACTGGCGTACAGGTACGTCCAGTTGAATTTGCCGCCCTGCCATCGCGTACACACCGGTCGGGACCCCCGTGAGTCCGGTCATGAGTCCCGCGGACACGATCGCCCCGGGGATACCCGCGATCGTCTCACAGGGAGATGCTATTGTAAACAGAATCTCCCCGTTCTGCCTAGCAACAAGTGACACTGATCTCTGCTTCCTGTGATTGGAGCAGAGATCAGTGTTCACTAACACACAGCCACACCCCCCACAGTTAGTAACACACCCCTAGGACACACTTAAACCCTACACTGCCACCCCCTGGTAAACCCCTTCACTGCCAGTGTCATTTACACAAGAATCAATGCATTTGTATAGCACGGATTGCTGTATAAATGACAATGGTCCCAAAAATGTGTCAAAAATGTCCGATGAGTCCGCCATAATGTCACAGTCACAATAAAAATCGCTGATCGCCGCCATTACTAGTAAAAAAAAAATATTAATAAAAATGCCATAAAACTATCCTCTATTTTGTAAACGCTATAAATTTTGCGCAAACCAATCAATAATCGCTTATTGCGTTTTCTTTTTTTACCAAAAATATGTAGAAAAATACGTATCGGCCTAAACTGCGGAAAAAAACATTTTTTATATATATTTTTGGGGGATATTTATTATAGCAAAAAGTAAAAAAAAAATTAGTTATTTTCAAAATTGTCGCTCTTTTTTTGTTTATAGCGCAAAAAATAAAAACCACAAAGGTGATCAAATACCACCAAAAGAAAGCTCTATTTCTGGGAAAAAAAGGATGTCAATTTTGTTTGGGAGCCACCTCGCATGGCCGCGCAATTGTCAGTTAAAGCGACGCAGTGCCGAATCGCAAAAAGTGGTCTGGTCATTGGCCTGCAAAATGGTCCAGAGCTGAAAGTGGTTAACTGACAATTGCGAAGTCCTGCGACGCTGTGCCCAAACAAAGTTGACATCCTTTTTTCTCACAAATAGAGCTTTCTTTTGGTGGTATTTGATCACCTCTGCGTTTTTTTTTTTTTTTGCACTATAGACCAAAGGGATCATTTTGAAAAAAAAAACAATATTTTTTTACTCTTTGCTATAATAAATATCCCCCCCGAAAAATGTAAAAAAACTAATTTCTTCATCAGTTTAGGCCAATATGTATTCTTCTACAAATTTTTGGTAAAAGAAAATCCCAATTAGAGTATATTGATTGGTTTGCACAAAAGTTATAGCGTCAACAAAATAGGGGACATATTTATGGCATTTTTATGATTTTTTACTAGTAATGGCGGTCATCTGCGATTTTTAGCATGACTGTGACATTGCAGAAGGCAGATTGGACACTTTTTGGTACTATTGACATTTATACAGCGGAGCTAAAAATAGCCACTGATTACTGTATAAATGTCACTGGCAGGAAGGGGGTTAATACTAACACTAGGGGCGATCAAGAGGTTAAATGTGTTTCCTAGGTGTGTTTCTAACTGGGGGGGATGGGACTGACTGGAGGAGGAGATTGATCGCTGTTCCTAATTACTAGGAACAGACGATCTGTCTCTCCTTCCCTGCAAGAACGGAGATCTGTCTATTTACAATAACAGATCTCCAATCTGTCTCTCTTCCCTTCTTTACCAGGGGGTCCTCTGCTGTCTTCACCATCATTTTCTTCTTGGGGCGAAAGTTCTCCACCAGGATCCAAATACTGCGTAGAATATGACCATCTGGAATTCCCCGATGACCATGAAGTGTGACCACCCATTGACTTCAAAGAGGTGACAAGACATATTCTCCACAAGTCCTCAGATAGGTTGTCTGATCCCTGGATGGGTTCCCCCACAACCTCACAGATGTGAGTCCATGCCCCGTAACGTCTACCGATCTTCTAGAACAATCTCACAACTTCTGGTATTATCACTACACTAAAGCCCCATACACACGATCGGACTTTGTACAAACTTTCCTGTGGATTTTTGTACTGTTGTAAACAGCATCTCCCCGTTCTGCCTAGCAACAAGGGACGCTGATCTCTGCTCCATGTGATTGGAGCAGAGATCAGTGTTCACTAAAAGAAAGCCCAGCCCCCCACAGTTAGTAACACGCCCCTAGGAACACTTAACCCCTAAACTGCCACCCACTGGTTAACCCCTTCACTGCCAGTGTCATTCACACAGGAATCACTGCATTTGTATAGCACTGATTGCTGTATAAATGACAATAGTCCCAAAAATGTCCGATGTGTCCGCCATAAGGTCGCAGTCACAATCAAAATCGCTGATCGCCGCCATTACTAGTAAAAAAAAAAAAAATTAATAAAAATGTAATAAAACTATCCCCTATTTTGTAAACGCTATAACTTTTGCGCAAACCAATCATCGCTTATTGCGATTTTTTTTTTTTTTTTACCAAAAATATGTAGAAGAATACCTATTGGCCTAAACTGAGGGAAAAAATATATTTTTGGGGGATATTTATTATAACAAAAAGTAAAAAATAATGTGTTTTTTTCAAAATTGTCCCTCTATTTTTGGTACTCCAATAGTAGTTAAAGGAATTAAAGTACTTGGAGATGTGTTCTCAGTGGAAGCTTTGCTTCCCTTCACTGCCCTTAAAACCAAATATCATCTACCTGGGTGGATGTATTTCCAGTATCTACCACTATGCCATGAAGCTCGTTCCCAGTTCTTGGCCTCCCCGAGCCTAGGTATGGATCCCATCAAGGAGTTGTTAGCGCAAGAACAGTTGTTAAAGCTATTATCCGCGCTCTACATGGCTTTGCTGAGAGTTGAATCTCCCAAAATGGATAGGCTTTGGGATAAGTGGAAAACCGACCTTCCGAACTTCCGAACTTGGGCAGGGAAGATTGTTTAGAAGATAGCACTAGATTATTGATTACATCGCAGAAAAAGTTGATATAGGTTAAATTCTTACAGAGTATATTATACCCTCCAGAGACTGCACAGGGTTTACCCTCAGAGATTACAGGACTGCCCTAGATGTGGGAACAGTGTAGGAACGTATATTCATATTTTCTGGAGCTGCCCAAGGATTGTTCAGTACTGGGAGGATTTAGTGGATCTTATCAACTGTCGCCTCCAGCTGACTCTCCCGGTCTCTCTGGAATTGGCTCTGTTGAGAATCCAGGACAATGAGCAGAGGCCTCACTGTACTAAACTATTGATAGCATATCTTTGCTTATATGCCAAGCGGGAATTTTTAGGTGTATCATGTTAGAATCCCCCTCACCTCTCCGGTCAGGTCTGTGTTTTATTAATAGAGACAACAATTAATAGAGACAATAGAGATGTCATGTGACCTCCCAGAATCCCCCTTACCTCTATGGTTAGGTCTGTGTTTTATTAATAGTGATAAGAGTGATGTCATGTGACCTCCCAGAATCCTCCTCACCTCTCGGTGAGCAGGTAGATGATCTTCAGGGTGAGGTTTAGTATCCTCTCAGTCATGTGACTCCGGTCCTCCTCCATCCTCATTGGTGGCATTATTTGATCTATACAGGTCTCCTTGTAGCCGGTTAACTTTGGGAAATGAAAGTAAGAATTATTTGGATGGTATTGTCACACAATAATAGGATGGGGATGTGAGGGGGTAATAGGAGGGTTGCTGTACATTTAAAAACTATTGCCCCCATGGGAACACATTTAGTCTGGACTGTTTAGTGTTTTATACAATTTTGAGGTCCCTCTTGGCCTGCCGAATCACAAATTCCCTTTTCTTGTTTAGTTTTAAATCTGCAGACAAGGGTCAGAAACCATAAATCAGACCGAGACAGAAGTACAGTTAAATCACACTTGTTTAATAATAAAAGTAAATAGAACAAATGTGGTCAAACACAGCCAAATTTTGGTAACAGGAATCAATGTAGTAGAACAGCAAGCAGGATCTGGAACCAGAAGGAACGTAAGCCAAGCAAGTCTTTAACAGACCTGCAGGAGATAGTCTCTGTGATGTTGACCAAGGCGAAGGCAGAGATCATCTGGGCTGGATGGCTTAAATAAGCAGGACATCAACAGGTGAGTCACTGTGGATAGATAGGAGCTGGCAATTAGCCGACAGCTGAGCGGCCAGCTCAGAGATAGGAAGGGCTGAGCCCAGACCTGACATTACCAGCTCCTCAACGACCCCTCCCCTCGGAGGACCACCAGGCTTGAGGGGAAAACATCTATGAAAATCACGAAGGAGGACAGGGGCATGTACGGCCAAGGATGAGACCCAAGAACGTTCCTCCAGATCGTACCCTTTCCAATGCACCAGGTACTGTATGCGCCCACAAAACCTATGGGAGGCAACAATGGACTGTACCTCATTCTCCTCATGGTTCTCAACCTGTACAGGGTGAGGAGTGGCACTGAGGTGGTAAAGCGGTTGAAGACCAAAGGTTTTAATAAGGAGACATGAAATACATTCAAAATACGCATATTAGAAGTAAGGTCTAATAAGCCACTGGGTTAATCCTGCGAAGAATATGGAAAGGCCCAATAAATCAAGGTGCGAACTTCAGAGAGGGAACACAAAGTCAGAGGTTGCAAGATGACAGCCAGACCCTGTCCCCAGCCTGGTAGGAAGGCACGGGCAGGCGTCTGCGGTCAGCATGGAGTCTGTACCTATCATTAGCATGACACAAAGCCTCCTTGACTTGTACCCAAGTGGAGCGAAGACCACAGAGATGCTCCTCTAATGCAGGAATACTGCGGAAGGAATGAGTCATGCAAAATGGAAGGTTGGAAACCATAGTTCGCCATGAACAGGGACAATCGGGAAGCAGAATTCAAGGCACTATTGTGAGCAAACTCTGCCCATGGTAAGAGGTCTGACCAGTTGTAATGATCGTCAGAATTATAGCAACATAAGAACTGCTCCAAGGACCGATTGGCTTGTTCTGCGGCCTCATTAGACTGGGGGTGATACGCAGAAGAGAAAGCAAACTGAATTCCCGACTGTGCACAAAAGGCTCGCCGGAACCGGGAGACAAACTGACTAAACCTGTCCGAGACGATCACCTTCAGTAGCCCATGTAAGCAAAAGATCTCCCAAGCAAAAATTGGAAGCCAGTTCATTAGAAGTGGGCAACTTCTTAAGTGAAATACAATGAGATATTTTTGAGAACCGGTCAACCACCATAAGGATAACTGTGTTGCCCTGGGAGTTGGGTAATGCCACAATGAAATCCATAGACAGGCGGGTCCAGGGCCTCTCTCCATTGGGTATGGGATGTAGGAGGCCCACTGGAAGGTGTCGTGGAGTCTTACTCTGAGCACACATGGAACAGGCAGCTATGAAGGTGGTTACATCAGCACGTAGACTAGGCCACCAGAATTGTTGGGAAATTGCCCAAAAGAGTTGATTCTTCCCAGGGTGGCCAGCAGTCATGGGAGAATGGCAAGTCTGGAGCACGGCAGTATGGAGACTCTCTGGGACAAAGCAGCGTACACAAGGTTTCTCAGGAGGAGCATGGACCTGAGTGGCAAGAATTTTGTCACCCAAAGGAGTGAGACTGGTGCAAACCGTAGCCAGAATACAATCAGGAGGAATCACAGGAACCGGAACCGACTCCATCTTGGAAGTGGAGGAAAATTGTTGTGAAAAAGCATCAGCCCTTAAATTCTTAGTACCGGGTAAGAATGAGACAATGTAATTGAAACTTGACAAGAAAAGAGCCCATCGCACCCTTCTGGGAGAGAGGCGTTTAGCCTCAGACAAGAATATGAGATTATTATGGTTAGTAAGAATGAGAACCGGCACAGTGGTACCTTCCAGGAGATGTCTCTTTCGGGGCTAAAATGATCGCTAACAGCTCTCTGTCCCCAATCTCGTAATTGCACTCCGCAGGTGACAATTTCTTGGAAAAGGAGCCAAAAGGATGCATAGCGCTCTAAGAGGTAGGACATTGAGACAGAAGGGCGCCAACTCCAGTCTCAGAAACATCAACCTCAAGGATAATGGGTAACGTAGGATCAGGGTGTGCCAATACAGGAGCAGAAATAAAGGCAGCCTTGAGACTCTCAAAGGCCCTAATGGACTCCGGAGACCAACTCTGTAGGTTACCATCCTTTCTGGTCATATCAGTCAGGGGCTTGACCAGAGACCAGAAAGCACATGACAGACATTTGTGTGGTGGCTCTCCAGGAACTCTGAAAATATGAAGATATCATCGAGATAACCACCACACATAACTGCAACATTGTTAATAAATTCCTGGAAAACTGCTGGAGCGTTACAAAGGCCAAATGGCATTACCAGGTACTCATAATGGCCTGTTCTGGTATTAAACGCAGTTTTCCACTCATTGCCCTTCTTAATCCTCACAAGATTGTATGCTCCTCTCAAATCAAGCTTTGTGAAAACCGCTGCTTACTCGAGGCGGTCAAATAGCTCTGTAATCAACATAATCGGATAAGAATTCTTAATCGTGAAACAACTGAGACCCCTATAATCAATACAAAGGTGTCAGTTCATCACTCTTCTTCTTCACAAAGAAGAAACCAGCACCAGCAGGAGATGAGGATTTGCGGATGAAACCTCAAGAAAGTGCATCTGCAACATACTCCTCCGTGGCCTTATCCTTCAAGACCGACAAAGGGTAAACCCGGCCATGAGGGGGTATGGCACCAGGTTGAAGGCCAATTGCAAAATCATACATCGGTGTGGAGGAAACTACCGACTTGACCTTTGTAAAAGACATCTCAAAAATTGCTGTACTCCTCTGGGAGGGAAGAGAGTGAAGAGGTGCACAGGACCTTGGCTACCTTCTGGAAGCAGGTCTTACTGCATTGTGGCGACCAGGAAAGAACCTCAGCACGGAGCCAATCAAAAGAGGGGTTGTGCCTTTGTAACCAAGGATAACCAATAACCAGCGGAAACTTAGGTGAGGAAATAACTTGGAATTTAATTATCTCATGATGAAGAGCCCTTATGGCCATGGACAACGAAGCAGTCTCAAGAGTCACATGGGCAGGCTATAAAGGTCTCCCATCAAGAGCCTTAATGGCAAGTGGAGTGGCATGCAGCTGCAGTAGAATTGAGTGCTTCGATACAAAGCAAGCATCAATAAACAGGCCTGCAGCCCCAGAGTTGACTAGAGCCTGTATCTCGATGGACGACTCAACCCATGAAAGGGTAACCGGAACCAGGGGCTTATTCTTCTGGATAACTGGGGACGAAACACCACCTAAGGTCTGTCCATGACAGGACCTTTAAGGTTCAGGCGTTCCCTGGACGGGTAGGGCAAGACTTGAAAAAGTGACCTGCCTGGCCACAATAAAGGCACAATCTCTCCCTCCTCCTATGGGCTCTCTCATCCGCAGAGAGACGCGTGAAGCCCAAGTGCATGGGTTCACCTTCACTGAACGACTCGGTACCAGGAGGCATGGGAGGTGAGGGAGGCAAGGGTGGGACTGCAAAACTCGGAGACAAATGTACAGGAGGCATCCGCAAGCACTCCCTAAAGGAGAGTCTCTCTAAATCTGGAGTCAATGAAGATGGCAAATGTTTTCAACTTCTCCAGCTCAGTGGATATATCTCGGGCTGGTATCTCATCCTTGATGGTATCCGAGCGACCATGAGAAAAAGCAGCCACAAGGGCCTCATTGTTCCAAGCAACCTCTGCTGCCAGAGAACGGAATTCAATGGCGTAATTGGCAACAGTTCCTGTACTCTGTTTGATGGACATAAGGCCCTTGGCAGCAGAAGTGGAGTGTGCAGAAACATCAAATACCCTTATAAAATAAGCCACAAACTCAGAACAATGGGTTTTTGGATCTCCCATAAAGGGTTTGCCCAGGCCAAAACTCTCTCAGAAAGAAAAGATATCACAAAATCCACTTTGCTTCTGTCTGTGGGAAACGTCTGGGGCAGCATCTGAAAGTATATCTTAACCTGGTTGAGAAACCCTCTGCATTGGTCTGAATCGCCCCCAAATCACTGGGGAAGCAGAGCGGAATCAGGCATACCACTTATAGAGGTAATACATGAGACGGGGGCCTGCGGAGAGACTGGAGCAGCAGCAGGGATGGCCTGAAACACAGGTTTCATTGGAGCAGCCACAGTGGGAGATTCCAGATGAGCCGTGCGACTCAGGAGCATTTATAACGCCATGGCAAACTGATCCCTGCGGTGATCCTGCTCATCCAATCAGGAAAAAATATTACCAACAAGTGGATTGACTGCATCTTCTGAATTCATGTCCTTCACCTACTGTCAGAAACCATGAATCAGACCGAGACAGAAATACAGTTAAATCACACTTGTTTAATAATAAAAGTAAATAGAACAAACGTAGTCAAAAACATAGCGAAAGTTCGGTAACCGGAATGGATAGTCAGCCAAGCCAGAAATTCAGGAAGCTAGGAATTGGCGTAGTAGAACAGCAAGCAGGATCTGGAGGCAGAAGAAACAAGCAAGTCTTTAACAGGACCGCAGGAGATAGTCTCTGATGTTGACCAAGGTGTAGGCAGAGATCATCTGGGCTGGATGGCTTAAGTAAGAAGGACTGATGAGCAGGATACCATCAACAGCTTAGTCACTGTGGAGAGATAGGAGCTGGCAATTAGCCGACAGATGAGTAGCTCAGAGAAAGAAGGGCTAAGTCCAGCCCCGACAACAAGGAATGATAAATACGATCCTTCCTTTGACTTTTTTGCACTGGGACAGTGCAGTGAGGATAATGTAGGGTTATCATGATGTCCAGAAAGGGAAACTTACTGACTTTTGGGTTGCCGGCTAATCAGGATAATTGCCAAAACTCCGGCTCCAATCTCCGGCAGCCTGCTAAATGAAAGTTTTGATGTCACTGTCACTCTGCAGTAAGAGAAGAGATTGGATAGCAAGAGGATGCTGGTGATGGAGTACAGAACTGTGGGGGAGGAGTTGGTTTTGTTCTCTCCAATAGCAACCCATCTGCCATCTATCTTTGTTTAATCTTTGTTTGTTTGTTCCTTGACTAATCTTTGTTTTCATGGAATAAATTACTTCATCATTCTAATGAGGATCTTGCGCTGCCATTTCTTTGTTGTTTAAGTTTCTTGGATCTTCCTGGATCTTTATCTGGCAACCTGCAGGACCCTTGTATGTTGGAATGAACATCTGTCCTCATCATGCTGTCACCATAAACTGCTGTCTGTTGGGCTGGACCTTGTAGTGCGCTTTACTAGTGTGTGTTTTTTTATTTCAGTGCTGGTAGGAGGACAGCGGGGGGGTTGTCCTCTAGGTCTATTTGTATCCTGCAACATATTTCCAGAACGGTGAAATGGTGAGGTGAAGGCTTCCTTCACTTGCTGGCAGAAGTTATTTAACTGCTTGCCGACCTCCGCACACAAATGTACGTCGGTAGAATGGCACAGGAAGACAAATGGGCGTACCTATATCTCCCTTTAAATATGTCGCGGGTCCCAGGAACTCGATGCTCGCCAGCGGCCCATAATTGCAGTGTGGAGAGGTAGAACAGGGATATGCCTATGTAAACAAGGCATTTCTCCTTCTGCCTAGTGGCATGACAGGGATCTACTGCTCCCTGTCAGCGGGAGCAGTGATCTCTGTCATGCCAGTGTAAGCCCATCCCCCCCACAGTTAGAATCACTCCCTAGGGCACACTTAACCCCTTCATCGTCCCCTAGCGTTTAACCCCTTCCCTGACATTTACACAGTAATCAGTGAATTTTTAGATCACTGATCACTGTATAAATGACACAGTCACAATAAAAATCGCAGATTGGCGCCATTACTAATAAAAAAAAAAATTATAATAAAAATGCTAGGACGTCAATTTTGCTTGGGTGCAATGTCGCACGACCGTGCAATTTTCAGTTAAAACGGCGCAGTGCCGTATCGCAAAAAGTGCTCTGGTCAGGAAGGGGGTAAATCCTTCCGGGAATGAAGTGGTTTAGGAGGTCAGAAAAGTATGTGCAGGTGGGGTGACAGGACCGTCAGAGACCAACAGACCCTATGAGTCCTTAAAAAGGGAGTCCACCCAAAAAAAAAAAATGTATTAAAAGCCAGCAGCTACAAATACTGCAGCTGCTGACTTTTAATAAATGGACACTTACCTTTCCTGGAGTCCAGTGAAGTCGGCAGCCAAAGCCGAGCAATCGGTCAGTTCTTGGCTGCTGCCGGCGCCATTTTCGGTGAGGGAATCAGGAAGTGAAGCATTTCGGCTTCACTTCCCTGTTCCCTACCGCGAATGCGCGAGTCGCGCTGCGCGTTGTAAGTGGTCCCCGCTATCTCCTGGGACCTGTGTGTTTCCCAGGAGACAGCGGGGGGTGCGGGAAGGGGCGTGACTCACATGGGGGTCTATTCCCGAAAGTGGGTGCAGAAAACTGTATTATACAGGTATCTTCACCCCACTCCCCCCTGAAAGGTGCCAATTGTGGCACCGGAGGGGGTTCACTTGAGCAGAAATTCCACTTTTGTGTGGAACACCGCTTTAAACCCCCTCTTACCTCAGAACCGTGCATTCTGACTACTCCCTCAGAGGCACCCACAGCCCTACTAACCTCTCAGAGTTGTTAAGCCCTATTACCTCCTAAGAGGCCCCCAAAGTCCTTCAGCTCTACTTCCTCCTCAGGGGTCACAGAGTCCTTCAGATGCAGTACACCCTCAGAGGCTACCAGAGTCCTTTAGTCCCACTACCTTCTCAGAGACTCCTCGGCTCCTCTACTTCCCTTATTGCACAGCTCCGGGGGTCTTCCGTCTTCGGGAGTCTTCTCGCCGGACTCCTCCGCTATCTTCTTCTAGCTCTTTTGCTAGCGGAGGAGCCCGGCTTTCTCCCTCGCCGCGGCCTCTTCTTCTGACTTCGGGGGTCTTGTCCCCCTCTTTGGTTCTTCGGCCGGGCCACCGCGCCTTCTCATAGCTCTTTTACAGGCCGGTCTTCTGTCGCCGCCGCCGCCTTCCGTTCTTCTTCTCCTTCTTCTCCCTGAGATGTTGACTCAACGCTCTCTCCGGCCGCAATGCCAGGGACGCGCTGCGCGGTGACTTATATAGGGACAAGGGACGGGGTCATCGGTTTATGTCGCATGGTGACCCCGCCCCCTTACGATGTCACAGTCCCGGAGGATGCTGGGACTGTCGCCATGTGACATCAACCCATGTGACATCAATCGATGACCCCGCCCCTTGTCCCTATATAAGTCGCCGCGCAGTGCGTCCCTGGCATTGCGGCCGGAGAGAGCGTCGAGTCAACATCTCCAGGAGAAGAAGGACGGAAGGCGGCGGCAACAGAAGATCGGGCCACCACCTGTAAAAGAGCTATAAGAAGGCGCGGTGGCCCGGCAGAAGAACCGAAGAGGGGAACAAGATGGGGGGCAGGAGTCAGAAGCGTAACTAGAATCTTCAGAGCCCCGGTGCAAGAAACCATGAAGGGCCCCCACCAGGGGCATTGCTAGGTCTACAAAGCATCTCAGGCTAGAGACCATAGCACTGAAGTAAAGAAAGTCATACGCTTGGGCGGGCATCCCCAGAGAGCCCCCCCCCCCCACTTACATCAGGGTCCCCAGAGAGCCCCTTCCTTATAGTAGGGTCCTCAGAGAGCCCCTTCCTTACATTAGGGTCCCTAGAGAGCCCCCCTTACATCAGTGTCTTAAGCAACTAGTGACAGTTGGAAGTTGTCATGCTCATCCACATCCAACACCTTAAACTGTGTTAGACTGTATATGACATGTTCCTGACCACTGCACTCTATACACAGGACTGTATATGACATGTTCCTGACCACTGCACTCTATACACAGGACTGTATATGACATGTTCCCGACCACCGCACTCTATACACAGGACTGTATATGACATGTTCCCGACCACCGCACTCTATACACAGGACTGTATATGACATGTTCCCGACCACCGCACTCTATACACAGGACTGTATATGACATGTTCCTGACCACTCCACATTGTACAATGGGCTGTATATAACATATTGCTGACCAATACACTTTGTACGCTGTACTATAATTTACATACTCCTGATTAGTGATGGACGAACTTCCGACGGGACGTTTCGTTAACGCGGACCGCGAACGCGGCCGATAGTTCGCGAAACGGAAAGTTCGCGGCGGGCCCCATTGACTTCAATGGGAGGCGAACTTCGCAAACCTTTAGGTCAAATTTGCAGCCACAAAATAATTATTAGCTGGGCAAACATAGTCCCACCACATGGCCAATGACATAATACATGTATGAGGTGAATTTGGGATCGATAACTACAAGCATTCTTTTTTTATATGGGAAATTGTTCTGACAATTCAGGACTGTGGAGCGCATGAAGGCAATGGAGGGGACGGAAGGTCAGAGACCAGAGTAGGTAAAGAAGAGGGTGCAGGAGATGATCACCAGCAGCGTGACATACAGCAATGACACCTGCACCGTGATAGAGTCATCTGACAACAGCACCGTGATAGAGAGCACTGACATCAGCAGCGTGACATAAAGCACTGACATCAGCACCGTGATATACAGCACTGACAGCAGCACCGTGATAGAGAGCACTGGCATCAGAAGCGTGACATTAAGCACTGACATCAGCACCGTGATATACAGCACTGACAGCAGCACCGTGATAGAGAGCACTGACATCAGAAGCGTGACATTAAGCACTGACATCAGCACCGTGATATACAGCACTGACAGCAGCAGCGTGATAGAGAGCACTGACATCAGAAGCGTGACATTAAGCACTGACATCAGCACCATGATATACAGCACTGACAGCAGCAGCGTGACATTAAGCACTCACACCAGCACCGTGATATACAGCACTGACAGCAGCACCGTAAGCAGCCCCAGGAGTAAGTCAGCACAGCACAGGGATGGTGTGATCCCCTCATAATAAGCAGGCCCAGGAGAAACTCGGCACAGCACAGGGATGGTGTGATCCCCTCATAATAAGAACCCCCAGGAGGAAGTCAGCACAGCACAGGGATGGTGTGATCCCCTCATAATAAGCAGGTCCAGGAGAAACTCAGCACAGCACAGGGATGGTGTGATCCCCTCATAATAAGAACCCCCAGGAGTAAGTCAGCACAGCACAGGGATGGTGTGATCCCCTCATAATAAGCAGGCCCAGGAGAAACTCAGCACAGCACAGGGATGGTGTGATCCCCTCATAATAAGAACCCCCAGGAGGAAGTCAGCACAGCACAGGGATGGTGTGATCCCCTCATAATAAGCAGGCCCAGGAGAAACTCAGCACAGCACAGGGATGGTGTGATCCCCTCATAATAAGAACCCCCAGGAGGAAGTCAGCACAGCACAGGGATGGTGTGATCCCCTCATAATAAGCAGGCCCAGGAGAAACTCAGCACAGCACAGGGATGGTGTGATCCCCTCATAATAGGAAACCCCAGGAGGAAGTCAGCACAGCACAGGGATGGTGTGATCCCCTCATAATAAGCAGACCCAGGAGAAACTCAGCACAGCACAGGGATGGTGTGATCCCCTCATAATAAGAACCCCCAGGAGGAAGTCAGCACAGCACAGGGATGGTGTGATCCCCTCATAATAAGCAGGCCCAGGAGAAACTCAGCACAGCACAGGGATGGTGTGATCCCCTCATAATAAGAACCCCCAGGAGGAAGTCAGCACAGCACAGGGATGGTGTGATCCCCTCATAATAAGCAGGCCCAGGAGAAACTCAGCACAGCACAGGGATGGTGTGATCCCCTCATAATAAGAACCCCCAGGAGTAAGTCAGCACAGC
This sequence comes from Lithobates pipiens, assembly GCF_037356315.1. Lineage (NCBI taxonomy): Eukaryota > Metazoa > Chordata > Amphibia > Anura > Ranidae > Lithobates > Lithobates pipiens. Next base: position 627,958,523 of record NW_027507758.1, read on the forward strand.
ACAGGGATGGTGTGATCCCCTCATAATAAGAACCCCCAGGAGGAAGTCAGCACAGCACAGGGATGGTGTGATCCCCTCATAAGCAGCCCCAGTAGAAATATGACACCGCTCAACCTCTTCAAAGAGGAGGGTAGGGGCATATAGTACGGTGTGCTTTTTTGGGACAAGGAAGTGAGCCAAATGAAGAAAGAAGGTCTGTGTGCTTGATTAAAAAAATAGTTTATAGACATATACATGGTCTACTGGTCACATGTGTTGAATTCCTCCGAGATCCATGCCTCATTCATTTTTAGAAATGTGAGGTAGTTAACACTGTCCTGAGCTAAGCGAGTACGCTTATCGGTCACGATCCCCCCTGCTGCGCTGAACGTCCTTTCGGACAGGACACTGGATGAGGGGCAAGCCAACAGTTCGATTGCAAATTGGGCAAGCTCTGGCCAAAGGTCAAGCCTGCCCACCCAGTAGTTCAGGGGTTCATCACTCCTCAGAGCGTCCACATCGGCCGTTAACCCAATGTAGTCGGACACCTGATGGTCTAGGCCAGTGATGGCGAACCTTGGCACCCCAGATGTTTTGGAACTACATTTCCCATGATGCTCTGGTACTCTGCAGTGTATTTGAGCATCATGGGAAATGTAGTTCTAAAACATCTGGGGTGCCGAGGTTCGCCATCACTGGTCTAGGCGTTCCCTGATGCTGGATCCGGATGACACCTGTCGATGGGTCAGCTGAAAGAATGACCTCGTATCCGCGCTGTTGGATTGGTACCCGCAAATCCTTCTCTGGGAGTGGGAATTGCTCCTCTGCCAGCGCACACAAAAGCAGAATGCAGCATTTCTTGAAGCAAGGCCTGGAAGTGCTGCATTCTGACAGCCCTCTGCGACGGCGGTAACATTTCCGCCATTTTGTGTTTGTACCAGGGGTCTAAGTACGTTGCCACCCAGTACTGGTCCTTGACCCTTATGCTTTTTATACGGGGGTCCCTATTAAAACACTGGAGCATGAAGGCCCCCATTTGCACTAAAGTGGAAGCGGTGTGGTGGCCTGGCTCCTGCTCATCATCCAGGATAATGTCGTCCTCTTCATTCTCCTCTCCCCATCCACGCACAACAGGGATCCCAGAAAGGTTTAAAGCATGCTCTTCTTGCTCCTCCTCATCCGCCCCGGCACCATCCTCCTCTGACTCCTCTTCAGACTCCTGTTGTTGACTTGTCTCAGATAGAGTAGCCCCCCCTGGGAATTCATCCAGCATTGCGACTTCCTCATCTTCCCGCTCCTGCTCCTCCACAGCCTGATCAATGACACGACGCAATGCACGCTCCATAAAGAAGGCATAAGGTACCATGTCACTGATGGCGCCATGGCTGCGACTGACCAGTTGGTGATCTCCTCAAATGGCCGCAGAAGTCTGCATGCGTCGCGCATGAGCAGCCACTGGCGCGGTGAAAAAAAACCCAGCTCCCCAGAACCGTTTCTGCCGCAGAGTTCATACAGGTAGACGTTAACTGCACGTTTCTGCTGGAGCAGCCTATCAAGCATATAGAAGGTTGAGTTCCATCGCGTCGGGCAATCGCAAATAAGACGTCTGACCGGCAGATTGTGTCGCCGCTGAATGTCAGCAAGGCGAGCCATGGCCGTGTAAGATCTTCTGAAATGGGCCGAGATTTTCCTTGCCTGCCGCAAGATGTCCTGGACCCCAGGGTATTTGACAAGGAATCGCTGCACGACCAAGTTTAAGACGTGTGCCATGCATGGCACGTGCGTGATTTTGCCGTTTCAATGCGCTAAGCAGATTGGCACCGTTGTCACACACCACTTTACCAACTGTCAAATTGAGCGGTGTTAGCCACTGATCTGCCTGTGAACGCAAAGCTGAAAGGAGTGCCGGGCCAGTGTGGCTCTTGGCTTCCAGGCACAACAGACGCAGCACGGCATGGCAACGTCTCAACTGGCATGTGGAATAGGTTCTGGGGAGCTTGGGCGGTGCAGCGGAAGAGACGCTAGCAGCAGAAAAGGAGGAGGCAGCTGAGGAGGAGAAAGAGGAGGATGGAGTAGGAGGAGGAGGAGAAGAGTCAGGCCTGCATGCAATCCGTGGCGGTAAAACCAAATCTACACGGGTGCCACGGGTTACATGCTTGACGGCCGTCAGAAGGTTCACACAGTGGGCAGTAAAAGTGATATACCTTCCCTGCCCGTGTTTGCTAGACCACGTGTCTGTGGTCAGATGTATCTTGGCACCGACACTGTGTGTCAGAGATACATTCACTTGCCGCTGAACATGGCCATATAGCTCTGGGATGCCCTTCTCAGAGAAATACTTCCTTCCTGGGACCTTCCATTGTGGTGTTCCAATGGCCACAAATTTGCGAAAGGCCTCCGAGTCCACCAGTTTATGGCAGTAGTTGGCGGGCTATGAGTTCTGACAAGCCAGCCGTCAATCGTTGGGCAAGAGGGTTATCCGGCGTCATCATTTTTTTACGCTCGAACATTAGGCCCACGGAAGCCTGCCTTTTTGCAGAAAAATGTGAGCTTGGCGTGATGGAAGGTGGAGTGGAGGACAACTGTGAGGAGAGAGGAGAAGGAGAAGTAGAAGACGAGGCTGGACGGTGAGAGCCTGCAGTGTGGCTTTGTGTGTTCTGTTGCTCCCACTCGGCTCGGTGATGGCTGCCCATGTGCCTTCTTAAGCGGTCGTCCCAAGGTGAGTGTTGGGCTTACCGCGACTAATGCGTTGACTGCAAAGATTGCAGATGGCAACGCTATTGTCAGCAGCGGACACATTAAAAAAAGCCCACACTGCGGAGCCATGTGCCGGTGTCCTGGGAACGCCAGATGTGACCGTACATGGTCGATGACTCGCTCCTGATACATTTGCAGTCTGCTTTGTCCCTCCTGAGCAATGTAAGTTATTCCTGCTTCTCCTCCCTATCTGCTGGTCCATATCTCCCTCTGAACTCCCCTCCTCTTCCTCTCTTGTGGGCACCCACGTGACATCACTAGACACGTTATCATCAACGTCACCTTCCCCACCGCTATAAGTAGAGATCTCGGAGTAGGCAGCAACACCGGGGACCAACCTCCTCCTTGGGCTGATCTGGGTACTGTCGTCAGACTGCTGAGTAGCGGTTGTTGCTACCTCCTCTTCCTGATCCAATACCAAGAGTGGCTGCGCATCAGAAATGTCCTCTTGATATGGATCGGAAAATAATTCCTGTGACTCAAGCGGAAGGTATGTGGTGGTGGTGGTGTTGTTGGTGGTAGTGTCTTTGGGGGTGCACATAGCAGAGAGTGAAGAAGAGGGTGCAGATCGAGAGGATGAGGAGGGTGCAGAAGAGTAAGGCTGAGTCAGCCACTCAACCAAGTCTGGTGTGTCCTTTAAAGTAATTGAACGCACCTTCTGCAACTTTCCACTTTGGCTCAAGGCTGGTGCTCCTGCCCTACCCCTACCACCCCTGCGGAAGGGCCTGCCTCTTCCTCTGCCTGTCATTTTTTAAATCACCCTGTGACAAAACTCTTAGTCCCTATACCGATGAAGGACTGCTGCAGTATAGGGCAGCAGTCAGCAGTAGTGCACCTCAACCCTATGTATTGTGGACCGATAACAGTCCTTATAGAATAGCAGACTGTACCTCACTCAACCCTATGTACTGTAGCACCCTAGACCAAGTTACCAGTCCTTATAAGAACTTTTGTGGACCAAGCAGGTTGTGTGTGAGTGATTAGCAGACTTTACATCAGTCCCTATACCGATGAAGGACTGCTGCAGTATAGGGCAGCAGTCAGCAGTAGTGCACCTCAACCCTATGTATTGTGGACCGATAAGTCCTTATAGAATAGCAGACTGTACCTCACTCAACCCTATGTACTGTAGCACCCTAGACCAAGTTACCAGTCCTTATAAGAACTTTTGTGGACCAAGCAGGTTGTGTGTTAGTGATTAGCAGACTGTACGTCAGTCCCTATACCAATGAAGGACTGCTGCAGTATAGGGCAGCGGTCAGCAGTGGTGCACCTCAACCCTATCTATTGTGGACCGATAGCGGTCCTTACAGAACAGCAGACTGTACCGCACTCAACCCTATGTACTGTAGCACCCTTCACCAAGTTACCAGTCCTTATAAGGACCTTTGTGGACCAAGTAGGTTGTGTGTGACTGATTAGCAGACTGTACGTCAGTCCCTATACTGCTGAAGGACTGCTGCAGTATAGGGCAGCGGTCAGCAGTGGTGCACCTCAACCCTATCTATTGTGGACCGATAGCGGTCCTTACAGAACAGCAGACTGTACCGCACTCAACCCTATGTACTGTAGCACCCTTCACCAAGTTACCAGTCCTTATAAGGACCTTTGTGGACCAAGTAGGTTGTGTGTGACTGATTAGCAGACTGTACGTCAGTCCCTATACTGCTGAAGGACTGCTGCAGTATAGGGCAGCGGTCAGCAGTGGTGCACCTCAACCCTATCTATTGCGGACCGATAGCGGTCCTTACAGAACAGCAGACTGTACCTCACTTAACCCTATGTACTGTAGCACCCTACACAGACCAAGTTACCAGTCCTGATAAAGAGCTTTGTGGAACAAGTGAGTTGTGAATGATTAGCAGACTGCAGCAGAAGGGCAGCAGTCAAGTATAATATTCTTTCTATATTTGGAAGAAAGAATATTATACGTGTACAAGCCTATTACCATACCACTGATACCAGTCCTGAAAAGAACCTTTGTGGAACTAATAGTAACAGCAACTGTTTAAACTGACCCTCACTGCCTGACACACTGCTTCCTTCCTGTCCCTATACAAACTGGCAAAAAAGAGGAGACTGGAACAATTACTGGTTACTCGAATAGCTCTTTTGTGGACCTGATAGTAACAGCTAATGATGATGATGATGATGACTAATCTGGCTGTCCCTAAAATAGCAGCAGACACAGCGCTCTGTCCCTTTCTCTAAACTGACAAAAGACACTCAGGCTGCTGCAACAATCAGTAGCACAGCAAACCTATATACACCTAACACCTATACCAGTCCTGAAAAGAACTTTTGTGTACCAAATAGCTAGCGTTTTATCTGTCCCTGCTCCAAACAGCAACCTTTCCCTATAGTGACAGAAGAAAGAATGTAAAATGGCCGCCGGATCGGGTGTATTTATAAGTTAGGGGGAATGTCCAAGTGTCCATGTGCTGTTATGTCTCAATTGGCTGTCCTGTACCCCATGATGGATGTGTCATAAGGTCAAAGTTCCTTTACACAGTAAAAACACGGAAGTCCGCCGGGCGAACAACGCCAATAGTCCGCCGAACTGGCGGACCGCGAACAGCCGAAATTCGCCGCGAAACGACCGCCGGGCGAACTATTCGGCCATCACTACTCCTGATCACAGAACTTGGTACTCTGGTCTGCATATAATATACTACTGACCACTGCACTCTGGGCCATTATTCGCAGTTAATTCCAAACGAATAACCTGTGAAGCCTTTTAACGAGTCACCTATGAGAAATTTTTGGATACTGTCATCATTGCACCGACACACACAACTTAGTTTTTTCACACAATACATTTTTTATTATAATTTTAACAAGATTGCAATCATAGAATCAGGGAATAGTAAAGGTAGAAATCCAATTGGTCAGGAAAAGAACTTGTCTGAAATGTGGAGACGGAGTCATTAATTTGTGTACAATACAATACACAACATTATTATAACAAAGTATTGTAGAAAAGATCACATCATAGAAAATGGGGGGAAAAGGAGAAAATAGACCTGGATATGAAGGTGACATTTATGTATGAGGAACACCTTAACAATTACCACCATTTTATTCTCCAGGGTCTCTGCTTTCAGAAAATATATGTTTGGGGGGTTTTATCTAATCTTCAGGACCAAAATCTGCATTTTACCATGTGTGCAAAAATAATACAAAACCAGCTCTGGCAGTGAAAGGGTTAATGTGAGCTAGATGGGATCACTCTGCTGTGGTCACACTCTACACATTAGAGCTCCCCCTAGCTGCAGCCTGGTAATAACATTGCTAGGAGGTCTATTCATTTATCTGCTACATACTTCCCAAAATCCATACCAGACCCCTATCCAAGCACGCAGCCCGGCTGGTCAGGAAAGGGGATGGGGACGAGTGAGCGCCCCGTCCACCTCCTGAACCGTACCAGGCCGCATGCCCTCAACATGGGGGGTGGGTGCTTTAGAGAAGGGGGGCGCCCTGCGGGCCCCCCACCCTATGTGAATGAGTATGGGGTACATCGTACCCCTACCCATTCACCTGGGGAAAAAAGTGTCAATAAAAAGAAAAACAACACAGGCTTTTAAAGTAATTTATTAATCAGCTCCTGGGGTCTTCTTCCAACTTCTCCGCTCTTCTGACTTCTCGGCCTCTTCTCCCACTCTCCGGCGTCGTCTCCCGCTCTCCGGTTCTTCTGCGGGCTCCTCCGCTATCTTCTTGCAGCTCTTTTACTAGCGGAGGAGCCCGGTCTTCTCTGTCCTTCTTCCCTCTTCTTCTGATGTTGACACAATGCTCTCTTCCGCTGTAATGGCTTGTGCGACGTGCGCGACGACTTATATAGGTATGGGGCGTGGTCACAGGGTGATGTCACATGGTGACCCCACCCCTTATGACATCACAGTCCCCTCATGCCCCGGGACTTGACGTCATAAGGGGCAGGGTTACCGTGTGACATCACCCAGTGACCACGCCCCATATCTATATAGGTCGCCGTGCACGTCGCACAAGCTATTACAGTGGAAGAGAGCGTTGTGTCAACATCGGAAGAAGAAAGAAGAGAGACAAGGGAAGAAGGACGGAGAAGACCGGGCTCCTCCACTAGTAAAAGAGCTGGAAGAAGATAGCGGAGGAGCCAGCAGAAAAACCGGAGAGCGGGAGAAGAGGCCGAACAGAGCGCAGAAGTCAGAAGAAGAGCCCCGAAGTTGGAAGAAGACCCCCGGAGCTGATTAATAAATTACTTTAAAAACCTGTAGTGTGTTTTTTTATTGACACTTTTTTCCCCCAGGTGAATGGGTAGGGGTAAGATGTACCCCATACTCATTCACATAGGGTGGGGGGCTGGGATCTGGGGGCCCCCTTATTAAAGGGGGCTCCTGGATTCCGATAAGCCCCCCACCTGCGGACCCCGACAACCAACGGCCAGGGTTGTCGGGAAGAGGCCCTTGTCCTCATCAACATGGAGACATGGTGCTTTGGGGGGGGGGGGGCGCAGGGCGCCCCCTTCCCCAAAGCACCCACCCCATGTTGAGGGCATGCGGCCTGGTACAGTGCAGATCGCCACCATTTACTAGTAATGGTGGCGATCTGCGATTTTTATCATGACTGTGATATTGCAGTGGACATATCGGACACTTCTGACACATTTATACAGCGATCCGTGCTATAAAAATTCACTGATTACTGAATAAATGTGGCTGGCAGGGAAGGGGTTAATACTAGGGGGTGATCGAGGGGTTAATTATGTTTCCTAGGGAGTGATTCTAACTGTAGGGGGCGGGGACTCACAAGGGGAGAAGACCTATTGGTGTTCCTCTGTACTGAGAACACACCATCGGTCTCCTCTCACCTGATAGGACGTGGATCTGTGTGTTTACACACACAGATCCACGGTCCATCCTTGTTACCGGGCATCGCGGCCACCGAGCACGTGCACCAGATCCCCAGTGACGCGGCGGTGCGTGCGCACCCCCTGGTGGGCCGGGAAGGCGAGGACGTCATATGACGCCCTCCCAGAATAAGAGCTGCGCCGCTTGGCCATCATATGACAGCCGGCGGGTGGCAGGTGGTTAAGGAAGGCCACTAGAGGGATCTGATGATCACAGGAAATCATTGTATGAAATTACATTTGACCAACATTTGTCATAAGTGAGCAAATGCTGTTCACATTTGATAAACAAAATTTTAAAAATAGACCTCTTAGTGTTTGTGAAATCTTAAACCACGAAATGTACTCAAGGCACTAATATACCTCGAGGGTTGTGTGGGATCTCTGATGAACAGGAAGACAGGACTTCAGTGAGGAACATTTTCCTAACTCAGGACGGGAATACGGCTTCTTCCCTGTGTGAGATCTCTGATGTGTGTTAAGATGGGACTTCACTGAAAAACATTTCCCACACTCAGGACAGGAATACCGTTTTTCCCCCCCATGTGAGACCTTTCATGTCTGGCAAGAACTGATTTTTGTACAAAAGATTTCCCGCACTGGGAACAGGAGTATGGCTTTTGCCCGGTGTGATACCTTTCATGTGTGACAAGTTCTGATTTTCGTCCAAAATCTTTGCCACACTTAGGACAGGAATACGGCTTCTCACCTGTGTGCAATCTCTGATGATTATTAAGGTTGGACTTATCTGAAAAACATTTCCCGCACTCAGGACAGGAAAATGGCTTTGCCCCCATATGAGACCTTTGATGTGCGACAAGGTATGCTTTATCTACAAAACATTTCCCACACTCAAGACAGGAAAATGGCTTCTCCCCCGTGTGAGATCTCTGATGTATGCTAAGACTTGACCTTCTTGAAAAACATTTCCCACACTCAGGACAGGAATACGGCTTCTCACCTGTGTGAGATCTTTTATGCACCTTAAGTTTGGAGTGAAAATTGAAACACTTCCCGCACTCAGTACAGGAAAACCTCTTCTCTGTTGGAAGGACGGCACCGTCCCTCACAGTCTGAGGTTCCTCAGGATAAGAGGAATACGATGGTCCATCTACACTGTGTGGTGTTGGATGATCATTTGAGGTAGTCGGGTTTTCTCCTGGACTATACTGTGTGATGTCCTCATCTTCTACTTTACAGTCTGGAGACAAAGTGAGACAATCCTCTGAGGTTTTCCTCATCTCCTGTCCATCTACTAAAATAGAAATAAAAAGATTATTACTAGACATGAGCAGATTGGTTCCCCTAATCCAGGACTCCGCCCACATCAGGTTACAATATCTCCTGTTTCCTGCAGACAGATATACATTTCCCATAGCCTTATGCTGTACAGACTCCTCATGTTTCCCAATGCGAGCTCATACATTGTACTTGTTCAACTTTCCAACCAGAAGTGACTGGACTTAGCAAGATACTCTTCCCATGTTGAGGGTATGCGGCCTGGTATGGTTCAGGAGGGGGGGTTCTCACTCTCCAACCCCTCTTGGACAGCCAGCCTGCATGCTCGGATGAGGGTCTGGTATGGATTGTGAGACCACACACTTTTTTTCTTGTTTTTTTTTGCATAGGGTTCTCTCTTAAATACCATACAAGATTCATAATATTGGTATTCAGTAATCAGTGGGATTTACCTGGGATAAGTTGCAGAGGTCCCACACCGCTGCCTCCCATCTCCTGAGACTGCATTCAGTGACTTGGGTCTGAGAATATACAGACATATCCCTCCACCCGGCACAGCCAGCAGACAACAGAACAAGTAATCCTGAGAGAATTGTTCTGTCAGAAATTTTACTAGACCCAAAACACATTCCCCAGGTGCCTAGGTCGAGCAATGTCTATGGTGAAAATGAACATTTTACTGCCAGTTGAACCCCAGAATCTCCATAAATCCAGTCTAGATACATAAATTGTGTCGGCAGCACAGAGAAGGAAGATTATCGGAGAGAAATACAGGAATACAGGATGGGGAACACAGCTCAGGAAAGTGACCAGGGGATTACAGGCTGATATCACCCAATCCTCATCCTACTCTGGACCAATCAGTGAGCAGTATGGGTGGAGGAATGTATTTAGTGGTAATGACCCACCTGTGCTGATCTCTGTAGGAGTGTCCTCCTCTATAAATGTCCCCGTTATTCCATCCTCCTCCATAGACTGCTGATCATCCCTCACATACCTCTCTTCTTCTGCTTTACTCTCAACTTTTATATCTATTAGATCTTCATCCTAAACCAAGAAAAGGATTAAAAATAACATCTGTAAAATAAAAGAATTAATGATGTGATATTCCCCAAGAAAATGAACACTTTGATACAATGAGCCCATGTTCTACATCAGTGTCCTCAGGACCAACTAACAGGCCAGATTTTAGATCTTAACTTTGGGAGATGCAGACTAGAATACTGCAATCACTGAGCAGCATATGATATCACCTGTGATGTATTTCAGTTATCTTGCAAACCTGGCCTGTTAGTGGGTCTTGAGAACCACAGTTCTAGATGCTCAAACCTACCAACCTTGTAACAGTGAGGGATGGTGTGATCTTCCTGTGTGGAATCCCGGGAATACAGAGGATGGGGACATCTCTCTGGTGGGTTCCTGGTATTTGGTGGCTCCGTCATATCCTTGTGTCCTTCTGAAAACTCCTCCATCACTCCATACTCCTCATCCTCCTCTTTATACTCTTCTTTGACAACAATTGTATAATCCGCGAGGTTTCCACTCTGAAAATTAAATAAAACATTCATTGTAACAAACATACTTGTATATGAATCATAATTATCAGTGACTGTTCCTCATCTACCTGATGATGGTGAGGGATGGTGTGACCTTCCTGTGTGGAATCCCGGGAATACAGAGGACGGGGACATCTCTCTGGTGGGTTCCCATTACTGGATCCATCTGTAGGAAACACACACACTGACTGAATACATTGTTTCTATGTGTTTATCAGATGATGGGGGATCTAGGTGGAGCCTCCGTACTGCTCTCTCCTTTACAATAAAGTCTCCTCTTACCCGGTGATGTGAGGGGCGGCTGATTGTCCATCATGACGTCCTTGTAGAGATCCTTGTGTCCTTCTAAATACTCCCACTCCTCCATGGAGAAATAGACAGTGACATCCTGACACCTTATAGGAACCTGACACACACAATGATACAGTCACCATCCAGACACATCCCTTGTCTGTTACTGGATAATGTCCCAGAATTCCCAGAATCCTCCTCACCTCTCCTCCATCATCTCTCTGGTGACTTCTAGAATCTTCTTTGTATTTCTCTATTCTATCAGGGAGGGAGGTGGAGGCGACGTGATGTCATATGATCTCCAGACTTCACAGGAGGAAAACTCTAGTATAAGAACACAAATAGTAAAATCAAATGATTTTTCCAGAATCCTCCTCCTATCCTTTCTGGTCAGGTCTCCAGATTATTAAAGCCCCACTTCAAGAACCCCCATGCCCACTGTAGGTTAAAGGCTTGGTATAAGGAATTTGGACATCATTACATAAAATACAGGATCAACAGTGCACGTGGGTCTGCAAGTGCACTCAAGTCTGCGGGTGCACGTGGGTTTGTGAGTGCATTTGGTCTGCAAGTACTTTGTGTATTGTCTTGTTGGGTACCTGTGTAGTTTATTGTTGAGTATTAGTGTCAGGAAGCTAGTTGTTAGTTCATTTGGACAGGGTATAAACCCAATCCTAATTAAATTGGTAGGTACGATGCCTGGCGGGTGTGGAGATATGACTCGGTGTACATCTTGCGACATCTATGCGTTCCTGTTTGAAATATCTCTTTATTCGTTTTTTATTTATTTTTTTACATATCCATTATACATTTCACTATTTACATTCATTGCTCTCTTATGAGCTTCCATAAAATCCATTCATAGTAATTTCCTCAAATACTACAAAATTATACATATACATTTATACATTCATATCCCTCTCACTCCCTTTTCCTTTTTGGTGTGGCTTGTCCCATCTCCATGCTGTTTTATCCTGATGCCGTTATGGAATTTTCTATCCAGCTTGCCCATACTCTCTTATATTCCTCTCCATGTCCTCTACTCCAATGAGTTTCTTGATCATCTGATCGAGGGTGAATACTGCTGTGCAAAATGTAAGCACATTGTTTCCCTGGAAGCCCAGGTTCTGAATCTGGGGAAACAACTGTCAGCACTGAGAAGTCCCTCCATACTAAAGGAGAGCCGGGGAACGTACACAGCAGGTGCCAGTAGGGCCCAGCACAGAGGTGGGTGGAGACAAAGAGGCGAAGGCACTAGGAAAGAGTAGATGGCTGACAGTTAGGAAGGGTAAAGGGGGAGGTGCCAGGGAGGCCGATCCAGGGCTGGAGAATCCCAATAAGTATGCTCCATTGAGTAAAATTGGTGAAACCAGTCATGGACCAACACTGCTGGAGCTGAGGGACTCTCTTGGTTGCCAGGGGGAAGAACTCCTCCAGTGAAATTGGGGGAGAAGTGAAGGGAAAGGAAAGACAGATTCTGGAGGTAGGGGACTCAATTCTTAGAAGGACAGAGAGGGCAATCTGTAACAAAGACCTGACGCGCGGAACTGTATGTTGTCTACCAGGCCCTTGGGTTCAGCACATCATCGATCTGGTGGACAGATTACTGGGAGGGGCTGGGAAGGCCCAGCTGTCATGGTGCATGTTGGCACCAAATGCCAAAGTCAGAGGCAGATGGAGTGTCCTAAGGAACGATTTTAAGGACTTAGAGCTAAATTGAGGAAAAGGACCTCCACGGTAGTATTCTAAGGAATACTACCAGTAAACTAGGCGACGGGGGGGTCCAGAGGTAGAGATAGTCAGCGCAGAACATATTCCAGAGGGTAGTATTGGGGGCATTAGTGCTAGGTTGACTAAAGTACATAAACCAAGGTAAGTATAGTAACATGTTCTAGTTGCAATCTTGGAACACCCAATAAGAGGACAGTATGCGAGTGATCTAAACTACATGGCATGTTCATCAATGCCAGGAGCCTGGCGGACAAGATGGGTGAACTAGAGATAATGTTTTACGAGGAGGATTTGGATTTTGTGGGAATTTCAGAGACCTGGTTCAACAGCTCCCATGATTGGCTGGCATCCATTCAAGGGTATACCCTTTATCGCAGAGATAGAGAGGGTAAAAAAGGGGGAGGGGTATGTCTAAATATCAATAATAATGTACACGTGAATGTGAGAGATGACATCATTAAGGGAGCTAGGGAGGAGGTGGAATCCTTATGGGTAGAGCTCCAAAAGGGATAAAGCTAAGGGGAAAATAATACTGGGAGTATGCTATAGGCCCCCTAACCTGAGGGAGGAGGGGGAGACGGACCTCCTATCACAATTTGGATTAGCAGCAAGGATGGGAAGGGTTATCATAATGGGGGATTTTAATTCTCCAGACTAAGGATGAGCTCCGGCGTGTTCGCACACTCCACATGCAGAGCCCGCCAAGAAGTCGGCGCAGCGCTGCGCTAATCACAGGCAGTGAGACATTGCCCAATGTGCGGCTGCAAAGATCGGGAAATGTCTCATTGCCTGTGATTAGTGCTGTACTGCGCCGACTTCCTGGCGGGCTCTGCATGTGGAGTGTGTGAACACGCCGGAGCTCATCCCTAATCCAGACATAGATTGGGCGGAGGGAACCACGCATTCCTCCAAGGCTCGCCAGTTCCTAAATGTTTTGCAGGACAATTTCATGGGTCAGATGGTAGATGCACCAACCGGAAATAAAGCATTACTAGATCTACTGATTACCAACAATAATAGACCTAATCACGGATGTGGAAATACAGGGCAATTTAGGTAACAGCGATCACAGGTCAATTGGCTTCATTATAAATCACACAAATATGAAACATAAAGGGAATAAAAAGACACAGAATTTCAAAAGAGCCAACTTCCCTAAACTACGACCCCCGCTCTAAAAGGCATAAATTGGGATAAAATCTTAGGAACAAAGAATACGGAGGAGAAATGGGTTTGCTTTAAGAGCATATTAAGTAAGGGCATTAGCCAGTGCATCCCAAATTTAAAAGAGCGAACAAAATTTCTGGATGGCTTAACTCCAATGTAAAAATGCATATAAAGTAAAAGCAAATGAGAAGGCCTTCAAAAAAAATACGAGGTTGGGGGATCATCATCAGCATTCAGACTTTATAAAGAATGCAACAAGAAATGTAAGGGTGCAATAAGGATGGCTAAGAAAGAACAAGAAAAACACAGCAAGGAGAGCAAAAAAAATCCCAAGAAATTCTTTAACCACTTCCCGACCACCGCACGACGATGTACGTCGACAGAATGGCACGGGCAGGCATAAGGGCGTAAATGTACGTCCCTGCCTTCCCGCGGGTCGGGGGCCCCATCGGGCCCCCGCCCGGTGCCTGCGGCGGTCGGTATTCGTTCGGGAGCGATCCCGGACGAGGGGGCGGCCATTCATTCATGGCCACCCCCTCGCGATCGCTCCCGACGAATAGAAATCGTTTGTGACATCACTTCCTCTCCTGTAATGTAAACACAGGAGAGGAAGTGATGTTTTCTCTCCTCCGTGTCGGTATTGTTCGTTCCGACACCGAGGAGAGAGGATCGGTGAGTTGCACCAACACGTCACTACACAGTAGAACATGCCAGGCACACTCACACCCCCCCCCCCCCGATCACCCCCCCAATTACCCCTGCCCCCCAGTCACAGTGACACCAATGTCATTTTTTTTTTTTTTGCATTGGTGTCATTTGTGACTGTAATAACTGTTAGGGCAGTTAGGGTTAGCCCCCTTTAGTTCTAATGTACCCCCCTAACCCCCCCAATAAAGGTTTAACCCCGTGATCACCCCCCGTCGCCAGTGTCACTAAGGCTGGGTTCACATTGCAGCGGTTTATGAGAACGAATGTGATTCGCACCGCACTGCAGTGCAAATCACATCCGATCTCTGTGCGATTCGAGTTCAGCCATACAGATAGTATGGCTGAATTCGCATCGCACCCGCCGCAAATTCGCACGGGACCCTTTTTTTGGCCCGCAGCAGAATCGGATTGCATGGGTGTTCACACCATGCGATCCGAGTTTGCAGATCGCACTGCGATATGCGAACTGATCTGGGGGTGTCATTAACATTTCACTGACACTCCCAGCAGTTCGCATAGGGCAGTGTGAACTGCCGCCGGGAGGCATGCGATGCGGGAACCCGCCACGGATTCGTGGCGTTCCTGCATCGCTCCAGTGTGAACCCAGCCTAATAAGCGATCATTTTTCTGATCGCTGTATTAGTGTCACAGGTGACGCTAGTTAGGCAGGTAGGTATTTAGGTTCGCCGCAGCTTTTTATAGCGCCAGGGACCCCCATATACTACCGCATAAAGCCCCCTGATTGCCCCCTAGTTAACCCTTTCACCAGTGATCACCATATAACTGTTACAGGTGATGCTGGTTGGTTAGTTATTTTTTTATAGTTTCAGGGCACCCGCCATTTATTACCTAATAAAGGTTTAACCCCCTGATCACCCGGCGGGTGTCATTTGTGACTGTAATAACTGTTAGGGCAGTTAGGGTTAGCCCCCTTTAGTTCTAAGGTACCCCCCTAACCCCCCCAATAAAGGTTTAACCTCGTGATCACCCCCCGTCGCCAGTGTCACTAAGGCTGGGTTCACATTGCAGCGGTTTATGAGAACGGATGTGATTCGCACCGCACTGCAGTGCAAATCACATCCGATCTCTGTGCGATTCGAGTCCAGCCATACAGATAGTATACAGATAGTATGGCTGAATTCGCGTCGCACCCGCCGCAAACTCGCACGGGACCCTTTTTTTGGTCCGCAGCAGAATCGGATCGCATGGGTGTTCACACCATGCGATCCGAGTTTGCAGATCGCACTGCGATATGCGAACTGATCTGGGGGTGTCATTAACATTTCACTGACACTCCCAGCAGTTCACATAGGGCAGTGTGAACTGCCGCCGGGAGGCATGTGATGCGGGAACCCGCCGCGCATTCGTGGTGTTCCCACATCGCTCCAGTGTGAACCCAGCCTAATAAGCGATCGTTTTTCTGATCGCTGTATTAGTGTCACAGGTGACGCTAGTTAGGCAGGTAGGTATTTAGGTTCGCCGCAGCTTTTTATAGCGCCAGGGACCCCCATATACTACCGCATAAAGCCCCCTGATTGCCCCCTAGTTAACCCTTTCACCAGTGATCACCATATAACTGTTACAGGTGACGCTGGTTGGTTAGTTATTTTTTTATAGTTTCAGGGCACCCGCCATTTATTACCTAGTCTCACTAGTGTACCCCTAAATTTAGGGGTGTCTACTTTCCAAAATGGGGTCATTTGGGGGGGGTTTGTGCCATCTTGGCATTTTATGGCCTTCAAAACTGTAACGCCCTTAGAAAGCCTGAAGACGGTGCTTGGTTTTCGGGGCCCCGTACGCGGCTAGGCTCCCAAAAAGTCCCACATATGTGGTATCCCCGTACTCAGGAGAAGCAGCAGAATTTATTTTGGGGTGTCATTTCACATATGCCCATGGCATGCGTGAGTAATATATCATTTAGTGACAACTTTGTGAAAAAAAAAAAGTTTGTAATTTTCCCGCAACTTGTGGCAAAATATAAAATATTCCATGGACTCAACATGCCTCTCAGCAAATAGCTTGGGGTGTCTACTTTCTAAAATGGGGTCATTTGTGGGGGTTTTGTGCCATCTTGGCATTTTATGGCCTTCAAAACTGTAATAGGTAGTGAGAAGTGAACTCAAAAATTTACGCCCTTAGAAAGCCTGAAGGCGGTGCTTGGTTTTCGGGGCCCCGTACGCGGCTAGGCTCCCAAAAAGTCCCACATATGTGATATCCCCGTACTCAGGAGAAGCAGCAGAATTTATTTTGGGGTGTCATTTCACATATGCCCATAGCATGTGTGAGCAATATATCATTTAGTGACAACTTTGTGTAAAAAAAAAAAAAAAATTTTTTTTGTCATTATTCAATCGCTTGAGGCAAAAAAATTAAATATTCAATGGTCTCAACATGCCACTTATCAATTTCCTTATTGGGTCTACTTTCCAAAATGGGGTCATTTGGGGGGGTTTTGTACTGCCCTGCCATTTTAGCACCTCAAGAAATGAGATAGGCAGTCGTAAACTAAAAGCTGCGTAAATTCCAGAAAACGTACCTTAGTTTGTAGATGTGACAACTTTTGCGCAAACCAATAAATATACAGTTATTGACTTTTTTTTTACCAAAGACATGTGGCTGAATAAATTTTGGCCTAAATGTATGACTAAAATTGAGTTTATTGGATTTTTCTAATAACAAAAAGTAGAAAATATCATTTTTTTTCAAAATTTGCGGTCTTTTTACGTTTATATCGCAAAAACTAAAAATCGCAGAGGCAATCAAATACCATCAAAAGAAAGCTCTATTTGTGGGAAGAAAAGGACGCAAATTTTGTTTGGGTACAACATTGCATGACCGCGCAATTACCAGTTAAAGCAGCGCAGTGCCAAATTGTAAAAAGACCTCTGGTCATTGACCAGCAAAATGGTCCGGTCTGAAAGTGGTTAAGTATGTAAACAGTAAAAAATGGAGGACAGACCATATTGGCCCCATAAAGAATGAGGAAGGACATCTGGTTACAAAGGATGGGGAGATGGCGAAGGTGTAGTGCAGTGTTTATTCTCATGACACATAACAGGAAGCACTCATGGCTAACAGAGGACAGATTTAGACTTGGGAAACTTAACAATAATATATTACCCGAGGGTACTTAGGAAACACAGTCAAGTAATTGCCAGACCATTGTTCCTAATTTTTACTGACAGTCTACTGACTGGAATGGTACCAGCTGATTGGAGAAAAGCACCAATATTTAAAAAAAGGCCAAAATACATCCCTGGGAATTACAGACCAGTTAGCCTAACATCAATAGTATGTAAGCTCTTGGAGGGGATGATAAGTGGAGATTTTAGTAATGAAAACATTATCATCAGCATGGATTCATGAAGAATCGTTCTTGCTAAACCAATCTATTAACCTTCTATGAGGAGCTGGAAGAAGAAAGCGGAGACCCGGCAAGAAGTACCGAAGAGGCGGGGCAAGACCCCCGAAGTCGGAAGAAGAGGCGGCAGCGGCGACAGAAGACCGGGCCACCGCTAGTAAAAGAGCTGGAAGAAGAAAGCGGAGGCCTGGCAAGAAGAACCGAAGAGGAGGACAAGACCCCCAAAGTCGGAAGAAGACCCCCGGACGGCGGCCGCGACGACGAAGAAGAAAGCCGGGCTCCTCCGCTAGTAAAAGAGCTAGCAGAAGATAGTGGAGGAGTCCGGCGAGAAGACCCCCCCAAGACGGAAGACCACCGGAGCTGTGCAATAAATTATTTTAAAAACATGTGTTGTGTTTTTTTTCTTTACACTTTTTTTCACCAGGTGAATGGGTAGGGGTACATGGTACCCCAATACTCATTCACATAGGATGGGAGGCCGACATCTGGGGGCCCCCTGATTCTGATAAGCCCCCCCGCCCACAGACCCCGACAACCAACGGCCAGGGTTGTCGAGAAGAGGCCCTTGTCCTCATCCCCAAAGCACCACCTATGTTGAGGGCACGCAGCCTGGTACGGCTCGGGGGGTGGGGGGGGGTGGGGGGCGCTCGCTCGTGACCGGCCGGGCTGCATGCTTGGATAAGGGTCTGATATGGACTTTGGGGGGGGGGGGGGCCCACGCCGTTTTTTTGGCGTAGGGCTTCCCCTTTAAGTCCATACCAGTTGACGAGGCCAGCGACGTGTCAATCTCCCTGCCGAAGGCGGCGGCATTGACTTCCTTCGCTAGTCTCGTCTACCTGGAGCTGCGTTCAAAATGAATGGACTTTCCTCCGTGTGTGGGCAAGTCCGTTCATTTCAAAAGTCTGACGGACTAGCACACAGATGGCCGAA
Organism: Lithobates pipiens; assembly: GCF_037356315.1. Lineage (NCBI taxonomy): Eukaryota > Metazoa > Chordata > Amphibia > Anura > Ranidae > Lithobates > Lithobates pipiens. Next base: position 627,977,124 of record NW_027507758.1, read on the forward strand.
TTTTGAGTCAAAACTTCTTTCTAAGTCCGCCGGACTTTTGGAAAGAAAAAGTCAGCCGGAGCCCACACACGGGCGGATAGTCTGATCGTGTACGCGGCATTAGCCATGCCTGGAGGAAAGTCTGGGTTACCCTTAATAGGAGTGATCTGTCTGATAGCACGTGTACTTTACAGGCCCTGTCAAAAGCATGAAGTGTTGCCTCAATAAGAGGGTGCAAATGGATAAGCGGTGTACCAGGGAAATGAGCGGAGCTCAGCCCCAGAGATCAATTACTTAAGCAACACCCAGCCCTTGCATCACGTATGTAGCCTCCAATCATCTACCCAATAATACAGCTGGAGATCCGGAAGGCCAATTCCACCCCCAGATTTTGGTAACACCAGCTTCACCCACCCAATTCGTGCTGCTTTGGTTTCCCAGAGAATTGCCCTGCACATCCTCCTGTAGGCTGCGAAAAAAGGAGGGCAGTAAGCAGATCGGGATAGTCTGCAATTTATACAATAACCGGGGAAGCACCGTCATCTTAAGGATTGAGACCTGTCTAAACCAGGAAACAGTGGGCACTTCCCACCTGTGGAGGTCCTGCTGTATGTTTTTTCAGTTCTGACAAGAATTCTTTTTTCATAAAGGTCTTTTAGTTTACTAGGGAGTTGGATACCTAAGTAGGTGATGGCATCCGTTTTCCAGCGGAAGGCAAAGTTTGTCTGACAGAGTTGTACTAGCTTAGGGGTAGCAAAATATTTAGTAGAAAGGACTTTGAATCATTCATTTTCAAGTTTGATATAATCTTGAACTGTTCTAGAACCGGAATCAGATTGGGCAAGGACATCATTGGGGATGAGAGGAAGAGCAAGCTATCATCCACAAAGGCAGCAATCTCGTATTCCCGTTGATGAACCTCAATTCCCTTTTATGTTTGATTTGCCCGAATACAGCACAAGAGAGGTTCCAATGTAAGGATATAAAGCAAGGGGGAAAAAGGACATCCCTGTCTGGTTCCATTATATATGGAGAAGGCGTCTGACAAGTGACCATTAACCCAAACCCTAGCTTTTGGATTGGCATATAGAGCTCCAATGAAGACCCGCATAACAACTTCCCAGTCCTAGGGTTTCCAGAACCGAGTCCATGTAGTCCCAGGCCACTCGGTCAAACACCTTCTCCGCATCCATTGCCAGAAAGTAACGGTCTCATTGGGTAGAGGTAAGCCAGTGATGTAGATTTAGGGCCTTGATAGTGTTGTCCCTGGCCTCTTTGCCAGGAACAAAGCCAACCTGGTCCAAACTCACCCAGGCAGGCACGTGGTAATACAATGAGGTTCTTGGAGAACAATTTGATGTCCACATTCAGGAGAGAAATGGGTCGGTAATTGGCAACATTAGTGGGGTCTTTATTCTCTTTAGGGATCAATGAAATGTATGCCTCGAATAGGTTCCCTGAGGAACAAGGGACACGAGATAGTGTGTTGAAGGCCCTAAGAAAACCTGCCGCCAAAAGATCTGCAAAATGTTTATAATATTGCACTGAGAAGCCATCCGGCCCTGGGCATTTACCAGGCTTTGTGGCCTTTAAGGCCTCCGCCCATTCCTCTGATGACAGCGGGGCTTCCAAAGCCTGCCAATCAGTAGCAGAAAGTGCACAAAGGCTATATCTGCCATGAAAGTCTCGTATTAGATCCGATTGTGCATCTTCTGCTACAGGTCTGTTTTCATCTGATTTCAGATTGTATAGTTTACTATAGAAGGTGTGAACCTGGCGAGCAATGTCCTAATTTCTGGAATGAGTTACCCCTCTGTATCTACCACATGATGGACTGTGGAGGCGAGGGTGCATTTCTGCGTGAACCTCGCTTAAAGCCTTCTTGGTTTATTGCCTTGTTCATAGAACAATTTCTGTGATAACAGCTGCCACTTCCTTTCCATTTTAAATAGTTCCTCTAGTAGAAGTGACCGTGTGTCAGCTAATTCTTTTACTACCTTAATTGCCAGGGAACACTTATGCTGGGCTTCCAGTAAGGTTATTTTGTCAGATAGGGCCCAAACAAGCGTTTGACGTTCCTTCTTTTTCCTGGCTGCGATGGCCAACAAGTGGCCTCGTACAACACACTTATGTGCCTCCCACTGAGTCATGGGGACACATCTGGCATGTCGTTGTGGCGAAAGTAATCACCAATGGCCTATTTGATAGCCTCCAAATCCCCAGGATCTGTAAGAAGGGAGGCATCCAATCTCCGGATCTTGGTTGACGTTTCCCTCTGGGGAAAACGTAAAGTCAGTGTGGTCGGGTGATGGTCCGGAAGTATCATGTTCTCTATTGGCGCATCATAGAAGTAGGACAGTTCTGCCTGATGTATGAAAAGGTAATCCAGTAGCAGTTATGCAGAGATGAGAAAAATGTAGTCTTTCCCCCCGCAAATTCAAGGTGTGCCAGGTATCATGGAGCATGAGAGAGGCCAAATTAAGTTTCACTTGACGCAAAACAGAGAATGCAAATGAGGAGGTACCCATGGAGGTGTCAAGAAGCGGGTCCAGGGCCATGTTAAAGTCACCCTCCCCAGACTTGTCTGAAATGTCATGAGCTGCAGGAGGACGTCTTTCAAGGTCACCTGTTTAGAGTTTGGACAATATATATTTGCCAGTGTCACCTGTTCGTTCTTCCAGATTCCCTTAAGAAAGAGGAATCTGCCTTCTGGGTCCAGCATCTGGCCTGTGAGGCGAAATGCAAACGACTTTACGATTACTATTGACACTCCTTTCATTTTGGAATCCGCACAGGTCGCATAATAAACGTCTGGGAAGCAACTATTGGATAGGGAGGGAATGGAGCCAGATTTAAAGTGGGTCTCCTGGAGAAAAAACACTTGGGGTCTATGGCGGTGTGCTTCAGCAAGGACACTGCAACATTTTTATGGAATATTGAGGCCTTTAAACGTTTAAAGGACGTCAAATGACGTGATCAGGATATTAAGACGCTGCACGCCCCGGGGGCACACATCGCAGCGATTATTGTTGCGGTGTGTCAGTCTTACAGTCTGACACCCTGCAACTACGATCTCAGTAAAGAGTCTCTGACAGAGACTCTTTACCATGTGATCAGCCGTGTCCAATCACGGGTGATCACAGTGTAAATAGGAAGAGCCAGTAAAAGGCTTTTGCTCACTCGCATCTGTCAGACCGAGTAGAGGAGAGCTGATCGGTTGCTCCTCTGACAGGAGGGGTCTGTGCTGATCGATTATCAGCACAGCCCCCCCCCGAGGATGCCCACACTGGACCACCAGACCACCAGGGATGCCCAGCAACAGGTATGCCCCCCCAGACCACCAGGGATGCCAGTCAGTGCCCACAATGGATGCCAATCAATGCCCATAATGGATGCCAATAAATGCCCACAATGGGCATCACTGATTGCCATGCATTATTGTTTGGCACTGATTGGCGTCCATCCCTATACAATACTGTACACTACAATGCCCATCTGTGCCGCCTATCAGTGCCCATCCATGCCACCTATCGGTGCCCATCCATGCTGCCTATCAGTGCGCATCCATGCCCATCCGTGCTGCCTATCCAAGCCACCCATCCATGCCAATCCGTGCCACCTATCCATGACAATCCGTGCCACCTATCAGTGCCTATTTGTGGCACCTATCAGTGTCTGTGTCGCATATCAGTGCCATCTATCAGTGCGGCCTATCAGTGCCACTTCATTGATGCCACATCATTGGTGCTCATCAGTGCCACCTTATCAGTGCCAGTCACTGCAGCCCCGTCAATGCCCATCAGTGAAGGAGAAAACGTACTTTACTTATTTACAAAGTTTTGTAACTGAAACAAAAAAAAAAAAAATTTCGGCCTTTTTTTATTTGTTTAGTAGAAAATAAAAATCCCAGAGGTGATCAAATACCAACAAAAGAAAGCTCTATTTGTGGGAACAAAAATTTAGCTTGGGTACAGTGTAGCATGACCGCGCAATTGTCAAAGTGCGACAGAACTGAAAGCTCAAAATTCGTCTGGGCAGGAAAGTCTATAAGTGCCCGGTATTGAAGTGGTTAAGGGAAAAAAAAAAAAACCTCAGCTGTGAAGGATAGAGAGATCTTGGGCAGGCCTACCCAAAAGAGACGAGTAAGGCCCCCATCGAAGAGCCTCCATCCGGCAAAGCCGACAAAGGGTTCAAACTTATCTTAAGCATCATATAGCAACATATATATATATATATATGATAGATAGAAGGGCCGCTAGAAAAGGACCCGTAATCACTACTGTGTTTAATACACTAGTCAGCAGAGACCTCCGTCCCTGAGAACACCTAGTCAGATGGTTACCCAGGGACGAGAGGCCCCAGGGCCCAGCCCATTCCCTAAGTGCGCTCCTTAAGTTAACACATAAAAAGGGAGGGATTATAAGACTAATAAACCATAGAACTATGTGAGAACACTTATAGCCTATTGTGAAAAAGGTGAGAAAGTCACCTGAGTTAGGACTCTCTCGATCGTCCAACATGCTTCACGTACAACTCTCGACGAGGTAATCTAATGTCCGTTTTTAAGTCTGATATAGCAGCAGACAAGCTGTTCTTGATATCCAGGGCCACTTGCTGGAGATCGGCCAGGCACAGGAGAGGAGAAAGCTGTGAGGCATTTATACCCGCCAGCCATGCTGCTGGGGAAATGGCTGTGGGGGTGTAGCTCCTCAGTTCCTGCTCAGCTGGTTAGACGGGGAGGCCGACTGACTTCTCCCTGGCATCTTTGTGCAGTTTGGTCAAGGTTTTCCCCACTGATGTAGGGTCAGATTAAAGCTCTCCTTCTATGCAACCATCTTGCTCCGGTGTTAAGCCACCGCCCTCTACTGATCACATCTTAGGAGTAAGGATGAGCTCAGGCGTGTTCCCATGCTCCACGTGCAGAGCCGCCAGGAAGTCGGCGCAGAGCGGCGCTAATCACAGGCAGTGAGACATTGCCCCGATGCGCGGCTGCAGAGATCAGGCAATGTCTCACTGCCTGTGATTAGAGTGGCGCTGCGCCGACTTCCTGGCGGGCTCAACGCGTATTCCATGCGAACACGCCGGAACCCTTCCCTGCTTAGGATGAATATCTGAGACTAGATTCATTATGGAGATATTAGCTTTCATGACATTTCCTACAAATTACATTCCCCCCCTCTTTCTATTTAAATCTTATAAAATAAAGAAAATAAGATCTTATTACCTCCTCTGCTGCCACTTCCAGCAATGTCTTCTCTCTACTTCCTCCCGACTCACCTCTCACCCGGAACTTCCTGTCTGTATTCCATAGAGACTTCCCCAAACACCAATCCCAGTGCTCTCTTGGTGCTCACACTCAGATTGTGCGCTTAGCTGACCTCCATTACCCTCCTAATAAGTGGCTCCACAATAACTTTGGAGAAATCTATAAGGATATACAGTACATACACACACAGCACAAGGCCGTGTTCACACTACGAGATGTTTCTCAGGGCTGCAGTTCCTTTGAGCTCCACAAGGTGGAGATGCCACTTCTACCCAGACAGGAAATCTCTATGGAATACAGACACGAAGTCTCTAGGCTACAGACAGGAAGTGATGTCAGGTATAAATAAGAAGTTCCGGGTGAGAGGTGAGTCGGGAGGAAGTAGAGAGGAGACGGTGCTGGAAGTGGCAGTAGAGGAGGTAATAAGATCTTATTTTCTATTTACACCCAGTAACCCCCCGTCATGTCCGTCCTCTTCCTCCATAGTCACTGTGATGTCTTTTATCTCCAGCAGATGATGATATACACATATATAGTGTGGAGACCTAGATTAACCCCTTCAGGGGCAAAAAATTCCCCTCTTACGAGGCCGGAACATTCTCTTAATTTTGGAAATAAATTCTAGTAATATGGTCCTCTAAACAAACAGCGCTGACAATAAAGACACGACAATGACCATACATGGCCTACAAAGGGCAATTATTACACTACACAGGCAGCCAATGGATAATTATTACAATATGCAGCAAACACAGTGATGGAGTGCAGGGGTCAGGAGTATGGAGCATAGAGCCCCTTACATTGCTGGTCAGGAGGAAGAAAACATTCCCCGGCCTGCCATGAAGAATGTGTTCCATCATTTGTGTCAGAGGGAGAAAATACTGAGGGTAGTAGAGGACCTGAGGGGCTGTGAGGATTTCGTAAAGGTGAAAGATTTTTAGGGGCATCTGAAGGGGAAATGTAGCTGAAGGACTCTGGGACCCTTGAAGGGGTAGTCAGGCTGTAGGGCTCTGAGGGAATAGGGGGCTGGAGGGCACAGGGAACTCTGATGGACAGAAGGGGGTCTCTGGGTCTGTGATGGCTCTCCCACCCCACCTGTACTAATTTTTCAGACCTTACAGAACAGGCAACCTCAACCATCTTATTGTCTCAGTTGTCATGTGATTTGTTCTGGAATATCAAGTAAGACGAAGAATGGAATTTCTTCACTCGTTGGTGAGCACTTGTTCTTAGAGGAGTTCTGCTTCAGCAGCAAACCAGTTCAGAGAGAAAATAAACCCAAAAGAAAAAAAAGGGAATATCTGATCTGGCAGTCCCTGAGGGTCCTCCAAGATGTAATAAACACTAAACAGTCCAGACGGAGGCTGGGTTTAGACTGGAGGATGGCGTGGCTCACAGCAGGGGTCCGGTGTGTTTCCATTCACTGTTTCAGGTCTAAATTTCAGCACAAATTTATGGCTGAATTTGGACGTGAAATGGGCCAAAAGACACACAGAACTTCTGTGCATTTCGCACCGGATCCGCTCCGGAAATGTGGGATTCTTCTTCATAGAGAGCCGGTCACAATCTCCTGGTATGCGAAATCCACATCCAATTCACAATAGTGTGAATCCAGCCTAAATGTGTTCCCATGGGGGCAGTAGTTCCTAAATGTACAGCAACCCCCCTATTACCCCCCTCACATCCACATCCTATTATTGTGTGACCAAAACCATCCAAATAATTCTTACTTTCATTTCCCAAAGTTATCCATCTACAAGGAGACCTGTATAGATCAATTGATGGCACCAATGAGGATGGAGGAGGACCGGAGTCACATGACTGAGAAGATACTAAACCTCACCCTGGAGATCATCTACCTGCTGACCGGAGAGGTGAGGAGGATTCTGGGAGGTCACATGACATCACTCTTATCTCTATTAATAAAACACAGACCTGACCGGAGAGGTGAGGAGGATTCTGGGAGAGTCAGATGATATTTTTTTTATTTTAATGCAGAGGTTTCCTATTGTGAAATCTGGTGATGATATGACCATCACAGTGCCTCCATGTGACTCCCTAAAACCTGAGAGACACAACATGGAGAAGATTCTAGAAGTCACCAAGAAGATGATGGAGCTGCTGACAGGAGAGGTGAGGAGGATTCTGGGAATTCTGGGACATTATCCAGTAACAGACAAGGGATGTGTCTGGATGGTGACTGTATCATTGTGTGTGTCAGGTTCCTATAAGGTGTCAGGATGTCACTGTCTATTTCTCCATGGAGGAGTGGGAGTATTTAGAAGGACACAAGGATCTCTACAAGGACGTCATGATGGACAATCAGCCGCCCCTCACATCACCGGGTAAGAGGAGACTTTATTGTAAAGGAGAGAGCAGTACGGAGGCTCCACCTAGATCCCCCATCATCTGATAAACACATAGAAACAATGTATTCAGTCAGTGTGTGTGTTTCCTACAGATGGATCCAGTAATGGGAACCCACCAGAGAGATGTCCCCGTCCTCTGTATTCCCGGGATTCCACACAGGAAGGTCACACCATCCCCCACCATCATCAGGTAGATGAGGAACAATCACTGATAGTATCATTAGGATCTGTACATTATCTGCATTGTTACCATTGATGTCATTTTTATTCTATATTCAGAGTGGAAACCTGAGAGAGTCTAAAGTTGAGGTTAAATTTGAGATAAAAGAGGAGGATGATGAGGATGGAGTGATGGAGCAGTCAGAGTTTTTAAAAGAACACATTGATCTGTATCAAGACTCCATGGTTGAGTCACCCATCTACAGAAACCCACCAGAGAGATGTCCCCGTCCTCTGTATTCCCGGGATTCCACACAGGAAGATCACACCATCCCTCACCATCATCAGGTAGATGAGGAACAATCACTGATAGTATCATTAGGATCTGTACATTATCTGTATTGTTACCATTGATATCATTTTTATTATATATTCAGAGTGGAAACCTTGGAAATGATAATATTGTTGTTAAAGAAGAGTATAAAGAGGAGGATGAGGAGTATGGAGTGATGGAGGAATTTTCAGAAGGACACAAGAATATGATGGAGCCACCTAATACCAGGAACCCACCAGAGAGATGTCCCCGTCCTCTGTATTCCCGGGATTCCACACAGGAAGATCACACCATCCCTCACTGTTACAAGGTTGGTGGGACAGAGCTTATAAAACACAGACTCATGGAGACACTGTGCGGATTTTTTTATGTGAGCTTATATTTTACAGATGATTTTCTCTCTCATTTTCTTGGTTTAGAGTGGAGATCCAATCGATATAGAATTTGAGGTGAAATCAGAAGAAGAGAGGTATGTGAGGGATGATCAGCAGTCTATGGAGGAGGATGGAATAACGGGGACATTTATAGAGGAGGACACTCCTACAGAGATCAGCACAGGTGGGTCATTAACACTAAATACATTCCTCCACCCATACTGCTCACTAATTGGTCCAGAGTAGGGCAAGGACTGGGTGATATCAGCCTGTAATCCCCTGGTCACTTTCCTGAGCTGTGTTCCCCGTCCTGTATTCCTGTATTTCTCTCGGATAATCTTCCTTCTCTGTGCTGCAGACATAATTTATGTCTCTAGACTGGATTTATGGAGATTCTGAGGTTTAGCTGGCAAATGTTCATTTTCACCATAAGTGTTGACCTGGGACATGTTTTTGGGTCTTCTGCCCCATGAGTGGGTCTAGTAGGATCTCTGACAGAACAATTCTCCCAGGGTTACTTGTTCTGTTGTCTGCTGGCTGTTCCGGGTGGAGGGATAAGTCTGTATAGTCTCAAACCCAAGTCACTGAGTGCAGTCTCAGGAGATGAGCGATAGCAGTGTGGGGCCTCTGCAACTTGTCTCGTGTAAACATTTAAAGTGTTTGTTAACCTAAAAAAAAACAAAAAGATCCTGTTCCCTTTTAAAACATGAATAACATCACAGTGCTTGTGCTGTGTAATTTGGCCCCTTCTATCACCTAAAATACCTGGTTGATCCTGCCTGGCTATACCTCCCCCCCCCCCGTAAACTGACCACAATATTTATCATGGCTGCTGAGCCCTGACATTGAGGTCAGTTTACGTGCTTCAGTCATCCACAGCCCTTCTCTGTCCTCTTCTCTCCCCCTTCCCTTCCAGGCTGCTTGTGTCAGTGCCTGCCCCCTCCAGCTCTCATAACTACTATTAAATCCTCCCATCCCCCCTGTAACATAATTTTATGTGTCCCTGTGCCTGTGTTTATATAAAATATATGGCGTTCTGTACCTATATCAGAGCGGATCCCAGTGCTTATGTGATTCCCTCTCCCTCCTACATTTCACTTCCTCCCCGGCTGACATCAACAGGAGTTCTTGGGCCTGCCTGCAATGGCTGTCAGTTGGTCAGAGGAGAGAGGTGAGGCGTCACAGGAGCCACTCTGATATATGTACAGATCAGCATATTTTTTATATAACACATGCACTGGGGCCCATAGTGTTATGTTACAGAGGGAATGGGAGGATTTTAAAGTAGTGGCTTAACAACCACTTTAAGCTTACACTGATTGCTGAATACCAGTATTATGACTACTGACCCTTACACTATATAATTCATATTAGACATTACATACTCCTGACCCCTAGACTATATCATTTATATTGTACTTTACATACTCCTGACCCCTGCTCTATATACTCTATGTTGTATATTATATACTCCTGACCCTTATACTATATCAGGGATATGCAATTAGCGGACCTCCAGCTGTTGCAAAACTACAATTCCCATCATGCCTCTGGGTGTTATGCTTGTGGCTGTCAAAGTGTTGCTATGCCTCATGGGACTTGTAGTTCTGCAACAGCTGGAGGTCCGCTAATTGCATATCCCTCTACTATATATTCCTATCTGTTTTATCTTATACAATATGTCCTGACTTCTGCTCTCTCTCCTATATCCGCTGCTATATATAAGCATACAGTAATATGTACTCTTTTTTTTGTTACACCTGTAGTGATACTTCCATAGGAGGCACTAGGATTTTGCCCAGGTCTTCCCCACTTTTTTTTATAGCAACCCGGCACAGGGTATCTTTACAGCCAGGTGATTGAGCTTTAGGTGAAGTCCTTGCTGGGCGCAGATGGAAGACTTCTCCTTGTAACTAGTAGTGACCGTAGAAGTAAAGTTGAGCTGTGTAAGCTGGACAGAGCCTCTTTGGAACACTACCCAGTGTTCGCTTAACTGGACCTTTAGCTAACTCTAACACATCAGAGCAGGGTTAAGAGCAATAGTCTATGAGATCATTAAGCATGTCTGTACTCACAATGCCCAAAAGAACAGCAAGTAGCCTCCTCTCCGTGATACCAAACTAGATCCTCAAATAGACACCCCCTCAGCCAGCTTTGTGAAGAACCAGTGTCACTCTCTCTCCTCAGGCCCTCAGGTTGCTTACCCGAGGCTGCACCGCTTCTCGGCCTTTTGGCTAAAATCAAGTATAGTATCTGTTTTTATCAGTTGCCAAAGGAGGCGCTGTTCCATCCCTATTCGAGAGGGTTTGGTCAGCACTCTCCGATGGCGTAATTAGCATCCGGAAGGACGGTTTCGGTAGGGGCCACGTCGTGCCGCCTGACAGTAAACTGGGGACCGATGCATGGTCGAGTCTGAGCCGTCTGGAAGGGTCCAGATCCAGAGGGTCCGATCCAGAGGGTCGAGTACCTGGCCTTCTGGCCTGGATTGGGGTAGTTCTAGCCCTGGACAGTCGTTCGGGAGGGAATACCGGCTGCTCTCTATGCTGTGGGGGAGGAGCGGTTAGTACTTCACGAATGTAATTAGGAAGGAGTGATGGGAGCGACGGTGGAGCCTGATGGCAAAGGGCTATCGCAAGCTTCCTGATCTCCATGCATTCCTGCCTTGTGTGGGGGCTGCTGTGGTCCGGACCGTGGGTCAGGGTGGTCTTGAAAGCCTATGGAGTATGTGCCCCTGGAGTGGCAGTCCAGGGGTGCCTAAGAATCGCTGTGAGTGAGGGTCACATTGATTTTGGACACCAAAGTCACTGCACCAATAGCACGCTTTTTTAGCACCTGCCTCTTGGGCCGGGTCTTTTGGCTGAGACCAGAGGAATTTTTTATTCCTGGCCGGAGGGCCTGGTCATTGTTTTACACAATGGCCACCTTTTCACTCTCCTCTCCACTATCCCTTCCCCACTTTTTATTTACTTTATTGTGTGTCACGTCTTTGTTTGTCACTTTTACTGTTTGCTGTGACGAGTAGGATCACAGGTCCCAGGGCCTGTCCTGAAAGTTGGGGAGGGGGTGGACATGGCCTTCTGGCTTAGCTCACCCTCTTCCTTAGGGTTGGGGTCTCCCTTCGGGGGAGCCTCACCTAGTATTTGGGTGGGTCTGTTTTGGCAGACCTTCCAAAGAATGGGGTCTGACTGGTTTCGGCCAAGAAGACCAAGTTTTAAGTGTCCTTGTCCCTGTCAGGAGCCTAACGCCCCGGGGGATTCAGGACAAGGCCCTCTCATTTTCGAGGGCTTGTGTACCCGTCTGCACTTTTTTGTGTCACTCTTTATGTGTGTGCACATTTTTTATGCACCTGGTCAAGTTTTTGAGTGTGTTTTGCACGCCTCCGGCTTTCAGAAAAAAAACCAAAAAAAAAAACCTGAGGCCGCATGGCAGCAGGCTTCCCCGGAGGACAGCGTGTCCTCTCTCCTGGGCTGGTGCAATCATCTCCTGGAGAGACCCAGGGCTTAGTGTGCCAAAAAAATAAATACCCTCTCCCAGCATCCTTCAGGGTCACCCTCCCTGTGATTGGCTGAAGTGGTATTATTTTCATACTGTGTTCTGCATAGCTTCTACCTATTTACCTAGAACCTTCCTAGGTTACAGAGGAAGCCAGAGGCAGGACTTGCAGCACTTGAGCAGGCATTACTAAACGATTACAGCTCTTTGTTCAGTAGAACAACAAAACTATAATACACTAACTCTCTACTAAGCCTAGCACCTAACTAAGAGGGTGCTACACAGCCGTTGTCTACCAGCTGGACATTTTATATCTGATGATTTGATAGGAGCACAGACTTTTACATGTTGATAATAATGTGATCACTTCCTCCAACTTTGGTACCTTAAACAGAAAGTGATAATGAGGGAGGAGTCAATAACCCAATGATGGGGGTCTTCAGGATCAGTCCAGTCTTCATCTTGGTTGTTCTCCCCCCATCCTACATAGTTACATAGTAGGTCAAAAGACAATAGTCCATCCAGTTCGACCTGTGTAGTTGTATATGTGTCGGTGTCTAGAATTATTTCCCATATCCCTGTATGTTGTGTTCTTTAAGATATACATCCAAGAGTCTTTTAAAAATATCTATACCGTTCCACATCCTTGTTGCCCTGATAGTGAAGAACCCTCTGTGCAGTTTAAGGTTAAACCGCTTCTCTTCCAATCTCAACGTGGGGCCCCCGTGTCCTCTTACACTCCCTGGGACTGAATAGTTTAATTCCTATGCTGGGATCGCCATTGAGGTATTTGTAGATTGCTATCATATCTCCTCTCAAGCGTCTCTTCTCCAGAAAGAATAAATTTAGTGTCTGCACTCGTTCCTCGTAATTAAGGTCCTCCAGTCCCCACTCCCCCCCCCCTTTTTTTTTGCTCTTCTTTGGAATTGCTCCAGTTCCAGCACATCCCTTATGAGGACTGGTGACCAGAGCTGGGCAGAATACTCCAGATGAGGCCGGGCCAACGTTTTATAAAGTGGCAGAATTATAGTTTTGTCCCTGGAGTATATCTCTCTCTTCCCTTTTTTTTTTTTTTTTTTTTTTTTATACATGCTAATATTCTGTCAGCTTTGGTAGCTGCAGTGTGACATTGCATGCTATTGCTCAATCTGTGTCATCTATTAGGACCCCTTGATCCTACTCTATCTTTGATTCTCTCAGCGGTTCTCCACCTAATGAATAGTTTGCATTTATGGCCTCTTTCACACGAAGGAACCGTTCAGGTCCGCCTGTCAGTTTTCTAGGTGGACCTGAACAGATGCTCCATAGACCTCTGTGGAGCGTCGGATGTCAGCAGTGACATGTCCGCTGACATCCAACCTGATCCAAAAAAGTGTGATGGAGGAAAAACCATCATCGGATCGGGTGACGATGGACTCTGCAGTCCGTCCTCATCCGATCCCCCATAGGGGAGAGCGGTGCTCTGACAGGTCCGTCCCTGCGCAGTGTGCAGAGACAGACCTGTCATCTTTCTGCTCAGCGGGGATCGACGGAGCGGATGCTCACGGGGCGAATCATCACGGATCCGTCTCATGTGAAAGGACCCTTTTTTGCCCCCAAGTGCATTACTTTACATTTCTCCACATAAAACCTCATTTGCCATTTGTCTGCCCACTCCTTTATCTTATTGCAGTCATTCTGCAAACTTTCTATATCCTGATGGGAGTTTATTACTCTGCTTCTCTTTGTTTTTATCCGCAAAAATTGAGACTGAACTAGATATCTCACCCTCTATATCGTTAATGAATACATTGAATAGAATTGGTCCCAAGACGGAACCTTGGGGTACCCCACTCGCCACTCCAGACCAGTCTGAGTACATGTTATTTATCACCACTCTTTGAACCCGTCCCTGTAACCAGTTTTTTACCCAAGCACAAACCTTACAGTCCATGCCTGCAGAGCTCAGGTTGTATATTAAGCGTTTATGGGCAGGGGCGTAACTATAGGGGGTGCAGCAGTCGCGACCACATCCGGGCCCTGTGATGCAGGGGGCCCATGCAGCCCCCTCTACATATGGCCAGCAGCAGCATAGGCAGCTAGGGGTACCAGTGCACTATGCACACGGGTGGCTGGAGGTGGAGGGTGACTAGCAGAGCTCCATGCTCGACTATCACACTGGCTGCTCTTTAGTTGTGCATTCCCCGCATGACCTGTGTCCTCGGCCTCGGAGTACCCCTCTCCTGCTCCATGCATTGCCGCTCAGTCCGATGTCTGTTCTCCCCAGCCAGAGTCCCACCCCCCCTGAGTCCGGCCCACACTGCACTGCATACTTCTCCCGGGTAAACAAACTTTAAGCACACAGATGCAGTGCAGCCCTATGAGAGCCCCCCGGAGGACACTGCAGGCTTGTCTGCCAGCCCCCCTCCTCCCCGTCATACACAGATGATGAAAGGTCTTTCTGGGAGATATGCTAATCACCCGTCCAGCACACTGGATGGAGCCCAGGCGAACATGGATGAGTGCGCGGCCTGCAGCTTGGTCATGGTGAGTGAGAGGACCCCATCCCCCACAGACCATTATATACCCCTTCCATCTCCCCCTGGGGACAGGGACCCCTTCTCACGTGGGGACAGGGACCCCCATCTCCCCTGGGAACAGGGACCCCTTCTCACCTGGGGGCAGTAACTTCATATGCCCTGGAGAAAAGGACCTCATCTCTTCTGGGGACTCTTCTTCCCCCTCCTTCCTAGGGACAGTCCCCCAATGGGGCACCTAAAAATAAAAAATAAATTTAATAAAAAAAACTACTGATACCAGTGGTGGAACTACAGGGCTCACAAAGGTCATACCTGTGACCACGCCCTGGAGTGCCACTGCCAGACTCGGAGGGAAGGGCCCTGGCTGGGGTTCAGGGGGGCCCTTCATGGTTTCTTGCATCGGGGCCCTGAAGGTTCTAGTTACGCCACTGTTTATGGGGGATTGTATCAAATGCTTTTGCAAAATCCAGATACCCTAAATCCACAGGCCTTACCCTGTATAGATGGCAGCTCACTTCCTCGTGGAACCTTAGAAGATTGGTCTGGCAGGAATGTCCTCTCGTAAACCCATGCTGATTACCGCTAATGATATTTTTTCCTCAGTAAATCTTTGGATATGGTCCCTAATCATCCCCTCCAATAATTTTTTTTTTTTAATTTTTTATTCCCCTCCAATAATTTACCCACTATTGATGTTAGGCTGACTGGCCTGTAATTCCCAGGGTTTTCTCTCTGCCCTTTTTTGAATATTGGTACCACGTTGGCTTTTCTCCAATCAGCTTGTACCAATCCTGTCAGTATGCTGTTCATAAAGATTAGGAACAATGGCCTGGCTATAACTTGACTAAGTTCTCTAAGGACTCTTGGGTGTAAGCCATCTGGTCCCTTTGATTTATTTGTTACGTTTATTAAGTCTTTCCTGGTCTCCACTCTCTGTTAGCCACTAGGGATGAGACGAACACCCCCAGGTTCGGTTCGCATCCAGAAAATGCGAACAGGCAAAAAATGTATCCGAACACCGTTAAAATCTATGGGACACGAACATGAATAATCAAAAGTGCTAATTTTAAAGGCTTATATGTCTGGTATTATCATAAAAAGTGTTTGGTGACCCGGGTCCTGCCCCAGGGGCCATGTATCAATGCAAAAAAAGTTTTAAAAAACTGCAGTTTTTTCGGGAGCAGTTATTTTAATAATGCTTAAAGTGTAATATTCTTAAAATTTTGTACCGGGGGGGTGTAGAGTATGAAAAGGGGCGCTTGTTTCCCGTGTTTAGAACAGTTTGACAGCAAAATTACATTTCTAAAGGAAAAAATTTCATTTGAAACTACTCTAATGAATTGTCGGTCCGACAATACACACAAAATGCCATTGATAAAAACGGCATAGGATTTCCCCACAGGGGAACCCTGAACCAAAATTAAAAAAAAAATGCATGGGGGTCCCCCTAAATTCCATATCGGGCCCTTCAGGTCTTGTATGGATATTAAGGAGAACCCCATGCCCGCCCTCCGTTATATAAGAAGTGTCAGAAGAACTGAAGCATCACACAGCGGAAGACTCCCACTGAGGTGGATCGTGCGGACGGAGCGGGGAAGATGTGGGACGAGAAGAGCGGAGGAAGAAAATGGAAGAAGAAGTGGAAAGAAGAAGAAATAAAGGACTTGTCAAAAACCGTCTCTTGTGTTTTTTTTTTTTTTAACCTTTTTGAGAAATGGTAGGGGTACATTTGTACCCCATTACCAATTCACATGGGGGGGTGGGATCTGGGGGTCCCTTGTTAAAGGGGGCTTCCAGATTCCGATAAGCCCGCCGCCCTCAGACCCCCGCAACCACGGGCAAGGGTTGTGGGGATGAGGCCCTTCTTCTGAGGCCATACCCCAAAGCACCCTCCCAATGTTGAGGGCATGTGGCCTGGTATGGTTCAGGAGGGGGGCGCGCCCTCTCATCCCTTTTTTCCTGTGGCCTGTCAGGTTGCATGGTCACGTTCTCTCGTCCCTCTTTTCCTGTGGCCTGGTATGGATTTTGAGGGGGACCCCCACGCCAGTTTTTTTTTTTTTTCAATTTTAGCGCAGGGTTCCCCTTAATACCCATACCAGACCTAAAGGGCCTGGTATGGAATTTAGGGGGACCCCACGCATTTTTTTTTCATTTTGGTCCGGGGGTTCCCCCGTGGGGAAATCCCATGCCGTTTTTATCCATGATCTTTTATGTGTATTGTCGGACCGACAATTCATTATAGCCGCGAGCAGTTTTAAATGATTTTTTTTCCTTTCAAAAAGTAATTTTGCTGTCAGACTGTTCTAAACACGGGAAACATGCGCCCCTTTACAGGCATACTATAGACACCCCCGGTACGAAATTTAAAGGAATATACTTTTATTGTTTCACTTTAAGCATTATTAAAATCACTGCTCCCGAAAAAACAGCCGTTATTAAAACTTTTTTTGCATTGATACATGTCTCCTGGGGCAGGACCCGGGTCCCCAAACCCTTTTTATGACAATACCATGCATATAAGCCTTTAAAATTAGCACTTTTGATTTCTCCCATAGACTTATAAAGGGTGTTCCGCGGCTTTCGATTTTGCCACGAACACCCCAAATTGTTTAATATTCGGTGAATGGGCGAACAGCCAATGTTCGAGTTGAACTCATGTTCGACCCAAACATAAAGCCCATCCATATTAGCCAGAAGGGTATTCCTGCGTTGTCACTAACACTACAGTTGTAGTCAGTAAACCCTTATTTTTTCTCACGTAAAAACTGAGGAGAAGAAGGCATTTAGTACAGTTGCCTTCTTTGTGTTATCCGTAACCATCCTCATCTTTTGTGTGTGCAATGTGTTCTGATTTTGCATTTTTACTGTAAATATAATTTAAAAAAAAAATTAGGTTTTTAATACTCTCTTCTGCTATATGTCTTTTGTAATCTTTTTTTTTTAGCCATCCTGATTGCCATTTTACACTTATTGCATTCCTTGTAGTGTTGGAATGCTGATGGTGACCTATTTATTTTTTATTTTTTTAAAGGCCATATTTTTCAACTTAATGAGGCTATTCACATTACGGTTTAGCCAACCTGGTTTATTCTTTGCTCTTCTATATTTATTTCCCATTGTAATGCACTGTTTGATACCTTTGTTTAATATACTCCTAAAGCATTCTATTTCACTTCTGTGTTCATTGTCCAGGTCTTCCCCACTTCTTGATCTCTGGTGGGACTCAGCACAGCTGTTATTCATGACTAAATCATGGACTAAAAGAAGGAAGTGCAGGACTTCTTGTGTTAGAAAGATGGCAATGAGTGATAGAGGGGGTGGGGACACTCGTCCTATAATCCCCTCATCACTGTCACTCCTATAAAAGACAGTTCTCGTTGTTTCCTCACTCTCTGACTAAGGTCCATGAATAAAGAAATGATCTGGTAGGAGATCAGAGGATCCATTTACTAGTTACCTTGAGGGTGGAATTTAGGGGTGCAACAGATCAAAAAACTCACGGATCGGATCGTTCCTCGGATCAGAGTCACGGATCGGATCATTTTTCGGATCAGCAAATAAAAATTGAATTTGCAAACACCTGTGAAAATTCCACCACCATATAGTCCCCACTGGAATATCCACAATCTCCCCACTGTAATATACATCTCCCCCAATGTAATATCGGCTGGGTATGGCAGAGTATTGGCAAGGTATTGGCAGGATATTGCAGAGTATGGAGGAATGGCTGTGACTGCAATTGTCACAGAGCAGCGCTGTGGGCACTACAGATGCAGCCCACAGCGCTGCTGCCATTCGATCTCTCCCCTCCACTGTACAGATTTGTACAGAGAGGGGAGAGAGGAACCACCGTCATCTTTATGCCAGTTTGTTTACAAGTGATCGATCCGTCATTTGATGGAGCCATCACATTGTAAACGGCGATGGCTGCACCAAGATGGGCGCCGCTCCGGAACTAGGCCGAAGCCATGGCCGAGACCGCAGAGCGCGGCGTGTGCCGATCTGAGCGGGATGACCCGTTCGGATCACGGATCGGTGCCGATCCATTGCACCCCTAGTGGAATTGTAAGATCCTCAGAGACAAAGCTGACTGATGTGGGGGGGGGGGGGAGTCCTAGTTTAGGGGAACCAATCTGCTCATGTCTAGTAATAATCTTTTTATTTCTATTTTAGTAGATGGACGGGAGATGAGGAAAACCTCAGAGGATTGTCTCACTTTGTCTCCAGACTGTAAAGTAGAAGATGAGGACATCACACAGTATAGTCCAGGAGAAAACCCGATTACCTCAAATGTCCATCCGGCACCACACAGTGTAGATGGACCATCGTATTCCTCTTATCCTGAGGAACCTCAGACTGTGAGGGACGGTGCCGTCCTTCCAACAACAGATCAGAGGTTTTCCTGTACTGAGTTCCATTCTAAATCCAAACTTGATGTGCATAAAAAATCTCACACAGGTTGGAATCCATACTGCTGTCTTGAGTGCGGAGATTTTTTTTCAGATAAGTCCAATCTTTACAGACATCAAAGATCTCACATGGAGGAAAAACCATATTCCTGTCTCGAGTGCGGCAAATATTTTTCAGACAAGTCTCATCTTTACAGACATCAGAGATCTCACACGGGTGAGAAACCATATTCCTGTCCTCAGTGCGGGAAATGTTTTTCAGAGAAGTCCGGTCTTTACAGACATCAGAGATTTCACACAGGGGAGAAGCCGTATTCCTGTCCTGAGTGCGGGAAATGTTTTTCATTGAAGTCAAATCTTTCCACTCATCAGAGATCTCACACGGGGGAGAAGCCTTATTCCTGTCCTGAGTGCGGGAAATGTTTTTCACAGAAGTCCAGTCTTTGTAGACATCAGATATCTCACACGAAGGAGAAGCCGTATTCCTGTCCTGAGTGAGGGAATTGTTCCTCACTGAAGTCCTGTCTTCCTGTACATCAGGGATCCCACACAACCTTCGAGGTGTATTAGTGCCTTGAGTGCGGGAAATGTCTTCTATATGAATGTTGTTGGACATCACAGCTCTCATGTGGGGAAGAAGCACACCCTGATATACACCTCAGATATACTCCATGGCTGATCTCCATCATGTAAGAAACAGTTGATAAGGAGATCAGAGATCACCAAAGACATGGATGAAGTGTTGTACCATGTTGGCCATTAATAGCAGTAGAAAAATAATTTGTGGTTTTAAGTTTTCATGAACATTTATGCTGCGTATACACAAGTGGAATGTCCGACAGAAAAAGTCAGGCGGAATCTTTTCATCGGATATTCCGATTGTGTGTGTATGCCTCATCGGACTTTTGTTTTCGAAAATTCTGACGGACCTAGAAACAGAACATGTTAGGAATTGGTTCAGTCGGAAATATTTCGATCGGGAAAGCCGCTCGTCTGTATGCGGAACCAAAAACGACGCATGCTCTCAAGCAAGTACAAGACGGAAGCTATTGGCTACTGGCTATTGAACTTTCTTTTTTTCTAGTCCCATCGTACGTGTTGTGCGTCACCACGTTCTTAACAATTGGACTTTGGTGTGATCGTGTGTAGGCAAGACCATTTCAGCGGAACTCCGTTGGAAAAACCTTCAGAGTTTATTCCGACGGGAAAACCGGTCGTGTGTACGCGGCATTAGAGGTCTATTTTTTTTTTATTTGTTGAATGGATGTATTTTATTCCATACACTGATTTACTTGGTTCCCTCTAGTGGCCATAATGCAGTTTTGTGCTATTTTTACTGATTGTAGTTTAATTTTAATATCCTCTGTCAGAGATGAGAGATTTCAGTAGGCCTCAAAAAGTGGATGAACTATAATTTTGATATTATTGAACTGTTACCCTTTTGGAGACCTTTTAAAACAAAATACATGATCTCACACTTTTTGTTGTTTCCAAATGTTCAGGGGATTAGTTATCTGGAACTTTTACAAACCCTGTGTTGAAACAAGAGACTGGAACAATGGTAGCTTTTGTCACCAAACAAAAAGATGTGTACTTATCTTTGTTGGTTAGATTGAGAAGACCAAACCTGCATAGGGAATAATCACATGGAAATAACCCTTAAAGTGAAAGTAAACCCATCGATTTAAACAGTTAACAAAAAAAGGCATGTCGGGAATGCTAACTGCACATTGGCTATGCTCTCAGCCAAACTATCAAACCATCCAATGGCTGGTGTCATAATGAATCACATGTGCAGCACCATAGCAGTTGAAGATTAAACAGTGGCAAAGATGGCAGCTTCCTTGGCTGAAAATGATAGGGGAGTTTACTTCCACTTTAACTAGAAAACCCCATTGTGCGCAAGTGAAGACTGTTTGGACAATATACAACCATGAAGACAAAATTCAATAGCTGACACCTTGTCCAACAAAACCTATTGTGTGAATTCTAGGGACTTGATGGATACAGCTAAGCCACCTAAACATTTATTGGACTGCTCAAAGTCCATCTCAAAACATGGTGTTAGAGGGATATGCAAGTCAGACATATTTTAAAAGTACTCATACGGTGAATATAAGTCATTCAAACTATATGTGATGTTTGTAGGTCACAAAAGAGATATTATAATTTTAGTATCTAATGATCTAAAGAATTTTGTCATAAAGAAAATATATATGAAAGTGCGATTGGAAGTGTTTTAGCAACGAATTAGTATTATGAAAAACATATAATCGTGATTATAACTGTATAAGAATAATGTCTAGTAGGGCTGAAACAACAAATCAATTAATCGATTATGGAATTAATCGATTACTATTTTCATAATCGATTAATCGGCCAGTAACAAAATGGGGTTAAAGTTAATGAGTCTGATATTTACTAGATTTACCCTTTAATAGTATATCTCTCCTCTAATAGTATATACAATATATCATTCCTCAAATAGTATATACAGTATATATCTCCTCTAATAGTTTATACAGTATATCCCCTCTAATAGTATATACATTATATCTCTCTAATGTATATACAGTATATAGCCTCTAATAGTATATACAGTATATCTTTTCTAATAGTACCGGTATCATATATATATATTACAGTATATCTCTTCTGTCTGTTAATCTCAGAGTGGATTAGATATTTTGCTCCCCAACCATATAGTTGGTTACTTATATTTACTACTGCATAGAGACATTTAAGAATAAATTGCCTTTTTTTTTTAAACTTTACATATTAACTAAATTATACACCACACTTTTTTTTTTTTTAAGGTTATTAACCGAGTAATCAAAACAATAATCGGCCAACTAATCGATTATGAAAATAGTCATTAGTTGCAGCCCTAATGTCTAGATAAACAAATATTGATTGGATACCCGAATTATACATGTATCCATATAGATAATAATTTTATGTGGTTTCGATTGGTGTGTGTGTGTGTGTGTGTGCATATGTGTGTGTATATATAATAACCTGTGTCCTTTCTAAATGGACTAAAGATTTAATTGATATACATATATATAACCATTTTTATACAATGGGGATTATTCAAAATTATGTTAAGCATATTTTCTATTATATCGGTTACTACCATTCCTGAACACTAGAGATATATTCATTAGAACATATATAAAAACAATATATGCACAAAAGGTTTGGAGGTAAGGGACTTTTGAAAATAAAGAGTAATATAGTGAAAAAATATACAAATTATTTATTTAATTATTATTAATTGATCTCTTTTTTTTTTCATCTTTTATGCATATTTTAGAGAGTAACACATTGTCTTTTTGTGATATAAACACTTCTACTCCCTTGTTCCTGAAGAAGCCGATCAAGGCGAAACATGTTGAACGTATTGGGATGGAACCTCTGTCGGTCTCTAATAGAATGTCACCTGTGTTTATGCATTAGGTGCCTGTTATAGACCATAGGGAACTGTATTAAATGTTGGATTTTTTTTTATATATATATATATATATATATATGTGGAGTATGTGTTAAATAAATTTGTATATTTTTTTCACTATATTTTTCTTTTATTTTCAATATTATTTGGTACCACAAAAGTCCCTTACCTCCAAACTTTTTTTGCAGATATCTCTTTCTGGGATGTTGGTACTACTATTGTATATTAGCCGAACGGACCTCTGTCAGAATATTTTGGCAAATATATAAAATAGGGATGCACCGGAATTTCGGCCGCCAAAACATATCGGCCGAAAATGCCCTTTTTCGGCAATTTGCCGAAAGGAAAAAACGGCCGATAATTAAGCCGAAAATGGGGCGGGGCCTGGGGCAGAACTCCGCCCCGCCCCTGGTGCCTCCCATGATGGGGGTGAATAGCGCAGGACTGATGCAGCCAGTGATGTCCCTCTGCAGTGAAGAGAGCCGTTTGGTTGAATAGAGCGCCGGGAACATCACAGCTAATAGCTGTGTGTTCCCCGTCGTGCGCCGTCACACACAGCCCCTCCCCCTTGTCCGGGGAACTTTGATAGACAGATCACCTGTCCAGATTGGACGGGTGATCTGTCTATCAAAGTGCCTGGGCAAGGGGGAGGGGCTGTGTGTGACGGCGCACGACGGGGAACACACAGCTATTGAAATTAAAGCTGTGATGTTCCCGGCGCTCTATTCAACCAAACGGCTCTCTTCACTGCAGAGGGACATCGCTGGCTGCATCAGTCCTGCGCTATTCACCCCCACCATGGGATGCACCAGGGGTGGGGAGGGGGCAACACTGTCTGCATCACAGGGGGCAACACTGGCTGCATCACAGGGGGCAACACTGGCTGCATCACTGGGGGCAACACTGGCTGCATCACTGGGGGCAACACTGGCTGCACTTATCTCTTTTATCAGGTCGCCAGTCTCTGACCACCTCCTGTACCAGGTCGCCAGTCTCTGACCACCTCCTGTACCGTGTCGCCAGTCTCTGACCACCTCCTGTACCGTGTCGCCAGTCTCTGACCACCTCCTGTACCGTGTCGCCAGTCTCTGACCACCTCCAGTACCGTGTCGCCAGTCTCTGACCACCTCCTGTACCGTGTCGCCAGTCTCTGACCACCTCCTGTACCGTGTCGCCAGTCTCTGACCATCTCCTGTACCATGTTCTCTGTCTCTGACCATCTCCTGTACCATGTTCTCTGTCTCTGACCATCTCCTGTACCATGTCCCCAGCCTCTGACCACCTCCTGTACCATGTCCCCAGCCTCTGACCACCTCCTGTACCATGTCCCCAGCCTCTGACCACCTCCTGTACCATGTCCCCAGCCTCTGACCACCTCCTGTACCATGTCCCCAGCCTCTGACCACCTCCTGTACCATGTCTCCAGCCTCTGACCACCTCCTGTACCATGTCCCCAGCCTCTGACCACCTCCTGTACCATGTCCCCAGCCTCTGACCACCTCCTGTACCATGTCCCCAGTCTCTGACCACCTCCTGTACCATGTCCCCAGTCTCTGACCATCTCCTGTATAAAAATATTTTTTGAAAACAGTCATTTTCGGTATCGGTGCTGTTTCGGTATCGGTTTTCGGCCTAGTGTATTTTTCATTTTCGGTATCGGTTTCGGCACCAAAAAACCCATTCGGTGCATCCCTAATATAAAACGAATGCATATTATAGAAATAAAAAAAATATTAACTTAAATAGATAAAACACCAAACACATGTGAGAGACCTGGTGGTTGAAGGTGCTATTACCTTAAAATCATTTGACTCCTGGGAAAGGTTGCCTGCCAATGAGGAGGGAAAACATACCTTTTGGGCAGAACTTTGTATAATTTTATGATCTTTTTGTTTAAGAGGATATTTAAGAAACAAGAAAGATGCCATTGGGAAGAGAGCTCAGGGACATACCCTGAGGGGGACACTGGGAGACCCCCAGACAGACTGACCCTCATGCACCATGCATGGATACATATTTTTACATTCATGAAGATCCCTGCTCCTTGGAACTCCGAGGTCACACAAAGTAATTCCTCTATAAGAGAATCCATGTTGAAAGCCACGGTTGCCATCTTAAAAATCCTGATAACCAACAATCCACACTAATAGCCATTTTGGAATGGGTAAATATGCCATGTTGATTATATCTTGTATGTTCTCTTAAATATTGATGTTTTGAATATTCTATTATTGAAAATCGTTCTCCCGAATCAATAACCGCCTTTTAGATTTTTTTTTTCTCTAAATTAAAATTTTCATTATAAATTTTTTTTGCATAGTTGCCAATTTTATTGACAAACGTCTAATTTATTTCACATTGTTAACCACTTACTTACCTGCAGTATAGTAACGGTTGGACGTGTGAAATACAGACGTTCTGTTTAATTGTCAATTATCAAAAGGTTATTGATTCTACCGAGAAGTGATAATGGTGACAACTAAGTCCAAAGTACGACACTCCCATTTTGTAGGTGTTTCCATTAATTGTCAAGGTGTTCATGTGATGCAATCAATATTATAATTTCATGTCAATATTTGTCTTTTGTCAACCAATAAATGTAACTATTTTGTATGATCACTTGTCTCCGTGAATACGTTTCACATGTATAGACTGTGTCATACAGATTGATTTTGTATCTTAAAAAAATCTTTGTTAAAAATGACTTAAAGACTGTGCGGGAACTGTCCTTAAAAAGCACAACATAGTATTTTGGTCACTAGATGGAGCTGTGGATCATAGAAAATCTCACTGTGTAAATTGAGACCAGAATTTGTAACGGCTGGATGATTGTCACTTTCGTCCCAACAAATCTTCTGTAAACAGACCCCTTAGTTTACTATATCAGGGGTGGATCATCCTATTGAGTGAGATCATACTCGTCCACTAGAGATGGGCCAAAAACCCCCTGGTTCAGTTTGCAGCAGAACTCCCGAACAGGGTAAATGTTCTGCCCCCAACAGCGAACTCCATGGGAACCGTACATGAGAAATCAAAAGTGCTCAATTTGAAGGCTTATATACAAGTAATTGGCCATAAAAGGGGTATGGGGGTCCCCCACGATACAGCTGGAGAAGGGCAATCAGGTGCTATCTATCCCTATAACCCTATAGGATTGTGAGATTTTGGACAGGGAGTGACTGTAGAGGAGTGAAGGGTTTGTCATCCTCCATCATAAGAGGGTCCTCTTCTTCTTGGTGGCGAAATGTAAGTGTGCTGTTGTCTACAGCCTTGCTCATTAACTTCTTTACAAAAGGTAAAATACAGCATACAATCAGGGCTAAAAGAACCAGGATTATTAGTACCGTTACCCCTATCTGGGCGAGCACCTTTTGCGACCCACTCATCCAACTAAAATATTGATCCCATGGGTCTGTAATACCGGAGTTCTTCTTCAACTCCAATGACAAATCTTCTAATTTCTTTATAGCTAAAGTTACTTTACCATTTGGGCCGGTATTATCAGGAATGTAGGTGCAACAGGTTCCCGTTTTTTCTATCATTTTACAGACACCTCCTTTCTCAGCTAACACCATGTCTAAGGCCATCTGGTTCTGGAATGTCATGTAGGAAGTGGGGCTAACTGGTCAGCAATTCCCAGGAGGGCATCTTTAGTGTAATTCACAAATCTTTGTTGGTTATAGTATATGTAGTTGCTCCAATCTACATTCTTGTTAGTAGTTATTATGGGGATCAAAGACTCAAAACCAGCTTTTACCTGATCCCTGAATTTGAATTCATCAGGGATCCCCTTGGCCTCTGACATGTACAAATGAGGGTCAAAGCTTTCGGAGAGAGCTGCTTGCTTACTCCTCTGACTGTATGCTGGGTCAGTGTATGTATCAGGAGTATCTTCTTCTATGATATGGAGGGGCATAATCACCTTTTCAAGGGCACTTTCACCGGTCCAGATACCCTCTAATCTGGTCCTATGTTCCAACCCACTGTCCCTCCCAGGAACCACAATTCTGTCCCCAGTAACTGCCTGTAAAACACACATATATATCCTTACCATCAGGGATGTCACTGTACCAATGGCATTGCCATTAAAAAGAGTCAAACGGACAAGGTACTATGTCACAGTAATCAAAGGTAAAGCTGGTCACATATACCTGAAGAGTTATACCCAAATGTACTTATGTTATCATTTTTTTTGTGATGGCCACCTCCTGGGCCTCCCCCCTAGACCAAACAGAAAAAGGATATGCAGCATGGTCGTCATGAAGTGGACGGGATATTGTCTTCAGGGGTTGGGGCTTTCTTGCAGTGGGAAGCATGTATTCAGGTGTTCTTCCCGGCCAATTCGACTGAGGTGGCTGTGGTCCGCAAAACTTGGAATGGACCATCATATCTGGGTTCAAGAGAATGTTTTCTCACAAATTTCTTTATCAGCCCCCGATCTCCAGGCAGTAGTTTGTGTGTTCCTATATCTAATTCAGGATCTGGAATGGAAGAAAACACCTGGACATGCATTTTGGTTAATTCTCGTGATAATGCAGTTACATAATTAGTCAACACATCAGATTGCAACCGTAACTGTTGTGGAAAGTAACAGCCAAGTCTGGGGGCTGAATCAAACAAAATTTTATAAGGGGATAGGGCATGTTACCCCCAGGGAGTGTGTCTGACACTGAACAGGGCAATGGGCAAACTGTCTGCCCGACTCATGTTAATCTTTTGTGCCATCTTTAACATCCTGTTTTTTTAGTGTCCCTTTCATCCTTTCTACCTTGCCACTACTTTGAGGGTGGTAAGTGGTGTGTAGAGCCAACTGAACCCCCAGTGCTGCCCAAATCTTTTTTTGTAAGGGTTGCTGTGAAGGCTGGGCCCTGATCGCTCTCTATCACCTCTGGGACCTCAAATCTACATAATATCTCACTCAGTAGTTTCTTAGCTGTGGTCCTGGCAGTCGTGTCCACCTCCACTAGGGCGTATTCGAATCTGCCACTCCTTTGGTATTTGGGAGTAACCAAATTTGTATCCTCTGGAAGGGGGTATAGGACTTTTGCCAAGTGCTTCTTCTGTGCCTTTTCTGTACGATCTGGGTTACATTTGTCACAGATGGTGCATGATCTGCAGATGTTGTTGGTCAATGGAGTAACTCCTGGTGCTACATAGTACTTGCTAAGAGAGTTCATAAGAGTCTTTGTCAAGTGGGCAGCTCCATTTGCCCATTGCACCGCGGCTGGGTGCATACTCCTGGGTAGACAAGGCTTCTTGTTGCACTCGAATAGTCCATCTCTGAGAGTTCCTCCTCTCTGTTTCCAGCTTTCCTTCTCATCTGAACTTGCTGCTTCCTGTAATTCTTTCAGATAAACTCTGTCCACTGGGAGAGTCTGTAGGATAAGCACGGAGTGGTCTTCTTCTACCACCCTGCTGTCCACTTCCCGTGGACCACTGGCTGTCTGTTTGGCAGCTGAATCGGCTAGATTGCCTTGAGCTTCCTTCGAGTTGAGTTTGTCGTGTGCTTTACTTTTAGAATAGTCACTTGGGTTGGGAGAAGCAGGGCGTCCATCAAGTCCTTGATGGCTGAGCTGTGTTTCACGGGTGTTCCTTCAGCCGTCAGGAACCCTCTGTCCTTCCAGATAACACCAAAATCATGGGCAATGCTGAAAGCATATCTTGAGTCCGTATGAATGTTGGCTCTTTCCCTCTGCCAATTTACATGCTGTAGTAAGTGCTTGCAGCTCTGCCATCTGTGCAGATATCACTGGTGGTAAGGTTTCAGTGTGGAGAACCGAGTTTTCAGTGGTGACCTGGATCCTGCAGGGGTATTTCACTCACGGTGGGGAGATGCGTGGTTTCCAGTTGCATTAGTTCAATGCAGTCATGGGGTAACAAGTCAAGACTCGACGACTCCTCCTTTCCCCCCTCGAGAAGTGGAAGAAGGGTGGTAGGTTTCAGTGTTTGACAATGTAATAGAGTAATGCCATCTAGTAGGAGGGAACACAGGAGTCTCAAGTGTCTGGCAGTGGACAGATGTTTCGGCTGGATCTTGGTCGAGGATGGGAGTAATGTCATGGGGAGCAAGCAGAACGAGGTATTGTCCGAGGACCAAGTATGAAGTTTTGTCAAACAAGGCTTGTGCAGCAAAGACAGCTCGCAGACACGATGGGCCTCCTCTTGCTATCGCATCCAGCCGACAGGAATAATATCCTATAGGGCGTAGGCAGATGCCATGTGATTGGGTGAGTACACCTGTAGCATGTCCCAGATGTTCGGATACAAAAGGCTTGAACGTTTTGTCGTAGTCTGGGAGCCCTAGCGCCAGAGATGGTGTGCTTGAAGGCCTCAAAGTTGTATATTGCTTCAAGAGACATCTGGAAGGGGGCTGATTTCAGAGCATCATACAAAGCTTGCATCAGTAGGGAGCCTTCTGGAATCCATGCTCTGCAATAGGAAATTAGTCCAAGGAAGGAACGAAGGGGCTTCTGGCCTTGTGGCAGTGGGATGTCGGAGATTGCTTTCACCCTGTCTTCAGCGAGGTGTCTTGTCCCATGGGACAAGACTGTCCAAGAAAAATTACAGATGTTGAGCACCACTGCAATTTGGGCTTTGAGGCTTTGCAACCCTGTTTGGCAAGATAGCACAACTGGCTTTCTGAGGTGACTTCAACAGTGGGTAAGTCAGCTACACAGTGGAGAAGGTCATCAACATATTGGAGGAGAATCACTTCCGGGTGATCCTCTTGTTATGTGTCAAGGATGATAGCCATAGCTTTGCAAACTGGCTTGGAGAGTTCTGTGCCCCTTCTGGCATAACTGTTTAGGTATGTTGTTGTTTTCATGGGTGAATGCAAAAGGTACCAGCCGGAGGGGTGAGGGTGGACACTGAAGAGAGCATTTGCAAGGTCCACCACTGTGAGGTACTTTGCAGTCAGGGACACCCCTGCAAGTAGCTGGTTCTCTTCTTCCTAGAGAACAGAGGTGTGTTGCATGGAGATGCACAGGGTATCAGGGCTCCATTTGACATGAGGGCCTTGACATGCTTCAAAATAGCTGCAGATTGGGCTAACTTTAGGGGGGGGGGTGTAACGGCACCCCTAATATAAAGGGGGTTAAGGCCGTTTATGATGTTCCCTCTCCTAGACACACATCCACTCGCTACCAATGTCCACAGCTAAACAACCCTTTCCTATAGGAGCCGACCCCTCTGGCAAAAAGACGAGACGCACTCTGTCTCTTCTGTAGTAGGAATGACTTTATTAATGAGAAACATTGTCACTTTATACACAATTCAAGGCACATGCTTTAACATGAACAAGGGCCCAGCTCCACCCACACATCCCAAGACTCAACACCTCATCCTGACGTCTGCTAGGCTTCAAACGATCCCACCCAATACACATCTTTTCACAAAGGGTTGGCAGCCAGTCTGTCTGGCACTTTACAATACACACAAGGACAGACTTAAATGAACAATAGAAATGCAAAACAACTTAATTCCTCACAGTAATGATACTTAACCCCCATATACAGTATACATCCAATCTATATACAATGTATATACAGCCTTGAATATGGCTATCGCAGACCATATCGGGGGTTTCTTTTATTCACCCTGTGTCCAAAGTGACCCCACTGTCACAGGGGGGTATTGTGGTTTCCGGGGCAATGATGCGCCCTCCTTGAACTTGACTGAAACTGGTGGCACCTGTTAAGTGACAGTTTTCTTCCGGTCCTGTGGATCATAGGCACGCAGGGATTCTGTCAAGTACTTCCTGTGGTATTGAACTTGGAGTTATTGCTTCATGAAATGTCATCAGAAGAGGCAGAGAATACAAAGCAGATGAGTCTTCTAAGGATAGGGGAGCAAGCCTTTTCTGATATCCTCTTTGAGCCCTGAGACAAAAGCAGTTGATAACGTGTGTGTGTGTGCCTTTCCATAGTGGGAGAAGCCCAGATCATCAAAGGACTTTAGGAGTCTGGTATGATACTTCTCCACAGACTCTCCTTTATCTTGGGTTGTGATAGACCGATCTGCCAATTTCTCCTTTACCCAGTCACGGAGTTGTGCACAGAACTACATGCCTAAGGTGTAGGAAGTGGCACTTGTCAGGCAGACATCATAGTAGGGCCGCCTGCATGACCGGCAAAAAGACATGGCCTGCTTTAATTTGGCATAGGCTGATCAAGTCTCTTGTATACGCACTATCCTGCGGTAGAAGGGCATTGGCTGTTTTTCTGGGTCAGGCAGACTTGTCACTAAGGCCGCTGCTTGTGATGGGGTAAAAGCGACATACATCACCAGTGCCCCTTCTGGTAACCGAGACTGGTGTTGGGGCAGGGGCTGAGAATGGGCACTGTTTCTTATGGTTGCCAGCATATGTTTGAGATCCTCTCGGAACTGTGAGTCTGGAGCCGGATTGGGGGTTAAATCAGCAGGTGGCCTTGCTACCTGTTGTTGGTCTTCCCACTCGGACGCTTCTTCATCATTAACATATCCGGCCTGTGAAGGTAGTGCTTCCATATTAGGGAAGTGAGGGCTTGGGTGTACCAAGATGGCTGCTGGCAGGAAGTGGACTGGGCTGTGCTTGGGCTGGAGTGGTGAGAAGGGAGTGGGTTTTAGGGTTGCACCTCCCCACCTCTGTTTCAGATTTTTGCATAACACGGTGGTTCCGGCATATCATCAACTCTGTGATACAATTGTCAGCTTTCTTAACTTCCTTTATCCAATTTTCTTTATCACACAGGATTCCTCTATGTTTCTTTAGCAACATAACACAACTTTGTTAACTATTTCAACATCTTCTCTCCTCTTCACAATATCACATGCTAGCATTCTCTGCTCTATCTCTCTCGGCGGACGGCTTCAGAGGAGAATACAGGCAACTAATGGGTTAATACTCCTCTGACTGCTGTCTTATCAAAGAATTCCTAGGGTGGGGGCTCACATCCCTGCCAGCTATCCTGTCTCCTTGCAGGCTCCTGGCTGTTTGACTTTTATCAAACCCCAGCTACCCACATTGATGTCAAACATTAATCCACATACACATTTAGGACAAGACATTACACCTGCCACTCTTTGAACTGCAAAGCTAGCCCTCAGGAGGAGCTCACCTGAGGTGCAAGACTGCCAAATTCCAGCAAGCCTTCATTCAGACTGCCAAATCCGCAGCTGAGAAAAACCCTCAGGAAAAGCTCACCCGACAAAACCGTTTATAGACGTTTGCAAGACTGCCCAATTCCAGCAAGCCTTCATTCAGACTGCCAATTTCCGCAGCTGAGAAACCCCTCAGAGGTCCTACACTGTCAACCTCGAGTAACCCGTCTATAAACGCCTGCAGAATTCCATCCCATCACTAGAGGCAGAATCTAGGGGTGAGGATGGACACACACCTGCAGCTGCACTTTCAGTCTGCTAAATTTGCAGTCCTTCAGAATGACAGACACTGAACATATAATACAGTCAGCAGAAAACCATTGGCAGGTTTGTTAAAACAGCCCCAGGCGAGAATTAAGTTACCTGCCTCTTTGAACAATCTAAAGGAGCCAACGAGACAAAATCAACCAGCCCAATCAGAGAAGTCGTACAGTGGTAAGAATAAATATGCTTACCATACTGTTAGGGCTGCGCTCTGAACCCCCTTCTCTGATTTGGCCAGCCGTTCAGTCCTGGAATGCAGTCTCCCTTCGATTGAAGCCTGGAGCCCCCACGTTCTGGGCACCAATTGAAATGGATAAGAACTACAATCTAGTTCAAGGTTATCTGCTGCTCTCTAAAAAGTATAAATGTGCATGCACATTAGAAGTAAACACTCTCTGAGACACGTTCAGCTCAGGTTACTTCTAACTTCTGATTTATTTGTGGGCGGTGTTGATATTTTATACAGAAAGATACGTCATTGCTATGTCAGTCTAATTGGTACATCTTATTGGTTAAAATACAAGAGAAATGGAGAAACTTGATGCTTGAAGTTTGGTTGAAGCTGGTTCTGTTATCTCATATGCATTCTTCTAACGCGTGGGATGTAGGAGGTAGCCGCCATCTTTAACTCCAAACAGAGTCAATCTGTATACTACATAATAAGTAAGGAGTTGCATAGAAACATGTATACACATAAGCAAATAGACATTTTCTGATTATCATTATGTACATTACATTCCTTCACAATATGACTGGTGTAGGGTGATCAGGGTGTCACCAGTACAGTTCAGTGTCATCATATGACTGGTGTGAGGTGATCAGGGTGTCACCAGTGCAGTTCAGTGTCATCATATGACTGGTGTGGGGTGATCAGGGTGTCGGCAGTACAGTACAGCGTCATATGACTGGTGTGGGGTGATCAGGGTGTCACCAGTACAGTGTCATCATATGACTGGTGTGGGGTGATCAGGGTGTCACCTGTACAGTACAGTGTCATCATATGACTGGTATGGGGTGATCAGGGTGTCACCAGTGCAGTACAGTGTCATCATATCACTGGTGTGGGGTGATCAGGGTGTCACCAGTACAGTGTCATCATATGACTGGTGTGAGGTGATCGGGGTGTCACCAGTACAGTACAGTGTCATCATATGATTGGTGTGAGGTGTTCAGGGTGTCACCAGTACAGTACAGTGTCATCATATGACTGGTGTGGGGTGATCAGGGTGTCACCAGTGCAGTTCAGTGGCGTCATATGACTGGTGTGGGGTGATCAGGGTGTCACCAGTGCAGTACAGTGTCATCATATCACTAGTGTGAGGTGATCAGGGTGTCAGCAGTACAGTACAGCATCATATGACTGGTGTGGGGTGATCAGGGTGTCACCAGTACAGTACAGTGTCATCATATGACTGGTGTGGGGTGATCAAGGTGTCACCAGTGCAGTACAGTGTCATCATATCACTGGTGTGGGGTGATCAGGGTGTCACCAGTACAGTGTCATCACATGACTAGTGTGGGGTGACCAGGGTGTCACCAGTACAGTACAGTGTCATCACATGACTGGTATGAGGTGATCAGGGTGTCACCAGTGCAGTACAGTGTCATAATTTGACTGGTGTGGGGTGATCAGGGTGTCACCAGTACAGCGTCATAATATAACTGGTGTGGGGTGATCAGGGTGTCACCAGTACAGTACAGTGTCATCATATGACTGGTGTGATCAGGGTGTCACCAGTACAGTGTCATCATATGACTGGTGTGAGGTGATCAGAGTGTCGCCCGTACAGTACAGTATCATCATATGACTGGTGTGAGGTGATCAGGGTGTCACCAGTACAGTGTCATCACATGACTGGTGTGGGGTGATCAGGGTGTCACCAGTACAGTACAGTGTCATCATATGACTGGTGTGAGGTGATCAGGGTGTCACCAGTACAGTACAGTGTCATCATATGACTGGTGTGAGGTGATCGGGGTGTCACCAGTACAGTACAGTGTCATCATATGACTGGTGTGAGGTGATCGGGGTGTCACCAGTGCAGTACAGCGTCATCATATGACTGATGTGGGGTGATCAGGGTGTCACCAGTGCAGTACAGCGTCATCATATGACTGGTGTGAGGGGATCAGGGTGCCCCCAGTACAGTACAGCGTCATCATATGACTGGTGTGGGGTGATCAGGGTGTCACCAGTGCAGTACAATACCATCACATGACTGGTGTGGGGTGATCAGGGTGTCACCAGTGCAGTACAGCGTCATCATATGACTGGTGTGGCGGTGATCAGGGTGTCGCCAGTTGTCAGGGATCCACCAGTGCAGGATGTGCGAATATGCATGAGCTCGCCGCTGATCGATCTAAGCATCGGCGCGTGTATGTGCGCCGGTGCACGCACATGTGCGACGGGTGCATGCACAACGTGTGCACAAGAGTTCACGCTAGCGCCGTCTGGCATCAATGGCCTTAAAAGGATGACAGCTACACTTGTGCGGTGCTGTTAATCTGCAGCTCTGTGCCCAAATTCCTGATTTCTGCTTGTTTGATCCTGTGTTTACTGACCCGGCTCCTGTCTGACCGCTCTGACCTCTCCTGTCCCGATCCTGGCTCGTTTGACCCTGCTTATGGACTTCTGTCTGACCTCTGTTGACGAACCCCTGCCTGCCATCTGTCCAGTCTGCTGCACCTGCCTGTTTGTCTACCCATTCTGATCCGGCTTGCCTGGCTACTCTTCTGCCTTGCCTCGAGTGTGCTGTATCCTATCCAGGTTCTGTAGCCATTGCTCCAGCCTCCGCTGGTCCTCTGGTCACTGATCCGCTGTCATCCCAGCCAGCTTCTGCAGTTCCAGCCTTCCTGGAGAATCTTCACTCTACTTCACGTCAGCTGCTGCAACCTGCTCAGACACTCCTACCCTGCTGTGCTCACGGGACCACTGTCTCCATTCCAGTGGCCCCTGAACCAGAGTCGTAAGAGAGGTCTTCTCCTACCAAGTCAGACTCATCACCAGGTACCTAATGCCAGTACAGTACAGTATCATCATATGACTGGTGTGAGGTGATCAGGGTGTCACCAGTACAGTACAGCATCATCATATGATTGGTGTGGGGTGATCAGGGTGTCACCAGTGCAGTACAGCGTCATAATATGACTGGTATGAGGTGATCAGGGTGTCACCCGTACAGTACAGTGTCAACATATGACTGGTGTGGTGTAGGGATGAGCCAAACGCCCCCGGTTTGCACCAGAAGTTGCGAACAGGCAAAAATTTTGTGTGAACACCATTAAAGTCTATGGGACACGAACATGAAATATCAAAAGTGCTAATTTTAAAGGCTAATATGCAAGTTATTGTCATAAAAAGTGTTTGGGGGCCGGGTCCTACCCCAGGGGACATGTATCAATGCAAAAAAAAGTTTTAAAAATTGAAGATTTTTTCAGGAGCAGTGATTTTAATAATGCTTAAAGTGAAACAATAAAAATGACGTAATATAATTAGGGATGGCTGAACTGTTCGCCCGGCGGTCGGTTTGCGGCTAATTTGGTGTGTTAGAGATTCGCCCAATCGGCGGACTATTGCCGCTGTTTGCCCGGCGGACATATGTGTTTACAGTGTGAAAGAACTTTGACCCATGATGACACATCCATCATGGGGTACAGGACAGCCAATTGAGACATTTCAGCACATGGACAATTGGACATTCCCCCTACCTTATAAACAGACCTGATCTGGCGGCCATTTTACATTCTGTCTTATGTCAGTTTAGGGACAGGACGCTGTGTGGAGCAGGGACAGACTGTAGTGACACAAATCGCTAGCTATTAGGTCCACAAAAGGTCCTTTTAAGGACTGGTATATGTGTACAGTTTATAGGGTTCTGGTGCACTGCTGTGCTGGTGATTGCTGAGTGCACTGCTGACTGATTCTGCAGCTGTCTTTTGTCTGTGTAGGGACAGGACGCTGTGTGGAGCAGGGACAGTCAGTTTAATCACTAGCTATTACTATTAGGTCCACAAAGGTCCTTTTAAGGACTGGTATAGGTGTACAGTATATAGGATTGTACACGTATAATATACTTTCTTCCAAATATAGAAAGAATATTATACTTGCCCGATTCTGCAGCTGTCTTTTATCAGTGTTGGGACTGAGGGACAGTCTGCAAATCACTAGCTACTAGGTCCACAAAGGTCCTTGTAAGGACTGGTATAGGTGTACAATATATAGGGTGCTGGTGCAGGGCTGTGCTGCAGATTACTGCCCTATTCTGCAGCAGTCCTTTATCAGTGTAGTGACTGAGGGACAGTCTGCAAATCACTAGCTACTAGGTCCACAAAGGTCCTTGTAAGGACTGGTATAGGTGTACAATATATAGGGTTGTGGTGCACTGCTGCTGACTGCTGCCCTATTCTGCAGCAGTCTTTTATCAGTGTAGGGACTGAGGGACAGTCTGCAAATCACTAGCTACTAGGTCCACAAAGGTCCTTTTAAAGCGGGATTCCACCCTAAAGTGGAACCTCCGCTGATCGGACCCCTCCGGTGTCACAATTGACACCTTTCAGGGGGGAGGGGGGTGGAGATACCTGTCAAAGACAGGTATTTACACCCACTTCCAGGCATAGACACCCGTGGGAGTCACACGGGTCCGCCACACGGGTCCCAGTGACAGCGCGGAGATTTCCTATTGCACTGCGCGACTCGCGCATGTGCAGTAGGGAGCCGGGAAGTGAAGCCGATTCGCTTCACTTCCTGATTCCCTCACCTAGAATGGTGGCGGCAGCAGCCGAGAGCCGAGCGATCAATTGGCCTCGGCATCGCTGGAACCCGGGACAGGTGAGTGTCCATTTATTAAAAGTCAGCAGCTGTAGTATTTATAGCTGCTGGCTTTTAATATTACTATTTGGTGTGCAGTATATAGTTGTGTAATACACGTATAAAATACTTGCACATATAGAAAGCATAGTATAGTGCGATACTACAAAGAGTGACAAACGCAATAAAAAAAAAGTATTATAACTGGTGTGATAGACCAGTGGCCCCCAAAAACGACAGATTAAAGTGGGGTGTTATAAACCTTCTTCCACATACATACTGCACTTCTCTAGAGACTTTTGTCACAGGGTCATTTAAAAAATGACAGGCAGAGGAAGAGGCAGCCCTTCCGCAGGGGTGGTAGGGGTAGGGCAGGAGCAACAGGCTTGAGCCAAAGTGGCAAATTGCAGAAGGTGCGTGCAATTACGTCAAAGGACACACCAGACTTGGTTGAGTGGCTCACTCAGCCTTACTCTTCTGCACCCTCCTCATCCTCTCGATCTGCACCCTCTTCTTCACTCTCTGCTGTGTGCACCCCCAAAGACACTACCACCAACACCACCACCACCACCATATACCTTCCGCTTGAGTCACAGGAATTATTTTCCGATCCATATCAATACATTTCCGATGCGCAGCCTCTCTTGGCATTGGATCAGGAAGAGGAGGTAGCAACAACCGCCACTCAGCAGTCTGACGACAGTACCCAGATCAGCCCAAGGAGGAGGTTGGTCCCAGCTGTTGCTGCCTACTCCGAGATCTCTAATTATAGCGGTGGGGAAGGTGACGTCGATGATGACGTGTCTAGTGATGTCACGTGGGTGCCCACAAGAGAGGAAGAGGAGGGGAGTTCAGAGGGAGATATGGACCAGCAGATAGGGAGGAGAAGCAGGAAGAACTTAGATTGCACAGGAGGGACAAAGCAGACTGCAAATGTATCAGGAGCGAGTCATCGACCATGTACGGTCACATCTGGCGCTCCCAGGACACCGGCACATGGCTCCGCAGTGTGGGCTTTTTTTAACGTGTCCACTGCTGACAATAATGTTGCCATCTGCAATTTTTGCAGTCAACGCATAAGTCGCGGTAAGCCCAGTGCTCACCTAGGGACGACCGCCTTAAGAAGGCACATGAGCTGCCATCACCGAGCCCAGTGGGAGCAACGGAACACACAAAGCCACACTCCAGGCTCTCACCGTCCAGCCTCGTCTTCTACTTCTCCTCTCTCCTCACAATTGTCCTCCACTCCTCCTTCCATCATGCCATCCTCACGTTTTTTTGCAAAAAGACAGGCTTCCGTGGGCCAAATGTTTAAGCATAAAAAAATGATGACGCCGGATAACCCTCTTGCCCAACGGTTGATGGCTGGCTTGTCAGAACTGATAGCCCGCCAACTACTGCCATATAAACTGGTGGACTCAGAGGCCTTTCAAAAATTTGTGGCCATTGGAACACCACAATGGAAGGTCCCAGGAAGGAAGTATTTCTCAGAGAAGGGCATCCCAGAGCTATATGGCCATGTTCAGCGGCAAGTGAATATATCTCTGGCACACAGTGTCGGTGCCAAGATACATCTGACCACAGACATATGGTCTAGCAAACAAGGGAAGGGAAGGTATATCACTTTTACTGCCCACTGGGAGAACCTTCTGACGGCCGTCAAGCATGTAACCCGTGTAGATTTGGTTTTACCGCCATGGATTGCAAGCAGGCCTGGCTCTTCTTCTCCTCCCCCAACTCCATTCTCCTCCCGCTCAACAGAGAGAGCGGAGGAGCGCCCCCCATTGTCAGAATACAATAGTGCAGTGGAGAGGCTTCCCCCATCCCCCCCCCCAATGTGTTGAGGGGGAATCGGTTCTGTTTTCTCTCATCCCGCTGGATGAACGATAAAATTTAACCATGTATGGCCAGATTTGGAAGCAAAATATATTAATCATCAACTGATCCCCCTGAAGGGGTTAATCTACATATTACCTCCTCTGCTGCCAGATTCAGCAATATCTCCTCTATTTATATGGAACATCCTGTGTGTATCTGACATCACTTCCTGTCTGTATTCCATAGAGACTTCCTGTCTGGGTAGAAGTGAGATCACCATCTCATCTTGTGGAGCTCAGAGGAACTGCAACCCTGAGAAACGTCTCGTAGTATGAACACGGCCTTGTGTTGTGTGTGGATGTACTGTATATCCTTAGAGATGGGGTCATCTCCACTCCCACCAATGGGGATAGAAATATATCATCATCTGCTGGAGATAAAAGACATCACAGTGACTACGGAGGAAGAGGACGGACATGACGGGGGGGTTACTGGGTGTAAATAGAAAATAAGATCTTATGACCTCCTCTGCTGCCACTTCCAGCAATGTCTCCTCTCTACTTCCTCCCGACTCACCTCTCACCCACAACTTCCTCTTTATGCCTGACATCACTTCCTGTCTATATTCCATAGAGACTTCCTGTCTAGGTAGAAGTGAGATCACCACCTTGTGGAGCTCAGAGGAACTGCAACCCTGAGAAACGTCTCGTAGTGTGAACACGGCCTTGTGCTGTGTGTATGTACTGTATATCCTTATAGATGTGGTCATCTCCACTTCCACCAAGGGGGATAGAAATATATTACTGCTGGGGGGGGGGAGATTTTGGCACCTTTGATGACTCCCAGCTTTTCATCTACCAGTGTCACCAACATCCTTCACATTCTCCTCACCTCCGATGGCAAAGGAACTGGATCCTCCTCGCTCACTCCTGCAAGTCTGCTGCACTTTCTGCCAGTCTCTCTCCAAGACTCCTACTCCTCCGACCGCTGTTCCAGCAGGAGCTCCGCCTCTTCATACACAGAGCTCCGCCTCTTCATCCACACTCAGGGCTCCTCCTCTTTATACACATTCAGAGCTCCGCCTCTTCATACACACTCAGGAAGCAGAGAAAGGGGAAGGATATACAGTACATACACACACAGCACAAGGCCGTTTTCACACTACGGGATGTTTCATGAGCTGCAGTTCCTCTGTGCTCCACAAGGTGGTGATCTCACCTCTACCCAGATAGGAAGACTCTATGGAATACAGACAGGAAATGATGTCAGGAACAGACAGGAAGTTCCATTTGATGGGATGTAACGAGAAGACAAAGCAGGATCTGGTGGCAGAGGAGGTAATATGAAGATTAACCCCTTCAGGGGGGATCAGTTGATGATTAATATATCTTCCTTCCAAAGCTGGCCATACATGGTTCAGTTTTATCGTTCATCCAGTGGGATGAGATTAAAAAAACTGAAGTGATTCCCCCATCCACACATTGGAGGGGGATGGGGGAATCCTCCCCGCTGCACTATTGTATTCTGACAATGGGGGGCGCTCCTCTGCTCTCAGAATACACATATAGCTCCGGTACTCCTAATGAGTACAGGCTATGTGTAAATTTAGTTTTTGCTCAAAACTGTAGTGAATTTTGGGGTTAATTCTGTTAAATTGTACGTTGGCATCAGTTTGGCTGGGCTGTATTGAGGTTTTGCCTGGTCATAGGTGGAGTTGCACACCTGTGGGAGGCTATAGAATGCAGTCTGGTTGGACGCATTGGGTACCAATCTTTATCTCGGAGCCAATCAGTGGGCGTGTTTGTCTCACTGCGTAGTCTGGGAAAGGGTACTTAAGGTGCCGAAGTCACGTGGTTCTGGTCCAGAAGTTGTTTACTGACTCCGTGGTCCTGGTCCTCCTAACCAGCCCCCTGGGGCCCTCATGGCCGGGGGTGCAGATCCATCCGTTTCCAAGCCTCAGAACTGGCTAGTTCGAGGTGCAGTAACTGGAAGGAGAATTCTAATGTGTTCCGGTGCCGTCTCAGGTTTGGAGAGGCCCAGCAACTCTACACGCGACCAGGGAAGGACTCTTCAGTATGAGAGCCACGCTCAAGGCTGGCTGCTCGGTAAGAGCCTGGAAGCTGAGCTGCCATGCACATTGATTGAATCCTCAATTCTTACGGTATCGCCGGACCGGCCAAAAGATTCTGGTATAGTAAGAAAAGTTCCTACTTCTATTCTTCCAGGGTAACTAAGTTTTCAACCAAGTCTGTGTGGGAGACTTTGAAAAGCTAGAATTACCTGTTGGCTGCTAAACCCAAAACTTAATGAATCCAGTTGCGAGAGGCTATTCCCTGGATTGTGTATAGAGAGAGAGACTTGTATTGAAGTCAAAGGTTCCAAGCATCTGAGCTAAACTTTACCCTGATACCCTCTATTCCCAACATAGAGACGGAGTTTGTTCAACTGTTTTAAGCAAAATAAAAATCCTAACAAGGAATTCAAGTGTCGGTCTCTACAATTACTGGGTCATCAACCCTGGGAACCCCTAGACAAGAACAACGAGTATGAGCTGGAGGAGGTAATCAGTAAGCCCAGGAAAATTCAGCAGCTCCTTCGGGGGTTAGTGCTACACACAAATCAGTGATGAAGCTATTGGCTGCAGCCGCTGATGGAGTGACTTTTATCTGGCAGTGACCACACATGGATGGAAATGTGACCGATCCCTGCTGAACCAGCTGAATTTCCATGTCTCTATGGTCACCATAAGTGACTTCCTCCCCTCCCCCTCATCTCCTTCATTATGTAAGTCATGCTGAGATCATCTCCCATTGGCTGAGCAATATTCTCATTTGTCTCTGAGCTCCTTCTTGCTATTCCTCGTCCTGCCTGTTGTTTCCTTGGATTGATTTTCTGTGTAGTGACCCCGGCTTCATCTCTTGGATGTGCTCGTCTGTTGCTTGTCCTGACCTTTATCCTGATTCCTGGATCTCCTCCTCATCTCTCCTCCATATCCTCTTACACAGCTTTTCTCCACACCAGCAGTGATTCTGGGGGGTGGAAACTTGGCACCAGCACTCAGCAAAATCCATCCCCACCATTAGGAGCTCTGGGGAAAATTGTCTGCTATTTACACTCCGTTCCTCCGCACGTCACCTGATCACATGAGAGCTTACTTTCACACATTCCTGACAGATTTCTGTATGGTAAAGGTCAAAGTTCCATCTTCAATTTAGGAGAGGAAGGACACACCCAGGAACAATGATTTCGTCCTATGACATCACACTGACCTCACAGCTCCTCCTCCCAATGTCCCGTCATCTGCCTTTTTTTTTTTTTGATGCTCTTAAAGTGGTGTTGCCACCAAAAAATAAAAAAGTGATTAAAAATCGTAAAAAAAAAACCTCACCTCTAAATACCTGTAGCTAGGGGGTCCCTCATAGTCTGCCTTATTCCTTGCTCGGGCTGGTGACATCACTTCACCTCGAGCCGCACAATCATCTGGGACCTGTCACGTGTCCCAGATGACTATGCGGCGTATCACGGCGCCCTGCGCCACTCGCGCATGTGCAGTGGGTGCCCGGCTGTGAAGCCACAGCCGGGTGCCTACAGTAGGAATGACGGCGCAACTAGCGGGGATTGAGGGGGGCTTCGTTCCCCCGCATCGCTGGACCCTGGGACAGGTAAGTGTCTGCTTATTAAAAGTCAGCAGCTGCAGTATTTGTAGCTGCTGACTTTTATTTATTTTTATTTTATATTTTTTTGGGGCACCCCACTTTAAGATGTCAGCGGACACTTGGCATCCTCACTAGCAAAGTGGGACTGTTGGTCCAGAATGCCTGCAACAAGCTTTTAACCTGCATAGTGTGGGGGTCCTTTGTGGGTAAATTATACCCCTGTCTGAAGTGGGGCTTTAATAAAATGTTGAGGTGAGGAGGATACTGTGAATATCAATTGATTTTTCTATTTGTGTTCAGATCTAGAGTTTTCCTCCTGTGAAGTCTGGAGATCATATGACCATCACATTGCCTCCACCTCCCTCCCTGATAGAATAGAGAAATACAAAGAAGATTCTAGAAGTCACCAGAGAGATGATGGAGGAGAGGTGAGGAGGATTCTGGGAATTCTGGGACATTATCCAGTAACAGACAAGGGATGTGTCTGGATGGTGACTGTATCATTGTGTGTGTCAGGTTCCTATAAGATGTCAGGATGTCACTGTCTATTTCTCCATGGAGGAGTGGGAGTATTTAGAAGGACACAAGGATCTCTACAAGGACGTCATGATGGACAATCAGCCGCCCCTCACATCACCGGGTAAGAGGAGACTTTATTGTAAAGGAGAGAGCAGTACGGAGGCTCCACCTAGATCCCCCATCATCTGATAAACACATAGAAACAATGTATTCAGTCAGTGTGTGTGTTTCCTACAGATGGATCCAGTAATGAGAACCCACCAGAGAGATGTCCCCGTCCTCTGTATTCCCGGGATTCCACACAGGAAGATCACACCATCCCTCACCATCATCAGGTAGATGAGGAACAATCACTGATAGTATCATTAGGATCTGTACATTATCTGCATTGTTACCATTGATGTCATTTTTATTCTATATTCAGAGTGGAAACCTGAGAGATTCTAAAGTTGAGATTAAAGAAGAGATAAAAGAGGAGGATGATGAGGATGGGGTGACAGAGGAGTCAAAGTTTCTAAAAGAACACAAAGATCTGTACCAGGACACCATGGTGGAGTCATCCAGCTACAGAAACCCACCAGAGAGATGTCCCCGTCCTCTGTATTCCCGGGATTCCACACAGGAAGATCACACCATCCCTCACCATCATCAGGTAGATGATTGACAGTCATTGGCAGTTCTGATTTATACACAGTGTGCTACAATAAATATTTTACTATATCTTTCAGAGTGGAAGCCTCAGGGATGATAATATTGATGTTAAGGAAGAGTATAAAGAGGAGGATGAGGAGTATGGAATAATGAAGCAGTTTTCAGAAGGACACAAGGATATGATGGAGCCACCTAATACCAGGAACCCACCAGAGAGATGTTCCCGTCCTCTGTATTCCCGGGATTCCACACAGGAAGATCACACCATCCCTCACGGTTGCAAGGTTGGTGGGACAGAGGCTATAAAACACACCCATGCAGACAATGTGTGAAAAATTTTTTTATGTGATGTCACAATATTAAAGTTTATATCTTACAGATGATATTCTCTCTCGTTTTCTTGATTTAGAGTGGAGATCCAATCGATATAGAATTTGAGGTGAAATCAGAAGAAGAAGAGAGGTATGTGAGGGATGATCAGCAGTCTATGGAGGAGGATGGAATAACGGGGACATTTATAGAGGAGGACACTCCTACAGAGATCAGCACAGGTGGGTCATTAACACTAAATACATTCCTCCACCCATACTGCTCACTGATTGGTCCAGAGTAGGGCGGGGGCTGTGTGATATCAGCCTGTAATTCCCTGATCACTTTCCTGAGCTGTGTTCCCCGTCCCGTATTCCTGTATTTCTCTCGGATAATTTTCCTTCTCTGTGCTGCAGACACAATTTATGTATCTAGACTGGATTTATGGAGATTCTGGGGTTCAGCTGGCAAATGTTCATTTTCACCATAGGTTTTTGGGTCTTCTGCCCCATACCCGGGTCTAGCAGGATCTCTGACAGAACAATTCTCCCAGGTTACTTGCTCTGTTGTCTGCTGGCTGTGCCGGGTGGAGGGATATGTCTGGATGGTCTCAGACTCAAGTCACTGAGTGCCGTCTCAGGAGATGGGAGGCAGCGGTGTGGGACCTCTGCAACTTGTCTCATGTAAGCATTTCATCTTCCACTGATTACTGTTCAGTCCTAATTTTTGCACCCTATATATAAAGTTGTACATGATTGGAGCACAGACTTTTACATGTTGATAATAATGTGATAACATCCTAATATTTTGGAACCTTAATAATGAAGAGGGAGTCAATAACCCAATGATGGGGGTCTTCAGGATCAGTCCAGTCTTCATCTTGGTTGTTCTCCCCCCATCCTCACTCTCTGACCTCTGGTGGGGCTCAGCCCCGCTGTTATTCATGACTAAATCATGGACTAAATAAGGAAGTGCAGGACTTCTTGTGTTGGGAAGATGGCAATGAGTGATAGAGGGGGAGGGGACACTCGTCCTATAATCCCCTCATCACTGTCCCTCCTATAAAAGACAGTTCTCGTTGTTTCCTCACTCTCTGACTAAGGTCCATGAATAAAGAAATGATCTGCTAGGAGATCAGAGGACCCATTTACTAGTTACCTTGAGGGGGGAATTGTAAGATCCTCAGAGACAAAGCTGCCTGATGTGGGCGGAGTCCTGGTTTAGGGGAACCAATCAGCTCATGTCTAGTAATAATCTTTGTAT
Organism: Lithobates pipiens; assembly: GCF_037356315.1. Taxonomy (NCBI): domain Eukaryota; kingdom Metazoa; phylum Chordata; class Amphibia; order Anura; family Ranidae; genus Lithobates; species Lithobates pipiens. The sequence goes on from NW_027507758.1 coordinate 628,021,907, forward strand.
TTCTATTTTAGTAGATGGACGGGAGATGAGGAAAACCTCAGAGGATTGTCTCACTTTGTCTCCAGACTGTAAAGTAGAAGATGAGGACATCACACAGTATAGTCCAGGAGAAAACCCGACTACCTCAAATGTCCATCCGGCACCACACAGTGTAGATGGACCATCGTATTCCTCTTATCCTGAGGAACCTCAGACTGTGAGGGACGGGGCCGTCCTTCCAAAAGAGAAGAGCTTTTCCTGTACTGAGTGTGGGAAGTGTTTCCCTTTTAAATCCAAACTTAATAGACATAAAAGATCTCACACAGGTGAGAAGCCGTATTCCTGTCCTGAGTGCGGTAAATGTTTTTCAGTGAAGTCCAATCTTTATAAACATCAGATATTGCACACGGGTGAAAAGTCATATTCCTGTTCTAAATGTGGGAAATGTTTTTCACAGAAGTCAGAACTCATCATACATCAGCGATCCCACACGGGTAAGAATCTACCTTCCTGTTCTGAGTGCGGGAAATGTTTTGTTCGAAAATCAGAACTTGTTAAACATCAGAGGTCACACACGGCAGAAAAGCCATTTTCATGTACTGAATGTGGAAAATGTTTTTCACAGAAGTCCAGTCTTTCCAGACATCAGGGATTCCATGTGGGGGAGAAGCCGTTTTCCTGTCCCGAGTGTGGGAAATGTTTTGTACTAAAATCAGATCTGGTCAGACATGAGAGATCTCACACAGGAGAAAAGCCATATATATGTCTTGAGTGCGGGAAATGTTTTTCCATGATGTCCCATCTTTACACACACCAGAGATCTCACACGGGGGAGAAGCCGTATTCCTGTCCTGAGTGCGAGAAAAGTTTTTCACAAAAGTCCAATCTTTACAGACATCAGAGATCTCACACGGGGGAGAAGCCACTTTCCTGTTCTGAGTGTGGGAAATGTTTTTCAGACAAGTCCACTCTTTACAGACATCAGAGATCTCACACGGGGGAGAAGCCGTATTCCTGTCCTGAGTGCGGGAAATGTTTTTCGGACAAGTCCATTCTCCACACGCATCAGAGATCCCACACGGGGGAGAAGCCGTATTGCTGTCCTGAGTGCGGGAAATGTTTTTCACAGATATCCAATCTTTACAGACATCAGAGGTTTCACAAGGGGGAGAAGCCGTGTTCCTATCCTGAGTGAGGGAATTGTTCCTCACTGAAGTCCTCTCTTCCTGTACATCGGGGATCCCACACAACCCTCGAGGTGTATTAGTGCCTTGAGTGTGGGAAATGTCTTCTATATGAATGTTGCTGGACATCACAGCTCTCATGTGGGGAAGAAGCACACCCTGATATACACCTCAGATATACTCCATGGCTGATCTTCATCATGTAAGAAACAGTTGATAAGGAGATCAGAGATCACCAAAGACATGGATGAAGTGTTGTACCGTGTTGGCCATTGATAGCAGTAGAACAATAAAAATGGAGTCGTTATCTTTCATTGGCTGAGTACATTTTGTGGTATAAACTTTCACAAACACTTGGAGCTTCTGTATATTTTTTAATAAAATTAGTTGAACGACCATGACCAGCAATTCGCCCAGCTGTGATGAATATTGTCTGTATTTTATTTCATACAATGATTTCCGTGGCTATAACTACTTATGGACCAGCCACAGTGCATTGTACATCATTTTGCCCTCCCTCCGGTTTAGGGGTGGACTGTCGATCCAAGTATTTGAGGCCCAGTGATCATGTGATCACATGGTACATGGCCTATCACAGCACCCTGTACCATGTGATTAGCTGTAGCCAATCACACTAGTGATCACAGCTGTTATGAACCCATTCATGGCAGTTGAAAACTTTGCTGTGACAATGATCTTCATCGTAACACCTAACAAAGCGTAAAAACAATCCCCGATCACCCCCTTAGAGTAGTACAGTGTTATTAGTATGGTGACACTGAACTACTCTGATAAAAGTATGTAAAAAAAGTTACAAAAAATGTTTAAACATTTAAATAAAAAAGTTTTTTTTTTTTTTTAGCATACTGTCACCAGTCAGTGTCCCCGATCACTGACACGTCAGTCATATTATACAGGATTTATATTACACCAACAGTTTGTGCAGTGCTGTACAACATGATGACGCTACACTGCATGTAAAAAAATAAAGTGACTTTTTTTAAAATTTATTTTCAAAAACAATTGTGCCAAAAAAATGACAACTTTAACCACTTCAGCCCCGGAAGATTTGGCTGCTCAATGACCAGGCCATTTTTTGTTGCGATTCGGCACTGCGTCGCTTTAACTGACAATTGCGCATGCGACGTGGCTCCCAAACAAAATTTACGTCTTTTTTTTTTTCCTTCCACAAATAGAGCTTTCTTTAGGGTATTTGATCACCTCTGCGGTTTTTATTTTTTAAGCTATAAACAAAAAAAAAAAGAGACAATTTTAATAAAAAAAAAAAACAACAATATTTTATATTTTTTTTTTTTCTCAGTTTAGGTCGATATATATTATTCTACATATTTTTGGTAATAAAAATAAGAAAAAGAAATAAGCCTATATTGATTGGTTTGCGCAAACGTTATAGCGTCTACAAAATAGGAGATTTATTTATGGCATTTTTATTTTTTTACTAGTAATGGCAGCGAACTGCGATTTTTCTCGGCACTGCGACATTAAGGCGGACACATCGGACACTTTTGACACATTTTTCGGTCCATTGCCATTTATACAGCTATCAGTGCTATAAAAATGCATTGATTACTGTGTAAATGTCACTGGCAGGAAAGGAGTTAACACTAGGGGGGCGATCAAGGGGTTAACTGTGTGTTCCCTCGTGTGTGTTCTAACTGTAGGGGGAGAGGACTGACTATAGGAGATGACAGATCGTGGTTCCTAGCTATTAGGAACTCACGATCTGCCTCTTCTCTCCTCACAGAACAGGGATATGTGTGTGTCTGTGTGTGTGCGTTTACACACACACACACATCAGTGTTCTGCCTCTCGTGCCTGCGATCGTGCGTGGCCGGCGGTCATTGTGACCGCCAACCACGATCATTGTCACCCCAGCAGTGCGCACCTGCTATCCCGCTTAAAGGAGCCAACGTATAGCTATGACGGCTTGCGGGATTGTGCCGACCTGTCGCAGTATAATGACGGCGGCTGGTCGGCAAGTGGTTAAAAAGCTCACCATGCCTCCTACTAAATACCCTGGACTGTCTACTTTCCAAAAAGAGGTCATTTCCGGGCCTCAAGAAATGAGATTGGCCATCAATACATCAGAAGTGATCAATTTTCAAATATAGTTTGAAGACTTTTACACAAACCAAGTAATATGGATTTTTGGGGGACATGTAGCAGAATACATTTGGCCTAAATTATGAAGAAATTTGATTCTGTTGGATGTTTTATAACAGAAATTAGAAAATATTGTTTTTTTTTTTTTTTTCATTTTCGGTGTTTATTCGTTTATATTGCAAAAAATAAAAATCCCAGTGGTGATGAAATACAAGCAAAATAAAGCTATATATATATATATATATATATATATATATATATATATATATATGAAAAAAATGATAAAAATTGTATTTGGGTACAGCGCTGCAGGACCGCACAATTGCCAGTTTAAAGTAGCGAAGTGCTAAATAGCAAAAAATGTCCTGGTCATGAAGGTGGTAAAAAACCTTCCGGACATGAAGTGGATAATGCAGGTTTGTGCTATTTTTACTGATTAAAGTGGAACCTTCAGTCATTTTTTCAACTTTTCATCTATTAAATCTTCTGCCCTTGTTGTTGTTTTAACTTTGGATAGTAAAACATTTTTTTCTGCCCACTGCAGCCCACTTCCTGTTTCTTTTCTGGTCATTAGCCTAGGCTTATGACATCATGCACATCTCTCTCTCTCTATCACTCTCCTGAGAGTTTGCCAGGAAGGCATAGTTGCCAACTGTCCCGAATTTCCCGGGACATTCCCGGGATTAGGACATTTGTCCCGAATTAATTTTGTCCCAGGAAATGTCCCGGGAAATTTGGTTTGTCCCGGGAAATTGAATTTCCCGTTTTTTTGCCGCTGGCCGCGGACCTCTAGACAATGTCTCCGCCGGCCGCCATTTTTAAGAAGACCAGGAGCTGGTCTTCAACAGAGAACCCGCGCGGCAACGAGCGTGAAGGATGGTATGTAGGGGGCAAGTCTGTGGATGGGATGTCATGTCAGGGAGGGGGGGGGGGGGGGCAGTCTGTGGATGGGATGGCAGAGGGGGCAGTCTGTGGATGGGATGTCATGTCAGAGGGGGCCAGTCTGTGGATGGGATGTCATGTCAGAGGGGGGGCAGTCTGTGGATGGGATGTCATGTCAGAGGGGGGCAGTCTGTGGATGGGGTGTCAGAGGGGGCCAGTCTGTGGATGGGATGTCAGAGGGGGCCAGTCTGTGGATGGGATGTCAGAGGGGGCCAGTCTGTGGATGGGATGTCAGAGGGGGCCAGTCTGTGGATGGGATGTCAGAGGGGGCCAGTCTGTGGATGGGATGTCAGAGGGGGCCAGTCTGTGGATGGGATGTCAGAGGGGGCCAGTCTGTGGATGGGGTGTCAGAGGGGGCCAGTCTGTGGATGGGGTGTCAGGGGGGCCAGTCTGTGGATGTCAGAGGGGGCCAGTCTGTGGATGGGGTGTCAGAGGGGGCCAGTCTGTGGATGGGGTGTCAGAGGGGGCCAGTCTGTGGATGGGGTGTCAGAGGGGGCCAGTCTGTGGATGGGATGTCAGAGGGGGCCAGTCTGTGGATGGGATGTCAGAGGGGGCCAGTCTGTGGATGGGATGTCAGAGGGGGCCAGTCTGTGGATGGGATGTCATGTCAGAGGGGGCCAGTCTGTGGATGGGGTGTCAGAGGGGGCCAGTCTGTGGATGGGATGTCAGAGGGGGCCAGTCTGTGGATGGGATGTCAGAGGGGGCCAGTCTGTGGATGGGATGTCAGAGGGGGCCAGTCTGTGGATGGGATGTCAGAGGGGGCCAGTCTGTGGATGGGGTGTCAGGGGGGGCCAGTCTGTGGATGGGATGTCAGAGGGGGCCAGTCTGTGGATGGGGTGTCAGAGGGGGCCAGTCTGTGGATGGGATGTCAGAGGGGGCCAGTCTGTGGATGGGATGTCAGAGGGGGCCAGTCTGTGGATGGGATGTCAGAGGGGGCCAGTCTGTGGATGGGGTGTCAGGGGGGGCCAGTCTGTGGATGGGGTGTCAGGGGGGGCCAGTCTGTGGATGGGATGTCAGAGGGGCCAGTCTGTGGATGGGATGTCAGAGGGGCACCAGATGTTAGGAGGGGCTCCGCTGATGGACACCAGATGTGAGGAAGGCTCTGTTGATGGACACCAGATGTAAGGAGGGGCTCCGCTGATGGACACAGATGTGAGGAAGGTACCTCTGATGGGGCACCTGATGTAAGGACAGACTCCGCTTGGGACACCTGATGGCATCTGGTGGCAGGCAACGAGGCTAGTGACACGCTCATGGCTCCCACTGATTCTGCATTATGGTGAGTTGAATGATTTCATTTCATATTACAATGTAATAATAGAAATAATGCGCTTCAATCATCCTGACACCATAACAATCATGGCGCCGGGATGATTGAAGCGCTAACACCAGGTATTTCGAGTATCTTTATCTGCTGATTGTCAAACTCTAGAAAACACATTGCTATTGTGGTGTAGGATCGGGGGGCTGCTGTCCCTCCATCACTCCCCCCCCCTTTCCCTCTCAATCCCGCATTTTTCTCAGACACTAACCACACCCATTTGAGACACGCCCAATGTAAGCCACGCCCACACCTATAACCACATGCCCCGCCCCCTAATTATAACACAACTACGCCTACTACCAAAAAAGTGTCCCACATTTTTTTGTGTTGGCAACTATGGGAAGGGAGGGGGGGTGAGTTATACGAGGGCCAATGACAGCTGCAGGGCTGGAGGTGTGCCTCCTTGTAAATCCAGGAAGTGAACAGGCAGCAGCTTCAGCTGCCCACAGTTAAAATGGATGCAGCCAGACTCAGTGGAAGGAGATTTCTGCCGCATATTTGGCAAGTACAGAATCACAGTATATATAAAATAATATGTAAAGCGGTTGGAGGGAAGCTTCAGAATAGCAAATATGGGTTTTTTTTTTTTTTGCAAATTTTGTGAGCAGACTGCTGTTCCTCCGGGTTATTTTTCAGGAAAAATACCTCATTATGGTCACTAGATGGAGCGGACTATCATAGGAAATCATTGTGTTAAATCACAGCCAGAATTTGTAACAGTTGGATGAACGATTGCCTAATTGCCTATTCAGCTAACATTCTTTCTATAAGTAGACCCCTCAGTTTCCTCTGTCAGGCATGGTTTCATAGTAATACCTGAGATCATACTCATACACTTATGAGTTGGGTTGCCACCTCATCCCTTTAAACCTGAACACATATGAATTACACGGGTTCTGAGGCTAATTAAATGCAGATAAGGTGCCAAGTGAGTTTAATTACCACCTTAATCAGCCACAGAACCTGTGTAATTAATGTGTGTTTGGGTTTAAACGGGTGAGGTGGCAACCATACTTATGAGTACAGTAGACATTGCAGGATATAAGTTATTTAAACCAACACTATTAAAGCAGCCATTGATTTAAATTGTGAAATGCTGCATGTTGGCCTTTAGATGGCACTAAGTATCATAGAAATGAGCATCATCTAATAGCAAAGGTGGTTCCTGACAGACCTCCATGCAGTGGCGTCAGCGGGGGGGGGGGGGGACTTACCGTGGCTGAAGCCCTGAGTGGGTCCCCAAAAAGTCCTGGGTCTCGAGTTGGCAAGGTTCTATTAATAGCCCCGAGCCCTGCAGAGCAGGGACTGATCTGATGCTGAGCGCCGCACATAGCAGATCCCGCCTTCTGGAGCCTGCAGCGCTTATGATGGATGTCCTACTGGTCCAATGGTGGAACCGCGGGACATGTGACGTCCACCATAGGCGCTGCAGGCTCCAGAAAGCAGGAATTACATTGCGGCCGTCGCGTTGCTGTGAGATCCGCGCTTGGCTCTCCTCGCTCCTCTCCTCCTTTCTGTGATGATGGGCACCGCACACCACAGCTGAGCTGCTGCTACAGGACACATGAAGTCTCCTGGTCAGGTAGGTCAGCGTGTGTCACTACCATCATTGTATGTAGGTCAGCGTATGTATGTCAGGTAGGTCAGTGTGTGTTTTTCGGGTAGGTCAGTGTGTGTGTGTCAGGTAGGTCAGTGTATGTGTGTCATGTAGGTCAGTGTGTGTCACTACTGTCATTGTATGTAGGTCAGTGTATGTATGCCAGGTAGGTCAGTGCGTGTCAGGTAGGTCAGTGTATGTGTGTCACTACCGTCATTGTATGTAGGTCAGTGTATGTATGTCAGGTAGGTCAGTGTATGTGTGTCAGGTAGGTCAGTGCGTGTGTCAGGCAGGTGAGTTTAGTGGTCAGCATTGATGGGCACCGGTAAGCCAGGGAGCAACCAGCAAGTGTGCTTACCCCCCCACCACATAACCACACCGCCCAGCCAAAAAACCCTGCGCCACTACCGCCGCCACCGTCCCCCCTTTCTGGACTTGGACTTCGGGCTGAAGCCCCTGGTCTTTTTGCCACCTAGAAACCCCCTTGCCTCCATGGCAGCATACGTTTGGGTAGCCCCACCCTTGCACTTACCCCATAGGACCCCCACTACCATAAATTTTCAGGCTGAACCAGAGGCCGCGTTCCTTTTTTGTCCTCCTCACTCACAGTACAATTTTGTAGGATGATTTCCTACCTTTTGGAAGAATCAGCGGCCAGGTCTCATGCGAGAAAGCCGTGCGGATGTCAGGAGCTTCCTGTGGTGTCCAGAAGTCTTCCAGGATGTTTCCGGTGGTCACCAAGTCCTTAGCTATTAGTGGGGTGGTGTATGGCAGAGGATCCATGCCTGCAGAAAATGGGAAACCCAGCCATTGGCGGGTGTTTGCACAGGTTGGATGCCCAGCTACCAGCGGGTGACTAGTAAGTGCGCCCAGCGTGGTTGCTGCAATCGCTGTTCCTGCCTCTGGAATCCAGGTCACACGAGTTCCTCTGTGGAAGAGGTCCAGGATACGAGACTTCCTCTGTGGAAGAGGTCCAGGATACGAGACTTCCTCTGTGGAAGAGGTCCAGGATACGAGACTTCCTCTGTGGAAGAGGTCCAGGATACGAGACTTCCTCTGTGGAAGAGGTCCAGGATACGAGACTTCCTCTGTGGAAGAGGTCCAGGATACGAGACTTCCTCTGTGGAAGAGGTCCAGGATACGAGACTTCCTCTGTGGAAGAGGTCCAGGATACGAGACTTCCTCTGTGGAAGAGGTCCAGGATACGAGACTTCCTCTGTGGAAGAGGTCCGGGATACGAGAGTTCCTCTGTGGATGAGGTCCGGGATACGAGACTTCCTCTGTGGAAGAGGTCCGGGATACGAGACTTCCTCTGTGGAAGAGGTCCGGGATACGAGACTTCCTCTGTGGAAGAGGTCCGGGATACGAGACTTCCTCTGTGGAAGAGGTCCGGGATACGAGACTTCCTCTGTGGAAGAGGTCCGGGATACGAGACTTCCTCTGTGGAAGAGGTCCGGGATACGAGACTTCCTCTGTGGATACGCAAGTATGTTTGGCTTGAGGTCAGTAGAAGGGACCAGATGCCTTTCGGGCTGTTTGGGAGTAACTTCACTTATGTATAAAAATAAATAGCCAAAATGAAACATATGGAGATGTCTATGATCTGATGTGCATTGCAACATTTTTATCAAAGTTTGGGGCAGTTGCTTTCTGTCCTGAACAGATATCTGTTTATTTAAGCAATTTTTTTTTTTACTGTGTCGGAGGCTCTGTCTAATGAAATCACCTGTGTAGTGATCCTGTGATGTGAGAAGTCTGCAGTGTCAGTATTCCTTTAGCAGTAGTGGGTTTTCTCTCACCTAGCCAACAAACAACTGTTACTTTGTCTCTCTGGACAGCTTAAGAAACTTCAGCAGCTGCGGTTTGAATTGGGGAGCTTATTTAACCACTTTCTGAGATTTGTTATTTACAAGTTAAAAACATTTTTTTTTGCTAGAAAATTACTTAGAACCCCCAAACATTATAAATGTTTTTTTTCTAACACCCTAGAGAATAAAATGGCGGTTGTTGCAATACTTTCTGTCACACCGTATTTGCGCAACGGTCTTACAATCGCACTTTTTTTGGAAAAAAAAATGAACTTTTTTGAATTAAAAAATAAGACGGCAGTAAAGGAGTCACTTTGGGCGGGGTGGCTGGTGGAATCCAGAAGCCCTTGGTGAGGTTGGGAAACCCTAGCTTCAGCTCCCCATGCCCCTCCTATGTCTAAGTCACCCTGTGTCTATTAGGGGCACAGGGTGACCAAGAAAATAATGGACATTAACCACTTAAGGGTCGGACCTCTTTTTCAGACTCAGTGTTTACAACCAAAAAACTGTTTTTAGCTTGTAAACACCGAGTCTGAAAAAGAGGTCCGACCCTTTTGTGGTTAATGTCCATTATTTTCTTGGTCACCCTGTGCCCCTAATAGACACAGGGTGACTTAGACATAGGAGGTGCATGGGGAGCTGAAGCTAGGGTTTCCCAACCTCACCAAGGGATTTTGGATTCTACCAGCCCCCCCGCCCAAAGTGACTCCTTTACTGCTGTCTTATTTTTTAATTCAAAAAAGTTAATTTTCTCCCAAAAAAAGTGTGATTGTAAGACCGCTGCGCAAATACGGTGTGACAGAAAGTATTGCAGCGACCGCCATTTTATTCTGTAGGGTGTTAGAACCCCCAAACATTATACATTTTTTTTCTAACACCCTAGAGAATAAAAAGGCGGTCATTGCAATACTTTCTGTCACACTGTATGTGCGCAGCGGTCTTACAAGCGCACTTTTTTTGGAAAAAAAAATTCACTTTTTTGAATTAAAAGATAAGACAACAGTAAAGTTAGCCCAATTTTTTTTTAAATTGTGAAAGATAATATTACGCGGAGTAAATTGATACCAAACATGTCACGCTTCAAAATTTTGCCCGCTCGTGGAATGGCGACAAACTTTTACCCTTAAAAATCTCCATAGGTGATGTTTAAAAAAATTGACAGTTGCATGTTTTGTGCTACAGAGGAAGTCTAGGGCTAGAATTATTGCTCTCGCTCTACCGATTGTGGCGATATCTCACATGTGTGGTTTGAACACTGTTTTCATATGCTGGCGCTACTCACTTATGCGTTCGCTTCTGCACACGAGCTCGGCGGGACGGGGCACGTTTAAAAAAAATAAAAAATTTCTTATTTATTTTACATTTTATTTTTACACTGTTTTTAAAAAAAACAAAAAACAAACTTGTGTCACTTTTTTTTTTCCTATTACAAGGAATGTAAACATCCCTTGTAATAGAAAAACAATCATGTAATTACCTCTTAAATATGAGATCTGGGGTCAAAAAAACCTCACATCTCATATTTACACTTAAATGCAAAAAAATAAATTGTCATTTAAATTTTTATTTTATTTTTTTAAATGGCCGTTTAAAGTAAAGATTGGACGTCGCATCCGCCCTGCATTGTTATGGAGATGGGTGAGGTCCATGGCACCGAAGAGCAGAGGGGGGCCCTCTCTCGCCGCCGATAAAAGTGATCTTGCGGCGAATCTGCCACAGAGACCACTCTCATCGGAAACCCGAACCTCTGGCCAAAGAAGAGGATATCGCGGTTATGGCAGCTAGCTAGCTTCAAAGTAAGGACATATATCAGCGTGTGGCGGTCCAGAAGTAGTTAATAAATTACTGCATTTCTTGAGTAGCAATTGTACATGTTATAATATTTATTTTCTTAACAATGCGGAGCTCTCCCTCTTCATCAGTTTAGGCTGATATATATTCTTCTACATATTTTTGGTAAAAAAAAAACAAAAAAAACACGATAAGCGTATATTGATTGGTTTGTGCAAAAGTTATAGTGTCTACAAAATAGGGGATAGATTTATGGCATTTTTTTATTTTTATTTACTAGTAATGGCGGTGATCTGCAATTTTTATCGGGACTGCGACATTGCAACGGACAGATTGGACACTTTTGACACATTTTTGGGACCATTCACAGTGATCAGTGCTATAAAAATGCATTGATTACTGTATAAATGTCACTGACAAGGAAGGGGTTAACACTAGGGGGCGATCAAAGGGGTTAAATGTGTTCCCTCAGTGTGTGTTCTAACTGTGGGGGGATGGGACTGACTTGGGGAGGAGACCGATCGGTGTTCCTATATACTAGAAAACACGAACTGTCTCCTCTCCCCCTGACAGGACGTGGATTTGTTTGTTTATACACAAAAACCTCCGTCCTCGCTCTGTCAGGAGCGATCGCGGGTGCCTGGCGGAGATAGCGGCAGGAGCATTGGCTCCTCAGGGACGCAGCGGGCAAGCGCACGCCCCCTATACTCCTTAAAAGAGCCCCGCCGTACAGCAACGGTGATTTGCGCAGGAATGCCATTCTGCCACCGGGCAGTCGACAAGTGGTTAAACTGTCTGCTCTGTATGTAGTTTCTGACAGGCTGTGCAAGAAGCCCCGTATCTCCGGAACTGTAGGTGGCCAATTTTGACCAGTGGCGGGGTAGGTCCTCAGCTACCTACCACCCTAATTTGGAGTCTCCTTGACCCCAGGTCACCGAGCTACGACGATCATTTTTTTGGCTCTCGCCTCTCCTGACTGCACCTCCCTGGCTAATACATCTAACACTCCCCTCCCCCCAGACTGACAATGCTGCTATCCAAAGGTGCTCCCTGTGTCCCTTCATCCAGAGTTGGGGGCACTCCAATAAAGGGAGGTGTATTACTGGTCAGATCACCAGGTCAAAACAAAGGGGGGAGGGGGGACCCTTTAACCCTATTGCTGCCAGAGCTGTTTTTGCATTTTTGCACACGTTTAAAAAAAAATTATTTTAGGCCTGAAGATTACACAAAACCCCCAAACATGATATATTTTCTGAAAGCAAGCACCCTAGAGAATAAAATAGCGGTAGTTCCAATTTTTCATGTCACATGATGTTACTGCGAAAGTCTAGGAAACGTAAAATGTCAGTAAAAAACAAACAAAAACACACTAATGTGAATTTTAGGGCAAACAAGTGCAATAAATGACCCAATTTGTTGGGTAAAATATACAAGACGAGGTTGTGCCGAGTAAATAGATACACAACATGTCAAACTTTAAATCTGCGTGCGCCTGTGAAACGGCGACAAACTTCAGTAACCTATATTTTCTATAGGTGACGCTTTAAAAGACCCCTATAAGTCATTAGATTAGTGTTACGGAGGAGGTCTGGTGATAGAATTATCGCTCTCATTCCGGCTTGCCTGGCGATATGTAATGTGTGTATTGCACACGTGGGCGCCCCGATGCAACAGTTTACGTTCGTGCCTGTGTATATGTGGGGGGGGGGCATCAACGTTTTTTTTGAGGGGGGGATTTTAGGTGCTTGGGTGTAACTTTGTTTTTTTTGGGTATCTTTGAGATAAGCCGGGGTCAGAAAGACCCCCCAGTGTCTCCCCTGAACTCCACTGAATGTTTTGCATTGCATACCCCATTGCAAAACATCCTTTTCCGGCAAAGCAAGCCGGGGACACCGAGAACTTAACCTGGAAGTGATGTCGGAGACGTCGCTTTCCGGGTCACAATTAGGGATGAGCTCCGGCGTGTTCGCACGCGACACGTGCAGAGCCCGCCGGGAAGTCGGTGCAGCGCTGCGCTAATCACAGGCAGCGAGACATTGCCCCGATCTCTGCAGCCGCACATCGGGAAAAGGTCTCGCTGCCTGTGATTAGCGCAGCGCTGCGCCGACTTCCCGGCGGGCTCATCCTTAGTCACAAGAAGAAGGGGAGGAGAGCGGACGTGTGTCTGCTCTTCTCCTTCCCCCCCTCCACTCACCATGTACATCCTGAGCAAGCGGAGCCACAGTAAGCATGACGGGGCAGGGCGCCGGTATCGAGGGTGTGCTAGAGCGATCGGGCGGCAGCGGAGCCATCCGTATGCTCTCACCTGACAGGTCTGCCTGTCAGTTTCACACACAATCCCAGTGGCTGCAGCCACTGGATTGTACGCGATACCCCGCCGTTAGGTCCGTATGACGCATGGACCTGGCGGCAAAAGGGTTAAAAGAAAACAAATGCAGCCACCACATCTAATAATTGGTAACCTAAAATATATGACAATTTTTGCTATAATAGCGCTTTAGTTTGGTTTGTGAGATGTCATACTATGTCCAGTGATAGCAGTGACCCTACTGGCCACAGTGAGAAATCGCAAGCCAACTTAAAGTGGAGCTCCACCCAAAAAGGTAAGCTTTTTGTTCACACCCTCCGCTGCCAAATTTGGCACTTTATTTTTGGGGGGTACCTGGTTTTGACAGGCAAGATCACCGATCGGCAATCTGTGACATTTCCAGAGCCTCCTCCTCTTTCCCCCTGCTGCCTTCTGGGACACACGCAGGTCCCCGGAAGGTGGTGGGACCATTCAGAAAGCGCAGGGCGACTTGTGCAGGTGAAGCCTGAAGGCTTCAGCGCCGGTTTTCCTTACTTTCAATGCCGGTGACTGCACCCGAAGACGATTGACGAATCGACTCAGGGTGCTGACATTGCGGGCTCCCTGGATAGGCAAGTGTCCTTATATTAAAAGTCAGCAGCCACAAGATTTGTACAGGATTTGTAGCTGCTGACTTTTCATTTTTTATTTTTTTCCCCCAGGCTGGAGCTCCTCTTTAAGCTTAGGGAAAAACCGAGTGAAAAACTATAAATCCGTCTACGCTTAACTACATCCCAACCAAATACTAAATTGACACGGAGGCTCCTATTTAGGACAAGGGAGCTACACTAAATAAATGTTGTAGGGACCATGACATATAAAATTGGTACTTAGTAAACAGTGGTCACTGTAAGTGGTTGTAAACCTCAGACATGAAATAAAGCCTATCCCTTTATAGTGTGTGCTTGTCTCAGTCAAGTGCCGTTTCTGTCTGCTGCCTCTTTCCTCTGCTATCAGCATGAGTCACTTCTGACAAGTTTTCCCTGACACCAAGAGATAAAAAGGTGACAGCTCCAGCACACAGCCTGTGATTGACAGCCTCAGCTCTGTTCCTGAGCGTTGTGTCCCTTTCCTCCAATCAGCTCTCCTTACTGAGCTCTGCAAGACCCAAATCACATACTCCAGATGCCTAGTTCTAGTAACTGTAAATCACAGCGCTGTCCTTATCATTCTAACAATAACAGTGTTACTGCCTCTGGGAGGGACTACCCGGTGAGGTCATTTTCAGCCAGTGAAAAGCACGGCGCGGCTGCGTTTCCTGTCTTTTTTACTGCCTATTTTTATTTCTGAGCAAGAGCAATATATTTGTTTTAATGCTTTCTTTTAAATAAATATGTTATTACACTATGTGAGCCCCCCGTCTGTTCCTATACATGGCGCATGTGATATGTTGAACTGGAGAAGATTACTGGTGGAGTGGGGAAAGAGAGGCACTGTGGACTATCCTGTAAAAGACCCTGGAGGGGAATATCCACAAGTCTTGGAGACTTTGATGCTGAGAGGCACAAAGTCAAAGCATCTGGTGAGTGACAAAAGTCAAAGCATCTGGTGAGTGACACAAAGTCAAAGCATCTGGTGAGTGACACAAAGTCAAAGCATCTGGTGAGTGACACAAAGTCAAAGCATCTGGTGAGTGACAAAAGTCAAAGCATCTGGTGAGTGACACAAAGTCAAAGCATCTGGTGAGTGACACAAAGTCAAAGCATCTGGTGAGTGACACAAAGTCAAAGCATCTGGTGAGTGACACAAAGTCAAAGCATCTGGTGAGTGACGCTGGGCACAGAGCAATGCATGCAGTAAGATTAGCAGCACCGAAGCACTTTCTATGTCTGGCGCCACTTATGATGACATATTTTGGAGCACTTTAAACACAAGACACTTTTGCAAGAGACATTCTCTGGAATTTATTGGGACTTTTTATTTTGTGCGTCGTTTTTTACATAAATGCATAAGTAATAAGGATGTGTATGGCAGTAACACTGTGTTATTGATAACATGATAAGGACAGTGTGACAGACCTAACCAACATAGGGGCTCCTGGAGAGGACTAGAAGCAAGCCTCTTACCCACTGACTATGGCCCAGGGAGAGAGCGGATCACTCTCTTACGTGTAAGACACCCTGTGCCTATTAGGGGCACAGGGTGACCGAGAAAAGGATGGACAGCTACTTAACCACATGCCGCCCGGGCCATAGCCAAAAGACGGCTACAGCGCAGCCGGCTTATTCTGGGTGGACGTCCATGGGACGTCCTCACAGAATCGCGTGCCCCCTGGGGCACGCACCCGGGAACATCCGCGACATCCCCCCTGGGGCACGTGACATCCCCCTGGGGCACGCACTCAGGAACATCCGTGCATCATGGATCTCGGTAAATGGCCGCTGGTAGCGGCCGTTTACCACGTGATCGCTCCGTCAAATGATGGAGCATCCTCCCTCCCCTCTCTGTATCGATCAGTAGAGTGTGATAGGAGAGGGGAGAGATAGTTTGCAGCGCTGTGAGCACTACAGATCCAGCCCACAGCGCTGCTCAGTGCCCATATTCTGCCAGTACTATGCAATACTCTGCAATACTATGATCAATACTCACCAATACTCTGCCAATACATTTTAACAGAAACCAATTTTTTTGATTTTATTTTATTTTTACCAAATTTTCTGTCTTTTTTGATTTATAGCGCAAAAAAAAAAGGGATGATTAAATAGCACCAAAAGAAAGCTC